>NW_026606090.1:25397500-28367500 GCF_029834395.1 Sorex fumeus | reverse complement strand
GTGCGTTTGGAAAAAATGCCTACCTGTGCCAATAACTCCATGCTTCACATCCAAGCAAGATCCCAGAGAACAAAGATACCAAATATCTTAGCCTCAATTATTTTGTTCTTGACTTTCTTTTCATATCCTGTGCCCAGTTATTTTTTAATGTGTTGCACATGAATCCCTACTTAATTTCAGAGGCTAATTTGCATTGGCATTAAGTATCTGCCTTTACTCCCTTCCTTTCTCAACAACTCTGACTAAGGTTTTGATCGCCATGTCTGGCCACAGCTCTGCTCTGTACCTCTTGCTAAATGTCAAAGTCATGCAAGTATTTGTATAGTAGACAACAGTCAGGAAGGGGAAACCTCTCAAAGGATCCATGTAATCTCTATGATTCGGTGGGAGGTGGGATGGCTTCATGTCCTTTCCCTGTGTCGGACACTCTCACTCTTGGCCTACTTCCCTACTCTCTTTGGAGTTTTTTTTTTTTTTTGCCTTCTTGACCTTCATTTCCGCTCTTCCTTCTGTCTTCCCTGTTGTCACTTGTCACTTAAATAATGAAGGAAAGATATGTCCTATCACCTTGGCACATACTTCATAATCCAGAGAATAAATAACTATTTATGTTGTACCCGGGTGTTATGGGTGTTATTTTATTTTAAATACCTTATTTGGCACTGAGGAGCTGACTCAAGTGTGGAGTTCCTGTCATGTATGTGAGAGCCCCAGGTTCAATCCTGGGCATGCATGCCAGGAAAATTCCTGAGTACTCTGGAGATAGTCCCCCTAGAAGTCTCATTTTGGATGTTGGGTTTACAAAAGATGCAAAGATAGTACAAAGAGTTCCCGTATACCCTTCAAGCAGGTTCCCATAATTTTAAATATTTGCATAAGCATGATACATTTGCCCAAACTCGGTAAAACTACCAACTCAAGGTTGACGCAATACTGTTCATTTGCATCTCACTTGTTTTCTGTTGTTGTCCCTTTTGTGCTCCCATAATTAATCCCATAATTAAAAGAAAATCTCTAATATACTCCTGTCAGGGCTGGAGCGATAGCGCAGCGGGTAGGGCGTTCGCCTTACAAGCGGCCAACATGGCCGACCCGAGTTCGATTCCTCCGCCCCTCTCGGAGAGCCCGGCAAGCTACCGAGAGTATTCGATATGCCAGACACAGTAACAACAAAGTCTCCAATGGAGACGTTACTGGGCCCGCTCAAGCAAATCGACGATCAACATGAGGGCCTTTACCTTTTTTTACCTTATACTCCTGTCACAGGTTAGATGTGTGTGGTGATGGTAGTATTTTGATAATGCAAATAGAGGTGTTCTTAATTTAACAGAAAGGCTTTTTCTTTCTACTCTTTTTAGCTAGTCACTACTAAGTTCAATTTGGGGAGTTGATTTATCCCGAATGTGAAATATCTTTAAACCTTTCTCTTTCCTTTGAGTCCACTCGATCTTCGTCTGAGGAATGTTTGTAAAATACACGTGCCTATTCCCCACCCAGGAGTTACTGAACAGGCATCCCAAGGAAGTGAGCACCAAAATCTGTACTTTTACAGCGTCTTTGGTCAATTCTTTCGATCAGTCAAGACCAGAGAACACACCTTAGACATTCCTATATCAGATGCTAAAACAGTCTTGTGATTTCTACTGCCTCATTTGGGACATAGATCTAAAAAGTATCAATACATGCATGTAGTAGTTTTTGATGAATGTTCACTGTGTTTGATAGCTTTCCCTTGCTGGATATTATTTCCTAGGCAATAAGATTAGGCCTATGTTAACGAAAGGATGCTTTATATTCCCAGGACCATACATCTCTTTGCTTTACTTGGATCTAATGCTCTTTATGAACCCAAGTTTGGAAGCTACATTAACCTTGAGTTCAAGCTCTTAACTACCACTTGTGAACTCCAAAGAGTTATGTAATTCTTAGTAGAATTTCTAAGTACTCTATCTGTAACAGAGGGAAATTATTACTAATGTGCTAGTGTGAGTATAAACCATTTGACACATGGAAGATATAAAGCACAGTATTATTTACCAAATACAGCGGTAATTTAGAAACTCATAAAATCTGAAAAGTGAGATGCATAAAAATCATGAAGCTGAGAATACTTGTTACTAAATCCTCCGTCTTAGTTTCTTATAAGTTAGAACTTATTAAAAAAATTGTAAACCAATTAAGGATTTCCAGCTGAGGAGGTCAGAGAGATAATTCAGGGGTAAGGCGATTGCCTGGCACATAACCGACCCAAGTTCAATCCCCAACACCACATATGGTCCCCCTAAACCTATCTGCAATGATACCTAAATATTGAGTCAGGAGTAAGCCCTGAGAATCACCAGGTGTGGCCCTCTTCCAAACTAAAAAATAATCGCAACTTAACCTCAAATTAAATAGTTCTTTGATGACTAAAGATTATAGAGGAAACCTGACTTGTTTGTATTCAGAAAATGAAAACAAAAAACCCACTGAAAATAGTAAAGGTAAGTGTCAGAAGTGGAATTATAGGCATTTCCACAAAGCACTAGCAGTTCTGTGACTAATTTGCAGCTACGTATCTATAAACACTTCGAACTGTAGACAACTCATTTTACATCTCATCTGCAAGATATGTTTTCTTTAAACATTTATGTGGGTTTGTAAAAATTCAGCCTGCAAAATGATTATAAATGTTATCAAATATTTTATATATTTACACATTCTTGATTATTAAGCCTATTATAGTGCATGTCACCTTAGATTTCATGGAAATGGCTTTGGAAAAAAAAAGAAAAGATATATATTTTTCACAGAGGATTTGAGGTTCTCAATGAAGATTTTCTTGCTTTGTAATAAATCTGTTTCATTTTGTTTATGTGTTGTTTCTTTGCACGTCAAATCCCAAGCAAAGTTAAGAATACATATGCATGAACAACTTGGAAAAATAACCAAATAATACTGGCCAAATACTGCAGATGCCAAAACATGAGACCGTTTGCCAAGCTCTCTGTCTCTGCCATTCTCATCATGCTCTTCTCCAACTCCTCTTCACCAACCCCTTTATTAAAGCATCAGCTTTACACATGATACTCCCTCTCCCAGAGCTCCTTAATTGGTTCTATTAATTAGCTACAAAGGAGGCATTACATGAGTAGGAATATCATCTTTTGATTCCTAGGGGGCCACCCTGATCTGTGTTCAGGGATCACTCCTGCTGGGATTTAGGGGATCATAGATGGTGCCAGGCTTCAGACCTAGGTTTGCCACATGTAAGACAAGTGCCCTGACCCCTATACTATATTTCCAGCTTCTGTATATTTTGTTTTGTTTATTGATGTACTCCAGGTGTTTAGACGAAAGCCAAGCACATAGGAGGTGCTCAATAATTCTGTGTTGAATACATACATAAATAAATAAATAAATAAATAAATAAAATGGCACACTGTACTCTCACTGGGAATCTCAATGTAAATCATTATACAGTTGATATAATTGCCGTCATTGCCTCCATGTTGTAGACTGTAACCAACGATAATTTGGAAACTACTCAGGGTAATATGGTAGGAAGTAGATAGCAAGCCTAGATACTAACCTTCATGTAAAAGTTTTTCTGCCTCATGTTCTGAAAAGGTGTATGAGTATGTAGGCTAGGTCCCTAAAGCTTTAGTTACGAAGAAGGTGGAGGCAAGTCATGGTAGAATTTCATTGTCAGCATTCAACCTTCCCTTTTGATGATTTCTTCTGTCTTACTTTCCTTCTCATTATCTCATTCCTACTTTGGCCAACCTGGCAGGCTACTGAATGTAACCTGCCCACACGGCAGAGTCTGGCAAACTCCCCGTGGTGTACCCAATATGCCAAATACCAGTAACAATGATGGGTCTCATTCTCCTAACCCTGAAAGAGCCTTGAATATGGCACTTTTTAAAAAAATCTCAGGGCTCGGACGAAGGAGACGTTACTGGGGCCTGCTCAAGGCAATCGACGAACAACAGGAGGGTCGTGATCAGATCTTCTACTTTCCTTCTCAATACTGGTTCTTAAGCTTTAGATTTAGACTGTAATGGAGAAAATGTTCTTTAAATAAATTAGTTCTATTTTTAATTAGCGAACTATAAACTGATTTTTTTCCCCAGGGCCAGAGAAATAGTAGAGTGCGTAAGGTGCTTGCTTTACATGTAATTGTTCCCAGTTCCATCCCTGGCACCATGTATTGTCCTCTGAGCCCTGCCATGAATAAGTCCTGAGCATCACAGAAGGTGCTCCCCCGCAAAAAATCAATAAATAAACTATGTTTTTCATATATTTGTCCATAGATATCCTCACATGACTATGAAGCTTCAGAAAAATCTTGTGATTGACCTGTGTGGGCCTCAGATAAATTTCCACACTGTCAAATTATTCAAAAAGTTCTTTCATCATCATTCTAGAAATTTAAACCAACACTGAATGAAAACTAAGGGTCTAAAAGATTTATCTTAACTTTCAAACCTCTTTGCTGATAGTCTGGGGCTGTGTCAACACAGGCAGAGAGAGGGAGAGTGACGGATATTTAGAAATCACATCAGCAGAATCGAAATGGGGCAGTCCTTGATCTTTTAACCAGATCTCCTCACTTTCCATGCTAAAAATGAACTCTAAGGTTAATGGAACCATACTTGTCTGTCTAATATCTGCGTAATTCTAGGAAAAGCAGATTATGGATAAAATAAAAGGTAAGGTAAAGGTAAAGGCCCTCCCGTTGATCGTCGATTTGCTCGAGCGGGCCCAGTAACGTCTCCATTGGAGACTTTGTTGTTACTGTGTCTGGCATATCGAATACTCTCGGTAGCTTGCCAGGCTCTCCGAGTCCAGCCCCATGGAGCGATAGCACAGCGGGTAGGGCGTTCGCCTTACAAGCGGCCAACATGGCCGACCCGAGTTCGATTCCTCCGCCCCTCTCGGAGAGCCCGGCAAGCTACCGAGAGTATTCGATATGCCAGACACAGTAACAACAAAGTCTCCAATGGAGACGTTACTGGGCCCGCTCGAGCAAATCGACGATCAACGGGAGGGCCTTTACCTTTACCTATGGATAAAATAATTTTTATTAATAACAAAGATATTTAAAAATTTTTTTAAATTCTTAAAGTAAAAATCTTTTACAATTTCTTTTCCTGAATTTAACATAGCTACAGAGTAACTCTTAAAAGAACTGCCCAGTAAATTTTATTCTGTAGTACTGTCCTCCTGTTGTTCATCGATTTGCTCAAATGGGCACTAGTAACGTCACACAACAAATTGTGAGACTTACTGTTACTGTTTTTGGCATATCAAATACGTCACAGGGAGCTTGCCAGGCTTTACCGTGTGTGGGGGAGATACTCTCAGTTGCTTGCCGAGCTCTCCCAGAGGGGTGGAGGAATTGAACCTGGGTCGACCGAGTTCAAGGCAAATGTCCTACCTGCTGTGCTATCACTCCAGCCCAGCTACATTTAATTATTTACTGCCTTACAACTGAGAAATCAAGCAAGAGAACTCAGGTTTTACAACTTATTCTATTTTATTCAGTTTAGGAATTATTTGAATATTTATATAAATTTTTATACAACATGAGTTATTCCACTGTTAGTGTAACTAGTCCACAAAATACATAAATGTAAAGAATTAACACATCTAAGTGAATTTAATTTGAGGGGAGTGGAATTATTATCTATAATATATAAATGGATCATGTACTGCGTATATAATATACAAAATAAAATAGCTAATATTGTGATATACTATACTATATTATAGTATAGGGTCTGGAGCGATAGCACAGCGGTAGGGCGTTCGCCTTACAAGCGGCCAACATGGCCGACCCGAGTTCGATTCCTCCGCCCCTCTCAGAGAGCCCGGCAAGCTACCGAGAGTATTCGATATGCCAGACACAGTAACAACAAAGTCTCCAATGGAGACGTTACTGGGCCCGCTCAAGCAAATCGACGATCAACGGGAGGGCCTTTACCTTTACCTTACCTTTATACTATATTATAGATTATAGGGGTAACTCCTTGCTTGGCACTCAGAAATCACGCCTGGCAGTGTTCAGAAGGTCAGGTGGGATGCCAGGGATCGAACCCTGGTTAGCTACTTGCAAGGCAAGTACCTTCCCTGCTGTACCATTTCTCTGGCTGCAATTTATTTTATATATATATTTGCTTTTTGGGTCACACCCAGCAATGCACAGGGCCTACTCCTGGCTCATGCACTGAGGAATTACTCCTGGTGGTGCTTGAGGGACCATATGGGATGCTGGGAATCGAACCCAGGTCAGCCGCGTGCAAGGCAAATGCCCTACCCACTGTGCTATCGCTCCAGCCCCAAGTTATTATATTTTTAAAGGAAAGGAAGCATTAATATAAAAGAGTAGGTAAGCACATAGAAACACTATCAAACTTTGGAGTTAGGGACGCATAAATGTTGTTAACCGATAGCACAGCGGTAGGGCGTTCGCCTTACATGCGGCCAACATGGCCGACCCGAGTTCGATTCCTCTGCCCCTCTCGGAGAGCCCGGCAAGCT
This sequence comes from Sorex fumeus, assembly GCF_029834395.1. NCBI lineage: Eukaryota > Metazoa > Chordata > Mammalia > Eulipotyphla > Soricidae > Sorex > Sorex fumeus. The sequence continues at coordinate 28,360,975 of NW_026606090.1, read as the reverse complement.
ACCGAGAGTATTCGATATGCCAGACACAGTAACAACAAAGTCTCCAATGGAGACGTTACTGGGCCCACTCGAGCAAATCGACGATCAACGGGAGGGCCTATACTTCCCACTGACCTAAGAGAAAATATGATTAAGTTCAATATTCAGAATTGTTGAGATGTAGAGATTGTATAGCGACTTTCCTGTGTCTTTCTTTGCTCTACCTTGTGGAGTAACATCTTACTGGAAATGATTAATAGAGTACTAGAATTTCTGTAATTAGGCCTAATAGGTAGGGAAAGCAGCTTTCCATGTAAAGCTACCCTAATTGTAGTGAACTCTGGTGGGAACTGCAAAGGGGTTCACTTTGTGGGACCAGAGTGTCAGAGTCTGCCATAGCAATGACCAGCAGAAGGAAGGGTTTTCTTAACACGGCAGCGAGCAATTTATTGATTCATCAATTCAAGCAGTCAGAAAGTATTTGTTGAGGACTTTTTTTCATTTTTATTTCTCATAATGAAGGTTTTTTCGTGTAGAAAAGAATGCACCTTTTACATGAGAAGTATAATGATCATTACTTCAGTAGGACATGAGTCAAAAAGATTGGGATGTAATTTACTTACACACTGATTTTTTTCTCTGTCTCTCACAGATGATTAGCATTTGGTGGTTATGAAATAATATAACCTATTATATACACATATATATTTACATAAAACTGGAAATATTTATGAATTCCAATATTAAACACAAAATGCATCATTATTTAATTGTTTTATTTTAAATTTTTATGTATCACTGTCCTCCCATTGTTCATCGATTTGCTTGAGCGGGCCCAGTAACGTCTCCATCATGAGACTTGTTGTTACTGTGTTTGGCATATCGAATACGTCATGGGTAGCTTGCCAGGCTCTGCCGTGTGGGCGAGATGCACTCGGTAGCTTGCCGGGCTCTCCGAGAGGGGCGGAGGAATCAAACTCAGGTTGGCCATGTTGGCTGCGTGCAAGGCAAACGCCCTACCGCTATGCTATCGCTCCAGCCCCAAATTTTTATGAAGCCACTTTTATTTATTAAATTATGCATGATTAAGTTCCAGCCATTCAATATTAAAACATATACATTTATTTTAAATGTCACTGTGATTCTGAGCACTTTAATATTAGGAGCATAAATATTATGGCAGCGTCATAATAAAATAATGACAAGGTTGTATGAAAATAGAAGTGCTAACTAATCTTCTTTGTCTGCCCAAAGTAGTTAAGGCAGAAAGATATTTTGTTAAATTCACTAATTAATGGCATGCAACATGGAGTCATCGTGGATTAGAAATAAAAATTAATCATTGTCTCAGTCATCAGGAAGGACTGTCAAAACTCTGAACAGGAATACTGTGGGACTGTGAATCTTGAGCACTTTAGCATAGTTTTCTTAGTTTGTACATTTAATGTACAATTCTCAGTTTCCTTAATGATTTTTTTAATTTAAGTGAAACAGAAAATAAACTATTTAAAATTGAAATATAACTAGATGATGATGCAAATTCATAAACACTTGTGAGACAAAATTTAAAAAAATATGAAAATTTAATCTTGAAGGTTTGGCTGTGTTGCACAGGTAGAGTATATGCTTTACATCTGTGAGGCCATGAATTTAGTATTGATATTGGTACTGAATGTTCCCAAGCAGAGAGCCAAGGAGTAACTGCCAAATTAGTATTGCTGGGTGTCACCCTATGAGTAAAACCTAGGTTTTTGTTTTATCTTCCACAAGTAGATATTATTTGAAATCCTGTTTTAACAAATGTTGTACAGTTATGTTTTAACATATCATCTGGAAATGCCTTTTACAATTTCTTTTGGCTTACCAAATTCAATGTAAAAGTAACTTAACTTTGATTCTAGTAGTAGGCTGGAACTGTCTTGCACTGGCCCTAGATACAAATTTTATATATTTATCCCTAATTCACATTCAGTGATATCATGGTGGTATCTTGAAATACACTATATTCAAGAGAATTTATACCACTGAATGGGGAATTACTATGTGTATATATTGCTAAAATAATACATATGTGTTTTATTTTCCTTTAAGAATAGGATCTTGAGTCATTTAATAGTACAGTGTTTCAGGCACTTGTGTTGCAACGCGAGGACCCTGATTTGATCCAGGGCACTGCACTGGTTATCTTGGGATAACCACCAGGGGTCACTCATAGCACAGAGCCTGGAATAGCCTCTAGGCACTAGTTAGTGGATGTGGCCTACCCCAAACCCCTCCATACAATATATTTTTTTAATTTTTATTAGTGATGCACCATGAGGTAGAGTTGTAGACTTACAAATTTTGTGCTTGGGTTTCAATTATACAATGATCAAATACCCATCCCTCCACCAGTGCCCATTTCCCACCACCACGAATCCCAGTATCCCTCCCAGCCCTCACCCCCCATCCCACCCTGCCTCTGTACAATTTTTTAAATTTTAATCTAGTTGCTTAACACTGCCTGATCGAGTTCCTTGTCAACACATTGTCTCTTGTCAGTATCTTTGATTTTGGTCTTTTACTTCACTCTGATTCCCCTAAACTAAAGTTAATCAACATTCTTTGCCTTTGAAGCTATTAAACTCTGGAGGTGCTCAGGGGACCAAATGGGATGCCAAGGATCGAACCCCAGTTGGCTATATCAAGGCAGACATCCTAACTGCTATGCTATCTCTCTGTCTAGTCCCCAGTCATCTCCTAGGAACCCACGAGCTTCCTAAAATTGACCCAGACTGTAAGTTGCAGACTAGGGACTTCTCAGAAGGTCTAGAAAGGTGATGAGAGTTCACCAGAGGCAGCCTTATCGGTGGCTCACTGTGGGAGATCCAGATGGGGCTGATTCTCGGACCCGGGAGGTCAGCGGTATATGGGCCACCCTGGCAGTGTTTGGGGGCCTCCTTGCCACATCTGATAAACTGGGATTCACTGTATGCCAGACATGCACTTAAACGCCAATATTTCCTGGTCCCTTCTTGTGCTTTTTCTGAATAGAGTCATTGCACACAGAATCTCCTAGAAAATGATGGCAGAGAGCAATCGAGGCAATTGTATTATTCAAAAAGCAATGAGAATAACTGAGTTTGGGGACCCATAGAGACAGGGATTAAGTCATTTGCCTTGCAAGTGGCCAACCCTGCTTAGATCCCTAAGGATGGGGCCTGAGCAACACTTAGGTTCCCCTTCCTCAAATAAGTGGGTTTTTGTTTCCCTTTATGTATACCTTAGTGAGTAAACACCAAACACTCTTCTTTCATTTATTCATTCGTGTTGGTTAGAAACATGTTTGTATGTGAATATTAAATTGCCCTCACCCTAGAATAGGGACCTATTCTAGATACTAGCAGGTAATATGGTTAGATTGGTTACTAGCAGGTAATATGGTTAGATTGGTTACACTGATCAGTCTCCCAAAAAAGGCACCACACAGATCAGTATGTTTCCAGCTGAGGAGTGTTCAAGGAGAAGCTGAGGACAGTTGGAGGGGTGCAGGAGACAGGGAGAGGCTTCTGGGCTGCTGAAGGCAAGAGGCTCCGAGAAAGGTGATGAGAGTTCACCGAAGGCAGAACTCCGACTGTACCCACTGCTGTACCTTGCCCTGCCTCCATATCCCGGAGAGCCTTGCGTTGTAGATCACGGTACCAGTCTCCCTTTTGTGACTAAATTTCAAAGGGCAATTTCCTTAGAGATCTGTACCAAATTATTAGTGACTTCCAGTCAAATAAATCAGTATTTCCTTCATCCAAACCAGAAACACCTATTGGAACGTTAATCAAATGATTTGGCATGAGAAAGAGTTGCTAAGCACACTTTCCATGAAAAGCAAGATTCGTGAAAGACAAGAGCTCAGGAAAGTGACCTTTTGAGTGACAAAATAATGAACCTGTTGAAAGAGTCCAGAATTAGTTGTGTTCTTTTGTCCATAAATTTGCCAAAGTCAGAGAAGAAAATCCACAGAGGCCGAATGATGAACCATTTGATGAGGCGTGTTATCAGCCTGGCTGTGTCCCTATCCACCCTCATATATTCATGCACACACCCTTGACTATGAAGAGCATATGTGCATTGCAGTTGTGGGGTAGATTTAGGTTTATTTTCCTTTCTGTCTTTTCCAGTCCCAAAGCTCATCATTTAAAGTTTTGGGAGCAATTTAGAACCACTGTGAGATTTCCAACCCCCCCCCCCCCAATTTTTGGAATACTTGCAGATTTTTTTTTCTGGCACAGAAACAAAGAACAAAAATGCCAAGATGATCATCCAAAGACAGACAGAAAAGTATTGCCTACTTGTAAACCACCGTGACTTCTTTATTTTTATCTACTGTTACCAAAAAAAGTCATTTGATTTTTTTTTAATGGAAAAGCAAATTTTTTCGGAGTGGTTGGGGACCTGAATTGCAGAACTATTACCATATAATTGCAGAGAACAGGTTGCTTTTGTTTAGCTGGCGCTTAATTAAAGCAAGACTTGAAAGATTTAAGATCAGGTGGTACCTTTGAGTCATTGCATACATCTTTTTAAAGCAGCATCTTGAGATGCATTATAATTTGTTTTGAAATTTGGAATCATTATAATTTATTCCTATAAATTGGTAATCATGGGACTATGACTTTTTAAGTAGTCTGTAGTAGTTTGGGAACCTGAAATGACAGAAACAAAAGAAAACTTAAAATGAGTTTTTGTGAGCTGGTGAGAAAGTTTAATAAAGTAAAGCACATCCTTTTCATGTGGGGGACTCAGGTTCAATCAGGTTCAAGCACTGCACAGTCCCCCAAGCACCTCGGAAAATACCCTCGAACAGCAATCTGGGAATAGTTCAGAGCATTCCAGATGTGGCCCAGAATACATGCAAGAGGATGATTTCAAGGTCGGTACAGAATTAAGTTGAAATTTTGGTTTTGTTTAATTATGTTGAATCAGGTGAAAGGCAACCTATGGTTTATAAAGTAAGTAAAGTAAAGTAAAGGCCCTCCCGTTGATCATCGATTTGCTCGAGCGGGCCCAGTAACGTCTCCATTGGAGACTTTGTTGTTACTATGTCTGGCATATCGAATACGTCACAGGGAGCTTGCCAGGCTCTGCCGTGCGGGCGAGATACTCTCGGTAGCTTGCCGGGCTCTCCGAGAGGGGTGGAGGAATCGAACTTGGGTCGGCCATGTTGGCTGCGTGCAAGGCAAACGCCCTACCGCTGTGCTATCGCTCCAGCGATATAGATGGTTTATAGCCAAAGTCAACTCCTATCTATCCAACAGTGCCCAGTCCAAGTGGAAACCTCTGTGCTGAAAATTAATCCAGATCCTCCAGAACTGAGGGCATTAACTTTTGTGTGTTCTTTTCACCAGATATTTCTTATAACTGAACACTACATGTCTACATTTTTTAAATTAGGCCTGTTTTAGAAAGATGATCTCATTCATGAAGAGACTAATCAAGGCAATGGACAGTATCAGTTGATAATAAATCCAATAATAATTATCAGTTGATAATAAACCCATCCACTTGGGTGCTGGATTACAAACCTGGAGTGCCAGGTTGGGGTAAGGGAACAGGGCAAATGATGAGGATGACTGGGAGTAACATGGACATCTGTGGAAACACATCTGGAGCACATGGGTGGTGCTAGGGAGGTAACAGGACGCACCAAAACGATGGTTGTCAGTCAAACAATAATGAGGGAATGGTTGAGTTGAAGATTGGAGTAGTGGTGACATTGCAACATGGCACTTCAGTATTTTAGTGCCTTGCTGTAATTTTGTACATCAATTAAACATTATAACCTATTACCTAAACTATAAGGAAAATAAGGAACTTCACTTTCTCTATTTTCCTGGTGTGGGGTGGAGGGCAGAATCCCTTATTATTGCTGCTTTTGTGATTATCTGTTGTACTTGCATGATTTTTACTACTAAAACATCAAATTCTGGTAACAACCACAGAAATTTTGTGAAATGTAAAAATCTAATAAAATAAGATTAGCTACATTTCAGGAGGGTTTTATCCCAAGTCAGTTTTTCCACATCTATTTTTATCTTACTTTAAGAAAAAGAATTTAAGGGGTTGGAGAGACAGCATACTGGGTAGAACACTTGTCTTGCACACGGCTGGCCTGGTTCCATCCCCAGAATTCCATATATTCCCATGAGCACTGCCAGGAGTGATTCCTGAGCACAGTCAGGAGTAACTCCTAAGCATTGCCAGGTGTGGCCCTCAAACAAAACGTTCACAACAAAAACTAATTTAAAAGAAAATAAGTCCAAGCCAAAAGGATGATTCAAGATGATCAATGACCTGGGTTACTTGAAGTTCTTCAGAAACTTAAAGTATTGTATGGTGTCCAGAGCAACTTTGAATACTGATTTCCAGTATATTCAAAGAAAGATTCCACTGTTCCTCCTGCATTAACATATGCCTCAGAGACCTGGGCCCTATGCAAACAGGATAAGAACGCTATTCAAGTCTCCCAAAGAGGAATTGAAAGAGCTATGCTTGGAATATCACGTTTCACTCAAATGAGAGAAAGAATCCGGAGTTCCGACATCCATCGATGATCAAGAATCAGGGACCCTGTCTCGTTTGCCAAGGTGTCAAAAATCAGATGGGCTGGTCACATAATGAGATTTAAAGATGACTGCTGGACTAGAGCTGTTACCGACTGGCTTCCACAGGATGTCAAAAGACCGTGTGGCCGCCCACCTACCAGATGGTCAGACTTCTTCATCAAGATCATGAACGATCGGTTTGAGGCTCTTCATGTTCCCAGAGCGAACAGATGCCATTGGGCTACACTAGCACGCGACAGGGACAAATGGAGATGTTACTGGCGCCTGCTCGAGCAAATTGACGATTAACGGGAAGTCAAGTGATCAAGTGATCAGTATATTCAGTGGAACCCCAACCTTTCCTAATGTCTGTGTCTCTCTCCCACTCGACACTTCCTCTTAGGCTAGATTGAATGCACCAAATCCATGCTCTTTGTGAGTTTTCCCTTTAAACCTAAGGGTTTCGGGTGAGAGTGGGGGTGAGTGAGTGAAGCTTTTCTTCTCTCTAATGGCTCTCCAAGCTACACTTCTTAGCCCTTTGGAGACTCAGGGATAGATTTGAGCAAAATGTTCTTCTACAAAAAAATGGTTTCAACACTATACTCATAATATGCCCTTGAGCCCTTTCTCCTCCCTTCCCATTAACACATAAAACATAGTTTTGACAGGGCAAGAAAGTGAAGGAGTGTTCATAATTCCTCCTGCCTCTGTTTTGCTCTGCTCCCTTTTATTTCACATCACACACTAGTCTTTTCCCAGCCACCCGAGTTTTCAGACAGTTTTACCATCTTCCCCCATCTTAACCCCAATTTAAACATCCCCAGGAAGCCAAACAAAACATGCCCATCTGTTCCAGATGTGTCAAATCAAATTCCCCTATATTAATTTTTTTTTTGTCCGGACAAATACCCCAGCAAAGTATAAACAGGTTGCCTTTTTAGAAGAAGTAAAGATTAATCTTCCTCTGCAAAAAAAAAATACTTGTGCATTTTGGAAACTTGGGCCATTTTCCCTTTCAAAAAACCATCATCATCTAAACAAAATGCTGAGCTCGATCCTCAGTGCCAGAAGGGAGCGGCAGCTCTGTGCTCTGTTTCCGCATGCATCCTCTCCTTGGTCTGGACTTACCCTCTGGCTCAGCAGGGAACCTTCCTGCAGCCAGATGCTTGCTTTTGGCTCCAGTTCCCATCTGGCCAGCGCTGGAGAGAGCACTGTTGATTGTGAGAAAACCAGCCAGGCCAGGGTGCGCTGATCAGAACCCCCGTCTCTGTGCTCCAGGTTTCTCCCTCTCCAGGACTCTGCTCCATGGCACTGCAGATCAGTTACCTGCTCAGATGAGCTTTACTGATCGTCTATGGTGACAGGTGTTGCGCTGGGTCTGGGAAATTCAGCAGGGATTGACACAGACAACATCCCTGCTCCCTTGGACCCTGACAATAAAAGTATACAGCGGTATGTAACCTGGTGGGTGGCGTTGTATACGGACAGTTCCATGGGCTGTTCTCAAGATTCTGCTGGGCAGGTGCAGAAGAGATTTCATTACCGTGCTGAGGAATGCTGATGAGTGAGGTGCTATGAGAGCAGGAAGCTGAAGTTGGAGGAGAATGGATAGAGGTACTAAAGGGTTGGAAGCAGGAACAAACTCGGGTGTCCCCAAGAATATCATCACTGCAACAGACTGTGTTAGGAGGGGAGGACAAGGTGGGTAGGTATGCTTCCTTCCCAAACATCTTCCCAAACACCGTCCCAAACTCCAGGAGCACATGAATTCCTCCCAAACCTTGTTAGCATGCAGAGCTTTGTTCATTTGGTCTTGGATGGGCCCAGCGCCTGTAACACTGTAGCACTGTCCTCCTATTGTTCATCAATTTGCTCAAGCGGGCACCAGTAATGTCTCCGTTGTGAGACTTGTTGTTACTGTTTTTGACATATTGAATATGCCACAGGGAGCTTGCCAGGCTCTGCTGTGTGGGCGGGATACTCTCAGTAGCTTGCCGGGCTCTCCGAGAGGTACGGAGGAATTGAACCCGGGTTGGTCGCATGCAAGGCAAATGCCCTACCTGCTGTGCTATCGCTCCAGCCCAGGGCCCAGGGCCTACCTTCCTAAAACTCCCAGGCGATGCTCTTCCATGCAGGTCACTAGTTCGTGATTTGAGTGGTGAGAGTTTGCCTCCTAGGCTGCATGAAAAGTGTCTCCTTTACTGAGAAAATAGCAGGAAGTCTTCGGAGTCCTTAGGAGAGTGGGAGTGGGATTTGACACTAGCTTATGGTTTCTCTGTTTTCATGTTGAAGGCCTCCCAAGAGGGTCGCAAGAGGTCCAGGCCCAACTGGTGAGTCTTGGTCAGCAGAGCCTTCATTCAATGTCTGAGAAGGCGCTAGTGCTCTGATCTGGCATGTACCCTGACTGCTGAACTGTCTCCTAGCCCTGGACATGACATGCTTGAATGGAGCCCTTTGAAAGCTTAATAGAAAAAAAGGTTTAAGAGAGAATGTAAGGGGCTGGAGCGATAGCACAGCGGTTAGGGCATTTGCCTTGCATGCGGCTGACCAGGGTTCGATTCCCAGCATCCCATATGGTTCCCCGAGTACCGCCAGGAGTAATTCCTGAGTGCAGAGCCAGGAGTAACCCTGGCTTATTGTCAGATGTGACCCAAGGAGCAAAAAAAAAAAAAAAAAAAAAGAGGAAAGAGAGGATGTGGTGGGCCTCCTGGGGGGTGGCCTGAGATGAAGTCACACAAGGTCAGCTGTAAGTCGTCAAGACAGGCACCCCATCAGAGTGCCCTCTCTAATGGCTGTGGGGTTCAGCTCCGCTGCTGTGTCGGTGGGTTGAGCAGGAACGGTCCACGTTGAAATGCAGAGTCATGCAACAAGCGCTCGATGATTTGGTGAAAATCAACTTGGAGATGTTTGATTCTGACAGCCGCCGCTGGCTCCTTTCTATTCAGAACTTCTATCCAGGACGCGCATGTTACTATTGAATCCACTGTGATGCCCTTGTCTTCTGTAATGTATGTATACTACTGCAGCTGAGGTATTTTTAAGCTTCTCCAAAATAAGAAAGCCTGACTCTGCGTACATTACAATATGACACATTAAGCTAAAAAAGTTCCTTTTAGGACTATTTTTTCTTTTTAACTTCTGTGTGTGTGTCCTTAAATTTACAATAGTTGGCTGTAAGTTCATCTGAGGACAAGAAACCTCATTTAGGAAAAAAATTAATATCCCATCAGTGGTGTATCATTGTAGTAGGGTCTTCTTAATCACTTTGAATTCCCCAAGTTTCATTTTCTTAATAATCATGGCACGTAATTCAAATGTTTTTGTCTTAGTGCCCAGGGCCTATTCCCAGCTCAGCACTGTGTGTGCGTGTGTGTGTGTGTGTGCGTGTGTGTGTATGTGTGTGTGTGGTCTGGGGACTGGGCAGTGCTCCACGATCAAACTAGACTTGGTGGCATGCAAGGTGAGCACATTAACCCTTATACTATCTTAACAGTCCTATAATTTAAAACTTTCATAGTTTCTCTATCTTTGTAACTATCATTTTCCTGAGAAGTGTTTCAAAAACCCAGAGCTTGGGATTAAATGTTTCTCACCTGGAAATGACCTTGCCACCCCCTGCCCAGAACATTTGACAATGATTCTCCAGCAATTTAGATTTCCTGGACTTGGGAGGCTGGTCCAGAAACCAGGGGTGCTGGTGGATATACTCACGCATGGTACAGTCCCATATCAGAGAATGTTCCGTCTAAAGGACAATAGTGCCACTTTCGAGAAACCCCATCACTCTAGTGACCACAGACCAACAACTGCAGAAGAGAGAATGCTGCCCAGGCCCATCTCCTAGCCTGGCATGCCACCACACACAGTGTTGCTCCCAGTTGCCCCCCCACCCCACCCCGCAGGCTGTCCCCAGTCACAGACAGCATATGGCACAGATCCTCTGGCCAACTTCTTCTTGGCAAAACGTGGATTCCCTGAAGGACAACCTTGAGCCCAGATCGCTCAGTTTCCTTTCCAAAATCTCCTCATTTAGGACAGAAACCTCAGCCTTTACAGCCTGACTCCCCTCCTTCCCTTTTTCTAGTACTCAGTGGACAGGGCCATCTGTCTACAGTAAGAGAGCTCTCCTGGAGTTTTCCAGCACCCTCTCATTGTGTGTCCTCCTAAAGTCCTGGCATATTCCATCCCTGTTAGACTCTACTTCTCGGAAGGCAGAGATTGGTATAGCATAGAATGAAATCACTGAAAAGAATGAAGTTTTCATTGTAATGATAAGGGAACTAAATATTCAAATATTCAGAAATAACTTGATTATAATGACAACAAATAAGGAAAGAAGTGAAAGAAACATTTGTTTTCCCTAAAATGTTTTTCCATTTTTTTAGGGGGGAAAATCATTATTCACTTTTTCTGTTCTTACATTTTAACTCAAAGCTCACTTGAAGTAACCAAAATTAAGAACCAGAATTGTACCCTTGTCTTGCCCTTGAAATTTCTGAGAGGTTGCAGGTAGGGTCATCAGCTCTTAATATCTAATGAGAAGAGGAATTTCCATGCTTCGTGGGGGGAAGATCCCATCATTCTCAAAATCCCACCATTCTCAGAAATATCGTTATTATTAGTAAGTCATCAGTTTGGCAGCTTTCCCTACGACATGTGGGGGTCCATGTTTTTTTGATTGGGAAAAGCCTCAGCATGGGACACATCATCTCAGGTCCCTCAGTGCCACTTCAATACCTTCAATAGTGCAGCCTGACAATCCCTTCTCCCACCCAATGCCACCCACCTCCAAGTCCTCTGGGCAGAGTCTTCCCAGGGAACTCTTGCTCCAAGTGACTTTCCTAGCCCCTCTGCTTTCTGGAGTGGAATGAGTTGGGAAGGTCATAGTCCCCCACCCTGAGCAATGCAGCTGGAATCTTTGGGGCCCAGGGCTCACGTTTCCTGGGCTGAAATGAGAACGAGTCAGAGAGATACTCAGTTTTATTACCGACCCATATATGATTTTGGTTTTGTAGTCGATTAAACTCCTCTTTCATTTTCTACCGCTTCCAGAATTTATTATGCTGAATTATGTATTGCTAATTTTCACCCTCAACTGGCCTTTTTAAAGCAGAATCTCTTTCCCCCAACCGGAAATACTGTAGAAGCCTAAGAGGTGCCGCAACTTTATCTTGGTTCTTGCAAGTTGAGATCTACTGCAAACCTGGCAGTTGTGTTGTGAGTGTCTTTGAAGGATTCCTAAAAGAGGTTTCAATGTTCCCAAATGCCTCCTATGTGCCAAGCAAGGAACTCTGAGTACACCACCTCACTTCATTCCTACAGTATCTTTGGCATTTATTATCCCTATTTATTTCTTATTTTTTATTATTTTACTTTATGGCATTGTTATTATTTATTATCCCCATTTGAGTATAGGAACTTCCTTCATTCCTACACTATCCTTTTATTATTCCTGTTTCGTTCATGAGGAAACTGAGACTCAGAAAAATGTGAATGATTTGTTGAAGATCGTAGTGTTGGCAAGTGGTAGAGGAATACTTCGGGCACTGCTGGACAGAACATGTAGATCAAATCTTCGATATTTCTAGATAATATTCTAGGCAATGCCAATTTCAGGCAGGCAAACTCAGTATCCAGATCTACCATTTGAGTATGCCACATTTGCATACTAAACATATTTGCATACACAACTAAAGAACACACTAGCCACAGTTTCTACTCAGGCACATGTATAACCTGGCAGGTGTGTCTGACTCTGATCCAGCACCATCTGATCAGGAGCAAAAACAATTGTATCACAGTAGTGGCCAAGATTCTCACTCCACCACAGAAGTTGGGAACCAAATCAATATCAGTCAGCACATTGCATCAACTCACGTCACATACATGCAATAGGTGCTCAGTAAATGCTGACAGATTCCTGTGTGAATCAACCACTGAGCAAACAAAACCATCCGTCTGTAAGAGTTGTAAGGGTTTGAAGTAGAACAGAAGTTTGAAGTTCATCTGTTTCAAACTACTGCAATAGCCTCACTGAGTGATTATCTCAACTGTGCCCTACACTTCCATTGGCAAGATGTAGATAGGTTTCATCAGGAAGACTGTCCTTCAGAAAGAAACACTGCTCAAAGATCAAATGAATTTTTTGGGGAAAAAAATATTTATGAAGCTGGAAATAGAAGTTCTTTGCATGATGGATTATCTTCACAGATTTTTGTTGACTCAAATATATTATGCTAAGGGAAAGAAGATATTAAAGGGAAAATATTGTGTAATTCCACTTTTACAGTGTACCTAACAATAGGCAAATTGATAGATCAGGAAGTTGAATAATGGTCCCAGGAAATGGAATGAAAGAGAATAGAGAGCTATTGTTTAATGTCTATGAAGAGTCCACATATGGTGATGAAAACCTTCTGGAGATGGGTAGTGATGATGGCTGCACAATGATAGGAAGGTACTGACTTTAACACTTAGCAATGGGCCACACAGAACCTGCGAGATGGCTCCCGGGACCAGAGCATATTCCTAGTATTAAAGAAGCCTCAAAGTTCAACCCCTAAACTACATGAATGAGACTTAAAAACGTGCCTGTCAAGGAGGCAGAATTGAGAGGGGTGCTGGGTGAAGTTAGAGGACATTGGTGGAAGTTGAAATTCATGGTGGGATTGGTGTGGGTGTATTCTGTGCTCCTGGTTGGTGTCACCCAGCTGTAGGAACAGCCTTCCTGCTCCATGTCTTGTTTGGGACATTTGCATAGGAAAGTTATATTTTTTGGAATGTAAGTAACTTAACATTGACAAGGAATATGATCTAGTGGTTCAGTACCTCCATGATTGTGCGAGGAACGCCACGAGAGAGATAGCCACAAAAAGGCGACTATCTTTGAAAACTCTCGAGCTCATTTGCCAACATGGCTTGGTGCAAGCCTCAGGCAACCACAAGCAAATGTCTGACATGACAAGGATGAGTGGAGATGTTACTGGCGCCCACTCGAGCAAATCAACGAACAACGGGGTGATAGTGATAGTGATATTGTCTAGATGTATATAGTTTGATTGGTTTTTTTATCATTTTTTTATTAGTGAAACACCATGGAGTACACTTATAGACTTATAAATTTTTGTGCTTGGGTTTCAGTTATACAATGATCAAGTACCCATCCCTCCACCAGTGCCCATCCTCCCCCACCACGGGTCCTAGCATCCCTCCCTCCCAGTTTGATTGGTTTTTTGATGGTGTTAATTGTAAACAACTTACAAAAGAAATAATACTGTGTTCTCTGTTCTTATTTATGACTTGGCTTTAGGATTGACTCCTAAGAGAAACACTGGCCCTCTAGAGTATGGGAGCTTTTAAATCCCTGATATTCCTAATTAATGTACCAGTTTCTAGTGACCTAACTAGCATGAGGATTATTTATTTGGTGAATGTAAGTGAAAATGATATTTTGGTATTTAATTTGAATTTCTTTGAAATAGTTTCCTATAAATACTTAAACTCCAAAGCCCCTCCACCCCTTCACCTTCATTTAGTCATTTTTAAAAATATTTTTGGGGGAATCACACCTGGTGATGCACAGGGGTTACTTCTGGCTTTGCATTCAGGAATTACCCCTGGCGGTGCTCAGGGGACCTTATAGGATGCTGGGAATTGAACCTGGGTCGGCCACGTGCCAGGCAAATGCCCTACCCGCTGTGCTATAACTCTAGCCCCTCATTTAGTCATCTTTTATGGACTATTTTAAGGAGGCAAATTTATCTCAAATTTCTCCAACTGAAATTAAGAGTTTCTTACACATAAACTTTTATGTGTTAGAAAATTACACACAATTGAGAGGATTTATCCATTAGTCCAGTTTAACTTAAGGTAAGACAGAGATAGAATTCAATAGGCAAAAGTAAGATTTTTATTTCTTTAGAAGAGAAAATCTATCCCAAAATAAGATAGAATATAACCCATTTGGGTTCAAGCCTGTTGTCCATCAATGGCAGTGAAAGGCATCAGAAAGGGATTTTGAAAGAAGGGTATGGCAGATGAAGAGATGGAAGAGTATGAATGCATCTTTTTTTTGACAAATAGAGTTTCTCTAGGATCTGGCCCAACTAACATGGTCACACTATTTGTCTGTGCAGTGATGACTTGGCTTTCCCTTCATGTTTTGGAATGCAACCTGACTTTATTGGAGTCTAAGAATGCAATCTGACATCACTGAGGACACAACTATGACAGTCTTAGTTTCAAGGCCTACCTTGGGCCACTTTAGGTCCAGGCTATAAAAGGAGTTTCACAGCACGCACCCGGGCACCATGAAATGTTTCATGACTGGCATGTTATAGAAACTCATCGCACTCGGTGTATGACATTTTCCTTGGCACTCGCAGCCCTGAATAGCAAAGCTTTAGCCCTTCTCATCAAAAATTTCAGAAATACTGACAATAATCTAGAGTTGGTCTCTCTCTGGTCAGTGAATTTACTCTGTTTCCTATTCTGTCTTTGGGTGGCTAAATCTTAGACACTCTGTCTGGAAATCAATAATAACACATATAATGTGGAAACATTCTGAAGCCAAGCATTGTAAGATGGAAAGACCGCTTCCCCAAATAACTCACCCATTTTATAGGTCAGAAAACTGAGGTGCAAATAGGTGGGACTTGCTCAAGTTCACGGATGCAAAAGCAGCAGAGGCATTTGACTAAGCACTGTGAGTAAAGAAGACTTCCCAATGTTTCACGGTGACTTCGCCATTCTCTTCAGTCATAAGCTAGAAAAATATCACACCAAGCAAGAAGAGAACATAAGATCACTGCACTGTAGCATCCTTAGCCATTATCGAGTAGCCTAAGTGTCCACGGATGTTGGCTAATGTTATGCAGTTCTTGACAGCAGAAAATGAGCAAAATCGCACATCTCTTGATTTCTGATTCATGCTCTTTTCCTACATTCTGCAGCATCAAAAAAACATGTCATTTCCACTAATGACTTATATCAGACCAATAACTGTGGCATTTGTCGCATGTCTCCTTGAGGTGGTGGGATCTGATTTTTATTTCATGTGTCTGCTGTAGACTTTCTTTTGAGGTCCCATTTGCCTCTCTATGGGTGGTATTCGTATCATTATCATCTTGTCTTTTGATAAAGAGAGTTTTACATTGAACCAGGACGATATCTGGTTTATTGCTCTGGTTGTAGGCAGGCGGGAACATAGCTGATGCTTCTGAACAGACGCTGCCTGCTTTTTAAGTTCAATCAAGTGGGGAAAAAGGCAAGTTAATTGACTACAGACATATGCAGGATTGCTCTCAGCCCAGCTGTAAGTTCTTCTGGAGTGTGGGTACTTACAATGTAGCTATACGTGTTCTCATAAGATGGTGCCTATAGACCTTGTACTTTCACTGTTACAATGATCCCGTGGCTTGCTTCTTGAGAATACTATGTCACATTACTCAGAATTTTTAGAGATTCTTCTACAAGTTCTATGTAATAGGATGCCTATGGATAAATAATTTGGCAATGGCACATCTTGATATTGACATTGTTTGTTGAGTCGTTTTCATTGCTTCGTAACATAGCAATGAAACATAACATGCCACCCTGAAATTTCAGTGTCTTAAAATAATAAGACTCTACTTTCCTCACAAGCTTCAGTCAGTCATGGACAAGCTCTTCTATTCTTGGCTTTCAGTTACCAGGTCAACTGGGGACTAGGTGTTCTCAAAGCATCACTCATATGTTTAGTTGTTGAGTGACTGTCAGCTGGGCCTGCAGGTGTGCCTGGTCCCATGTCCCTCATCAGCTAACAGACTGGAAGAGGTTGGTTCACAGGTTGGAGTCAAGGTTCTGAGTGTTGAAGCAGGCACAGAATTGAAGCATGGGGTGGGAAATAGCGCTGAGTCATTTCTGCCATATGGAGTTGCAAATCAAATCATAAAAGTACCCCGGATCCAAGAGAGGGGGGTGACTTCTTAATGAAGAAGCAGCGAGCCATATTTTAAGGGGCCTCAATACAGAGAGGGAGCAATTGTAATTAGTTTAAGGACACTTATAAGATTATCCTTCTGCTCTGATCTCAATCACCATGGCTTAAGGAATATTTATTTATTCAAGATCATACATCTTTCATGAATCTACAATCCTCTGAAAGGACTGAAATTTTTTTCATTGTCAGTCCTCACAAGAGCTCTTAGGAATGATTCTAAATTCAAATTGCTTGGGATTTTAGCACTTGGATGCATTTTGTGATTGACAAATACCTGTACAGAGAGCTCAGAATCCAGTCACTTCTCTGGATATTGAAGAAAAGGTTAATCAGAAAGAAAAGAAAGAGGCAAAGGAGATAATCCAAGACTTAAGGTATTTGCTGATCCTGGTTCAATCTCAGGCACCCTATATGGTTCCCTGAGCACAGAGCCAGGAGTATGCAAAACCCTGAGCACAGCAGGGTGTAACTCCAACTACTGACTCCAAACAAAGGAAATATGTTTGTTAAAGAATCCATTCCACTATATTACCACTAGAGTCAGATTCCGATTCCTTTTAATTGGGGGATATCCGCATTCTTTATGGTGTTGTTTAATTTAGTCAACAAATTATGTTCAGAACTAGGAAAAGTGAATTGCATTTATAATCACTGTGATTGACACTAAATGCTGGATTATAAAATAATTATTTTTCCTGTTCTTAACCCAAAATTTCCCCTAAATTATTAAATTGTCAATAATGACTAGCAATTTTAGGTGGCATAATGGCCTGTGATGTTTGTACAAATGCTGCTTATTTTCAGTAAGGTCTTTACTTCTCAGAATATTTTATTTTGGGGAAAGGAAATTGCTGAGAAATAAAAAATTCATGACTGAATTAGGTAATGCAAATTCTAGGAAGTACAAAATTCAACAAATTTATAAAAAATAAACACTTAAGCTTTAACTTAAAAAGAACAACTTGCGATATTTTATTCTTGTTTGATGATGCAAGTTTCTTTATATAATTAATAATGAAGATTTTTATGGCATTTATAAAAGTAATCTGATTCTAGTTTTCATAATATCTTCCTATATGAAAAAGTGACTTTGTTACATCTTTCCATTTGCTTATTCATCATTGGGCAAGAATGCTTTGTCAAACATTTACTAACTTTTATTTATCATAGTACACATCTCAAAAAACCTAAATTCTTCCTTTAATTTTGAATTTGTAAGTACTGGGAGACAAAAGATATGTAAGTTGGGAAATTTTCAGTAATTGCTTGAGGAATTGTGGTTCTTGTCTTTTCGTTTTGTGTATTTTCTTCTATAAATTAGAGCTATGGGGAAAATGATCTCTTTATATTAATTGAGTTCATTCCTGGTGATTTTTTCATGATTACTTTTACCTCAAATTTTCACTAATCTATGAATTTAATAATATTATTCACTTATGTGGATAGATTAACTGCATTTGCTAGCAAACTTCTTTTGAGAAACTTGAAATTCTGAGAACTTCAAATAGAGAAAAGAATAGCAAATTAATTCCCCGTTAGTTTTCTCTTGGTGACATCTGAGGTAATATAAACTGATGCTTTTTTTTTCTTTTTGGGTCATACCTGGTGGTGCACAGGGGTTACTCCTGGCTCTGCACTCTGGAATTACCCCTGGCGGTACTCAGGGGACCATATGGGATTCTAGGAATTGAACCCTGGTTGCCGTGTGCAAGGCAAATGCCCTACCCACTGTGCTATTGCTCCAGCCCCAACTGGTTATTTCTTAATTTTATTATTTTTTATTCATCAATAAGTCCTTACAAAATATCCTGTAACTAAGGACACTTTGGTACCTTTGTACCCTTAATTCGTAGGAGATTGAGTCCTGACCCAGAGAAGAGACCAGCCAACTTCCCATCAAGTCTGCCTTTTTGCTGGCACTGAGAAGCTGGATTCCAGCATGTCTAACTTCTTCGGAATAAGATTGTGATTGTGTAACTCTAAGGTGACCTCACACATTATTGTCAGGGGGGCATGAACACAATGCATAGAAAGGGCGCTGGCGAGAGGTGCACCATTTAGTCAACGGAATGAAAATCCTAGTTGTATTTAAAATGAAAGACTTGCAAAGTTTTGCAAAATTTTAAGCCTCATAAATGTTTACAATTAAAAATTTATTTTTATAAACCTAATTAGCCTATTTATAAGTTGAACTAGTATAAACAGTCTTTCTAAAGATAACCTTGACAAATGATTTTGTTTCATTTTCATGTGTAGTTAAACATTTTAAGCACTTAAAGCTTGATGTATAAATTGAATACATTTAATTTTGTTTTAAATACTTTAACTTGTCTCATTTAACAAATGCGATATTCATGAATACTTGAGTAACTCATTAATTCAAGTTATAAAGTCAAAATATGAGTATTCTAAAGTTCACTTAAAGATCTAAATGTATAATTTAAACTCAGTAAGATTTCAACTTAATACCGCGAGTCTAAATTATTTACTCAATGTCTCTAATTTACTGGTACTCTAATTGGTCAAGATATCTTAATATCAAAATGACATTAAATGCCAAATATAAAGACTCTTTATGAGAAATGATTTTGTACGATGGGTTTGATTTCTTTTATTTTTAAAACTTCTTTTTGGGGGGAATATAAAAATGTGAATGGTGGTGCTCAAGGACTACTCCTGGCCCAGTGCTCAGGAGCTGCCACTGGCAGTGCTTAGAAAAACATAAGCACTGCTGGGGATGAAACCCAGGCTTCCTGCACGCTAGCCTGCGCTCGGTCTCTTCCGGTATCTCTCCAGCCCCATCCTCTCACTTCTAAATCTTACCTCGTAGATGCTTATCCATCAAGAACTCAATACCATTTAGGAGATGGTGAGTTCAGTGTCTTACCATTATTGAACTTACCTTCCCAACATGCTGTTGCTTGCAGTTCAGAGGTGGAATGGTCAGAATGAGAGTGAGTGGGGCTTTAACACAGTTCCCTGGGTGCCCAGCTATGCCCTTTTGCAGGTTGTCAGTAGGAGCAAATGTGGTGACTACACACACTCTCTCCCTGTGCCAAGGCTGGACCAACTATGTTTTCTACAAACTCACGGATGTTTAGAACTTCCACTATGGTCATCATATCCATGGATTGGATATTCGCTAATATGTGAAGACAACACTCTGGTCTTGGCTGTATCTTTGTTTTGGCTTTTTTTTTTTTTAGTACTTCTTCTGTTCACCTCACTCTTTTCTATCTTATATTGCAATAAAGATAAATTATGGATGTGTTCAAGACCTCCCTGGCTCTACAGTGACCTTCAAGGAGTATTTGAATTAGTCTGAATTTTCCAAAGAAACAGGACTGAAAGCTTTGTATCTACAAATACAGATCCAGAGATACAGACAGGTTTGTCATCAGGAATTGGACTCATATGATTATGGAGGTTGGCAAGACCCAGGGCCTGCAGCTGTTGAACTTGAGGCCTTGTAGAGCTAATAGGTGACTCTAGTGTGAAGGTTGCTGGCTCCAAGGCTAGGAAGAACCAGTTGTTTCCTCATGAGTTTGAAGGCAAAAGAGAGTCAAAGTTCCGAGGTGGTCCGGTATTTGGAATTCATTTTTACTCGGTGGTAGACTGCAGAAAGGATGTGCTTTTACTTCCCTTCAGACTTTTAACTGATTGGATGAGGCCCACTGACAATCTGTTTCACTTCATCTCCCCACTGCTCTGTTAATATTACCTGAAACATTCTCCAGAAACACCTAATGTTTGACTACCTCTCTGGGGACCCCGTGGTCCAGTAAAGTGTATATCTAAAATGAACCATAATACTATTCTACTGACATATTTTGAAACCACTGACCAGATACCCACTAACTTCTACTAGATAGGATATTTTATTCTTATTTCCTTGTAAACCATCTTATTTCCTGTTAGCTCTAGAGTTGGACAATCACAACAACGACAACCATCCTGTTATTCGTCAATTGCCTCGAGCAGGCTCCAGTAACATCTCCTTCATCCTAGCCCTGAGACTTTTTAAAAAAGTGCCATATTCAAGGCTCTTTCAGAGTTAGGAGAATGAGACCCTTCATTGTTACTGCTATTTGGCATATTGGGTATGTCACGGGGATTTGCCAGACTCTGCCGTGTGGGCAGGTTACATCGGTAGCCTGCCAGTTTGTCCAAGGTAGGAATGAGATGTTTAGATGTCGCTTCCAGGAGTTGGGTTTTATAGTCTCTGAGTCTTGGCCGTTGATGGGATTACACAGCGCCAGGGGGCCAGTTGGTGGGTGTGACCCCAGCCTACTGGAATTTGGAGGATCTGGGTGGAGGATGCTCAGCCCCGATCTGAGTAGAGTCGGACAAGTATTTTATATATTTAAATGCCAGGAGTTTCATGATAATTGATAAAATATGAGACATTGAATGAAGAGTAGAAGACAATATATTCTAATACACTGTAATGAGGGACATATATGAAATGCATCAAGTATTATAGAGAGTGTTGTTAAAATTTGGGTACAATGACATGAAGACAATGTAATAGGCTGAAAAAATAAAGCATCCTCCTCCTTCACCACCCTAACATCCATTTAAGTCCCTGACATTTGTGAATCTTAAATTCCTGGAACATGTTATCATTACCTTATATGAGATATATATATATAATTAGTTTATATATTTGAATAGATATTTCCTGGTTGGCCCAGTCTAGCCTCTGTACAATCACATCCTCTCCTTATCTGAGCGACAGAGAGAGTGTTGAGACAGAGAAAAGGAGGAGAATGCAGTGTGAAGACAAATCAGAATGACTAACACAGCCATCATGGGCCCTGTCATCAGCCACCACAAAGTGGCAGGAAAAGAATTCTATGCAGAGTTTGATTTTTGCACTGTGGCATCCAGAGTGATGAGAGAATTCATTTCTATTGTTTTTTTGAAAGCCTGTGGGCTTGTAATTTGTTAAGACAGCTAAATGATACTATACAGTCACTAATTTTGTTGTTATTAGGTAGTGTGTATGTGTGTGTGTGGGGGGGGCTGTTTTCCCAAGCACCACCCCCCAGAGATTTGCTCAAGTAGACTGGATGTTTTAATGCTTGGGCCAAGAATGTGGAGCTTCCTGGGCTCTGTTGTGCTCACCAGGGTCACCCCAGTGTTCAGGCTGCTATGAAGTGCCAGAGATGAAACCAGGGGTCCACACATGCAAAGTTTCTTCCTCTGACCCTTGGGTTATAACCTTGACGTGAGACAGTGATGTTAAGAAAATTAAAAGTTAAGACTTGTTAAAGAATTTGGCACTGTTACTTGTTTGATTTTAAAGGCATGTGAGGGCCTGTTCTTAAAGGTATGGTGCTTGCCTTGCATGCAGCTGACCAGGGTGTGGTCCCCAGCACCACATAGCGCCTCCTGAGCTCCATAAGGAGTGATCCTTGAGCACAGAGCCAGAAGTAAGCCCTGAGTGAAGGATAGAGCAATATTAAAGAGGTTAGGGCATTTGCCTTGGTCAACCTGGGTTCAATCCCCAGTATCCCATATGGTACCCGAACTTTGCCAGGGGTGATTCTTAAATGCAGAGCTAAGAGTAGTCTCTGAGTACAACTGGGTGTGGCCCCCCAAATTAATCATTTTTTTAAAAAACAGTAAGCCCTGAGCACTTTCAGGTGCATTCTCAAAACCAAAATAATATATATTAATCATAAATATATATAAAGGCACTTTACTCAATTGTATGAATATTCAATATAGTAATTCACGATCACGGTCCTCCCATTGTTCATCGATTTGCTCGAGCGGGCCCAGTAATGTCTCCATCATGAGACTTGTTGTTACTGTGTTTGGCATATCGAGTACGTCACGGTTAGCTTGCCAGGTTCTGCTGTGCGGGCGAGATACTCTCGGTAGCTTGCCGGGCTCTCCGAGAGGGGCGGAGGAATCAAACTCGAGTTGGCCATGTTGGCTGCTTGTAAGGCAAACGCCCTACCACTGTGCTATCACTCCAGCCCCAATAGAGTAATTAATATTTTAAAAATATCATTCTGGCTGGTCATTGATGTTAGATGGCAAAAAATGAACACTTTAATTAGAAAACTAGACTTTACATAATTTATGTCAGAGGATAGAGTTTTGCCATTAAATTTTTTGCAAGAGTTACAAAATGAACTATGGTTTATTAGCACATCTCTTACACATCACTGTCTTTAAAAAGTTTTTTAAAATATCTATATTCCAACCATGTATAGAAGCAAACATGTTACCATCTTAGTCTTATTACTTGGTCTGAATAAGAAGCATTTCCAGTGACTCCCAGTTGCACACATCATTATCCATTCATAATTGGTTGTTTAATCTGAAAAGAGCAAGTTCTGCTCCATCACCTAGCATCTGTCCTTTTTACTCTAAGCTCTATTCAACTAAATCCAATTATTGTCAGGAGAGACACTGGGTAGACTTGTATCACTTAAGAATAATTTCCATTCCTTTGTAAATCCTTAATTGTTTGATTTTTTTTTTGAGAACTGCTATTGTTTTTATCGTAAAGGGCACTGTGCAGTCATTTTTATGAACCTATGCTTATTTCTAATACAAAAAGAATAGAAACTAATGCTTTATGTTTGAGATCACAACAGGCTTTAAAGCACATTTTAAACGTTAAAAAAAATTAAATTTTTCAGCTAGAAGACAGTAGAGAGGTCAAACTCTTGCTTTGTATACAGCTGACCTTGGTTTGATTTCCAGGCATTGTATATGACCCCTTGAGCACCTCCAGGGGGCACTCCTGACAACTGCTTGGTATGGCACCTAACCTCTGCCCCACCCACACCCCTGCAAATTGCATTTCCAAGCTAAACCCTACTTATAACGTTTTTTAAAGAATTCTGAGTATTCAGGTAATGTAGCTCACTACTAGAGTAATTTCCTTGCACTGTTCTCTGGGGTTAACCCTGTCCTTTTCCCTTTACTTTGGGGAGGGGTCGAGAGGGACCCTGGGCAGTCTCCTTAACCCCTATTATATCTCTGGCCACTGCGTGTGTCTTTTTTAAGCAATGATTTTTTCTTCTCTTTTAGCCTTCTTCCCTGCTTCCTTCTTTTCATTCCACATTCTCCTTAAAAACTGTATACTCCTTCAAAAAAAAGTATTTTACTCGAATAACAATTTGGTCCTGCAGAGATAGTACAGCTATTGCCTTGTGTGCAGCCGACCATGATTCAATCCCCAGCACTCCCAGATGGCCCCGAGCCCTCCAGAATGATCCCATAGTGCAGAGCTAAGAATAAGCCCTAAGCACTATTAGATGTGGCTCAAACTCCCCACCAAAATAATTCTTAACAATTCTGAATTTATTGGATTACTTATAAACATTCTCTTTGCCATTGATATTTTAAACTATCATTTAAATTCCTAATTGAAACCATTTTTAATGTCGCTTTATTTCATAATTTTCAAACTTAGCTGCCCGTTAGGTATTTATGATATCCAAATATCTATGTGCATTTGGATTGATCACCTGTCTTAACTGTTAAAAGTGGAACTTCTATTTGAGTTAGTATTTCAATTGGGGAGTGTATAAATGTCCAGACATCAAATAACTAATTTATCTTATATTTTCATTTTTAATATTTGGAGGAATTTCCAGACTTATTTTCTGTAAGGGGCATACAAGCTTGCAAGCCAACAAACAATATACAGACTTCCCTTTCTTCACACTCTAGCCAACACTCGTTGCTTCTTCATTCACACAGGGGTAAGAGAGTTTTTTTATTATTGTTTTCTTACTTGCATTTCCCTAGTAATAGCACTGTAGCACTGTCCTTCTGTTGTTCATCGATTTGCTCGAGTGGGCACCAGTAACGTCTCCATTGTGAGGCTTGTTACTGTTTTTGGCATATCAAATACACCACAGGGAGCTTGCCAGGCTCTGCCGTACGGGCAGGATACTCTTGGTAGCTTGCTGGGCTCTCCAAGAGAGACAGAGGAATTGAACCCGGGTTGGCCACGTGCAAGGCAAATGACCTACCTGCTGTGCTATCGCTCCAGCCCGTGTTATCGCTGTGTTATCACTCCAGTTGTCTCCTTAGTGCAGTCTCCCCTAGTAACAAGTGATTATATTTTTATGTACCTGTTGGTCCTCTAACTGTCTTTTGTTGGAAGTGTCTAGATCCTCTGCCGTTTCTTTTATAACAAAGTTGTTTATCTATTGAGTTATATGAGTACTATAATATCTTAGATAATATTTTTTTGCGGAATGTGTAAGTTGCAGTTATCTATCAACATATTGCCTCTAGAATACTTTGAGAGTATTATGGTGAAAAGTAAAGAAACAAAACAAATGAATAAATGAAGCAAAGCAAAACTCTAAGAATATAAGAACTAAATTATCAGAGAGAAGAGGGAAAGAGAGGGTGGGTATATTGGGTTAAGAGAATTAATTATATTGTGGTATACAGAAAGTAAACATTTGATGATGTTTACTACATCTTTTGTACATACAATAAATTACCACATTGCACAGAAACTCCTATAATGTGTTAAATCAATTTGTATCAATGAAAAATTTTAAATAAGTAAAATTAAAGAAAACTCAATGTTTCTTTAATCTTAATGATGGAAAAAAAAGCTATTTAATCATTTTATTTATGAATCTAAATTCCTAAATCTAAAGACTTCCTAACCTAAAGAGAAAATTTTTAGCAGAGTGTTGACATTCGATAAAGCTTCAAATTGTTAAACCATATGTGGTACCAAGGATCAAAAGCGGGTTAGCTGCACATGAGGCAAGCATCTTACCTACTGTACTATCTCTCCAGACCCAATATTTTGAAAGAAGTGATGTATTATTCACTAAGACTGTGTTTTCTTTGTATATTAGTTAGTTTTCTATATAATCAGATCAGCTGAAGTTTCTTCCAATTCATTTTTAGATAATCTTTGGAGCCATGGTTTCCCTAAGAATTAAAAA
This sequence comes from Sorex fumeus, assembly GCF_029834395.1. Classification (NCBI taxonomy): domain Eukaryota; kingdom Metazoa; phylum Chordata; class Mammalia; order Eulipotyphla; family Soricidae; genus Sorex; species Sorex fumeus. Next base: position 28,335,494 of record NW_026606090.1, on the reverse strand, counting down.
AAATAACAACAGCAACAACAACCAAAAAAAACTACCACCCAGAAACAAACAATAGCATGTTTGCAAACAATAGCATGTTTGTTCTCTCAGGAAATAGATCTTAACTAGTAGCACTGTAGCACTGTCATCCCGTTGTTCATCGATTTGCTCGAGCAGGCACCAGTAATGTCTCCATTGTGAGACTTATTGTTACTGTTTTTGGCATATCCAATACATCACAGGGAGCTTGCCAGGCACTGCTGTGCGGGCAGGATACTCTCGGTAGCTTGCCGGGCTTTTCGAGAGGGATGGAGGAATCGAACCCAGGTTAGCCGCATGCAAGGCAAACGCTCTACCCTCTGTGCTATCGCTCCAGCCCAGTATGTTATAAATTCCAGTATAAATAACCAGTATGTTATAAAATTGAAGATAAGATTGATTTTGATTGAAAAATAAAATCTAAATATAAGTCTGTATTTTACCCAACTTGCTAGTAAGAAGCACAACTCTGAAAAGTCATTTTTAAAAAGCATTACATTTTGAAAGCTAAAGTCCTAGAAAAACTACCAGGCAAGAAATCATAATGATATTGTGGAGACATACGAGGAAGGAAAAACATTAATTCAGTTCCCTAGGGCAATTAATTACATTTCAACAGTTTGACGATGAGTAAAGAACAGGGTCCAGGCTGAATCATTTTTAATGGGAAAGAAAATATAAATAATTGAAGAAAATGAGTGCCAGCTAGCTCGAGAAAATCCTTCACAGGCATAGCCCTCATGGCTTCCGTCATAGTCTTCCTCCAGCAGGCTTCGTTTGCAACTCACATGTTCCATAGCACCAAACTAGGACCAGTGGTGGGTGGGGGTGGGGGATCTGGTGTGTGTGTGTGTGTGGGAGAGGGGCTGTGATTAAGGGGCACTTACAAAACTGGGGGAAAACTATCCCATGAGGTTGAATACTCTTGGATTGTTAACACTGCTTTTAAATAAGATTCATTAACCAAGAGAATAAATTAAAAAAAAATTAATGAGATCAGGGAGCTAACTCAGGAATGGGGCACCTATCTTGTGTTCGATCCTCCGGACCTCTTCCTTCTCCCACCAGCACCTAGGAGGCCATGAGTACTTCCGGGGTGGTCCTAGCTCTCCACCCTTGAACTGACCACTGCTGCATTGAGTTACCTAGTTCAGTTGGCCACTGGTCCTGCATGGACTGGGGGCACCCTGCAAAATTAAAAAATAATAATAAGGAGGAGAAGATTTTTATCTATTTCATCAAAAGCAAAACCAAGGAATTTTTTTTTAAATTTTATTTTATGACTGCCAAAGCAAAGGATGCAAATTAGTCGTAAAATATCACCTAAAAGTTGAAATGTTTCCTACCCATGGCATACTAAAAGACACTTTAAGTTGCACGGTAAATAATAAGCATGGGGAATATAAACCAAGTGGGCAAGTGAGAAAATAAAATCTCAGGTTATGTAAAGTACTGAACATTTTAGTGCGTGAGTGGTGGAAAAAATTGATGATTAAAGAATAGCATCGGGTTGTGAGGAAAAACTGTCATTGTTTTCTGAAAAGAACCATTTTCTTATTGCTTTAGATTTGAATAGTGGGACTTTGGCACAGATAGAGACAGATCTAAAGCTTGAGATACAAGTTCCTTGAGGAAAGTAATTCCCTGGGTATTTGGAGGCTGCCAGGCAGGATATGTTATTTTTGAATCACAAAGAAAAATGCTAAGTTGTAAACTCTGCTTTGTATTGTACACAGGTGGAAGATAAGCTTTTAGTACAAAAGATAAATTTTTTGTAGGAAGTGACTTTTTCTGTAAGCTGCATCTGCATTCTTTCTGATTAGGAAATAATATATGAGTGACATTATTTGAAAATGTTATGAACACATGATACCTCAGTAATACAGCTCTATACTTAGAAAAATCTAATCATCAGGTCTTGCAGTATTTATTTGGTAACCGTATCCTAAACGTAACATGAATGGATGGCATGAAAATTTTTTGCGACACTTAAACTCCTCTCAACAATTAAAAAAACTGAGTTTCTATTTCACTTCTTAATGTCTGATTCTTTTTACCCATGGTTATAATGGGTAATGAGGGTCTGCATTTATAAATATATTACCGATAGGATTTCCCTGGAGATGATTCAAATTATACTGTATAGTGCAGAAGTGTATTTAGCAGGCAAATGAAAAGGTTGGGCAGTTTCTTTCTTGTATCAAACTCGGTGAAAAATCTCCTTTAGCAAGAAAATAACAATAATGATTTGTTGCACAGGAAAAGAGCTACTTGTTAGCATTCGAATAGGCCCCCAAGGAAAGATGCGGATTAATTAAACCAGAAACCCTTCTTGAGTTGGCAACCAGCTGGGCATCAACTGGCCTTCACAAGGCTGTATTGAAAATTAATGGATTCAGGGCTTTATGTTGAGGGAGTTTAGGCAATGAGAATTGGGTAAATGAGACCATGGTTTATTCCTTGAAGAGTATAACTGTGAATAGTTTATATTGGTTCTCCCCACCCTCCACCCCACACACCCTATCCAAGCCATCTCTCTCCCTTACTTCTGCTTATCTTTCACTAGAAGCCTTAGTTCAATATTTTGAAGTTGAAGTAGGAAAAGGAATTTTTTTCACAATGACAGGAAAAGAAGTATACAGTTGATCTTTATTTTGTGACATTGTTGCCTTTCAAACAAACAACTTTTACAGAGCCACATATTAATCAATCAATTAATTATTCAATTAAATCTCCCCCTAAAGGATGCTATTAATTGAAGGACCAAATCCATTGGTCTAAGGTCTTTAGCAATTCTATTCCTTGGGCATTTTCTTTCTTTTAAGGTGTAAATTTAATTGAATTTTAATCCTGACTAGGTTGTTAATAAGGGGAAGCCTTCCAGCCATGAAAACACATTTTTTCTCACTTCTCAGATAAAGAGATTGCACAGATGTCACAATGCTTTGGGGACACTAGCTAACACATGCAGTGACCAGGGCATGTTTCTGGTTTCTTTAAAAGTATTTCAACAGTTCCATATCTAGTCACCTTCCCTTTATAGAACCCACTGATAAATCATGAGTGAAAGGAACCACCCTAGGGCAAGAACATCTAAAGGAGAGAGACCCTCTTTATCCTAGAGAGGAAAACCAGCGAGCAGATACAAGCTGGCTCTTGTGAAAGGGACCACTCCCAGATTTAATTCAAAGACCTGGCTGTAGTCAATTAGAAATGGGAAGAGGGTGGTTCACCTGAAAATGTGGGCCCTCAGGCATTTTCTGGAATGTGTACAGTCAGAAGGTGCAAGTTAGTCAGCAAGGAGAAAGCATGCGGCCACACCTCTCCCACACATTGGAGTCATCCTTCCTTTGTGGTTTAGAGTGTTTGTCTTGGAGTGCAGCACTTGAAAACTAATCGATTTGAAATCAAACAGTGATGTTTGAAAGGAGACAAATGTCAGGCTAAGAATTGCAAAATTCGTGCATTCCATTTCCCACAGATGTCACAATGCTTTGGGGACACTAGCTATGGATCCCTTCTCTGGTGTTGGTTTCTTGTGAAAGAAGGAGATTCAATCAAGTGACCTTTCAGAGTACAATCTGGCCTCACCTAGGTGGGAAGTTGCTTTGAATACAGTGAGAATGTCCAGCAGGCGTGAAGAATTAAAGTGGGGGCAAGAAAAATGCTTCAACGACCCCTGCATTTTTGACACTCAGGCATTTCGGTTACCCCTCACATCACCCTCTGCCTCTGTCTGCAGCTGGCATGCCTCCTTAAACACTGTTAATATTTGAAGAATAGCACGTGCTGTGTGAACTTTCTGACATTTATTGCAACCCCTCCCCGGCCTCAGAACTTTTTTCACAGATACAGGAGGGTTATCAGCACTGTTCAGCTGGTCAACCCTGACAGGGCTGGGTGAGGCTGCTTTTGTAATTTGTTCTGGAAAACGGGAGCCACAGTCCATTTTCAACCCGCACCCATCCACTCCTGTTTTTCTCTAAAGGTTGCCTGTTTTCCTGCTGTTAACATTGGGTGAGACTTCTCCAAAGGGGCATGTCTGAAAAAGGAAACATGTTTTGTTTGTGCTTGAATTTCCTTTTCTTTCTACCTTAATGAGTATCAACGATTTTAGATTCCGTTACTTGCCAAGATTCTAACTTTGGGGAGGCAGAATGATGTTGAAAATTCACTGGACTTTCTTCATTCCAGCTTCCTTATTAAGGCATCTATATGATGCCATGCATTGTTTAACAGTAATCTTTCATATAGCTGAATTTACTTATTGTTGTCTCCAAAGCATATTCTATCTGAGACACTATCTCATCCCCTTCTTTGCCAGATATTGATTATTCGTACATTCTTTGATCCCAACCATTTCAGCTTTATTCATTGTTATGTCTTTGTAGTGCTGCTTCTCCTCAAGTTCAAGGGCAGCCTGTATTTCTCTCTATTCAGCACTCTTGACTGGGGCTGTTAACATGTCTTAAGTCAAGGAGAACATAAAGCATTGTTCTGGATTTCATCATCTTTCTTTCTCTTATTCCTTTTTATTCCTCGTTGGTTTTTTTTGACCTCACCCCGTGATACTCAGGACTTCCTTCTGGCTCAGAGCTCAGGGATCACGCCTGGTGGGCTTAGAGGTGTCAGTATTGAATCTTATTAGCTTTGTGCCAGGGAAGTGCGCTACCCATTGTGCTCTCACTCTAGTCCGTCTTTCTCTCAATTCTTCATAAGCACTCTCACTTGTATAGGGTCATTCCTATATAGCTGTTACTACCAGCAACAAAAAGTACTATTCCTGACTCTTACAATGAGGTGTTCAGATCCAGGGCACTTTCCTGTGTCATGGCAGTAAAGATTAATTACAATCAAGCACCAAAATCCTTGATGCTCTGATGCTTCCTTGGAGGAGAATGATGTAGAAAAAGTAGAAGTTGCTATCTTGGAATGCTTCTGTTCTTGTGGAATAAAATAGATGACTGTTCCTTGCTCCATGGCCAAGTGTAACTCCTCCATCGCACCTCACTAAGGCAACGGTGTTGAGGTATGTGTCTGCCGAAGCTTGTGTCTCATTGGGTCTGATGACTGTCTACTCTCCTGCTGATGGATTGTCTACTTCCTATCATTTGAAAATAAAGAAAAACATTTTTCTTTCATTTCAAGTCCTTTTGAAAGGGGGCGGGTAACACCCAAGTTTAAAGAAAATAACCTTGGGGCCAGAGTGAGAGGACAGTGGGTAGGGGCGTTTGCCTTGGGTGAGGTCAACCCAGATTCAATCCCTGACATCCCATATGACCCCCTGAACACACCGAGTGATTCCTGAGCACAGAGCCAGGAGTAACACCTGAACATCACTGGTTATGACCCCCCAAACTCCTCTGCAAATAAAAATTTAAAAAATAAACTTAAAAATATTCGTCCAAGTTCATCCATATGACAGTCTCTCTCTGTGCCTCATACATGCTATCTGATTCAACTTTCACTAGTTTCTAGAGAATTAATATAGATTTGTATGTTGGGTTCATTTTGTGTCTTTCTTCCAACTGTGACGCTGCTGATCCTTGCAGCTCAAAAATCCTCACCAGGTGATCCTCTTTTGTGAAAATATGCAATTTTATTCATGATTTTCTGACAATAAGGAAAAAAATGTTAAGTCCACTAGAGTTCTGTCTGGACAAGCACAGAGAGGCGTGTTGGATTGCTCGACAAATATTTTCCCCTAGTTTTGTTCAATGAACTTGATTCACTCTAAGACCTTCCCGTTCACTTGAGCGGGAGAGGTGGGCTGCCCCCAGCAGCCTCAGTTGGCTCTCCTCAGGGCACGGGTGTGAATCATCATTTTCATGAATGAGAAGAATGGGAGGAGGGGAAGACAGACAAGGAACTTGTTGCTAATGCCCTTAAACAGGGAAAACATTTTGTGAATAAGTTTTAGATACTATATGACAGGTTGACTTTTCAGTTTTGTTGTTTGAATGGAATGCCCAGGGAAAAAAAAGAACTTGTTTCAACAAAAGTTTTATCTGATATCCTACTCATATGTCGATTCTTTCTAAAATGCTTTGGCAACTTTTCCAGGGTCCAGAGCAGCACAGTGTTGAATCATGTTGTTTTCAAACGTGGTATCAGTGCAGGCATGAAACATTTTTGAAGAGCTTGCTGACCCCACAGAATATCTAGGGACAGCTCTGGCCTGAGTATTTGCCCACTTCATTTCTGGGGTCAAAAATGGGGTCACCTTGCCACAGCCCCTGAGCCTTTGTCAGGGAATGGAAGAAGAAAGAAGGGAGGGAGGAAGGGAAGAAGGGAGGAAGGCAGGAAGGGAAGGAGGGAGGGAGGGAGAGAGGGAGGGAGGGAGGGAGGGAGGGAGGAAGGAAGGAAGGAAGGAAGGAAGGAAGGAAGGAAGGAAGGAGGGAGGGAGGGAGGGAAAGAAGGAGGGAGGGAAAGAAGGAAGGAAGGAAATTTATTATTAAAAATATTGAATTTCTTCATTGATAGCTAGTGGCTTAAATTCTGTAGAATACACTCTCAGTAAGAGTCTTTCCCAATTCATGAGTAAGCAGTGTTCCCAATTCAAGAAACACCAGAACAAAGGTAAATAAAAACAGAAATGCTTAAGCCCATTTTTAAGTGCTAGCCATCTTTTGTTCCTTTCAAGCATGTCACCTCAGCAGCAGAAAGTGTAGACTTTCCGGTTTGGCATTTGCCAGGACATGCATTCTCTTTAAACTCTTGCTCTCCTGCCCTTACCAACCTTGGACTTCCCTTCACACACTTGTGGTTTCATGTTTCCACTCCAAGCAATGCCATTCTCTCTACCTGTAACATCTCTACATCTGCTCACTGTACTAATTCTAGTCATCAGGAGTGACAGGAACCTTATCATCTGTGTGGTCTTCCTGAACTCTTTGGGTTGTTTCTCTCTGTTTCTAGATCATCTTGAATAGAACTTTGTGTTAATACCTTTCTCGGTTCTATTTACCAGTCTCTGAGATCGTTAAAGGAAATGACTCCCAGAAAGAGCGGGATAGACACAGAAAGATTGCATTCATCTGGGGAACATAAAGCAACAATAAGGGAGACTAACACCCAGGAATGGCTGAGATTAGTACCAGGAATTTTGCTCCATGACTCGAAGGCCAGCCACACATGCTAGGTGAAAAGGAAGCTCAGATAGAGAAGAGAGCACCAAATAAAGGGTGTTGTGAGGACCCTCCCAGGGTGGGAGAAGCATGCTAAAAGTAGTCTATAGATCAAACATGATTGCCACTCAATGCCTCTCTTGCAAAACACAGTACCCAAAAGAAGAGAGAGAGAACAAGGGGGAATACCCTGCCCAGAGGCAGGATGGGACAGGGGGGATGGGGGGTGGGGGGAGATGCTGGGACCCGTGGTGATGGATGACGGGCACTGGTGGAGGGATGGGCACTTGATCATTGTATAACTGAAACCCAAGCACAAAAATTGTAAGCCTATAACTGTACCTCATGGTGTTTCACTAATAAAAAAAGAAAAAAAATAAAGGAAATGACTCTGCCATTCATTTATTCACTCGTTCAACAAAGATGTATTGAATTCTTAGCCTGTGCCAGGCACTGGTTGAAAGAGTAGAAATAGAGCGAGAAAAAGATATGATTCCTCTTCTCCAGTACCTTACATTATATCAGGGAAGAAATATTGTTTTAAAAGACACAATGCAGTTAATCGGTTTTAAATATTAAAGAAAAATAAAGATAAATTGATAATCAAGGGATTCTGGTTGCTTTAGACTAGGCAAGGCTTAACCAAAGGGGTGTAGACCTGAAGTGCAAAAGATAAGCCAGCTGTGTGAAACCTGGAAACAGGGTCTTGAGTCAGGGAAAATTTAAGCTCAGAACCCTGGAAGATGAATAAATCGGTGAGTGAAAAATTTGAAACGGGGGCCAGGATGTGACTCAGAGGTGGCATGAAAAAGTCCCTTGATTTAAAGCCCTTCATAAAATAAAGGAAGAAAGAAGGAAGAAAGATTATCTTAAAAATGGCCGTATGGTATACAGAGATCCATCTGCTAGGTCTCTCTCGGTCCCAGCATGAAGACCTGCACCACACAGCCCTCCCAACACTGTCAGCATGCCTTTGAAGACTTTCTGCATGCAGATGCCAGAAGGGTTTCTCTGGTGGTCCCAGCACCGCCAGGCCTAAGTAACTCTGCAAGACCAGGCCCAAGCATTGATCCGTCTGGCTAGGTTGGCAGAGTGTGGACAGGACTGGCCCCGGGCCTCCTGAAGGCTTCATGGAAGGCTCCCTGCCAAAACAATACGGCAGTGTGATGGGTGGAATAGCACATGCCAACGGAAGTCAAAATTAAATAACGAAGGGCCTGGGGGACAAAGTAAAACAGGAAGATCGCACTTTGTGTGATGGGAAACAGTTCAGTCATTCAAAACAGAGTTGTAGATGTGGTTGTAGATCTGTGGAAATCAGTGGAGCTCTGTGTGAATCCTCAGGGCCTAACGCGCACCGTACCTGCTTCAGTTCCATGATGCCACCAAGGGCCATGCTGGTTTTCTACACGGGGAAACAGCCTCTTTTAAGAGTTGCGGCTGCCCAGTGACAAGAGAAACGTGGCGTCTCTTCAATGCAGCACACAGTGCTGGGCTGAGACCCTATTCTGGCCTCTGCTTGCTCTGTCCAACTTGTAAGAAAGACTTTCTGTCTCCCTGAACATGTGTCTTGTCTGCTTGTCACTGTTTCTTCATTTGCTTGTTTCCACTCTGGAGAAGTCTGTGTTCTCTCTCAAATGTGTCCTTCTCCCTTTCTCTCCCCTTACATCTTTCTAAATAAGATTCATTAAAAACTATCTTGTCTCACCAAAAGGAAAAAAGAACAAACCAGACTTCCTGAAGTTTAAATTGCTAAAGATACTTTTTTTTTTCTCAGTTTCCTAGATGATTCATTGCCTTTTGGCTCATCCTATTCGTAAGTTGAGTAACTTCAGACTTGTTGAAGACTTGTCCCTATTCAGGGCCACCAGCAGGGGCTATGGTGATGAGTGGAAGGATCTAGGTAGGGTACTGCATAAAGTTCAGATCTTGCTTTTTGGAACACAGTGAAGGCAGCAACGAAACCTGGTAGTTATTTTACTCTGCAACTTTATTCCAAAGGCCCCCGGCCAGATTACTCGGGATATACTTCCATGCTGGTAATATGATGATGACTGAAATGCAAGACACTGAGCCAGAAAACACACAGAATGCAACACACAAGTTGCTGTTCCTGTCTACTGCTCAGATGCACAGAACTGGAGAGAGACTCGGCATCACTCTGCTGGCTTGACTCTTTAAGTCACCTCCGTATCTGCTATGTGGTGCATTGAGTCATGGTGGAGTCCTCCTTGATGATTTATTTCAGACACTTGTAAGCCCCTTGGGGATGCAATCTTTTATTTTTAATTATCAATGTGCTTTTTTTTTGGTAAAAGGTATATAACATGTTTTAAAATGTCTGCATTTCTAAATTACAGTGTAGTATTTGACCCTAAAAGTTAAAATTGCTCTAGAGGTTGGAGATGGGTCTATTTGGGCGAGGTGCAGGGGAATCCTTCTCTCCCTTCTTTTACCTGACCCTTGAGTCCTCTTCACTAGACGCACATACCAAGAGTTCTGTTCCAGAAAACCTGAAATCCATCCACATAGCCTTAAGTGTCTGAGTAGAAGCTCGGCTTTGAATACAGAGTCCTCTGATACATGCAAAGTTGTCTTAATCTTTTTAAAAGAACATTTTAAATGCAAATTCATTAGGAACCAGGCCTTTTGTCATTGATCAGAAACTCAGTGACAACAGTTACAGTAACTCAGGGCTTTGGTCTTGATAGGGCAATGAAATGAATGCTACATCCCAGTTATGCTCATTCAAGATATGCTCATTCTTTTTAAAGAATAGAGTTTTCAGGGGCAGCAGGGATAGTACAGCAGGTAAAGTTTTGTCTTTTTGGCAGCCAACCCAGGTTGAGTCCCCAGCATCCAATACGATACTCCCAACCCCACCCAGCCAAGCACTGCAGTAGTGAGCCCTTACAATAGATCAATGGGTAAGCCCTGAGCACTGTCAAGTGTTGCCCCCAAAACAATAGAGCTTGTCAGATACACTAATGTGTGTGCATATTTCTAATCATAACATAAGATACCGAGAAATTAAAAAGTGAGAGAGGGAAAAATAGAAGTTTTGAAATCCTACAAATAGCAGTTCCTGTTAAAAATCTAATTTCTCTCAACCTAACAAGAATAGTTATATCTGAGTACATATCTGAGTACATTTGTGGAACTGCTTATGCAGAGAGGGAGGGGGAGAGAGAGAGAGAGAGAGAGAGAGAGAGAGAGAGAGAGAGAGAGAGAGAGAGAGAGAGAGAGAGAGATCAGGCTCCTGGATAACATTTTGTTCAAAATTGTTTTTAATTACATGGATAAGAAAAAGAAAATGTATTTATGGTCAGTTCCACAATCTATATTTGCATTTCCCCCTTGTCTGTGAGGAGATTCTTGACCCATGACCCTGATCTGGAATAAGTGAATTAGAAATGAATGAATCAATGAGTGAAAACGAATTGTTGCTTAATATTATAAGTGCTTGGGGATCTTGTTTATAACGTTTTTGACCAGAAACCATAGGACCTTAACTCTTGTTTATATCAATTACCTTTGGCAAATTTGGTTTTATTAGTTTGTTTTGCTTAAACTTCCAATTTCCAAAAACTTCTCCAAGACGTTTAAGTGAGCTATCACGTTACTTTTATGCATTTCACTTCTGGTTTTGTGTTTGATATAAAATGTCTTATATTTTTTTCTAGTATTAAACCCATTACTTTTTTTTTTGCCATGCCTTCAAATGCCAGGTTGTTACTTTTGACTGCACTTATTATTTTTGTTTGTTTGTTTTGCAACTTGTTTAATGCCAAGAGATCAACTGTATTATTTAAAGACTTAAAAAATGCCTTCTAGAACCTATGTGGGTCAATAATATGTTTGTTTGCTCTGTCAGCAAAGCAAGGATGATTTGAAGGGAACCTGAAGGTGATATTTGCAGTCAGCTCCCCTCTGAAGTTAGCGATAAGAAGAAGAGCAGCAAGACATAGAATCCAACTCTTGGTTTTAATCAAAGAAATTTTTAGTTTTAACTTTGTTTGGTTCACACCCGGCTATGCACAAGGGTTATTCCTGGCTTTGCACTCAGGAATCACTCCTGGCAGTGCTCAGGGGACCATATAAGATGCTGGAAATTGAACCCAGGTCAACCACATGCAAGGCAAACAAGCATCCTATCCACTGTGCTATTGCTCCACCACAGATCAAAGGAATATTTTTTGCTATTTCCTTTTTTATTATATATATATAGATTTTTTTTATTAGTGAGACACCATGAGGTACAGTTGTAGACTTACAAATTTTGTGCTTGGGTTTCAATTATACAATGATCAAATACCCATCCCTCCACCAGTGCCCATTTCCCACCACCACGGATCCCAGTATCCCTCCCACCCGCCATCCCTCCCATCCCACCCTGCCTCTGTGGCAGGGCATTCCTCTGTTCTCTCTCTCCTTTTAGGTGTTGTGGTTTGCAAAAGAGGCACTGAGTGGCAATCATGTTTGGTCCATAGTCTATTTTCAGCATGCTTCTCCCATCCTGGGAGGATCCTTCCAACACCCTTTATTTGGTGCTCCCTTCTCTATCTGAGCTCCTTTTTCCCCTAGCATGTGTGGCTGGCCTCCAAGCCATGGAGCAAAATTCCTGGTACTAATCTCAGCCACTTTTGGGTGTTAGTCTCCTATTTTGTTACTTTATGTTCCCCAGATGAATGCAATCTTTCTATGCCTATCCCTCTCTTTCTGACTTATTTCGCTTAACATGATACTTTCCATATAGTACCACTTGTATGTAAATTTCATGACTTCATTTTTTCTAACAGCTACATAGTACTCCATTAAACTTCCAATTTCCAAAAACTTCTCCAAGACGTTTAAGTGAGCTATCACGTTACTTTTATGCAATTCACTTCTGGTTTTGTGTTTGATATAAAAGGTAAAGGTAAAGGCCCTCCCGTTGATCGTCGATTTGCTTGAGCGGGCCCAGTAACGTCTCCATTGGAGACTTTGTTGTTACTGTGTCTGGCATATCGAATACTCTCGGTAGCTTGCCGGGCTCTCCGAGAGGGGCGGAGGAATCGAACTCGGGTTGGCCATGTTGGCCGCTTGTAAGGCGAACGCCCTACCAGCTGTGCTATCGCAGATATAAAATGTCTTATATTTTTTTCTAGTATTAAACCCATTACTTTTGTTTTTTTTGCCATGCCTTCAATGTACCAAAGTTTCTTTAACCAAAGTAAATGTACCAAAGTTTCTTTAACCAGTCATCTGTTCTCAGGCACTCAGGTTTTTCCAGATTCTGGCTATTGTAAAGAGTGCTGCAATGAACAAACAATTGCAGATGTCACTTCGACTACAATTTTTTGCCTCTCTGGGATATATTCCCAGGAGTGGTATTGCTGGGTCAAATGGGAGTTCAATTTCTAATTTTTTGAGAATCATCCATACTGTTTTCCAAAAGGGCTAAACCAGTCGGCATTCCTACCAGCAGTGAAGGAGAGTCCCTTTCTCGCCACATCCACGCCAGCACCTGTTGCTTTTGTTATTTTGGATGTGGGCCAGTCTCTGTGGTGTGAAATGATATCTCGTTGTTTTGATCAGCATCTCCCTGATGATTAATGATGTAGAGCATTTTCTCATGTGCCTTTTAGCCATTCGGATTTCTTCTTTGAGAAAGTTTCTGTTCATTTCGTCGCCCCATTTTTTGATGGGGTTGGATGTTTTCTTCTTGTGGAGTTTAACCAGTACTTTGTATATCCTTGATATCAACCCCTTGTTGGATGTGTATTCGGTGAAAATCCTTTCCCATTCTGTAGACTGTCTTTGTATTTTGGTCACTGTTTCTTTTGAGGTGCAGAAGCTTCTTAGTTTAAAATAGTCCCATTTGTCTTTTCACTTGCTTGGCCAGTGGCGTGACATCTTTGAAGATACCATTAGCTTCAATGTCATGGAGGGTTTTACCAACTTTGTATTCAATGTACCTTATGGATTCCGGTCTGATGTTGAGGTCCTTAGTCCACTTTGATCTTACTTTTGTACATGGCATTAGGCAGAGATCTGAGCCCACTTTTTTGCATGTAGCCATCCAGTTTTGCCAGCACAATTTGTTAAAGAGGCTTTCCTTGCTTCACCTCACTTTTCTTGCCCCCTTATCAAAGATTAGATGATCATATGCTTGGGGGGAGATGTCAGTATATTCCACCCTGTTCCATTGGTCTACAGCTCTGCTTTTGTTCCAGTACCATGCTGTTTTAATTATTACTGCTTTGTAGTAGAGTTTGAGGTGAGGGAGGTTGATTCCTCCCATTTTCTTTTTCCCAAGAATTGCTTTAGGTATTCATGGGGGCTTATTGTTCCAAATTTATAAGTTGCCACCTAAGTGTTCAAATTGACCTATGATCATTTTAACCCTTTTTGGATGAGACCATTTTAACCTTTAGCAATTAAAAATATATCTCTAGGACCAAGGTGACAGCTCAAAGGACTGAGTACATATTTTGCATGTAGGGGCCTTAAGTCTGATCCGTAGCACTGCCGAGTGCCTCAGGACTTCCAGAAGTAGGCCCTGGACATCACTTGCTATGCGCCTCCAACAAGATGTCTTCCTCTGGTGCGGTTACCTTTACTCATGAAATTGGTCATATGCTTTGTTTTACTTCACTGTATGTTCTGTTTTAAATGAAACGAAACTTGGAGGAACTTAGTGTCCATGTGGTTTTTGGAAAGAGCACTAGATCAAGAGTCAAGGTTTGGTTTGGCCACCAATAAAGCTCACAGTAAGCCACCTGTCTTTACATTTCAAATGACAAAGTGAATTTCTATGTTTCTGAAACAGTCAGTCCTTGGTGGTCATCCTGTTGATTTGATGCTTGAAATTACCTTAAAAGTGGTTAGCCTGCTTCAAAATATAGGTAGAAGTTCAATTAACTTCCTGGATTGGCTTAGGCAATAAGCCCAGTGACCTCTGTAAAGTGGCTCAGTAACACAGAAGTAAACAATTGCTCTACACAATCTTTCCCTCCATGAGCTTCCCACTGGTAAACATTCATCATCTTGTTGGTCTTTCCAGACAAACAGATTTATTAGGGTCTTGGTGGTTTTTATTCAGCTTCATTACAGAAAGGTCAGAAGTCTAATAACCAGTGAAAGGAGAGTCTTCCCCACATGGTGAGATCTGGTTATCTCTTACTAAGCCGAAGAAGGCACCCCCAAATGACTCCTCATCCCAATCGCTTATTCACCATGCCTTTCCACCTCAGTCCCCTCCATAAGCACTCCCCCTCGACTCCAAGGCCCAGCTGTCATTGCTGTGCCATCCCCCTCTCAGTCCTCAGGTTCTCTCTACTCCTGAGCCTTTGCAGGAAATGCCATCCCACTATCACCTTGCTAATGGTCTTTGTGATCTCAGCCTAAATGCCACTTCCTTTAAGAAGATTTTCCAACTCTTCTCCCCTTGCTTGAGTTCCTCCAAGCTGTCACAATAGCTATAGTTAGTCCCTAGACCACCCTCCACTGAAAATGCCTGTTTCCTACGTGGGTGCCTTTCTACAATATATATCCTCTAAGCAGCCAATTGTCTTGCTTCCCACTGAATCAGTTACTTACCATGATGGTTGGTACCCAATTCCCCCAACTCCTACCTCTTGGCTATTTATTAAATGATTCGCCCAACTCCTACCTCCTGGTTATTTATTAAATGATGTAACATTATGTTTTCCTACTCATATTTACAAAGTGAATGACAAAATCTACGAGGCATTGTCTTATGTAGATTTGAATGTCTAAGATGGTCAATGGATAAAAGGAGAAATATGAAAAAAACTTTTCATGTTCCTGTTTTGAGATCAAATACCTGTGTTATTTAAGTTCTCTTCTTTCTGTGCTCTGCATTTGGGTGGGCACTATCAAATAAAGCGAAGAACAGAAATCAGTAGTGTTGTCTTCAAGACAATCAAAGAGAGACAACCTGTATGGCACAGTTAGAATGCAGGCATTGTGGTCAGTTGCATTTGTGTTGACTGCAGAAGCCATGGTACTATGGGAGAGCTCATAAGAAAACTCCATCGATGATGGGGCTTGAATGTCCTGGACGAGGTTCCATTCTCCTTTTCGTATAGGCTGTTGCATGTATCAGGAGTATAGCGGAAGTCTGCTCTGATAAAATGGCTGTACTGACATTATTTTTTTTATTATTCTTAACTTCGCTTTGATCTTCAGATCCATAGATGGAAGTTTTCATCGTCATTGATATATCTAAATTATTTGTTTCCTCTTTCAAAGTACATAAGAACTTTAAATGAATTGGTGTAATAATAAGTTAGGGTTGTTTTACCTGAAAGGCATCATGCAAGCATGCTCGGAATTGATCTCTGGGAGACAAAACCCTGACAGCTAAAGAAAGACTCAGAGAGAAAAACAGAAGATCCCAAAGAGATTTTGCTAATCGCATTTCTTAAGGGGTAATTTCTAAATTTGTGTGTGCATAGGGGCGGGGGCTGGAGCGATAGCACAGCGGGTAGGGCGTTCGCCTTACACGCGGCCAACATGGCCGACCCGAGTTCGATTCCTCTGCCCCTCTCGGAGAGCCCGGCAAGCTACCGAGAGTATTCGATATGCCAGACACAGTAACAACAAAGTCTCCAATGGAGACGTTACTGGGCCCGCTCGAGCAAATCGACGATCAACGGGAGGGCCTTTACCTTTACGGGCTGGAGCGATAGCACAGCGGGTAGGGCGTTTGCCTTACAAGCGGCCAACATGGCCGACCCGAGTTCGATTCCTCCGCCCCTCTCGGAGAGCCCGGCAAGCTACCGAGAGTATTCGATATGCCAGACACAGTAACAACAAAGTCTCCAATAGAGACGTTACTGGGCCCGCTCGAGCAAATCGACGATCAACGGGAGGGCCTTTACCTAGGGGCGGGGGTGGGGGGTTCTGTATGTGTGTGATATGTGTGGGAAATAATCTCTAATGGTACTCAGGAGGCCCAAGGACCCCACTAGGAATTCTAGGCCATAAGAGGTGGTGGTGGTGGTGAGTATTAATGTAAACATGCTTATTCATATTATCCAGTTACTGTAAAGATTACCTGTGATTCCTTTGACTTGAGATTTATAATCAC
Source organism: Sorex fumeus (assembly GCF_029834395.1). Lineage (NCBI taxonomy): Eukaryota > Metazoa > Chordata > Mammalia > Eulipotyphla > Soricidae > Sorex > Sorex fumeus. Next base: position 28,319,252 of record NW_026606090.1, on the reverse strand, counting down.
AGGAACTCTTAGTACGAAATCACAGGACAATATTTAAAAAAATACCTAAGTATAAGGACACAAGAGATGCAAGACAACAAAGGCAAAGATTAAGAAAAACAATAACCTAAATCTTTCTCAACCACGACACTGCTCTTTTGTAAGAAATGCTGCGGACGCAACAAATTCAAGAAATTCTGAACTAGGTTGTACATCGGGGAAGAGTGTCATTCATTTCTTGGTTCTAGTCTTATGTTTAGTAGTTGCTCAGTTCTCTCCCCTAAAGCAGCAGAGGGTGCTATGCTGACACAGTTGAAGAGCTGTTCAGTGGACACAAGGTGCTGGGGCTCCCTTTTCTCTTCAAGTCGCCTGTTTTATTCCCCTGGAAAAAAAAAACCAAAACAAAAAACTATGAGCAGGAAAAATGAGGACAAAGGTCATGTGAATGGCTATAGATGAAACATTAAATCCTAGGAGAACATGGGACACGGTCCAGTTCTGAAATCCTCACAGGATACATAGCATTTTGAAGGATTTGGCAGAACCGAGGTATGGCAAGCTTTAAGTAATTATAAGGTGACTGAGACTTTGTCTGAAAGGAAAACGCTACATTTTGAGCACAGTGATTTCTGCAATAAAAGAAGACTTTAGCCAAATGGTGAAGTAATTTCTACAATTTCATTACTGTTTTTTCTTACTCGTTGAGTATTTTATGTCTTTGATGACAAGTCAAAATTTTACCAATATTTTAGATTTGAAATCTGTTTTGAAAAGATTGCCCCATGCCTCTTTCAGAATCGTACACTTTGGAGCTGGTCATCCCCATGGGGGTCATTAAGAACAATATTAATATTTTTAACATACGAAAATGTTGGCACCGAGACATTAAGGGACTGGTTCAAACTTACTAGTTCATTAGTGGCAAGGCCAAAACTACGAGCAAGTCCTTATCCCTGGTCCAAAGTCTATTTTGTTTCCTTGATTTGAATGGTTGCATTTTATATGCTGACAGTACGTAATCCTAAAATTTTACTACCCTTATCATCTATCACTTTAGTTTTCAAAGCAGTTTACTTACATTGTCTCATACATAGGTACCAAAAAATAGTTGAACTTCTCTGCGAAAATTTGTCTGGTTTTATGACAGGTTAATGGAGAAGTTCAATCGCTTTCTGCACTGGTTGTTTCCCCGTGCAATACCCATTTACACCTACTCAAGCTTCCTGCTATTCAGCTAATACTTTCTCTCCTATAAACTCCCTTTTAGTATCTTATTTTACTACTTTGTATGGACAGTGGATAAAGTTCAACGGACTGAGAGTAGGAAGCCTTGGCCAGACTAAAGCGGTTGTATAAGGCCTTCTTCACTTGAGGTTGGGTACTCCTGATGTTTCACACCCAGGTGAAAAGTTTCATGGCCCAGGGGCAGGAGTGATAGCACAGAGAGTAGGGTGTTAGCCTTGTGCACAACAGACCCGGGTTCGACTCCCAGCATCCCATAGGGTCCCCCAAGCACCACCAGGAGTAATTCCTGAGCGCAAGAGCCAGGAGTAACCCTCACCAGGTGTGACCCAAAGATATAAGAAAAAAAAAAGAGAGACGTTGTGACCCAGATGAGTCCTTTAGAGTTCTACTCAAACCTGAGGCCTGAGGAACACCTTCAGAATATCTGTCAGTTAGATTTAGTGTCTCTTTCTTAACACACACTCCCATATGCTACTCACTGCTAAGGAAGAGTTCCATGCTCGGGGATCACTTCTGTCAGTGCTCACGGCACCATATGTGGGGGTCAGGGAACTAACCTGGGTTGTCTTCAGGCAAGGCAACTGTCTTGCCCAGTGTTCTATCTCTCTGGCACAGAAATCATTCTTGGGATGCAGGATGGAGCTCGAGGGCCTGAGAGCCACTTGTCTAAGTCAATTGAAAGAAGGGAGCAACAAAAAAAAATTGTAAGTCTACAACTGTACCTCATGGTGTCTCACTAATAAAAATTTTTAAAAAAGAAGAAGAAAGAAGGAAGCCCCTAGGGACAAGGCCAAAAAGAGCACTTTCCTTGAGCATTTTTAACATCAGCTTCCGCGGAATAGAGTAGCTAGGCAGGAAGACAATTACGGTCTATAAAATACCCAGGGAGCTTGGGGAGTGTGTTCTTGTTCATTATTTTTATCACTCCAGGAGAAATCAATGAAGCTCAAATGTTATTATTTTTTAATTAAAGGAAGTGCCATCCTCTTTAACAGGTAACAAATAAAAGTAATTTATTTAACCAAGAAAGTACATAGGCTCATAGACCTGGGGACATGAATAAGCTTTAAATGATATCTTGCCAATGACTGAATAAAAAATATTAATAATGATTTTTTGCATTTTCTCTTTCATCTCCAATTTTATTTAAGGCAGCACGGTTTAGAGTAATTTCATGATAGGCTTTCATGCAATGCTCCAACTCAGACCGTCCACTGGAGTGGCCACTGCGCCCCCCCCCACCCCCCATTGTGTAAGGTTCCCCTCCCATTCATCTCCTGCCTGCCCCTTTGTGAATTTGTTAGCTTGTTAATTTGCTCAGTTCTCTAGAGCAGTTCTCAGGTCCTGTTGCCTTTGGCTTCTAGTTATTTACTGTGCTTCCTCAGATCACACATATTAGAGAGGTCATTCTCTATCTGTTCTCTTTCCAATTGGCCTCACTCAGCATGCACCCTCTAGTTCTATCGATGTCTCACCAAATTGTATGTTTTCGTCTTTTCTTAGGGTTGTATTCTGTTGTGTGTATATTCCACAGTTTCTTTATCAAGTCATCTGTGTTGGGGTTATTGAGTTGTTTCCAGATTTTTGGCTATTGTGAAGAGATAGGAGCAATCTTGTTGAAGTAGTGTTTGTAGTCCTGGGGGAAAGATGCCAAGAATCGCTGGGTTACATGGAATATTAATTCTTAGTTTTTTGAGCAATGTCCATACTGTTTTCAGTATGTGCTAGTCTCACTGGTGTAAGGTGGCATCTCTTTGTTTTTATTTGTGTATCGGAAGGAGCATTTTTCCTACCTTTTGACCATCAGTGTGTTTTCTTTAAAGAAGTTTGTGTTCGTCTCTTCTCCCCATATTTTGACGGGGTTGTTTGTAGTTGTTAATTTTTATCAGTGTTTTATACATCTTAGATCTTAACCCTTTGTCAGCTGCATGGTGAGCAAATATTTTCCCCCAGTTTGTGGAATATCGAAAATTTTTGTCATTATTTTTGCTTTCACTGTAGCCTTTTATATATTGCTTTTTATATTATTATTAAAATATAATATATATTATAAATCATATTAAGAAATACATCTATTGAAATAACATTATTAATTATAGTAGTTATTTATAATACTAATATCATTTCCTTTATATTAATAGTATTAATATAAAGAACATTCTCACAGCAATATTATCTCTTATTAATGTATTAATGTACATCTCAGTCACAATATCTAATATTTTTCCTCCCACAATCCCAGGAGTGAGAGTAGTATACATGAAAGATATTAAAAATTTGGAGACGAGCAGGCCTCGCTTAACTCCAGATGAGCTACTTGCCAGATTATAAGCAAATTCATTTAAATTGCTAGATCTTGTTTTCCTAATTTATAAAATCTACATATATCTTATATTGTTTTAAATTAAAATACATAGTACTATCTGATTCTTCACACACTGTCCCCCCGTTGCTCATCAATTTGCTCGAGTGGGCCCATTCTTAAAATGTGTGTAATAAATGTGTGTATATATATATATAGTATATATATATGTACATATACTATATATATAGATTCATATATATATATGAATCTATATATATAGTATATATATATATATATGAATGAATGTAGTAAATAATTTTCATGTATATTCTTCCTGTTACTTGCATTTTCCCTATATGTGAAAATACAGGGAATTATTTCCTCATAATTACTATAAGATATTCTGACAACATATTAAAATGATTTTCAGGTCTTTTTGATTTTATATCTTCAAAATGGTTTCAAGATTTATTCTGTCAATATATATTTTGGATCTTGACGAAGACTTCTTCGTCAAGATCATGAACGATCGGTTTGAGGCTCTTCATGTTCTTAGAATGAACAGACGCCATTGGGCTACACTAGCACGCGACAGGGACAAATGGAGACGTTACTGGTGCCCGCTCGAGCAAACCGACGACTAATGGGAAGTTAAGTGATTAAGTGATATATTTTGGAAAGTAATTAGCCTCTGATTATGTTTGTGCTGAGATAGTATTAATATAAAGAACATTCTCGCAGCAATATTATCTCTTATTAATGTATTAATGTACATCTCAGTCACAATATCTAATATTTTTCCTTTTTATAAATAATATAAACTGCATGCCAAGACTTCCGAGTATATTTATTACTCTACATCTCTGGAACACACGTGGAGTCATGTTTTCAAATTCCTTGAGTAATCTGGTTTGTTGATTCTGATATTAGCTACTAATGGCAGTCTTTCAGGAGATTTAACCAGCAATGTTTTGCTACAGTGCACTGAAAGAAATTTTCTAAAAGTTTTGGCAATCATTATTATTATTATCATCATCATCATTATAGTTATTATCAGTAATGGTGGTAGTGGAGGAATCATTTACATAGAATTGCTTCTTGAGAATATAAGTCGTTTTAGGGATAGCTGTTATTTCCAACATTCAATAACTAAATGCTTGATGATGTGTATGTAAAATACAACCTCTAAGAACTATTGTCTATTAACTTATGCGATGAAATTTAGTTGGTTGACTATTATTCATTTTCAAAATTGTCTCATAAGTTATCAAGGTAGTAGAAAGGAAAAATTTAGTATTATTTACCTCACCCCAACCCCAAATTTGTCAGTATGATTTTTAACTTATTAAGAATAATTGTATTTTTTGGAAAATGAAAAGTGGGAGACAGGCACTTCTTAATATACCTCTCAGCAATTTGGTTGATGTTCTTAATTATTAACATCAGCTTTCTAATGTTGTACAGTTATAAATATTAAAATTATGTTTATCTCCTGTGGGTTAAAAATCTGATAGCAGTGATATTTTCTGGTTTCTCCTGTCTCTCTGCCACATCCTTTGATAATGATGTGTATGGACTAGAAACACTGTGAAGAAAGAAATATTTAGTGGAATTTATATTAAATGAAGTGGAAAGCTTCACTAGTGATCTCATAACCTCAGAGCACTTTCAAAACTAATCTTTGATGTTGCTAAATATAGTGAATACAATGTTAAAACCTTCACAAATGAATCCATATTTAAATCTTATTCTACCACTAAGTGGCTGTACTTTTGATCTACCTTTTAAAATCATGGATTTCTCCATGGAGATATTGGGTTTCTTTCTGACCTGTTTTGATTGTTCTTATTTGTTTGTTTGCTTTTTTTCCTATTATGTAAACTAGGTCTCACTATCTAAGACACCCTTGGCTAAGATGTAGGTAATTGAAGGACTTCCTTTAATTCTTAGGCCAGTTATTCAGTGAATATCTTAATTCTAGTTTAAAATCAAAATATTCATTTTTCTTATAAATATTTCTGGTTATATAAATTATTAGAAAATGTCATTTAAAATATAACATCTGTAGTTTTATTAGCACTAAGGGAAAAATCCTCATTTAAAAGCTTATGTACCCATCTTTTCCTTTTTTTCCCCCATATCAATGCCAAGGACTGAATTCAGGGCTCCATACATGTAAAGTATTTGTCTGCCTTTAGGCAACATCTCCTGTCCCGTTTTTATTTTTTTTTATAAACATAGACCTTGATAGGTTAAAAAAATTAATTTTTAAAGTGTACTATGATAGAACATTTCTGATGGGGAAACTAAGTCTAGGTATTCACTGTTACTTTTACCCATTCATTACATATATTTTTCTTATTATTCCTCAAGCTACACCCTAAAAATAATTGGCTTTGGGCCTGAGAGATGTGATCCTCACATCTTATCCAGTAGAATTCTGGTCGTCATATTTGGTGCTGGTCTGCACTGTCTCTCTAGGCTCTTGTGATTGGAAATGTTGAACCGAACCCTGGAGAATCTCGGAGTATTTTTACAGCCCCAGTGGATATTTTTAAAGGGTGCATTTCTGTTGCTAAGACACTTTTTGTCCTACAAAAGCATTTCTTTCTTATTTTAATATTAATAAGTATTACCAGTGGAAGAAGCATTTTACATGCATAAATGCTATCCCCAGACTCCACAGGATGGCTGCCTTAATTACTAGCTATCAAGTTTGCATCTGAACAATACCAAAATCTGGCAGCAAGAAATGTAAAAATGACCGTCATGTTGAAGTTCCAGAAAGAATCATCCTTAAACATAGTCATTTCACTTAACAACCTTTTGTGAGAATAAGTTAATTATGAAATAGGCTGTGTTTTGCCAGAAGCTTTTTTATAAAAACAACATAAAATGGTGATGAAGTCACCTCTGATTCCTAGGTAAAGACGGTTCTCTTCCTTTGCCTATTCATTCTGACTCCACACCCTGCCTGACAACCAGCATCACTCCAATCCAGCGAATTATCAAAAGTGTAGTTTTCCTTTCCAACAGTCATGCCCTTGAAATTCCTATTCTTAGTCATGTGTATTTTGGTTTCCTCTTTGATATTCCCCTTTTCTTCCAGTTTCCTGTTGATACCAATATGACTCTCCAAGGCTTCCCTTTGCTCCTTATGGAAAAAAGAAGGAAAGGATGAGTGCAGAGTAGTAGTAGTGTAGATAGGATGGAAAGTTTTCATGACCAAAAGGCAGCAAGAGCACGTGCTGGTGTAGAGACCCGCTCACGCACCTGTTTCTTCAAGAATCCCCTTCCTGGAGGAGGACAACCTTTTAAAAGGAAGGGGCAAGCAGCCCCCAGGGATTGGAGATTCATGAAGGCGTGGTGATAAAAGATTGAGTCATAGGTTATCAATATACAGATTGTTCCTTAAGGTCTTCTCTTTCTCCTCCTCCTCCCCCTCCTCTTCCTCCTCCTCCTCCTCCTCCTCCCCCTCCTCCTCCTCCTCTTCCTCCTCCTCTTCCTCTCCCCTCCCCTTCCCTTCCCTCCCCCCTGCCCTCCTCCCCCCTTCCCCCCTCCCCCCTTCCCTTCCCCCTTCCCCTTTCTATCTTCTGTCTTCCTCTTCTTCCTCTTTTTCCTCTTCTCCCTCTTCTTTCTTCTTCTTTCTTCTTGTTGGAATTTGATTCATTTCCTCTTTTATTTCCCGTTGCCTTTCAACTCTGGAATTCTGAGTTTCTCTGTAAGAGGATATCATAATCACTGCTGAGACTGAAGAAGCTGTTGGAATGACATGACCATCTAGGCCAGTGGCATGAAGGCCATCATTAGAGCAGAGATGCTTCCAGTTCAGCCCATGAAGCTGAACTGTGACAAATCCAGTGTGTGATAAGAAACAAAATCCATCTCAAAATAGTGCTCTTTGGGCCAGAGGGATAGTATAGCGGGTAGGGCGTTTGCCTTGTACACGGCTGACCTGGGTTTGATCCCTGGCGTCCCACATGGTCCCCTGAGAACTCTCAGAAGTGATTCCTGAGTGCAGAACCAGGAGTTACCCTTGAGCATCTCTGGGTGTGACCCAAAAAGCTAAAAAACAAAACAAAACAAAATAGTGGTCTTATGATTTCAGATGCTGCTGATCCACAAAGTCTTAATCCATCTGCCTCTATAAGCAGTGGTGTGAGGCCAAAATTAAGCAAAATGTAAGTAATCAAAATGATCTGATGATTTCATTAAAGTATTTGTTTTCATGTTTCTATCAAAACTCTCTAAAGAATGTTCCAATCTAAATGGCTCAAATCTTTATTCAGCCTGGTCTCATGTATCTTCAGACATGCAGTGTGCAAGGCCCATACATATTTCATATCCAGGTGTGTTACTCCTCTGTGTTTTCTGACTGGAAATGCACAAAGTTCTTTATCTCCAATGATCCGTATACTTATGCCTCGCAAAGGGAACTCAGAAGGCCAAAGAGGCAAGTCATTAGTGGGGCATTTGATTGCCCTGTTCCTTAAAACCCTCTTACTTATTGCAGACTTTTATATATTGAGTGGAGAAGTGTCTTGCTTGGGCTTGCTTTTTGATTGTCAGGAATTCAGCTTTTCTGCTTTGGAACCCACAGCGGGATGTAGGTGTGTAACAAAAGAAACGGGTGGAGTCTTCTAAGTAATAGGGAAGACCTCTTTGGAACCAGCTGAGATGTGCATCCGGAATTCTGGGAAGCAAATAGTTCTTCCCAGCCCTGACCTTTGATGGGAAGATACTTTGTTATCTGTGGTTGCAGAATAATTCTGATTCACTCTGGGGATTCTGCATCACAATTAAATAAGCTAGAAAATTTAAAGACCTGGGGGTGGTAGGGGAACAACTTTAAAAAAATCAATACTTTCAGAAGGTCTCCCCCAAGCATTCGTTTTCTCCTACCTTTTAATTATTAAAATCCTGTTTGTATAGCAGCTAAGACTGCGGATCCTGAGTTTAGTCAAAATATGTCGTTTTTGAGTTGTGAGAGCTTAAGAAAACAACATAAATCTCTATGCCTCATTAATAGCAACTGTAAAGAGGGGGATAATAATATTATGCATTTCGTAAAGTGGTTTTACTCTTAAATTAGATTTAACACCATCTTGAATAACTATTTTGGAGACAAACACTGTTTTGTTTTCTACTATTTATTTTTATTTTCATCATCATTACATCAATCTCCATTACTATTTCTTATGCTGTATTGTGAGGACCCACGGACAAATCTTTGATTCCACAAGAAAGAAATTTAGAATTTACAAAGGAGGCATGAGAAAATATCTTACTGGGTTTAAAATTATTTTTTCAGGACCCAAGCAAAACTGAACCAACAGTGATGAGTTTTGCAAGGCATTTTTAGCACTTTTAAAGTCTCAGGAAAATAATGTCATAAATTTTAGGGTGAGAAATAATATAGATATCAGCAGACCTGGATTATAGACCTGTCAGAACTCAGCTGACCTGTGTTGCTGAATAAATCATTTAATTTCACTTCACTCAATTTACAGGAAAAGAAGTCTCAAATAAATAATAATTTTAAAACTAAGAAGGTTGACTTGGGTGATATAAAAAAAGATTTTTCACCTTGATGAACTTTAACTTTTCTAATACCTATTCTGTATGTGGCAACAAACTGTTTTTTTTTTTTTTTTTTTTTTTTTTTTTTTTTTTATGATTTTTTTTCCCCTTTATTTTATTTTATTTATTTTAAAGTTGTAGATTTACAATTTTTTGTGCTTTGGTTTCAATTATACAATGATCAGATACCCATCCCTCCACCAGTGCCCATTTTCCGCCACCATGGATAATATCCCTCCCACCCCCATCCCCCCATCCCCCCTGTCTCTGTGGCAGGGCAATCCCCTGTGTTCTCTCTCTCCTTTTGGGTGTTGTGGTCTGCAAAAGAGGCATTGAGTGGCAAACATGTTCAGTCCATAGTCTACTTTCCACATGCATCTCCCCTCCTGGGAGGATCCTCCAAACATCCTTTATTTGGTGCTCCCTTCTCTATCTGAACAGCCCTTTCCTCTAGGATACCCGGCTGGCCTCTAAGTTATGGAGTAATCCTCCTGGTGCTGATCTCAGCTATTCTTGGGTATTAATCTCATACTTTGTTACTTTATATCCCCCAGATGAATGCAATCTTTCTATGTCTATCCCTCTCTTTCTGACTCATTTCGCTTAGCATGATACTTTCCATATTGTACCACTTGTATGTAAATTTCATGACTTCATCTTTTCTAACAGCTACATAGTACTCCATTGTGTAGATGTACCAAAGTTTCTTTAACCAGTCATCTGTTCTTGGGCATTCAGGTTTCTTCCAGTTTCTGGCTATTGTAAAGAGTGCTGCAATGAACAAACAAGTGCAGATGTCACTTCGACTATACATTTTTGCCTCTCTGGGATATATTCCCAGGAGTGGTATTGCTGGGTCAAATGGGAGCTCAATTTCTAATTTTTTGAGAATCGTCCATACTGTTTTCCAGAAGGGCTGAACCAGTGGACATTCCCACCAACAGTGAAGGAGTGTCCCTTTCTCGCCACATCCACGCCAGCATCGGTTGCTTTTGTTCTTTTGAATGTGGGCCAGTCTCTGAGGTGTGAGATGGTATCTCATTGTGGTTTTGATCTGCATCTCCCTGATGATTAATGATGTAGAGCATTTTCTCATGTGCTTTTTTGCCATTCGGATTTCTTCTTTGAGAAAGTTTCTGTTCATTTCATTGCCCCATTTTTGGATGGGGTTGGATGTTTTCTTCTTGTGGAGTTTAACCAGTATTTTGTATATCCTGGATATCAACCCCTTGTCAGATGTGTATTCGGTGAATATCCTTTCCCATTCTGTAGACTGTCTTTGCATTTTGGTCACTGTTTCTTTGGAGGTGCAGAAGCTTCTTAGTTTAAGATAGTCCCATTTATCTATATCTGTTTTCACTTGCTCGGCCAGTGGCGTGGCATCTTTGAAGATACCATTAGCTTCAATGTCATGGAGGGTTTTGCCAACTTTATCTTCAATGTACCTTATGGTTTCTGGTCTGATGTTGAGGTCTTTAATCCATTTTGATCTTACTTTTGTACATGGTGTTAGGCAGAGTTCTGAGCCTATTTTTTTGCATGTAGCCGTCCAGTGATGCCAACACAATTTATTAAAGAGGCTTTCCTTACTCCACTTCACATTACTTGCACCTTTATCAAAGATTAGATGAGCATATGATTGAGGAGAGATGTCAGTGTATTCAACCCTGTTCCATTGGTCTGCAGTTCTGCCTTTGTTCCAGTACCATGCTGTTTTAATTATTACTGCTTTGTAGTACAGTTTGAAGTTCGGGAGGTTGATTCCTCCCATTTTCTTTTTCCCAAGAATTGCTTTAGCTATTCGTGGGGGCTTATTGTTCCATATAAATTTCAAGAGTGTTTGCTCCATTTCTTTGAAGAATGTCATGGGTATCCTTATAGGGATTGCATTGAATTTATACAATGCTTTCGGTAGTATTGCCATTTTTACAATGTTAAGTCTCCCGACCCATGAGCAGGGGATATCTTTCCATTTCCTCATGTCCTCTTTTATTTCCTGAAGTAGCGTTTTGTAGTTTTCTTTGTACAGGTCCTTTACTTCCTTAGTTAAGCTGATTCCTAGGTACTTGATTTTCTGGGGCACAATTGTGAATGGGATTGTTTTTTTCATGAGCAACAAACTGTTTTTACATGTCATATTCTTGGTATCCCAAGTCTGTGTTCATATTCCTAATTTGAAAAGGGGGCAGCGGAGCACAAAAATACTTTTTATTTGCACAAAATTTATTCTTCGACCTATATTAAATCCAGAAATAATTTTGTACGACTGGTGTTTTCAGTCATTTTTTACATAAAACAATGCGGGGGAACTATTCAATCTGTTTAACTATATAACCAAAACGGAACCAGCGACTCCTAAAATTGGGTTTTAAAAAGCATGTCAGAAACATTGAATTAAAGATTATCCTCTTAAACTTCTGCAGAGATAAGTGCCAAAGTATTATCTCCAAAGTCTATTATTTTAAGGCACAATACCGAATTTTATATATAAGTCAAGGAATATTTAGATTAAAGAAACTCATACTCAAGCAATATCTCTGATCGCAAAACAATTCTGGCATGAAGATAAATACTTGAAATCTCAACAAGTCTAAAATGTACTAAAACTTTGCTTTCAATCATAGGAATTCATCGAAAGGTCTAGAAGAGTCGGCTAGTCAAATGAATAAGATAATGAGTCATATAGAAGTCAGTTCTTCAGCTATGCTCTGGGCCGCAACATCTCTGACTGCCTGTCCTATTTTAGAGACCTGGGCTCCTGAGAGCAGCGTGGTGCTGGCGCGCAGATGAAAGTCAGCCTGGTTCCTCCCCGTTCCTGCTCTTTTGAATCTGAGTCAGAAGAGAGAGGAAGCAAAGAAAAGTGATGCAACCTAGGAGAACTAACGCTCTATTCCAAGTTTGCCTCCATATGCTAACAATATTAACTTGGATGGCGTAATTATGCCCAGATGCTGCGAGCATGACAGGGCAGAAGAAATTTCTGACTTGTAAAATTTAACATGTTTCTCAAAAAATGACAACAGAGAAAAAAGAAATCAGTCACTTTGCTTTAACATTTTGGGTCTTGAAGTATATCTGCCACTGGAAGTTTTAAGTTCTCCGGACGCGTCTTGCTTCAACTGTCTTAAAGACTGGTTTCAATTTTGGATAACAGATTATAAGGGAGGTCCCAACACTCAGGATCTTAATCAGAAAGGATGACTAGGTTACTGAGGGTCTGGAAATCATCCCTGTAAGTTATGGCGGTAGGTTCTCAGAAATCTTAAATTGGATAGAGAAGTAGAGAAATGGCAGATGCTTTCAAAGATGTGAAGGGTTCCTTGTTTTTTGTCTTTATGGAAAGCAAACAAATCAAACCTAATGCGAAGATTTCATTCACAGCACTAAAATATTTCTCACAAATAAAATACATACATAAGGCAAATGGTCTAAAGAATTATTGAACTTTCAGTCGTGGACGCAAAGTAGATAAGAGACCACTCCAATGCTTATCAATTTTGTAAGTAAGTTTTCTATACTGGCTGGGAGTTTTGAAAAAAAAATTGTACCTTTGTTACAAAAACTGAACTTAAGGTAATATATTTGGAATTTTTTAAAAATATCTTTAACCCTCTCCAGATTTCTTCTGTTAAAATGATGAAGCTGTCATAGCCTTTTTGAGCACAGAATGATTTAAGGTAGTCATCAGAAAAGAGTATTGCATAGAAAATGTCCTGATTTGAGACAATGTATTTGAACCACCTGCTGTCACTTTAGGTAGAGTTGGAATAATAATGCTGGTCCCTCATTAGCCACAAATAGATGCTGTGGAAATATGGAACTCAATGTTATAAAGGGTTTTGAATGGCAGCTGTGGTAAATGTGTCACTGTAGATGCTTTTCAAAGACAATTATTTTGATAAGAATGTCACTCAGTATCAGTATGCTGTTCTCATAAATCACTTACAGAGGACTATATAGTTCAAATTTGTTGTAACATGTAGAACACTAAGAAAATAATATTACTGTATAACATAATAAACTAAATGCTTGGTTTTATGCCCAGATTAAAAATCCATCTTGTTCTCTGGAAAAAGAAAACATTGCCGAACACCAAGGTCCAAATCCTTTTTTATGTTCTCAGATGTCCAAGTGGCATCAAGCCAGGTCATTTAAAATTATAAAGTGTTATTTAATTTTAAATTCATTTTGTAAAGAGCCTCCATGACTGGGGAGAATGGACAGCAAAAGTGAGACCATCAGAAAGCTGAATGTACAAAATGACTGGCCCTTTTTAGCATAATATGGTTTCCTGGAGGGGGGCGGGTGTCAACAGGGTTCTTAGAGTGAATCCTGTTTCTGACTCTGGAGGAGAATCGAAGCTGTAGCTATTCTGGGCACTGAACACAAACACAATGAAGGGTCAAGAAAATGGAAATCCCTAGTCAACCCCTTGAGATTGCAAATTTCTCTTTATACAACTAATATCCACCTATATAAATCCTAGTCGATCTTAGATTCATTCTCAGTACCTCAGTACTAGAACTCAGAGGAAGGTGGGACATGACCATAGAATCAGCTTTACTGTGAGAAGAAAGCAACTTCTGTTTTGGTAAAACCCTTGAAAATCTATGGATTTTCAGCAATAATTCTTGTACTGCCCCAAATAATTGTTTTTTTTCTTTTCTCTTTTGTTTTTGTAACAAACTTCAAAGGACAACTAAATTGCCAAATATGAATAATATTTAGATAATGTTTCTTTGACAGGTCTAAGTATGCATAATGTTTCATGCAGAAAAGTTTTAAAGATATTATTATAGCATGTTTCCAATAGAGTTAATGTTTATGAGCTTGAGGTACGGTTATCATACTTTACCACCACCATCCACTAATATCCTGATATTACTTTTAGTCTACCTTATCTTTTATGAAATTTTCAAAATGTGATGAAACTAGTAATCTCAGCATTGCAACAAAATTTTTAAAAATACATGTACTGAAGGGCTAGAGTGATAGTACAGCGGGTAGGGCGTTTGCCTTGCATGTGACCGACATGAGTTTGAATCCAAGCATCCCATATGTTCCCCTGAGCACCGCCAGGAGAAGTTCCTGAGTGCAAAGCCAGGAGTAAACCCCGTGCATCTCCGGTGTGACCCAAAAAGCAAAAAAAAAAAAAATACATGTACTGAAGAATGTGTCACTGAGATGTCAATGTACTGAAAACCCACTTGAGATTGACGGTTCTAAGTTCTTATTTTCACCTGTTGTTACAGAACTTGGCAGGCACTACCTTCTGGGGGCTGAAGTCTCAGGAACACAGATCTGCTAAGATGAATTTTCTTTTTATCACTCTTCTATTAAAAGGGGAAAAAATTCTCAGATAAATAATATTAAGTACGTGAAAATATTTCAGCCTGATTTGAAACCATATTTTATGGAAAGCAGCATATAGATTAGACAACAAAGCCAGAGTCTTCTGGAATGTTTTGTTGTGTGTTTGCTATCAGTGCCAATATTCCACATGGTCAGAACACTTGATGAATCAGAGTCAGGACTATATTCCCAAATCTTTGCCTTGAACCAGTCATTTAGCCATTCAAGTTCTTTGGAAAATAGGCTCTAAGGTAAAGGTCTGGGTGCAGTGAGCTTGCTGAGGAGAGGACTTATGGAACAGCTGGGCTGGAGAGGCCTAGAGTGGGAAAACTTGAGCTCTAATTTAGTTTCCAGAATCTTGAGCAGACCCTACAAGCTCTAGAGCAGGTGTCACCAATCCAAATTGTTCTGGTCTTCGGCAGCTGGTAGCCTTTGGCATTATTATGTTCTATGACCAGTCATTGGCATCCTGCTCAGTAAAAGGCATAACTTCATGCAATAAGACTTTCAACTGAAGGAAGTTCTTGGGGAAGGAGTACGCTAAAGGGTTATTGGACAATAATTCCACCAATATGGAAATCTGGGCCTTTGAAGGTTTGGACCAGAATGTGTACCATGGTGCCTACTATGATAGACACAGCAAAAATGTTGCTCAGTCACTGAAATCAGAACTGTCAGATAATGCTTGGGCTATACCCAGCATTCCTTCGTGGTTACTCCTGGCTCTATATTCAGGTTTCACTCCTGGTAGTGCTCAGGGATCACTCCCGGTAGTGCTCAGGAATTGAGCCATCGTTAGCTTTATGTAAAGTAAACTTTACCCCTGTACTACTTCTCAGGTTCTTGAACTAAGACTATTATTAGGGGATAGTTAGTAGAGCACTTGCATACAACTAACCTAGGTTCGGTACCTGGCATCCCGTATGGCTCCGTAAGCCCCTCCATGAAGGATGCTGTTCCCTGAGCACAGAGCCAGGTGTAAGCCCTGAGCTCCACCTGGTGTGACACAAAAATAAAAACAAATATTTCTATACCCTGATATCCAAGAATATTTGGACCTTAATACCCCTGGCAAGCTACCTGTGGCATACTCAATATTCCAAAAAGAGTAACAGTGATGGTCCTCATCCCCCTGACCCTGAAAGAGCCACCAATATTCCATCGGACTATACTAGCATGTGACAGGGATGAATGGAGACATTGCTGGTGCCCACTCGAGCAAATCAATGAACAATGGGATGACAGTGACAGTGACAGTGATACTACCCCTAGGAAAAATTTGTAATTTATTGTCCTCAGTGCGGTTTGTTTTGGGTTTTTTCTTTTTCATCATCTAGCTTTATAGAATGATTTTACTCTTAATTACATTGAACAAAATGTTTTTTGGTTTTCTGGTTTTATTTATTCCTCTCTCTTCAGAACAGATGAGCATTATATGACAACTTATTTGTCTTTTTTTTGTGGCCTGTATTACAAATCCTTGAAGGAGTCTTAGAGAAGTTTCTGTGAGGTCATTTCTTCTGTCAGTGTGTCTTAGACTGTCCATTTGCAGCTCTTCTTTCTCACCAAGAAAAATGTTTACTCTCCCTTCTTTGTCAATCATCTCTCATCAACTTTTCTTTGTTCATCATCCCTTAAGTCAATAATTATCTCAATTATAGTTTAATAAATATATTTCTTTGCAGGCAAAAGTTACCTTTCACCTATATTAAAATTTCTTTATAAGTAAAAGTTACCTTTTATCTATATTAAAATTTATTTGCCCTAGGGATCTTTTCATCAGTAGTGAAAATAAATATTGAGGTAACAGAAGGAAGTATGGTAGTGAGTTAGTGAGTAGATTACAAGGTGGGTAGGGGAAGAATAGCATGATTAAGAGATGATCATCAAGGAACAGTGCATGATGTATGCTTATCATAGCATGATGACCTCGTCTTTAATATCTGACTAAGGCAATTGCACAGGTGTCTGGGATGTTAAAAATGTTTGCAAGCTGTTGATCAGTATCTTAGCTTATTCAGGGGATGAGAACAATGCCAAATAAACGGAAACAGGTAAGGATGAGGAAAAGAAAAAATGAGAAGAAAGTGAAAAATATCAATAAAGGAAAATAAAAGTGGCCGATTATCGAACCTGTAATGGGTACAGAAAGATAGTACAGTGGGTCACGCACTTGTCAGCATGCAGCTGGCCCTGGTTTATTCCTCAGTACCACATATTGTCCCCCAGAGCACCAGTAGGTGTGATTTCTGTATGAAGAGACAGAAATAATGCCCAGCATAATTGGGTGTGGCCCCAAATAAACAAAAAAGTCCAGATTGGAACAGCCAAAACATTAAGATTTCATGATTTTTTCCTTCTGGGGAGTGGGGTGGAGGATTAGTCCACATTCAGGTGTGCTCAAGGCTTACTACTTTGCTCAGGTATCTATTCTGGTGGGACTGGAGGACCATGTGGTGTCCCGAGAACTGAATCAGGGTTGGCCATATGCAAGGCAAGAACCTTACCCGCTGTACTATCTCTTCATTCCTGAGATTCCATTCATTAGACTAACACAACTTGGTATCTTTGACTCGATTGACAAGACAAACAAAACCAAACAGATTTTCAGTGCTTATCCATCACATGCATTAATTTGATCTCTTCTTCCTGTGATGCCTCTTTCTGTTTCTTTTCTACATACATCCTGATCATCGTGGGCCCAGGATTATTCTTTGCTGAGAAACTTCCCTGTCTTCCTTTTTGCCACCTTAAACCTAGTCAGCAGGGCCAGAGCGATAGTACAGCGGGGAGTACTATCCACGTGGCTCACCCAGATTTGATCCCCGGTATCGCATATGATCCCCCAAGCACTTCCAGGAGTAATTGCTGAGTGCAGAGCCAGAAGTAACCCCTGAGCATTGCCAGGTGTGACACATAAAGCAAATAAATAAATAAATAAATATATTAAATAAATAAATAAACAAACAAACCCTATCAGTCACTTCTGTCTATGCTCCCAAGTCTTTCCAGGAGATTTTGACCAGGGCATTTAAAAAAAACTCTATTACAACCACTTATTTTATTTGAAAAATACCTGTAGAGTTTCAAATACGTGCCCTATTTTTTAAGCAATTCACAACTGATAATTTGTCTGGTCTTTCATCACAGTGCAAGGAAGGTAACATCATTATTGCGAAAGATATGTAAATTACATCATGTAAAATGGCATTACTGTCTCATAACAGAAAGTACTGGGATTTAAGACTGTGAATTCTTGGGGCTGGAGAGATAGCACAGTGGGTAGGGTGTTTGCCTTGCACACGGCCAACCCGGGTTCGATTCCCAGCATCCCATATGGTCCCTTGAGCACCGCCAGGAGTAACTCCTGAGTGCAGAGCCAGGAATAACACTGTGCATCACTGGGTGTGACCCAAAAAGCAAATAAATAAATAAGTAAATAAATAAAAGTTTAAAAAAAGACTGAATTCTGGGTCACCGCACATGTGCTAACCACCATGCTATGCAGTATCTCTGTTCTTTGCTAGTTTGTCTGTTACGCTTACTAGCCATTTTATTCCCTACTTCTCATAATAGAAACAGAATTTTATTATATAAGACATAATTTTCCCCATTGTAAAAATTAAATGTACTCCTTAAGTATACTGAAGAAAAGAAAAATTAGCTGGAGCCCTATTACCCTGAAACTTTAATAGCTATCATTGCAATGTTGACTTTCTATTTTTGATTTGGTGTCACACCCAGTGTACTCAGTGATCACTCCTGGTGGGACTCAGGAATCACACAGCATACTAGGATTGAACCTGGGTCTGCCACATGCAAGGCATATGCCCTATTCACTTACGATGGCTCCAGCACCCAGTTTTGACTTTCGTTTTAGCCATAAAACAATATAGCCTAAACTTGTAAACAAAAATAAAATATGGTAAAGCTTTTCAAGTAATTAATAGAGTTGTGCACTTCTGGGGGTTTTATAGTGTTGTGGCCTTTGTTTCTAAAAACTTTTACTATGAATTTTTTTTATTTTAAGTATTTACCTCTATGCATAATGTTTAATGTGATATTGTTATCCTTTTCTTAAGAAACTCACTTAAAGATGCATGTTTTCTTTTTTTTTCTTTTTTCTTTTTATATGAATCACCATGATGTACAGTTACAGACTTACAAACTTTCGTGCTTGCGTTTCAGTCATACAATGGTCTAGTACCCATCTCTCCCCCAGTGCTCATTCTCTACCACCAGTGATCCCAGTTTCCCTCCCACCACCACAACCCCATCCCCCCCCACCTCTATGGCAGGGCATTCCCTTTTTCTCTCTCTCTCCTTTTGGGTATTATGGTTTGCTGTATAGCTATTGAGTGGCCATCATGTTCCATCTATAGTCTACTTTCAACTCCCAAAAGATGCATGTTTTTAAAGACAACACTAACCTCTTTTTATAACTTAAGAAAAATTATTTTTCACACTGAATATTTGCCTAATGTTTATTTATCGAGGCTCAATATCCTAGGTGCTAAGTTACCCTTATCTAGAGAAGCCTTAAAGTGGCGCAAATTGTATCTAGTCACAGTAGATTTTTTATCAAGGTGAATTTATGTTATTATATGAGCTATTAGGAGTAAAAAAGAAGAAGAGGATCAGATTTAGAAGACAGACCAGCTGTGGTCCAGACTTCCTTCACTGCTGCCCCTTTTTGGGGAGGGAAGGACTACTTCTGAGCACGGATCTCTGGTGGCCCAGGCTGACCCCTGCAGAAGGCTAAACTCTGAGGGTGCACAGTCCAGGAGGTAGCCCAGCTTTGGCCAGTTCTCCCCTATATGCCTGATGTATTTCAGAGGTATGTTAGCAAGATCACATGTGAATCTTTATTTAGTATTATTACACAGCTAGGTCTTTCTTTGTTCTTCACTGTGCATATATGTCTGCTTATCAGACATGAGTAGTTGCTTTGATTGATGTCATAAGTCACTCTCTCTGTTGCCCCTAACTTGCCTTCAGTCCTGCTCTCTCTTTGATATCAGCCATAGTCAGTATAATGTCAATCCATACGACATGTTGATTCATCAGGGTCATTACAATATCAGCACATATAACACTACCTTGGAACATTTTTGAAGTACCTCTGTCTATGCATAGTTCCTCAGCTAATTTATGCTTTGTAGTCTGTTACCTTTGTGATTTTTCAGCTTGTTTCCTTGCTATTCCTGCATATAAAATGCATGTTCTTCTCATAAAGTGTCTTCTAGTTGTTTAAATACATAAGTTATTTCTTATAACTGTGCATTTGCATATGCTAAACCTTTAGCTTGGAATAAAAGTTATGTCACAATAGTTCCACCAGTAACTTCGCTCATCTTTTTTATGCTCAAGTGTCACTTTGTTAGGGTTTGAAATTTGTCTTTTTCATCTTTTCCCCAACAATCTTAAGTTTATGGTCTTTAGAAGAAGTTCTAAAATATTTGTTTAATATAAAAATTTATAATGTTCTAAATTAGAATAATGAAAACTTTATAGTAATCTCTAATATGTAAAAGTTCAGTGCCATCTTGGTTGGTGGGGAGAGGTTTCAAAAGACATTTCACTCTGGTGGGCATGCTTTGCGTGTGGAAGCTCACAGTTTGATCCTTAGTCCCCTTTGATGCTCCAAACACCGCCATCTGTGACCCCCCAACAACACCATCACTGAAAAACCAGAATATGTGAAAAGTTCAGTGGCATCTTAGGAAAAAATTTAGGCTGGTGGGTGTGAGACATTCCAGAGCACACTTCCACAGAAGAGGAGGAACAAGAACTCTGAACAAAGGTTGAGTCAGTATCCTCTGAAACCCCTGATTATCTAGACATTGACAAAAGAAAGACTCTCTGAAGTCCACAACTATTGGTGTAAGAAAGCCCTAGCTCCAATGAGTCATAATTAAATATCGCCATGACCTCTTAGTATAAAAAACAAAACCCAAGACATTCCAGAGCCTTTAGGCATCTAAGACCGGGGGACTTTCCCAGTTATTTCTCTTTAAAAACTGGTCACTGAAGAAACACAGTTTCGAAAAAGCCTCACAAGTACAATGGGAAGAAAGTAAAATTAGCTATCTGCTGGGAATTTAGAACATTGATCAAAGCCAACAAAGCAATTGTGAAAATGGATTAGGATGCTTTGATATTTGATGATGTTTTTGTTTTCTTTTCTCTGATATAAAGGGAGTTCATGATGTGTAAACAGTATTACTAAAAAAGAAGAAAAACACAGAAAAATTGTTTACCAAATACCCGCAGTTAGCTAAGTTTATGGTTCTCAGATACCAGCAAGCTGAACCCTAAGTTAAACTCAGAGTTAATAGTGACTAAAGAGCCCCTCCTCTCAATTTGGTAGACATTTAAAATCTATTTCTCTCATAATGCAGCTGAAATTTAAGCATTGTTATATTAATTGGACAGATTAGAAAATGGAGGTGAAAATAATTAAATAATTAAAATATAAGTAACAATTGATATGTTCAGAATTATCACTTGGCTCATAGCAAAAGTGGATATCAGCTGAGATTTATTTCAGAAATGCTATGTAAGAACCTCTCCCTCTAGATATATAAATTTATTTTCTGATTACTGGAAAATTGCCAATTACATCTTATTCTAATGGCTTAATACAATGAAGGCTTTCGAGTTGGTAATGCAAATCTTCCCCAATTCTTGCAATCGACTTGTAATTCAATATGGCCCAGCTCATCATAACATTTCCATAATACAACTGCGTTGAGTACAACCAGTGGTTCAATTATTCTTACAGCTTTGGGTGGCAATCTTCATCAATTTGTTGTCAACTTGAGGTCACACTTTCCTTTTTTGGCCAGAGGATGCAGTTGTTTTGATTTTATATGATACATATAATGTTTGAGGGCCTAAAATGCTCTTGGGAAAACTGAACAGTGAAATTCTCAGGACTGAGAATTCACAAAATGAAAGAGTGAATAAAGACCTCTGCACTTTGTACACTGTAGGCCTTCACTTACACTTATCCCATAAATAAGTTGGACCTGGAGATCAAGCCCTGATTTGTAATCCCCACACCTGCCTGTATATTTGCCTTAAAATGCTCTTCCTTTCCTGGTGTCCAGACTGTCCTGTTTGAGATCTCCAATAGCAGGACTATCTTTCTGAACCACACGTGAAAGAAAACAACTCAGTGGGGGTTTCATTGTGATGAGAGTCTGGGGGTCTCACAGAAATGTACAGACCACCAGACCATGCCTCTGACCACCTGTTACACCAAAGAACAAAGTCAGAAAGGCAAGTGCAGAGCTGACATTGCTACTCCATCCACTGTTTCCTACTCCATACGCTGTTCCCTACTCCATCCACTGTTCCCTACTCCATCTGCTGTTCCCTACTTTCCTACTTCATCTACCATTCCCTACTCCATCCACCATTCCCTTCTTTCCTACTCCATCCACCGATCCCTACTCCATCCACCGTTCACACCCACATACTCTTTTTTTTAACATTTTCTTTTTTTTTAATTTTTAAAAAATGTTTATTAGTGGAACACCATGAGGTACAGTTGTAGATTTAGAAAGTTTTGTGCTTGGGTTTCGATTATACAATGATCAAGTACCCATCCCTCCACCAGTGCCCATTTTCCACCACCATGGATCCTAGTATCCCTCCCACACCCATCCCCCCATCCCACCCTGCCTCTGTGGCAGGGCATTCCCTTTTGTTCTCTCTCTCCTTTTGGGTGTTGTGGTCTGCAAAAGAGGCATTGAGTGGCAGACATGTTCAGTCCATAGTCTACTTTCAACATGTATCTCCCCTCCTGGCCCACATCCAAAAGAACTGGCGCGGATGTGGTGAAAAAGGGACACTCCTTCACTGCTGGTGGGAATGCCTACTGGTTCAGCCCTTTTGGAAAACAGTATGAACCATTCTCAAGAAATTAGAAATTGAGCTCCCATTTGACCCAGCAATACCACTCCTGGGAATATATCCCAGAGAGGCAAAGATGTATGGTCAAAGTGACATCTGCACTTGTTTGTTCATTGCAGCACTCTTTACAATAGCCAGAAACTGGAAGAAACCTGAATGCCCACGAACAGATGACTGGTTAAAGAAACTTTGGTACATCTACCCACATACTCTTAAAGACACTTATTCACTCACTTGATTCAGAGGATACCATTATTAAGGCTAAAGCAAGTATCCTCATGACTTGCCCATAGAAGGTGCTCAAGAATCACATTTAGGGAAGGCCGCCTTAGCCAGCCTTCACTCCAGCATAAGAAAATCTTCCAACATTAAAAAAAAATGAACTTCTGTTACCTATTCCTCTCTGCTTTCCATCTCACTTTTTTGGGGGATGAACTCCACATTTTCACAAGCACTGGAAAGAGTAATGATTGAAATAGGGGAGATTTCCGACTCATATTTTAGTGGGGGGTGAGAATGAAGAGTGGGGCTGCCTGGTGTCCTGAGCCCCGTGGTGAACTTGACCCACAGCACAGAGGCAGGAGTAGCCTCAGCAAATTGGCAGCATAGACCATATCGCACACACACAAAAAATGGAAACTAAGGAAAGTTTTGTTACAGAATAAATGGAAGAGTTTGAGAAATTTGCAAGAGAAAGTGCCAAAGTCCGATTAGGTGTCTGCAGGTAGAGTGAAGATTTTATCCAAAACATTAAAGGAAAAGATCAGAGGGATTTAGAGAAGTCTAATGGACATTGTGAAGATCATTAGGAGCACTGCATGACCCAGTGCAGTTGTTGGCAGAATGATAGTGATCGATGATTGCCACCTGATCTGGTAAGGGATGATGCTGCTGGAACCAAGATGTTTACACTGAAGACTGAGAGGTGATTTGATATGTTTTCTTTTCCAGAAGTAAAAGGCCATAGTAATTAGGTATATTTCAGACTTAAAGCTCAGGTGCTTTTAATAGGAATATCTAGACTTCACAGAACATGGTATTGATTCATTCTGTCCCTTCCTCCGAATCTAATTCTGATTGAGAGAAGGGTCCTGAGTGACTGAAGAAATTGGTTGATACAGTAGAGAAAGAGAAGCCTGAGCTATCAAGAAGACACATCACCTATTACACAGCAGTGCTATGGGCTAAGCCTGCATATCCCTGCAATCTGTGAAGCTTATTTTCTCATGACACTGACAGATCTAAAGCTGTAATACAGACCATTTATCAGCTCAGAAATGGGAAGACTTAGAAAAGGAGATTGAAGTGCCTTACTTGGGCTCACAGATCTAGTTTACTGGCATGGCCAAATTCAGATCTCTTCTAGTTTCCAGGTCTCAATACGTGCTCTATCACTGCATTTTAATAATTTTTCTCAATAGGCTTGCGATACACAGTGCCTGATATGCAAAGATAGTCACTGCTTGCCTGAAACGTTCAAATGAGTCGTTTGAAAACTTGGGACAAGTGCAGCACATGTTTTTAATTGTTTACGTTTGTTCTATCCTTTAAATATGGGTCATGATGAGGTAAAATCTACCTTCTAGAGAAGAGAAGAAGGACCCCCAAATAGTTCAATAAATGAGAAGACTGATATTATGATAATTACTGATATTCTAAAATGATAGAAGTATATGGAGAACTATGGAGGGCAGGTGCCCTACAAAGGGAGGACGACATTTTTGCCTGAGGTCTAGTTGACATTGTGGCCTTCCGGAAGACACTTTTGGCCATTAATGGTTCAGTCAGGTCTGTAAGGAAATGTGTATAACTGTGGTAGTCTGGTCCTCTTTCCCTTCATCTGATTTTCTCTAAGTTCATTTTTGATTTGAAGCTGGTAGTTTTATAATCTTCATTTGGTGTATGGCCCACAATCATGCATAAGTTTACAAATAAAAAATGTGTTGAGTCTCCAAGCTCTCCAAGCCAGAAAGCATTTGTTTGCACTAAGTAGATGGTGGGGAATCAGGTATGAAGGTGTTTTTTGGTTTTGTTTTCTTTTAACTGGGACCACTTAAACTCCCCTTTCTCCCTTTTAAATTTTGTAGTGATTTTGAGACCTTGGCAAAACTTCATTCTCAGCCACTCCCAAATAGTTCAATAAACGAGAAGACTGTTATTATGAGACATTTTTTTTGTTTTGTTTTTGTTTATTTATTTATTTATTTATTTTTATTTATTTATTTTTTTACAGTTGTAGATTTACAATTTTTTTTTGTGCTTGGGTTTCAATTATACAATGATCAGATACCCATCCCTCCACCAGTGCCCGTTTTTCACTACCATGGATAATATCCCTCCCACCCCCATCCCCCCATCCCCCCCTGCCTCTGTGGCAGGGCAATCCCCTGTGTTCTCTCTCTCCTTTTGGGTGTTGTGGTCTGCAAAAGAGGCATTGAGTGGCAAACATGTTCAGTCCATAGTCTACTTTCGACATGCATCTCCCCTCCTGGGAGGATCCTCCAAACATCCTTTATTTGGTGCTCCCTTCTCTATCTGAACTGCCCTTTCCTCTAGGATACCCGGCTGGCCTCTAAGTTATGGAGTAATCCTCCTGGTGCTGATCTCAGCTATTCTTGGGTATTAATCTATGAGACATTTTTATACCCTTAAATTCAAGTGTATTTTATATGTTTTGCTACCGTCATTTTTCAATGACATCTTTATCACCTGGTGAATATGACAATGAGCTCTCTGCACACTCTGGGGGCTGTTCAGACTTAAGCTAATTAGCATCCTGAGCATTAAAGCCTCCCACACGAATGGTTTTGGCTGAATCCCCTGTCAGAGAAGCTTCAAGGGCAGTTCAGATGCTTTGAAGAAGGGAGAAACAGGATAAGGTATAGATTCCTGTTAAAGTAAATGAAGACATCAAATCCACTCCCTTGAGTGACTGGCATAGAGAGGTGGCAGCCAGGTAGCTGTCATTTTGTGAACTCATTGTTTCAAAGAGAAGAATACAAGTTCTCTTTCCCCCTTGAGATCATTTACCGTGTTCTGGTTCTCCTGCCTTAAGTAGTCTGCTTGGATTTGTTTGAAAGCAAAACACAAAGTTCAAGGTGCATCCTGTATGCGTTTTATTACTAGGAAGGATAGAAATGACTTAGAGCATATCCCAAAGTAACTGACACAAATTCATCATTTTAAATCCTGCACTCCTAAATTTTAGCAACCATTTTAACTCTCTGACTTCTTTTATTTGGGGTGGGGAGACTCCCAAGCAATGCTCAAGGAAAAGGCAACAAGGCATGCACTCTGATATCTGAGCTATCTCCCTGTCCCTAATATATTTGACTCTTGGTGTTTCAAGTATTGAAAATAAATAAGTTTGAGAAAAGATTAATGAGAATAAGCATCATCACTGATGGAATACTTTCAATATGGTATTATAGGCTTAAAAATGTAATTAAATTGATTAGACAGATATAAGCACTGTCCTCATTTGGTAAGGAAAAACCCTGGAATCTTGACAAGAAGCATTCAAAAAGTGACAAGATTCTAACTATCTGGTTGTGTCTATTAAGTGAGGTGGTAATAGTTACAATCATGGGCATTGGACAAGGACTTTCCATGTGTCAGACTGTGCTCAGAGTTTCACTTGCATTATCTCATTTAGTCTCCACAGCAAGTTTATGAAGTAGATATTTTCTAGGCAAACAAATTTTGTTGGTAAGCCTACAGTCTCAGCTAGTAAGTCATAAGTCACAGATCCTAACCCAGCAGCCCGACTCTAGAGTGTCTGTGGGTCCTTATCTGATTCCTGCAGGTTGAATGATATCCATACATTTAGACTGAAACTGACGTAGCAATGTAGGGGTTATTTTCTTTTTTAAAAATAGATTATAGTATCAATAAGTATTGTGCTTTTTTTTTGCTTTTTGGATCACACCTGGTGAATGCACAGGGGTCACTCCTGGCTCTGCACTCAGGAATTATCCCTAGCGGTGCTTAGGGGACCATATGGGATGCTGAGAATCGAACCTGGGTCAGCTGCATGCAAGGCAAATGCCCTACCCGCTGTGCTATCACTCCAGCCCCAAAGTAAAGGACTTTTTTTCTTTTTGGATCACACCCAGCACTCAGGAATTATCCCTGGCGGTGTTCAGGGAACCATATGGGATGCTGGGAATAGAACCTGGGTTGGCCGCGTGCAAAGCAAATGCCCTACCCACTGTGCTATCACTCCAGACCCAGTATTGTGCTCTTTAAACATGTGTTTGGTAAGGTCTGAGCATATGCTGGCTTTTAGAAGTCAGGCAGGGATTTCACATTTCAAAAGAGCTTGACTTTTCCCTTCCCTCTGTTAATGGGTGAAATGGAGATAGTTCTCGGACTTTGACCATAGAATTTGGTATACGAGAAACAGAAATGAGATAATGTGTGTGTCATTACTATGACTGTCCCAACAGATTACTAAACAATGATATGTTCATGAAATATCATTTCATAGTGTTCAACATTTATAGCAGTGCATACATGCGTGTGCACACACATGCCCCAAACACATATGCACACACACACTTTTTCTATATTGTTCTGTCATCTGCTTCAGCAGGCTTAATGGAAGAGCTGCTGTGACCCAGTTCAGCAATTCAGAAATGGAAAACTAGGGCTGGAAAGATAGTACAGTGAGTAGGGCGTATGCCTTGCACAAGGCCAATCTGGTTTGAGCCTTGGAACCCCACATAGTAGCCTGAGTCCCCAAGGAGTGATCACTGAGTGCAGTCAGGAATAAGCTGGAAGCAGCCCAGTGTGCCTCCTCCTGAAATAAACAAGGAAAACTATTAGGTGGCACAGTATCTGCTCCAGAAGGGACACACCTCTATCCATCCCTCATCTCTTCATGACTTTCTTACGGTTGTGCCACTTCTGCCTGTATCCACTTATTAATCAGCCTTGATTTGAGTGTCGCTAGAATGCTATATAATTGGTATCAAGACACACTTCTTTCGGTCAAAGAAAGCCCTAATGGAGCTTGATATGAAATGATATGAAGGAACTCATAGGCAGTATATAAATTGACTGGTTATGCTAGGGGCAACAAGCTAAGAATTTTGCATTCATTATTGCATATAATTCTCATCACAAGCCCCTGAGTTGTTGTTTTCTCCTTTCTGTCCTAATAATAAGGCTCAAGGAAGTTAAGAACATTCCTAAGAGAGCCAGGGAACAAATATTTAAACAAATTATAACTTGATAACTTATGCCAGAGCCCCTCTATAGGCTAAATATGACCTGCCACCTAGTTTTTCAAATAAGTGTTATTGTAACATAATCATTCTTTTCTCAACTGTCTATAGTGCCTTTGTACTATAACAGTCTACAGTAGTATTTGCGGCAGAAACCATACAGCTTATGAAGCCTAAAATATTTACTGGTCTGAAAATACTGTCTTCCGGTCTTAGGCAATCCCCAAATGCCATCGGTTAAGTTCTGATTCATCATATGTACGTTCATCATATCTACATTTTTATGTATGTCTATATTTTATATATAACTACAAATTACACAGTCAAATTTTTCTCTATATCTCCAAATCCAATGTGTAGAGATCTATAGACTTCCAGCATTACTTAGCTTCTGTTGTTATTCCATACAATTGTTAGTATGTTTTCACCTAGGAGGCATGAAGAAACCTGAATTGCAAACAGAGCTCTCAGAATGAGTCACGTTCAGAAAGGATCTGTTTCACTTTTTAGTTCTAGAATAGGTTTCTTTCATTGAAATGAAAGTCCTTTCTCAACCTGTTCACTTAGCAGGTAGGTGAAAACCTCGTATCCTCTGGCAGAGAAGACAGAGCAGTTACTCATGGGGGAAGTTGAATCAGGAGTCATGCCCTGGGTTGCCAGGATGTCTCTGGCCATCAAGAGTTTCAAACTATTAGATTTCGGAGACAGATTTGACATTCTACGTACCAGAATTGTATGAGGCCTGAGGGTATAACCAGAGCAGTAATAATGCATTTAGAACTGCCATAAGTTCTCTTTGGTTATTCACATTCCCTGGGCCTGGACGAATTGACTGACATCATTTGTTTATTGGGCTGGAGCGATAGCACAGCGGGTAGGGCGTTCGCCTTACAAGCGTCCAACATGGCCGACCCGAGTTCGATTCCTCTGCCCCTCTCGGAGAGCCCGGCAAGCTACCGAGAGTATTCGATATGCCAGACACAGTAACAACAAAGTCTCCAATGGAGACGTTACTGGGCCCGCTCGAGCAAATCGACGATCAACGGGAGGGCCTTTACCTTTACCTTTACCTTTATTTGTTTATTGTCTGTCCCTCTGTAGGTGCAGATAGACATGCTGTAATCTCAGGTTTTAAGTGAATCCAGATTTCAGACATTTGGAAATAAAGGAAAGGCAAAAACATGTTAGAGTACCCCCACACCCCACACTCCGTATGGTTCTCTGAGCACCACCAGGAGGAATCCCAGCGTGCAGAGCCAGGAGTAACCCCTGAACACTGAGGGATGTACTCCTAAAATTGAAATAATTTTCAACATAAAATACAGAAATATTTCAGAATTAGTAAATAAACTCTTAAAATATTTTGAAGACAACCATTTATTGGCTAGAAAGAGCACACAATGGGCTGCTCATCTATTTTGCATAGGTCCAATCTCTGGTCACATGTAGAACTGAGACACCACTTGGTGCAGGGGGGCGGGGATAGTGGTGGTGAGGCACCCGGAAACAAAGAAACAAACAAAAAGTATCATTAGTGTATGGAAAATAATTTTATTTCAGCTCAACTGATTTATACTCAGTAAAAATAAGCAGTTTGAGTGAATGTACGAGGCATCACTTAAAATAAGAATTTTTAAATGCTTCATAAAAAAATGCCGAAAAGTGTTTTTATCTTCTATCATGTTTTCTGAACATCTGCCTTGCATTTAAAAAACATGAAAATAGAATGATTGTTTTTCTTGATGAGATGAGTTTATAGACAGAGAACTAAAAATATTCTAAGAAAATGCAAAATAACTTAAAAAAGAAATTGGGTAAAACTTTTTTTTTCAATTTTTTTTATTCTTATGTTTGAGGGAACATGGCTACGTTAGTATTAATGATTATACTTTTAGTGTAATAGTTACTACATTATGATTTGGTGCCGTTTATTTTCACATAACTATTTTCTTTACTCTTTACTCTTTCTAAAAGTAATAAAAATTGTTTGCCTATCTTGAAATTGCATTTATACTTAAGTATAAATAAAAGTATTAAGTATAAAATAAAAGGGCTGGAGCGATAGCACAGTGGTAGGGCGTTTGCCTTACAAGCGGCCCACATGGCTGACCCGAGTTCGATTCCTCCGCCCCCTCGGAGAGCCCGGCAAGCTACCGAGAGTATCTCATCCACAGGGCAGAGCCTGGCAAGCTCCCCGTGATGTATTCGATATGCCAAACACAGTAACAACGAGACTCATGATGGAGACGTTACTGGGCCTGCTCGAGCAAATCAATGAACAACGGGAGGACCGTGACCACTTAAGTATGTTTATTTTATTTTCTTGGTTTTGGGGCCAAACTTGTCAGTGTAAGGCCTTACTCCTGGCTCTGTGCTCAGGGGTCCCTCCTGGCAGTGCTCACAGAATCATATGCATTGCCAGAGGTTCCACAAGGGTAGCCAGATGCAAGGCAAGCACCTCAGTATCTTTGCCATCTCTCTAATCCATGAGTGTTTTCTCTAAAGGTCAAAAATTTACATATTCTGAAACAGAGTAAAAAAATGGAATAGGAGAGAATACCTGCAAATTACATGTTCCTAACTTCATATCTAAAATACAAAAGATCATACAATGCAGTAGCAGACCCCACTCCCCAATAGGTAGTCCCCAAAAGAAAAAGACATTAAAATTGGGTAAATAATTTTTTTGAGAGGTGGGTGCATGTTGGACCACACCTGGTAGTACTCAGGGCTTACTCCTGGCTCTACCCCAAGCCTGGTTCTGCCATCAGGAGGCTGCTTACAAGGCAATTGCCTGAGCCCAAACCGTACCAGCATTCCAGCTCTGAACAAAGAACTTTTATAAAAATTTCTCCAAGTTTAAATGTCCAATAGGTAGATGAAATAAAGTTCAGTATTATGTCAGGGAAATGTAAGTCAAATCTACAATGTATTATCACTTCACGGTTTTCAGAATAACATAAAAAAAAAAGTGCTGATGAAAATGAAGAAAAATAGAAAACTTAGTGCACTGTTGGTGAAATGTAAAATTCTAGGCAGTAATTCAAATAAGTAGATAAAATAATTCAGTCACATAAGAATAAATAGTGTATTAGTAAGTTATATGAACTGTTATCAATAATCGGACTGGTAGAAATAGTAATATGGTAGTTAGCAGGGACTTCAGGAAGGAAGAAAAGAAATTGCTATTTGACACATAGAAAGTTTCAGATATGCAAGATGAATAACTTTTAGAATAACTGCTTTATACTGTTCTTAATTATAGTAGACGCTACATTGTACACTTTCAGAATTAGGAGATTAGATCTCATGTAGGTGTTCTCGTCACAATTTAAAAAAAAAAATTAAGTGAAAACCTATTCAAAGTAACCAAATAAAAATGCACCACGAAGAGGGTTTAAAGGACTGGAGCATATGCGAACATGCAGGAACCGTGGTTTCAGTCCTCAGCCCTGCATTGTCTCCCAGGCATGGTGCCAGGAGTGTCCCCACCCAAAAGGAAACAGAGATGCCAACATAGCTGTAAGAAGGTTTATGCTAGGGGTATGGTGCCGCCAGCACGTCAACCTGTACCTGCGTGGCGAGTGCATCAGCAGCCTGATGGTGCCTTCAGACTTCCTGATACCCCAAAATTGCTGCTGTGCCTTTGACCAGACTCCAACAACTCAGGGTCAAGTTTACCAAGAAACTAAACTGCCAAAAGTTAGGTATGTGGGAGCCATGCCCACAAACCACCTCCAGCTCAGTTATGTAAGCTCATTCATTGGCATTATTTCAGAGACCCATAAATATTGAATGAGATCAAAAGATGCTGTTAGGGCCTGTAGCACAAAGGTAGGCAGGAACCTGTGACTGAGATCTCCAAGCCTGCTCAGACTTGGACTGGGCCTCCTCCCCCCAGATCCCCAATTTTCCAGTAGCTTGGCAGTCACACCCACAAACTGCCCCTGGCGCCATGTAATCTAGTCAACAGCCAAGACCCCGAGACTATAAACTAAAGTTCCTGGAAGAGAATGACACAGAATTTCCTGGAAATTCTATTCTACCCATGATCAAGCAATACAAAACAAATCATCTAGCATTGCCTTTTCGGCAGGTTTGAGTGGTGATGGGACTGGTGTCGAAATATCAGATATAACCAAAGTAGAGAGAGAGTACGGGGAAAATTGTCTATCACACAGGCAGGAGAAGTGTTAGAATGGAGTGGCGGTGGGAGAATACTGGAAATTATGGTGGTGGAAAATGGTGAAAGGATGGGTGTTTGATGATTGTATGACCGAAGCTCAAATATGAAAGCTTTGTAACTGTATCTCACAGTGAATCGAAAAATAAGGGGGTAGGGGGAATAATAATAAAATAATAAAATAAAATTAACATTCTGAATAAAAAAGTAATGTGGAATTCATGCCCAATTCAATTAGCTTAATCAATGGCTGAATATAAAAAAAGAAAAAAAAGGTTTATGCTGTTTGTTTTATATGCAATTTTAAAATGCAAAATACCAGGCTTTCAGAATGAAACAGACATCTGAAATAGAAGCAAAACTAGCAATCATGAAAGATTTGATAAGTGATTTTTGCTATGGTTTGCTCTGTTCTCAATTCTTCGCAAGTTTTCATCTTCACAGCAGTTCAGTATATTTGGAATTTTTAATTTTGACAATGAAACTAATGTGCATAAAGCTAATTAAATTATTAGGTTAGTATAGTCAATAAAAGAAAGAGACTAACAAGCAATCTAGATTCTTGAAATCTATACTCTAACGCTTCCCCAGAAAATGGTACTTTCCCCACTTGCCTTATTGATAATGGGAACTTATTATCCTAACAATAGCCTTAGGAATTTTGCTTATGCTTTCTATGCTGTACTTAAGAGCACCAATTAATATGTGTACCCAAAAGATTTGCTTAAATATGTTTGTGTATATACATATCTTTTTAAAGGGCAGGTATCTGTTTTCTAGAAAATTCACTGTACACATCACCTTATTGCCTAGCAATGCAGAATAAATGAGGTGTTGTCATTGTACACTTCAGCAGTAGATAGGCTCAGGATCAAGCTGGAGACCTTTCAGTGATACAACATAGCTGTGGATGATTAATGAATATTAGTTGATGGTGATGAGATCTTTAAGAGGAAGAAAAATAAGTTTTGTCTTCTGAAAATGTTTCTGGCACCCCCACCATTTTGAGGTTGGGAATAGACGTGATGGTTTCACAAGACCAAAATAATCTGCTCAGAAAAGGAAAAGTTCAATCAACCATTTAGGACTGTATGATGTGGAAGAGTCAGTCACTAAGGAGAACTTTAAAATATTTGACAGCTTGTATTGGACTGTCTGTAAACAGAGCTCTCAAACGGAAAAATATTATGAGAAAATATCTCAAAGGGAAAAATATGCACTTAATTAGTATTTAGTTGGTTTTATATATTTTATCCAGCATTCTAAATTTTTTGTGGTCAATAATATAGAAAACAATATTATATCTGATTTTATTTTTGAGTTTTTATATTTAGAAACTGAATATAAAGTCTCACATAAACTCACAAATATTTGCCTTTCATAATAGAAATTTAAATATTACTCTAATTTTGTTTATGCATTTACTAATGATCTTTCCTGTTCTGAACTTTTGAAACTTTATATCCATTTAGTCATGACATACATACAGCTTCAAGGAGCTAACAGGTAAATTTGCAGAGCAAAAATCTTTCCAGTTTATGTCAGCCAAAAGCAAAAGGGAGATGGTAGTGGTGAATCTATTTTTATTACTTGAAAAAATTCAAGAATTAAAAAATTAAAACATCATAATGAATCAGAGACTTTTATGGGAAAACTTTAACCAATCTTATGAAAGACTTTCCAAATATGTACAGATTTCTACCTTATTAGAATAATTGTTTAGGCCCAAATTGTGTGTGTATATACAAGAAATTGTTTTTTTAAAGGATTTAACAATTATTTTATGTGATATCAGATGTCAGGCCGTTCCCAGTTCACTTTTCTGATGTCATCAGATTCTATAAAATCTGATTTTAAGTAAATGTGGTCCTGGCCAGTAGAAGTCAGTTAGAATAACTCTGTTATATGTTAAATAGTGGCTCAGATAACACTTGGTCTTTCAATGTAGATAGACATCAGTCTGATTAAAGTCTTGATGACTTCAATAAAAATATCACTGTAACAGTGAAATGCTCTTTTAGTACAAGGTAGGTTAGTGACTGAGCCCAGGGAATATTTAAAAATTGTGAATGAAATTGGAATAGGATGATCCTTCCAAAACCCTTTCTTTCTTCAGGCAAGGGTATCGTTTGGAAAATAATCTAACATTTAGCTTAAAATATCATGCATGACAAGCATTTTCCCCTCAAAAAAAATTCCTCCCTGTAATTTAGCATTCTCAAAGTATGTATTCCTCTTTCTGGAGGTCATCTTTTTGGTAATAAAGAAAAAGTCATTAAGAATAGAAACCCGGTCATGATATGATCCTCAGGTGCCAAACCTTTTCATTATTAACCCTGTAACCCTCATACAATGAGCTGATACAGGCAACCTTGATTTCTGAGCTTTTATCATTGACAACTCAGATAATAATGAAATTATGATAAATTCATGCAACTGAAATCCTCTAGTTTGATGTAACTTTTTCATGTACTTCAAAATACAAAGATCTGAAGGCAAGATTTTTCATTTTCAAGAAATGGTTTAAATGTTCTGCATTAAATAAAGTGAAGAAGCTCAGACAAAACAGGATTTGCAATATTTCCTACTGTGAGAGTGATGGTGGTGATGGGTGAAATTAATGAGTCTGCAGTGGTCATGACTACGAAGATGGTGTCAAAATGTTGCTTTCCCAAAGAGCACAGAAACTTGAAACTTGAATCATACCTAAATTGTGGATACACTCTCAGCAATCTGGAACTAGCTGGTTTGGCATCCAAGATGCCACCTGTCACCTGGATGGCTATCCTCTGATTCCACCTTTTGCCAATTACTTTGGGAGGTTGAATGGTCTCACATACCCACTTTCCCTTTTTCTTTTAATGATCATTGTTCAGGTAATCCTCTTCCCAGATATCAGTTCCTTTCTTATACCTATCTACACGTCATTCATACATCCCATCTGGTTTTAATTTTTACCTTGTTTCCATCTATTATTTAAGAAGAACCTCTTCTCACCTCACTTTGTGGGCTATTCCAAATCTTGCTTTCTTCTATGAACCATAAAATAGGAGTTGTTTTGAACAAAACTGTCTGTACGTGTCTAGAACTCTATCTGTCTTGAGGAAACCTATCATTTTTATTGTTGTTTATGTTACAGTAGGGTTAACATGTATGATTTTGATGTACAATTACTACATCTTCATTACTACCAGAGTACTCACCTCCATCACTAATGTCCTTGCATCAGTTATAACCTCCCTCACCTCTCCCCCACATTGCTTGGTAATTTCAGTTTTGTAATCCAAAGCAAAATATTTGTCATGATCTCATGCTATTTCCGTGTTTTGTATCTGTTTTAACACATGTGCATGAAGTTATTCAGTATTTATCCTCCTCCTTCTGACTTACTTCTTGCTTAAAAGGATAGCCACCGTTTCTTCCAAGTTGAAGCAAACTACAAGACTTCATATTTTCTTAAAATTTGATAGTATTCCATTGTGTATATATATACAATTCTTGATCCACTCATCTGCCAGCAGACACGTGAGTTGTTTCCATAACCTGACTACTGGGCTTAGTGCTGCCATGGACATGGATGTGCATATATCTTTTTGAGTTATTGTACTTGTAGTAGAAGCCAAGAAGTGGAATCATAAGATCATATAGAAGATCTATTTTTTTTATGACCCATACTGTTTTCTCTTGGGGATTAGAGGTTGTTTGGCCCACATTCAAATGTGCTCAGGGCTTATTCCTGGCTCTATGCTCAGGAATCACTTTTTACGTGGTGCTGGGGAACAAACCATATTAGCTGTATGCAAAACAAACATTGCAAGTGTCTTACTATTTTTAAAAGCCCTCGCTATTGTTTTCTATAGAGGCCACACCAGATGACATTCCCACCAACAGTGGAAAGAATTCTTCTACCACACACCTATCGACTTTGATTGTTTTCACCTTTATTGATGTGTGATGATCTTGTCACTTTGATTTGCATTTTGACAGTGATCATCTGTATGTACTCTTTGAAGATGTTTCTGTTCATCTTCTCTCTTGATTTTTGATTGGATTATTGTTTTGTCTGTTCTTGAGGTTTGGCCAATCCTTTTAAAGCTACCATGATCTCAAACATTTAGGTTTTTGATCAATAAAAAAGATTTTTCATTATAAATAATAAATGATTTGTATCTTCTTTATGTTTTATATATTCTAAAATCACAATATTAAAATTCATAAAACATAAAAATTCTTTATAGTAGGTTAAATTTTATAGTGACTTGAAATTCTATTTTATCAATATAATTTTTATCTATAATGTAGGGTACATTTCAATTTTCACCATAGAAGAAGTGAAACAGGTGTCCACAATAATCCATGTTGAGATATAATCACTAGATAAAAACCTCTCTTTTATAAAAATATCCATTTCAAGATAAAAGATTCTTTTACATGTCATATTTTAAACAAATCCAACTTGCATCATATCTCTTTCCAAAAAAGAGTGGGGGTTGATTTCAGAACAGATTCTATGGGGCTGGAGTGATTGCACAGTGGATAGGTTGCCTTGCACGCGGCCAACCCGGGTTTAATTCCCAGCATCCCATATGGTCCCCCAAGCACCGCCAGTGGTAATACTTGAGTGCATGAACTAGGAGTAATCCCTTGCATTGCAGGGTGTGACCAAAAAAGAAAAAAAAAACAGATTCTAGAATTTCAGATCAGGGTCCAAACCTTATGTATCTTTGTCTTACAGCAGCGTGCGTGACTTGAGTACATGCTGAGTAAGTGTGTTGGACAAATGAGTTTGTGGGTGGATGAAAGAAACATCAAAGCTATTGTATTGCTCTGCTCTAAGGTACCCTCATGATTGGGATTGGCTAGCAGTTGAAAAGCAGCCATTAACTTTAAGTTCATTTTTATGAGGTCTGTATTGTCATGGTAACTTAGTGCACTTGGCTAGATATATCTTAGATATGTTATAAATCAGAATTTCATTGATTTTTATTCTTCATTCTGTAAATGATCTACATATCTAAGGACACATCCTAAAAGATCACAGAACATAAATATTTCCCATCTGACCCCAATCTTATGGGTAAAGCATTAAGCATGGGGCTAATATTCTTCTTAGAAAATTCCGTGATTCAAATATCTACACTGAAAAATCCATATTTATTAGAAGGGACTATTTGCACAGTCTGAAAAGTAAGCAAAATCAAGTTAGAGAATTAATGCTCTTAATGAAGTTTTGAGGTGCCAGTACAGAGTAAGTAAGCATGAAGAGGATTTCCTTAGTTTCTTTGAGTCTTTGCAGAATACTTCTAGAAAATTGCTCTAAGTAACAGGTAGGGAAAGCTGTTCATAAACATGAGAAGAATGAGGGGCTGGAGTGATAGCACAGCGGGTAGGGCGTTTGCCTTGCACGCAGCCAACATGGCCAACACAGGTTCGATTCCCAGCACCCCATATGGTCCCCTGAGCACAGCCAGGAGCAATTCCTGAGTGCATGAGCCAGGAGTAACCCCTGATCATTGCCGGGTGTGACCCAAAAAGCAAAAAAAAAAGTGTTCTTATACAGAAAGGATAGCTTGTGAACACAGCAAAGGAATAGAGAGGCAATTCCAGGAGGTGTTCAGGTTCAATGTGAAACCCTTATTGTTGCAGTTTCTGGCCTCAGAACAGACTCTGCTAGAGGCCGTTGGTCACATTCTCTTTGGGTCTGTGGGTCCCTGTGGACTTTCCTCATTAGCTAGCTACATTCTGATCACCTCCCTTCCAATGATCAAACTTCTTGCAGTCACAGGATGGAGGCTGTCAGAATACACATTTGATTTCAAAACTGATGTGGTAAACCATCTTGTAGACATGTGCTTTAATGAACAAATCTTCCTCCAGGGTTTGGAGGAAATGGGACCAAGTGTTTCAGCAGAGAATGGAAGGCGTAGGCAGAAGATTTCCCAAATTGTGTGCCTTTCTTTGGAAGAACACATTGAAAGGATTTCAAAACATATCCTAAGTGGTCCCTGCGCACCATCCTACCTTCTTTCCCAATCTTGCTGTGTGGTTTCAGAGAACACAGAAATAAACACTGCCATAAACAAAAAGAGAATAATAAATTGAATATCTTTTTACTTTGAATCATTAGTTCCAACCATTTTCCTTTTTTCTTTCAAAGATTTTAAAGTGTTGAAGATGCTGTTTTCTCAGATAATCAGTTAGGGATAACTCCTTTCTCGATAGATCTGCTATGCCCACCAGAAAAATTTGGGAAAAAATCTCCATTTTTTTTTATTAGAAAGATAGAAAGATGCATGAACACTTAATTGGATTCAAATAATGAATGTGTGGGATTTATCTAATTGACTGCAAATTTATTGCAACATCTAACTTAGCCTAGCACACAGTAGGCTATAATTCTATTCCTAAACTTGGGTTTTTATTCATTACATAAGAGTATTTCTCATCTTAAGTCATTTTAATTTGTCTATAAAATAAATAATTAATAAATAAGTTATATTATTTTGCTATGTAGCATAAATAGTATAAAATCTACTATAGTAAACATTAAATCCCCTTTCATTTTATAATGTTTTGATCCAGGACAGTGTCCGCCTATGTCTACCAAGCAGTGTCTTCATTCCTGAATATTGTAACTTTCCCATCTCAGATGCTCAGTAAATATTTATCAAATCCACGTTGTTTGTGTTCAAAGAGAATGTTTAACCTCTTACTTTCTCAATTTACGTCTCCCCTTTCATGGTCTCATGCCCATTATTAATACATTGAAGTTCCTGATCCTATTTCCAGGAATCTAAAGGGAATTTTGCTTTTGATACTGGAAAAAGTAGCTCAGTTTTTTTAAAGGAAACTTTCATGTTTATTAGCATATCCCATATTAGGCTACCCATCTACGTGTTTACACATATATTGTCATTATTGAGGTTTTTCTTTACTATTTTTGATAGGATTATAATGATGAACCAATGATTAGTTTATTTTTTTATTAATTTATTCATTGGATTTCTTTATCTCCAGAAATGCTTAACTAGGAGTCCCTGTAACCCTGAAATGGCATATGGCAGGCTTGTATCACAGGATTTATAAATTCAATATGGTACAAAATTAAATGTGTGCCTTTTTATGGAAAAAGGATAGAACTTTTAAAATCAGATTCTCTAAGGATATATTGATCTATAAAATCTTGATAGTCTACTAAATGAATAAGTTCTAATTATTGAGAAAACCTGACACTCTACCCTTTGCAGATGTTTCAAAATTTCTTTGAAAAGTATTTATTAGAGAATACAGAAATCCACATGCATTTTTAAATCTTACCTTATTGCAAAGCCAGGATAAATGTGTGCCTTGATGCTCCTATCTCTCCATCAGACCACTCCCCACTCACAAGTCTAGACCTATGTCTTTGTGCCAGACAATATTCTCTTTGTTATTTCCATATGCTCTCAGGCTGCTACCTTAATACTAGAAAAATAAATTGCTCTCACATATACCAGGACTTGCGAGAAGGTGATGTGTTTACTATGATGAACAGGAAGTAGCCAATGCATGTCAAGGACTCTGGCCTTGACAAAAGAGAATCCAATATTGATTATTAATAAAATATAAGGAGAGATGCAGTGAACACACACTAAATAATAGGAAGCACTTCTGAGATTGCTATTAACATGATATAGGCATTAAGAAAGTTCTGCTGCTCTCCTTCTTTTTATAGACCTTTGAGGACATTTAGATAGGATTATGTGTTCTCTGTATAGCTTTTGATTCTGGTTGGCTAACATTGAGTAAATTGCCAGAAGGTCCTGAAGACTTAAAAATTCATCATTTTACAGCATAATAGGAAAGAGACCAGAAATTCAATAAATATAAAATATAAGCAAATAAATATTATTACTGGGCAAGAACACTTAATATTGGAAAGATACCTTTTTTCCTAAAAGATACAATAATATAACTCATACTTGTTTTAAAAAATTAGTTTAGTAAAATTTTACAAACTGCTGAATAATGTTTGTTAATTAGATTACAGCAGTACAGGTCTTCTTCCATCTCAAAAATTATAATTCAGAATTATAAAATCTGGGTCGAGAGTGGTACAGATAGTACCTACTTTCTTTGCATGTGGCCAAATCTTGGCACCACCAAACACCACCATTTGTCACAGTAAACACAGAATCAGGAATTGTCCCTGAATATTTTGGGTATGGCCCCAAAGCAAATATGTATATATATTTACTATAATATTGAGAAAATAATGTAAAATCAAAATTAATTAAAAAACTTAAATTAGTAACTGCGCTACACCCAGTTTTTATAATTCTGAATTATAATTTTTGAGGTGGGAGGAGTCCTATATTGTTCTAACATAATTAACAAACATAATTCAGAAGTTTGTAAAATTTTACCAAACTAATTTATTAAAACAAGTCTGAGCTCTATTTTTATATCTTTTAGGAAAAAGGATATCTTTCCAATATTAAGTGTTCTTAACATTTAATCAGTAATTATAATTAATTACACTAATTTTATACTGAGATAGCAATTAAGAATAAAGTAGAGTAATTTAAAGTAATTTTGAAATAAAGCTGTAATAAATTTACAATTGAAATGATACATGGTTTATAATTATACATTTTTAAGAATAGTGAAAATATAAAATAATGAGGAAATTATAATAGGGGACAGAGAGACAGAACAGCAGCCGAGGGCACTTGCCTTGTACGCAGCTGACTTGGGTTCTATCTCTGGACCAAATATAGTCACATGAACCCTGACAGCGATGATCCCTGAGGCAGCAGTAAGACCTGAGCACAACTGGGTGTAGACCAAAAATCAAATAAATAAAATTGCAATTTGGGTATCACAATAATTGATTAAAAATTGTCCCAATAAAAATTATCAAACCTTGAGCATATAAAACCATTCAGGATACACGGATAAGTGAATGCATATCAAAATATGTAAAGATTAGGGAAATGATAATTAAAGCCAAAATAAGATTATCTCAATACCTCTTGAAATGTCTAAGGTGTAAAAACTATGGTAAGTCTTACCAAGGATATAAACCCACTGCTACAGGAATATAACATGGCA
Organism: Sorex fumeus; assembly: GCF_029834395.1. Lineage (NCBI taxonomy): Eukaryota > Metazoa > Chordata > Mammalia > Eulipotyphla > Soricidae > Sorex > Sorex fumeus. Next base: position 28,278,367 of record NW_026606090.1, on the reverse strand, counting down.
TGAATATTTTGGAAACTTTGGCAGCCTTCTTAATAAGTCAACATATACCTTCGACATGACTCAACCATCTCACTCTTGAGTATTCCCTCAAGAGAATAAAAAGCAGATATCATCCAAAGACTTATACATGAATATATAATAGAGGTTTTATTTGTAAGGAGAGAAAAATGGAAACAACCCAAATCTTCATCTACAGGTGAACAGATAAAACACAAATCATTTCATTTATCCATGATGTAAAAGGGCTGGAGCGATAGCACAGCAGGTAGGGTATTTGCCTTGCACACGGCCAACATGGCCAACCTAAGTTCGATTCCTTGGCCCCTCTCAGAGATCCCAGCAAGCTACCAAGAGTATCTCGCCCACATGGCAAAGCCTGGCAAGCTACCCGTGACGTATTCGATGTGCCAAACACAGTAACAAGTCTCACAATGTTACTGGGCCAGCTTGAGTAAATCAATGAACAATGGGAGGACAGTGACAGTGACAGCAACAGTAATAGAGTACAACTTAGCAATAAAGAAGGGATGAACTATTGGCATATGCTACAACATAGATAATACCAAAATAATTATGCCGAGTAAAAGAAACTAAATTTTTTCCTTCAAAAAAACAAGAAAAAAAGAAAAATATGTTCTATTAGATCAATTTACATAAAATTAGAAAAAATCTAATCTAGATAGAAAGCTTTCTCAGCTGTTGACTAGATTTGGACTTGGGGGGAATTATCAAGGGCAGAAGTAAATTTTGGAAGTGGTGATATGTTTTTAGATTAATGTATATATTATAATTCATCAAGTTGTATATGTTATGCCCCATTTTTTTTATCTTCAATACATCAATAAACTGGTTTGGTTTTGTTTGTTTCTCTTTTGGTCACACCTGGTGATGCACAGTGGTTACTCCTGGCTCATGAACTCAGGAATTACTCCTGGCTGTGCTCAGGGGACCATATGGGATGCTGGGAATTGAACTCGGGTTGGGTGTGTGCAAGGCCAACGCCCTACCTGCTGTGCTATCTGCTGTGCTATCGATCCAGCCCCAATAAAACTTTTTTAAAACATCAATGTGACATAGTATAACAGGGACTGCTGGGGATAAGAGAGATTCTCAGTAGGCTAAGCACACACTTTGCATGCAGGAAAACCAGATTCAGTTCCCAGGACTGCATAGTCCCCTGAGTTTTTCTGGGACAAGCCTCAAGGACAAAACAGGCAGTAGAGCCTCAAGTACTACCAGGTGTGGCTCTAAAATGAACATTTTTTCGAAAATTAATTGCATTTTAAAGTCCACAATGTTAAATATTAAGAGTAGCTTTTCAAATATATAACCAATAATTTGGGAAAAATTTGTGATTGTGTGGTTAAGTCAGATCTTTACTCCATGCCATTAACAATATAAATTCCAGATTTCTTTAGTCCAATACTTTATAAAATAATAGAAACCATAAATGTTATTCATCTGATTATAAATGGAAAAGTCTTTATAATGCATAAATATAAGGGGGGAAACTTAATTAAAATGTTGATCTCATAATCTTTAAAGTTTGTACTAAATTATAAAATTAGTCAGATAGCAAAGAGAGTAATACTTTCTATAATTAAAAGGTGATAGGGTTGAAGAGATAGTGTGAGGGTAAGATGACAATCGCTTTGCCTGGTGCATCACTGGTTCAGTTCCTGCACTACCCCTCGGCCAAGAGCATCGCTAGGATTGACGCTTGTGCAAAAGCCAATAGTCAGCCTTTAGGATAGCCAGATGTGCCCACACTCTCTTCCTCGGGAGCTGTTACCCTTGCTGGTGAAAAGGGTGTTGTAAAACTATTTTAACTCGATGAATACCTCTAAAAGTATCTTTATCGGGGCTGGAGCGATAGCACAGTGGGTAGGGTGTTTACCTTGCACTCAGCCGACCCGGGTTCGATTCCCAGCATCCCATATGGTCCCCCGAGCACCGCCAGGAGTAATTCCTGAGTGCATGAGCCAGGAATAACCCCTATGCATCGCTGGGTGTGACCCAGAAAGCAAAAATTAAAAATAAAAAAAAATAAAATAAATAAAAGTATCTTTGAAAGTGATGTATAACAAACTAGTGTTTCACAAAAAATTGGGAGAGGCAGGAAGGGAAAGAGAAGGAGAAAAGAAGGATGGAAAGGAGGGCAAGAGAAAAGGGAGGAGAAAAAACAGTTTGATAACCTTCTTAGCAAAATCGCATCTTGTTTGTGTCTTTTTTGGCCTTTTGATCATATCTTCGTGGGTAAATTTTTCATATTTTCTACAATGGATTTCTGTTACTGGACCTCAAAATATATAATAACCTCAAAATACTAATACAACAAAATACTTGAAACGAAAGTAAATCTTTATAGAGATAATGTTAAGTGAACTCAGCAAAATGTCAATGGTCGTTTAAATGAAGGAGTCATGGTGTATGTGCTAATACAAATGAAAGTGAATGTAGGTGATGTAGGAGTTGTGTGTGTGTGTAAGACAAAAACAAAACAAAAACAAAACACTGTTCTCCCATTGTTCATCGATTTACTCGAGCGGGCCCAGTAACGTCTCCATTTTGAGACTTGTTGTTACTGTGTTTGGCATACTGAAAACATTAACGAGGAGCTTGCCAGGCTTTGCCGTGCAGGTGAGATACTCTCGGTAGCTTGCTGGGCTCTCCGAGAAGGGCAGAGGAATCAAACCAGGCTCAGCAGGGCTGGCTGCGCGCAAGGCAAACACCTTACCGCTGTGCTATCGCTCCAGTGTGTAAGACAATAAAAAGATTATCATAACCAGGAGAAATCAAGATTAGGACACCCAGATCAGTCAGTGTCGCACTTGTATGTGAAACCAAACTGTTTAAGTGTCATGTGGAGGGTGGTAGGCACTTCAGAACTGCTTGCTTAGTTCATTGGTGAATAACATCAACACAAGCTTGTGTTTATCATTTATCATAAAGAGGTGTTAAAAACATTCACTAGAAACCTGTAACTCACACAATTTCCACTAATTTCTTTATTCAGTCTTTGATGTAAGCACAAGTGGGCCATGGTTGTGCACTCAGCATTGTTATCAGGCTGCATAACAATCTGAAGCATCATCTGAAACGTTAAGGAATTTGAGGTCTAGCTGAGAAAAATATGTATCATAGAAAATACCTCGATAATAACGCCATTTTCTCTATTTTCTCATGTGTGGGATGCATTCTAAAAAAAAAGATATTTTAACATTGACAGGAGCACGCATTTTGAACATCTAAGAGCATCTCTTTTGTGACACGAGAACTACGAGGGCAATGGGAGGACTTTATATCACAAGGGGAGTTCTGCTGGTGAAGAGAGCTACCCTCTAATGGATTAAGTCAACTTGTAAATATGTATCCCGGGAGTCTGCAGTGATCTCACAGGCATATTTAATGGCTGGCGTTTATGACTGTGGTTTAATGAGCTGGCTTAGGAGGAAGGAGAGTAGGATGTTCTGCTGCTCACTGGAGCTGCAGAGCTCCGGTCCAAGTCTTCTGAGCTTGTTCCTGGTGAAGCAACAGGACAGACGTTTTGTTGTCCTACGTCCTTGTAACACTGGTTACAAGTTTCAGATTTTTAAAAAATGTAAGGATGAAAACCATCACAGTCCTCCAAATACATCATTTCAAAATACTAACACAACAAAATACTTGAAACTATATAAGGTAGCAAGAAGGAAGATCACAGCTGGAAATGAAGGGCTAACCTTTGCAAACAGCAATCCACACTCCGTAATGTACATAATACATCTTCCTCTGCTTAATCTCTCTTCTCCATAAATAGACATAGGTGAGCATATGTTTGAAGATCATTTCCCTTTTATTGAGCTCACCCAAGGAAAGTTTTTTTTCAGTATATCCTGCTTTTATAAACCAAGATCTAATTTGACATGATTATGTCATTATGTGGCCATTTTTCCTTTCCTCCTCTTTCTCCTTTTGCAAAGCAGAGGGGTCTTTCTTCAGAATCCTATAAGGATATGCTGATTTCATGACTAGAAGTTATTGTTTTCTTACACCAATAAAGTATTTTCTAATTTGCTACTAGGCCTACTAGTTGGAAGCAACTATCTTGGAAATAGAAAAATGAATAAGACACATTGCCATCTTTGTAGCTGTGTGACTAATTGCAGGGGGAGGTATAGATAAACAGAAAATTTAAAAGTAGTGTGAAAAGTAAATTTAAAATTTGTAGTTGAATGTCTGTTTTCTACTACAACATATATTTCCCCTATTTTCCTTGGAGGCAGTATGCTTTTATTGTTCTCTGTTAAAGGACCAAATCTCAGCCTTCTTGGTAGCAAGGTGCAATTATGTGACTAACTCTGGTCAAGGAGATATAAGCAGAAGAACTCAAGTGTGATATCTAAGAGTTCCCTTAAAGGGAGATAACGTTGCCAAAAAGAAGGATTGTTTTAACGTTCTTTCCTTCCTAGAAGGCTAATGAAACTGTTGGAGTTATAGCAACATTCCTGGGCCCTGCAGTAAACTTGAGAGAGTGCTAGGAAAAGAGGATTCTGGTGATGTTGGATGTTAACATATAGATGGTTTCTAAAGTCTTGGAGTACCTTCACATTTTGATTATGTATGTACCTTTGATTTTTCTTAATTGTGGGAAAGAGAGAGAGAGAGAATACACCAGGCAGGGCAATTTGTCTTGCATGCAGCTGACCTGGATTCAATGCCTGGCACCACGTACAGTTCTCCTAGCACCTAGTCCTAGCACGTGAGGCAGGACTAATCACTGAGCATGAGTCAGGAGTAAGCCAGGAGCACAGCAAGGAGTGGCCCCCAAACAAAAATATATAGATAAAATATTTTAATTAAAAATTAGTATTTTTAATTTTAGGCATCATACTTTATAGTACAGTTCATTAGATAGAGTTTCATGTCCATGATTCGCCAACACCACAGCCCTAATCAGCGTGTATTATTTCAACTCCCCACTTCCTGTCAAGGTTAACTCAGTGCTGTAGACCAGTTATCACATTCTCTTGCCTTGGACGATTTGCTATTCCTTTGCTATGTTTTCACTCTTAGTAAATAGTAAAGGCCCTCCCGTTGATCATCGATTTGCTCGTGCGGGCCCAGTAACGTCTCCATTGGAGACTTTGTTGTTACTGTGTCTGGCATATCGAATACTCTCGGTAGCTTGCCGGGCTCTCCGAGAGGGGCAGAGGAATCGAACTCGGGTCGGCCATGTTGGCTGCGTGCAAGGCAGACGCCCTACCCGCTGTGCTATCGCTCCATCCCATATATAATAGAGATCATTGTGTGTCTGTCCTTCTCCCTCTGATGAACTTCACTCAGCGTGATACTCTCCAGATCCATCCATGTAGCAGCAAATTGAATGATTTCATTTGAACACCATCTTGACTTTCTCCAGGGAAAATGTTTAAAATTAGAGCAGAACACAAAAATCCAGTGATTAAGATGAAGTGACGTAGAGCCTCACTCACTGTCCTCTATGTGAGAGAATATCAGCATCACGGAGGGTCGAAGCATCTAAGCAGTCATTGGGACAGAAGGCAGCGATGAGGTGGGATTTCCTCTGCTTTGTTCCCAGCCTGCAGGAACTGTTGATGTCCTACTTCAAGGAGGGTAAACAGTCCTCTTTGCAGTGCCCTGCTGGAGAAACTGGTGGGTGGATGATTAATGAAAATAATATTTACAAACAGAATGAGTCTACGTAAGCCCCCAAGAGCCTCAGTTTCATTATTTGTAAAATGGGGCTAATTACACTTACCTTGTAATGTATAAAAATTAAGTAAGAGATGGAATACGCATATCACCAGATAAGGATATTGGACCTTAGCAATGTATACATTATCTTAAGCCAATGGAAGCTTAGGTAGACAATTATGATGTACACAGATAAATTTTCTTCTTAAACTATTATTAGTGGGGCTGGAGCGATAGCACAGTGGGTAGGGTGTTTGCCTCGCATGCAGCCGACCCGGGTTCGGTTCCCAGCATCCCATATGGTCCACTGAGCACTGCCAGGAGTAATCCTTGAGTGCAGAACCAGGAGTAACCCCTGTGAATCGCCGGGTATGACCCAAAAAGCAAAAAAATAAACAAAAACAAACAAAAAAACCTATTATTAGTAGTATATGATAGTTTTTCATCTTCGAGAACTTTTATATTCCTATGCATTGACAAATATTACATAAGGTGAGAGTTTTTGTGTTTCCATGATTTGTGCTTCCATGATGAATCCCTAATTACAGAATTTCCTTGTGGCTTTCTCTAAAACTCCTGCAAAAAGTTTACACAATGTATCTTTTAATACAAATTTTTCAAAGTGAAACAACTAAACTACAATTAAGACAAAGAACTCTTTCCACTCTGATTTTCCTTCCCGAATATGTCTCATTGTAGGTGGAATGGAAGGACCCTAACTAAGGTTGGAGTCTGAGGAAAAGATGAGTTAGAAATATATTTACTTGGGAGCTTAGTGATATGTCTAGTAAAGTTACTAAAATATTTTCCAAGGTAGGAAAGACTTCCAGAAATATACTACCACTCACTGTGCTGATCATCATCATGTTAGGAAGGAATGCTCTCAGAAATTTTATTGTGAATGATTATGTCCCATAGTACAACACACAAGTGGGATATGAACTTGGCAGAACATTCTTAAATGTATGACACAAATACAGAGCTTATAGAAAATTCTACAAGGCATCAGGCATACGCAGAATTGTGAGAAGATTCATATGCATTTAGTTCCATTTAGTTCGTCAAAATGGAAATTTTACTCTATCAAGAATATACATTTATATACAAGTGTACAATATCAAGTAGACTGTTGCCTCAATCCTTTTCAATAAACATTTCAGGATATTAAACATATGAGACCCCCAATGCTTTCTTTTAAGGAACAAAACTCCTAATAATATAATAAACTGTGTGTCTGTAGCAACTTATACAGAAAAAATATACATAGATTTTTGACATTCTTATTAAAATAGTGGTAATTTTAAATGAAATTAACTTAATTATATATAATTGTTTTCATGGGCTAGAGCGATAGCACAGTGGTAGGGTATTTGCCTTGCAAGCCACCGGCCTGGCCGAGCCAGGTTTGATTCCTCCGCCCCTCTCGGAGAGCCCGACAAACTACGGAGAGTATCTCGCCCGCACGGCAAAGTCTAGCAAACTACTTGTGACGTATTCAATATGCCAAACATAGTAGCAACAAGTCTCACAATGGAGATGTTACTGGGCCCGCTCAAGCAAATCGATGAACAACGGGAGTGCAGTGCAGTACATAATTGTTTTTAATCAACCATTTTAAAGATTAATGCATTTCCTCTAGAGAAAAATTATTGAAAGTGCTTTATCAGACCAAGAGGCAAACAAAATGTATTGAGAAAAAAGCTGGGAAAATTATTATAATCTTGAAGCAGGAAGTTATGGGTTTTCTATTTATGTTATGTTTATGGTTTTGTTACATTAGCAAATTTTTATGATGCCAGGAATCAAACTCAACTGGCAAAATACTTGCCTCTGTAAGTGTCTAATACAACACCTGCCACCAGTGTTCCAGTGACACTTTATCACCAGCATAACTCCTTCCATGAGCCCTGAGTGCAGACCCAGGAGGAAGAAATGAGCATTTGCCAGGGTTGACCCAAAATACAAAAACACAAAACAAAATGGCTCCTGCCTGCTCCACCCTCCCGTCCCATTTCACTCTGATAACCATCATCGTTTTTACCCAGTGAAGAATTGTGGTTTTTTTATTGTTTTTTTATTTGCTTTAATAATCATATCCCACATATGAATAAATTCTCTTGGTAACTGTCTTTTACTGCCTTAATTATTTAAATAAGCATAATGCCCTCAAGTTCCACCCATTTGGTCCCAAATGACAGAATTCATCATTATTGGCAGCATAATATTACGTTGGATTTAGTTAATATAGCTCCTTTATCCTGCCATCTGCTGAGATATTTAGGTTCACTCCATATTTTGGTGATCAAAAATACTATTTTGAACATAGAAGTGTCCTTGGCTAGAGAGAAAGGACAGGAATTAAGGTCTTGCATACAGCCGATCCTAGCTAGAATCCTGGCACAACAAAAGGTCCTTTACCACTCCCAGGAGTGAGTCAGAGGTCATTTCTAAGCACAGAATCAGTAATAGCCTTAAGTACCACAGGATATGCTCCTCCCTTCTAAAAATAGAAGCGAAAAAAATGACATTTTGAGTTTGTTTTTCACATCATTTGGCTACATGTACAGGAATGGTATTATTTTTTTTTCTTAAACTTTTATTAGTGAAACACCATGAGGTACAGTTGTAGACTTCCAAATTTTTGTGCTTGGGTTTCAGTTATACAATGATCAAGTACCCATCCCTCCACCAGTGCCCATTCTCCACCACCACCAATCCCAGGGTCACTCCTGCCCCCCCCCCCATCACCCATCCCATCCTACATCTGTGGCAGGGCATTCCCTTTTGTTATCTCTCTCCTTTTGAGTGCTGTGGTTTGCAAAAGAGACATTGAATGGCAATCTTGTTCGGTCTATAGTCTACTCTCATCCTGAGAGGAACCTCCCAACACCCTTTATGTGGTGCTCCCTTCTCTATCTGAGCTGCCTTTTCCCCTAGTGTGTGCGGCTGTCCTCAAAGCCATGGAGTAATCCTCCTGGTACTTATCTCGGCTATTCTTGGATGTTAGTCTCCTATTTTGTTAACTTTATGTTCCCCAGATGAATGCAATCTTTCTATGTCTGTCCCTTTCTGACTCATTTCGCTTAGCATGATACTTTCCATGTAGTACCACTTGTATATGAATTTCATGATTTCATCTTTTCTAACAGCTACATAGTACTCCATTGTGTAGATGTACCAAAGTTTCTTTAACCAGTCATCTGTTCTTGGGCACTCAGTTTTTTTCCAGATTCTAGCTACTGTAAAGAGTGCTGCAATGAACAAACAAGTGCAGATGTCACTTTGACTATACTTTTTTTTGCCTGTCTGGGATATATTCCCAGGAGTGGTATTGCTGGGTCAAATGGGAGCTCAATTTCTAATTTTTTGAGAATTGCACATACTGTTTTCCCAAAGGGCTGAACCAGTCGGCATTCCCACCAACAGTGAAGGAGAGTCCCTTTCTTGCCACATTCGTGCCAACACCGGTTGCTTTTGGTCTTTTGGATGTGGACCAGTCTCTGTGGTGTGAAATGATATCTCATTGTTGTTTTGATCTCCATCTCCCTGATGATTAATGATGTAGAGCATTTTCTCATATGCCTTTTAGCCATTCAGATTTCTTCTTTGAAGCAAGAATATAGACCAATAGAATTAAAGAAAATTTCCAGGAATAAATCAACATTTAGTTAATATCTAATATATCTGAAAAATGCCAAATAGACATTTTAATAATCGTAATTTTAAATGATTTATTTTGGCTTTTCAGGATTTGTAAAAGTTTTTGGCTCCTTTAAAATAATGAAGAAAAATTAAAATAAAATTTTGCAAGCAAAGAATTTCTTAAGATACTTTAAGTTTGGGGCTGGAGTGATAGCACAGCGGGTAAGGTATTAGCCTTGCACGCGACTGACCCAGGTTCGATTCCCAGCATCCCTTATGGTTTCCCTGAGCACTTCCGGGAGTAATTCCCGAGTGCATGAGCCAGAAGTAACCCATGTGCATTGCTGGGTGTGACACAAAAAGAAATAAAAACAAGATACTGTAAGTTTTATGTGTATAAGTTCTCATTGTTCTTGCAACATATATAAAATAGTGTAGTATATATTTAAGAACATTAAAGTTCAAGAGAATTAAGATTTTCAGGGTTTTTTTTTTTAAATCATATACCTGGGATAAAATCTGGGATCCTATGAAATGAAGTTTGATGTTCACAGTTATTTAAGTTACTAAATTTAGAAAGTCATGGGATGTAGCTCACTTGTATAGTTGCCTTGTTTTATGTTATGCAAATAAAGGGCCAGAGAGATAGTACAGTGGATAGGACAGTGGGTAGGGCAATGTGTTCAGGTTCAATCCATGGCACCCCCACATGCCAGGAGGGACCCCTAAGTGCAGGGCCAGGTGTAAGCCCTGAACATCACCAGCCTTGTGTGACCCAGAAACAAATCAAACAAAAAGCAAATATAGAAGAGTGAAGCTAGCCACTGAAAGCCCTTAATATTATAAATTAATCAGTATAATGTATGTTAAAATAAGATTCACAATTGCTGTGTTAAAATGGTGAATAGGGTTTTTTAAAATGTGTTTGACATTTCTTTAGCAGAAAACTGACTCTAGCCAGACAAGAGAATACAAAACAAGGGCTGTTCTTCCTGATTCTCTCTGACCTGAAATTAATGAAAGACCCCCAGGCACCCACTTAATAAACTGCTGCTGAATTTGTAACTATGCCTTATTGTGCTTACATACATTGTTGAAAGTGTCAAATCTTCACTACATCACGTATAGCACAAAACTAGAAGGAAGACCTTTTAACATTAGTTTCTTACAACATCCATTCTCAGTACATGTATCTTTTATTAATGGGCATTCTCAAAATACATAGGTTGTCTTTACTTTTTAACCCAAGGCATGCTGCAAATATTTACTTTTGCTTATTTGGGAATTTTGCCAATGTGTTTCAAAAATTTTTTCTTAAGTATTCCCAGGAACCTTGGGGGAGTTTCTCCATTCATTCTTTGTAAGAGCTTGGATTATTGTCTACTAGTCACAGTGAACTCCATGATCAAAATATTAGCATAATGTTTAAGATTCTGCATATATCTAATTTTCAAGTTTCCTATCATGTGGCCTTTCGTCAGCCTTTCATCTGCCTTTTTCTCTATTCTTAACTCAAGTGCTCGATATGCCAAACACAGTAACAACAAAGTCTCCAATAGAGACGTTACTGGGCCCGCTCCAGCAAATCGATGAACAACGGGAGGACAGTGATACAGTGATACTCAAGTGCTCACTCCTCACCTCACTCAGGAAGCCTGTCTTTACCTTCTTTTCAAACAGGCTGGTCTCTGTACCTAGAGGCTTCCTACCTCCCTTCACCAATATGCTTCCTCCAAATCACCCTCCAGGTATCAATTAACTTAAATGTGACTTTCTTGGGAATGACAACCCTGGCTATCTTTTCTTATAATTTTAGTAAAGCTTCCCCCGATCCCATTTTGGCCTCTTACAGATTAATCTCAAGGAATTTCTAGTATTAAGTCATATGACCCATAAAAACCATCAATTTGCTTTCCATGCATCATAGCTTACATCAAAATTATTACTAAGTAATAGCAAATATTCTGTTAAGATCAGACTTCCCAATATATTAAAGGCTCAGAGTGTAAACATATCTATAATTTTTATTGCCATAAAACACATAGTAAAAACTATCCAATAAATATTTATTGGATAAATCCAATAATTGGGTAAATCCAATAAATATTTATTGGATTAATATTATTACAACTGGATCAGAAAGACCTTATTTTCTAACTTAATGATGCAGAGAGAATTTTCATTATTGTGAAGAAAAGTTCTAATTATTGAAATAGGTTTTTGTTGCTTCATTTTTATTTTCAAGTCATTTCAGTATTTAGTATTTTGCAATGCTGTTTGTAGTGCTTTGGTCCTAATATTCTTTATTTGGTTAGAATACTGCATCGCCCCTGTGAAATTTTCCTGGATGTCTCATGAAGCTAAGGCTGCCACATCTTTGAAGTTTCCTTCCCTCCTAAAATAAATCCCCAGCAGAGTTTCTCTCTCTTAAAAACGAGTGGAACTTTTCACAATCTTATGCCAAATAAACATGCTCAGATTACAAAGCAAAAGATGTTGCAAGATACTTGAAAAGATGCAGTTTATGAAGCAGAAGTTGTACAGATGTCATGGAAGGACCAGCGAGGAATTGGAAAAGATTGCAGCGCAAATTTAACTCCTTTCAAGGCAGCAGAGGCAGTTCATGTGTGAAAGATCTTCATGTGAGCATTGGCGCCCACAATCCTCTTTCCACACAGGGAGGCACAGTATACCTGGACGGAAGAGAGGGGCCTTCCTTACCCCAGCCAACAACAAGCATATACTGTACAAGTCTGTGCACAGCAGGGCTGCAAGTAACTGCCCACACGATGATGTTTGAGTCTGTTGCTCTGAGTGACTCCTGATCATGTGTATTCCATAACCTTTACACTCTTTCCATACTGTAAAATAACGTTATTCTAATGACTCACGGTAAGATGAATGCACTGAAGAATTTGGATAATATTCACCTCAACAACCAGATTCTGATGCCCTCACTTTCCAAGTTCCTACGTTAGGAAGAGGGCTTTATAGAGAGTTCAGGGGTTAAGGCACTTGCCTTTCATTTTGCTGACCCCAGTTTGATTCACATGTACTGTACATGGTCCCCTAAGCACTGCCAGGAGTGATCCCTGAGCACAGAGCCAGGAGTAAGCCTGAACACTGCTGGGTGTGTCCTAAAATCCCCCGAAAACAAATTCGTTTTCTCCAAGGAGGAGAATAAACATGTTTACCCTTCTCTCTTGCTGTGAGCACCCCTTGAAATAAGGCTAGCACCACAAAATGTAATGGTTGATACGTAAATGTAAGTTCTTGTAATATCCCCTGGGGTTCTTCAGTTCCGAAGTAACTTACCTACCTGCACATAAGAATAAAATTTAGAATACTGCTGCAATTTCTCTGGGCTGGAGTGATAGCACAGCAGGTAGGGTGTTTGCCTTGCACGCGGCCTACCCAGGTTTGATTCCTCACGGCAGAGCCTGGCAAGCTCCCCGTGGTGTATTCCATATGCCAAAAACAGTAACAACAAGTCTCACAATGGAGACATTACTGATGCCCGCTTGAGCAAATCGATGAACAACAGGAGGATAGTGCTACAGTGCTTCAATTTCTCTAACAGGGTCACAATGCTCCAAGTATATACTCCCAGACTCACTTCAAAGATGGATGAGTTTTATGACAAATAATACTACTTTAGTGTTTAGTTCGCTTAAAAAATAGCAAAAGAAACCTTTGTTGGAACATGAGCAAACAGTATTTAGTCAACGATGAAAAAGCAAACAGTGTTTTAGCTTTATCTCTTTCTTCCTCTCCTCCTTCTTAAGAGGTCATTTATGTTTTTTAAAATAATGTAATTATTCATAGTTCCATTAAAAAATTTATGAGTCATGAGTTATTCAATTAGTTTAAGTGGTATTCGAGAATATGAAAAAGGTAAAGAATAACCTGTAACAGAACACAAACCAAGATTGCCATTGACAGGGGTCAGAGAAAGGGTTGTTTCCAAATAAAATAAGAAAATTGTGATGCATTAAGTGAGTTTCCTATATTTTGATTTTGAAAGCTGCAATATCTGCTTTGTAAATATTTCAGAATTAATACTAAAATTAAATTTAATGTAAATGTAAATTCTGGAAAAATGGACATGAAAATGCTTATAGTCTTACCAATCAATAACAAGGGCTATTAACACTCTGGCATATTTCTGACTGCTCTTTATTATTGATAGTATTGTTTATAAAATCTAATTATGATCATATATTATATACATACAAATATAAGTGTGATTATATAAATGTATAGATGCATATTGGGTCAACTTTAAGACATTAATATAGTTAACTTATGCACTATTGGAGAAAATCCAAAGATACAAGATTATTCTATAAAAAGTCCCCTGTCATTCTTTTCTTTATGCACCTAGATCTCTTACAGATTTTAGATTTTAGATTTACAGTTGCAGTAAAATACACATAGCATTTACTATCTTGCTAGATTGAGTGTTCTCTTCAGTAGTATTAAAGGCAGTATTAAGATACTACATGGCTGATGTGTAGGTTCTGTTAAAATCTATTTCTATTAATTTAATAGTGACAAAGAGATATTCAGGATACATTTAATATATCCTGTACACCTATTATTTACCCATATACATAATTAATTTTTAGAAATGAAATTTTAAACCCACCAAACCATAACTCCCTGTTTTTCCTCCTTGTCCAAACTCTTTGCAACCTCTATTCGTCTTTTTGGTCTCTGTGATTTTTGGGCTGTTATAATTCTTAGCCAACAAAACCAGTGGTTCAGTGCTACTATTTATTTCACTTATCATAATGTCTTCAGAGTTCATCTATATTTAATGTATGTTCAAATTTCTTTCCTTTTAAGTTCATTCATTCATTCATCATCTTGTTATTCGTCGATTGCCTCGAGCAGGCCCCAGTAATGTCTCCTTCATCCTAGCCCTGAGATTATATTCAAGACTCTTTAGGAGAATGAGACCCATCATTGTTACTGGTATTTGGCATATTTGGTACGCCATGGGAAGTTTGCCAGACTCTGCCCTTTTAAAGCTAAATAATATTTGTTGTATGCATACAGTATATTTGGTGTATGCCTTTCCAGATTTACATAATCTTTTCTGAGATAGACTATAGATATACAATTTTTTTCTTTTCAGTTTATATCTTTATAAGCTCATACTACGATGTTTTGTTTCTATAGCTGCCTCTATTAGTATGTCTACACGTGTGTATATGTGGGTGTGTAAATATATATGTAAGGGCATCTGATGAGACTATTACTTCTCAAAACTAATACACTTTTTTCAGAATTTATATATATTTATGTTAAAGCATCTGATGATACTAGATATTTCTCAAAATGTTTATTTTTCAGAGGTTAATATACATATTAAGTCATCTGATGAGATGACTTATATCTCAAAACTTTAATAACATATTTTTCAAACTATAATATATTTAACTATTACAAGTAGATACAGAATACAATAAGAAGTCCCTGCATTCTTTTAAACTTAGAAATATTTTAAATGGGAAAATGGATGTTTGTTTTGATTAAATATGTTTATAATCACTTCCACAGTTTAACATTAATAACTTCTGGGTAGCAAAGATATCATTGGACTGAATTCCTCCATTTAAATTACCTTTTTTAATAGCTTGATAAAAATATAAATAAAGTAACTCTTTACTTATTCACTTACTCATTTAGTTTTTGGCATATTAACTAGAAGATGTCCTATATTGATTTCTTTGCTTGTTTTCTTTCTGGTTCCATTGACACTAATTTAAGGTCTCTTTCCTTGTATCTTATATTTTATTCATCCTCTCCAACTTTATGAAAAAATAACATGAAATTACTTTAGAAAATATTAAAACTATAGAAAGTTGCTAAATAATTTAATAAAATCATTCTAACATTACACTCAGAACACATTGTTCATATTTTGTGTATTTCTTTCTCTTGTACATACTATCAGCATGTATGCTGTGTGTGCCCAGCATAGCAATACCTTCCATCCTATTTCTTCCATTGAATTTATCAAGCAAAGTTAGGGTGTATACCAGATAGAAATGCTCTTTGGAAGATTCTTTTCAGTGTTGATAGCCTGATTGCATGATCTAATAAAGTGAATTTTACTTGAAGAAATGCTTACACCAGGATGATCATTTCTTAAAAGAAAGCCTCAGCATATAACACATTTTTGATCACTTGATCACTTTGTCACTTGACATCCCATTACTCATCAATTTGCTCGAGTGGGTTCTAGTACCATCTTCATTCGTCCCTGCCATGTGCTAGTGTAGCCCAATGGCGTCTACTTGCCCCAGGAACATGAAGAGCCTCAAACCGATCCTTCAGGGTCTTGATGAAGACGTCTGACCATCTCGTAGGTGGGCAGCCTAAAAAGAGAAAGGAATCATCCTTTCCCCCAAGTGTTTGTTGCAAGTATTGTCACTTCCCAGGGACAACAGTACAGGGCATTAAAGAAGATCATGATGGGGCTATGCTCTCACATCTGCACTCGTTTCCAATTACTCCTTCCCACAACACAGTAGTACTTTATAGTAGCCCTCTCTCAATGGATAGAGAGCAGAAAGAATGCTGTAAAGACAGGGAAGTGAAGAATTGCTTTTAGATGGCCCAGGCATTTCCAGAAGATTCCCTTCTCTAGTACCTGTCAGTGTCACACTCCTTCCCTCCCTCCCTCCCTCCCTCCCTCTGTCTCTCCTTCTCTCTCCCTCCCTCCCTCCCTCCCTCCCTCCCTCCCTTCCTTCCTTCCTTCCTTCCTTCCTTCCTTCCTTCCTTCCTTCCTTCCTTCCTTCCTTCCATAAATCTCTTGAAATACTCTTATTCATCTATGATCAGAAAAAAAAAAAAAAGGCTTTGCCCACGCTTGTCTTAGAGTCCAGAAGGGACTAAAGCTTTAGGCATAGGAGTAAGGGATGTCTACCACAAGTCCAAGATTTTCTTGGGTGAGGAATTTACCCAGAAACGATTCAGTTAGTTCACAGGGACAAGTTCACTTAATTTTTATTTGATCATTATTTACTTCTCCTTAACAGACATGCTGCTCTAATTTATTCATAGCTGTAGTTTTAAGATTCAGTTCTTTCTGGTTTCAAATTTGCTTCTGAAGATTTATCAGCTGAATAGGAGAAATTATTTTCTGAAAAAAAAATCACAAGGATTTATTTAAAATACTTTCTCGTATTTTTATTTACTTTGAATTTGGAGTCACAACCACCAGTGCTCAGGGCTTACTCCTAGCTCTGTGCTCATAGGTTATTCCTAGAGGGGCCCAGGTAATTATTTATGATGCTGGGGATTAAACCTGGGACAGCCACATGAAAGGCAAGCACTCAACCCTCCATACTCTCTTTCTGGCCTGGCCTTCTGTTTGTTTTAAGAGACATATAGGAGGCCGCGCAGTGGGTAGGACACTTTGCCTTGCTGGCAGTTCCTTAGATTTGAGCCCCAGTGTATGAGTCTTTCGAGCCCTGGCAGGAGTGATCTTGAACACAGAACTAAGATTTAGCTTTGAGCACTGCATTATGACCAAAACAAAACAAAACAAAGCCAGCAGTTATAAGATAGAAAGAAAACCTAAAATCAGAGATTATTGGTTTGACCTCCCCATTTGCCTAGAACTTCCTCACAAGGGAAAAGGAAAGCCAACTTCTATGTTCCAACTCATTTTACAGATTGCAATTTTTTGTGTTTTAATACTTTCTAGGCTTGGAGATCTCAGTCCTGGGACCCGCATGCCTTTGTTCCTCTACCGGTACCTTCATGTGTGCGCAGAGTGGTCTCAGCATGGTGGTGGCTGGTTCTGGAGGTCTTTGGCTGCCAGAGCCCTGGTCAGGGCAGGGAAGGAAACTCAACCCACTCCCCTCCAAGGGGCCCCGGCGAGGACAACCAGGCGCGGGGGCAGGAGACTCCCGGGACTGAGATCTCCAAGCCTACTCGGATCTGGGCTGAGCATCCCCCACCCAGATCCTCCAAATTCCAGTAGGCGGGGGTCACACCCACCAACTGGCCTCCTGGAGCCGTGTAATCCCATCAACGGCCAAGACCCAGAGACTATAAAACCCAGCTCCCGGAGGTGCGCGGCAAATGCAGCCGCGTGACATCTTATCATCTCATTCCTACTTTGGACAAACTGGCAGGCTACCGAAGTAACCTGCCCACACGGCAGAGTCTGACAAACTCCCTGTGGAGTATCCAATATGCCAAATACCAGTAACAATGATGGATCTCATTCTCCTAACTCTGAAAGAGCCTTGAATATGGCACTTTTTAAAAAAATCTCAGGGCTAGAACGAGACGTTACTGGGCCTGCTCGAGGCAATCAAGGAATAACAAGATGGTCGTGATTGTGATCGAATACTTTCTAATGATCTCACATTAACTGTTGTCTCTCTTGGGCTGTGCGAAGTGTTTTCCATCCTCTGCTTGGCACAACCAATCAGCATGTCTTGTTTCCTACCTTTTTGCACAGAAGCCCAGTACCACAACCTTTAACTGGTCAGAGGTGGGTGGGTGGCCATGGAAAGTGGAGGTCATTCAGGATCTTCCAAGAGCTGATACACAGTATTCCGCGGAGTTTTTTCTTTAACCCCAACTGAAGATGCTAACCTGGAAAATATGAATCAGAGTAGCTATTGGCCATCTTCCCTGCCTAAGAAAGAAGCCTTCCTTCTGTGAGAGGAAAGAAGCTTAGCTGAGAAGACTGGCCAGACGTAAAACAGACCAAACCCTGTGTACTGAATTCTGGCTTCTGTCCCCCAGCCCCAGGGAATGGTTGCTGTAGCTCTTAGATTCTGTCCCTGACACAAAATACCTTCCTTCCTAGCAACACAAGTAAATTTCCTTTTATTTTTTTTTTTTGATTACTAAATCTGTATGGGGCTTTGACACTTAAAACAGGAAAACAAAGTACTAATTAATACATCCTTTATTATTGGAGAGGGACCAGAATATCAATTTAAGAAGAATCCCATTTTATTTCCTAAAATTAATTTTGAAGACTTTCTCATAAGACCTTAATAGCACATACTGAGTGATATTATGGATCACGCCCTGTACACACCTTTACTGTAAGTGCAGAAGTGATTTCATGAGATGGTTTCTAGTATGAACCTGAATATAAGCCAAGGGCATAACATTACAGTGAAATTGAGGTAAAGCAATTCTGCGAAGATGACCTAATGTGCACAGGTGCCTGGCATTCTATTGGCCCAGCTACCCATGGGCAGAGCTTCCAAAAATTCGGGGATGCTCTATAAAAAAAAACTGATGGTTTTCTCCATGTGTCCTCTGCCTTCATCACTGACCCAAGGTTTGGCTCAGAATTGAATAACAGAGAAATATATTCTGGCAAGATGGTAATAAAGTAGAAATGCCAGACTCTCCTTCAGTCCACACTTTCAACTAAATGATCAATGAAGTGCAAAATAGGATCTAAAAATGGCCCAGACAACTGAAGGAGTGGGGCCTGCACACTGAGGGGTTATCAGTGGGTGGGAATGACTGTACAGAGGAAATATAAATAAATGTGTATATATATTTACATATATAGTATATGTATTATATAGTATATATACTAGCTGGAGAGACAGCACAGTGGGTAGGGTGTTTGCCTTGCATGTGGCCGACATGGGTTCGATTCCTCCGTTCCTCTTGGAGAGCCTGGCAAGCTACCGAGAGTATCCCATCGGCACGGCAGAGCCTGGCAAGCTCCCCATGGCATATTTGATATGACAAAATAACAACAAGTCTCACAATGGAGACGTTACTGGTGTCTGCTTGAGCAAATGAGGAACAACGGGAGGACAAAGCTACAGTGCTACTACGTATTATATTTGGAAATATAATGTTCCAGAAAAAAGGAAATATGTGAATATTACCAGGTATCTGAAAGAAAGGAAGATTGGGGCTCAGAAGTGGCTGAGAAAAATTAGAGAGCTTGTGATGTTGGGGAACAGCGTTCAACAGTGGCTCTGGAGAAGTCATAAGATACCAGGTTCCCTACAGCCCACAAACAGTCAGGGAGCCAGGGCTGAGGGAAACCACCCTGCAGCACAGCTCCTGGGCTTGCCTAAGGCAAGCAGTTGGTTTCTGTGGTACCTGGCATGGCTCTTAGCTAGGGTGGACCTAGAAATTTATTCTGTGACTCTGGAGATGGGAAGTTTTTTGCAGTTTAACTCTGTGGCAGGCCAGCTAGTTGTGGAGAAGATGGTGTGGCTTGTAGGAAACCAAGCACCACTACCTAGGACTTCCCCTAAGGAAGGCTCTTTTGCTTTTGCGCTAGCAAATGCACTTGTCTGATCCTTGCCTGAGGCCTTTGTTGGTAACTGCACTCCTTAGGGCATTTCCTGATTGAGTTGTAGCTAGAGCACCACTGACTGGGATCACTCCCACTTGGATCCGGATCCAACTGGAGTGATCACTGACATTGTGACCTAAGTCCAGAGCTGTTACTCTTGGCTTGCTCTCTTCCCCTGCGGATTCTGAACTAAGCATCTGCTCTCACCCTCTCAGCTGAGACACTAGAATCCCTTGGGGAAATTTCACTTTCTGGAGCTTCTAAGAGTAGCATTCTACAGTGACTCTGGAGAAGTCGTAAGATACCAGGTTCCCTACAGCCCACAGTCAGGGAGCCAGGGCTGAGGGAAACCACCCTGCAGCACAGCTTCTGGGCTTGCCTGAGGCAAGCAGTTGGTTTCTGTGGTACCTGGCGTGGCTCTTAGCTAGGGTGGACCTAGAAACTTATTCCGTGACTCTGGAGATGGGAAGCTTCTCTACACTTCACTTCTCAGCTTCTACTCTGTGCTGACAGGTTACTTTTAATGATCTAAACAGGTAGAGGAGTGTCAGTAAGTCAAACAGTAGTCTCCACGGGTCCCAGGAAAATAACCTGTGTTCTATCTTGCAACCTTCCAATCTGGTGAAGGACTGCAGTACCAGCCAACCACGGCAGCTGCTCAAACTCACCACACAGTGGGTAATGCACAATATAAAAAAATGCACAATATAAGGAAACACAGTTATTTAGCACAAATGACGCAGCCAAACAAAGTCCTTGGAAAAGTTCAGATATTGCAGAAATAAGTTAAATGAGACTGAAGTAGTGTTTAAAACAAAAAAATAGAATAATGTTAAATGAGATAAGAAATACCTAAACAAATTATATGAGATTCATCACAAGACAATGGATTTAAAAATACAACAGCTGAATCAAAAACTACAAGAGATATTAACAAGAAGCAAGAAGAAATGGTTAATAAAGTTAGCAGAATGGTAGAAAACATGCAAACAGATCAGCTCATAGAATAAGGAATTGTAAAATATGGAAACTTATACAGAAGGGCCTATAGGCCTACATTGAGAAAAATGATGTTTGCATTATTGAGAGCTGGAAGAAGAAAGGGGTAGAAGCTCCATCTGATAAATAATAGCTGAGAATTTCTCTAATCCAGGAATTGATTATCCAAATAATCATTTAATAAATGATTAACAAAATAAACAAAACAAACACAGATCATGATATATTATAATTAAGATATCAAAAAATAAAGATAAGAATGACAATAACATAAGCATTTCAGAGAAAACAAATTTCATATAAAGGAATGCCCATGGGGCTGGAGCAATAGCACAGTGGGTAGGGCGTTTGCCTTCCACTCAGCCAACATGGTTGACCCTGGTTCAATTCCCAGCATCCCATATGGTCCCCTGAGCACTGCCAGGGGTGATTTCCGAGTGCATGAGCCAGGAGTAACCCCTGAGCATTGCTGGGTGTGACCCAAAAAGCAAAAAAAAAAAATAAATAAATAAATAAATAAAGGAATGCCCATAAGAGTGAGAAATACTATGAGAGAAAGGCATAGCACAAGGTGTTCGAATTTCTGGAATAAAAGTTTTACATTTTTCCTTGAGTAGGTTTTATATTTGTTTGTTTTGGGGCCACACACTGATTGGTGCTCTGCACTCAGGGATCATTCTGGGACCTATCCAGTGCCGGGGGAGGAACTGGGGTCAGCCTTATACAAAGCACTTTAACCCTTGTACCATCTCACTGGACTTCAAGACAAAATTTTAAACCATGTTTTACCCTGCCAGATATCATCTAGGGTAGAAGAAATGATTATGGGTGTAGTAAATAAAAAAAAAAATCAAGCAAGTCATCATTGCTGAATAGACCTTGTAATAAATAGCCAGTGATCTCTTATAAAATTTAAAAATATTTTATCTGGAGGAAGTAAGGCACAAAAATTATGCAATATCGGAACAGTGGGGAGAATACTGTGACCAGTTCAAATAAATAAAATTGATCGGCTTACCAGACTGCTGATGTAGAGCTTTCCATACAAAACTCAGGGCAACCTTAAAACTAAATTTATGGGAGAAAAACAAGAAATACGGAGTTAGATATCTACTCAAGTGGTAGAGTTCATCTCTCACATGAGCACAGAGCTGTGGTCAATCCCCATCACTGCTTGTCCACCAGAAAACTTCAGAGGTAACCCTGGTAGCACCTTCGTTCTGTTGGGGTGAACCCTGGGGTTGGATAATGCCCTGGTGCCCCCTAAGCACCACATGGAGTTTTTCTTCAAGTTTTTTCTATTAAAAATAATAAACTGACAAAACTAGAGAAAACTAGAAATAAGAATATACAATATATAAAAGTCAAAAATGATAAATCAACAAAAACAGTAAAATGACAATACTTATGTTTCAGTAATTGCCTTATATATTAATGATATAAGTTCACCAGTTAAAATGCATCAAGTAGCAGAATGAATCAAAAATAGAATGAAACATTTTCTGCCTATAGGAAACCCATTTCAGCTTCCAAGATAAATATAGGCTTAAAAGGAAGGGTTGGAAAACAACCCTACAGGTGAACAGTAACTTTAAAAAGCATGTACAATTAGAATTAGATACAATAGCGTAGATTCCCAAATAAAAGTGCTTATAAAAGTTAGGAACTAGCATTATCTAGTGATTAAGGGCTTAATGTGACAATTTTTCTACTTCCTAAAAAATAGGCACCAAATGATATAGTGCTAAAATGTTATGTAACTATTAATAGAAAGTGTGATGTCAGTATTGGTGCAATAATATTATGGTATTTTTACATCCAAATTTTAATTCAGCATTTACTAAGGTATTACAGGATGTTACCTGTTTTGCTATCTCCTTAAAACTCACGCATGCATGCACAAGAGCTCATGCATGCAAACGCACACGCACACACACACACACATACACACACACACACACACACACACACACACACACAGTTAAACCCTTACCATAAAGATTAAAACAGATCCATGTCACTTTAAGATATCAATAGACTCTTTGAGGGAAACGCAGTCAATGAAAAGTAAGTGATTTGCGCATGGTTTGTACCTTGTTAAAGAACTGTGACTTGAATCTATATTGACTATATTTAAATGGCAGCACTTCCGTAAGCTCTCTGGATATAAGTCTGCATTATCAAGACTGTTTCTGCTCTTTACTTTGATTTTTTTCTATATAATTATCCCTTTCTTCTGAAGTATTTCATCTTCCGGTAAATATGTCCCAAATCTCTCATTTTTTTAAAATGCGAAAACCTTAAACTGGGGAGATAGCTCAAAGGGTTAAATCCTTGCATGTGCAAGGTTTCAAGCTTAACCCCTAGCTTGATACACAACCCACCCCCGACCCTCCACCACAGGCCATGGTGGTCCTGGTCCTACTAGACATGAGCATCAAATGTCAAGCCCACACAGCAGCTCCGATATTTCTAGGAGCAGGCCCTGGGCCTCTGGGCACTTCTGGATACGAACAAAAAGAGCAAAGACAAAAATTATTCTGTCAAAGTATATTCAGACTGCTTTAACAAAATGCAGTGTGTACCTTATCAGCAACAATTTTTTTTTCTCACAGTTTTGGAGACTAGAAAGTTCAAAATCAAGACATCAACTGGTTTCTGATGAGAGTCAACATCTTCCAAGATGCACAGTCTTCTCAAGGTGAAAGACACAGGTCTGGTATCCTTACAAGGGCATTGTAACTTAACTATGTCCCCAAATCCGCCACCTAATACCAGCATTAATATTTAGATCTCAACACACTAACTGAGTCATTCGGATCATATACCCTGCACTGATGTATTGCTTCCATTAATGTCCTTGAAATTGCTTTGTTCCTTATCACAAAAAAACCTCGTCAGCCCTCCCCTTTTATACTTTGAATTCTACATTGCCAAACCCAGTCTCTTCTCCATTCTCAGCTTGTTAGATTTCTAAGTAGAACTTAGCACAATTGATCATACTCTCCTGCTTGAAATACTTCCTTAGATTTGTAATTTCAAACAACATATTTCCTTCATTTTCTTCTGACTATTTGGTATTTATCTTACAGCCTCTTATTAGATCCTTCTTTTGGAGGACTTTTACTGGTTCTTCCTTCTCAGCCCTAACATTAATGTGGAGTGGTTCTGGAAATCTTTTAGTAAATGTTCTTTATGCATATTTTCTATTACTTTGATCACCTAGGAGATCTGTTCTCATCCTTGACCTTGCCACTGAATTTTTGATTTAGCTGATCACCTGCAATCTTGACATTTCCACGTGGATGTCCAAGCGATCTCTCTTAAGTATTTTTACTCGTAGACAAATCTTCCTATTGTTCCATAACTCACCTACTCAAGGCCTTCAGGTCCAAAATTCTGAAAATTAATTCTTCCTCTTTTTTTCCTCATAGTAGTTCAATCAGCATGCCCTCCTCCCCTTGTTTTTACCTCTAAAATAGCCCAAATATTTTCAATTTTATAAAAACCATATATATATAAGCATATATATATAATCACATAAGATATACGTTCATTTCCTGCCTAGGCTGCTCAGTAGTCTTCTAACTTCATCCTCATTGGCCTCTTTCTGGTTCTTGAATATGCCAACCTGTTCATTACTACTCTATTTTAACTTTTCTTGACCTAGCACACCCCTTTCAGATCTTTGCAGACTGGTTCTTTCCCACCTTTCTATACAAATATCTTCTATCCAGAACGGCCATAGTCAAGCTCTTAATTTAAAGTTGCCCCGCAGTCACTATTGGGTCCATTCTCTAGATTGTTTGTCTCTATCAGTTTGTGTGTGTTGTTCTATTGATATGTTTTGTCCATTTCATAAACCAAGCGAGGGTATCATGCATCTTATTTACTCTACATTCTCAATGCTGAGAAAGTACCTGGTTTAGAATGAACCTCAATAAATATTTGGTGACGCTAATATGAATAATTTGCAATATTTAAAAAATGATCCCAAAATTCTTAATTATGAATTTTGCTAAATATATCCAGAAGACTGGTACAAAGCTGTTGGAAACAAAATTAGCCTTCAAAATGGTATTTGGTCTCCTAAATGATAATTTCTGATTAGCAAATATAAACAAGTGAAAATGGACATGACTCACAATTATAAATCAGTTCTGGTTAAATACATCCATAAATAGAATAATCAAGGAAATGCTTTGCATTTGAGCTTTCATATTATGACTTGGTTGAGTTGCAAAAAAATATGCATAAAAACAGTTCTAAAACATAATTCAAAAGTCACTAATAATAAAAATAGTGCAATAGTAATTAAAAACCCAGAGCAAAAAATTTGAACATTAACGTTCAAAAGTGAATGATGTTTTAAAAGTAGAAAAGAAAAAGCCCTTAGGGAACCCAATATTTAAGAGATCCTGAGAGTATTTGTACTTTTAGATTATGAATAGTATGGATGAGATATTGATAAATTGAGTTTATAGATTTCAAAGGATTCTTCTGGAAGTTTTATATGACTGATCTTTTATCATAAGTACATTTGAATCCATGAGCACTAGTTTTTGTGGGTTTTTTTTTAATCACCGTGAAATACAGTTACAAAGTTTTCATGTTTGAGTTTCAGTCATACAATGATCAAACAACCATCCCTCCACCAGTGTACATTTCCACCACCAGTGTTCCCAGTATCCCTATCTCCTCCCATTCCATCCCTTCCTCTGCCTCTCTGGCAGACAGTTTCCCTCTTATTCTCTCTCCACTTATGGGCATTATGGTTTGCAATACAAACAGTGAGAGGCCATCATGTTTGGTCCTTTACCTACTTTCAGCACACATCTCCAATCCTGATCGATCCCTCCAATCATCATTGACTTAGTGATCCCTTCTCTATACCAGCTGCCTTCTCCCCCAGCTCACGAGGCGGACTTCCAAACATGGAGCAATCTTCCTGGCCCTGTCTCTACTGTCCTTGAGTGTTAACATGAGCACTAGTTTTGAGGGCACAAATAACTTATCAGAGTGGTAGAATCCAGATATGTCAGAAGACATACAAGAGAAATGTTGGTCTTGTGTGTAATTGAAAAGTAAAATAACATTCATAGAATAATTTACAATTTCATAACTATATAAGTCACACAACTTGTAAAGAAACAAAATACCATCATGCTTATTTATAAACCGATTCAGAATTTAATGCCTTTTGTAAAAATAGAGCTTTAATTATGTCTCAAGAAAGGAGAAGGAATGAAAAAAACTAGAAACTATAACTAGAATATCCTACCAGAGTGATTTAATTGTACTTTCCACAATTCTCTGAACTCCCACCCTTGGGAGGGTATATGTACTGGAGAGATAGGATTGTGTTTTGAAGACTCACTTGGATAAGAGCTCAAGATTTTCATGACGAATTTGTAATAATATCCAAATATCCAAATTAGTCACAAGTTTGTATATCAGAGTTTCGAGGTTTTGACTTGGGCTGCTTCCCCAGAACCCCATATGGCCCCCTAAGCCCACCAGGAATGATCCCTGAGTGCAGAAGCCAGGAGTAAGCCCTGAGCACTGTCAGGTGTGGCCCAGCCATCAATCAATCAATCAATCAATCAAATTCTAAGAAAAACCTCCAGGGTCCAATATTTTTTTAATGTTTTTTAATGATCTGATTTCTCTTTCATACTGACAACTCTGAACCCAACTAAGCCATTGCTTGGACCCATTAATATTAAGTTTACATAAGATTTCACTCCTTTACAGAGGGAGGTTCGTGCCCTTCCCCCCAGGAAAGGGCTATAGAAGATGGACATTTACCCATGTACCCCTTAAAATCTTAAGGAGCTGAAATCTGTAGAAGGGGATCTTACAGGAAGACGGGAAGTACTGGTAATGAATTTTTTTAAAAAGAAATAATAAAACTAAGAAATTGCCTAGCAAAGATATGAAGAACACAGCTCTTTGAGATGAACACAAGGAGATCTTTGGAGATAGAAAAACTGATGCATCACACAGGAAAGGGCGGATCCCTCAGCAAAGGAGAAGCTACAGGAGAATCTAAAGGGCATGATAAGAGTATGAAAGGGCCATCAGAAGTCCAAAGCCTTCCCTATGACAACACCCAGATTAACTTTTTCTTTCTTTGCTTTTTGGGTCACACCCAGCGATGCTCAGGGGTTACTCCTAACTCTGCACTCAGGAATTAATCCTGGCTGTGCTTGGGGAACTAGGCGGGATGCTGGGGATCAAACCCGGGTTGGGTGTGTGCAAGGCAAACCCACCATACCCACCATACCCACTGTACTAACGCTCTGCCTCCCCCCGCCCCCCAGATTAACTTTTAAGTGTGCAGAGAAATTCAGGCCAAGCCAATTTGGGGAAATTGTGTATGACCTTCTCCCAAAAGCTCTTTTCTGCCTTTTACCATTTCTGTGGAGAAGCCCTTGTTTCTTTCTCGAATATTCTTTCTCTCTCTCTCCTCCCCTCACATTTTCTAATTAAATTTCTTGAAATGAAACTATTTTGCCTCACAAAAAACTGAGGAAAACACTTTGAATTGTGCATTTGACTGATTCATTTAACAAATACACTTGCTTGTCCTATATGCTATTCTAGAAACTGGAAATTCGCCAGCAAATGAACAAAAGAGAAAACGCCTGTTCATGAAGCTTTCACTGATGCTAAGAAAAAAAATACATCCTAAAAAGAAAATACTAAATATTTTAAAGACAAACTTCAGAGTGGGAGAGGGGACAAGGAACAAATACATTTTTTTTTCTTTTTTATTTAGTCACTGAGGTAACCACCAGAGGGCTACCTAGCTATACCTGTTTAAAACAGTGTGGCATAAAATTTTCTCCCTCCACCTTTTGCAGTCTTGTAAACTGACATGTATCACTGAGAAGCATCTAAATGTAGATAAAACTTTATAATT
Source organism: Sorex fumeus (assembly GCF_029834395.1). NCBI lineage: Eukaryota > Metazoa > Chordata > Mammalia > Eulipotyphla > Soricidae > Sorex > Sorex fumeus. Next base: position 28,250,792 of record NW_026606090.1, on the reverse strand, counting down.
ACATCTTTCAAACAATAGACTTAAAGATTGAAACAGACTAATTGTGGTGTCATAAATTAGCCAGACAGTGTGATCTTTCTTTCTTTCTTTCTTTCTTTCTTTCTTTCTTTCTTTCTTTCTTTCTTTCTTTCTTTCTTTCTTTCTTTCTTTCTTTCCCTTCCTTCCTTCCTTTCTTTCTTTCCCTTCCTTCCTTCCTTCCTTCCTTCCTTCCTTCCTTCCTCCCTCCCTCCCTCCCTCCCTCCCTCCCTTCCTCCCTCCCTTCCTTCCTTCCTTCAGAGTCTGACCAAGGAAAATGGTTTAATTGTCAGAGTTGTAAAACAAAATTATCTTTTTAAAAGAAAATCTGTCATCATCTCAGATGAGACGTTTAGCTTCTTTGCCCCCAGTAAGAACCAGATGTGATTTTTTTTCTGTTAGTGAAAGTGAGTATATTTATTGTTTGGTATTCTGTTACACGTAACTTCCGGCCATAGTTAAGAACAGACCTTCCATATACAGATGTGCACAAAGGGACTCTCTGATTTGACCTAAAATCGTAGTAAAGCATTGGTTTTTATCATCAGTGACCCTTTCCTTTCTTGCTTAGAGCACATGTTTTACATGTTTTAGTCAAACCAGGCTCTGTAATTTCTCCCAGCTTTCTCATGAGCTATCTCACTCTTCCCAACTTTTATGAATGACAAAATGCTACTTTTTCATTTACTTCAAATATTCCTTCCTGATCTCTTCCTCGTCTCAAGCTGATGTAATTCTGCTATACCATTAAGTGCTCAGTATACAGAATGTATGTACTACTGACTATTCAACCCACAATAACACAATATAGATGAAGGAATCCTAGTGACTTCATGAAAAGCCTTTGAAACTATTTCCACATATAAACGTCTAGATAAAAACTCTGGATTAGGGGGACTCAGCGGTACCTAGTCATCTATATTTCACAAGTGTTTTGAGGAGAATCCGATGCTCAATTGTGTTCAGAAACCACCCAGCTGGTGCAAGTCTCTCATCTCATAAAGACTTGAGTGATTTGTCCAAGGTAACAGAATAAATGGCAAATCCAAGACAGACCAACATAACTTGAGTGATTTGTCCAAGGTAAGAATAAATGGCAAATCCAAGACGGATCCACTGCCTTTGCATAAAATCATCTTCCACTGCTTCAAACACCATCTTATAACAAATGGATTGGTCCAGCAGGGTTATCAATCTGCAGAAACAACCAGGGCACTTAGAGACTGAGAAACACAGCAAGGATTTCTAGATTAGAAATCAATTATCCAACCAGGTATTAGTAAGTCATGAGAAAGCATAGCTTAATTTCCTTCTGCTAGAAAACTAGGATAATTCTTGATCTATTTTAGCTCACAGTTGTGCATGAAGAGCATTATAAACTGTACGCGATCCTACGAGTGTACAAGACAGTGACAAGTGATAAATATAATAAATGCAATAATAATAGCAGTGATGGCTAAAGTCTTCTTTTCTTTTTTGCTTAGAGATTTAAAGACTAATCAGTCTCACAGGAATCCATCTCCTCAAAGTACTGATGCAGAGTACAAAGTCTCCTCTCCATCACTGCCATTTTCTTTTGTTATTTTGACCAAGCCCTGGGGAAGAGATTGTTTCTGAACATACCCCTCATTGTAAGGGAAACAATTTTGGTTCCTATCTAAAGCTCTTCCAACCTCCTGTTTTTGAGTAAGATAACAAGAAGAAAAACAAGCAAGAGTAAACAGACTTATTATCTTCACCTTCAGCAAAAGCAACTTCTCTGGTCACAAAAGAAATCCACTACTTGACACCACGCACTTCCAATGTGCTATTGGCAAATAGGAAAATTATAGGACCAATGTATAACTAATTGTGAACAGTAAAATACTTAGGCTCTATTGTGAGTAGTTTAAATTAACTAAAAAATAAATTCCTTTATTTTTTTTTAATCTTAGTGCCTGAAAATAAGTCTACCTATACTGGCATTTATCTTCAAAGACAATCATAGTTGTTGCTATAAGACCATAAGATAAAAAAATTTGTATCATTGTCATTAAAATTTTATATAGTGGCAAAGACTAAATATTAATCAGTGAACTAGTTTTAGGAAATCTGGATTCTATTTCATATGCTGCCTTAGTTTCTGCCTCTGCAAAATAAGGAAATTTGATTATAACCTCAGATAATCTATTATGTCAAATACTACTATCTTAAGTGATTCTTTGGGGGTGCAGTGAAAGACTTTTATTTCTTTTTAATATATATTTAATGAATATCCATTTAATACCTACTCTGTGCCAGACATTGCTCTGGGAATTGTAAATATATCAGTGAAGAAAATGGGGAGAAAAAAACCTTCCTCTCATGAAATTTATATTCTAGTACCTGTAAAATTATTGTCTGCTTGAACACTAGATATGGTCTCCCAAACAGGTTTTTGCAGGGTCTGGAAGAAAATATAAATAATAAAGAAAATAGAATGTTCATCAAATTCCATATTCATACTTTTCTTTCTGTTGCTCCTTAGTTCTTTTTTTGACCGAATTCTTAGAAACTTCATGAATTCAAAAATTTTACAGATTTTTTTTTTATATTCAGCTGATAGTGATCTCCCTATATAGTTGAATTGTTCAAAGTGCAGAAGCTAAATGGAGAGATAGGACAGCAGGCAGGACTCTTGCCTTGCATTGATCTCCTGTACCTTGTAAAGACACTGTGCTTCACAAGGGGTGATCCTTGAGCACAGAGCCAGGAGTAAGCCCTGAGAACTGTCAAGTATGGTCCCAAAACAAACAAAAATAATAAAATAATTTTCACACATTTGCCAATTCAATTGAGGGAAAGTATCACATATAGAAATAAGAAAATATAAAAAAATATCAAATACTGTATCCTCAAATAAAATGATATATCACTTATGAGGAGGAGAGAGACCGACCCAGAGTCTGGGGAATTGAGGTGTAAATTTTAGTACATGTAAGGCTTTAATTAAAGAATCCATAATTTTCTAGATTTTCAAAGACAATTATAAATTGATTCAAGAAAAATATGGTTCAAAAATAATATAGAGACTTTTCAAAAATGTAGGAACTGTGTTTCTATATCACCCAAAGATTCCACTTCTTGGCATCTACCCAGAAAGCACAAAACATTGATTCAGAATATATTTCTACTTCTATGTTCATGGAGTTCATGCCAGTGCTATTTATAGTACTCAGGATCTGGAAATAACTCAAGTGACCAAGAGCCAAAAAAGTGGATAATGATATAGAGACACAATGAAGTACTACACAGCTATGAGAAAGGAAGAAATCCTGCAGTTTGCTGCTGCTTTGATAGAACTGGATGGGGTTCAACTGAGAGGAGTCAGTCAAGGAAGTCCAAACATCAAATGACCATAAGATACAAGGGCATTTTTATTTTTTTATTTTTATTTTTTACAGTGTGAAGATAGTTCTATTTTGGCAGGAGCCATTAAGACATTCAATAGGATATCAGTAATAGATTGTTATGGTTTGGGTGATATGAACTTTGGTATACATGTCTGAAAATATGATATATATGCATATATATATATTTTCCTCTATGATTTGTTGCCTATTGTCAGAACCCCATCAAATATGATGTGTTGAGGAATATGTTCACTCATATTTGAAGCTTGGCCCAAGCATATGGAAAGTGGTCTGGAGCGCAGTGGCAGTTGGGTTGTAGAGGTTTTCGGCTGCTGGGGCTGGGTCCCTTGGGGCAGGGAGGGCTCTCACCTGCCCTTCTCTGGGGCGCCCCCACTGAAAACAGCCTGGCATGGAGTCCCGTGGCATGGCTATGGAGGCCTCATTTTATGGTTCCTTCTGGGAGAAGCAGTCGTGAGTTCTGGAGGGTGGCCGATGAGGAGATTATCTGGTGGGTATAAGGGCATTTTTAAAAGACCAGTGACTCAGTAAAACTACATTAGCTAGGGTGATGTTGAGAAGAGCCCTAAAAACAGTGGTGGAAGGGTATGGATAGTCTGATAGTGAATGTGGTGTAACAACATTAAATTCCAGAAAAATTAACATTAGCAGTATCATAAATTGCTGTGTCTAAAAAAAACACGGATAAGGTCTAAAAAATTAGAATAGGATTAGAAAAACAAGCTTCTTTCTCTTCTGTCAATAAAGTACCTGGCCCTTAGCTTAATGACAAGATTTATTGGTATCAATAAGAGCTTTGAAGTACACAATAAGAGAAAGAACTAATGGGAGAGATTGACCCGGGCTTTGCATTCTAAGAATAGTGAGTGAGCTTCTAATGTATTATTAAATAATGTACACGTGACAAAAATGATGAAAGTGTAAGAATGGATACACAGTGTCCCTGTGCCTTGGCCCTTGTTCAGTCTGATGTTGAAGAAGCTCCTTGAATTAGTGTGCAGATGGTATGGTACTTTTTTTCTTGTTTTGCTTGTTGGGTCACACCCAGTGATGCTCAGAGGTTACTCCTGACTCTGCACTCAGGAATCACTACTGGCAGTGCTTGGGGAACCACATGGGATGCCGGGCATTGAACCCAGGTCAGCCGCGTGCAAGGCAAATGCTCTGCCTGTTGTACTATCGCTTCGGCCCCTGTATGGTATATATATATATATATATATATATATATATATATATATATGTGTGTGTGTGTGTGTGTGTGCACAGATGTCATTTCTACTGTGCTTTTTATATATATATTTTATTTTATTGAATCACCATGAGATAGTTACAAGTTTTCATGTTTGGGTTACAATCACACAATGATCAAACACCCATCCCTCCACCAGTGCACATTCCCCACCACCAATCTCCCCAGTATACCCCCCTCCCAACTCTCCCCCTGCCTCTATGGCAGACAATATTCCCCATACTCTCTCTCTAATTTGGGGCATCATGGTTTGCAATACAGACACTGAGAGGTGATCATGTTTGGTCCATTATCTACTTTCACCACACATCACCCATCCCGACCGATTCCTCCAGCTATTGTTTTCTTAGTGATCCCTTTTCTATTCCAGCTGCCTTCTCCCCTCTGCTCATGTGGCGGGCTTCCAGCTATGAGGCAATCCTCCTGGCCCTTGTATCTACTGTCTTTGGATGTCAGCCTCATGTTATATTATTCTATACTCCACAAATGAGTGCAGTCCTTCCATGTCTGTCCCTGTCTTTCTGACTCATTTCACTTAGTATGATACTCTCCATGTCTATCCATTTATAAGCAAATTTCATGACTTCATCTCTCCTAACAGCTGCATAGTATTCCATTGTATAGATGTACCAAAGTTTCTTTAACCAGTCATCTGTTCTAGGGCACTTGGGTTGTTTCCAGATTTTGGCTATTGTGAACAGTGCTGCAATGAACATATAGGTGCAGATGTCATTTCTACTGTGCTTTTTTGCATCCTCGGGATATATTCCCAGAAGTGGTATTGCTGGGTCATATGGAAGCTCAGTTATACTCTTAACCACAGTAGGTCCATACTCAGTAGATTTCCATCGAGTCTGAGTCCCAGGAATCTTCTTAAGACATATCTCCCAGATTAAGTGATATTTCCCTACAAGTCCTCTTCCAAAGAAAATTTTCACAAAAAGAAATTCATACTCCAGCCTACACCTTTTTGTTTTCATTCTGCCAGTACTATTAGTAGCCATGGAAGAAGAAAACAATGAATGAAAGAATCAAAGAAAAAATATTTATTCATTTGGTTTACAGCTGGTGATGCTCATGGATTACTCCTAGATATGCACTCAGGAGTTAACTCCTGGTGCTCAAGGGGCCATATGGGATGCAAAGGATCCAACCAGGGTCTGTCGCATGCAAGGCAAACACCCTACCTGATGGATGTACTTTTGCTCCGGCCGCTGATATAAAAAATTTTTTAAGGAAAGAAGAAAGGAAATTATTTTTTCCAAACAAGTTTCTACTGAAAAGATCCTGAGGGCTTCCTAAGTTTTGACATGTGTGTTCAGTTCTGAGTTTCCCACTTATGCTGAAACAGCAGCTGTTGACAGCGACCACTTTCCCTTCTAGAAAAAATATCAATTGAGCTGGGAATAGGAAGTCACCATTTACTCTGAGCTCCTTGTGACTCCATGACTTGAGAGGAAAAAAAATAGACAACCAAGTGAGGATTTTATTGCCAAGTAGATCTGGAAAGACAGGTACAGCTTAGTCAAGGGGCAATGTGAAGTTTGTTTCCAGTAAGAATTCTCATTCATCATAGCTCTACCCATATCAGAGTTCCTTTGGATAAACTCAGAATCTTGAACTGTATAAATATGGCAAATCATGTCCTTGAGAGTAAAGTGCAGAACAGTATCTAAGGAAAATGAACAGTATCTATATAAGTAAATCAAGTTTATGAGAAATGCCTCTCTTTCCATAAATTATTGGTTTATTAGAAACAGTTTATCTGTCTTCTATAGCCTAGAAATAATAATTGTTGAGCAAAATGTCCAAGATAGCGGTGAACACTCCAAAATAAATCATATTTTTCAGCCTACAACTATGCCTGGCCCTCTAGTGGTGTTTAGTCTGTATGTGATGAATTAAAATACGTGTCAAGCATCTTTTTAAGTGGCCTTAATGACATTAAGAAGGAGTATGGTCACACAGTGCCATTGTCTCCTCCAGCTTTGGTTCCTGGTGGAGAGTTTTGGAGACATGAAGGCAGGCCCAGACTTCATGTTATGTGTTTGAGACATCAGCTGATATGTTTCTTCACTGTTGATGTCAGGAATGATTTTTATACATGCCACCAACTGCTTTATTCTCAGAATACTACTTTAGTGCTACTAGTTTTATCCTCACCAGTTCTATTTTCAGCTCTCTGCCTTCCCCTACAATGAGTCAGGTGACAAATTAGTAATTGAAAGTAACCCCAACAAAGATCGGCTTTCTTATGACCCGAACTCACAATATTAAAAGAATATATAATTCCTCATCTCATCTCAATCATTCTTTTAGATTGCAAATTGTCTTTAAAAATTGCTAGTTATTTGGGATTAACTTTACCACTCTGACTGTTGGGGTCAGGTTTCTTGGGAAATGGCAAGGATACACATACACTCACGCACACACACACACACACACACATACACACACACACACTCACACCCCAGATGCACATTTAACAAACTTTAAGGGACAGTAGTGATTGCTTTGTAATGCTTGGATTGCATGACTTTCAATGGTCTCTTACAGTAAAAGACTGTCAATTAATATCAGAGGTCTTTCTATACATGGATGAGAGTTCAGACTGATTTTTTTTTTCACAACTGGGTTCCAGTTGTGGGAGTACAGTCACAGTCATGGAGAATTTAGAGCATACTGAGAATATATTTCTACAGAAATAGAGAAAGCGTTTTCTATGGTATCCCACTTTACTGGCCTGCCTTTCCCTCACCCCGTCCATTTGTTGTGGGGTGAAGCTTGGTCATGGTGCTCAAACACTGGGTCCCATGTTCTTTAGTGCTGGTCCCCACACAGGGGTCTATGGGGTACACAGACTAGAGCCGGTGTGCTGCATGCATTTAGATGTGTCGTAGGGGTTGCACTGTTGCAGGGCTGGGGGTCCCGAGAGCAGAGCCGGTGACCGTGCTCACACTTGCTCATCCTCCTGCGGAGCAGGAGCTTTCAGCTACGGTTCAGTCTCAGCACCAAGACAGTTTCGCCTTTGAGCACCACCAGGGTGAGCCCTGAGCATAGCACCAGGAGACCCTGCTGTGTTATTTCATCACATCATTCCTTCTCTCTCCATATGTGAGAGCTATTTTAGGTTTTATGTATTGTAACGTTTCCATATATATTTTTTTTTTGACTGAGGGTGTCTCTGGGCTGGAGCGATAGCACAGCGGCTAGGGCGTTCGCCTTACACGCGGCCAACATGGCCGACCCGAGTTCGATTCCTCCGCCCCTCTCGGAGAGCCCGGCAAGCTACCGAGAGTATTCGATATGCCAGACACAGTAACAACAAAGTCTCCAATGGAGACGTTACTGGGCCCGCTCGAGCAAATCGACGATCAACGGGAGGGCCTTTACCTTTACGCTCGAGGGTGTCTCTGGGACACCCAAAAGACCTTCCTCAACTCCAAAATCCTTACTAAACAGTAGATAATTTCTTCTTCACTCTACATCATCTTGACTTACACAAACTTTCAAAGCAAAGTTCTCCTTTTGGATCAAGGGAGAAACCTTTATTTCCCTGAACGATGATGGGGTTATATCTACATGTCTTTGAGAAAATGCCAACTACCTCCTTTCTATTGTCTTTGCCGGATAAAAGATCAATTCCAATCTTACTGATCCCAACCATCATCTAGTTTTGCTGGAATCGAAATTTCTTTATATCTCTCATTACATTACACTACATTACATCACATTATCTCCCATTAGTTCAGGCCATTATTATTTATCACCAGATTTTTTTGAGATTTCCTTCTAATTGATTTCTTTTTCAAGTATAACACCTGTTTCTGCAATCAGGATCAATCAGTTACACATGCTGCATGGGCCATGGACTATTCTTTGTGTGTGTGTGTGTTTGTGTGTGTGTGTGTGTGTGTGTACTACACGTCCAGCAGTACATAGGACTTACTCATTGCTTTGAGCTCAGGGGCCACTCTGGGAAACATCTGGGATGCTGGGAATCAAACCCAGGCTGGCCACATGCAAGGAAAGTGTCTTACCCACTGTACTGTATCACTCCTGCCCCTGTATGGCCTATCTTACAGATTCCTGCCATATATCAATGCTGCTACCCACCCACCCACAGGTGCTTTCCCCTACTCTAACCCTCCCATCCCCAACCTTCATCCTCTACACCCCTGTACCACTCAGGGCTATATCCTTGAAGATGTTTCATATTCCCTGAGGTCTTCAAAAATATGTCCATTCCTATTGTCTCTGCTCTACTTCCTTCAGGTCATTTCTATCACCTTTGATATGTCCTGTTAGGAGGCAGTCTTTTCCATGAAGTTCGCCCTGACCCCCAGATTTGGATAAGGGACATCTCCCATGCTCCTACTTGCTGACTTTTCCTACGCTGGCATCAGCCAACCTGGTTCGCTGGTGGGTGATGTCGCCAGTTCCTCTCCTACCCAGGAACTCCTTCTCAAGGTGAGGGCTCAGTGTATCTTGTTCCCATTTGTGTTAAAAGCTTTGAAAACAGTAACTGGCATTTAATAGGCCCTAGAGAAATATTTTTTTTACTTTCTAAAATTAAGATTTAGCACTAAATTATGAAGACCTAGTTGTAAAGAAGTCCTATCTTAGTGGTCTAGAATTGCTGCAAAATAGCATATAAAGTAGAATTGCTATTTTTACTAGATTTTTACAATACTAAGAATTTCCTACACATATAATTATTTTATCTGTATTTATTAAAACTCTAAAATAAGCCTATTTTAATATGATGCATGGTCTTTTTTAAAGACCATGCATTTATTAAAACTAAACTCTTTATTAAACTCTAAAATAAGTCTATTTTAATATATTTCATGGTCTCTTTAAGAAATATGGTTTTTATTATTTTTGTTGTTGTTTTCTGGGCTCTGTCCTCCTGTGCTCAGGTCTTATTCCTGACTCTAAACTCAGGGATCACTCCTGGCAATACTCAGGGGGATCATATGTGGTTCCAGGGATCAAACCCAGGTCAAAGGCATGCAAGGCAAACATTCAACACATTGTACTATCTCTCTGGCGCCCGCATGGACTTTTTCATGGACAAAAAAAAATAGCTTCACTAAAAAAGAAAGAGTGACAAAAAAAAAAGATTGAACTGCTGATATTTACAGTTTCCTCAAACTCAAAGGATAACCTAGTCAACTAAAAAACAAATAGCCATTAAGTTGCAAAGCAGCCACAGTCCGGTAAAGAGAAGTTGGGTCCTTCTGCCAAGAGCCACTCCACTCAAACATAATATCATATGTGAATGATAGAAGAAAGGTAGTTTGAGAAAAATTAAATCATGCTAAAGAAATCTAGAGCCTGATGGTGTCTGCCAGCAAGCGACTGCACACCATTGTCTGGTGTGAAAACCTGGTGATGGCGGATTCCTGAATTGGGAATGGCATAAGAGTCACTATAAACTTGCCCCTGGGAGCCATTGCAATTGGATTTGTATTCCTACTGGATATGATTTTCTTTTAGAAAATTCCCATTTGGGAAACCTTTACAAACAAATGAGAACTTGTAACAATTCTCACATTCCATGAAAGCAAGAACAGTGTCTTATTGCTCATCGGTATGAAATAAGTAGAAATTCGTCAAGGCTGTCTACAAGGCATGTTCAATTTGACATATCTCATGTGCTTCTTTTCTCGCACCTGCTTACTCAAATAAAAGTTTCCTCTTGGTGTTAATTAATTTTTATATATCCCATTACAGCAGCGTGATTAACCATCTACGCAAATAGTGTCTTGCTCATTGCTTTCAGCTTTAAATCCCATTTGATAGCATTCTTGTCTGAAAGATTCACATGTCTTTATTCAGCGGTATCATTGTTTTTTAAATATAACCCTATGCAGAAGATTCAGTAGCACATCTTTTAGTGTTGTTTAGTTATTTAATTCTTGAACACATCACTTTTTCAGTGATCTGGGAGCAATAAAGTGAACCTTAAGTAATAACTCTTAACTGAGGCAAACAAATAATGAACTTTTATGGGAAACCAATCAAATGCAAGTACTTGTATTTTAAATTCTGAAGGATGCTCCTGGGATGTAGAGTGTGCCCAGGGTCATGGCAAGTGTAAGCTCTGAACTCTGCTCCACGAGGCGGATGCCTTTCTCTTTGTCTCTCCCTTCACTCTTCTTCCTTACAGATTGTTTTTGCATGGCAAAAGCATGGTAATTTGCCTTAACCACACTTCTTAGAGTGCAGAACTTGTTTCGCTTTGTTTTACTTTTCTATTTCCTATGTCCTGTGGTTTGTTTCTTTTCCATTTCCCTGCTCCTGAATATCATCATCCTCTTATTAAATTGTAACTGATTTGTATGAACCTACAATGTGCTGTCACCACTGGGAGAAACCCAGGTTCCTCTCCGAATCTCAACTGGCATCGACAGTGTGTTGTTCATTATATGCTTGTTCTCCAAGACCAAATGTCACCATCATTTCCTTTCGCATCTGTGAATGTATTTTTACAGAAACTTAAATAGAGGAAATGTAAAAATCATCATTTCTAGTGCCTAAGACCTCAATTTGATTTTCCTTTACCTATTGTACGACTCTTGTCCCTGCTTATATTTCGCATTTGACTTCTTGACTTCTTATTCTGCATCCTTTAAAGCTTCAAAACACCTTTAGTTTATCAGCCTCTCCTTAGTACAATTTATCAGAACATGACCACTTACAATTGTAAAATGAAGTTATGTGCCCCTCCTTTTATCTACATAGATTGTGTCCTTACTTCTAATGAAAACAGAACTACATCTTGTTAGTAACAGTTTGTAAAACAGGATAGAATGTTCCCCCAAATATTCCTCAAGTTGTTACCACTCTTTCCTGTTATCCACCCCCCACAGTGTCCCTTCCGGGACCCACCTAACCCTTTGTATCACTTAAGCCATGTTTTATCTGCGTTTCTGTGTCTCTAACCTTTAGTCATTTGAGACAGGAACAACAAAAAAACAGGACTTTGACATAAACCACGGTTTGCCAGTCCCATGAGATCTTGACTCCTCTTTGACAACAGCCTAAAAGGTAGGTTTGGGCTGCAGAAAATTATCCTCTTTCGGTTTTTTTCCTTCTTTTGGAATTCAGGGGTATTTCCACAGAGTGATTTACCAACAAAACATTCCAAATCCTCAAGGATCACGTAACCTTTACCTTATGGTCAATTCCCAGGGACCCAAGTTAATGGAACCTTTTAAAGCTTACTGTAACCTTCCTTCCCATTTTCCTCAATTACCCCTTTCCTCCACCTCCTTCTTTATAAAATATTGATAGTTTGTATCCATGTTGAAAATTTTAATTGTATTTGGCACAAGTGTTCAACAAAAAGAAGTTTTATATTTACTTGGTAATATTAAGAGGTTTATTGTGGCTTTGTTAACAGTGAACTCTAAAAGTGCTTCCTTAATATAACAGAAAATGTTGATAGGCTAGCAAGACAGTTTAAGATGATATAATTCCAGAGTGAGTGGAATGGTTGTTATTCCTGCTCTCACTCTCAAAAAAAAAAGTTTAAGGGCTATTTGTGGCTATTTATTTCTACCTATGACAACCTGGGCTTCTTTTATATAAATAATGTATTCTAAATGAAAATTACCTCCTCTCTTTGCATCTTGTATGTACAACCTAGGTTTTATGAGTTATTGGCTTAGGAGAATTTATGAACAAGTGCAGTAAATTTTATTATTAGCGATAATGATAGCTAATAACTGTCAACTAAGTACTGTCTGGCATCAAACAGCTACAAAGAGGAAAGCTTGAATTGGGTCCTTCAGTAGTCTTATATTGTATTTTCAATTGCAGTGGGCAAGAATTCTAGAAATTTCAACTTTGCCAAATGTGGAAACGTTTGACAATATTGCTAACGTATGGCAATCTGTAACATTTTCAACCATCTAATTTGTGTATAGTAATATCTTGTTAATAGTCTGCTTTTTCAAAAAAAAATAGTCTGCTTTTTCTTTGTCCCTCTAATTAATGATGCTGATCATCTTTCCATGTGTTTTATTTGTATATTTAAATCTTTTCTGTTATACTGACTGTGCGGTTAGCTTGCCCTTTTATTAATTAGGTTGATTGTTTTCGTCTTATGGAATCATAAAACTTTTATTTATTTGTATATTCTGGATACACAATCTTTATTAGCTGTTGACTTAGACATGTGGTTTAATATTTTAGACTTTGGCTTAATATTTTTATTTTTTATAGTGTTTTTAGTAGAGATGGTACATTTGATGACATCTACATTTTCAAGATTTTTCTTTGCATTGTACCTTTGGTGTTGTTTCTAAGAAAGCATTGCCTAATCAGATTAGCAAGGGTTCTCTCATTTCTTCTATCGGTATTACAGTTTCAGATTTAACTTTTCTGTCAATTGTCTATTATGTTTATTTACATGTGATTCAAGATATAGATTAAACTTATTTTATTTTCTTTGCATGTGGCTCTCCAATTGTTATAGATTTTGTGTGTGTGTGAAGAATTAATGTTTTCTTCACTGAATTACCTTTGAATTCTTGTTAAAAAGTAATGGGCTATTTATGTTTGCATCTATTTTTGCTATCTCATTTTGTCCCACAGTAAAGTTTCATTTATTCCAATACCACACTGCTGTGATTAGCTTTAGAACAAATCTATAGACTGGGCAAACTAAGTTTTCTTACACTGGTTTTTGAAAAGTTGTTTTTTGTGGTGCAGTGAAATATCTTGGTGTTTCAGGGCACATGCCTTGCATACTCTGAGATCCAAGTTTGAACCTCAGACCACATGGATCCCTGAACATGGTAGAGATTCTACTGGTGACCACAGCGCTAGAGGGCCCTGAAAGCACAAAATTCCCAGCAGAGCATTGAACTTCCTGACCTTATTGGCTAGATATACCTGTGTTTTTCCTCCAAGTGCCCAGAGCTCCCCTTGGGATGCCCCAAATAATAAAAATTTAAAATGAAATTTTTTTGCTATTCTAGGTCTTATCTGCCTTCTGAAGACTTTTAGAATTAGCATGTTAATTTCAGAAAAAAAAACACATTTGGGGATATTTAAAAAATTTTAGACATCATGGTTTGCAAAACTGTTGATGTTAGGGTTTCATGCATAACATATTCCAACACGACCTTCTCCAGCAGAGTGTTTCTCTCCATTGTCCCCGTGTCACCCCACACACACAGTGTATTCCCCTCCACACAGACCTCAAGCTTCTGACTGAAAACATTTTCTGTAGCCTTGGGCATTTGTTCGTTCCCTGCTATATTTCCTTACAATCCACATATGAGAGAGATCATTCTTTGTCTCTGTCTCCTTCTTATACAACTCCACTCAGCGTGATACTCTCTAGATTCATTCATTTAGCAGCAGATTGCATGATTTTCTTTTTGTTCTTTACTGTCAAGTAGTATTCCATAGTTCCTTTATCCAGTCTTCTGTTCTTGCCACTTAGGTTGTTTCCAGATTTTGGCTACTGTGGAAGGAACATTGAGGTGCAAATGTCCCTTCTGAATAAAATTTTTGGGCCCATGAGGTTGATACTAAAAAGTGAAATGGTTAGCTCAAACGAAAACTCAATTCTCAGCTTTTTTGAGAAATTATTTTCCAAAATGACCACAGCAGTTGAATGCCTACAGCAGTGAATGAGGATGCCTGTTTCCCACAACCAGGCAAATATACATTGTTTTTGTTCTTTTTTTTTTGATGTGTGGCTGTCTAACTGGCATTAGATGGTACTCCATTGTTTGATATTTTGATTTCTTTAGTAATAAATGATGCAGAATGCTTTTTTATAGACCCTGTGTCCAGTTTTCTGTGAATCTCTTTTTAAAAAATTTTTAATAGGATTTTTTAATTGTAAAACGCTACCACTGCCTTATATATCTTGCATATTAACCCCTTTTTAGGTGAGTTGTGGGCAAATATTCTCTTCCAGTCTGTGGGGTTTCTTTGAATTCTGGTCATGGTTTCCCATGCAGTGCAGAAGCTTCCTAGTTCGATGTAGTCTCTTTTGTTTCTCTTCGCTTCTTGTTTGGTTGGCCAATGGCACTGAATCACTGAAATTACCTCTATGTCAAATGACCTGTAGAATGTCAGTTAATAAATCTGCCATGAATCTTAAGAAAGCTCCTTGGTATGTAAGTTACAGTTGGAGCTCTCCCAACCAATTTTGTTGTTCGTAGTTTCCTGTAAGGGCTCCATGGCAACTTACAAAGTCATCCAGGTACAATGTAGGTTTCTATTGTTTCCTACAGCCATGCCCTGAGTTTTGGGTGGGAATAGGTGATTAGACCCAGGATTAAGTTATAATTAGGATGATGTGGTTGAGAGAAGGCACACCACTTCAGAGCCTGTGGGTTCACTGTAGGATTCCTAAGTTCGTTCCCTGTGAGGTATGAATAGGGAAGTATTGCTTCTGGAAAACCCAAGGGACAATCCTATTGTTCTGCTGTGGCAGGGTCCAGTGAGAATGATGAGGTGAAGTCAAAGGGTCAGTGCTGCTCACCTATTTCAGGTAGAGGGGAATAGCAATTCTCTACTTTCCCGGAGATGGTGGATGGGTGTGTGTGTGTGTTCCCCTTTCATTTTCTTAAAGAAATAGTGTTTATTCTTATTTAAAGTTTGGGTTAAATTCAACAAAGAAGCAATCTGGATTTAGGATTTTTTTTTTTTTTGGTGGGAAGTATACCGATTACCAATTCATTATTTTCTTGTTGGTATTTGTTACTTCATAATTTCTTCTTGTTTAATTTTATTTGTTCAGAGCTTTCAAGAATGCATCAATTTCCAGTAATCTGGTCTTGTTTTTTAGTGCCATCTAATTTGTTGGCGTATGGTAGTTCTCAGAGCCAGCACTTGATTCTGCAATGAGAATTTCTTGGAAAGTGATTGATGAACGGGAAAATATAAGCATACCACAGAATTTCCTGTAGGTTATATGTGAGTTGTTCTTGACAGGACAGATTATTGTAGCGGAATTACTATTTCTAGCAAAATAGAAAGTCTCAGATCAGTACCTCCTCTTCATTGTAGCTCCGCTTCCCCTTCTGTCTCCAAAAGCTTATGGTAGATTCCACTCCCTGCAGGACCATCTTTCATGGCAGCCCCCCTATCCCACCCTCAGCTGAGAACTCCAGAAGAGCTTTCTTTGCCTTGGCTCCCAATAGTGAAGATTTGATTTAACACTGATCCTGTATCCATGTACCCACTATGCCATGACACAGTGGATGAGACTAGTACATTTCTGCTGATGTTTTTATAGAATCCATTTTGGCAGCCTCCAGCCATGCTTGTCTGGACAGAGCAAATTATCTCCTTAGGTACCGTTTTTTTTTTTTATTTTTTCTTTAACTGTGAGGTTCCACAGTTTGATATAAGCTATTCTTCTTGTTACTTTTCACATAAATTCTGTTTTTGTGGTACTGGGTTTGCAGAAAATCAATTCTTTTGAGTTCACATTTGTTGCTGCAGAATATTTTCTTCCTAAGGTCTATTTTACTTATTAAATACAGATGTATAAAAATAATATTGATAAGTAGGTTATATAAAATAAAATATTGTTTATAAGTGTGCTTTCAAGAAGACACATTTTATGCCTTAAATGTATACATTGTTGTAAGTATCAGGTATAATAGGTGATAACCAGTAACATTTTCCATATAATTGCAAAAATGATTTTCCACCTTGTATGCATTTGAAAGTAAAAAATTTGGAAAGAAGAGTTATCGGTTTTGTGGGTTATAGAGAATTGAGTCATCTGTTCTCTAAGTTTCGCCCTTCCTTTTTAGAAAATCTTCTATAACCTTCACTCCAGGTAATCTCCCTATATTCACACTGATAAATTCGCCCTGATATATTCTAACCAAAGATGGGGGTTTGAGCATTCTTTAAAGTGTATATAAGTATTGGTGTTACTCATTGGAATTTTCATGAAAACAAGAATATTCAGAGTTTTATTATATAAATGTTAACTAGTCAGAGTCCTAAATAAACTTTAGCAAATATTTGAAATATTCAAATAGTAATAGCTAAAGGAACATCTAGTAGGCTGTTAATATCAAGTGAACTCTTTCTGAATTCTATTTTTTATGTGTTTTAGTTTAATCATATGACACACAGTGAGACTGACACACGGTCCTCCCGTTGTTCATCGATTTGCTCGAGCGGGCCCAGTAACGTCTCCATCATGAGACTTGTTGTTACTGTGTTTGGCATATCGAATACATCACAGATAGTTTGCCAGGCTCTGCCGTGCGGGCAAGATACTCCCGGTAGCTTTCCAGGCTCTCCGAGAGGGGTGGAGGAATCGAACTCGGGTCAGCCATGTTGGCCTCTTGTAAGGCAAACACCCTACCGCTGTGCTATCACTCCAGCCCACGCAGTTTTATCCGGTAAAGCGAATGATTAGTTTAATCATATGGGGGAGTTTATTTACTATAAGAAATGCCGATAATGATAATAATGATATTGTCATTATAGCAATGATAATATTCACTGTATCACTGTATCACTGTCATCTCGTTATTTATTGATTTGCTCGAATGGGCACCAATAACGTCTGCATCCATCCTAGCCCTGAGATTTTAGCAGCCGCTCCTTACTCGTCCTTCCCAGTGGTGCCACATTGGAGGCTCTTTCATGGTCAAGAGAATGAGACACATCATTGTTACTGTTTTTAACATATCAAATATGCCATAGGAGCTTGCTGTGCTCTACCGTGTGGGCAGGATACTCTCAGTAGCTTGCTGGGTTCTCAGAGAAGGAGCACTAGACTAGAAGAGGTCACACAGCCGCATATGTGACCACGTGCTTCTGGGAGCTTTATTTTATAGTCTCTGGATCTTAGCTGTTGATGGGATTTCATGGTGCCGGGGGCAGTTTGTGGGTGTAACTGCCAACCTACTGGAAAATGGGGGATCTGAGTGGAGAAGGTCCAGTCCCAAACCGAGCCGGCTTGGAGCACTAGGACCCACGCACCTGGGTTCCTTCATGCTTGAGGCTCGTCCAAGCGTGTGGAGAGTGGCCTTGAGCATGGCTGTGGCTGGGTACCGGGGGTTTGCTGGGGCTCTGGTGGAGGCAGGGAGGGAAACTCAACCTGCTCCTCCTCCCCCCAGGGGCCCCAGTGAAAACAACCTGGCATGCAGGCAGGAGACTCTCTCTCTCTCTCTCTCTCTCTATATATATATATATATTTGCATCTTTGCATATTACTTCATATATATTATATACATATTGAATATATATGATAATATTAGGAATGTAAAAAACCAGAAATACTAGGGGCTTGAGACACACAAGGAAGGAAGATTCGGAAGAAACATGATCATTGACTTAGTGCTGTGTAAGCAGCTGCATCGACAAGAAGACAGATACAAGTTCCCGACGGACTACAGACTTGTTGAGGCCAGAATCTCAGTCTTCGTATTGAATCATCTTATACTTAAACAAACATGCTCTCATGCCCCAATATAGTAAACTTTTCATAAATATTACTATTAGTGAACTACTCAGGAGGAGGCCAGGATTAAAGATTTTAAAAAAACTAAATAAAGATTAAAGTCGTTGTACCAACATTGTCAAAAATACTGACATGCATAAAACTGTGGTGTATGCTATTAGTTACTAATAAATAGCTATTCATCATATAATAAAATTAATATTATTCCTGATTCATTTTAAATCAGCCTCAGTCTTATTAAAGGGAAAAGAAATACCCTAGCAGCTCCTTGTCACTGAATTGCCTCTGTTCTAGAAGGTGCGTTTCCCAGAGTTGTGATGTCCTAAGCTTAATAACCTTTCTCCTATTCCACCAGCTCTCAATACTGCCCACTGGAATTCCGTCAGTTCCTCCGCATTCATCCTTCTCCCTTCCAGCCAGAAACTTCACCACTGCGGGTGGACAGAGTTTCTCTGAAAGGAGAAGAGCCTGTATCCAGGGAAATGTGGCGTAAAGTTTTAAAATGTAGCAATCAAAAGTAACTTCTAATTTTTTCCTAAATTGGTGACTTATGTTCTGTTAGATGTTGAATTTTATAAGTCTACAAAGACTTCCCCCTCCTTTAGTGTCTGTGCTCCCCAACCGAGTGATTTTGGAGTTCTGCAACACCAACAACAAAAACTCAGACAGGAAGGGGCTGCTTAGGCCACTCTTAGAATAACTCCTAGTAAATTGAGATGGAGAGGATATGCAAATGTTTCTTTGGCACTTGTGCTTGGAACGATAAAACATTAAGCTGCCATATTTGCTCATATGACTGATTTACTGCATGCTTTGAAATCAATAGTTTGTGCTTAATAAGTTTACATTAGTGTTACAAATGTGGTTCAGAATTACTGATGCATCTTACAACTTTGCCTTTCCAGTATCAAATGTTCAGCACCTTAACTCCTACAGGTCTTTGTGCAATGTCCCGAGAGGCCTTTGCCAATCACCTTATTTAAAATTGAGATTTCTTCCTATCTCTAGCAATAACCTATATCCCTTGTGGCTTTAGTTTTCTCTTTGGCATCTGTCAACATTAAATACTGCTTTTGATGTATCTATTATTTTCTTGTCAGTTCCCCTAGTCCAGAATATGTTTCTTATGGATGCAGCTGTCCATGTTTGTTTTGTTTTAATTCTATGCCCCATAAATCAGAATGTTGAGTAAACTATAAACATAGTGAAAATGTGAAATTTTTTATAGGAGGGAAAACACAGTGTCCTGGCCATTCTTCTTCTTTTTCTATTCATCTTTGTTACTTTTATTTTAAGAAAATTATATGAGCTTTAATCATATGAGATAACATGATTTATGGTTTTGATGTGCAAAGTTATTGTACCCCCATACCACAAAACTGCAAAAAACCACTGTCCTTTTGTTACTTTCAATCTTCCCCATCCTTTCTTCCTCTTGAGCCTCAATTCTGCCACCAGAGTCCAAGAGTCTTTATTGTATGTTGTTCTTTCTTTGCTCCTATATATATCCCAGAAGAGTGAATTTTATAATTTTTTTTGTCATCAGCATTTGTTATTCTCTGCTTGATATGCTTCACTTAACATAACCCCCTCGAATGTAGGGAAGACAGCAAAGAGGACTGGAGTATAGGATTCCCAGGTAAAGGACCAAGATTTTACTGCACAGTTCTCAGAGCTCCACAGAGGTGATCCAAAAGCACTGAGATAGGAGTCACCCCTGAGCAGTGTCTAGCTGTGGCTCCCTGACAAACAGAAACTGAAACATAACAACGTCTATACTTCCATCCAAGTTGGGTAAAAAGCAAGTTTTTATCTTTTCTCATAGCCAAATCGTTTCCTATTGTGTATGTATACTACAGTTTCTTTATTTACTCAGCTATCATTAGACATTTGTTTTTGTCCACTGCCCAGGAATAGGTCTTAGCTATTATAAATAGCGCTATAACGAGCATAACTGTGCATATATCTTTATGAATTAATGTTTTTATGTTCTTGGGATAGATGCCAAGAAATGGAAATGCTGGTTCATAGGATAGTGCTATTTTTAGTTTGTCTCCTAACATTAATATCTCTCATTAATCCTGAGTCTCTTGCAAAGCCATTCACGAAACTGAATGAAAATAGCATTACAAATGGTGCACTCTGCATTGCTCCATCTTCTTGAGGAAAATACTGGGATGGATGTGAAGGAGACAAGCAAGTACTGAGCTATGTACTAGACATTGTGGAAAACACTTTGTATTCATTGTGTCTTTATGTTTAGTTACTGTGAGTTAGCTCTTAAAATCTTTACTTTTTTCAAGGTAAAATGAAGTCTCTAGAAACTTAATAAATGTATTAACAATCCCACAATTTATAGAAGTGAAAGAACTTGTATTAAATTTCAGATCTCTTTGGCAAGAAAGCCTCTCAGATATTTTACTCTGCTTTCAAATAGTGTTTCATTGCTGGAAAGATAGTGTCACTGGTAAGGCACTTGCCTTGCATGTGTCTGACCCAGATTTGATTCCAGACACCACATACGCTTCCTAGAGCTCAACCAACAGTGATTCCTGAGCACAAAGCCAGAAGTAAATCATGAGCACAGCTATATGTGACGCTCCCTCAAAAATTTAGTCTTTCATATGCTCACATTGCACCTACTTCATTTTTTGGGCATGTAAATAATATTCATCAACAAAACCTCCATATTTATGGATAAAATTTACACAAGTGACAATCTAATCAGCTCAACATCTGATAAAGTGGAATTCATTGAGAGAAAGACTATGGGGCCATTTTGGATCACGGAGGAAGGATCTTCATGTTTTAAATTTTTATTTGTCTTTACATGATTCAAAATTCACAATGTACACATATGTACAAAAGTCAGTCTTTTTCTACCCCATTTCTCTCTTCAGCTAGAGGTTCTGGGATTTCTACCCCATTTCTCTACATCAGTTAGAGGGATTCTGATGCCTTCTACCCAAGGAAAGCAAACCAGGCCTCTGTTTTTTATAATTAGCACAAATGTGAAACTCCTATGCATCTCATCATGCACCTTTCCCTTTACGTTTAATCAAAGTACTTCAGAAACAATCAAAGATGCAAGATCCTAGGGATCTATTTTGCATGCAAGAATGCTTTATGTGTCTCTGGAGATGATCTACATTATGGTTTCGGAGATGCAGTGATGCCCCAACTTCTCAAAACGCAGGAAGACAAACATGGAGATAGTTGAGAATATCTGAGAGAGAAAGTCTAGGGGATGTAACTAAGTATTTTACAGGCCTTATCTTTAGTGTCCTGCATCCTTAGTCAGGTCCCAGAGACCAGAGTATTCTTCACTCCCTCCTCAGTTCTAGCACATGATACCTGTCAGATAAGAGTCACTGACAGCTGTTTTCCTGCAGCTTCACACCTCCAGTGCCTAGAGAGTCACTAATACCCCCTTTTCTCTTACTCTGTAATGTCTCAGCCATGAAATCTTTTTGTTTGTTTTGGAAACTTCCATTGTCCTCTTTCTCTTTAATGAAAAAAAAAAAAAACAGATGCCAGCCTCTTAAATTCCTGCATCCTTCCATCTTTTCTTTATTGGATTCATTTCACTTCTCAGTTTTCATGCAATAAAAATATTTTTTGACTTAGGAAAATTCATGGATTCTTATACCTTAGTTTATTTCTCTTTTCCACAGCCATCATGATAGTCCAATATTAAATAATCAAATATGTACAATGATCAAACAGCCATCCCTCCACCAGTGCCCATTTTCCACCATTGTACAATCGAAACCCAAGCACCAAAATTTGTAAATCCAAACGGTACCTCATGGTGTTTCACTAACAAAAATTTTTTAAAAAATGTAAGTGATGGAGAATGGGCACTGGTGGAGGGATGGGTACTGGATCATTGCATAACTGAAACCCAAGCACAAAAATTTGTAAGTCTACAACTGTACCTCATGGTGTTCCACTAATAAAAATTTTTAAAAAATAATCAAATATGTCAGTCACATTCACCATTCTTTTCTGAGTAAAACTCACTCAAGTGCATAAGAGAGAATATAGTTAAATGTTAGGCAACTGATATGTGTCTTGGATGTGACCAGCTGAGAATTTAGATCCTTTGATGGAACATATCACAAATACTCTCTTAAGGAATTTTTAAAACACAGATGCAGGATATATTTTTTTCTAATCTTTTTCTTTCTTTTTCCATCCAAACAACTAATTATCTCCCAGTGCCTACACTTAGACATTCATATAGAGACAAAATGATTATTTGTAATTCCATATATCCTATGTAATTATTGGCTTTGATAACCAAGCAATCTGTATGCAGCTATTACTCTACAATTTTCTAATCTCACATTACAGTAATGAGTATTGCGCACTAATCTGCGTAATGCCCTTTTGATTGTATTTGCTGATTTGAGTTTCATTTTAGAGACACTTAGGTTCAACATTTTACGTGTTCCCTTTCCATTATGAGGTTCTTTAAAATGCACTTTTATTCCAGGGACTGATTAGGGTGTAGGAGGGATATTCTTACTAATCCTTCCTAAGAATTATCTGAAAGAAAGTAGATGTAATGTGAATATGTAGTTATTGGTTAGACTTAAAGAAGATATACATAGAGCATAAAATGGTAGATAGTTCCTCCACGGCCAGCACAATTATACCTGCGTTTTAGAGTAGCTATGTGCTGAATCACAGAATGTAGAGAAAGAAATCCTGAATTCCTGATCCAGATGCTCAAAGTACTAGCTCTGTGTTATTGCTTTTTCAAATACCCCTACTTCTCTAAGCTCTGATAACCATTTTCAGAAATGATATTATATTTCCTTTTTTTCATAAGGCTGCTATCATAATCAAGTGGTGTAATGATTCTTGTGATGTTAAGAGCACATTCAAGGCCAGATTGATAGGACAGCAAGGAGGGCGCTTGCCTTGCAGGTGGCTGATGTGGGTTAAATCACTGATACTACTACATATGGCCCCTTGAGCTCCACCAGGATTTGTGGGGGCAGGATCTGATGGCAGGTGGGGTCCCACAAGCCCCACCGGGATTTGATTCCTGTGCACAGAGCCAGGAGTAATCCATAGCACTACCAGATCTGACCCCCAAACAAAAACAAAGAGCACAGTCCCAGGAACGAGGTCTTAAAGATAAGAGAAGAGACTAAATGTATCTGTGTGTTTGTTTTATTAAATTTACAGAGAGGATAATTATGTCATACTCAAAGGTTATAGTGAAAACTTAAAAGTTGTTGTAAAAACTAAAATAAAATAATGATTTACATTACTTTCATATTTAGCATGTTATAAGCATTCAATAAAAAATAACTATTAAAGAGACTATGTGAACTCTCTTTCATGTTGGAACTAAAAATTTTTGGAAACTTGTATGCTCAAACCTAATCATGAAAAGTTTTATAACTATGTATCTCATGGAGGCTTAATTTAAAAAAAAGTTTAATTTAATTTTAAAAAAGAAAAAAATTAATAGACTATGTGAACATTATGTCAGTCCCCATACTTTTCCTTACCTAATTTCTATATTCTTCACACAGTAGTAGCACTATAGCACTGTCCTTCCTTTGTTTATCGATTTGCTCGAGTTACGTTTCCACTGTGAGACTTGTTGTTACTGTGTTTGGCATTTTACATCATGGGTAGCTTGCCAGGCTTTGCTGTGCGGGCGAGATACTCTCAGTAGCTTGCCGGGCTCTCCGATAGGGGTGGAGGAATTGAACTCAGCTCGACTGGGCTGGCTGCGTGCAAGGCAAACGCCCTACCGCTGTGCTACCTCACATTCTATCTATTTTCTGAAATTATTTCCTAAATTAAAACTTATTTTTATGTATTTTTAAATTATTAATTTTAGGTACCATGATTTACGATACTGCTAATGGTTAGTTTTTGTGCATAAAGCGTTTCAGCTCCGTACCCTCCACGAGAGTGCCTGCCTCTGTCCACCATGCACCCATGTACCCCCACCTTCTTATTTCCTCCTTCATTCCCAATGTATGGTAAACTTACTACTGAAGGCTAGTTCTGAGTTTGTATTGCATTTGGGCATTTGTTATTACTTACTCTGCGGTCCTTCTGTATCGAAACATCTGAAAAACTAAGAACTGAATTTCCAAATGACCCAGAAGTCATTTCCAAATGACTTCTTAGTATATACCCCAAAATCCAAGACGTTTCTTCAGAAAAGACATCTGTATCCGTATGTTCATTCAACACTATTTACAATTGCCAGAATTCTGAAAACAAATTATATCCAACAACAGATAACTTGATAACCTATGGTATATACAGAATGCAATCATATTTCTATAAGCCTTATGAAATTATTTATCTGTAATTACATCTGCAGAAAATAACTTATGTTACAGAGGAAAACCTTATAATTTGAAGCAAGTGGATACTTGTTAGGCATATGCATTGAGTGCGCAATTAATTTTGAGTTGTGGGGAGCATTCTATCAACAAATGAACAGGCTCAGGTTATGGTAGTCAGGGTTAATAACAATCTTATATGTTAAGATTTAGTAAAAGGAATTTGTGGAAAACATGGCATTCTTCTAAATTCATTAAAAATTTTTATTCAGGTGCCATAATTTATAGTTATCGACAATAAAATGTCATGTATGCATTATTCCAACTGCAATTCCAGCACAGGTGTCCACATTTCTTCATCAGTGTCCTCAGTTTCCCTCCCATGCCCCAAATTGTCTCCTGGACAGACACATCATTAAGTATAAGTATAGTTTGGATCCCCTTTGGGTCTACACACACACTTTGGAGATTATTTATATATATATATATATATATATATATATATACTTATTTCTTCACCTCTCCAGCAAGTCCAAGACCCTGACCCTATCCCTAGATTTCTTTCAGCCAACCTCTTCTTGTGTCAACCCTTTGTTCTCTCTTTCTTAACATTTCCATTTCTACAATAGAGAGCCAAGGGTTTGTGCACCTTAGATATCTTCCATTCTCTTGTCATGTTATTCTGTGTATCACAGATTAGTGAAAACATCTGGTACTTTCCTTTCCTTCTGATTTACTTCATTATCACGAGATCTTCCTGTTACATCCAATCACTTAATCACTTAACTTCCTCAAGCGGGCGCCAGTAACGTCTCCGCGCGACACATCATAAGACACTAAATACCCATCTTCCGGAATTGTCGTACCATATTTGATAGGGTTCAAATATGGTAACACCTACAAGGGTGATTAGAGGTCGTCCCAAAAGCCTCTATCCCTCTCGGAAAGACTGGCAAGCTACCGAGAGTATTCCGCCCACACGGAAGAGCCTGGCAAGCTATCCGTTGTGTATTCCATTGTGTTACATCCAAGTTGCCTTGAATTTCATTCTTCCTTGTAGTATTCTATTGTGTATACCGCACATTCTTTATAAATTCATTTACTCTTGGACACTTGGGTTGTTTCCTATCCTGGCTATTTCAGTAAGCACTGCAATGAATACATGGCTGCATACATAGTTTTAAATGAATGTTTTTGTTTTTAGGGGTGGATATCAAGATGTCGAGTCACAGGATTATATAAGAGTTCTATTCTCCATTTTTGGAGGAACCTCCATACTACTTTCCAGAGGGACCGAACCAGAAATTATTCCAATAAAAAATAGTATGTGAGAGTTCATTTTTGCCACATTCTCACCAACACAAGTTGTTTTTAGTCTTTTTGATAAATGCTATTCTCACAAGTATGAGATAATATCTCTTTATCTTAATTTGACTTTATGTCCCTGATAAAAAGTGGTGATGAAGAGTTTTTCCAATGCCTACTGCTCTCTGTCTATATTCTTC
The DNA here is from genome assembly GCF_029834395.1 of Sorex fumeus. Lineage (NCBI taxonomy): Eukaryota > Metazoa > Chordata > Mammalia > Eulipotyphla > Soricidae > Sorex > Sorex fumeus. Next base: position 28,224,843 of record NW_026606090.1, on the reverse strand, counting down.
AGTAAGGTGTCTGTTCAATTCCACTCTTCATTTTTTTTTTTTTTTGCTTTTTGGGTCACACCCTGTGTTGCACAGGGATTACTACAGGTTCTACACTCAGGAATTACTCCTGGCGGTGCTCAGGGGACCATATGGGATGCTGGGAATCGAACCTGGGTTGGCCGCCTGCAAGGCAAACGCCCTACCAGCTGTGCTATCACTCCAGCCCCTCCTCTATTCATTTTTATTGGATGGCCATTTTGATGTTTGTTCTTCCAATCCATGATATAGAGTATTTTCCATTATCTAGGGTCTTCTATTGTGTTCATAAGCAGCTTATAGTTCCCAAGAGTCATTTACCTTTTATTAAATTGATTTCATGGTATTTGATGTCTTTGGGCATGGTTTACAATGTTGTAATTTTTTTTAACTCTTTCTCTTCTCATTTGTTATTTGCATATAGGAATACAACATATTTTTGTGTGTATTGATTTTATAGACTGCTATTTTGCTGTACTGGTTTATTGTTTCTAGAAGTTTTTTATTTTTAAGTAGACTCTTTAGGATCTTCTATGTGTATTATCATGTGATCAGCAAGTAATGACAATTTGACTTCTTTTCGAACTTGGAAAATCCATTCAATATAAGAATCCTCAATAAAATAAGGATAGAAGGAAGTTTCCTCAGGCTGGAAACTGCTATCTAAACAAACCCACAGCCAGTATTAAATTCAATTTGGTAAAAACTAAAAGCTTTCCCTCAGAGATCTGGCACTAGGCAAGGATGTCCAATTTTCCATGATAATACTTGAAGTGCTATCTGCAGCCAGCAATTAGCTAGGATAAATAAAAACTCTGAGAACTTATGGGACACAGTTAAGTCAGTACTGGGGGGTGGGGACTCATGGAAATGCAGACTTATTTAGGAAAGAAGCAAAAGCTCTATCAACCTAAACATACATCTTTCAGAACCTAGAAAAAGAAGTGCAAATGGACCGTCAAATTGGGAGAAAGAAGAAAATAACCAAAACTAGAGCAGAAATCAACAATATAGAAGTGAAGAATACCATACAGAGGGTCAATGAAGTGAAGAATTGATTCTCCAAACGAATAAATATGATAGACAATCCTTTAGCTTACTCATAAAGAAAAAAACACAACAAGCAAATAAAGTGGATCAGAGATGGAAGGAAAGAAATTACAACAGATTATTCAGAAATACAATAGATCATAAGAGGTTCTTAGCGGCTCTATGCTGTCAAGCTGGAGAACCTAGAGAACCTAGAAAAATTAAAAACTCTTTTTCATCTGCCGTTAACTATAAAAATATTCAAGTAAAACATATTTACTTGCATATGTTTGATTGCAAAAGTGCAAATCTATAAATGTAATACACCATATCAATGAAAGGAAAATAAAAACCTTATGGTTATTTCAATCAAGTAAATTTAAAATTTGAAGTCCAAAGGTATACAGTGAAAAGGATATGAATGTTATCTTCAGCCCTTGATTCCTATGATGTTAGGAATAAGTTCAGCAAATAAGTTAATGCTATCTCTATTCTCCATCTCTAATATAAAGACAATATAACCCTCCTTTCAATTTCAACGGGATAATTAATTTTTAATAGAAGTAACTTATGGGAAAGTATTCTGTAAACTATAAAATTAATGTATGAATATTAGGGCTGTTGATATTTTGAGAGACACACCAGTGATTTTGAGATGACACTAAATATTTTTTTCCAGTTATATAAATCAATCTATCATGTTCTTTTTTTCAGTTGCACTGATTTTACTATTGCCTAGAGTTCATCTTAAAAAGAATAGAGTAAAATCCATTATACTAAAAGATCTAATACATGACTTAAATTATAACTCCAAAATTTTATCCAAGAAAGAGAAATGTGTATTCCTCTGTGGAATTAAAAGCTGAAGGAAAGAGAGAAGGAAAGAGTATTAGCACTACTCCACTAACTCATGCAACCAACCTAGTTCTGTTTCAGCCCTCAGAATGGAAACTAAACTATCCCTCGTCTTCTTTTCCTCTCTTTATTTCCTTCCATTCTTTTTGTATTTTTGTTTTATTTAGTTTTGTTCTGGGGCCACATCTCAAAGGACTCAGAGCTTACTCCTGACTCTGTGCTCAGGGATAACTCCTGGCAGGTCTCAGGGAACCATATGTGGTTCTAGGGATGAAACCCAGGTACATGCAGAGAAATGCCGTACCCACCATATATTTCTCCAACCCTATTTATTCTCCATTCTTACCTCCAGTTGGAGATTATTCTCCAATTGTAGTTTCAGGCAGAATGTCAGACAGGGGGAGAAAAAACAATAACTCTTGCATGCAGCTTTGATAATAATCATGAAATATGGTCTGATCATAAGGAAATTGTAAAATTTAGGAGATCAAAAAACTATAGCAGTTGCTCCAAAAAGAAGGACTTGCTTTTAGAAGTTCTTCTCTGTATTTTGTAAGAACAGTACAAGCTGATTAAACTCTCTCATCAAATGCCTCGGGATGGTAGGTATCATGGAGTCACCAAGTTCAAACCCTGACCTTTAGCTCAAGGGGTCACTGTGCTGCGTTTCTTTTGCATGCCCTTAGAACAGAATGTTTGTTGGAACTCAGCGAGGGCTTCCTACGTGCAGAAGCCTCGCGTTGCTTTTCCATAACTCATAAGAGCCTTAAGTCATTTCTGAGACAGTAAATTTCTGCTATGTCACAGAAAATATTGGTATGGTTCTAGGGGAAGGAGCTCAGACTTGAAGAGGTCTCATAATGAGGTGATGACGTGTTTTCTTATTAACAGAAAAGTGAAACTACCCCCTGACTCATTCTCAGAGTGATAGATACTTATAAAAGTGCTTTCCTTGTGCCGGCCTTGCACTGGGCTTGCTTTTGGCTTTTGCCTCATTCCTTTTAAGCCCTATGGTCAGGAACTCTTAGCCAGCTGGCTGGGATGGAGAGTTCCATGCAAGAGTTCAGGAACAGTTTGCATCCGTGAGCCAGAGCCAGGCTGACCAATTTGGAGTGGGAGAGCTTCACCCTTAGCTCACTTGAGTTGTTCCTTAACACTCAGAGGTCTGGACTGATTGCAAGTGCTGAAAGAAAGCTCAAGATTCCTGCTGGGTTTATTGCCTGAAGTTAGCTTCATAGTTCAGTGGCCAGGAGAGTAGAGAGAATTTTCTAAATTCACAAAGAAGTGTGTGTATGAGATAGGGGGAATGTTCTCTAAATTACGAAGGAGATTCTTTTATGATTCAATGGGGAAAACAGAGAGGGAGTCTTTAAGACCTCAATTCATGCTATGGAAGCAGAAATTTTGCGTTGAGAAATTCTGAGGCCTTGAGCTGACTCCCAGAGGGTGAATGTAAAAGGGAACACCACAGGTGACAGATCACTGGAAGGTTCATCCCGCTAAACCTAACCTTGTACTTAGAGATGAGTGCTGGTTCATTTCTTTCAGTGTTTCTTGTGCAAACTGGGTGATGACGTTGACTCTCTTCACAGGAAAGCCTTAAGAGGGGATTAACTAAGTAACAAGAGCAAATGGGAAGGGTGATGGAAACACTCAATAACATTGCTGATGGATTGTTCTCGGCGGAAAGATTCTTTCAATGGTCCTCTCATCTGGTTTCACAGGAGCTGTACCACCACTATCTCTCCGGTCCCCTCAAGCCTGCCCCTCTGAACCTTGCTTCTGAGGGAGCTGAGAACTTTCATTAAATTGAAATGAAATTTAATGAATGAAATTTAATGAATGAAATTTAATGAATGAAATGGCTCCCCCACCAGCAGCCTGTATAAGTTTAACCTCTTCAATTTTATCAGTGATTTCTTTCTTTTCTCTTCTCAAGGAGAGCAGCTTTCCAAAGCTCCTTCCTTCTTCAGCATATCCTTCGCGGATTTTCTGGAGGGTCGTATTTGACTCATCACGGTGTCCTTGGGCCCAAGGACCACCCTCGGGGACAGTGGGTCTGGTCGGGACGCTGAGCTGTGTGTGCACCTGAATTGCTGTGCTTGTGTCATCAGGGCTATACCTGGCAGTGTTCTGACACCAGGAAGTGACTGGAGATGACACTGAGGGCATCTCTCTGATTCCCTGGACATCGTTTTTATACGTTTTGAAAACTTTCTGGAGATGTCAATTTAGAAAAAATAATATTCAAAATCTTTATAAATATGTGGGCTTCTTGCTCAGGAAGTCCACGATCAGCACAAAACTGGATTTCCTGTGTGATGTCTTCTCACATCAGTGTATTGCCTTCCCCAAAGAATTTCACCATTGAAATGGAACTGTGAGTGATTATAGTCTTTGCTTCCTCTTAGCAAGGACAGAATCAGAAAATCTGATTAGATTGGCAGCTTACTTGTCTTTATATTTGTTCATGGTCACAGGGTGAACGACCTCAGAGCTAAAAACTTCCATATGGACTTTTCCCTAGTTTGGGAAGTTTCACAATATGAAACTTAAAGAGAAGCCACGGTTGGGTGAGGCTGTACAGTAGTAAAAGAGAGATTGTGCTTGAATTATGAATCATGGTGTTTCATATATTCACTATTAGGTTAAGCGATAGTTCATTTTTGCCTAATATAGATGCTAGGATCCTTTGCCTTAATTTATTGAAAGTTTGCACCCCTAATTTAGAGTTTCAAAAAATAAAAGGGTCCTTTTCAAATAAACACTTAGCTAAGCCTTGGTTCTTATTGTGAGCCTCTATATTCAGTATCTTCAGGGGCCACGCCTAGCTGGGCCTAAGAGCTGCTCTCAGCTTGGAACTAAGGGCATTTGTCATGATATTGGGAGGATCATACAACGACAGGTACTGAAACTGGGGCCCATGCATCTCATGAGATCCCACCCTTTGATTTATCTTCCCTGCCTCAAAAGAGATCATATCTGGTCTTCAGTGAGGAATTGTGGGTTATTGCTCTGTACTTACTATGATAGAACTCAGGCAAATGGACAAACATTATTCTGGGTTTATCAGTGAAATTTTTCGAGATAAGATTGATAATTGAATTGTCGGATTGAGCAAAGCCCTCTCTAGTATTTTTTTAAACACATTTCTTACAAATACTATTGTGGAACTTGTAGGTATTCTGTTTGGTGTTGGTTTACCTCACAGTGTTAACTCTCTTGCTCCAAACTCTATGCGTTGGGAAGGAATCTGAATCTACTCCAGGTCCTTATGCCCCGTCTCTGTCATACACATTCCACCACAAGTAAAAAGTCCCCGACTCTTTAGGTGTTTGTCTTTCTTCCAGCCATCTTATTTGAAAGCTTTACACTAACCATATCAATCACGAATGCATAAAGATAAGTGTACATTTCAAAACGTGGTAAACTTCTAAGCAACTTAAATTCTAAATAATAGATGATGAGTTAAGAATAGATGATTGGAGCTATAAGAAAATAAAACCATATTGTAAAAAATGATCAGTGTAAACCTACATGTATTACAAGGTTGTGCTCATAGACTCGTTAATGGGTAATAATTTACAACCAATTGATAAAAAGTGAAAATAACATGTTCCAAGTCTAAGAAAACTTGATAACTACATATAATGTAGTTTCCTGGCAAGGCTCCTGGAATTACATTTAATAATCTTTAAGCTTATAATATGTTTTTATTCTCCATTGAAGCAGAAAAACTTAAAAAGAAATGAGAATGACGTATTCCATTAGTTATCAATGTGTCAGAATTAGTTTGTTACAAATGAATGTACTAGCTTAAAGACAACAACTCTCAAGGCAGCTGGTAAATGACTACTTTTTGTACAATTGTCTTTCTTTTTTTTTTTTTTTTTTTTTGCTTTTTGTGTCACACCCGGTGATGCACAGGGGTTACTCCTGGCTCTGCATTCAGGAACCACTCCTGGCAATGCTCAGGAGACCATATGGGATGCTAGGAATCGAACCCAGGTTGGCCGCATGCAAGGCAAACGCCCTATCCACTGTGCTGTCACTTCAGCCCCTTTTTGTACAATTTTTTTTTTTTAGTAGCTCATTTCATTCAGTGTTTTTTTATTTTTTTTTATTTTTATTTTTTTATTTATTTATTGAATCACTGTGGGAAAGGTTACAAAGCTTTCAGGTTTATGTCTCAGTCATGCAAATATCAAACACATTTCCCTTTACCAATATTTATTTTTTACCATGAAGAACCCCAATAAACCCCCACCCCCCACCCCTCCCCGTCCCTGTGAGGCAGATGAATTCTAGTTAACACTCTATCTGCTTTGATTAGATTCATTGTTTTAATAAAAGATTCACCACTATTATTTAGAGTTTACCGCCCCCCCCAAATCAGACATGCTGAAAAAGCATTGTGAAGTGATTTGCTTTCTACAGCTGGGTTCAAGAATTAAATGTTGGTTTTGGATTTCTGCTATTTTACCTATTGACCCTGGAAGTATTTCTACTGAAAGTCAGATAGTTAAGAAATTGGTTTCTGTGTTCTGGAGTCGCGGCCGTGCTGGAGAGCCGCTTGCGGGGGGCAACCGGTGGTCTCGGTAGGGCGTGAAGGGCGGAGCGAAACGCCCCCCGACCCATGAGGTTTTAGTCGCCCCCACTCCCCCGGCTCATACCTGCTGTCCACAAGGCTCACATGTGGCCGCCATCTTTCTTTCCAGAGAGGAGAGGGCGAATGGGGCAACACCCTTTCCCCTCCGGCAGACTTGATGGGCTGGATCAACGCATAGTCCGTTCACTTTTCTGCTCCAAGCTGCTGGGTTCTGCATTAAGTCCTTGTGCTTCTGGGGCCATGGCTGTGCTGGAGAGCCGCTCGCGGGGGGCGACTTGTGACCTCGGTAGGGCGTGAAGGATGGACCGGAACGCCCCCCGACCCATGAGGTTTTAGTCGCCCCCACTCCCCCGGCTCATACCTGCTGTCCACAAGGCTCCCATGTGGCCGCCATCTTTCTTTCCAGAGAGGAGAGGGCGAATGGGGCAACACCCTTTCCCCTCCGGCAGACTTGATGGCCTGGATCAATGCAGAGTCCGTTCACTTTTCTGCTCCAAGCTGCTGGGTTCTGCATTAAGTCCTTGTGCTTCTGGGGCTGTGGCCGTGCTGGAGAGCCGCTTGTGGGGGGCAACTGGTGGCCTCAGTAGGGCGTGAAGGACGGACTGGAATGCCCCCCTTCCCATGAGGTTTTAGTCGCCCCCACACCCCCGGCTCATACCTGCTGTCCACAAGGCTCCCATGTGGCCGCCATCTTTCTTTCCAGAGGGAGGAGGGCGGAAGGGAGCAACACCCTTTCCCCTCTGGGCAGAAATGATTGCCTGGATTAACGCATAGTCCTTTCACTTTTCTGCTCCAAGCTGCTGGGTTCTGCATTAAGCCCTTGTGCTTCTGGGGCTGTGGCCGTGCTGGAGAGCCGCTCGTGGGGGGCAACTGGTGACCTCGGTAGGGCGTGAAGGACGGACTGGAACGCCCCCCTTCCCATGAGGTTTTAGTCGCCCCCACACTCCCGGCTCATACCTGCTGTCCACAAGGCTCCCATGTGGCCGCCATCTTTCTTTCCAGAGAGGAGAGGGCGAATTGTACAATTTTTAAGAAAATTTTCTGCATTGAAAACTAGTTCAGATAAACATTTATTTTAATAATTACAAAGCATTGTATTCAAATTGATATTCTATTTGTATATAAAAAAAAGGTAAAGGTAAAGGCCCTCCCGTTGATCGTCGATTTGCTCGAGCGGGCCCAGTAACGTCTCCATTGGAGACTTTGTTGTTACTGTGTCTGGCATATCGAATACTCTCGGTAGCTTGCCGGGCTCTCCGAGAGGGGCGGAGGAATCGAACTCGGGTCGGCCATGTTGGCCGCGTGTAAGGCGAACGCCCTACCCGCTGTGCTATCACTCCAGCCCCCAGTGATTTGTATATAAAATATAGATAAATAGATGAATACATTAGACTACTGAAAAGAAGTTAAATTAAATGTTAATCAGCTTGCTATGAATTTTGGATTGGTGATTATGGCTGATTTTCCACTTTTTGTGTTTTCTACATTGAATATTCTTTTAAATTTTTGTTGTTGTTGTTGTTGTGTTTCTTACCCTTGTGACTACCATGTGCATCACCTTACCAAGCACAGATCAATAATATTCCACAAGTGGTCATGGATGGAGAATGAATCCATGCATTAGTAATTTCTGTGTGAAAAAAGTTATAAAATTCCAAGTGGTATTTAAACAGAAGCTTTTACTGGAATGTAGAAATACTAGAGGGGTTAAGATGCTCCCCTTCCTATCCTGGTTGGAATCCATTACCATCAATGGTGCCCTGAGCACTGCCAGGGATCACTCCTAAGCAGAAAGTCGTGAATAGCCTGTAAATACTGCTAGGTATCAGCCAACACCTCCCCACCCCCAATAAATAACAGAAGCATGAATCTTACTTGCCCATCTCTGAATTACCTAGGGAGGGGCTGATTAATCTAAGCAGAACTTAACTGGAGTTGGTTCCAAATTGAAGGCAGTGTCTGTGTCATGCATGTTTTTACTATTGTTTCTAAAAAGAAATTTTATTTGCAATTAGTTAATAATACTCTAAATTTTACTTAGAGTACAGTCTCACACCATGATATCTATATCTATATATCTATATCTATATATATACAAGCACACACACACACACACGGCTCACTGAACCACAACCAAAATTCCAGTGCCATCAATCAAAATCTGTACATATACTTATTTTTCCACCCTATCCCTTTCCTTTTCCTTCTGGTTATTCCTGTCTTTTTTAGAGGTTATGTTGCTGTTGTTTGTTTTCTTTTTACCAGTTTATTTTCTTTTATTTAAATAAATAAAATTACAAAGGCACTTAAAATTTTCTCATTTTACATTAAATGTTTCCTTTATTTTAAAGATTATTAGAAAAATATGTTTCCTGTGTACTGATCCTCTTAAACCTTTATTCCACATTATTCCTTTTACATTGATCAGTTAGGCAGCAAACTGACTTTCATTGTGAAAAGCAGATCAGGTGTCCTCAGGGAGTGTGTGGAAAAGGGAACCAGATGAGGAGAGAGAAACACAGATACCAACGTCAACTATTTTCTTTCTCTGTCCTGGCTAAAGGCTCTAGCAACTCACAAATAACAGGACAGTTCATTGCCATAAGGTATAGGGGGACAAGGTATACAAGAGGATTTCTTAGGTAGAATATTTTCTCATGATTTGATCTAAGGCAGGAGAAGTTTTTGTTTCTTTTACAAATATATATTTTTCATGCAGATGCAAGTAGAAAAACACAGCTCATGAATTTATTTCACAAAGCATATCTGAGTAATAGTAGAATGAATCTCTGAGTCAATGGTCTTTAAGTGCTTTCTAACCATCAAAGTCACCATCATTTTTAATAGAAGAATAGAAAATCTTCTGATCTTATCCCAGAACTCTTAAATTAGAAACCCTGAAACACAGCAGTAGGGCATTTGCCTTGCGCACAGCCAGCCCTGCTGAGCCGGGTTCAATTCCTCCACCCCACTCGAAGAGCCCGGCAAGCTACCGAGAGTATCTTGCCCACAATATGCCAAACACAGTAACAACAAGTCTCAAAATGGAGACGTTACTGGGTCCGCTCGAGCAAATCGATGAACAACGGGAGGAGAGTGTTTGTTGTTTGTTGTTGAAGATATTATCCAGCTGTCATTGTTGTAACAAGCACTCCAGATACATCTAAATATGAATATTCTGAAGTGAGACTTTAAGTTGAGCAAGTAAATCTCAGGGAAAGAAGGAAGAGGAAAAGGAGGGGAGGAGGAGGAGGAGGAAAAGGAGGAGGAGAAGGAAAAGGAGGAGGAAGTGAAGGAGGAGGAGGGGAAGGGGAGGAAGAAGAAGAAGAAGGAGAAGAAGAAGGAGTAGGAGAAGAGGAAGAGGAAGAAGGAGAAGGAGGAAGAAGGAGGAGGAGGAAGAAGAAGAAGAAGGAGAAGAAGAAGGAGTAGGAGAAGAGGAAGAGGAAGAAGGAGAAGGAGGAAGAAGGAGGAGGAGGAAGAAGAAGAAGAAGAAGAAGAAGAAGAAGAAGAAGAAGAAGAAGAAGAAGAAGAAGAAGAAGAAGAAGAAGAAGAAGAAGAAGAAGAAGAAGAAGAGAAAGATGAGGAGCAGGAAGAAGGAGAAGAAGACGATGACATTCTATTTGGGCAATATGATAAATATAGAGGAATAATGTACTATAGAAAAGCAGTCCCTTAGGGATAGGTTTTCTACTCAAGATGGAAATGAGGATGGGAAAAACAAGCACTGACATCTATAATTATATAGTCACTCTCCAGTAACCAAACAGTATAAGAATGTTGATCAGATTAACAAGCACTTGGTAATTGGCAGTGGAAAAGTGAACTCTCCCCATTTTAATAAATATTAAGATCCTACTGCAAGTGTTGGCGAGTAACAGGGAGTGAAAAAATGAACAGATTTTCTTTGTCTTCCTCGAGGGAGGTACTTCTTCGGTTTTCTGGAAAGTATTATTGAATGAAATTTTCATCTCGGGGTGAGGCCTGGGAGGAACCCTGTCTGGTGTCATAGCAACCACGACAATATCAACCTGTATTTATATATACGTTCTTACTAGGTTGTTTTCCTGTTTGGTTATTTTAATTCTTTGGAGACACCTCCTCTCTCATCACATATGATACAGGAATATTGCTGTCTATTTTCAGCCTGAAATTTTCTTGATCTTTTAGAGAAATTCAGGATAGTCAAGATTTGCTCTAGCCACAGGAAATGAAATGGGAGACACTGTACTACCTGCAAAGAGTTCCTTTTCTGCTAACATAATTATTGTACTAATTTTCTAAAATAACAATTGTAGAGAAGTTCTGATATTCTTCACAAATTTTAGGAGAATTAGAGTTCCCAGTTATCAAGGAAATAGGAGTTCCACCTGTATAATTATAATGGTGTTTATCACTCCCTTCCATGACTAGAAAAAATATGTAGCAGTATTTTTGTTAGTTATTGGTGTGGTTATCTATTTTCGAAACAACTCTACTTATCTTGAAAAATTAATTTTGATCTTAAAATTAATTTTAAAGATAAATTTTAGTGATAACTTCACTTTAAACCAATACAATAGGAAGATATAGGGAAATTAATCATATGCCTCATTTTGAAAATTAAAATTGTGATACTTGGTAAATGTTTTTGAAACATTTTAAAAACAATGTTAACATTTATTCATAATGCCAACAATATTGTACTTATTGAATTGGGATGAGAAACTTGTTCATCTACAGAGTTCTTAATTACTAATCAAGATCTAGATGAATGCTGTCCAATAAAAAATATGAATTGAATATGTGAAGTAAAGGGAAATAGTGAAATTAATTTTAATAAAATGTTCTACTGTAGTAAGTGCATCAGTTATTGTCATTTTAACAAGTAATCAGTATAAAAATCAACAAGATATTCTACATTCTTATTATCATAGTAAGTCTTTGAAATAAGGTATGTATAACACTTAAAGCAAAAGTCGGTCTAGATCGGCTGCATTTCAAATTCCAAAAATCCTCATGAGAAACTGACAGCATATTGAAGCTATTTCGATTTCTTCTAAAGTTCATCCAAATACAGAAGACATCAGCTGAAAATTCATACATCTACAAATATTTATTGCGATAGTTTGTTTTAAATGTGGACTGTCTTCTCAGTTACTATATATGTTAAGAAACAGCTTTTCTGTATCACCCTAAAATTGTTCTTACAAATTATTATTGCTGGTACAGCATGCCGCTGACCCTGGTTATATAACCATCACCGCAAGGTCCCCCAAGCGTTTCCAGGTCTGCCCTCTAGTGCTATGAACATCACAGAGGTGTTCTGGGTAATTTTCAGCCAAGCATCATTGGGTTTTACTGATTGGCTGAGAAGTTCCTGGACTTCTTGAGCACTGCTTAGGAGCATCCATCTAGGAGGGGGATGGGAAGGAACAGCATTGCTATTCAGCATCAGAGATGTAAATCAATAAAGTACATACCTTGCATGTTTAAAGCCCTAGGTTCAATTCCTGGTACCACAAAATACAAGCAAAAACAATATTAGAGTTCAGTTGATATGAGTAGATCTTTTTTTTTTTTTTTTGCAGGCTTACACATTTTTGTGCTTGGGTTTCAATTATACAATGATCAACTACCCATCCCTCCACAAGTGCTCATTTCCCACCACCACGGATCCCAATATCCCTCCCACCCCCCATCCCACCCTGCCTCTGTGGCAGGGCATTCCCTTTTGTTCTCTCTCTCTTATTGGGTGTTGTGGTTTGCAAAAGAAGCAATGGGTGACAATCATGTTTGGTCTATAGTCTACTTTCAGCATGCTTCTCCCATCCTGGGAGGATCCTCCCAACACCTTTATTTGGTGTTCCCTTCTCTGTCTGAGCTCCCTTTTACCCTAGTATGTGTGGTTGGCCTCCAAGCCATGGAGTAAAATTCCTGGTACTAATCTGGGCCATTCTTGGGTGTTAGTCTCCTATTTTGTTACTTTATGTTCCCCAGATGAATGCAATCTTTCTATGTCTATCCCTTTCTTTCTGAGTCATTTCGCTTAACATGATACTTTCCATGTAGTACCACTTGTATGTAAATTTCGTGACTTCATCTTTTCTAACAGCTACATAGTTGGGTAGATCTTTTTTGAGCTTAAATGTTTTAGACAGTTTATGTTTATTTTGTAAACAACACCAACGATTGTTATATACTATTCACATTTAAGCATGGGGATATCTTCCAACTGATATCTATGTTTGATATGTTTGTAATTATATAAAATTATTATTAAAATGACATAACATTTTATATAAAATAGGTATGTTTGATAGAATTGTAATTCATTTTCTGGACATTGGTTATGTCGTGAACAAAGGAAAAGTTACATTGCATTATGTGGTTGTGCTTTTTGAGAATGCTTCAACAATTAACAGATGATTTTCTAGAGTTTTTTCTGAAAAAAATGGTATTAAAAGCTAGAAACGTTCAAACAATTAAAATTGGAATTAAAATGTTTGCTTTGGATAACAAAAATTGAGAGAAACCAAGAAAAGCCTCCGATCCCAGTCCCGCATCAGCCAATGGAATTTCAAGTGTAAAATCTTCTGGGGTGCTTGATCCTATGTCTACACACTGTGCTGCAGGGGTTGCTGAAATTAAGCGTCCCATGTTTAATGCTATCAGAGATAGTATATAGAAGGTAGTGCTTCTGGATGGTGAATGCTTTTTTGCAAAACAGTATGCTTTCATGAATATGGCCCTCTTACAAAAGGCATCCCGGGGAGGGGCGGGAGTGACTTATTTTTTGTGTAAAACTGGAACTAAATCTCAAAGTCATTTGATCAGTTAGACTGAGTCTTCACATATCCCTAGACGAAAAAGGTAAAGGATGGAGGCAAAAGAAGATTAGGACCGAGGACCAAGCTTTTAGTTAATGCTACTTTTAATTACTGAACATTTGCCATCTTTGTCACTAACAGACTCATTCTTGTACATGGCACATCTGTCACTTAGACAGTTCAAAGCATCTATAAACAAAAAATTCCAATAATACATGCCAAGGTAACTAAAGAGGTTAGAATAACCATTGTGTAAAACTTAGCTTAAATGTCTTACCATAACACAAGCACATACTCTTTTACGTATTTGCAAATTGAACATGGTTCTTCTCTCTCCATTAACTATGAGTGAAATAAAGTATCATCGTTCCCTCAGGCCCTATAAACATTTTATGCAACCCAATAAATGGATAAAAACACCATATTGAGTGGCTCCCACAGGCAGCGAGTGGCCTGGAGAGTTGGGGTGCCTAATGGTGGGGACTTCCCACCAGAAGGTCAACTTCTGATCTGGGTCAGTGACTAGAGTCCACATGACTTCTTGTGCTGTGTTTATGCCCGGCCCACTAGTCAGAGCTCTGTGTGTTTATGTCCACCTCACAGGACACATGCAGAGGACTTTTGGTGTGAACACTTGGCTCAAGAGTCAAGGAACATGCAGCTCCTCCGGGTTTAATGAGGGTTGTGAGTCCACTTCCCCTAGGGAGAAATAAGTTGTTTTTGTTACTGTTTTATCAGTACAACATTTCGTCTTGCCATTTCCAGAGGAGGAAAGGCTCCAAAAACTTCTTTTTGTATATTTCTTCTTTTAGAGCTGACACTGGCAATTCCCACTCTGGGCTTTTCCAGGTGGTTTTGCTCAGACTTGCTGAGAAACTGCTGTGGGCATCTCGACAGTGGCCTTGACATCTAACAATCTTTGGAGCTGCCTTCCATCATTTAACTCCTTGTGTCTTAATGATGGGTTGCTGTACTCATTTCTTTTCTCCACATAAAAAATAGGCTCACTGGCGTGTTGAAATTTGTCAACTTTTAACTTACATAAGGGCTTTCTGATCCTCCCTTTACACCAGATGGATGCCTCTTGCTTTTCTTTTGAATGCTTATGTGGAGTGTAACACTTCTTCTCAAATCGAATGAGACCTGTCTAAGTCCTTTCCCCACATACTCCAGAATGAGAGGGGGAAGAGCTATTGATCTAAACCAAAATGACAGTTTTTGAGGAGTGAGCTAGGGAAGAAACCAAATTAAAGATGCAGAAAAGTTCACTTTCGGGTCACAGTATTCCGCACATGGAAAACATTGACCATGTGACTGAAATGTAGAGAAATCAAAGATTCTGCTGTTCCTCTTCTGGCGTAGCAGTTGGCGAATCTGGACAAAGCCTGCCTGACTCTTAGCTAGAATGTCTGTCTTTAAAGTGGAAGGTGGTCGTGGTAGCCCCAGCTCATGACAGACCGCACAGTGAGTGATGTCATGCCACTAGAGCCCTCAGAGAGAAGAGCTGCATGAAACAGGGCCATTACCACTCCCAGATCCTTTTACCGAAGTGGACCTTATGTTCTGTGTGATGATTAACAAGCTATTAGGGCCAAGTTATCGATCCCTCTATCTTTAGAGCTGCTAATGCAGTGCACACCAAGAGGCCACCCCCACCCCAACTTGTCTTCTTCCTGTGATCAGTGATGAAACTTTCTTTGGGAAAATGCAAATCATTCCAGCTACATCATGGGACAGCTTTATCATGAGAGAGCTAGGAAAGAGAACGAACAACCTAAATTGTGTGTGTGACTGAATGTGTTGATAAAAAAGAGATGCATAGAAAAACTCCAAAAAGTAGAGAGTAAAATGTCAAGCATTACATGACTACAAATCCCTTTACTCTGAAGCAGCTGGCATTTGTAGCCTACATCCGTCATACACACATGTGTAGATGATCAGATTAAGTCTATTTTTTATAACTTTTTTTGAATCTTTTTCTGTATTACGAATAATGATGTTACTGATAGGTCTAATTTCAAGTGATATAAAATTACATATTTTTTAATTGCAATGTATCTCAAGGATGGTATATGTGACCAGTCTCCCACTGGTGGAACTCAAGATGCTTTTGTTGTTTTGCTATTATAAAAGTGCTCTGATGGGTTGCATACATATATCTTTGAACTTTCAGTTTTATCTCTGAGCCAAATTCACTGGAAATGGAATTGTTAACTCAGAATAGTTGGAGATGTTTTATCTTTAAACCTGTTGCCCATCTATACACCAGGAAGGTTGTGCCTGCTTACTTTCCCCTCACACTATAATAGAGCTTCCGCCTCCCCCAACCTTGCCAACATTGGGCATTATCGGTGATTTAGATCTTCTACAAACTGATAGGGGGAATGGAATGCCTTAATGATTTTTTCCTTACATTCTAGCCACGCCTTATCAAGCTTTAACCAAATGCAGTTGTTATGTCAAGGACATGGTTTAACTCATAGCACACTGCTTGAATCTGTGTAATAACCAAATATGATATAATGAGACTTTCCTGTAGTCTTGAGAAAGAAGCCAAACTTTCACATGGTTTACATTACTCTCTCATTTACACTCCCGTTGTGCTAGATCATCTGGGAAGCCCTCTGAAGCTCCACGAATGACCCAGTATAAGTTGTTAGCTCTGTTCTCTGTAAAAGATGTTCTGGCGCAGACACGAGGAACATCTTGGAAAGAGGGCAACTTGACAGCTGGGATTGCTTCATTGGCTGACCCCTGGTATCGGAGTCACTAGCAAGCCTTAACCCCCTACCCTTCTGCAGCAATATCTCATAGTTTGTAAGTCTTTGAAGGATTATTGTTTCTGAGACAGGTCTTTGAATTCTCTCACTTCATCAGGAGAATTGCCTGTTTATTGCACAGCCATGTACAGGCAACGTGTTACTCTTTTCACTAAAGGATTAGAGCAAGATTTACAAGGCTGGTCTACATGAAAGCAAACATGTGTTTGGGCAAAGATTCAAATAAGTGGAAGACAAAAGATCCGTATTTTCCTGATACAAAGTCAGGACTTCACAAAAGGCCTGCACCAAAGGTCAACTTTCTTCCATCCTTCCATACACAGACACATGCACTATGTGTTTCATTATTAATTGATTTGGACTCAGCTTCCATGAAAACATTCAGCACTGATTTGCTGAGCACTCTTCTTACTAGTTAGTCTACCCAATGATTTTGAACTGGTTTTTATACTGATATGTTTTGAACCATGGCATAATATACTTTCCTCAAGTTCTTTTCAGATAGCAAAATAGTGAGGAATTAGAAAGTTTTCCAAATCCAACATTATGGAAACCAAGTATTTGGAATTCTAGAAGCTTCTGTCTCTGTCTTGCTTTTCTAAACAGCCCTCTAGCAGCTACCCTGGAATGCAGTGTTGCTGACTTTGTTAAGTCTGGGCTGAATATCCTTGTGCTTGCCTGTTGACTCAGAGTAAGCATGGTCTTCTCCAGACGATGCCTTAAGCTTCTGTGTCCTCTGTTTGCCCGTTATCGCCACATGTGTGGCATCCACATCATATAAACTTAACATTGAGGTACCAGCTGAAATAGGCACAGACTAGAAGCATGTGTGCTGAGCCTCCAGTGCTGAAAAGACTCAGATTGCTCAACAGTTTCGGGCTTATTCGCAGCATTTCCTAAGTCCTTTGACACCACACACTATACTAGAAAGTCTCAAAATATCCTGGTCTTGAGTACTGATGAAAGGTGCTCCCGTTAAGGTTCATTAAGGTTCAATTAGATGCAAAGCACTATCATCAACACAGTAATGGTAAGGAATCAGGAAAATCTTACAGGTGAATATCAAGATAAGGCCTTATAGATTGAAGCCATTGGGACTGATTTCTTAGACCTTTCCCAGGAAAATCTAATGTCCCTGACAATCTGCACATGTGGGAACGTGGGAATTACAAATGAGCTTAAACAGAAATGTGTTTCCTAGTCATCTTTTCATCCCAAAATGCAGATGAAAGCTTAGCCCTTTCAGTTAGAAATGGTGAAAAATTAGACTCTACTGGACCAACAGTACAAGGCTTAAGCAGCTTGCCTTGTACACAGCCAATTTGATCCCTGACCCCACCTACGTTCCCCTGAGCACCAGCAGGAGGAGTGATCCCTGAACACAGAGATATTAGATGATTCCCTAAGGATAGTAGATATACAGGACATATAGATTGCTCCATAGCTAGAAGTCTGCTTCATGAGCAAAGGGGAGAAGGAAGCTAGAATAGAGAATAAGAAAAAGATGGCTGGAGGAATCGGTCGGGATGGGAGATATGTGCAGAAAGTAGATAAAGGACCAAACATGATAACCTCTCAGGGTCTGTATTGCAAAACATAATGCCCAAAACTAGAGAGAGAGTATGGGGAATCATGTCTGCCATGGAGGCAGGGGAAGGGTGTGAAAAGGGGGTTATACTGGGGATAATGGTAGTGGGGGAATGTGCACTGGTGGAGGGATAGGTGTTTGATCATTGTGTGATTGTAACCCAAATATGAAAGCTTGTAACGAGCTCACGGTGATTCAATAAAATTGTTTTAAAAAAGAGAGATATTAGGTGATTCAATTCATATATTTGAGGGTTAATTTTATGAGATAGAATCAAGATAAATGAGATTGCATATGCTCACCCCAGTATAATAAATATTTTTAATTATTGTCCACTAATGGAAAATTATGATGATTGAAATTTTCCTCAACTTACATCTTAATGATTTCTAGATACACATAGTGTTTCTCTGTACCACATGGGCTAGATTGTCTAGAATGCTACTGAATGTGAAGGCTACTAAGTGTACCACTGACTGAAGGATACTAAGTGGTACCACTGAGTATTAAGTATAGAAAATGTCGTGATTGTATTTGAGAGGCATGATTGTATTGAATGGCATGATTTTATTTTAAGGGAAAAGAAAAGATGTTTAGACTTTAGATACATCTTTTATTGGTGGCATTGGTTCAGTGGCCAGTATTCCTAGACCAATGTGCTAGGGCAAGAGAAGTTGTGATATCGGTTTTCTTAAGAGTTGTCAAAAGAATCCTGCTTAGAAAATGGTAATGATCTCACCCATGATGTTACTTGTTTGATTTTAAATTTTGTTGAGAAATAGTTAACATTGAACACTATGTAATATAGAATAAAGTCATCTTTACAAAAACTATAAAATGATTAACTGCAACATTTAATTAGCATTAATCTTTCTAATAGATACAAGAGAAAAATGAAAGGAAAAAGAAAAGAATGCTTTTTCCCAGTGGCAAGAACTTTTATATCTCTACTCTTCATAACTTTCCAATATACCTTATAATTATTTTTCTTAAATAAGTCTGGGTAAACTGTGAAGTCTCTCAGTCAGTATGATTCCACCAGAGTGAGAATCTGATTTACAAATGGTATAGATAAGAATCTTTTGTTTATTTTAGATCAGGGCCCAACAAACTATAGGTCTAATACCCCCCACCCATGATTTTGTAAATAAAGTTTTATTGGAACACTTTCTTGTATTTACATCTATGACTGCTTTCATGGTAACACAGCAAAGTAATGGTACTTGTAAAAGATATTGGAATACTATATTGTTCACAAAGTTGAAAATAGGTCCCATCTAACATTTACAATTAAAAAAATAGTCAATGGTTATTTATATTCTAGTAACACAAATTTTGATTAAATAGGTAATGTAAAATTATAAGCTAAAGGTACCTGATAGAAAGGTTGGTGACTTAAAGAAGTATATATAAATTTATGTATGTAGTACAAAAGATAAAACATCACTGGAACTTCATGGTCGTTCCAGTGATGAATTTCTATAGTTTATTACTGTGTAAAGCCTACCAAAAATATCAGCCTGTTATAAGACATTGAAGTTGAGTATGGCTTTCTAGATAAATAGCCATCAAGAAATATAAAATAGAGATGCTTTCTGCAAATGTAATGTTAGTTGAGAAATATTTAATAAAAGTTAGTACCATAAGATTTTATTTCATATTCAAATAACATATCTTGGAGCCAGGCCAAATGAACCATGCAGCAAGAAATAAAGGTCACTTAGGGCAAAAGGTTTTTGAAATATCAACTCCACAGATATCCAGGGAAGAGAAAGGAGGCGTTAGTCACCAGTCACCATAGAATACTGTCTGTTAAAACTACCAGCATGAATTTATTAAGTGTTATATTATATCATTGATGGGTGGACGTATACTTATGTGCTTACTGTAAAAGAAAAAAAAAACTTGAACAAGTTTTTATCGGAAATAGAGAAAAATATTTCAGATGCTTGGTACTGTTCTGACGCAAAATATTGCGCAATTCATAAACAATTCTTTGTGTTTTAGAAGACGGAATATACAGGATATAGAACTCACTGTTTTCCATTATATATGAAAGAATTGTTCATCTGATGTGTTTGTTTATTAAGTAGTAAGCATTACCCTAGAGGATGTTTAAGTTGGCAATAAACTACCCCCCAAATTTTGGCATTATAAACAGCTATACAAGATGAAGTTAATTTGCCAACTATACAAGATAAAGTTAATTTGTCAACTATACAAGATGAGTTGATGAAAATGAATGCGGACCATGTCATGGCACTCTCTTTCAGATCACCTCCAGTGCAGGCACATGGCCTATTCACAGGGGAACGTTGGCCATACGCTGTCCCGGGACACACGGGCTGTGCCCAGGATAAGCTTCTCTATCATGCTTTCAGCATGTGCTCTGAAGAGATAGTGACAGTGCTATGCTCTGACATACACCATAATGTCAGTGCGGCAGAAGCTAGTGGAAGATTCTATTTTACTGATAAAGATCAGTGGCTGTTTCCTGTCTTGAAGACGAAAGTTAAGCAAATGCAAAGGTCATCTGTGTTTATATTAACAATGCAAGAATTACACTACATTTTCGCAACAACATCAGGTCATTATTTATCCACTTGCCCTTTTTTTTTTTATCATTCCTTTGAACTGCCTACATTTGCTTATCGTGATATTTCTAAGTCTGTAAACAGCCCAGGAGTAGCTGTTCTATTTCTCTAAATAGAGTCTTAGGTCATTTTATTATCCCGCATTATAAGTCATCAGAATGCACCCATCTGTTGTCCTTGCACATCTGGGGCAATTTTAACTCTTTAAGCACTGGAGGAAATAAAATTGTAAACATACTGTGACATTAGTTAGTTACTTTTCCCTACCACAGTTCTCAAATACATTGATTAATCTAAAAAAGAATTAAGAAAGAGATAATTAAATTTTTCTTATTTATTTATTTATTTGCTAGTAGTAACATGGCTTCTCCCTCTCCACTTACTATAGTTTCTTTTTCTCTGTTGCTCTTAGTTTTTGCCGTGGTGTCACTCAGACCTCCTCTTCTCACAATCTCAGAAAAATATGTAAAGATGTGAAGTCATAGAGCCTTTGAGCTGCCTTTCATGGCCGGGAGTGGGCCTTCGAAACAGGGAAACTGAGTGAGGCAGAGTCAAAAGCCAGTTCAACACCACCAACTTCCCAAATTTCCCAATTGCTCTTTTATAGTTCATTACATTATAGAAGCAGATTTTCTTGAATACACATTTCAGCGCCAACGGCCCATTGGTAGAGGTAGACCTATTTCAATCCACTTGACTATTTTCAATTTGATTGCTTCCTAAGGAATGAAGAAGAAAAAGGCAATCAGGTTTAAATCACAAGATAAAGCAAACCACAATTATCAACGGATTATAAGATTGTTCTAATATATGCAACAGGATAAGCTGTCTTTCAATCATCTACTGAGGAAAGATGCTACACATAAAGGAAACTGGCAAACATTTAAATACTTGGGCTCACTAGTTTATGAATACAATAGGGACAGAGGCAGTTTCAGTCATACATTCCTTGTTTTCTTCCAAACTGTTATCTTCTTTGGCTAAAATGGACATAAACTGAGTTGTTCTATGGCAATAAACTACCTCCCCCCCAAATTTTGGCATTTTAAACAACTATACAAGATGAAGTTTGTTTATCAACTATACAAGATAAAGTCAGTTTGTCAACTATACAAGATATCTAGTGTTAGTCGAGGGTTCTGCTGTACCTAATTCTCTGTGGTATCCATAGTGTTGGAGGAATCCCTCTAAACATTCATATTTGTTGTGGAAAAGAGAAAGGTAGACCAAAAACTGGTGTGTCCTCAACTTCTACCTGAATATCACACAAATCACCTTCCCTCCCATGTTCATTTCAGTGGAAAAACTGGTCGAATTGAGTCCAACTTCAGTGTCTTAGGGAAATAGCACTCCACCCTGAGAAGGTGACTCAGATATGGGTGAATGGTAAAAATGACCATTCTGTCGAACCCATTACCTTTGCTTTATTTGAGTGATTTCTTTCTATTTCTCTCCTTTGCGTATTTCTTTTCAATCACATTGACTTAAAAATAGTTCTTGTGAAAGTCATCTTCACTGGTTCTGAAGCAGGATTGTTGAGAAATATTGTTGATACATTTGTTGACACATTTCAGACATAGGATGCAATGGAAGACCCAGCTTGGGGCTGTCACTACTATAGAACTAGAGGTTTTTCTGCTTAATGATTTTACACTTAACCACTGAATGTTGTGCACCTTTCATCGAAATGACCAAAGTTTCCTCCTACTCTGTGAACTACTAAAACAAGATGGTGGCATAAAGTATGGACGATCCACTACTCAGCACATCTGTAGAAACCGTGCTTCTGACAGCACCCTGCTAATTTCTGGGAATTATATCAGTCCCTGATGGAAACCCAGATTTCATTTCAGCAACTCTAACAGATCTCCTTGGACTCCTGAACTCCCCTGAAGATGTTTTTGGTTGGATCATCCCTAAATAGGGACAATTGGTTCAAGACTTAAAGGATTGTCTACAGACTGTCTCATACCAGGTAAGCTATTTGTTCTTTTCTACTCAGGGGATAAAACACTAGTCACGATAATTCATTATTGGAAGACATAGAATAGCATTCATACCACTTGTTTATTCCACACAATATGTTAAGGCTTTTTTTTAAGTAAGCAGTGGCCACATCAACACCAGGTGTAATGAGGAAAGTTGTTCATTAGTAATCTCAAGGTGGCAGTGGAAATGTTTGTTTTTATTTTCCAAAGACCGTTAAAATTACAGGTTGCATGTTTTATCATACAAATAGGGTTAATGATTTCTAAGACTCTAACCAGAGATCTTCTTCCCTTTGTTTGGTTCAATGAAGGAAGCCGCCAAGTGGAATTGAATAGAAGCAACAATCCCTTGGACTTAGTGAAATTGACCAACGTGTGAGGGTAAGCGTCCAGAGACTGGTTTCCAGGCATCAGGGCTTTGCCTCATCATCTCAGTCACAGTCTCCATCTACCACTTTGGCCTGACACTATGAATCCTTTTCCCTGGCAGAGTTTCCTGGCCATACGCTGATTAGTAATGCCAGTAACCTACCTAGGTAACCTTGGCAGTAACTTAAGTAGACGCATATGTTTCTAATTACAGGGAAACTGTTAGAACATGAATAGAACTAATGATACATGCTTAATAATCCAGGAAGAAATAATGCTTTGTTTTCCAACAAAAAAATAACAACCTCATTTTAATCATTTCTTCTCTCTCTCTCTTTCTCTCTCTCTCTCTCTCTCTCTCTCTCTCTCTCTCTCTCTCTTGTTTTTCTTGATACCGTGCTCTGGCACTTGTACACTGGGCAATACAAGACGTTCTTATTGTGCAGCTATTTCTTCTGAGACAACGGATATACTACAGCTGTTACCTGGTTTACTATCCATCTACTTTCTCGCTACAGCTACGTGTCCAGAATTGTGTCTTCCATTGTTGTTATTTAAATATACTATGTAAAAGCAATTTTAAGAAATGTAAATTGATTAAAGTTAAACCCTGAAAATATATACATATATAGTGTATGTGCTTAATGTTTGCTTTGTCTAAACACTTTCTTGTGGAATAAAGGTTAAATGTAAGAGCGATGAGTGTGGATACAGATAGAGCGACCAGTAATTCAGATGGACAAGGGGGCAGATTCAAATTCCTAGTCTTGATGGATCAGCCACATGCAAGGCAAGCACCCAACCTGCTATACTCTCTCTCTGGCCCCTGACTAAACAATCTTAACTGTATTTTAAAATCAGCTTGCCTGCAGCCTTAGGACAGTGCTACTATTATTAGTGGTAGATTTTGCAACCTCAGTGAGCCACACAAAATTTCCTGAGACCAGAGACACAGTGCACAGAAATTGCCTTTCAAGTAACTTGAATCTTATCTTTCATAAGATTTCCTCACGAATTCTCAGTTTCTTCAGATATAATTATTTCTGCTTGGGCTGGAGCGATAGCACAGCGGGTAGGGCGTTTGCCTTGCATGCAGCCAATATGGCCAATCCGAGTTTGATTCCTCTGCCCCTCTCGGAGAGCCTGGTAAGCTACCGAGAATATCTTGCCCGCACGGCAAAGCCTGGCAAGCTCCCCGTGACATATTCAATATGCCAAACACAATAACAATTGTCACAATGGAGACGTTACTGGGCCCGCTTGAGCAAATCGATGATCAACGGGAGGACAGTGACAGTGAATTATTTCTGCTTACCAGTGAAGCAGAGTATGTTGTAACATTCCCTTTACACATCCAGTGAAGTTTCTAGATCTAATAACACGCTTCGTGAGCAATAATACATGATATGCTTGCGATAGCACAGCGGGTAGGGCGTTCGCCTTACAAGCGGCCAACATGGCCGACCCGAGTTCGGTTCCTCCGCCCCTCTCGGAGAGCCCGGCAAGCTACCGAGAGTATTCGATATGCCAGACACAGTAACAACAAAGTCTCCAATGGAGACGTTACTGACCAGCCTGCTGGCTGGAGCGATGCTCTGCTTTTCCATTGAGCTAAACTGGAAAGCCCGTTAGGAACACATGTTTAGAGTTTGAAGAAATGACAGACACTCAGAGGCGCTGGGTGTGCCCTAAGATGGGTGTTTGGAGGATCTGTTTGAGGGATATTTCCACTGAAACTCAAAATTGAGTTCCCAATAAACCAAGCTTTTCTTTTTCAGTTTCTGCAATAATTTTGCTGCTATATTATGTTCATCAGTGCAAATAGTGTCCTTTTCATCTTGTGTAAATAGCTAGTAAACGGTAGAGGGACTGAATAGGCATTGAATAAAGAAAGAATTCTATTTACTTTGAAATAGAATGTTAGAACAATTTGACAGAGTGATATTTAGCTTGCATACCTGATTTTAACTTGTGGTACACCTTGATGGGGGGGGTACATATAATAAACACTTTTCCAAATGTTTATTTAAACTTCAGTCACCATTCATTTTTTATCATTAGTTTTTAATAAGTATCAAGAATATGAAGATGGCTCCTGCCTTCTAGTAGCTCACAGTTTAGATATGTCCCATTAATAATAATAGCTACCGTTATTAAGAATCTAACCTGTCTCCTCAACTATAGGACCACATTTAATTCCCATGCGAACTTCTAGAGTATTTTAATACAGACGTACACACAAATGTAGGCACAGAAGGTGAAGTTCAAAATATAAATTACTTGACCAACAAAATGAGTGTTATGGCAGAGTTTGGATTTAGCCAGATCATTCCAATTCTGGACACTAAGCTAATATCTGTCAAGCTCTTACTGTGTTTCCTATTAACCTAATTATGTAGCAGATAAAGTCATTCAATAGGCTGAATGTTTATTATGATGGTAGATGGTTCGTGCTTTAATTAGAAATTGGTTCTCAGAGCCCTGGGATAGAATTCCTAAATTTCACTATTATTCTGTGTCACTCCAGCCTCACCAATAAACATATCTTTGTTACCTGTCTGCAACTTCTACTTAGGATTTGCAGGTACTCGTTACCACAGCCTAATAGTATCCCCCTGTGTAGTTGATAACTTACTCTTACCAAAACTGTGACATACTTTACTAGTCAATAGACAATACTTTAAGGTAAGCGAACATTCTCAGAATCCCTCCAAAATACCTGTTTAAAGCTCCTTAGAATGAAAAAAATTAGAAAGGATATTTCTTCATATCCTAGTCTGCGCTTACTCTGTACATGGTTAAGGATCATTTATTGATATTTCACATTGATTACATTGCATTGTTTTTATTTAAAAGATTTCATCTAGTTGGGTTCTTATCCATATTTACTCTCATTACCACAATAAATAATGCAATTTAATTTTGTCAGCAGGGATAACATTCCTCTTTAAAGTGTTAAGTGTCTTTAAAAGGTTAAGATGAGTTAAGAAAGGCCCAAATACCAGAAGATATATCACAACTGAAAAAGTTCATTCTTTATTGACTTGTGTTGTGCTTCCCAGGAGTGTTTTTTATTAATACATGATAAGCAATCAACCCATGTTTAAGCAGTGAATTTCTAGCCATAAATTGTACCCGATCGCCAACTGTCGTGTGGTAAAATGAAATGTGTAAAAAAACAGGATGTGTATAGGAATGGTGGGCTCCTGGTATGACTCATATCCTTGGGTATACCTAGGCCTTTCTCTTCTAAATAATGACCCCAAAATTCTAAGATTAACATGATAAACATAAACATAGATAACATCTATTAATATAAAATAAATATAGTGATGCTATGTTAATATCATTGATAATGATAATAGTTATGTACTAAATAAATTCTATGATCATTTTATATTTATTAACTTATTTAATGTTGTCAACAACGCTATGAAATAGATATCCCTAATTATCCTCATTTTACAAATGGGGAAACAGGAACCAAAAGACTTTTTTTAATAATTTGCTCAACACCATTTAGTTAAAGGAACAAGACAGTGTTCTTCTGACATCAAAGACAATGTTTTCCATGGTATCACATAGTGTTTAATATCACAGTGAAGAAGTCAGCTGTCTGGCCTTTCTGTATTGACCCCAACAAATCCCATTTAGGGGGAAGAAATAGAAACTTTTAAGTGACATTTAAATGATGAAATTTAAATTTCCCGTGTAGATCAGATAAAAGTGTGAATACAGGGCATGTCTGTCTTAGCGGAGAAAGTTTTGTTGTATTTGTGATTGTGATACAAAGCTTTGCCACTGTGTCTGAGTGAATCCCAGGTAATAGAGCCAAATTAGGCACTGTAACCAAAAGTACATGTTGGCTGACCTACAGTAATACAAACCTGGTCAGTCATGACATGGTTGGAGAGGGGAATTTCCGGTCTGTTGAGAAAGACGTATGGAGTATTCCTGTCATCTTTAATTAAGGACCAGGCAGTGGAGATCCAAATAGAAGGGAGAAGGAATATGGCAGAGCAGAAATATCAGAATGAAAGGGAAATGTAAAGCTCTCCACAGAGGTTTCATTTCACTCCTCACTCCCAGCATTTAGGAAAAGAAGTGATAAGGAACCAAGAGGGTGAAAGAGATATTCTAGATTTAGGCAAATCTTACCAGGCTTGTCGTGGAAAAATAAGATATGTCCAGTAGCAGAGCTGTGGAAACTATTAGAAATTCAGCTAATTGCAGACTTTTTAGCATGCCTCGGGATATGGAAAGGTATTTCTCCCTTTGGGGCTTGTATTTTTTCCAATTTTCCTTGTTCATGAAAGAATTAATTCTTTGAGCTTTGTAACCTCCTTCTATGATTTCTCAATTCCACAAAGGAGAATAATTATAGATTAATAATGACCCAAAATAGAAAATGCTAAATGTGTATAACAGATAAGTGGGAAGTGTTCTGTCTTGTAACCTGCATTGTTTTGGTTCCTGGCAACATGGTAGAACAATTCTCACCTCTCAGCTCTAAATAGATACTAGATTTCTCCTTTCTTTTTAAATGGCATAATTCTTAAGTTTCAGTGGGATGCAGACCAGGTAGTCTCTCCTCTAAGGTTAGTCACCAGAAAGAATAATGAATCATAGCGTGGATAATAGAGCTTTCTTCTTTGGACCAAGACCTGTGGCCTTCCACACACTGAATAACTAGGTACAGTTTTCAAAATGTTTTATATCAGTACAATTTAGACATGCTAATTTATTGTGCATGTCCTATGGATTAACCAGTAAACTAGCTATTTTATACATGCCCTTGGACAGATACCGTGTGCCCCAAATGCTGGATGTTAAGAGCACTGGGCTGTCTCTTAATACCTTTGAAAAATGGGTAAAATCAGGAGTCATAGATGTGTAAGGCCTTGCATGTGGCTAGCATCCCATAATATCGTCAACACTGCCAGGAGTGAGTCTTGAGCACTGCCCGGGTGGCCCTTCCCCAAACAGATATGATCATGCCTATTTCAACCTTTTTAAAAATTATTTTATTGAATCACCATAAGATACAGTTGCAAAGCTTTCAGGTTTGAGTTTCAATCATAGAATGATCGAACACCCATCCCTCCACCAGTGCACATTTTCCACCACCAGTATTCCACCCCCGCCCCATCCTACCCCTCACTCGGCCTCCATGGCAGACAATTTCCCCCATACTGTCTCTACCTCTGGGCAATACAGATACTGAGGGGCTGTCACGTTTGGTCCCTTATCTACTTTCAGCACACATCTCCCATTCAGAACTATCCCTCCCAACATCATTGACTCAGTGATCCCTTCTCTATTCCAGCTGCCTTCTCCCCCAGCTCATGAGGCAGGCTGCCAACCATGGGGCAATATTCCTGGCCCTGTCTCGACTGTCCTTGGGTGTCCGTCTCATATTATGTTATTCTATATTCCACGAATGAGTGCAGTCATTCTATGTCTCTCCCTCTCTGACTCGTTTCACTTAGCATGTTTCTCTCCATGTCCATTCACTTGTAACCTATTTCAATATATTAAATGTGGAATTTAGAGATACAGATACTCAATGTCAAGCAGTTGATGGGTGAGAGGCTGAAATCAAATGTCTACATTTTCTGAATGACTGATTGAGTAATGACAGTAGAAGCCTGGATGAAGACCCATGATCATCTGGAGGGAATCTTCATGCTGTTTGATTTGGTTGTTAGCTTGTTCTGTCAGCTGTCAACCACTGAAACTAAATGGGTACCTCAGTTTCAGAAACTCTCATTGTGACTTCCCAAGACACAATTATCAAATAATTTGACAAAAAACTCCACTAGGTGAAGATAGGCGAGACCACTGTGTATCATTGTCTCTTTCCAGGTGCATTTTCACAACGCTCTCGAGGAGACCCAGGCCTCATTGTTCTGTGCGAATTGGTATGAATATAGGAGCATGGTAGATGGAACTACCTGCCAGGGAGCAAATACTTCAGTGTCTGAATTTTTTTTTAATTACAAAGTAGGTTATTTATTTATTTTTTTAAAAATCCTTTAAAAATTCTTTATATATAGTTTCATCTGATTTTTTTTTTTTGCTTTTTTGGGTCACACCCGGCGATGCTCAGGGGTTACTCCTGGTTCATGCACTCAGGAATTACTCCTGGCGGTGCTCCGGGAACCATATGGGATGCTGGGAATCAAACCTGTGTCGACCATGTTGGCTGCGTGCAAGGCAAATGCCCTACCCGCTGTGCTATCGCTTCAGCCCCTCATCTGATTTTTAAAAAGTTGTTTATTGAGGGGGCTGGAGCGATAGCACAGAGGGTGGGGTGTTTGCCTTGCATGCGGCTGACCCGGGTTCAATTCCCAGCATCCCATATGGTCCCCCAAGCAACGCCAGGAGTAATTCCTGAGTGCACGAGCCAGGAGTAACACCTGTGCATCACCAGGTGTGAACCAAAAAGAAAAAAAAAAAGTTGTTTATTGAATTGCTGTGAGATAGACCCTTACAAAGCTGTTCGTGATTAGATTTCAGTCACATAATACTCCAACACCCATCTCTCCACCAATGTACATTTCCCAGCATCAATGTCCTCAAGTTCCCTTCTATCACTCCCAAAGCCCACCCCCAACCAGCCTTTATGGCAGGAGATTTTCTTATTTCTCTGTCTTTGTCTCTGTCTCTCTCTCTCTCTCTCTCTCTCTCTCTGTCTGTCTCTCTCTCTCTCCTTTAGTGCGTTGTGGTTTGCAGTATTGACACCGAAAGGTTATCAAGAATATCCCTTTACCTACTTTTAACACTCAGATCTTGTCCAGCATGATCATTCCCAGCTTTTATTATCATACTCTTCTCTTTTCTATCTTACCTATCCTCCACTCCACACACACTTGTGGTTGATTGATTCTTAAATCAGACCCTTTCCTGCTTTAATTTTAAGGTCAGGTTTGAAAAATTATCATAATGGCAGCCTCATTCTCCTGGGTTTCTCAGTTTGGTAAACAAAAGTATTCCTCGGAAATGCCTTCCTAACAGCCAGAGAGACCTGCATTTCAATACATTGATGATGGCGCTAAAATTTGTGTTCCTAAACCATATTCAAACATGAGCCATGGGTGGTACATTCAGTGTTGTAAAGCAACATTAGTGAAACTGAAGGAAAATAAACTTCGCAAATATAGGATTGGCTCCAGGCAGTGGATTGAGGGGTTTGTGAGGAGTCATGTCTCTTGGCCTCCAGTTGAGTAACCAAAACAATTTTATTGACTAAAAGAGTCAGAGAAGAGCATTTGGCATAATTCAGTACTTCATAGAGATTCCTCACTATTGTAAGTGAGTGGGGAGATAGTTGATTGGTGGTCATGCAGCTACCTCAGTTAGTAGTTATGTAAATGTATCTGATTAACAGTCTGTAAATCTCAGAGTTTTATACTTGATATGCATATAACAAGGCTTCTCCAATAAAAGAAATATTAAACATAACAAAAGATAAGTCATCCAATTTAAAAATGAGCAAAAATAGACATTCCTTTAAAGACATTATAGATGATCCACAGATACATAAAAATATTCAACATCCCTTATTATTAAGTAAATGCAAACTGGAACTCTGATGAATTTTTGGTGAGAGCAAAAATTGATGCACTATTTCTGGAAAGAAACGGATCATCCTTAGAAAAGTAAAAATGGGTACTAGGCTGTCACTAATATTTGAAAGGGGAAATAAAGAACTTTAAAATTAATATGTAGAACCTGAGATATAGTATAGGTGATGAGATCTTTGCTCTGCTTCTCTGCAACACCAATTTGAATCCCTGGCACCACATCTGGTGCTCTGAGCACTGCCAGAGGCCATTCTTATGTTGCCTCTAAGCACTGCTGGGTATAGCCCCCAAACAAAAAATAGTAATAAATAAAAATGGAAATTTCATATGATTTATCAATACCACCCTTGAGCATTTCTCCAAAACACTGTTGATAACCTTTTAACTTCTAAGTTTGCAGAATCATTTATAATAACCAAATTATGGAAGCAATCTCAATGCCTAGCAATAGATGACTGGATAAGTTTGCTGTAGTATCTGAACTCCACGGAATATTACTCTAATATAGAAAATGAGCACGTAGTAGAAAAAGTAATAGCCATTTTGTGTCAGAATGGATAAATAATGATATGCTTATGCTAAGTGACATTATATAAAGGAAGGGACATAGAGTTGCTGGGTGGTTTTATTCATGTGTGGATATGAATAACTAAAGCAAATGAACTCGTACACAAAGTAAACCTAACTAACTCCTGTCTCGCTGAAAACTATACTGATGGACAGAGTTAAAGGAAGGGGCTGGGTTGGAGGCTTGGGTGGATGGTCTTTTGGGTAGTGATAAAGTATTAGTGATGGATTTGGTAAAAGTATACTCGTATTGGGCACTGTAGCACTGTCCTCCCATTATTCATCGATTTGTTTGAGTGGGTACCAGTAGTGTCTCCATCGTGAGACTTGTTGTTACTGTTTTTGGCATATCGGATATGTCATGGGGAGCTTGCCAGGCTCTGCTGTGCGGGCGGGATACTCTCGGTAGCTTGCTGGGCTCTCTGAGAGGGATGGAGGAATTGAACCCAGGTAGGCAAATGCCCTACCCACTGTACTATCGCTCCCCACCATAGGGCTATAAACTTAAATACTTGAATAAACTTAAATACTTGAAGTTCTGTAATATTTAAAACCAATATAAGCAATAAATTTTAAAATATATAACATAAAATTAAGTGACATCAAGTTGCTAAAGTATCAGTGAATAAAAATCAGAAATATTTCTTTTTTAATAATTCTGGATGTATTTTGATATATTTCAGCATATTTTATATATAAATATACACTATTATCCCACATCAAGATACTTTTATTTACAAAATGTTTTATTAGCCAAATTGAAAACTTAATTTTGTAATGTTTATTAACATTAGCATCCTCCACCCAGATCCTCCAAATTCCAGTAGGCGGGGGTCACACCCACCAACTGGCCCCCTGGCGCCGTGTAATCCCATCAGCGGCCAAGACTCAGAGACTATAAAAACCAGCTCCCGGAAGAAGAACAGTGCAGTCTCCTGCCCCCGCGCCTGACTGTCCTCGCCGCCAGGTCCTCTTGGAGGGGAGCGGGTTGAGCTTTCCTCCCCGCCCCGACCAGGGCTCCGGCAGCCAAAAACCTCCAGGACCAGCCACCACCATGCTGAGACCACTCTCCGCACACATGAAGGTACTGGCAGAGGGACAAAGCCACACGAGTTCCGGGGCCGAGACCTCCAAGCCTACTCGGATTTGGGCCGAGCATCCTCCACCCAGATCCTCCAAATTCCAGTAGGCGGGGGTCACACCCACCAACTGGCCCCCTGGCGCCGTGTAATCCCATCAGTGGCCAAGACTCAGAGACTATAAAAACCAGCTCCCGGAACCCCGTGGCCGCATTTGCCACATTTGCGGCCACGCAACATCTTATTATGACATCTTATCATCTTATTCCTACTTTGGACAAACTGGCAGGCTACCGAATGTAGCCTGCCCACACGGCAGAGTCTGGCAAACTCCCTGTGGCGTCCCCAATATGCCAAATACCAGTAACAATGATGGGTCTCATTCTCCTAAAGAGCCTTGAATATAATCTCAGGGCTAGGATGAAGGAGACGCTACTGGGGCCTGCTCGAGGCAATCGACGATTAACAGGATGATTTGTGATTGTGATTAATATATCAATTCTATTCTTTGGATTCTAAAATAACTACTAGTCATGTTATCATTGAATATCAAGTTTGATTTTCTTCCTCCATCTTAATTTCTAATGTTCCTAATTAATTTATCTTCCAAGAGGATTAGAAGCTTATTTGGTGTTTTGATTAATAACTAGCTTTTGTTTTCTCCAAGCATGATTTGTACAAGAACCTCTGGATTTAGATTTTATCCTCTCCTACTCCATTTTCTATTGGTAAATAATTATGAGTCTGATGATTAAGATGATATACTTTCTCAGAATCACAGTGTCTTTTTGTTATGTAAATCCATCATTGATTGTATGGTCACTGCTCACTTGAGAGGAAAACTATTTGCAATGAATCTGTGAACCATCATAAATCTCTAAGTATGATGTATTTTCTTTGGTTAAATAGTCTAATTACCTAATCAGGTTTGCAATGTCAGTGTGAATAAACTGGACCCCACATGCCTATGTTATGTGCACATTTAAAAAAGCACCAGGAGGCTCATCACGTCTGTCACAGTGCTGCATTGTCAGGCAGCTAGCAGCAATGTTTGGGGATGTGTCCGGGGTGAGTCGGAGAGATTTTGGCCATAGGTTTTAACCTAGTCAATGGATCTTCTACTTCTATAGCTAACTCAGACTTGGAATTTATCCAAGTAGAAGCTACAGGTCCTTTCTGTACTCTTTATGGCTGTCCTATTTATTTGTTTATTTAATATGAGTAATATCTATCCATTACTCATGGCTTAGCTCATCTTTAAAAGCCTCTATTTTCCCAGCCTGGCCTAACTCCTAATCTGAACTCAATCATATTCCTGAGCACTGTTCCTTCTAGTGATTTCTCATTCACTTAATTCACTAAGTTATAAAAGTCTATATGAGGTGGGTTTCCAAAAACACTTTTATATGTGAACTCCCTTGACAGAAAAGCCCAGGATGTATTTTTTTCTTTGCCTCTCCCAATGCCCAGTACAGAACGGAACCTGATTATATAACACACTCTGAAGAATGTTTGTATTTGAATACAGAAATAAACTTTTGAGAAGATGTTAGTCTTTATGTGCGCCAGAAGTCTCCATTCATTGCATGTAAGACAAGTATTAGGGAGAGAAGAAGGGAGAATTTAGCTTTCAAAACATCTTACTACTGCTTGGTGAACATGGAATTGAAAATGTTGCCCTTCTCAATGAAGATCTTGCTTAAAACAAAAATTCAGGCCTTCATAATTTATGATAAAAACATCATTCTTGCTACTGTTGTTACGGCTTTGCTTACTTACTAGCTCTCAGTGGGAAATCTCTTATTTCTTTATATGCTTTTGTGAACCATATGCACTGCATTTTCTCTAATTTGCAAATTCCACTCAGCAAGTAAGATAGACATTTTTAGAGTTAACACTATCAGATAGTTTGTGAAAATTATAGCTTAACAAAGAAAAAACTTTCCACAAATGTGGCCATGGCAGGGGGGAGGGGGAGGGCGGACAGAGGGCAATTAGGATAGAGAAGGGACCAGAATGGCAATAATAGTTACAAATGATAACTCCAACAACTACCCTGCAATAGCACTACCAGCATTTGGATATTGATACAGTCAAGATGCAAATGTTTTTATCACTATAAAAATCCCTTGTAATGCCTATTTATAGCTTTGTCTACTTTCTGCCCTTGTTCGTTTTTACCTTAAACCCTGACAACCATTAATACATAATTATTTCAAACATGTCATAATGGGGGGATTTAACTCAGGTACTCATTACATTAGGCATGTGCTCTACCACTGATCAGCCCATGAGAATTTATTATTATTATTATTATTATTATTACTATTATTATTAGCTAAACCCAGATCTTCCATCTTCCAGTAGGCAGGGGTCACACCCACCATCTGACCCCAAAAGCTGTGTAACCCCATCAACGGCCAAGACCCAGAGACTATAAAACCCAGCTCCTGGAAGCTCGCGGCCACATTTGCGGCCTTGTGACATCTTATTATCTCATTCTTACTTTGGACAACCTGGCAGATTACCAAATGTTACCTGCCCAGATGGCAGAGTCTGGCAAACTCCCCGTGGCATACTCAATATGCCAAATATCAGTAACAATGATGGGTCTCATTCTCCTAATCCTGAAAGAGCCTTGAATATGGCTTTTTTTTTAAAATCTCAGGGCTAGGACGGAGAGACGTTACTGGGGCCTGCTCGAGGCAATCAACAAACAACAGGATGATCGTGATCGTGATGTCATAATGGAATCATATAGTGTTGAACTTTTGGGTGCTGACTCTTGACTGACCACACTTCTTTGGGGAATTTTTACTTAGTGGATTTGTCTAGGTAACTGTGTACACCAATAGTACCTCATTTTTTATTGCTGCATATGAGATAGTTATTTAACCATTTAGTCATTGAAGAATTCTTGGGTTATTTCCAGATATTGACTATTATTGACTATTTTGACGATTAAAATTAAGGTTGCTAAAAATATTTCTGTACATTTTTTGCATGGATATACATCTTCAGGAGTCTTATTTACCTCACAGGAGTATAATTATTGTGCAATATAATAGTTGCATGATTTGTTTTTCTAAGAAACTGCCAAAATAATTTTCTGCCATAGCTGTGCTATTTGGCATTCCCTTCAGCAGTATGAGAGCTCATGTTTTTCTACAGCTTCACCAGAATTTGGTGGTGGCACTTAAAATGTTGTTAGGCTTTGTTGTAACCGTATAGTGACATCTCATATCACCTTTAATTTGTGTTTTCTTAATGGGTAATAACAAACTTCTTTTCAAGTTATTATTTTTCGTCTACATGTCCTCTTAAGTAGAGTGTGTTTGTGCCATTAGCCTGTTTTGTACTGGGTTGCACTCTAATGAGTTTCAGGAATCCTTTGTATTCTATTTTCATGTGTATTTAGGAAATAGGGTTACGCTAGTGCGTAAGCTTATGGTATTTAGATTTAAGGTTGCCACACACCACACACACCACTACCACCAAGGTTTATCTTCCATCCTCATCCCTATATCACCCTGATCCAAACTTCACTCCCTCCCTCCATCCTCCTAGTCTTTGTTTATAGTTGGTTATGGTTTGGGTTCATTCTGTTACTTACCTTAATACTGTCTATGTGTTTCAGATCCTTCACTTATGTTTCTAAGTTACTTCCAATCAACCCAGTTATTGCTCTGCCCTTTTATCCCCACACCTGATAGTCTCAGTTTTGTATTACAGTCTCCAAGGTTTCTAGACTGGAGATCAGTCCTCTAGCAGAATTGTGCTTTGCAAATATTTTATGTCAGTATGTTATATTTTTATTTTCCCAACCAGCTCTTTAACTGGGGAGAGCGTTTAAATTTTCATTTAAAAATGTATATTTAATTGGTATCCATATACCTTTATCTCCTAATTTAAAAAAGATCGTGTAAAAAAGATAATGTAAAATCATTCTATCTACTTATCAAGCTATCTCCACTAATGCCATGCACATGTAACTTTTGAAATAATAATGAAAACAGAGCTCTAAAATTAAAATTTGGATAATTTCTTTTCTTGCTCAAATATTTTACTCTCAATTTGTTGCAATGGCATTTGTAGAGCACCTACTTTGTGTTGAGTAATAAGGATGCAAACTCATAATTTGTGGTTCATTTGCTTAAGGCACTTAAATTTTCCAGGATTACATCTAAATTCTATTTTGTAATTTTCTTCCAGGAAGCTCGTGATAGCCTGGTTTCCTAATTTTCGCCATCTTATGATGAAAAAGAGAAATAAAGTCTGAACTTTACTTTTAACTGTGAACCCTTAAGAAATAAAATAACTTGTATGTTCCTCCACAGACACAGTAAAAAAAATTCACAACTTTGATTTTTACTTCTCAAGCTCTGTATAAAAGACCATTCTGTTTCATAGACTATAAAGGGTTGCTTTCAAACATTTCAGAATCTAAAAAGAGGTACTGATAATTGTCACTACAGAGAAACATTTATACAATTTAAAGACTATTTTACTATGCAGTGTTTTCAAACGTGAAAATTGAATGTATGTATGGGCAATAATTATAACTTGCCACCAAAAACCAAAAGAGAATTTTAAGTACTTTTTTATATTTTACTAATTTCTAGTTGCTTCAAAAGCTATCACTGTTTTTGATCAACATGATCTTTAGTACTGAGAAAATTTATTAACATGTGAATATACAAGTGAATCTGATTTCACTAAGTATAGAAGAGAAATGATGACTAAGAATGCACTAGCTGGTATGTTTCATCATAGTCATATTCGTGGTCATGAACTATGATGTCACACTCATAAAGAGAAGGATTCAATAAATCATTTATAGGATATAATGCAGTAGTTCGCTAGGGTGTATGCCATTTTTGCTTTATACAATATTATTAATTAATATTAAGGGCTGGTTATTTATCTCAGTGAAATAATATAGAGAACTGCTATACATGATTATACTGTACCTGAACTTACCTGAACATGATTATACTGTTTTTTCAAGCACTCAAAAATCCATCCACAGGGCCTGGAGCAATAGTACAGCCAGTAGGGTGTTTGCTTTGCATGCTGCGGATACGGGTTCAATTCCCAGCATCACCTATGGTCTCCTGAGCACTGCCAGGAGACTGCTGAGTGCATGAGCCAGGAGTAATCCCTGTGCAACGCTGAGTGTGACCCAGAAAGCAAAAGAAAAAAAATATCCATCCTCAGATTTTTGACTTAAAATTGTTTATTGATAAGAAAAACTTTCTCACATTCAACAAAGCCTGTCCATTACTCCTAAATAAATTCAAGCACATTTTTAAAATCAGCGTACTTATCCTTTTGCTATTTAAATGTCTCGTTTTTCCATTTAAAATATTGGCACTAAGTATATAGCAAAAAAAAAAGTCTTTGTGAACCCATTCTTAGAGATTTAAAAAAAATGGTTTTAGATTTAAAATTAGGCTTTTTTTCCCCCTGTTAGTTTTGGTTGGTACACGCTTTAGGCGAGGTTTCTATGACACAACCAGATGCAAATGATTTGGCAGCCTCCGTGCCCGCTTGCTGTTTGTACTATCTCCGTGGTAGCAAACATCCAGGCTGCTGGAAGCACATTTTTTGGCTCGATGAGTCAAGTTAGGTTATATACCTGGGAATTTGCAAGCTTTCCTGTGACTTTTTGACAGCAGTGTCTTAATAATTTATTTAGATTTCAAGGGTGCACAGCTTTCCGAATGCAGTTTTTACTTTGAAATAGCAAGCGATCATTTAAAAAGTGAATCCGGATTTTTCAAACCAAAAATAGAAAGTTTATGGTAACAGTTAGCATCAAGGACAAGCATCAAAGATGAAACTCGAGCAGGTCAGGTGTTTGCCTTTCATGTAGTCAACCTGAGTTTGATCCCTTGGTGCCCGGTACGGTCCCCTGAACCCCACCAGGGTTGATCCCTGATCACAGAGGCAGCCTGAGTACAGATAGCGTGCCCCTCCCAAAAGAAAGAACAATGAAGTTCTAAAAAGTCTTCAGTTATATAGTTCTTTTTACCAAGTTAAGAGCTGCAACTCTTTTTATTGTATGTGTCACACCCGACCTTGCTCAGGGCTGACTCCCGGCTCTGCACTCAAGAATAACTCCGGCAGGTGCTCTGGGACCATATGGGATGCCAAGGATCGAACCTGGATATGTCACGGGCAAGACAAGCACCCTCCCCACTGTGCTATCGCTCCCACCCCAAGAACTGCAACTCTTACTCCTAGAAGGAGAGACAGAAACACCTAAACTTTATCAATGAATTGTGAGAATTAAACACAACACATTTTTAAAGCTCCTCATTTAGTACTTGATATGTGATTAACACTGTTAGCACCGTCCTCCCGTTGTTCATCGATTTGCTTGAGCGGGCACCAGTGACGTCTCCATTGTGAGAGTTGCTGTTACTGTTTTTGGCATATGGAATCCACCATGGGGAGTTTGCCAGGCTCTGCTATGTGGGCAGGATACTCTCGGTAGCTTGTTGGACTCTCTGAGAGGGACAGAGGAATCAAACTCGGGTTGGTTGCGTGCAAGGCAAATGCCCTACCCGCTGTGATATGTGGTGATTGCTTAATAAATGGTAGTCACATTTCCCCTTCACAACAGCCACCAAGGGCATTTCCCAAGAATACTGCATAGAAGTAAGGCTTGATTCTTCCTTGCATCCTAAAACATTGAGGAGGTGATTTCTCTATTTCTTTGAAATACATTTCAGTGCTAATGGAGAACATGAAATTGTTACTCAGCTGGGACAATGCATATTTAGAGCCACACAGAAGGTGAAGTGGTTGTCTTTCCCCATAAACGCTAACTCTCCTTTGCAGATTCAAAGACGCTCTTCCTTTAGCAGGTTTACCTGCGCCTTGGCTCAAAAGAATAGCATTTATTAGGAGCTAAAGGAAGTCAGATGCCCTTTTCTGCTGCATTGGCCCTCTGGCTCTTTGGCGCTTTCCACATCCTCCTCACTTGGAAAGGCTTCATAATCTCTCTCTCACAAAGTGGTCCTATTGTTGCTTATTTCCATGGGGGGGTTGGGAGGGGAGGTGAAACATCTCACTCAGACTGTAGAACAATGAAACAATGGAAAGGAAGGCTGGAAAGTAAAATCCAAGTTACCTATGAGATATTCCAAGGTCCAAAGTTTTTACCTCTAGAATTTTCTTTTTCAGATAAATTTCAAAACCCTTTTTACACAATTTTACAAATCCTGTTATTGATTAGCTCCAGACGCTTATCTTACTACGTACCGAAAATAGTATACATCATCTGAGAAAACAATTTTTATGTAAATTTAAGAAGGTAGCACTGCACTGTAGTACTGTCCTCTCATTGTTCATCAATCTGCTCTAGCGGGCCCAGTAACATTGTGAAACTTGTTGTTACTGTGTTTGGCATATGGAATACATCAGGGTAGCTTGCCAGGCTTTGCCATGCTGGCGAGATAATCTTGGTAGCTTTCTGGGCTCTCCGAGAGGGGCAGAGGAATCGAACTCGGGTCGGCTGGGTCAGCCACGTGCAAGACAAATGCCCTACCCGCTGTGCTACTACTCCAGCCCCGAAGTTCTGGTAATAATTAAATTATTTAAATTATGTTAACATTTAAATTATTACTTTTTCTGGGAAGTATGCCCCGGTGGTGCTCAGAGAACACATATGGTGCTGGAGATTGAAGTAGGGTTGGACACCTATAAAGTAGGTTCCTTAAATCCTTACCTATCTCTGACCCAACAACAACAAAACTTTTTAACTTCACACTGGAAGATAATATTAAAAGGAATAGCTTTTCAGTGCTAACAGAGAAATTCATAGTAATGCAAACATTCACTAAGGAGAAATAACTAACAAGTACAGTTTAAGGTACTAGAAAAAGGCCAATAACGGGACCCCTATGCAAGTAGAAGGAAGGAAATAATAAAATACAGAGCAGAAATCAATGAAATGAAAACTAAAAAATATTTCAAAAAAAATGAATCAATGAAACCAAGAGCTGACTCTTTTAGGGATTAAACAAGCCTTCACCCATCCTCCTTTTCAGAGATTGTCAAATTAAACTTAACTAGTCTAGGAAGATAGACGGTGGGTGCCAACGTTGAAAAAAGTGAAACTTTACTCAAGTACAGTAATAGTTTGATGAAGAATTATTTGATATACTAAATGTATTTCAGAAAGGATGAAAACGTAAGTCTGTCTTTATGCTAAATGGGCAGAACTTTCTCTCTGTATTTGATCTCTTCATAAACCTGTGGCCAACATTTTCCAAAATTGTTCAAATATTTCTGTTCCTAGAAAACAGTAAAATTAATAATGGACTTTTGCTGACAGTCGACTAAGGACTGGAAGAATGTGGTGGGGAAGAGTAAAATTGAGTGGACTGCTGCAAGTAAAAAGAAAATTTAAAAGTGATCTTGGTTAAGAAATGTACTTGGGAGTTTGAAGAAGTCAAGAAATTGGGGAAATGACGCCTAAAGCAGAATTAGAGCAAAGGTGACAGACAGCTGCCTGAGGGAAGGTCGGAACGCAGATATTTTGATGTTTCTGATAGGTACCAAAATTTCTCCATATAAAGTACAAATTCCTAGGAATAACTGTAGATTTTTTGTGTGATTTGACATCGTTTTCCCTACCTTCAAAATTCATTAAAAATCCACATATTCGCATTTATTTGAAAATTATGCTTTTCCAGAAGTCATTTAAATATATTTTTAAATGCAAAAATTAAGGCTCAAAAAATATTCTAGTGATTTTGACATTATGCAGTCTCATGATTTCTTATTTTGGATTAACATCAATGGTACAATATTTTGATACTGCCTAGAAATTAAATATATTTAATTTCCTTTTGATTTCCTAACTATAGATCATATTACTTGCCCTGAATTTTGGATGGATAATATGCTCCTTCATATTGTATTTTCCTATACTGGAGTGGAGTCAAGGCAGAGTAAGTTCCATTTTTCAATGAGTTGACTGGTTTATTGATTGACAGGATTCAGGCAATTTCTAAATAGCGAACCCATATTTTGGTAATCACAAAATCATCATATTTTTCTTTCACAGAAAGGAAGAGGAAGATGGTTCCTTTTACAGAAATCTGGCAATTTTGACAAAAGTAGAAGAGAAACCACTACACATCCAGCAATAATGGAGAATGTATTTAATAAGTAAAAGCTCCCCTAAGGAGCCATGCCAAGGTCCTGGGCTTCACCCCTGACTTTATTCCTCTAATGTAAAAGAATGAGACTAAAACCTTCAATGCTTCCAGACAGTTTTACATAAAAGCTTAAAATTAATACCAAAAGCAGGAGCAAATCAATCAGAACTTACTCTGCTGTCATTATAACAGTGGTGTATACTTCAGTGAGATTTTGAGAAGGGAAGTAACCTAAATATTCCCTGAAAAGCTCTAACAAATTGGATCATCACTTCACACCCATGCCATAATTACAAAAACAAAAATGGCTGGTCATATACCACTTCTCCACCTGCCCTGACTGCAAAATGACTCTTTTAGCAGTTCAACTGACACAGTTCTTCATTACTCAAGATCACTGAACCAACTGAACCAGCCTTTTCCTAGAACCTCACCCTGCTATTTTCTTGTGCTTTGCTTCTGGTTGGAATGTGCTCTCTGAGCTTGCATTTTCAAACCTAAAAATGAGCCTTGGGTGTTAGTCTCCTATTTTGTTACTTTACGTTCCCCAGATGAATGCAGTCTTTCTTTGTCTATCCCTCTCTTTCTGACTCATTTCGATTAACATAATACTTTCCATGTTGTACCACTTGTATGTAAATTTCATGACTTCATCTTTTCTAACCGCTACAACTGTACCTCACGGTGTCTCACTAATAAAAAAAAAATAAAATAAAAATGTGCCTTAGTTTAAACTTCGCCCTGATTCCTAACTCAGCTAGAGCACAGTGACATTGCCAAGCTGATGCCAGTCTCTCTTCTTTTTCAGATCTTTTCTTCTTTTTCTTCTTTTACAACAGTGAGAATGGCTTTTATTTTGGGTCACTTAATTTTTTTAATTGTTGGCAATAATACTGTCTCTTGAGATCAGCTGAGGAAGGCCTAGCAGGAATTGGCATCCCAGGCATAATCAAAAGTGAGGATGTTTCAAGCAGTGCCCTAATTTGCTTAAAAGTAGGCTCCGAGCACTCAAGAACCACTAAACACCATGGAGGTTGGGTTTAGTTACAAGCCAGGAAAGACTCAGGTGAGTCTATTCCTTACAAAACTCTTGTGCTCCCAGTTTCCCCACTGTGTGGTAAGCAAGGCAAGTGATTTTCATTTTCATAATCTCAGAACAGGGGCTTGAAAGGAAAATAGAGCTTAAGTAAATATTTATTTTGTTGGATTTTGAACAAGAACACCGGTTTTGATCTACTGCCCACTTTTTTTTTCTTTTGGGGTCACACCCATCAGTACCTAGGAGTTACTCCTGGCTCTGCACTCAGGAATTACTCCTGGCTGTGCTCAGGGGACCATATGGGATGCTGGGAATTGAACCCAGGTCGGCCATGTGCAAGGCAAACGCCCTACCCACTGTACTATCGCTCCAGCCCATACTGCCTACTTTTTAGGAAAAAAAAAATATCATTCAACTCCCCCTAGAAATGAGTTGCCCTTTTTAGGTGGTGGGGGCTTCTGGGCCACACCTCATTGTGCCCAGGGCTTATTGTGTTTCTATGTTCAGGGATCACTCCTGGCAGTGCTCTTGGATGGAGCCTGTAGGAACTCTCAGCCCTTAAATGGATTTACTTTAAGCAAACAAATACAACGCATTCTATAGTTGAATCCCAGGCTACTACTGCCCCTCACCACCCCCGCCACCCCAATCTTTTCAGCACTCTTCACTGGGCATTACTGCCTACTTTGGAAATGACTGGACATCAGACCACCGATAGGGGACTATATGTATCAGTCAAAACCTTTATGTCAAAAAAAAAAAATGTTCACTGAATCAGATATCAGATCAGAAATAACCTTTTGTCGGGCTCATAGGATATCAAGCATTATCCTTTCTTTTCCTGACTTGAAAACAATGCATCTTCAAACCCAGTTGAGTGATTGTTTACCTTTTCCAGGATGTGGGTAGACTAGGAAGGAGTGCCATCGCGGAATGAAAGGTGTTTATAAAAAAAAATGCTTCTTCCTATAGGAAGAAAAAGATGCTGGCAGCATGCATGTTAGCCAAAACTTTCAGCTGTCTTTTTTTTTTTTAATCTCATTAGGATCTCTTCTGGCTCTGCTAAAACATTTTGAAGGAGGAGTTGAATGAAAGTTCTGGGAAATTCCTTATTTCCGTGACCGATTTCTTCACACTCACCAGGTCAGGAAGGACAGTCAGACATGATGAGCCTAATGCTATCTTGTTAGAAACTCATGATCAGAATGTAGGAAGCATTTCCCTTAACTCACAAGGACATTTGGTGACTATGACACTAAAAATACCTTTAGTAAGATTATTTCATCGATAGTCTTCACAATAGGAACACCAAAGTTCAAAGGTCTAAGAAAACTCTAGCAACTAGAAGAATGAGGTCTTCTTTTGGTTATTTATTGGGCTGGTATGAGCAAACTCTCTGACACACTCCTTCCACGGTCATAAACTCAAGCAAAACTAATCACTATGGGGGAAAATTTACATCATAGGTAGTTATGTAAAGAGGAAGTATATGAACAAGGGATATCAATGCCCAAGCTAGAGATATATCTATCTCACTGAGATCCGATTAAATTTTCTTAGACTAGAAGTTCTAATTTTTGCTAGGAGGAAATAGAAATTTAAAATAAGGTAATAGCTTACAGTGGGTTGCCTGGTAAACAAAACTAATAAGATGCCTTTCTTACTATAAAACTCTAGGCATGAGTTCATTCTCCAAAATTTAAATGGAAAGGCTTGAAATGTTTGTTGGCAGTCATTAACATCGCCAGAACATTATTTTAAAGATTATGTACTGAATCAGATTTTATTTTGCAGACTTTCCAGAGCTTAATTATATGATCTCCTCAGTGTGAGTCTCCACTTGATTTTTGCATGAAAAATACAAGTTTTCCTTTACCAATTAGAACCAATTATTATATCATTGCTACATTTAATCATAGCACTATTACTTTGAAGTAAAATAAAGGAAAGTTTCTGTCATTGTTTTTTTTTTCAGAATCAATGTTCATATACAAACCAGATAAACCAGCAAAATACATCATCAAATAAACCACTAAAAGAATTCGAAAATTTCCTCCTGGAGACTTTTCTTGTCATTAATCAATGCTTGGTGTCTCTTACTTGAGATTCTGCTTTCAAGAGGCTAACCACTCAATTTTTATCAATACCAATAAAATACCCAGGTTTTAAATTAGTATAA
Source organism: Sorex fumeus (assembly GCF_029834395.1). Classification (NCBI taxonomy): domain Eukaryota; kingdom Metazoa; phylum Chordata; class Mammalia; order Eulipotyphla; family Soricidae; genus Sorex; species Sorex fumeus. The sequence goes on along the minus strand of NW_026606090.1, from coordinate 28,180,584 downwards.
TCTCCAGATCTTGAATTTGACACTTTCATAACTTTGACATAATCGTAGCTTCAGGGGGTTGGAATTGCTCTTTTAGCTGGCCTGACTGTGAGAGGAGGATCCAAGCTGGTTCATTTTCTTTCTTTTTACCCCCTAAAGCACTGGAAATGGTTGGCCCTGATGTGCTCCTCAAGTAACCGCAGGATGAGACAAAACAGGATTGAGCTGAAAAACCAAGCTCACCCACATCCTACGTCAATTAGCTATTTTCTTTTCTTTGTAAACAAGAGGAGGGAGGGAAGTTGTTATAGCTTTTACCGTACAAGTTCTTCCTCACCTCCCCCAGATTTCTCTTCTGTGCTACCACACTCGCCCTCACCCCCAGCGTAAACTGAGCTGACAATAAGGCATGTTTTCTCCAAGTGATCATTGTTTACTCTCCTGGGGCCTTGATTTTAAAGGTCAAAAGCACGATGAATTATCCTGTGAGGATCTTCAGAAGTGTGTGTGTGTGTGTGTGTGTGTGTGTGTGTGTGTGTGTGTGTGTGTTTAGGAAGGCTAGGACAAAAATGGGGAGGTAGGTTGAAAGAAAAGTTCTAAGGAAAGTGGTATTTGAAACTGCAGGTAAATGTGAGTTTGGTTAGATCTCAGCCTAGAGCAAACCAACTTAACTACAGAATTGTTGAAACTCAGATATTTTCATCTCTGAAGATCTCTAAAATGTGTTTATAACGATGTTATCACAGGTAATATTCTTCGTGTTCAACGAGCTTAGAAAACTTCATTGATTCATCTGTTCATTCAGCTCCTATTATATGCCAAGGAAGGTAATAGGCATCAGAGAAGATAAGTAAGAGTAAGATGGGCATAAAGTTATGTCTAACGAAAGAGTTATAAGACACAGACACAGAGTGTGACAATGGTATTTCGATATGATGGCATACTGAATATTATATTTCAGATAAATCTGAAAGTCTGAGTGTGCCACATTAAGAAGAAGCAAAGAGATGTGATTTGTCAAAGAAGACAAGCCTATGTGCTAGTGTGTGACAACAGAGGAGTACATTTGGTCATGCCGGGGATCTTGGAATACCGCAGATCAAACCTGGGTCATCCTGTGCAAGGCACGTAACCTACCTGCTGCACTATTGCCCCAGCCCAGAAGAGTCTTCTCTCTTGAAGACAGTCTTTATCACAATGGTGTTCTGTACAGTGGCTCTTTATGTGAAACACAATTTCACATTACTTGCAATTTTTTAAATGATGAAATTGGGGGAGGGGGTTATGCCATTCTGAGTTTCTTAGAAACAGGATTGAATATCAGGTTGTCTCATTATCTAATGATAATGTGCTTCTTGGTCCTAATAACTCTTCAGGTTTTTTTGGTGCAACTTTCAGGTCTGGATTGGGGTTCTTGGGAAAGAATTTTTATGTCCTTAAGCCTCGATTGCAATTTTAAATAATTGAGTCACCATGAGATGCACAGTTACAAAGCTGGCCATACTCTGGTTTCAGTCATATGATGGTCCAACACTCATCCCTCCACCAGCGTACATTTCCCACTAATATCCCCAGTCTCCCTCCCACCACTCCTCACCCTCAGCCTGCCTTGATGGAAGGCACTTTCTTTTTTTTGTCTCTCTCTTTCCTTTGGGACATTATGGTTTGCCATACATATACTGAGAGGTTGTCATGTTTATTCTTTATCTACTTCCAGTACATAGTTCTTATCCAGAGTGATCCTTTCCAATTATCATTGCTATAGTGGTTCTTTCTCTAACTCAACTGCCTTCACCCCCAGCACCTGAGGCTGGCTTCCAACTATGAAACAATCCTTTTTCTACTATTTTTGGGCATTAGTCTCGTACTATGTTTTTTAATCTCTCCAATGAGTGTAGCACTGTAGCACTGTCCTCCCGTTGTTCATCGATTTGCTTGAGCGGGCCCAGTAACATCTCCATGGTGAGACTTGTTACTGTGTTTGGAATGTGGAATACGTCCCAGGTAGCTTGCCAGGCTTTGCAGTGAGGGCGAGATACTCTCGGTAGCTTGCCCGGCTCTCCAAGAGGGGCGGAGGAATTGAACCCGGGTCAGCTGGGCTGGCCACATGCAAGGCTAACACCCTACCACTGGGCTATCACTCCAGCCCAATCTATATCTGTCCTTTTCCTTCTTAGTTGTTTCACTTAGCATAGTATCCGCCATGTTCATCCATGAAATTCTATAAACGCATTTCATGACTTCATTGTTCCTAACAACTGCACAGGTTTTCATTGTGTAGATGTACCATAGTTTCTTTATCCAGTACTCTGTTGTTGGGCACTTGGGTTGTTTCCAGATTCTGGCTATGGTGAATAGTGTTGCAATGAACTCAGAAGTACAGATGGTGTTTCTGCTGTGTGATTTTTGTGCCCAAGGGTATATTCCTAGAAGTGGTATAGCTATACTGCAGGAACAGGGCACATTTCTGCCAAAAGCCTTTGGGTTCCGAGATTAGTTTCTGAGTCTCTGGGATCATGGTCGTTAAGCAGTTTGGTTAGGAACCAGAGAGGCCATGCTTCCAGTTATATAGCTGAGCCGGAGGTGGTTTGTGGGTGTATCTCCCATATACCAGACTTTTGGCCCTTTACTTTCTTAGTAAACTTTGCCCCAAGTTTTTGGGGTCTGACCAAAGGCAGAGCAGCAATTTGGGGGTATCTGAAAGTCTGATGGTGCCATTAGGCTGCTTCATATATATTGAATATTAACCCCTTTCTGATGGGCATTGGTTAAATAATTTTCCCATTCTATGGGCTGTCTCTGTATCTTGGTCACCATTTCTTTTGATGTGCAGAAGCTTTTTAGTTTAATATGGTCCCATTTGTTTACCTTTGCTTCCACTTGCTTGGTCAGTGGTGTTTAATTTTTAAAGATGCCTTTAGCTTCAATGTCTTGGAGGGTTCTTCCTACTATGTTTTCTTCCGTGAACCTTATGGATTCAGATCTGATATTGAGATCTTTAATCCATTTGATCTGATTTTTGTGCCTGGCTTTAGAGAGGGGTCTGATTTCTTTTTTTTTTTTTTTTCGCATGTAGTTGTCCAGTTTTCCCAGCACTACTTGTTGAAGAGGCATTTCTTGCCCCACTTCACATCTCTTGCTCCCTTATCAAAGACTAAGTCGCCATATAATTGAGGGTCTGTGTGAGGATATTCAGTTTATTTTTTCATTAATTTGAAGGTGCTATGCTGTTTTAGTTACTACTTCTTTGTAGTACAGTTTGAAGTTGAGGAAGGTGATGCCTACCCATCTTCTTTTGTCCAGTTGCATTTTTAATAATTAGCTCTGCTTCTTTCTATTTAATTTGGTGATTTAAAGTTGATCAAATTGACTTGTTTCTGGTCATATATGAAAATAAATATTTAATTGAGCTCTTACTACAGTGATCACAAGACAGTTTTCTTCAAACAGCTGTGAATTCAGTTGGAGTTATGACATGTGAAATTGTCATAACAATTTATAAAAAGAATTGTGCTTATCTCGCCCACACGGCAAGCTTTCCATGACGTATTCAACATGCCAAACACAGTAACAAGTGTCACAATGGAGACGCTACTGGGCACACTCAAGCAATTTGATGAACAACAGAACAGTGACAGTGACAATGATTATGCTTATTTGGACAATGAAAATATCACAATGTTATTTTATACTTAAGAAAATAAATTTTATAAAATTTAATTTTTATAAAATTTGCAATGTTAATTTTATAAAGATTTTGAGTTGGGGAAAGATAGTGAGGGTGATATTTAAACTGAATCTTGAATGGAAAGGAGTATTTTGTAGGGGAAAGACATAAGGGTATGACTTCTGAATAAATGTGGAATCATGGGTGTCCCTTATTCAAGAGGCAATAAATTGTAATTTAATATCTGAAATTCAGTGGCATAGGTTGGAAGTTAGAGGATATTAGAAAAACTGATCCGAGAAAGATAGATTAGAACTTGATTGTGAAAAGCTTTACACGCTTAACACAATGAGAGGGTTTCAATTCATGCTCTTGAAAGCTATGAAACATATGTTTCAAAAGACATATCATGTAGAACAGTAGAAATATGTATGTAGATATTTGAGTATGTAAAGTTTTGAGGCAGTTCCTCCCCTATGTTTCATATTATAATATTTCATATAAAACATTCTGAACACGATGCTTAAAACCATATGAAAAGCAGGCATTAATAAAGCATTTTGTAATACAAGTTTCCCTTGACTAAGGAATTTATCCCAGATAAACATCAGTTCCATGAAAAGTGACAGTGAGGCACATGAGTGGGTAGTACACAGAAGATAAGCGACACTTTCAGCTTTGGAATATGGTTGTCCTTTGATGTCTTATTTATTAAGTCGACAATCCCAACAAATGCTAATAATATTATGACAGTTTGTAAGTATACTCATTTTCAGCTCTTGAGAACCATATTCCGTATCTGCGTCTCCATTGAACCCGGTCCCGACTTTGCAATATCTCCTGAGATTGTAGGCATTTACTAGAATTTTTTTTTAACTGATTCTGGAAAGATAATTTTCACAATATGTTTTCTTTGAAAAATATTTTGACTAGTTTTGCAACTATCTTTGAAGAATATTTGAGTAATATTGAAAGTGAAAAAAGTGATTTAGGCGACATGGATCATTTTCCTTAATATGTTGTGTTTGGAGTTAATCTCATTGACGAACTCCAAGTACTAGAGCTTATTACACAGGAGCTATTGAAATCTGTGTCAGTACAGAAAACTGTGTTCATTATTTCTCATTCTCAACATAAACGAGTAGTAAATCATCGCACAAGGGGTATATGCATTAGTTCCTCCCACATAAACTTCGCCTCTGCGTGCATAAACATTTTCTTATTATCACAAATAATCAACAGAAGAGTAGCAAATGCAAGTTTAGCTTTTCCCCAGAATGTTTATCATGGTTACTTTAAACTGTTTATAGGAAAAAGAGAACTATTAATGTCCTTCAGGAGGTGGGCAGGACCATATGGTTCAGAAGGCTTTTCTGTAATAAAATGTTTGGTTAAATTTTAGGCAACACATGGTCCTTCCATTGCAATTATTTGTCATTTCAAACATTGTTGTTGATATTCAACTCCTGAAACAAATAAAACCAACCTAAAACATTTATAATAACTTAAGAAACTAGGTTTCTTCTAGACTTGCTGAGAAGCAGCTGCATCCTTCCCCCGTCCTCCATGAGCTGGGATTCACTTGTTCCAGCTCCTTCCATGCACAATAGAGTAAGCTAGAGAAATCTGTGCTAACCTTCAAAATTAATTCTGGGTGCTCTCTGCCTCCACGGTCTTCCATGTCGTAGTTTTGCAAATTTAAGTTTTCTCTAAGAAAATAGCTAGTATACTCAATGTCATGGTAATTTCATTTCTGCTACACAAAACAACTTTATATCTGCATGTAGCTTGTGTATGAACTAGTTGTTAGTGAAGAAAGTGGCTTTTCTTTGTGACTATCAGCTACAAGTTTCCTGAGACTTCTTCATTCAAAGAGAAATGAATGAGGTTAAGTAAGGAATAGGCAGACCAATTCTCAAGGTGTTTATTCACTTTAAAAACTGTAGCAATGTAGCACTGTCCTCCCTTTGTACATTGATTTGGTCAAGTGGGCACCAGTAATGTCTCACAACAAATTGTGAGACTTGTTGTTACTGTTGTTGGCATATTGTATACATCACGGGGAGCTTGCCAAGCCTTGCTGTGCAGGTGAGATACTCTAGGTAGCTTGCTGGGCTCTCCAGGAGGGCTGGAGGAATCGAAACCTGGGTTGGCCATCTTGGCCACGCACAAGGCGAACGCCTTATCCGCTGTGCTGGAGCGATAGCCCAGCGGGTAGGGCATTTGCCTTGCGTGCAGCCGACTGGGAAGACCTGGGTTCGATTACTCCACCCCTCTTTGAGAGCCTGTCAAGTTACCAAGAGTATCTGGCTCACATGGCAAAGCCTGGTGAGCTACCTGTGACGTATTCCAAATACCAAACACAGGAACAACAAGTCTCACAATGGAGATGTTACTGGGCCCACTCGAGCAAATCGATGAACAACGGGAGGACCATGACAGTGATGACCGTGAATAAAAATTCAAATTCAACATTTTTTGAAATGTTTTGTGGCCCACAATTTTAGACTAAAGCGATGAAAATTAAATCCATTCCAATGTCCTCTTAAATTTGGCAGGCTTGGGACCCCATGATTGATTTTAATGAAAAAGAATTTAAAAAGAGTATGTAGCGACAAATAGGGAATACTATCCCAAAACACATAAATTTACACTTTTCTCCAGTGCTGTGTTTCTACATTTTTTTGGAGGTGTTATGAAAGACGTTAAGAAGCAAAAAGCCTTGATGGTTTTGCATGTGGGGAACCTTAGAACAATTGGATGGCGGAGGAATGAAGAAGAAGGAAGGAAGGGAGGAAGGCAAGGAGAGAGGGAGGAAGGAAGGAAGGAAGGAAGGAAGGAAGGAAGGAAGGAAGGAAGGAAGGAAGGAGCGACAGAGGAGAGGAGGACAAGATGTTTTTAATTCAACATACTTGTGATTTAAGAGAGAAGACAAATGTCAACTTTTCATACCACTGGTCCTGATATAAAAGAAACATAAATTGGGATGGGTTTGAAGAAAAAATTAAGAACATTTCATGAAGAGGTGACTTTTTAAAGATTTTCTTGACTTCAAGAGATTCAAAAGAAGAAAAATAAATTTCAGAAAAGTCACAAAATAAGCAAAAAACCCTTGTTTTTAGACTTCTTTCTTCCACTCCCACAGATACACACAATTAGATTAGAAAAGTAATGGACATTATTTTTCTTCACAATTTCTTTCTCTCGCCCCAAAAGGTACCTTTCATTTAGAGTTATATTTGTCAGAAAGGTAGAAATTTTTAGAAAACAACAAAAATAAACACTTGAAGCTTTGAAGTGCTAAAGAGACAGTGCAGGAGGTAAGGCCTTGTGTTCTCTAATTTAGGGTTTAATCCCCTGCACCACGTATGGTCCTCCAAGCATCACTAGGGGTCAGTTTTTATCACAGAAACATCACATGTTTTTTTCATAAAAATGATGTAAAGTTTATAGCAATAGTTCTAGATTTGCTAGTATTTACTTTCTAGGAAGACTTTTGGGAAATTTGGGGTTAATTTTATCCACAACTATTGAAGAACTATTGATATAAAATGAACAGATTCAAAAATAAGCGAGGCAACAGCCGAACCATGAAGGAGTGTCTTCATCACACCGGTGCTCAATGACAGAAATCATCTAGGTTAAAATCTGGGCCATGACATTTGCTTCACATGCAGTTGACCTGGCTCTGATGCCATGTGGCATTGCAAGCTCTGCCAGGAGGAATCCCTGAGAACAGAGCCAGAAGTAAACCCTAAGTAGATCAGGTATGGACCCCAAACAAAAACACTTATAATCACTCATACCCAGTCACTGCCTTTTTATGTTACTATGATTTAATATGTACTTAATTTTAATCATACATTTATCATATTGAATGAAATTTAATGTATATTTTGCTTTATTTAATTTATTGTATTTTTCACCATTTTAGAGTGTTATATCGCACCAATAGTTTATATTGACATTTTCTTTTAAATTTCTGAGATATTCCCATTGTACAATTCAGAAATACTATGAATCTGTACTTTTTATTGTATTTTTATTATTGTTTGCAAATTAATTAGAAAATCATATTTCTTTTTTAAGTAACGAGCATGAGTTTACTTATTTAAATAGGTGTCTTTAGAGATGAAGTATAGCATTTACAAATTTTATTTCAAGGTCACTGTCACTGTCACTGTTCTCCCGTTGTCCATGGATTTGCTCGAGCGGGCCCAGTAACGTCCCCATTGTGACACTTGTTACTGTGTTTGGCATATCGAATACATCAAGGGTAGCTTGCCAGGCTTTGCCATGCAGGCAAGATACTCTCAGTAGCTTGCAGGGCGGAGGAACAGAACCTGGTTCGTCTGTGTCGGCTGTGTGCAAGGCAAATGTCCACCCGCTATGCTATCACTCCAGCCAATAAAATCATCAGCAAAATAACTTTGCAGTTTAAAAAAATGTCTAATGCCTCATTCTTACTTAAGAGAAAAAACTGGCGTTTACCGAAATCTGAGCCATATTCTTGCTTCCTTCCCTGCTTTTCCTCTTTCTGGTACTCAATATACCCTCGTGGTCTGTGAATCACAAGTGACTTTTGGGGGTTAAAACCACAGAAAGGAAAACAGGGCGAATTATGACTAGCTACTTCCCATCAAAGTATTATGATGTTATTACTTAATATAGTTCACTTTTCTATCTAGTCTAATTAGTAAAAATTATTTAACTCCAGAACCTGTTTTCTCCGTTCTTTTTTCTGAATATATTGTCATACAGAAGCAATTTTATCGTTTTAAAGATTTCTCATCTAAACTATTTTCAAAATAATACTCATGACCTCAACTTGGTTCCATTTGAGAAAAAAATACAACTGGTAGTGATCAGTAGTAGAATAAACATTATCTTAGAAAGCAGAAGCAATAAAACCAGGCTCTAATTTGTCAGCATGATTGTGAATAGGCAAATCAGTTGCCTTTATGAATCTGTTTTTGAAATGAATTTATTGTGAACACCAAATGATGTTATACAAACATAGAACAACCAGAAAGAAATCTGCCAATTACAGGCACACTCAAAACTAAAGCTCTTTTTCTAGACCTATGAAATAAGGGATTTGAGCTATAGCAAAAAATTTTCTGTCTCTGAAATTCAACTGCAATAGAATGATTCCAAATTATTTCTCATGAAACCAACTTCACTTGTGATGACACACTGATTTGCGGCAGTTAGTGAGTTTGACTAGAACTCACTTTTGCCACAAATTATATTACTAATTTTATTAATTTTTTACTAAATACTTATATTTACAAGTTAAATCAAACAGCAATATACCAGGCAGTGCGCAAGGTACAAGACAAATAAAAGATGTCTCACTATCCAGTCAAAATATTTTTTAAAAGATCAAGAAGCAATCACTGAATAGCTTTCCTTGATTTTGATAGCAATTAAGTTAATAATCAAAGCAGTCTGATAAGCACAGCTGAGGAACCCAATCAGACAGATTACAACTTATTTCTTTAAAGCTCTTGAAAGAGCACATTACATCACAGCTGAATAAGGGAATCTGCTCATGACTAATGTCCCTTGATCTTCACTAATTGTTCCACTGGACGTCAGTGTTTAGAGGGAAAAGGGTTTTAAGCAATCTTTACTTCATCGAGCTAAGCTATTCCATTTTAGAATTGGTTCCTGTGTATGTCAAGGTAATTTTTTTCCTCCGTGACAATAAAAAGTCAGTAAAATTGATATAAAAAATTCTGAAAAGCAATGCATTACACTCCTTTCCAGTTTACACAAAGTCAGCAGTATGGTCTGCCTTGGTGTTGACTAATCCCCTCCTGTTTGCTCCTAATTCCTTTCCTTGTAGGTGATAAGGTGCTACAATTTTTAGTGAGAAAAATACACATCTCATTGCTATTTCTGCTGAAAGTTAACCTCCTGTTTCACAAATGTCTCTTCCCCATTTCAGTCTTTCACAGTGCTATGTAGGAAGAATAATCCTTTGCTCTTTTTATTCCTGAGCTAATTCTAGAAAACTACCATTTGTCAGACTCTGTCTCACATATAACATACTTAAAACATGGCCCTTGCCGACTCCAGCAGAGCCGCTGGTCCTGTGGACCACCAGTCCTTTCTGCAAAACGCCTTTGCACTTGTCAGTGGTCTCTTTCCTGAAGTACACCCTTTATATCCATGTAGCACTGTCCTCCCGTTGTTCATCAATTTGTGCGAGTGAGCACCAGTAACGTCTCCATTGTGAGCCTTGTTGTTACTGTTTTTGGCATATCAAATACATTACGGGAGCTTGCCAGACTCTGCCGTGTGGGTGGAATGCTTTCGGTAGCTTGCCGGACTCTCCGAGAGAGACGGAGGAATCGAACCCGAGTAGGCCGTGTGCAAGGCAAATGTCCTACTCTGTGCTATCTCTCCAGCCCAGGAAACAAATCATTTCAGTTTCATCACGGACTCAGTTTTCCTTCAATCCAAACAGTGGAAACTACAATAAAGAATTTTTAGCAATTTAAAAGGAAATGGATACCTTTGGATGCATTTTTAACTAACTTTACCAAAGAAAACATATTGAAAATGGTCCTGCTTAGGTGAAACACTAAGGAATGACCAGCAAAAGGAATGTACTTTCACGTCAGTGAGTTCAGTCTTTGATCTTGAATTGAAGTGGCCCTTTATTCATTTGCATAGTAATTTGTCTAGAGCACTGCACCTTGGGCAAGATGAAGTGACTGTTAGAGGTTTTTCCAAAGGTTTTTATTGTTTTGTTAATTTTTTTTTTTTGCTTTTTTTTATAAAAAGGAGAATGGTGCATGGATCCGTTAAGAGGAGTTTCTAGGTAGTATTTATCTGGATAATGAAAATATGCTTATATGTGTTCATAGTTAACTAATGGGGTGCATAAAATATACTCAAATACTTATTTTTCACGGATACAAAAGATTTGAATCTAACCTTAAGAGAATTTTTAAAGATTTCTCCCTGAACTTACATGGTTTTTGCTTTCCATCTTCAGAACATGGAGCAAAGGCTGTCTAGAGAATAAAGTAACAAAGAGATGTTATCTCAATTTTTGAGATTTTAAAGGCCAAATGTTTATTGGTCTTAGACTGTGATAGGGGAGCTAAATTCTTCCATTACTAACATGTTTCTGCCTACTTTCATATTATTCCATGATTTCCTGTATGAATTACATAGGATATTTTCATGTGGTATCATAGATATGTGTATATACACATATATTAACTTTTTACCTTTATATCTTGGTTGCTGGAGCGATAGCACAGCGGGTAGGGCGTTCGCCTTACAAGCGGCCAACATGGCCGACCCGAGTTCGATTCTCCGCCCCTCTCGGAGAGCCCGGCAAGCTACCGAGAGTATTCGATATGCCAGACACAGTAACAACAAAGTCTCCAATGGAGACGTTACTGGGCCCGCTCGAGCAAATCGACGATCAACGGGAGGGCCTTTACCTTTACCTTATCTTGGTTGCGGATTAATAACATTAATATAAGTACTTACTCATCCTTCTCTCGCAATATGTTATCCCTGAGAAATTAAATAATGTTATTTGCAAGTGTTAGCCAGTTCAGGTTATTAGCGTTACATAAAAACTCACGTAACTAAGGTTTTTGTTTTTTCACCACTGCCTTAAATACAGGTAAGGGGTAGGGAAGGATTAGACAAATCATGCACTAGGCAAAATTGATTTTTTTTATTATTATTAGTGAAACACCATGAGGTACAGTTGTAGATTTACACAAAATTGATTTTTTTAAAAAAACATCTTCTCTTGGTATCCCTGCTGTTTCTCTAACTACTCACTCTCATGATCCTTATTCTCTCTCTCATCTTTCTCTCTCTGTCTCTGTCTCTCTTGTTTACCTCCCAAATGTTCAAGTGTTTCAGAGTCTCATTCTCTTCTTTTATTACGCCCAAGTCAAATGGTCTTAAATTATCATCTCTGTTGATTCTACACAGCACTTGGTCCTAGCTCCTGTCTTCTGCAGTTGTAGACGTGTATGCCCCTTAAGTGTCTCTGCTTAGATAGTCAAGACCAATGTCTGTTTTTTTTCATCACCACAGGTTCTTTTATTGGTTATGTACGTCTCATCGTCTCATCTTACTATCATCCTCCCAATTACTCAAGAAATCACTTAAGGAATTTGTAATTGCTCAGTAATTCACTTAAATCACTTAACACATATTGATATTGCCTATTTCTATGTATAAACAAATTGTTAGGTAGCATCTGTCAAGAACTTCACCCATTTCATGTAGGATTTTTAATTTATGTAAAACAGAACAGCTTGTAGCATTCTCTTTCTATTCTTTTAATATCCATGAGATATTTTGTGATTGTCTACTCTTTCATCTCTGATTTTAGCCATTTGTATTTTTATTTTTGTCTTAGTCAGTCTGGCTATAAAATAAATAAAAATTTTTATTGATTTTAACAAATGTCTAAAATTTGGTTTTATTTACTTCCCTGGGCTGGAGTGATATCACAGAGGGTTGGGCATTTGCCTTGCATGCAGCCAACATGGCCGACCCGAGTTCGATTCCTCTGCCCCTCTCTGAGAGCCCGGCAAGCTACCAAGACTATCTTGCCTGCACGGCAAAGCCTGGCGAGCTACCCATGATGTCTTCCATATGCCAAACGCAGAAACAAGTCTCACAATGTTACTGGGCCCACTCGAGCAAACAGATGAACAATGGGAGGACAGTGACAGTTTATTATCCTGTTGATTAATTTCTTGTTTTCAATTTCATTGATTCCTATTTTTAGTTCATATTTCTTTTTTTCTGTTCGCCTTGGATTTCTCTCTTATATGATTTTTAGTATATAAAGTGCTGGAAATTGAACCTGAGTCAGATACATGCAAGTCAAGTACTTTCCTACTACAGCATTTGTGTGAGCCCTCCATTACATTTTACTTTCTTACATTTATAAAATTTTCAGTCACAATGATTTACAATGGTGGAAAAAATAGGGTTCTCTGCATATCAATTTTTAACTCTATGTTCTCCACCAGAGCAACACTACCCTCCACCATGGACTAAAGGTGCTCCCCTAATACCCCATTTCCCATTTCCTTCACACCCTGCCATTTATTTTATTTTATTTATTTTTATATATATTTTTATTTTTATTAGTGAGACACCATGAGGTACAGGTGTAAACTTACAAATTTTTGTGCTTGGGTTTCAATTATACAATGATCAAATACCCATCCCTCCACCAGTGCCCATTTCCCACCACCATGGATCCCAGTATCCCTCCCACCCGCCATACCCCCCATCCCACCTTACCTCTGTGGAAGGGCATTCCCTCTTGTTCTCTCTCTCTTATTGGGTGTTGTGTTTTGCAAAAGAGGCAATGACATTCTGCCATTTAAAGTTCAGTTCAGAATCTTTATATTTAAAGTGAATTTCTTGAACTTAATTTGCAATTGGATCTTACTGGGTAATTTTTCTCCATTCTGACAATCTCTTTCAGTTGGTGTAATTAGACTATTCACCGTTTCTAATATAGTACCTAACAAAGGCTGGAGCAATAGCACAGCGGGTAGGGTATTTGCCTTATACATGGCCGCCCCATTTTCGATTCCTCCTCCCCTCTCAGAGAGCCCGGGAAGCTACTGAGAGTATCTCGCCCATACTGCAAAGTCTGCAAGCTACCCATGATATATTCAATATGGCAAACCCAGTAACAAGAAGTCTCACAATGGAAATATTACTGGTGCCTGCTTGAGCAAATCGATGAACAATGGGAGAACAGTGCTGTTATAGTTCTTTGTTCTATTCTCTTTTTTCCCTTCAGTTTAATTTATTATTTTATATAATTATATTTTTCTTAGCATATCAATTATAGCTTTTCTAAATTTTACAAATTGGCCTTGTACTACAGTACATGTTTGTTTGTTATTTTAATTTGTGAAACACCATGAGGTACAGCTGTAGACTTACAAACTTTCGTGCTCGCGTTTCAGTTATACAATGATTGAGTACCCATCCCTCAACCAGTGTCCATTCTCTACCACCAATTATCCCAGTAGTCCTCCCACCCCCTATCCTGGCCCGCCTTTGTGACAGGGCATCCATTTTGCTCTCTCTTTCCTTTAGGGTGTTGTGGTTTGCAATAGAGGTATTGAGTGGCCATCGTGTTTGGTCTATAGTCTACTTTCAGCATGCATCTTGCATCCAGAGCAAATCCTCCAAACATCCTATACTTGGTGTTCCCTTCTCTATCTGAGCTGCCTTTTCCCCTAGCATGTGCTGCCAGCTTCCAAGCCATGGAGCAGACCTCCTGGTACTTATCTCAACTATTCTTGGGTGTTCAAATCCCATTCTGTTACTTTATATTCCCCAGATGAGTGCAATCTTTCTATGTCTGTCCCTCTCTTTCTGGCTCATTTCACTTAGCATGATACTTTCCATGTAGAACTACTTGTATACAATTTTCATGACTTCATCTTTTCTAACAGCTGCATAGTATTCTATTGTGTAGATGTACCAAAGTTTCTTTAACCAGTCATTTGTTCTTGGGCACTCGAGTTTTTTCCAGATTTTGGCTATTATGAACAGTACAGCAATGAACATACAGCTGCAGATATCATTTTGACTGTACTTTTTTGCCTCTCTGGGATACATTCCCAGGAGTGGTATTGCTGGGTCAAATGGGAGCTCAATTTCTAATTTTTTTGAGAATTGTCCATACTGTTTTCCAAAAGGGTTGAACCAGTCCCAACAGCGGTGATGGAGGGTCCCTTTCTCTTCACATCCGCGCCAACACCATTGCTTTTGTTCTTTTTTTTTGTTTGTTTTAGTTTTATTATAGTTTTATTTCTTAAGACACAATCTCAAACTTATGCAATTCTTTACATTCATTCTGTTCTGTACTTCAAAACTAGTTCCACTTTGAGGATTCCTTTCCCATTTTCCATCAATGACATCTCCATCCATACATTTCTTTTACTTAAAATAAACACTTATATTCTTCCCTTATAGTCATATTTCACAGGTTTTAACCTCCTTATTTTACTGAACTTAGTATAGCTTGATCTAGCAATAATTTTGGAAAGAAGTTTGCTAATTCGTTTCTCATTTATCATGATTCAGCTGTATTCTGCAGTACAATTTCAAAAGCATTACCTCCATCCTATAGATATTCAAAAGGTTGACAATGCTCATAATTAAAGATCTTATAACATAGAATTCCAAATTCTAGAAAAACATGGAAAAAAGAGAATTAAAATGCTCAGAAGATTCACATTTCTTTTACCTATATATTCCTTTAATCTTTGCCTACTCATCACTTCCAGTGGAATACATTTTGTGATTATATTTTTTCTTTTCTTTTGTTTTGTTTTATTAGTGAAACACCATGTGGTACAGGTGTAGATCTTTAAAAATTACTTAAAACAATTTTTATTTTTCTCCAGTACACAACTCAAATAGTCACATATACAGTTTAAGCACGTGTTTTTATGCAATCTTAAATAACATAATATAGGGAAACAGAGGAAAGTTTTAGATTGTCTATATTTATTTTAGTATGAAAGTCAAATATCCATTGTGGTTTTCTGTTTTATCTCCATTTACTTTTATAATTCTGGAGACAAAACTCTTCTGCTGAAATATTTTAAACTTTAAATTTCTTTTTACCACAAATACATATTGTGTTTTCCAGATATACTCTATACAAAATGCATTAAAATTTTTAACACTTAGGTATTAACTTCAAGACTGTAATAAGCATTAAACTGATAGTCTCCATTCTCAACTCTCACTTAACTTCTCATTAGTCGTCAATTTGCTCGAGCGGGCGCCAGTAACGTCTCCATTTGTCCCTGTCGCATGCTAGTGTAGCCCAATGGCATCTGTTCGCTCCGGGAACATGAAGGGCCTCAAACCAATCGTTCATGATCTTGACGAAGAAGTCTGACCATCTGGTAGGTGGGCGGCCACGCGGTCTCTTGACATCCCGTGGAATCCAATCAGTAACAGCTCTAGTCCAGCAGTCATCTTTAAATCTCATTATGTGACCAGCCCATCTGATTTTCGACACCTTGGCAAATGAGACAGCGTCCCTGATTCTTGATCGTCGACGGATGTCAGAACTCCGGATTCTTTCTCTCATTTGAGTGAACCGTGATATTCCAAGCATAACTCTTTCTATTCTTCTTTGGGAGACCTGAATAGCGTTCTCATCTCAGTAATTAGTCTTATCTAAAACTTGTTCCTCTTTTCCTTATTATTATCCTTAGCCACACATCTAATCCATGAACATATCCCATCACTTCTACTTAAAATATCTCCCAGGATTCCTTTGCTGTTCTCTCTTTCCTTCTTCCTAGCTCAAGCCATTAAAACTCCTTGCTTAGTTTAGCAGTGATCTTTAGACTCATCCTTTGATACTACATAGATTCTTTCAGTGAATCCTTTTGAGATAGAACAGCTAAAAAGATCTCTTTACACATGAATTAGATTATATTTATCCTCTATTTAAAATCTATGATATCTTTTTGTCCTATTTAGAATAACACCTTAATTCCTCAGCCTGACACCCATTCGTTATTTTACATCACTCATCTACTTTCTTACTAGATTTCAAAATCACTGGCTTTTAATTGTTGATATTTCTCTATCATATCAAAATAATTCGCATAGTAGCGCCTGCTATTTTGTCTAACAGATTTTTAGAGAAATGTAAAATTTGTAGCAGATTAACTTCTGTCATTTAGATCTCGGCTTAAATATACCTTCAGAAAATCCTTCTCTGACACCAATCTATTATTTGACATTGAACTTTGAAACACCTTATGCAATGTTTCTCACTGTCTAATATTTCACTGATTTTTCTTTTTCCCATTCTATCTTTGAAATACAAGGTAAGCATCCCAAAAGAAGGACAGTCCATTTGCTTAGGGCAGTAACTCAAGTCCTTGAAAGAACTCCTGACACAGTAAACATTATTTATAAATAGTGTTAGAAAATGTATTTTAGAATAAGTCAGAACAATGCATTCAGTTCCTTGCAGGTGCCAATTAATAACCCTTTGGAGACTGTTTATATGTATACAGCTGTTTCATTTCTTACCAAACTCATGAACAAAAAGGCTCTACCTTCACAGATTAAAGTAACTAAACATTTAGCTTCAAGTGAGCTATGGGTCATCAGCAGGTCTCTGCAGCAAGTGTGAAGACTAAGTGCAGATGATGACCTGTTGAACTGCCAACTCCAGTGACCTCCTAAGTACCTGCCAGGGTTTACAATCTGAGAGTAAACATCAGTGAATCTGAATGTCTTTCAACTTGGAACATTTGATACATTTGATGCTTGGAAATCATCTCCATTTCACTTTTTTATATCTCAGTCTACTCATCCTTTAGTTTTGGGGGCTGATTCATCAGTTTAGAGCCACTCAGCATTTTTCTTTGCCAGTCTTGAAATAAAGGGGTAACCTGGATTTTTCTCTTTTTAAAAACTCTCATTTTTTTCACAGATTCAGATTCAAATAATTTCTTGGAGTACTGTGCAATAAAAAGAAAAAATGATACTCTTTTTCATTCATTTGAACTGAAAATACTTATTTTTTTTGTAATTTTGCACCCACCTTAAAATTTTCTGAGAAATGAAGAGAACCCAATATTTCTACTTACGTATGCAGAACACATAAGTTTGAAATTTGTATTTAGATGTTAATAAATGGTATTTCCTATCAAAGTATAATTTTTCATAACTTCATCTGTATGTGTAAAATAACAAGTGGTACAAGAATTGCTAAACTTTTGAATACAAGGCTTCAACACTGATAATCTCAATGAATTTTTGTTGGTTTGTCTTTTTTGTTTTATTGGTTTGCTTTTGGGCCGCACCTGACATGCTGAGGGATAACTCCTGCCTCTGTGCTCAGGGATCACCCCTGGCAGGGTTTGGAGCACCAGATGGGATGCTGGGGATTGAACCAACATTGGTTTTGAGCAAGGAAAGCACCCTACCCATTGTACTATTGCTTCAGCCCTTCAATGTTTTTTTTTTTCATTTTTCCCTTCTCAATAAAATAGAACTTCCTCAAAATTAATTTTTCTACCTACAAATTGCTGCCCACAAATGGGAAAAAATATTACACATGATACTTAGGAGGCTTCCACATTTCAAGTTCACTCACTTTGTCTCGTGATTAAATAGTAATAGAACAAAAACAAAATCAGTAATTTCCTTTAAATTTTTTTTTTTAAAGTGTATGCAGTAACCAACAATTCTGGCACAAAATTACGTTTTAAAAAGATGCTAACCTCGGGCTGGAGTGATAGCACAGTGCGTAGGGCTTTTGCCTTGCATGCGGCTGACCCAGGTTCGATTCTTAGCATCCCATATGGTCCTCCGAGCACCGCCAGGAGTAATTCCTGAGCGCAGAGCGAGGGCTAATCCTTGAACATCACTGGGTGTGACCCAAAAATTTTAAAAAAAAGATGCTAACCTAATTTCAACCACAGTCTACATAGGGGAAAAAAAATAAGTGCTTTGTAAAACAGCATTTTACCTAGAAAAACAACAGAGGCCCTGTCCTCCTTTAATATAGCTGTTTAAAGAAGCTATCTTTATATTGTTTACCTTTCTTTGAAACTAACTTCAAATACCAATCACTCTGAAAACTCCTGTGCTCTCCTTCCATTCACTAACTTAACCAACTATTGTAAAGCTCTCTAATCTACTAAACTCCCGGATAGTTAAGTAAAATAGTCATAGTCCTAAGAATTAAGTAAAACTCTATTTCTCCCTATAAGCCTTCCATTTTTCCTCTACAAAGTGAAAGTCTTTGGTCAGAGTGATAGAACCGTGGGTAGTGTGTTTGCCTTGCGCATGGACAACTGGTGTTTGATTCCTAACACCCATGATGTCCCCTGAGCCCTGCCAAGAATTACCCTTAAGTGCAGAACTCGGAATAAACCTTGAGCATTGCTGAATGTGACCCCAAAACAAATAGCAACAAAAAATGCTTAAACTTGCTTTATTTCACTTTCAACTTCCAAAAAATTGAATGAAAGAATTGAACCTGCAGATACTTGTAATTCTATTTCTTTAACATGAATTTTCCCAACATTTCTTTTATTTTCTTCTTTATCTTAGAAAACCCGGCAAGCTACCGAGAGTATTCGATATGCCAGACACAGTAACAACAAAGTCTCCAAATGGAGACGTTACTGGGCCCGCTCGAGCAAATCGACGATCAACGGGAGGGCCTTTACCTTTATCTTAGAAAACCATTAAATTCTGAATTACCAAGTCTGAAGTTCTGAAATATATTAATGAAAATTAAATTTTACTTGGGGCTTGAAATGTGAAGTGAAGCAGGCACTGTACAAGAATGCTTGCCTTAAACATGGCTGAACCAAGTTTAATCCCTAGTACCCTATATGGTCATATGGTCCCTTGAACCCTGCTAGGAGAGTAATCTCTGAGTGCAGAGTGATGAGTAAGTCTTGAGCACTGCTGGTGTGACCTAAAAATTTTTAAAGAGCAAAAAAAAAAAGAAAGAAAGAAAAACCAAACAAATAAATTCTATTCTCTTAGAGGGGTGTAAATGAAATGTGCATCTCATTTAAAAAGGAAGGCCCAACTTTATTAATTTACCTTCCCAGGAGCTGGAGTGATAGCACAGCGGGTAGGGCGTTTGCCTTGCACTCGGCCAAACTGGATTTGATTCCTCCATCCCTCTCAGAGAGCCCGGCAATCTACAAAGAGTACTCTGCCCACTCGGCAGAGCCTGGCAAGCTCCCCGTGGCATATTCGATATGCCAAAAACAGTAACAATAAGTCTCACATGGAGATGTTACTGGTGCCCGTTCGAGTAAACCCATGAACAACTGGACAACAGTGCTACAGTTAGTGTTTTTTTAAATTATTTTCACATAACAGCCAGGCTGTTTTCACTTGGGGCATCCCAGAGGTGGGCAGGCGAGAGCCCTTGCCACCCCAAGGGACCCAGCCCCGGCAGCCAGCCTCCACTACCCAACTGCCTACACGCTCTAGGACACTTTCTGGACACATCATAAGACACTTCCTACCCTTTTTTCATAATTATCACACCATGTTTGATGGAGTTCAGACTGTAGACAACAAATCATAGAGATAAATATATAAATACAAGCCTCTCGGAGAGCCCGGCAAGCTACCAAGAGTACCTTGCTCACACAAGCAGAGCCTGGAAGCTCCCCGTGGCATATTCGATATGCCAAAACCAGTAACTATAACAGGTCTCATTCCCCTTGACCCTGAAAGAGCCTCCAATCGTTGGGAGAGACAAGTAAGGAGATGCTGCTAAAATTTGAGGCCTGGGACGAATAGAGACTTTACTGGTGCCCACTCGAGTAAATCAACGAACAATAGGATGAGAGTGATGATGAGAGTGACAGTGATTTTCACATACATTTCCTAGTTTAAAGTTACGTTCATATAGATAGGACTAGACTCTCAAGGTTAGGAGACTGAGAATTGGAAGTTTGAGCTTTTAATTCATAATTGGAACTTCATTCAACTTTCCAGAATTTTATTCAATGTCACTTTCATGTGTTTCAGAATTTTCTTTATTTGAATCATCTCTAAAATGATGATATTAATCAAAATAACATGGGGTTTATGAACATACTATATTAACTGCTTCAGTTTACACTTAGACACTGTGTGAGGCCTTCCCCTCCGAAGTCCTGTTGCCTTACATGTGCTGGGCATTAACAAGCCCAGGCCTTGCTTTTCATTAAGGACTGTCATTAAACTTGAAATCACTGCTTTTTATGGCATCTCTAGCTATGAGTGTTAGAATACTGAAGTTCTTCCATCTTTATCCTTCGCGTTCTTATTCTCCTTTTTTAAAGAGAAACACGTCATTGCAGGTAAAATGGTTATTTGTTAAGTGTAAAGTCTGCCATAATGTTTAAAATGAGGGAGTTCACCTGGATGTCCAGTACTGTCTGCGGTGCTGAATGGTCTCGGAGATAGCTCTAGCAGAGACCTTAAGCCACTTGCTCTTCATGGTTTTGGAGAGAGATCCACGCTCATGGCTCTATCATCGCTGTAGGATTCAGCTTAATGCCCCGGGATTATAATGATCTTTGATCAAGTTCAATTATTTAAGAAAACATGTTGGTAGGATTCACACACTGTATAGCTGACTCACCGATAATTGGTTTTCTCATACTGGAGAATCTGTCAAAGAGGACTTACATTTGTTTTTAATTTAGGGGGTTTATTTTGGGCCATACTTGGTAGTGCTCAGGGCTTACTCTGGCTCTATTCTCAAGGAAATCACTCCTGGCAGTGCTCAGAGAACCATATGGGGTGCCAGGGACTGAAGTCGATACTGTTGTACTATCTCTTTGGCCCTATTATTTTCATTTTTAACACAACTTATTTCTCAGAGGACCTAACCACAACAAAGAACATATATTTTTTTTAAATATCAGTAAGCTTTATAGCAACATCTGTCTATCTATATTATGATTTCCCACAATGTTTGCACCCCTTATCTAGGAATTTCTATCTTGGGAAATCACTTTCAGAACATTTTATTTTTATAAAAGAATTTTATGGATGAGGATGCTCAGTACAACATGATTTATGGACAGAAAAAAGGTGGAAATAATGACCAACAAAACAGATGTGTTATATAATACTTAGCACTCATTTACCTTTGCTAATCAGGAAAGGAAAAAACTTCTGATGCATTAAGATAATAAAATACATTTTATTTTTTAAAATTTTCTAAAATTTTTGGGTCACACCAGCAATGCTCAGGGGTTACTCCTGGCTCTGCACTCAGGAATTAGCCCTGGCAGTGCTCAGGGGACCATATGGGATGCTGGGAATCGAACCCGGGTCGGCCTCGTGCAAGGCAAATGCCCTACCCGCTGTGCTATCAATCCAGCCCCACGAAGTACATTTTAAAAAGCAAAATTAAATGTAGAAGATGTTTAAAGCTGTATCAATAAAACAAGTAAATATAAGATAGAACTATTCAGCATGCCAATTTTATGGCCTTCAGGTAATTTTTATAACTTTTCTATTTCTATGCTAAATTTCCCCAAATTATAACCAATTAATAACTAATATTTAATTAAAGTAAATATCCAATGGCTAGATGATCAACATTGCATAGCATCAAAAATTACATTTCAATATCTATCTATCTATCTATCTATCTATCTATCTATCTATCTATCTATCTATCTGAGTTCTGATTCCAGCCTTGCTACTTCTCATGTTACAACAGAAAATCATACAATAGATGCTAAGCAAAGACTTGGACACAGTGACCAATGCACGGCCTCTGCATTAAACAGTGTCTTCCCAGGCACGAGGTAATGTTTCAAACCTCAATTGATGAACATCAGTTATTTATTCAAAAACCGTCCACTGAATTCCTAGTAGGGACCGTTCATTGTATTCAATAGAGTAGGCCAAATCTAGATTCTTTCTTTAAAGAACCTTTAAGGTAGGGGAGAACAATGCCCTGCATAAAGGACCATAATAGACAGTCACAAGTGGTTAAGGGCCAACAGGAAGCACAGATTCAGTTAAAGCATCATGAAAGTCAGAAGCGGTGTTGTATGAAAGGTCAATGGCATTAGAAAGGACGTCCAAGAATTTATGGTCTGGCCCTGACCACCCCAGCATTTCACAGAACTGCTGATTGTCTCACTGCTCTGCTTGAATTGTGCATAGAGATTCCCTAGTATCTCTTAGGTACTTTTAAAAAATCCCAGTGGTAAACATCTGGACTCAACACAGAAGCCTCCAGCAGTTTGCCTTATGGGCAGCCACCAACAAGCAGGCAAAAAACACAACACGTGAGTAGCGTGCAATGCTCTGAGCTTTACTCCTCCTAATCCCTCAGTCTTTTTCCTTTTCATAGGCTAGTCAGGAGCATCGCACTTAGCAAACCGTTAGAGCATAAGAAATAACTTTCCTCCAAGGGGGCCAGAGAGGGCCTGCTGAGAATGCTCCCTGTTAGACATAGAAAGTTACAGGGACTCAGATAATTACAAAGTCCTGCTTTGCCTCCCTTGAAGGGATAAATCTTGTTTTTTCTTCCTAGCTTTTGTCTGTTGGTAACCTAAGGTCAACTGAAGTTAATTCTTTTGGATGGTTCTTGAGAAAACCTTTTCACTCTATACTTCCAGGCAAAAATCTTGACTTCAACTTAAAAAAGAAACTAAAAGGACCCACCTCTCAAAACAGTTACATGAACCCTCTTAACCCCTTAACTTATAGCTGTATTTCTCAGTGTCTTTATTACCCAGAGACGACCTTCCCCACAACTTTCCTCTAAATATTTAAGATAGTTCAACTTTTCCAGCTATTGTTTTCATTTCTCTGAATAGCCTCAATCTCTTTAAAATGTATTCCTTAGATTTATTTATGAAACTTTACAATTGCTTTCAGCAGCATCAGAAAATAGCTTTTATGTTCTCTACCTCTTTTTCCATGCATCCTTTTCTCTCTGGTCTTTCTACTAATTAGCATCTACATATGTAAAGATACGAGCAATCCAGTATTACAGCTTTCTTTAGAGCAAGGATTATATTATTCATATATAAAGAACACAAGAGAGGGAGTTATATTCTCACAACATTAATATTTATTTTTTCAGCATCCATTTTGAAAATACATTTTCCAAAGTATCATGTGGGAGATAAATGTGGGAAATGATATGCACCAAGTATTCGAACCACTCAAAAAGTCACTCATCTTTACTTCAACGAACTCTATGCATAGCCATAAGAGAACTGTGACTGCAGAGTCAGCATAATCGTAAAAATCATTAGGGAGTGAGATTGTCAGGGATGATGCAACCACACAGCATCCTCTTTAGATAATCAGGTGAATGAAGAAAGGATTGGAGACATCTGAGCATGCTGCCTTCCTCCCTTTGGAAATTTAGATAGATTTAGATAGGTTGAGACGTGAGATATAAAAAAAAATGTGAGATAAGAATAATAAGTTGTCCACTGCAGAGTCTGTTTTATAGAATGACAAGGACAGGGTGATAGACTTAATCAATGTATAGCAAAGGTGTGCGTTCATAACACAGTGGAAAGAGAAAGAACGGGGGTGGGGGATGAAACAAATAAAAATCATAAAAATAAACACACTGCAGCCCTAGGGCTCATCCAGTGCCATGGATGCACAACCAAGTTTGGGAGAAGAAGGTAATACAAACTTGTGTTATTCTTGTTGGTAGTTGTGATCAGGCTGTAAGGAGCAGTATTAAAGTGCCCCCACTGGGCCCCAGGATTCCACTACACTCACCTACCAGGGGCCAGCTCTAGGCCGAGCATCTAACTTCTTTAATCCTGTTCTGCCACATGTAAAATAGATTTAACAGCTATACAAATCTGATTTCACTTCAGTGGAGATTAAAGTTGTGCCAGCAAAGTACTTTAGCAGATTGCCTGAAATATAGTAAATATCAATAAAAGTTAGCTGTTCGTTGAACTCATTAGGGAATAGAACGAAACCCTCACAATTCTAATTTCAAAGGATCAAGAATAAGAAGCAAAGACTGGGAGGGCACAAGAGATTGAAACTGAACATGAAAAATAAAATGAATTAAGGAATCACTTAAGAGTGCTGGAAAATATTTTATTCATTCAGTGTGAAATTTTTAACCATTTCTACATGTAAAAATTGTGTGCCAATCTTCTTGCACTAAATTTTATCATAGATACTCTTCCCCAAACCCAAATCTCCTGAATATGAAAACTAGAATTGGGGTGCTAAGAGGGAAGGTAGGGAAATCACTCATTATCTTGGCCATTGCCTTGATATTGGTGAGGCTTAATTTAGGAAAATAATAATAACGACATAATCTCTCAAATGAATCTATTCACATCACTTTCCAGGGATCTCTGTCTAATGAAATAATCTGTCATTTCAATGGTGAAGTTCTTTCTAAAATTTCTTTTGATCCTTCATGCAGGACACAAAACAGAATTGCACAAATACTTTAATGCATCTACTTTTTTTTTCCTTCTGGTATCTGCTCTAGGTACCAGATCCCACTTAAAAAATTGTGTTTGACAAGAGATTGCTCTGCCACAGAGGCAGGGTGGGATGGGGGGGGATGGGGGTGGGAGGGATATTATCCATGGTGGTGGAAAATGGGCACTGGTGGAGGGATGGGTATTTGATCATTGTATAATCGAAACCCAAGCACAAAAAAATTGTAAATCTACAACTGTACCTCATGGTGTCTCACTGATAAAAAAAATTGTGTTTGTGGGCAAGAGAGATAGCTCAATGGGCTGGAGTGCATGAAGGCTGAAGTTGGGTTCCCAGCACTGCCCCTAGTCCTCTTTGCACTACTATGGGTAGCCCCTGAGCACACTGAATGTCCCTTAAAACCACACAGCAACTATCAAATGCTTTAAAAATAGCTACCACCGCCCTTTAGAAATATCTGTTAGCTGCTATAACCAAGGGTAAGGCATTGGGTGGGACTGGAGCCATAGTACAGAGGGTTGCGCGTTTGCCTTGCATGGGGCCTGACCCAGGTTCCATCCACAGCACCCCAAATGGTCCCCTGAGCACTGGTGGGGGTGATTCCTGAGTGCAGAGCCAGGAGTAAGCCCTAAGCACCACCAATTGTGGTCCTAAAACAAAACCCAAAAAAGGCTGAGTCTTTTGTTTTGTTTTGGTTTCTACCTTCTTTGCTGTTATTGTCGATATGCTGGATCTGGCACTCATAGGTATGCTCAGTGGGGGTCCCACTTCTTTAGTTTTGGTACTTGTGTGCGTGGTACTTGCTCGCCGGAGTCATTAATCCAGTTGTAGTGATCCTGAACATTTTGGCAGTTGTGCCCTGCTCACTGAGGATCAGTGGGGGTTGCTGGGATGTACACACACACACACACACACACACACACACACACACACACACACACACGCTTTCCAGGGGTCCCCCTTCCTGACTGTGGTGGTTTCCGTGGCCTTTTAAGGGGGTGATGCTCAGCAGGGGGTATCCCGTATTCGATTGTGGTGCTTACACACACACAGCCGGAATTCGCTTAGGACTTAGGGAACACAGAAGTAGATTTGCGAAGCTCAAATTCTGAAAGTAGAACTTGCGGTCCTATGTGGCAGCTGCAAAGACTGATCTCACACATTTCAGGCTTCTATAGCGCTTCTAAACTTCTACTCCAGCCCCTGGGCCACAGGTCTCGATTTTATTAATAAGGGAGACTTTCAAAACATGAAGTAAAGCCTGATTTAAAGCGCTTTTGAATTACTTCTTTATTGGTGAACACATTATTGAACTTTTCATGATCCTGCTGCTAATCCTTTAGAAAACGTTTAAACTTGCTTGTCTTCTGGACCTCTCTGAGTCTTTTGTATTCAAATCGATACCTTTAGGAACGCTTTATGCCTGCTGACATGTAAACAGCTCATTCTCTTCACCACTGGTCGTTTCCTCCTGCAAGCACTAATTCTGTGTTCAGTTTGACAGGGACAGATGGAGTTGCCTTCCGGTCCCCTAACTTTTGCAGCAACAACAGGATTCTTTATAGGGCATCTGACCTCACCTGCTGCTGTTTTGTCCAGAAAGCCCATATTTTTCATCTACTTTAATTGAACCCAAGTGTGTTCCTTTATGACCCTACTTTTTGTAATTTGTCACATTTACTTTTTTGGTGGATTGCTTTGCATCAACTTTTCTGATAAGAGGGTTTGTGGTTATAGATCGCTATACCACGCTGCAGAGAGAGAAGCACCTTCACTTTTCCTCAAAAGTGCTTATTTTATTTGTGACAGCTGATCCAATCTACCTGGTTCAGGTAGATTTAAGTAGATTTAAATGTAGATTTAAATGTTTGTCTTAAATGTTAAATATGTAGATTTAAATGTTTGTCTTAAATGTTTTAAGACAAACATTTAAAAACAAAGATATGATTTTTTTTCAAACTAAGGTATAATGATTTACAAAATTGTTCATCATAGAGTTGCAGGTAACATTCTACCATCAACTCCATGACCAGTGTGACCTGGCCCCTACCAGTGTCCCCAGGTTCCTTCCGACTCCCAAGCCTTCCTCAGTGCCACGCACACTTCGAAACTTGGATGTTGTACTTTAGATCTTCTGCTTCCAGTGGTCTTAGTTGTGGATTTTAGATATATACACATACCTCACCTCTAAGCCATCAACATGCTCCCCAAACTTTGCCCCGTTATTTCTCTCTTCTAATTTCCACTTAGATTTATTTTTTTCCTATCCCTCTCATTTCTATAATCTAGGGTCAATGGTAATCTTGTTATGTTCCATTTTGTTATCTTGCTTTCCCTTGCGAAGACACACTTTCTAAAAATAAAAATAATTTACTCCAAGATCAATTCTCTACTTAAAACATATTACTGTTAAATACTTAATAACATTCTGACATTTGACATTTTAATACCATTAAAATACCTCAAGTTCCTCTGTCATTCTCTTTCCTTCTTGGCTGAAAGAAAATTAAGTAAAAAAGTTATGTACGTTATATAAGAAATTAGGTAACAATTCTGAGTTCTAGACTATAATTTCTGAGATTTCCAAGTGGCTCTGGGGCTGATATTCAAATCAGTGGGAGACTAGATTTTAAAAGGAAGTCAGCTATAAGTTGAGCAAAATTGGCGGTTAAGTGTCTACAAATGGACCATCAGCATGCACTTACAGTTAACCAGACAAAAGGAGTGTTCACTTTCCTCTCACAGGGACAGAAGTGGATTTACCTAGAGCAGTATCAGGCATCTGTACTGCTTCAAAGTACTGATTCAAGGCCACTGGCAACTTTCACAGACACTAGCTAGATGTTGGGTCTAGAAAGAGGAGAATTTGCTAAGACTCTCACCATGAAGGTCTTTGTCCTTCATTTGATCTCACATCAATCGTTAGTAAAATCTATTTAGTACAAACTCATCTTTTTAATTAATTTTATTTTGGAAACTTGAGGGCCCCCCAAGGCAGTGATTGGGGAGCACAGAGGTAACTCCTGGTGATACTTGGCCAGCCAGAATGCACGGTTCAGTGTTCACCTAACAGTCCAGTACTATTTGGCCCACGGTGTTTGGGGTCATCAGGGCCACCTCAGCGGTGTAGATGGGAGGGGGCCAAAGTTGGGACTTCACATGGTAAGGATTGTGTTCCAGCCCTTTGAACTCTATGCTGACCCCATGTTCATCTTTTTGAGACACACAGTTTTATGTTAGTGAAAAACTGTAAAGAGCAGCTGAGTTATTGCACTCTTATGTTCTTTGATGTTCCACTTCTGAGGCCTTGAGAATGCCTTTACTTCTGATTCCTTTATCTTTGGAATGGGCCAAAGACACCATCTCTTCTGTCGGCAAAAATGGAATAGCTGTGGGTGTGCTTCGTGCTTTTCAATGTGTACTTTAGTAAGTTTGCATTGTTGCATTGGTCTGGGCTTAGCTACCTCCACCTCTCCCCCAATAACCCTGAAGAAGTGCTGAGGCTGAGCAGAAGGAAGGAGTTATCTGGAGCATATGGAAGACCACTAGAATCTCATATCTTATTCTCCCCTCTTACTGCTCTCAGTGCTTTGTCTTGACTGCAGTTAGATGCTAGTAACACTTACTTGATTTCTCTTGTGATGAGTTCCCATTTGGTTTTCTCAGTAACATTGTTTTTATATACCTAGCACATAGACTTGCTCTCTCCTGACACCACACATTAGCGCCGAGAAGACTAATAGACCGTAATGTCTCCTCTTCTAGCAATCTACTCTCTTTAAGGCTTTGGCACTGATTTACTCTGTCTGCTTCTTGGGCATTATTTTCTGCCTTGTCAAAAGTCATCAAGGTTCAGGCCTAAAGAGGTAGTAAGGGACTAAGATGTTTCTCTTGAATGCAGCAGACCCTAATTCCATTCCCTTGTCTTACATGTCATCCCCCAGCATCACAAAGAGTGATCTCTAAGCACAGGGTCAGGAGTGACCTATGAGTAGTACCAGATGTGACCTTAATAAACAATACTAGAGTAACCCTGACAACCCCAGAACCACCCAACTAGCCGCATACAGTATCACCAGGCTGAGAAAACAGTCACTCTCTACACTGGTTTTAGTATTGCCAGCGTTACTCTAGTATTGTTGTGGGAGTGGGGAGCATGAAGTTCTGGGGATCAGACTCTAGGCACGAGTGCAATACATTGTTCTGAAACTATCTCTGTTGCCCACAAGTTAATGTTTCAAATGGGTTGCATTCATTCAGTACTGATTATTTTGTTGGTGTTGTTTGTTTTTTTTTAAAGGCCAGAAATCCATGCCTCATTAAGGAGTAGTAACAATTGAACAGGTAGCATTGGGATCTTGCGCAATGGAAAAATATTAAGTGTGGGGGTAAGTGGGTGTGAAATAGATAAAAGTTGACAAGGGAAATGTTCATCTGATTTAAAAGATAATGACTGGGGCCAGATATAGGACAGTGGGTAAAGTGCTGGCTGTGCATGTAGCCAACCCAGGTTCTATAACTGGTACCACACAGGATCCCCTGAACCCTGACACAAGTGATTGCTGAGCACAGAAACAGGAGTTAAACCCTGAGCGGCTACAGGTGTGGCTCAACCCCTTTTTACCCCAAAAGTCACACGTGATAACATGACAGACATTGTGAAATCAGGGAAGTCTTTTAGAAAAGATTGTTCTTTTTATCTGGGTTATCAAGAGCCAATGGAAGGAAACAGGACTGATCACCTAAGAAATAAAGACAGGAAGTATACAGAGTTCTAGAATTAAAACTAAGAGTGAGCAGATCATAATTGAAAGAGACAAATCATTCTACAAGTTTCCTCTCTGACAATACTGTCTCCTTTCACAAATTGTCAGTTAATTTTCTGGTAAATCAGTTAATTTATTTTTCTTCTTTATGTGCTCACAGGCTTTTAGCAGGCAATTGGTCATATAACATTTGAAAGAAGTTTTATTCCAGAGATCAAATAAGACATTATTCTGTCTGATTTCTTTTGAGCAATCATGGTGACTGTGGAGAAAGATGTACATTAATTTTTATGGAAGAATACTTGGCAATTTATTTTCTATAGAGTTTTTAAGACATTTTCCATATTTGATTGGATTGGAAAGAAATATGTTCTGTAAGATTCTTTTTTGGACAGCACAAGAGAATTACTAATGATTATCTCATTTACTACCCTTGATTGTAAATACCTTCAATTTCTTTAGTCTTTATATATGACCTGTTGTAAATATTGACAGTTATGTTGTTAGAAAGAATAACACAGGATGGCTTTTCTTAAGCTCCAAACTGAATTTTGTGGTTAATTGATTGGCCAGCTGGCCCTGCTATCTTGACCTCCACAAGAGCCAGCAAGATTGATTGTTCCAACAGCCTTTCATGGTGCACTGAAGCATTCAGATCTATCTTTTGTTATTTGGGAAACACTAAGTTCTTATGTAGCACATTATTTAGAAGAACTCAGTGGCTGATGAGTTGGGAGGCAGGCAAATGCCCAACTGGAAGACAATGTCTGAGGATCAAAGGAGTCGAAGACACAGAGAGTTCATAAAATGTGAATACAATTCCAGGGCAGGATTGATGATTATGGAAGCAGAAAGCCAATCAAGTTAAATATTCATTCTAGCAACAAGTCCGACGGTCTCACTGAGACCCATCTCCCTCCCAAGTTTCCTCAGCTTTTCAAGGTTTACACAAGGAAAGAACAAAGCTATCAAGGATGCGTTCATTCCAGAAAACCGGCTGCAAGATGGCATGAATCAGAGGTCAGCAACTACCACTGAGAGTTCATTGCATTCGGCCTTAGAAAGAACAAGGCTCAAACAGCAGTTCTGCTACATTGGTTGTGTCATCAACACCAATGAGCCCTAATGAATGAGAAATTTAGGATTATTCAGCCATTTCTTCAGGAACTTTTTTCTCCCAAAACAATATCTGAAACTTATGTGTTAGGTGTTCTCTTGAGCTCTTTCACCTATGGATATTCTGAGTCTGGTGGTAGAAGGGCATTTTAAACAGTAAGGAACAGGGATGTGGTATCTAGCTTCAAGAACATAATCATAATATAGTTACAGAACATTAGAGGTATTTGAAGATCCAGGCTTGCTGCCTACGTTGTTCACATGGCATTGTAAAATTTCAGCTTTTAGTAACTTTTGGGAGAAGAGTTTGGATGTTGGTAGAAAGAGAAAATATGAAGAGCAATTAAATCCATAAATTAAGGCTGAATGATAAATATTAAGCTGGTGTTGACACAAAAATTATTACATTTGTCTTTTGGCCTCTCATAACATGTAGGTGAATTCCCTGGATGGTGCATAAAATGCTTTGATTTGATTATAGGTTCAAGTTTGAAAAAACATTCTCATAAGCTCCTAGGGATAACTTTATCCAAGCTGTTCTCTTTCCAGTTAACTTTCTATCTTTACCAGTAACACAGTCCAAATACAATAGATAACACTAGGTATTTAGAAAATTACAACATAAAATGCATATATATCTATAATTCTCAGCCATATAATTTTCAGGAACAATTGAAATGTTGAAATTGCCTGATCTTTTCAAGTGAATGTTGTCACTTTGACCCAGGCAGATGAGACATATAACAACAATGCCAGACAGCAGTCTCAAGCATCCTTCTGTGGCATAATAACTCAGCAGTAGGCTTTGCTAATGGTGTTTATGTGCTGCCAGGCTGGGATTGGCCCTTAAGGAAGGAAAAATTTGCCCAGTGAGCAGCTTCTGCATGGGGGGCCATTGGGCTGCCCCCGGGCCCTTTTAGGTGACTCTCTGCAAGAGGAATCCCCGCAGGCCAAAGCCTTTTGCAATGAGTCGTGTTCAGTTATTACTGTAAGATCCATGCTGCATTGAAAATGACTTAAGATATGGAGATAATACCCTAAAAGTCATGACATAAATACATGTCGTGAAGGTATGTGAAGAGGTCATGGTCATGTTTGAGAAATTATGTATTTATTTGATGCCATTCAATGAAAAGCAAACAATCCCCAAACAAAGATATCCCAAAGTTTATTGCAGAGAACTGCGTCCTAAAATCAAACGGCACCATAAAGTGCAGCTTCTCAACTGTCAGTCATGATATGAGGAGGGAAGTGTATACCAAAAAAAGTCAGGAATAGTGAGTACTTATATAGAAAAAGGGAAAGTAATTTAGAACAGAGGACTGGCCTATCTGAGTTAGCCTTTTGGTCTAAAGATGACCTGAAACACGAAGCAAATGAATGATGTCCAATGTGCTTTAGGTTTCATTTGACGCCCACAGCTGAAACTACCTCTCTGGGGTGTGTGTCTTTACCTCAGCAAAGAATATAATTAAATTTGGAAATTATCTGCAATGCTACTTGTTCAGACCTGTTATTTCTACTTCCTGAAAGTTGTATTGAGTTCTGTACTAAGAGTTTTCACGGTTTACTCAGAAGGGGCTATGTCTAAGGCTCCGGGTAACTGAAATAAACTATAAATCTACATCTAGTCTTTCAAGAAAAAGAAATGTAAAAGACAGGTCTTAGCAGGGTGCTAAGGAATCTCAGCCTCACGGTTT
The DNA here is from genome assembly GCF_029834395.1 of Sorex fumeus. NCBI lineage: Eukaryota > Metazoa > Chordata > Mammalia > Eulipotyphla > Soricidae > Sorex > Sorex fumeus. Next base: position 28,148,356 of record NW_026606090.1, on the reverse strand, counting down.
GTGTAACTCATGGAAAAAGTGAATCATTAAGCTGAACAAACTGAGCCCAACTTATTCATCAGAGTTGAAAGGAAGAGGGGAAAGAACTGGGTGCAAATGAGCAGGAGTACTTTCAAAGAGATAGGGTGCTGTTTCCCATTTTTTTAAAAAAATCATTGTTTTCAACAAAAGAAAACAAATTTTATACATCTGAACATTCCTATATACATGGGAGAAGAGGCAAAAGAATGAGAAAGAGTTTAAGGAGGCCATTATCTGAGGATTTAAACAGAACCACAAATATCTGGAGGATACCTATGGATGAAACATTAAAAAATTGAAATGGCAGAAGTAATTTACTCAAAACATAGTCACCATAGCTGGAGAATGTGTCAAATGAGTGATCAAAAAAAAAAAAATAGAAGGTCAGGAAAGTGAGCTACTTTTGATGGAATACTCTGAACACTGACTCTCAGTGATTAAGTTTACAGACTCTGGAGTAATACTGTGGGTTTTGTTTGTTTGTTTGTTTGTTTGTTTTTGCCTTTTTGGTCACACCTGGTGATGCATAGGGTTTACTCCTGGTTCATACACTCAGGAATTACTCGTGGTGATGCTCAGGGGATTGTATGGGATGCTGGGAATCGAACCTGGGTCGGCCACGTGCAAGGCAAATGCCCTACCCACTATGCTATCACTCCAGCCCCTCTGGAGTAATATTGTTTGGATTCAGATCTCAGTTTTGCCACTAACAGTTTTGTGATCACAGAATAATTAACTCTGATTTAATTTCTTTACCTCTCATAAAAAGCTATTGTAGTCTGTAGTAATTTCTGGATGGAATATATAAATAGATCTACTGTACTTAGGACAGTTTCTTCAGAGTCTTCTGAAGGAGCTAGACTTTTCAGTTGCCTTTAAGAATGAATTGAATTGAGAACTGGATTAAGTTGTGGAGAGAGGTGTTGGTGTCAATGTCATTGTAAGTGGGAATGTGGAACAGAGCACAATCTGGTTTGTCTCAACATCCTAGTGAGGGGAAGAACATTAGGGTTTAACTATTAAAAGACCTGAACACTAATGTAAATAACTTGCTTTTTATTTTATAAGATAGGTTTACACTTTGATTTTCTTTACAGTCCAGTAATTGGTGTTGTTATAAGTAACAGAAAATTATTTTAAAAACATGTTTTGGTTTTCAAAGTACACCTGGCTAGTGGTGTTCAAAACTTATCCATGGCTCTGCACTCAGGGATAATTCCTGACAGTCCTGGGGGACCACGTGGGATGCTGAGGATGGAAATGGGTAAGTCACATGCAAGGCAAATGCCCTACCCACTATGCACTCCCTTAAGATGATTTGTTTTTAGGGACTGAAGGTACTTATCTTGCATGTATAAGACCCTGAGTTTGATCCCTGATACCAATATACACACATAACTGTGAATACTTAATTATAATCAAGCACCTGTAATCAAAGCCAACAACAAAATTAATGTGCCAGAATAATGACATGCAAAAATCAACGATATGTTGGTAACCAGCTCCCTGGAAAAGTATTATTTATATAAATACTCTCGTTGTGTTCAATTAAAATCAAAGTGACAGGATTGAACAGGAGTTGGGCAGGGGCACAGTCAGCTCTCGTGAGCAGGTGTGAGGAGCAGAACAGGCTCCAGTACCCCCCCCCCTGCATTGCACCTGCTGTCTACAATTGCAAATTGAGATCCTTGAAAGCACCTACCTGTGCCTTATCCCCAATACAATCTCATCAAATATTTATGTGTATTGGTATAGGTAAGAAGTCACAAGTCTATACATCCATACAAATAGGTTCCATTATCTCTACCACTTATATATGAATCTCAAAAATCTTTATTACTTGCACTTACTTTATAGCAAGAATCAAAGCTTGGGTTTCCATTTTTTCTCTTTCCTTGTTCTCTAATAGTTGTAATTCCATCGTGATGAATTCTCTTTGTATGTTTCTTTCTCTTTTTACATCACTAAAAACCAAAGCCTTCTTTAAAACGTGAAAACCATGTGCTAAAAACCAGTCTCCTGGGACGGAGGATAGTGCAGTGCATAGGCTCTTGCCTTGCACATGGCCAACGCAAGTGTTCCATATAGTCCCCTTCTCACCTCCAGGTGTGACTCCTGAGTGCAGATCCAGGAGGTATTCCTTAGCATCACTAGTGTGGCTCCCAAACAAGCAAATGAAAAGGCCAACCAAAGCCTTCTGGTCCCCCTGCACAGATCTGGTTGAAAACCCTATGCCCTGGGGACCCCAACCTCACCTCCCTTTATTGTTTCGCCAGGACTTTTCCAAGGCTATGGGTCACTATCTGGGACCATCCATGTGCTGGGAGTAGGGGCAGTGTCCCGAAAAGAGAGGTTGTATTCAGCGGGCAAAAGGAAGTATTCACAGTTATGTGTGTATATTGGTATCAGGGATCAAACTCAGGGTCTTATACATGCAAGATAAGTACCTTCAGTCCCTAAAAACAAATCATCTCAAGGGAGAGGTTGTATTCAGCGGGCAAAAGGAAGCAGATTGACTCGGGGTCCTAAGGATGGGAGCAGTAAGGGAGGAGATGGGACAGAGAGGAGACAGAAGTTGCTCGTAGGTGGGTTGCATTGAAACTCCAGATTCTCTCCTTCTCCATCAAGGTTTCTCTAACCTGGTTAGTGTTAGAGAACTACCTATTTTGACTGATTGATTGATTGATTGATTGTATTTTTATTAATTTATTTTGGTTTTGGTTTGGGGACCACACTCAGCAGTACTCTGGGCTTACTCGTGACTCTATACTCAGAGATCACTTGTGATAGGTCTCTTAGATGATCCACCATATGTGGTTCTAGGGCTTGAACCTGGGTTGACCACGTACAAAGCAAGTACTTCGTCTACTGACCTCTATGACCCAGGAACTACTTGCTATTAAAACTCACTTACACCAAATGTAAACTGACTAATTGACAGAAATCTCTCACCTATAGGGAGAGGGTATGCAGTTATGTGCCATCCCCTAGTCCAAAGACTGGCACAAGGTACATCATCAATTAAGTCTGCATGATGCTGCATTTGAGTGATGTGAAGAAGCCTGAAACTATTTATACATATACATATATTGATTGGAGAATATACATATATTGATTGGAGAATTGGAAGTGAGCATTTCCCAGTTCTTTTGTTCACTTGTCTTGTTACTCTTCCACACTTCTTATGTTTCTGAAGGAACAGTTTGCCTTGGTTCATGGTGATATCTATTCACTGGTGACACAAATTTATCCTCTGGCATATGGAAGGAATGTCAGAAAGACTATCAGAAATTCTCCACTCATATTGCTTCCAAAGAGGCATTCAGAGAGGCTGTGTAATTAGCTCAAGTGATAAAGCACATGCCTAGTATGTGTGAGGACCTAAGTTTGATCCCTGGCAGTTCATGTTCCACCCCAACTATCTATGGATAAGAACACTGTTTATAGAACAAGGAGCAATCACATAATGAGCCAGAACAATCATCTGATTCTTTTGACTCATAATGAACCAAATGTGCTAGGGAGAATTTCAGTTGCAATCTGATATCTGCTTCCATCCCCAACTATTTTCTGACCATAAATATAATGTTTCTAGACCTCTCCTGTCATTATCTGGATTTATAGCAAAGTATTTCTACTCCATTCTGACAATCAGTGTCAGCATCCCTCTCCAATCTCTCCATCCCTCTCCAAACTCCCTCCCAATCTGCAACAAGCCCTCTTAATAAACACATTTTTTTTCGGTTTAATCATTATTGTTAGGGTACCGTGCTTATATTCGTGTTGGCTATAGTGGTTTTGATGTGTCTAAGACTATCTTGTGCTCATTATCTGCCATATTTTCTTATTTTTGAACTGCCCCATCTTCCAACTAACAAATCTTTTCTAGAATTCCTTTTCTTCATTCTTATCTTTGCTATGATTTTATGCCAAGCTCTCTGAGGGAAAGGCAGGAACTCCATATAGTCTTCCTTTGAATTCCCCTCTGCACACAGAGATGGAGAATCTTAATCTATTTACTCTTTTGTGTATGTAATATTTGTCATGTAAATTTTCTTTTTTTGCTGAGAAGGGATGTTACAGGTGTGAAGGGACCTCCAAACATATCCCCATCGTTTATGCAGCTTTTATCAAATGTCCACCAGCTTTTAGAATGTTTATGTCCAATTTTTAGAAACAAAAACTTCTTGGAGAAGTCATCTGAGGATTTGATTCAAATGATAAATAGAACAAAGATCATGTACCAAGGAGACAGTCTGACTACTAGGCAATACTCAGTGACAAAAGAGAGAAAATAGGGTGAATGTGCTTCCCTAGGCTATTTTAGTGCTCCTGGACAAAGCATTGAACACATTATATCGTAGCTGTCATTGTGCAGAAGAAATAAGAAATAACATATATTTTGAATTATCCTGATTTAAGGATAGAATTAAATGGAAAAACATGAGAGAAGGGAGTCAAATTCAATATAGATTTTAGAAGCTGGACATCAATGAAATGTGGTGACATTAATGAAAATACAGAAGTTAAGATGTGTTTGGTAAAAACATGATGAGTTTTTTTTTTTCAGTTTAGTGAAGTCAAAGTGACTATTTGAAATCCAACTAACGCTGTCCAGCAGGCAATGTGAGAGAGAAGCAATATCAGATGTCACTGTGTATTGTCCTAGCCTAGTTATGCTTCATGTTGACTTGTCGTTGTCTTGCTAGAGACTTAAATCTACCATTTTGCCTTTTTCATGTCTGCTAAAATTCGATGGGGAAAATATCAAATATTTATATTTTCAGAAACTATTGGCCAACATGGCCGACCCGAGTTCGATTCCTCCGCCCCTCTCGGAGAGCCCGGCAAGCTACGGAGAGTATTCGATATGCCAGACACAGTAACAACAAAGTCTCCAATGGAGACGTTACTGGGCCCGCTCGAGCAAATCGACGATCAACGGGAGGGCCTTTACCTTTACCTTACCTCAGAAACTATTCATTATTTCTCTTTGCTCTTAACTTTTGTGCTTAAAAACATCTCAGGAGAAAATTTTAGACACCATAATTTCCTCAAGACGCTATAAAACTGCTGAAATGTTATGCAACTCTAGAACGTTGCTCCTCCCTCTAGATTTGGTGGGGTGCAGAGACCTGATACACATGAATGAAGTGACTAGGTGAAACAGGAATAACCAAAAAAGTCCATTTAAAAAAATTAAACAGTCCACATTTGGTGGATGAGTATAATTGGAAAAGAAAAATATCACCTTTAATATCTGAGTTTCCACCACTGCCGACAAAAGAACACTTAGAACACTGTTGTCACTGTCGACCATTTTTTTTCCAACCTTGAAAGAAAAATCAACTCATTTCTGACTGAATGTTGTGATACTCCCTCAAATCTCACACTGAAAGTGTGGGCAAGGTGAGCTTGAAGAATAACTTTCACTCTGTCTGTTGCTTCAGGTCTTCTCTATTAGGGTTCATAAAGACAGGGATTACAAATTTCATTCATTTGACTGCTACTGTCTTACTGACAGAAACCCTGATCTCAAAAGTTATATTTTTGGAGACTGCTATTTATTTTTGTCTTTTCTATAAGGCAGAGCTTGATGATCTCTTCAGGTGCCGCCCCTCATTTTCCTCCCCACGTAAGCTTTTGATTCCAGGAAGCTTGGTAACTCTGAGCTCTGCCATTCCGAAGAAAAAAGTCTAATGAGATTTTAGAAATCTCAGTACAACTGAAATGTGCACCATTTCATTCTTGGATTCCTTGAGATTGTCTGCCTAGATTCTTGTCCCCTGGAGAATAGACTCTCTGGTAGACCATTTGGTGCCACTGAACCCTGAAAAGTCAGGCATGCAGCATCTGTTGGGGAACACAATCAGGTTTCTGTGGATCAGAAGCATTTCTCTAAACATTAGAGTCTAAAGGATTTTTTTTGAACAACCAGTGCGCTTCTAAAGGATTTTTAAAGAGAGGTTGTCTACTCAGGAAACTCGTTACGGGTCCTTTTCAACTGGAGTCAGAACTAAGAATACTTAGCAGATGGTCGTGGAGTGAGGTAAATTGCATGCAGCCTTCAGTCATTAGTGACAGATCTATTTTAAAGGCATGAGGTTGTGTAACAGGGTACAAAGGCAGCTGATGATTCTAATTGTTGGGCCCCATTTGAAGGGATCTTTCTGGAGACCATGGTTTCTTATGGCACCACAGTCTACCCCCAAATGAAAAGCATCCTGCTGGCTAATTAACTTGCAGCATTTTCCTCTCTATTGTGTCCTGATTTTTTTGTTTTAATCCTGGTCCATGTTTTGAGTAGGGACTGATGGAATCTTCCTCCAAAGTATTTGGGAGCCTTTCACCCAAATATTTTATGATGAATGGAGTTTTAGTAAACCACTCAACTCTGATATCTTTGCTTTCGCCTCACTTTTCACTTATTCCCATTGACAGTAGAGGGGAAATCTTTTAAAATTTAAGTTCTCTTGTCTCATTTTTCAGTATCATGAAACTCTGTGCTACTTGGAATATATATATCGTTCCCCCCTTTTGAAAGAACATACAGTGTGATTAATTTGCTTTTCATTCATTTCAACACTGCAAACATTACAAAACGATAAGGAATTCAATTTCATGACAAAATATGCAGTTATTTTTATTGCCTAGAAATTTTAAGGGATTTCTTGAGGAAGCATGTTGCCAAAGCAAATCAGAACTCAAAGAAGATCGGGAATGTTTAAGGATTCTTACTCTTGGAACTATTAAGCGTAACAGATGAATGAATTCTAGGAAGAAGGAAGCCATTGAGCCATTGAAATAGTCAATCATTATACCTCTGATTACAAAGCACCCTAAGGTAAATACTAAAACGCCCCACCCCCACCACCTCCCGGACTTACTCAGTAATGTTTTTTCTAACTCATAAAATAAAGAGGCAGAAATGTTAAAAAAAAAAAAAGACAGTGGATGGTAGGAACCTCAGGTGAGACACAGAGATCTATGTCTATGGGACTTGCCGGGCCAGAATGACACTCTTAAGGCATAATCACAGGTAAATATTTTCTAAAGAGCCCTCAGGCTTTATCTAAGTAAGACCAGACTGTGTGATCCTAAAAGGTTGTAGATAGTCAAAGACATTAAGTAATGGAAGGTAGATATTTAAATTAATAACTCATAATAGTTCTCCAAATGTCTGCAGACGGCTTTCATTTAACAATAGTTGGCAAAGATTATGTCAGTGGAAAATATAGCTGGGCTTTGGTCCATCCAGAATGTTGTCATCACCACCACTTTAATATTTAGGAGATTAATGTTTCAAGGCTCTTCCAAAAGTTCTATTTGGAACCTGATCGGAAGACTTCTCTGCCTCTCCTCATTAGTCTTTCCTCATTTGTGACATAGGAGAGTTTAACTGTGTCAATTGTATGTACCTAGAGAAGTAGTGCTCAGAGGGTAGTTCCTGGATCAGAAGGATCAACTTCACCTGGGAACTTGTTGAAAATGAAAAGTCTTGGAACGGTGCACTCAAATTCTTCCTTCCTAAGAGTATACATATTTGGACTGTCTCATCGACCTGTAGAACAGAAGCTGGATCAGGCTGCTGGGCGAGCTTGTGAGGGAACCTGTCCTCCCTGTGAGTGTGAAGCACTCTCAGGCACTAGCCTTGCTACTCCATGGGAATGAGCAGGTACTCGTATTTATGTAGCACTTTCCTTTAGGTGGTCTTTCTGTTTCGTGAAATAACAGTTGTTCAGCTCCGTTTTGTTTCTCACTGCTGTAAGCTTCCTATCAGTGTCATTTGTATTCAATTTTGCCAGAAGTATCACTTCTTTCTCTCATGGTTGCATGAAGATAGAGCAGGGTCGTCCTAAACATCCTGAACAACTGCCAGAGACTAAAAGCTTAATGTTATCTTGAGAAACGTTAACACCCCATTTGCTCTCAAGGTTTGTTGAATTTACCAAAATTGTCAGGCCTGTTTTCGTACTTTCTGTTTCATATGTAAAAAGAGGAAGCAAGATTTAGCAAGGTAAGTTTCTGTCTACAGGGAGGAGAGTTTTGCCTCTCATCACTCATCCATCCGTACTTGTTGTGACTTCCCCTTCGGTCTTTACTATTCTATGTAATGCCTTCATGCTTCTTCGTTGAGTGTTATTGAATCAGAAGAATATACCACAAATCAAGCATCAACATTTGAAGAGGTCCTGGGGCCGGAGTGATAGCACAGCAGGTAGGGCATTTGCCTTGCACGTGGCCGATCTGGGTTCAATCCCTGGCATCCCATATGGTCCCCCAAGCACCGCCAGGAATAATTCCTGAGTGCAGAGCCAGGAATAACCCCTGAGCATTGCTGGGTGTGACTCAAAAAGCAAAAAAAAAAAAAAAAAGAAAGAAAGAAAGAAAGAAAGAAAAGGTCCTGAAGAGTCTAATTATCTTTTCTTTCTTATTCTCAAGGAGTCATGGCTAATCTAAGTTGCTGTAATTCCCAGGTAAATTCCTAATGAAGGTAGTACTGCTTCACAGAAATCTTGGGGGGGGGGGGGGGTGAAAAAAATTTCTATAAGACCAACCTTAGCATTTGAGATATACAGAGATTACTTGATATCAACACAATTAATTTTTGTTACTTTTAAAATTTCTCAATTTTTGCTAGATTAATACCTTTGTATGAACCATAAGGAGCCAATTCAAAGGAAAATCCATTTAATTTTATTACAGAGGGTATGCTATAGTTCAGGAGATAATCATTTGAATGGTAGGATTATCCTGATGTGTTTGAGAGTATCCTATTGAAATTTTCTTAGCATGTCTACCATGTGAAAGAAGATGTTTTGCTCCTTCATTATTGTAATAGAAAACCAGGAACAAATAATTATTTTGAATATTAGTGGCAATAGTGTTTGTTTTTTCACAGTACCAAGGATTATGGACCTCATGCAGGCAAAGTACTTGCTTTACCACTAGCCACATCTCCAACTCAGAACTAATTTATATTTGAGTCCTGGAAGAAAGGGGTAGAATGTTCTTTTAGCACTGTTAGCACTGTCCTTCTAGTTGTTCATCGATTTGTTTGAGCGGGCATCAGTAACGTCTCCATTGTGAGACTTGTTGTTACTGTTTTTGACACATTGAGTATGCCACAGGGAGCTTGCCAGGCTCTGCTGTGCCAGGCTCTGCTGTGCGGGCGGCATACTCTCAGTAGCTTGCTGGGCTCTCTGAGAAGGATGGAGGACTTGAACTCGGGTCGGCCGTGAGCAAGGCAAATGCCCTACCCTCTGTGCTATTGCTCCAGCCCAGAATGTTCTTTTAAGAAACTGTCACTGTCCCCCCGTTGTTCATCAATTTGCTCGAGTGGGCCCAGTAACATTGTGAGACTTATTGTTACTGTGTTTGGCATATTGAATACGTCAAGGGTAACTTGCCAGGCGAGATACTCTCAGTAGCTTGCCGGGCTCTCTGAAAAGGACGGAGGAATTGAACCCAGGTCGGCCGCGTGCAAGGCAAATGCCCTACCCGCTGTGCTATCGCTCCAGTCCACAATTTTCTTTTTAGAAAAGAAAATAAAAATGCTTTAACCTTCAGTTCAACCAGTTCCATATTATTGGATGTGTACTGGATGCCCGAGATCTGTTCCCTAGGTAATCTGTCTTAGACCGGTCCCTAAGGCCTGACCATCTGCATATATGCTAGAGAAAAGGTAACCTCGAATGACTTCAATAATGTCTTAAGGAATTATATACGTGAAAATAAGTGCAGAGGGACAGTTTGTGCACTGGAATTTCGCCCACAATATTCTTCTATTAATAGATAAAGTTACTCCCTGAACTTGAGCCTGAGGGGTGGCGGTCAGACCTTATGAGGTCAACGTCATTCTCCTCAGACTGCTTCTGTACAGATCTGCCTGGGAACGGGGTGAAATGCCATTCTCTGTCTGATGCTCCCTGGCTGTGCCATAGATTGTTCTCGGAGAATACAGGAAACAGGACTAGATTCTGGATTCCAAGTGTCTAGCCAAATGTTGTATATAATAAGGACATGCCAGTTTATTATATCGCTTATTATCACAAACTTAACATTTGGTATGTAGTCTGATAATCATTTTATTTATCAGTGCAGTCTCCTCAGCGGTGACATACAAGCATGAGTCTAGACATTAAAAAAGCAATCTTCTCTCTAAACAGTCTTGGGAACCATATTAGACCTATTGATTAGCAGGATCTAACTCAGTGTGTAGCAGATATGAGGGGTGTCCAGCAAATCCTTGTGGAATTGGTTGATATGGGAGTCAATTCCCTGCCAAGTTTGGATTAGGCTAAGTCCCTATAGATTTACTCTCTGATCACCTTTGTGACACTGATTTTGTGACCTTGCATTCATTTTTTTTTCTTTCACCAGTACTCCTAAAATTTTACTTTCATCTTTCTTGCCCTTCTTGGAATTTTTTTGTAGCTCACTTCACATAAAAACTTCTTTCAGTGCTGAGTTGTACCACTTTGCTTAGTCTGTGAAAAACGCTGATTGATATTATGCTATGGACAAACAACTTCAAGGATCTCAGGGAAAAAGAACCCTTTCTTCTTCAAAAAAATAAGCTTTAAAGTTCTTCTGAGGTGAAAAGAAAGTCCATGAGCACAGAAATATCTTAAATCAATTTCGCTGCCTGGCCCAGTGTCCTAGCATCTGTACTTACCCTGCATTTTCCTTTGTTTACAACCTGCAAGATGCTTGGCTTCCAAATCTTCTTTTCTTACAGCTTCCTACTCCCACCTAGTCATTTCATTAAACAATTTTTAGTCAGTGGAAAGAAGAATGATGATGGGGTGGGAATAAATTCCTTGCATAAATAAAAAGTGTTTCATTATGGTAGGAGCATAATCAAAAAGTAATAATGATAAGATAGAGTCAAAGTTCTAATTAAAACAGAGTGTTTCCATCTAAAGCAGCATTTCTGAGATTTCGGCATGCTGTTTCATTTTAAAGACAAACTCTACTACAAGTGCCTTCTAGTAGCAACTGGACCATTGTACCACAAAGGAGGTAATGAAAAGTTCTGTGAGTTAAATGAGGTATCTGCAAGGGCAGGGAAGCTGCAAGTTTTTATTGTGAGTCAGAGCTTTTTTCCCTGTTAATCATGCTCTAAAAATCTCCTAAGACAGCAGCTAGTGACTGTGAACCCATTAGAACAGCTGAACTCAGAAGCTCAATGAGAGCTTCCAAGGCCTGCAGAGAAGGAAAAACAGTGTGGATTAGCACTGCCTACCAGTCCACTCCTGGGTAATGCTCCCTCCCTACTCTTCTGTCTCAAAAAAGAAACTCCCAATGACCGTTCAGATCAGCTGCCTTTAGAACTTGAAGCTGCATTTTCCCCCATTTGCTTAAAATTAAACAATAGAAGTATGTTTTGGGACTTTCAAACGCTCCACGAGGTTTTTTGTGACTATTTTTTTAGATATTGGTTGTAAAGCTATCAAAGAAGGGTAATAAGGTGTTTCAAATAGACATAATTAGATTCTTGTAAGAGCTTAATTTGAAATCACAGTTGTTTAGCCTCTCTTGGTTATTGGCATATTTCAACTGGTTTGGTACCTTAGAGTAGATCATTATGAAGAATAAAAATAAATCCACTTTAATCAATAATCTGTTAATTACCAGAAAGAAAATGTTTTAAGAAATTTAAATAAACCAAAGTATTTTTCTGTTAACTTTGCTGAAGTTGAAAATATGAACTAACTCTATTGGTGACTCTGGGTTTTAATTGGATAATTCCAACAAAATTATGTTGGACTAGACCTTCAGGTCCCTTATAATTTACTATTTTATGGTTATAAAACAGATCATCTTACTAGATGAATAATTTTAAAAATTGTTTGCAAAGAAATGATAGAATAATGAAAAGAAAATACATAGTTTATATTAAACAATTACCTCATTTGTGATAACTTAAAAAATATCACTTGTTTGTGGCAAAACACTTCTCCAGTAAAATTACACTGTGGAAAAAATCAGTGATGAATAAAGATGGTATCTACCTTTAAGAAGCATGTTTATAAACATCCTTATAAAATTGATTTCTTTCCCTGATGATAAAGGTATTATGTTTATTATAGAACATTTGGAAGCTACCATTGATTATAAACAAAGCATAATTGCCCACTTTTAAAAAGGATAATTAATATATTCACTTCTTTGGTGTACTGCTTCCATGTGTTCAAATTTGTACTAAATTTATATATATATATTTTCATATTACTGTGTAATAACCTGCTATTTCAAGTTATAATTGTATCTCCAAATAGAATTATGCCTCAAAATCAGGGTCAAAGAGGTCTATATTTAGTATTCTACCTGGTTAAATGGATTGATAGGGATCACACACACACACACACACATATATGTAAGAAAGGATCAAGAAGATACCTTTATAGCTTCTTGATAAATTTACTTTTATTTAAAAAGATGAGCTGGAGTGAGAGCACAGCGGTAGGGCGTTTGCCTTGCATGCAGTCAACATGACCAACCCGAGTTCGATTCCTCCGCCCCTCTCGGAGAGCCTGGCAAGCTACCGAGAGTATCTCGCTTGCATGGCAAAGCCTGGCAAGCTCCCCGTGACGTATTTAATATGCCAAATGCAGTAACAACAAGTCTCAAAAAATGGAGGATGTTACTGGGCCCGCTTGAGCAAATTAATGAACAATGGGAGGACAGTGTTCTGGACAGTGTTAAAAAGATAAATTTTTAAATAAAATTTATTTTTAAATAAATTAAAGATAAATTTCTTTTATTTAAAATATACATTTACTATTTTATTATTTCTGGTGGTGCTTGCTTGGGTTACCATATGTGGTGCCAGGTATTGAACCAGGGTTAGCCATGAGTAAACAAGCACACTACCCACTGTACTTTTCCCTTACTCAAACCCAAAGAAATTTACGGTTTACCTTATATGAAAGTCAAATTGACTAGACCCAGGGAGACAAAGAATGGAGCACATGCCTAACTCCGTGAGGCCCTGACCATTACCCCCAGAAGCGCATGGTGCAACAGGCACTGTCTGATGTAGTTGGTGGCCGCAGGGCTGTAGACCTGAGCAGCACCATAGTGCAAAGTCTGAGCATTAAACATCTGGCCTGTTTATCTATCTCTGTTTTCACTTGCTCGGCCAGTGGCGAGGCATCTTTAAAGATACCATTAGCTTCAATATCATGGAGGGTTTTGCCAACTTTATCTTCAATGTACCTTATGGTTTCTGGTCTGATGTTGAGGTCTTTAATCCATTTTGATCTTACTTTTGTACATGGTGTTAGGCAGAGTTCTGAGCCTATTTTTTTGCATGTAGCCGTCCAATGATGCCAACATAAATTATTAAAGAGGCTTTCCTTACTCCACTTCACATTACTTGCACCTTTATCAAAGATTAGATGATCATATGATTGAGGGGAGATGTCAGTGTATTCAACCCTGTTCCATTGGTCTGCAGTTCTGCCTTTGTTCCAGTACCATGCTATTTTAATTATTACTGCTTTGTAGTACAGTTTGAAGTTAGGGAGGTTGATTCCTCCCATTTTCTTTTTCCCAAGAAGCTTCTGCACCTCCAAAGAAACAGTGACCAAAATACAAAGACAGTCTACAGAATGGGAAAGGATATTCGCCGAATACACATCTGACAAGGGGTTGATATCCAGGATATACAAAATACTGGTTAAACTCCACAAGAAGAAAACATCCAACCCCATCCAAAAATGGGGCAATGAAATGAACAGAAACTTTCTCAAAGAAGAAATCCGAATGGCAAAAAAGCACATGAGAAAATGCTCTACATCATTAATCATCAGAGAGATGCAGATCAAAACCACAATGAGATACCATCTCACACCTCAGAGACTGGCCCACATTCAAAAGAACAAAAGCAACCAATGCTGGCGTGGATGTGGCGAGAAAGGGACACTCCTTCACTGTTGGTGGGAATGTCCACTGGTTCAGCCCTTCTGGAAAACAGTATGGACGATTCTCAAAAAATTAGAAATTGAGCTCCCATTTGACCCAGCAATACCACTCCTGGGAATATATCCCAGAGAGGCAAAAATGTATAGTCGAAGTGACATCTGCACTTGTTTGTTCATTGCAGCACTCTTTACAATAGCCAGAAACTGGAAGAAACCTGAATGCCCAAGAACAGATGACTGGTTAAAGAAACTTTGGTACATCTACACAATGGAGTACTATGGAGCTCTTAGAAAAGATGAAGTCATGAAATTTACATACAAGTGGTACAATATGGAAAGTATCATGCTAAGCGAAATGAGTCAGAAAGAGAGGGATAGACATAGAAAGATTGCATTCATCTGGGGGATATAAAGTAACAAAGTATGAGATTAATACCCAAGAATAGCTGAGATCAGCACCAGGAGGATTACCCCATAACTTAGAGGCCAGCCGGGTATCCTAGAGGAAAGGGCAGTTCAGATAGAGAAGGGAGCACCAAATAAAGGATGTTTGGAGGATCCTCCCAGGAGGGGAGATGCATGTCGAAAGTAGACTATGGACTGAACATGTTTGCCACTCAATGCCTCTTTTGCAGACCACAACACCCAAACGGAGAGAGAGAACACAGGGGATTGTCCTGCCACAGAGGCAGGGGGGGATGGGGGGATGGGGGTGGGAGGGATATTATCCATGGTGTTGAAAAACGGGCACTGGTGGAGGGATGGGTATCTGATCATTGTATAATTGAAACCCAAGCACAAAAAAAATTGTAAATCTACAACTGTAAAAAAATAAATAAATAAAAATGGAAAAAAAAAAAAAAACATCTGGCCTGGCCCACAGAACCAAAGGAGTATCACCCAGAGTAACTCCCAGACCCCACAACTCACATCAAATTTAAAATTAAGGGGGAAAAAGTCTTTTAATTAAAATGAGAGTAACTCTCGTCTCTTAATATTAGATTGAGAAGCCAGTATTTAGTTTCTCACTCCGTTTTTTATCCTGGGCCCTTTTTTTTTATTGTTGTTTTTTGGGGGCGGTGTCACACCTGGCAGTAAATATCAGGGCTTACTCCTGGCATTATCGCAGGGGTCTCAAGGTGGTGCTCAGGCAAGTCTATGTGATGCTGAGGGTTGAATGGGGTTAGCCACATGCAAGTTAAGCCCCTTAACTCTGCAAAGTGTCTCCAACCCTATCCTGAAAAATTGTTCTTTATCACTATCATCCTATTATTCATCAATTTGCTGAGCGGGCACCAGTAACGTTTGCATTAGTCTGAACCCTGAAAAATTGTGAAAAATTGTTAAATAATTCTTTATGGGCCGGAGCGATAGCACAGTGGTAGGGCGTTTGCCTTGCACACAGCCAACATGGCCGACCCGAGTTTGATTCCTCTGCCCCTCTCGGAGAGCCCGGCAAGCTACCGAGAGTATCTCACCCACACGGCAGAGCCTGGCAAGCTCCCCGTGACGTATTCGATATGCCAGACACAGTAACAACAAAGTCTCCAATGGAGACGTTACTGGGCCCGCTCGAGCAAATCGATGATCAACGGGAGGGCCTTTACCTACCTTACCTTACTTCTTTATATCTTCAGTGTGCTTATATCAAGCCCTATTTTTCCCTGAATAGTAATTTTGGTACACTTCTTGCTGTCAAACCTTAAAATATGATGTATTATAGATAACATAGTCATGACCCTTTATATAATTTCAAGCCAGGAATAAATATGTTAAATATTTCTTAAAATCATAAACATAGGCAAAGTACACTATAAGAAATAATATGGAAGAACATACGGAATTTTCCTTTTGCATTTGTGGTTCTGATTTGTTCCCTTGGGCTGGAGCAGAGCAGGTAGGGCATTTGTCTTGCATGCAGCCGACCCGGTTGGTTTCTATTCTTCCTTCCCTCTCAGGCAGCCTGGCAAGTTACCGAGAATATCCTGCCCGCAAGGCAGAGCCTGGCAAGCTCCCCATGACATATTCGATATGCCAAAAACATTAACAACAAGTCTCACAATGGAGACATTACTGGTGCCGGCTCGAGCAAATTGATGAACAACAGGAGGACAGTGCTACAGTGTTATTTGTTCCATTCTGTTTTTCTCTTTTGCTAATTTTATTTTTTAAAAAATTTTTATTAGTGAAACACCATGAGGAACAGTTGTAGACTTACAGATTTTTGTGCTTGGGTTTCAGTTATACAATGATCCAGTACCCATCCCTCCACCAGTGCCCATTCTCTGTCATTTACATTTTTCTTTTTAACTTTTGTTAGTGAAACACCATGTGATACAGTTGTAGATTTATAAATTTTTGTGCTTGGGTTTCAGTTTTACAATGATCAAACACACATCCAACCACCAGTGCCCATTTTCCACCACCACGGGTCCCAGTATCCCTCCCACCCCCATTCCCCCATCCCACCCTTAACTTCATCATTGAAGTAGAGTCAGTAGGTAATTCTGTTCGTTGTAGTTGATAGTATAAATCGGTTCTGTCTTTTCACAGAAGCGCAGGAGAAAGGAGCTGTCAAGTTCTGTGTAGCCTGTTCTCAGATTTCTTTGATTGTCAAATAAAAGTTTTGGGGGAATCCATATTATTTCTCAGCAGTATCGTCACTCTGAGGTTGTCTGCATACATTGAAAACACTTTTAAAAGATTCTTCCAGGAGACTGATAGAGATATATAATATTAAATTGGAAAATAGTGTAGATAATAAGGGATGAAATCCTCCATTTAGATTGTTAAGCTTTATCACTAAATCCCTGAAGATTTTAGCATCCCCTCGCCCTGCCCCAATGTGAGATTCTTCACCAGGTTTCTACTGTTTATGATTTGGCTCTTCCTCTAAACAGTAGGTAATTCAGTACTAGATGTTAAAATGGCAGTTGCTTTGGTATTCTGCCTAGACTGACTTTTATCTGATCGACCTGCCATTAAAAAGCCCCTGAAAACTTGAGAAATTGTTCAGATTTTTGTCTAATGTTAGAAAGGGTGGGTGTGCAACAAGGTGGTTAACCAAGATACATGATCTTGGGTAGGATATGTCATTTGAGTGCATAGTCCTTTAAAAAACTG
Organism: Sorex fumeus; assembly: GCF_029834395.1. Lineage (NCBI taxonomy): Eukaryota > Metazoa > Chordata > Mammalia > Eulipotyphla > Soricidae > Sorex > Sorex fumeus. Next base: position 28,131,281 of record NW_026606090.1, on the reverse strand, counting down.
TTTTATTGTGCAAACCATAGCCCAATTTGCTGCTGCTATTATTATTACTACTAGTAGTAGTACTATTTTAATCTCCAAGTTAAACTTAACAAGTTTAAAAAATCAACCAGCATAGACTCTTTCTGTTCTTAATTGACAAAGTAAATTATGTTTAATTCTTGACTTGTGATGCACACACTATAAAGATTTAAGTCCAGAAATTTTTAAGACCAAACAGCTGACCTTACTCTGGTTCACATGGTAAGTTACACAGTTGACCAACAAACTAACAATGTCAATTATTACTCTGGGGATGATAAAGTAGCAGGCAGATAGAGAGGAAAAAGCATTTCCTCTGTACTTTTTTTTTAATTTGAGGGACTGTGAATTAGAATAATGAAAGATTAGCAAGAGAAAAATACAGGTGATTATTATCAATATTTATGTCTACAGGAGTTCACAGAAAAGTCAAACTTAAAAATAGTTAGATTTGGGCACTTATTCATAGATACTTGTTAACAGAGGCAAGAGAGTTTGGATTTCAAGGGATGATAAATTATGGGGAATTGGCTAGGAAAATATATGTGAGAATAATGAAAGGGAAAGACTCATTTAGGAAGGTTTGTTATTGAACACTCATCCTGGTTTTGAGTCCCCCTTGTTGATGATAAAATTCACTCTTCCAGGTATGATGGAGTAGAAACATTACTCAGAGGAAAATTAATGTTCTGTTTTAAGGTCGGTATAAGAAAGGCAAAGAACTGTTCCTGACTCTTCTGATTCTAGAAATTGCTTTGAACTCAAAATAATCCTTTGTTAAATTACATATTTGGAGGCTAGCATACTCCAGTTCCCCTAAGGGTTTACTTGGCTTCCTTAATGCATCTTATCACAATTAAACAAGATCAATTTCTTCTCATTTTTATTTGAAGATGATCATGTTTCCTCTGCCTTATTGTTTTCTGTAGAAAGCATTGAGAACAGAAAGCCACACTTTCAAATTTAGACCATGCCTTTGAAGGAATAGTTAGGGAAAGTGGTCTGTTGCAACCCAGAAGAACTTGGACTAGAAAATTTTTATTTCTCATTATTTATTTTGGGAGACCTCCCAAATGATTCTCAGAGGGACCTGGGGACCACTCTCTGCGGTACTAAGCCAACTAGGCTGGTGGTCCATGCAAGGGCCTGAGGATGTGATGATTGCTCAGGTCCTGCAGTGCTCAGGATTACCAGAGCCACAAGGTGGCATTCACAGGGCCTGACGGCTGCACCTGGCAAAGCTCGGGTGACTATGTGTGATTGGGAATTGAATCAGGGTAGACCATTGGCAAGGCATACATTGTAACCCCTCTCTGGCCCCTGGCCAAGTTTTAAAGCATTCTAGGATATAAAATTCATATTATTCTATCGTTTTCTTATTTAACCATTACCTGTTCCAGAAATTCAGTTATTCAACAAATAGTGAATTAAACTTTGAAGCAGGTTTGAAAGGAAAACTACTTTGAGACAATTAAAAACAAAATAACCCCAAAGATGCACCTGGAATAGTTTTCTTTTTATATTCTAATTTTAGAATGGAAAAAAGAACAAGTGTAGTCATGATAAGTCCAAAATCAGTGCAGTGAAGAAAAAGCAAGGTGGAAACAAGGTGAAATGCACATCTTATTAAAGAGTTGAGTCAGGAGTGGAATCTTGAAGTGGAGTAGTTTAGATTGAGGGCAGGTAATTTCTGGGGTGGAGGGTGGGGCAGGTTAGTAATATAGTATGTGTCAGGTATAAAGCATAAATTCTCAGTGTCTGGGGTGGTAGAAGTGTAGGGTATTGCAGGAGGCAATACCCAAGGAAGAGAACTGAAATGGTAAGTGGTTGGCAGTGATGAATGTCATTGGATCATTGGTTGTGTCGGGTTTCTGCTGAGACCTGACAGTGATACTTAAGTTGGGAAATTTTAATTAGTGCTTTGTTCCTTTTTTTACAAAAACAATCTTGGTGACAGTGAAAACCATAACAGGGAAACTATATTGGCAAGGATGAGAGTTAAGATGGTGATGTAATAGTCTAGTGAAAAGGTAGAGAAAGGCACCATCAAACACTTTTAGAAAGAAATTACATTTTGGAAGGTAATTTTTCACATTCATGAATCCTTTAATGAAAATGTATGTCCAAGGGCATAAAGACGTATTTACAGTGTATTAACAGCCCATATGTTCATCCAGAGAATGCTAGTTAAATAGTAATATAATTTTTAAAAGTTATTCTTTTAAAACATTATAAATTATACAGAGTGAGACTAATATTTGTATTATACATCACATGAAAAAAGTAATAGAAATTTCCACAATATATTTTAAGTAAAAAAAATGTATACTCATACATATATTTGGGATCTGAAGTGATAGTACAGCAATTAGGGTGCATGACTGGGCAGACCTGGATTCTATCCTCAGCACCACAGATGGTCCCTGGGCCTTCCAGGAGTGATCTCTGAATGCAGAGCCGTGAGTAGTCTTGATTATACCAGGAGTGGCCCACAAACCAAAAAAATAATAATACTGACACATATTTATATAATCTATATATAAATTACTTATAGTATATGTACTAACACTATATAGTAATCAATATATAAAATAATATTGACATATATTGCATCAATATGTAGCTGACTATACACAGATAATAAGCAAAACTGTTCTGTGACTATACAAATTTGAAAAAATATATATCAAAATAGCATTTCTCATTCTGATATGTAGAATTCTTTGACACATCCATCATCTAGCTTTTATACTTATGATTATTTTTAATTATTTCTTTTATTCATGAAGATTCATTGAGGAAGGTAGACGTCTGTGAGTTTCATTTTGGGTTTAAATTTGAGGGTTCTGAGAAAGGCACTTGTCCACTTGTTGAAACTACTCTACTTTTCACTTTCAAGGGTGTGAAAATTTATGAAGCATTTACAGTTTTTGTGTGCTTCATAAATTACATCTGTATGTAATTTATGAGGGAGAGAGTATTAATTTGTGGGAAAATTAACATTCTCATCTGTCTTGAGATTTACCCTTTTACTTTTCTTTCATTTAGATCCTTCCTGAAATTTGTTGTTGTTGGCAGTGATGTGGTGTTTTGGGCCACACCTGGCAGTGCTCAGGGCTTATTCTTGGCTCTGTGCTCAGGGATCATTTCTGGAAAGGGTTTAGGGGATTATAAAAGGACCAGGGATCAAACCTGGGTCAGACATGTGTTAGGCAAATGCCTTACCCGCTGCTTATCACTCTTAGACTCTGAGGATCTTGTTGGAGAAAAGGGATGTAGCATGTGATATTTCATTTTGTGTCTTCCCACCCTCTTAATTCTAGCCCCAGAAGAGAGATAAGATTCCTAGTGCAGAAAAATAAAATAGGCTACATCAGAACAAATGAAAAAACATGATTCTGCTAGACATCAAAAGATGCCCAAAGGTTGCAGAGTCCATATGAATAGGACCTTATCCCCCTTGACAGGAGGATGCATGTGGAAGAGATGGGTGAGGACACATATGGTGCAAGAAAAATGACTTCAGAAAATACATGAATCTTGCATACTGAGGTTGATGGCTTCACTGATGGCCACAATAAAAGGCTAGAATTGTTGCCCAAAGCTTCAGGAATCTTCACACTGAAAGCTTCACACAGGGTGAGCTGGCTGGGCCTCTACTTAGCAATCAATGAGGATGATGACTATAGAGCCCAGCATGCTTCCGCCAGTACCCACCATCCCCCAGTTTCCAGGAGGAAAAGTACTCAGGGAAAGAATCTAAAAAAAAGTGATTAATTTTCTTAAGAGAAAGATTAAGTATTTGAAATCAACTCAAAAAATGAAAGAGTATATTTATAAATATTTGATTTATGAACTAGGCCAGTAAGATGGAAAGGTCCAATCCACGGGGTAACTAAACATACATGGTCTGCCTTAGAACTCCTCCTGTTTCTTGTTTTCTGATGTTAGGGTTGCTGGAATGCCAGAGTGAATGAAGCCAGAGCGGTGGGGTGGACTGGGGTAGAAAACCTTGTCTGGCGTTAGCCATTGCATTGGTTCCTTCTTCTCCTAGGACACACCAAGTGGGAGGCTATGACCAGAGGTCATTCATGTCAGAGTTTTCCAGCTCCTGAGCTGGAAGGCCTTCTTCATAATTAAGTAATGAGAATAGGAGAGGCATGGGGAGTAGGATAACTTCTATTGGACCTAGAAGTTAGATGGAAATATACATCCTGTATAATGGTAATAGTAATGTTTACATATGTTTCATGTATGCTAAATATGTGTATAACATTTATAAAACTGACTCTAAATTAATCCTAGTTTTAAAAAACTCGTTATAAGAATTAGTGATTTATTATTAATTGAATCGGATAAAATATAAATTTAGTAGCTTTCTGATCATAAAAGTTTTCTTCAATATAGGGCCTGAGAGATAGTGCAGAAGGTAGGGCATTTGCCTTACACATGGCCTAACTGGGTTCTGTCCTCAGCACCCCATATGGGTCCCCCAGACCTTCAAGTTGTGATCTCTGGGTACAACGCTAGGAGTAAGCTCTGAGCACCACCAAGGGTGACTCAAAACCCACAAACACACACAAGATTTATCTTCAATAGAAGTCATTTACATATTTTTACCTTGTTCTATTTGTTTACATTTCAAAGGATGTAGTAATAAGAGATAACATTTATTATTATTATTATTATTATTATTATTATTATTATTTGCTTTTTGGGTCACACCCGGCGATGCACAGGGGTTATCCTGGCTCTGCACTCAGGAATTACTCCTGGCGTTGCTCAGGGGACCATATGGGACTGGGAATCAAACCCAGGTCGGCTGCGTGCAAGGCAAACGCCCTACCCGCTGTGCTATCTCTCCAGCCCCGAGATAACATTTATTGAGCATTTGTTTTATATTAAACACTCTTCTGAGTTTTTTTATCTCATTGACCTCAGGATCTTAGATGGTGATGTTAGATGGATTCCATTCTATAACCTTAGATGGTAAATGGTTTTAAAGTTCCTTTTATTGATCATGTAAATGAAGCAGAAAAAGTAGGTAATTTGTTTAAGACCACATAGCTAATAGGTGACAGACCAGAGTTTGAGGCCAGGCAGGTTGATTTCATTATTTGCATTTTAAAACACCATACCACACTGCTTTCCACAAATGAGAAATGATTTTGGAAGAGATATTAACAAAATGAGCTACAGGAAGGAATTGTCATTACCCCTTTTGTATTTAACTGCTTGATTTTATAATAAACACATGTTTATTTGGTAACTCACAAACATCAGTAAGAATAGAAAAAATGTAGTCATTTTAGCTATGATATTGGGGCACCAAATTAAATATATATCGGAAATGTTTATTAGTTTGAGTTTTTAAAAGATCCAAATTCAAAAGAACAAAAGCAACCGATGCTGGCGTGGATGTGGCGAGAAAGGGACACTCCTTCACTGTTGGTGGGAATGTCCACTGGTTCAGCCCTTCTGGAAAACAGTATGGACGATTCTCAAAAAATTAGAAATTGAGCTCCCATTTGACCCAGCAATACCACTCCTGGGAATATATCCCAGAGAGGCAAAAGTGTATAGTCGAAGTGACATCTGCACTTGTTTGTTCATTGCAGCACTCTTTACAATAGCCAGAAACTGGAAGAAACCTGAGTGCCCAAGAACAGATGACTGGTTAAAGAAACTTTGGTACATCTACACAATGGAGTACTATGTAGCTCTTAGAAAAGATGAAGTCATGAAATTTACATACAAGTGGTACAATATGGAAAGTATCATGCTAAGCGAAATGAGTCAGAAAGAGAGGGATAGACATAGAAAGATTGCATTCATCTGGGGGATATAAAGTAACAAAGTATGAGATTAATACCCAAGAATAGCTGAGATCAGCACCAGGAGGATTACTCCATAACTTAGAGGCCAGCCGGGTATCCTAGAGGAAAGGGCAGTTCAGATAGAGAAGGGAGCACCAAATAAAGGATGTTTGGAGGATCCTCCCAGGAGGGGAGATGCATGTCGAAAGTAGACTATGGACTGAACATGTTTGCCACTCAATGCCTCTTTTGCAGACCACAACACCCAAAAGGAGAGAGAGAACACAGGGGATTGCCCTGCCACAAAGACAGGGGGGATGGGGGGATGGGGGTGGGAGGGATATTATCCATGGTGGTGGAAAATGGGCACTGGTGGAGGGATGGGTATCTGATCATTGTATAATTGAAACCAAAGCACAAAAAATTGTAAATCTACAACTTTAAAAAAAATAAAATACAATAAAGGGAAAAAAAAAAGATCCAAATTAATATAATAGCTTAGGAAAAGTCAGGAGAGTAAAATATGTGTATTTTCTCAAGACAAAGAACTATGGATAAAGGCCATTCATAAACTCATTTTTGGTCAACTATACACTATTTTTATTTTAGTAATTCCTTTTTACAAGTTTATTTTAGAAACTGATATATAAACTTATTTATAAGATGTATATTTAAATATTTTGGTGGCTCCTTTTTATTTGTTCTTCTCAACATGTTTAAGCAAGTGATACTATTCCATATAAGAAGCAAAAGAATTTGGAGCTGTGAGGCAGGCTGAAATATATCTTGTCTGAGCAAGCAAGAAAAAGGGAAAGCAGAATGAAAATTCTTGCAACATTTCAGTCCTGAGGAAAAGAAAAGTGACCATCATATCTCCAGTAGTAGCTGATTTGTCACTTTAAATAAAAGGTCTTGAAACAGCATATGTATATATATATACATATGTGTGTGTGTGTGTGTGTGTGTGTGTGTGTGTTGCTCTGAAACTCAATCTTTCTCTGTCAAAAAAGAATAAAGAATGGTTGGTCAATGGAATTGTTAATGTGATCCCTGAGGTCCCTTTTTGTTCTAACAACCTCTGAATTTCTAGATCTGGTCTATGGATATACAGACATTTAGTTTATGTCCAACCAGAGATCATTGGATAAAGAAAATGTGTATCATTTTTGTGGGTTATTCATGTCTAACAAGAGAAATCTGGGTCAGAAAACAAAAGTGATAAGAGAAAATTAGCAGATTTTTGACAGAACAAAATAGGATAGTTTAAATTATATTATATATTTAAATGAAAGAGGACATTATTGGTTGTACTCTCTTACTGTTTCACTCAAGTAATATTTCTGTATCAAAATAAGGCATCTAAATGGGAATGGAAAGAGATAACTAACTTGTAAGATGCTCTAGAATTATTTAAGTACTCCCCAAGGTCCAATAATGATCTAAAGATCTTAAACTGATTAGTAATACTTTGTTTCCCCTAACAAGTCCATATCCTTCATATATTTTCCAACAGTATATTTTTGCTGTCAGGGACTGGCAAACCTGAATCAGAATATCTCTTTGCCAAGACTTGCCTGTGAATTCTTAACCTTTGCTTGTTTGCAAAGAACCAAGAAAAATGGTCGTAAACTTACTCCTGTTGTAACATATGAATAGTCTTTATTTTTTGAAAATGCAAATTAGACAAATAAGGACCATTATATCATTCACATCAGGCCGTTTCATTTGGTTGTTGCTATTGTATGTACATATGACTTTCATACCTTAATTGTTTTGACAGTGCTTTACCATTTTCAAAGCACTTACATATGTGAGTATCATTTGATCTTTCCTGTTATTTAATGTTTCTAATGTATTTTATGTTAGAAAACATTTGACATTTAAGCTTGTGCAGTGTACAATCAAGCAATAAATGTCTTATGGAAAAGTTTATTGTAGCTCCAAATATATGTTCCACATATTTGGCAAAGTAAACTACTGTCTGTTTTTATAGCTATATGAACTGGATTTTTGAGTACTACTGAAAGAATCTGGGATTTTTTTTTTTTTTAGTACGAAGCATCATTTAATGTGTAGATTCCTGTGCCATATATAAGAATCCAACAATTGGGGCAAGTGGGTTGCAACGAAGCTTTGATTAGGCTTAAAATTTTGATATCCAGAATATCATTACCAGTTATCTCCAGTTATCCAGAATATCATTACCAATTTGTGCATAAGTGGTACCAGAAAAGAGAAATGTTGTGTTGATTATCACATTTTGGAGGAATAAGACCAAGTGCAAGATTTTTTAAGAAAGAAATCAGAGTATGCATTGATATGTATCAAAGGCCTCAATTTCTTTATTTCTTTGTAATAAATACATTAATAAATATTGTCATTCTAATTAGGGCTGAAGTGATAGAACAGCGGTAGGGCATTTGCCTTGCACGAAGCAAGCCCGGCCAAGCCGGGTTCGATCCCTCTCGGAGAGCCTGGCATGGCAAAGCCTAGCAAGCTACCCTCCAGGTATTCCTGGAGGGAATATATGCAAAACACAGTAACAACAAGTCTCACAATGGAGATGTTACTGGGCCCGCTCAAGCAAATCGATGAACAATGGGAGGACAGTGTTTTTTGTTTGTTTGTTTGTTTGTTTGTCATTCCAATTATGTACATCAAAGTGCCTAACTCTGTGAAGTTTTAGGACATATATCTGTAAAATCTGAGATTATCATCTAATTAGACTCACGTCTGAATGGTACAAAAAAGTCAATCTCTCATGTGAAAATATAAGAATGATCTATAGAGATTCTTGGATTCTTAAGGCAGGGTTTCTTCACCATAAAATATTTTTCACACAATATTCTTTCAGGTTTTTATCTTATGCTTACCAAATTTTTCCAAGATCAGTAAAGTAGAGTACCACAGTAGAGTGTCATGTAAACACAACTTGGTTTTAGTGTTCTCCAGTAAAGATCAGACCCAGGGGCTGGAGAGAGTGCAGCAAACTGGGCTCTTTTATTTTCTTTTAATTTTTATTAAGGGACCAAGATTTACAAAGTTGTGCAAAGTTGTCCATTGTATTGTTTTAGGCCTGCAGCTCACCCAGGTTCTTCCCCTGACACAGCACACGGGTCCCCTGAGCTCACCAGAAGTGATCTCTGAGTGCAGAACCAAGACCAGTCCCCAAGCACTGCCTGATGTGGCCCAAACACCGGAACCAAAAAGAGATCAAATCCAATACATAAAATCAGGGTACAGGTGGAGGAAATGGGACTTGGGACAGAAGAATACTGCATAGTATGAAAGGTCTGGATATATAAAGATATAAGGAACATATATTAAAAAGATTAGAAAGAGATTTCCAACATCAGATACAAATTTATATTTTCATGCTTCAAAATTTTGTCCTGTGCCAATGCTAGTGACATATTTTCGCACTTTTTTTGTTGTTTTTGAGGACTCTTTTTTTGGTAAACTTTATACTTATCATTTTAATCCTGTCATTTTCACTACTCAAGAGCAAACTAATGCTGGCCAAGTGACACAACCACATTGTCACCTGTTGCTCTCTCCTGCTCCAGAACTTGCTGAAATTTCTGGAAAGCTGGAGACATAGAACATCATGTCTCTGAAAGTGCATTGGATGAGACAGAGAAAAAGATTGTATTCTGTAATCTACAAGGAATCTAAAAATTCCTCACAATATCTAGTTCCAACTGTGTAGGTGACAGACTGATCTACGGCAGACTTCGAACTGTGACTACGAATGAGGTTCTCAGTTCCCTATTCTTGCTCCTTAAATGCCCACAGAAACGTATCTTGTACAAAGGGTGACCACACATGAAGTTGTGAGCTAAGTTACTACAGAACACAAGGAAGGCAAGAGAAGGCAAGGAAGGAGGCATTTCATGACCTTCTAACTTTCCCTAAGACGCTGCTTCCTGTTGGTTATTATCATCAAAACCAGAAAGAGGGGGAGAAATCACAGGCAGAGGGTTCGATTAGGAAGCTAGATTGTGGGGAGAAGAGCAGGGCCAGTATTTGTTTAAAGGATAGCAACTTAATTGTTGTGGCAGGAAGACATTGGAAAAAGGTGGAAGGCTGGGTCTGCAGACAGAGAAAAACTCAATTCTAAAGATATGAATGATATTCAATGGCCATGGTAAGTTTGTTTGTAATGAAAACTGGTTGACTTCCCTGAGAATTTAGTTTTAGGAGTTATTCTACCGAACGTAATATACATGATTAGTCTGCTGAATATAGTATACATCATTAAATAATAACTAGTAAAAAAGTTAGTAAATAATAACTAACTTGCTCATATAAAATTTCATTTTATATTGTGACATTTTAGCTGTGAGTAGTATCATAAGAGGAAGTTACTATCATAATAGCAATCAGTTGCTTTTGCCCTGGATGAAATGTTTTAGACTTTGAACCTTTTCCCCAAATGTGAAATAGACTTGTACTTAAGTTCTCTTGAATGTTGCCACATAATGTGATGATTCTATTAAAGATAACTACAGTTGATAAAGTTGATACAGGTTTTGTTTTTAGGGCCAAACTCTGTTTTGCTCAGGGCTTACTACAGGCACTATGCTCAGGCATCACTCCTGGTGATGCTTGGGGAGCATACGTGATATAAGGTGTGAATTTGGGGCAGTTTCATATAAGGAAAGCTGGAGACATAGAACATGTCTATGTCTAATCCACTGTACCATTTCTCTGGCCCATGTTGATATAGTTTTGAGAATTACTAAACTGCCTGAGATACCTGGAACACATCAAAATCTTATAAAAAGAAAGCAAGTGCTGTTTGCTTTAAAAATTCAGTGTAGGTAACTGAAGTGATGTGCTTCTCCTGTTTCCTGGGATTGGGGCTGGGCTGGATTCTCACAATGAACAGTCTTTTCCTGCACACCTGACTGGTATCACCAGGACCAGCCCTTAAGTCCCCTGAGCACTGGTTGGGAGCCATCACCACCCAAAAATTGAAACAGCGTGTCTTTGCAAATTGGACAAAGTATTCCATTAAAAATAAAATATCCTTAAAATGTACACATTGGACAGATTTTTCTTGCTACAAATTAACTATTGGTACCACATTTTGCTGTTTATCATTTATGCTTTTTTAAGGAGAAAGACATTACTTTCAACTATTATAGTAAAACTTAATAAAATTTCATGTGGGATTTTATGTATTTTCAGACTTAGGTTTACTCAATGCAGATTTCCACTGGGATGACCTAAATTAAGCTGACAGTTGGGTTGGACACAAGTTGTATTATTTTATTTACTATATCCTGAATTAAGATATCTGATATTGGAAGCAATATTTAGGACATCCAGTCAGATAATATAGGAGCTTTCCAAGATTTCATGAAACCAAGCTTAGTGGAATAGTTTTATTCAAAAAGATTTTCAAACCCTGAAAAAAAACTTAATGTTTTGTGTGACCTTCTTATGATCAAAATGCTTTGTCAAAAGTTCTATCAAACCTGTATTCTATGTGCTATTAGTATCTCTGTGCATTGGATAAATATAAGAAAGATGCAAAAAAGGTTGATTTGAACTTACGTTTACCATATTTTCTAAGTGTTCTGTTCTTCTAAATCAGTGTTTGCAGTACACAAAGGTATACACACACGCGCACAAACACAGACATTCAACCTTTATCTGTTGTAGTCGAGGGGTATGAATGGAAACAAAATAATAGAATGGAGAGAGACTGGAGCATTGTTTTGCCACCAAGTTAAGAACTTGGGTAACTTATTTGGCTTAAGTTCTTCACTTTGGAAGTTAAGTACTGCTATCAAAGCTGCTAGGAAATTAGAATGTAATAATGTATGTAAAATCTCACCATAGTGTCAGCAGTATTAAAAGAATAATGGTGGACGGCCATGCAATCTTTTGACGTCATGTGGAATCCAGTTGGTAATAGCTCTAGTCCAGCAGTCGTCTCCAAATCTCACTACGTATCCAGCCCGTCTGATTTTCGATGCCTTGGCAAACGAGAAAGCATCCCTGTTTCTTGATTGTGGATGGAGGTCAGAACTCCGCATTCTTTCTCTGATTTGAATGAAACGTGATACTGCAGGCATAGCTCTTTCACTTCCTCTTTGGGAGACCCTAATAGTGTTCTCATCCTGTTTTCGTAGGGCCCAGGTCTCTGAGGCATATGTTAATATAGGAAGAACAGTGTAATCGAAGAGATGTGCCCGGAGCTGGAGGTTCTTTGTCCTTTTAGCTATTTCTTTGACACTCTTTCCAAGCCGCTCTCTTCCTCCTGCGCAGCTTGGGTGCCAGGTCATTTGTCATGTTGACTTCTCAACCTAGGTACACATAGCTGTTGCATTCAGAGATGTTCATCCTGTTGAGAGCGAATGGAACATCAGGAACGAGACCGTTTCTCATAAACATTGTCTTCATGAGATTCAGCTATAGTCCGACCTTTCCACACACACAGTCAAAGTCGGCCAGCATTTGTGCCACTTGGCTGATGTTTGGTGTTATTAGAATGATGTCATCAGCAAAACAGAGGTTGTGTAGTTGCCGACCGTCTATCTTCACTCCCATTCCTTCTGGCTTCGATTCCCCGCCCCTCTCAGAGAGCCCGACAAGCTACCGAGAGTACTCTCCTGCATGGCAAAGCCTGACAAGCTACCTGTGATATATTAAATATGCCAAACACAGTAACAAGTCTCACAGTGGAGATGTTACTGGGCCTGCTTGAGCAAATTGAAGAATGATGGGAGGAGAGTGCTACAGTGCTCATTCATTTTAACAATGGAATTAGTACCACAACTTTCAAATGAATTAATAAATAATCCTTAGTTTTAATTTCATAGGAGTAAATACTGGTAGATATGATCCATAAAATTAAAAACTCTCCAGGGGTCCTGAATAATTTTTAAGAGTGTGAAGGAATTTGGAGAAAATTAAAACAAGTAGGCCTAAATTCACATTCCCTTTTTTAAAAAATCTTTATTAGTGAAACAGCATAAAGTATAATTGTAGACTTACAAATTTTGATGCTTGGGTTTCAGTTCTACAATGATCGAATACCCATCCCTCCACCAGTGCCCATTCTCCACCACCACTGATCCCAGTATCCCATCCAACCCCATCACCCCATCCCACCCTGCCTCTGTGGCAGGGCATTCCCTTTTAATCTCTCTCTCCTTTTGGGTGCTGTGGTTTGCAAAAGAGGCATTGAGTGGCAATCATGTTAGGTCTATAATCTACTTTCAGCATGCATCTCCCATCCTAAGCAGATCTTCCCAACACTCTTTATGTGGTGCTCCCTTCTCTATCTGAGCTGCCTTTACCCCTAGAGTGTGCGGCTGGCCTCCAAGCTATGGAGGAAACCTCCTGGTACTTAATTCGGCTATTCTTGGGTGTTAGTCTCCTATTTTGTTACTTTATGTTCCCCAAATTAATGCAACCTTTCTATGTCTGTCTCTTTCTTTCTGACTTATTTCACTTAGCATGATACTTTCCATGTAGTACCACTTGTATGTAAATTTTATGACTTTACCTTTTCTAACAGCTAAATAGTACTGCATTGTGTAGATGTATCAAAGATTCTTTAACCAGTCATCTGTTCTTGGGCACTCAGAGTTTTTCCAGATTCTGGCTATTGTAAACAGTGCTGCAGTGGATAAACAAGTGCAAATGTCAATTCGACTATACATTTTTGCCTCTCTGGGATATATTTCCAGGAGTGGTATAGCTGGGTTAAATGGTATCTCAATTTCTAATTTTTTGAGGATCGTCCATACTGTTTTCCAAAAGCGCTGAAACAGTTGGCATTCCCACCAGCAATGAAGGAGGGTCCCTTTCTTGCCACATCTGCGCCAACACTGGTTGATTTTGTTTTTTTGGATGTGGGCCAATCTTTGTGGTGTGAAATGATATCTCATTGTTGTTTTGATCTGCTTCTCCCTAATGATTAGTGATGTAGAGGACTTTCTCATGTGCCTTTTTGCCATTCGAATTTCTTCTTTAAGAAAGTTTCTGTTCATTTCCTTGCCCCATTTTTTTGATGCAGTTGGATGTTTTCTTCTTGTGGAGTTCAACCAGTACTTTGTATATCCTTGATATCAACCCCTTGTCGGATGTGTATTCGGCAAATATCCTTTCCCATTCTGTAGACTGTCTTTTTATTTTGGTCACTGTTTCTTTTGAGGTGCAGAAACTTCTCAGTTTAGTATACTCCCATTTGTCTATCTCTGTTTTCACTTGCTTGGCCAGTGGCACGACATCTTTGAAGATACCGTTAGCTTCAATATCATGGATGGTTTTGCCAACTTTGTCTTTATTGTACCGTATGGATTCTGGTCTAATGTTGAGATCTTTAATCCATTTTGATTTTACTTTTGTACATGGTATTCGGCAGAGATCTGAACCCATTTTTTTGCATATAGCTGTCCAGTTTTGTCAGCACAATTTGTTAAAGAGACTTTCCTTGTTCTACTTCACATTTCTTGCTCCCTTATCAAAGATTAGATGATCATATGTTTGGGGGGATATGTAAGTATATTCAACCCTGTTCCATTGGTCTGCAGCTCTGCCTTTGTTCCAGTATCATCCTTTGTAGTGTAGTTTGAAAATAAGGAAGTTGATTCCTCCCATTTTCCCCCTAGAATTGCTTTAACTATTCATGGGGGCTTATTGTTCCATATGAATTTCAGGAGTGTTTGCTCCATTTTTTTTGAAGAATGTCATGGGTATCGTTATAGGGATTGCATTGAATTTGTACAATGCTTTGGGAAGTATTGCCATTTTGACAATGTTAATTCTCCTGATCCATGAGCAGGGGATACCTTTTCATTTTCTCGTGTCCTCTTTTATTTCCTAAAGTAACGTTTTGTAGTTCTCTTTGTACAGGTCCTTTACTTCCTTAGTTAAGCTGATTCCTTGGTACTTGATTTTCTGGGGATTGTTGTGAACGGGATTTTTTTTCATGTCACTTTCTTCTCTCTCACTATTTGCGTATAGAAAAACCGTGGACTTTTGGGTTTTGATTTTATAGCCTGAAACTTTCCTATACAAGTCTGTTATTTCTAGGAGTTTCTTTGTAGAAGTTTTAGGGTTCTCTACGCATAGTATCATATCATCTGTGAATAATGAGGGCTTGATTTCTTCCTTTCCTACATGGATGCCCTTAATATCTTTTTCTTGCCTAATCGTTATTGCAAGTACTTCCAGTACTACATGAGTGGAGAGAGTGGGCATCCTTGTCTCGTCCCTGATCTTAGAGGGAAGGTTATCGGTTTTTCCCCATTGAGGATGATGCTTGCTGTAGGCTTGTGGTAGATGGCTTTAACTATATTGAGGGAAGTCTCCTCTATCCCCATTTTGGTGATGGTTTTCATCATCAACGGGTGCCAGGTCTTGTCAAATGCTTTCTCTGCATCTATTGATATGATCATATGATTTTTATCTTTTCTTTTGTTGACATGATGGATTATGTTGATTGATTTCCGAATGTTAAACCATCCTTGCATCCTCTGGATGAATCCCACTTGGTCATTGTGTATAATCTTTTTGATGAGTCGTTGAATTCTATTTGCTAGTATTTTGTTGTGTATCTTCGCATCCATGTTCATCAGAGATATCGGCCTGTAGTTTTCCTTTCTTGTAGTATCTTTGTTTCCTTTTGGTATTAGAGATATATGGGCTTCATAGAAACTGTTTGGGAGAGTTTCTGTTTCTTCTGGAAAAGCTTGGGAAGAACTGGCAATAGGTCCTCTTTAAATGTTTGGAAAAATTAGCTAGTGAATCCATCTGGACCCGGGTGTTTCTTTTTGGGAAGACTTTTGATTACAGCTTCAATTTCCTTGATGTTAGTAGGTCTATTAAGATACTCTAGATCTTTTTGATTCAGCCTTGGAGACTATAGGAATCCAGGAATTTATCCATTTCTTCTAGGTTCTCTTGTTTCGTGGCATACAGACTTTCAAAGTAGTCTCTGATGATCTTCTGAATTTCTTTGGTTTCTGTTGTGGTATCCCCCTCACATTCCTTTTTTTACCACTCTCTCTTACCACTTTATCTGATTATAGAACTGAAATTGCTTTTCCCACCTCAAAAAAAATAAGACATTTATTTTTTTAAAAAAATTTTATTTGTTTTTTTATTTTAATTGAATCATAGTGAGATACACAATTAAGTGTATATAATGTTTACAGTCATATAATGTTCCAATACTCCTCCCTTCATCAATGTATTTTTAGCACCACCAGTGTCCAAAGTTTTGCCCCCTCCCCCGCCTCTCCCACCCACTCAATTCCACCTCTATAGCAGTCACATTCTTTTTTTTTCTCCTTGATTTTTTTAAAGTGATTTCTATATTAAAAATAGTTTCCTATACGTTTGTTCTCCTTGGGTTCTCAAATGATTACCAGTACTTACCACTCTTTTCTCTTTATTATTTCCTTCTATGGCACCAAAGCTCCCTGATTTTTATTCCTTTTTAATTATCCTTTTCTCTCTGATCTGTCCTGAATTTTCCCTCCTTAGTTACCTTTACATACTTTGTTTAAATATTTTTTCCTGGGTCTGGAGTGGTAGCACTGCGGGTAGGGCATTTGCCTTGCAAGTGGCCAACTTGAATTTGAATCCCAACATCCCATAAGGTCCCCTGAGCACCGCCAGGAGTAATTTCTGAGTGCAGAGCCAGGAGTAACCCCTGTGCATTGTTGGGTGTGACCCAAAAAGCAATATATTTTTTCCTATTACTCTTCTTATGCTTTATTTTGAGATCTGAAGATTTTCCTCTGGTATCAAACAAAAAGTATTCCCAATTGCCAACTGAATGTCTTTATCTTAGTGTCCATAAAATAAAATCAAAACTTAACTGCTTTTCTTTTAATAGTTTTTCCGATTAGACCATTACTTCAACTATAGGAGTTTATACTTTTAGTTATTCAGTTTTAAAACTCCAGGGTTATTGTGTGTTTGTGTGGTGTGTGTGTGTGTGTGTGTGCATGTTTGTGTTTGTGTGTGTGTGTGTGTGGTGGTAGTGCAGGGTGGGGATGGGAGAGTGGGGGTTAAGCAGGCTCAGTGGGGGCCCCCAACAGTTCTTGCCAACTAGATTGCCCTTGTCTTGATGCAAGGGCCACAAAGTGGGGTCCTGCCCAACACAATATCAAGCCCTTAAAACTAAAGCTCAGGGATCAAGTGTCTTTAAATGAGAGAAAGACACACTGCTCTCTTTAAATCAGGGAGCTGAGCCCAGAGATTACTAACTTTCTGCTTTCTGGAAACTGGGAAAAGATAGGAAGGTGGAATTCATCGTCATTCTAAATTAGTCTTTCACTTAATTGCCCTATTTTCAGTCTGAGGACACATATTTACACTTCTCTTGATTTGTGTCCCCAAGCTCCAAATCTCTCTGCCTCTATTTCTTCACAGAGTAAACTTCCTGTCTCCCGCCACGTGGGGAGGACTGAGTCATCACTACTCCAGGTGTTGGAGTGGATCAGCTCTCTAAATGCTTCTTACTCCGACTTTCATTCAGTTCTTCTGGTCTCAACCCAACTAAGTACACACCTACCAGCTTCTTATCTGACAAAATTTTAATACTATCTTTGTTTCATCTCTTAGATGTTCATTTTCTTGTGAGTTAATATAAATTTTCTTCATTTCCTTACATTTTAGTGACATTTTGAAAGATTCATTAGTTATCCATTGCTTTGGGTTTTGAGTTTTTTTCTGTTGTTGTCCTGTTTTATTTTGGATTTTGGCTTTTGAGCCACACCATGCACCACGCAGTGCTCGGGGCTTACTCCTGGCTCTGGCTCTGGTTTAGGGAAGGTTCCTGATGGGGCTGGGGGAACCATATGGGGTGCCACAAATTAAACCCAGGTTGGCTGTGTGCAAGGCAAGTGCCCTAAACTATTCTATCAGTCTGGCCCCAGATAACTTTCTTACAATCTGCAACCAGTTATGAAGATTCAAACAACATCCCCTAGTTAGCATTCTTATCCTGGTTTCAGTGGGTCCTCTTCACTCAGGTGCTTTTCAGGACTGGAGTTTTATGTGAAGACTTGAAGAGAGAGGCTGCCACATCTGTATTTAAGTAGTTATTGGGTTTTAGTTGCTTCTGAGCTATTGAACAGAGACCCTCCATTCCTAAGTGAAGAATGTTTGGCAGAGGTCAACCTTAGTCCTTAGTTCTCTTCTTTGGGCAGCTTGCTTCATTTAAGTAAACAATGGTGAATTTCATTTAGCAAGATGGAAGCCACTAGTTAAAAAGCCACTGTGCCACTAGTTAAAGCTCACTGTTCCGTAAAATTTATCCAAACATGACTGCCACTCAATGCCTCTCTGGCAAAACACAGTACCCGAAAGAAGAGAGAGAGAACAAGGGGGAATGCTCTGCCACAGCAGCAGGGTGCGACGGGGGAGGAGGGAATGGGGGGGAGGGATACTAGGACCCGTGGTGGGGGAGGATGGGCACTGGTGGAGGGATGGGTACTTGATCATTGTATAACTGAAACCCAAGCACAAAAATTTATAAGTCTATAAATGTACTTCATGGTGTTTCACTAATAAAAAAATGATTAAATAAAAAAAATTTATCAGAAATGTTACAGCCTGTCTCTTTCACCACATTCTGTTGGTTAGTAGCCCAACTTGAAGGTAAAGGGGTTACTTAAGGGTAATATCAATAAGTAGATTGGGGTATATTTTACAGAGTTCCAGGCATAAAGATATCTAGATAATAAGCACATGCCTAAGTTCCTTGTCTAACTGGAAGTACCCAATCTCTTTCCCTTCATTGCTTTTATCAAGAATGACTTCTATTTTTAAAAATTCAGTGAAAATCTCATCATTCTCATATGGCAAGCAGCTATTAATCTAGTCTCTTATCGAAGTATTACATTCCCCTGAATTTTGGGATACTTCACCTCCCTGCCCTCACCCCAACCCCCTGACACTGTGTCTTAGTGTTCTTTATTCATTCTTTCTTCTCTTCCTGATTTCTGAATGTCATTGAAGTATAGGGATCTATATGTAGTGCTCTAGCCTTCCGTAATCAAATGCTCTACCTTGGAAATCCAGTGTTATGACTTTAAATTGCATCTTTGTTTTGATAACTTTCAATTTTTATCTCTAGTGCCAATCTTTCCCCTGAACTCCAGAAAGCATCCTATTGGTATCTACACTTGAACTCATGGACATCTAAAAATTTAATAACTAATAGAGAATTTTTGATTGCCTTATCACTTCTGCCATCAAATCCCATTGCATTTAAGTGTCACTAAGTCTCAATAAATTTCAGTAAATGTCACTTACCCAGTTGTTCCAATGAAAATCTAGTAGACTCTTCTGATTTCTCTTCTTTTGTATATAACATTTTCTTGTTGTTGATATAATGCAGTTACAATAGTATTAATAGTAATTTGTTGGTGTATAAACTATTGCATTCTTCTTACCACTGGGTGTCAAAGTCCTTCCACCTCTGTTGTTATCTTTAGATTCCAACTACAACTTTCACTCAACATAGTTTGAGTTTTTAGAATATATAATATTCCAGCTCCGTTTTTAGAATATATAATAGTCCATTCACTTCTTCAAACTTTATTATCAATCTGTTCCCCTTTTCCCTCAAGCAAATAATTTGTCCAGTTTTCATGATTCTACCATTTCACTAAGAATCTCCCCAAATAATTAAAGTGGTCTTTAAGGTTGTATTTATTAGATCATCTTACTTTTATTCATTAAATTATCTGATAACATCATAAAGACTCAGAATTCAATTCATATTTCTACAGTTTCCTTCAAGGCCCATATACCTGGCCTGCCTTTCTCTCTTCTCTGTCTTATGATCTGTGATCACCTCCTTTCTCATATGATTCTAGTCTCATTGCATTTTCTCTCTTGTTATCAAGTTTATTTCTATGGCAAAGCTTTTCTAACTACAATTGTAGCACTGTAGCACTGCCCTCCCATTGTTCATCCATTTGCTCGAGCGGGCACCAGTAAAGTCTCCATTTTGAGACTTGTTACTGTTTTTGGCATATCATATACATCACTGGTAGCTAGCCAAGCTTTGCTGTATGGGTGGGATACTCTCGGTAGCTTACCAGGCTTTCTGAGAGAGGCCGAGGAATCGAACAGGGTTGATGGCGTGCAAGGCAAATGCCCTACCTGCTGTGCTACTATTACTATTTTTATCTGTATTATTTTTATGTTGGGGGCCACACCCGATGATGCTCAGAGTTTATTCCAGCTCTGCACTCAGGAATAATATCCTGGCAGTGCTTTGAGGACCATATGGGATCATGTGCAAAGCAAGTGCCCTATCTGCTGTGTTATCTCTCCAGTCCCTATTACTATTTTAAAATTTGATATACTTATTGTTATGATCCCAACTGGCATAATCTTTTATGCTTACTGAACTATCTCCTTAAGCTTTATTCTTTTAGGGAAGCCTTTTCTGACCACGCTTTAACAAATTGCCAGCAGTCTTTTACTGTCCTCTTTTACGATTATATTTTTCACTTGAAAGCACTGAGTGGTTATGCATTTGTTTTAGTTGTTTATTGTCGGAGTATAAATAAGCTTTACTCGAACAACACTTCACTTCAGTTACACTGTGCCCCGGTAATCCAAAACAAAGCATGGGACGTAGCAGGCAGTGTTGAACATATGAATACATTATTGGACACAATTAAACTTGTGCAATCCACAAATACAAGCATAATTTGAAGGTAGAAATCTATCTTATTCTAATACAAAGACCGTTTTTAAAAATATAATAGTGACAACAACTCTACTCATTTGTTGTGACATGGTTTCTTTTATCTTTGTTATTTTCCCAGTATGTCTTCCTTTCCCTACCTTTGAATAGAAAATGGAGGAACTGTAATATATCACTTATTTTCAGATGATGAATTATTTTAAAAACTTCTTTCTTTGTACACTGTGGTTTAGAAAATTGTGTATAACAGGGTTTCAGGAATCCAATGCTTCCCCCTCCAATCTCCCCACTCCATAATCCCATCCCTCCACTAATAAACCAAGATTTCCCTCCTAACCCTCAACCTGACTCCTTGACAGATACATTTAAAAGTTTAATTATTAGTGTTTAGATCCCATGCTTTCAGTATTGTTGGGTCTAGTGGTTTGGCAGTTATTAAAAAGGCTAGAAAAAAATCTGTTTGTCAGTGATGTGGAGTAAAAGGAACTCTTCTGCACTGCTGATGGGATTGTCGCCTGATTCCAACCCGTGTGGAAAATAATATGGGAAATCCTCGAACGACTAATAATAGAGCTCCCATAAGACCCAGCAATCCACTGAATATTCTGACACACTGACACAAAATCATTCTTTCAAAAAGGTATAAAAATACATATGTTCATCACAGCACTTAATTCAATACCCAGGACATAGAAACAACCTAGGTGTCATGAGAGAAGACTGCATAATAAACATGTGATATACATATATATACATATATATATAATAGAATACTCTTTAGTGCAAAGAATAGTGCAATCATTTGTTGCAACTTGAACGGAACTGGAATATTTCATGTTAACTGAAGGAAGTCAAATTATCATAAATTAACTTTACCGTGGAGAATTGGGTGTCTCACTCCAATCCTGATCTCAATTTAAAATTTAAACAAAAGCATGAGAGGCCAAATAGTACACTAAATATTTATAGGTTAATTGTGAAAAATATTTTCTAGAGTAGTTCAGTGGATATATTTACAAACACCATTCCCACTAAATGTTTAATTTGTAAACTAAAAATTATTTTGATAACCATGAAGTTGAATTTGGTTTTTTATCTTTATTATTTTGGGGTCATGCCCAGCAGTGCTCAAGGTTTAGTCCTGACTCGATGCTCAGGTACAACTGATGGCAGTGCTCAGGGGGCCATATATGTTGGTAGGGATTAAACTGGGTTAGCTGCATTCAAGGCTATTGCCTTAATCCCAGTACTATTTCTCTTGTGCCTCGTATTGTTGAATTTAAATTTTAGGTTTCTCAGTTAAATCTGATTTATATTTACATTTCTTTTTCTTCTCCTTGGTTTTATCTGCATGCCACATACTTTTGTGATAACCAGATAAAAACTAATGGGGGGGGGGCAAGGAAAAAATTAATATTTTAGTAAAGGTGTTATAGTAAAACTTAAAACTTAAGCATCTTGTTTTCTTGAGTAACAATTTTACTATTTCCCAAACTATCTAGTTATATCAATTAGTTATTTGGGCTAAAAATTTGTGTTTGAGTTATGCTGTCTGTGTTAGTGAAAATAAAGAGGGAAAAATAAGTAAGAAAGTACTGAACATAAAATTCTAATGTAAATTTTAAAAGCAGATATGGGGAAGGAGAAGAGAGAAAGAAAAAACCTGAAAACACTCTACAATCTCCTGGATTCTCATAGTTAAAGGAAAAGAAAAGCAAAGTCATTATAAGTACGTCCAAGGAAGCCGCTATATTTTATTCATATATGTTTCTTACTCCCCCACAAAAAACTAATTACATGTTGATCACTTTTAGATACAAAATTAGTTTGACAATATCATCAAGAAAAGTTCAAATTTTACTGTTTCTCTGTCAAACATTTTTGGCTAAGTTATAAAAGCAGATTCTACAAAAAACAAACTATGCGAATTGAATAAAAAATACATTTTCAAATGCTGTTGTGTCAGTGTAAAATGATACTCTGCTCAGATACCTAAAAATTTTGAAAATTTGGAAAAAGTTTTAGTATTACTTAAAAGACCATATCTACATAGTATTAAATAAGTTTTTAAGAACTTAAAAACTTCAGAATCTAACTTAAAAAAGGTAAAGGTAAAGGCCCTCCCGTTGATCGTCGATTTGCTCGAGCGGGCCCAGTAACGTCTCCATTGGAGACTTTGTTGTTACTGTGTCTGGCATATCGAATACTCTCGGTAGCTTGCCGGGCTCTCCGAGAGGGGCGGAGGAATCGAACTCGGGTCAGCCATGTTGGCCGCTTGTAAGGCGAACGCCCTACCCGCTGTGCTCTCCGTGGCGCAATGGATAGCGCATTGGACTTCTAACTTAAATATTTATAAAATAATACATGTTTCATAGAGTCATTGATGAAGTTTTACTATCATAACTGCATACTTAGCACAATGCCTGGCATGTAAGTCAACGTTAAATATGTGTGTGGTAACTAAATTCAAACAAAAAATTGATCCCAAAAAAATCTTTTATATCTCAAGTGACTCTAATTTATGTTCCAACACAAGCATGTTTTGATGGCACAAAGTAATTACACCTGGATCACACACCTGAATGATTCTGGGACTACTAAAGCCATGTGTCTTCACTATCAGTAATTATTATAACCATCAATCATAATGCTTTTGAAAATCACACAAACACAAAACATGCAGAGCCTTGATTCAGTAGGATACTGGTTAATTCACCGAATTTTCAAGAATTAATACATTTTGATTATGCTTTAATGATAGCTTGCATTTATCAAGTAAAGATCACCATGACCTTCAAATATGCTACTGGCTAACTTGACTTATATCTACTTTTATTATATATCAGAAAATTTCCCAAGATTTTACATTCTGCCTGATTGAAGTTAATACGGATTCCAAATGTTTTCAAAATATCTCTTTGCCCCCTCAAAATATTCTTGCAATCATTTCAAAGTATCTATGACTTCCTATCAGAAATTAAAATGCTTAACAAGAACAAAACAAGCTTTCACTTGAAATCCAATTAAATTAAAAAAGAGAAAAGAAAATTTTCTGACAAAAGTGTAAACATCTGTGTTCATCAAGCTGCCTCTAACGGTTATAATTTCTTTTATAGAAACTTTGCTTTGAGACATATAATTTTCTAAATTATAATTGATACGACTGATAATGCTCTATTCAGTAAAATTTATTTTTAGTCAAGTTATTGTTTAGAGAATTCTTGTTCTTGTAACTTAGTGGGCTTCCTTGATCATGTATTGATGGAAATTTTGTGGAGATGTATTTCTAAAGGTTTGTATATAGAAGGACTCCAGTAATAAACACATTTTATGAGCATGTTAACTATTTATTATTGTGCTATAGTTTTAAAAATTCTCCACAAAACAAAAATTTAAACACCAAAATTTAACATTTACCAACAGAACAAAATTTGCAGATAA
Organism: Sorex fumeus; assembly: GCF_029834395.1. Taxonomy (NCBI): domain Eukaryota; kingdom Metazoa; phylum Chordata; class Mammalia; order Eulipotyphla; family Soricidae; genus Sorex; species Sorex fumeus. Next base: position 28,107,308 of record NW_026606090.1, on the reverse strand, counting down.
TTATTACAGTTTAGGAAGAAAATCTTAGTTCTGTAGTTTGCTACTTTTTCCCATCTTCATTGAGTTTCTTAGTATTTTATAGATAACAATCTACATCTAATTTTATTATATGTTGATGTGCCTGCTGATGAGTTTCTAAAAATCTGAAATGGGAGAATGCTTTTATTTTCATAGAGTGCTTCCCCATATGTTAAGTACTTCATAGAGTACTTAACATATGGGGAAGGTCTTTCATAGATTCCATAATGTTGGGAGAAATAAATGCTCTCTTCTGTATATATAAATGCAGATATACAAACAATAGAGGACATATGCTGTTTCCTATGATAACATTTAGGCAGATCATTACCAACAACCTACACGAAAACATTACCGCTATTAAGAGCTTGACCTTGAAAGTATAATCTTAGGACTCTTCTGGAAACAGCATGTAATGAGGATATGAAAGTTGAGAAATTTAAGTAGAATAAAAATGATTCTAATTAATTATGTAGCTATAAAAGAACTCTATATCTTAATTTTAGACTTGGTCTGCGCTGGGCAGCTAATTTTATGTTTTGACTAGATAATTGATTTTAGTCAATTTAACTTAAGTAACTCATCTCCGTGCTATTTTTCTCCTTTGGAACACTTTCTGAACAGACTTTCAGAATCTGAGACAACTCTTGAATTAATATTGTTTTATTATCATTAAAACTATTTACTTCATTCCTTCTCCAGAATACTTGTGAAAAATAGCACTGTTTAAGAGAAAAAAATTGGGATCTCTTACATTTAACACTGTGAATGAACTAAATAAATACATTAGAAATAGACTTATTCAATCTCCACCAAACATCTTCAGCAGACCAAAACATAAAAAGCACTACAGTCAGAACCATAAAAAAGACAGACTTCATAGCATATAATTCACCCTCAAAAAATTTTCCACCTATGGGACTGGAGCAATAGCACAGCAGGTAGGGCATTTGCCTTGCACGTGGCCGACCCAGATTTGATTCCTAGCATCCCATATGGTCCCCTGAGCACCACCAGGGAGTAATTCCTGAGTGCATGAGCCAGGAGTAACGTCGGGTGTGACCCAAAAAGAAAAAAAATTTACCACCTATTTCCATGTGAAATAATATGCACACATTCTCTAGAAGGCAGAGATTTAATCAGTGACATATGAGCAATATAATCAGACATAGTCCTTATTTTCTAGAATTTGCAATATAGAAAAAGATTAGGTCATGTCAGGTTAAAATATTGTTTTGTACTTAACAGTTTTTATAAGAAATGTATACAAATAGAACTGTGTTTCAGGTATTCTAAATCAAGATCATCGAGAGGAAATAGGTATGGTGACAGGAAAAAACACAATGCTCTTTCCAGTCATATATCTCTTATCCAGGAAGGCTAGGTAAAGCTTGGAAAACCATTTTCTCAAAACATAGTAATGTGGTGATGGGAACTGCAGCAAGAAAGGAACTAAAACATTCAAGGTTGATAATGCAAAAGCCATGACTTGAAAAGTTAAAGAAAAAATTTCGTCCACTATCAATAAAGAAAACCCTGTTTAATGTATCTGAATTTTTACCAAATTCCTCAAAGTACAGTTGTAGTATCCTTAAAAAGGAGTGAAATTAGGAGGAACTTTAAAGAAATAGAAAGTTAACTAAGACAAAATGAGTCAGGTCCCCAAAAAAGGACTCTAGAAAGTTTGATACACTGAAGCTTAAGTGTTATTAGTTGCATGTACGTAACTCACAGATATTTTAAAAATGGAAGAAATATGATGCAAGATCTTCATAAATAAGCATTAGTTCTTGCCAGTATAACAGAACATTTAAGGTGAAAAAGTAGACATAGTTTATGAGAAACTTTAACCCTGATATCCAATTGTGTTTTATTACAACAGTATGGATGATTCAGATACATTTCTAACATGTTCCTGTGATTTGAGGTTCAATTTGTCACAATTGGCCTCAATTTATTATTTTATTATCCGTTTCACTTTGTCTATATTGTTAGCTTGTGGACTGAGTTAAAGTGCATTATATGTCGCGTTCTGAGGTGGTTCCAGCACATGAATGTATTTTATGACTTTGGTTTCTTGGAATTAGTTAATGCATACCACAACTTTCCTTGAAAAACACATTTGAGCCAAAGCAACTTTAGGGAAGTGTTTTATGTTTTTAATGAGGTCGGCAAAAGAAGATAAGTTCATCTAGTAACCTGAGTAATACATTAAATCTTGTTCAGAGGAATCTTTATTCCCCTAAATAGCATAGCTATAATTTTATTCAAGCTGATTTTGTGGATTTGAAACATTCTTACTCTGCCTTTCCCTCTCCTAACGAAGTTCCCATTTGTGTTATTTATACAGATCAACAGATAAAACTTACGCAGTAGAGAAAAACAGCACAGCTAAGCACATAGCTCCTCCATGCCAAAATTTTTGCTGCTTCAGGACCATGGACCTTCCTTAAGACTATGTATACATTTCCCTAATGAATCCTTAGACCGTGATATATATTTTGAGCTGAAATGTTATTATTTATGTCCACACAATGTGTATCAAAGTTTATGTAGCATTCATCTCCATGGCAGGCACTTTATCTCACTGATTATTTTGGCAGAAAACATATACCAAAAACATCCCTACGAGAAATAAAACAAGCCTCCACCTTCTGAAAATAGTTAAAAAAAAGCCACAACTCGTCGGGTCCTCCTTGGAACCCGTGGACACTCATAAACCTCGTTGGAATGTGCAGGAGATGTGTGTGCGTCTGGCCAAAGCTCAGACAAAGAGTTGGAGACAAGACACTCTACAAATAAGGGAGCCAGAATTGTGAATCTAGTTTGAGCTTCTGCTCTTGGTGAACTTTTCCAAGTTACTGTCCTGATATCTAGTTTTATCCTTTCAGAAAAGAGGGGTTTCACGGTCTGAGAATATAAAATAGAACTCAAGAGAACTTTTATTTTTTCTTAAATTGAGGTTTCCTGCTTTACAGTAGTATGGATATATTTGTTTTATTTTATTATTATTATTATTTTGCTTTTTGGGTCACACCCAGCGATGCACAGGGGTTACTCCTGGTTCATGCACTCAGGAATTACTCCTGGCCGTGCTTGGGGGGCCATATGGGATGCTGGGAATAGAACCCGGGTTGGCCGCGTGCAAGGCAAACGCCCTACCCGCTGTGCTATCACTCCAGCCCCGGATATATTTGTTTTGGACATTCAGTATTACTGCATACCCCCATCACGGAAGTGTCATTACCCCACTACCACTGTCCAGAGGTTATTTCTCATTTGCGCCTCAGTCCCCACCCGTCACCCTTTTCCCAAACTCAATTCTGCTGGCACTTTCTCAGGATTGTTTCACTGGCTGTTGTGTATTCCTTTGCTTTGTTTCTTTATAGTCATCGTACAAAGGAGATACCCCAGTTTTTGTCAGCCATCTAACTCACTTTGCTTACTATGAAAACCTCCAGTCTCATCCATAGTCTAAGGAAATACAAATTTCAAAGTTTCATCTTGTATCGAGAGTAGCATTTCATTTTCCACTCATCTGTTGTTGGGCCTTAGTTTGTTTCCAAGTCTGGGCTATTGTAAGTAGAGCAGAGTGAATAAAGACTCTATTTTTTTGGAGTTAATGATTTTATGTTATCAAGGAATGGAACTGATATATTCTCTCTGTTTTCAATTTTGTAAGAAGTCTTCACACTGTTTTTCCACAGAAGTTAAACCAGGTTACTTCCCACCAATAGTAAATGATGGTTCCTTTTTTCCTCACATCCCTGCCAGGACTGATTATTTCTAGAATTTTAAGATACTTTTTTTTTTTGTTGTTGTTTTTTGTTTTTTGCGTCACACCCGGCGATGCACAGGGCTTACTCCTGGCTCTGCACTTAGGAGTTAGTCCTGGCGTGCGCAGGGGACCATATGGGATGCTGGGAATCAAACCCCAGTTGGTCACATGCAAGGCAAACGCCCTACCAGCTGTGCTATCTCTCCAGCCCCCTAAGATACTTTTAAACTCTTGAAAGTGCCTGGATGTGTCTTGTTCATTGTCAGTTCCTAATTTTGCAAGAAAATATAGGATGGGGAAGTTAAGTGATTCCCAGTAGCTATAGGACTAGGAAGTGCCCATGTTGGGAAACTTAATCTATTTCCCAGACTCACTATTTGTAATATCCCCTTCATACCTTGAGATCTAAAGTATCAGAGACATTAAAATATTTTTTGAATAAGTGCATTTCCTTACTATTATTATGCAACAAATTATAATTTGATACATATAGTATATGTTTGTTACATATAATTTATTGTGTGTAATTTATTATAATTACATAATTTGTTGCAATTACTTACTTGTCATAATTGTAGCAAATAATTATAACAGTAATAATTTGTTATAATCATTATTGTGTACCTCAATCTTAGCAACCAGAAATGAACACACATTTTTAGTTTTTAGTTATGTCAATCAGAAGGTTCGGCAAGCATAAGGGGGTTCTCAATTTAGACTTTAGGAGGCTGAAATCGAGGTATTAAACATTGTAGTACTAAAGTAGTTTTGTAGTACTGAACTACTATGTTTTAACCTGGAACTCAAGTTTTCTTCTAGGTCATTCATGTTCCCAATTCAGTTCCCCATGGTTGAAGTACTGGCTCTCTTACTGGCTTTCCCATCTGGAGGCCCTAGTTAGGACCCTCTCATCACTTCGCAGATACTCCTTCAAATCAGCAGCAGAATCTTCAGGAAAGACCTAGCCCCCCCCCCCTTTTTTAAATTTAATTTTTATTAGTGAAACACCATGGGGTACAGTTGTAGACTTACAAACTTTTGTGCTTGGGTTTCAATTATGTAATGATCGACTACCCATCCCTCCACCAGAGCCCATTCTCCACCACCAATGATCCCAGTAACGCTCCCACCCTCCATCCCTCTCTACCCTGTCTCTGTGGCAGGACATTCCCTTTTGCTCTCTCTTTCCTTTAAGGTATTGTGGTTTGCAATAGAGGTATTGAGTGGCCATCGTATTCCGTCTATAGTCTACTTTCAGGATGCATCTTCTCTCCCGAGTGTGCGGTTCCCTTTACTTGGTGTTCCCCTCTCTATCTAAGCTGCCTTTTCCCCCAGCATGCGCTGCTGGCTTCCAAGACATGGAGTAGACCTCCTGGTACTTATCCCAACTATTCTTGGGTGTTCGTCTCCCATTCTGTTACTTTATATTCCACAGATGAGTGCAATCTTTCTATGTTTGTCCCTCTCTTTCTGACTCATTTCACTTAGTATGATACTTTCCACGTAGAATCACTTGTATGCAAATTTCATAACTTCATCTTTTCTAACAGCTGCATAGTATTCCATTGTGTAGATTTACCAAAGTTTCTTTAACCAGTCAACTGTTCTAGGGCACTTGGGTTTTTTCCAGATTTTGGCTATTGTAAACAGTGCAGCAATGAACATACAATTGCAGATGATATTTTGACTTTACTTTTTTTTTTTGCCTCTCCGGGATATATTCCCAGGAGTGGTACTGCTGGGTCAAATGGGTGCTCAATTTCTAATATTTTTTTTGAGGATTGTCCATACTGTTTTCCAAAAGGGTGAACCAGTTGGCATAAGGTACATTGAAGAAAAGATCGGCAAAATCCTCCATGACATTGAAGCTAATGGTATCTTCAAAGATGACCAGCCCTTCTTTTAAGTCCATAGATCCCACCCACACTAAAGCGGCGTGATCTCATAATGTGTGTAGAGCAGAGACAGGAATCTTGTGAATAGAATTAGAATTTTACTTATTAGATTTATAACATTCTACTTATTCAAATACTAGTTTTCCCACTTACCTTATTTTCCCCTCTTCTTAGATTCCTTTGTGCCACGAAAACCCTGGGAGGAATTACAACAGGTATCAAATTAAGAGTTGTGTGGCGAAAACTTAAAATTCATAAAAATATGTGTTTATTAAGATGTTCTTCTCGATTCTTTGTAGCCTTTAGTAACAGTGGTTTGGGACAATTCATAATTATCCTTTCACTATTTAGATTGGTGTTAGGATTTTTTTTTTTTACCATAAAGCTCCCTTTAACAAAGTTGGGCTGGATTCAGTAATGTTTGGGGAAACCTTTGCTGGATTGGTAGGAGCTATAAGCAGCTGGGAATCAAGGGACAGTTGCCACCAAAAAAGCTGCCATTCCCTCAAGACCAACTATGTACTGGCCACTTGACTCTAATGACTACCTTTAATTCTCCCAACAGTGACCAGTTATGATAGGTATTATAACATCCCCCCACGTCCATCCTCCACCCATTTTACTCAAGAGGAGACAGCTTCAAAGCAGCAGCAGCAGAATTCAAGGTGCTTGTCTGACTCGCTGGTGCTGTCTTGAATATGAAAGGCAGCCCTTGGTTAGGCTTCTATATAGGACCACATTGGCCTGGGACCCTCAGAGGTCTTAGAACACATGGCAGAGACGGGGTTGGTAGATGGGAGCTGCTGAACACACACCTCTTAAAGAGAGACATCTTTAGCGATGAAACGCCATCATTTATCCAAAGAACTCATTGCTACTTTCTTCTAGATATATAATTCGAATTTCCAGAAATCAAAGCAAAGGCTATTTATAATAAATGCTTTTTTTCTCTGCGGAGGGATTCATAAATAAGGATTTAGCTGGACTCTATAATACCTCATTATGATGGCTACTGAGTAACAGGTGTTGATTTTATTATGCCTTTTTTTTTTTTAAAATAGGAGGCACAGTGTGGGTAAACAAGGGAAGACGTGGATTTAAACATCTAGAAATGTGGTTGTAAAAACCAGCTAGCCTCCTTCTCAGAACCTGTAATGAAAGTGAATCAGCAGGACTTAAAAAAGTTTTGGTTACTGAATGAAAGTTCAATTTGTATTGAAATAGAATTGAAGTCTGGAAGGATTTCAAAATTCTTCAACTGCTATATAATCTCTTTGACTCAAATTAAACATAATTGTGAATTATTTGAATACATTGATGCCTATTTGTGCGTGTGTGTTTGTGTGTGTGTCCTTTTAGGAGATGAAGAAATAACAATTGAGGCAACATTTCTTCATAACAAAGGAACACACATTTTTTTCAATTTTTATACATCTTATTTTCATAAAGTAGTTCACAAGAGCTCATTACAGATAATATTCAAAAACCCAATCTACCAGCAAGCATCTTCCCACCACAATAAGAGGGAAGTGTGTGAAGGTTGTTGTATTTCATTCTGGAGCAAATTAAGCCCATATATAAGAGAATACAAGCAAGTATGTTAAAACCAAAGGGACATACATTTTTTCAATTAAAGAAGCGGGGGGGGGGGGGTCTGGGAGAATTTTTCCCCCATTATATTAATGTAGGTGTTAAGCTGAAATGACATAATGAAGTCACAAGGACTCTAGCAAGTGGTCCTGTTTGGGAGCATTGGGAATAAAACATAAGAGGTAGATTTTGAGTTGGGTTGAAGTGTAATGGTAGAACTCTACTAGACAGAAAAGGACAAGAAAATTCTACGTAGTATACTAGTGATGTTGAAGTCATGAAAATGAGATCTTTTATTTGAATGTGACAAGAGTACACAGGATGCACATCAGATGAAATAAGCGTGAAATATTTGTGTGGCACTGAAACCAGTGCGCCATCTACCTTCTATCTACCTGCCTTATAAAAAGCAACTTCAACTTTTTAGCAACAACAATCCCACAGAGATATTATGCAAGAAAAACAAGACAAGAGCTGTATTTCAGAAAAGTAGTTAGAGGGAGGATGGACTCCAACTGAAGGAGTGAGAGGTGGACTCACAAAGGCCTGGTCAAAGGATGACAGAAATTCCAGACTAGGGAGAGAGCAAAGGAAGCTAGAGATGATCATATAAGCTGAGAACCCTGTAACTGGAAGAACCAGATGGCTAGAAATCTGGGAGGCAAGAAAGATATGAGGAGAAAACAAAGAATGATTCCTAATTTTTAATTTTGAGTTATGTGGTATTTGTTTTGGGAGGGAGAGGAGCAACTAACAGTGCTCAGGGGTCACCCAGAGTGGTTCTCACCATATGGGGTGTCGAAGATGGAATTAGAGTTGGCCACATAAACGTCAACGTTGTAACTCAACTGCCTCTCTGGTCCAATCATTCTCAGTGTTTGTGAGGTGGGGGTGGGAAATAGGGAGAGATCTTCTATCATTCCTGGTGGTGCTTGGGGGAACATGAAGTACTTGGCATCAAAACAAGCTGACAACATGCAAGGAAAATGCTATAACCCTTGTACTAAATAGTCTGACTCTAAGGATTTTCTGTAATTTTTTTTAAATCATAGAGTGAGGATTGGGAATGATCATATATATGTCTTTTGGACATGTTCAGGTTGAGTTATCTGGAATAGAGAACTGGTGATATAGAATTGGTAAACAAGTGCATTTGTGTATTATCAGTTCTTGGAGTAGTGGCAATATGTAATTTACATGGGATTATTATGATGTTGCTAAAAACAGTTTTAAATTATTAGCCATTAGCATAGTACTTTAGTGGCAGGTAGAAGGGAAACAGGAATTTTTTAAAAAAAAAAAAGAGAGAGAGAAAGGCTAAGAAAAAAAAGAGGGAAAGGCTAAATTCTACTACTGAGATATTATTGTGAGTCGGAAGAAAGGTAAATTCTACTATTGAGATTTAGATGTTTCAAAATGATGTGTGTATCAGATTCCCTAAGTAAAAGGACAGAAGAGATGTGTGTGACAGAAAGACATTGGTGAATTTTGCACAGTTCGATTTGGTAAGTAGAGATAGATTCCTGGAATTGGTAAGTCAAAGAACTAAGAGTGGTAGTGAAAGAAAGAAAAACGTCAAAATTTGGGGGGGATTTTGATACACAGTGGTGCTCAGGACTTACTCTGCACTTAGGGATCATTCTTGGTGGGCACAGGGGACCATGGGAAATGCCGTTGACTAAATCCAGGTTAGCCACGTCCAAGGCAAGCACCTTACCTGCTGGACTATTGCTCTGGCACTTAAAATAGTGTTTTAAAATCATGGCTTCTTTGTTAAAGTGGGTGAAGAAAATGCTTATTGAGAAAACTCAATACATGGGGTGACTTAAATTGGTGAGGCAGATATAAAAGTAGGACGAGGGAGGCAAAGATTTAAAAATACTCTTGTGAGAGCTTTTGAGGTAGGTAATAGGAAAAAAGGGGAACATTTTCAAATTTCAAATTTTCAAAGGGAAAAAATGAGCGGAGAAAAAGTATATTAAATTTCTTCATAGTGTACTTCTGAGGTAAGACAGTTCAGTAACTAACCTGAACACACATTGATAGAATTCTAGCACAACGCTGGCTTACTACCATGGAAATACAAATGCGAGTGAATTTCAACCTTATTTTGTCAAATTATACTTTGGAAAAAAATAATGGAGGCACAGCCATGCAATTCCGGGGCTAAACAAATGACACCTAATTAAAGCGACACTTCCTCCGACCTACAATAGCAGGGCTGGTTTGGGTCTTTCTGGAAGACAGGACTCTCCATTAGAATGATGAACTTCTGTGCCTGAAAGATCTGTGGTGGGATCTCAGAACCCTTAGTCCACTCCAAAACTCAACAAAGATAACTCAGTCCAAAACTATTTTTAAACATTCAGTCCATTATGTAGGCTTGAGGAATAATTCCTTCAGAATTTTTCAGTCCCAAAGACGTTCACACGCTGGATAAAAAAACCTAAGCAAGACCAGAGCTCTCCCACACCATTAAGTTAAGTGGTTTCCATCTTGCACCTATGTGAAAGAGTTGGGACAAATCCAAGCTTTATGATTAAGCAGAAAAGACAACATATTCCATGAGAATGTAATCTTCTGCATGATTGGTCACCAGTTATTTTTTGAACGGTCATTTGGTTTCTGTCAAGTTAGCTAATTGTTCTGCTAAATTATCTATTTAAGATGACTTGACTTCTTGCATCAATACTTGTGAAAGTCTTTTCCAAATGAATGAGAATTGAAAGATATATATATATTTTAAACACATACATACACAAAAGCTCTCCAACATATAATGTGCTGAAAGTTGGTCAGTTGCAAACTGTATTCTAGGCTGGGGTCCAGGGGTGGAGATGACTGTAACATTGCTCTGAGAAGTTTGCTCTTATTGGCTCTCAACTCAAAAAATGAAACACTCAAGACCGAAAAACAAAATCCCTAGTCAAGTCAAATATATGAAGTACTGGGCTGTATCAGGAGGTGGAGGAGGAACAAACATGGAGGGATGGGAATATTCATAAATATTTAGAAGAAAGTTAGAAGGAATTATGTGGGAAAGGAGAAGGAATAATTGTGGTGTTCTTACATGTTCTGGGGATAGAGTATTGTGAGTCGGAGTTTTATTCCATTCAGCTCAGTTATCATGATGACATTATGAAGTAATTTCCTATATGCTATAATCTGTTTTGGAAATGCTTTCTACCAGGTGTCTTTTATGGGACACACCGAAGAAAGGAGTTGATCTGCTAAATTACTCTTATATTCAAATATTTGAAGTGCTCATTTCTCACTTATAACATGAAATTTCTATTTTAATGTTGTGAAAAATTTAACACGGGTGATTTTTTTAAAATAATAATGAATAAAGTGACTCTAGACAGAAAAGAAGATTGGAAAGGATTTTGTGGAATGATTTACAATAGTGGGAGCAGATGGATCTTTCTCTCGGCTATAGGTTAGATGTACATAGAATCGGAGCCCTAAATATGCACAAAGAAATCCCTTTCATTTTGCTGCCTGGAGATGGAAAATGGGAAGGGAGTAAACGATTAGCGGAAATAAATCTGAACTCAAACAGATGTCTAAGATGGTTATTGTGCACTGTTTGTAACCACATATAAATTCATCACTGGTCTATGAAATGAAAAGTTATTTAATTGGGAGAGGAAAGAGCTTCTAACAGAGATGTATTTGTAGGTTTTGATCTGTTACCAGGACATCCTTGCTAAAAATCAGCGCTTTTTTCCCCCCTCTCTTATTTTGGTCTCTCGGAGAGCCCGGCAAGCTACAGAGAGTATCCTGCCCGCACGGCAGAGCCTGGCAAGCTCCCCGTGGCATATCTGATACGTCAAAAACAGTAGCAACAGGTCTCACAATGGAGACGTTTCTGGTGCCTGCTCAAGCAAATCGCTGAACAACTGGGAGGACAGTGCTATGGTGCTACAGCACATTTTGGTCTCACTGGCACCTTGTAAAAATGCAATGGAGGAGCTGGAGCCAGTAAATGTAATCTACAGTAATTACAGCCTAAAATGCAAAAGCAATTTAGGAACAAACATACTTATCCTTCTTGGGATAGTTTTCATATGATTTTGGCAAAATTATCATCACCACAAGTCTTAAGGTATTGAGAAGTTTTAACAAGAAGAAAGGATTTAATGGTTTTTTTTTCTTGGAAAAGATTATTAATCGTTATTCCAAAGTGTCATCCTTGGTATTAAAAGCACCGTTGTCACTGAAAAACACCATCGAGTAAGCAGAAGTACACACATACATAGTTTTATATAAAGTACTTATATTTATCCTCAATTATCAATTATTAAGATGCAGTTGGCTGTGATGAGACTGGCATAGTGCTACAGAGATAGCATGGCACACGAATAGTCAAATCTTTGTGGTGCCTCTGCAGCGTTAAGGATAATGGGAATGCTCCTGGTGATGCTCAGGGTTAAGGCAGTGGTGGAATCAAATCTAGTATCTTATAGTATCTTACGTATGCTAAGCATGTGCGTTTCCCCTTAAACCACATCCTCAGCTCCTCTTTTTTTGTGGGGGAGGGGCACACTCAGCTGTCCTCATGGCTTATTTCTGTCCCTGTACTGAGTGATCGCTCCTGGTGGGGTTCAGGGGGCCATAAGAGGTTCTAGGGATCGAGCCCAGATCAATTGCTTGCAAAGTAATGCCTTATCCACTGTACTTTCTCTCCTGCCCTTACATTTGTCTTATTAACTTTTTGCTATTTTCCTTTACAATATGTCCTCAAGTTTATGTGCTTCGGTTCCTGGAATACTGATCTGGCCCTGTTTTGAATTCTTACAACAATGTGTTTTTAAAGGCTTCTATACTAAGTTCTAACTTAGTGAGAACTTCGGGGTTTGCCTCTCATTTTTCTACTACCCAGGATTTAAGTTCAGTAAAAATTGATGAGTGAATGAACAAATCATACACAATTAGTAGTTGTTTGGGAGTTGGGTGAGTGAGATTTTCTTTTTTTTCATTAGTGTATCTTCATTAATGCCAATTTTGTTGCAAACATTCCGAACAGATATTTTTATTTAAATTAGCTCAAATTACTTCATGAAACACTCATAAAAATTAAAAAATAACTATTTCAAGAACTCTAAATTAAGTTTCCATGACTGTCAATATGCACAGTAGTTTGCCAAAAATGCACTCTATCTTCAAGTTAACGTTCTTTTACTTGATTCTTCTGTATTAAAAAACTGTCCTTGCGGGGCCAGGAGATGACTTGGAACACTAGGGTGCTTTGCATGCATAGTCCTGCTTTTATTTTTTTCTTTTTGGGTCACACCCAGCGATGCTCAGGGGTTACTCCTGGCTCATGCACTCAGGAATTGCTCCTGGCGGTGCTCAGGGGACCATATGGGGTGCTGGGAATCGAACCTGTGTCAGTCATGGCTGAGTGCAAGGCGAACGCCCTACCCGCTGTGCTATCACTCCAGCCCCACGTTGTCCTGCTTTTGGTCCTTAGCACAGCATGGCTTCCAGAGCAGTCAGGGGTGACCCAGAGCACAACCCGTGTGTCCTCATTCACTCCCCCCCAATTGTGGGGTACTTTGCAAGATGGAATTCTTGAGAGAAAGGATAGAGTAGGCTGGACTTCGCGAGTCTAAGAGTCTACATTCTTTAAAACATATACCTAGTCAAAGAAAACTGTTATGACACATGGTTTTAAACTGTCATTTAAAGACCTTAATTTTCCATCTTTATTTTTCAACTTGTTTATATAAAATCCCTACTCAAATTTTTAAGAGTTGAGGTCCGTTGACAAGTTGACATGTTATGTTACATGAGAGCTGAAATACCCATTCTGATGTATATTCTAAGAACTGAAAAAATAAAACGAATTAGTAGATTTATACCAGAAAGATAGATCATCTTATAAAAGGTTATAAAAATTCATATTTTGCTTCTCAAGAAAGCAAAAAGTCTTCATTCTTTTCCCTCCTGTTTGGATCACTTCCAAAAATGCAAAACAAAAACAAAAAAGAAAAACACAATTGTTTGCCATTTCCACAGGACAGGTATGGATAGTTAAGGACAGTCTTGGTAAACCTTAATAGTTGTTTTCACTATTGAAGAAAATATTTTTCCTTGTTTAATCTTTTAGCTAGTCTTAAATTATGGAAATGATCCCCTGGAAAAGAATTGCCATGAAGTAACAATTACTATTGTAGATTTGTTCAAATAGATCATTTGTTGGCTCTTCCATTCTTCTCATTGAAAATCACTGTGACAAAGAATTAATGCTGTTTTGTGAAGTCAAATATCTAGACACACCGGAAGTTAGAAAGTGGAATACAAAATTTTCATAGCTCTAGGCTAGGCTACTGCCTCTTCATTTTGAGAAAATCCTAAACAGTCTTTCTATTCGCCAACACAGTTATGCCTTCTAAAATAAGGACGTAACTGGTAACACTGCTGTAGAGTTCCTCTACAGAGGCCTTCAGCCTAAAGTTTAAGTATCTTGTTGAAAAGCTCCTGGTCTCTGAATTTCGCTGTTTCCTGCTTGCTGAGCAGTGGCCTCTTCTGGGAAAGCAGAGTTATTTCAGCCAACATACAGGCTTCATTTTACTGTGGACTCTGGAATATTATAGTGCTATTCAGTAATTGCCATACCCTTTTCCATTATTTTGCTATTTTTACAGCTCACTAGGACATGTATTTGGTGTTTGTTAGAAGGTTGAAGGTACTGGAATTCAAACTTGTGAGAGAGAGAGAGAGAGAGAGAGAGAGAGAGAGAGAGAGAGAGAGAAAGAGAGAGCACTCCTGCTTAGAAAGGTTTTAATGATTCAACCAACAAAATTGTTTCTTATTGAAATGAAGACGCAAAGAAAAAAATCTTTGATTTAAGGCCGTTTCAAAATGAACATTTTGGCTACTTCCATCCCACGGACCTAACAAGGAGACATCCCAGAGTTAAAGCATTTGTCTTCATTGCGTTGATTAGAAACCGAGAAGGCCGGGTGCAGGGAATGACCCAGTCGGCCTGGAACCCGGGATGGGGAATCACGAGCCAGCTACTCTGCAAAACGGAGCCAGCACCTCTCCGAGAAGGGTGGCGCGCGCTCACCTCTTTCCAACCCCCAGCCGGTCCCTGAGCTAGATCCTACACCAGCCACCGTGGCGAGGACCAGCCCTGCAAGAGGGTTTTCCTCCCGGGATTCTGGATCATTCCACAGTGCAGATCAAGCCGGTCTTTTAACTTTTGTCCTTTGCGGCAGGGTGCCAACTTTTTTTTTTTTTTTTGATTCCACCGCTTTTTAGAATTCTCCACCAGAGGGAGGACGAGGGAAGGGGAGGCTTCGTGCGCGAGTTCGGAGGGGCCGGCAGCAATGAATTAAGGCTCCCCAGATGCATCACTCTTGCCTCCCCCTCGCCCCTCGCCCCCCACCCCGCCGCAGGACTGCGTTGTCCTCGGCCAGAGCGGAGGCGTCAGGGCCTCTCGCCTTCCAGCTCGGGTTCTAGGAGTCCCTTTGCCAATTGCGCGGCGGCGGCGCGTTGCGGGGTTGGGGAATTTGCAAAGTCGAGCTCATCTCGCTACTCGTTCGGGGTCTGAGGAAGAAGGCGAGAATTTTGACAGGCACGTCGCTAGCCCCGCGAGTGGCAAACGCGCCCCGCCTCTGCAAGAAGCAGAGCAGCAGCCCGAGTGGGTGCCAACCAACCATGCCCAAGGCCCGCGGACCCTCCGGAGGGGATCCCCGCACCCCGCACCCCAGGGGCGCTTGGTACGACTCCCGGGAGAGGGTGCACCGCACACGCTCCTCCCCGCTCCCCCCGGGGTGCCCCGGCCCTGGCCGGGGTCCGGCTGCAAATCCCCCGGCGGGCGCCGTGGCTCGGAGCGCGCGGCCCCTCCGGAGCGGCCGGGCCGCGGCGTCCAGCGACCCCTGTCGGGGCTTCCCGGCAGCCGGCGGCCCGGGCGCAGGCTCCTCCCGGTGCGCGTCAGCGCCTCGGGGTGGGGGTGTGGTGGGAGCGGGAGGGGGCGGGCGGGGAGGGTGGGAGGAGGCGCCAGCCCCGACCTGCGGGCGGGAGGTGGGTGCTGCCGGGCGATTGAAAAAGGGCCGGCGCGGAGTTCCCCGAACTTGCGGGACTCGGCCCGGGCGGAGCAGGGCGCAGCGACGGCAGCGCCCGCGGACGGGAGTGGACGGACGGGCGCGTCTCGGCCGGCGACCCAGGTCCCGGGGGCCCCGCGCCACCGGCCCCCGCTGCTCGCGTGCCCCCGAGGGACCCGCTCGGCTCGCCCAGCGCCGGGCAGCGGTGCGCGTCCCGGGCGCGCGGCTCCGGAGAGATGTCCGAGCGGCGCGCAGGCCAGGAGCAGGGCAGGAAGAAGGAGCGCGGCGCCGCGAGGAAAGCCGCGGCCGCGCCGGGGGGCCGGAGCCCAGGTGAGTGCCCGGCGCCGCGCGCCCCTCCCCGCGCCGCGCCCGCACCTGCGAGCCGCGCCCCGCGCGCCCCCCCGCGCGCCCCGGGACACGCGCCCCCGAGCCCGCCGCGCGCCCCACCTGGGCGGCCGCCGCCCGGCGCGATGCGATGCGCGGGGCCCGGCTGCCCTCTAGCGAGGGGAGCCCGGAACCGGCCTCCGGAGCCCCGCGCGCGCCGGCCTGGCACCGACCCTCCCGGCTCCTCCTGGCCCGGGGCGCGCCGGGCCCGGGGAGCGCGCGCGTCGGGTCCCCTCTCCCCCCACGCACCCCGTCGGTTACCCGGCGCCCCGGGAACCCGCATCAGCTGGGAGGGATCCCTGCGGGGGGCAGCGGAGCGGATCCGAACCCGAGCCGGTGTCGGGCGCCGGGTCCGTCCCGAGTGAGCGCGCAAACTTTCGGCTGAGTAGTAGTTGGACTTGGCAGGACCAGCCCGAGCTGGGTGTTGTTCCCAAGAGGTGAAGATCTGGAGAGAAAATTAAAAAAAAAAAATCAATAAATAAAAAGGAAAGGGAAGAAAAAAAACCCATGCCAATATGAATTGTTGAGCCTAGTGCCTTACTGGTTATATAATCAAGTGGAGTGGCAGTTGAGCGAGGCTCGCTGGAAGCAAATCGTGTTGGATCACCGGGACGCATTCGAACCGTAGTTTCAACTCGAATTCTCCAAGAAGGGCTGGTTACTTGGATATTGTCCAGGACAGAGAAAGTAGCCAGAAGAAGTCCGTGCGAAAAAAATGAAGTTAATGGGAGAATTTTATTTCTCGAGTCTTAATTGATTCCCCCCGCCCCGTTTTATAAAGCTCTTCTGAACATTCAATAGCTGCTGATAAATATTAAGACTGAAAAGCATAAACACAAGTATTTTCCTGTTCCTTGCAGGGAAACAGTATTTAACGACTTCTCTTTATTGGCATCACTGATAGCATTTCAGAACCGGCTTATTGGCAGACACCAGGCAGGTTTTGAGCAAAACAGAAATTGAACAGAGAGTAATTGTTTGGCCCCTGACTATTCTTGTGCAGGCTTCCAGAATAAGATACTGCCCATCAGAGTCACCTTTAATTACCTTTCCTTTAGACTTCTAGCGGGTGTGTTCAGTTTTTTTCTTGCCGTGTTTTTGAGGTGGTAGAGAGTCTTTTATTAGCAAGCATCCAGTGGGGAGCTGCATTCTCACTCTAAGTGACTTTTCCTATCCTCCTTTCAAAAGTTCATCATGGCAAATTGTAAGAGATCTGAAACTGCACTGAAACTGTAAATTGGAAGAGTTATTCATAGGGCCACCGTTTGTGATGTGGTTCTCCTGCCCTGCCTTAAGGTTCTGTGGCCTTCTCAAGGAGGCCTGGTGAATCCGAAAACAGGTGGCCTTTGAAATAGCATCCAGGTCAGGTAATAGGTTTGCGTTTTGTCAAGGGTTAATCCAGTAGTGCCTTAATTGGAGCATTTTAGGTGGATAGTTCTGGGAGTCGGGGAAGGGGACAGAACCAGAACAAGCAGGCGTTTCTGTTCCCTGCAGATTTGATCTTCTAGAGAGACAGCTGTGTTGTGACTTCTTAATATTCTCTCTTTACACAGTTCTAGCACTTTCTTGGAGGCTCTCCCTCTCTTTTCCAGTCCCATAGTGGTTATTTTCTCTAAGCCAAAGAGGTTGGCATCTTTAATGCCATTCTGATACCTTTCTGGAAATATTGGGGGCGGACCTGGATCAAGGTTCTAGGGTGTGTGTTTTGTATCTTAGTCTTTGAGGAGGGATGTTCTAACCGCCCCACCCCTACCTTGCGCTTGTTAAATGATTTAAGGATATATGTTCTCTCTTTGATTTGTAAGGAATGGTAAGACTGGGGAGATGTCCAAATGGTTGAAGGGCATGCTTTGCTTTCAGGAACTTTGGGTGGGGTCCCTGAACACCACCAAGAGCAACCCCAAACACCCTCGGGTGTGGCCCCAATCCAAGCAAGTCCATTTGAAACCATCTTTAATGTGAAAGTACAAGGTTGTCAATAATATTACTTTGAAAGTCAGGGTCTCTCCTTCCTTGTCACTTTGCTCGTAAGTTTCTGGCTACATTATTCCTGCAGGGAAGTATGTGACTAGCAATGACAAATGGTGGCAGAAACCCATTACTCTTTCTCAGACTTTTCTCACACTCCTTTTGCTGGAACAAGCCTCTAGGTTTGCCATAACTACCTAGTGTTGTCCTTTGCCAAGCCAGCCTGAAGACTCACGACCCGTATTTGTGTTCTTCAAACCCCCATTTTACCCATGTTTCAAAACCACCACTGAAGATACACATGCAATAGCCTGTCAGCTCTGTGGCAGTGATGACATCACCTCACGGCAGTCAGGGGAGATACAGTGCTGAAAGAACTCAGCCCCTCTGTGTGCGGTATTTGTGCAAAGGCATAAGCACATCTGTTGGAAGGACATTTTCAGGGGAAAAAGACGTAACTTTCATGTGATCTGTGTGACTGGTATGTGACACATCCATGGCTATGTTTCATAATATCCACATTTTTATACAAATAACTGAAGGTCGAATTACATACTGTGGGGGCTACAGATACTCACTAGGATGATCTGTTCCATAATGATGCATGTAATAGGTCTCCAGCCCTTAGGGTCACTGATCCTCTTCTTTTCTCAAAATAAGCATCCTCAATGTAATCGGGGCTTTTACACAGATTGTGCCAAGTGCCCTGTGACTTCCTGGGCCTTGGAGATGGCTGGGTTCTCATATCGAAACTCTTCCTAGTCAGCATGACTTTTTTGTTCTATTAAAAGCTGAATTACAAAAACCAGAACTATTTTATTTCTTTGGGGCAGACGATGGATCACACATGATGGTGTTGAGGAGTTATTCCTGGTTCTGTGTTCAGAAGTGACTCCTTTGGCAGTGCTCGTGGGAACGCAGGTGGTCCCAGGTCTGGCACAAGTGCTGGCAAATGCTTTCTGCTGTAATTATGTCTTAGGCCCTTTATTTTGTTTTTATTTTCCCATTTGGTATTTGGCTTTAAACTTCCTTTGCAGATTTATCTTTCCTGAATTTTCTTTTTTCATGGAAACACGGCACATAGTGAATAAAGTGCTAACCTTGTGTATAGCTGAATCCATAAAGTGCTAATCCTTGTGTATTGTTCGATTCCCTGAGCACCACCATGAGTTAACTCCTGAGCACAGAACCAAGAGTAAGCCCTGAACATGGCCGGGTGTGGATGAACCAAAAACCCCTTCCCCAAAAGCAGACAAACAAAAGCACTGTGAAGGGCATTTTTTTTTCTTTTCCCAGTTACTCTAGAATGATCTGGAACAAATTCATTAAACCTCGTGTTAGACCTATTGGGTCTGACTTCTCTCCTGGCTGAAGGGGCGTTTGTGAGACCAAGTGGTAGAAACATCAAGTGATCAAAAGCCCCAGATGACATCACCCACCTGTTGCCTTAACTGAGTGACTCCGCCAGCGTTCTTGGACTTAGAGTGCCCTGTCACCAACAGGGCTGTGTTTGTTGATAGAGCAAGAGGAATGTCCAGTGATCTGTTTCAACTTGGTGACTTGTGAGCACTTATGTAACTATTAAAAACACTAAATACTATTCATAGATGTAGTAGGATTTATTGTCAAGAATTAGTTTGAAGTCGTGTGGGAGAAATTGAGCTATTGTGTTCATATCTGCAAAGTGATATAATGACACTGACAAAAGGGAGGAAAATAATTCAGAGGTTATGTACCAGTAGAGAGTAGCAAACTTCCTACTACGTGTCAGGCACTGTGCTGGTCACTGTATATTTATTAAGAAGGGAACTGTTTATCTTTGCATGTTCTAGGCAGTCTAACAGATGATTTTTGTATCTTATTACTTCTCATTTAAAATGCCAAATGCCTAACTAACTTTGAGGCAGCAAGACACAGGATAGCCTAATTTTCAAAAGCATTTCAACCAGATTTTCTGGGTTTAAATCTTAGTTTTGCTGTAGCCTAAACACTTTAGCCATTGGAAAGTTCCTTGATCTTATTATGTAAAACTCCCTTATTTGTAAAATTTTGATTTTATTATTATTTTTATTATAATCATCATGAAGTTGTTATGAGACTTAAAGAAGATAATTCATGGAAACTTTCTAAACATTTCCCACATGCAATAAGTTAGCTCTTACCCAATAAACGTTAGCTCTCTTTTAAGAAACAATCTTTGTGTCTCTGCAAAAATATTTGATATAATTCTCAAAATTTGCCTTTTATGGTAGAAAATAATTCATAGCTGGCCTTAGATTAGAGTGAGTATAAATATTAATATATACTACCTGTAAATACAGAGAAAAATGGATAAGCATGTCAGATGCTATAACTGCACATAAGTATTATGAAAACAGCTCTGATCTCAGTCTAAATATTGAAAGTAGAGTGAGGTGCCACCTAATTTTATCTCTGGCAGAAAAACGTTGAGGTTTCAAGCTCCGAGGAGATTTTGAAACCTCACTCCTCTAAAACACTCAGGAGTTGATGGCCGAAACTCACTTTATTATAGAGAATTCATAATCTCTTTAGGGACCCATACAAAGTGTAGGAATTTAAAAGGAAAGTATGTGTTAACATACTCTTAAAAAAATCTTTCTATCAAGTTTAACAGTACAATATTCATAGAACAAGATTCTATCATAAAGTGCAGATGTTCCTGAATAGAAATAGAATTATGCATATAATAAATTCACATTGTTCATGATTTTCTTCCCTCTTCTTATTAGAATGTCTAATGTGTACTATTCAGCGTTTAAAGTTCTTGGAGTAATAAGAATATTTGATTAGTATTCTTAAAGTCAGAATTTAAATGTGACCTTAACAACCAATATTTAACATAGCCTATTTGGCAAAAAAAAAAAAAAGCAACTAATAAGTGTTTTTAGTGAATTAATTTATTTGCTTAGAGAAACGAGTGAACGTTCAGTAGTTTAATTAAGCCTAGAACTGTCCTCTGGAAAACAAACTAAGACGAAAGATAAGAGTATTTGAATTAATTTATTTGCTTAGAGAACTAAGTAAACTTTCAATAGTTTAATTAAGCCTAGAACTTTCCTCTGGAAAACAAAATAAAACAAAAAATAAGAGTATTTGATTAAAAACAGTTCTTTTTTCAATTGAGGAAATGATCTCTATTAAATATCTAGTGTTCTCAGAATTCTTCCAAGTTTCCAAGGGATGTTAGGGAGTTATCCTAATTGTACACATACCTGTGTTTATGTGTTTGTTCTCAATGAATTTTAATAAAGATTAAAAAAACAAATAAACAGCAAGCTACCTAAATGCCAATAGATGTCAGTGTTCGTTGCTTTACAGATAGTAAGGTGATAGGAGAGAAATAAGAGTAGCTTTTAACAAAGTTTAAGAGACAATAATTTTTGGTATTTCCTTGCTTAAATTTCTTTATGACAATATAATATTTTTACATACCAGCCTTCCCTGTATTAAAAGATGCCTCCATAGTGCATTTCATTAAGAATTCTTAATAGAGCCTACAAATACTTGAAGCAGTGTTCTTATTTTGATTTAATGTTATTAATAGGAATATTTTGCAGTTTGGATTTATCTTGCTATTTTAACCAGATTATTCATATTTTTATGTCATCTCAGTTTTGGGGTGTGTCGTTGCATTGTCTTGCTGCAGAAAGCCAGGGATAATCAGAATTCTCTTCTTGCTTGAGCTCACCAGTGTCACCTTTCTCTGGCCTCCAGAGGGTGCTCCAAGAGCATTGCACAGCTATTCCCCAAAGGACGACTCCTTTTAAGTCTTTTCAGTTACTGCAAGGTTCTGGGTGGTTTAAGGAAGAGCAGAGACCTGACCACTTCAGATTGAACCGCATCTCCTAGTTTATTTTTCTATATCAATTAGCCCAAATGAGCTAAGAATTCTGAACATTCTGAAATGTTACGATGATAATCCGATTTTCGTCCAAGCGAGAGGAGACATCTGTGAGATTAATTTCAGCCAGCACATTTCCCCCGGGGGACCAGCAGTTTATAAGCACCTTTGAGGTGACTTTTCACAGAGGTATAGTCTTTTGTACAAAGAGGTTTAGTTTAAAAAATTATTTATAGAGTTTCATGTCTTATAGAGTTTCAGACGTACAGTGTCCCACCAGTGTCAGCATCTGTCTGTGAATGTTCTGTAGCCCACCCCCCATGCCCCAAGCACCCTTAGTCTTACTTAAGTAAGTTCCACCATAAGGTAAAGGTAAGGTAAAGGCCCTCCCGTTGATCGTCGATTTGCTCGAGCGGGCCCAGTAACGTCTCCTTTGGAGACTTTGTTGTTACTGTGTCTGGCATATCGAATACTCTCGGTAGCTTGCCGGGCTCTCCAAGAGGGGCGGAGGAATCGAACTCGGGTTGGCCATGTTGGCTGCGTGCAAGGCAGACGCCCTACCCGCTGTGCTATATTTTGTGTTAAAGCATCAGAGATAAATAGAGTTAAACAGAGTATTTGATTTCATTATTTCTCACTGCACAGTTTGGGCAACTCTGGCTTGATGTTTTTTTCTTTTTTTTTTTTTTTTTTGCTTTTTGGGTCACACCCGGCAATGCTCAGGGGTTACGCCTGGCTCATGCACTCAGTAATTGCTCCTGGCGGTGCTCAGGGGACCATATGGGATGCTGGGAATCGAACCTGTGTCGGTCATGTTGGCTGAGTGCAAGGCAAATGCCCTACCCGCTGTGCTATCACTCCAGCCCCTGGCTTGATGTTTAACTTCTTTGGTTTACACATTTTGAAAACGAGTCGAAGGGCTGATTTTGGGGGGAGTACGGGATGCGATTGTAGTACTTTCAGGTAGCCCGTGGTATTTGCTCCTGACTCCTGCCTCATCACGCTTGTCATCTTCGCAGTGAGTTTCTCCCGTTATAATACCTCATCCTCGGTTTGCTTGTTTGTTTACTTAGCCTTTTGGTGCTGCACCTGGGCGCTTCAGAGTTTATTCCTGGCTCTGTGAAATGACTCCTGGTTTGACGCAGGGGACCACATGAGGTGCTGGGGGTGGAGCCGGGGTCTGCTGCATGCAAGTGCCTGCATGCTTGTCCTCTCTCCAACTCACACTATTTCTTGAACAGAAGATTATTATTTTCTGGGGGAGGGGGACGCCCAAGGAGTACTCAGGAGGCTTGAGGGTTCCACAGCTGTTCTTGGCACCTGAACCTGTTGTTTCCATGCCAGGACCTGAAGAGGTGGTTGTGCATGGGCCTTGTGCCAGGCATACCTAGTCCACCCCGGCGGGGGCCTCCAGTTCTGTACCTGGTTATGCTCAAGGAACCTATGTGTCAGGAATTTCAAGAGAGGCTTGATGGGCAGAAAGTAACCTTGGCCCTGCACCCTGTCCCAAGCCTTCCATTTCCTCGCTTCGGCTGACTGGCAGCAGGCTCCTCTGGTCAGCTGTTAGGCTTCGTTTCAGTGATGCTATAGCCAAAAGTGTCTTATTAGGTTGACAATTACATTGTCAGGTCTCACATGGTAACTGTTGTCACTGTCATAAATTGTAGTCTAATATGAGCTCGAGTAACTTGGCATTATTTGTGCTTTATGTGTAGTTATAAGTAACATAGAAATGACAACTTTGATGAGGCTAAAGCAATATATGAGAGTTGTCTGGGCCAGGGAATCAGTGAACCGGTGATATTTCCTGGAATAAACAGAGCAGGTTCTTTACTACCCGCATAAAATGAATTTTGCATAAAGTGTACCAGGACAACTACATTGTTCTCTTGCAGAGATAAATAATACAATTATTTGTACAAACCTGTAGCACACTGGCATCATGCTTCGTCTTCCCCAGCACAGTTCTACAGAGATCCTAGATTTGTGTGTAAGGATTATTGGCGATGAATAATCCTGGGTTTATTGAGATCTTTTTAGCTTTAATTAGTAGTTGAACATTAAAGGAAAAGTGAATCTCATTATGAATGGTCTCTACTACTTTATGAATGAGGTTTACATTTAGAGCCAGTTGTTTTATTTTGTTTTGATTTGGGGCTCCTCTCAAGTCCTGCCCATGGGGCACAGGGGCCCTTCCTGTCATTGCTTTGATACTGAGCAGGTACCTCAGTACTAGGACCTGTGTGGGTGTTGCTGTTCTCAGGCCCTGAGTGCTGGGATCACCAGGTCATCTGTGTGTTGGCACAGAGTTGGGAATATTAGGGTGCTCAGGATACCACTTGGTGCCGGGGGTCCAAGAGCTGCAATGCAGGGCATGTGCCTTAGACCATGGACGGTCTCTCCGGCCATTCAGGCCAGTTTTTAAAGACCTCTACAATTCTGCTTGCTACTCTAATGTTCTGTTTGTTTCAAATAATTCCACAATTGTGTTGAAGGACTGCATTTTTAAAGTATACAAGTCTCCCCAGCTATTCATCGCTATTTAGATTTAGAAAACCTAATAGTCATCTTTTTAAAAAAGGCCTGCTTTTAAATGAAATTCCTTTTGTTCAGAACAAATATATTTTATAAATATAGTGAGTTTTTAAAACTGAGTGTCATACATACTACAGACCCCAAGATTGAAAGTTAAAGTCCTATGTGTTATGGATCAAGGTATATATCTATCTGTGAATATTATGTATAATTCATATACATATATATGGATATCATATATTTATATGCATATACATATATAATATTCACATATTTGAATATTGATCATCCATAGAAATGTTTGTCTAATAAAGCCCTAATTCTTAGAACCTCAGTTTTTTTCTTAACTCCTTAGTTTTATCACTCATTATTGTGTTTTTTATTTGTACAGAATAGTAGTAAATTTAGTTCGCTCTTACATGCTAGTGCATCCAGAAATCAAAGAACAAACAAGTACTTGGCATCAACAAGTATTAAAACTAAAACTAATATTTTATGACAAGAGAACCTTTTAAAAACAGATAGATATGTTGCTATTTAATGTTTAGAATCATGTACTTTGTGAATTCAGCCTTCTTGCTGTTCTCAAGTTACTCTCAAGTTGTCAAGAAACTTGCCGTGGGCTCAGGTGAGTTTCTGGTTGTCATGAATAGAGCCGCGGAGGCTTGGTGACTTGCTCTCAGAGTAGAGGGTGTGAAGCGAGCTGTGTAATGAGCTGAGGCGAAGTGCACACCCTTTTTGGGTCTAATGTGAAGATCTGTACTATAACACTGCACTGTGGCGCCGTCCTCCCTTTGTTCATTGATTTGCTCGAGCGGGCACCAGTAACGTCTCTATTGTGAGACTTGTTGTTACTGTTTTTGGCATATCGAATATGCCACCGAGAGCTTGCCAGGCTCTGCCATGCGGGTGGTATACTCTCGGTAGCTTGCCAGGCTCTCTGAGAGGGGCGGAGTAATCGAACCCGGGTTGGCCTCATGCCAGGCAAACTTCCTACCTGCTGTGCTGTCGCTCTAGCTCATCTGTACTATGTTTTACATAAATTGGTATATCAAAAAAGGTTTCCTTTTTTCCCTCCCTTTAGCATGCTTTCCACATGAGGAGTATATGTGACATTTGAAAGAAAGGGATTCTGGTTTTAGCTCTTTCCTACATTCATGTAATGTGGTAGTCTACAGTTCGAAGACTTTTTTGGATGAAGGAGACTATCATGTTCATTTGTAATCTTGACTACGACCTTTGCTGAGGTACCTGGCACTTTCATGAAACCCAAGTTTCATGAAATGTAAGTTAGTACTCTGATGAGCTTGCATAAGTTTGCATAGTCACGATCACGACCATCCTGTTGTTCGTCGATTGCCTCGAGCAGGCCCCAGTAACGTCTCCTTCGTCCTAGCCCTGAGATTTTTTAAAAAGTGCCATATTCAAGGCTCTTTCAAGGTTAGGAGAATGAGACCCATCATTGTTACTGGTATTTTTTGCATAGTACTTGCAAAAAATATTTAACTTCTCTCTATACACACTGGAGTGAAGTGCAAATACTTATGTACTCTTCAGGGAATGGAATGATAAAATTAGATTAAAAAATGGGGCGAGGGCATACCTGACTGCCTAGTCTCCTAGGGTCTGGCCCTGAATATAACTTACACCTTTGATCCATCCTTTTCTAAACCAGCAGTACCCTGGCCTTTGGTAACATCATAGAACTGAGTTGTACTTAATTTCTCTTCAAATTGTCTGATCTATCCATCTTAATGTCGCCATTTAAATAGGAATAAAAAAAAGTGGGGGCCATTCTCTTTTGATTTAAGCAGCCAAATGAGAATTCTCATGTTTGAATTCAGTGCATGTGAGAAAATAAGATGGGGTGTGGGGGGGCAGGGCTGTAGCTCAACACCTCAACACATGCCTTGCATGTATGAGGGGCTTGATTCTATTTCTGGCATTACAGAAAATGAAGCAAGCACAAAAAATCAGACCATATTGGTTTGAAAGTTTGACTTGAAGCAGCACTAAGAGGAGGTTTGACTCCACAAGTGCTAACCGCAGTATCTGTCCCACACTGAGAGGTGACGGTGCGGGTCAGACGAGCAGTCGTGGGGAGACCAGATACTGGCTCACCCTCTCATTGTGCAGATAAAATGCCAGGCAGCTCTCCTGCTGTTGTGTTTCTCACCCAAACTCTTGAAGCCTCAGTTTCCACCTGTCCACACACTAGAAGGTAGTACTGTGGAATTCACATGTCATTCTATGGATCAGTATTTACTATATGATCTGTTTCAGTAAGTTGAAATATCAATAAAATCTGAGCATTCATTTTTTGACAGTTTCTCATCTCATATGGTCTCCTTGGTATGTGTGTCCGTATCAATGTTGTCTGAGCTTTAAGCTCTTAGAAGATGAGAATATAGACACTGCACATCGTTTCAGAATCTTATAGAGAGGTTCTGTGTGAATAATGACTATGCTACTGGGTTGGAGTGAGATAGCACAGCGGGTAGGGCGGTTGCCTTGCACACCGCCGAACTGGCCAACCAACCTGGGTTCGATTCCTCTGCCCCTCTTGGAGAGCTCAGCAAGCTACCAAGAGTATCTCACCCACACGGCAAAGCCTGGCAAGCTACCCGTGACGTATTCAATATGCCAAACACAGTAACAGTAAATCTCACAATGGAGATGTTACTGGGTCCGCTCGAGCAAATTGATGAACAATGGGAGGACAGTGCTGCAGTGCTACTGGTAATAAAGCCCAAATATTTATTTGACAGTTTCTCTCACTTTGTAGTACACTTAAGATTTGAATGCCAAATATATTGCACATTGAAGAACTGCTCAGTCTTCTCACCCGGGGTTAGTTTGAATTTTGGTCTCTCTTTAAAATAGAAAAATTCACTTTTGGAAAATAGATGAGCACTTGTGGTACTTTGTTGCAGTAATAGGTTATGTGTTATTCTGTGAGCTATGTGTACCTTAAAAATAGCATAAGCACATACACAATTGCTTCAAGTATATATCAGTGTACCTAAAGCAGAACACATGTGTTTGGTTTCAACACGCTTGCCCGTAGTCTCTCATATACATTCTCCATCCCTCTCGGAGAGCCTGGCAAGCTAACGAGAGTATCCTGCCTGCACAGTAGAGCCTGGCAAGCTCCCCCTGGCGTATTCGATAAGCCAAAAACAGTAACAATAACGGATCTCATTCCCCTTACCCCGAAATAGCCTCCAGTATGTCACAGTTGGGAAGGACGAGTAAGGAGAGGCTGCTAAAATCTCAGGGCTGGGATGGATGGAGACATTACTGGCTCCCGCTCAAGCAAATCGATGAAAGATGGGATGACAGTGATACAGTGACATATCAGTTTCTTCTTTTAATACAGTTTTCCCACTTCTAGTCTCTAATATCTTGACACCAAGGACAGTTCATTCCTTATTTCTTCATGGTCTTGCAATAATGTGTTTCTATTCTATTTTTCACATAGTAGAATACTTTGCATATGGATATTTACAGGAAAATTAATGAAAATCATTTTATATACCTTTATTAAATACTGAGTTCGTTCAGTGAGTACAAAGGTAGATAATTATACTTTATTAATTGATTTGATTGGAGCCTGTTGTGAAGGATGGTAGGCTTATTCATATTTTTTCATTGTTTCTTAAGTATGCATTGTTTTGCAAATATATACCAAACCTGCTGTTTCTCTTTTGTTATTTGCTCTATTCTCTGCCAGTCTTTGGTTAAGCACAGCATTCTTCACATTCTGTACCATATATTATTTTTAAATAAATGAACAGTGGGTGCTTCCTTGAGATTCATGAAGTGGGAGATTATTATAAAGTCATAATAGCAATAGCATTGAAATTTGTCATATTTTTCTGAGAAACATGTTGGTGGCTAGTATATTGTCCCCAGAAGGATTAATTTAGATATAGAAAATAGGATTGTGATTATACCATGTGCTAGTGAAATCACCTTGCTGTATACTTGTCATCTTCCCTGAGGGAGAGGAGTAACTACTCAGATGATATCTTTTTGGGAAAGAGAGATACATATCTCTTTGGAAATGAGTCGGTGGGCTTGTCAAGAAAACACCAATTATTGAATATGGAGTGTAAAGAGAGATTAGAATATAATTTCTATATATTAAATCACTTAGAAATGAGAGGCTTGTATCTTAGTGGTTGGGATTTGTGTGTGTGTGTGTGTGTGTGTCAGCCGCATACAAGGCAAACGCCGTATCTGCTGTGCTATCGCTCCAGCCCATTTGTAGCTAAAAACATTAAGTAATAACTGATGATTTAGTGGAAAAGATCACTTTATTTCTGCCATTTGAGGAAATAGGGGAAACAGGAACTGTACATATTGCTATACATACACAAGGTTCTAAGTATTAAATTTACATATCGTCAGAATTAGGGGAGTATCATTTTTTGAATACAGACTTTCTTTTCAATTGCTTAGAAAATGTTAACAAGTGATCAGAATTGACTAGACATACAGGGCTGGAGAGATAGCACAGCGGGTAGGGCGTTTGCCTTGTATGCAGCCAACACGGCCGACCCGAGTTCAATTCCTCCACCCCTCTCAGAGAGCCCAGCAAGCTACCAAGAGTATCTCACCCGCACGGCAAAGCCTGGCAAGCTACCCGTGATGTATTTGATATGCCAAACACAGTAACAACAAGTCTCACAATGGAGACATTAGTGGACCGCTCGAGCAAATTGATGAACAATGGGAGGACAGTGACAGTGACAGACATACAATTCAGAGATCATATTAGGCTTACTTTCTTTAAGATTGTTTTGGTGATGACTACTCCTATATGTCTTATTTTAGGAATTGGTACAAAGGCAGAGTCATTGGATTATAAGGACTTTATAAATTGTGTTTGCATTCATAAAATGTCATTTGCAAGATTACCATCTTTTATCTATGATTCAGAAATTACAATTAGAATAGTGTTATTGTTTATCTTTTTTGGTTGGCAGGTTAGAGAGCAATGCAGTCTCTTCTAATTTTATGTTTAAAATTAGATATTTCAATTTTATGGTTTTAAAAATATATTGCATTAATATAATGTTTATTTTATATTTTCTCTGAAGTACATGAGGACTGTGAGATTAATTGAATGAATGCAATTCAAGGAGTCATTTTTTATAAACACTTAAACTTTTGCTTGGAAAATATTATTTGTTAAGAGTTTGTCATATAAGTAAATAACATCTGTTCATGATAAGAAATGAAAATTATCTTAGATGATTTTAGCATTGCCTGAAAGTAAAATCTTGACTAAAAAACTCTGGGGTTGGGGGTGGCGGGGAATCATGGAATATTAAAACTGAAAAGGTTACCTTAGAGGCTCTCTGTTCCTGGCAAAGCTTTTTGTATGAGATAAACCATAAGATTCTTCAAGAACAAAAGTCTGGTGCTAATCTTTGGCATCTAAATTCCAGGAACCATTTAAAGACTCCTTAGCTGCTTACTTTAACATCTAAGGTCGACACCTGTGAGTTCAGCTTCATTTTCACTGTATTTGGGGTGTTGTTATTTTTCCAGATAATAGAGGTAGATTTCTGCACCATATAATAGCATCGAACCTGGGCTGACTGGGTTGGCCGCATGCAAGGCAAATGCCTTACCCACTGTGCTACTGCTCCAGCTCTTAATAGCATCAAGTATACTATTCATATGGATTTAATTATGCTGAGGGATGTGGTAAATCAGTCCAAATTATCAATTTTTCCTTGTCATATTATTTTTGTACCAAAGTAGGTTAGCACTGTAGCACTGTCCTCCTGTTGTTCATTGATTTGCTCAAGTGGGCACCAGTAATATCTCCATTGTGAGACTTGTTACTGTGTTTGGCATATCGTATACACCACAGGGAGCTTGCCAGGCTCTGCCATGCTGGTGGCATACCCTTAGTAGCTCGCCGGGCTCTCCAAGAGGGACGGAGGAATCGAACCTGGGTCGGCCGCGTGCAAGGCAAATGCCCTACCTGCTGTGCTATATCGACTGTCAAGATAAAATAGCAGAAAAAAAGTAAATAGTACTTATGTCAAAATCTGGAAATAGAGGGTAATGTGAATGCTCATGATTTAAGTTACAGCATGGATGTGAATTTGTCTCAATCTCTGAAATTTCCTTTGCAGTTACCCTTTAATGCCAGAGGTGCTAGCAATATGCAACAGTGCCATGAACTTTCTGGAAACTCTGTGTAGAAATGCTGCATGCACAAAAATGGGTTGTGGACACTTGTGCCTTGGCAGCTGCTTCGGGATCAAGTTAGTCACTCAGTCCAATTTGTGAGTCACTGATCACGGAGACATTTTATCACTAATAACCTGAATTATCTTTGACCCGGGGACCTCGGGGTCAAAGGTCTTCTGGTCCATTACTTAATTTCCAGGATGGTAGTACAGTTTCCATTAGGATAGCTATTTATTTTTTATTTCGGTCTTTGGTTGGGTCGGGGGTGGGGGGTGGGGGATGGTGGCAGAGAAGTGTAAGAAAAATGAGAGAAGTGTTCCCTCCCCCCCGTCCCGTATTGGATTGTTGTTTTGTCCAGAGCTTTATTTGTAAGATTTTTGTTTGCATCCTAAAAGAACAGGGAGTTCAAAGACCATGCACTGTCGTTCTTGTGTGGGTCCTACATGGGCTGCCTTGTAAGTTCCTGGGAACCTGCGTCACACTGGAGCATCACAGAGGAATGGCACTCTGCTGGGTGCAGCAGGGAGGAAGGTGCCTGGAGGAGAAGGCAGGTCCCTTGAGGGTGGCAGGCGCTCAGAAAGTGTGCTGATTCATATTCCTCTGGCCTCCTTAATGAGGGACTTAAAAAGTGGCTCAGAAAGGACCGAGTTCACTGGGAGCCCATCCAGGTTGCTGGGAGGACAAAAACTGCTGATTCCCAGCCAGCCACGACTGAAGGGCGCTCCCAGGCCTCAGCCTGAAAGGCTGCTGGTGGCAGAGGTGGAAGGCCAGGGGTGCAATTCTGCTTGCAGGCAAGGTCATAGAAGCAAGGAGCCAAGTGCCCTCCTTGGGGAGGAAGGGCGAGGCAGGAGCTCTGGGAAAAGGCTCACGGATATCTGGGATGTCTGTTGCTATGGAAATAGCATTTCATTCCGCATGATGGGAGAGAAAGGAACCTGCCCTTGGGGTTTTAACCGTCCTTTAAGACATCTGCGCTTACGAGTTTGTTCACTAAGAAAACTAATTTCGTTGGGGTCGAAAACTTTCAGCTGTAGAAGAAAACTGGGATTTGATGTTTGCGTTTTCTTAGGTCGGTGGCCTCTGCAAGGTCACGGTGCACGGTGCTGTGTGATGCTTTCCTGGAATGCCTCCACTTAGATCTTCCCAAGTGAATGCCTTTTTAGAAATCCATAGTTGAAAAAGCCTGATCACAAGAGCACTAGGCCGCTGAGCTTAGGTTGGAAAGGGTTTGACTTCTACGTAATCATTTGTGATGGGTGAAGTAGCAAAGTGGTTAATTTATCTTGGCAAACACGTACAACAGTTCACCCAAGTATGTGAAGTAGTTCGTGAAAGTAGACAAATATGATTGCAGCTGCATTCATAAATTACCAGTTATAGAAGCCATTAAAA
Organism: Sorex fumeus; assembly: GCF_029834395.1. NCBI lineage: Eukaryota > Metazoa > Chordata > Mammalia > Eulipotyphla > Soricidae > Sorex > Sorex fumeus. The sequence continues at coordinate 28,075,616 of NW_026606090.1, read as the reverse complement.
TGAAATTCCCAATGGAAAGTGGGTACAGATTATGAAATTCCGTCTGTTTTGTCTTTGACATCTAGATGTTTCTTGAAAGCAGGTTGTCACAGGAGAAAAAGGAAGCAGTAGGGCTCCTTGGGTGTCTTGCAAATAATGTTGTAGGACAGCTCATTTCTGGTCATTGTCCCCAGTGCTGCCGAGGACAGGGGAGGGAACTTTGTCAAAGAAACAGTGTTTCTACTGCCCTGCTCAACCCTTGGTCACCCAGGGAAATGCGTGTGTTTCCGTGTAGGCTTGGTCACATCGGCTCTGAGCAGCATTGTGGAGTGATGTAGCTGTCCAGCTGCACCTACACCCTAACTGTTCTTTACTGTGTGGGAACACTCAAATTCTCAGGGACCCTTGGAGTGAGGAATTGCTCTTTGCAAGAAAAGGAAGTCAGTCCTAATTTCTTTTGTTTTTTGTTTGTTTTTTGCTTTTGGGGTCACACCTGGCGATGCACAGGGCTTACTCTTGGCTCTGCTCTCAGGAATTACTCCTGGCGGTGCTCAGGGGACCATATGGGATGCTGGGAATCGAACCCGGGCTGGCTGCGTGCAAGGCAAACGCCCTACCAGCTGTGCTATTGTTTCAGCCCCTCTGTCCTAACTTCTGCCCAGATAGAGATTTTGCCTTCTTTGCAGAAAAGAATGCCAGGAGGAAACCAAATAGTGAAGTAAAATAGTTTTAGTTCAAGAAATTTACTAAGGGGCAGAGTGACAATGCAGCAGGTAGGGTGCTTGCCTGGCATCCCGTTATTGTTCCCTGAGCAGCACCAGACGTGATTCTTAAGTGCAAAGCCAGGAATAGACCCTTAGCACAGCAGGGTTGTCCCAGAACCAAGAGAGAGAAAGAAAGAAAGAAAGAAAGAAAGAAAGAAAGAAAGAAAGAAAGAAAGAAAGAAAGAAAGAAAGGGAAAGAGAGGAAGAAAGAAAGAAAGAAGGGAAAGAGAGGAAGAAAGAAAGAAGGAAGGAAAGAAAGAAAGAAAGAAAGAAAGAAAGATAGAAAGAAATTTACCTAGAGAAAGGTGAAGGGAGACATAAAGAGATGTGTTCAAGATAGAACATGGGCTTTCCCAGAAGTGAACGAAGTCCAGAATACTTCCTTGAGGTAAGTATTCTTAGGTCAGTGACTCTGCAAGGTCATTTCAGACCAATGAGCCAATCTCCAGGGTGGAGAATAGGCCCTGCAGAACTTCACAAAAGCGATTGCTCTGGCCTAGACTTCTCTAAATACGGAAAAAAAAATACTTTTTTCTTGTATAGTCTTATCTTGACCTTTGAACTCTGTTGAAGCTTCTTTCCTAAGGACTTTTATCCTTCTCAGGGAGGTAGTTCATTTTGTCTATCTTGTAGGAACTCAGGATTCCCATCTCAAAGGGATAAGGTCATCTTGTTTTCAGGCTACTTCAGAGTGGGCAGTTTGTTGAGTTCTGAGATTAGCCTGCACGGGAACCAGAATGGTGTGAAGCAGTAAAGGCAGAGTAGCTCAGAGCTCCTCAGCCTTAAAGATTCATTGAACTGGGCTGGAGGGATAGTTCAGCAGATAGGGTGCTGCCTTTCACACTTGTGACCCAGGTTCTTCTACGACACCTAATGTGGCCTCCAGAGCCCCCATCAGGAGCAATCCCTGAGCACAGAGCCAGGAGTAGACCTTGAATTGAACACCATGGGGTGTGCCTCCCCCCAAATAAAAGATTATGAAATTATTTTTTAAGGTTTTAATTTTATTTTTTTAATATTTAATTTTGGTTTTCTACATTTAACTAGATAAAATACTTTCTTTTTTTATGGAATTTTATTTTATTTATTTATTTATTTTTAAACTTTTTTAATAGTGAGACATCATGAGGTACAGTTGCAGACTTGCACATTTTTGTGCTTGCGTTTCAATTGATAAAATACTTTCTTAAAAAATTCAGCTTATTTATTTATTTTTTAAAATTTTCTGGAGATCAAATTCTGCGCTCAAATTTTCAGGAAGCTTACTTAGTATTACTTACTGTCTTAATGGAACAATCATATTGTTAATTTATGATATAGTATTTTTCTCCACACTAAGTCTGAATTTTCATTCATTTGTTCATTCATAAGATACCTCTTAGGGCCAAGGAAATAGCTGAGATTTATTGTGCATGTGCTTTCCGTGCTGGGTCTATGGCACCACAAGGTCCTGTGATATTGCTGGGAGCAAACCTTGAGCACCCAATCAGGAGGAACCACTTAGCATTGCTGGGTTTATTAGAAAATCTGGGATTTTGCAAGGAAGTGGATTAAGTTCTGTGATTTTTATGGTGTCTCAGCCACTGCCTTAAAAGGTCTTCTTAACGTCAAAATCACAAAGTTCCACATAAAGAAGTATAAAATTCATTTCTAGCATTTCACAGTTACAATTAAGTATTTATTAGTAAGATAACAAGAATCTGAAAAATATAGCACTGTAGCACCGTCCTCCCGTTGTTCACCAATTTGCTCCAGCGGGCCCAGTAACCTCTCAGTTGTGAGACTTGTGTTACTGTGTTTGGCATATCGAACACATCACGGGTAGCTTGCCAGGCTTTGCTGTGAGGGCAAGATACTCTGAGTGGGCCACACAGCTCCCTGTTCCCCAGGACACTGGCTGGCCCTTGGGTGGTCTTGGGTGCAGTAGCTTGGCGTGGAACGGGGCTGTATGTTTTCTATTTGTTCACTTAAAGAAGGTAGATTTCTGGGAAGGTGCGGAGTGATGATGTTTTTTTTTCCTGAAAAGGGGGTAGTAGGATATACAGGTTTGGGAAGCTCTAGCTGTCCACTTAAGAGCAGAAAAGAATCAATCCTACTGACTCTCTTTCTCTGGGGCACAACTCCAGAAAGGTATTGTGATTGATTGGTGGGAAGATTTTTAACTCAGACAAAACGTAGAAGCCAAGCACCATTATTTCTAGTACAGTGACTTTACCACATTATTGGGTAATATAGCTAAAAGCTGCCAAATATTTTAGAATTATTTTCAGAAATTCACATCCTCTTTATCCCCATTAACTTAAGAGAGAGTTCAGAGAAAGGTCTTAGTCAGCATCCAATTATGGGATTAGGGAAGATATCTCAGTTGGGTCTGAAACCTCCATGCAGCTAATTGGTTGTGTACTTTAATCAATCAAGACCCGTTGAGGAGTTGGTTGTCATTCTGCCTGCCACTCCTTTGAAGGTAATCTGCCTTTTTTCTTTGGGTACTTTTAAGGTTTTGTCTCATTTTTCTTTTATTCCTTTACAATCTATTTAGGTGTAGATTTCCTTTTTATTTTTTCGGCTCAGGAGTCACTGAACTTCTTCAACCTGTACATATGATTTATCATGGGAAATTCTCACCCGTATCTCATTAAAAATTTTGTCTCTCATTCCCAACTCTTCTTCTGAAATTTTAATTAAACTTAATTAAACATATGTTGGATCCGTCTGCTCTAATCACCTCTTATTCACGTGTTCTGGTTTTTAAAATATTTTAAAAACTTTGGTTTATAGCCAGTGCCACTCAGGGGTTGGGGGTCACTCCTGGAGGGGCTTGGTGGCCATATAAGGTACCGGGCTGTAATCAGGGCTTTCTGCATGCAAGGCAAGTGCTCTATCCACTGTACTATGTCTTCAGCCCTTCTTTCACGTTTATGTTTATTTTTTATTATTGTTTTCTTTTTCATTTCTCGCAGTCTTTCTTGATCCCTTTTCATATCTTTGTTATTGCCTTTTATATTTTTCTGGTTCCCAAAGGTATTTTTTCTATTATTTCTTTTCAAAGAGTGAGCATAATTGCTTCATAATTCAAGAGAACTCATTTCGATATGAGCTAATTTTCACTCCATGTAGAATTTCTTTTCTTACTTGATGTAGACTCTGCCCTCTTACTGTTCTGGAAAAATGATCTCTGTGGCGTTTGTGAAGGCACAGGATAAAAGTGCAGGAGGTTGTGTTGTTCCTGCTGGATCTTTGGGACCCTGCCCGGTCTATAGCTTATGGTTCCATAAACCATACACTTTTCTTACCCGGACTTCAAGACTCTGGGTATAGACTCAGTTTTCCTTCCCATTTTTTTAGAGTTGAGATATTGTCGTTTAATTATCTGGAACTGTAGAAGGGATAGGTTTGGTCTTGGTTAGTGGGAGTAACTATTGAAAGCTTCTCTATAGGACAAGCTGTCTTGGAGTGCCATCTTCCTGTGGGAAATACCTTGGTAGGATTTTCCTTGACGTAACCTTGGACTTTGACCTCAATCTCTTCCCCGAGGATAGGCAAGTTTCATAAAGAAACAAATGGGATAGTGACCAGGCATTTTGCTTAATTTCTGTGTTCAGTATTTTCCAAGAATTTGCCTCCAAAGCTCCATTTTTATGCCAATACCTTTAAAGAAGATTTTATTGTATTAATTACGTGTTTTCAGTTGTCCATAGCAGAGTATTTTGGGGAAAAACATCTCTATTAGTGGAAGAGATAATTATTAGCAAGGAACTAAAAATTTTCTTTCAGGCAATTTTGGGTGGTGATCTTGAAGAAATGCTTCAAGTAGAAGTAGGGAGGACTTTATAAACCAGAGTTTTACTGGAATTGATCCCAAAATATTTCAATGAAGTAGAAAGAAAATTGGGTTTAAGGTCTTATTTTGGGCCAGGAGAGAATAGAGGGGTGGGTACTTGCTTTGCAAATGGCCTCGCCAGGGTCATTCTCTGGCATGGCATAAGTTCCCCCAAGCCTGATAGGAGTGATCCCTTAGTGCAGAGCCATTTCTGAAGGGAGGAAAGTGAAGGTCAGCTTCTGGGTGTGGTGGAAGGACTGAACTTGGTAAAGGTATTCATTGGGGGCTAGAGATAATAGTACTGGGGCTAAGGTGATTACCTTGCAAGCAACCAATCATGGTTAAATCCCTGCACCCACAAAATGTTTCCCATAGCACCACCAGGAATGAACCTTGAGCATAGATCTAGGAGTAGACCTGAGTACCCCTTGGTGTGGCCCACCCATAGGAAAAAAGAATCATCAGGCCAAGAGTAAGTTTTATCTTGACAAGATATGGGTGGTACCCTGGCTAATAAATGGTGTTAACAGAACTTTCAGGTATTTCCATTATTTTCTATGCCTAAGCGTTTTTCAGCAAACCATGTTTTAGATATAAAGGGAGGGAGTTGGTCATTGACTGCTCGGAGACCAGTAAAAGTCACTTACTTCTTTTGGAGCCTGTCTTCTCTGGACTGATACTTGCAATAATCCATGAAATTTTATCTGGATAGGTTGTTGTCATTTTTGTTTTTGAGAGAATGCTAGCTCAGTAAATCCCTTGGAGCTATTGGTGGGTCTTCATGGGCTTTTACACTGAGGAATTTGAATTTTGCATTGGCATAGCCACAGTACCCAAATTAAATTGGAGAGGAAGAACATTTAAATAATTGTGCTTGTTTTTTAAAACCTCAGGTTTTACTGAATGATGAATGATAGAAATATGTTTTAGAAAGTATTTCCAAGTACTAAATTGTAGAAATTAGAGCACAATGGGATTCTCTCTCTCTCTCTCTCTCTCTCTCTCTCTCTCTCTCTCACACACACACACACACACACACATACACACTTTTCTTCCCTCTCTTCTCCTTTCTTCCTTTCTTTTTCTCTCTCCCTTCCATCCCATTCTCTTCCTTTTCCTTCCCTTTATTCCCTTCACCCACGTTTTGTTGATATGGATCAAACGCGGTGTCTCATACATGTGACATGTGAAGGATGTGCTCCATCACTAAGCTGCATCTCCAACCTTCAGCATTCAACATGAAATGGTTCTGCTGTTTGAAATGATGGTTTCAGTTTGTTAACTTGGCACAAAAAATATAAAGGGCAGTTGGCAGTGACACTTAAGACATTTTCCCCCATAGGCCTTTTGCTTATTTTGATCTTAATCTGGTGCTCTCCAATCTGGGATGAATGGAGATGCTACTGGCACCCGCTTGAGTAAATCGATGAACAACGGGATGACAGTGATACAGTGAACCTGGTGATATGGAATTAATAGAGATACTTCCTCTTTTTGAGGTGTGGGGCTCCCAAGTGATGCTCAGCCACCACTTTCAGGGAAGACCTTCCTTCGCTTGTCCTGTGGCAACTCTGCTTTGTAAAGCACCGTTGCGTTTCCTGTATCTAAGTGTGTCATCTTAAGACCCCTGAAATCATGGTCTTTGTACCGCTAGGTATTCACAAGATATTTTTGTGCTACTCTTTCTCTCCAGCTGCACACTTACCTCTGTCATATCGAGCTTCTCTGTCTTCTTAGAGATGTGAGACCAGTTTCATGCTCGCACCCGTGTGGTTCCTCTTCCTCCCTTTTCCTTCTCCCATCGTTAACGTAGTCAGTTCCTATCTTCAGTCTTTAAGTTTAAGATTCCTCCTTTCTAAGCCTCTGTAGACTCCTTTGCAAAGCTAATTCCATCTTTCATTATGCCTCCAGAGTTCCATTTTCTTTGTTCTTCTATTATGGTCTTTTTGATAAGTTTGTCTAAAGTATTGATTCCCTCACCCCCTCCTGAAAAGATTTTTCAGTCTTAGAGCACATTATCACCATGCAGAAGGCCTGCTGTATGTGTTGAAAGAATGACAGTATCGAAATAATAGTTTCTAGAAGGATCTGCAGCCTCTTTCCTAGGAGTTAACCTTGCCATTTATTCAGGCAGTTATTCTATTAGCATTTAGAACGTATTGGCCACATTACAATAATATCTTCAAGGTAAGACCTCCATGAAGGGTCATCTTAAAAAACCTCATTCTGCAATGTTAAACTTCTTTCAGTAATATATATATTAAATTGCATAAATAAATATTAGAAGTTTTTGTTTGTTTGGTTATTTGTGTCCATGTTGAGGTCAAAGGAATACCTTCATGTCTTAGGCTTTTTCTTAAACCATTGTTCTGTGGTTTTAGGAATTAAAAGATGAATTGCTGGTATTGTTTCAGTAATCTGCTATCACTCGAACTTCATCATTTCTCACAGGTGGCCATCAGTTCTATGTTAATTAACTTGTTTCCCCCACATGTACAAATCCAGTGCAGTCTCTGGACACTGCACCAACATCCCCTGGAAACAGGTTGGCCGTGGAGAACCGGCCTCACCCCTGACCTTTTGAATCAGAAACTCTGGAATCAGGCCTCAACCTTTGCCTTAGCAAGTTATTTTTTCAGTACTGATGTTCATCAAAGTTTGAGGATTATGCTAGGAAAGAATGCTTTTTCATATCAAAGTTTGCATCTCTGAGCAAGTGAGAGTTCTTTAAAAACAGTGTCCTGGGGGCTGGAGTGATAGCACAGCAGGTAGGGCGTTTGCTTTGCACGTGGCCGGCCGGCCTGGGTTCGATTCCCAGTATCCCATATGGTCCCCTGAGTACTACCAGGAGTAATTCCCGAGTCCATGAGCCAGGAATAACCCCCCTCCCTCAACCCCCCCCCCCCCGGCATCACCAGGTGTGACCCAAAAAGCAAAATAAATAAATAAAAATAAAAACAGTGTCCATATCTTAGAGACTTCTGTGATAATGTAGTTTCAACAAATTGGTCCAAATTTATTATGCAGGCTGTGATTTACTACTGGTGCAAGGAATTTTAAAGAATAGGTGATAATACGCACATGAGTAATTCATCCAAGGTTCTTGTGACTCAGAAGTAAGGTAAGGTAAAAGGTAAAGGCCCTCCCGTTGATCGTCGATTTGCTCGAGCGGGCCCAGTAACGTCTCCATTGGAGACTTTGTTGTTACTGTGTCTGGCATATCGAATACTCTCGGTAGCTTGCCGGGCTCTCCGAGAGGGGCGGAGGAATCGAACTCGGGTCGGCCATGTTGGCCGCTTGTAAGGCGAACGCCCTACCCGCTGTGCTATCGCTCCAGCCCCTAGTAGAAATGAAAATCATTGAAAAAGAAAAACAAGTCTTAGTATCCTGTGGAAGCAACCAAATTGCACATTAAGACCAAGCTGTTCTTTAAGTGATTTTGTTAGTGTCTGTGTATACACCGATACAGGAGTATGCATTAATGTGTGTTTGTTTCTCAAGGTCTAGGTACTTTGGCAATACGGCAGTTAGAAGTATTAGTTGGATGTATTAGTAGTTGGATGTATTTAGGTAAAACCTGCTTCAGTTGAAGGTGATGAAAATATTGTCATAATTATTTTTGCTGTTTTGCTCAGTTAGATAAATTTTTACAGAAGACACACTATATTTGATATCTGTCAGTAATACATACATGGAAGCTATGATTTCTGCAGTTGAAACACTCTTTTGTTCTTCATATCCCTATTTCCTCTGCCTACTCCCCTGTCCCCTGTCACCTCCCCGTATACATTCACGTGGTACTTTTCATATTATGGCCATCTTTGTTGATCCATGAGAAAAGTTTTGCATCAATCTCTGATTTATTTCAGATGTGCATTCATTTATTCAAACAAGTAATTATTCGTTGTGTTCCTTGATATGTGCTCAGAAATAAATGGCATTTTTACCCATGAAGAGTTTATATTTTAAAGATGCATCAGAGTGCTTTGTAGCCAAGTTCTTAGTTATAAACGTAAATTTCAAGAGGACTGGGTTCTGTCTTTAAAATTTATTTTGTTTCCTTACTTGAACTTCCTTTGACTTATCAGAAAGCTGAAATGCTAGATTCTAAGAAAATATTTTGCTCCATTCTATTATATAGTGCTAAGAAATATTACTAACTTTGTTTTAAAAATTTATTCATTGTTTTTGTTTGGGGCTACATCTGACAATGCTTATAGCTTACCCCTGGTTTTATGCTCAGGGTTCATTCCTGATATCACTTGGGTATCCAGTGCTAGAACCCAAACTTGGGTCAGCTTTGTGCAAGGTTCCTTACCTGCTAGACTCTCTGTCCCTTAAAATTTATTTTTAACTATTGTTGGGAAAGCAATGTTGTTGATGCTTGAAAGGAATTTAGAGTACCAGAACTTCTACTTGAGCTCCATCCCTGATTCATTATTAATTTTTTTGGGGGGGTATGAAATATGGTTTTGCTAAGTGGTTGTTAGGTGACCTGGACCCCCTCTTAGTAATTCTTAGCTAATCTCAGTTTGATGCAGTGACCTAAAGATGCAGTACTGCTCGGGCTCTGCAGAGCCAGGGATTATCTGGAGCAACAGTCAGTGCTCAGAAACTTCCAGGGATGCTCCAGAAGATGCTTTGTGGGGACCATGTGGTTCAGCGATCAGTGTTTCTGCATGAAAGGCATGAGCCTGAGCCCCCTGGGCTAGCCTTGTACATTAAACATTATCAAAATAAATTTCATCAAGAATATTTTTAGTTAGCACCTCTGGTTAAATTTCTCAGCTACTTGGAAATTAGGCAGAAAACTCTAAATTCTTTTTTGTAAAGAACCTTTTAAATTAAAGATAATATTTTTACATCTTTTTTTATTATTGATCATCTTGGTAATTAATCAGTGCTAAGGTAATTGAGTTCATATACATTGTGCCTATATGGTATTGGTAAAAGACAGGGTTGGAGGTGATAGGCATCCATTTACGTTGAGCTCACATACCTATAAAGCCGTTTTGTGAGGCAGGTCCCTAAGAAGTGCTTTCCTTACTGCTTATGTTCTTTCAGGAATAAATATAGTTCTTATATGAATATATAGCAGTATATCTATAGATATATGTGTAATCCCATCAATGGCCAAGACCCAGAGACTATAAAACCCTGCTCCCGGAAGAGAACAGCGTAGTCTCCTGCCTCTGTTCCTGGCTATCCTCACCGGGGCCCCTTGGAGGAGGGTGGGTTGAGTTTCCCTCCCCACCCCGAGCAGAACTCCGGGAGCTGAAGACCTCTGGTTGCAGCCACAGCCATGCTTAAGACCACTCTCCACATGTTTGAACGAGCCTCATGCCTGAAAGACCCGGCAGAGGAACCCAGGTGTGCAGGACCTGGGGTGTAGATCTCCAAGCCTGCTCGGATTGGGACTGGGGCCTCTTCTACCCAGATCCCCCATCTTCCAGTATGTAGGCATTACACCCACCAACTGCCCCCGGTGCCGTGTAATCCCATCAACGGCCAAGACCCAGAAACTATAAAACCCTACTCCTGGAAGAGCAAGGCCATACAACATCTTATTATCTAGTTCTTACCCTGGAGAACCTGGCAGGCTACCAAAAGTATCCTGCCCACAGGGCAGAGTCTGGCAAACTCCCCGTGGCATATTTGGTATGCCAAAACCCAGTAACAATGATGGGTCTCATTCTCCTGACCCTGAAAGAGCCTCGAATGTGCCACTTTTTAAAATCTCAGGGCTGGGACGAAGGAGACATTATTGGGGCCTGCTCGAGGCAGTCGATGAACAACAGGATGACAGTGAGATCTATAGATGCCCATGTAATAGCTCTGACTGGTTAAGTTCTGGAAAAGTCTCTGGTGAGAAAGGTAGAGTAGGAGGACTGATGGTGTGAAAGAATTTGTAGCCTCTGTGCTATTTTTATGAACAGGAAAACAAACAGTAGTTTTAGTTGACGATGAGTAACAATATCAGTATTTGAAATCAATAATAATGTTTGCTGGACTTGATTGTAAGTTCTATTTAGCTTCTTTTATTCATTAGAAATACGGTAGGACCTTGGACTTTTGAGAGTGTGCAAGTTCATTAAACTCTGTTTCAATGAACGTACTTACAAGGAGAGCGTAACTCCACCTCGCAAGGGTCTGCCAGCACCCCCTCAACTGTGCAGCACCTGAGGAGATGCCCACTTACAGGATTTGACTGGCACCTTTTTGCTGCTTCCGTCCTGTCTTGGCATCTCTTCACCTTTTTGTTCATTCTCCACAGTCAGGTTTCTTTCATCTTAATACTTGCCAGTCGTTACTCAGAAGGAAAAGTAGGAGTAAGTTCGACGGTAATTCAACTCATTGTCATCAAGTAGTTACATATAGTGATCATATGTGTGCATTTATTTTAGTTGCATTTATACATATGTATACTCTGTGATTCTAAACCATGTAATATTTTTACACAGTTTATGGCTATATTTTTTAAATTTTGTATTTGATTTTTATCTTACGTGTTTTCTATATTATTCGGTTGCCTGCATTTTATAACCTTGTTTTTCTAACTTCTTTTTCTAAAATCGTTTTCCCCAATCCTCCTCTGGTCCCCCTTTTAAAGAAACAATTGTAACCTATTGTTGAAATACTATTTCTAACATACTTCCCAGGTTTTTCTAAAATCTGCCTGCCTCAACTGCTTACTTCCTGGGTTTTCTTTTAGCTTTATCCTGTTAACCCCTGTTACAAAAACAGCATAATTTTGTAAACAGTGTAAATTAATGCAGAATCTTCCCAGGAACACACTGGGAAAAATGTCTTCCGTATGGGATAAGCAAATGTAGAATTAAAAGTCTTTAAGACATAGTTTGAAAAATTTCCTAATATTGTTACTGTCCAGTTTGATCCATTAAGCCAGAGTTTCATTCTTTCTAAAATAGTAATTTATAGCCATAGTTCCAACTCTGCCACAGCTCCTTCTTAACTGCAACATACTATTCCAGCTTACTTTCGTCTATCATTGTGACTATTGTTGGAATAATTAACTGTTACTGGAGAGGAATGTCGTATTCTTTCAAATTTAAATGGCGAAGGTTATCTAGAACCAAATTTCCTCTGTGTGGTACACACAGCACAGATTTCAATTAGATTTTTGTAAGATGTCTCTAATTTTTTGTCCTCTCGTTTCCTCTCTGATAGCCATCTCCACCTGCTGAGTTTTCTTTAAGGTTTTGAATCAGTCAGACCTTTTTCTTTCTTGGGCAACATCATCATCAAATAAAGCCACCTATGCCAAAGTAAGTTTGTATTGAAGTGTTGATTCAAAGATTCATATCTTTTTCTACTTTGAGATTGGTTTCCCTGGCTTCTTTTTCTAATGCATATGTTTCACACTCATTAATAGCTTTCTTTTTTTTCCCCTGGATTTGATAATTCCAACATTTATCCTAAACATATCATAGACACTGATGCTTATCTGTGAGAAGCAGATTTATTTCACATTTACAGATAATGTTTTGGTCATTTCGTTCTGTTAACTTGGGCTTCAAAATGTATATTCCACATTAATCCTTCCCATGATATACTCTGCTTTATGAAAGCAATCAGTTCTAATTGCTAAATGAAGTTATACTGACTCTAAAGACATTCGCAAACATTTCTGTAAAAAATCCACTCAACATTTAACTGTTAAAGGAACAGTAGACAATTTATTTTAAAAATGGGTATAATTGTTCCTATAAAACTTTATTTACGAGTAGAGATGGTAAGTGATTTTTAGCCAGAGGACCATATTTTGCCTACCCCTGTTCTGTAATATCTGAATAAAAGTATATCCAGAATAAAAATGTATATCCTCCTATTTACACTAGGAATCCTTACTCTTTTTTTTAAAAAAAAATACTAATTATTTATATTGTCAGCCAGTGCTATCTTTTTACTAGGAATATGGTTCTCACAGGGTCTTTATCAGGCCTTCAAAATGGTCATTGGTAAAATGACTCAAATATAATTCTAAGAAATCACAGATTCGGTAGTTGATTAGATCACTGAGTAATCGTATTTCAAGAAATTATGCTCTCACCTCTGTCCTACACTTTTACATTAGAAGAGAGAATTGATGAACCTTGAGTTCTGTTCAGAGTGCCATTTTTGGGGGGAGATAATCAGTTATCCTTTCCTCTTCCGATAAGGAGTTTTGTGCTATTAGGGAAACCCAGATGGCTCAGGAACAGAAGCAAACACTACATAAAGCCAAAAGGAAAGTTATTAATCTTTCTGTGGTCTCCACCTAGGGCTACATAGGACCTGAGTTCTCATCCTTTTCAAGTTTGCCTTGATTGTCATACGGATGGACTCCACCGCTGTGATGTGGGTGCCCACAGTGAGGACCATGATGCTTCACGAGGGCTGTCTTTTCTGGCTCTTACCTTCTCTCTAGGATGCAAGATTTAGCTCAGTGAATACTCATAATCTACTTTCCACTTCAAAATTTTACTTCTAGGAAGGATTGAGAAAGAGGAGGTAAAATTGAATGAATTTTGTACAGAGCCCCATATCATTTCGGTTCAGCCTTGCTCAAATGAATGGGTGTGTGTGCCACTTTTTAAGAATTAGAAACAGTGACAAAAATGTAGAGATCAAAGTAGCAATTGAGGCTGGAGATAGTAGAATCTCTGGGCATAAGTAATGCTCCTGGTTGCTTAGAAGAGAAATGTAAGGTAAGAATATTTAGAAGTAATATTTCTGTAAAGATTGGGTAGTGACACTTAGGTAGGTTTTGAATATCTTATTGGAGGTTAGCTAGTTCTGGGAATAAAAAGTTCTCAGACCTTTCGTATTTTCAAACTATCATTCCTCGATCTAGTCTTTCAAATCTGAGAGCGGGTATATTACAAAGTGCACAAATTTAAGGTGGGTTATTTCTTTCTCATCACAGTTTTGAGGATTAAAAGATAGGTATTTTTAACCTCCATGTGAACACTACTGGGTTTGTGCCTGATTAATTTAAATTTAAACCATTTTTTTTAATGTTGTTTTTTGCTATTATTGAATTTTCGCTTTTGGTGCAGTACACAGGGATTGCTCCTGGCCTTATAAGTAACTATACACAATACTGGGGATCAAATCCCGGTTGGCCCTCTGCAGAGCAAGTGCCTTATCCACTATACTATCCCTCCAGCCTCTTAAGTAAGGTTTTAGAGTACTATAAAATTACACTTGGCCCATATGTAAAAATCAGTGTATTGCTTATAATACATAGGTGTGGATACAGGTTTTTAGTTTTGAAGAAAACCTTTTGGAATATCTTATCCCCCCCCCCCAGTCGCCCCCCCCCCTTGCATTTTCACTTCCTTTATTATTCCAAAACATTTGAACTTTTTTTCTTTAATTAGTGACAAATCAAGAGGTACAGTTGTAGACTTACAAATTTTTGTGCTTGGGTTTCAATTATACAATGATTAAGTACCCATCCCTCCACCAGTGCCCATTTTCCACCACCACAGAGCCCAGTATCCCTCCCACGCCCCATCCCCCCATCCCACCCTGCCTCTGTAGCAGGGCATTCCCTTTTGTTCTCTCTCTCCTTTTGGGTGCTGTGGTTTGTAAAAGAGGCATTGAGTGGCAATCATGGAGTTGAACTGTTTTTTCAAAATGTTTTTTAAGCTACCACTCACTCTCAGTTAACTGTTATTATGGAAATAAAGGCTTTAAATATTGTAGATAACTAGCCATATGCTACCCATTTAGTTCTACTTACAAATCTGTAAGAATTACGTTATATACTTTCTTCTGTGAGATTATCATTTCACCAGAGAAGTTTTTTCTTGTCTCTTATTTATCTCTAATTGTATGGGATAATCAACTTTAATAATTCAAAAAATTTTTTTTCTGTGCTTTTATTTTGCAAAGCTGGAGATCCCACCTCCGGCCTCAGCTGGCAAGACAGCTGCTCTCCTGCTCAGTTCCATGCCTGAGCCTCAGGAAAATCAGGGATAAACTTTAATATTATATTTAAAAATGTGTTCTTTATAGGTATCTCCCCAAGTCCAACCCTCAAACATGGAACATTCGTATTTGATATGATTTGATACATTGCATTGGAGTCTGGCAATGCTAAAAAATATTTCCATATAAATTAATAGTAATAGCATTTTATCTGGAGAGTAGGTGAAGAGAAATGAAAACTTACAGAAGTGTAACTGAAACATCAGTAGAATAATAATGATACAGGCTAGGAATATGCTAAGCAGAGATATATACGTATCTAAACAGAGAGCACTGGCCTTACCTGTTCAGGATCCTCTTTTTAATCCCTGGCACCACAAAAAGGCAAACAAGCACAGTAATAATGACTGATTTATAACAGTTACAGGACCATTAATATTTATTCTCAAACTTTTCTATATCCTTCCTCCTTATACTGATACTTATTTTTTATGTCTTTGTTCTTGAGAGCATTCTGTTTTTTTTTAGAATAAGCAGTTTGAATCATTTTTTCTAAAAAATAAGGTTGTTGCTATCATTATGGGGAAATTTCTTTGCAACTTTTTCACTTATCAGCGTCTCGTGATTCTTGAGCCACTAAGCCAGCCCCGTGGCAAGCCAGCCAGTGAGGGTCCATCTGATCGTTTCAGCTTCCCCCCCCATAAAGTCTTCATATATTTTTAGGGATCTCTTGTTAACCATAAAAAAGCTTAGTGCTTCTGATCATTAGTGTGCTGATCAGAGTGGTAGGTAGGATTGCTTATCATCACATTTCTAGGACAGAAGCTTTATGAAAATTTTCACTTTTTAAAAAAATCTTTAATTTGTCACTATCACTGTAATGTGCTTATAAGTCTCAATTTTTGCGTCTCATGTAAAAATACAAGTGGCCCACTGTGGTGTTGGCGATTTTTTTCCAGAATGCTGATATAGCACTTGATTAGGAGGGACCTTGGTGACCTGTTTATAAGTTTGATCTGGGCTAGGCTCTTAAGTGTTGTATTTCTATATAGTTTTTATTTTCCAGAATAATTTCCCTTGTTCCTAGCCAGAGCATTGCTCTATTTATTCACTTCAGACTTCTATCCCTCTATTCAATTTCTCTCTGTGTTATGTGGAATATTTGAGGTAGACCAAAGTGATTCAAGCAATAACTTTTTGAGCAATAAAATTTGAAGCAGAAATTAGGTCATCTTACCAAGATCTTTGGTTCCCAAGGGTGAATTTCATTCAGCAGTGAATATAATGTTAGTGTATGGACTTCTTTGTGAGAATTTTCTTAAACTGTTGATAAAATTCCTAGATGATTATATTTTCAAATAATCAAGAAAATAATAAAAGCCAGCTACTCGGATAGTAAAATCACTAGAAAGTCTTGTTTGCTTAACTGTCAAATTGAAGCATATTCCTGACATTTTTATAATTTGGATTCTTGAATGCCTTGAACATGTAAAAGTCCTTGCTTAGCCATTTTTTTGGAGGTATACCATTGCTACTGAGATGTAAATATTTCTAAATCATATTTAGATATAAAAACTAGGTTGGTTTTCTTAAATTCTTGAAAAACCATGTGCAAAGGAAGATGAGCCCCTAACCCTCACACCAATTCCCTCTGGAACGTAACACCTCTGAGTGATGATGTCACCTACAGGAAACTGTGTGCTGGAGGAGGAGAGAATGCTTGTCTGACCACACTGTGTGAGGTCAACTTCTCGACCTGAGCTTCAGTTCCTGAACTAATGTCCTCCAGACTCTTCCCTTAGGCCTATGATTCCTTTGTTGTGGACTGACTCTTGGACCTCAAATAGAAGGAATGAAAGAAGAGTGAAGTGATGCAGATCTACTATGCCTCTAACTCATCCTGGCTCACCGACTTTTATACCCCCAGGTCCTTTATAATATTTCACAACATAGTGTTCTGTATTCTTCCACCCCTCTCGGAGAGCCCAGGAAGCTACCTAGAGTATCTCGCATGCACAGCAAAACCTGGCAAGCTACCAGTGACGTATTTGATATGCCAAAAACAGTAACAAGTCTCACAGTTTGTTGTAAGACGTTACTGGTGCCCGCTCGAGCAAATCCATGAACAACGGGAGGACAGTGCTACAGTGTGCTGTAATTATTAATATTGGAAAAATCAACACAATTGGTCTATCTTTGGGAATAATACTAGTTTTCTGCGGCTTCTGAAATAAATTGCCATAAACTTAGAAGCGTAAAGCAACACCCTTCTGTTGCATCAGAGTTCTGTTTCTAAGGCATTTCCTAGAACTGAAAGAGAGAAATGTGTCCATAGACCTCATTCTCTTCTGCTGTTTCTAGGAAAGCATCCATTTTCTTGGCCACTTTCAGATTTTAGAGGAGACCTCAGCTCAGGTGCTTTGTTCTGAGTTCACAGCCGGCTGTTTTAGATACTACACCCTGCTTCTTGAACTGCACCAAAGAAAGATGAGCTGCTACTAGAAATTTACATGACTGGATTTGTAGTATGGACACTGCAGCATAAATTCTTCACCTTAATTGCCTTTGCACCTCCCTTTCCATGTGATGCCTCATACTCATTCAGAGGTTCTAGGCATTTGTCTCAGCTCCAAATGGACAGTTTCTTGAAACCTGTATTGATTCTGAAAGCTTCATGAACCTTTCTAAAACTTGTCAAGCACTTAAATGGCAATATGATAAAATAGCTATCAACATTTTCTGAATTCTTGCAATGTGACATACATTGACTGCTAAATGCTTTCATTGTATTATCTCGTTTAGTTGTTTTTAACAGCCCTGTGAGATAGACTCCGCTATAATTTATTTTACATTTCAGGAAACTCAGACCTAAAGACTTTTAATATATATTTTTTGTTTGTGTGCGAGAAGCAAGGTAGATTATATAGAGTGAAACTTAATTAAAAGTGAGGGGAGCGGAAGGACGTATTCAAGAGAGCATACACACTTCTCCAGAGTGAAAGAGGCAGCAAAGAGATGTAGAGACCAGCAAGAGAGAGAAGGACTTCTTCAAGGAAGAATATGGGGTTGAAGAACAGGGTAGATTTTTTTAAAAATTTGAATTGTTTTATTTATTTTTATTTTTTATTAGTGAATCACCCTGAGGTACAGTAACAGACTTACAAACTTTCGTGCTTGCGTTTCAGTCATACAATGGTCGAGTACCCATCCCTCCACCAGTGCCCATTTTCCACCACCAGTGGTTCCATCATTCCTTCCACCACCCCTACCCCGTCCCCTCCATCCCACCCCACCTGTGTGGCAGGTCATGCCCTTTTGTGCTCTCTCTCTCTCTCTCTCTCTCTCTCTCTCTCTCTCTCTCTCTCTCTCCTTTTGGGTGTTGTGATTAGCAGTTGAGGTATTAAGTGGCCATCATGTTCGGTTTGTAGTCTACTTTCAGCCCGTATCTCCCATCACGAGTGTGCCCTCCGAGCACCCTTTACTTAGTGGTCCCTTCTCTGATCTGCTTCCCACCCCCACTGTACCCCCCCTCATGTGAGGCTGGCGTCTAAGCTGTGGAGTAAGCCTCTTGGTACTCATCTCTACTGTTCTTGGGTGTTAGTCTCATAACAGGGTAGATTTTTAAAATTTTTTGAAGGTTTACAACTATGGAATAGTGGCATTTGAATTTAGTCCTGTCCAATTCAGGCTTTTGTTTGTTTGTTAGGTTTGGTTTCTGGGCCACATCCATGAATGCTCAGGAATTACTTCTTTCTCTGTGCTCAGGGATCAATCCTGGCAGGTTAATGGGACACCAGGGATTAAACTCAGGTTGACCACGTGCAAGGCATCAGTCTATTCGCCATCATATCTCTCAGGCTCCCCCAACTCAGATTTTATTCATTATACTTTACTACTTAATTCATAGAGTTGTGAAAACATAATATATAATAAATTATTAAGAATACAATGTATGCAGATAAAGCCTATTTGTTGTTTGTAATAGAAAAATGTTATTGTAAATAAATTCTTTCAAAATACAGTATACCAATTGAGCACTATTTAACTGATTAATGTTAGTTGATTATATATAGATTTAATTCTCAAATTCTCAATTTAAATAGAAAGGCTATGTTGCATGATTAAGTGGGAAAGATACTGCTATTGCAACAGTTTTTTAGTGTTCACCTATTGTAGGGATAAAGAGTTTATTTGACAAATCACATATTCTTTTTCTCTTTCTGCACCAGAAGGATAATTTGTATATGTTCATAACTATATCTTGAGTTCTTAAAACAGTGGTAGACATGTTATAGGTACACAATATTTGTTGAATGAATAAAAATTAAGAAATATCTCAGAGAATAGAGTCAGTTACCTATATTAGCACTAGTTCAAAAGATACTCGGAAGAATTTATTTTCTGTATAGAATATTTTAATGTGTTAGACTCAGCTGGCCATATGACAGTTAAATAGCCTTTGAGAAAGCAGTGATGATAATACTGACAGTGGGTACTCTGTGTACCTGTGCGTTAGAGAGAAACCCTCATTCTCTTTCAATTACTTGAGTTACAGATTGGCTATTTTTTTTTATTTTTTTCTTCAACAAACATTATTAAATACTGTGCTAGATACTAAGTTAAAAAATGAGTTTAAAGAAAAAGTCCTTGGTTGAATAAAGATGATACTTATGAAATGCATTATATTGAATGGAATAAGGACTTTATGAGAACATAATGATGTATGTTTCATTTTCTTTTAGAAAATGTGTAAATTAAGCTAGTGAATTTATCTTGTGGGGGCAGGGAGATTGCTAAGATCTATAGGAATATTGCAAATATAGGAAGATTTCTCTGTCTTTTCTAGAGCTGCCATTTAGGGATAAATCCCAAATGAATGTAATACTGATTAAAACTAAGGAGTTAGCTGGTCACAACGCTTCACCTAAAATTAGAGACCTTATTTATATTTCACTGTCTTGAGTATACCTGTCAGTGCTGAAATGAGATGAGATATGAATTTGTCTTGTACACAGTAGCATATGTCGTTGTAATAGTTATGAAAAATGCCATCTAGTGAGGCCTGACTAGGTCACTGATGGAGTAAGTTGCATTCTCTGAGGGCAATTTTAATAGCCTAACCATAAGATTATATTTTTAGCTTCCTTTTAATAAGATACTTGGTTTCATCTGTTTCACCTGAGTGTAATTAATCCCTTATGAATATGCTATCTTTTAAAAAATGATATTGATGTGGTGCTTATTGTGTATCTGACAGTGCCGTATTCAGAGACACATGGTGCAGTACCCTGATTCTTTCACTCAGCCCTGTCAAAGGTGAATTATCATGCAAATGGGGAACTGATAGATTCATTTTCAGTAAAAGATTGAGTCAAGCTGGATTTGGAACCTGGGCTTGCCTGACTAGAGCTCTTGTTTTCTTCCTGTGTATTGCAACCTGATTCATTTTCTTGTTCATCCAACCTTCCAGAACAAGCATTGCCCAAATTAGGCTCTTGATTTTTTTCAATTTTATCTTTCCTTTTCTAAAACATTTCAACGTATTGTATCATTCTGTGATTCTAAAAGGATGCTTTTTGCTCCAAGATCTATGATGTTTGCAACTCATTGCTTCCTTTCTCTGCAGTCTTACAACAAGTATTAGTTTTTTTGTCATTGTCCTCTTTTCTTCTGCTTCTTCCTTTTCCTCTTCCTCTTCCTCCTCTTCCTCCTTCTCTTCCTCTGCCTCCTCTTCTTCTTCTTCCCCTCCTACTCCTCCCCCACTTTTTTCTTCCTTCTTCTCCCTTCTCCCTCCCCCTTCTTCTTTCTTCTTTTCCTCCACAACTAACCAGTGGTCTCACTGTTACACTCTTGGCTCTGCGTTCAGGAATTACTCCTGGTAGTCTCCAGGAACCCGTGAGATGCTGGTGGTTGAACTTGGGTCAGCCAGGCAAAGGCCCTACCAGCCGTGCTATTGCCCTGTCTCCTCCCCTCTTCTTTAACACAGTCATCCTTTGCCCTTGAACATCTTTTTGATACTACTTATTAGCTTTTAGATGAAGATTTTTTTTCTTATCTTACAAATACAGGATAGAAAGGAATAGTTCAAACCTTTGCACTTTTTCCTTGTGTTATATAACTTTGTTCCATCAGGACATGTGATCTGATATTTTCTGGCTTTTCAGATGATTATAGCTAATGATAATCAAATCAGTACTATATAAAATAATTATTTTTGTAAGATACAAAATGCGCTTAGCCATATCCTTGTAATACTTTTCATGACTTTATTTCAAATGCAAGGCAGATGCTACTGTTCTACTGTTACCAAAGCACAGGATTATTGAGGTTTGGAGCAATTATGTGACATCTTAGTCCTACAAACCAAGTCAACACTATATCCCTGTTTTGCTAAATCTCTGTTGTTGCTGTTACATGAGAGTCTCAAGAGCTTGAGGCAGAAATGCTGGTTGTCACATAAATTAAATAAATTAAAGTCATTTAAATTCTTGGGCTAAGAATCTGATTAAATATACTTCTAAATAAAAACAAACATTTTTAGTGGCATTTCATTGTCTCTCTGGAGAAAAGCTATATGTTGACATGTTATGTAAGTATCATTTAGGTTTCTTTAGTATGAACTCTATGGATTTTGTGTTGATAAGATTTTATTGCAATTTAAGAGTAAGTGAAGACAGCGTCACACAGTGTATAGGTAGCTCACTCTTACTCTCAAAAGATGCTTAAATAAATATATTTATGAATATAAAATTAAACAGATAGTTATTCTCTCTCTCCTGTTGTAACATCGTTTTGTGCATTGTCTGAAACAATCTGACTTCCAAGGACTTTGCTGGATTGGGAAGCAACATAGCCTTGTAGTTACTGTTAAGTAGGTCACCAAATTTGATTGCTTTAGATAGTGGTTTTCAACCCGTGCTTATCCTTAGTGTGAAACAGTTTAAAGATACTCTTTGAGATGATCGGTAACACAGAATAAATTTTCTTACTACAAATAGCCCATCTGATTTGACTAAGTACAGTCTCTGCTTCTCCAACTAAGTAATCGGACTGGGATCCCTATGATAAGAATCTTGCTTTTGTGGGTTTTCCTTGTGTGGTAGAAGTAAAAGTTAATAAGGATTCAACTTATAACTTGTTAAGTTATTGATGTACCTGCTTTAAAATGCAAGGAGTGGGTCAGAGACACAGTGCAGCAGGTGAGATGCTTGCCTTAGATATGGTCCCCTGAGCCTGCCAGGAGTGATTCTGAGTGTAGAGCCAGGAGTAAGTTCTGAGCACAGCTGCATGTGGCCTCAAAACAACAACAACAAATGGAATGTAAGGAGACTTATTCACAGTCACAATCACAAATCATCCTGTTATTCATCGATTGCCTTGAGCAGGCCCCAGTAACATCTCCTTCATCCTAGCCCTGAGGTTATATTCAAGGCTCTTGAGGAGAATGAGACCCATCATTGTTACTGGTATTTGGCATATTGGGTACGCCACGGGGAGTTTGCCAGACTCTGCTGTGTGGGCAGGCTAGATTCGGTAGCCTGCCAGTTTGTCCAAAGTAGGGATGAGATGTCATAATTCGCGGCCGCGTGGTTCCGGGAGCTGGTTTTTGTAGTCTCTGAGTCTTGGCTGCTGATGGGATTACACGGTGCCAGGGGGCCAGTTGGTGGGTGTGACCCCCACCTACTGGAATTTGGAGGATCTGGGTGGAGGATGCTCGGCCCAAATCCGAGTAGGCTTGGAGATCTCGGCCCCGGAACCCGCGTGGCTTTGTCCCTCTGCCGGTACCTTCAGGTGTGCGGAGAGTGGTCTCAGCATGGTGGTGGCTGGTCCTGGAGGTCTTTGGCTGCCGGAGCCCTGGTCGGGGCGGGGAGGAAAGCTCAACCCTCTCCCCTCCAATGGGCCCCAGCGAGGACAGCCAGGCACGGGGGCAGGAGACTGCACTCTTCTTCTAATAAGGAGACTTATTAGGCTTCATTAAAGATCTTCTGCATGTCTACGTTGAGCCCCACTTAAAAAGGGATGCTAGGATGTTTATTATATTCTGTAGTCACCAGAACAGATAGAAATTTGATTTTGATCTTCTGGCCTCAAAGAATCAAGAAGGCTTTTGTCAATCCTGACCTACATTTTTAGTTCAGTCAGTTTCATAAGTTAGTTATCTATGAATAAAATGTAAAACCAGAAACCTGTGGATTCCAAGAAAGGTGGCCAGCTTAAAAGGACAGATAAACCTTAGAGAAACTGAAAGAACACAATTATTTAATGATTAGTTCTGCTGCTTTTTGTTTTATTCACAAGAAAGCATAAGTTTTAAACGCATGCCGAAAATAGATCTAGGAAACTACTATTGGTAGATCATTCTGGCGCCTTTTTTTGTTTATGTACAGTACTTATAGATTTATAAAAGACATTGACTAAAGCTAATCATATTCAAGTAGGAAGTTATTTTAGCTAGAAATTTTTTCCAGTTGGGAGTGTCTAAAGAAATTCAAATGGAAAAGAATGTTCATGGTGTACTTTAAATGACTGTAAATAAATGGGAATAAAGAAATAAAGGCTATAAAGACAAATGTCAGCTCATCATGTCATAATCGCATAATGCATTTATTTAAGCAATAAAAATATCCAAGCATAAAAATCTTGTTAAAATAAATATATAACTATCTATCAAAACTAGTAGGTCCATTGCTCTGTTTAATGTCATATTGCAGGTAAATATAGCAGGCATGACAAAAGAGAAAAAAAGGAGAAAACTGCTTTTTAACAACAGAAAAGATCACATTTGTAAACTCTTGGCAAATGAAACTTGCTGCATATCAATTAGGTTGTTCTGTGATGGATCCATTTTTAATCCTGAGTATTGATGACCTTAAAGGAAGTGTGTGGGGGGAAATCCTTGCGTCTGCTTGTGAGATGTTCATATAATTAGAGGCAGCCTTGGTGACAGCGTTAATTAGGGTGTCCTGTTGAACACTCACCTTAAGAGTGCTGGCACAAATGCTGTGAAGTACTCCAGCAGCCTTGTCAATGTGCGTTGCCTTTACAGCTTGAAAGAACAACTTGAATATGTTAAGACACTCTCCGGGCTCTATCCACGGGGGGCTATTGGGTTTCAGTCAAGGCTGGAGTGAGTTTACCTTGTACCATTTGCGGGATGGCAATCACACGGTTCAAAAATGTCTGTAACACCAATGTCAAGCATTCTGCCTCATGTCATTTTCTCATAAACTATCAAAGTAGTTCAGAAATGTTCATGTCTCTCCCAGATGATTTTCTGTACTTGGAGTAAGTGCAGCAATGATTTGTCACATGATGGATGCCAGGTCTCATTTTTTAAAATATAGTCACTATTAATATATAAAAAAATAAAATCTCAATTTTGAGTCATACATGTCAGCAAAGTATGGCATAAAGAATTTGGTTTATTGCTTAGTTGTTAAAAGAGAATAAACCCTCCCTTCCTTCCTTCCTTCCTTCCTTCCTTCCTTCCTTCCTTCCTTCTCCGCTTTTTTTCTTTCTTTCTTTTTTGGTTTTGGGGCCACACCTGGTGATGCTCAGGGCTTTCTCTTGACTCTGTGCTTGGGGATCACTCCTGGCAGGCTCAGGGGACCATATGAGATGTGTGGTCACTCTGGCCACTAAAGCAGGAAATCTGGAGTCATCCTCCTATGCTGATATGGGCTCCATGTCAGCTGCGTGCTTGCAGGCCACTTGCCTTTCTCTGATTCTGTTTTAGTACTTGTGAGTTGGAAGTAAAAGGAAATTATATTTTTAAAAATTGTTATAAAATTTAAAGGAGTCCATTAATATCAAGTTTTTAGAACTGTGTCCGGCACATAGTAGGTCCTTGACAGTGTCAGCAGCTATTATTCTGGAGGAATTTATGGTTCAAAGTACTGTGAGAACCTTATTTTAACTTGATTTCTTGGAGGCCTTGGGAAAGCTATTATAATAGTTTTATAATTTTATCTTTTGGCCTCAACTGTGAAATGCTGGAAAGAGAGCTATGGAACTGTGTAAAAGAGGGGATTGCAGAGCCAGGAGTAAGCTATCAATTTTCAGCCTGGAAAATTCTCTTACCTAATAAATCTATACTTATTTTCCCTGGTAGAATTTTAGTATTATAACTCTTTCGCAGACATGTGTGGCGAGGTGATCTGGTTTATATAGCTTATAATAAGAAACAAAAAAATGGCTTCTTCCCGACATTTTTCCTCTATTGTCCTCAGCTCCCTCTCACACCTCAACCTCCAGCCGCGCAGAGGCTGAGCAGAGAAAAGTCTAGGTGTCAGTGCTGACCTGCAGCTTGTTTGTCTTAGGACATCGAAAAAGTTGCAAAGTAAGTCCCTCCATCCTCACTTGCAAAGTGGAAATAATTATCCATTTTGCATGAAACACGTACAAAGGTTCTTGGCTGGAGAAGAGAATTAAACGCAAATGGCAAACTTGGAGGTCAAGGTTGGGTGGGGGGGGGAGAGAGAGAGAGAGAGAGAGAGAGACAGAGACAGAGACAGAGACAGAGACAGAGACAGAGACGAGACACAGCAAGATATAGAGAGAGATAGAGACAGAGACACACAGAACGAGACAGAGACAGACAGGCAGAGACAGAGAGATTCAGAGACAGAGACATAGAGCGAGACAAAGAGAGCCAGACAGACACAGAGAGAGTTCTCACAGTGAGTTGTGAACACAAGAAACAAGTAGGAGCTGTGGAGTTAACCCATTTAATGTAAAGGCAGCAGAGGAGATGGTGTGAAATGTGTAGGCTTCTCTTGCTGGAAGCGTGCAGAATATGATCTCTATGGGGAGACTGAACTAAGGCAGACTACATAAGACTGGAAGGAACCTAACCTTCTTCAAACCTGGGCTAAGGTCTTGACTGAAGTGAGGTCCAAGGGAGCAGTAGATAAGAGAAGCATAGGAGAATATAAAATTTCCAAGCGAAGACAATTCTGTTTACTTGACAGGTTTCCAGTTAGTATGACATATTCTTTTCATTAGGTTTATCAGACAGAATAATGTCAGAGTCTTAATCTAGTGGAATGCTTAAAAGCAACAATAATGTCACATGACCCTTCATTCTTTTGAGAGTAGATGTGGCTTTTGGGATCATTTTTGTACCTGGGATTATTCTATACTTTACCTGAATTTTCAGGCTCCTTTTTCATACTTAGAATATTTTAGTGAGCATTTGAGGTTCTATTTTGTACTCAACCCTTGAGAGAGTATGTCTTTTGGTCAGTGAATGTTGTCATAGGATAAAAACAGGTAAACATCTTCCCCCACGTCAGCAGTACCGCCACCATCTCCAGAACCACCACTCCCAGCTGCATCCCTCTGCCAACATCATCACCTTCATCATCACCACCACCACCATCACCATCACTATCACAGTCACCATCAGCACCATTACCACCACCAACATCACCATCACAATCAGTACCATTATCACCACCAACATCACCATCACCGTCACCATCACCACCATTACCACCACCATCACCATCACCACCACCACCATTACCATCACTGTCACTATCACTACCACCACCACCACCATCTCCGCCATGACTGTTACCACAAATAAACTAAGCACCAAATATGGACTGTGATCACATACTAATAACAACCCACCAGTTAAAGTGGTCTGTTTGGGAAATGGCAGCTGCCACTAGATAAATCCAAGTGTGACCTGAGGCACTATCATAGTGAATAATAGAAGTGAAATGCTGACATATTGACCCCCAGTTTTATTTTATGATTTGCAACACGTTCTGTGTGTATGTTATGAGAGTTATTTATTGTGCTCATAAAGGGATCCAGTAATACACATACATACTTGCACTTTTTAAAGAGTTGGACTTGGACTGTTAAAATGGTATTTCTGGAGCCCAGGCATCTCAGTTTTTCTTGACATATAGACCCTGTATGCTGACTGGCTTGGGTTAGTTGACTGCCAGCGGTGGTCAGCTTAAAACTATAGTGCAATGGGTCTCTGAGTTAAAGAGCGGCTCATCACAGGCACCATGTTTTTCTGTATCTCTCATCTAATATTCTTGCTGAATACACAATGACAAAGAATCCCATTGTTGTTCCTGGAAAAGCAGAGGAAGAAGAGAATATTTGAACGCTGATTAGCTGGAACCGGGGACAGTGTGAGTGGGGGACAGTGTGAGCAGGGGCCAGTATAAGGGGAACGGTATGAGAAGTGGGGAGGGGCAGGGTGAGTGGGGGACAGGGTGAATGGGTTGCAGCCTGAGCAGGGGGTGGTGTGGCACAGGTTTGACTCCTGGTGACCATGTTGGCTGGTTCTTAGCCGAATCCTAGATCTGCCACTGCCTCAGATAGTGCCTTTAGTGCCAGGGATATACAAGACTCTTCTGAAATGCCAGTGCCACTAGATTTGCTGTTTGGTACTTGACTCTATTTACATATTTTAACCCTATAAGAGAAAGGTGCCTCTTAAAGTCAGATTTGTGAGTGTGGCTCCGAAGAGAAGACCAGATGGGAGAGCTTAAGCTTTCTTCACCCTGTGCGTGGCCGTAATCTTCTCCGTAAGTCAATCCAACATAGAAATATGGTAGAAAAATGGAGTTTGGGGTCTGTCCCCAGTAATTAATTATTTCTAACATGAACCTGTTTAAAGGACAGCATTATGCCGGGCAGTGATAGCAGGTTGCACCTTCCCGGCCTAGCACGATCTGCAGTCACCAGCTCTCACCGTGACATCTGCACATCTGCGAGGCAGGCTCTTAAAAGGTTTTACGCAGGGAAGAAAGACTTCTCTGGGGTCACAGCTGAAAGCTCGCTGTGACTTGATAATATTTTGCAGGTTTCCTGTTTAATTTGTTCAATGTGCTGAAGTGCTTCAGATTAACTACACAGTGAAACATGGAGAGTAATGATAGGAGCTAGCTTTGCATTGTCAGAGCCTTTAGAGAACAGAACAACAACTTATCTTGTGACAAATGCTATCACCATATCTCAGCAGCAAACACATGTTAAAATTTGTTTCCTGCTCTTAACAATGCAGTACTATATTTGATATAGCAGCACAGAATTCATTTGGAAAAAGATAAAAAAAAACCAAGAGAATTGCTTGCTTAGATGATCTTTTCAAATACTGGTTTTATTTTTATGACCAATACCTATGCACACATTATTATTGTAACAACTAGGCACACTGAGGTAAATTTTTGTTATCATAATGTGAAAGAAACACTTTGGATTGCGGTTATCATTTTTCTACATTGGAGGACCTGTCAAATACGAAAAGTTGATGTAACAAAAATAGGCTTTCAAAAAGTGGGTCTAGAATACTACTTGCCTTGAGTTTGAGTGGGATAAATATATCTGTGAAGTTTTAAAAAGTTTTTCAAACACTTAAAACCTGTAAAAAGACATACCTATAAAATGTGTAGCATTGCTCTTGGGGATTTTGAATTTCTCTTCTTAAAGCCTGCTCTTTTTATACTTTACTGTGTCTGGTAATACATTTCTACGGGTGTGGATATGTTCACATGAATGTCAAGCATATTTGAAGTAGAATTAGGTAAAGTCTGTGTAAAACTTGCTCTATCATTAAATTGTTTCAGGGCGTAGAACGTCTGCTTCATTTGAAAACACATTGAAAGCAAAAATATGAACCGTGGTAGACCAAATGCAATTTAATCAGCCCAGAGAGTCTCAGAACACTTACTGCATTTAAAGCATTAATTTAGTATTATATTTGTTTTAACTAATTATTAATTAACAGGTTATTTATTCTTAGACAAAAATAAAAAGACAAGTAGAAGTTTTTTGCAGTTTTAAAATAGCACTGCATTACGCCGTCCTCCTGTTGTTCATCTATTTGCTTGAGCAGACACCAGTAACGTCTCACAACTAATTGTGCGATTTATTGTTACTGTTTTGGGCATATTGAATACGTCACGGAAGGTTTGCCAGGTTTTGCCATAAGGGCAAGATACTTTCGGTGGTTTGCCAGGCTCTCTGAGAGTGGTGGAGGAATCGAACCCTGCTCGGTCATGTGCAAGGCAAACGCCCTACCTGCTGTGTGCTGTGCTATCTCTCCTGCAGGTATATACATAGTAAACTTTCAGTATGTATTGCAAACCATAATGCCCATTGGGGCGGGGGTGGAGGTGTGGGGGAAGAGAAGGAGAGAGAAGAGGGGAGGGAGGGAGAAAGGGAGAGAGAGGGATGGAGGAAGGGAGGAATAGTGAGTTTGGTGGAAGTATGGCAGGAGGAAAATTGGGGACATTGGTGTTGGGAAGTGGACACTGGTGAAGGAATGGGTGTTGGAACATTATATAACTGAAACCCAACCCATGAACAACCTTGTAACTGTGTATCTCACTGTGATTCAAAAAAAATTTTTTTAAATAAAGTAATAGTACTGGTAAAGATAAAGGCCCTCCCGTTGATCGTCGATTTGCTCGAGCGGGCCCAGTAACGTCTCCATTGGAGACTTTGTTGTTACTGTGTCTGGCATATCGAATACTCTCGGTAGCTTGCCGGGCTCTCCGAGAGGGGCGGAGGAATCGAACTCGGGTCGGCCATAATAGTACTGCAAAAAGGCTGGATAGATATAGTACAGCAGGTAGGGTGCTTTCCTTCCACATGGCTGCCTGGGCTCAATATCTGACAACCCGTCAGGAGTGATCCCTGAGTACAGAGCTGGAAAAAGCCCCTGAGCATTGTTGTATGGGACCCCAAAGCCAAAAAATTAAATGGAATAAAATTAAAATACTCCAAAAAAAGTATTCCCAAGTTTAGGAACTACCCCAGCCTTATAAAATCATATCTGGATGCTAGAAAGTGCTTTGTAAAGTCCTTAGAGTATTTCCATTGAATAGATTGTTTCATGTTGGGTAAACCATATGCCAGAGAAATACACAAACTTTAAAATGGATTTCTTTGACATGTAGTTGCTATTTTATAATCAAAAGAATTGGATGTATTGAAAATTATCTCATTATGGAAAGATGAGAAAAACCATACAAGCCATATGTGCTCAATTTTAGTTTCTATTTTTGTCAAAATATACATGAAATATCTAAGGCAATTCCATCAGTACGACAGTATTGGAAGACTGAGGAGAATTTAAGTTGTTTGTAGGTTTTCAGAATGTTCGAATTTGAATTCCCCCAGGAACAACTTAACAGCTTTGTAGTACTAGTGAGGCCAGAACTTGTTCCAGCCCTGACCCTCGTCCCTGGCTCTGTTGGTGATGCCCAGATTGTTTCTCCATTTGTGCCATGGATATGCTTAAGTATGCCATGAGTATCCCTAAATTTATATTTATCCAGTAGTTTTCCTAAAATTATTCAAAACTATTTTTTTATGCCAGAGCAAGATTTCTTTGTGAGTTTCATAGTCATCTTTTGTCGCACATGACATTGACTTTTTTTTTAAAACTAGTTTCATAAAATATCTTTC
The DNA here is from genome assembly GCF_029834395.1 of Sorex fumeus. Lineage (NCBI taxonomy): Eukaryota > Metazoa > Chordata > Mammalia > Eulipotyphla > Soricidae > Sorex > Sorex fumeus. The sequence continues at coordinate 28,045,673 of NW_026606090.1, read as the reverse complement.
AATTTGAATTAGTCTCTTCTGATTGTTAAATCACATCTGAGATTCGCTGTCACTGTCACTGTCCTCCCATTGTTCATAGATTTGCTCGAGCAGGCCCAGTAACATCACCATTGTGAGACTTGTTACTGTGTTTTGACATATCAAATATGTCACGGGTAGCTTGCCAGGCTTTGCTGTGTGGGTGAGATACTCTTGGTAGCTTGTGGGCTCTCCAAGAGGGGCAGAGGAATCGAACCCGGGTTGGTTACGTGCAAGGCAAACACCTTACCTGCTGTGGTATCACTCCAGCCCCCCATCTGAGAATTAAGATAAATAAATAGGAAATAAAAAAGGAGGAAGGTGAAAGAATGGAACAAGGATGGGAAATTAGAGGAAATAAAAGAATATAAGGGTTAAATTTATTAAAAATAATTTATTAAAACAAAAAAAAAGGCTAGTATGTTTATTTTCAGAGTGCATTGATAGGTCACTTTATTGAGTAGTGGGTGAGAGAATTGGATACTATGTTTAGAACATTTTGCTTAGAGGAAAAGAGATAAATCATTAGCTTTTATGGTGTACCAAATATAATTTAAAATTCAGTAACAAAATTTGAAACTACTTATTTCAGCCTATTTGATAAAAAGGCACTTTATTTTCTATGGTACTGGATGAATGCATTTCTTTGGTTCCACTCAGCTCTAACTAATTTGATTCTTTAAAAATTCACACTTGCAAAATTAAATATTTTGTGAAGTTAATTAGAAATATTCAAACAATCTTCCAGATATGTGATCATTTAAATTTTTTCAAACCTCCAAAGCAGATTCCTAAAGGGCATCTTAAAATATGACTCCTATGAGCTGCTCAGGAAATAAATCTTATTTTCGAGCTGTCAAAAATAGATACATTAAAAAAATAGACATAAAAAAGAACCGTGGACAAAATCATCAGCTCTCAAAGCCTCAGAACAGCTGAATCACGTTTTCTAACTGGCTGCAACTGAATATTCACATGAAATCCTTGCTTTTCCTCCTCACCTCCCAGCCTCCAGATAAATAAATAAAAGAAAGGGAGTAGGCAATCAGAAGAGTTATGCTAAGAAATCACAGTGTTCAAATGCTCCTTGCTGTAATTTATTGAAACCTTCACCCACTCATTTCTGACATTTGGGGGGGATTTATTTGGTCAGGGCAGAGTTGTAGAAAAACAAACAACCCTGAGTAGGAAAAGTGCTCCATTTCCTGTCCGTGTCTGCCAGGCTCCGAGGCTGTCCTTGGAGCTGGGCCTCAGTGCTAGGGAGTAATTGCCCGCTGGAGTGGGACCCTGCGTTCTCATTTGCCTGGGTTGGTTTGCTGGACTTCCTTCGAGTTCCTGAAAGGCAGCAGATGTAGACTTTGTAGTTGTATTTTTTTGCGGCCCAATGGAAGCAGAGTTATGGAGATTGCTGTTTCTGCAACATTGATTATCAGGTCAAACTTTGTATGCAGAGAAAAATCTGTTTATTAGCTTTAATTAAAAATATATGTACAGATTGGGGCCAGAACAATAGCAGAACGGGGAGGGTGCTTGCCTTGTTTGTGGCTGACCCTGTTTTAATTCCTGGTTTAATTCCCAGTGATGGAGCAGAGGTCTACCACATGAAGACAAGAGCATTACTCCCCTTTACTATCTCTCAGACCTAAAAAAAGTCTTTGTGTGTGTGTGTATGTGTGTGTGGGGGGTGATTTGGGGGCCACACCCAGGGGTGCTCATGGCTTATTCTTAGCTTTGTCCTAAGACACTTCTGCTGGTGCTCAGGGGACCATATGTGATGTCGGAGAGCAAACTGGGTCCTTACTTGCTGTACTGTCTCTCTAGACCCCTTAATTCTTTTTGTTTGTTTGCACCTTATGTGGTTGTGCTTAGGGTTCTCTCCTGGCTGTGTTCGGGTATCACTCCTGCTGGGCTCAGGGAATACCTGTGGTGCAGAAGATCAAACATTTTTTTAGCCCTTGCAAGGCAAGCTCCTGGCCTCCCATACTGCCTCCTGACCCTTCATTCTGATTCTTCAGAAACGTAAATAAACGTGGACAAATTAGCCACTTTCCAATCTCAGAAGTTAAAGTTCCTTAATTAAAAATGAGTCTAATACCTACTCTTCTGAGAACTGTGATGAAGATAAATTTGTGACCTGGACTGCGCACGTACTTTAGAAATAAAGTCTGATTACATAGGTCATTGTTTGAAATGACCAATGTTCAGAGTTGTTAATGGTATAAGACAATGAATGTAAATATTGAAGGAAGATCTAGAGTATTTTTAAAGAAGAATTTTTATAGTCTAGGTTCTCTTTTTTTCCTCCTGAATAGATTATCCTTGGGCATTCAATGTTTGTCTCCAAATTGAAATCCATATTGGCTGACCTGTTTTTTTTTTTTCTCTCAAATGGCAGAGGCATTTGGAGTATTGGATCTCACAAGTTCACCTAAAATGAATTTATGTTCCTTCTTGACAGATTATCAGGTGATCAGAAGTTTCTTCTTTTTTCTTCTTTAGCTCTGCCTCCCCGGTTGAAAGAGATGAAAAGCCAAGAGTCTGCGGCGGGCTCTAGACTGGTGCTTCGGTGCGAGACCAGTTCTGAATACTCCTCTCTCCGATTCAAATGGTTCAAGAATGGGAATGAATTAAACCGGAAGAACAAGCCACAGAACATCAAGATACAGAAGAAGCCGGGGTAAGTAGAATGCATGTCAAAGCACACGCAATGATTAGCTAGAGAAGGAGAATTATAAAGTTGGCTAAAAGTCTAATACATACATCATTTTTTTAAAAAGCATGATATATACTGAATGAAAAGATTTTAAAATTTATAGTGATCAGAAATTACATCATGATGCAGAGAAGAATTTGAGTTTTCTGATGATTGTAACTTTTGGCTGAGGAAAGAAAAAGATGCATGTTGAAAGAGCTATGGGCTTTGGGGAAGCAAAGAGACAAAAGACAGCATTTGTGGTAGTTGTTGTAATTATTAAAAGTTAGCTGGATCTCATATTTAATTTTAAATGTAGATAAAGACAAGAGACTAAAGAGAGACGTGCCCAGCTTCTACAGGGCTTTGAATTTGAAATTTGTGCTGGGTGTGGTCCTGATGACCTCCCTATCACCCGGTCCGTATCCCACAAAAGTCAGATAGTACGGGGGTTAAGACACTTTTCTTATGGGAGACTAACACCCAGGAATAGACTAACACCCAGGAATGGCTGAGATTAGTACCAGGAATTTTGCTCCATGGCTTGGAGGCCAGCCACACATGCTAGAGGAAAAGGTAGCTCAGATAGAGAAAGGAGCACCAAATAAAGGGTGTTGGGAGGACCCTCCCAGGGTGGGAGAAGCATGCTGAAAGTAGACTATAGACCAAACATGATTGCAACTCAAGGCCTCTCTTGCAAAAAACAGTACCCAAAAGAAGAGAGAGAGAACAAGGGGGAATGCCCTGCCACAGAGGCAGGGTGGGATGGGGAGGATGGGGGGTGGGAGGGATACTGGGCTCTGTGGTGGTGGAAAATGGGCACTGGTGGAGGGATGGGTACTTGGTCATTGTATAACTGAAACCCAAGCACAAAAATTTGTAAGTCTATAACTGTACCTCAGGTGTTTCACTAATAAAAAAAAAAGACACTTTTTTTGTATCCTGCTGAAACCAGCTCAAATACTTGATAACGCATGTGGTTCTCAGAGCACTGTCAAGTGTGTTCATTCACCTCCAAAAGAAATCAATGCAAATGAGAAGTTTTAAGGTGCATTTTCCATCTTGGATGTTGCTAGCATCTCAACATGAGATATATAATTCCTTTTATTTTATGGTGTGTTCTCTGTCTTAGAGAGTCACCCTCATCTAAAGTAGATGACCTCTTCCCTCTAGAGAAAACATTTCCCTCTTAGATTTTTTCCTCTGAAGAAAACATTTTTTTCTGTCTCTCTCTTCCTCTCCCTTTCCCTTCCTTCTTTCCCCCCTCCCCTCTCTTTTCTCTCTTCCTCTCCCTCTCTCTCCTTCTCTCTCCCTCAATATCTCAGCTTTCTCTGAATAAAACTATTTTGCATGAGAGAAAATTTAATTGGCATTTCAGTTAAGCTACTTACCAATTTAAAAAAAATGATTAAATGAATCAGATAGACCTAGGTGGCAAGGATCTTAAATTCTCTGATCTTAAGATTTTGATTTGAAAGGGCTTCATGAAATTCTTCTTACATGTTTGTAGATTATTTCTGTAGTTTCTAATATGATGCTCCTTTTTTTACTCCATACTTTTGGTTTTTATTAGTCTAAGAATTTCTTCAGGACAGAGAACTAGTTTAGGGGTTCAGGTGCTAGCCTTGCATGTTGCAAATCCCAAGTCGATCTCTAACACTGCAAATAGTATCTTCTGTACCTCCAGGAGTTACTCTTGAGCACCAAGCCAGGAGCACCACCAGGTGTGGTCCAAACACTTTGTTCCCCACAAAAACTTTATTTCTTAAAACCAAAGAGCTAAATCAAAGACCTGTGCTCATGCTTCATATGCAGGGACTTCAGATTGATCATTTGGTTACTTCATGAAATTTGTGTTAGACAGTTAAGTCCCAACTCCTTCCACACAAATAATTTCTTCTTCTTATATATCAAAGTACATTTTGAAATAAACAAAGAGTTGAACTTTTGATTTTGATCAGTTCTCTTTTCACTGTGACAATTGTAATGATGGCTTCAGACTCAAAGATTGTTTCCTTTACTCATATTTTTTAAGGATTTTCAAAAAAATCTAAAGCATATGATAAAGATACAACAACAAAAGTATTTTCACCTATATTTTGATTGTATAAACTCTTGACCACAAGCTTTTATGAGTGAAAGAAATTAAAGTGATTATAATGGAAATATAATTTGATTTAATGAGAGACACTTTAGATGGCTGATGAATGATGCTATGAGCCATGAGAATTGAAGGAGGGGGAGACCCTAAGAGTGGGAAGCCATTCTGAGGGTTGGAAGTGATTCAGCTGGAGGGAGAGAATTCCTAGTGGCTGGTGGGTGATTCAGGTGGACAGGTACAAGACAGGAATAATAATAATCTGATTTCATAATCAGATTTTATCAGATTTTATTTAATGACGATAGCACAGCGGGTAGGGCGTTTGCCTTACAAGCGGCCAACATGGCCGACCTGAGTTCGATTCCTCCGCCCCTCTCGGAGAGCCCGGCAAGCTACCGAGAGTATTCGATATGCCAGACACAGTAACAACAAAGTCTCCAATGGAGACGTTACTGGGCCCGCTCGAGCAAATCGACGATCAACGGGAGGGTCTTATTATTTATTTAATAATGACAATTAGAGAATTTTTCTACTGTCCAGTTCGGTGATGCTGCTTGTTCTTATTGCAGAGGGTGATAGTACGGTGTGTTGATTTGGACATGTAAAAAGGCATGAAAACCAGTATTGGCATCACACAAAATATAATACTGTAGCATGATATGTTAGACATAAACTAAACTATGTTTTATAATATCCCCACTGGTGGTAAGGCCAGTTAAACTGTCCGTAAGGGACTACCTAATTTTATAGATCTAGAAGTTTGGAGAGAAAGTCTTAGCATGCCAAAGCCATGCAGCCAGTAAGTACCAACACTGTAACGTAGATTTACATTAAAATGAGAAACATGTGTTAAATAGTAGGCATACATGTGAGGAGGAAGCGATATATAAAGGAAGTAGAGTGAGAGTAAAAATGTTGTCCTTAATAAAGTTTAGGAAGGAAAGAATTAGATACTGGACTGAATAGACTTTTGTTTTGCTTTTTTGTTAGTCACATTAGGGAAAAAACAAATTTATCTGCGCGCACAAGGTGGACTTTTTTTATGTGACTGTCTGATGATAATGGGCTGGAGCAGTAGGACAGCAGGTGGGGCATTTGCCTTGCAAGCAACCGACTTGGGTTCAGTTCCTCCATCCCTCTTGGAAAGTCCAGCAAGCTCCTGAGAGTATCCCGCCCGCACGGTAGAGCCTGGCAAGCTCCCTGTGGCATATTCGATATGCCAAAAATAGTAGCAACAAGTCTAACAATGGAGACGTTACTGGTGCCTGCTCGATCAAATCCATGAACAACGGGAGAACAGTGCAGTGGTACAGTGCTACAGTCTAATGATAATAATATTTAAGTACCCACAAAGGGCTTTATGCTAGGAATAGGGGGGATGGAAGCAGTATAGAATTTCATCTCTATACATAGTGTTTGTATGCATTATGTAGTTTATCTTTATATAATCTAGAGGTCATGTGCTAACATTTTTAGAGCTAAAAGTTTTGGGATACACACACACACATACACACACACACACACACACACACACATACATATAGTACTGGAGCAATAGCACAGTGGTAGGGCATTTTCCTTGCATGCAGCCGGCCCGGCCGAGCTGAGTTCAATTCCTCCGCCCCTCTCGGAGATCCTGGCAAGCTACCAAGAGTATCTCGCCTGCACGGCAAAACCTGGCTAGCTACCTGTGATGTATTCGAGATGCCAAACACAGTAAGAATTGTCACAATGGAGACGTTACTGGGCCCACTCAAGCAAATCGATGAACAACAGGAGGACAGTGCTATAATGCAGTGCATATATACATATATGTGTGTGTATAAAATGTATGTATATATATATTTTTTTAAGTTTATATAAAGGATATTTTATTATGGAGAGGAAAATATAACTTACTAGTCTTCATACATCTTAAAACATTCAAGCAAAATAATAGACTATGTCGATTGAAATATCTTGTGCATAAATTCAAATTTATAGCAAAACATAGTAATCATGGAGATTTATTTTTGTAACCTATACAAAATAAAGCTCTTTATTTTGAGAGCAGAAATCCAGAGCAAAAATTTTCATCAGTCTCTTAGTGGTTTTAAAAGAAATTATTACATATATTGGGGGGACAATTCAGCTTCATTATCAGTGGAGTTTTAATTAGAGTAATGAAGTAGCTAACACACCATGCATAAAATAAAACTGCACTTTAAATGGCTGATGGATGATGGTATGGGCCATGGGAATTGAAGGAGGGGGAGACCCTACGAGTGGGAAGCCGCTCTGAGAGTTGAAAATGACTCAGCTGGCGGGAGAGAATTCCTGGTGACTGGTAGGTGATTCAGGTGGACAGGTACAACAAAAGGAACAGAGAAACACCAGTTAGTAGCAAGTTCTGTAGGTAGACAGCATAAGGTCAGTTACATCCTGACAGTGGGAAGTATAAAAGCAGTTTTGCTTTTCATTGGGCAGGCTGCTATGTGGTCAGGGGTCCTGGCTAGAAGCTGGGAACATTGTTATAAGATGTGCCCTCTGCTCCCAGGAGTCTTCCACTAAGGAGGAGATGTAAGCTTTTAGAATACTAGGTTTTGAATTCTGCAGTGTGTTCATCATGGGATACAGTAAAAAGACTCACGCACAGATGGGGGTTGGAGAAGACCCAATGAGCAGGGTTCCCTACAGAAAGGAGGTGGAAAGACAGAGGGAAGGTTGATGTAGCATGAAATATCTTATTTCAAGGAATGAAACAAAATATTTGCATAATGCACATAGTCATATGGAAGCCAGTGAAGTTGAGCAAATAAAGTTTTTTTTTTTAAAAGGGCTGGAGCGATAGCACAGCGGGTAAGGGCGTTTGCCTTGCACGCAGCCAACATGGCTGACCCGAGTTCGATTCCTCCGCCCAGCTCGGAGAGCCCGGCAAGCTACTGAGAGTATTCGATATGCCAGACACAGTAACAACAAAGTCTCCAATGGAGACGTTACTGGGCCCGCTCGAGCAAATCGACAATCAACGGGAGGGTCTTTACCTTTACCTTTACCTTTTTTTTAAAGGATGAGCTTTCTAGAATGAATGTGGTTTTGAACGAATACATGTGCACTTGCATTTGTAATTGGTTACAAGACTTGGATGTCATGCCCAAGTATCATTGGTATTAAGAAAGCATTTTAATGTAGATTGCATAGATCCAGATTGCTAAAAGTTCTGTTTACACATTCATAAAATCTCGTTATCCTGGAAAAGCCAAGATCAAGAAATTTATTTATTTATTTTATTAGTGAAACACCATGAGGTACAGTTGTAGACTTACAAATGTTTGTGCTTGGGTTTCAGTTATAGAATGATCAAGTACCCATCCCTCCACCAGCGCCCATCCTCCAACACCACGGGTCCCAGCATCCCTTCCACTCCCCATTCCCCCATCCCACCCTGCCTCTGTGGCAGGGCATTACATTTTGTTCTCTCTCTCTCCTTTTGGGTCCTGTGGTTTGCAAGAGAGGCATTGAGTGGCAATCATGTTTGGTCTATAGTCTACTTTCAGCATGCTTCTCTCACCCTGGGAGGATCCTCCCAACACCCTTTATTTGGTGCTCTCTTCTCTATTTGAGCTTCCTTTCCCCCTAGCATGAGTGGCTGACCTTCAAGTCATGGAGCAAAATTCCTGGTACTAATCTCGGCCACTTCTGGGTGTTAGTCTCCCATTTTGTTGCTTTATGTTCCCCAGATGAATGCAATCTTTCTGTGTCTATCCCGCTCTTTCTGACTCATTTCGCTTAACATGATACTTTCCATGTAGTACCACTTGTATGTGAATTACATGACTTCATCTTTTCTAACAGCTACATAGTACTCCAGTGTGTAAATGTACCAGAGTTTCTTTAACCAGTCATCTGTTCTCGGGCACTCAGGTTTTTTCCAGATTCTGGCTATTGTAAAGAGTGCTGCAATGAACAAACAAGTGCAGATGTCACTTTGACCATACTTTTTTGCTTTTCTGGGGTATATTCCCAGGAGTGGTATCGCTGGGTTAAATGGGAGATCAAATTCTAATTTTTTGAGAATCGTCCATACTCTTTTCCAAAAGGGCTGAGCCATTCGGCATTCCACCAGCAATGAAGGTGGGTCCCTTTCTCACCACATCTGCACCAACACTGGTTGCTTTTGTTCTTTTGGATGTGGGCCAGTCTCTGTGGTGTGAAGTGGTATCTCCTTGTTGTTTTGATCTGCATCTCCTTGATGATTAGTGATGTAGAGCATTTTCTCATGTGCCTTTTAGCCATTCGGATTTCTTCTTTGTGAAAGTTTCTGTTCATTTCCTCGCCCCATTTTTGATGGGGTTGGGTGTTTTCTTCTTGTGGAGTTCAACCAGTACCTTGTATATCCTTGATATCAATCCATTGTTGGATGTGTAATTGGCGAATATCCTTTCCCATTCTGTAGACTGTCTTTGCATTTTGGTCACTGTTTCTTTTGAGGTGCAGAAGCTTCTTAGTTTAAGATAGTCCCATTTGTCTATCTCTGTTTTCACTTGCTTGGCCAGTGGCGTGATGTCTTTGAAGATACCATTAGCTTCAATATCATGGAGGGTTTTGCCAACTTTGTCTTCAATGAACTTTATGGATTCTAGTCTGATGTTTAGGTCATAAATCCATTTTGATCTTTTGGGCAAGGCGTTAGGCAGAGATCTGAGCCCACTTTTTTGCATGTAGCCATCCAGTTTTGCCAGCACAATTTATTAAAGAGGCTTTCCTTGCTCAATTTCACTTTTCTGTTTCTTTATCGAAGATTAAATGATCATATTCTTGGGAGGAGATGTCAGTATATTCAACTGTCTTCCATTGGTCTGCAGCTCTGCCTTTGTTCCAGTACCATTCTGTTTTAGTTATTACTGCTTTAGTAGAGTTTGAAGCTGGGGAGGTTGATTCCTCCCATTTTCTTTTTCCCAAGAATTACTTTAGCTATTCATGGGTCTTATTTTCCATATAAATTTCAGGAGTGTATGCTCCATTTCTTTGAAGAATGTCATGGGTATCCTTATAGGGATTGTATTGAATTTGTACAGTGCTTTGGGAAGTATTGCCATTTTGACAATGTTAATTCTCCCCATCCATGAGCAGGGGATATTTTTCCATTTCCTACTGTCCTCTTTTATTTCCTGAAGTAGTGTTTTGTAGTATTCTTTATAAAGATCCTTTACTTCCTTAGTTAAGCTGATTCCCTGGTACTTGATTTTCTGGGGCACAATTGTGAATAGGATTGTTTTCTTCTTGTCACTTTCTTCTCTTTCACTATTTGCGTATAGGAAAGCCATGGATTTTTGGGTATTGATTTTATAGCCTGTCACTTTACTATACAAGTCTATTTTTTCTAGGAGTTTCTTGGTAGAGGTTTTAGGGTTCTCTAAGTATAATATCATATCATCTGCGAATAGTGAGAGCTTTATTTTTTCCTTCCCTACCTGGATGCCCTTAATATCTTTTTCTTGCCTAATTACTATTGCAAGTACTTCCAGTACTATATTGAACAGCAATGGAGAAAGTGGGCATCCTTGTCTCGTCCCTGATCTTAGGGGGAAGGGTCTCAGTTTTTCCCCATTGAGGATGATGTTTGCTGCAGGTTTGTGGTAGATGGCTTTAACTATATTGAGGAAAGTCCCCTCTATCCCCATTTTGGCGAGGGTTTTCATCATAAATGGGTGCTGGATCTTGTCAAATGCTTTCTCTGCATCTATTTATATGATCATATGATTTTTATCTTTTCTTTTATTGTTATGATGGATTATGTTGATTGATTTCCAAATGTTGAACCATCCTTGCATCCCCGGGATGAATCCCACTTGGTCATGGTGAATGATCTTTTTGATGAGTTGTTTAGTTCTTTTTGCTAGTATTTTGTTGAGAATCTTCACATCCGTGTTCATCAGGGATATCGGCCTGTAGTTTTCTTTAGTTGTGGTTTCTTTGTTTCCTTTTGGTATTAGAGAGATATGGGCTTCATAGAAACTGTTTTGGAGAGTTTCTGTTTTTTCAATTTCCTGGAAAAGCTTGAGAAGAACTGGCAATAGGTCCTCTTTAAATGTTTGGAAAAATTCTCTAGTGAATCCATCTGGACCTGGGCTTTGTTTTTGGGAAGACTTTTGATTACAGTTTCAATTTCCTTGTTGTGAATAGGTCTATTCAGGTACTCTATTTCTTCTTGATTCAGCTTTGGGAGATTATAGGAATCCAGGAATTTATCCATTTCTTCTATGTTCTTTTGTTTTGTGGCATACGGACTTTCACAGTAGTCTCTGATGATCTTTTGAATTTCTTTGGTTTCTGTTGTGATATCCCCATTCTTATTTCAATTTATTAGGGTTCCCTCTCTGTTTCTTCGTGAGTTTTGCTATTGGTTTATCTATCTTACTTTTATTCTCGAAGAACCAGCTCTTGGTTTCGGATTGTTTTGTTTGGTTTCCATGTCATTGATTTCCGCTCTAAGTTTTATGATCTCTTTCCTTCTGCTATGATCTTGAGCTGTGAAATCAGGTTGTTTATGTGCATCCTTTCTTCTGTCCTGAGATATGCTTGCAGAGCTATAAATTTTCCCCTTAATACGGCTTTCGCTGCATCCCATAGGTTCTGATAGCTCGTGTCTTCATTCTCATTTGTTTCCAAGTATCTTTTGATTTCGTCCTTTACTTCCTTCCTGATCCACTCGTTGTTCAGCATTGAGTTGTTTAATTTCCAGGTGTTTGATTTGGTTCTCCATGTCTGTGTGTGATTCACTTCTATCCTCAGTGCATCGTGGTCTGAAAAGATGGTTGATACTATTTCTATATTCCTGATTCTGTTGAGGTATGTTTTGTGGACTAGCACATGATCTGTTTTGGAAAATGTTCCGTGCGCACTGGAGAAGAATGTGTATTCTTTCTTTTTGGGGTGTAAAGCCCTGTATAGGTCTATAAGTTCTTTCTCTTCTATTTCTTCTTTCAAAGCCAATGTTTCCTTGCTGAGTTTTGTGCTTGTTCCTCTATCCAGAGGTGATAAGGTGATGTTGAAATCTCCAGCTACTATTGTGTTGCTAGCAATGTCCTCCTCCTTAAAATCTGTTAGCAGTTGTTTTAAATATTTAGCTGTTCCCTCATTAGGTGTGTATGCATTTAAGAGTGTGATTTCTTCCTGTTGTATGTATCCCTTGATGAAGAGAAAGTAGCCTTCACTGTTCCTTCTAATCTTTTTCAACGCGAAATTAATGTTGTTGGACACTACTATGGCCACCCCAGCTTTTTTGAGGGAGCTGACTGCTTGCAGGATTGTTTTCCATTCTTTGACTTTGAGTCTGTGTTTGCTCTGGCTGTTGAGATGAGTTTCTTGTAGGCAGCAGAATTTGTTCTGTCTCTGAATCCATTTTGCCAGTCTGTGTCTCTTAATTGGTGAATTTAGACCGTTGATATTGAGAGAGATTATTGTTATGCAATTTTGTGTCATCTTTCTGTAAGGTTGTGTTGTGCTTGTAGGGTTTGTGTTGTCTTATAGTAGCCCCTTTAGCCCTTGTTTTAGGTTTGGTTTTGAGTCTATGAAGTTCCTGAGCTGCTGTTTGTCTATAAAATAGTGTACTGTTTCTTCGATTTTGAGTGAGAGTTTAGCCGGAGAGAGTATTCTTGGTGAAGCATTAATTTCAGTGAGTTTTTTCACTATATCTCGCCACTGTCTTCGGTCCTGGAGGGTTTCCTCTGATAGATCTTCTGTGAATCTAAGGGGTGCTCCTTTGTATGTGATTTCCTTCTTTGACCTTGCTGCTTGCAGTATTGTATCTCTATAGGCAGCATCAATCATTCTAACTATGATATGTCTTGGAGTGTTTTTGTTAGGGTCTCTTTTAGCTGGTACCCATTGGCTCCTTGAACCTGAATGGCTGCATTGTGGAGCTCTGGGAATTTTTCAGCAATGATTTGTTTAACCGTGTTTTTTTTTCCACTGGGATTGTTTCCCTGAGCTTCTGGCAGTCCAATGATTCTAATGTTGTTCCTCTTGGAGTCATCTGCTAGGACTCTGATTCTATGTAGAGCTATTTTGAGGTCCCTTGCCACTGTTGCCTGTTGGCTACAGCTGATCTTCCAGCTCACTGATTCTCTCTTCAGCTGTGGTCTTTCTATTGTTGAGAGAAGAGACTGAGTTTTTCATTTTATATACGGAATCTTTTAATCGTGACATTTCTGCTCTCATTTCTTCGCGTAACTGGATGTCTCTCTGACTATTTCATTGAGTTGATTGAACATCTTCATGACTTTGTATCTGAATTCTATGTCAGAGAGGTCCTTTAGGTGAGCAGTATTCACAGAGTCTTCTGGATTCTTTTCGTTGTCCTCCCCTTGTGGGGATTTGCGTTGTTTCTTCATATTGCTATGTAGGTTGGGGACTAGGTTCCTTGGGGACTTGGTTCTTTAGTATGGCTAAACTACCTGTGGCCACGTAAGCACTAGCCCGCTGAAAAGGCCACGCCCACTCCTATAGAAGCCACGCCCACTTGGGAGGAGGCCACGCCCCCACTCCCACAGAAACCTGGGTTTGGGAGGAGATAAGCACAGAGTGAGGAGTGAAGAGGGGAAGGCAGACGCTCAGAACTGGTTTTCTCCAGGCTTCTGGGAGGACACCTGGGGTCTTGCCGGGAGAGAGATCCAAGTCCCGGGTTCAAGTACCGGCAGATGAACTGACCTGGATTTGAGAGATCCAAGTCCCAGGTTCAAGTACCGGCAGATGAACTGACCTGGATTTGGGACGAGATCAGCGCAGGTGAGGAGTGAAGAGGGGAAGGCAGACGCTCAGAACTGCTTTTTCAAGAAATTACGTTTTTTTAAACAAAAGCCTTGCATCTTGCTGAAAAGAACTAAGTGGAGGATAGGAGGGACAGATACTCAGGTTAACTCACAAAAAAGTGCTCTTGGCATAACAGTGAATTATTCGACCTCCTTAACTTTAGTATATTTCGTGTGAAGTGGCCTTTCACTTGAGAAGGCATTCATTTATCAGGTTTCAGAATTGGGTGTCTAGTAATTTCAAAAAAATTTTTTTGTGCTCTCAGTGTTTGTCTTGTCGTATAGTTTCTGAAGGCTAGCACCCCTGAGAGGGCCTGGGAACTTCTCCTGGCCCTGTGCTCAGGAGCCACTCCTTGTGCAGTTTTGGGGACCATGAGCAACTGGGGAATCGTCTATACTAGCAACTAGGTCTCCTGTATACTACCAAGTACTCAACCTCCTGTGCTGCCCATTCAAGTATCTTTCTGGCTCTTGTTTTTGCTTTAGTTGTGTTTGGTGGAAGGACACACCTTGAGTTTCTAGGGCTTACTCCTTTCTCTGTGCTCAGGAATAATTCCTGGCAGGGCTCTAGGGGCCATTTGAGTTTCTGCAGATAAAATTCAAGTATCTATGTGCGAGGCAAGCACTTGACCTGCTGGACTATTGTCCTGGTCCTTTTTATACTTTTTAAGCTTAAAAAAAACAAATGAAATCTAAGTTTAATATCTGTAGGTGCTCTATTACTTTAACTTATATTTTTCATAAATTTATTAGAATGAGTGTATTAATATTATGTCTATTTAAAAAATCAGTGCCCTGAAAGTTAAGAAAATTTGGGAAAATTTGTATTTGAAACGTTTGACCCATTTATTTTTTTTGCCCAACAGCTTGTCTTATTTTTTTTTTTTTGGTAAAAAACCACAACAGACTAAGACTATGTTTAGTCTTTGAGTAATGTATCTTAGGAAAAAACTTTCTTGTTTTAAGGTTTTCTCTAATTTTCATAATTTTTCATTACTAAGATTATCTAATTGTAACATTTGTACCAGTTATTGGTTACTTGACTAAAGTTAAGTTAGGCAGTAATCATGAAGGAGAGGTGAGTTATGGTGTGAGGGTAAGGATTATTTTGAGATTGTCAGTGTTTAAAATAAGATTTTGACTCCTTTACAATTCTTCATGTTGGTTTCTTTATTCACATTCTATAATCTAGACTGCGTATAGCCAGAATTTCCTATAATCTGTGTTCTGACACGACTCACACCAGAAAAACCATTGCTAGTATTTTGTACTGTTTTATCTCCACCTTTTCCCTTTCTAATTACTCTGCATGCCTGCATGTTCTTCTGATGTTTCTGATTCATATTTAAGCCTTTGTTTTATTTCGCTCAGCAAGGTGTGGGACCAATTAAGAAAAATAGAAACTGCCTTCGTGTTATGTGTCTGCATATGTTTTTGTTCTTGTTTCCGTCACTTGGTGTATGATTTTGATAAAGAAACTAGTGAAGGTGTTCATTTTGGGTGTTCAAATATCTGTTCTATCCTAGCGCTGGTGAAGAGGGACTTCCTGTTGTCTGTGCATGGCACAGTTTTGTATTCCTTTGTTTTCTCTCAACTCTGTCACTTTCTCTTACTTTAGCTCTTGTATTGTTTTTTTTGTTTGTTTGTTTGTTTAAAATAGACTTTAATTTGGGCCAGAGTGACAGTATAATGTGTAAGGCTCTTGACTTGCATTCGACCTATCTAGGTTCAATTTCCAGCATTCCACATGATCCTCCGAGCATAGCCTGAATACAGGGCCAGGAGTGACCCCAAAACAAAAAACAAACAAGCAAACAAAAAAACAAGAAAGGCTTCACTTGGTTTCTTTATATTTTAAAAAATAAATTCTTCTTGTCAGTTGAAATTTTTGTTCTATACTAAAATGTAAAAGCATTTGCTTCTCATTTAGTCCAGTCATCCCAGCAAGGCTTTTTAGCTATTGCACGTGTCAGAAAAAGTTTGAACTTCCTTGAATATAAAATGGGAATACATGAGACCAATTTCTTAAGGCTTCTGTGAGTTATTTGGGGCCATGCCTGGATTTAGAAAGCATAATAGTTACCTAAGAAGTCCCTCTCTCCTTCTTTTCCCTTCTCTTATTGAAGAATACAAAACTGTGTTAAGCTAGCATACATACATACTTAACATATGATTATCCAGAAATATGAGGAATGAAAGTATATAAATTGAGATCTTATTTTAATGCATTTAAATCATCCATGGCGAAAGAAGCAAGCTAAATAGAAAAACAAGATAATATTGGAACTGTTCAAGTTTATAAATTGAAATTTATCTTACATGTATTAATTTGAAAAAAGTACATAACTTAAATGATAAAATAATTGATATGTAGAACTTTTATTTAAAACAATATTTTACATCTGAAATCCTATTTTAAACCATCTAGTCATGGGGTCTAACTTCACCCTAACTTCACCCTATTTAAAACAATTTAGTCATGGGGTCTAAATAAAAAGAAAATTAAGTGCAAAAAAATTGGAAGTAGATGCTGTGTTTTAAAGTGGAGTGTGGGTGTCCAAATCAACCTTGCCTGCAGAGTATAGGGAGGAGAAGGAAAACAAAGAGTGGTGGTGGGGGGCAGGGGGGCGGAAGATGAGAAGTGACAGAGGCCAGGACAGGGGGTTAAGGAATGTTGGTCACTGTCACGGTCACGGTCCTCCCGTTGTTCATCGATTTGCTCGAGCGGGCCCAGTAATGTCTCCATTGGAGACTTTGTTGTTACTGTGTTTGGCATATCGAATACGTCACGGGCAGCTTGCCAGGCTCTGCCCTGCGGGTGAGATACTCTCGGTAGCTTGCCGGGCTCTCCGAGAGTGGTGGAGGAATCGAACTCGGGTCAGCCATACTGGCTGCGTGCAAGGCAAACGCCCTACCGCTGTGCTATTGCTCCAGCCAAATATCCAACAACACTCAAATCTACAGACCTAAACTTGAACAACTGGATGTAAAAAGATTCCTCTTAAGAGGGCAAGCCACCCCTTGGGGGATTGCAGGTTGAGGGTACATTGGGATGGGGGAAGATCTGGGATGGAACCTGGGTACATTGGTAAAGGGACTTGACACTGGTGACGGGATGGGTACTGCAGTATTGTACATCTAAAACTGTGAATAACTTTGTAAATCACAGTGTTTTAATAAAAAAATGAAAAAGTAGAAGTAAAAGTGTTTTATTTTTATAATTTTAATGGTATTTTTATTATTCTAAAAATATTCAGCTGGAGCAATAGCACTGTGGGTAGGGTGTTTGCCTTGCACACAGCTGACCTGGGTTCCATTCCTCCGCCCCTCTCGGAGAGTCCAGCAAGCTGCTGAGAGTATCCCGCCCACACGGCAAAGCCTGGCAAGCTACCCGGGAACGTATTTGATATGCCAAAAACAGTAACAACAAGTCTCACAGTGGAGACGTTACTGGTGCCCGCTTGAGCAAATCGATGAACAATGGGAGGACGGTACAGTGCATTGCAGTAAAAATATGCTGCATGTGTGCTGATTATACAAATCTACAAATTTATTATTCTAAAAATAGTATTACTCTAAATGTCTGCTGATTATGCAGACTAAATATTTCAGAAACATTGGATGTAATTATAATAATGAACACTTATCAGAGGCTTATATTTGCAAGCGTTGTTTGAAGCTGTTTACATAAAATAACTCTCAGTTCTTTTGGAAAAGTAAAATTCCTCTCAGTCTTAACCTTTCTTAGATCCCAAGATAATTAGTCAACTAAAGAGCAAAATGTTAATTACTTTATTTTGTTTGAAGGCTGAGGTTAAAATATTCGCTAAAAGTATTTCCTTTCTCCGGATTATGATATCTGTACTTACAAAAGCCCCAGATCTTGTTGCAATATGTAGTCTTCCCAAAAAAAGGCTTGTTTATATGTATAAAACCTCTTCCTACTTCTCATTTCTACTCTAGTCCTCTAGGAATAAAAATTATATTTATAGTTAAAGTTTCACGGTGCCCTTGTGATCATGCAAAACTCTAGATCAGTAATTTTCCCTGATTCCTTGGAGAATCTTAGAAATCTATTAAATTGTAAAAAGAGTTGACAAGTCGGCTGGAGAAATAATACAGAGGTTATTTCTATACTAGTATAAACACTTCACAGTAGTATAAACACCCTCTCTTAAGGTGTTTGCCCAGCGTGCATTCCATCGCGGTTTCATCTGAGACACAAGGTTCCCAGATAGTCACCCAGGGCAGGCCTGGAGGGCCACCCCCGACCCGGCATCATGAGATGCTCGAACCCTTTTGAATATCCCCCAAATTCTATCTTATAATAGCATCCAAAACATACCTTCTTTTTTTTTTCTGTTGAAATTAACTTTTCTTTCTAGAACCTTCCCCAGAAAATATCATTTTGCAGATGACAGCCATGAATTGTATTTGAGTATCTACCTACATTTTGTTCATAACTGCCTGCATTGGGACTTCGGTTTCATTAACAGTCCTCTATTGCAATTCTGATTACCCTCTCCTAAAGTACTCTTGTTACTGATATTTTTCATCAAATGCTAATTCAAAGCATAACTTTAACGTAGAGTTCCGTGTTCTCTATGGGATCCAGACATTGAGTAGTATATTGGGACTTTTATCAATTTTGACTTGTACTCTGTTTTAATATTAATTTGGCCAACAATGCTTAAGCTTCTTTTGTTGTTGTTGTTCTTTTCAATTGTTGTTTAAAATGGAGCAAAGTAAAATGTGTGACTATTTGAAATCCCTTGTTCTGCGTGTATTATTGTTAATGCAGTGCTCACTCACATTCTGTATTTTTGCTACAGATTTTTGAACCTGAATGTATTTGTTATGCTTATCTTGATTAAATCGAATCTTAGTCTTGGCCCATTGATGTTCAGGCCTAGAATTCCCAGGAGTGCTCTCTTCAGAGGCCCCTGTCATGTTTGCATCGAAATTTACTGCACATATTTGCATAAAAGCAACTTAGAGATACTGTTGTAAAAAATCCATTTGATGTTATTTAGGCATAGAATATTTTCCTTGCTTTTCCTCTCTGTGTATTCTTCTCTCTCTCTTTCTGTCGCTCTCTCTGTAACATTTACTTACTTGATTTGCTGTAGTTTTCCAGGAAGCCCTGCTCTTTTCTGTTGGATAACACTGATTTTTAGAACTATTCCTATAAAATTATGTTTATTATAAAGCTTCCTATTGTTTAGTCTTACTGGACAAGTTCACTAGTTAAAATATTAAAAATTAAACTCTGTCCAAAAAAAACCTCTAATGTATTGAGGAACAAACCTTCTAGATTAGTACAAACTAGAAAAAATTATTATAATTCTCTGGGAATCATAATATTTTGAGGGATCTTCTTATCTACTTGGAATACTCAATAATAATTTAAGGATACTAGAGCATAACAATTGATCTGACTTGATCAAGGTTTAGTCTTCTCTGAAATGAAGATGAGAACATTTATTTTACCTACTTAGTAAAGCTATAGTTTTTAATGAAATGTAAAGAAATGTGAGGGGCGAAATAGAAAATGTGTTCAGAAGAACACGCAGGCTTCTCCAGAAGGGAAGAAAACCCAAAAATTTATTTTAAAAACCTGTAGGATGTATTTTATGATCAAATTTTATATAATTTTTGAATTGTATTTTAAAAAAGCAAAAACCCATGCTAATTTTTTGTCTTTTTTCCTTCTTGTTGCCTACTTCCTGATATTCCAGTCAGTAGTCGGGTTTAGCCTAAAAGGAAAACTTCAGAAGGTTTTAATAAATATTGAATCGATCTCAATAGATTTGAATTTTTATTTATTTTAAAACAATTCATATAGCGGTCAGGACTGGAGAGACAGTATAGTGATTATGGGGCTTGCCTTGCATGAGGCTGACCTGGGTTCAATCTCTGGCATTCCGTATGATTCTCCAAGTATTGCCAAGAAAGATTCCTGAGTGCAGAGATAGAAGTAACTTATGAGCATTGCCAGGTGTGACAACAGCCTGCCCCCTTCCCCGAACCCCACCCCTGGCTAAAAAAAAAACAAACCCAAACCCAGAATTGTACAGGAGCCTCACTAGCAGTGCTACCCTCCCAGGAATACAAGTATACAAGTTGGTTTGACAGTGTGGATGGGTGATTGGCTGCTCGGGCTGGCAGTGTGGCCCTTCTCTGTCTGGTAGTGCTACTTGCATAACAGGGGTGTTTTGCAGTGCCAGGATTGGACTTCAGGGCATTGCTCCTACCAGATGAATGAGTATCACCAAGTGTTCCAACCTTTTGAGTCGTATTCTTGACCTTGGATCTGAGTTTTTAAAATTCTAAGTACTATTTGAATTATTTGCTATCAATGACACATTGACACCTCTGTTCAAGAAAGGGTCTGACTACTGATTAAATATTCATAATTTTATAAAATCTGGATTATTGTTTCAAAAATATTTATTACAACATTAATAGTCTTTGTGAGGTACAGTGTTCCTGGCAATGAGATTTTTAAGGAAAGGCATTCAGTGTCTTTTGGAGTGATAAATTCACTTCAAAATTTTCATAACTTCTGTTGCTACTTTTAAGTGCATAACCTATCCATTCCATCCTTCATTGTCTGTTCTTACTGGATTTGTAAGAAATGAGTTTACTCTTTAAAAAAAAATCATGTCTAGCTCTAGGAGATGGTGACATGTAGGTAGAGAAAAAAATTATGGAGTTTAAATACATTTCTGATGCATAATATAGTTATCGGTGAGTAATAATAAAGGAATAAAAATATTTGTTAAAGAAAACCTTCGTTAAATCACTGATCTGAGTGACTAAATTAAGATTATGTCCATGGTGTAAATTAAATGTGATCTATTCTTTTACTCTTGTTAAATTCATACAAGCAAATCCTTTTGCAAGTAAATTTATATGCATAGAGTAGAGAAGGGGAGCTTGAGGGTCTGAAGCTCCAGAGAATTATATTTTTATGCTTATTGTTATTTCAATGAAATCTACTTAAACCACTTTGATCCTGTTCTTACAGGAAGTCAGAACTTCGCATTAACAAAGCTTCCCTGGCTGATTCTGGAGAGTATATGTGCAAAGTGATCAGCAAATTAGGAAATGACAGTGCCTCTGCAAATATCACCATTGTGGACGCAAATGGTAAGAGATATCTGCTACATCTTATTTCTAAATATCTTCAAGACCTGTGACAAGGCTTGTATTAAGTGGGTGAGTTAGATCTCACCAGGGACAAATAAAAACACACGAAAGGAAAACCATCTATTTCAAGTATCTTGTGTGTCCTTCATAAAACCCTTCACTCCATAAGGTGGTATAGACTATAACAGATCTTGTTAATATAAAGGATTTAAATAAAGTCACTAATAACCTACAGTCGTCAAAAAGAAAGGCAAATGATTATTTATTTATGTAAAGAATGCACATGTACATAACATACTTGTATATGTATCTTATATGCACATTGTGTATCTTGGTGTGTTGTGTAAACAATACAATCCTGATTCAATCCTGGGGATTTTTATGCTCCTGAATCGCACGATTTTATTACATTTGACTAGAGCTATTAGAAAACTCTTCATGTTTTTAAACCTATTAATTTAAAAATTAGGAGCATCTTAGAGTATTTTCTGTAATTTATAGACTTTGGCTTCAGAGTGTCTGAGAACAGTGCAGGGGCTATTTCGTTGCACACATTAATAATCTAGAGTAGGGTAAAAGTGCCCCCTACCCTAGGAGAGTGTTTCTGAGTCATCTTAGTGCAGTCGGTGAACAACAGCTGGTGACTCTCTGGTGGCAGTATTCCTGTGCTCCGGAGTTGGATAGTCGTCAGTGGGAGCTGCTGGGGTCCTAGTGGCAAACATATTGGCATACACAGTTTAGGGGCTGGAGGGATAGCACAGCGGGGTATTTGTCTTACATGTGGCCAACTCGGGTTTGATGGCCAGCATCCCATATGGTCCCCTGAGCACTACCAGGAGTGATTCCTGAGTGCAGAGCTAGGAGTAACCCCTGTGCATTGCTGGGTGTGACCCAAAAAGCAAAAAATAAATAAATAAAAAGTAAAAAATAATTAAAAAAGAGAAATACACAATGCCATAGAAACCCTGGGTTCTGCCTCTCCTTTTTGAATTACTGCACTCCTGTCTTTACAAACAGTGTCATCAGTCATAAAACCAAGACTAATTACTTTGATTGTTGGTAAGAGATGGGGAAGAATACAGCCAACGCAGAGGTATGGCCAGAGTGATGGTGCAAAATGCTTGGTCAGCAAAGGAAGTGTCAAAATAACTTTTTTTTTTTTTTTTTTTTTTTGTATTTTATATTCTTTTTTTTTTTTTTTAAATTTTTTTTTATTTATTGAATCACCTTGGGAAAGGTTACAAAGCTTTCAGGTTTAGGTCTCAGTCATGCAAATATCAAACACATTTCCCTTTACCAATACTTTTTTTTTTACCATGAAGAACCCCAATAAAACCCCACCCCCCACCCCTCCCAGTCCCTGTGGGGCAGATGAATTCTAGTTAACACTCTATCTGCTTTGATTAGATTCATTGTTTCAATAAAAGATTCACCACTATAATTTAGAGTTTACCCCCCCCCCAAATCAGACATGCTGAAAAAGCATTGTGACGTGATTTGCGTTCTACAGCTGGGTTCAAGAATTAAATGTTGGTTTTGGATTTCTGCTATTTTACTTATTGACCCTGGAAGTATTTATACTGAAAGTCAGATAGTTAAGAAATTGGTTTCTGTGCTCTGGAGTCGTGGCCGTGCTGGAGAGCCGCTAGTGGGGGGCAACTGGTGACCTCGGTAGGGTGTGAAGGGCGGACCGAAACGCCCCTTTCCCATGAGGTTTTAGTCGCCCCCCCACTCCCCCGGCTCATACCTGCTGTCCACAAGGCTCCCATGCGGCCGCCATCTTTCTTTCCAGAGAGGAGAAGGCGACTGGGGCAACACCCTTTCCCCTCCGGACAGACATGATGGCCTGGATTAACGCATAGTCCTTTCACTTTTCTGCTCCAAGCTGCCGGGTTCTGCATTAAGTCCCTGTGCTTCTGGGGCTGTGGCCGTGCTGGAGAGCCGCTCGCGGGGGGCAACTGGTGACCTCGGTAGGGCGTGAAGGTCCGCTCGCGGGGGGCAACTGGTGACCTCGGTAGGGCGTGAAGGACGGACCGGAACACCCCCCTTCCCATGAGGTTTTAGTCGCCCCCACACCCCCGGCTCGTACCTGCTGTCCACAAGGCTCCCATGTGGCCGCCACCTTTCTTTCCAGAGGGAGGAGGGCGGAAGGGACCAACACCCTTTCCCCTCCGGGCAGACATGATGGCCTGGATTAACGCATAGTCCTTTCACTTTTCTGCTCCAAGCTGCTGGGTTCTGCATTAAGTCCTTGTGCTTCTGGGGCTGTGGCCGTGCTGGAGAGCCGTTCATGGGGGGCAACTGGTGACCTCGGTAGGGCGTGAAGGACGGACCGGAACGCCCCCCTTCCCATGAGGTTTTAGTCGCCCCCACACCCCCGGCTCATACCTGCTGTCCACAAGGCTCCCATGCGGCCGCCATCCTTCTTTCCAAAGAAGAGAGGGCGAATGGGGCAACACCCTTTCCCCTCTGGCAGACTTGATGGCCTGGATTAACGCATAGTCCTTTCACTTTTCTGCTCCAAGCTGCTGGGTTCTGCATTAAGTCCTTGTGCTTCTGGGGCTGTGGCCGTGCTGGAGAGCCGCTCGTGGGGGGCAACTGGTGGCCTCGGTAGGGTGTGAAGGACGGACCGGAACGCCCCCCTTCCCATGAGGTTTTAGTCGCCCCCGCTCCCCCGGCTCATGCCTGCTGTCCACAAGGCTCCCATGTGGCCGCCACCTTTCTTTCCAGAGGGGGGAGGGCGGAAGGGACCAACACCCTTTCCCCTCTGGCAGACTTGATGGCCTGGGTTAACACATAACCCGTTCACTTTTCTGCTCCAAGCTGCTGGGTTATGCATTAAGTACTTGTGTTTCTGGGGCTGTGGCCGTGCTCAAAGCTTAACTATGATTTTCAGAGAGAAACGTTAGGTGGTTTACTTCCCATGGATCACTTTGTATATAGAGAGATGTTTTGAGGAAAAGTCCTAGTTCCCGCATACTCGAGCTGTGCTTGTAGAGGTTTCTGGTCACCGGGGTTCCATCTGGGGGAGGCGGGATGCGGTACCTGCCCCATCTGGGACTTCCCGATGATCTCGGCTCTTTTTGGAACCTGTTTTTTTTTTTTTTCCTTCGGGATCTGTGGATCCCGCCCTCCATGTTGTCCTTCTCTTCGGCTAAATGCTGTCAAGATGGCGCTGGGGGGCGGGCTGTGGGCGTGACTTCCGGAATCTGAGGTTACCTGGGAGGTGTAGTCCCAGCATTTTTGAGGAAAAGTCCTAGTTCCCGCATACTCGAGCTGTGCTTGTAGAGGTTTCTGGTCACCGGGGTTCCATCTGGGGGAGGCGGGATGCGGTACCTGCCCCATCTGGGACTTCCCGATGATCTCGGCTCTTTTTGGAACCTGTTTTTTTTTTTTCCTTCGGGATCTGTGGATCGCGCCCTCCATGTTGTCCTTCTCTTCGGCTAAATGCTGTCAAGATGGCGCTGGGGGGCGGGCTGTGGGCGTGACTTCCGGAATCTGAGGTTACCTGGGAGGTGTAGTCCCAGCATTTTTGAGGAAAAGTCCTAGTTCCCGCATACTCGAGCTGTGCTTGTAGAGGTTTCTGGTCACCGGGGTTCCATCTGGGGGAGGCGGGATGCGGTACCTGCCCCATCTGGGACTTCCCGATGATCTCGGCTCTTTTTGGAACCTGTTTTTTTTTTTTTTTCCTTCGGGATCTGTGGATCCCGCCCTCCATGTTGTCCTTCTCTTCGGCTAAATGCTGTCAAGATGGCGCTGGGGGGCGGGCTGTGGGCGTGACTTCCGGAATCTGAGGTTACCTGGGAGGTGTAGTCCCAGCATTTTTGAGGAAAAGTCCTAGTTCCCGCATACTCGAGCTGTGCTTGTAGAGGTTTCTGGTCACCGGGGTTCCATCTGGGGGAGGCGGGATGCGGTACCTACCCCATCTGGGACTTCCCGATGATCTCGGCTCTTTTTGGAACCTGTTTTTTTTTTTTTCCTTCGGGATCTGTGGATCCCGCCCTCCATGTTGTCCTTCTCTTCGGCTAAATGCTGTCAAGATGGCGCTGGGGGGCGGGCTGTGGGCGTGACTTCCGGAATCTGAGGTTACCTGGGAGGTGTAGTCCCAGCATTTTTGAGGAAAAGTCCTAGTTCCCGCATACTCGAGCTGTGCTTGTAGAGGTTTCTGGTCACCGGGGTTCCATCTGGGGGAGGCGGGATGCGGTACCTGCCCCATCTGGGACTTCCCGATGATCTCGGCTCTTTTTGGAACCTGTTTTTTTTTTTTTTCCTTCGGGATCTGTGGATCCCGCCCTCCATGTTGTCCTTCTCTTCGGCTAAATCTCAAAATAACTTTTTGATGTTACTGTATTTTATAAAAGTTTAGGTATCATGGCGGTAGTACTGTTATTGTATAATTATTCTGGGGTACACATCTATGCAACACCACACTGATGCCCTATGTCCCTTTTAAGTAAGTTCCACTGAAGTGTGATGTAGTGCTTTCACAGAAGGGGAAGGAAATGAGATAAAAACATGAAGCAGAATTTGGACTATCCAGGTTAATCCCAGTTCGCTCTGGACCCCCCAGAGAACTGACCTCTCACAGTCTAATCAAAACTTATCACTTTCCCTTAAAACACCTCCCTCCGTAGAGAATAAAGGAGAACAGTGAAAAGTAGTTTCTATTACTATTTTAGGAACTATGCTTATAATTTAAAACTTGAGAGCCATTTACAATTTCTATGAGTTCATATGCCTTTGATTTACTTTTAATCAACCTGGCTAAGCAGAGCTATTTTGCTTGTGTCCTTGAACCCCACTTGGAATTATTTTAAGATTCTACTTGAAATAAAAAGTTTAGAAATGAATTTCATTTATTTCTTTTCTATTAGGTTTCGCAGCTTGTTCTCAGTTTGTCAGTGGTTTGATTCAGTGTTTCTCGCATCACAAATGATACTAAATTGTGATTTTGACACTTGGATTAGATTTGTGCCGCTGTGCATGCTGTATAGTCCCAAGAAATTAAAATGAGAATTAGTGTCATCATCTCACTGAGGGCTTGTTGCTTCTTCCAAGTTTTCTGATTTGTAGAGCTAGGCAGTTAAAGTTATTTACCACAATTTTGTTTCTGGCACAAACCCATAGGATTCCTTTTGTTTATTTAAAAAAAAATAATTTGGGTGTGCTTTAGTTTTATAATATGACTTCACATTTCTTAGGGAGAAACCAATTTTTACCTATTCATTCAAGTTGCTTTAGGTGTTCCATTTGAATATACATATAGCACTGACCCATTATATTATAAAGAAATCAAAGAAGAGACATTTATGACCGTGGGTCTTTTTCATGCTATAAAAATGAAGTTAAGAGAAGGTTATAATGAATTTTCCTCTATAATGGGTACCGGGCAGGTAGGACAGAAATTCAGGTCCTTGCCTTGCATACATCGGCCCTGGGTTTGATTCCCAGGAGTTGGGCCGAAGCTCAGAGCTAGAAGTAAACCCAGAGAACCACAGGTTGTATCCCAAAACCAAAAACATTTTTTTTTCATAAATAACTATTAAAATTCTTTAGGGAATGGCTTATGCTTGGTTTATTTACTGCATCTGTAAGAAAAGATGTAAGAATCTCAGTTGTACTGCAAGGTGGTACTGCGTGGTTTTTTTTATATAAATTATTATTATTAGAATGTTAGCAATAAATCATCATTACCTAATTCTTGGATTGTATTTAAAAACTTAAAATGAGTAAGTGTTGGGGTCAAAGCAACAATGTGTCAGGTAGGGTACTTGCCTTGCAAACAGCTGAACCAGGTTCAATCTCTCCTATTCCATATGGTACCCTGAGTTCTACCAGGACTAATTCCTGAATGCAGTAACCACTGAATTCAAAAACATTAAACAAAAAGAAAGAGAGAAAAATTCGTGAATTTTTTGAATTTAGAATTCTAAACTTTTAGAATCTAGAAGAGTCACATGCAAGATCACAAAATATTTAGTAGCACAGGATACATGAACATACATTTCTTTAATTACTGGTCTAGTAGAAGTCCTCTACTCTTAATAGTATGTTAAAGAATGGTATGGTAAGATTCACTGTCACTGTCACTGTCCTCCCATTGTTCATCAAATTGCTCGAATGGGCCCAGTAACATTGTGAGACTTGTTACTGTGTCTGGCATATCGAATACGTCATGGGTAGCTTGCCAGGCTTTGCCGTGCGGGCAAGATACTCTCAGTAGCTTGCCGGGCTCTCTGAGAGGGGTAAAGGAATCAAACTCAGGTTGGCCGTGTCGGCCACATGCAAAGCAAACACCCTACCCACTGTGCCATTGCTCCAACGCATGGTAAGATTATTTAATTTATATATCTAAACAATTGGATATTTCCCAATACACTTCATTATCATTCTTTAAGAGCAGAAAATAAAGGAATGATATGAGGTATAAGAGGAGAGGTCAGAGAGATAGCAACGTGGGTCTGGTGCTTGCCCTGCACACTGCTGACCTCGATTTGATCTCTGGCACCACATACGGTCCCCTGAGCACCCCCAGCAGCGATTCCTGAGAGCCACGAGTAAGTCCTGAGCATAGCCACAGGTAAGCCTGGAATGGCCCAACACCCTTTCTGCTCTCCAATAAAAGCAAGTGGATTCAAAAGAAAGAGTTGGATCTTCACGATGAATGAGCTTCAAGAAGATGGAGTAATACCTAGTACATCTCCAAGGACCTTACAAGCAAAGGGCATCTGTGGCGCTTCTATTTTCTCTGTCTTTAACATTCGCCATATTTTTTCCACTCTTCTATTTCTTATGTCTCCTGGCCCCAAATGCTGTCAAATATGAGTCATTATCAACATCAATCTTATTTTATTCACACATATTTTTCTATGTTAGTTTTTTATAAGACATTCTGTTTAAACATTTTATTTCCATATTTCCCTAATAAAATTTCCTATAGAAAGTATCTTATTAGCATAACCTGTTGTATCAAACTACATGAACATTTACCAGAAATTATGAGTCATCTTCCTCCTCCTCCTCCTCCTCCTCCTCCTCCTCCTCATCTTCCTCCTCCTCCTCCTCATCCTCCTCCTCCTCCCTCCTCTCCCCTCCCCCCCCTTCAAGGGCTTTGCTACAGTGCATCTGATTCTGATCCTTCACATGTTCCCACCACTATCTATGAATTTGCTCTATTGCTATTTAGTCATCAAAATCTAGTCTCAAGCTCTGACCTTTTGAGACTCAGAAGCAATGCCTTTCTGTTGCCATGCCCTTGTCTTGTTATGATCTAGGGAAAAATTGAACAGAACCCTCTCTCTAGAGTAAAAGAATGTCCAATTGTTAAATTTCTTCTTGAATGTATATTAACTGCTGATTTGGACTATTAGAGTGTTGTTATCAATAAAACCCCTTTTTTTACTCATTGTGGAGGTCCTAGGGGAGCAAGTCCTAATTCATGAGCCCACTGTTAAAATATATTCTTTAGAATCCTTCTTGAGATTTTGTTTTCTATGAAATATTCATTGTTCCATGTATATTGGTCTCAGTCATCTCTCCCATTATTTCTTCAAGAAGTACACAAATAGGATTGGATCATTTTTATCTCTCCTTGATGAATGATTCTGTTATGTTGCTGCAAGCTAATTATCTTGATTCCATTCTATGCGTGGGATTCCGGTTATTTAAATTTTCACCAAGGTTTTTTCTTTGTGTTAAGAGATTTGGAGTATATGTTAGTATGGAATTCTAGAGTAGTGTGAGGAGTAAGAGAGAAATGTGAATAAAACTTCTTTCTTTTGCCCCGCCCCCCCAAAAAAGAGAGAAAAATGTAGTAATACGACCTTGTTTGTTTGACACTGCATTAGATCCGAGTCAGCCAGCTCCGTTATTATGGGAAGAAAGCTATCTTAGATCACAAAACTAACTATGAGCCATTTAATGCCATAAATTTTCACCAGCAAAAGTTATTTAGAATTTTCTTAGGTTAGCAATAAGATATAAATGGAATGATTAAAAAAAACCCTAGGAATTTCTTTTATATTATTATGTGGCTGAGTGAAACAATGCCCATTATTCCGCTACTAACAAGAATTTAGAAAAGCGTATGTGCAGAGCCAGTTTAGAAATTTAAATATTTTGCCTTTTATAGTGATTTTTAATTCCTTTATTAATTTATTGGAAATTTTGTTTCATACAGTTGACAGATATAAATCCAAGAAACTTGCTAATTACTTCTGGGGATATGTAGGTATAGCAGTTAAGTTTCATATGAAAAAAGATTTCATAGGCAGTTATTACATGATGAATTACAAGTGAGTTCCTTTCATGAATTCAAATGTGTTAGTGCAAAAAGCCATGAGCACGATTAGCGCATAGCTCAGTATTGTATTTGTGCTTATTTTCAGGTTATTTTATTTTACCTTCTATGGGAAGCCTTAATTTAGTACTGAATTCTTAACTAAAAAAGAGCTCTATGAAGACGCCTGGGCATTAAAGTAGGGAAAGAATAATAGATCCAACTGGTTTTCAAATTAATTAAATACTTCTGCCTTTTAAAAGATTAATACCAGAGAATATATAGCTAATCAATCATATATTCTACTAGGTTTCTTTTTTAATCAGAAGAAAAATTAACTTAGAGATTCAAAATCCCATTGGAGCAATTGAATTCATAGCAATAAAATAGCTGTTTCATATAAGTGAGCAGAAAAACAATATAGTTCTCACAAAATTTTGATTCTTTTAATATTAATCGATCCTTGAAAGAATTAATTCATATGGGTAGTAGGCTTAACGTTGCTGCCTTTTCCAAATGGACATTGTTGTTGTTCGAAATGCTTTGAATAAAAGTGCACAGCCTAAAATTAGACTGCAGACCATGTAAAATGTATTTTACAATTTGTGGAATAGCCTTTATGGTACATTATATAGAGTTCCCATGAAGTCTAATAAGGAAGATCAGTATGAGTGAGAGAATAACTTGTCTTTTCAGTGTACGGAATTCACACTATTTTTTTTTTTCACTTTAAAATATCTTAAAGTAAATATCTGCATAAGAGTAAGAACTCATTTAGAGCAAAAATATCCTCAAAAAAGTGTTGCTTGTCTGTGTAAACTCACACAAAGGGGGCACAGCACACACACAGTGGCGATGGCTCTATCTCTCCCGCCGCCCGCGTTTGGTAGTCTCACCCTTCTCCCACCCCTGAGAGGTCGATGGTGATGGTCAGGCGGAGGAAGGAACGAGGGCCAGGCTGGTAGGTATTAGTCGTAGTTTATTCTGATTCTCTCCTCATCTGTCTCTGGCTCCCTCTCTCCTTCTGTCTCTCTGCTCCCCCATGCCCAATCTACAGTCTCATTATATCTCTCTCCAAGAGGAATTGGGGAAACAATTACACATAGCTGAGGTCACAATCAATAGGGGTAGAAATCAATAGGGGTAGAAATCTTAGCCTCAGGGAAGACCACTCCTAGGACAGATCCTTCCTCAGCAGGAGGACCCACCCTAGAGCATAATCCCATGGGCGTGCCTCTCCTCTCCTTGTCCAACAAGCATATAAGAATATAATATAAATCATTTTGTATGGATACAGTAAGAAATACTTTAAGCTTATAGAATTGATCTCCTAGGGCCATCTCGATCTCAGACTACGGTGCTCAGGCCAGATAGTCTTTCCCACCCCTAGCAGGATCCTAGTCTTGTCGTTACCTTTGGATCATGACAGCATTTGTCTATGATCAAACTCTTAATTTATAGTTAAGAATCGTGGCGCTTTGGCCTGGCCCATTTCGCTGCCAGGGTAGCTCACCGCTTGCCCTGGGTCCATTCAGTCCCTCGTCGGGACCCTGCTTTTGGGGTGTTAGGAACTAAGGGCAACTGAGGCTTAAGTCAAGAAAGCAGATGCCCAGGAGTGAATAATATTCAAGGCCAATCAAATCCTAAGTTACAAAGCATGATGTTAACGGTCTTCCTGTATCTATACAAAAAGGATATTACTTTAAGGTAAACTGTTCATAAGGCATAAGGAGAGGAGAAAGGCAATATTTCACTCATACATATAAAATCATAGATTTCTGGGAAACTGATCTTACAAATTAACAAAGTCTGATTAAGGGGAAAGCTGATTAACTGGGTGGGAAGGAGAGCATAGGGAAGACTGTTTACAGATAAACACGATGGAAGTGGAAGTGCTTCAGGAGCACTGTGATGGGTGTAACCAGATTGATGGGTGTAACCAGATTAATGGGTGTAACCAGATAAACCTAAGCTTCTTGTAGAAGGACAAAGCAATGTTACCCAACACTTGTTATTTTTACCAGTGCTAATAAGTGAATGCACCTATTTTTGATCTTCAAAAATATGACTGGGTCAGATGTTTTGTTCAATACATAACTTACAATTTTAGAAGGACAAAGTCACATTATTGGATTTTTAAATACAGACACGTTATATATAAATATTATATATATGTAAATGTGTTTGGCTTAGTAGTTATGTATAGTTTATTATGCTTATAGTGAAACCCTAAACAAGTCAGGCATACATAATAATTAGAAAATTTTTTTCCAGAAGTTGATAATTTTCAGACACTGCAGATTTTTCTTGAGACAAGATCAAATTTATTTTTAAAAAGCATTTAAATGTTGTAAATAGACTAATGCTCCTATATTTACTTGACTAGTCAGCATACGTTGATCAGCTGCATTCAATTCCTGATGTTTCTAAATCATTATTTTTACACTAATGAAGAGAATATTCTTTATGAATTAAGAAATTTAATAAACCAAATCATATGAGAAAAATACGGTGCCTGAATACCAAGGTTGTAAATCTGTAATTGAAATATAACATTGTTTTTAATCATGCTTACAACAAAAGTTGTTTTCTACATCTAAATTAACACACATTAAAATTCTTCTGAGTAGTTTGAATGAAAAAGATTAACTTAATTTTAGCAAGATAATTTTAACATAGAAGTAAATAACTTCAGAACTTGTTTTTACTCCCAATATTAGAAGGTTTTACTCTAGAACTGTAATCATTAAAGGTATCTTTAAGATGTCTAGGAGCAATATTTGATTTTAGGAAGAGAGGTTATTTTAAGTTATCCCTTGTAATAGCCTCCTGTTGGGTTATTTTCATATAATGTTCAATTAAAAAGGAAATATTATGGTCAGCCTTCCCTCTGATAGGGCATGTTTTGTGCCAGAGAGGGAGAAGCTCTGATTTATTTCTCCTTGGAAGGTCACAGTGGTCAACAACTTAATATGTCAGAACTAAATGTAAAAACACTCTTGATATACTTAAGGGGTTTAGAACTTGTGCCCAACCCTTCTGTGACCTGGAGATCCTATTTGAGTTTTGCTTTCAAGTCATTGATGGCTCTTGAAAAATGGAAGGGAAAAATACCTCTCTGATGGTGTGAGCATCTTGTTTGGAAATGTGGATCTTCTAGATATTCTGATAGAAATGTAAACACTCTGAATCCTTGATTAAAAACTTTCACTTAGACGAAAATTTCCCCCCAAAATAAGACTCAATTTTTATTTTACTTTTAATATTTAATTCAAGAACCATGATTAAAAAACTATTGATAGTTGAGTTATAGTTGTATAATATTTCCACACTAACCCCAACACCAGCATCAACTTCGCTCTGCCACTGTGCCAGTTTTTAGAACCTGAATCAAGAAAGCTAGTAACTTCACTCCAGAAACAGATAGTGTCTTAGCACCCATTCAGGGTATCTCCTTTAATACATGCTCGAGCGGGCCCAGTAACGTCTCCATTGGAGACTTTGTTGTTACTGTGTCTGGCATATCGAATACTCTCGGTAGCTTGCCGGGCTCTCCGAGAGGGGCGGAGGAATCGAACTCAGGTCGGCCATGTTGGCTGCGTGCAAGGCAGACGCCCTACCCGCTGTGCTATCGCTCCAGCCCTTTTAATACATGCAGCGTGGGAAAATCCAAGTCTACCATGCATACACTGATGCACCTTATATACCCTCACTTTCTTCTATTTTTTTTCTGTATATAACAGACAATGGAGACAACTTGCATGACTTAATAATAATTTCACACTTTCAATGTTTGCTCTTCTCATGCTTGATAGAGAGGACCATATATAATTTGCAACAAAAAGATTTGTTCTGAGTAAAGGCGTATTTCTGATCTTTATATATTTCTATTAAATTTGATACTTAAGAAACCCCCCCCAGAACTATTATGGAAACCCTAACCCTAATAGGGTCTTTATTGTTAATGATAATGCTATTGACCATGACATCTTTTACTTAATCATTGATAGACTATTAATTTAAATACATAATCGGGGCTGGAGCAATAGGACAGCGGGTAGGGCATTTGCCTTGCATGCGGCCAACCCGGGTTCGATTCCCAGCATCCCATATGGGTCCCCAAGCACTGCCAGGAGTGATTCCTGAGCCAAGAGTAGCCCTTGTGCATCGGTGGGCGTGACCCAAAAAAGAAAAAAAATTAAAACACAAAATAAAAGCATATCTAATCTTAGGATTTTCATTTGGATCTAATAACTTTTGCATTATAAATGTACATATATATATGCATATCTCACAATGAATTCAACATTTTTTTTCTGGGTGACAAAGAATTTTATAAAATCAAGTCATCTGATATTTTTACTCAGTGAAGTAAATGCTGTTCATCATTGTTTCTCTGCATCTTTTATGCCCTTAAACTTATCACTTACTGAAAATAATTGATTATACATCGAATCCCTTTTTCGAAGAATAAAATGAATACAGAATTAATACATAATAAGAAATCAAGTTCCAAATTGGTATAAAACTGTCGCATTTCTGTGATAGGGTACATCTGGAATCCAGAATTGTGTACACTGTTCCTTTGGTGGGAGCAGAGTTACCTACTTAGCCCTGTGCCAGTGCTAACATTTCTCTCACATAAGTTTCCCAGCTTGATCATCACCACCAATTCATGTATAGTTTGGTGCCTTTACTTGATGATTGCACAAGTCTCTACTAGAAACATTACTTGATTGCTCAAAATATTTATAATTTAAATATTCTGGCCATTACTTTGATCTGTAGCTTTGATTTTCTTAGGTCCGCTATTCTCCCTTCCTTTTGGAAGGGCTCATAGCCTCTTTGCCATTTATTCTTTCCTTGATCCTACTAGGAGCAGAGAATTTTTTCTGACTATTCTAATATTATTTCATCTCATACTCTTTGCTCAAGACGGAGCTACTTACTTGGATAGCCTTTTCTTCTTATTTGTAAACACTTGTCACTCTCTAGACAGATAAATCCTCACTCTCACCATCTTCCCCTACGGGTTATTCATCATGATATCCTAACACCTTTTCTTTTTTGCAGAGGTCATCACTGGTATGCCAGCATCAACTGAGAGAGCATATGTGTCTTCAGGTAAGGAGAACAAGTTAGCCATTACTAACCAGATTCACAGAATAAGTTAGTCATCACTAACCAGATTCACAGATCTAACTGCTGGCTGCTCCTTCTACTAATCAAAATCCCTTCTGCATCCAAATTTCACTGCTATTTTTTTTCCTCCTCCAATATTTTCCTCCAGTTATTCTTTCTGCCTTTTAGGATTTTACATAAATCAGTGCAATTTTCACAGTGTCTTCTGAACTTGGGCTTGGGAAAATGAACTTGATCTGGATACGGCTTTGTGCTATTAGAATTGTAAAGGAGACATCTGGGTTACAAATTCAGGGTTTTTCACCCAGTATTTCTAGCTGCTTCTCTAGGTTGCCTCAGCTCTCTTTCATCCCTCAGAGTTTGTATCTGGGTAATGTATCAAAGTCTTGTCATCATTCGGGAGATCTAGTGACAAGTTGGTAGGTCACTAAACTTAAAAACGGATATTTTAAAGCTGATTTTTTTCTTAATATTCATTTGCCTATGCTGTTTGTTGATGGAAATTATCCTGAACATCTGTCACTGTCACTGTCCTCCCATTGTTCATCGATTTGCTCGAGCGGGCCCAGTAACGTCTCCATTTTGAGACTTGTTGTTACTGTGTTTGGCATATCGAATACGTCACAGGTAGCTTGCCAGGCTTTGGCATGCGGGCGAGATACTCTCGGTAGCTTGCTGGGCTCTCCGAGAGGGGCAGAAGAATCGAACTCGGGTCAGCTGTGTCGCCGCTTGGAAGGCAAATGCCCTACCCGCTGTGCTATCACTCCAGCCCACTTAAAACCCACCTCTGTTATCACTTGTATAACAATGACTCATCAATTGGTCTGCTGTATATAGTTTAACTTCACTCTTTTTGTATGCTATTTTATAGTCAACAGAATATTTTAATTCTTAGAAATTAATCTTCAATTGGGAGCAAGTTTTTCTAAATCAAGTTTCAAAATGTTACCTTGAAGTATAATGACAGCTTGTTTTTAAGTGGTATTTACAGTTGACAAAGATTTTACATCACACATATATTGCAGATTACCACAGATTTGTGTGAAAAGGCATCCTTTTCCTATTTACAGATGACAGCATTGAGGCATTAGAAATGTTAAGTCACATACCTTAGTAAGTGAAAGAACAGATGCTTCCAGCTCAGTTTCTTCCCATTGCTCCATATTTAATACTTTGACTTCATTGATTGTTTTTTCCATTGGAGGAGATACACTCCAGCACAGGTTTTTTAAATTTTATCTTTATCAGGTTTTTCTTTTCTGTCAAAATCAGAAAAGATTGCTTTGGTGATATAGAATTTTTATGCATAATGCCATTGCAAAAGAGTTAGTATTTGTTGTAGGATAATATACTGGAGTCTTAGAGGATCTTATACTTAGGAGGTTGGGAGGAAGAGTAGAAAGGATGAGAGAAGGAAGATACAGAGGGAAGAAAAGGAAGAGATAGAAACATATTGAATTTTCTGTATTCATTTAGGAAATTTTTAAGTTCAGATACTTTATTCTTTGGCTTTGTATAAGTCTGATTCAACCTGAACTTTTAAACTCATGTAACACTTTCCTTAGAACTTGTAGTGGCTGTCATTGTTATTTTCTGATATATTGCTTAAGTCTTTATGGCTGCTAATTTTTCATCCACCTTTGATATTATGTTGTTCATGTTCCTTACTAATTAAAACTCAGTTCCTATTCCTTATTTCTGCATGAACGATGTTTTCTCCTTGGAATGTTTCTCCCGTTTCTTCTCTCTTTGTCTTGCTCCTGTACATCTCCAATAATCATATATGTGGGTTTTTGGCATGTTACCTTTGCTCACCATGGAATATTCAAGTGGACCTTCCTTGCATGACTTTCCTTCAGCATCATTTGTTGTCAGGATATTTCAGCAGACCAAGTTGCCTAAAACTATTCCCATTCTTCTATGTTTTTCTCTCTCTGAAAGTTGAATTTCATTCTCTATGAATGTGGAGATTGTATTTTGGATTCATATTTCTCAATATTAAGACCACATTTAAGAAAATAAGCTATCAACCTTCCTTCTACTATGTATTTTTTTAGCCTGATCGATATCTGAAGTTCATGCCTCTGTGCATGGAATATCTGTGCACAAGGAACTGTACACTCCTTTCTCAGCTCTTCCAAAAGTCTTGGGGTGGGGTAATTTGTATATCTTGAATATTGTTTATATAATCCTTTGACTTCGAAATGCTTTGGCCTCTCTGTTGCACTGTTTCTAGTGCTCCTTTTTTCTAACTGCTTCCGAAGCCTGGCAAATTTCTAGTCTCAATCCAAACAGCATGACACAATAAAACCTCATTCCACTTTTGTGTTTTTGTAGAGTCTCCCATTAGAATATCAGTATCAACAGAAGGAGCAAATACTTCTTCGTGTAAGTATATTTAAGTATACTGTTCATTAGTTGTTAACCCAAGGTGCTACCTGCTTCTGAACATAATGTTTTGTCTTCCCTTGCCTTTGTTGAGGATCAATGTATTGAGTTTATAAGACTAGCTCTGGCTTTGAGGATGAGATATGGCCTCCTGCTATGCTTGCAGTCAACCATATACTCCTTCTCCATAAGAAAAAGTATATTTCAGAAGATATATCACATGTTTATTTTAGTATAATAAAATATTGTTTTCAGATATTGGAAGATACCTGAATAGTCTCCAATGCCTGGCACTGGGTGAGAAGCTGAGAACATTGGGGAGTATTTTTGTGGTTTTTCTTAAAGGATACTCAGGCAACTGCTTGAGACATGCTATCTAGCTTTCTGGAGCTTCTATTGCAAAACTCCTAAGTTCTCATATAAAATTGGCAGTGATGGAGAAGGGAAACTATATATAGATGTCCTTAATTCAAATTTGATAACAAGTGACTAATTAAGAAGGTTTTTGAAAGCAAGTCCCTAGGCAAGATCTCATATTAGTTCTCATCTGTTTAATGTGAAATGTGCTTTGAGCTGGTGGAGTTCTACAACTGCTAGATTGATTGGGGCTTTGTGCTGCATCAGGGGAACTTCAGAAATTAGCAAGGACTTGTAAAAAATAGTTTTGGTACTTATAAATCGTGAATAGCGTAGTATTAAACTTGGATACCCAGCAGGGGAATTCACCAGGCCACGAAAATACAGCCAGTCTTTTTCTCCCTTGTTTAAGTTCTTGACTTAAAGTAATTTCTGAGTTTGATAAGCTCCAAAATGAATAGATGTGCCAAAGTATTCACTTCTAAACTGGAAAGTGTGTTTAAGGAACAGTTTCATTTTCCTCTAAACATGGTTGTAAAGTCTTGAAAAGAAGATCTGTACTTTGGGCAGCTACAGTTACTTTGCCAGTTTCTTTGGACTCCTTTTAATCCTATTTCCTTTCCCTTTAGTTTGGGGTACCAAGACCATAATAATAATATTCATTGCATGAAGTATGGCGCTTTGAGTCTTTTTTGGCTGTATAAAACACCATTTTCCTAGATAGGTAGGCATAACTTAGTAAGACAGAACTGAAAATAAATTGCTGGAAAAGGCTAAGTTGATTTCCTCTGTGTTCTAAGTATCCTTGTTACATACTCAAACGATAATGCCTTCTAGGGAGCCTAGGATATTTATTTAATTCTACCTATAAAAAGATTTAGTAAGATTGTTTAGCTTTTAGCTAACTAGCACTGAGGAATCATGTTGAGCTTTGTTTTTATATTTTCACATGTTGATTATATAAAAACAAATACTAGGTCTTTTTTTTTCATTATTTTTACACTTTCTGGAAGAACTTCTTCCATATATGATTCGTAGAATAAATGATTAACACTCTTGAAATTGAGACACTTCATGCTGTCATTAATTGGATGCTGTTCTTTGGTATATCTGAGTAATTTTAGAATGAAATTAATGCTTCTTTTGGTCTCCAGAGTTTTGAAATATGAAAAGAAAATTTTAATTTACATTTCCAATCATTGTGATACTTTGGACAATGAAATAATTTTGAAATCCAACTCTGCTTTCTCTCTCCAAAGAATTAATTCCTGCAATAAGAATGTTAATAGTTAAACCAAGAACAAAGGCTCTGTGTCTTATTATGCAAAAGTACTTTAGTACTCCCATTTTTGTACTACTCCTTGTTGTAAACTGGAAGTAAATATAGTCAAGCTGATAAGTGAATACATCTCTTAAAATGTCACGAATATATTCTTTGTAATTTGAAAACGTGAACCAATAGCAAGAGGCATTTAGGTCTGTTCTTGATGAGAACAATTCAGTGTCTGACACTCAACTCAAAGGAAGCATCATGCAGAATTCTGCAGTGCAGAATCTCTGTTCAGTACAGGCTAAAGACGGAACTTGAAAAGTTAGCAATGACAATGCATGAAAAACAATAGATATGGAGCTGGTGAGATCGTGCAGCCTGTAGGGCACTTGCCTTTTATGCAGCCAACCCGTTTCAATCCCCGGCATCCCATATGGTTCCCCAAGCTCTGTTAAAAGGAATTATTCTTTTTTAAATTTTTTTGCTTTTTGGGTCACACCCAGCGATGCACAGCAGTTACTCCTGGTTCATGTACTCAGGAGGAATTACTCCTGGCCATGCTCGGGGGACCATATGGGATGCTGGGAATTGAACCCGGGTCAGGCCACTGCAAGGCAAACATCCTACCTGCTGTGCTATCACTCCAGCCCCTCGTTTTTCTTTTTTTTTTAAAGTGTAATTTTCACTTTATTTTTCCCGAGAGGAGTTTGTCTTCAATCCTTAAGGTCTGTACTTGCCTTCCATGGGTTTTGGTGGGGGTCTTGGGGCAGCACCCACAGGTCTGATTCTCGGTTGGGGTTTTTGGTTCTTGAGGGCTTCACAAGACCAGTTTCTTACTACCTGGCTGCAAATGGCGCAACTCACAAGGCAGTGTAACTTCATTCACAGCTTGGGATGCACTTAAGCTTTGAAAAAGGCTAGCTTTGGGAAAGACCCTCACGGCTGTGGTCTCATACAATGTTTCTAATGACAAATTTGTTATTTTTTTAAATTTTTCTTTTAAGTTTTTTTTATTTTAATGAATTATTGTGAGATACAGTTACAGACTTTCAAACTTGCGTGATTTCGTTTCAGTAATACAATGTCCCAGTACCCATCCCTCCACCAGTGCCCATTCTCCATCACCAATGTTCCCAGTATCTCTCTTGCCACTCCCACCCACTCCCACCCCCTGCCTCTGTGGCAGGCACATTCCCTCTCTGTTTGGGTGTTATGGTTTGCAGTACAGGTGCTAAGCGGCCATCGTGTTTGGTCCATAATTTGCTTTCAGCACACCTCTCCCATCCCGAGCGAGCCCTCCAACCATGACAAACTTCTTAATAACCTCATCCCTGAACAGGCACCAGGCGCAGTGGGTGCCGTGCATAGGCGACATGGCCATGGCCCTTTCTGACCCCTCCTCTGTTTATTCTTTTTTGGGTCATTTTGCAAGTGGATGTATGAAAAAGTCATTCTTGAGGGCAGAGCCAGGGGTAAGCCCTGAACATTGCCGGGTGTGGCCCCCAAACCAAATAAAGCAACACCAAAGAGAAATAGATGAAAATTTAAGAGATACACAAAAATCAAAGGCCTTGGAAAAATTCAT
Organism: Sorex fumeus; assembly: GCF_029834395.1. Taxonomy (NCBI): domain Eukaryota; kingdom Metazoa; phylum Chordata; class Mammalia; order Eulipotyphla; family Soricidae; genus Sorex; species Sorex fumeus. The sequence goes on along the minus strand of NW_026606090.1, from coordinate 28,005,898 downwards.
AAAAGATTGATATATGAAGCCCCGAAGAACATGTTTCTCTCACATTATTTCAGCCAGAAGGTAGACACTTTTCGGTGTGTGACAGTTAGATCCTGCTACGATATCATGTCTGTGTGGGTGACTCCACTGATATATTGACAGTGTTTTTTTTTTCTAAGTTTAATTTTAAGGAGGCTTTCTGGAGTCGTATGTATTTATCAGATGTGTTAAGGAGGTTGATGTGCTTTAGGAGAGCAATAGGAATGACAGATAACCTTTCACTTTTTTTTTTATTGAATCATCATGAGATACAGTTACAAGCTTTCGTGTTTGAGTTTCAATCATACAATAATCAAACACCCACCCCTCCACCATCAATGTCCCCAGTATATGTCCCCTTTCCAACCCCACCCCTGCCTCCATGGCAGACAGTTTCCCCCATACTCTCTCTCCCTACTTTTGGGCATTATGATTTGCAGTATAGATACTGAGAGGCTATCACGTTTGGTCCCTTATGTACTTTCAGCACACATCTTCCATCCTGAACAATTCCTCCAACCATCGTTGACTTAGTGATCCCTTCTCTATTCCAGCTGCCTTTTCCCCCAGCTCATGAGGCAGGCTTCCAACTTTGGCAGTATTCCTGGCTCTTGTGTCTACTGTCCTTGGGTGTCTGTCTCATATTATGTTATTTTATATTCCACTAATGAGTGCAGTCATTCTGTGTCTGTCCCTCTCTTTCTGACTCATTTCACTTAGCATGATACTCTCCATGTTCATCCACTTATAAGCAAATTTCATGACTTCATCTTTCATAACAGTTGCATAGTATTCCATTGTGTAGATGTACCAAAGTTTCTTTAACCAGTTGTCTGTTCTCAGTCATTCAGCCCTTCACTCTTTAGGTATGTGGGTACAGATGCGAGCCTCTGCTCAGGGGAGCTCACTTTCTTTGCTGTTCTAAGCATCTCCCTGCTGGGTCACTGAGTGAAGATGTTCAATTAAGGTATGTTCTTGGCTCTCTTGAGGCATGGTTTGGAATGACAGCCCTATAGACAATCCTCTTTCTCCCCCAAACTCTCCCAGAACATTCCAGGATCTGAAGTTCTCCTTTTCTCCTTTGTGATATATTAGAAGAGCGAGAAGAAGAAAAAATTGCCCCTGCTTGTTCAAATATAGTTACTAAAATTTGCAGTATATTTTTTTCCTAAGAAGCATTTTTCATTTTATCGTCCTCCGCCTATTAACTTTGTTTTTGAGGATTTTCTCAGGTTATTGAATACCAACATGAGTTATTTTTTAAAAATATAGAAATAAAATGTCAAATAACTGTTTTAAATCACTATAACAATAAAGAAGTTGTTTTGACTAGAATTTTAAAGAGGTTTTTTATTCCTACCAACACCTTTTTTTTCTGCCCTTTTGACCACTTTACTTACTTTACTTCTTTGTAAAGATTGGTAAAGCATCAAAGTTAATAATCCTTTCATTTATAAGACAAATCTTGCTACTTATTTTTTAATTTTAGTTTACTTTTTCACTTTTTGGACCCAAACCAGTTATGCTCAGGGTGTATTTCTGGTGTTGTGGTCCAGAATTACTCCTGAAGGTCCCTGGATAACTTTGGTGGTCCCGGACCCTGGTCAGGTGTCCGTGAGGAAGCAGCTTACCCACTGGACTATCTCACATGGCCCCACTTCTCCTTTTATATTGGAAACTAGAATTGGACATTCATTATTTTGGGAGTCACAGCCATTTTTCAAGTTTCTAATCATAATCACTAATTTTAAATAAATGGACATTATTTTCCTTTATCTCTTTTTGCAAACTAGATGTCTGTAATTTAAAATGTAATATTTGCTGAGTGTGTGTTATACTATATGTTAGTGACAGGAGTTAGATAAGAGCTTGAGCTTTTAGTAGGACTTCCTTTCACTTCTTGAGATAGAGAGTCCATAAGAAGTAAGGGTTGTTTTAGAACTCCCTTTAGTGACTTTTCTCTGAACTGCCATTGACCCCATTTTACAGACATTTTTATTGAATGCAATGAAAAGTACAATTGCTATACCAACCACTTCATTGAATTAAACACTCATCATGGTTCAAATTTAATATATAAGTGAGGGAAACAAAAGAGAGAACTCATTAACAATAATGGAAATAAAATAAAAGTTTCTGGAAAACAGTCTCGAATAGTAGTGTATATTTCAAATAATAACACTGGGAAACAATTATTGAAGCCTTCTTGGTGCCAAGATCTGTGTTGGACCATTTACCTGGATGATGACTTAGGGAAACTTACTCTGTTTTTCATATATTGAGATCTTGTATTTGGTCTAAAATGATACAAACCCAGTTCTGGGAATACTGCTCAAGCGGTAGAGCATATGCTGGTCTTGTTCCAGGCTTAGGAAGTGATCCCTAATTTTGCATAAAACTCTCAGCCACCACACCAAGTACTGCTGGGGTGGCCCCTATACATAAAAATAAAAGTTATTACACATGTAGAATTAAAATTGTTTGCTGACCTACTATGGTGTGTGAAGTTTTGTGTATCAAAGAAAACTACTCTGATATTAAATGGAATGAGTCTGTAAATGAAATGACATGTAGTTTTTTTTTAGTGGGGCGTTGGGGTTTGTGTTCTAGATTAAGGTAAATGTATCACCTTGGAGCAGCGTGTGACTTGTCACAGGACAGGTGGTCTGGAGTGCACACAGCCTTTGCATGAACTCGTGCTCTTGAGTCTAAATTACTGTGTGAGTTTGTTGTAAATTACTGTGTGAGTTTGGGCAAATTCCTTAGCTTTTCTGAGATGCAATATAATCTGTTTTATCTCGATTTACAATGGGGAGCGTAATATGAGATGATGAATATGAGTCATTCAGCACACAGCACAACTTTGCTTTCTTTAGATGATTTCCCTATGTAGAGATCATGCACTTGAAAAAGTGGTGTGACTAAAGAGAGACTGGAAATCACGGGAGTCCTTGCACCTTATTTGAACAATGAAGAAAAATATCCCTTAATGCTGAGAAGAGGGAAGAGTTTATGATTTTCTATCTAAATGATGCTGCTAAAAGTTCTTGCCAAGAAATCACTATGTCTTTTCAAAACATTGTATATTTTCGGATACAGATGCATTTTCAAACTATGTATGCAGGAAGTTATCTTTGAAATCTCTGAATGAAATGAACAATTTAATCTTTAGTTTGGCACTGAAAGAAGCTTGCTGAAGGAAAAAGGCTTTTCTCTGTAGAAACACTTCTGGTATAATGAGATAACATCGTTCTCACTTGGGAATAGCACAGTGATACGATACTGATGAGATTGGACCAGGTTGCTGGTGCTTTGGTGAAATTTGGAGTGATGGTTCTTACATTCCTCCCTTAGCTGTAACTGACTTAACTGTTTTAATGGTAGTGAAGCTGCCAGGACCTTTACTAAATTATTCTCAGCTGGAAGGATGGCATTTCAATTCTAGATCTTTTACTGGTGGCAAAATATGAACTCTGTACTGTCACTGTAAGAGAGCTGCTTCTAGTTGAATGCAAATTGTGTTTCCAGATTTCTATAAACATGACATTTTTCAAGACTGTGGAGACTTCGTCTGTTGTGGAGAGTGACAAACAAGTTATGAGGCATCATATAACAATAAAGGGATAATTTAGAAAAGAAATTGCTCAGTGGCATTACCTCCATCTTTCTGGTTGTTCAGATTTCTTTTCCAGATTTTTAGAATGGTACAGTGCCTTCGAGTAAGAGCTTTATGTCAGTACAGTTCATATAACTAAGACAAGTTACTGTCCTATAGTTGATTCATTAATTTTTCTTACAGTCCTGCCTTCAACTGTAATATAATGTCCAATTTCGTCTGCCTTGGCCTTTCCTATAGTTAACACCTTTCATTGTATCCCTCTTCTGCAAAAGATAATCTCAAAAAAAAATTAATCTTACAATCTGAATTTATTTAACATTTTGTATTTAGTTGGCATTAATCTTTTAAAAAACATATTGCTTTAAACCCTATAATTATATGTGGCATTATATATATGTATAATATATATATAACTGATATTTCTATCACAGTATTTGAGAGGCATGATTTCCTATACCGAATTATGCATTGTGTAATAACTTTATGATATTAGTTTTATTTCACATATAGATGAATGAGTCTAGTTTTAGCAATATGTAGACAGATTGAAAGATTATGGTAGTTGGTAGGGCAGAAATTTAAACCTGAAATTTTTTTTTTTCTTTTTTGTTCACACCCGGTGATGCACAGGGGTTACTCCTGGCTCTACACTCAGGAATTACTCCTGGCAGGGGACCATATGGGATGCTGGGATTCAAACCTGGATTGACTGCGTTCAAAGCAAACGCTCTACCTGCTATGCTATCTCTCCAGCCCGTAAAATTTTCTGATTTCAATCTCATGTTTTATTTTTTTTGAATTACAATTTTATAGATTTCCTAAGCTTGAGAGAAGTTCTTTTTATTAGAATTTTTATAAAGTAACCAGGATCCTTTAATTTGATGAAATGAATAGGATACTCCTCAATGGTGACAGAATTCAAGCACTTAATGTTGTAAAAATAAAAGAGAAAGTTAGTCTAGAATCACCTGACTAATTTGTTTTTCATTTAGAAATTATATGCTTAATTTATTATAAAACATGCGATCTATAAAGATAATCTTAGATAATCAAGTAGGCAACTCTTTGCACCATTAAAGACTACTATTTAATTTGTTGTGTAGTACTATAAATCATAGAAATAATTTTTATCATAGCTACACTCACTGGTTGAAAATCGTCTGACCTGGAATTTTATTCCAGGAATTTTTATTGTCCGACCAGGAATTTTGTTAGAAGAATAATAAACCCCAACCATTCATTGGTGGATTTCTCCGTTTTACTCAGGCCTTTTCTTACTATAATTCACGTAGCATGTGAGGTGCTGAGGTACTTAATTTATTTCTTTAATAAATGGGCTCCCTATACATAGTTCAACTGATCTTCAAAAATCTGCTGGAATGGCACTTCCATTTGATCTCTCAGTCAGCCAGAGGTCAGCAAAATCTCAAAAACCAATTATAATGGCCAGTAAGGGTTAAAGCCTAAAGCTCTACTCATCTGAATTTAAATCCATGACTGACTGTCTCTTACTCAGTTGTTAAGTTTATTCAGGAAATACAAGGTATTGTTTTGTTCAGGGTTTAGGTGTTTCAGAGCTGCAGCTTCAGTGAACAACAAGCTTTATAAAGGATCTGTGACAAGAGAGGCAGAGATGGACAGCCTATGACTGACTTTAAATATTGCAGGAACTTTTATTCAGAATGAACAATTTTTGTCGGTTGTTTTTAATGTTTAAACAACATGTTGGACTATTGATGTCCCTGTCAACAACAAGGAAAATAAAATATCAGGAAACACAGACGGAATGACAGCTACGGGTCAGAGAGCTAGTAAATGGTGAGGTGGGGATTAGTTTGATATCTTTTTCTCTGATTCTTGGGTTATGGAGTATTTGACTTGGCTTTAGCGAAAATAAATAAAATAATTCAGCCCTGATTTTATTCCAGGATGGCATTGATATTTGTGATATGTTTTTCCTGGAGGGTAGGATATCTGGGAAAATGAGTCGAATAGTCTTTGGGCTGAAGGAGTGTGTTTGTGGTAAAGGAGAAAGGATAATTGTGGTCAATTGTGGGTATACTGACAATCATAATCCAAGTAGATGGGGATGATGGGATGGCAGACTTTTATGTAAAATTGTTTTAAGATCATAATGCTTAAGATAGAATATTTGGTCGTCTATTTTGTGGCCTGTAATTTAAAAGTTTAAACATTTGAGTAATGATTTTTCTTTCTTGAAGCTTTTTTTTTCTTTTGAATTAGCCATTTGTTCTTGCTTCATAATAAAACTCAGCTTTATTTGGGGCGGAGAGGGGATGAATATGAACCATGATCAGTGTTCCTTAGGGCACACTCCGAGATCTGTGCTCTGCGGTGACTGGTGATTCTTGGTGGACAACGCACTAGCCAGGAAGGGGACCTTATCCCGTTCTATGCAAGGTATGCAGGATAGGCCCTGTACCATCTCTCCCATCCTGAAGCTTAATTGTTTTTACCTAGAAATAAGAATTAGGAACTTTTTCACAGTTTAAAATTAGGGGGAGACTCTATAATATACCATATGAAGAAAATCACTAAGGTTAAGAGAGATGTTAGATATTCATTGACATTTACTAGGGGTGTGAAAGTTTTTGAAGAATTTTAAAGGAATTACAAATTTATGTTGAGTTTAAAGAAACATAATCACAATATGGTAAAATAAAATTGTTGTTGGTATCAGAAAATTAGCTTTGATACACAGATGAATTTTCAGAGATAGATATCTTTGATTATGTAATATTTTCACTATAAATTAGAAATATATAATGGAAAAATTAATTTCTTGATTAATTTCATTTTATTTTAATACTGTGTTTGGCATATCGAATACTCTCGGTAGCTTGCCGGGCTCTCCTTTAATTTAATTAGTTTAATTTATTTTAATGGTTTTATTTTTATTTTCTAAAGTCATTGTTTATGCAACGATGGGTAAAGTAGTACACTTGAATATGTTTGTCAAAGTTATAGCTAATTGAGTGAAATGCACTGTAGCACTATAACACTGTCGTGCCCTTGTTTATTGATTTGCTCAAATGGGCACCAGTAACGTCTCCATTGTGAGACTTGTTGTTACTGTTTTTGGCATACCGAATACACCATGGGGAGTTTGCCAGCTCTGCTTTGCCGGCAGGATACTCTCTGCTGTTTGCCGGGCTCTCTGAGAGGAATGGAGGAATCGAACCCGGGTTGGCCACGTGCAAGGCAAACGACCTACCTGCTGTACTATTACTCCAGCCCCTAAGGTTATGATTATTAATTTACAAAGAAGGATTTTACTCTATTTAAAGATTGTATTGTATTTTATGTTATTTTGGCTTTTTGGGTCACACCCAGCAATGCTCAGGAGTTATTCCTGACTCTGCTTTCGGGAATTATCCCTGTCCGGTGCTTAGGAGACCTGTGGGGTGTCTGGGATTGAACCTGGATTGGTTGTGTGCAAGGCATACATACCCTCCCTGCTGTGCTATCGCTCCGGCCCCCAAATTGTATTTTACACATAATGTAAAATATTACATGTTCCATCTCTGATGAAATGTATCAGGAGACACACCCTCTATCCAACAGAATGTATTCTGATAAAATGTGGCATAGAGGGAATATAATACATATTTATATATCTACACAGATATACAATTTTTCTGAGACATTAAGTGTCCATAATAGCTGCTGTACAAAATTTGTGAATGTTAGTTTAGTTGATGCAGAGAGATTTATTTTCTCTGCCTGACTCATAGCAACTCCTCAATTTCACATTCCCAGTGCTCCAAACAAGATGTGTTTCTTTGTTGAGTTATCTGTAAAAAATAAAACATACCCTGGTATATGTTTTAGGATAAATAGATCATGGGCAGGAGGATTAAGTTGTATGTGCAAATGAGATGTGAGTGTGAAAGCAAGATAAGCCCTGGGAACGAAATAGGTGACTCAAGGTCACGGAAGAGGATTTTTTGCAAACTCTCAATTTGCAGGTAAAGTGGATCAAGATATTAAACTATTCAGCTTACTGAAGAATCACATAAAAATGAAATACAACATCCACCACATGTTACACGAAGAAGCAAGTATGACAGTGAGATTATCCACTTGCTTTTTTTTTTCTTTTTTTTTACTGTTTTCTCGAGTACTGGCTATGACTTTTGGGCGGAAAGTTCACCGAGTTTACTTCTGTAAAGGGGCATTCGTAACAGACAGGGCAGCTGTTGTCTTCACCGTTGTGGAAGCCACTTTAAACTCTCCCCTCTCCTCTTTATAAAAAGAGAAATGCAGACTTGAATATGCATCATTAAAATTATTCTCAGGCAGGAGCGATAGCACCACAGGTAAGGCACTTGGATGGCAAGTGTTCAGCCCAGCTTGGATTCCCTGCAGACTATCTGGTTCCCAAGTGCCTCAGGAGTCATCCGTAAGCACAGAGCCAGGAATCAGCCCCGAGCACAGCCAGGTATGGCCCACAAACAAAGATTAATAATGTAATAAAATTGTTTTCTGAAATTATGGAAGATATTTTTTCAATCTAAGAATAAAGTAAAACTCTTGATTATTTTGCTGTTGTAACAAAATATTAAGTGCCCTTCTCCCATCTACAGCCATTTCCTATTGGTCCTGTCACACTTGCTTCAAACTTGTCCTTTACAGAGGACACAGAGGGGCCTATTCGCATGAGAATCTTGAGGGAAGGATTCTAGGTGTTAGTCTTTCCTAACATTAGAATGCATCACACAGTAGAAGCGATATGTTTCTACAATGTATTACCATACTCATTGTGAAGTACTTACTCAGTGAATTCAATATTTATACCAAGTGATTTTTTTCCCGTTTATCACACATAGATAATTATAAGAAAAACAGTAAACCTTAAAATAAGAAAAGACTTGTTCATTTTCAAAGAGAAGTTAATTTTTGTATTATTATGTTTATTTGTATTAAATAATCTATCATTGACTAACTTTTAACATTTTAATATTTTGCATTTCATATATTTGCATTTTAAATTTACTTCTGGTATTAATATATAGAATATTTATTTATTTTATAAAAAATAGTTATTTACAATGCTATTTACAAGAATGTTTTTCCTGTGATTGGATTACTGCAAACTACCTGAAAATCTGTTAAACTGGTTGGACACAGTTTTCCTTGTGGTGCTGAAAAATTTCTTGCTTTAGAATAAGGGGATGCCATCCTACCATAATATGGTTGATCTTCTTTTATTTTTGTTAAGAATAAAAGTCACAATAATAACTATATTTTAATGAATAGGAATTAAGATATTTTATCTAAGAATAGTTATTATGAGTCACATTAGACAGATGTAATTGGCTGGACTTACATAATTCACTGAGTCAATATTACATAAACATTTGTCAGAAGCAGGATTCTGCCTTGGCCTCTTTTACATATGTGTTGTGTTCTTTTTCACATGTTTGGTCAAGGTAGAGAGCGAAATAAAATCATAGGATTCCTCTTGTAACCTCTATACTACTGTCAAGGGCATATAATGATTTCAGCTCTTTCACAAATGAACTTTTACTTTAATGAGATTACTTAGACTAGATAATTTTATGAATCAGGCTTCCTGAATGAGGTACAAAAATGTATGGGTACATTTGCTATGATTGAAGGTACTAAAATTAATAAGATTCAGGCACCAAATTATATTTAGCACTTGGATAATTTGGAATATCATAAACCCTCATTTTTTCCAACTTCTAAATACACACATTTGGGGTGGAGAGAGAACATTTCAAGGTAAAAAAAAAAATGTGTATTCCAAGCAATGCAAGGACTGCCCCTGTGTCCATTAGCCCTGCCAAGTATGCCCTCCTCACTCCCCCCCCCCCCCGCTCCCCCCAAAAAAAAAGTTTTGTGGCTTTTTGAGCTCTTTCACCTGGTTTTGAGCTCGAGAATCTCTTCCGACTGGGCTGGGTTGCCTTAACCCTTATTCCAGGGACTGAATCTGGGTAATACTCTCTTTTTGCTCCTGCCCCCAGACAATTATTTAAACATCTAAAACTTGGGTTACTTAAAGAAAGGAATTAACATGATAATGCCGTAAGTAGCCTCAAGTACTTTATATTTGATTTTAAATAGTATTTTCGAAGATTTGTTTGAGGTACAGTAACACAAAGCTTTTTGTTTAAATTTCAAGTTGATATGGGAAATTCTTTGGATTTTAGCAGCTCTACAATCCTATTTTTATATGTGCTTAGATTGATTTATTTTGTCACTTTTAGGGTTATTTTTTCTTTTTCTTCTCTTTAGTCAAGATGGCACTCCCTTCCTGTGCTGCTATTAGTATCTAAAGCTTGCAGCTTTATTGTTGCACAGTGGTATAAATTCCAAGTGACTGACGATTAAATAGAAAGTGAAACTTGAATGGCACTATCTCAAAATCTGCTTAAAGCCATGACAGGTATCTGTCGGTAGTGATATGTCATTTCAAACAGAACAATAAGAAAGCAGTGCTTTTATAACTGGGTTTCTTCTCTGAAATTAAAGGGGGGATGGGTGGGGACATTCAGCTTTTTCTGACTCACTGAAATAGTGCTAGGGATTGCTAAACAGAATGGATAAATGCACTATTAATTTTACCTAACCTTAAAATACAGTACCATACCCATTTTAGGCCAGTTGTAATTTTCTTCTTTGTATACAGATTCTGTAGGAACATTTAAAAGTAATGTATAACTATAATTAAAAAGCAAGCACTCAAGAATGATAAGACACAAAGAATTAATTGGGATTACAATTCTTCTTTCTGCATTGAGTGCAAAAGCTTGGTAATCCAAATTCTGCTTCTGCAGTGAACTCAGGACTGCCTCCAACCCCCAAGGCTCTTCTTTAACATTTGTTATTACTTAGCTATTTTATTTGGCAGGGATCCTTCTATCTCATCATCTAATGCACTGGCAAGATTCCGACTGCCAATCGCTTAGAGCACAGTGCTGCTAGGGTAAGCTGCATTGCCGAACTTTCTAGCCTCTGCATCCTTATAAATAATGTATCTGGTTTCCTGTAACTACATGAACCCTTAGATTTGGTAGGCATGTCTTTGTTAGTCAGGGTAAAGAGTTGGGAGATGAACAGTTGAGGAAATGGCTATAGGCAGTTATTTTCACTGATTAGAACCTGACTACATTATGTGATCATTAATCAGTGGGTTAATACTAATGGAATGCTAATGATATTTATAGAAGACATAAACAAGGTACAGAAAAATATTTGCTGACTAAACTGCTGCTTAATTCATGCAGGTACTGGTTAAAGATAATAAATACCTAATGCTCCAGCTATCTGGATGGCATGAAAAATGACTGGATTTGAAAAGAAGACAGAATGTTAACAAATGAATAGCAAAGAAAATAGTATCTATAGCAGACTTTTAATTTCATGTTTATCATTAGAAATGATGTTTTTCATAACATGAGACTGACACCCAAGGAGAGTAGACACAAGGGCCAGGAAGATTGCTCCATGGTTGGAAGCCTGCCTCATGAATGGGGGGAGAAGGCAGCTGGGATAGAGAAGGGATCACTAAGAAAATGATGGTTGGAGGCATCGCTCAGGATGGGAGATGTGTGCTGAAAGTCGATAAAGGACCACACATGATAACCTCTCATTATCTGCATTGCAAACCATAATGCCCAAAAGTGGAGAGAGAGTATGAAGGCAGTGGGAGGATGGGAAAGGGGGTGTGTACAGGGGAGATTGGTGGTGGGGAATGAGCCCTGGTGGAGGGATGGGTGTTTGATTGTTGTATGATTGTAACTCAAACATGAGAGCTTGTAACTATCTCACAGTGATTCAATTTTTAATAAGTTTTAATATAAGGTATATGAGTATTAAAATATAATAAACCAATTTGAGGGGTGTCTGAAGCACTCCAGGTGGTGCTCAGGAGATACTCCCAAATCAGTGCTTAGAGGGTCACTGCTGGTTATCCTTGGGTACCATGCTGTGCCAGGGATCAAACCGGATCTGCATATCAAGCATACTGTTGCATTGAACTATTATTTTCTGGATGGAAAATAATATTTTAATTCAATCATTTTAATAACGTGCTGAAGAAATGTTCTCGTCAAATGTGTCATTCCAACATGTGATGATTTTTCACCAGACAAGTTTTCCCATTATTAGACATTAGCAGAATAGCAGAATATTAGTTTAAAATTATGTTATGAGGACCAAAAATTAAATTTAGATATTGAATGAGAAGCAGGTTGCTCTGGCATATCGTATATTTTTATCAGAATTATGAGTATAGAGATTTAGTACGGGGTTTAAGGCATTTGTCCTGCTGGTGGTCAACCCCAGTTGACCACGTAGTCCCCAGAGCAATGCCTCAGATAATCTTTGAGCTAGTAGCAGACCCTAAGAACCATTGATTAAGTGTACTACCTTCCAAACCGATGGTATATTTTAAAAAATAGAAGAATTGTGTTTCTCAGTTTATAATCAACATTTTATCTAGTAGCACAGCTATAGGGTGTTTGCCTTGCACGTGACCAACCTGACTGACCCGGATTCAATTCCTCCGCCCCTCTCAGAGAGCCCAGCAAGCTACCAAGAGTATCTTGCCCGCACAGCAAAGCCTGGCAAGCTACCTGTAACATATTCAATATGCCAAACACAACAATTAAGTCTCAGAATGGAGACGTTACTGGGCCCGCTTGAGCAAATTGATGAAAAACGGGAGGACAGTGACAGATTTTATCTTAATCATTTTATTATTTTTATCATTTTATTATTGCTTATCATCAGCCCGTATCTAAAGTCATATTTGACCTCATACACTTTCATGAAAGCTTCTAATTTGAATTATAAAACTTACTTGGTCCTTTTTGGCATTTGCCATGTCAGTGCTAATGTAGCGTCTGTGTAGTTAGCAGAACTAATGTTAGATGCTTGACACTTACGTTTTGAATGATGATGGTTCCCTATCTGTTAAACTCCTCATTTCAAAATCAAGTTAGAAAAGATTAATATGCATGTGAGAATTTTTCTTTTGATTTTGACTGCAAATTTTTTTTATCTTTAAATGTCAAAATTTTTTATCAAATTAAAACATTTTCTTGAAACTTCAGGAAATTTGGCTAACTCAGAAACTGTTGACATCACACACAAACTAGAAGTCTTCAGTTCACCTAAAAATATGTTAGTAAATGTACTCATGCTCTATTTGATTTATTCATTTTAACTCTATGTACCAAAATAAAATCAATCTAATAATTTTTTTCACTGTTTTAAAATGAGTTTATTAAAGAACGTTCTTAGGAAGGCAACAACAGTGTCTGATTTGTCACTTGAAAAAAGTTGCTTCTTCATGCTGTATCATAACAATTATGAGATGTTACAGAAGTACAGGTGTCTTTCTAATGGGATTCTGATAGTCTAGCACAGTGTAGTGATTTCTGCGATGCTAGATTAAATAAAAAAAAGTCTCTTCTGTGCTTCTCTCCAAATAGTGAATAATGAGAACGGCATAAAAAAAAAAGTCACTGCATTTTCTATTCATTCTGTAGTATTGAATCCCGTATTTTTATCATCACAGGCTACAATTTTCACTTTATCCACTTTAATAAGTTCTGTCACCTCTCTGAATTCAACATCATTCAATACAAAAGTCCACACATTGTCGCAAAATCTGTATGTATTTAGAGAGCCACTGAAGTTGATTCGGTTCCTGAGCCTCTGAGCCAGTGCTGAATTTTAGAGCCTTACCAAACTAGAGTGTCACTTGGAGGGCAAGTTGCGGGGTGATCTACTGAGACTGTATGAGCTCATCAAGGCTCTCCTGAAGACTGTTTCCCAAAGTAGTGTTTCTGTGCAACTGATATGCCATGGTTCAGGAGAAGAGGTTGTTTCCTTATTCAGGCTTGCATTGATACCCTGGGGGGTTGGGGCTTCCTGCCACCGAGCACAGGGAAACCTGGCAGGAGATACCAACGTCCATGACCTCCTCTCCAGCTGCCGCACGACTCTAATAATTTTTAAAACTCAACCCACCATTAAATTACAGCAAGCCTCATCTGTTTGGTGGATGTTTTGTTTTGATGGTCACTGAAGCTATAAATAGATGGATTATGTCTTCTGCCTCTAGTTGTCCAGTAATTTCAGAGCCATCTTGCCTAGGCATGGTCCCCTTGGAATTGAATCTCTTTTATCTCTAGTCAAAACAAAACACTATCAGAAGAAAACATTTTCATAACTGGATCCTGAATTAAGGAAAATCTCAGAAATGTAGATATTCATTTACAGTAAACAATGTTTTCTCACCGACTCATTAATAAAGTCACCCCAGAATGTTTCTATCAAACAAATAGAATTCTTTGTCATGCCCTGGAATCTTACCTCTGAAATATTTGTCTTGTGCTCAGTTGGCTTTAGGAAAACTCAGCCTCCCAATAGAATGTGACATGATGGGGTCTGGCAGTGGTGCAATCCATATTTGCTTTCTGGTTCCCATCAGATTTTCCCCTTTCCTAATTCATGTCTCTCAGTCTTAAGTGTAGCTTACCACATATTAGGAAGTTGCTCAGTAATGATTGAACGAATGAGAAAATAATATACAAGGAAAGGCATATCTGAAAAAAATCAAGGTGAAGATCTAAAAGAAGATATTTTAATGAAAGACCAAGACTTCCCTTTAAACTTAAATTAAAATATTTTAACTTGTTATTTTAACTTGTTATAATTAGTTGTTTCAAATACATATTCAAAGTAATTTTTAAAGAATTGCCAATGAAGTTAAATTTCCTGTTAAATTCTGGCCTTTTTCTTTATCTTGTTCATATACTACTAGAGCACAATTGAGAATATTGTACTGTGTAGTATTAGTTTTTTTTTTATTTCATGTATTTCTGGTAACATCATTTAAGTAATTGATTTCATCCTGGCCAGAGTTATCACCCAGAATAATTAAGTAGACCACCTTTAATGTTGCAAACTAAATTCTAATATTGGGGAAAATGCACTCATCTGAGAAGCAATCTGTTCAAAGTAGAAATTGTAATGTGAGCATGAACATAAACATTCTCCTCATGTACTTTTGTTCTCTCTCTTCCTCTCCTCTTCCCTTCTTGTGTGGGTCAGAGTAAGAATTTCATTGTACAGCTCAACAGAAATTATTTTTTATGTCATGCAAGACCTTTGATCTAAGTCTTCTTCCATTGTTGCACTTTCTAATGCAATTCTCAAGAAGAGTGAAGAGGATCCTGATTGTGAGCATATATAATTTATAGCAGATTAGCCCCAAAGCCAGACCTGCTTCTGTTTTCCTTTTAGTCTTTTCTTCTATTTTCAAGGTGACTTAACCTTAAGCACTCTGGAAATGTGAATCATACCTTCCCTCTTGGCAGATAATCTTACCTGTTACTTCAGAGAAAAGAGACTGTAGATGGGAATGTCTTTGACCTTCCTGCTTCCAAGCTCCAGCACAATGCCCAGAACATAAGGGGTCACTTATTAACCCATTTTTGGCTTGGCACTGTGTCGGGTGGGATGGATAACTAGATAAATTATCACGTGTCTTGGATCTTTAGTAATGGTGGTAGCTTTTATGATATATGATACAGTGATTTTAAATTTTGAAATTTGCTACGATTAAAAAGAGAGTTGTCTTGAGATTTTTCCCTTTTTTCCCTTCCAGAATTGAAAACAAAAGTTAGTTGAAATGCTGAATAACAAATTTCCTAATACGTTGGCATATGTTGTCTGAATTATACCAATGACATTTCATTTTGGGTTGAACAACTCAAGTATTTAGCACTGATTTTCTTTATAGCACATGTATCAGGAAAAAAATCATTATTTTTGTCCCTGTTCAATATATGTTTCCCCCGATCATGTTATTTTAAAACTGCCTGTCTTAATTAGTGCAGATAACTATGAGCTAGAGGGATATTTTTTCTCTAATTGCGAAAAAAAATGTTTTCCTTCTCATTTGTACTTTTTGTTGTTGTTCTTGTTCTGGGAGACAGCCAGAAGTGCTCAGAAGTTACTCCTGACTCCAACCTCAGTAATCACTCCTGGTAGGGCTCAGGAGACTATATGTGGTGTGAGCGATTAAACGCAGGTCAGCAGTGTGTAAAACAAGAGACTTAGCTGCTGTGCTATCTCCCTGGCCCTTCATTACACAGTTATTTATTTATTTATTTACTTATTTTCTATTTTCATTTTGGAGATTTCTTCTCCTATTCTTTTTGCATCACCAAATTGTTAGGTACAAAATATAAATGTTTAACAACTATTTAACCTCCGATATACCCACCCAGTTGTGTGTGGGTGGTGGTGGTGGTGGTGGTGGTGGTGGTGGTGGTGGTGGTGGTGTGTGTGTGTTTATGTGTGTTTGTATGTGTTTGTTTGATTTGTGTGTGTATGTGTGTGGGTGAAAGAGGAGAATGAGAGAGGTCTGGTTAGAGGGTGGTTGGTTATAGGGATGCCTCCCGAATGCCTTTTCTGTCAGTCAGTAGAAGAGACAAGTTGTAGCCATTAGGAAGGACAAGACAGAGGAAGAGATTGGCTGAATCCAAGTATTTAATGTGGAGTTAAGGAGACTTTACCTGAGGATGGACTGTTTGTCTGACCTCTGGTGAGTTGTGGCCAAGCTTCAGGGAAGAAATTTTGAGAAATACTTCAAAAGATTTATGTTTCATTTGAGCGGGCTGTCTAAGAAAGCTTTCAAATCATTTAAATTAAGCCTTTCCTTCTTAAGGAAGGTTTGTGGGGGCAGGAAGAAGCATATGGTTGAAACTCTCCGCACTGCAGCGATATGTAAAGAAATACATTCCCTGCTAGGTTAAATTGCTCTGCGTGCCTCTTGCTCTTAGTGACATGATTTAGTTAAATACAGATGCTTTTAGAGGGACTTTGTATGGATCATAAATATTTAATAGTTCTGTAAAATATATGTCTGCCTAACTGGGTGGGAGATACTGCAGCAGAGACACTTAATCTCCATATCAAAGTCTTTGGTATGTTCACTGGCCAGTTGACCTGGACAAAGATCCGAGTAAGATGGGATCAGAATGAAGAATCCAAATTCTTTTTCCCAAAATCATATGAAACTTACTGTTAACCCTTCTGACATCGTTGGCAGAGTAAATTTTACAATTTTCCTGTTCATCTTATGTGTTTTCCCAATGATTAAAGTAAGGGTGTTAAGAAAACTCCCTAGTCAGGGCGGGAGAGATAGCATAGCAGCAAAGAGCTTGTCTTGCATGTGGCTAACCCAGGTTCAATCCTCAGCATCCCAAATGTCCCCCGAGCACTGCCAAGAGTTATCCCTGAGCACAGAGCCGGAATAATCCATGAATATTGCTGAGTGTCCCTAAACAAAACAAAACAAAACTTCCTTCTCAATAAAAAAAAAAATGGCATGCCGGAGGGCATCAGAAAAAGCTCTTGTGATTTCTGTAGCAAATAACGATTTTCCACAAAGAGATTCTTCACTCTCATTAGAGAATGGTCAGATTGTATGATTGATAGTCTCCGTAGAATCATGAAATTTACTTTAAAAGTCATTTCATGAAAATAAAAGTTATGGGGGACTTACGGTGAAAGGGATGTAACCTAGTTTGCTGAATGTGACATGGGTAATTTATTTCATTTATTTTTTTATAGACTATAGAGTTTTAATAATGTTACTATTTTATATATTGCAGTGAGTTCTCTGTCATATGGTGGCTATTAACAAATAACCTTAAAATTTCTCCCAACATTTTATTATGAAAATTTTAAATACACAGAAAAGTTGAATGGATTACTTAATAAACAAACACATACCCGCTATTTATATTTCACATTTGATATTTTGCTTTGTTTATGAAAATCTGTCAACTTTTACTTTTAAAATAATTTCAGGTATGTTGCACATATGAATGCATTTTACCCCAAATATCACCATATGGGTAGTTATTACATTGTGTTACATTTGTAAAATGCGTATACATGTGATGATGGATTATGCCAGCAAATAAATATAGGTATTTCTGGAATGAGTCATTATATTTGAACTGGAATTTTCTGTGCTTCATATTTCAGGGTACAACTCAGCTTATATAGTTCAACCACCATTTTTTCTCTGTTCTTGGCAATAGAACCCTTTCCCCTAGCCCAGTCTACTAATGCCAAATTAAAAAAGAATGTAAGGCTGGGCTCACCTGTTCTTGGATACTGGCAGACTTAGGTATCTTAAGTCTTTGAACCTCTGCAGTGTGGTAAGCTGATTGCTATTTTGAGTGATCATCCTCTTTTTTGATGATTAACCCCTTCCTATCTTCTAGTCCCACCTTCCATGTAATTGTAAAACTAATTGTAATACTTCAGTTTTGGTGCTATCTACAGTTCACATTCTGCATGCTCCTTTAATGTGATAAAGTGCTATTAGAAAACTGAGTCCAAATATGGCTCTCACTTCCTGAGTAAGTTCCAGAAAAGGGCTCAAATATTCATTCAGTAGAATTGTGACAGAAAATGGCCATAGGTGCATTATATAGAGTAAACTTTCAAGTAGAAACAATTACTGTGAAAGTTCAAAATAGGTCCATTCTATTAAAAAAAAAAAAGAAAATGACCGTTAAACAGTCTCAGTCTTACAGTGAACTGATCCACTCTGTGGAATTAAAATGCTTTCCTTAATAGAATGAATTGAATGGAAGGAGTGCGCCTGAATTCCAGCCTTCACTCAAATCAATATTGGTGTGACTCCAGCTAGGTTAAGTTTTACTTATGGAACCATTCTTCTCATAAAAAATCATAGATAAAGACTTTGCCAGCACCTACATTGCCTATAAAAAATGTCTAATAATTTTTCTGATTGTAATTTATCTTTATTTTAAACCTAGTCTTTTAACTCCAAATAATATCTGAAACAGAAAAAAAAGAGCAGAAAACAAGCGAGTTGTTTTTAGACAAATCTGATTTTGGCAACTTTTGTCAAGTTTTTGTGTTAGAAAGTTTGGAAGTCTAATAAACATATTTTTAACATTTATGTTAAATATTACGTTAAATATTTTAACAATATTTTTAACAAATATGACTTTCAAATTATTGTGAATTGAAACTTGCAGGAAAAGACTCCTGCATAAAATGAGAAGGAGATATGAATACACACACACACACACACACACACACACATATATATACATGCATATATATGCACACACACTTATATGGTTGGCATTTTATTTTAAGTGGAATACTTCCACTTCTTTAAGAATCATCAGACTTGTGACCTTAAAGCATTGCAACTTAGGTGGCTTACTCAGCATACCGGATCAGTTCTGGAAGCTGAATTTATTTTTATTCCTCCTCCCGTTTTTAAAATCTATTTTATTGCAACATTGTATTTTTATTATGATCAGAAACATGGAGAGAGAGAGGTGTGTAGACTCACTGGGAAATGTGTATTGTATTGTAAGATTCTTCCGTTGGTTAAATCCCTACAGATTCAAATTTTGGCCTGTAGTTAGAAGGGAATAATTTAGTCCTTTGATTAATCATCCTTTATTCTAGGTAAATTGTAGTGATTTTTTCTGTGCATAGATTTATATTTCTTGTCAGTGCCTAAATAGATTTTTTTCTTGTTTATTCGTGGGTGGAGGGTGGGCAGGGGATCTGGGGACTGCTCAGAGGTATTCAGTCCCCCACCAGATGGTTCAGTGCTAGGGCACAGCAATGCAGAACTGCTACGACCCAGGAGATGAGGCCACAAAAGTGTTCTTGTGTATGATTCAAGTAAATCCAATCTTCAAAACTATTGAGCCTGGTCTACACTGTCATTGATTATCAGAAATAGTTTTATGTTTAATTCCTCTTATTGTACCAGAGTCACTGTCACAGTCACTGTCCTCCCGTTGTTCCTTGATTTGCTCGAGCGGGCTCAGTAACATTGTGAGACTTGTTACTGTGTTTGGCATACCAGAGTATCACAATAAAATATTTTAAGGAACTGGAGAGATAGTACAGGACCTCAGCTATTGGCTCTGCACTTCATGGGCCCCCAGCACCACTGGGAGCAACCCTGAACACTATGGGATATGGTCCCCCCACCAAAACAAAAGCTTATAAGGGTATCTGCACATAAATGTTCTAATTATTCCTTGTGTTTTTGTTACGCTTATCTTACATTTACCTCTTGAAGGTAAAACAAACAGAAATTCTCTGATAGTTGTGCTACTTGGTGCCCTGATTTTAATTATAGTGATCACTAGTAATGAAGCAAAATAGATGTTTATTCACTGTCCTCACTTTGTTCATCGATTTGCTCGAGCGGGCCCAGTACCGTCTCCAGTATTGTGAGACTTGTTGTTACTGTGTTTGGCATATTGAATACATCACAGGTAGCTTGCCAGGCTTTGCCGTGCTGGTGAGATACTCTGGGTAGCTTGCCAGGCTCTCCCAGAGGGGCAGAGGAATCGAGCTCGGGTCGACCATGTTGGCTGCTTGCAATGCAAACGCCCTACCTGCTGTGCTATCACTCCAGCCCAGATGTTTATTCAAGATAACTAATTCAACCAGTGTGATTTTGGCAAATTATATGAATAGGCCTCCCCCCATATAATATTTAACCCTGTAAAACTCACCTTGCTTTGAGTTTTCATCTTTCCATCACATGAATTCCATCAATGGCCAAGACCCAGATACTATAAAACCCTGCTTCCGAAAGAGAACAGCGCCGAGTCTCCTGCCTCTGTTCCTGGCTGTCCTCACTGGGGCCCCTTGGAGGAGGGTGGGTTGAGTTTCCCTCCCCACCCGAGCAGAGCCCCGGCAGCTGAAGACCTCTGGTTCCAGCCACAGCTATGCTTAAGACCACTCTCCACATGTTCACATGAACCTCACGCATGAAAGAACTGGCAGAGGAACCCAGGTGTGTGGGACCCGGGGCGTAGATCTCCAAGCCTGATCGGATTGGGACTGGGGCCTCCTCCACCCGGATCCCCCATGTTCCAGTATGTAGGCGTTGTACTCACTAACTGCCCCTGGCACCGTGTAATCCCATCAATGGTCAAGACCCAGAGACTATAAAACCCTGCTCCCAGAAGTGTGCGGCCGCATTTGCGGCCGTGCAACATCTTATTATCTAGGTCTTACTCTGAAGAACCTGGCAGATTACCAAAAGTATCCTGCCCACACGGCAGAGTCTGGAAAACTCCCCGTGGCGTATTCAATATACCAAAAACCAGTAACAATGATGGGTCTCATTCTCCTGACCCTGAAAGAGCCTCGAATGTGGCACTCTTTATTCAAATCTCAGGGCTAGGACAAAGAAGACATTTCTGGGGCCTGTTTGAGGCAATCGCTGAACAACAGGATGACAGTGATACAGTGAATTCCATCATTGAGTATTATGTGCTTTGAGGCTGGGGCTGTAGCTCTGTTGAATGTGTGAAGCCCTTCAATCAATTCCTGGCACCATAGCACTGTAGCACTGTCGTCCTGTTGTTCATCAATTTGCTCCAGCGGGCATCAGTAACGTCTCCATTGTGAGACTTGTTGTTACTGTTTTTGGCATATCGAATACGCCACAGGGAGCTTGCCAGGCTTTGCCGTGTGGGTAAGATACTCTCACTAGCTTACTGGGCTCTCTGAGAGGGACAGAGGAATCAAACCTGGGTTGGCCACGTGTAAGACAAATGCCCAACCCGCTGTGCTATCGTCCAGCCCCCTGGCACCATACACACAAAATATTGTCAGTTACCTGTGTTTAAATAAGTAAAACAGTACAGAGTAAGTATGTATTTCAAACATTTCCCATAGTTTTAGCATTTCATGGTTTTAGCACTATTTCCATGTTGAGGCAATCACAGAAGCCTCTTGTGTCAGGCATGTCCTAGGTAGTAGTCACAGATAGAAGTAACACATAATTAACACAGAAGTTTAGTTAACTCACTTTCTAGTGGGCAAGTTTATCATGCATTGTGATCAAGTGTATCATGCATTTCTTATAAGAGCTCATTGTATAGAATTCAGAATAATAAGAAAAATTGTTAATTCTCCTTCATCTTTTGCTCGCATTTAAGTCCTTTCTAAATTGGGAAATGCAATGAAGTTGAACAATGTGAAATAATATTTTAGGTAGAAAAAATAAGACTGAATTATAGCTCCTTATTTTCTGTACATCTTATTTTTAATTGAAAGTTTCAGTGATATATCAGTTTACAGCATGCATGAGCTTTAGAGTTCCATGGCAGACAGTATTACATCATTTTCACAGTTTTGGGTTCATAATTAATAATTGTCAGAAGTTCAATGCCATATGATATATTAAAGTTTTCTAGAAAATAGAATAACCTATATATAATAAAAACTCATTTTTAGTGCTGCCTACTAGTAAAACTGGTTAGATGAAACAGTTTTTTTCTCTTAAAATTAAATTTTGGAGAAAGTGCCCACTGGAGTTACTTTTTTAAAATTGAGTTTGGATTCACATAAAATTAACCATTAAAATTAAAGTGAATAACTCAAGAGCATTTACCAGAGTCTGGTACATCTTTATCAAATCCCAAAACATGTTCAGTGCAGGCTTAACTGAAAAAAAAAACTGGTAAAATTAAAAATAATATAATCTATTTGGATAGATCTAGTGATTTCACTTTGGGAATTAAGAAATTAATAGGTTCTATCAAAGTATACTCACTAACTCTCACAGTGAATAAAAAATACTTCTATTTAAAATTTTCACATGCTCATCTTTGAGGTTTTTTACTGTATTCTGAGGTAGGAAAGATCTAGCTCAAGACAAAAGAAAAAAAGATCTAATACAGGGCAAAATGTGCCAGAGACAATTGATCATTTTGTTTCAAAATGAGAACATTGACCTACAATCGATATCAAACATTTACTTCAACATCCTTTAAAATAATGTTTTAGTTAAGAATATTTTTTTTTCTGAGAAAATTTTCACTAAGAGTAATCAGTTCTGACTCACCCTCAAATTGAGGACAAAATACCTACCCAGTAAGAGGAGTAAGTTGCATCTCATTGAACATTTAAACATAGTACGGAGGCCCATCAAATAACATGTTATTTTTGGTTTGTTCTTTTATGTTGAGTAGCAGAGATGAAATATAAGAAGATCAGTTAAATATTGATTTTTAACATCCCATCCTCTGAAAAATCTATGTGACTAAGAGTTAAACATAGTTGGATGACAGAGTTTCAAACAAGATCATGTCTATCATATGATATGTTTGGGGACAATGAGAAAATTTTGATAAGGGGGCATTTAAACTATAATAAAATATTTGAAAAACTTGGAGGAGAGTATCAAGGAAGTTTTGATATTAAAAAGGATATGACAGGGGCTGGAGTCATAGCACGGAGGGAAGGGCATTTGTCTTGCACTCAGCCAACCCGGGTTCGATTCCCAGCATCCCATATGGTCCCATGTGCACCTCTAGGAATAATTCCTGAGTGCAGAGCCAGTAGTAACCCCTGTGCATCGCCGGGTGTAACCCAAAAAGCAAAAAAAAAAAAAAAATGGATATGAGGAAAAGAATACTAGTTAATTAAAGGCAATATAACTTGTGTATTTCAACCTTAAAAACTAAAACTAGGAAATTCATATGGATTGGGATGGGCTGTTGGCACTTCAGTAGTAGACATGGTGTGTAAACTTTTTTTAATTTTAAAACGTAAATGTTCAGAGGCGTGTTAACTTGTATTACCTCAATAAATAATAGAAGAATAAAATAAAACTAAACAAAAGCATGCACTAAATAAACACCACAACTCTGGAATGTGGAATCAACTTGGTTTTTAAAAAATTGTATTCCTCAGTTCTCATTATGCCTCATGATTAATATAGAGCAGTGTCATGAAGATTTTCTGCCTCATCAGTCTATTTAAAAATATTGAGTCTTGGACTGGAGCCATAGCACAGCGGGTAGGATGTTTCCCTTGCACGCGGCCAACCCGGGTTTGATTCCCAGCATCCAATATAGTCCCCTGAGCACCACCAGGAGTAATTTCTGAGTGCAGAGCCAGGAGTAACCCCTGTGTGTCGCTGGGTGTGACCCAAAAAGCAAAAAAGAAAAATAAATAAATAAATAGAAATATTGGGTCTTGAGCCCGAGGGCTAGTAAAACTGATAAGGCACTTACACAGCACTTACTCAGATTAGCACACTGGGTATAGCCCCTATACAAACAAACTAAAAAAGAGGGAGGGAGGGAGGGAGGAAGGAGTCTGTGACTTGAGAACATAGATGGGCTGGGAGGAGCAGGGATGTGAGCTGGGACTGTTAGGAGAGAGATGGGAGGGGGCTGACCCTTCCACCTGAGTACTTTGTCCCTCTCATAGGAAGGAGCAAGCATTGTTGTTGTTGTTTGTTTTTTTGAGGGGAGGACTCCCAATTAGTTCTCAGGAGGCTTGGGGATCCTCTCAGGGATTTGTAGTCGATAGAGCTGTCAGTTTATTTGAAAGTCCAAGGCCGTGGTGCTGCTTGGGCCAGGTGGGTCCAGGGATCCCCAGGTCACACCTATGGTTATTGGGATCTCCCATTGTTGCACCTGGAAGTGCTCAATGATCCCTGTAGTGTCATCAGGAATTGAGCCAGAGTCAGCCACTTGCCCGGCATATGCCTTCATCCCTGTCCTATCACCTCAACCCTGGATGATGGTTGTAAGTTACACTTAGGACCTGAAGCTTTCTTGTTAAATTCTATTTCCTAATTTACTTATACATCCCAACTATCATAATCTAAAATGGGATAGGACTGTTTTCATACTGATAGATAAGTAAATTCTACCTTTTTAGCTATAAACTGTAGAATAAAGAATAAAATTATTAACATTGGAAAACACTGAAAGAAAAGTTTTGAAAAGAGAAAATAAAGATTGAGTGTTGGGGTAAAAAAATGGCACCACCATCCATTTTTATATGTGGGACATAGGCTACTATTTTTTTTTTTTTTTTGGCAAGGGGAGCATACTCAGTGATGCTCAGGGGTTTTACTCCTGGCTCTGGACTCAGGTATCATTCCAGTTGTGCTTTGGGAACCATAGTGGATGCTGGATTGAACCCAGGTTGGCTGTGGAAGGTGAGCACCCTCTGTATTATCACTTCAGCCCAAGATAGGCTAGCTTTTTATTGTATTAAAACAAATAAAATTAATGCAGAAGTAAACAGACACAGCTTGTAGTGAAGTATCTTAGGAATTTGAGTTTTGTCATGACATATTAGTATTTTTGCTTTACCAACAGCAGCTCAGAAAAAGCTACTGGAGACTTGTGAAAATGGATTTGAAATAAGACTTTGCTTGCCAAGTCAAATTGCATATTGTTGTGTGTCTTCATGATCCAGGTTTACTTGCTAACATTTTCTTTGTGTTGTGGATTAATTGTGGCTCTGGATTCATTGTCACTTTCTCTATCAAGATTAATTTCACCTGTCCTAGAATCTCAGCTGGCGCTATGATTGCTTAACCAATAGGATGTAGTGTAAATTATCTGAATAGCTTCCAGCTCCAGTCCAGAGCGAGCCGTGCAGCTTGAGTTCCTTCCCTTTGGGGATGCTTCTCAGAGCCCAGCCTCGTGCTGTGAATCCGAGCCACATGGAGAGCACATGTTGATGCTCCTTCCAGCAGCCCCGGAAGAGCTCCCAGATGACATCTGGTCTGAAGCATCCCCGTGTGGGAACCATCTTGAATGTTTCAGCCCAGTTGCCCCTCCAGCTGGTTTTAGCACCTGCCGACATCCAATGGAGCAGAGGAACCACTGAGCTGAACCCTGTAGATTACTGAGACATAATACAGTCGTTGCTTAAAGCTATCTCTAGGTGGTTTATTTCACAGTAATGCAGAACTAAAAAGCTTCCCAAAGGAAACCTGTGGACCAGGACTGTGAAAGAGCTCTTTCAGTTTTAGCTATAGTAGGTAAGAACCTTAAGGGTGACAGGCAGGGGCCTTAGGAAAAGGATGGAAGGTTCTTGGCATACTGGCGGTGAGTCAGCATGAGTAATAGCACTGCAAAAGTAAAATGATAATACTGATACAATTATAAAATAAATAATAAATGTAGTATTTATGGCCTATATTTTAATCCCCATGTCTCCTAAAGATTTTTAGGCCAATTTTTAGAAATCTCTTATTTAGGAAATTACGTCTGTTAAGTTTGTTTACCCGTTACATTAAGACTTTCTCATCACTACACTTTCTGGTTCGCTTAGCCGCCTTATTCCTGTCCCGTGTGCCAGGGTCACTTTTGGCAAGTGCTTGAGGAACCATAAGTGCTGTTGAGGATCAACCTGGGGTTGGCTGTTGTGGGAGAAATGCGCATCTTAGCTCCTGTACTTCGGTGCTCAGGTTCCTACATCTTTAGGTGCATTGTTTTCATTCCGAACAGAAGCATTTTTGTTTTGGAGTTTTGTTTTTCAGCGAAATCGCGTATTAGAATTGTTAAAGACTTCATCCTATCACATAACCGGCCTGGGTCCATGGCTTAGTTACTGTTGCCGGGATCTGTTTCTTTGTTTTCAGAATAGTATGTATGGTATAGTACTGGTGAGATCAGAAATTACATATGGCAGGAACTGGTAGAGTCGACTGAACTCTGAGAGGAGCCCAACGTGGAACTTGTTTTATGAAGAAGGTAGTCAGGTATTTATGAAAGCATGGCAAAAATGTATCTTTGCTAAATTTTAGAGGGCATGGACATATTGCTGAGCTTTGGGGGGGCAAGCCTAAAGGGTTAAATAACATTCTTGTAACTTTTCCCGTGAACAGGCGTTTATACTACCCTTCCACATTTTATTATTATAAGAGGATTTGATAAGGGGATAAAAGCAACTTCTGGGTACCAGTCCCCGGGGTAGAACTAATAGAAAATTTCATTTATTCTTGCCTCCTGTTCTGCTCCCCTTTTATCAATTACCTCCACCTTCAAATTTGATGGGAAACAACTTTATAGGAGTCTGGCTCTCTGCAGACTGACCTTAGTTGAAGGTTCTATAAGGTTCATAGAATCCAATTCCAGAGAGGACACATACACGGCAAGTCTAATTTGAGTAGTCCAGGGGCAAAGACAACTGTAGCAGCCCACAGGATTTCTCTGATGTTTTGCCTCAGCCTTACATGTTATGTTCTTAGCCTTTGCAAGTGCCTGGAGTCTATTAGGGCAAATAGAATAATAACCAGCAATTTCTTTGTCTGCCAAAGACATTCTTAATACTGGTGAGGTGAATAGTTGTTACTGGTGCAGATTCCCATTTTCCGAGCTATGGTTACTAGCTGATTTCCTCACTGGGCTTCCTAAACCCTAATTTGATCCTGAAATTTGTATGACCTTGGTGGTGGATGAAATGCTAATATATTGCAGTTGAGCATAATATTGGATTGGGGCCAAACTGAAGAGTCAAATGCCATGTATTTAAACTGGGTGACCTTTGAAGAAATTATAAATGATCCTGATTGTGTGTAAGAGTTACTTGCTTACTATTTTTTGAATATGTACATTAATACTATAATTAAAATTTTCAGACCTCTCAGTTTTAAGACTGTGAAAGGTTCAATTATGAATTTTCCGCAATACAAGATTTGACATTTATTGCCCTAATCCTTAATTTCATTTTACGACTACAAAATGAAATAGTTAAAGCTAGAATGTAGGTATAAGGATTATTTAAAAACATTGGTTCTGAGCATGCAAGTGCAGATTATATAAAGGTGAATATAAAGATTACTCATTTTTCTCATAAGCTTGTCTGAGTAGCAATTAGAATTACACACACAAAAAAAGGTTGAGGTATTTGCTGTTGTTAGTTATAGGTCTGCAAATGTATTTTAAGAGAGTGATTCCCTTTTACATCATTTATAATTGTGAAGTCATTTCACTTTGAACGAAATGTTGATACTCTGATCATGCCCACTTAAAGCTTAAAAATATTTTAAAGCGATAAAAACATTGTGGATCAAAATAGAATGTGCTTAGAGCATATTTTTTTTTCAGGACTTGAACTCTGATTTTCATAATTTTCTGGGATGCATATGATGATATGCAGTTTTTTTTTTAATAAAAAAGGCATTGTCAAGAGTCTGGCTTACATAGGTGAGCAAGATGTTTTATGGACTCCCTCCGGGTGTCACAGTACAGCATGGACTCATGGGCCAGCTGTATGTAGTGTGGGCACGGAGCTGGAGGGTCAGGGCCCTTCTCTGTAGAGGACACGGCGTGCCTTCCAGTATGTAAAGGACTACTGTTGCAAACGGGAGGGAAAGTCGGGCACAGAAACAATTCGTCAGGTAAAGCCACCCAAACCTAATTCAGTGGGCAGGCACTTGCAGAAAACTCCCTGTCAGTCATACATGCAGTGCAGCAAGAAGTGAGGATGAGCGGTCCTTATTCCAGCGCCTGGGGAATCCAGCTCACCGCAGCGGTACCGAGTCACCATCAAGGCTCCTTTCAAGACGAAAAAGTGTCAGCTTTGTGCCCTTGCTGCAAGTGTGTCTCATTAGCTTGACCTTAGTCTAGGGCAACTGTGGGTGGGACAAGGAAACGACCCTTTAAAAGGGGCCTGAGTGGGGCTCTCAGGAGCTCCCTCGGCTCCCCAGCAAGCCCCCACCCCCTTCTGCCTCCAGCACCTGCTCAGCCCTGGGCGCTGGGCATCAGGAACTGCATGCAGTGTTGTCCCTGGTTTGGAAAGGAAGAAAAAAAATGTTCTGACTGTTGGTTGAAAATCAGGTAACAGTTCAGTGGGTGAGCGAAACTTCATTCTAAGAGGGCCGGGGAAGGAATGCTGTCTCCCAGCAGCAGGCAGGAGAAATTGCTGCTGAAAAGCTCACCTCTCCAGGGAGGAATCAGATATCAGACTTCGCCAAGCCCCAGGTCCAACCCTGAAGGTCCCACCTACCTCGCCCCCACCCAGCCCAGCTTTGTTCCATTGCAAGCTTGCCTCAATCAAGCCCGGGCTTTCTCGAACCCATCCGGGGCTGAAGGAGAAAGAGAGCGGGGAGGAAGGCTGCAAACAGGGTGGGGGAAGGAGGAGGGGGGATTGCTAGAGACACCAGAGGCAAGGAAGGAAGGGGGGTGGGGGCCAGAGGACTAAGCTTAAGCGGTGCTGCCTGCTTCCCTTTGATTTGATGGCCTTTATTCCTCCTAATTGGATCACATAGGAAGTCTCTGGCGGCCCTGGGTTTCTGGGATGCTGATTTTCCCCAGACCGGCAGCAGCAGCGGCTATAGAGTGGGGCTAGAGGGTGGGGAAAGGGGAGGAAGAGAGCAGCAAGAGAGAGAAAGAAAGAAAGAAAGAACGAGAAGGAAGGGAGAAGAGGAGGGCGCAGGAAAAAGAAGAAGAAGAAGAAACAGCAGCAGCAGCAGAAGAAGAGAGCGTGGGAGAAGGAGGCAGGAGAGCAAGAGTCTCGGGATTGGAGGGGCAAGAAAGAGAAAGAGTCTGCGGAGCAGCGCCGCTGAGGGAGAAAGTGAATGAGCGCCCCAGAAGGACAAAGAGGAGTGGTTGGGGTGGGGGCGGCGGCGGGGAGGGGCCGCGCGCCTCCCTCCTCCCGCGCGGGTCCTGCGCGCGGTGATGCTGATGCTGATGCTGGGCGGGCAGGCACCTGCTGCTCTGTCATGATTCAGCTTTCGGCCGCCGCGCCACGACCACAGGATGCTGTTGCTACTGGCGCTGCTGCCTCTCCTGCCGCCGCCGCTGCTGCCGCCGCCGCCGCCGCCGCTGCTCCTGTTCTTGCTTTTACTTCTCCTGCATGACAGTTGTTTCCTCCATCTGGGCCGACAGCAGCTCCCGATGCTGGAGGTGAGGAACATGCCTTTCAGTTTGGGCTACTGGTTTACTTAATCCACCTCTGCGCTCTGCTCCCGTCTCGTCTCGTCTCTTTCTCTCTCTGTCTGTCTCTTTTTTTTTTTTGTTTGTTTGTTTTGGTTTTTGGCCACCCATCCCCTGGACCTTCCGGGATGGTCTGGAGAAGAAGCCTTTAAAAGAACTGCCAAAGTGGTCCAGGCGCAGCAGGAAAAGAATTACCAGGTGACTTTGATTTGCTAGTTGCTAGAAGCTTTTCCCACCCACCCCCACCCACGGCCTTTTCTCCCGAACTCCTCTTGCTCTGGATAATGGCCTTGGACTTGGAGGACTTATCGATTTCCCCCTGTAAGATGCTGTCTCATTGGCTTGGGGGGGGCTTTGCATGGTAATGGACCGCGAGAGAGCCCAGGCCTTCTGGAGGTGAGCCGATGGAGATTTATTCCCCAGACATGTCCGAGGTCACTGCCGAGAGGTCCTCCAGCCCCTCCACCCAGCTGAGTACAGACCCATCTCTCGATGGGCTTCCGGCAGCAGAAGACATGCCCGGGACCCAGACTGACGACGGGAGAAGCCCGGGGCTCCTGGGCCTGGCGGCTCCCTGCTGTGTGTGCCTGGAAGCCGAGCGCCTGAGGGGTTGCCTCAACTCAGAGAAAATCTGCATTGTCCCCATTCTGGCCTGCCTGGTGAGCCTCTGCCTCTGCATTGCTGGCCTCAAGTGGGTCTTTGTGGACAAGATATTCGAATATGACTCTCCAACTCACCTGGACCCCGGGGGGTTAGGCCAGGACCCTATTATTCCGCCCGACCCGACGGCAGCCTCAGCTGTGTGGGTACCATCTGAGGCACACACTTCACCTGTCTCTAGGGCGCAGTCTGAAACGGAGGTTCAAGTTACAGTGCAAGTTGACAATGCTGTCGTGGCCTCCGGGCCGCCCGCAGGGCCCACCCTGAAGAATCGAGCTTTTGCGTTTTCTTTCCTGCCTTCCACTGCACCAGCCTTCCTTTCACCCACACGGAACCCTGAGATGAAAACACCCAAGTCAGCAACTCAGTCACACACCACAGAAACCAATCTCCAAACTGCTCCTAAACTTTGTAAGTAGAGAGTGAGCCGATGCTGAGTGAGGAGAAGAAGGGGTGGGGGGTTGCTCCAGGTCTGACGAGGCAGCGGCCGCCCTCTCGGCTGGCAGTTTCAGTGCATGGGTCTGTGTCAGCACCTTCAGCGAGACTGGGGTGCTCAGGGTGGCAGAGAATAGGAGGATCCTGCAAACTTCTGGCAGAAACCAGTACCCTAAAACAGCAGTTTCCTCCAGCTGGTGAATCCTGAGTGGGGATACCCAAAACGTCAGCCTCTGCTAGTCCTGCTGAAATCGAAGTGAATTCAGCTTATTTCAGACACTTTAAAAAAGTAAGACATTAACCCGTTATGTGTCAATGTGACCTCCTTAGAGCAAGGAGGGTTTGTGTCCTCTCTTTACCCGCCCTCCCCCATCCCCCCTGTAAATGGTCTCTTGTTTCCTTGACTTCCCTTCTGACCCTCTCCCTCTCTACAGCCCTAGGCTCCTTGTTGTCTTGTCCCATCTCTTCCAGATTCCCAAGCCCCCCCTTCATGCCCCCCACATTTGTACTTCGTTGGTTCTTTTGATCTTCATCAAGTCTTTGCACATCACCTGTGCTCATTTTCCATCAGTGCTACACTCTCGCCGTCTTGTCTAATTGTGCTTCTGGGTCCTGAGCATTTAGGAAGGACAGTTTTTATGTTGCTCAGGACACAGTGGAATTCTGCATGAAAGGATTTCTCCCGCTTAATCTTGTCTGCTATAGTCAAGTGCTTCAAGAGCTTCTTGGGCACTCATTAAAGAGTACAAGTCCAGCAGTAAGGTACATTGTTTTTTCAGGCACATGTCATTTTTGCCCATCAGACTGCAGCACTGAGCACCCGAGTTGAATAACGTGTGAGTGAGGAGAGCTCGTGCTCTTGAAACAAGACAGATTGGCAGGGTACTGTGTGTCCTGGGTCATCATAATAGACAGTGGACAAGGATGAAACCATGACTGGTCAGATTGCTCTCAAAAGATTTTTGTAACTTCAAGAAAATATTACTTATTTAGATCTGTTCTCCTCTCACTTTTTACCAGGTATGAGTATGGCATTAGTGGAAAACGAAAAGATTTTGGTCTTCAATAACACGAGTAAAATTTATTAAAGGAGATCTGGGGGTTAAGAATTCTGTGTGATGAAATACCCCTTCTAGTTTTCCCTTTAGGTAGTGAAGAATAAAGACGATCTTTTCCAGATATTATGGCCAGGATGAGATAAAGCTGTGTGTTGTAGAGAAACTTGATTTGTGCTTGTGATTAGAGATTATTTTATACACCCCTGATTTAGCAGCAAAGATTTTTTTTTAAAGAGGCTTGTTTTTCAGGTGTAATTAGGAAGAACCTTCTTTCTGCAGACACTGCTTCGTAGCTCTGTTAAATCCCTGAAGCATCATTAAAGGTCTGACAGACATCACTGCATTTGCTGCCTCTTCCCACCTGGCAAAGTGACCGGGAAATAATACCCAGATGAAATGACAGGCTATAAAAAGCAAGTGTGGATCCTGCAAAGAGAAGCAGAATTTACCGGGAAGGCAAGGTTACTTATTGGTCTTTCTCACTTTAAATTTGTCTTGACTTAAAAATGTGCCCAAGCAGGTTTAATTGTGCAGAAACAAAAGGGGGACCTTTTGCAAAACTCTTCAATTAGATTTTTCAGATTTTCATCTAAAAAAAAAAACAGACAAAGAAACAGGAAAACCTTTTCGTGTCTTAGGACCACGTCAGAAAGTATCTTGTGACATTTTGAGAGTTTATTTTGGTAGTAAAAATTTCTACTAAGTGTTTTAATAGATTATACATTCCATATAGTTTTTTTTTTCCTCCATTCTTTTTTTACCAAGCCAGGCATTGATTTTTGTGGCATTTGCATTGAGTGGAAAAGATTTACTGCTGCCTAAAAGCATCACTAGTGGCCAGTGCTGGCCAGACACACAGCTGCAGCTTCTCAAGTACGTTGGAGATAAGCCTGGAAAAGCAGTCTGGGAAGTAGTTTTCCCCAGAAAAGTTAGGGATAGACAGTTGGTTAACACTTTGCAGTTGATAGTATTTTCTGTGTGGGAAACTGTTAATTTTGGAAATGAATTGGTCCAATGTGCCTTGTTTTCAGACACTTATAATTGGCTGTTTGGATTGTTTAAAAAAGCTTGTCACCATTGAATAAAGGAAAGCAGGAAATAAGTGAAACCTCGAAGTAGATTGTAATTCCATAGTTTCTTTATACGTCCCCCTTCAGCCAGCAAAGTATTGACTAATCAGAGAGAATCAGAGCTCCTTTCATTATGTGTATTTTTGGTTTTGGACATGAAGTCGGCTGTCAAGACTTGCATTATAGAATGACATTATCATATCTGAAGCAGACTCTTCAGTGGTCGCGGGACTCCATCCTCTTTTTCAGTCTGTCTCAGCAGACTCAGCACATTATGCACAGTGCTGGACCCTTCAAGGTCAGAGTCTGTGGAGGGCTAATTGATTCTTCTTTATTCTGGAGCCTGGAGAGAGCAGGAGAGAGATGGTCCTAGTCACTGTGTCTGCGTTGATTCCCCAAACCCATCTGCTTACTAAATATTAGGCTTTTATTCAGTAAATACTAGAATTACTCCCTTGCTGACTCTTTATACATCATTCTTTGTCTTTATTAGAACAGGAGGCAAATGTAATGTTTTAAATTGCAGCAAAGTTTACTATGTCAGATTTTCCAGAATGGGTATTTATTTCATAAGATAATTGATTTTATGTGTACTCTATCAATCTAGGCATGCATATAGATCATAAAAAATCTAATACAAGATTTAAATTAAATATACATATGCATATAGCTATGTGGATTTCTGTATGTGGTTAGCAGTGGTTTCCTGTTACCAGTCATCATATTCCTATAATAATTATTGTCTTTTAGTTATTTTGTGAGGTTTCTTTTTCTTTTCTTTATTGTGGGAAGAGAACAAACCCAGGCCTCGCATATGGGAAATGTGCTCTATCACTGAATTGCACGTGTCCCCAGAATAGTTAAGCTTTTATTTTTCATTAAGTCAGTCACATACTATTTGACCCAATAGTTAAGCATGGCTTTTTTTTTTCCATTTTCATCAGGTAACATACTCTTTGAACCGTTCTTTCTTTGCCTTTTTTGGGTAACGTTTCTTTTATTTATATGGAAGCACTTACTCAGGTTGATTGCAAATTTACATTGCTGTAAAGAAGAACTGATTAATTAAACTGCAGCCAGGTCACCATCATGCTCTCTGGAAAGACAGTGTAGTTTTGAATGGGAGAGCCTGCTTGACAACATATGGGTGGGAACATAACTGTATTAGTATTTTCATCATAGACCAAATTTGTTTTGCTTTGTATTAGATCCTTGTTTGGGGTGGGCTGCAATGCAAACCATTGTTACCACAGTGACAACGTGAGTCATGACCATTTGCTAAAGCTCAACCTGATCAATTAAACGCACCACAGTATGTATTCCCTTCTGTCTAAAAATCACAGTCATGGCACACCAAGTAAGTTCCTCTAGTTGCTAACGATTCTGCTTGGAGTGATTACAGAATGGTGATTTCAGTTACCCTTTTGACATTTTGCCTACAACATTTCAAGCTACAAGGAAGAGATTCTCATTGTGGTGGGGAATGTGAGCTCTGAAAGACTTCATGAAATTCTTGAATTAAAATTTACAAAATACTGAAAGGTTTGGTAAAAACCCCAAAGAGTGGAAAACAGAATAGTGTCCCATTTCCCAAAATTAACCCGTCCATGCAGTGCAGTCTCTGCTGTCATCTTTTCTCTGCCTTAGAGATGCAGAACAGACTGTTTCCGGTGGTTTAAGTGACATTACTGACAAGGAAGAACTTTCAGTGGAACTCAGTCAAGTGTGCACCATGCAGACTCGGAAGAGTAAACGTTGCTCCTGCTTTCTTGTTTCCTCTAGACAGTGTTCATCTGGCTTTTGAAACAGCTTGTGTTTTCCAGGGTGAGTTCTTTTCCAACGTGTAGCAGATGGCTCCGTGGCTCACCTCTTTCAGGCACGTGATACATGGACTGTTTCTTCTTACTCCTTCATGACATACTCAGATCAAGTTCTCTTCCTTCCTCCACCAATTCCCATCCTTCAAATTGTTCTTGAGTCTTCCTTGCTTTTCTAATTATGCCTCCATTTTTTACTTTATGTGTCAGTATTTCATTGCAGTCTAAGAAATTAAAGTATCCTCATCCTTTCTTTCAAATACAGATTTTACTGTATTTGAATACTGAATAGCATTTATGTGTATTACAAAAGCTTCAAAAAAATCTAGACTGTGGACAATATACTGAATTATTACTGACAGATTCACTTCAAACTTCTGTCATATTTTTATCACCCCCTCCCACCTGTCCCATTGTATACCTTTTGTAAATTTCTCTGTTGACACTTTTTATGTGCTTGTAAAAATTAGCATTTCTGCATTCCTGGAAAAATTGTATCTTTCAGGGTGTCTGTCTTAATTTTTTTCCTTCCCATTTACTTTTTAGTAATACATGAGAGGATCTTTTTAAACCATGAAGAAAGAGATCGTTTGTAGGTTGAAAATCTGACACATAAAGAGATTACAACTTGTCGTGGGCCTGGAGAAATATTCCCAGGGGGTAGGAATTTGTCCTCCATGCAGCTGACCCCAGTTCGATACCCAGTAGTGCCTATGGTCCCCAAGAAGCATCAGAAGTGATCCCTAAAGGCAGAGCCAGGAATAATTCATGAGCACAACTGGGTGTGACTCTCTCTGTCTCTCTGTCTCTCTGTCTCTCTCTGTCTCTCTCTGTCTCTGTCTCTCTGTGTTTGTGTGTATTGTATGTACATATAATATGCACATACATATTCACAAGGATTTTTTGTTTTACTCTCAGAAATGTTATAATCTGCTGCTACAGTGTAGTTTTCAAGTTGAATAAACAGTTGAATTCATGTCATTCACATGAAAACTGTGGAAGTATGTAATAGTTCTGGGTCATGTGAAACAGTTATTGCTTATTGCAATCTTTACTGCAGTGAATATAGTCCTGTGTGATAAGCATTAGGTCTGGTGTGTGTATGTGTTTGTGTGTGTGTATGTGTGTGTGTATGTGTAACTGATCATCTGTAATTATAGAACTTCATATATTGGACATTTGTCAAGATTATCTGAGTGACTTGTAGCATGAGAAATTTCAGATTTTGAAGAGGAAAGTGACTTGTCCAGGACAAATGCCGCTAATTAATGGCCACACTGAAGCTAAAGCTGAAGTGATACTTTCTTTTCTTTTCTTCTACCCTTATTTTCTTCTCCAAATGGGTTTCAGCATTTATATGAAAATAGTGTATGTTATTTCCATTTAAATTACTTTTGTATTCTGCTCAATATTTAAACCTTAATTAGTAAAAAATGTTATTCCTCTGTCACAGATACCATATTTAGAAGATAGAATATCTCCTCTGTAATTTTGAGCTGTGTAATAGAGATTGGCTTTCCACAGGGTTGGACACGCCCCCTCCCAAAAGCATAGTATACATGTATTCACACACACACACGCACACATGTATATAAACATTAGCAGAGTTTAACAATCAAGTGCTATCAACTGCAATGTGCTATTCATTTGGAAAGGATTTTGTTTCTTTTTTTTATAAATATTTTCAAGCAATGGGCCTTTTGAGAGAAACTTATGCAGTGTCTCATGGATCTGTTAGAGCTTTTAAATGAGATACCAGAAAACACCAATCCCGGATTACAATATAGTAAGGATGAAACCAGCATTCGTTTTCTCCATCATTTTACTTTGATCATCCTTCCTTACTTTATTCTTGTCCTCCTTTAATCCTTTTAGAGTGGTTTTCTAGCAAACTTGGGGAATTGAGGGAGTTTTAGAATTTATGATATGAGCTGAAGAGGTATCATAGTGAAGTGTGCATTTGACTGAAAGTTGACATCACTATTTTTCAATACTGCTTACTTCTGTAACCTTGAACCAATTACTTCACTTTTTAAAAATTAGTTATTAGGGGCTGGAGAGTTAGTACAGTGAGTCAGATGCTTCTTTGCATGTGGTCAGCTCAGGTACAATCCTTGCCACCCACATAATCCCCTGAGCCCTGCTAGGAATGATCCCTGAGCTCAGAGCCAGGAATAAGCTCTGAGCACCAACAGGTATGGCCCAATAACCAAAAAATAAGTAAAAGGAAAGAAAACAAAAGATACTAATTTTTATGTCTAAGAATATATGCCTGTTAATACCTAAAACTCATAAAATTGTACTTAGCTACTCTGCATGAAAAAATTATCTGCAAGTATGACAGGCCCTTAGGAAATATATATATGTATATATGTATATATACAAACACACGCAAATTCACAAATATCAAAGAGTATAGGAATAAATTGTGATTATTTACTTGCATAGAACTTAAAATGGTATAGAACTCTAATAATTTGAGCCCTGAGTCACTAATGAAACATTTCCCCAGTAAATACTGGCTAGAATATTTAAATTATTATTCACTAGTTAGTATAAAAAATTCTGTGTGAGGGACTTTCCTATCAACAGACTGATAAGAAGTTATTTGTGAGAGACAGATAGTAACTAAACGATGTTTGGTAAGAAAGGGCCTTCTTTGAGAAGTTAGGGGGAATGAAAGGAATCCATATAGCTTAGATGCAGTGTTGGGAAGAATTGGGCTGAGATGACATGGATCCTTCTTCATCTGAATGTAAATTATATTCCCCTAAATTTTCATTGTTCCAAAATGGTATTTCCAGACCCCAGATGATATAGATTATATTGATTTAGCATTCCACAAAACCCTTGAAAATGAAAGATAATATAGAATATTTTTTAACCATTTTTATAGCTATACTGGGATTTACAATACTGCTAATTACACTTTTCTGTCATACACCATTCCAGTACTGCACCCCTCAATAGAGAGCCTGCTTCCTTCCATCAGCATCCCAAGGACAGTTCCCAACCCCCCACTCCCATGTTAGCTTAGTTCTGTAGACAAAATCTTCAGTTCCAATGACTTTGAACTTTTTGTTGTTATCTTGCCATATTTCTTTTTTATTCCACATATGGAAGAGATCTCTTTTTGTGCATGTGTAAATGTTGTTACAACTACTCGTATACAGCTGAATAATGCAAATCTCCTAAAACTCCACAAACACGTAAATCAGTGATAGATTAATGAAGAGTTTTTCAAAAACTTTTTGTAGAGCTATATAAATTTAAAGAAATAATAGTATGGATAACTCTGCACTTAATTTTGCACTAACCAATCATAGTTCTTTTATGCTGATATATATCATACTCATGATATCATAAATAAAGGGGAAATAATTTGATGATCATAGAGAATTCTGTTAAATTCAAAATGTAAGTCTTATAATTATATTATTATTTATAAACCTACAAAAGTTTTGTGCCATTCAGGACATGTGCACTTAAATGATTATATGCACATATAACCTAGTGGCTTTTCTTGCATACAGATGTAGTTTGTCATTTACAGAAATGCAATCACTAGAAATATGTGAAAACTTTTATGCTTTGGTTTTCTTGATTTTTACTAATTCAAGCACAGACATTTACTGCAGAAATTGGAATCAAATCAATATTTAGACAATGAGGCAGCCCTCTTTATGGGAAAATATTTAATAACAATCTAAGACAAATTTTGTGTGTGTAAAGGGATTTCCGACTCTACAATAGGAAAAAGCTGAGAGACTTTCTGTACTAATAAAGTTTGGTAGACTAATGAAAAACTTTCCTACCTTAAATACTTTTTGTTACTTGCCAAAACTATAGTGTAATTTAAGACTTGGTTTACAATAATTTCAGTGATTTTTGAGCTACTGTTATCGCAGATGAAAGGAAAATTGGCAAATTCTACCTTAATCATAAATTAGTCTAGAATTTAATACTCATCTCATACTCTAATAAAATATTTTATAATATTTATTTTATCTTAAAAGCTCATAATTTAAAATTGAACAAATATATGTATTTACATACCTCTTAAAATATGACAAAAGCAATACTGAGACAGTAATACTAGGTCATGACAGTTGTCATCAAAAATAAGGGTAAATAGGCAAATTACCCTAGAACTCAAGTCTTGGCACCCGTACTGGTGTCAAATAACGATGTGGCTTTATTTCTCTAGATATTCGCCCTTCTCCTTTCCTTTGTTTCCTTCTGATTTGCTAACCCAGTTTCTTTTCTCTGTCTCATGGTCCACCATGTTTGCAGTGATCTCACTTGTGTGTGTCTTTTCAGTTCTGCCACGCTGCTGTAAAGCCAGTGCATCAGAGATTAGGGAGCAGATGGTTCAGCCGTGTGGTTTCTTCCTAGATGGGTTGGGGGAGAGTGTGAGCGAGACCTTAACCACAGACGTGAATACTATTAGCCTGATGACTTTCAACGTTGCCTCTTCCTTTGCTAAGTAACAGGAAGTATTTGTTTTATGAAATATGTTGGTGTCACAGTAATAAAAGCTCCATAAATAAATGGAATGTTCTAAGGACAGTAGAATTGAACTCTTGTTAGCATTTGTTTGTAATCCCTTGGTGGAACTTCCTGGGTCATAATTGCTTGCTCTTCTGGGAGCAAAAGGAATCAGTAACCATTGATTGTTACATGATGCTAAATATTGCCTACACAGCAAATCTGGAGAATGATTAGCAGCAGCCTTCGCCATTACCACTGGGATCTCTCGTCACCATCATCCTTAAAGTAACGGGGCTTTGACTTTCTCCATCAAACAGCTCTTAAGATTTTTTCAGAAAAGAGCAAAAACGATGTTATGAGATCTTGTGAGGTCTTCTGTTTATGTAGAAAACAAAAACAGTAGCTAAAATAATTTCTTTCGTCTTTTGATCTTGTCAGTTCAATGATAACAGGGAAATCTCTAGAAATTAACTCTTGCTCAGGAAGGTCAGTTTCATATAACCTGTGTTCCTATCATTTTAATTGAACTGCATTTGGGAACCTGGAATTTACAGGATTATTGTCCTGTGTGTCTGCTATTTATTAAGT
This sequence comes from Sorex fumeus, assembly GCF_029834395.1. NCBI lineage: Eukaryota > Metazoa > Chordata > Mammalia > Eulipotyphla > Soricidae > Sorex > Sorex fumeus. Next base: position 27,966,346 of record NW_026606090.1, on the reverse strand, counting down.
ATACTATGCATTAAAGAATTAGGAGTGAGGCTTGAGAGAGGGTACAGCAGGTAAGGTGCTTGCCCTACATGTGCCAACCCCAGTTCTAGCCTCTCACTGCATGTGGCTCCTGAGCACTGTCATGGTGCTCCCTGAGCACAGTGTTAGGAGTAAGACATGAGAACAGATTATATAAATGTATATTCATATATTCAACTGTTAATATTTAGCTATTGTTACATATATAATGTGCTGTAGCAATAGCACAGTGGGTAGGGCATTTGCTTTGCACATGGCTGACCCGGGTTCGATTCCACAGCCCCTCTCGGAGAGCCCGGCAAGCTACTGAGAGTATCCCGCCCACACAGCAAAGCCTGGCAAACTCCCTGTGGCGTAGCTATATGCCAAAAACAGTAACAACAGGTCTCACAATGGAGACGTGACTGGTGCCCTCTCGAGCAAATCGATGAACAATGGGAAGACAGTGCAGGGCAGTGCTATTACATATATAATATATGTATATAATGGATATGTTCTACACATATTATGTATATTTATATTATATGCATATATATGATACACATATATACTATATATACAAGTATGTATATATTAATGTGTATATTATATGTTCTGATAAGAACTTTTATCAGAACTTTTTTTTTATGACATCTTATTGTCTCATTCCTACTTTGGATAAACTTGCAGGCTATCGAATGTAGCCTGCCTACAGGGCAGAGTCTGGCAAACTCCCCGTGGCGTACCAAATATGCCAAATACCAGTAACAATCGCACAGCGGGTAGGGCGTTCACCTTACAAGCGGCCAACATGGCCGACCCGAGTTCGATTCCTCCGCCCCTCTCGGAGAGCCCGGCAAGCTACCGAGAGTATTCGATATGCCAGACACAGTAACAACAAAGTCTCCAATGGAGACGTTACTGGGCCCGCTTGAGCAAATCGACGATCAACGGGAGGGGCCTTTTACTTTTACCAGTAACAATGATGGGTCTCATTCTCCTAAATAGCCTTGAATATAATCTCAGGGCTAGGATGAAAGAGACGTTACTGGGGCCTGCTCGAGGCAATCGACGAATAACAGGATGATGAAATGAAAAAAATGAAATGAAAAAAATTATATGTAGGGCAGTCTTTAACTTTTAAAATTTCATAGAGGGATTAGTTCTAAATTGTTGAATTTTTTAGATATTGATCTGTCAGATTAAAACTGTGATTATATCTTTTGGAAGTAGAAAAAGTTTAATAATCTATAATACCTGATAAATGGAATTTATTGAGTATGGGATCTTTATAAGGTCGATTACTGAAATTTCTTGAGGACACAGTGGGCTCATTGTCTTAAATATTGTGATCTTATTAGGACATAGTGAACTATAATAGGAATTATAATCTCAGGCTGATACATAAATAGTAGTTGAATTATTGTATAACCAAAATTAGAATTTCAGAGCTTCAGGACATTAGGGAGACAATTTAAGCAAATATTTTCTTTTAATGCCAAAAAACAAAGCCCACCAGGCTCAAAAATGTTGAAGTCCTTGCCGGAAAACGAGAAAATGCAGAGATTTTAAAGCACAGTTTATGCTTTTATCTACCAAGTCACTTTACAGTCAGTTTATGTCGATAATTTTAAAAACTTCTTTTATAGTTTTGTTCTCTTAATGGGATTTGCAAATCAAGTTTTATACAGGTTAAACAAGCATTTAAATAAAAGGCAAAATTCTCTCAATTTTCTCTTGAGAAAATTCATAAGTTTTGATGATCCAAAACTGTGATCTGAGTGTCGGAGGTGTCTGGTGAAGAAGATATGCTTCTTAAGTCCTGTTGCTTAGATTTAAAATAACTGGACTTAGTTCATAGTTAATATTTTTGGTTTACTTTGGTTTTGGGGGCCACACCTGGTGATGCTCACGGGTAATTACTGGCTTAGCACTTAGAAATTTACTGGCAGAGGTTTTGGGGGGACTATATGGAGTGTCAGGAATCAAACCTGGAAAGGTTCTGTGCAACACAAGCGACCTACCCACTGTGTCATTACTCCACCCAGGTCCTAGATGTCTCATCTGCTTACCTGGTCATTCTTTCATAATATGTAGAATGGGGATAATAAATACCTAGAGGCTGATAATAGTACAGAAAAGAAATTTATTTTTTAGAACATACCAACTCTAAAAATTAGCAGTGCCCTTCATCTCTTACAAAATTATTTTGAGTAATCTTTGATTCATGCAACAGACATTAATTTTATTTCTTAAGTTCACCATAGCTGACACATAACAAATGAGTGTTTTCGATCTTCACATCACTGGATAGCACCAACCCAACGTTCTGCCTAGACTAACTTCCACTGCCTGGACTATGTTCTAATCAGTGCAGTTCTTCCAAAAATATTACTTTTACCCCTCTCCATTCTTTTGCTATTCTTTTACTATTACCATAAATGTTTTCTTCATAGTGTCTCTACCTTGCTACACATTTGTGCTGAGAAATTCTTATTTATTCTCCTCAGATTCTGTGGCACTTGCTATATTACTTGTAATTAGTGAAAAGTTTGTGAGTTAGAGTTACAGCTCATTTCTTTTTTGTGCCAAGTACAGTGTCTAGCAAAATACAAAATCAGTATCCAATGTGTAAATTTTTTTGAGTAAAGTTTCAGGGACACGGGATTAATATATTTAGAGTAACTTTGGAAGGAAGAAATTGATCTGAAACCATATCTTAGATTTCTAAAATTTAATTTGGAATTTAATATAGAATTTTGTCATTACAGCTTTTATTGGGACTTGATTCTAGGCTTTTTAATGATTTGCAAAGACTGTATATATTGTGTTCTACAAAATTCGCGTTGTGAAGTAGGAGACTTTACATTAAGGAATTTTATTTAATGATAATGTAATGCTTAATACCACAGATTTTGGGACCAGATTGGGCAGGTTCGTATCTAAGCTCTGTCTATCTAAGTGACATTACTAGTGATATAAAATATTGGTGCTATTATTTGTTTGGCTGTCAAGTGATAACAATGATCGTACTATTCTCATGGGGTTGTTAAGAGGATCGAATGAATTAACACATTTGGGCTAGTCCCTAACACATTCACACTATGTAAGTAGGCACTACCATTACTACACATTTGAAAACTGAATCATGATTCCTTAAACTCCAGATTTGTTATTTGCTCTTGCCATAGCTATGACCAGAATGCCAAGGATCATATTGATATATATGCTATTTTGGTTTGATTTATTCACGTAACTTTTCCTCCATAATTACCTATGTCACTGTCATATCCCCATTGTTCTCAAGCATTAGGAGAACTTGGAAGTGAAATCATAAGTCTCCCTGTCAGCCAAGAAATGGAACTACCTCGTTTAAAGAGAGAACACCAGCTTCAATCACAAAATTTTATTTCTTGACCCTGCTGTGTGCAATCATATGTGTGCACCGTCAAGTTTATTGACTGATATATAATCTGTTTTTTTTTTTATGCGAGTCCACAAAGATAAAGAACTTCAGGTAATGTTGAAGCACAATCACAGACTCACACGTGCTTTCATTTTAGCAGAAATCTCCTCGTTATCCATCGCAATCACTAACATAATGTGATCATTGTTGTTGCCCGTGATGGGATTGTATCTGAACTTTATTAACAGGCTCATAACAGAATCATTGACATTTTATATATGTAAGAGTTCAGGTACAAATATTTAACTCCACTTCCAAGGATACAATATATAAATCTGTGTGAAATATTTTATATTTTCATAGTTAATAAGTGAGAGAGGCTGCTCTAAAATGGGGGTGCTGCCTCACTGTGCTTCTTTTCAACGTCTCATGCTACTTCCTTTTGCCAGTCACACCCAGTGATGCTCAGGACTTATTCCTGACTCTGAACTCCAGGATAACATTGCTGGTTTCAGGGAACCATACGTGGTGCCAGGGATCAAACCTGAGTCAACAACATACCAGGAAAGCTCCCTGCCACTGGATTACTGCTCTGGCTCTCATGCTTCATGCTACTTTTCTTAGATTAGATTGTTTTTAAAGATCTGGAGAAGTTTATTTTCTTCCATACTTCCATATTTCAAAGGAATCAATAGGCGAATATTTTCTTGTTTAGGACCCTGGTGAATTGTATGGAAAAAATAGTCTCTGTGAGGTTGTCGGAGTCATGAGTGAGAAGCAAGACAGTTTTTTTAGAATGACGAGCACGTGGAGAGGGTAACAAGTAGTTATGCAAAAACTGAAAGAAATTAGAGAGTTCATCATGTGGAAATGGGGAGGGAAAATCATCCAGGCCTATGAAATGGGCTGGGGCAGGAAGAAGAACCACAGACCAGATGTGGCTTCGGTACAGTGTCTGAGGAGAAGATGGTTAAGAGATGACCTCAGAAGAGGGCTGGGGGCCTGACTAGGTAATACCTGGCTTGCAGGTAAGACCTGTAAGAATGGTGACGCTCTGACTCTGATTCTCACACCAAGGTGGGTAGGGAGTCACCATGGACATTTTGGAAGTGATGTGACTCAGTAGGCCCTGGTTTTAAAGGAATCACTGATGGCTCTGGGGAGAATAGATTATGGAGAAGGTTAATGATAGAGATCAAGCAGAAGATTTTTCAAGCATGGCTGGAAGAATGAGGCATTTTAAGCACAAAATTAGAAAACTAGTTTGATTGGTATGAAGGAATTTGTTAATAGCTCAAGTATATTAAGCAGGCGTTGTGTGCTTTCTGATTTACATCCAGTCTTTACATAAAAACGGTGAGCTATTACTGTCTTTTAGTAGAAACTGGTGGTGCAGAAAACAATCATGCTCTAGACATTAAAATAATAAGCATGGTAATGATTGATAATCTAAGTGGCGCAGGAGAACAGAGGAACAAAAACATAGGTATGGAGAGAATATGTAGAAAGATTTCCATAGGACTAATTGAATGCAAAGAAGGAAGGAAAGGATTCTGCACACATTATGATTTGGTGGCTTTAAATGAGTAAATCTCTGAATGATAACTTTATGCATTTTTTAGCATGCATTTATTTCTACCAACTCTCTATTAATGTACCAACTCAGTATGTGTATGATAGGAAGTAACTTGCGCCCTGATTTCCAGAAAACATTCACGCCTTCCTGATGAGACCACTAACAAAAATTAAAATTGATAAAATATAGAACTTAAAGGCATTTTATTCTGTTCTTGATTTTATTCACTATTGCAAATAGGTCAAAATCACTTAGTATGTGTGCTTTTTAAAAATAGTTGCCGGTAATTATATACTGTGATTTATTTTCATATAAAAATTACATACTGAATTTGCAATTAGCTCATACTTTTTGCATAATGTGTCTATAGTCTGTTACTGCACATGATAAATTCTTTCATGTTAGTGATTCTATGTGTACAGTTTGTAATTGTGCAATTATTGCTAAAAAAAGAAAATAGTGCCCAAGAACAGATGACTGGTTAAAGAAACTTTGGTACATTTACACAATGGGGCACTATGTAGCTGTTAGAAAAGATGAAGTTATGAAATTTACATACAAGTGGTACTACATGGAAAGTATCATGTTAAGCGAAATGAGTCAGAAAGAGCGGGAGAGACACAGAAAGATTGCATTCATCTGGGGAACATAAAGCAACAAAAAGTGAGATTAACACCCAGGAATGGCTGAGATTAGTACCAGGAATTTTGCTCCATGAATGGAAGGCCAGCCACACGTTCTAGGTGGAAAGAAGTTCAGATAGAGAAGAGAGCACCAAATGAAGGGTGTTGTGAGGACCCTCCCAGGGTGGGAGAAGCATGCTAAAAGTAGTCTATAGACCAAACATGATTGCCACTCAAAGCCTCTCTTGCAAAACACAGTACCCAAAAGAAGAGAGAGAGAACAAGGGGGAATACCCTGCCACAGAGGCAGGATGGGATGGGGGGGATGGGGGGTGGGGGGGATGCTGGGACCCGTGGTGATGGATGACGGGCACTGGTGGAGGGATGGGCATTTGATCATTGTATAACTGAAACCCAAGCACAAAATTTGTAAGCCTATAACTGTACCTCATGGTGTTTCACTAATAAAAAAAGAAAAAAAAAAAGGCAGATTTTCCAAAATAAAGAAAAAAAAATAAAAAGAAAAAAAAAAGAAAAAAAGAAAATAGGAGCAATAGCACAGAGGGTAGGGCTTTTTCCTTGCTCACGGCCGGCCTGGCCGAGCCTGGTTCAATTCCTCCACCCCTCTCTCAAAGAGCCCGGCAAGCTACTGAGCGTATCTTGTCCGCACAGCAAAGCCTGGCAAGCTACTCGTGACATATTTGATATACCAAACAAAGTAACAACAAGTCTTACAATGAAGACATTACTGGGCCTGCTTGAGCAAATCGATGAACAATGGGAGGACAGTGCAGTGCTATAAAATATTGCTAGTTTTTAATTTTTCTATAAGATTGTCAAATGAAACCATATAATAATTAAATCTTGCAAATTAGTTCATTCAATTTGTTAAAAATATAAATTCAAACCTCAGTATAAGATTTTGGCAGTCTATTAATAACAGCAGTCTCAATTTGTGACTCTTTCATCCTTGTAATTTTTGTGATATATGTATAATGTTGCAGGGTAAGGAATATTTCAAGATTAAAGGGGAAATCAATTGCTTATTCATTTATCAGTTTTGCAGAAGCAGGTGAATGGAAAGAGGCAATATAGTATCTGCTTGACATTGTTCAAAAACAGGCTATTGATACTGGAGGTGTATCACAGAGTGACTGTAGATGTAATTAGTCAATTTTAGCAACGCATCCTTAATTAGTTGGTACAGCACTGTTGCTTGTTAAAATATTAAGCAGACTATCATTTTCATAATCAGTTTTTAAAGTAAAAGGAAAACACTCATAGCAATTAAAGCAATATTCAAAAAAGAAAATATGGTAAAAAAGACATTGAATACACTATTTTTATGTGATTACAATGTAGACTGTGTTCTTTTCAAAGAGGCATTTTCTTTGAACTGAAAATTAACTTGATGCAAAGATTCCTTTTTCTATTCCTTCTTGCATATTGCCTGATTTTGTGTTTCTTGGAAGGGGAACTTGTGAACTGTACTTTTACTTGCAGACATTTAAGAAGAAAGCTGAATTTCCCTATTTTGGTTGAGAAATTAGGAAGTGCCTGGGGATTCCCCCCACCCCTTTTATGCTTATGAAATATGTGTAAAGTCATGTGGAGAGAGACTTCACAGTCACAAGGTCAGAGGAACATGGGGTGGAGGTCAGACAGACGGACTGTTGGTTGGTGTGGCACTTCCTGTCTACCCTCTTGTGACCTGCTTCCAGAAGAAGAAATGGAAATAGCGGTAGCTAAGTGGAAACCATCTCTAGGAACACTACAAGCAGGGATTCCTTTAAGATCCATTGACCTCAAGCTTGCAAGTAGAAACAGCATTTTCATATTTTTAAGGGAAAAAGAGTGTGCTTTCCTACCCCTCTAAAATCAGATTCCTCCTTGAAATGTCGTAATGTCCGAGAAGCACTTGGAAACACCCCAAAGTTCTAGGTGGTTATTTCTGTCAATTTTGTTTTTTGAAACAGCTGTATCATTTATTCCAATAAATGTGTGAAATATAGATTTTCCAAAAAAAAGTTTATGTAAACATAATTTCCATATACATTAAAACTGTTCCTGTCTCTGATCCAGTGGGTTTGGTAAGATGCAAAAGTTGCTAGGAAGATGCTTTTAAGTGGAGCAAGGACAGAGAATTCTCTTGTTTCTTTGCTCCTTATCTCGTTTGATTATTTATGACATCATGTGATCCGGAATCATTCAAACAGACAACTTTGATGGTGGCTGATGCCCCAGATGATTACAAATAGATGATCAGTTCTTGATGCAGATCCTTCCAAGTTTTCCATAAAAGGGCCTTACCACATCTTTTCATAGACGGTGATGATGGTGAAAAGAAAGCTTCAACATACAGTGGAGGCAGATAAAAATTCCAATTCTGCCTTGGGCATAATTGATTTTACCAAACATATTCTCACATTGTTTTTTTATTTCCTGATTTCCAGAGAAAAGCATTAGTTTTCTGTTTAATTTCTGTGCCATGAAACTCTTTTTATCTGAAAGAAATAGAAGTTGTCTTCTTTTTTTTCTACATAGCATCACTGACTCCATAGATTTAAGACTTTTGTTTTAAGATGGAATAAGGAGGAGACTTGATAGTCATGATTACAAATAGTATAGTTATAATATCTGCTGGAATAATAATGTTCTCTTGTTTTCCTTTCACTTAATAGTTCCCTTTCTGTTATATAGAATTCTTTCCTTGATATTCTTTGGAAAAGAATATATCCTTTCAAATGCAAATAAAAAGAACCCCCCACCTCACTCTCCCCAAAAACGAATCTTCTCTTTAATACAAGGAAAGTGCCCAGAGATTACAAGGCAGAGTGTCTTCCTGAGATATACAGAAATACACGTGAGACTTTGGCACCGGATTTTTGGGGGAATTACCTTAAGTCTCAAATCTCCATGCTATCATGCTGTTTATTTTACATTTTCTAGACATTTGTTGTCTGTCCATTTCTTATTTTCAATGGGAATGGGAGTGATAAAAAGCCAATGTTAAACTTACAGGTAAAAAGACACGAATGATTGAAGAATAGGTATAGACCTCATGATCTTTTTTGCCAATTTATTTGGACTCATTCATAATGTATCAAATTCATTGAGGCTTTGTCACCTTTTAATGGTTCCTTCTTGTGAAGATACAATTCAGAACATCCTTATCTTGACCCTTTCCCAGAAGAAACTGACAAGAGTTCTGTAGTTTAGGAAATCTTACTTTCTGGGAATATAAAAAGTTTTCCTGCTGATTCACTAAAAAGAAAATGGCCGAGAGTGCTGAAAGCTACATGTATTTTAAATTGTCTAGGATGCTTACAACTTAGCCACTCTGTCCAGAAGAAAGTAGATGCGATGAGGAAGGTCAGATTGGAGCCTGGCATTTGGAGTTAAGCGGCTTTCCTCTGCTGTGGACTGACATTTCAGTTCACAGAGTGGCTTCTAATGGGTTTCTCTGGGATATTCCAGTTCACCTGGCATTTGGTTAAAAAGCATTTCATTACATACTTTGGAAAGATCATTGAAGTTGATCTTAGTGTTTGAGTTTTCAAATCCATAGTTTTGACTTATGACCTGAGCTCTAAAAGTCAAGGGTCCCCTTTCCAACAGTCACTTTCTGTTACTCTTGTATGATCTAGGAAGGGTTAGGAAAATGAAAATTGAGAGAGAAAATGATATGTAATATATTTCAGTCTTCCTCATCTAGGGATGGAGCAGTAATACATTGGGTAGGGCACTTGCCTTATAGACATCTGACCCAGATTCAATCCCTGGCACTGCATATAGTGCCCTGAGCCCCACCAGGAATGACCCCTGAACACAGAATCAGGAGTAAGCCCTGAACAGTGCCAGGTATGGTCCAAACACACACACACACCACACACACACAGTGTTTTTCATCATATTCTAGAGTTATACACAGGTATTTACCAATATTATATTTAGCCATATTTTAATTTCATATATTTGCTTTGCTTTTTGAAATTTAATAGTTCATTATGAGCTATTTATATAATCAAATTTATGTTTTATTTGTTATTATGGACCAAGTATTTTTGTTTATTTTGATGCATCTTTTTTAATTAAAATATTTTTGAAGTCTCTTATTTTCTGACTTGGTATACTAATCATGACACAGGACTCCAGAATAAACTTGAACTACTTTGACCAGAAAATCAAGTGCAGTTATATTTAGATGAGATTTTGAGGTTGAATTGCATACCAGTGAGATTGCACTTCATTTCAAGAGGGTCTAGGAGAAAATCCATTCATTTTAAAAAAAATTTTTATTGAATCATTGTGAGATAGCCCATTACAAAGCTGTTCATAATTTGATCTAATGCAATGGCAGTTGAAACAATCCTTTTGTTTTAATTCTTTCTCCCCAACTCCCTTTCTTATCTTCATCCAACTTCTCAGATCTGCCCTCCCCTCTATATGCTCCAAAGAGAATGATGGTAAACATTGCTAGTGTTTTTTTTTTAAATAATTTCATTCCTTTCCACTAGGAATCCAAACTCCAACTTTTCATACCCACCAAATTTTAGCTTCTCTAAAAACAGAAAAACATAACTAAGGCTTAAAAGTTGTAAATGTTCTGGGGCCCGAAAGATGCCTAGCAGTAAGATGCTGGCCCTACACATGGTTGACCAAGGTTCAGTCCCCAGCGTACCATATTAGACTCCAGCTCTGCCAAGAATGATTTCTGAGTGCAGAGCCAAGAGTAACCCCTGAGCATTGTTACGTATAGCCCCCACACCAACAAAACCAGCAACAAAAATTTGTCAATGTTCTGCTTGGAGAAAGTGAAGGAGCAATGGTTTTTAGTAAGTTAAAAGTGTTCAGGTGACATCTTAAAAATATGGAAGTGCTTGGACATGTGTTAACCATGGATCACCTAAGGGACTCCAAGAAACTTGTATGCCTTAGAGGCTGGGGGCTGAAGGAGGGCAGTCAAGTCCAAATTCGTATTAGAGCAAAGATCGAAGAGTATCATGGGAGTCTTAGAAACTTTGATTATCTCTCCTTCTTTCATGAGTACTATTCATGGGTTTATCTGTATATTGCTTTACTCATAAATAAATTTACAAGGGAACATCATCTTGATTGGATCAAGTTTTAAGTCTTTTGACGAGTGGATGTTGGAAGGAAGCATGGTGACAAAAGCCAGCTGCTATTTTCTTTTTCTTAACTCTTCCTTTGTTCATCCTCGTATTACTTCAACGAATTGTTTCAGGATTCCTTCTGTTTTTAGCAGGATTAAGATGGGAGGCCTTGTCCAGAAATACAAAGGCTCTGATTTGATTAGGGGCTTCTTTCTACAGGTATCTTGTTTTGATCAGAGAGCCTTTGCAAGAGTGAGAGGGCTGGATTAGGAGTATTCTAGGATAATTTTAGTTCACAGGTAAAGGAAAACTTTGTCTTTATTAGTTCATACTCAAATTAACCTTATGGACTATAGCAGTTTCAAAATGATTTTTATCATAAAATGTTTAAAACTATTCATCAGGTGGACTGGGAGGGCTATGCAAAGGGCTAGACAGCGTGCTTCGCATGCAAGAGCCCTAAGTGCAATTTCTAGCACCATATGGTTCCCTAAACACAGCCAAGAGTAGCCCCGTAAGATGGAACCCCTGATCCCACATATGGATGCCCCTTTTTTTTCTCTTTTCTTGCTTTGAGTAAATGTAAAAAAAAATCTGAAAGTGGCAACTGATAGTATCAACATTTCATGGATTGCTAAGAATGGGTGGTTTAAATGGGACTTCTGGAACTTTTCAGTAAATATAGGTGTTTTTATTCAGTAAGATATTGGTTTAATAATTTAATTTAAAAACTAATGTGACATGAAAATGTAATTAGAAAAATTATTACATACACTTGAAGTGAAAATAAAGATTTAACTTTCAATGTTATGTTTTTCAGACTTCCTCTTGGTGTCAAATTACACTTGGTAGCAGTATCTTTGACTTTCCTTTTCTTTCTGCATCATCACCTTTGCTTGTCTTGAAATTAGAACCGTGGGGGCTGGATTGATAGCACGATGAAAGCCTTTGCCTTTGTGTAGATGTACCAAAGTTTCCTTAACCAGTCATCTGTTCTAGGGCACTTGGGTTGTTTCCAGATTTTGGCTATTGTGAACAGTGCTGCAATGAACGACAGCACAGTGGTGTAGGGCGTTTGCCTTGCACGCAGCCAACCCTACTGACCCAGGTTCAATCCCTCCGCCCCTCTTCGAGAGCCTGGCAAGCTACTGAGAGTATCTCACCCACACGGCAAAGCCTGGCAAGCTACCCATGACGTATTTGATATGCCAAACAACAGTAACAGCAAGTCTGTAACAATGGAGATGTTACTGGGCTCACTCAAGCAAATCGATGAACATCGGGAGGACAGTGGACACAGTCATTTCTACTGTGCTTTTTGGCATCCTCGGGATATGTTCCCAGAAGTGGGATTGCGGGGTCATATGGAAGCTCAGTTTCTAGTTTTTGAAGGACTGTCCATATTGTTATTCAGAAAGGCTGAACTAGTGGGCATTCCCACCAACAGTGAAAGAGATAACCTCTCAGGGTCTGTATTGCAAACCATAATGCCCAAAAGTAGAGAGAGATTATGGGGAATCATGTCTGCCATGGAGGCAGGGGGAGGGTGGGAAAGGGGGGATATACCAGGGATATTGGTGGTAGGGGAATGTGCAATGGTGGAGGGATGGGTGTTTGATCATTGTGGGATTGTAACCCAAACATGAAAGCTTGTAACTATCTCACAGTAATTCAGTAAAATTTAAAAAAATAAAAAGAAAGAAAGAAAGCCTTTGGTTTGCAGGCAGCCAACGCGGATTCGACTCCCAGCATCCCATATAGTCCCCCAGCACCACCAGGAGTAATTCCTGAGTGCAGAGCTAGGAGTAACCCATGTGCATCGCTGGGTGTGACCCAAAACACACACACGCACACACACACACACACACACACACACACAGACAAAGAAATTAGAACCATGTCTTTTATAACCTCTGTTCCAACATACGATTTTCATCTCCTACTTTATTTTTATTACCAAACATTTTTTTTACTCACTACTATAAACATCTTTTGCCTAATATTCTTCACTCTGCTCCTCTTTCAGTATTCCTATAGTGTGAGAATATCCCTTAGAAAGATATTGAAAACCCCAAAACCCCCAAATGTAAATGAATTAGCATATACACTGTGGTTTGTAAAATCAGCACCACCTAAATCCCTGCCACCATTTATTGATTAAGTAATTTATGGAATATTACATTTTGAATAGTCATGTAGTCAAAAATTAATATGAGTATTTGAGGGATTATAATTTTAGTTTAAGAGATGTTTCTTTTCCTTGCATTGTCTTTTTTCATCTTAAGATCAAGGCGCATCTTGCAGTACTGACTTCTTTATTCTATCCTCATTAAAAAAGTAACAGTAATATTAATTATTATTACTACGATTATAGTTCTTGTATGTTATGAGGCATTTAGCACATAGAACCTAGTGTGGTTGAGTCCCTCTGATGCCCAACTCTTCCCCTCTTTGTAGGTTTGAATGGAAACAACTTTTTCCGTATATAAGTAGCCTTAGTGATAAAGTAGTTATTTTATAAAATAAGAATGTAAAAATTATTCTCATTGCATTTAAGGTTTAATATTGATACTTCTTTTTCAAAATATGCATCTGGGGTGACTATAATACTTAAACATATAGATGAAACAAGCACCAAACCATAGTCTTTTGAAAAATTCTAGTTCAGTGTTAGACATCAAAGCACATTTTACTTTTCGGTGGAGAGACCTTCTAAGCACTGCTCGGGAGGCCCCAGTGCCCTTCCCACAGTTCAGAACCAGGCAGGCCTGTGGTTAAGGATTCAGTACTGTCCGGATTCTGCAGTGACAGAGATTTCTTATTCAAGGCACTTCCTAGTGCTCAGAAGTTTCAAGGATCACACTGGATATGCTTATGCACCTGCAGGGCTGCACACAATAGCTCTCAGGGGACCATGCTGTGCCGGGCATCAAACACAGGTTGTCCTCATGCTAAACATACGTTTTAATCCCTCTGCTCTCTCCCCAGCCCCAAAGCAAGGTAGTGCACATCTGGTCAATTGTAGTTTAATAATGTATCATACTCTGTAAAGTACAGTCCCTTTCAAGTCTCCATAAAGTTTTTAATTAAATCAATAATTATAATAGAGCCTACACTATTATTTGAAGGTGTAAATAATAGAGATTAAGTATCAGTTTATTAGGTAAAGAACACCTCTCATAATAATAATAATAGAATCTGATATTGTGAAGCCGGAGGGTTTATCCTTAGTTGAACAGATTAAATATTTGTGCAGTGATAGCGCATAGCAAGTAATTTTTTTAAAAATGGGTATGATAAAAATCACCATCTTCCATTATTTTTGCTTCCAGCATTTCCTTTTGCTAGGTTAGAAAAATAGTCAGTTAGAATCTTATGGCTCTTTGGCGGTAGAAAAGGAATTTTTTTTTAAAAAAAAATGAGACTCTCTAGCCTTGTTTACTCCCATGGGATCTATTCCTATGTGGAGACAGTAAGCCTGACACCTAGAGGATAAAAGTCTACTCTTGAGTTGACTGCTGTGATGAATTTGGAACCGTCTCTGCACCCTGAGCATCCCTTCATTGCTCCACATCATTTCTAGGGATCCATGGATTAGGCAAAGAAGTGGACGTCTCCTGTTTCCAAATTGAAGTTACTTGACACTGCACCAACATGACATTTGATCTGAATGTTCTCTGTCCAGTGCCATATGGGTTCAGATGAAACCTCACATATTAATATAACATTATTTACATAAATGGGAGTTTGCTGGTGCTTTTTATGAAGCTGTTTTTCTTAAGCAGGATCATAATCAAATATAGTAATTTTAGCTCTTTTTGATATATTTTACCCATTTCTGATTCCAGCTTTGAACAAATGTACAAGTATTTCAAGAAGTATTACTTTCAAAGCATTTACCCTGTTCTAGAATCTTAGAAGAACTGAATGTAACTTGATACACACTGTTGTCAGTGCAATTCTCTTCTATTTTTTTAAGTGAAAAATTATTGTTTGTGTGTATGTTAGAGGTCATCAGTACTTTCAGATTTCATGAGTTAAAACCTATAATCATTTGAGGTTTATGGCAAACAGAAAGTTAAAAGTAACATTTGATAAACCAAGGAGAGCACATTTGAATATCATTAGTCATGTCAGATACCCCCACCTGGTCTTATCTGAATCTGGACTTAATATGAAAATTGACTTCTTTATATTTCCTGTCTAATTATAGAGAACTTTAGGGAAAATAATAGGCAAAGTGATTAGGCATTAATTATAGTAATGCAGTATTTTTCTTTAGTAGCTGAAGCATTCAACTAAGGGGTTTGTTACATTTTCATTGAAACCACTGGAACTGCCTGAATAAATTCTTTAATGCTCTTAAAAGCATCTGACACTAAGTAGAAATATTCTAAAGATCAATGAACAGACCTGAGTTTAATCATGAATACACGCCATTTTTAATTCAGAGCAAATATGGCCTTTAAAGTAGTAATACATTACAAACCATAGGATTATTTAATATACACCTTTCTTTGTCCTTGTCCATGTTGACATTGGAAAGTTGATAAAAGATTCAGCTTCCCATTCCCCTACCTTTACCTGCTACATGAAGGCATTTACCAATTTCATCTGTGGGCCAATTATATAGTACAGCTGGATTGTGTATTATCAGAAATATTGCTGCAAAAATGGAAGAGTGGGCACGGGTGGAAGGAAGTTGACACTGGTAGTGGGACTGATGCTGAAACATAGCATGCCTAAAACTCAACATGAATAACTTTGTAAATCATGGTGTCTTAATAAAACTTAAAGAAAAAGAACGCAAAACTAAAATTTCTCTTCCTCCAAGTAGGGATTTACAGAGTATTTATGGCAAAAAAAAAAAAGCAAGTGGTGAATTGATTAGTGTCAGCTGGCCCAAATTTTTATTGGCTATGTATCTTAGATTGTGGATTCAATAGGAAGGAAATATCCTATTTGAATAAAATTTCATAATCATAAAAAAATAGAGCGGGGCCTAAGGATGTAGCTTTAAGCATAGGGCACACTGCCGATACTTAAGGCCCTAGTTCGACCCCTACTACTACAATACTCTTGAATACAGCCAAAAGTGGCCCCTAATTTTTTTGAAAAAATTAAGTTTTTTGTTTGTTTTGGATTTTTTTTTGAGGGGGGGGTTGGACCACATCAGGCAGGATGCAGGGCTTAATTCTGGCTCTGCACTCAGTAATCAGTCAGGTGGAGCTCGGAAACCATTTGGGATGCTGGGGATTGAATCCTGGTTGACTATGTGCAAGGCAAACATCCAACCTGCTCTACTTATTGCTCTGCCCCCCCCCCCAAATTAAAGTTTTTATTAAAGAGGGAATGGAAGTTTAACCTTACCGGCGTATTCCCTGCTTTTCTCTAGTTTACTAAATAAATAAATAAATAAATAAATGTGGTGAAGAGGGAATGGCCTTCGTAGCACTGAAGTGAACTCAGGCCAATGGTGCAGTATTATCCTCTCACTGTCCATAGATGAGCAAGCCTACACTAAGCACGTTCTGGAAATTTATTTAGGTGTTCCTCTGTCACCCATCCAAATCAGATTGATTTCTCTTGAGAAATTTGAATTAATGGTGCTGTATGAGATAGAGTAAGACTAATTTATCTTTGTATGGATTTTTAAAAATTTTTGTGTATATTCAGAGATAGAAAGTAAAAAATTCCTAATTCAAATATGGACTATCAAAGCTTATCATTTTTCTTGAGCGTCATGCTGTTACTAACCTTTTATTGAGCAATAGCCATCTTCCAGAATTAATTTTAATGCTTGAAAAAAATAGAATGAGAGGAAGAAGCTGCCTATTTGGGGAAGGTGTATTGGAAGTAAGTATTATAGGAAAGTTCAATAAAATGAAGCATCTAATGAAGGCAGAGAAATGTTAGCTAAAATGTATAGTTTTTTAAATTAAGTACATACTCTTGTTAGTTAAATACTCTTCTTATTTATATTAATTTTGACCACATTGTACAGACTAAAAAAAAACTAATAGGGCATGCTTTATCTAATTCACTATAGACCAAGAGAATCATTTTTAAAAAATATTTTTCATGTTTCATTAACTTGTTTGTGATATATATATGTGAGAATATGATATGATTAGTTAAATGAATAATATGTCAATATAAATTATTGCTACAATTTTAATACTTATCTAGGTGAATGGTGCTGTGAAAGTCAATATTGTAACAGCCAAGATAATCTGTCTCATTCTGGCATTTTAATAGGTACCTAATTAAAACTATTGAGTGATAAAGCAAATTGGTCACTGCTACTCTTTCTACTGGCATGGGAGAATGTTCCGATCACAATCACTTGGGAACTGATGTCTGACTGGTCAACAGACATGAACACAATGTTAACACAGCATGGCCATGATTGACGCTCTGAGACTCAGTTCACTTCACTCTGTAGAGTTGTGTAACATTTGCTTTGCAGCTGCCCTGCTCAATAGCATGTTTCCTCCCTTTTGTTTAGTCCCCCTCAGAATGGTGCTCCAGATTTCTCCATGTGATGAAAACTTCAAACCTAAATTTTAGTTCCAAGTCTCTCATTTACTGACTATCTCCCCTTTGCCAATTTAGTTGCATTTTAGCATTTTTAATATTTTCCTCGCCCATAACAGTGATAAACTTCTCTTATATAAGTGGATGAAGTGAGATCATATAGGTGAAAGAGATTTTGTAAACTCTCACAATGACTGGCATTTCATCAATGTGAGCTATGGTTTTATTACATGTAGTGAGCAGTTCCTCTGTTCGCTCTATGCTTACCTTGACCTTTGACCTTAAGTCTGGTATTGAGTATCAGTTTCAGCTGATACTCAATCGTTGCAGCTACTGTCAAGAAGACATTGGTACTGGCAAGAACAAAAATCATGACTAAAAATAAGTTTGCTCCAACTTGTTTACCCCAAATGTGTTAGACCTAGAAATAAATGTATGAGATCTATTCAAGTGGGAAGGATACAATTTCTTAACATTGCTTATAATAATTAAAGGAATATTGTCCCCTTAATTCTGCAGTACGTTCTGTTTAAAATACCAGGGAGCTGGTCTTTCTTATCATCCACAGTGTTTTGCAAGTGTTAGATTCTCAGGAAATAATTTTTTAATGACTTTCTCTTAACCTCTAAGAAGAAAGACTGAATCTTATTAAAATATTGGCATTCTTGGAGTTTATAACTACATAGAACATATTTTTTGTAAAGGTAAGGTAAAAGGTAAAGGCCCTCCCGTTGATCGTCGATTTGCTCGAGCAGGCCCAGTAACGTCTCCATTGGAGACTTTGTTGTTACTGTGTCTGGCATATCGAATACTCTCGGTAGCTTGCCGGGCTCTCCGAGAGGGGCGGAGGAATCGAACTCGGGTCGGCCATGTTGGCCGCTTGTAAGGCGAACGCCCTACCCGCTGTGCTATCGCTCCAGCCGGTGAATAATTTTGAAGTAGATTATTGGCTACTTAATCTATATCCCAAATACTACCTACCTTCTCTTTTTTTTTATTATATAATTAAGGAAGGTAATTTGAGAAAATAAACTCTTTAACCTCTATAGTATAAATGCCTACTAAAATAATTTACAAAGATGACTACTAAATCATTGACTGTGAAAACCACTACTAAGCAGTGATCCTGTTAGAATATTTATAAATTCTAAACTGTTGACTCAGAGCAACAATACAGTGGTTAGGGTGCCTGAATTGCATGTGGCCAACCCAGGTTTGATCCCCAGCATCTTATATAGTGCCCTGAGCACTGCCAGGAGTAATCCTTAAGCATTGCTGGGTATGGCCCCCAAACAAAACAAAATTCTAAGAACCTTGCTCAATATTATATTTTCTGGAATTTCCCCCATATATTGTAGACATGCTCCCTCAAACTATTTCTCCTTCTGCAGCATACCACTGAGACCATATGAAAGAAACCAAGTTTATCAGCTTCTCTCCCAGTTTATCACATTACCCAAAGTTCCTTCAGTAAACTCAAAAGTTTACCCATTTCTGATATTATCCAAACTTTTTCCTCTGGTGTTAAAAAAAAATGCTTATCCATTTCAGTATACCTAGTCACACCTGTCATTGTCACTAGCAAAGATGAGGTAACATTATCATTGTCACCAACAATAACAAGCATGACATCATCTCATCTTTTCCATCTAGATTCTATTTTGAAAAATCTTCTAAACTCATAATCTTGTCTATATTGTTCAGTTTATATTGTAAACAAATGTAGAAAAAACTCACTTTTGAATGGGTGAATCAGGCATATCAACTGCTGATTGGCAGGAAGGTCAAAAGAAACATACCTTTTAGACATTTAATTAGACGAATTCTTTTCAAGTCAAGTGGAGCATAAGTTCACCTTTACAATAGTTTAACATGGAGCTTGTGTTGAATCTTCATTTTTCAGCTGTTGCTTTAAGTCATCTCTCGAGAGTATTACTTACTAGGGCTAAAGCATAGAGCAGAGAACTGGCTGCATGTTTGGGAAGAAATAGATGATAATGTAAATGTCACCTGTGGTTTAATATTATTATCTATAAAGTATTTTGGCTTCAACTTTTTTTTTCTATTGGCCTTGTAAAGAACTTTTTCTGATTTCAATTAAGGTTTCTTTAGAGTATTCATCCCTAGCATTGTAGGGTGGTCAGATTTAATGAGTGCTTCAAAATATCTCATTATATGCCAGGCTTTTGAAATAAGTGTCTACTTCAATCAATTGCTTCACCTTTAAGGCAATTAACATAAGAATAAAGGAGGTTAAATTAGACTTCAGAGCTTTGGTGAAATTAATTAATATCATTTCACCTGTGGGGACAAGAGTATATAACCATTTTCATTACTTTATTTGAAAGGTATTATCATAATATGAGTAGCCATCTAGTGCAGAGTTAACTCTTGTGAATATGGTATGTTTTAAATCTGTTTTCAGAGATTTTTTTGTAATTTAAGTATCTTAAGATAAAAATGTTCTAACTATTGGTAAACTGAGCTGGATAAAAGATGGTGGTTAAATACCAACTATTGCTTGCATAGGATAAAAATAGGAAAATAAAAGAAAAATAATATAGAAAAGGGAAAAGTAAATATGCTCTTAGATAATAAGCCCGCTGTTCCAGACAAATTAGGGTGGGTTTGTCTTCATTTGTATCTTAGTATTTCACACTTATTTCTTTTTAATTTTTTTATTAGTGAAACACCATGAGGTAGTTACAGACTTACAAATTTTTGTGCTTGGGTTTCAGTCATACAATGATCAAGTACCCATCCCTCCACCAGTGCCCATCCTCCACCACCACAGGTCCCAGCATCCCTCCCACCCCCCATCCCCCCCTATCCCACCCTGCCTCAATGGCAGGGCACTCCCTTTTGTTCTCTCTCTCCTTTTGGGTGCTGTGCTGTGGTTTGCAAAAGAGGCATTGGGTGGCAATCATGTTTATAGTCTACTTTCAGCATGCTTGTCCCATCCTGGGAGGATCCTCGCAACACCTTTATTTGGTGCTCTCTTCTCTCTCTGAGCTTCCTTTTCACCTAGCACGTGTGGCTGGCCTTCGAGTCATGGAGCAAAATTCCTGGTACTAA
The DNA here is from genome assembly GCF_029834395.1 of Sorex fumeus. Lineage (NCBI taxonomy): Eukaryota > Metazoa > Chordata > Mammalia > Eulipotyphla > Soricidae > Sorex > Sorex fumeus. Next base: position 27,946,018 of record NW_026606090.1, on the reverse strand, counting down.
TCTCAGCCATTCCTGGGTGTTAGTCTCCCTTTTTGTTGCTTTATGTTCCCCAGATGAATGCAGTCTTTCTGTGTCTATCCCGCTCTTTCTGACTCATTTCGCTTATTTTTGAAGATTAAAATGTGAAATAACTGGGCAATAGCACAGCAGATAGAGTGTTTGCTTTGCATGTGACTGACCAGGTTCATTCTACAGTGTTTCAAATGGTTCCCCGAACCCCTCCACAGAAATTGTCTATAGTCTCTGAGTCTTGGCCGTTGATGGGATTCAGAGCTTTGGGCCAGAGAAATAGTACAGAGGGAGGGTCCTTGACTTTTGCATGACCAAGTGTGTTATTTCCCCAGTACCATAGATGGTTCCCTGAACTCTGACAGGAGTTTTCCCAGAATGCAAAGCCAGAAGTAAGCCCCTATTGCTATGACTCAGAAACCAAAAATAAGTGAATAAAAATAAACAAAAAGAAGAGAAACTTTGAGCTGCTGATGAGTGTCACTATATTTCACTGGGTCAGATTTTATAATAACTTAGAAGAAACCAAAAGTTGCATCCTGTTCAACCCCTGCAATCAGCAAAATAAGTTTCAATAGGTAATTTTCTATAATCTGATAAATTGGACCTAAGAGTTAATATAGAGACCAGAGAGATGGTACAAAGATTCAGTACCCTGATTTTTGTTCCCCAGCACTCATGGTTCTTCAGCATCACTGGGTCACCGGGTATAGTCCTGGATGCCCTTGAGCACCACCAGGTATGTCTAGTTGCCTTGCTAGAGCATTGTTGGGTCAGCCTTGGTGGTCCCCCAGCGCCCCAGGACCAAAGCATCACCATATCCATGGATGCGTGGATTGAACCATTTGCCCTGTTGGTTATAGAGTGGCCTTTAAGCCCCAACTGAGCAGCCTGGGAAACACTCCCCTCATTCCGCCTCCACAAAAAAAAAAGAATTGAATTGGAAATCAAACTATAGACAGGGACCCAAAAAGGGAACATAAAAAATCTGCAATTACATCTTATTATGAAAAGTGTATTCTGTAGTATACGCTATACTTATGCATTTTTAGAGGATTTTTTTCTTTTGGTAAAAATTCCATATACTATTAGCTTGCTTAGTTCTGTTATTCATTGTTTAATATAGGTGCATTTTATTTTTTAATTATACACAAAAATGCACAGCAAGAACAAAATAGCTAAATGTAGGAGAGTTCAAAGGTTACCTGAAATTAGTTAATGAATTTCAGGTGATCTTTTTTTACTTAAAGTATTCCTAGATTGCTTTCAATTTAACTTAATGCATTTTTTGAATATGTATTTATATATTAAACCCATTCTAAAAGTTGGACTCTTTTTAATCTAATCATTATAGCCCTACGGATTAAATTCCAGCTCACTTTAAAGACATTTTAAGTGAGTGTCTTGACTTACCTGTTCTAGAAATAGCAGTAGAAGCCAAGAAGGCCGCTTTGAAATGTCCTAGATAATGTAAATCAGACTGTCACAGAAAAATACAAACTTATTTGATCAAATGTAAACCTCAATGCCTTGAGAGATTACTTCAAAAGATCTTGACAAAACAGAAGGTTTTGCAGTTCTTTGTACTTAAGTGTTGAGCATAACTCAGCAGTTCTGAACTTTTTATATTTCAGTGTACAAAGAGAATAAAAGAGGGAAAATGAACAGTGCCATGCACAGTGTTGTATCCTGTCAAATCAAGAGAAGTCTTTAGTTCAGGGTGGAATTTTGAAAAGTAAACATTGGTGGAGCACAGGAAGCTCTCAAGGATTCAGAGGCAGAAAACTCTGCAGTTAATTTCTTATGTGTCAGGAGCATAGGTCATGTGTACCGAAGAGCACACATTGGGATGGAGAGGAAAATAAGGAAAATAAGGTTAGGATCATAGTTTGGGCTTTATTATTAATGACATAAAATGGCAGGTTGGAAAACCTAAACATAATGGAGTGAGTATTACAGAGTCTGTGATGCTGTTTAATAGGGAGACTGGAACATTTAGCTAATTCCCATTAACCAGACAGACTGCATCATAATTATATAGTTAGGGAATATAACTATATTTACCGCAAAAGAAAATAGTTAAACTAAAACATAAATAATTTATTCTTCATCTTACAGATAGAAAAATTATGTATTTATCTCCCAATCTTCTCTTTTTGAATGATGATTTCATATTTTCACATTTGTTTTCTACTACCTGAATTTTTTCATTGATAAAAAAAATCCAGTGCATTGGCATTCCCTGACTTTTAAGTGATATTTCCGCAAGCACTTCAAGTTCCAGCCATCCTAAGAACTAACACAGGATATACTACACTCATGTGAACCAATTCATTAAGTCCCAGCTAGTGACTGGAAACACTTAATAATATGCCAAATTATACTGAATTCTCATCTCTTTCATTTGTCTTGTTAGCTTACAGAAGTTGACTAAATAGAGTGAAATTCAGGGTATAGAAAAGCAAAGTCATAAGTTTTTCCTGAGATAATCAGTTCTAGGATGATGACCATGAATTTTCAGGTCTATTTTTGTGCGTTGCAAAGGAAGTCTAAGCACCAATTCTGTTGATACTTAACCATAAGACCATATCGTACAACAAACCCGTAAGTCAAGTCATAAATCCATATAGCAACAGATGGTTCAATACGTAGGCTGGCAATATGGCAATATGGTGCCGCTTACTCTGGTGATGCTGAGCCCCAATAGAGCATCGCTGGCAGTGATGGGTGACCTCCAGTCCTACACCAGCTTTAGGTACTGTAGGGTTGTGTGTGCATGGAGCATCAGATCCAACTCAGGAACCCACACATGCAAGTCACATGCTATCCTGAGGATAGGATCCTGGGGATGGGTCACGGAGCTATCCCCAGCCTTGTATTTTTTAAAGCAATGTAAAATTGGAGGGTTTTTTTAAAAATAAAATACAAAAAACACTTTGGGAACAATATAGTTGCCTATCACGCAGCATAACAAAAGATATACTATTTCTTTGACACTGAATAAGTCATGTCATAGTACCTTGTCTGACGATCGATAGCATATATACTGGTAGAATTGTCATTAGCAATTGCAATTAGCACCATGTTACTACTAAATTTAAGCTCTCTCTAATGGCAACTCTGTTTTTCTCACCAGTGTTTAGACGATTGTTTTTCTGTGCTCTGCTTAAGTTTCTTTAAGGGTAATCATTTCTACTTTCAGTAGATTTTCAGTTCATTTTAACATTCCTTGTCCATCAGTTTGCTGAACACTAAATCCTTTAGTTCCTACGAGTCTTTGCTTGCTAACGTAGAATCATACAATTAATTTGATCCCAGAGAATCAAATGAAGAAAGTCAGGCACATTTATAACCACAAATTGATTTTTTGAATTTTTGTTTGGTCCAAAAAGAACACGGCAAAACGTGAAACTTGGCCTGGAGAGATAATACAGGAGATAATACAGATGGCTGACAATGTGAATGGAATTAATTAATTCATTCATTTATTAATGATTGAATGGCTTCAACCCCTGGCATCACATATAGTTCCCCAATCATTGCTAGGGATCACTCCAGATCCCTGAACCAGGAATAGTACCTTCATACCATAGGATGTGGCTCACACCTACAAAATAAATAAATAAATATTTTCTTATTAGTAGCACCACACAGAGTGATTATTTTCCCATATTGTACATGATTGTCTTTTCAGTCCATGCTTATAAACTTAATCACATAGACCACTTTAAAAACAATAATATGATGACACAATTGAGCATTATACATCTTAGAAAAATTTATGTGTGATCCATATTATTTAGGATTAGATTTGTAAGTAATTTTGATCTAAGAATAAAATTGAAACACAAGCTTTTCACCAAACGCTTGTCAAGAATTGATTTATCTTTGAAAATAGTACTGGTACAAATTCTTTTCCCTGAAACTGAATTGAGTGTATATTAACATCCGGTTTTGGGCATTTGTGTTGCTGGCAGAAATATCTGACTTCAGCTTGGGTATAGTGGAAACATTATCAGTTAATACCTACTGAATAACTGCCAGACATAAATTAGATAAATAAATACCCAATTGGTAACATGAAAATGCTCTGTTTTTACAGAATCTCATGGAAAGAACACAAAGTTTTAGCTAAACTATATTTTATTATGTTAAAAGTGGACATTCATTTTATTAAAAGTGGACATCTGTGTGCAGGATTTAAATAACCTCCTCAAAGCCACAAAGCTTGTTCCAGCAAAATTGACTTGGTCTCAGCTGTTCTGTGCCCCGTGCAAATGTTTTCATTCCCGTTATTCTCATTGTCTCTACCAACCCTGAGTACCAAAGTGAAGCAAGTAGTAAATATTTAATACAGAATATTAGTGTGCGTAATCAAAATTAAAGATTACAGAATATTCTCAATAGCTAGAGAGCAATTTTGTGATCCAAAGATTTCAAAAAATGAAGTCAGTGAAACATGTACGTAGATCTGACTCAGAATATCAACCAACGAAGAGAAACCATTTAATAGGGAATGTTTCATGATTATTTTTATTTTTTTATTTTTAATTCCTGAAGATTTACAAATAAAATTAGCAGATTGAGTAGTAAAAATTATTGCATTAAATGATCTGTTTCCCTCTGGAGGTAGTGTGCACACAAGGTAGTGTTCAGGGGTTACTTCCAACTCTGTGCTTCAGACTTTGTGGTCCCAGGGACGAGTCCTGGTTCTCCTGAATGAAAACTCTGTATTCGGCCCAATTCTCTATCTCTCCAGCCCTACCCCTACTTTTTAAATTCAGTGCTTCTCAGGAGGTTTGCCACTCACTGATGTTTAGTTGAAATTTCTCTTGAACACCTACATCTTTCAGGAATAAGGTACTTATGAAAATATTAGACTAAATGCTAATGAATAAACCAAAATGAAGATCCCACATTGGAGTCTTGCAAAGTTTTTTTCATATTTCTAGTAAGTTTGATAGGACCAATTCTTCATGCAGTTCTTTAACTGTATAAAATTACAATAAATGGATATTAGTTTTATTTCAATTTTTCTTATGATATGGAGTTTAGGTTTTTGTAAAGTTATGGTCACTATTTAAGAATTTTTGAAGTTTTGTAAATATTTGTAAGTCTGTGGTTTTCGTTATAACTAGACCATAAAGAAATACTGTGCTGTTTAAAATATGTGGTGAGTGTATTGAAACTTAGCCATGAGTTAAATAACCTGTTAACATACCAGTAGTTTTATAATACCTGACCCTGATTCCCACTTTTGCTGTTCAGAATACATTGATACTTTTCTAGAAGTCAGATTTCATAGGCTACTATTCGATGGAAGAGTATTTTGCCACGTGGATTATCTTAACAGTTGTCATGGAGGAGGTGGTAGCAGGTGCTATTTCCCAAGTGTGTATTGTTTTTAATCTTCCCATGTACAAAATATTTGAATTATAAATAGTTATGACAGACTTATGGGAATGGAAAGTATTATAAATTTAAAATATTTAGATAAAATTTATGTAGATAAACATTGGTCTTTCTTAAGCACCTCTTTCATAATAACTTATTTGAGTCTAAAATATGTTTCTTATTTCACTTGATTTATAGAACCTATATCTTGACAAATAACTAAGGAAATTCATAGATAAACTTTGAAACCAAAAATAAATAGCCAAATACCATGTCTACTTTATACTATTAGTGTAATTTATACTTAAACTTTTATCTTTATAATGATAAATATTATCATAAACAGCTTGGGCTGACAAATTTAATTTATATCTGTTGGTTAAAAGCTTTAGCTATTGTTTAGATGAAACAAGAATTCTTACTTTATAAAACTAGTTTTAAAGTTCTGGATCAGTTCCACAAGGAAGCATGCTGTTAAGTGTAGACAATCCTGAGGACCTTGCCATTTCTACATTATGACCAGAAGCCAGAAGAGTCTGTTTTTGTTTATGAAACACTCTTTGTTTTAGCGTGTTATGTCAGTTGCAGTATTCAGGACTTGTGTCCATGTAAATTGCCATAAAGCGGAGGCTATAGAACTGTCAGCAAACCTCAACACTGCGGAACAGCACGACTTCAGGAACACATTTGTAGAAAAGAGTGCAGTGCAGTGTTTGGAAATTGAGTCTAAATGCAAATTGCCTCTGGAACAGTAGAGATGGGAAGGGAGGATCACCAATCCGAATGCACTTTTAGGCATAGCTGCTTTTGTGAAGACAGAAATAGGATCCCATTTGTTCTATCACAGTGGAGATTCGGGCTCAATATGCTGCCGTCCCTGTGTTTTACTGGAGCCTGCAATAGTCCCAAGAGAAGGGTTGCCTCATTTGAATTCATCTCAATGTTTTCCCCCCTTTATACACAGGAAGGTCTTCCTTCCCTCCCCTCTGCTTCCTCCACCCCCGCTTTGTAGGTTAGAATATGTTATGTCCTTTCCAATTGCTTTCTTCCTTTGTACCTTTTTATTGACAAAATACTGTTATGTTTTACTCAAGTTTTGGATATTTCCCGACACCTGCTGACTCATCTTTCATTGTAGCCAGGAACTAGATCTAAATTCCTATTTAAAAATCCCTGGGCTCTTCTCATAAGCTTTGTGAATAAAAAAATGATGAAATGATTTATAAAATCTGTAGTTCAGAGGAGAGGGTCAAGGGGAGTCATTCAGAAGACATATAACATTTAATTTTTTTGTGCTGTTGTACTCAGACCTCCTTAAACATTAAATATTGAAACATATAACATTTAATTTTTTTCGGTTGTTCTACTCAGACCTCCTTAAACATTACAAACAGTTAGAGAATTATTATATTTAAGATATAATTCCGTAGAAAATGAGCGGTTGATTGCTACAAATTTTGCTTGTGATCTGTCTCTTCAAAATAGGATACTTTGGACTTTCTCAGAAAGCACTGTACTTTAAATAGAGTAGTGTGCAAAAAGTGATTTTAGCAAATGTTCAGTTTTTCATTTGTAATGGTAGGTTATTTATATTTATCTGCTTATCAGTATAGCAAACATCTTTTGATGGAACTGAGATATCCTTATTTTCTCTATGTAAATTTCTGCTTTCTTTACAGATTTTATTATCCAGAGAGCGTTGAGGAATATTACTTGAGAAATTAAACCTAATAAACTATTTTAATCACGATCACAATCACGATCATCCTGTTGTTTGTCAATTGCCTCGAGCAGGCCCCAGTAACATCTCCTTCATCCTAGCCCTGAGATTTTAAAAAGTGCCATATTCAAGGCTCTTTCAGGATTAGGAGAATGAGACCCATCATTGTTACTGGTATTTGGCATATTGGGTACGCCACGGGGAGTTTGCCAGACTCTGTCGTGTGGGCAGGTTATATTCGGTAGCCTGCCAGGTTGGCCAAACTATTTTAATAATTTCTTCAAATATGAATGCGGAGAACCTAACTAATTCTAAATTAGTCTAATTGACAATGAATTTTCTTTTGACAGTTCCTGTTTGTTTTATGTGAGAATCTAGTAAATTAATTGGAGAAGAAATGGGATTATGTAGATGGCACAAATTTTTGACAGTTTGGTACTTTCTGTCCATTTTTGTAAGAAGCACATACTTTTCAAGATGAATCTAGTAGTCAACTAAATACATTTTCTATTCAGCGTAATATTTTTAAATACAGATTGTAGACCACACAGTTAAATACTAGAGTGAGATCCCGAGATCCCTGTGCTTTTTCCGTGGTGTCCCCCTTTGATGATGTCCTGCGGCACACATGAAGGAAACTGGCATTTCATATCACATGCAGGAGGTTGACATCGATTTAATCAAGATATAGTGCAACATGCAGTCCTCACCCAAGGAATATGGTTACAAAAGAACAATTAAATAGACTTTTTAATAATGTGTCATTTATGAGTTTGTTAGTAATAAGTATTTTTATGTCTAAGCAAATAACAACAGAGTTTATACAAGAAATCATTTGACTAGAAATCAATGAGCTTGAATTCAGCTCTCAGCCCAGCCACTATAAATGGCTTAATCACACGTAGGGGATTATCACCTTAATATGATTATACCTTAATTTATTCTTTTGTAGAAAGTTGTTCTAAATCAATGACTCTCAGCTAGAATGAAAGTGAGTGATATCTCCTTCTCTCACAAAGACTAATTTTGAAGTTGAAATGTAGCTTTGAAAAGTAAGAAGAAAACTTGACAGAATTCTGCTCAGATTTTGCAAACACAGACAAACTCCTTGCCCTTCTCCATCCCCCCATCTCCAGCCATTAGCACATTTCTGACTTTTGCCCTTTTACTCTTAGGATGAATACTCTGTCGTCCTCCAAGGGAATTGTTTTTGGAAATAACTAAATGTTATCATTGTTAGGTTATAGACATGTTTGGCTAGCAGCTATTTCAGCAACTCTCTCAAGTATTTCGAGGTTACTTTTTGATTTGAAAATAATAAGAAAAAAGTATATACATATCACATTTAAAACCTTTTTGTTATCTGACATTAATTGATAACTCATAGGCTTGGAGGAAAAATGACTAAGCTCTGATTGATGTGTCAAGGTTCTCTTCAGGATATAAGATAAAGAAATATGAGGAAATACACTTCTTAATATGGAATGTTCCTACAGAAACTGAGTTGCCTGGATGACAAACATTAAAAAAAAATATTCAGCATGAGAACTTGATCCTGCTTGATGCCTAGTATACAGTTTTTTTTTTAAAAAAAAGCTAGCTTTCCCTATAACATTGCTGGTCTAATTTCAAATCAGATTATTGCAGAATTATAAAAAGAAAGATACATTGGGGGCTGGAGCAATAACCCAGTAGGTAGGACATTTGCCTTGTACGTGGCTGACCCAGGTTCTATTCCCAGCACCCCATATGGTCCCCTGAGCACAGCCAGGAGTAATTTCTGAGTGCAGAGCCAGGAGTAACCTCTGTGCATTGCCAGGTGTGACCAAAAAAGAAAAAAAGAAAAAAATATTTTCATCATTTTTAACATTCTCATTGATGTGTTAAATACCACTTTCTAGGATCCAGTTAACCACCTTATATTGATTGATTGATTGATTGATTGATCTTGGTTTTTGTGTCACAGCTGCCTATGTTCAGGGTGTACTCCTGGCTCAGCACTCAGGGATCATTCTAGAGGGGTTCATATGTGGTGCCAGGGGTTACTTTTGGTGGGGACCTTATATGGCTCTAGGGATTGATCCTGTATCAGCTCCATGCAAGTCAGGTATTTTCTTTACCTGCTGTAATATTTGTCCCGGCCCAGACTGCCAGAGTTTTATACTTCTGGGTATAGTCTCTTTGTGGTCGATACAAGTTAGCAATGTGACACTGTATCTTTCTTTAAGGAATCAAAATGTTGGGGGCACCTAAAATTTCAAACTACACATAACCTATATCATACTGTAAAAAGATTAGAATAGCAGAGACTAACAAATATCTATAATAACAAAGAGGCCCAAAAAAGGAAAGGAGGAAATAAGGTTATCCATTTCTGTACAACAAGAGAAATGAGACATGAAAACTAATGTAGTCCCCAAATGGATCACTAAATTCGATTTTTTTTGGTACAACATTAGAATAAGCTATGTCAGAGATGTAGAACAGGAAGAGATGGTGAGAAAGGGTAACGGCTCTAGGGTGACCCTCCAGATCTATGTTTCTCTACTGTATTAATTCTACACTGAGATGCAGTATTGTCTGTGGCACACTTGTTTGCGCTGTAGGGGTTCTCTGGTGCTAAAGGAAGACCATCTAAATCTGGGTACAAGCTTTCAGCAAGATGCTGTTTCATACATGAATGACACAGCTGTCCTAAGAGATGAATTGCTAGCTCCCTAGTATTGTTCTGAGGAAGGTCTGAGGGAGGGAGCCCCAGAGACTAAAACAGACCAGTTCTGTGCTTGGAGTGTCCAGGGATGACTAATAGGCAGTAGAAAAATTGTGCTCAATTTATGGGCCAGATTGGAAGTAGTGCAGAAGACAAATCATTTGGTATTAATGATGCAGCAGTAACACAGAAGACAAGATGTATAGCAAGTTACCACTGATGTGTATTAGCCTAATGTCTAAATCTTGATGCCAGAGTCTTCAGCCACAAAATGTTTTAAAATCTGCCCCTGAATGAATGCTGGGTTTGTTACTTAGGATTGTTGCTTTTTCTTAAAATAAAAAAATTACCTCTATAGTTACAGCAACTGCATCCAACGATCTGGAGTATATCCTGCTGTATTAAGAAAACAAGATAGATAATCTGGATATTGAGAGAAGATAAGAAATTACAAGGCATTTTTATCGTGGACATTGTTTCAATAAAGGGTGAACAATTGTATTATCTGTGAGAATTTTAGATGAGTGATTTCAGGAGAAGAGTGCTCAGATGATGACAAATGGATGAATAGATGGATGGTTGGGAAGATGTAGACTGAAGTGGAGGTGTGCATTGAAACACAGAACAAAGCACTATCCTCTAAAGTCACTTGAAGTTACTCTAAAAGAACAAAGGAAAACCAGAAACCACATCTGGGATTAGCCAAACCGAGCATGAGCCTAGCGTGCTGTGAGGAGGAAGAGCTATTAAGGAGATTGTCAAACTAGACAGATGATCCATTACCAGTGGAAACTAGAAACGCAAAACCATTAGCAGAGGATGTAATCTTTGCAAGTAGGAACATAGCTTCGAGTGCCTGGAGAGACGCTAAGAACTCACGTAGGAATGCTTATTACTTCTTGCCTGGTGATGATGAGAACATCACTAGTTCCAAAACACAAACTTTTCTTGTGAAAGATGAAGAAAATTTTTGAACTGAAGCTAATCCTAGCTCAGAAAGACTTACGAGTACAAATGATTCTTCTTAATACTAGTCATAATTGTGCTAAATTTTTTATTATCGAATTGTGTGAATGACAGTCATTATTTTCTAAAATCAATTGGTGCTGTGTGCTTTGGGGAGGAGAAGAGCTACTACCATTGATTTTAGAATTGGTATAAAATTTTTACATGCTTTATGCTACCTTATCACAGACACACTGATCAGAGACAATAAAAGGAAATATTTAAGAACACAAGCAGATTGCAAACAGCCTGGTTTGATTCTTTCTCTGCTTTCTTACTAATTTTGTGGTTTGTAAGGAAGACAATTTATTAAGTATTTGTGGTCCTCAGTTTCCCTGTTCGTAAAATATACACATAACATTTAAGTGAAGTGCCATGATATTTGAGTTATTTTGAGTAAAGGACTCAACAGTATCTAGGACTTAGCAAAGCACCATCATCAACCAATACCTTTCCCCGTTGTTAACGTCTCTTCCTGTTGTCCTCTGAACTCTGTGGGTCTTCATTTTCAGTAGGAAATCCGCTAACCTACAGGCAAAGTTTGATACAGGGCAGCAGGGGAGGAGATAAAATGGACTTCTTGGACATCCTGTCTACTTACAAATAGAAATAAGCTCTCATAGAACATGAGAAGGAAAACCTTGAGGGGACACAACGATGTCACCAATATTTTACAAGAAATGGCTTTAACAGAATGAAATAGCTAAAATATTTAGAAAATATTCTTAAGTGCTAAGACAAATTGTCCTTTGCTATTCATTCCCATTTTCAAATACCCTGTGGCTTTTCCTCCCCTTGTTTATCACCTCCACCTGGAAAGTTTTGCTTCGTGATCATTTTCCACTGAGTAATGTTGCGCCCATCTTTCAAAAGCATGAAACAGATCTACCTATACTCCCTGCAACAAGAATTTGCTGAACCTGCTTCTCATAAAGATCACTTTTAAATTGGTATTAACTTTTCCTAGGATACTGTAAGTTCCTAAAGAAAAAAAATATTTTTTCATTCCCATTTACTAGTTTTTGCCTTAACCTGCCTTCCCTGCCTAGTCCCAATCTATCATGTCGTATGTAAACAAAATCTGTTTGTTGAAGTATGACTGACTCTGTATTCTCAATGCTTTGTTTCCCTATAGAAGTACCAGAATTTTTTTTTAACTCCCAATATGCACAGTATGAAGGTAGCATGGTTTTTGACAATTACTTAATTATTGTTGTTGGAGTCATTGTTGTTTGGGGTTGTCAGTATCCTCTTCTCCTTTAAATCAGCTTGGTTCCCTGTGGATTCTTATTCCTGCTGTTACCGCGCTCTTGAAACCACTGCATGTTTCTGGTTCATCTATTGGGCACTTGAAATGGTGAATCACTTTGCATTGCATTTGTTCTTGTATTGTCTAGGCTCTCGCCGGCCTCCCAGGGTCATCACACCATAATCTTAAACACAACATGTGCCTTGTGGCCCAGATGTTTTCCAAGAGGGAGTGTTGCAGCCAAAAAAAGCATGATAGTATCATAAATACCCAATGGGGTTGATATGACTGAAAAAGCAACCACACAGCCAAACTATGTAGCTGTCCAAGAAAAAGTGAGCTTATTATTTGTATAGTTGGAGATTTTTTGTGATCAGCTTGTCAGATTTGGAGTGGGGTGGGGGGAGCATGGTAAGACCTTTTACTTCAGTGACTCCAATAACGTATGCTGCTTTTCTAATGTAGACTTGGGCATCTGGTGGTTTGTAGATAAAACGAGGATGATTGCAGAAGCAAGAAAAACCAAAAAAAAAAAATAGAAAAAGAAAAGAAAACTAGTTCATGGACTGTGTATTGTTTCTCTATAATAGTGACAAGGCATGAATTACCTTTTTAATATATGCAAGTTAATGAACAAAGATTGCCTCTAGGCCTTTACTTAGACCGAATAAATGGTTTCTGTTTCTTTTTTTTTTTAAACCCCTGGCACAATTTGCCTCCAATATTTTTGAAGTGAGAAGCAGTACCTACAATTGTTTTTTAAAAGAACCTAAGTTATATACATATATATGTATATGTATATACACACATACATATATATGAGGGTACCATTTATCTTTCATACCTATTAAAAAACAAATGGTATAAGTAATGTTACACCTGCATTGTTGTTGCATACTCTTAGTAATGGGTTTCTATCTTTTTCCTACCTGTTATCATAACTTGCAGAAAGAAGAATTTTTATATAAAGTCGTAATTATGTTTTTCTCAAGCTCAGACCTCCCTCTTACCTCTTAAAACGTTTTGGCTTCTCTGCCAGTTACTGTAGCTTGAAATATATGAATCCTGCCATAGTCTAAGAGAGAGGAGCTAATGACTGATTTGGTTCTGGAGTCTCATCTCAAACTTCAGATGTATCTTAGGAGAATAGATCTGAGATGCCTTTATCCGTCTAACACCAAACACTGAAACTTCAATTTTTAAATCCTGAACTAAGTAGCACCTTGAATGAATGAGACTCTAGAATTGGCTGTTCATGCTTGTTTAGATTACAGTGCTCCTCTTAGATTTTTAAGCATCTGTATTCCTGTTTTCTCCCCCAAGAGAAGCTGTTTGGTTCTTAAACAGTAAAATAAGATTTCCTCTTATTGAGAAAGTTGTATTGGAAGGACTCTATAATTCCGGAGGCTCCGATGTTCTGCTTGCTCACTGCTCCAATTGTTGAAGCAATTTTAATGACTCTTAAGTTGACCCAAGCACTAGGTAAAAGTGTCTTCTCTACTTTAGCTAGACTGGACCTTCCGTATTTCCCACTCTCATTCCACTGAACATGGGGGTGAGGTGTGTAGTGAGAACAACAGATTCCAGAGATCAACTCACTGCTTGCCATACGCTTCCTCCTCCTCTATGCCCAGAAGGATATGCTGTGTAACTGCAGACCATTTAAACTATCATTTTAGATCCTGCTCAGTTTTCCTCCAGCAAAGCACCCATGGTGTGGTGCAGTGCAGTAGTACAAGTCTAAAGGTCCAAGACCTCTGAGAATTTTATCATCACCTTTTCATCTTCTGGTGAAGATCACGTAATCCCCAGGGGTATATAAGGAAAACAAGAGAATTACGCACTATGACCTGTTTCTCTTTTGAATGTCAATGATGAATCTTGAGCAGAATTACCCTCCATGTCATTCTTTGTTCTTACTGACTGGAATGGCCCACACTAAATAAAGAATTAGGAATGTAAGGTGATGTGAACTTTGTCTTATATCCGTGTCGGAGTATTCGTCCACTCTCAAAAGAGTCATCTTGTGACCAGAGTCATCCTTCAAAAAGTTACTTGAAAATCCAGGATTTGGTTATGTCCCTCCTTCTAGCCATTGTGAAGCATAAATCCTTCTGTCACTTGAGGCAAAGACAATCCACAAACTTTGTTTTCCAGCCAAGATAAATTGCAAATTCTCCTAACCTCCATTCTATTTTCCCTATTGATAATATCCCCTGAAACGTGTATTTTCTCAGGTCTTTGTTTCTCCACCTTCCCTTCATTGTACTTGTAAGAATAGGGAATCTAAGCATAGTCTAAGGGAAAGAAAATTCCAACCGGCCACCAGTATTTAAGTTGTTTATTTAATTACTTATGACGACATGTTGACTGGTTTGTTTTTTTTTTTTTTTTTTTCCCCTTTGTTTTATTTTATTTTTTTTAAAGTTGTAGATTTACAATTTTTTGTGCTTTGGTTTCAATTATACAATGATCAGATACCCATCCCTCCACCAGTGCCCATTTTCCACCACCATGGATAATATCCCTCCCACCCCCATCCCCCCATCCCCCCGTCTCTGTGGCAGGGCAATCCCCTGTGTTCTCTCTCTCCTTTTGGGTGTTGTGGTCTGCAAAAGAGGCATTGAGTGGCAAACATGTTCAGTCCATAGTCTACTTTCGACATGCATCTCCCCTCCTGGGAGGATCCTCCAAACATCCTTTATTTGGTGCTCCCTTCTCTATCTGAATAGCCCTTTCCTCTAGGATACCCGGCTGGCCTCTAAGTTATGGAGTAATCCTCCTGGTGCTGATCTCAGCTATTCTTGGGTATTAATCTCATACTTTGTTACTTTATATCCCCCAGATGAATGCAATCTTTCTATGTCTATCCCTCTCTTTCTGACTCATTTCGCTTAGCATGATACTTTCCATATTGTACCACTTGTATGTAAATTTCATGACTTCATCTTTTCTAAGAGCTACATAGTACTCCATTGTGTAGATGTACCAAAGTTTCTTTAACCAGTCATCTGTTCTTGGGCATTCAGGTTTCTTCCAGTTTCTGGCTATTGTAAAGAGGGCTGCAATGAACAAACAAGTGCAGATGTCACTTCGACTATACATTTTTGCCTCTCTGGGATATATTCCCAGGAGTGGTATTGCTGGGTCAAATGGGAGCTCAATTTCTAATTTTTTGAGAATCGGTTGACTGGTTTTTAAAACATATTTATATGCTCTTGCCCGACTGATTTAAGCTTTGGGAAAAAGTTAATTTTTTAAAAAATTAAGGTTATTGCTCAAATCAGTTATAGAAATAATAGCAAGGATGTCGTGGAGTTGTGACTCATTTGTAAAATGTATATCTTTTCTTAATAATTATAGATTATGACAGAGGAGACTTCAGTGGCGTCCTTCTATTCCTTTTTTTTAGTATTATGATTTGGGTTGCTTTCTGCCTTGGTAATTAAGAGCAAATCATATGTATCCTTTTTACCCTGGTGAAAAAATATTGATTTTTGTCACATCCTCATGATTTTCATAGTTAGCAGCAAGATACCTTTATTGAAGATCCTCTATATACATAAGTAGGCTGCCCTAATTAAACTAAGGCAAACAAATCAACTTTTGGTTCTTACTTTCTATTCTTCCTACTTTAGTTCTATAATGTAATTAGCCTCCAAAGCCCACTTCTAATATGCATAATGACTTTAAGTATGTTCTAAATTGAATCAGGGTGTGTGTGTGTGTGTGTGTGTGTGTGTGTCTGTGTGTGTGTCTGTGTGTCGAGCGTTGTCCGGCCAGGGTCAGCACTGCTTATTACGTACATACACTATGAGAATTTAGCACAGTTGGCTGCTGGCAACAGATGCAAAGATTTATTCTGTGTAGCTATTTTCTAGCCTGCTGGATGCCCGCCAGTTGCCTAATGGATCATGAGTGAGTCAGTTTCATTCAGCCTCTTAGCAAAGTCAATTTGTCCTGCAGCACACGATTTTCTGTCATGTAGGCTCTCTGCCTGGCACTGCTGTGACAAGCGCAGTCTGTTTCTGCCTCCTCTAGATTCCAACTGGTTTGGGCCCTTGAAGGCTGGTCAAAGGAATCAAAGTCCCCTGTGAGGAAGAAAAATGTAATGGAAGATTCCTGGGAAAGTTGACTTTACAGCTCACCTACATTCAAAAGTGGGTCATGGAACAAAATATTTGTGGATTAGGTTAGCTTAATATTTGCATGTGCAGTGAACAACATTTGCCTTTTGATTAGTTCAAGTCGAATTGCTTTTTCTATTTTTGGTTGTGATGAAATAATGAAAGCAGGTTACATCTGGAAGGGGCTGAATAGTGTTTGCTAATAAACCTGAGTCATCTTGTCCAGTGATGAAGCCTCAGTGTGTTTCCTTTCCCAGGAAATCTGCCCAGTGCCTGTGGACAAGGAGCCCTGTCTGGGCAGGGGGTGACATAATCATTCCTTTCATCCAAGGTCACTGTGCTTGCAGTTTCTCTGGTAGGGGTCATTCTGTCCAAAAGTCCAGGTCCAGTAGAGGATCTGAGACGGAGACATCACCACACATGGTGAGTTTGAAAATAAAAGCAAATATTCACCATCTTTGTGTCACCTTGTCAGCCTTGTCACCTTATGCTTGGGCTGGTGGTTGTCTTGGTTGTTGGCAACTGAAAGTTCTTTTTTTTTTCTTAAAATATATATTGGGAGGGAGAATACAGCTATTTGCACTCACACATCAGTTTAGATGACTTAGCAAAACTGCATTATGCAAAAAAATTAGTTAATAATACAGAAGATAACCTTACTTGTTTTCTGTAAATCATTCTTTTTTTTTTTTGAAAGAGAAAGCTATATTGGAAAGTAGAAGGAAAATAGGAAACCGGGCAGGAACTTAGTATAGGACTAAGTTGGTATAAATCACTCATTTTTTATTCATTCAGTGGCACGTGAAGTCCTCACACTGAAAGTAGTAAAACAGAGGCCACAGGACGTTCATTTCTAATCTGCATTCACTGTTCCAGGAGTCATTGGAAGAAGAAGCTTCCAAAAAAAAAAAAAAGAGAGAGATAAAATTTTCATTCCCTTTGGAGAAACTGTGGTTTTAAGTACATTACTTTAGTTTTCCTTCTCTTGCTTGAATACAGTGAAATCAAAAGCCTGTGAATCATTAGGGGGAAAATGCTCCCACAGATAACACATTTTTGTTGAATCTTTTCAGACATTTTATTTGTCAAAAGTATGTACAAGAGAGCTTAGCTGCTTGTACTCTCCGCCTTCATTTTTAAGAACAAGAGCAGACCACTGTCCTCTTTGATTCTTTTTTGAAAGATTGTACATGATGCTGCATACCTCACGCTAATCTGTTTCCCCTTGGCCTTTTGTCTCTTCCTGTCTGAGCCACGAAGCAGGTTTTTGGCATCATTTCAACTGCACTGTCTTAGCTACCACACATCACGCACATTCAACCAAGCCGAAGCAAATGCGTCCTTTTCACAGGACGAGGTCGTTATCACTCTAGCCTCTACTTTGACTTTCACTCCTAGAGACTGAGTTAAACTCATAATTTAAATATATATATATTTATATACATATATAAGCGCATCTATATGCCCTCAGTTATATCCAGTACTTGCTAGTGTCAATTATTATAATACTTTAAAACCTCAAATTGCAGATGTATATCCAGAACGTTACCAGTGTTTTATGACTATTCTTTCATCTATGAGGACTCAAATTTAGGTGTTTTCTTTTCAAAAATTGTTTGTATGTAACTATTTTTACATGCCAGAGATGATAATATACTTAATACTTAACCACAGGAGGTATTTCATTTAAAAAAAAAATAAATTATTTTTTCTTGCTATTCAATCATTGCATTAGATCATATTTTTGAGCATGTCTGACATTAGTAAAGTTTATGCTCCTATCTCATATTCCATATTTTAATTGATTCCATATTTTAATAAAGCAACAGTGAAGATGCATACTGTCAGAAACCTGAATCTAAGTAAAATTAGGTCATATCTTACAGAACTTATACTGTATATTGAGCAAAATGGGATTGAGGGGTATGAGAATGTACTTGTACACAGAATACAACCTAATATTATCTTTCCTTGCTAATTTAAGATAAATTTTATTATCTTGGGCTGGAGCAATAGCAATGCGAGGAGGGCATTTGCCTTGCACGTGGCCAACCCGGGTTCGATTCTCATCATCCCATATGGTCCCCCAAGCACTGCCAGACTAATTCCTGAGTGCAGAGCCAGGAGTAACCTCCAAGCATCGCCAGGTGTGACTCAAAAAATAAAAAAATAAATAAAAATAAACTTTATCATGTTTATTATTGTGCTTTGGGAGTGCAGTAAAGGATTCTTCAGAGTATCTCTAGTATTGTTTTGTAGATGTGTACCCTAAAATTGGTGCAGGTTACTTATTTTCTTGAAATCCCACTATAGTTTTAACTGGACTTGGAATTCAGGTTTTCACCTGTTCTCTTAATCATTGCTCTTCACTTTGGGTCAATTCCACCGAAGCTGGGATACTTCCTTATAATCTGATGATTAGCAATAAATGAGGATACCTCAAGAGAGGATGGATAAACTTTTAACATAGCAATCTTAAGATTCTAAAATTTACCAGTTAGATTTTACTAAACATAACTGTAAAATATCACTATATCTCTCTCTCACAGTTTTATGGGGAAGTACAGACATAAATAAAAGCATATAAAGTTAGTGAATAAAAAATGGTGCCTTATAAACCTGGTGAATGGAGACATTACAGAGCAACTGAGAATGATTATAAGCCAAACATTCCCCATAGACTTGAGATCCCGTTTTCTGAGACCTAGTATGGAGTTAGGTGACACCACACTTTCCTGGAGCGGAACACAGGTGTGGGGCTTGATACCCAAAAAATACCTCTTCATCAGAACTTTTTTTTCCGAGTATTATCAAAATATCATTTAGTAAAATAAAGTACGTAGTAATGAGTGCTTAAATAATCAGATGAAGCAAGCTATCATGTCTCCCTTTATTGTAAGAATAACGATCCGAAGGACAGATCTAATTAAACAATTCAGAAGAGCCAAAAGTTAAGCAAAGGAATAGCCACAGTATTCTGAATCATACTGTTTTAACTCAGTGTCTGAATGCTAAAAATCAGACTGGAGAGTCAATGGAAGTGACCACAAAATTAGATGATTTTGACCCAAAAGAATGCACTGGCCTCCTTTCCTAAAGCGATTGCCAGTTTTCTGTTTCATTATTTCATTTTTTCCCTCTTCACACCAGTCCCAGGTGGAAATGAAGATGGTTTTCTATTTGTATCATTGAATTATCATGTACAGGAAACAGGAAACAGTTCCCATCAAAACCAACATTTTTAGGAAGAGAGGGACAAAGCTGTAAATAATGGAACTCTGCATTTTTTTTCATTAAAATACATTGTAACTCTCTCACGGTGATTCAATAAAATTAAAAAAAAATACAGGAAGATATAGTGCTCTTCAATTTAAAGTCTATTTTCCTCTTTTCCACAAATTGATTTTCATTGACATTTAACTTTTTCATTCAAAATATTCTCTGATGGGGTAAGGGGGTGGAGAGAGAGTGGGTAGGGCATTTACCTTGAATTTGGCCCACCTGGGTTCAATCACTGGCTTCTGATAGGAAGGAGTAATTTCTGCATGCAGAGCCAGGGGTAAACCCTGAACATTACTGGACGTGATCAAAAAAACAAAGTCATCTCTGGGATATTCCATATGTTAAAGAGAACAGGAATCTTTTAAAAGTATAGTCCTTTGGGTCAGAGTGATAATATAGTGGGTAAGACACTTGACAACCCAGATTCTATCCCAACACTCCAAATGGTTCCCCAAGCACTGCCAAGAAGCGATTCCTGACAGCAAAGCCAGGAGTAAGACCTGAGCATTGCTGGGTGTCATCCACAAACAAACAAAATAAAGCAAAGTATCATCTTTGACATGTTCTGATTACATTCAGGATCTTCAAAATATTTCACCTTTTTGATTACACCTGTCTTAATTTTTATAAGCCCATTAAAGATGAAGATGGAAGATTTTAAAGGCATTACCTTTTTCAAGTATTTTAAAATTCAGTGTAATTGAACTCTAAAGATTATGTGGGGCCAGACATTACAGGGGTTGAAGAGCTTGCTTGAAGGGGGCAGTCCCTACCAGTTGCATACCTCTGAGCATATAAGAGTGACCCTCTCCCCCCCACACACACATATATATCCTCCCATGCACAGAGCCAGGAGTAGCCTCTGAGCAATATTGAGTGTGGCACAAACATCAGTCTACAAAAAGAATCATTTATATGTCTCAGTTGTGTACTCATTAGACCAATACAGAAGTTCTATAACTATAGAATTGGATATTGCCTGAAATTCAGTTCCATCCCTGAAACAGACTTTACTATTCCATTTAACATTAGATCTGAAATAAAGAATAATTTCTTGAAGAGAACTAAGAAAAAGTAGTGACACGTGGACTGAAGTTCAGTCAGTTAATTTTATTGAAGAATTACAAAGGCACACTAGAGAAAATAGTCTTCGACTAGAGTCTGTTTCTGAGCTCTGTTCAGCCTAACATTTTCTTCATGGATAGCTCAGGAAAACTCTCAATTCCATTATTAAATGTTTTCTACTTTATATCCAAACTTATCATTACACTTTTTTGCTTGAACAAATCAGAGGATTGCTTTGTGGCAAATCCTTGCCTCTTTTTTCTATAGATAAGAACTTATGAAAGTTTACCTACTGGCTCATATAATGATGTTCAACTACCCTCAAGCATCAGAACTCTTTCCTGGGAATATCATCCCCCGGATAAATAAACGCTACAGTAGAATTTAAGCTCAGTTATGTTACTCTAAAAATAGAAGTTTGAAAAGAACCCCATATCCAGCCTATAGAAGGATGAACTCTGGCTGGTTACTGTATAGCAATAGGAAACGAATCAAAAGCATGGCATTCACTTGAAGAAAAACGATTACAAAAATAAGTGGCAACAGCATATGAGATTTTCGTAAATCAGGGAAATATGATCCTGTGACTTTATACATCATTTGAATTATGGCTTAGACTTCTTAAGATTTAAAGAATCAGATTTCAGTATATTTAGTGATACTTGAGTATGATATAAAACAATCTTTGACATAAATGTTTTGAATATATAACAGTGATTTTCAGTGAACAAATTAGTTCACATTAGTAAACACATAATATAAAATTGCTTTTTGTACCGCGTTCAAGGAACAGCTGGGAAAATAGAAGAAGCATAGAATTGCACCATCAAGAAGCACAGACTGGTGATATGGCTGTAGAAAAAGATCATTCCAAGAGAGTTATGAGGGCAATCAGGATCTTCTAGCTCTCAAAAAGCTCTATGGTAATGTGCAAAGATTCCAGCAATGACACAAAAAGACATATGCACATCTTTAGCGCGTTACAGGCAAACCTTTTTCTGATTGCATTGGACCCAGATGGCAAGAAAGTCTTAGAGAACATGAGTCCATAAAAATGCACTGCATATCTAAAAGAAAGGGTCATGACAAAGTAAAGGCTTGGAAAATCAGCTGGAGGCCTGGGTGAAAATATCTGGCCCACACTTGGGCTTAACCCAGGATGCCTTCTATAAAAAAAATAAAAGCCTAGCATTCTTAGATCAGGATTTCTCAAACCATTTTCATTCACAGTCTTTTTATCCTGAGAATTTTTTACCTGCCCTATGATATTTTTGCATATAAAATAAGTGTGTAAATCAAACATTCAAAGATATCTAAAGATAATTTTCTAACAATTTTTAGTGGGATTGTAGAAGTTTGGCCATACCCAGGGATGCTCAGAAACTAACTCTGATGGTGGTCAGAATACTCCTGCCCTGACAGGAATCAAACCAAAATGGACTGTGTACAAGACATGCCTTCATTTTGTTGACACCCCCCACGTTTTAGTTATATGATCTCATAGGGGTTGCCTCCCATGATTTAGGAAGCAAGGCTCCAGAACTTACTCTACTAAGATTTATTTAAGAGAATTTCTAATCTGTCCATTTTGTACGAAATACATCATAGGGGTAAGATTATAAAACTATTCCCCCCGACATAAGTATAGTTGTAGATGACTTATTATTTGGTCTAATGGCTAGGCTAGGAGTGATTCTCAGAGAACAATTTCTAGCCATTACCTTCAGACAAGACTTTACCTAGATACATGGGAAGAAATACTTCCATACCTCACTCATTCACAAATAAGTCCTCAAACTTCCTAGAAGAAATTATCCAACTGGACTCCAATACTTTTAAGTGAAAAAGACCTGAAAACCAGCCAGTAGTTACTTTGCCAGCTATATTTAAATGCCTTAAATAAGTGACAACCATTCTGTTTTTTTCTTGTGCAATTATACTTGGATTCCACTTCATATGTTTGCATTTCACCCTGGCCCACTAATCTGGAAGTATGTAGGAGTCATTGCGTTTACTCTAGGAAACGACAATGCAAATGTAACTCTGCTTTTAATGATGACTTAATCATTAAAAATGAAATGTCCTTTTCTTCCCATTTGGTAGTTGACAATGATCAAGAGGCTTCCTTTGCCCATGGTGATTAAAAAATGGAATCAGTAAATGAGAGGAGTTGTCAGACTCAGATTCTGATTAAACAGCTTGCCTCGGTTAGTGATTAATGCAGTTGTAAGGAATGAAATTACAGCAGTCATAGAGAATCTGTAATGGAATCGTTGCAGGATATTTGTCCAGTTACGTGACTCAACTTTGAACTTAGTTAAATATAGATGTAATTTAATTTGGGGACTTGAAAGATAGAATGGAAGCATGATTTCAGTATAAGAAATACTACTTTGTAGTACTTTATGCAGTGCTTTATAGTACTGTTAGTGATAATTTCGATTTTGCTGTAATGACAGCATGTAAATTCTTGATATAGAGATTTATTTATCAATAGAATAAGGTAAGAGAATATTCAAATATGTGTCTCTCTCCTCCTTATTTAATAATTAAAGGCATTTAAAACAGAATTTTACTGAGAATTTTATTGTGATATTAATCTAATAATCTAATTAATTAAGGATAAATTGTCTTAAGTAAATAATCTTTTCACTCATGTAAAACTATTAAATAAATTGCTTAATATACATAGAACTAAAACACATTAAAAGGTATACTTCTCTTTTTTATGATCACGATCACGATCATCCTGTTGTTTGTCAATTGCCTCGAGCAGGCACCAATAATATCTCCTTTGTCCTAGCCCTGAGATTCTAAAAAGTACCACATTCAAGGCTCTTTCAGTGTTAGGAGAATGAAACCCATCATTGTTACTGGTATTTGGCATATTGGGTACGCCACGGGGAGTATGCCAGACTCTGCCGTGTGGGCAGGTTACATTCGGTAGTCTGCCAGGTTGTCCAAAGCAAGAATGAGATAATAAGATGTCATTATTATCTCCTTCCGGGAGCTGGGTTTTATAGTCTCTGGGTCTTGGCCCTTGATGGGATTACATGGCGCCGGGGTAGTTGGTGGGTATGACCCCCGCCTACTGGAAGATGGAGGATCTGGGTGGAGGATGCTCAGCCCTGATCTGAGCAGACTTGGAGATCTCAGCCCCGTGACCCACATGCCTTTGTTCCTCTGAGAAGTACATGAAGGTACTTCTCTTTTTATTTATTAAAAAATACTTCCAGTTCACTACAAATAAAATGGGTCCATTGGTATCTTTTGTAAATCCTGAACATCAGGTAAAAAGGAATTGCATTGAAGATTCTCTTCTTTAAGAAGTTTTGGATAAATTATTTGATAATATAAAAGGGTACAAAGGAGACATACAAATTATAAATATAATTATAAATTTTATTACAGATTATAAATATAAATATAAATTACGGCGTGAAAACACTTAAAAGTAATGACTGCAGTGCTTATGCAGGGCTTTGCATGTTCTTGTCCTACATCCTTCTCAAAACCAGCCTTTCCCTTGTAGATCATTGATTTGCTTTCACTTACTGATTTTCATTCACTTACTGTAACTGGCTATACCCATTCCTGTCTTGGCATTTTCAAATGATTCTTCTCTAAATTTCCAAAATCACCCCACTTCCCACAACACCCTAAGCTTTCATTACTTTAATTATTTTGAAGTCTCCTTCAAATCTCTTTTCTTTGGTCTTTCCCTTGGGAAGCCTTTTTCAGCTTTCCAGATGATGTACTCTGCTGTTTGTGTTCTCTGAACATCCAGATTTTTATAAATAAAATTTGGAACTCTAATCTCCATTTATCAAAAATGTTACATATCTAAGGCACTTGTTCAATGAGAAGAAAACATATATCCACCTACTCCCTTTGTTTATTATACGGATAATTCAGTATCATTTTATAATATATAAAAATAATGCGTTACTTTTGGGAATTCAAAATAACTTTGTATATACTTTAAAAGAGAAAAATCTTTTTACATATGATTTTTGTATCTGTTGGTATTGTGAATTACCAACAAGAAGTTAGAATGCCAGTAATGATAATTTTCTAGTATTTAGTAAAAGACAGCATCTTTGTCTCAGAATGACAACTCAACAATATAAAGAGATTTGAAGATTAAAGTGCATTTATATCTGTAGCACTGTATCACTGTCCTTCCGTTGTTCATCCATTTGCTCGAGCGGGCCCAGTAATGTCTCCATTGTGAAACTTGTTGTTACTGTGTTTGGCATATCAAATACGTCACGGGTAGCTTGTCAGGCTTTGCCGTGCGGGTGAGATACTCTTGGTAGCTTGCCAGGCTCTCTGAGAGGGGCAGAGGAATTGAACTCGGGTTGGCCGGGCCAACAGCGTGGAAGGCAAACACCCTACCAATTATATATGAAGGTAGTTTAAATACTAATTATAGGAGGCCAGAGCAATAGGATAGTGGTTAGAGTGTTTGCCTTGCACATGCCAACCTGAATTTGATACCCAGCATCCCATATGGTACCCTGAGCTTAGCCAGTAGTAATTCCTGAGTGCAGAACCAGGAGTAACCCCTGAGCATCACTGGTTATATTGCAAAAAAAACAAACAAATTATAGGCTTCTTCAAGTTGATCAATTCTGATTTTTTTCAAGAAGTTTTTATATCTTACTAAAACTATGAATTCTCAACTTCTGAAAATCTGTTTTACAAGAGCCAGTGCAAGAAATATGCCCAATAAAATATTCACTGATAAGCTTCACAGTAATTAACTGAAAACAAATACTACCATCAGTTTTCACTTTTTTGCTTCTATAGGGATACTTTCTGTATGTACATACGTTTTACATGGATATATACATGTATAGTTATCCTAGTTGTTCCATAAGTGACTTGATATTTTAATTGTTCAGTATTCATTTGATATAGAACAAATGAGAAATGTGAATCACACTCCTTTATAAGAGAGGAACCACTTGAAATGAAAATTTCCTAAGTGCATTTTATATTTAATATATTGACGTTGGTCACCAAGTTGATGAGATCATAAGGAAGATGTTTCCTAAAACTTTCATTGCAAAATAATTCAAAGTGCTAGAAGTTATATTTCATTTTTTCTCCCAGAATTCAACTCTGCTTCCTAGGATGACTATGTCATGAAACATGCAATTCTTATCTCTGAGTTTCAACTTTGGCTCCTACTATCAAATATAATTTTAAAAAATTCCATTTTCTATTGTGAATAAAAATAAATTAATAAGCAATAAGAAATAAATATTTCAGGAAAACATGTCTCAAGTTCTATATTTTGGATGTTGGTGAGGTCCTAACAAGTAACTCTAATTCTCTCACTAGCCTCTCTCAGGAAGCTGGTGGAGAAGTCACTGTTCTATTCAGAAGCCTGGTAATCTGAGTTCCAGAGTAACTGATGCCCGTGACATCATTCATGCACAAAAGTCAAGTGAACCTTAGTAGTACACACACTTAAGTTTAGGCATTTGTGTTTATAGAATAACTCAGATAATTAAGGAGGAGGAAGAATAAATTAATGGATTCTCTGAATGCTATTAATGTTTTCAGTATTACTATGAATTTGCACATGTAAAATTAGGCTAAGTCCTGGAATTTGAGAAGTGGATGAATCCAGAAAAAATGGTGAACTCTAAGATTGCGTAGATTATATTGAAGTACCTTATATTCTTACCTTACTATATAATGGCTGACTTTTCCTACAATAAAGTAAGCGACCATAAAATTCCATTAAAAATATTATACTCATGGTACCTTAAAACATTGCGTTGGGGTATGATTGTTGAACAGAATGTCCTTTCTTTGTTGTATATTTTGGGCCAGGCTTAAAAGAAATAAGAAACTGCTGTCATTCACAGCAACATAAATGAACTTTAGGGGGGCTGGAGCGATAGTATAGCGGGTAAGGTGTTTGCCTTGCATGCGGCCAACCCAGGTTCAATCCCCAGCATCCCATATGGTCCCCTGAACACTGTCAGGAGTAATTCCTGAGTGCAGAGCCAGGAGTAACCCCTGTGCATTGCCTGCATTTCCGGATATGACCCAAAAAGCCAAAAGAAATGACCCTTAGGACATTATGCTAAGTGAAATAAGCCAGGCATAATAAAATAACAAATACTATATGTTTCCAATTATATGAGTAATCTAGGGTAGTTAAACTCACAGAAGCAGAGAACAGAATGGTGATTTCCAGGAACAAGAGGAGGAGAAAACATGGAGGGATGTGGTCAAAGGAAGTTTCAGTTATGCAGAGGAAGTCTTAAAGATCTACTATATCTCATACTGCCTTTAGTTACTAATATTAACTTGGATACTTTAAAATTTACTGAGTATATCTTGTCTTCTTAAAATAAATAATAAAATAAGGCAAGAGGAAACTTTTGGATGTGATTAGTTTTTATGTCATTGATTATGATGGGAGTTTTATCAGTAGACTTGTCCCCAAAACCTATAAAATTGGCTGGAGTGATAGCACAGTAGCTGGGCATTTGCCTTGCACGCGGCTGACCTGGCCAACCTGAGTTTGATTTCTCCGCCCCTCTTGGAGAGCCTGACAAGCTACCAAGAGTATCTCACCTGCACGGCATCCCCCGTGATGTATTCGATATGCGAAACACAGTAACAAGTCTCACAATGGAGATGTTACTGGGCCCACTCTAAATCAGTGAACAACGGGAGGACAGTGCTACAGTGCTACATTAAATATATAAATATTTTTGTATATCAGCAATAATGCAATACTATGGTTTTATATATTTAACATATTTACACACACACACACACACACACACACACACGGACAAGTCTGATGGTTAGTGCTGGGACCCAGTGATGTCGAACTTCGTGAGCACTGGGGGCCAGTAGGGAATCCCAAAAGTACAGCAGGAAGTATCGCCATACTTGTTGGGTCTCATGTATATACAGCATGCCACACCTTTGAGCCATCTTGAAGTCACAATGAAATGAGTGTAATTTTTTTGTTTGAAGATTGATCTGTTTCAACATGTATAGTAGTGGCCTCTTCGCTAATATTATTCTAATGTATGCATATTTTAAAATCTGTTCAACCATTCTTTTAATGAGGGACATTGGAGTTGTTTTTGATCCATGGAAGTACTGTTAAAAAAAAAAGTGATCTTAACTGTTAAAAGAATTCATGTATATTAAAGTGAAAATACTCTAATTTTGACACTGAGTCAGTAACTTAGCTAGGTTGCATTAAATTCCATTTTAGTTGGTTACAGAATGGTTTTTATATTTGGATCTCCTAAGTAATGGGATTTATCTTGCCCAGAGAATGGATGCAGGTGGAATTTGAAGGCTGTGTGGAGATAATCCCCACCTACCTGGCCCTGTTGTCGGGTTTAGTAGTCTTACAGGAATTTGAACTAATTGAAGCATAAATACAAACAGTATAGATTACAGAGAGGACGGCATTGTCTTCCAGTGTCCTTTTCTGTTATTCAGTAGTTGCTGAGTACTACATTAAATGCTGTTTGTTTTGAAACACCCTTTCATCTCTTTTATTCTAAAATGATCTGAGCAATTATTTGATCTCTTTTATTTCATGGTATTGTAGTACTACTGATGTGGTTCTATTGATGGTTTTTAACATTCTTACCATTTTCACAAATACTTGACCTGAAGTATAGTGCCATTTTTATAACTTACATGCAAAAATAAAAATTTAATTATTCTGTTTCCTTAACTTTCCTAATGGGATCTGAGACATCCCATCGGAAGTCAGGAAGTCCATAACAGGATGAAATAAAATTAGTATTTTCCTTAATAACAATATGTCATAAAAAATGTTCTTCTCCTAATGATACATTCAAAATCAATGATTTGGTTTAGTATTCTTCGTAGTACTGATTCCAGTCTAAAAAATAAAATGGAGTTGGCATGTGATAGAAGAAAACTAATTTTTGTATCAACAGAATATCAGTTGTATATCTGAAATAACAAGTGATGTGGATTATGAAAAATAATTTTTGACACAGAAGAACACAAATCTATTTTAGAGAAAAGACTGCATCTATTTTTCATACAAAATATTTTCTTACAGGTCTTTTGAAATTGATAGGACAGTTTTGCTTGCATTTTTAAATGTTTTTATTAAATTGATGAGTAGAAAAATGCAATATATTTTATTCTCCATTTACTCATAAGGACAAATATCAAATACAAATCTGTTACATTCTTACATAGATCGAGGTATGTCCTTTGGAATCAAAAAGTGATATTGTGTAATATTGGAAGTCAATCCCAAGGCTCACTCCCGTGAAACTGTATCTGCCCTTGACATACATCAGACCTTGAGAGCAAGCTATCAAAACTAACACAAAAAAAGTTTGCCAAGTATTTAGAATAATTATATTTGCACAACATGAAGCTCACCCTTAATTGCTAACTACCTATTCTTTTCTTTGAGGTTGTACTGGAACAGAGTCAGCCTTTGAAAAAGCAGTGTCTTCTCTGGGAAGTGCTAGACCTCTGTGACGGTGTCTTCTGCTAAGAATTACCTTTATTATCATTGTCCCCAGACTCTTTTGCATGTGTCCGTTGCAATACACTGATTAATTTCAGAGACCAGCCGCAAAAATGATCATAGCTGAACAAGCATGTATAATCAGATGGCACTTTAAAGAACAGGGCTGTGGTCCTTCAGAGAATGATTCAGAGGAAATGAGTTAATTTAACAAATTGCCAGTTGTCCACCAGCTCTCCATAGAGGAATGATATATGGAAGGTGTGCTAAAAGGAAGCGTTTTTTCCCCTTTGTCTTTTATCTCTGAGAAGGGCAGAAGAAGATGGGGAGAGTGAAGTGAATAAAAAAAGTGCAGACAGATGGGTGAATTTTATTGTGACATGTTAAACGGAATTAAGTTGATCTACAGTTGAATCTTCCAAATTACTTCGCGTTTAAAAGTCCAGATATTTATATTTGAGAAACAGTGGTCCAGTCAAGTAGACCGAAGGCTCTAAATTGTCTAAATAAGTTTGCAGAAGCCACAGTAAAAGAACTTGAGAATGAAAGACTGTAAAATCAATCTGTCACATAGTTTAGAAACAAGTCGTCTCATATTTTATGTAATAAACACAAAACAAACAAAAGGACTAATTCAACATTTCAAAGGAAGATATAGTTTCACAGTGCTCATGCACTTTATGATTTGAGAAAAGAGCCTAAGTTTTGTGTTCATTTGGGCTTCCTGCAGCTGACCGAGGTACCATCCCCAGCACTGTATATGAACACCCCCCTGCCCCCCCGACAAGCTTTGCCGGAAGTGATCCTTGAACCATAGAGCCAGGAGTAAATCCTGAGCACTGCCAGGTATGACCCAAAACAAAACAAAAAATAATTACTGTAATATAGTCCCCTCTTTTCATAGCATGAACAAGCTCATACACATCATTTAGGGGCAGGTTTTATTGGTGATGGTGCATTTAAATAAGTCTACCTCAGTCCATCTGCCAACGGCCAATGAAAGCTATAGAAAGTCTCATCGATGAAATTAGTAATCTATAGGGACAGAAATGCATTTAATGCCTGTCATTCTTGATTTGTGATCATTGGGATTTGCTTTTTATAAAAGCCATTACAATTATTGGCTTAACTTGAAAAAAATCTCGTAGAGTTGTTTGTATTGTTAGGTTTATCTTACAATTCTTTCTGAACATAAAATTATTTTTTAAAAAATATTTTAAGTATAGTCTTTAGGGAAAAAATCAGCCTGGGATAAGTGACTATATATTTTAACTATCTCCTGCTGTACTTAACAGCAATAAAAAAGGACGTAAAATATTTGCTTCAGATATTAACAAAAGTAGAAAATTTACATAGAATGTTATGTATTTTTCCATTTTGAAAGGGGTCTCTTTGGTTGACTCTTTACTTTCTGTCCCAGTGTACATGAATTATACTCTAATAAATTAGAATCAGAATTCTTGAAATTAAGAACACGGAGCTTAGTTATCTGTAAACCTCTTGCCAGACTTTAATTAAATATGGAAATTGTTGAGTTTAGCCATCACAGATAGATCACCTTTAATCCTCTCCTTAGAATCATAGAACTTCTAACTTGGAATAAATTTGGGGTGACTTGAAGTCTCTCTCTTACTCTAACTTGGAATAAATTTTGAGTGACTTGAAGTCTCTCTCATCCTGCGTCCACACCTTCACCTGTGTAATGTTTCTGTCACGAGTCTCACTCATTCATGTTCCCACCCTCCCCAAACTTACCCATTTCATCTTAGATAAGCTCTGTAATTCCCCCCATGTATTAAGCAGAAAATGTGGTAAACGTCCGCTAGCTTCCATGAATTAGGCCCAGATTGTACTTTACATCTATAAACAGTTCATATGTTTGCCTCTGATAGTTTTGAAAACCAGTGTTGTTTCCTCATTTTCGCCTGCAGCCACACTGCGTACATCTAGGTTCTTTAATCAAAACAAAACTTCTGCCAAAGCCATCGTGATGATAACAGAGGGCAAAGCACTTGCCTTGCCCGGAGCCCACCAGGAGGTGATCCCTGAGCACCGCCAGTGTGGCCCTCAAACAAACAAAATTCAACTGAAGTTACATTGTTTCTCTGGGTATTTATTATCATTGATCAGTATCTGTACATACTGTTCTAGGTTAATTTGAGCAGGTTATCTCTGTTCTTTCAACCAGTTTTGCCAATGCATATTCAATTCTTTGCTGTTTGAAGATTGCTTCCTACAATTATTGTGTTAGTGACCTGCATGGTGGCTATGTACAGACATGATGATGATCAAGCTCTTCTACCTCTTTCACTTCAGGAAACCTGGTCACTGTCACTGTCACTGTCCTGTCACTGTAACTGTCCTCCAGTTGTTCATTGATTTGCTCGAGCAGGCACCAGTAACATCTCCATTGTGAGACTTACTGTTGCGATTTTTGGCATATCAAATACGCCACAGGGAGCTTGCCAGGCTCTGCCATGCGGGCAGGTGGGATACTCTCAGTAGCTTGCTGGGCTCTCCGAGAGGGATGGAGAAATCAAACCCGGGACAGTCACGTGCAAGGCAAACGCCGTACCACAATATTAACCACATTTAGTTTGAAAATCTGTCCCAAGTTCTTTTCATATTTTCTGTGACGTCTGAGGACACATGTTCTGGTGCAGAGTCAAACTACTTTAGGGGTTCCTGAAGTGCTTTTACCTCTGCATTGTAATGTAACCTGGAGACATAGAATATTGCCAAGAATCTGACTCCAAGAATGTATTTAGTACCCATCACTAGACTTCTTTGAGCCCAAGAGCAGGCCTTTTTCAAGCTCTTAAGTTGTTATTGGCTTTGAACCTGAATCCCAAGACACCGTGTTCAAAGAAAGGAACAAGGCAGGGGGGAGGTAGATTTTGTTAGCTTGAAGTGATTTTTAATTGGATAGCACGCTGCCCTCGCTTTGGTTCAATCAAAAGAGAAACAGAGTGGAAATCCCCGAAGTACAGTAATAATCTGGAAGTGTTGTTCTAATATTTTTCCCAATTTTATCAAAATCAGCCTCAAGGCAATAAAAAATACAGCCCCGTGGTTTGTTTTTATGACTCTTTGTATAGAGAAAGAGGAGATGGATGAGCCGGGAGTCAGAGATACAGTATCTTCTAAGCAAAGGAAACGTTAAATGTATGTTGTTAGCGTTGCCTGATGAGTTAGAGTGGATCCACTTAAAACTGAGCTCTTGATAGCCAATGCATAATTTGTAAGAGTTTTTCTGAGCACTGCACAAGGTATAACTTCACAAGCAAGTGTACATTGTTTATACGAAATACAAATGTAACTGGCTATCTATATTTTCATTTGCTCTGCCTGCAGTTTTGCTTTCAGGTGGAGCCTATTAGCTAGCGAATCTTTCTGTTTGTTTATATTTTGGAGTCATCCAGAGGAGTGCAGAGCTTACTCTTGGCCTGTGCTTTAAGATCACTCCTGTTGAGACTTGAGGAGTCCATGTGGAGTTCTAGGAGTTGATCCGAAGTCAGTCAGTTGCAAAGCAAGCATCTTCCTCACTACACTGTCTCTTCAGCCCCATCAGCTAGTGAATCTTGGTCGAGGCAAGGTACTGTACTCCTCCTGGGGAAGGAAACTGAATCTTAGCTGTGATGAACATCTTTCAACTTTAAAATATGAGTTAGTTATTATTAAATAGCAGAAATATAATCTACTCTGTGGATTCATTCTGCCAGGACCTGGGATGGTGAATGAGTCCCTAGAATTTTCCTTTCTTGGGGGCATCAATTTGGTCAGAGGGATGGTCATATTAAACTTCAGTAGGGGCCACAGTTCTCATACAGTGGGTAAGGCACCAGCCGCTGTCTATGCAGAGCTGGCCTGGTTTGGATCCCCACTATTTCATATCATCTCTGAGCCCTTCCAAGAATGAAGGGTGTGCAGAACCAGGAGTTGGCCCTGATTGCCACCAGGAGTGGCCCCTAGACAAGACAAAGAATTGCAGGAGTCAAATAGTCAAAGGGTAGAGAAAATTTAAGTCAGAACTTGTATTCCAGCAATAGATTGAGAATCTTTCAGAAACTCAATGATGGACAATTAGGTAACGTGTACAGTAGAAATTTGACCAAAGTTTACTATAGGGATATCAGACACTCATGGCTAACCAATGTAAATTAAGAGAAATTTTCTTGTAGAGAGATGATCTAGAAAATGAAACAAACTGAACTAAGAATTATTTCTCTATATCTTAATGTGAAGTAAATCTCACAAATACTAAACGTTCATCTCTAATGGATCACAGTTGATAACAGAAAAGTAAGACCAAAGGTTTATGACTGTTCCGTTGTGAATAAAAACTTTGTCTTGCAATGTTCCATATAAATACTAATTATATTTTACTAATAGATGATATGTAGACATAGATTTATTTGAATATTTCACTTCTCCGATTTATCTTTTTACTACCAGATAAATGGAACTTGCAAGTACCCTGAGTAGGCAAACAAGAAAAATAACTTTACTATTTCACCCAAGATACTATGTGATATACAACAGAGCAAATCAAATGGAATTATTTGGCATTGTGCCTGGGGGAAAAAAATTCCGTGTGCATAACAGCCAGTTAGCTTTTTTTTTCTAGCTTCAGCTAGAAAATTAAGATCTTCAAGTGTGTGATTATGTATAGTATGTACTACAAACACACACCTATACATAGGGTGCTTGCCTTGCTCAGAGCACTCATGTTCCATCCCTGGCTCTCCATGTGGTCCCCTGAGCATCACCAAGAGTGATCCCTGAATATAGACAAAGTAGTAAGCTGAGTAACTGCACATGCACCCTTTTCCCCACAAAAAGCAATAATTTGTTGTAACACCTAGGCACCAGCTTGTACTAATGGTGTTCATGTTCGCATGTGGAAATTAACACAGAGTTAGTGATGTCCTTCGAAGGAAAATTTGATGAACATTTTTGTTTAAGAACATTCACTTTGAATTATAACATATATTGACAATATTCCACAAGATTTAAAAAATTCCTTTTAGTATTTCTTGAGGTCTGAAGAGTGAAAGCATAAAGAAACACTGCTGATTTCCATTTAGAATTTAAAAATTTCTCAACGATTATTCATTAAATGTCAATCTCATTTTAATCATTTCTTTTAGATAGTATTAAATACAGACTTAGAAATAATCCTTTTTTTCTTTTAGATAAATCGATGCCATGATTATCAAAGCTAATTTAATATTGGTTAATTAGTACATTTATCCAGCCTTATTGTTAGACTGGTTTTCTATTTCTTTTATTTAATTATTAGATGGAGGAAAGCATTTTTAGAAAGTTGTATATAATTTTAAAGTTCTTTTTGTGCTTATTAATAAATTATACTGACTAATTGATAGCCAATTATTATACACAGCAGACTTATCATTCTACTTATAAAGTAAATATAGGGCTGGAGGGATAGCACAATGGGTAGTGCGTTTGCTTTGCATGCGGCCAGCCCAGGTTGATTCCCAGCATCCCCTATGTTCCCCCGAGTACCGCCAGGAGTGATTCCTGAGCACAGAGCCAGGAGTAACTCCTGAGCATAGCCGGGTGTGAGCCAAAAAGAAAAAAAAAATACATTGATATTGCTTTATGGTAGTGACAGAATATTATATAAAATCAGAATTTTAATATTTTCTAAGGCAAGATAACGGTACACAATTGAAAATTAGTTTCTCTTCCGAATGTTTTTATCTTAACTTTTTAGAAGATAGGTAGAACAAAGGCCATTGTGGCAAAGTGCTTTCTCAGAGTTGTTTTCTGAGCAATTCAGGAGAAAGAAAGATGTCAGACATTGTTTCAATCAAATTTAATGTGAAATCAAGTGTTTTTTTTATAGTTCTGGGAATAACACATAATTCATGGCCAACAATATCCATTTTTAGAATTCTATAAATGGATTTCTGCATCAAATGTTGAAGATATTTTGATTTTTCCACTAAAATTATATTATTAAAAACATGTAAGTACAGCCCTCTGGTGTTTTGAAACTGTGCACATCAAAACAAATAAAACATATCTAAGAAACTTATGCTATTTGTACTCTGTTTCTATTGGAAGGAATGGGATTTTTGTTAAAATAAGTTATTCTAAAGTAGGAAGCTGCCTTTCATAAAATTGGATTTCGATATAAATAATGCTAGTTCAAGGTTTCTAAAAAGATTGTAGAAGCTTATTTAGTGTTTTTCTTCAGTAATACCAGAGGAAAACATAAACTGCTGGACAGGCTGTTGCAGTGGGAAATAGTGTGCCCCCCCCCCCCCCCGACCTCCCCTGCTTCCTTGCTCAGGGAACCACAGCTCCCAGAATCTTAAGGTACAATTCGTTTTTGACAGTTAGGGAAACGCCTTTTAAATCTGTATTCTTCTATAAATGTCAGTGAGCTATAAAATCCGATGATGTTTGTAATAAAGTTCAAAGGTCTGAACTTTAATAATATAAACTACAGAAGTTTACAGATACACTACCTTAGGCAAACATTAATTTACCGATTTATAGTGTCCTGTCTTATTATGATCTGTGATAATTCTGGAGATGTTCTTAATTTTACATTTTCTTCTAATAGAGTTAATGCAGATTATTAAGAAAGAATTCTGGTTAGAGCAAGGAAGGATATAAAATAGAAAGATGTTGAAAAAAATGCCCTTTTGTTCTCTAGAGGAATCATGATACTGAGTATTCTGAATTACAGAAGTCAAAGGTCGTTCAGATGCTGACCTCAGGTGAAAACTTCTTGAAATCCTTGGAATAACTATGTGTGTGTTTCAGAGTTTGAATAATGTTTTT
Organism: Sorex fumeus; assembly: GCF_029834395.1. Taxonomy (NCBI): domain Eukaryota; kingdom Metazoa; phylum Chordata; class Mammalia; order Eulipotyphla; family Soricidae; genus Sorex; species Sorex fumeus. The sequence goes on along the minus strand of NW_026606090.1, from coordinate 27,910,126 downwards.
TTTAAATATATATAAATAATGCATGTAAACAAAAATCTATGGCATTTTCCAGGTTCTGAAGAGTTTAGCACATTCAAAATAATTAGAACCGTGCTTTTAAATATCCCAAATACTTGAACAGTGTTTTTGACAATTTGGAGACCTTGTAATCTGAGCTCTGAATTTGAATTTTGATTACAGTTTTCCATCTGTAGGACTTTGGCAAATTCCAAATCTTTCTCCAGTGTTGTTTACTTTCTGATAAGTGGGGGAGATAATACACAACTTAACAGGTTCTTGTTAGTGCAGAATGAAGTCATATGTATTTTTCCCCCTTGTACATTCAAGTCACTAATTGTTATTTGCTTTCCTTCAGTGTCTTTCCTCAAAGATGATAGAATAATTTGCTAAAACAGCTAAGTATTAAAATGAGGTTTTTCTTGCTTTTTATTATGCTTGGATATACCTAATACTGCATAAAGAAATCTGTTCTCCAAGGAAGCTTGCTATTGTAGATTTTTTATAATGGAAAACACCACATTATCTACAATATGGCCCAGGCGACACTTGACATTTATATGTTTTTTTAATAATGTAATTTAAATTATTGCCTTTCTTTTTTATTATGCAAGAAAAATCAGGATGTTGACCATTTGCTATGACAAAGCTTCTCTTCCTGCCTTTTCTCAAGGTCATTAAACACTCTTCCTAATTACTTTCTATTGATTTCTTGATGTTTCTGCTTAACATTGACTGCTTATTTTTAGGCAACAAAGGATGCTAAACTAAAAATGTTAACGGTGCTTTGGAAAGTACAAAGTTCAGTATGTTAGTCATGTCTTTTACACACAGTTAAAATTTGAGGAACTGTATAACAGTGTGCTTTTTGGCTTGGTTGTCTTATCTTACTAGAGAAATAAATTTGAAATTTGATGAGTCTTAGATATCTTCCAAACCTATGACATACCCTATACTATTTCAAATTTTAAATGCCTAACAAAGAGACTTGGCATAGTTTGCTGAATAAAACATTAATAAACATCTACTGAATATAGAAAAGTGTGTTGAAAAATAAAACTATTTTATGCATTTTTTTTTATTTCAGTGTTGCAGTCATTTGCCATTGGTAAATACCTTAATTTGCAATTAGGAAACACCTTAATTTTGTTTGCCACTCTTGAGCTATAGAATTAATTTTGTTAGTGATGAGGAAATTTGATTAAAAGATCCCTACATGTAACTTAACCAGAAGAAAACTGTTTGGTGTTAGCTATTTAACCCATTTTTGCAAGAGTTGCTCATTTAAATTACTTTGTTGTCTAGATTTATCTTTCAATTAAGCTGTTCTCACAGGACCCGCTTAAAAGCCATCTTATGAGTGATTTATATGTTATAAGAAAATGAGGTTAAAGAAAAATTAGCTGTAACAAAATGAGCCCAATTTTAAATGTCACTAGAGATAATTTTTCATTCTATATAATTTATCTGCATCTCTTATAATGTACCTTTTTTCTTTCTTTTCCCTTATCTCTGTGCTGAGTACAATCAGCTTTAAAAGGATATAGTGGTATTAATCTTGTATTGAGGTCAATCAGAGATCTTATGCAAATATTAAATATTGCACAGGCATCATGATTAAATTTAGCATCTCCTTTGGAGTAGTTTCTGCTGCCGTAACTCCCTTATGATATTCTAACTCAGCATATTTATATTTGTAGGTGCATTTAGAATAATATGCATAATGTCCCATACTTTGCTTTCACGAGGAAATTAAAGAGGTCATTTTCTCCATTGTGATACAAGTAATGGAAACTACATTATTTTCTTAAAAATATCGAAAGAAAAATGAGAATAGCTTGGCTAGACATTAAAATAGACCCCATGAGAACAATGGCACTGTCAAGTTGCATAATTGGGTTTTGTGTCTTTTCTAGTTTGGACTTAAATATTCAGGATCACTTTAGTTTTCTAGTACTCTAGAAATTTAAGAGAAAAATAGCCGATTATTCTGAAAGAGATGATAGAATAGAGTACTAGAAAACATAGAGTGAGCATTTTTCTGCTCTAAGATGAAAATAGCATCAATTTGGCTAACATTGGCCTCCAGTTTGCTGCCTAGAATGCACTATCTAAAAGTAACGTCTTAAATCTTATTCCTTGACATGCAGTTTGCAATTATAGGGAAATATTTAGAAAGGGAAACTTTCTGGACGGTAGATGAGGCAGGTTCAGATAGTTAGTGGAGAGCATGTTGTTTTCTGATAAGTTTATTTTTAACTACATGGTCACATATTTGACTCGAGAACTACAGAATCATGAGCCCATGTGCTTTCATGGCTGTGCTACTACGTGCCTTGCATTCAGCTGCCCTTAAGATTCCTCTTCACATCAGTTACTAAACTGAAAACTCAAGCATGTCATTTAGCCTCTCTCACTGGTATTTTCTTCAAGGCTACACTGCAGTGTTTCATATATTTTAAGATTATTGTGACTTTAAACAGTTTAGGATTATTGCTTCTGACACAAGTGTAGATATAAAATGGTTCTTAGTCTTTTGAATTTTATTTTTTTTTTTGCTAATAAGGATGTATTGCATTTACTGTGCAACTATGCATATAATGTTTGAGGTCTGTCAGACTTTATTTCTCCTCCCCAAAGTAGAATCAGAAAGAAAAGTATCAAAAAACAAATCTTTACAATTTAACGTGAACATTTACTATATCAGAAACCTACTAGACTAGGTGAATATGATTTCTACTTCAAAAAACAAGATTACAGTAGGAAATGAGAGGTTTAATATATAAAAAGAAATGTGCTTTAAAAGGAATGCAGTGCCCCAGGAAATGCTCCATTATTGCAATATCAAATGCTGTCTTCTGTATTTGTTTTGTATATAAAAACAAAAAAAATGTGTTTTTTTTCCTCTTGGCTTACCTTGAAGAATATAAGAAAATCAGAATATGATAAATAGAATGATGAGTAGAACTAGTATAGGTCACATGTGTTGGAGTGTTTAGCACTTAGCTTTGTCGAGATCAAATTTGTAATAGGTCTTCGTTTAAAAACGCCACTATTAAGAACATTTATTTATATTTCTTCTATAACAAAAGGCAGCTAAAGGGGTGCTGCGTTCCCAGAAATATGGTATTAGTCCAGAGAATTTACCTGAGTAAATGACATCAGTGACCTTTTCTTCTTGTGCTAGAGAATCTTTCAACTAACAATGACTCTTATTCAGTCTCCTACACTTGTAGAAACCATATTCCCAAAAGCACTGCATAGAACTAGACTCTAGTACATAAAAAAAAAAAATGAGCGTAGTCTTTATAACTTTCATGTGCTAAGATCTGAAAATTAATGATGATGACCTAAATAAATTTGTTAGCCTCTTTTTCATTTTATCAATTTAATTTTTATTTTGGATGTCATACTTGGTGGTCATTGTCTATGAATATTCTGGTAACTTCAAGCAGAATAGTAAACAGTCTTATTTTGGGTTTTGTTTTCTAAATAAAAGCAGTTGGAAGTAGAGAATATGAAAAGTAATGTGAGCAATTTAGCTTTCCCTTCCTTGTTCGCAGTAAACGTGCATACCCTTCAACTTTCGAGAGATTTCAAGCTACTTAGCCATTTTTTAAATTATGCCTGGGAAGTGGAAACACTGCATATAGCAGTTCTATATTTGCCATCGATAAGAGAGCCCTGTCAACCTCGTTAAAATGATTACTTCTCATCTAACTTTAAACATGCCATTTTTTCTTACTAAGTCATCAAGTTTAGTTCAACATATAGGGTATATTATCTTTATCATTTTGATTATTAAATGTTCCTAATTAGCTTCCCCTCACCTCTCTCTCTCTCTCTTTCTGTCTCTCTCTTTCTCTCTCTCTCTCTCTGTCTCTCTGTCCCTCCCCCTCCTTCCCTCTCCTCTTTCCTCTCTATCCCCACATTTCTCTGAGAGAATATATTTAAATAAAATTATTTTACTTCACTAAAATTTCTCTTAATCGTGTTTCGGGACATTAATACCTAAGGCTTCAGTGTCACCCTTCGTATTTTTTGTAATTACTTACACTGGTGATGAATTTTGTTTGAACCTGTGCTTCTGTGGGTCTCTGTTCTAAGAAGGGTTGGAATTTTGTTTGAACATCTTACTAGATCTAATCACAGAGTTTCTTGTACATTCGAGCAAGCATTTTAATAAATCAGGTATAATTTTGATTCTGAAGTTGATTTATTCAGATCTTCTTCCACAGAGATTCTGGACTTGTTAGAGTCAGTGCACAGTCCTGAGACTTTGACTCGATATCTAAATTAACCAGCTTCTTTCATCTAACCTTTGTGTTTTGTATTTATACGCCTTTAACTTATATCTAAAATTTAAGTTTAGCAATGTAGCTCACTTTCCTATTTATTAACAAAAGAAACTGCATCCCACTACATTCTTCAGTCTTAGGAAGCTTCATTGTTGTCATTTTCATATTATTACAAAACTTCAAGTCCATGTCACTCTTGAGTTACAATTTTACTATAAATCGCCATTCTCCAGCTTTGTGCCTCAAGGAATATTGTGTGTTCAGCAGGAAGGAAAACCGAGAGATGTAACTACCTTTAGCACTGAAACTGTTTAGTTTCAGTAAACGTTCTTGTGAATAAATAACTTTGTCTTTGCGAAATATGACAATCCCATTTACATGAAAGTCTTTACATCATGGCCTCCCTAGTTTCATTGAACTTTCTTTTCAGTATCCGGGTTTCAGTTTTGACAATGCCAACATCCTTTTTTTCTCTTGCTGTCCTATACATCTACTATGAAGAGTCATTGTTTTGCTTGCATTTTGTCTAATATAAATGTGGTGCTCGGAATCAAATCCAGGCCTCACCTATGGAAATCAGGTACTATACCTCTGAGCCACATCTCTTGTCCCAGAGTTTTTGTTTCAGTGTGTACGGACTGTCATGACTGGCACCAAGGATCTGACAATACGTAGTTTTGATTTTAGAAGAAACTTTGGGGAGGTACCTGAACCCCTGGAAGAAATTTATTGCTGAATAAATATCAGAAACTTTCTGATGACAGTGCACACTCATTTACAGTGCCCATCTGTTCACTTGTGTGTTCTGCCTGTCTACCTTTGAGAAACAAAAAAAAGGTTACAGCTAAAATAATTCACATAGGAAATTCACAAACTCAACTCCGAAAACAAATACAGGGAACTAGAACAAACAAATGAAATGTACAGCTAAAAATTCGGAGGCCTGAATTTGGCAAAGGATAAATTGGTTTAAATTGTTTTAACATGATTATATATTCTAGTATTGTTAAATAATTGATTACTTCATACGCACATGCTTAAAATTATATTTGGCTTGATGATGAGCTAATATCAAGTGATTAGAGTATAAACTAAACTGAAGTCTAGAAAAATATTAAGGGAAAATTCTGGACAATCATGGTGCCTTTTTCTAGCTCTGAGAAAAGATCTTCCACTACAGTAGTGAAGAGATTTAATGAAGGACAAGATGGCTTATCCAATGAATCCTTCAGTTCCTGGTATTTCTTCTGTAAAATAATAACCAAAAAAAAATTCAGAGTTTTAGTAAGTGGATAGTAGAATATTTTGATTTTTCAAAGACAAGGGAAAACAATAGTCACCAGTGGGCAAACAAAACACATTCACTCATTCACTCTCTTCTCTCTCTTCTCTCTCTCTCTCTCTCTCTCTCTCTCTCTCTCTCTCTCTCACACACACACACACACACACACACACACGCGCGCGCAGTCAAGAAGAAAAAGAAAACCTTTACTATTTCAACAAAAGTGTTTACGTTTAAAAATTCTTGAGAACTAAAAATCCACTAAGGCCTGACACAATAGTCCAGTGGGTGGGGTGTTTGCCTTGCACATATCCAAGCCGGGCTCAGTCACAAGCACACACAATCGGGCTTCCCAACCCTGCTGGGAATGAGTTCAGAGCCAAGAGCACTGCCAGGTATGGCCCCAAACAAAACAGTGAAATAATAAAGGCATAGATGTGATTTCTTCCTCTTAACAGATCTCTTTGGTCTAATAAGGTCCCATTTTCTGCTTAGAAGTATAGATGGAGCCTGCCTGCCATTCATTCACTCTCTCCTAGTAGACTAACTCAGAAACAGAGCTAGCCCTGCGTGTACGTCCTCATTTATTGGTAGCTCTAAATTCTGAGCCGTTGGACTAGAGAATTCCTCACTGAGCATGACAGTGCCCATTTGAGCACTGTGGCACTGTCCTCCCATTGTTCATCATTTTGGTCCAGCGGGCACCATTGCGTCTCTATTGTGAGACTGGTTGTTACTTTTTTGGCATATCCAATTGCCACAGGGAGCTTGCCAGGCTCTGCCACGGGGGCGGCATACTCTCCGTAGCTTGCAGGGCTCTCCTAGAGGAACGGAGGACTCAAACCCGGGTCGGACGCATGCAAGGCAAATGCCCTATCCGCTGTGCTATTGCTCTAGCCCGTTTGAGCACAAATAAAAATGAAAATTTTTATAAGACATGCTATTTGGTATTGTGAAGTATTTGACTTCTTATAAGATTGTGAATGAAATGACAAATGTTAACGTAAATCTTATTTCCAAGAACTATATGCTAAAGAGGAGTTAAATTGGAAAAGTAGAAGTCTAGGATTTGGTTTTGCATGCTTCATTTTTTTGATGATACCCCCTTCACCACCACCCCCATGTTGGCTTGCTGGGTAGTCTGATACCCTATGTGAAGTTATACCTGGATCAATGTTCCCTAACCATGAGTAGGAAGAATACCAATCTATACTAAACACATACTTTCAGCAAATTTAAAACTGGTTTATGTTTAAAGGAGGAACACCTCAACCATTCTGCACTGTTATGGCTCCAGTATTTTTTATTAGGGGATTTTTATTAGTTCACATTGAATATCATGAGAAAGAATAAATGATAGCTAACATCCTTTGTATGGAAATTTATTCCTTGTTTCTGGTAGTATGGGAAATAACCAGGATGGCTAGGGTAAAGCTTTAACTTTTACTCTTTCTAATGCTGTATTTTTTTCCTTTCTAATGTCATGTTTCTACATGCCTTTTTTTGTTTGTTTATTTAACCATTGGTAGTATGCTTTCCATGGAGTTTTCCCAACAACATAATGATATGAAAATGCAGTACAGATATCTCCAACTATAAGGAATCTTTTCTTAGATAAATAATATCAAGGTTATTTTGTTTTATTTTGGGTCTTGGGGGCCATACCCAGCCACTCTTGGGGCTTATTTCTGGATCTGTATTCACAGGTCACTTCTGCTCAGAGGATCATCTGTGGTTTGGGGAAGCATGTCGGGGTTATGCCTGGCAAGCCCCTTACCCACTTACTGTCTCTCCAGCCTCAACATTATTTTATTTTGCTTAAATATAAAGTTCCTTTAAAGTAACAGTGATTGCCTATTAGTATCTCCACTAATTCTCCCAGCTGACCAAAGTAGTCAGTCAGAGAAATAAACCTGCTACAACTTAAATAGTATGTCACCAGCCAGCCTTTTTGTAAGTAGAGCAAAATGAAAATAGTGTTTTGGGGCGAATAATTTAAGATTTTGTGTTTCTTGAAATGTTTTTCTATTTCTGTTTACATTGGTCATTTGTAAATGACAGTAATTCACTTTAAAAAATCAGATTTCCACGCATTGTTTTATTACGTAAAATTTGTACTAGGAACCTAAAATGTGCTGATGCCCATTTAATAACACATCATGTTACAGGGACTGATGGTCTCCATTCTGACCCCAGACCTGGTAATAAAGAAGTGCTGGCAGTGCTGGTCAAACGTGTGGACTGCAATTGTGCCACTGTTGCAGAACAAGATTCATGTATTTGAACAAACTCTCACTATATTATATGCAAGCAACCTTTGGCCACAATAAGAAAAATGTAATGCATTTGAAACGGAATCTATGTCACAACCAACATAAAAATATAAAATCTCAGTAATTGAGCTAAATGGTTTGCAGCAAAGTGTAAACCAGGCTTAAAAAGCTACAAAGGTGACATTTTTAAAAAAAATTTTTTTATTAGCGAAACACCATGAGGTACAGTTATAGACTTACAAATTTTTGTGCTTGGGTTTCAGTTATACAATGATCAAGTACCCATCCCTCCACCAGTGCCCATCCTCCACCACCACGGGTCCCAGCGTCCCTCCCACCCCCCATCCCCCCAATCCCACCCTACCTCTGTGGCAGGGCATTCCCCCTTGTTCTCTCTCTCTTCTTTTGGGTACTGTGTTTTGCAAGAGAGGCATTGAGTGGCAATCATGCTTGGCAATCTATAGTCTACTTTCAGCATGCTTCTTCCACCCTGGGAGGATCCTCACAACACCCTTTATTTGGTGCTCTCTTCTCTATCTGAGCTTCCTTTTCCCCTAGCACGTGTGGCTGCCTCCAAGTCATGGACCCAAATTCCTGGTACTAATCTCAGCCACTCCTGGGTGTTAGTCTCCCATTTTGTTGCTTTATGTTCACCAGATGAATGCAATCTTTCTGTGTCTATCCCTTCCTTTCTGACTCATTTCGCTTAACATGATACTTTCCGTGTAGTACCACTTGTATGTAAATGTCATGACTTCATCTTTTCTAACAGCTACATAGTACTCCATTGTGTAAAGGTGACATTTTAAGAAACATTTATTTAGGCTTCCTGTCTTGCAGAGCTACTGATCAAAGAGACCTAGCTCATAGTTGGAATACTTGGGAAATTGCATCTGTGACCTAGTCCCATTTTTCTCTTCACATTTATGGGAACAAACTTATACAAAATACTGAAAGTTTAGGTTACTTAAAATATTTTTCAGAATTGTTTTTTATGTTATGAAAGTGCTCCCAGGGCTTGGTTCATCTCTGCTTTGATTGTCCTGTAAATTGGAATTTTAGTCATCTCTGGTATAGTCTAGTCTCAGCAGGTTTCTTTGTATCAGCAAGTGTCTGGGACAAAGTAGAAAGTTCTCAGTTGTGCAGTCTTGACTGTGACTTGGCAATTGTAACTGTACTCACCATTGAATATTGACAGTAGGTCCAGCTCTATAGTTTCTCAACATGCAGAGTACTTCCTATACTTTGTGAAGAGTAGTTTTCAAAAGTTAAAATGCATGTTAATCAGTTTGAACATCTTAGGGGGTACAATATTACTGTAGCACTGTCCTCCCTTGTTCGTCGATTTGCTTGAGTGGGCACCAGTATCATCTCCATTGTGAGACTTGTTGTTACTATTTTTGGCATATCAGATATGCCATGGGGAGCTTGCCAGGCTCTGCCGTGCGAGTGGGATACTCTGAGTAGCTTGCTGGGCTCTCCGCGGGGGACAGAGGAATCAAACCCAGGTCGGCCACATGCAAGGCAAACACCCTACCCATTGTGCTATTGCTTCAGCCCAATACAAGGGACAAAACACATATGGACTACTTCGCTTCTGCCTCCTCTAACTGAGTAAAGTCATATTATTCCTGAATAATAAAATCACTTTTCTTTGTCCATCATTACTGTGCTAATTTAATCAGTCTCTCTTTCTCACTGAGGCCTTCTCGAGTCCCCTCATCTCTGCTTTATTTGTTCAAAGCTATAGAATAGACCGTTAATTTTGCTGATTGTGATCCTACAAACAATCATAATTTTCTCTCATTTTCATGGAAAGCACACCCAGTACTAATCTGTGGTTTTTCTTGGCTTTGTGCCTGGGATCACTAATATGCTTGGGGACAGATGTGGTACCTGGGATTAGAGTGTGCAGCATCCAGAACGGGCACCATGTGCTAGCCCCTGTACTTTCTCTCTGGCCCCAAAAACTAATTTTCTTTATCGTCTTTAGATTAACATTAATTATCAATTATACAGATATTTTAAACCAATGCCTTACTAATTGATTGTCAATTTATTGTCCGATTCTGATAAAGGTATATTACTATTTTTTATTGACTCACAACTTATAAACATATAACTTACCAATTATAAACATAGAAGTAGTTAGATTTTAATTTATCCACTAGTCACACTGAACTATTATCTTTACTGAGCCTGACTTTAATTTTCTACCTCTACAAGTTCTTTTTTTTGTAAATGGAATGCCTTTTTCTCCTCCAACCTAGACCTAATTTTCATTCTTACCATATTTTCTATTATTCTTATTTGTTATTTGATTTATAGTTCATTGACAATTTACTTATATTTCATGGGCTATTGTGAATATTAGTCCCCTTTTTTTTTAGCTACTCCTGCTGGTGTTGGGATTACTCCTGATTTTGCACTCGGGAATCCCTTTGGGTGGGCTCAGGGACCATATGCGGTGCTGGGGATCAAACCCAAATTGGCAATGTGCAAGGCAAGTGCCTTGTCCACTTATGTCTCTCCAGTACCTCTTTATTAATACTGGCATTCATTCATGTCATCCTCAAATAATGATTGGTTGACCAGCTATACCATATTCTTTCATTTTTTGTTTGTCAGGGGGTCACACACCGAGGGGTGCTCAGGGCTTGCTCCTGGCTTTGAACTCCTGGCGGACTCCAGGAACCATATCCGGGACCAAGGATTGAGCAAGTGCCCTGCCCACTATACTATTATTCCAGGTCACATTTCTGTTCGCACCTTGTTGTTTCGGTTAGAATTTTCAAAGAAATGTTAAATAACATTGGTAGATATCACATTGGCTTATTCTTAACACTGACAGATATTCCCACTCCAGATTTTTTTGTTAAATCTGATTTTGGTTGTTAGTCAAAACTGGAAATTTGGGGAACATATAGTTCTACTTAATAAAGGCATATCCTGGAAAACTTAAAACTGATTTTTTGCATTTAAAATTTTTAAACATTGAAAGCATATATTTAAAGATTTCCCGATATGCATTCAAATTTTATACATATTAGACATAAGCAAATACAAAGAATGGTATAACTAATCTCCACATTGCCAACATCCACTTTAGCAATTATAATTTCTTTAATTTGTTACCACATACTTCCTTTCCTTCATACAGTTCTAAAGCAAATCCCAGACATCTTATCATTTAATGTATAAATATTTCATTTTATATATATTTCTAAAAGATAAGGACCATTTTTTACAAAACCATAATACATCTGACACATTAATGATAATTCCTTAGTAATATTTATTATCTAATCTCTAAAATGACTTCCTCATAAATATCATCCATTTATAATGGTTGTGTTTGAATGTGAGTCCAAATAAATTTTACATGCTACGATTGGTTGATATATGACCTAATTCTTCAAATGTTTGTTTTAGATTTTTCTTTTTTTTTTTATAAACTCCCTTTCTCTAATTCTTCTCTACTTGTCTTTGTCTTCTTTATATTTTTTTTAAAAGAGATCATTTATTCTTATAATATCCTTTGTAGTCTGGTTTTTGCTGATTGAGCCCCCAGAGGTCATTAACATGTTCTCTATGTATTTTGTGTAAATTTAACTATCTGGGTGCTTAGTTAAAGTCAGTTTTGATTTGTCCATGTATGAATGACAGTCATATAGAAAATTATATTTAATCCCATCAAATATTGATTCAGTGTTTATTGAAAAGACTGTGGCTGCTATTTATGTGTTCTGATATTTTTAGTCTTTTGAATAAGGTAGTAAATTTACTTCAGAGATTCTGTCTTTTTGACCTTTCATCTACTTGTGAGTAAATTAACCTATGTCATTAAATATCACATGGAATTTCACTCACTCTTTGAATGAATGAATTCTTAATTTCTTTTTTATTTTATTGGCTTAGTTTTTTGCTCAAAACTTTTGACTACTTTGAAAAGGGACGGTGTAACATTTTTGACATTCACCTGGTCTCTGCCAACCAAATTGATATCTATATAAAGTGCTGAGAATATAACAGAGTATGTGCCGTCTACATTTAGCTGGAGAGCTATAAATATATCAGATTAAGCCAGTCAAATGCTAATATTTGCTTTGTAGCCTAGACGGATTGTGCTCATTTAGGATGGATATTGATGGGAAAAGATTTGAGTGACAGCTTGAAAGTTTGTGGACTTCTGGCAAAGGAAATTGTGTACTTACATGAAACATCCAGTGATTAATAGAAAATACATCACAAAACTGTATTTCTGAAGTTGGATTCTTAGCTAAAAAAAGATTATTGGATTTGGGAAGAAAATATCGCTTCCTTGTAGTTCCTCCCCATCTATAATAACTATTATACGAGATCTCTCTCTTCTTTAAAAACGCTATTTTATCCTATAACCATTTATGTCATTGACATGAGACTCTAAGTTAAAGTACACTGAAATGAGACTGTGGTATGGGTGAAATCCACTGTCAAAAAAATAGCAACTTTTATGTTTGAATAATAACCTTTCTTGACAATTTTATTTTTCTAAGGATAATGTTATCTAATGACACCAAATCATTTGCTTAGCAACTGCTGGGAATTTGTAATCTGCTTTGTGTTTAGCTGCAAATGAGATCATTATTGCAATAAAAATTATAATTTGTTCTATAAGGAGAAACACCAAAGGTCACTTTCCATTTTGCTGAAAAAGGATGAAATAATATTAGGGAAGCCCAGAGATCTGGTAAGTGCGAGAGAGAAATCTAAAGGCAATCTTATCAACCCGATTCAGCCCTGAAATACATTTAATAAAACAGAAAACACACATTTCCTAATTCACTTGTGTGACCTTGAATAGCCTTCCCTGGTGTATTTTTGGTGAATTCTTTGCTAGCAATATTTTGGTAAGCATCACAGAACCATTCTCTTGAGACCATCTGTACGTCTTTTTAAAATATGAAGTAAAATACAGAAGTATATATTAAGAATCTTTCCAGTCTATCATTTTATTTAAATAAGTCCCCAGTCTGAATTTTTCACTTACCCCAGTTTATCTCCTTTGGTCTTTGGCCTGAGTTTATTTTTTGAGACACTCTCTAGGAACAAATCAGTGCCTCAAGTTTATTGGCGAAGCTTGAAGTGCAATGGAATACTCTCATTCTACTCTAGAAAGTTCTGGTTCCATTTAGGGACTTGTGATGTTCTTCTCAGACTCCTCTTAAGAGGTGATATGCTACTGTAAGACCAAGTCAGTACAGGTTTCTTTACTCGTCTTTTTCTGTTTTCACCCTTTTCAAATATCTGTTTGCAAAGGATGGATTTACTATTCACAAAGGAAGAAAAAAAAAAGCTAACCCATAATGACAATGGTTCTGCGTCTGGCTCTGTCTTTCCTTGTCATCTGTAGAAGCCACAGTAGGTAGCACAGCTTTTCCCGACACAGTTTCTGCTCCAGAGCCTTATTTCCCTATGCGTCTTTCCCAGTTGGAGTTCAAAGGGCTTCTATTATAATTGTGGAGACCCTATTTTCCAAGCAAGAACAATAATTTCAATTTGTTTTTAAACTGGAAAATCAGAGAATCAGAGGGCAAAGAAGCACGGACATCTCTAAATTAATAAGTTTTGAAAATATCACAGGCAAGGTTTAAAAAAATCTTTAATTTCATATAACAAGTGATACTCTCCTACTGAAACATAGATATTAGTAACTTTCATTGAGGAGACATTTAAACTTTTTTAATTTCATGAACGTTAAATCACTGATGATTCTGAAAACTGCTGATAAGGGTTCATTTACTCTGGGAAGACAGGATCATTAGATTCTTCATGGGTTACACTCTCATGCTAATTCCTGCTAATTGTCAAAGAAGAATAGTGTGGTTTCTTATCAGCAATTTGCATTTGTGTAATGGTTTTGGTCTGTTGGTGCTGTCTCCTTCACTGATAAAGAAAACACCACTTAAAACAAGCAAGAAGGCAAGCCATCCTTCAGCATTATTTTCTTTTCAGCCTATCCTGAACAGAAAATGTCTGGCATCTTACAGGAAGTAATGCGTACTTTGTTTGGAAAATACCCAGTAACCAGCAAGGAACACTTGATTACTGCTCAGTTTTTTTCCTCTGTATTACAAAACTTTTCAGTAGATTGTGATTGCCAGAATGTTAAGTTATAAAGCAAAAAGCTTATCAACTATATGGGTATCACATTTTCATTTGATTTTGTGGTGCTAAAACAGATGCAATAACTATTGCTTTGTTTAAGTAAGAACATTTAGAATTTGATCAGGGACATTAAAGATAAACTTTTTAATTAGGCGTATTCGTTAATTTTATCAGAAAATTTAGTAGTTACATAAGTTTATAAATTTATACTCGTCATAAACGAGTATTCATAATAGACTTGACATAATAGATAATTGATATTAATTTAACACTTTACGGTCAGAGTCCGTGGTGAACATTCCAAATTAGATTCCTTCCGGGCATTCTATAGAATGATAATTTACTGAGAAACCATTGACACTTTATTTTATATAACCTATACTCTACACAAAAATTGTTTTTTCTTCTCATCATTCTATATGCCATTCATAATAGTAGGAGTGTCATATGTTTGTGTGCGGTGTTGCAACTGACAGGGATTTTTATCAAATTTTGCAACCACTCTTTGATATCTGATTTTTGCAGCTGATCAAGTCACATAACTAGTAATGGGGAAAATTGAGCCAAGGAACTTACTATTTCACTTTATCTCAGTATAATCCCTACTTTATATATCTTGGATATATAAAGAACTCTGTGGAGGTAGAAGTGTTCTCCATCTTACCTTTCTTAAACTCCATGCATTTTAGCATACTATTACAGTGTGAAGGAAGGAAGGAAAAATAGAGCAGGGAGAAAGGCAAACTCGAAAGTGAGACTACAGAAGGATGCCAGGATTAAGCCTAGTAAAAAGTCTGCATAAGCTACTGCCCGACTTGGACACTAAGGTCCAGTCTCACTAAGGCAGCTATCATGCTGCACCTGAGTTTCACCTGATCTATTCAGTTTGGGAATTAATCCCTACCATATCCTGAGTTGAGGGAGCCACACTCCTTAAGCTGAAGTGAGGTTATGATCTTTGCAGCAACAGGAAAACTATCACTGCCAAGTTGTTTAGATTCCAGCTACTTGGCCGCATCACAGAAAATAATTTGAGGGGAAGACATAGCCAAAAGAAAGTTTTGTTCAACGTTTAGCACATACACACACACACACACACAAAAAAAAACAGAATTAGAGAGAACTTAAGCGTTTCCTCTGCTGGCATGGAGTCTGGTTATTTTAAGACTTCTCTAAGGACAGAGATGAATGTTTATGAGTACAGAGGGGCATTTCCAGAACAAGTCTGTGTCTTGGGTGTAGTTTTCTTAGCATTGGGTTCATCTGCTTTTTTACACTAATAGTGTATGGTATCTTTGGAACTGTCAAAGCCTTAGATGTATGGTGGGAGAGGAAAGGGGTTATGATAATTACATTGCAGCCATATTACAGTAATATGTTCATGATTCCAGCAATTTTTCTGCCGTCTTTGGTTGCCTCTTGTTCCAACCATTTCATTGTTGTGGTACTTGTGGTTAGAGAATGGTGTCAGGAGTAGTCCTCAAGAGCATGACAGCCGAGGATCCAAATTCCTAACCTGTAGGATAACATTGGTTTGTCCTTTCTCCCCTGCCACAGGAAGTTGAGGTTTATTGAGTTACACCCATCACAGTGCTCCCAAGGCACTCCCATTCCTCTGGGTTTATCTTTAACTTCTCTGTGCTCGGCTTCTCCTATCTGTTAATCACTATATCCCCAAGTCAGACCCTGTGACTGTTAAGGTCAGATCCTCCTAAGGACTCTGGATTTTGTATTTGTAAGTGAAATATTGCTTTTCTCTTTCCCTTATGTGCTTTGTGTAGTTTATTTTAGAGCAATGTCCTTTTTGTAAAAACACAGGAAGACAGTGAATGTTGTGCTTCTGTAATTTCGGAGTTAATTGACTCCAAGTAATATTTACTCCTGGGCATTTGTCAACTTTACTCGACTTAAGCCTCGGTTGTCCTTCGTTCCTATCACCCCAAAAGCAGGGTCTTGACGAAGGGACTGGATGGACCCATGACAAGCTATAAGGTACCCTGACATCGAAATGGGACAGGCCAAGTGCCATAAAGCTTAATAATGAGATAAGAGCCCGGTCATGGACAAATTCTGTCATCACCCAAAAAGAAGTGACTGAACAAGGATCCTGCAAGGGATTATGAAGGACTAATCTGTCCTGAGGACTGATGTCCCCAGGGGTGCTACTCTATAAACTTAATCTATCTCTTACTGTTTCTATACAGAATGACTAATATTATTAAGAAGTAGAACTAAGATGAATATTTAAATACTTATTGGACTAAGAAGAGGAGAAACACAACCCTCAATGGTATTTTGCCCTTACGCAGATCACCTTGCTGAAGGAGAATTTGTCCTAGAAGAAGCTCCTTTCAAACTCCCCCCCTCCAAGGGCTATCATATGTTGATTATTCTACCTCACCTGTGTTAATTGCTACCCCCAGTCTGGTAATTGGACTCTTGACAAAGGCAGCTAGACTTCATGCAGGGAGACTAGCATGGGGAAAGTAGGAGACAGGAATGAGGGGCAGTGTGAGACTGGAATCGGGCGCTCAGTGAGATTGGAATTGGCACAAGGGGAGAATCGAATAAACAGTGGGACGGAGACTGGGATAAATAGCAACTGATCATCAACCAGCTTGGCTATCCTGTTTCGTCGTTCATGAGTCCTTGGCAGAGACTGCAGGCGGGGGGAGGGAAGCAGCTAGTGGCCACCAAACGCACATGACGAGAGAACACACTCTCTTATTAAATACACACTAACCTTTCATGCTGTGTTGTGGGTGCAGAATATGGAGAGGCCACAAAGAGTGGTCTTAGCCTCCAGAGACTTGGCTTACGTCAGAGAATTCTTGAATCTCTCAGTGATAATCAGGTCAAATTGCTATTGCAAAAAAAAAAAAAAATTCAAAAGCGATGCACTAAAGTGCACTTTCTGATAACAAGATGCTGCTTTGTATCTTTTTCTTAATGGTCGTATAGCTGTTAACACACTGAAGAAATGCTTTTTGGGATAAAAGAAAAGTATGTTTGAAATAAAAAAAATAGTGAAATCATATTTAGCAGTATTCCTAATTGCTCTTCAGTATGTCACCACCAGATGACAAAATTCCAAATTAGGACAGAGTAGCCCAAAACAAGTACAAGGATGTCGGGTTTTATTAAGTACTGAATGGATGAGATCTATTTCCCTTACATCCAGAACAACTCTGAGGGTCATCTTTTATACATTGAAAGGCATTCTACAAACCCTCCAGCTTTCCCTCAAATAATCGCCTCTCCACTCCCCCAGAAAGAAGGTTTTCCTAGTTTAGTTGAAGTAATTGTTTTGTCTTTCTTTTAAATTTTCTGGCAGAATTGCCCAATGGAAACTGACTTAGAGTGCAGCTTATTTTATGCCAAAGAGAAAGGCTGTCACTGCAAAATCCATCACTGTTTAGGACAACAGTGTACTGCATTCAGCTTAGAATAAAAGGAAACCTGGAAAAATCTGAAGGGTGCATCTGTCACCATCTCCTTCCTAGGTCCAGTTCATGCCTGTGTTTGGCTGTTGCTTTAGAACAGCTGTGTCCAGCCCATGTCAGAGCCTTATATCGCCAGGCATTAATTGCTGCTTTAAAACCCTATGGTCATTTTTGGTTCTTGCTGCTGTTTAAAGGGTAAAGTTAGGAAGCAGGATAGTTGATGGTTATGTGAATGAACTGCTGCTGCTTTTGCTCAAGACTTATTCTACTCTCAGCTACCCTAACCCTATTTTCAGCTAATTATCTGCGTTTTTTTAATGAATTAATCACGATGATCACGACCATCCTGTTGTTCGTCAGTTGCCTTGAGCAGGCCCCAGTAACGTCTCCTTCGTCCTAGCCCTAAGATTTTTTTTTTTAAGTGCCATATTCAAGGCTCTTTCAGAGTTAGGAGAATGAGATCCATCATTGTTACTGGTATTTGGCATATTGGGTACGCCACGGGGAGTTTGCCAGACTGCCGTGTGGGCAGGTTACATTCGGTAGCCTGCAGTTTGTCCAAAGTAAGAATGAGATAATAAGATGTCGTGTGGCCCCAAATGCCAATTAATCACAGTGGTGCTATATTTAAAGGACATTTGACAAAAGATTTCTTCCATTTTAAATGTGCGATTTAAAATCATAATGATTTCTAATGCAATTATTTTTCATCTACAAAAAATGAGAACATGCTTTTCTCTTCTTAAAAATAGTTGCAGAACTTGGTATTTGTTACAAATTGTAATGTAATTGTAATGCAAATTACAATTACATTAAAACTTTATATTTGGTAATACTCGAACGGGTCCAGTAACGTCTCCATTGGAGACTTTGTTGTTACTGTGTCTGGCATATCGAATACTCTCGGTAGCTTGCCGGGCTCTCCGAGAGGGGCGGAGGAATCGAACTCGGGTTGGCCATGTTGGCCGTGTGTAAGGCGAACGCCCTACCGCTGTGCTATCGCTCCAGCCCTGTAAGAAAAAAGAAAAAAAAAAAAACACACTGCAGGTGTTCCACTCAGCCCATCACCTGAGATCCAAGTGGCCCTGCCCAATACATCATCGCACCAAATCCTGTCAGCACATAACAGTCTTAAACACAAACTCTCCAACCTTTAATGCAATTTTCCTTCTGATATATTTTTTAAAAAGTTTCCACATATGAGCACATTAATAAAAGAAAACTTCAGCTAAATTTACCAAAAATCAATATATGCTATGAAGTGTAAAACAAGGCAGGCGTTTTGTTCCGAATATTTGTTATTCAAGTACATTATGGATGTTTTCAAAATGTGCGGAATAGAATATTATAATATAGTTTAGTTTATTTTAATTAAAATAATTGTTGACAACCTAAAAAAGTTTTGAAAAAATAAAATCATAATGATTTCTGACAAGATCAGAAAACGATCATACAAAGGAAGAGGTGTGATATGTATGCCTTTTGCTTTTATCCCTACTGATAAGGTAAAGGTAAAGGCCCTCCCGTTGTTCGTCGATTTGCTCGAGCGGGCCCAGTAACGTCTCCATTGGAGACTTTGTTGTTACTGTGTCTGGCATATCAATACGTCACGGGGAGCTTGCCAGGCTTTGCCGTGTGGGCGAGATCCTCTCGGTAGCTTGCCGGGCTCTCCGAGAGGGGCGGAGGAATCGAACTCGGGACGGCCATGTTGGCTGTGTGCAAGGCAAACGCCCTACCGCTGTGCTATCGCTCCAGCCCGATATTTACTGGTATTTTGCAAATTATATAGAGTTGGGAGTGCAGGGTGGGAGGGGTTGTTGTTTTCTTGCTCTAGATAAAGCTCAGAGTTAGTTCTGAAGGACCTGGTGCACCGTTTACCCCTCAGCTTGGGAAATTATTAACAATTTGTCAGGGATTCAGAGACCACTGGAGTCTGCTTTAGGATCAGAGGTCCCCTGCTGGAAGGGCTGGTGACAGCACACTGCAGGTGTTCCACTCAGCCCATCACCTGAGATCCAAGTGGCCCTGCCCAATACATCATCGCACCAAATCCTGTCAGCACATAACAGTCTTAAACACAAACTCTCCAACCTTTAATGCAATTTTCCTTCTGATATATTTTTTAAAAAGTTTCCACATATGAGCACATTAATACATACCACCAACTTAAACAGTTTTTTTACATAAAAATTTTATGTTCAGATTCAGTGCCATGGGACTGTTGCTACCCTGTGTTTGACAAGCCACATTGCCCAAATTACATTTACTTCTTTCTGTGAAAGTGTTAAAGTACAGCTGATAATAGAGGATTAAATCATCTCTTCACTCTTCTTATTTCCTTTTATATGTGGGTAAATCTTCAAAGAATATCTTGAAATCCATTTTGAAAAGCATCTCTTGATTGGGTATTAAAAAAACAGTTGTTAATTATACACAGTAATGAGTAAAAATAGCATATTTATTTGAAATCATTGTATTTCCATTCCATTGTCAATTTTTTTTGTCTGATAAATATGTTCCTTGTTTTCTCAATAATAACTATCATTTTTTCAGTGCCAGTTTTGTGCCAATTATTGTACCTAGGTTATTTATAATCATAATAAAAATCTTATAATAGTACTGTTACCCCTTACTTTGTAAATAGAAAATTGAGCATCTGGGTGGTTAAATGACTTGTTTAATGACTAAAATCTAGTGGTGAAATGGTCCAAAGACAAGCCTTAGACAGGAGAATGAGAGGCAAAAAAGACTCAGAAACTAAATAATCAGAGGCTGAACATTCTAACCAGTAAAACTCATGCATAGTCTGAGGAGAAATTTGGACTAAGATCAAAGCCCAAGCTGTAGTTGTGAAGAAAATGAAAAATAAAGGCAGAAAAAAAATTTACACATAATGGGTCAAAACATCTGAATTGTGCGTGTAAGCAATAAAAAAACTGATAAAGAAACCAGTTATTAAAGATCACTAAGAATGAGTCACTAAAGAAGAAAAAAATTGTGTAGAGATTTATTTATTTTCCGATATAGTACATAGAATCTATGCTATCTTGACATTGCTTTGCTTTTCATCCTAGTAATATCAGTAATGTAAATAAAACTGGCTTTTGTTGAGACTGAACATTGCGTGTAGTGTTCTCGGCGATGCAAGTAGGGAGAAGCTCTGATACGTTTTGCCATGGTGGTCTCAGGACAGACAGCTTTGGCTTGGCTTAATCCATGGATCCAAGAGTGGAGGCATAGTTTTCGGCTTTACTTTCACTTAACTATGAAGTTTAGGCAGTGATTATTAATTTCAACACATGAAGATATGGCAAATCCAAATTAAGACTTGTTCCTACCCTTCATGCAAATTGGGAAACTTTTTAGCACTTTATTCTACATTTGAAGCAACATTAGTGTTTCCATTTCTTCAAAAATATGAGAAAAATCAGACATTCAGCAATGTCCTTCTGGGTGGAAATTAGAGTATAAGTTTTAAATAATATGAACCTGGATGTTGTATGTTAATATGAATTCACATATATATATATTTAACTCTTAATATAACATATTTCCACTAAGACCAAAATATCTCCCTTGTATTTTTTTGTTACATGTTATGGATAAGATGTATAAAGTTAGCGTATATTTAAAGTAATTCCCAAAATAAAAAAATTGTTATAATTAAATATTAATATCTAAATTGAAATTTACCTTTCTTTTTATCACTCTGAGTCTTCCTGGAAAATGTATTTACTTCATGATTTACTTCATTTTATTATCTCTTAATCAACTTCCAAAATAATTGGTTATGAAAAACATTTAGTCCTTTTCCTCTTTAATTACAAGGTAATTTAATATCACTTACCTTTGTATAACCTTATTCCATTTAGCAGCCTATTGCCTTAACTGTTCCGCCCTCTTGTCCCATCATATTATTTTAATCAATTATATTCAGTTATATTCAGGGAATAGACTTACTTACAATCATTTTTTAAGCTTGCATGCTTATGAAGTCCTCTATATCTACTCTTACTTAAAATAATTTAAGACTAGTGGTTTTCTTAGAAGGACAAGAGATAATCCTTATCCTTTCTTTATTTTTTATCCAGCTACATCTACATCTACAACTGGGACAAGCCATCTTGTGAAGTGTGCAGAAAAAGAGAAGACTTTCTGTGTGAATGGAGGCGAGTGCTTCATGGTGAAGGACCTTTCAAACCCCTCAAGATACATGTGCAAGTAAGAAATTCTCTGTGTGGCTTATGTGTAGGGCTGCCTCATTCAGATGATTGCACACCTCATACTGTTCCATTGCTTCTTTGACAGTTTTGTTGCATGCTGTTGAATGATTTTTTATTTGTACATTGTTTTGAAAAGTTCAAGTGATTTGTCATTTCCTCTGCTGCATCTAGAATTGTTTTTTGCTTTTCTTTGGTGGTATTTATTTTTCTTCAAATTTATAGTTACATTCCTTATGATTTTTCCCCATTGTCACGTGGAAGAGATGTACAAATATTAAAGAGGCATAAAACATTATTGAAATCTACTTCTCCATCCAGTGTATGAATTAAGTTGTAAGGTAATATTCCTTTTTACTCCAGAGATTACCTGGCAAAAGAGTAAGACAAATTAATGCACCTGCAGGGCAGAAGACTCTTTATGGCACATCTGTTACACTTGGCATTAATGGAGTGTTTTTAACCATTTTTCAAACATGGAATTTATGTTGATATTGCTAATTGAAAAAAAAGTGAAGCCCCTGTTTGGAGATGCTTTAAGTGTGTGTAATATTCTTTAGAAGATAGTCTTCCTTTATCTACTGCAGTTACTTGTAGTTGTATGCAGCATGGCAATCACTAGTGCCAGTGACCCAAAGAAATTTAAGCACCATTAGGATGTAATATGTTTATTCTCTCTCAACAGGCAGAATAAAATAGTGATGTTATCAGTGCATTAAATATTTAAATCCTGTAGTTAAAATTAATAGGTTTAATTTAAAAACACATATTTATTGTACCCTGCATGTTAAGTTTATTCTTGATACTTAGCCTGTGTAGTATGTGTATTTATATAAGTGGATGTGATGAAATATGTATAATGTCTCATTGAAATGATGCAAAACAAATTTATTTTGCAGTTGACCGATAATTGTGTCTCATTGTTCTCATCTTCATCTTAGATAAGGGGAAAAAAAGGCATTTAAAAAAATTATCTGATGTAGACAAAGAAGTGCAAGTTTTTCAGCCAGTTGAGCTAATAGAGCACATAGAAAAATAAAAACAAAGAAATAATAATTACCAAGGTTATCCTTTTTAAACATCATGTAAACAGCATAAACATGTTTATGTATTTGTTTGTAATAAAGTGCATCTTAAGAAACACATTTATTTTAAAATCCTAATACCAGATTGAAAAGCCATTTTGTAGAAGCTATTTGGTTTTCTCCTTTGCTCTTACAGATGGACTCTCTATAGAGTCTCATGGGACTTTGGGACCTTGAACAGGGACTTTCAGTCCTCTAAGGGTTTCTCTTAATAGTGTACAAGTAGACAGAGAGAGGCTGTTGTAAAGCACAGGTCTAGCATGTAGGACCCTGAGATTAATCCAATGTACTGCAATCCCCCACTAGCATTGCAAATATGGCTGCGATGGCCCCATAGCAACACTGTCTGTGAATCTGGTGACTCCCCGAAACACTGGAAGTGGTTTCTGGGTCCTCTTCCACAGTGCCCCCTATTTTCTTTCAAGTGTAGAAGTAGCCCCAAGACAACAATGGTTATTTAGCTTTTTATTGAACACAATCTACAAAAGTAGATATGACCTGTTTGAGTGAATGAAAAACTAGGAATCAGCAGATAGATTTTTATTCTCTTTTACAGAACATTACCAGGGCCAGTGAGAGTACAACTGGCAAGGCGGATGCCTGACACATGGCAGACTAGGGTTGATCCCTGGCACCCAAGACTGTTCCCCTGAACATGATTAAGAGTGACCCCTGAGCCCTGCCATATATGGCTCCAAACATAAAAATCAAATGAATAGATAACTGTACCATTGATAAAGATAATTGTTTTAGCCAAGATAAAATGGGTGTAATAAGAATATGTTAGAAAAAATTTATTTTTTCTAGGTTTGAATTCTTTTATATGATCACCACTTACAGTCTTAACAGTCTTCATAGATCTTTTTTTCTTTTTTTGGTTTATAAGTATGTCCAGATTCCTCTGCCTAGATCATAGCAATAAAATTTGCCTACTTGATGTGAATATAGCATAAACAAGGTAACCTCATGTTTGTCATAGTTTCTTATAAGGTTTTCTCTGATTTAAAAAAATACATAGGAAATATCAGAAACTGAGAATTACACTTTGTAAAGAATAAATCTCCTAAAACTTTTATTTGGGAGAATCATCTTTTGCTGTTCTAATCTTTATCATACAAGTATTTTATTTTAATGAATCTCCTTGAAAAATGACAAATTATAGTCCCTTAAATTCCTCTCCTTGTACCTATTATTATCTATATCTCATAGGTTTACTTCTTTAGTGAAGCATGGAGCACTATGTTTTAATTATAATAGTGAAACATGATTATCTTTCATCATAGTCATTGCAGAGATTTATAAGCTGAGTGAGTACATATGATAGTTTCTGAGTACCTCTAAGGAACCAGTGCTGCTATTTTCTACATATTAATTTCAGCTAGTCTGTAGCCCTCCCACATCCTATACAAAACAAGTAATTGCATAAGTGCTGGTTCTTCCATTTTGGCATCGTGCCAACAACTGTAATTGTTTTTATCCATGCAATTTCTCTTTGTGTTTTAAAGCAATCCAGGAAAAGCAAACTTCTTTATATGTTATTTCAATCTTAAAGGAAAATACTTGTTACTGTTTTAATATATTAAACTAGCAAACCTATTGATGTAGGCAGGTAGATAGGAAAGCCCCCCCACCCCCACCCCCAACCAGGCTACCAAAAGCAGAAGCAGGCCCTAAGGCCTAGTAAGACTTCAGCTGGCACCTTAGAGACCCAGAGGAGGCTGGACCCCTTGGAGAGAACCTCCAGCAGGAACAAAGGCCAAGAAAAGGAATTTCAAAGAGGACCATCAACCCCTACAAACTCTACCCCCCTTGGCAACCACCCTAGCAACGGACTCTTGCCTAGTGAGGCAGCTTGGGAAAATATTATAAAAGTGCACCTGAGCAAAGGAAGCATTCGTACGTGCTGCCTGAGCCCAAGTGCCTGTATTCTCAAGCTAATTATCCAGTGGGTTACTCTTCTAGTCTCAACAAATTGACATCATAGTTTCATTTTTTAATGTTTATTATTGGCAATTGAAATTTTTCAGGAGAGTGCTGAAATTTAGTACTGTCTCTTATTGGAGAGAAAATCTTGGCTGTTTTGGGATAGAGAAATATTACAGCTGGTGAGGCACTTAACCTTCTATACAGCAAACACAGGTTAGACATTTGGCACTACGCACCCTCCCCTGGGCACCTCCAGGATTGATCCCTAAGTACAGAAGCCAGAAGTGACCCTTGAGCACTGCCAGTGTGGCCCCTTTTATTTTTTTTAAAGAAAAGAAAAACGTTGACATCATGATCCTGACCATTTTCCCCTCTTTAGAATTCTTTTTCATTAGTATATTCAGCAAGACTGGATATACTAATTCTCTCTTTGAGAGAACTGGTTATCCGCTTGCTGTCTGAAAAAAAAAAAAAAAGGCCTTTTTTTTGTTCAAGGAGAGTGTGTTTTTTCAAAATCCCTGTGATAAAAAGTTTAGCATTAATAACCAGGACTCAGAATTGAAACGAAGACATAATATACTTCGTCTTAAGATGATAGATTGTTCACCAGACCAGTTGAATAGAAACAGAAACATAAAACATTACATTGACTCATCATTGTCTTTTTTATGAAACCAGTTTCATAGTTTCCATATGGTGCTTCTGTCTAGAGCAAAACATTGCTGAAGCATGAGACATATCATTCAAAACTGGCTCGATTCTTGTCTAAAGACATGACTCAGGACCACCACAGGTATGAAAGTTTCCAAGTAGTCTCTCTGATCATCTAATACAGTGTTGTCTTCTTGGGAATTGAGAAAGAGGACTTTACAGCAAATTTCTTTGGTCTCCATTTAGAACGAGGTGTTCCAATTGGATTGCCATACTACAGTTAACCACTTCTCTGAGGAGAGGTTGGCTGTCCCGTTTCCCTGACCCCTGGGACACTCTGGGATTTTCAGTACTGCTTCTCATCTTTCATATTGCTCTTTCTTCTGTAGTAATTTAAATTTGTACTGGGGAAAAATAGTTACTATTGCAGATTACATGAAGATGAGAAAAATAACTGGCTCACAGGAAGAGATGAGTTGAACACAAAATTGTACATATTTTTTAATTTGCTTTTGCATATCTTAGTTTTTGCATATCTGTTCTTCCCAACAGTTTTAGATGAGAATTCTTGTTGGAGACTGCTGATGTCATTTTTTGTCTGAAAATTCTGTTATATCAGGCTGTGTTTTAAACTGATTATGTGGATAGGTGTGACCTCCTCACAGTAGAATTAGATTCTTACAGCTAATTTGGATGAAAATTTTGTATTCCCTCCATATTGACTACCTATACAATATCTTTATACAAAACATAGCAAGCAAGTTCTGCAATTTTTTCCCCAGAAAGTCAGTGAAGTAAAATAAATTCATTTCTACTAAAGTACTTTTAACTCTAGGGGTGGGCAAGTGTTTTCCCCCTTACTCTAAAAAGCAAATGGCGCATATCTTTCTATAGGCACTTAGGAAATACATATACTTATCTTAACAGACATTGCTATCATGCTTAATTCCCAGTTATTCTTTTAAAGAAATCAGAAGTTTTTATTTGTTTTAGTGGTGTTTTTATTTGTTTTACTTTGTTGAAAAGTTGAAGGAGCTACAATAATATATTATTAGAATGAATATATCCAAAGTGATAAAATGATGGCTATTATGGTAATGGGTATTTAAGATTTTTAAATTCTACAATATGGGCCAAAGAAATGGCCCAGTGGATAGGGTACGTGCTTTGCCTTGGGTTCGACTTGGGTTCAACCCCCAGCACTCTGTGAGCCCTGCCAGGAGTGATCCCTAAGTACAGAACCATGAGTAATCCCCGACTCCCACAGAGTATAGCCCAAAAACAAAATAAAATTCTGCAGTATTTGGAGAAGACTTTATAGGAGCAGTCAGCTTTTATGGAATCTCTTCTTTCCAGTAGGCATTGGTATTGCTGTAATCATTTCTTTAATAGTAACATGTATACCAGCAGGTCCTTTCTGGGAAGGAACACAGCATTAGAGTGAGTTTATGAAGGTCAGTTAGGGAATATGGACATTGTGAAAACTAGTAGGGAGTCAGATTAACTGGTGGAACAGAAGAGTGACACTACAAATACACCAAATATTTAGAGAAGACAGGTTCATTCAGTCTTGAAAACTCTGGAGGACAGGTTAAGTTGGAGAGAGAGAGAGTGAAGAACATTTGATGAAATTCATCTTATAAAATTTCTGCGTACTCCTCATGACTATGATAAGATATATAATAATTAGGAGAAGTGTCATTTCTACTAATATTAGATTAACATTATTAAACACTAGGATGAGAGTACAGAGTCATAGTTGTGTCCTATTGACTCATCATATTTAGAATAGATAACAGATGTTGGGTCAGAGCTTTCATGCCACTAAAACAGACTGCTTGAGGCAGAGAGATAGCTCAGTGAGCTGAAGGCCTTTGTTCAATCCTCGGCATTGCGTGGCCCCTCCAGTCCCTGGTCTGGAGTAGTCCCTAAGCAGGTCTGTCTGTATGCAAACTCAGTCTGGAAAGGAAAGAAGAAAAGAGAAAAAGAAACAAGGGGAGAGGAGAAGAAAAGGGAAGAGAATAGAAGGAAGGAGGAAGTGAAGGGGGGGTGAGGAGAGGGGAGGGGAGTGAGGAAGTGAAGAGGAGATCCTGCCAACTCCAGTTCCAACCTTGGAAGTATTCCTCTTTCAGAATGAGTGTGTAACTTGCCCATAAGTGTTCTTAAAAACTGTAACATTTAGTAGGTACCAAAGAGTTAGTGAATTAGACTCATAGGATCTGGACCTCGAATTGAAAAATGATCCCCAAATTCACTTGGCCTGTTGTCCCCTTTTAAGGAAAAACAATCTCTCAGAAGCCCTCTGGAAATCTGCCTTTTGTATAGAAATAAGAGCCCCATACCCACTGTCCCACCATTGCACATAAAGATTCTCTGGTCCTCCCTGAGTGGGTCCAGAACTGTCTGGAGAGGAGTCTATGACCCACTTAAAAACTAATCTAGATGACAGCCTCTTCAGACAGCACATGTTCTCTTTCTTTGGAGAACCACACCAGCCGTACTCAGGGCTTACTCCTAGTGGGCTTTGGTGAGGCAATGTGAGGTGCAGAAGCTCCAACCTGGGTCCGCCAGTGTGAGGCAAGTGCCCTGCATGCTGTACTGTCTCTGCAAGCCTGCAGCTAGTCCAGGAGCATTGACTATTTATAATAGTTTGTGTCTATGTTCCTTCCAAAATTATCTAAAAAGCCACATATTTCTCTGAGCTCCGGAGTCGTGATTGTACTTGTGTGTAGTGGTGAGTGAAACCATGCCTGTCCATGTCCACTTAGAGTTGTGTACACTAGTGAGAACAGGAAACATTTTAATGATAAACTAGGTATAACGAGCACTATGAAAGATATGTAGAAAGCTGAGACAAAATAATGGAGGAGTCTCAACTAGACAGAGAGTGAGACTAAATTAAGACTGAGTTCTATAGTCTTATCTCAAAAAACATGATCACGGTCACAGTCCTCCCGTTGTTCATCGATTTTCTCAAGTGGGCCCAGTAATGTCTCCATCATGAGACTTGTTGTTACTGTGTTTGGCATATTGAATACGTCACGGGGAAGCTTGCCAGGCTTTGCTGTGCGGGCAAAATATTCTTGGTAGCTTGCCGGGCTCTCCGAGGGGGGCGGAGGAATCGAATCTGGCTTGGCCAGGCTGTCTGCGTGCAAGGCAAGTGCCCTACCCGCTGTGCTATCGCTCCATCCCAAAGTATAATTGAAGTCTAGTGTGAATAATTTGGATGTTTCATTATAAAACAAGACTTGTGAAATAAATAGAACTATAAAGTTCTGTTCTGAGTCTCTAACAAGTTAGTTGGTGAGACAGGGAAGGGTATTCCCAAGAGAAGAAAACCAAGCCACAAATTAGCAGTCAATATGTCATTGTGTCACAGTGACATGGAGATGTAGGGGATGTAGATTGATCCCATATCCAATCAAATTGCTTGACCCTAATCTTGGGCATACATCATGTAGGGTAAACATTGGTCATGGTTTGGGTCTGCAGATGAGCATTTCAGAACAAGCTGTACAAACAGAGCTTAGGGAAGGGCACCAAGGTTCAAGCATGGATGGGTTAATTCATAAACATTGCCACTCCCGGTAAGGGGATTGTATGTCTCAGACATTGAAAGCAACATTTTAAAGCTGGGTCAATTTGGGCTTTTCCCATTTCTATTCACCTATGAGTCCTGTGTGGGCCACTCTGTGTATCACATGGATTGAGAACTAGTCCCCGGGTATCATAAAAAAGAAAAGGGGTGGTACTAACTAAACAGTGATAGGAATGTACAGAGTTGGGTTTTCATAAAATAATGTTACTGGAACATTTTTAATTTAATGTTATTTAATGAAGAAGGCATGCCTTTTAGGAAGTAAATGTATTTCGCAGATGATGCCGTAAAGAACACTAACACACAAATTAGAAAAGCATGTACCTTTAAAAATGTTATCTAAAGATAGATAACAGAATGAGATTCATTTTGTAAAAATGCATTACTAATGGTTACAATACATTTGGGAGAGAATAATGTACAACAAAAATACTCAGCGTGTGAGTGGGTGAGATCTAGCTAGATGTTTTGATCAGACTCTAAGGAGTGAGAAAAAGTCAGTTTTGGCAGTAGAATACTATGGAAAAACAGACCCACAAATTTGAGGATTGTACACACTCTGCTAACAGTGTGTTTATACAGAGTAAGAGCAAATAACCTGAACACCTAACACAAACCACTAATATCCCTCAGTAGCTATTCATTAGCACATCCAATTTTTGTTGACTATATTTTTTGTTTAGTGTATAAATATATATATATACACTAAAGAAATTCTTTCAGATGTTGTTGCAATATGAAGGAAACACCAATAATGGTATTGAGGTAGAGTGAAAGGGCAATAGTGACTAATTTTTTTAGAGAAGGCATTTTAATAGTCTAAATATTTTTCTGTGAATGATGAGTAATGGAAGAAAAAATAAGGCTGACATGTTAGACCTTATTTGTCTTCTTTTGTTTGATCTGGAGAAAGCCTGATAAAAAGTAGCATAATAAAGAAATAAAGGGAGAGTTGGCATGTCTCAGGATAGTTTATAAAATAACAAAGTTATAAAACATGAAGTGACACATAATGCTTTTGAAAATTTGCTAAATCTAAATAATCAGAAGTTTCTTGGAGATATGTAAATATGTCTGGGAATTTCCACCAAAATATGGGAAATTATTTATTCAATTAGAATGTAAAAATGTATCATTTGGCCTCAAAACTACATGGTTTTATAAATGCATGGCACATATATCAAGATAATTTTATTGAGGTTATTGTTGAAAAGTTTTAATTTTACTGATGATCTATGTAAGAATTGGTTTGTAGATCCATCAGCTAGATTGTATCCTAATTTGCATTTTTATAACAGTTTAAATTTGAGGTAATAGACTTGCTGTTGAAGAGTTAATAGAGTCTCTTCCAAATTTCAAGCACAATGTTGAAGCTTTGGTTTGGGGATAAAGTCTATGAGAAATGACTTAATAACTACTTTTAAAGAATTATTAGGTGTATAGAAAGCAATTTTCTTATAAACTATATCAGAATAAAAAACAGAAGTTTGGTATTGTCATGTATTTGGCAAATCAAGGAACTATATGAAAGTCTCTTATGATCAATTGTTCCTGGGACAGTGCAGTTGATACTCTTTGCTTCAGCTTAATACACACTGTTTGAAACAGGCTCTGAATTGAATATTAGAGATACACCCTGATCAAAGATAGTTAATGGCCTCAAACATAATCAAGGGTAATGACAGAGAACAGAGCAGGCAGTAACGTGAGGAAAATCCACACTCAGAGTGAGGAAATCGGGAAAAGATGGGAGGTGTAGTCAGGGAAGAGATGCCTAAGTGCAGATAAAACTGAATTTTCATCTTATTAAGAACAAATATTATGTATTATGTAAAGAGTCCTAAAATGAAATATTCCCAGCAGCAGTTGATCAATGAAATTTGTGTGTTTGTGTGTGTGTGTGTGTATTTACATCAGGTCACAGAAGGGGCTTGATTATTATTTAGATCCTTTTAGAAATAAATGTCTTAAGAGTTTCAGACTTAATGCCAAAGCATGTTGTTCAAAATCAGATTTAACTTACCATACTCATATCTTTCAGGAAAGTGATAGATTACATACTTAACCTACAGTGCTAATACTGAAAAATGTTAGAAGCCAGACAGTCTCCCTATTCTTTAAGAGGTAATTCCATAGAGTTAATCAGGTCGGTTTTCATTTGTATATGCCTCCTCTGCAATGTAACCTGCTGTTTGCTTCTGTTGAAACCATCTCAATTTCTGGTCTCTTCAGTTTGATTTGTAAACAACTCTGGAAGGCCACAAAAGTCACATAATGACTGTGGCTACTGAACACTTGAATTGTTTAGAAATAAATATTTTCAACCTGCTATTTAATCACCCTCAAATAGCAAGTTACAGTGGAATGAGGATTGAGGATTTTACCTTCCATCTTCCAAGGTCAATACCCCAGGACATCCTAAACTCGTCTATTTACCTGCATACAGGTTTCCCGGGGGTCTTATTTAAATGCTTATAATTAATCACTAAGTCTAAACTGGAGCTTGCTTTTCTACTACCAAAACTCCATGCAATGTGGGTGTCCTTGGTCTGTGGACTACCTTTGAATAATGATAAAGATTTAAACTGATCATTTATCTTACTGCCCCTCTCGGCGAGAGTATCTCGCCCGCACGGCAGAGCCTGGCAAGCTCCCCTTGACGTATTCGATATGCCAGACACAGTAACAACAAAGTCTCCAATGGAGACGTTACTGGGCCCGCTCGAGCAAATCGACGAACAACGGGAGGGCCTTTACCTTACCTTACTAATTTCTTAATCCTTAAATGTACATTTTTCTCAAATACAGCTTTGTCTTCCTGGGCTGGAGCCAGGAAGCACAGTGGGTACGGCATTTGCCTTGCACGCGGCCTGACCTGGCTGACCCGGGTTCGATTCCTCAGCCCCTCTCAGAAAGCCCGGCAAGATGCTGAGACTATCTCACCTGCATGGCAAAGGCTGGCAAGCTACCCATGATGTATTCAATATGCCAAAAATAGTAACAACAAGTCTCACAATGGAGACATTACTGGACCTGCTCAAGCAAATTGATGAACAACAGGAGGACTGTGCTGTAGCGTCTTCCTCTCTCTTTCTTCATCTCTTGCTCACTCACTTGATCAGTCTGTCTCAGCCACACACATATACACTCACATACACACACAAGCATACAAACACATTAGTCACATATACTATATCATGTTGTTTGAAAGAAGTTGTCTGATCACTGTCACTGTCACTGTCCTCCCATTGTTCATCTATTTGCTCGAACGGGCCAGGTAACGTCTCCATTGTGACACTTGTTACTGTGTTTGGCATATCAAATACGTCAAGGGTAGCTTACCAGGCTTTGCTGTGTGGGCGAGATACTCTCTGTTACTTGCTGGGCTCTCTGAGAGGGGCGGAGGAATCAACCCTGAGTCGGCTGGGTTGGCCTCGTGCAAGGCAAACACCCTACCTGCTGTGCTATCGCTCCAGCCAAAAAAAAAAAAAAAATTAGAAATAAAATTAAAATTCCTTGAGCCTAGAACAGTGCCCTAAACAAACTTTTTTCTCAACAAAAATTTAAATTTTTATGAATGTAAACAGGTAAGATAAAATAGTTATTATAAAGTATATCCTATTTAATTATATTGGTATTTACTGTACTTCTGCAAAAATATCCAAAAAATAAAATCTTACGTGCTTAAGATGTTACTTTGTGAAAAAAGTTCTCGTGTATTTTCCTTTGATCTTCAGAAGGAGTCTTACTGTAGCATGTAGGATGACATATTTTTGAGAAATGACCCAAGAAAGTCATTTCATAGGTCATAGTTCTTAATTTCATTAGGTAGATCTTCTGTGACTCTCTGTGGTAAAATAGCCTAACCAAAAATATCCACTCTCCTTCACATAAATTTTGAAAACTTCAAAGGGCTTTTTTGAGCTTTTCATAATGATTAAGTTCTTAATATTATTTTGAATTTTATGAATCATCCTACATTTATTCAAATATTAATTGAGGTAATATCCAAATATTTTTCTGTCTTTAACTTTGTCTCACAAATTAAATGTGCCACAATACTTGGTAACATTTTTGGCATTAATTTTGCCTTCAAGGCCCTCCCGTTGTTCATCGATTTGCTCGAGCGGGCCCAGTAACGTCTCCATCGTGAGACTTGTTGTTACTGTGTTTGGCATATCGAATACGTCATGGGGAGCTTGCCAGGCTCTGCCATGCGGGCGAGATACTCTCAGTAGCTTGCCGGGCTCTCCGAGAGGGGCGGAGGAATCGAACTCGGGTCGGCCATGTTGGCTGTGTGCAAGGCAAACGCCCTACCGCTGTGCTATCACTCCAGCCCTTTGCCTTCAAGGGAAATGATAAAAATAGTTTCCTATTTTTTTGTTTATTTTTGGTTTGGGGGCCACACTGGATGATGCTCAGGGATTACTCCTGGATCTACACTCAGGAATTACTCCTAGCTGTGCTCAGGGGACCATATGGGATGCTCTGGATCAAACCCGGTTAGCCATGTGTAAATGTCTTACCTGCTTTGACCCAGATTTCTATTTCAAATGAATATTTTTCTCCACACTTTGTTGATGCAAAAAAATATATAGTGTGTGTATTTCAATGTATTCTGAAGAAAGAAGCTTGCATGTAAAAATCTTGAGTTATGAGGACTAAATGATACTAGGTTGGTACTTTACACATACTTTACATGTGATTGTGGTGTTATTAACTATCTGTTTAAAACATGTTATGGGTGTTCAGCATCTGTAATGTTTGCTTCAAAAAATCTTCTGGTGGTCCTATTTATTAAAGCATGATATTGGTTAAAATGAATCTAATGTGTAATGCTCCAGCTAATGGTGTAATTGTAACAAAAGAGTAACTATAAAGGGCTTCCCAATTTATCACATGACCTTAGTATTACACCAAAATGTGAATTTCATAGAAATTAACAACATTCTGGGATTTTGATGTGGAAATGTATGTAAGAAAATGTAAACCTTATGCAATTTAAGAGTACATTTATCTGAAATGAGAAATGACTTCTATTAAGCACCACTGCTATAAAAAGAACTTTATTTTTTTTCAGCTGTATCTTTGATTTGAGATTATTAGATAAGGTATTTCTATTCTATCCCGAATCTGCTATCACTGTCTTTCAACACTGAAAATGTAGCAAATTTGCATTTCATTTTTAAAAACAGGGAATATGACTTTCATTGTCAGTATTCCCTAGAATATGAAAGTGCTTGATTTCTATTGTAAGTCGATTATATCACAAGTATTTTTAAATAAATTTGTCAATTACCACCTTATCTGTGCTTATAATTTCCAAGTGAAAAGACTGTGTACACTAATTAAAATGTTTTTAAAGACTGCATTGACATAATTTCATTGCAGTATAGTTGCTCAACAGTGGACCTATTGGCTTTCAAGCTGTTTTTTTCTGGGATCCAAAGATAGTTGTGGAATCACAGGGGATAGAGTGACTGCCATTTAAAACTGATCATAGGTAAAAGCATGTAAAAAAATAAAACAGGATCATTTAAATAATAAATTAGTATGGGTGAAACTATGTAAGCTCCAACTAAAACCAAGGCATTTTAGCAAAGTAAGATGTCAATGATTGGGACTGGAGTGATAATACTGCGGATAGGGCGTTTGTTTGCCTTGCACGCCGCCGACCTGGGTTTGATTCCCAGCATCCCATATGGTCCCCTGAGCACCGCCAGGAGGAATTCCGGAGTGCAAAGCCAGGAGGGAACCCCTGTGCATTGCCGGGTGTGACCCAAAAAGCAAACAATAAATAAAAAATAAAAAGATGTCAATGATCAGTGGCAAAAAAGGAAATGGCAAAGGGAAAATCCCTTAGCTTCCTAGGTCATGCCCCAGCTGTTCGACATTTTAGCCTCCCTTTAGTCAAATGTTGGGTAGTTTGTCTTTTGAAAATTAAAGCACACAGCAACTCAAACGTAGACCCATAAATCTAAAGAGATGGGCCATGATTTTCTAAATGTTTGTCTTTTCCTTCTCTTCGTGCTGTCCAGCCACCAGGTGATTTGTAGGACTCTCCATAACTGCCATGTTCCCTAGGAGGAAATTGCCAGTCTGAAAGTGCAGGATCTTAAGCATTCTCTTGCTTATCACATTTTTGCCCTCTAGGTGCCAACCTGGATTCACTGGAGCAAGATGTACTGAGAATGTGCCCATGAAAGTCCAAACCCAAGAAAGTATGTTAAAATAATATGCAATTTGCTTTCTTCCCGAAACTACAGCAACAATCACTGCCACTTGGTGCTTTTGACAGCTCAGCTGCAACTGATTCCTTTGGTTCTCATTCTGGTTTCACCACCACTCGGAGCATGAACCCATTCGGTTGGACCTTGCTGGAGCCCCAGAGGGCATAGATAGACATGATCCACCAGTGAATCACCCCAAATGGTGATGATGGTAACCAAACAATCGAAGCAAAATTGTATCTCCTTCCAATATGTGTGTTCAGAGATATCCATTGGGAAAACTAAGATGAGCCTTCCGGCATGTTTATCCAAAGATATCCAGCAGAATATGCAAATCAACAAAAATATCAATTTCAAGTGACTCCTTTCGAAAATGTCACTTAAAAATGGGTGGATTTTTGTTTCAAACCAAACTGAAAAACTCCACTTTGCCCAAATATTTAACCCTATGGGAAGAAGCGAGAGTCTGGAAACCGTAATGAGGACAAAGAATCAGTTCCTGAGAGTGAATTGACCAAGTTCAGTCAAATGACACTGAAGGAGCTTCTTTCTAGCATATATTCACCTCTTCTCTTTTCTCTGTTTTTTCTACCATTGTTTTTTGTTTCTTCTCTCAGGTGCCCAAATGAGTTTACTGGTGATCGCTGCCAAAACTACGTAATGGCCAGCTTCTACAGTACGTCCAGTCCCTTTCTGTCTCTGCCTGAGTAGGAGCATGCTCAGTGGGTGCTGCTTTCTTGTTCCTGCATCTCCCCTCAGATTCCACTAGAGCTAGATGTGTGTGACCAGGTCTAACATTGACTGCCTCTGCCTGTCGCATGAGAACATTAACCACAGTGATTGTATTACTTCCTCTGTTCGTGACTAGTTGACTCTGAGAGACTAGGAGGTGTGTGAGGTTCCGGATGTTTCTGAAATCGATCTTGAATACTGTGATACAAAATGCTAGCCAATATCAAGCAGTGCAATCCTAATAAAGGCATTTAAAAGTCTCACTTGTATTGATAAAATAAAAATCATTCCACGGAACAGTCCTTCTTCTTTATAAAGTGACAGCATCCTGAAAAGGATGTTGACTAAGTTGTAACCAACACGCACTTGAGATGATGGTAAGTTAATCTGGGTTTAGAGTGTGTAACAAATAAACATAATTCAAAGAGTTCAGGTGTTTCTTGTCATTAAATGAGTAGTTGTCATTTAGGTATTAAAAAAGCACTAAGTTAGGAAAATTAGAAACAAACATTTCACAACAAATGAAATATCCTGTCTGCTCTTCATGTTGCTTAGGAAAGAAATGACTCAGGACTGGTTTAAACCATCACTTTCTTACATTATCATTTCTTTATACCAATTTCCATGATAATTTTTTAATTTCCATGATGATTTTTAGAGGAAAATAGTTATTTTTAAAAATATGTATTTTGCATTTTGACATATAATAGTTCAACTCAATATATTTTTAAATGGACAAGTAGGGAATCGTGATGGATTTTGTGGCTTGATAAAGTCTTAGACATCACTCCTAAGGAGACTTTTCACACTGCATGAATGATAAAGGAAGCTTTGTGTTTGTCCTACAGAGACTATAATGCAGGACTATTACTTCTGAATCTTGAACTTTTAGAGCATTGTATTTAAAATGAATTCTTTAGGACTAGAAAGAGTACAGCAGGTAGGGCACTTGCTTTGCATGTGGCCAACCTGGGTTCAATCCCCACCGCCCTATATGGTCCCCTGAGTCTCTCCAGAAAAGATCCCTGAGAGCAGATCCAGGAATAAGCCAGTAAAGACAGAAAAACAAAAAAAGAATTAAATTAATTCCTTACAGATATCCA
The DNA here is from genome assembly GCF_029834395.1 of Sorex fumeus. Lineage (NCBI taxonomy): Eukaryota > Metazoa > Chordata > Mammalia > Eulipotyphla > Soricidae > Sorex > Sorex fumeus. The sequence goes on along the minus strand of NW_026606090.1, from coordinate 27,873,141 downwards.
TTTACATCTGAAGTTGCCAAATTTTTTTTATTGAGGATCAGATAATTAATAATTGATGGTTTGTAGATGACACTATCACTATCACAACCAGTCCACTCAGCTTCGTAGCATGAAAGCAGCAGCTATGCACACTGCATAAACAGTTGTACATGACTGTGTGCCATTAAAACTTTATTTACAAAAGTAGATAGCTAGATTTGTTAATCACTGATTTATACTGTTAATTTCACACTTATTACAGTATAAATTCACATAGTGCAAAAAGCCGTGATCTGAGATGATCATTTGGGTACCAAGAAATCATCAGAAGAGGTTTGAAAGAATAAGATTCTTTTCAATATTTTTCCTCATAGAAGGATGAATTGCATGGAAAAATAAGTCTTGTATACATTATGTAGAAGTCAAAACCATATATTAATTACTTAGTGAGATAGTATTTATAGTTCATTTACTCAGGCTAAATATAAAAAATGTTGTAGGCTTTTTTCTGTGGTGAAAAATTGATAAATCACCATAGCTAAATTTCCATACATATTCTTCACTTTATTCACTGTGTTAAAATGATACACCTTTATTGAACAGAATTTTTCTGTAGCTATAGATTTTTTGGTAGTAAAACTAAAATGGAAATCAGAAATTTTGCTTAATATATTAAAGCCATTACATCTTAAAATGTGTTTGTATTCAAATAACATAGATTTAGCAAGCCTTCCATTAAAATTACACCATAGAATTTGATAAATATTTTGAATCTATGCATTTACTTAAGTTTTTAGTATTCCAGATTTTCACTGTGCTCTGAAAGCTGTGTTGGAGCACTCTCTAGAGAAAGCAGTTAACAATGAATGTATCTCCCAATGGAACCACATAAATATTCTTTCTTTTAGACCATTTTTTATTCCTTTTTTTAAAGCTTCTCTGTATTTAATCAGAGTATAATTATTTAACACAAACAAGTAAAAAACATTCTTTAGTAAACTTCCAGAAGCAATTTTGGAAGACACCCAGAAAAGCAGCAACATCTTTAACTTATACGAGGTTTGATAGGTAGCACTTTCATGATCAAAATCCATAATCACTGTTTACCAGGAAACTTTCTTTAAGTTTGTAAAAGAGTAGGTCTCCAATCTCAAACTGTTTCCAAGGTTTTCTTGTCCAGAATTAATTCTCTAATCCCTATGATTTAAATTCTCAATTTTTACTTCCCTAAACTCCCACATAGAAGGACAAAATTAATCATTGCTTCCCAAAAAACTTTATGTTCACAGAGCAATGAGGGCTGCAAAATACAGGAAATACGTTGCCCCAGTGCTGTTTAAAATTTAGTTGTTGTATTTATAAAGTCTGAAAATGAACAAGTTTTAAAGACAAAGATAAGTCTCGCTTTAAAGACAAGCCACCTTTCAACTTACTCTAACACATTTTCAGTTGAAAAACATTCTAAAGGAATGTTTAAATTTTTAATGTAAATTTTGTAATATTTATTAACAACAAAATTTACATTTTTAGGGTTTGAGACCATTTTCAGGACAAAAGGTCCTATAGGGACTTATAGTGACTTATTAAAAAATACTTAAATATAAGATAAAAGAGCAAAAATATTTATTTCATATACTATTTTTGCAGTCAGCTATTTGCTTTGACTTAAAACATTGATAATACTTTCTAGAATTAGTAAACTTTAAATTTTGCCTGTTGACACAAAAGTTCTATTTGAAAGGATTATGTTCATTAGTGTGTGTATGTGTGTGCATGTGTGTTTGTGTGTGTGTGTGTGAGAGAGGGAGAGAGAGAGAGAGAGCCATTATGTATGTATATACCAGCAATCCATAACCAGTTTATAGAGACCATGGAGAGAAACATAAAGTCCTCACAGTATTTTTAGGTAGTCTTGTCATTTAGCAGTCTTGTCATATGTAAACTAGTGTATGGCGGGAGGCAATTACATAATATCCCAAATAACAAATATTTTTAAAAACTACAGTTTTAGAATTTTAGGCACATTCTCAGAATGAGTAAACTTAGCAGTCACTCTTAAGTACTTAAACATTCAGGGACCGTAGATCAAGCACAGCTGGTAGGGGCCTTGCTTTGCATACAGCTGACCCAGGTTCAGCCCACAGTACCAAATATGGCTCCCCAAGTTCTGCCAGCTATGATCCCTGAGCAAAGAGGCAAGAGCCAGCTTTGAGCACTGCTGGGTGTATCCAAAAACAATTTTTCGGATCTATTCAAACGTCTGTTTTGGATCATAGATTAGCCGTGCATAATCAACTAGTGTTGATTAAATGCCTTTAAAAACCTATTGCAGGGATCAGAGCACTAGTACAGCAATTAGACACTTGTTTTGCATATAGCCAACCAGGGTTCTAACCTCGACACTCCATATGGTCATCCGAACCCACCAGGAGTGATAACCGAGTGCAGAGACAGGAGTAAGTCCGATGCACATCTGGGCGTGACCCCAAAACGAAAATGTAAAGTTCTATTGCAATTATTTGCTAAATATGCATATTTTGCTGAGAGAAGAATAAAGCCATGCCTATTTTAGGACAAAATTATTAATTACTTTGATTGTGCTGGTGGTATTTTATAGCATGTACATGTGCGTGTGTGTGTGTGTGTGTGTGAGAGAGAGAGAGAGAGAGAGAGAGAGAGCATGCATGTGAGCTTGCCCAAATAAACATGGAATAAAGAGAAAGTCTCCATTTCCAAGGGCTCACTGTTATTATGGTTGGTGTATGTAAACAAACAAAAAGAGGCACCTTCATTTTTAAAGGTAAGTAGAAAATTAAAAGGGAGACACAAAATTGGTTCAGTTCGGAATTGGCATTAACATAGCTCCTTTATAAATCTCAGAGATGCAGAAGTCAAAAATACACATATGTAGTCTTTGAGATTATTTGCATAGGGTAAAATCCTGACCTTCCTATTTTAACAAACATAATTTCATGCATGAATAATTTTAGTCAAAGAAAGATTTTTTTTGTGCTTTTGTCAGATGTAATTGAAATCCTAAATTAACCTTCAAGTTAATCTCTGTTGAAACACTTCAAACATCGTAAAGGATCAGTGAGTCAATATTGAAGAGACTCCGATTTAAATTAATTTTTTATATTGCTTACTGCACAGCAGGAAATCACATGTAGAAAAGGAAACTAAATTGTTTACAGTAACCTTTGTGTTTTTGAATTATTAATTTAATTTGAAAAATGTAGTGTCTAGGCAGAAGTTCAATAGGAAGCATATGATCCGTAATGAGCCTCAGCCAACATTAGATTAAATAGAATGGATAGAAAGTAATAACCTCTTCATAAAATGAAAAGTGTTTGTGTATTCTGCTTTTCTGACTCACAGTGAAAGAAATGAAGCCACCAGTAGTAAAAACAAATTAGAGCAGGATTTACTCCAAGTCTAGAATGACTGATGCATGTTTCCTTTGCTTGTTTCCTTGTTAGGCCTTATGGCCAGAAAGAGATTCCAATTTGAAGTACCAATTTCCCTTTGAATTATTTGAAATTGGAGCTGCCTGATATGAATGACTTCCCATGAAATGAAATTATAGTTTGGCTCACAGGCTTACCTATAAAACTGTAAATGCAGTAATATGTATGCATGGGCATGCTACTAATTTTATTGAAGACTTAACCAAGCTTTCTACGCAACTAATATAGATCATTAGCAGTGTTCAAGTAGGCATGGGATAATGACTCTCTGGAAAGAGTTTCTGTAGTTCTTGATTTTTAACCCTTAAATTATTACTGACTGGTAGAAGGAAAAGGAAGAGAGATGGAAGAGATTTTTTAGGAGAAAACTGGGCCACATCCTCATTAAAAGATCGAAGAAATATACTATGAATGTTCCTAAAGTTAACCAAAGAAAATTAATGGGGAAAAGAAGGTCAAATTGTAAAATTGAGTTTTGCACAGAGACCAGAGAAATTTGATGAGCTGAATAAATTAATTTTTTTCACTTGTGCAACAAAACCCCTAAATCCTATTTTCATTTATTAAAAAAAAAAAAACAGGTTATCTGCCTGTACCCATAGCAGAGAGTATTCTAACTGTCCCATAGAGTGTGACTTTCATGATGTAGAGCTTGATTTTAATCTTTAAAACTTTGTTGCCTTAAAAGGTGACAAGTTTGGTTTGTTGATTTTTTTTTAAATTCTAAATGTATGGACACATATCAGGAATTTTCAGTCTTTCTGACCATGAAATGAGTCAGCAAATCCCTATGTAGTAAATAGAAAATGAGTCAAACTAAATGGCTACAAGTAAAAGTGTCTGTTGTCCATGCTCGGCTATTGGCAGACTCATTTCATGCTCCTTTCTTACCCCCAAGGTCACTTAAAAGGTTTGTGTTGGCATCATAAGCAACTTGTCAGTGAGAAATTAACTTGTCCAAAATCATTAAACAGAACAATGACAGACTCAGGACCAGAAGCCAGGACAGCTCTGCCCATTACCACCTACCTTGCTGACGAGGCACAAACTGAGTGTCTGTTTTGTAAGAGAAACACTCCTTAACGTTTTCAAATTCAGGACATGTTTTGCCATTCTTGGCAACCATCTCGTATCTCTACTAGACAACCAAGGGAAGAAATAGACACCTATGACTCTCTTCATTCGCTCCTCTCCACCACTACTGCTCTGCATCACCTGCAAAAAGAAAGAATTCCCAGATTATCCCACACACTGATATGATGAACAATTTTTGTTCCAAGAATGCAAAATCCCATGTCTGGAGGGATTTTTTTTCTTTGCTCCTTTTTCTCACTTGGGCTTCTGCCTGCTCTGGTGCGCCCATGGTACACCTGCCAGGATTGTGGCCATAGCTCACCACTTTGAGTCCCTTGCCCAAGCAGGCATAAGGTCCTCCTAGTCCAATGCCCACCTGGTCTCAGCTAGACATCAAACCCCCTTCTTTTACAACTTGAAAAAGCGTACCCTTAGAGATAATAGAAAACTTTTGTGTACATAGAATTCTGTTCCAGAACATGGAAGTGGGCCCTGGTTACCCATCGCCCTTCCTGGCTTTTGAAGTGAAAGCCATTTGTTGTTTACTATCTATGAAATGTTATGCAAATGAGTGAAAAACAATTTTTTAATGAATTTCTAAAAAATCACTCAAACAGCAGGATATATTAGAACATCTCTATGCACAAACATTGAAAAATCTAGAACCAACTTGACAACATGTGGGTACTCCATTACTATCTCTGGCTTCTGCTCCTGGCTCTGCCTGTCTTCAGGTAAAAACATTTTACTTCTCAAAGACTTTGCTTTGGCCTTTTAAAAAGGGGGGAGAGGGATAATGAAATCATACCAAATGCCTTTTCCGTTGATAGTACACTCATATTCTCAGACAGAGAACTAGCATTGAGGATAGCTTAGCTATGACTTCTCCCTCAGTAAGGGCTTTTAAGGGTTAATAATAAAGACACAGTCTACAGATATTTGCACACCTCTTAAAATGAGAAGTTTCATGTGTGGACTCTAGCAGGCGTACCTGAGCACTGCTTCCTTAACCACCCACCATTTGTCCTGTTTGATGTGCACGCACAGAGAGCCATTATAGTCATGTGTAATGTGTTTTGAAGTGCAGTGTATTGCTCTTTTCTGAAACTTTTTCCCTTTCTTCTTTTTTTTTTTTTGTCAACTTTCTGCATTGGCAGAGCATCTTGGGATTGAATTTATGGGTATGGACCAATCATCATTCCTTTTAGCCTACAGAATATAGAGCCTCTGAGCTGAAATCTTTTTCCCCTCCCTTCTCTTATCTTTCAGTTCCTGACTAATTTCTTTTTTCTTTAGAAGGGATCATACAGCTATAACAATGATTTGCTTTCAATCTGTGATTAGTTGACTGAATGGTACTGAGTGCAGCAGCTTTGAGAGTCCCACATTTCATTCAGAGTTTAAAATCACCCCCCTTGCTGCAGTGTCCCTAACCCAAACAATGATTGGGTCTAGCAGTGCTATTATTTCAGCGCTGGGCTAAATCAGAATTGTGCAAATGACAGCAGAGAAAGCAGTGTAGGGACCCACGAATAAGAAAGGTTTAAAGGCATCATCTTAAAAACACACCGCGTCTTAGGCTGATGGGAGTTTGGCGTACATAGTGAATAACCAAGTAAATAAACTAACAGAGCAAGCTCTAGTGTACTCTGCACATTGTTAAGAGAAGGCGCGAATGCTGCACCATATGATGGGCAAAGATTTGAATCAGATTTTTTTTCTGGAGAGATTCAATCAGTGATCTAGTCAACTTCATTTCCTTCTGTACAAAAGAAAAATAAGCTTATGCTAGTCTAGGTAAAAATTCTAGTAATGCTGGGGCTAAACTTGAGCCATGAATATCTAGGTAGAAGAATAAAAACACTAAAAATATAAATATTTCCTTTAAACATCAATTCGGAGTGTACTCTTCTGAAGGGCTTCCTCTAAAGCAGTTAAGAGAGAGAACAGTCATCATCCTAACAACTCAGCCTAAGTTCTGAGCTTTCTGAAAATCGCATGCAGCCTCCGGAGCATGGGTACAGGTCAACAAAGCAATGCCCTGATTAACAGAATCTGATCCCCACCCAGCTGATGTCAGTGACGTCATTCAGCAAGGGCCCCCTCCAGCTGCTGCTGCTTGCTTTTGGATGATAACATCACAGTCTACACAGTCTAATGTACTTTCCAAGATCGTGACAAATGAGACTGTTGCAAACTCTAGCAATCACATGAATAGACTCAGTTCAGTGCCCCATTCGTCCCAAGAAATTCTAAGAGAAAACTCTTCGTTTGGTTGGGGGAAAGGTCCACTTTTATTTGAACAGAATCTGACATATCATAGAAGATTTCCCAAGAGTGAGAAGCTCAACAAAGTGAGAAGTTTATCCAGATCATTGCGGGGTGCCGGTCATCTTAAGAGGAGAATTACAACTCAGGTCACCTCCGCGCGAATAAAAATTGTCATACTTTTAAGGGTTAATAGACCTTTCCTGGCTAGAGGAAGATAAATTCAACCATCCCTTCTCCCTTCCCCCTAAGAGCATATCTTCCTACTTTTTCCCTCTAAGGAATGTCTATAGAATTGAACACTTATAATTCCAAATAATGTGATAAGGTAAAAAGGCTAGTCCAGATTTCTCACTGCCTCTCAGTGGTAAGGACTTCTATTACTATTACTAGTAATATTATTACTATTACTAGTCCACTTGTAGAGACAAACATTAGGGGCCCACAGCCTCCTGACAGCCACTGTACTAAGCCGGAGCATCCATCAGTCAGGAAAATCAAACCCAAAAATGTCCCTTAAAACTGAGAAAGACAAGGCCCTTTCTTTAGCCCCCATCAAATCAGACTGGAAAATGACCTTGATCTGATGTATCTTTGACACATCCAGCCACACCATGGAGGAAAGACTCGTTGGGGTCAATCTGCCAAGGAAAGGGACCGCTTGGCTTTTTCAGAGCGGCTGCTAATTTCTGCTTGCCCTGTTGACCCTGTCATACTAAAGGGGGGAAACGTAGAAAGGGAGTTTTTTATATCAAAGAAAAAAACACCATTTTTTAAAAGTGGTTTGTTGGTTTTGTTATTTATTTATTTATTTATTTGGGAGGCAGTTACCTGATTTAGCCAAACTCTGGGGAGAAAAAAAAAATCGCAGGAGAAACTTAAGACACTTGACAAAAGCTAATGTAAACATTTAATCTGAAACCCGTAGCTGTATGGATTCTGGAGACCTTGGTTCCATGGGTTTATCTTTGTGTCTTTAAGCCTCTGGCCTTTATTAGGCTGCTTTTACTGAAAAATGGATGTCTCCTATATCACAGAAGAATATGTGATCATCATACACCGTTTGTTCAAAATCCAAGTGAGCCTATTCTACAATTACCAATCCATAACACATGTCAGAAGAATTCCTGAGAGCCTGCCTCACGCCCCCCAACTCTGCCCCCGACTCTTGACTTTGGGTACATTCTATTTCCGTACTCTCCAATAGCCATGTCCTAGCTTTTTCGAAAGACAATATTAGTACAGCAGCATGACCAAGCCGAGAGGTTTTTAAAGAAGGAAAGACAGCACAGATTGCAGAGGACACAAGAAAGCCGGGTGTTTTCTTTGCAGAAATGCATTGTCCCCTCCTGTCTCTTTACCCACTCATCACAGCAGGAAGAAAGGGCTCACTCTCTGCTCTGTCGGGGTTAGCAACCCAGATCTGCTTCTTCGATCTAGTCGCTAAGCAGGGACCCTGATGTCCGGCCGTGGAGAAGATGCCAGCCGCATCAGCTCCCAGATCAATACCTTATAAAACGTCATCCTCGTCCTGTTGCTGTGTGTGGGGCTGGCGGGAGGAGGGGACACAGACGACACCAGCAGTTAACATAGAGCATTCACATTGCACACCCTCACTGAACCTTGTCAGCACAAACAGCTTTCAACTGTAGGTGACACCACTCTGTGTCTCCCTGTGCATAGTGACTGCACTGCCAGCACGGGCTGCTTTGCTTTCTAATTGTGGCTTCCACGCGCCCGCCAGCCGAGGTTAGGAGTTATGCTGTATGGAATAACCCTTCCAATTCCGCACCCCCCTTCCTCCCACCCCAGCATTTCCTCTCTTTGGTTTCCTTTCCTTGATTTCTCGCCCTTTGTGTAAGGCATGCTGTGCCAGGGACTTCAGATGGCTCCCCCTGTTTGAACTATGTTTTCCTCTGTACCTGACTTCCTCCCTCTCTGTCATTCTGTCAGTCTGTCTGTCCTCTGGGTTTGTTTTTCCTTCCCACTTCCAACCGTTTGGGGTTTGTTTTTGTATAATCTGTGGCCTCCTAGTCTTTATCCCACTGACTTCTGCAATCCTTCTCCTGTTAATAATCAGTGCTATATTAATTTGATATGACAATGTTCCTGACCTGTTAACTGGAATTTGATTACCATGGGCTTGGCTTGTAGGAAATGTTTTGTTTAATGATAAGGTTCACTGTATCATAGAAATTAAAATGTTCTTTTTCATTCCAAGAAAACTTCCTCTGAGTTGCCTGCGCTCAGTAGAGAAACAAGGTGTGGTTTTGGAGACGGAAAATGTAAATGGAAACTGTTGGTTTGATAGATGTCCAGATACGAGACCTACTCTCCTACCACAGTCCAGCTCTTCCTCACTGCTTAGAAATCAGATCATAGCAAGGACAATTGCTCTAGCTGAACTTTCTTTCTCAGTGAACTTTTAAGCATACCCCAATAAATGCAGTTACACTGATGGGGAGCTCTGTTCTCAAGGGATGAAAGCTCACCATTAGATCTTCCAAAGTTCTTAAGAATCCAACCTACTCTACTATTGTAAAATTAGATTTCCCCCAAATTTATTTGGAAATAGAATTCCATGAGTAAGAGATTGGTTGCATTTTGAAGGACATAAGTATCCTTACTTAAAGTTTTGAGCCCCACAGTTCCTTAAGAGAGCCTCCAGTGGCTAATGTGTCAGTCAAGTTGGTTAAGGAAGGAGATCTACAGTTGACTTCGAATCATAGGTACTATTTTTTTTTTTGTTTTTTTGTTTTGCTATAGATCAATTAGGTCTCTAAGTACAATTGATGAAATAATAATAATTGTTCTGCAGAAGATAAATCATCTTCTCGGCTCAGGACAATTCTAACCACCATATTGGCTTTTCTCTGATACAGTGTCCTGCTATTCCTGCGATATATTGGGATGCTTGTTGCCACATTTTTACTGTTAAATCATAGACATCCTGCCTCAATTTAGTTGACTACAAGTCAAGCTCATGTTTGCAAATGTCTTTGGGAATTGTTTTTTCATTAATTGTGGGGTTTTTTTTTTTTTTTGGTGGGAGGACATTTTTTTTTTTACAATGACTCTTTGTAAAGACCACTGGAATATAAAATAGTGGGAACACAGAAAGAGGTAGAATGGAGGTGGAGTGGAGGAAAGGAGAATGGGGGAACCCCCCTCTTATCAACCCCAACTCCTTTTTTAAGTATTCCCGTTGTCTTTGCAAGAGATTTTGTTAAATAAAACTATAGCTTTAACCCAGTAGTTATTTTCTAATTAATGTTTGATTTGCCAATTAAATGTGCATAGTATAATTAAGTAACTTAATAGAATTTTTGTCCAGTGCCCCAGCTGGCTTTGCTGTTTTTATGTTCAAAGTATAGTGCAGAATATGTTGTACCTTAAGAATGTCTGCAAACAAAATGAATTGCCACGTTTTTAATTTATTGTGAATCTGAACAATGCCATGCAGCATGCCAATTGTTCATTGCTAAATTCTGGCAAGAGGAAATGACCTTCAGTGACGTCTGCTCTAATCCCTTTCCAGAGGCAGAGGAGCTCTACCAGAAGCGAGTGCTGACCATCACTGGCATCTGCATCGCCCTGCTTGTGGTCGGCATCATGTGTGTGGTGGCCTACTGCAAAACCAAGTAAACCTTCCACTTCCACGACCCTCTCTCCTGGGCACAGAGGGCTTACCCAGCAAGGACTGCACAAAATAGGCTGCACAACTTAGTTGGGGAAAAAAAATACACAAAAACTGGAGGGGGCGGGGAGTATATTGTAGTTAGAGGAAGGAAGATGAAAGGAAGATGGGGAAAATATGTCTATATGTATACTTATATTATTAAGATATAAGCATATATCAAACTAATAAAACTAAGCACATTAAAAATATACAATTATTTTACTACAACAAAAAATAAAATAATGCAACCTATGATCCTAAAATCTGAACAGTAGACATGAACAGTAAAGAGATCATTTTGATAGCATGATGTCCCTAGAACTTTGGCAAAGGTTACCTGTACATTTAAAAAAAGAAAAAAGAAACAGGGGAAGAGGTCTGGACAGACAGTTTAGTGTGAAGGGCCTTAACTTCTGTTCTACTTGTTCAGACCCCAAATATTTTTGTACAAAAATTTAAATAGAGATTCTATGATTTTCAATACTATTACAAATAGTCTCTTATGCACACAGCAATTCCAACACAACACCATCACCAGTGTACCCATCTTCTGCCCCCAAGGACCTCAACACCCTTCCTATAGCCCTCAAATATTTTTAAAATATGAGATGAATCAAAGGGTTTTATAGAAGGAAAAGCAAGCAACGGTCGCTCCGAAGATATATAAAATACTTAAATATATTTATGCTCATTCTATTTAATTCTTTAACCTAGATCCATATTTAAAAATATAATTACTATATAACATGAAATGACTTTTCTCTCATACCTTCCACTTCAAGATCAGATGAGCGTATCTGAAATGATGTTAACAGTTTTGTTGATCCATCAGATAATATTCTCTTGCCAAAACTAACCATGGGAATATTATTATAATCTGATTGCTGAATCAAGAAACACAGATAATATGCTTTTATACTCTCAGTCAAGAGCCTGGATAATGTTTTCTTAATTCTCCAAGAGTTATTGTGTTGTCAGAATTAAGTAAGTGATAGAGATAAACCTTCATGGACTCTACCTATCGGTTTTATTAGGTTTAGTCTTATGATTTCAGTATCCATTAGCTAATTTTACATATGGAAAAAGGTGTTATTAATGTAGGATCATGTTACAGTTGTGCCAAAATCTACTGGCAAAGCATGTGTCTGTTTTCACTCGTAGATAATACATATTATTGTGCTCCCAAGCATACACAAATCAGTATGGAAGGTAGAACAAAATTATACATTTAATCAGTCATCAATTCCACAGCACTGTTAACTGAGATAAATGACATATGCAAAGATAGGTTGACTGAGATTAATTTGTTACCAAATAGCAACGTGACAGATTTTTCTATTCTGTTTTCCTCTTAGTTTTTGGTCGTATTTCTGAGAGAATTGCATCTAGCTTCCTACATCTGTTTTCTAAGACAATGTGGTTCTGCTTCTACCCCCCAGGCATACCCAGAGATTGGATGACAATCTCTAGTTCCCTAGCTTTCCCCAGCAGTCCACCCCCTTGAGTTACATGCTAGTAGAAAAAAATAACTGACTATCCCAATAAATGTAAATCATAAAGAATGATGAACGCATCTTTCTTCACATCTAGGAAGCAGCGGAAAAAGCTTCATGACCGGCTCCGGCAGAGTCTTCGTTCTGAACGCAACATGGTGAACATAGCAAACGGACCCCACCGTCCAAATCCACCCCCGGAGAATGTTCAGCTGGTGAATGTATGTTGTCAAGACTCTTGCCAAAGCTGAGAATCTCTCTGTTTGGGCGCTTTGCCTTCTGTTTTCTAGAGCCCGGTTCTAAAGCTCATCTTTTGCCATTAATCACCACAGCTTCCAGGAATCCAAGGTTGTGCCAGAAGAAAATAATGGGAACATTTTGTGGATTTGGTTACTGTAAAACCAACACATTTCCTTTTATAAAGTGTTCATTAAGGGGTTGGAATAATAATGCGGGCTTTGTTCTGCAGGAAAGTCATCACTGAAAGAAAAAGAGAAAGAAAAACACAAAGAGAAACAATAAATTTAATGATGCAAGAATCAGAAGGAAATGTTTTATTTATTTTTTTGTAATTTGAGGATGAAAGTTACGTCAGTCTATAACTGATTAATCCCCAAAACTAAGCGAAGTGCCATAGAGTTATTATATTACAGACATTTCAATAGTGCCTGATGATTTACTGATTCTAATTTACAGAAAAAGCAATTAGGACATGGAAAGGCAAAGTGGCTTACCAATGTCATATCTCAATAGTGAGACCACAGGAGCATAATACTATTTCTATTCCCTGGCTCTTTGTACATTGTGGCAAGCCCTCCAGAAAAATATCATTCAAATATTTAGTTAAAGATTTACCAAGCACACAGTGTTTTAGAAGAGGAACATGGTGGGTGGATGGGGGCAGAGAGATTGTACAATGGATAAGGTGCTTGCCTTGCATGTAGCTGACCCAAGTTTAATCCCCAGCACCCCACTGGTCCCCCAAGCCCACCAGGTTTCACTCCAGAGTGCAGAGCTAGTAGTAAGACCTGAGCACTACTGCGTGTGCAACTCCTCTGCCAAATAAAACAAAACAAAATAAATGAGAGACCAGGTAACAAGCTCAACAGAGTGTAGCTCACACTTAAATGCAAGATGTCTGGGTTTGATCCCCCCACCACTGCCTGGTCCCCTGGGAGTGATTCCCCAAGGACTTAGCTAGGCATGGCCTCTGAGCAACACTGGGTGAAGCCCCACATTAAAAAAATCAATGACCAGAAAATTTCATAGTAAAGGCCTTTATGAGGTTAGGTTATGGTGCAAATATATTATCATATTTGTTGTTTTTCTTTTACTTCCTATGTTCACTGGAATTTGTCACACAATTGACAGACACAACATGCATTACTTTTTTCTTTAAAAACTTACAATATAGAAATTTTTTAAAAAAATCTTACAATATACATAGGATGTAGAATTGCTCCTTGGATTACAGTTTTGGCTGAAAATGTGTGACTTTGGGCTTTAAACTTTCTGAACCCTGTTCATTATGGAAAAAAAAAGTCAAATTAATTATGATCTTCAAAAAGTTCTTGTGAGCATTAAACAAGAGAATCTACATGACATTTGGTTCAGCATCATTCAGTGCCTGTTTGATCATTGTTAAATACTATTTTTATTAGATTCGCCAAGCTGGCATTGCCTTCTGTGTAATAGGAGTAACATGGTGGAGAGACTAGAAATTGTTCACTGTGTATCACATAGGGTCATCTTTTTCTTAAAGCCAGCTAGCTGTACTTCCTAAAACAGACTCACAATGTAACGGCCTTTGCACTAAAAGAACCAATTAACGTTTCAGGCATAATTGAAGTTGTATTTGTTTGGAGTCTCAAAGACTATACCATATTCTTTATAGCCCATAACTCATTAGATTTTTTTAGTGGCCCATTTCATTTAAGAGTATTCTTTCTCTGTTATTTAACTCAATCCAGGAAATACTAATCACATTTAAAAACACTTAAAAATGTTTTTTTTTTTTGTACTGGTAGAGGACAGAAACAGCTACTCAGGTTTAATGATGAAAGTGGAGAGACTGAGCGATAGTTCCGGTGGGAAAGCGCATGCTTAGCCTATCTGAGACCCAGAGTTCGATTCCCGGCACAGCATAGCCTCCAAGTATCACTGGGTATCTCTCTAGTTGCCTTTGACTACAACTGGCTATAGCTCCTAGTAAAAAAAAAAAATTTTTTTAAATAGGAAAGCAACGAAAGTAGAATCTGTCCCAGCCAAATCCAAGTCCCTCTATATATTATATGTAGTCTCAAGATGAGAAGCTTGACAACTCCCTAAAGCCTTCATATCTCTCACTAACCTTGTTAGTCCTATCATGGACAATAAAGTTGAAAATTTTAGGCAGCACAGGTACTTGGAAGATGTATGAAAAAGGAAGATCCATAATATAGATTTTTTTAATTAAAAATGCTTTTACTTACTTGAAATTTAAAATACATCTACTCATGTTTTTGTTTCACTCAGATATCTGTTAGTCTGTTTTTGATTTGCAAAAACCAAGAAAAAATAAGTTCTGCATGGACATTTGTATTAATTTCTAGTTATACTTTTATAATAATTGGTAACGAGATGGAAGAATTAAGTCTACTTATAATTATGTGTAATTATATTAAAATATATGTTACCTATGCAGCCTAACAGTGGTTTATTAGTCCCAATCATCTCATCTAAAAGGCCATAGCAGAAACAACAGGATTTATCATTGATCAATGGAGAAATGGAATTTATTGTGAAACATGTGGACTTGAATGGTTATTTTGTATGCAGCAAAGTGAATTGACTTGTGTGAATCTTCATGTTGTATCTCTTTGTTTATCCAGCAATATGTGTCTAAAAATGTCATCTCTAGTGAGCACGTTGTTGAGAGAGAAGCCGAAACGTCTTTTTCCACTAGTCACTATACCTCAACAACTCATCATTCCACCACTGTCACCCAGACTCCCAGTCACAGGTATGAGACATTTTTGTCCAAAAATTATTTGTTTATTCATAGCCTCTTATGATCTTTGCCTAATAAAAAGAACAGGAAACATGAATGCCAGGTATAACAAGATTCAGGGCTTAGGACAAAGACTTTGCACATCAGCTGTCTCTGTGCTTGGCATTTGGACCAAGGAGGGCAGAGATCGCTCAGCAGACCAGGGGCATGATTCACCTGTAGGAGGCTTAGGTTCTGTCCCTGACACTACATGGTTGCCCAGCATTACTGGGAGCGACCCCCAAGTGGAGAGCCCAGGGTAGCCCCAGAGCACCACTGATTGCGACCCCCACACGGAAGCTCTGGACTAGATAGATAAATAAATTTAAGGAATCCAGGAGATGACCCAAAAAGGTTGGAGTGCAAACCTTGCATATGAAAGGCTTTAAGTTTAGTCCCTGGCAGTCCATGGTCGCTGGATCATGACCAGGTGGTTTTGATGACCCAGTGCACCACTGGGCCTGAGTAACACTGTTTAGTGGCCTGAGCACTGGGCCTTTGGATCCCCGTGTACCATTGGAAGGCCTCAACCCCACCAAAATGAACACACTGGATTCTTAATTACCAAAACAAAAAAAGAAAATGACTAGAGGCCATTTCAGAAACTGACCTTACACTTTCACTGCTGCTTACTGGATTTTAGCACTGGATAGTTTGTCTTAGGAACCACGCATGCTTCGAAACTGGCTCCATTCCATGAGTGTATTGGAATTGCACGTGAAAAGTGATTGCAATGCTGAACCCCAGTTGCTCAAGTGCTCTTGTGCTCTGTATCCGAATACCTGCTACCGAGGGCCGCAATAGAACAAGGATTTCTTTAAACCAGTCAGGAGCCCAGAAGCTCTCAAGCATATGTAGTACATAGTGGCATTGGAGAAATGGGCTCTGGCAGGATGAAAATATGAGTAAACTCTGTCTTTACAAAGCCGACAGAAATCAAGATCCTTTTTGTGTATGGCACCTCAACTCTGAGACCAGTTAAAATCTCAGTGAACTGCTGACATGCCAATAATTGTATTTGTTCCTCAGATAACTTCCCTTCGTCTCTGTTTTTGCAGACAGTTCATGACTCTTTGCCTCTTCCATTTTGCCTCTAGCTGGAGCAACGGACACACAGAAAGCATACTTTCGGAGAGCCACTCTGTCATCATGATGTCATCAGTAGACAACAGTAGACACAGCAGCCCAGCGGGGGGCCCAAGAGGACGTCTCAATGGCCTGGGCGGCCCTCGTGAATGTAACAGCTTCCTCAGGCATGCCAGAGAAACCCCTGACTCCTACCGAGACTCTCCTCATAGTGAAAGGTAAAACTGAAGGGCAGAGCTACTGCAGAGGAGAAAGAACCCCAGTAAGAGAATCCCCGTGAGCATCTGCGGTCTTCCCTAAGGAAATCTACTCTAATGAGAATAAGGGGCGGCAGTGGCCTGTCTAGGAGTGCTCCCAGGTGATGAAGTCACCTTTTGTTTGACTGAACTCATTTCTTCTGATCTCCTCACCTCATCCCGGTGGCTGACAGGCAACAGACTCTTAAAGAGCTGGAGTGATGTGATGTGGAAGGTGCAGCAAACGGAGTTCCTAGCTCTGACCGTAGGCTCTAACTCACTTGGGGTCCAGATTCCTCAGTTGTAACTTTAGAGGGATGGCATCAATGGTCAATAAGGACCCTTCTCTAATTCCAGTCTGCCAGTTACCCAGACGCTGGTTGTGCTGGCCCAATGTTTTCATGCACTAACTGTCTTCCCTTCCAGCCTCCATTAAGTTAAATCAAGGGCTATGTCATTGATGGCTGTCATGGGGAACAGCCGTTTGCGTTCCGCCATGTACTTTCCTATTCTAAAAGGAGGTGAATAAATGAGTCTCTCATATGTGGAGTCTGGAAGTTTTTAGAGGTGTTTTTCAAAGAAGATATTGCCTTAACATGGCCCTTTATTTTGGAAGGTTTGGCTTTCTTCTGGGGTACACTGGACTGGGTTGGGGGAGTGATAGCCAAGGTAAAAATAAACAACAGAGCAAAGTAAACTAAAAAAGATGCCAAGTCAGAGTGCTGAATTCATACTTTATCCACGTTTACTGAAACTGGGATTTATATCTACCTTTCATTTCTAGTTCCTCAGTAGGCTGTTATGTATTGTTTACAAATCCAGTGGATCTTTGTTTGTTTGCTATCATCTCAGTCTAATCTTGATCACTTGCTGAAAGGTTTACATAATGTTGAATCCATATTTAGTTGAGAGAACATGGATGGAGATAATTTTGACAATTTTCAATCTCGGGCCAGGAAAGACTTATAACAAACAATTACCATTCTGGATTTCAAGTCCTAGGCGACCCACTGATCACTTCCTCAGGGGTCTTTCCCCAAAATTGGTTTTCCAGAGATTTACAAAATTAGAAATATCTATGTAATTCATGTATACGAAAAGTAGGCATGGTCCAGAATTGGTTTAAAATATTAGTTCTAAATTCATATAATTATGCCTCCGTATACTAAGTCTCTTAGTTCTAATTCAGTCCTTTTTGAAATCTGAAAAAAGGATGATAGGGATAAAGTTTTGCTTCTTAACTATTTGTGATGTTACCTTCAAAGCTTGGCATTTCCCAGTTACTGTAGGCTTCCTCTCACACCTGTTTTACTTCTAGAGAAGTGAAATACACCTGAATCCGGAAAGCACTGAGAGGGAGATGAATCACCGTTGTTAAGTGTTGGTTGAATTTTGATTAGCTTTTCTCAGATAACTTAATTTAAGTATTCCCCAAAGCAAAAAACTGAAGACTTGAGCCCCAAATATTTCAATCTCTAGACACGTTCCCATTTTAGGCACAGCTAGATCACACATCCATATGACTCTGAATCATGGCTAAAAAGCAGGAAAGTTAATACATTTCCTGTTCCTGTTAGCTAGAGTTCAGATGATGGTGTCCTGTGTCATCACAAGTTAAGTCAAATTAAACTCTGTGAATGCCAATGTGAAGAAAAGAGTCATGTAGTGCTATGCATTGGTAACATTTTTATCAAAAGCTGAGAAATGTGACTCTGAATAAGCCACATCTTCCTCCGTGCCAAGTCAGGTCTTCTTACTCTGTGGGGAGAAGCGTGATATGGTGAAAACAATGGATTCAGTGTCTTGACGATGAGATTCAATGGGCATTTGCAGACATAGCGCTGCAGCGTAACATGGTACAGCCAACTCTTGAGCAGTTGCAAATGATAAGACCAGGATTGTCTTTGCAGTTCATGGGTTTGGAGAGAAAGACAGAGACTTGACCTAACTACAGAGTCAACCTGAGGTTCTCTGAGTCTTACCTTTGATCACTGGAATGTTTGATCACTGGAATGGATAGTTGCAAATTGAATGTTAAGTGGCATTTCATGGAAAAGTTAAAATCACACAAAATGTATGACACTGTTATCAGGAATAAATCTAAGTTACTATGCTCTTTTTTTTTCATAAGACATAACCTTATAGCTGAGCTAAGGAGAAACAAGGCACACAGATCCAAATGCATGCAGATCCAGCTATCAGCAACTCATCTTAGATCTTCTTCCATTCCCCATTTGGGCTTCATTCTCTAAGACCCCTTGGCCTTTAGGAAGGTATAGTATTTAAGAAATACTTCTTTCCCTTCCAAATCCCCGAGCATTGCTGCGTATAAACTGACAGGTTTCCAGCACCTAGTACCCGCCTATCTTGACTCATGTGCTTATATTTGATATTTGATATGCCAATATCATGATAAGATTGAAAATCTCCAAAGCTTTGATAAGCCAGGTACTTTAGCTGGTCTTTGTACAGACTCTTGTGCAGAGACTCTTGGCTACTAACTGTGGAGTCCAAGGATGATGACTGCCCTAGTGTAAACAATCGAGCCCTATACTATGTCTAGAAATTCTTGGTTCTCTGGTCATCCACCATGACCTCTACCCCCTCCCCCTCCCTGCTCCGTGTCTCTTATTCCATCAGACTTATGCGGGGTATTCTGTGCTCACACAGGTATGTGTCAGCAATGACCACCCCGGCTCGTATGTCACCTGTAGATTTCCACACGCCAAGCTCCCCCAAATCGCCCCCTTCGGAAATGTCTCCACCTGTTTCCAGCACAACGGTGTCCATGCCCTCCATGGCAGTCAGCCCCTTTGTGGAAGAGGAGAGACCCCTCCTTCTCGTGACGCCGCCGAGACTGCGGGAGAAGCACGACCATCACCTTCAGCAGTTCAGCTCCTTCCACCACAACCCTGCGCATGAGAGCAGCAGCCTGCCCCCGAGCCCCTTGAGGATAGTAGAGGACGAAGAATATGAGACCACCCTGGAGTACGAGCCAGCTCAAGAGCCTGTTAAGAAACTCGCCAATAGCCGGCGGGCCAAAAGAACCAAGCCCAATGGCCACATTGCCAACAGGTTGGATCTGGACAGCAACACCAGCGCTGAGAGCAGTAACTCAGAAAGTGAAACAGAAGATGAAAGAGTAGGTGAAGATACGCCTTTCCTGGGCATCCAGAACCCCCTGGTAGCCAGTCTTGAGGCAACGCCTGCCTTTCGCCTGACTGAGGGCAGGACTAACCCAGCAGGCCGCTTCTCTACACAAGAAGAAATGCAGGCTAGGCTGTCTAGTGTAATTGCTAACCAAGACCCTATTGCTGTATAAAGCCTAAATAAACACATAGATTCACCTGTAAAACTTTATTTTATATAATAAAGTATTCCACCTTAAATTAAACAATTTATTTTATTTTAGCAGTTCTGCAAATAGAAAACAGGAAAAAACTTTTATAAATTAAATATATGTATGTAAAAATGTGTTATGTGCCATATGTAGCAATTTTTTACAGTATTTCAAAAATGAGAACGATATCAATGGTGCCTTTATGTTCTGTTATGTCGAGAGCAAGTTTTGTACAGTTACCGTGATTGCTTTTCCACAGTATTTCAGCAAAACTTCCCATAGGTCCAGATTTTGCTGGCTTCTTGTGCATTACATTATGATGTTGACTGGATGTATGATTTGCCAGACTTGCAGCTGTCCCTCTGTTAGCTTCTAGTAGCGCCCTGTCAGTCTAGTAATGGCACATCCATCCAAATGCTCTTCTCTTTTGTAACCAAGTTCTCTTTTGCTTTCACTATATGAAATGAGTTGTTTCTACTCTGCCAGCCAAAGGTTTGCTTCACTGGGCTCTGAGATAATAGTAGATCCAACAGCATGCTACTATTAATTACAGCAGGAAACTGCATTAAGTAATGTTAACTCTTAGGAAGAAAGTAATATTGTGATATTTTTAAAACTATATTATTACTCAGAAAACAGCCTGCTTTCCCTACAAAGAGCTGCCATGTATTTTATTTTCATTTCTTTTTCTTGAGAAAAAGCAACAGTGTTCAGGATAGCATAGAAAATGGGATCTGCCTTGCTATCAAGATACATCAGACACCTTATTTGAGAATCCAATTTCACTTTTTTTTCTGGGAAGAATGTTACTGCACCTCATTAAACTGAAGAAGAAATGATGGCTTTAACAGGTGCCATCATTCCAGAACTGTGTTTGTCACCAATTTGGGGAGTTAGAGATGACTTGTGACTCCTCGGCCCATGAAGAAGTGGGTCATGGCACCAAAAAGCCCAGATGAAAGCACACTCAACAGTTTGTCTGAAAACCTACTAGAGAGAGGTGTGCGTGCTATACAGATCCGGCGTGACTGGGAGTTAGAGTGAAATTTTCCATCATAGAGTGCCACGGAGGAGTGAGTGCGGAAAGGCACCAGGAAGGCAGCACTGTGATTTGGTTGCAATTTTTCAGTAGTTGGTTTGCCCACTCCTCATTCTTTCTCTTTTGCTTTTCAATGTTGCCTTGATTCGGTCATAACAATGCATGAACATTTTTGTCAGGTATGGCCAAAGTGCATGTGATGTGTGATTAGTAAGAACTTCCCATGAGCGCTGGTTCATGGAAATGGTGTTAGAAAGATTGCACCTTTTCTTGCAGAAGCGACCCCACATATGTGCTGACATCTCACTTTGCAGCTAAATCACCCACTTCTCTTTTGAAACATTTTGTTTGACTGTCCCAAAGCAGGTCTAAGATTAGTCTCAACTGTGCATGTTCTTAGTGACTGTAAACCCAAGGAAGGCCTTTAGGTATGAACATTTGAAATAACGACTAATTCAGGAAAATAAGGTACCTTTTGAAATGCAAATCATGATCTGCCACTGATCACTGTCAAATCAGGCTGGAGTTTCCTTAGGTTCCCAGGGGCTCCCTAAGAGCCCTGGGACTCACCAGGAAATAGATTATTAGGGGGTTCAGAAAACCAGGTTTGAAGGCAAGGAGAGTAACTATGTCTTTGTTTACAGGTGAACTGAATCTATTTCTTCACCAAATCTGTGTTAAAAATAAAGGGGAGTGACATGCAGGTCGATTAGAGGGAGCAAAAGAGGTTGGACATGAGTCGTGTCAAAAAAGCTTCTACATGTGTTCTATGATCCACAGAGGTCTCTGTGTGCTGGTCCTTGAAGTTACTCTCAACAGTGGGGATCTGAAGTTGCCCTATATTATTTGCATAAACACTTCTCTCTGTCCAGCAGGGTCTTCATTTGCTTTTTAACCTAGACTCCAGCATTTATGCGAGGTTGCATTAGTTGCACTGATTTCCTGATCCCGTTAAAATGGATAAATTTATAGGAGAAGGAAGATTATAGTCAATCAAAAAAAATAAGTTTTCAAAATGCCTTCTAAGGCTCATCCTTAGACAATGTCAATTAAAAAATTTCCTACTATCAATTTTACCAAAATAAAATAAAAATTTCTATTATGAAGTCTTAAGATTTTCCAATATTCCTGTGCCCTATTCTGGAGAATTTCAGGAATAAATCATATCTGCAAGCAAGGAACATTTTTCTGAGTGTGAAAATTGCTGTTTATTTTTGAGTGCAAATATGTCTGAAAGTTAAGACAAGAGAAATGTTTTTTTCCAACTTGAATCTAGTTACTCACCAAAGTGATATATTAGTTAGGAGACCTTTTCATCTGTAGAACAAGAGCATCCCTGATTGGAAAGGTCAGCTGACACCTTGGGGCTATCCTCGAGCCATGGATTTGTGTCCACAGGGACACCTCTGTGATATTTAATTGCCACATGACTCTCGACCATTCCTGCTTATAAACTCAGGCAGTTCAGTGATGCTCCAAATGAGGGTATCACCTATGTTCCCAGAACATGAAAAGCTTCTCTCGGTGTTTCAATTATGGAAACTTCTCAGAATTTTGATGGCAACTTTATTTTCTAAGTCTGATATCAATTCCCCCGAGAAGTTTGCAGTGCATAGTTACACAAAATGCCTTTAAAAAACAAAAAACAACTCAAGATTCCTTGTCTGTCCTACTCTCACCCTTCTGCCTGATCTTACTCTGTTTCCAAGAGTGCCTGGATAGCCTCTTGTTTTCTACAAAATGGCACCCTGTCTAGGTGTATGTGAATGTGTCCCAATATGCTGTATTTTCCTTGTTTAAGTGTGACTGTCTTGATATAGGTGGAGTATATCCAGGGTAACTTGCGCGGTAACTATTCCTTATTTTTTTTCTTTTGGCCTGGGTTTAAAAGGTACATAACTTACATTTGGTGAATGTAAGGAAGGCCTGGTCTTATCTTTTTAGCTCTGGCTATATTCCACCAGCCATGAAGATTACTATCCTCAAAGACCCATGGAACATCGCAGAGATATGCAGACAAAAGGAAATGGCCACATATCACAAGTTCTATTATATATTCTTTTGTAAATACACATTGTACATTTCTTGGATGTTTTCTGAAATAATTTACTGTGTTTATGAGTTACTGTCAGTTCTTTTTTACTCTTTCAACTTAGACTGTGTAACAATGTAAATAACATAATGTTCTTTATTATTTATATTTAAACATCTAACATAGAGTTTTCATATAAGTTTAAGGTAAATGTCAAAAATATGGGATTTTTTTGTTTTTGCTTTGCTTTAATGTTATGTATCTTTTCTTTTTTCCTTTTTTTAAAAAGAATAATTTATTGTTCAGGAAAAGAATGTATATGTATTTGAAGAATGCACATTTGAAGGCCCTGAGGTACTGATAAACTAAAGAATTTATTATCCCAAATCCTAAGCAATAAGCAATTGTGATTTCTTTAAAGTTTTGTTCATTTACCATGAAAGACTTACTGCAATAAAATGCTACTCTGTGGAGCCATGGGATTTGCTCTGCAGACTAATAGCTCAGTCTGTTAGCCCTGCACCTATCATCTTCTGGAGATGGTTGTGCTCATTTAGGGATATGTTTGATGGACCCCATGATCATCTTTCCTGTCTGCTTTGCCACACTGTCGATTCTTGAATCATTTTCTGCCTCCTGATTCCTGCTAACCACTGTATTCCCTGGTAAGGGACCATAACCAAGCAATATGACATCCTTCTTCTCTTTTGCCCATAGTAACCTGTTGGGACATTATGGGGTATGATCGCATGGATCCTGGTTGTTAACTCGTTCTGTAGTGACATCCAGAAACTTCTTCAGATGGATGGAAATGTTAGTGTGATGATCTTTCGCACCCATGATAGGAAAACCCTCTGATTCAGATCTGATCAGTTCCATGGTCGAAAAGGCAGCCCTTTGGCACCTGGCAATGTGAAGCTTCCCTGAAGCCTCAGCAAATCTATTGCCCAGCAAGCCTAATTGATTCACTCAGTTTCAAGAGAAGTTAAGGTTAAGTTGTTTTTTGCCCCCCGCATTCTATCAATAAATCAAACTAATTGCCCATCTTACTGCTCAGGGAAGGGCCGATGCATGAGAAATTTTCCACATTCTAAGACTTAGTCATAGAAATGAGGATACTACTTTTCTTGAAATTAGCCTATACTAAAGCCATATTTTAGCAAGTAGATATGTGCATGGAAGATACTTTTTTATATATTTCAGGCATTTTATTCATTATTTAGTATAGGATAAGGGCTTCTGAAACATATGGAGCAGAGGTCAGCAATTCTTTGGGATATAACAGGTACGTCTTCGGGGATTTGAGAGTACCCTGTGGCTCCCCACTTAAGTCACTCTCCACAAACGCATATGATTCCTATTATCCAGTAATGGCTCCACTAGTGTCATTTCTGAAATAATCAGGATGTCTAGGGAATTCATATGCGGCCTTTATCCTTACTACTTTTTACTCTTTGTATTCTTGAATTTTCTGAATTATTCAGAAGCTCTAGATTTGTGTCAACTTTATTTTACACACACTCACACATGCAAAGACAATTTCTAATAGTCAATCACTAAGTCACATTCTTTCACTCGTCCGACCCAGCCAGCAAGTCATTAGGCAATCAAGGAGTATGTGGGACATTTAAACATTAAAGGCTGAGACTCTTTCCTGTGCCTTTGAGCTTATACTGAGATTTTGTTCATACCTAAACATTGAAAACTATGAGCAGCTAGCTAAGTAATTTAGGATGAAATTAATTACTTAATGGTACATAAGTTTTTGAGGGAGGAACCTTTGTGATGGAGGGCGGAATGGAGAGAAAGAAGATTAACACACATGTAAATGATATATTTTGATAACTACTACAATTTCTTATTTCAATCCAACCATCTCGTCACTTGAATAGCAACCCCAGGCCTGCTCTTAAAGCTAACAACTTCTTCCTTACTTAATGTCATTTATTTCCATCATTTGATTTCTTGACTCTGACCTAAGGACAAAAGACCTTGATATCAGGGACTTAAAGCTAAATGAGTCAGTTCTGAGATCCAGAAATTCAGGATACTTGCAGGAGCAGAAATTTTTGATGATCTCATGTGAATCTCATGCTCCAGCTTACCGACTCTAAAACAGATATAACAAAGAAAATTTATGGGAAAAAATACTCCAAGAGATTAATTCAAAGGAAATAAAAATGCTTTCAGTTCATTAAATATGCATGCTATTGCTCCAGCAAGCTGCAGAATCCAACTGTATCCTGGAGGTTGTTGTTGGTCAGATTGTTCAGGCCTACCCCAGTGAATTCCCTGGGGCCCCTGATGACATCCTGCAACTGTAACTATTGATCTTATGTGGTGATTGATTGGTTGTCAATTTCAGTGAGTTTCAAACTGAACCATTATCTGGCATTTGAATAGGAATAGAATTTAATTGCTTTTCAGAGTCTTAAAAAAACAGGAGAGGGAAACCAATAATTTCTTAAAAAGTTAAGAAATAATAGCGATTAGTTTCATCCATGGTCTTTCTCTAGCCCTTCCACCATGAAAGGTCTTGCTGGGACAGGATTTGAAGGAACATACACCATCTCTTCTCATCCCAAAACATGCCCAAGAGGTTAAAGAATTCCACATCTTTAATAGTTTTTGTGAAGGCTTGATTATAAGCAAAGCATGAACTATTAATTATAAATAATTGATACTTTGTGACTTGTAAAATACTTGGTCTCTTTATTCTTTTAACCCTGTGAGATGTTTATTTACATGGTAACAGGAAAACATGGGCCCAGGGAAGATAAAAATCTACATAGTCAGAGATAATCATATCCACCTAATTTCAGACTTCACATCCTTGTTCTACTTATTACTCTCCTTTCTCCTCTAGGACCCACACACAAACAAAGCTTTTATTTTCGACACTTTTTAAAGACAATACAAATTGCATCAAGAAGCCAACTTTCTTCATTGAAAAATATAAGCTCCTTCCTGGTCTTGGTTTAGAGTTACTCTGCCATGACATCTTGACTAAATAACTCTATGCACCTTTCCCTAAACCTAGTTTCTCAAGAAATGTACGGCCAAGGGAGATAGTTCACATTTTCAATATCTTGGTAGCATCCTTCAGAGAGGGGCCTGGTGTCAGAACACCGTCCTCTGCATGTGGTAACTCTGCAAACTTGGACAGCTTCAAAGAAGCATCAATCTGTATAGCGCTTAGTGCCTATGTGAATTTTAATTTCTGTTTGCTTCTTTTCTCCAGGTTATAGATTTGGGAGCCAAAGTTTCTCACACTTTACAATGCACTGACTAACTGAATAAGTATATTATCATTTTCCTCTTCTAGAATCAATAAGCCAAATTCCCTTTTAATCGCAGTTATTTTATTGAGACACATAATCACTAATATTTTAAAGTTGTATATTAGTAAGTTAGTGTATTATATTATTTTTCTTAATAGATAGGCACATTGTATCACACAACTCATTTTTATGGCTTATCACCTTAATATTTAACTTATGAAATTTATTGAAATGTGATTGTTGGCAGAGTTTTCATAATACTATCTTCAAACTTTATTTCAAGCTTGTAAAATCAAAAGATGATTCAAAGATGATAGGTTATCTGCACAGATTATATACACCCATTTGCCTGAGTTTGTACCAGGTAAATATCTTCCATCTCTTTAAAAACCTATAATCTGGTCAGAGGTCAGCAGAATGACAGGCCTCAGAGTAACCCTTCCCTGTAAAAAACTGCATTACTTAGGAATGCTTCTTACTTATGCCTTTGATCAACCCGATAGTTCTTCAGGTTTTACTCCCTTATAAAACAGGATGCTTTAGTTTCATCTTGGGTATGAAGCAGTGACTAATATAGAAATAAATGCTATTTGGGCATAATCCTTTAAAACATCATTGCATCAGGCTGATGGATGACTTGATCTTAAGCTCTCCATCACAAAGCTTGCAGTAGATATTATTAAGGGCAAGAAGATATAATGCAATTGTTCATATGTTATTTTTACTTAAATAAAAGTGTATTTTATTAAAACTTTTTCCTAACTGTAGCTTTTTATAAAATATGCATAAGGATTTTTTTAAAGAAAGAATCTACATGTACACTTTGTGTCCTATTATTATTAGTTATCATCATGCTTTGGGCTGTCTTCTACTTAATGTGACTTTCCTTAGGTGAGTCCTTGCCTGGTCTTCAGATTTCTTGATGGAAGATACTTAGGGGCTTCATTGTCGTGTATAAAGTCAGGCTAAAGGCAGGAAAAATTGTCTGCTTTTTCACAATTGAGCCTACAGTGAACTTTTCATCTTCTGTGGAGAAAGGGCCTCAACTTGCAATGAATAAGGCAAAAGAGCAGATGTTTCCCCCTATGGATTCTAGACTCTGTTCACCAAGACTGATAGGAAAAGAAGAAATGCTATATTTGAGGGTCACTTTCTCAAAGTGTCTCAATTTCCAGTAACTTGGTTTCTCCAAATTGTGAGGTGTTCTTCCTTCTGATAAGAGTCTTCCCGCAAAGACTATGTTCTCTCCTGAAGACTTCATTATATTTTAAATAAAGGCCACTATTTAGTTAGAACACTTCTTATCCCTTCACTGATTTTTAGACTATAGAATAATAAAATTTCACAATTTCAATAGAATCATAATTTGAAAAATAAGTTATCAGGTTTTAGATCATTTTATTAGACTAGGAAAGCTCCCTTGATTTGTTGAAAGTTGTAAGAAAATTATAGGACAGAATTATACTGTATTACATCACTTCCATTATTTGCTTGTCCAAAAATTTGCAACAAGGAAAGATACCCACTCCTACCCACTATCACACATTCACATTCTGAGTTATATTCTGTCAGAGGTGCTGGATCTTGAGTCAACGTGTGAGGAAAGGAAGTTGGGTCCTTTATATTAACTGCTAACACAGTTGCTGACATTTAGGGGTTCACTCAGGGTCAAAGTCATGTCAAATACAAGAAAAGGATCAACGTAAGAAGGTTTCATGTCACCTACTAAGTAAACCAGAAACTTAGCAATAGTCTAAGTTGTGGAGGGGCTCCATATCCGATTGGTGACCATGATGATGGTACCACTGACACATCTCCTTCCGGTGCCCACTGTTTCTACCAGTGGTCATGCTTTCCTCATCTATCAATGATCCCCAACTAGCTTCCTAACTGATCTACTTCCTTCAACTCCTTAAGCCCCTCTTTTGCATCCTGCTGGAAGGTTCTCTCTAATTTTCCAAACTTACCACTCTGTTATTGGGGTATTGACCTTCCACAGCTCTTCATGAAGCTTTCTGCCTCAATCTAACCTAGGAAGCTCTTTATAATGGCACCTGCCGAACTCCTCAAGCTTGTCTCTTATTCTCATGTTTCACTGCACCTTATGATTTTCTAGTGCCCAAATATCCCACACCTGTGTCCATCAAACTCTAGCCATTGATATATCAATGTCATAATTATTACCATACCCATGTATCACCTGTATTCTTTTTTGCATATTGTTTTTAATTAACTGCATTTTTAACTAAAATAAAGTCATTTCAAATGAAATCTTGTATCAATGCTGCGAATGGAAAACTGCAATCAAAGATGCCATAATTAAAATAGAACTGTAAAAATAAACACAATAAAAATGAAACTAAGTAGTTAAGCTCTAACAAGATACTGGTGCCTGCTATAGTATCTGGACTGAAATATGTTCTCTGATAGAAAAAGGCAGAGAGTTGTGAAATATACTAAGGAAAAAATCATTTATTCCTGGAGTTAGCTGGCATTGAGAGGTAGTTCACAGAGGAGCTATGCCAAATGATTTGAGAATGTTATATAATACTAGACCCCATAATCATTTTGAATGTAACACACAGTCCCCATATTTTAATAGTCACAATGTTTTGCCGATATTTATTGGAACTCCACTATCCACTTATCTTTACAACAAACCTTTTTTTATTTTACTCCTTCTCTTGTTAAAACAGGAAACCTTGCCTTAGAACCTATGACAAATACCAACACTTCTCAGTTCTTCAGTGCTCTGCCTTTATGGTTTTTCACGCGCAGTACATTCTTCTACTTTGCATATCCATCTAGCTCACAACCTAGATCGTTGTAATTTCTCCCAAAATAAGGTATTAAGAGTTGACATGATCACAAATGTGTATATATCCAGTGCCTACCATAATGTCCGAAATATAATCAATGCTAATGAAAGAACTGGCAACTAGATATTAGAGATGTGAGAAACTTCGGTGATTAAAGGAATTTTTTAAAAGTAACTATCAAGAAAAGAGTAGCTTCTATGTTATGAAAGCAACATCAGAGACATGAGAATAGAATCATACTAGAATCATCATAATTCATGGACAAAGGCATCAAGAGGTAAGAGCTGTGTCATGGTTTAGCTTAGACTTTGTGATGAATCCATGGTTTCCTCAAATACATTTTGCATTTGATTTTAGTCCTTCTTCCACCCAGGAGCCCTGGCTTAAACTTAATCCTTTTCTATTCCCCCTTCTTTAATTTCACTTCTTGGAAAGGGTCCTAAAAATAAAGGCTTTTAATTGAGTATTGTTCAACCAGGTCAATCATAAGGAGGATTTTCACATTGACCTCTGCACTAAAAACAGCCTAAATCTCCAATCCTTTGAAGACCTACAAAGACATATAATTAGCTTTCAAAAGGCTTTTCTAATGCATAGTTGGTTGAGTCAACAGAATGCACATAATTCCTCATGATAATAGGATGGTGATTTGCAAGATCAAGTATGCCTTGATATTTTCTAGTTGATTCCTCTCACAGAAAAACTGAAAAGAAAGGCATGAGTCTTCTACCCTACAAGACTTTTGTTTCTATTTGCCTAGTTTAGAGGTGTAGTCTTTAGTGATTAAAAGTAAAACTCAAATATTCTATTCAAAAATAAACCTTTATTTTGGGGCAGTAGCTCAGCAGTAGACTGTGTGCTTCATAAGTATGAGGCCTGAATTCTACTCCTGGTACAGCATTACATAGATATATAAATAAATAAACATAAATCTTTCATTGTTTAGCTGGTGAGTCTCAAGTTGACCTCAAATTCAGTTACTCAATGATTAATAGAATATAATCATAGTTTTTTGTTTTGTTTTGGAACTGTGTGCCACATTCAGCTGTGCTCAGGGATTCCTCCTGGCTCTGTGTTCAGGGCTTCCTACTGGTTCTGTACTGGGTGCTCTCTCCTGGAAATGCTCATGGAGTCATATGTGGTGCTGGGAATCAAGCCAGAGGCAAGTTTGTGTGCAAGGCAAGTGCCTTAACCCTGATCCTATTTCTCTGACCCCAATTATAATCCTTTTTAAATTGGCTCAATGTTATGGTTATCTAGTCATCAATATGTTTCAACTGACTTTAAAATTTCAAAGGAAAGACAGTTGAATAGGGAACATGAAGTGAAATCTCTCTGCGATTGGGGGTCAGTGGCATAGAAGTGGAAAGAGCTGCAACCCTGTTGAGTTCTGTGTTTCTCAGGTTGGGTGCTAGTCCTCTCCAGTGCCACTCCCTCAGCTTCTGGACCACTGGCATCGTGCATAGTCCCTAGGATAGCAGAGACCATTTCTTCATGACACCTAAGACACACCGGGTTGGTGGGTGTGGTGCTGCAATACTGTGTTCCTGAAACATTAGTATTGACACTGTTGTGAACCACTAAATAAAATGAAACTGATTTAAATGATATGAAATGAATAAATGGCTTTAAATCAGGAGCTGGAAAGATACTACAGAGCATAAGGAGCGTGTTTTGCAGGAGTCATCCAGCTTCAATGCCTGGCACTCTAAGGTCCTTTGAATATCTCTGGGTACAGCTCTGGAGGCTCCTGAGGACAGCTGGATGTGGCCCTGGATGTGGCCACATGTTTTTTCACCTCAAGAAACCTCTAGGGGAGAGGAAGAGAGAGAGGATATATGGGAGAGAGAGAGAGAGAGAGAGACAGAGAGACAGAGAGACAGAGAGAGAGAGAGAAGAAAAGTGCCTGCCATTGAGCACCGAGATGGTGGGGATGGGGGTGTGAGAGGGAAACTGGTACATTGGTGGTAGGAAATGGACACTGGTGAAGGGATGTGTGCTGGAACATTGCATGACTGAAACACAATCATGAACAACCTTGTAACTGTGTATCTCTAAGTATAAGCCTGGAGAGATAGGCCAGTGAGTAGGCAGTTGGCCTTATATGCAGCTGACCTAGGTTTGATCCCTGGCATCCCACGTGGTCTCCTGAGCACTGTCAGGAGTAATTCCTGACTGCAGAGCCAGAAATAACCCCTGAGAATTGCTCCATATGTCCCCCAAGACAAAAAATTTTTAAAAATTAAGTAAAAATGCAAAAACAAAGAAGAAAAAGAAACGTTCTGGGTAGATTGTGTAATCCACAGAGAACAGGGCACACAGCATCCTCGGGCCCTTGCATTGACCTATCAGGCCCAACTGACAGGAAATTTCTATGAGGGGCCCCTATGTTTACTCACTGCTGGGAGAACACAAATAAATTAATAAAAATAAACAAATAAATGAATTATGCGCCAGGATGACATGTAGGTTTGACGCATCCATGTGGTCAAATATTTGTGCTCAAAGACAAAGTCAGTGATTTTTTTTTCTTACAACGTCTAGATTTAAGAGATTCAGAAAAAAAAATCAATAGATAATTGTCACTCTTCCATCTGAATGCACAACTTGAGTATCTAAGATTATAGGCCTTGTCCATAGTGATCCAGCCAATCGGGTGGAGATAAGAAAAGAGAAATTGGAAAATCTATCTTCTTTATGCTTTGTTGCTACTCAGACTTAAAGTCCTGGAAGAATATACGAAGAGTAGAAACCTCCTGAAGCCTCCATTTTTGTCCATACTTTATTTTTGGAAACTGATAAATATCGTGTGGCTTTCTCTAGAATGGAGTAGAAACCATGAACTCATAAACTGAAGAGATCTAATTTTAAGTCCATTTGTGTTTTACTTGGGCTAGAGCGATAGCACAGCGGTAGGGCATTTGCCTCGCATGCAGCCAACATGGCCGACCCGAGTTCAATTCCTCCGCCCCTCTCGAGAGCCCGGCAAGCCACCGAGAGTATCTTGCTCGCACAGCAGAGCCTGGCAAGCTACCCGTGATGTACTCAATATTCCAAACACAGTAACAACAAAGTCTCCAATGGAGATGTTACTGGGCCCGTTTGAGCAAATCGATGAACAACGGGAGGACAGTGACAGTGACAGTGTGTTTTACTTGAATTTTTCTCTGAGCCTGGAGTTTATTGTGCGAATTCCATGAACACACTGTGATATTATTGCACGTGCATTATTATTTATCATGCTTCTTTGCCACATAGTAGGTGCTCAATAAATAATGTATTTTAATTGTGGCATGTTTCTTGCCTAATTAGATGATCTGGCAAGGAGAAAGGCAAGAGTCAGTGTTTCCAAACCTAGCAAGCTAAAGCTGGCTTTGATTTGTCCTGTCCTGTTTGTGGAGAACTCCTCTTGGAAAGCTCTTGAGAGCAGATATTGCGAGGAAGCAGGACTCCAAGTTCTGCAAGGATCGTCTCCTTTGTCCTGCCCAGCTAACACACAGACACAGACCTGAGCGAGCCCGGTCAAACAGATGTTTCTTTTTCCCTGAGAGAGAAAAAAATTTTTTTTTCAAATTTAGTATTGGAAATGGTAGTGTGCTCCATCCAATTAGCAGGAGCTAATTTACATTTCAAGGTCACCATGTCAAAAGTGCTCCTCCTTCACAGGCGGGGAGCCTTGTGCAGATCCCTTCTCTGGGATCAGCACATATTGTAAGCACTCACAATTTCCATTTTAGGATTCTATCTCCCAGTGATGTGCTACAGTCCCCATTTTGAGAAAATTGATGCTTGGCAACCTATGAAAGGTTTCACAGATTAGGAAGGTTATGGCACAGTTTTCTTTTGCCTTATGGCTGAATTGAATTAGGTCTCCCGGAATAGCTCCGCAGTAAAGTGGGCTGCAGAATGGGCTGCAGTGTGCCCATAGGCAACTTCAAGAGCAGAGTCAGTATGAGATATGCTGATGACTCATCAGCTGATAGAAAATGCAGTGAAATCTTTTCTTTTTCAACAGGATCAGACAAGGTGACAGAGAATGCCTCCCTGGGAACAGACACCTGGTAAGTATGCATCCACAAGATTATTTTAAACTATGCCTAGAGTGAAGTAATCAGCAAAATCACTGTCTGACCTTGAAATTATTCTGTGGCCACTGGACCTTGAAGAGGATGATGGAGACAGCTAAGTCCTGACGACTGGGACTTTGATCAGTGGTGTCTGGCCCCCCACAGAGCTTGCGACCTCTGCTAGCAAGAAACTTCTCTGGGGACATGAGGCTCAAGCAGAGAAGTCAGGACTCCAAGATGTGTTTTATTTTGTTTTCTTTTGGCAGATACTATATTACCTCTAGCTTCTGCCAAATTTCAGATGTGAGCAAATTCTGATATTGCTTATGCTTGTTGGACACTGGCTTCACAGACTGCATTTCCCAAACAGGAAAATCCCAAGACCCTGAAATCACTGACTGCTTTGGCAGCCATGGTCAGGCTGGATAGGAAGCCATTCCCAGTAGACCATTGCTTTTCTCTGGTACCATTCAATTGGCTGTCTTCAAAAGGAGAAGATGGAGGAGAAACTGTTTGGGCACAGGCTGTGTGGTGGAGATTTTCTGTTTAGCTGGGAATAAATGAAACTTTAGCAAAATGGCAAATAACCCTCCAAATATTTACGTAACCAGTCATCCCACAAGGTTGAAACCCAAGACTGAGTGCCAAAGGTAGCCTAAAAGACAAGGCCTCCTGGTGTGGTCAGTTGGTATAGAAAATCTACCTCAGGGGTGGAAAGGAGACCTATTCTCTGTTCCTGCTCTTAGCAGATGAACTGCCTGCCCCTGGAATGTCTACGTTTCAATTTTCAGCACCGTCCTGCAACACGTTGCAGAATTAAACCTCAAAGATGCACTTGAACTCCATGTACAAAGAGTTGGTTCTTTCAACAAACATTTACTGGGAATGTGTGACATGCCTGACAATGGGTTAAGAGCTAGAGATACAAAGAATAATAAAATACATCTTATTTGAACACATGTAAACGTTCCAGGAGAACAGGTTTTTAGTTCTGGAGACTAATGTATACATAACTGTAATGTGACAAGTTTAGGGGATTGTGCTTTAGTGACAAGAATATAAGACCTTGGAGCTTCCATTATGCCTTTTACTGCCAACACTGCCCCATAGGTGCTGTGTGAACTGTGACATGTTTCTAACTGTCTTGGAACCCAGTTTATTTGCCTGTATGAATTGATGATCTTAAAAGGTTTTTGTTAGGGTTACTAATACATATCTAAAAGGGTCCAAATGATCATCTGGCACAGATTGTACGCTCAGTAATAGCTTTAATGCGAATTCAAAGGTTCTGTGATGATGATATCAGAAAGTGCTATGAGAGCACAGAAAAGTGAGCTCTAATGGATAGAATTCAGCTATGTTTTAGATAAATGGGTCCCCTAAAAGAGACCTGCATGAAGATTACTGTAAAATTTATTTTCATAAGAAAAATGACCACAGAAGTGAAAGAGCAGAATCATTTCAAGATGTATAGAGGGCACAACTGGTTAATAGAGTTGGAAGTAAATGGGAACATTAGTCTGAGAAGGGAGACTAAATTTTGTTATAGGACTTTGTTTTACCACACAAAACATTAATACGGTAGATTAGAAGGTCATCAACAACGTTTATGCTAGGGATATGGCTTGATTCTGGAGCACATGGCTTAAACGTGTGATGCTCTGGATTCAATCCCCAGTACTGCTCCTCAAACTAAGACTGACAGAAATATATATTGTAAATATATATTGTTACTGTGTCTGGCATATTGTAAATAACATGCCCACACGGCAGAGTCTGGCAAACTCCCCGTGGTATACCCAATATGCCAAATACCAGTAACAATGATGGGTCTCATTCTCCTAACCCTGAAAAAGCCTTGAATATGGCACTTTAAAAAAAAAAAAATCTCAGGGCTAGGACGAAGAAGACGTTACTGGCACCTGCTCGAGGCAATCGACGAACAACAGGGTGGTCGTGATCGTGAAATATATATATAAAGAAATATGTATATATTTTTATATATAAATATATTTAAATATAAATATAAATAAATATATATTGTATATTCCATGATGTATATATCATGGAATCAGGTAACTAGCACAAAAAGCTAGAATAATATTTAGAAGGTGAAGATAATGTAGAAGACTTATGATTACCAGTACGGAATGTGAATTGTGTCAAGGAAGATGGAGACTAGAGGTTAGAGCAGAAGGTGGGGGGTCTTTATGAGTTGGAGGAAAATAGATTTGATGACCAAATAGAAATGGGGTGTGAGATGGGAGAGATCCAAGTACATCCTAGAGGCTAACATCTGTTCTAAAACGTCTGATAAAGCACTCTTCATGCACTTTTGGAGTCAATAAGGCTGGGACTGAGACAAGTCCACACTCTGTTCCTCAGAACCAGATACTGAGTGTAGCTGTCTTCAGTGTCCTGTGCTGTGCGAGCATCTCCATGGTTATCTTCACATTGTCTTCTGAACAAAACCATAAGGTCATATTATCTTCTTACACTACAGATGAGAAGATGAGGCTCAGCTGTCCTCAGAAAACCTTCACAAATATTTGATAGCCAGAAAATATTGGAGCTAGGTATGAATCAAGATTTGCCTGATATCAAAGCCCCTGCTCTTAATGATTTCTCTCATGAACTCCTTTTATGTAGATGCCTACTTTATAGGGGCCATAGCAGGAGACTACTTAAGAACATCACCCTCTCCTTTTTGAAAATCGTTACAGTTTAAATCACATGTTAATACTGATTTTTTGTACAAAGTTATCATATCTCCACCAATGTGTTCAAGACACTCCATCAATGCCACCATGTTACTGTCAGTCAATTTTATTCCTGCTCTCCCAGACCCTTTCTTTTTTGGTTTGCTCAGTTTTGTAAGACAAGGGTTAGAATGTGACATCATTTGAGACTGTCTATTCCCTTATCTTGTAAGAAAATCACCGTCTTTGAATGAAGATCATCTCTCTATACAATAGATGTCTTTCTGAAGTTTAAGAAATGTGAGATAAAATCATACCTGAATCCAGTTTGCCTTCCTCTTTCCAATCATTTATTACAGAAGCCACCATATGCTAATCCAGGCACCCATATACACATTGAACCCTAATGAAGAAATGAAGTAATTCTGACACATTGTTGGGTGAAGAAAAGAGCCAGGATGATCTTTAAATACTCCAGAACTTTCTGAACTGTTCAGAGAAGACTTCAAGCAATAATCCTATATTGAATGAAATGAAGAACTGGTGTAAGATATTGTCAATAAACTTAGAGATTAAACTATGAAAAAAACAGTTCCAAACAGAAATGAATTAAGGACAGGAGTACAGTAGTGAAACTAAACAAATAAAACAAAAATCAACAACAACCAAAAAAACCTAAGCAAAAAACAATAGTAACAACAAAAACCCCACAGTTAGTGGATCTCTACAGCAGAGTGGAAGAAGTTGACGACCTAGGTAATGAGGTAGAAGACACCATCAAAAAGGAAAAGAAGTGAAAAAACAGAATAACTAAAGCATGTGCTTTATGGTACAAACTAATAGGGACAATATTTGCATCATATGGATTCTAGAAGAAGGAAGAGAGCATGGGAAAAATTGGTGGTTGAAGAAATAATAGCTGAGGATATTCCCCATCTGAAAAAGAACGATTTACAACATGGCCGACCCGAGTTCGATTCCTCTGCCCCTCTCAGAGAGCCCGGCAAGCTACCGAGAGTATTCGATATGCCAGACACAGTAACAACAAAGTCTCCAATGGAGACGTTACTGGGCCCGCTCGAGCAAATCGACGATCAACGGGAGGGCCTTTACCTTTACTTTTACCTAGGAAGCCTCTAGAGTTCAAGCAAAATAACCCCAAACGTATTCATTCATTCGTGCCATAGTATCTTCCATCTTTATATTCCTCTCTCGTAACTCACACACCACCTATTGGTAGCATTCACTTATTGCTGTTTACTCTCCTATGACATGTTTGGCACTGTCAGTTATGTGAAGATATTTGAAATGTTTTGGGAATTTTCTCCCGCTGCATGCTTCTATCTTAAAATCTTTCATAAAAAAAAGAAGTTATCTGTTTACCCCTCTTACCATTCATAGAGAAATAAATAATTCCCTTCATTCCTGGCATTGCTAAAAAATGCTAAGTTGTTTTAAAGTTAACATTCAAGGAACTTGGTTGGGATCTGTCTCCAAGTCTTTCTGGAAATTCAGATTCTAGCTTCATTTATGTCTTCAAAGACAATGACAACCTTTCAATCCAGGAAGTTTACCATTGGTTCATAAAACCTCAGTAACTGTTTCATTTATAGAACACGAGGCTTAGTATGTTTAGTGCTGTTATACATCTGGTCATCCAGATATGCGTGCCGACTTTGAAAATGACATATTTGTTTTTGTTTTTAAAATTAGGGAACTTGTCTTAACATGAATATATAAATGGAAAGCAGTCTGTGTGACTATCAAAACAATCACTATGATTTATTAGGCAAATTCTGACCACTGTGAACGAAAACCCCCGAGACCTCAGGTTTGAGGATTAAGATTGGAAGGGACAGCTGAGTACGGTTTCTTTAGGAATTTGTACAACTTCTAGAAAGATTGAACACAACTTTTTTTCCTTGGATTTTCAAAATTTCAACAACATAGCACATCATTTTTGACATTCATTTAAGGTTGATTTCCAACTAGTCGTGAGTTCCTGATGGATAATATTGTAATTCCTTATAGCCCTAATGCATTGCATAGCAAATATAACTTAAAGAAGGTTCTAAAATATATTATTCAGAGTTATTGCTTTGGGCATGTTGATAGGGACAATCATAAGGCTCTTCAGAAGAACATAATTAAATTCACTCCCGATTGTTTCTGCACTAGTTTTTCCCAAGATAAATAGCAAAAGTGTATGTCGTTGGTGGGCTGGGGCAAAAGAAGAGGCTGGGGTGGATCCTGGTATTGTAAAGAAGGCAGGTTATAATCTTGTGATGTTGTTCTTCTACTGTGTATCTATCATGAAAAAAATCTCGCAAGTAAAGAGCAGAAAGAAGAATATGTGGTCCTTTCAATTATTGTAATGGGGATCTCATTTGAGCTAGAAGAGGGAGTCAGCCATGCCTGGGCCTGCCTGTTGAATTGGTGTGAGCAGCTGCCAGGAGTCTGTTTGCATATAGATTGAGGGTCCTCTGGGGAGAGTTCTCATTTTGAAGGAAGAAGTTGCTTGGCAACAAGAGTTTGACCGTGGAAACAGCCTTACCTAACAGAGAAGCAAGGAAACATGAATTCAGTGCAGTATCTGTTATCTAGAACCATCTTCCAGCTGATCAATGAGAATATATGCCTA
Organism: Sorex fumeus; assembly: GCF_029834395.1. Taxonomy (NCBI): domain Eukaryota; kingdom Metazoa; phylum Chordata; class Mammalia; order Eulipotyphla; family Soricidae; genus Sorex; species Sorex fumeus. The sequence continues at coordinate 27,834,913 of NW_026606090.1, read as the reverse complement.
AGGAGAGTACAGCTTCTCTACATGGAGAAAAATATAATGGCTTTACAGTTTTAATATTTTCTTAAACCATTGCTATACAAATACAATGTTTCAGGTCCTTCTATTTGACTAAAATTGAGATGGGAAGGGTATTTCCTCCTTGCTTACTAAAAATTAGCTTGAGAATAGTGAAAATTTATGACAGAACATGCTATAGTAGGGATAGCCAATGCCTAGGATTGTGGGAATGTTTGTATCCAGAGTACAGCAGTAGAATGTGACAAAGTGGTACACAGGAGAGCTGCTGGTAGGAACAGAGCTTTTGAGGCAGTTGTCTTGAGATTTTAAAGTATACTGCATGCATAAGTAATACAAGCATAAATAAAATGACATTTGCTATTGAGCTTGACCAGATAGTAGTAATTTTCTAGCAGAAGTTAGAAAAGAAAGATCCCATGTCCATTCTTGAAAAGTCACTGTCATTTGACTCTTTGTAAATGAATATTTTTTAATTCAGAGAGTTAATGTTCACTTCAAATGAATAATTTAGCAAAAAAGAATCTTGAATTCATTTTGATTCTAGAAAGGGAATTCGGAGAAGCCTCTTGGCTGATATATGGATCAATTAGTGATCATATCCACATCCTAGTTCTTTTCTACTCTTATTCACATACACAGGAATTATAAAGATAATAAATAAAATGATATTATAAATAATATTCATAAATATTTAAAATACAATTATGTTTCTATTTATAATAATTAATATTTATAACACAATTCCATTTATAATTATAAATATAATAAATATTTGGGCTGGAGATATAGCACAGCAGGTAGGGCGTTTGCCTTGCACGGGGACAACATGGGTTCGATTCCTGCGCCCCTCTCGGAGAGCCCTGCAAGCTATCGAGAGTATCTCATCCATACAGCAAAGCCTGACAAGTTCCCCGTGATGTATTTGATATGCCAAAAACAGTAACAACAAGTCTCACAATTTGTTGTGAGACATTACTGGTGCCCACTTGAGCAAATAGATGAACAACAGGAGGACAGTGCAGTGCATAATAAATATTTAAAATTTCTGCATATGCGATAGCACAGTGGTAGAGCATTTGCCTTGCACCGCAGCCAGCCCGGCCGAGCTGGGTTTTATTCCTCCACCCCTCTCGGAGAGCCTGACAAGCTACTGAGAGTATTTTGCCTGCACGTCAAAGCCTGGCAAGCTACCCGTGACGTATTCGATATGCCAAACACAGTAACAACAAGTCTCATGATGGAGACTTTACTGGGCCCGCTCGACAAATAAATGAACAACAGGAGGCCAGTGACAGTGACAGTGTGAACAAGATAAATCTTTATAATTCCTACATAGGTGAACAAGATGATACCTGAAGGGAGACTATGGGTACCCAAGTAATCTGGCTAAGTAACAGCTAAAAGAGGTGTAAAAAGATGAAAGAGGAAAAGTAGGGGAGGAGTTCACATCTAAGAACATAAGCCAAACAATCACAATGTTGTTGTCATTGTTTATTGGGGATAAAAGAGAAAGAATCTGAGGTCCCAGATATAGGTATTACTGAATAGAAGAAAGCAAAATGGGAAAATAAGAATTTAAGAACTTTTATCAGCACGGCAGAGCCTGGCAAGCTCCCCATGGCGTGTTTGATATGCCCAAAACAGTAACAATAATGGGTCTCATTCTCTTGACCCTGGAAGAGTCTCCAGTATGGTAGTTTTGTTGGGAAGGACGAGTAAGGAGAGGCTGCTAAAATCTCAGGGCTGGGACGAATGGAGACATTACTGGTGCCTGCTCGAGTAAATCGATGAACAGTGGAATGACAGTGATGCAGTGATACAGTGATCTGAATGTTTAAACATCTTATATAATTGGCATTTTATAGAATTTCATTATAATCTTGTATGTGCATACATTATAATTTCTTTGGGGGAATAACTAAAACAAAGATTCAGTGTACTTTGTTATTGTTTTATTAAAATTATCATTGCGATGAGGGGCTGCTTACCCTTGCTTGAAGATCTGAGGTCAGATCCAGAGATGCAGTACTGACCATGTAGGACTGACTCAGGCCCAATAGTGTCATGCTGTTTGGGTTCTGAAGTGCTGGGTTACTCCAGAGACACCCAGCAGCTTAGAGTACCTGCAGGGCTAGGGATGGGGGTTTCAGAAATGCGGAGCCCAAGGACCATCTTTTGGAGGCATCTTCCATGTCCCCCTATTGCTTTCGTCCTAGGTGATGCTTCTTTGGATGCAATTATAATGTCATTGAGTGAGGGTTCAGCTTTATACCTTTATATTTGAAGCTCGTGGTAGTTTTTGACTCTTTTGTAAGAGACAGCCCACTGTAGACCAAGAAAAGTTGGGAGGGCACCAGTGCGGAATTAAGGGCATCATCCATGTGGGAGGGCATCTGTGGCAATGTGTCTCCGAGCCCAGACTGATAAGCTCCAAAGAAACCCTCTGACGTATTAATTAGGCCTTGGTCCCTTTTCTCAGGACCTGAGGTGGCAGCTGTCTTCCAAGGAGGTATTTGGAGGATATTAGTGGGACACTTTTTGCAAGGCCAATCTGGCACACCTGTTATAAGATATATAGCAATGCTGAATCACCAGATATTAAGAGGAGCTATGGGGTTTCCATCATCTTTTTTGGATGTGGAGCTGCTGATTTCTTGGGGAGAGCACAGATTGATTGCAAGCGAATTTCTCTCTGCAGAAAATAGGGAAACTTGTAGGCAGCAGGACCTTTTGTTCAGGATGCTTCTTAGACGCTCTTGACTTTCGCCCTACCATTCCTGTTTTTTAACTCTGTGCAACCAAACCCCAATCTTTGCTGATTGGGCTAATGGACTCTATCCACCAACTTCAGAGTTTTGTTCTGTGCCTGAGAGTGTATATCCAAACCCTCCATCTTCTGATGGTCCTTAGTGAATGACTACGTGACCCAGGAGTAGAAAAGCTCACCTTCCTTACTTCAAGCCATAACAGAGCATCGGAATCATCTAGAGGTTCTGTGAGAGCAGATTGAGATCCACTTGTGATCAAGTTCACACCTTGTTTCTTTCTTTCATTCTCCACTTCTCTCTATTCCTTTGAATTTCTGAGAGCACTTAGTAAATCACTGCACCCTGCTCACTCCTTTTGGGCTTCAGGTCATATTGAGTGCTAGAAAGTAAACTTGGGTCAGCTGCATGCAAGACAAGTGCCTCAACTGATGTACTAACTCTCCAGCTCCTCAAATTTTAAAGCAAAGATTATGCTTTCATGACTTGAGACTGAACTAACATAGAAGATAATTAGACTGGATAATGCAAAGTAATACTTTATCCTCTAATCTTTCGTTGAGATAAGTTTGCTGGTTATAGTTTAATTCTTGTTTCAAGAAAAATAGTGAAAGAATTCCTAGGCCAAGAATTTTTATAAATAATCTCAATTACTTAATTCCTTCTGAAAAAGCAAATACAGGCTTATTTATTATTCAATCTAGTGAATTGTGACCACCTCTGCATCTGTTCAAGGATTCATCTTAACTGCAATGAATGAAAAGAACATTCTTGCTTGAAAGAATTATTGGTTCATCGTATATCCAGAAATGTAGGAAGAGAACTTTCATTTAATTTTAAAAACTTAACTGCATGTCAGGTAACCAATTGCAACAGATTCAGTTGTGTCAAAATAGAATTTAACCCCTCGAATATTTCCTATATGTTGAGTAGCTATAGGAAACACTTTAAAATTAAGAAAAATCACAAAGTAATTAATCTACCCACCTGCAATAAATTTAAGAAGCTGGGAGAATTTTCCAAATATATTGATATTTTAAAATCTAATATTTTAATAAAAATGCCTTTACATTATATATTTCTCAGTAATATATGTGCAAAATATAGCACTGTAGCACTGTCCTCCCGTTGTTCATTGATTTGTCCAAGCGGGCCCAGTAATGTCTCCATCGTGAGACTTGTTGTTACTGTGTTTGGCATATCGAATACATCATGGGTAGCTTGCCAGGCTTTGCCGTACGGGCGAGATACTCTCGGTAGCTTGCCAGGCTCTCTGAGAGGCGTGAAGGAATCAAACTTGGGTCGGCCGCGTGGGCCTCATGGAAGGCAAATGCCCTACCCTCTGTGCTATCGCTCCAGCCCATATGCAAAATATATAAATAAAAATGTGGTGATAATATTAAAATGTATATGATGGGCATTCCTAGATGGTAATATCATGGCTTATATCTGTTTTCCTCTTAGGTTTTATGTAATACATGTACATGTTTTCTGGGAGAGTGTTAAGAATTCATACATGTGAGGCATATGTTCTAGTACTGAGTCATATACCCAACACTCTCTAAATGTAATTTATATCTTGCCGTAGTCAGGTGAAGGTAAACCAAAAGGGTGATCAGAGGCAATCACAAAGGAGAGTCCCACAGCAAGGAAACCCTAGCAGCAGACAAGTCCAAGCTCTATGAAATGGCAAGAAAAGCAGGGTAGAACAAGAACGAGAGAGCTTGATGGTCTGCTTCCCAGTGGAGAGGACCTCTCCTCACTACAACAGCATCACTTCATGTTTTTTTTCTAGATACTGACAGTCTGGGAAAAGATTTAGCACCAGAAAACGTCATGAATCTAACCTGCATGAGAAAAATGAGTTTTGAATCATTAACAAGGCAATCGCTACTACATACTAATGATTCCATTTCCTGGTACTGGTTTTATTCATCAATGCACCCTGTGGTGAATTGAACGATATAAAAATCATTACACACTTTGGAGATATTTCTGGGCTTGATTGTTTTATGCCATGTACTACTTGTTTAGCTTATGAATTAACTAATAAATCTGTGTTATTTTCTAAGTTTTAGGATGGAAAGGCTTTCCTCCCTTCTCTAATACCACATTAATGTTACTCTCTCTGATGATGGCTAAAGGCCATTAGTATGATTCAGTTCACACACACCTGGCCCCCTGAAATACCACTCATCTCTCTTAGTGATCGAGGCATTATGTCCCTAGTATCATGAATAATTTATCCTAGACTGAATTTCATTTATTCTCAGTTTAAAAGACACTGCATTGTACCTAGTAGACTGAATACATATTTATTTTAACTTAATCCATTGTTCAGATAGTTTGACCCATATTTGAACTCTCTTCTTGAAAAATAATTCTAAATATGACCAACAATTATGCCAAATGATGTTCTCCTCATACTATAACTTATGTTTTATAAGTATAAATAGGTTCTGGTGAGAATCTCAAGTAGAAGAGCACGAGTTTAGCAGAGATGATCTGAGCTTGCTCCTCTGCACTGCATGGTCCTCTGACCACTGTAGGGAGATGCCCTGGGGTCCCTTGAGCACTTCTGGCTATGGCTTTCATTACTCTCAGAACCACCAATCAGATATGCCCTTGTAAAATGAACACATCTGGGTGTGACCCTTTGAAAATTATAATAATTGGGCTGGGGAGATAGGACAGGTGTTAAGATGCTTGCCTTGTACGTGGCCATCCTGGTTCCATACTGAGCACTGTGTATGGTTTACTGTGCACCACCATGAGTGATCCCTGAGTCCAGAGCCAGGGATAAGCCCTGAGCACCACCATATGTGACAACAAAACAAAACAAAAATAACCAATGTCCTCCAAATTATAAATAATCCAATTATATCTACATATTACATTATTAATTTCCTTTCAAGAAATAAAATACTGAACAACCATTTAGAATTTTGTAGCTGAGACATAAGCATATGGTAAAGTGTAATGTGATAAACTGGAGAAAATGTAGAAGTATTATTATTATAATTATGTAAAACAAATATAGAGAAGAAACCCTCTATCAAATTAAAATTTTCATAGGTTATTACTGAATAATTAATTTTTATAATTATTATATTTGATCTTTCTGATGTAACTGTGAAATATTTATAATTATTTTTTCTGCAGTTGGTAAACTGCGATAGAGATTAATTTAATTGTCCAAAGAGAAAATAATATAGTGGTGATATATTTTAAATTCTAGTTAACTGGGTCCCTATGTCATCATTTTTGTTCTATATCTTGTAGCTACTGTAAGAATTATGGCACAGGATTTTCTGTTTTTGAATTGAAAAGACTTAATGCACTATTTTTGATTCATACATTAAACAAGGTTAGCCCAAAATTTGAGAGTAGTAAAAGATCTCTTTAGGACTTTTAGGACAAAATCTTGGAGGTCATAATTTGCAAGCTGTACAAATTTCTGTCTTAGATTTTTTATTAGCACAGCAGGTAAGGCGTTTGTTTTACATGTGGCAGACCTGGGTTCCATTCCTCCGTCCCTCTCAGAGAGCCCAGCAAGCTACCGAGAGTATCCCCTACCCTCCCCCCCTCATGGCAGAGCCTGGCAAGCTCCTCGTGGCATATTCAATATACCAAAAACAGTAACAAGTCTCACAATGGAGTTGTAACTGGTGCCTGCTTGAGCAAATCGATGAACAATGGGAGGACAGTGCTCTACAGTGCTACAGGTATTTTATTATTATTTCTTGCTTCCAATTTTATCCCCTCTTCATACAAACTTGCTTCAATTTTTTAAAAGTAAAACTAAGATGGAAATTCATTTCAACATGATGTCAAAAGAAAGTTAATAAATCTAGCCACCCAAGAAGCAGTATCAAGTTGGATAAAAATGTCAAAAACTGGCTTTTCGGTGCTCCAGAAATTGGCCACAGAATTATTTTTCTTTTTTCATGAAATTGAAAACCTTCAGGTAAAAGCAGGATGAGTGATGTTCTTTCTGAAGCAATTTTATCCCCTATTTCTCCATGCCCAGCTCTGCAGTCCTCGTAGATTATTTTGAGAATGAGAATCTATGAATACCAGCAACTTAACTCCCAGGGTTGAAGAAGGCTGACCTTTTTTGAGTGTGATTTAAGTGATATTTATGAGGATAAGTAAATGGAAAGAGCTTTGAACAGAAATGACTCCACCCACCTAATGTTGTTTTACACATACAGAGACCTGGGTGAACAAAGACTCCCAGACATTTTTAGCAAAGAAAGCCTATGCATTCAGAAGAGGAAATATTAAATATTCTGGAAGGGTATTATGGGAGGTAAAATGCTAGTGGATCTGGAAATGGTCTGCATTTTGAGAGTACTGAGCTCACACACACATACACACACACACACACACACACACACATTCATCAGCAGAATGTAGAAGCTCACTGCTCTGAGATTGTGTAACCTTTGACCAACCATTAGCCAAACACCAAGCTATGCAGAATACAAAGTTAGCAGTCTGATTTTTAAATGAAAATTAAAGTGAAAGAAACTTTACAGATTAATTTTAATTCACTGCATTAACAAACTAACAATAAAAAAGATCTTAGAGAAAAACTCAGAATCCAGAAGTACTACAATATATGATCTAATTTGTCTGCTAATTAAAAAAATTGAAGCTCACAAAGAAAAAGTGTGTGTGACCCGTATCATGGGGACAAAAATTAGTAGAAACGGTCTCACTATCTAAAGCAATGTTGGAAGTGTTGAAGGATGGAAGTTGACGATGATTATATGAATAGAGAAGCACAAGTGAAAGGCATTGCTAATTATAAAGATAGACAATGACAGAAGGACAATAACAGAAAAGTGTAGTTCACAATGGGTTTCCAGTAGAGTTGTGATGACATGAGAAACAGTCAATGAATTAGAGGGAAAAAATGGAAATGACTCAATTCAATGAAAAGAGAAGAGATACTAAAAGTGAAAGGGCAGAGAACTGTGTTAAATGAGGCATACTGAAAACATGCCATAAGAGTCCCTAAAGAAGGAGGTAAAAAATCTCTTTGAAGGAAGGGTGGCTAAGATTTGCCTGATCGATGAAAAGCATTTATTCATAGGGGAGACTCAAAGAGGCTTAACTAGTTTAAACAGAAAGCGAGCCTCATTTAAGCATATAACTGTCAAACTTTTGGAAATCAGAAAAGAGGTAACCTTGAAATAGAAAAATGGTTCATCATGCAAAGATGAAGGTCACAGTCATGGTCCTCCCGTTGTTCATCGATTTTCTCCAGCAGGCCTAGTAACGTCGCCATCATGAGACTTGTTGTTACTGTGTTTGGCATATTGAAAACGTCATGGGTAGCTTGCCAGGCTTTGCCGTGTGGGCGAGATAGCCTCGGTAGCTTGCCGGGCTCTCCTAGAGGGACGGAGGAATCGAACATGGCTTGGCTGGCCAGCTGTACACAAGGCAAATACCCTACCCCTGTGCGATCGCTCCAGCCCAAGCCTATTATAAATGGGTTCACTTGATCACTTGGCTTCCCGTTAATCATCGATTTGCTCTGGGTGCGCCAGTAATTTCTCCATTTATCCCTGTTGCGTGCTAGTGTAGCCCAATGGCATCTGTTTGTTCTAGGAACACGAAGAGCCTCAAACTTATCGTTCAGTGTCTTGACAAAGAAGTCTGACCATCTGGTAGGTGGGCGGCCATGCGGTCTTTTGACGTCCCGTGGAATCCAGTCGGTAACAGCTCTAGTCCAGCAGTCGTGTCCAAATCTCATTACATGTCCAACCCATCTGATTTTTGACACCGTGGCAAAAGAGATAGCATCCCTGATTCTTGATCATCGACAGAAGTCGGAACTCTGGATTCTTTCTCTCATTTGAGTGAAACGTGATACTCCAAGCATAGCTCTTTTGATTCCTCTTTGGGAGACCTGAATAGCATTTTCATCCTGTTTGCGTAGGACCCAGGTCTCTGAGGCATATATTAATGCAGGAAGAACAGTGGAATAGAAGAGATGTGCCCGGAGCCTGAGGTTCTTCATCCTCTTAGCTATTTCTTCAACGCTCCTGAATGCGTTCCAAGCTGCTCTCTTCCTCCTGCACAACTCAGGTGCCAGGTCATTTGTCATGTTGACTTCTCCACCTAGGTACACATAACTGTTGCATTTGGAGATGGTTGTTCCATTGAGAGCAAATGGAGTGTCAGAAACGAGGCCGCTTCTCATAAACATTGCCTTCATGAGAATCAGCTGTAGTCCGACCTTTCCACACTCAAGGTCGAAGTCGGCCAGCATTTGTGCTGCTTGGCTAATGTTTGGTGTTATTGGAACAATGTCGTAAGCAAAGTGGAGGTGGTGTAGTTGCCGACTGTCTATCTTCACTCCCATTCCTTCTCATTCCAGTTGTTGATGATGTTCTGGAGGGTGGTACTGAAGAGTTTCGGAGAAATGGTATCGCCCTGTCGAACAACTCTCTTGACATCGATGATCACTTCTTTGTAGAATGGTGAGATCCTGGTAGTGAATCCGTAATACAGCTCACCGAGGATCCTGATGTATTGAGTTTGAATGCCCTGATTAGCTAGGGCTTCAATGACTGCTTCCATCTCAAAAGAATCAAAGGCCTTCTTTAAATCAATGAAGGTTAGACAGAGCGGCATCTTGAACTCCTGAGAAACCTCAATGAACTTGGTTATCGTGTGGATATGGTCAATGGTACTGAATCCTTTTCGAAAGCCGGCTTGCTCGCATGGTTATTATTTATCTAGTGTTCTGCCAATCCTGTTCAGGATGACTTGAATGAACAGCTTGTAGATGACAGACAATAGGTAGATAGGGCGATAGTTGCCAATGTCGTGGATGTCTCCCTTCTTGTACAGTAGTACTGTCCTGCTGGTTTTCCACTGGGATGTAACCTTGCATTCAAACAGGTAGCATGTGAAGAGCCAAGCCAGAGTACTGATGAGTACTGATGGCAGGTTCTTCAGATGTTCAGGTCTGACCTTGTGTGGGCCAGGTTCTCTTTGTTTCTTTACCGATGAAATGGCATGCCGGATTTCAGAAGGAAGAATGTTGGGAACGACATATCCATCCTGCAGAATTTGGTTTGTGGGCAGGTGGACATGGCTATTGAAGAGATCCAAGTAGGAGTCATGGGTAATCTTCTCCATTGCCGTTCTGGAGGATGTGATAGATCCATCAGGACATCGGAGGGCAATCATCTTGGTCTTGTAGTTGGCGAAGGACAGGAGGGCATTACGAATTCTATTCCCGGCTTCTGCCGCATCTACCAGCACTTCTGCTCTTCTCTCTTTGAGGTCATCCTTATCTCTTCTCTGCACTGTTTTGTGAGCTCGGATGTTCACTTGTTGCCTGAGGCATGCACCAAACAACGTTGGTGAATAAGCTCGAGTTTTTGAAGACAGGCATTTTTTTTTTTTGTGGCTATCTCTTTCTTGGCGTTCCTCACACGATCATGGACATGCTGAACCAGTCGATCATATTCCTCATCAATGTTGTCAACAACAGCATCTTCCCATGTTGCCACAAAAGTGCCAAACAGCTCCCAGTTGGTGATCGTTCTGGGAGTTCTCTTCTTAAACTTTGCAGCCCTTTCTCTCCACTCTGTGAAGTAGAATTTTGCATGAAGGAGATGGTGGTCCGATCCCGTTTGGAATTTTGGGACAATAGTGACATCAGTCAGGCAAAACCATAGATTGAATACGATGTGGTTTATTTTGTTGTGGAACCGTCCACTGGGAGACTCCCATGTCAACATTTAGATTTGGCCTTCTGGAACTGTGAGTTACCATGGATGGTCTTGGTCGACATGATGAACTCAGACATTCTCTCACCCTGTTTGTTCCATTCTGGGCCATGGGTCCCGATGTGGAGTTCTTCGGCTGATCTTTTCAGTCCTATCTTGGCATTAAAGTCGCCCACAATGATCTTGTAGAAGGTGTGGTCTTCTTTATAGAACTTCTCCAGCTGCATGTAGAACTTCTCAATTTCTCCTTCATCATAATTGGATGTTGGTGCATAGACAACGAAGATAGAAACTGCCGGCAGCGAGCCACATCTATTCAAGTGTAATTGTCCAATTCGGGTTGTTAGGAATTTGAATGAATCAATGCTCATGGCCAAATTTGTGCTGACAAGGACACCGACGCCTCTGATGCCTCTTTTATCGCATATTTCAAGGAACAATTCTTCTCCAGTGTTGAAAATGGCATGATTGATGCCTTATTGTCTTGGTCAGACCAGTGATGTCGTTCTTTATCTTTTGCGCCTGCACCATCAGGTCCTCGATGGATGCATCTGATGCTAGCATACTTGCATTGAAAGTACAGACAATCATTTTTGTCTTTCTTTGTTTTGGTAGCGTAATTCGGCCTTGAGATTTTATCAGCCTCTCCTTCCTCATCCTTCTCAACACTGCCATATTGATGATGCCTTCAGGGTCAAGGGAATGAGACCCATTGTAATTACTGGTTTTGGCATATTGAATACACAATGGATAGCTTGCCAGGCTCTGCGGTGCAGGCGTAATACTCTCGGTGGCTTGGGAATGCTCTCGGTAGCTTTGTAGAATGGTGAGGTCCTGGTAGTATATCCATAATACAGCTCACATAATATAACTTGCCAGGCTTTCCGAGAGGGATAGAGGCTTTTGGGGCGGCCTCTAATCGGCCTTGTAAGTGTTGCCATGGTTCAAAACATATTTGAACCTTATCAAATATGGTGCGGCAATTCTGGAAGATGGGTATCAAGTGTCTTATAATGTGTCACGCAGCCTCAAAGTGTGGCCATGCGGTCCAGAAAGTGTCCTGGTGTGTGGCAGCGACTGGGTAGTGGAGGTAGTGGAGGTAGTGGAGGTCTGCCAGTGAGGTATTTATCTGGTACTGGTAGGGGTAGGGTGGGTCTTCTGCTCGCAATCCAATTCCTGGGTCTCTGGCGGAAAGATGAAGGGAAATGATAATAAAGTTAATAACTGACTTTTAACTGACTACTCCTGGCAGTGCTCTCCCCTGGGTGGGCAGGGAAAGCTTGCTTATTCCAGGGGCCAAACATAGTGGTACAAGGGAATATGTGTTCTGTAGGGTGGTCATCAAACTCAAAATTTTTCACATGTTGCCATGTGTATTACCCCTTGACCTATCTACACTGATATCAGCTTCCCATCTAAATAGAAATATAACAATATAATAGAAATCAGAAGGCAGTACAATGACATGCCCAAAATATTGAATATAGCATCAAATTAAACACACACACATAAAAGACTTTTTGCTATTAACTAGTATTATATATAATGAAATAGGTATTTTCAAGACTAAATACCTATTATCCTGTATTATATACCATGAATGACTATAAAACCCAGCTCCCGGAAGAGAAGAGTGCAGAGTCTCCTGCCCCAGCACCTGGCTGTCCTTGCCGGGGCCCCCTGGAGGGGAGCGGGTTGAGTTTTTCTTCCCACCCCGATCAGGGCTCCAGCAGCTAAGGACCTCCAGAACCAGCCACCACCATGCTGAGACCACTCTCCGCACACATGAAGGTACCGGCAGGGGAACAAAGGCATGTGGGTCCCGGGGCTGAGATCTCCAAACCTACTCGGAACAGGGCTGAGCATCCTCCACCCAGATCCTCCAAATTCCAGTAGGCGGGGCTCACACCCACCAATTGGCCCCCTGGCGCTGTGTAATCCCATCAACGGCCAAGACTCAGAGACTATAAAACCCAGCTCCCAGAAGCACACGGACGCTTATCATCTTATCATCTCATTCCCACTTTGGACAAACTGGCAAGCTACCGAATGTAACCTGCCCACATGGCAAAGTCTGGCAACCTCCCTGTGGCGTACCCAATATGCCAAATACCAGTAACAATGATGGGTCTCATTCTCCTAACTCTGAAAGAGCCTTGAATATGGCACTTTTTAAAAAAAAATCTCAGGGCTAGGACGAAGGAGACATCACTAGGGCCTGCTCGAGGCAATCGATGAATAACAGGATGGTCGTGATCGTCGTCGTGATGGTGATATACCATGAAAAAAAATCTTTCAAGCTGTAGATTGAAGAAAGTGAATAAAGAAAGTGAAATAAGTCACTGTCAGGACGTTTTTTTATTAGTGAAACACCATGAGGTACAGTTGTAGACTTACAAATTTTTGTGCTTGGGCTTCAGTTATACAATGATCGAGTACCCATTCCTCCACCACTGCCCACTCTCCACCACCAATGATCCTAGTAGCCCTCCCACCCTCACACCCCATCCCCCTCACTCCACCTCACCTCTGTGGCAGGGCATTCACTTTTGCACACTCTTTGATTCAGGGTCTTGTAGTTTGCAATAGAGGTATTGAGTGGTCATTATGTTTGGTCTGTAGTCTACTTTCATGCATCTTGCATCCCGAGAGATTCCTCCAAACATCCTTTCCTTGGTGTTCCTTTCTCTATCTGAGCTACCTTTTCCCCCAGCATGTGCTGCCAGCTTCCAAGCCATGGAGCAGACCCTCTGGGACTTATCACAACTATCCATGGGTATTCTACCCCCATTCTTTTACTTTATATTCCCCAGATGAGTGCAGTCTTTCTGTGTCTGTCCTCTCTTTCTGTCTTATTTCACTTAGTATACTTTCCGAGTAGACCACTTGTATGTAAATTTCATGACTTCATCTTCCCTCACAGCTGCATAGTATTCCATTGAGTAAATGTACCAAAGTTTCTTTAACCAGTCATCTGATCTCGGACACTCAGGTTTTTTCCAATTCAGATGTCATTTCGACTGTACTTTTTTGACTCTCTGGGATATATTCCCAGGAGTGCTATAGCTGGGTCAAATGGGAGATCAAATTCTAATTTTTTGAGAATCGTCCATACTGTTTTCCAAAAGGGTTGGACCAGCCGGCATTCCCACCAGCAGTGAAGGAGGGTCGCTTTCTCGCCACATCTGTGCCAGCACCGGTTGCTTTTGTTCTTGTGGATGTGGGCCAGTCTCTGTGGTGTGAAATGATATCTCATTATTGTTTTGATCTGCATCTCCCTGATGATTAGTGATGTAGAGAATTTTCTCATGTGCCTTTTTGCCATTCGGATTTCTTCTTTGAGAAATTTTCTGTTCATTTCCTCACCCCATTTTTGATGGGGTTGGATGTTTTCTTCTTGTGGAGTTCAACCAGTACTTTGCATATCCTTGATATCAACCCTTTGTTGGATGGATATTGGGCGAATATCCTTTTTTTCATTCTGTAGACTGTCTTTCTATTTTGGTCACTGTTTCTTTTGAGGTGCAGAAGCTTCTTAGTTTAAGATAGTTCCATTTGTTTATCTCAGTTTTCACTTGCTTGGCCAGTGGCTTGTCATCTTTGAAGATACCGTTAGCTTCAATGTCGTGGAGAATTTTGCCAACCTTGTCTTCAATGTACCTTATGGATTCTGCTCTGATGTTGAGGTCTTTAATCCATTTTGATCTTACTTTTGTACATGGTGTTAGGCAGAGATCTGAGCCCATTTTTTGCATGCAGCCATCCAGTTTTGCCAGCACCATTTGTTAAAGAGGCTTTCCTTGCTCCACTTCACATTTCTTGTTGCCTTATCAAAGATTAGATGATCAGATGTTTGGGGGGAGATGTCAGTATATTCAACCCGGTTCCATTGTTCTGCAGCTCTGCCTTTGTTCCAGTACCATATTGTTTTTATTACTACTGCTTTGTAGTAGAGTTTGAAGTTAGGGGGGTTGATTCCTCCCATTTTCTTTTTCCCAAGAATTGCTTTAGCTACTCGTGGGGGCTTATTTTTCCATAGGAATTTCAGGAGTGATTGCTCCATTTCTTTGAAGAATGTCATGGGTATAGTTATAGGGATCACATTGAATTTGTACAATGCTTTGGGAAGTATTGCCATTTTGACAACGTTAAGTCTCCCGACCCATGAACAAGGGATATCTTTCCATTTCCTCATGTCCTCTTTTATTTCCTGAAGTAGCATTTTGTAGTTTTCTTTGTACAGGTCCTTAACTTCCTTAGTTAAGATGATTCCTAGGTATTTGATTTTCTGGGGCACAATTATGCACGGGATTGCTTTTTTTCATGTCACTTTCTTCTCTCTCACTGTTTGCGTATAGGAAAGCCATGGACTTTTGGGTATTAATTTTATAGCCTGCAACTTTACTATACAAGTCTATTGTTTCCAGGAATTTCTTGGTAGAGGTTTTAGGGTTCTCTAGGTATAGTATCATATCATCTGCCAATAGTGAGAGTTTGATTTCTTCCTTTTCTACCTGGATGCCCTTAATATATTTTTCTGCCTAATCGCTATTGCAAGTACTTTCAGTACTATATTGAACAACAGTGGAGAGAGTGGGCATCTTTGTCTCCTCCCTGATCTTAGAGGGAAGGCTCTCAGTTTTCTCCCATTGATGATGATGCTTGCTGTAGACTCGTGGTAGATGGCTTCAACTATATTTAGGAAAGTCCCCTCTATCCCCATTTTGGTGAAGGTTTTCATCATAAACGGGTGCTGGATCTTGTCAAATGCTTTCTCTGCATCTATTGCTATGATCATATGGGTTTTATCTTTTCTTTTGTTGATATGATGGATTATGTTGATTGATTTCCGAATGTTAAACCATCCTTGCATCCCTGGGATGAATCCCACTTGGTCATGGTGTATGGTCTTTTTGATGAGTTGTTGAATTCTATTTGCTAGTGTTTTGTTGAGTATCTTCACATCCATGTTCATCAGGGATATCGGCATGTAGTTTTCTTTTCTTGTGGTGTCTTTTTTCTTTTTGGTATTAGAGAGATATGAGCTTCATAGAAACTGTTTGGAAGAGTTTCTGTTTCTTCAATTTCCTGGGAATGCTTGAGAAGAACTGGCAATAGGTCCTATTTAAATGTTTGGAAAAATTCACTAGTAAATCCATCTGGACCTGGGCTTTTGTTTTTGGGAAGACTTTTGATTACAGCTTCAATTTCATTGATGTTATTAGGTCTATTCAGGTACTCTAGATCTTCTTGATTCAGCCTTGGGAGATTACAGGCATCCAGGAATTTATCCATTTCTTCTAGGTTCTCTTGTTTCATAGCATACACACTTTCAAAGTAGTCTCTGATGATCTTTTGAATTTCTTTGTTTTCTGTTGTGATATCCCCCTTTTTATTTCTGATTCAGTTTATTACGGTTCTCTCTCACTCTTTCTTTGTAAGTCTTGCTAGTGGTTTATCTATCTTGTTTTTTTTTCTTGAAGAAGCAGCTCTTGGTTTCAGTGATCTTTTGGGCTGTTTTTTGGGTTTACATGTCTTTGATTTCTGCTCTAATTTTTATGATCTCTTTTTTTCTGCCTGGTTTGGGCTCCTTTAGTTGGCCCTTTTCTAAGATCTTGAGCTGTGAAGTCAAGTTGTTTATATGGGCCCTTTCTTACTTCCTGAGAAATACTTGCAGAGCTATCAATTTTCCCCTTAACATGGCTTTAGCTGCGTCCCATAGGTTCTGGTAGCTCCTATCTTCATACTCATTTATTTCCAGGTATCTTTTGATTTCTTCCTGGATTTCTTTCCTGACCCACTCGTTGTTCAACACTGAGTTTTTTAATTTCCAGGTGTTTGATTTGGTTTTCTGCATCTGTACATGATTAACTTCTATCTTCATTGCATTATGATCTGAGAAGATAGTTGATACAATGTCTATCTTCCTGATTCTGTTGAGGTATGCTTTGTGGCCCAGAACATGGTCTATTGTGGAAAATTTTGCATGTGCACTGGAAAAGAATGTGGTTTTTTTTTGGGGGGGGGGTTATAAAGTCCTGTATAGATCTATTAACACTCTGTCTTCTATTTCTTCCTTCAGAGTCATTATTTCCTTGCTGAGTTTTAATCTTCTTGATCTATCTAGGGATGATAAGGCAGTGTTGAAGTCTCCAACTACTATTGTGTTGCTTGTAATGTCCTTCTTAAGGTCTTTTAGCAGTTTTTGGAGGTATTTGCCTGGTCCCTCATTGGTTGCATATACATTTAGGAGTACGACTTCTTCCTGCTGTACATATCCCTTGATCAATAAAAAATGGCCTTCGCTGTCCCTTCTAATCTTTTTCAACTTGAAATCTATGTTACCCGATACTAGTAAGGCCACTCCAGCTTTTTTGAGGGGGTTGTTTACTTGCAGGGTTGTTTTCCATCCTTTGACTTTGAGTCTGTTTGTTCTGATTTTCAGATGTATTTCTGGTGGCAGCACAATGTTGGGTTCTATCTCTAAATCCATTTTGCCACTCTGTGTCTCTTAACTGGTGAATTTAGACCATTGACGTTGAGAGAGATTATTGTTATGGGGTTTTGTGTCATCTTTCTAGAAAGGTTTGATGTGCTTGTAGGGGGTTGTCTTGTCTTACAGTAGCCCCTTTAGCCTTCTTTTGGTTTGGTTTTGAGTCTATTAAGTTCCTGAGCTGTTGTTTATCCAGAAAATAGTGTACCATTCCTTCAAGTTTGAGTAACAGTTTAGCTGGATAAAGTATTCTTGGTGAAGCGTTCATTTCAGTGAGTTTTTTCACTATATCCCACTATTGCCTTCAGGCTTGGAGGGTTTTCTCTGATAGGTCTGCTGTGAATCTAAGGGGTGCTCCTTTGTATGTGATTTCCTTCTTTGACCTTGCTGCTTGCAGTATTGTGTCTATCTGAGGCATCCATCATTCTAACTATGATGTCTCTTGGAGTGTTTTTGTTAGGGTCTCTTTTAACTGGCTCCCTTCGGGCTCCTTGAATCTGAATGCCTGCATTGTTCAGCTCTGGAAACTGTTCAGCAATGATTTGTTTAACTGTGGCTTTTTCATTGGACTATTTCCCTTACCTTCTGGTACTCCAATGATTCTGATATTGTTCCTCTTGGAATCATCACCTATTACTCTGACTCGCTCTAGATCTATTTTGAGGTGTCTTGTCATTGTTTGTTGTTGCCTGTTAGCTTCCTGCAGTTCATTTTCCAGCTCACTGATTCTGTCTTCAGCTGTAGCCATTCTACTATTGAGGGCACAGACTGAGTTTTTTACTACATTTACCGAATCTTTTATTTATGACATTTCTGTGAGTAGATTTCCAATTTCTTCTCTCCTTTCTTCCTGCATTTTCTCGATTATTTCTTTCATGTCCTCCTTTAATTTACTGGATATCTGTCTTACTGGTTCCTTGAGTTCATTGAACATCTTTATTACTTCATATCTGAATTCTTTCTCAGAGAGCTCCCTTAAGTGAATAACACCCAATGAGTCTTCTGGACTCTTATATCGTCCTCTCCTCGTGGTTGGGATTTGAGTTGTTTCTTCATTTGGTTTGGTGGTATGGAGACTGAGATGTTACAGGAGGTTGCGGGGTATGAGTATTTACCTGCAGCCCCAACTTAGGCCACACCCACTTCTGCAGAGGCCACCGCCTACAGGTACCTAGTGTCTGTGGAGGTTACAACCTGGGAGGAGGAAAAAACCTGGCAAGGTATTCAGTCGAAGACGAAGAGGCTCAGGGTTGGAGGGCGGACCAGGGTCCTAGAGGATGCTTTGGGTGACTATGTGGGGAAAGCGAAGTCCTGGGTTCGAATAATGACTAACCTGGGAGGAGAAGATGTCAGGACATTTATAATAACACTATTCAATTTCAAATTTATTGTAGAAAGAAAAACCAGGACTGGAGCTGGAGCGGAAGATGGAAAGCAGGCAGCCCTGTGACTGCATTTCTGGACCCTCTCCCTGGCTCCCAAAGATTCCAGCTCTTGTCCTGAACCTGGCACTCAAGGCTCCTCCTTTTGTTCCCCGGGTCTTTCTTCCAGATAGAGTCACTCTCAAGTAGGAGAATGCTTAGAGGCTGACCCCAGCCCTCTCACTTTGTGAATGCTTGATCTTTGTGTTCTCTGCTCTTTCCCTTCTCAAGTTTCCTCTTTCCCTTCTCTGGGACAGAATATTTGCATTTCCTTCCTTCTTCTGCTTCCCCTAGATAAATGAAAGCACCAATTCTCCAGGGAGGGCAATAGACAATAGTGGAGATAGGGTCCAAGAGATCAGGACCATCAGGGGGAAAGGTTCTTAAATATCCAGGAGGATAGAGTAGGGATTACCTATACACTAACGTTTTTGGTGGTCTGGAGAGGGAGTACAGCAGATAGAGTGCTTGCATATACCAAGTCAATCAGGTTCACTCTCTGGCAACCCACATGATGCCTGTGGCACCACAAGGAATAATTTCTAAGTACAAAGCCAGGGATAGTCCAAGAGCACTGTTGATGGTGGACCCAAAAGAAAAAAAATTAAATACATAAATTAGCTTTGTAAAGATAGTTTTTCGAGTTCAAAGGAATTAACACCAAAATATAATGCAACGTCAGAGGAAGTAAAGCAGAGGAAAATATGTATCATATATTTACACTGTGTAAAATGCATTTAGAGGAGCCTGAGAAATATTATAGTGAGTGGGGTGTTTGCTTTGCATGAGGTCAGCCTGGGTTCATTCCCCTGTATCCCACTGGATTTCCCAAGCTTTGACAGGAGTGATTCCTGAGCATAGAACCAGAGTAAACCCTAAGCAACACAGGGTATGATCTCTGTGTTCACGATCACGATCACGATCATCCTGTTGTTTGTCAATTTCCTCGAGCAGGCACCAGTAACGTCTCCTTCTTCCAAGCCCTGAGATTTTATTTAATTAATTAATTAATTAATTAATTTATTGAATCACTGTGGGAAAGGT
This sequence comes from Sorex fumeus, assembly GCF_029834395.1. Classification (NCBI taxonomy): domain Eukaryota; kingdom Metazoa; phylum Chordata; class Mammalia; order Eulipotyphla; family Soricidae; genus Sorex; species Sorex fumeus. The sequence continues at coordinate 27,815,418 of NW_026606090.1, read as the reverse complement.
TACAAAGCTTTCAGGTTTAGGTCTCAGTCATGCAAATATCAAACACATTTCCCTTTACCAATACTTATTTTTTACCATGAAGAACCCCAATAAAACCCCACCTCCACCCCTCCCAGTCCCTGTGAGGCAGATGAATTCTAGTTAACACTCTATCTGCTTTGATTAGATTCATTGTTTCAATAAAAGATTCACCACTATTATTTAGAGTTTACCCCCCCCCCAAATCAGACATGCTGAAAAAGCATTGTGAAGTGATTTGCTTTCTACAGCTGGGTTCAAGAATTAAATGTTGGTTTTGGATTTCTGCTATTTTACCTATTGACCCTGGAAGTATTTCTACTGAAAGTCAGATAGTTAAGAAATTGGTTTCTGTGTTCTGGAGTCGTGGCCGTGCTGGAGAGCCGCTCGTGGGGGGCAACTGGTGGCCTCGGTAGGGCGTGAAGGGCGGACTGAAACCCCCCCTTTCCCATGAGGTTTTAGTCGCCCCCACACCCCCGGCTCATACCTGCTGTCCACAAGGCTCCCATGCGGCCACCATCTTTCTTTCCAGAGAGAAGAGGGCAAATGGGGCAACACCGTTTCCCCTCCGGCAGACATGATGGCCTGGATTAACGCATAGTCCGTTCACTTTTCTGCTCAAAGCTGCCGGGTTCTGCATTAAGTCCTTGTGCTTCTGGGGCCGTGGCTGTGCTGGAGAGCCACTCGCGGGGAGCAACTGGTGGCCTCGGTAGGGCGTGAAGGACGGACCGGAACACCCCCCGACCCATGAGGTTTTAGTCGCCCCCACTCCCCCGGCTCATACCTGCTGTCCACAAGGCTCCCATGTGGCCGCCATCTTTCTTTCCAGAGGGAGGAGGGCAGAAGGGAGCAACACCCTTTCCCCTCCGGGCAGACATGATGGCCTGGATTAACGCATAGCCCTTTCACTTTTCTGCTCCAAGCTGCTGGTTTCTGCATTATGTCCTTGTGCTTCTGGGGCCGTGGCCGTGCTGGAGAGCCGCTCGTAGGGGGCAACTGGTGACCTCGGTAGGGCGTGAAGGACGGACCAGAACACCCCCCTTCCCATGAGGTTTTAGTTGCCCCCACACCCTCGGCTCATACTTGCTGTCCACAAGGCTCCCATGCGGCCGCCATCCTTCTTTCCAGAGAGGAGAGGGCGAATGGGGCAACACCGTTTCCCCTCCGGCAGACATGATGGCCTGGATTAATGCATAGTCCTTTCACTTTTCTGCTCCAAGCTGCTGGGTTCTGCATTAAGTCCTTGTGCTTCTGGGGCTGTGGCCATGCTGGAGAGCCGCTCGTGGGGGGCAACTGGTGGCCTCGGTAGGGCGTGAAGGATGGACCGGAACACCCCCTGACCCATGAGGTTTTAGTCGCCCCCACACCCCCAGTTCATACCTGCTGTCCACAAGGCTCCCATGTGGCTGCCATCTTTCTTTCCAGAGGGAGGAGGGCGGAAGGGACCAACACCCTTTCCCCTCTGGGCGGACATGATGGCTTGGATTAATGCATAGTCCTTTCACTTTTCTGCTCCAAGCTGCTGGGTTCTGCATTAAGTCCTTGTGCTTCTGGGGCTGTGGCCGTGCTGGAGAGCCGCTTGTGGGGGGCAACTGGTGGCCTCAGTAGGGTGTGAAGGATGGACCGGAACGCCCCCCCTTCCCATGAGGTTTTAGTCGCCCCCACACCCCCAGCTCATACCTGCTGTCCACAAGGCTCCTATGCGGCCGCCATCTTTCTTTCCAGAGAAGAGAGGGCGAATGGGACAACACCCTTTCCCCTCTGGGCAGACATGATGGCCTGGATTAACACATAGTCCATTCACTTTTCTGCTCCAAGCTGCTGGGTTCTGCATTAAGTCCTTGTGTTTCTGGGGCTGTGGCCGTGCTCCAAACTTAACTCTGATTTTCAGGGAGAAAGGTTGGGTGGTTTACTTCCCGTTGATCACTTTGTATATAGAGAGATGTCGCGCGGCCACGTAAGCAGCCGCGCGGTTTTGAGAAAAAGTCCTAGTTCCCGCATACTCGAGCTGTGCTTGTAGAGGCTTCTGGTCACCGGGGTTCCATCTGGGGGAGGCGGGATGCGGTACCTACCCCATCTGGGACTTCCCGGTGATCTCAGCTCTTTTTGGAACCTGTTTTTTTTTTTCCTCCGGAATCTGTGGTTCCCGCCCTCCATGTGGTCCTTCTCTTTGGCTCTATGTTGTCTAGCCCTGAGATTTTAAAAGAGCCATTTCAATGCTTTTTCAGTATTACGAGAATGAGACCCATCATTGTTACTGGTATTTGGCATATTGAGTACGACACGGGAAGTTTGCCAGACTCTGCCGTGCAAGCAGGATACTTTTGGTAGCCTGCCAGATTCTCTAAAGGAAAAATAAGATAATAAGATGTAACACATCTCTGTGTTAATAATAAATAATTATTTATTTTTAAAATAAAATTTAAAATAAAGTTATAAATAAAAATTTTACATAAAAGTCACTGTCACTGTCACTGTCCTCCCATTGTTCATCAATTTGCTCAAGCCGGCCCAGCAACGTCTCCATTGTGAGACTTGTTGTTACCGTGTTTGGCATATCGAATACGTCACGTGGGTAGCTTGCCAGGCTTTGCTGTGTGGGTGAGATACTCTCAGTAGCTTGGAGTGCTCTCTGAGAAGGGTGGAGGAATTGAACCCAGGTCGGTTGGGCTCTCTGCATGGGAGGCAAATGCACTACCAATGTAGAAATTTATTTTTTACCCTTTTTTTGTGTGCCACGTCTATTAGTGTTCAGGGTTTACTCTGGGGTTTGCACTCAGGGTCACTGCTGGTAGATTCAGAAGACCTTATGGAGTGCTATAGATTCAACCAAGGTCAGCAGCTTGCAAGGCAAGTGCTTTGCCCAGTGTACTATCTCTCCCACCCCTCTTAACCTCTTTTAAAAAGGACCAGAGCTTTACCACTGTAACATTGGCTTTATAACAGACATACAAATAACATGTATGATAGCAGTATGAAGGAGAAAAGATGTCAAGCGATAGCACAGCTGTAGGGCGTTTGCCTTGTGGGCAGCCAGCACGCCTGAGCAGGGTTCAATTCCTCCACCCCTCTCAGAGAGCCCGGCAAGCTGCCGAGAGTATCTCGCCCGCATGGCAAAGCCTGTCAAGCTACCCGTGATGTATTCAATATGCCAAACACAGTAACAAGTTTCAAAATGGAGATGTTACTGGGCCCGCTCCAGCAATTCGATAAACAACAGGAGGACAGTGTTTGTTTTTTTTTTTTTTGTGAGTAATGACAAGTGACTATATTGTATTCAATTTAGTATACTTTTGATATATTGTGGTAAATTAAGATGCATATTATAAACTATAAAGATTAAGTAATAAATATCCAAAGAAAATAACTAAAAATGGTGGGAAAATAATATTTACTCAATGTATTTTTAAATTTTGCCCTCTGTATATCCAAGAATAGAAATAAAGTAAAAATGGTTAAAAAAATACTAGCTGAAATCAATGATATTATAACTACCACAACAGAGTTTTAGCATGGTACCACAATATTCAATGGACAGGTTCAAGAATTTTTTCTAAGCCTTTCATCTCCAGAAGATTAACACATAATGGCAATGGATTCACCAAGTTAGTCACCATCCATTATTTTCAAAATTGGATAGCTTTGGAAATTAGTTTAATAAGTATAACCATTTAAGGTAAAGGCCCTCCCATTGATCATCGATTTGCTCGAGCGGGCCCAGTAACGTCTCCATTGGAGACTTTGTTGTTACTGTGTTTGGCATATCGAATACTCTCGGTAGCTTGCCGGGCTCTCTGAGATGGGGGAGTATTCGATATGCCAAACACAGTAACAACAAAGTCTCCAATGGAGACGTTACTGGGCCCGCTCGAGCAAATCGACGATCAACGGGAGGGCCTTTACCTTTACCTTTAAGTATAACTATGTCAGAGAGGTAAGGAATTGTGTTGAAGAGAATAATCTATTAGATTCTTGATTGAATGCTCCAATATTAGAAAGTTATTCATTCAACAACGTCAATAATCAAGTAGCATTTATTTTAAGACATTAACAGAAAAAGTTATGTATAACTAAGGCAATGTGCTTACTAAAGAACTATATAGTAAATGTGCTAAATGCACATATAAACTGTACTAATTTTGCTAAAGAACTATAGTTTCACTATAATAGTTTTTATCAAAAAAACTTTTTGTATCAATTAAATAAAAAGCGTATTTGTCCATGAAAAAGTACTTCAAAAACTAGACCTGGACAGTACAGAACCATAACACTGAAAGTAGGGTGCTTGCTTTGCATGCAGCTGGCCAAGGTTTGATCCCCAGTATCCCATATGACCAGATGTAGGATAATACTGTTTTTGTCCTTCCTGCAAGGCCTCGGGTAGTTTAGGTTTATTGATTTACTCCCATCATAGTAATCCCATTCACAATCACAGCCATCCTGTTATTCGTCAATTGCCTCAAGCAGGCCCCAGTAACGTCTCCTTCGTCCTAGCCCTGAGATTTTTTATAAAAAGTGCCATATTCAAGGCTCTTTCAGAGTTAGGAAAATGAGACCCTTCATTGTTACTGGTATTTGGCATATTGGGTACGCCACGGCGAGTTTGCCAGACTCTGCCGTGTGGGCAGGCTACATTCGGTAGCCTGCCAGTTTGTCCAAAGTAGGAATGAGATGATAAGATGTTTCGCGTGGCAGTGACTTCGGGGACAGTACTCCCATTCCTCTGTGTTTATTTGTAACTTCTTTCTTTGTGCTCTGTTGACTTGTAAATATTGTTTTTCTCTTCTCCCTAAGTTCTTTGCATAGTTTATTCAGAGTAATGTCTTTTTTATATGGACATATGAAGACAGTAGAAGCTATGCTTTTGTAACAGTAAAAGTAAAAACAGTAAAAACAAATCTGTACCTGTGAAGCGAGTGCATCAGCAGCCTCATGGCGCCTTCAGACTTCCAGATACCCCAAAATTGCTGCTGTGCTTTTGGCCAGACCCCCAAAAACTTGGGGCAAAGTTTACCAAGAAAGTAAATGGCCAAAAGTTAGGTATGTGGGAAACATACCCACAAACCACCTCCGGCTCAGCTATATAATTGGAGGCAAGGCCTCTTTTGTTCCTGATTGAACTGCTTAATGGACATGATCCCAGAGACTCAGAAACGAATCTCAGAACCCAGTGGCTTTAGGTAGAAATGCGTCTGGTCTCTGCAGTAGGCTACCGGTGCTAGGCCAACCCAGGTGGGAATAGGTTTCGTGCCTTGGCCTACTCCCCCTGGCGGCCCAGTGGCCGCCATCCATCTGAGGCCACTGGATAGTCACATTTGGGTCCCCAGTGACGAGACACACAGGGCCTCACGGGATGAGGGTGGAGCCGGGCTTGTCCTCCCCACCCCAACGAGACCCCAAGTCATCGCCCACGAATGGCCTCTCTGGCTCCTGATCAAGCTGCTCAACGGCCATGATCCCAGAGACTCAGAAACAAATCTCAAAACCCAGCGGCTTTTGTCAGAAATGTGTCCAGACCCTACAGTAGGTTACTGTCGCCAGGCCACCCCAGGGAGGAAAAGGTGTTGTCCCTCCGCCTGCTCCCTCTTGGCGACTTGGTGGCTGTCATCCTCCAGAGGCCATTGGACAGTCAGGCTTGGGCCCGCAGTGACGAAACTTGTTGGGTCTCACGGGATGTGGGGGGAGGTGGAGCCGGGCCTGTCTTCCCCACCCCAATGAGACCCCAAGTCATTGCCCACGAACGGCCTCTTTGGCTCCTCATCAAGCTGCTCAATGGCCATGATCCCAGAGACTCAGAAACAAATCTCAAAACCCAGCGGCTTTTGTCAGAAATGTGTCCAGACCCTACAGTAGGTTACTGTCGCCAGGCCACCCCAGGGAGGAAAAGGTGTTGTCCCTCCGCCTGCTCCCTCTTGGCGACTTGGTGGCTGTCATCCTCCAGAGGCCATTGGACAGTCAGGCTTGGGCCCGCAGTGACGAAACTTGTTGGGTCTCACGGGATGTGGGGGGAGGTGGAGCCGGGCCTGTCTTCCCCACCCCAATGAGACCCCAAGTCATTGCCCACGAACGGCCTCTTTGGCTCCTCATCAAGCTGCTCAATGGCCATGATCCCAGAGACTCAGAAACAAATCTCAAAACCCAGCGGCTTTTGTCAGAAATGTGTCCAGACCCTACAGTAGGTTACTGTCGCCAGGCCACCCCAGGGAGGAAAAGGTGTTGTCCCTCCGCCTGCTCCCTCTTGGCGACTTGGTGGCTGTCATCCTCCAGAGGCCATTGGACAGTCAGGCTTGGGCCCGCAGTGACGAAACTTGTTGGGTCTCACGGGATGTGGGGGGAGGTGGAGCCGGGCCTGTCTTCCCCACCCCAATGAGACCCCAAGTCATTGCCCACGAACGGCCTCTTTGGCTCCTCATCAAGCTGCTCAATGGCCATGATCCCAGAGACTCAGAAACAAATCTCAAAACCCAACGGCTTTTGTCAGAAATCCCTCCAGATTTAAGTGTTAAAATTTCAGAATTTCAAAACCACATGGCCCTACTGCAGCCACACGACATCATATGTTATTCATCACCAGCAATAGAACACAAATTGTCTATTCTTGCCTTTTCAGCAGATCTGAGTGTTGGGGTAAAATCTTAAATAATGGTGGGTCTGGTGTCGAAATAGTGAATGTGATCAAAGTAGAGAGAGACTAATGTAGAAATCATCTGCCCCACAGGCAGGGGGAGGGTGTGGGATGGGGGTATACTGGGATTTTTGGTGGTGGAGAATGGGCACTGGTGAAGGTACGGGTGTTTCATTGTATGACTGAGACTTAGACCCAAAAGCTTTGTAACTGCTTTCACGGTGATTCAATAAATAAAATTATAAAAAATGGAAAAAGAAAAAAAAAGTAAGGTGGAGTTCATGCACAATTCAATCAGCTAATCAGTGGCTGAATAAATAGCAGTACTCCTACAAAAAAAGAGAAAAAAAACAGTAAAAACAATAAGTAAACAAAACACAATAAGTAAACAAACACAATAAGTAAATAAACACAATAGGTAAAAAATAGAATAAGTAAACAAAACAAATCAATAAGTAAACAAAACAAAAACAAAAGTAAAAACAATAAGAAGGCAGTAACAGCTATGCTTTTGTGGGAGTCAATTGACTCTAGATGATATTTTCCTCCTGGGCATCTGTCCTCTCAACCTAAGCCTCAGCTGCCCTTACCTCCTAGCACCCCCAAAAGCAGGGTCCCGATGAGGGACTGGATGTGCCCAGGGCAAGCAATGAGCTATGTGCTACCCTGGCATCGTCGAGATGGGCCTGGCCACGGTGCCTAATGCTTAACTATAAGTTAAGAGGTTGGTCATGGACAAATTGTTGCCATGACCCAAAAAGTAATAACTAGATCTGGACCCTGCTAGGGTTAGGAATGATTAATCTGGCCTGAGCGCTGTAGTCTGAGTCTGTGGCAAGATGTTCCCAGGTGAGCTGCCCTACAAACCTCAATGTTATCTCTTACTGTGTCCATACAAAAATAACTAGTGTGAGATGTTGATAGAGTTATTGGACTGAGGAAAGGAGAAAAACATCTTAGGAGGTGTTTTGCTCTTGACCAGTCAGGAAGAGCTTTGGACTACCTCTTAGGTGATGTTTCCTTTGAACCCGGTGTGCCCTCAGGAAGGGCTTTCTTTTTTTTTTTTTTTTTTTTTTTTTTATTTATTTATTGAATCACTGTGGGAAAGGTTACAAAGCTTTCAGGTTTATGTCTCAGTCATGCAAATATCAAACACATTTCCCTTTACCAATACTTATTTTTTCCCATGAAGAACCCCAATAAAACCCCACCCCCCACCCCTCCCCGTCCCTGTGAGGCAGATGAATTCTAGTTAACACTCTATCCGCTTTGATTAGATTGTTTCAATAAAAGATTCACCACTATTATTTAGAGTTTACCCCCCCCCGCCCAAATCAGACATGCTGAAAAAGCATTGTGAAGTGATTTGCTTTCTCCAGCTGGGTTCAAGAATTAAATGTTGGTTTTGGATTTCTGCTATTTTACTTATTGACCCTGGAAGTATTTCTACTGAAAGTCAGATAGTTAAGAAATTGGTTTCTGTGTTCTGGAGTCGTGGCCGTGCTGGAGAGCCGCTCGTGGGGGGCAACTGGTGGCCTTCCGCCCTCCTCCCTCTGGAAAGAAAGATGGCGGCCACATGGGAGCCTTGTGGACAGCAGGTATGAGCCGGGGGTGTGGGGGCGACTAAAACCTCATGGGAAGGGGGGCGTTCCGGTCCGTCCTTCACGCCCTACCGAGGTCACCAGTCACCCCCCACGAGCGGCTCTCCAGCACAGCCACGGCCCCAGAAGCACAAGGACTTAATGCAGAACCCAGCAGCTTGGAGCAGAAAAGTGAACGGACTATGCATTGACCCAGGCCATCAAGTCTGCCGGAGGGGAAAGGGTGTTGCCCCATTCGCCCTCTCCTCTCTGGAAAGAAAGATGGCGGCCACATGGGAGCCTTGTGGACAGCAGGTATGAGCCGGGGGTGTGGGGGCGACTAAAACCTCATGGGAAGGGGGGCGTTCCGGTCCGTCCTTCACGCCCTACCGAGGTCACCAGTTGCCCCCCACGAGCGGCTCTCCAGCACGGCCACAGTCCCAGAAGCACAAGGGCTTAATGCAGAACCCAGCAGCTTGGAGCAGAAAAGTGAAAGGACTATGCGTTAATCCAGGCAATCATTTCTGCCCAGAGGGGAAAGGGTGTTGCTCCCTTCCGCCCTCCTCCCTCTGGAAAGAAAGATGGCGGCCACATGGGAGCCTTGTGGACAGCAGGTATGAGCCGGGGGTGTGGGGGCGACTAAAACTTCATGGGAAGGGGGGCGTTCCGGTCCGTCCTTCACGCCCTACCGAGGTCACCAGTTGCCCCCCACGAGCGGCTCTCCAGCACAGCCACGGCCCCAGAAGCACAAGGACTTAATGCAGAACCCAGCAGCTTGGAGCAGAAAAGTGAACGGACTATGCATTGATCCAGGCCATCAAGTCTGCCGGAGGGGAAAGGGTGTTGCCCCATTCGCCCTCTCCTCTCTGGAAAGAAAGATGGCGGCCACATGGGAGCCTTGTGGACAGCAGGTATGAGCCGGGGGTGTGGGGGCGACTAAAACCTCATGGGAAGGGGGGCGTTCCGGTCCGTCCTTCACGCCCTACCGAGGTCACCAGTTGCCCCCCACGAGCGGCTCTCCAGCACAGCCACGGCCCCAGAAGCACAAGGACTTAATGCAGAACCCAGCAGCTTGGAGCAGAAAAGTGAACGGACTATGCATTGATCCAGGCCATCAAGTCTGCCGGAGGGGAAAGGGTGTTGCCCCATTCGCCCTCTCCTCTCTGGAAAGAAAGATGGCGGCCACATGGGAGCCTTGTGGACAGCAGGTATGAGCCGGGGGAGTGGGGGCGACTAAAACCTCATGGGTCGGGGGGCGTTCCGGTCCGTCCTTCATGCCCTACCGAGGTCACCAGTTGCCCCCCACGAGCGGCTCTCCAGCACGGCCATGGCCCCAGAAGCACAAGGACTTAATGCAGAACCCAGCAGCTTGGAGCAGAAAAGTGAATGGACTATGCGTTGATCCAGCCCATCAAGTCTTCCGGAGGGGAAAGGGTGTTGCCCCATTCGCCCTCTCCTCTCTGGAAAGAAAGATGACGGCCACATGGGAGCCTTGTGGACAGCAGGTATGAGCCGGGAGTGTGGGGGCGACTAAAACCTCATGGGAAGGGGGGCGTTTCGCTCCGCCCTTCACGCCCTACCGAGGAAGGGCTTTCTTAATGTAGATTTTGCTACTTGACTGGCTGCTTTGTCAGCCCAGAGTGTGGGGGAGCTGAAGAGTTGGAGCAGAGAGAGTTGGGGAGAGGAGAGAGAGCAGAGTGGCAAGATGGACCACCAGAGAGACTAGCAAGGGGACAGAGGAGGGAGAATGTAGAAGAATGCCGGCGTGTGGAGAGAGTGAGCTCAGGCTGAGAGATAGAGCACAGAGAGATGAGCGGGAGAGACAGGAGGAGACCGGAATGAAGAGCAGTGGAGACTAGAATGGGAGGCTCAGAGAGACTGGGGCAGGCGTGAGGGGAGAATAGAATAAATGGCAACTGATCAACCAACCGGCTTGGCCTTTGTCTCCTCCACCGTCTGCCCCATGGCCTGGGTCACCCTGGCTAGGGGAGCACCGAACCCGGGTGGAGAGGGGAAGAGCTGTTGGGGCCTACCCCTGGCTGCTCCCTGGAAATTTTATACAACCTCCCCATGCACTGTCAGGAGTAATTCTCTAGGTCGATCACGATCACGACCATCCTGTTATTCGTCGATTGCCTTGAGCAGGCCCCAGTAATGTCTCCTTTTTCCTAGCCCTGAGATTTTTTTAAAAAGTGCCAATTCAAGGCTCTTTCAGAGTTAGGAGAATGAGACCCATCATTGTTACTGGTATTTGGCATATTGGGCACACCACGGGGAGTTTGCCAGACTCTGCCGTGTGGGCAGGTTATATTCGGTAGCCTGCCAGTTTGTCCAAAATAGGAATGAATAAGATGTCCCAGCTTCTGGGAGCTGGGTTTTATAATCTCTGAGTCTTGGCTGTTGATGGGATTACACGGCGTAGGGGGCTGAGCATCCTCCACCCAGATCCTCCAAATTCCAGTAGGCGGGGGTTACACCCACCAACTGGCCCCCTGGCGCCGTGTAATCCCATCAACAGCCAAGACTCAGAGACTATAAAAACCAGCTCCCGGAAGAGAACAGCGCAGAGTCTCCTGCCCCCGTGCCTGGCTGTCCTCGCCGGGGCCCCTTGGAGGGGAGCAGGTTGAATTTCCCTCCTCGCCCCGACCAGGGCTCCGGCAGCCGAAGACCTCCAGGACCAGCCACCACCATGCTGAGACCACTCTCTAGGTCAGTGGCAGGAATAACCACTGAGCATCACAGGGTGTTCCTCTACTCCCTTCTCCCCTCCTTCCCCTGCACAGAGTCATGCAAGAACTTTTTTTTTTTTACTCTGATTTCTGGGGAAAAGGGAAGCACTGACAAGCACATCATCAAGTCAGAGAGATGAAATTCCTGCACAGCATGTGGGCAGTGCATAGGGGCTGAAAGGAGAAAAATGAGTGGTGACAGGTGAAGAGAGCATAGGAGAAAATGGGAGACCTGGTGGATAGTTGATGCCATTCCATTTAGGAAGTTTTAGGAAACATGGAGTGTTTTCCTTCCCCAAGACTGTTTGATCCTAGGTGAAATAATCACTTCTGGATTGAATTTATAGTTCAGGTCACAACTATTATTGTCACCTGCACATAAACAGCTGATGCTCATGAGTGCCTGCCCATGGTTGTCACTTCATGTTTATCTGTAGAAAATAAAGAGTCATGGGGAAATCTAGATGAAAGGCATAGAAATAGGAGAAATTGCAAATCATTTCAAGCATATAGCTGTACTAAAATATTACCTGAATGATCTAAGGGTCGGTATTACCCAATTTCTGCTTTGATAAAGTGCATTAAAAAAAATAAAAGTAGTAAATGCTGCTTTGGGACAATTTGAAAAACTGGAAAATCAAAACATAGAGGAGAAAGTAGCATGTGATCCTACCTTACCTAGTAGGCACTATTTGAATTTTGATACAGATTCTTAAATATATTTTATAAATAGCCAGTCTTTTTTAAGTAGCATGGGCTTATAAAAGATATGTGCTTTTTCTGTGTGTTATTGAAAATTATTATGAATATATGGTATATTAACTTTACCACTGAAAGTTCAATTATATCCATCAGGATCCATTGACCCCTTCGCTCATTTTTATCTAACAGTCATTTCACTTCCATTCCTGTATTCACTGATTGGACATAAGGTACAAATGTTCTTCTTTTTTGTTCCATTAATTTATCTTGATGTTTCATAAATATATTTTATCATATGTAATAAAAAATGAGTTAAAACCATGGTTTTTCTCTCCATATGGTTTATTTCAACAAGTCTAATGTACCTTAGGTTCGTATACCCAAATGACAAAGATGATTTTTTGTCATCATTGGATAGCATTCTACTTTTTCTCATCCTTTTGTCAGTTCATAAGCACTTTGGTTGTTTACAGTTCTTGATTACTATAAATAATGATCCAATAATATTTTTGTAAATATCCAGAAGTAGGATAATTAAATAAAATGTAAATTTCTATTTTTGACTTTCTGAGCAATCTCCATACTGTTTTCCATCATGGTTTCACCAATGGCTTTTTTCATGTGACTTTTGGCCATTCAGATTTTTTCTTTGAGAAAATTTCTGTTCATGTCATTGCCCTATTTTCTGATGGGATTGGATGCTTTCTTCTTGTAGAGTTCAATCAGTGTCCCAGATATTAACCCCTTATCAGATGGATATTGGGTGGATATCCTTTCCCATTCTGTAGACTGTCTTTGAATTCTGGTCACTGTTTCTTTTGAGGTACAGAAACTTCTTAGTTTAAGAAAGCCCCATTTGTTTATCTCTGTTTCCACTTGCTTAGTCAATGGCTTTTTTGTCCTTGAACTTCAATGTCGTAGAGGGTTTTGTCGATCTTTTCTTCAATGTACCTGATGGATTCTGGTCTGATGTTGAGGTTTTGAATCCTTTTTGATATGACTTTTGTACATGGTGTTAGGTGTAGGATGGCATTGCTCTGTCCTTCCTCCACAAGGAGCTTAGGTTTATCTGGTTACACCCATCACAGTGCTCCTGAGGCACTTCCATTCCATTGTGTTTATCTGTAAACATTCTTCCCTATGCTCTCCTCCCCAAGCAGTTAATCAGCTTTCCCCCTAATGAGACTCTGTTAATTTGTAAGGTTAGATTCCTCAGAAATCAATGATTTTATATGAATGAGTGAAATATTGCCTTTCTCCTCTCCGTATGCCTTATGAACAGTTTACTTTAAAGCAACGTCCTTTTTGTATAGATACAGGAAGACCGTTAACATTATGCTTTGTAACTTAGGATTTGATTGGCTTTGAATATTATTCACTCCTGGGCATCTGCTTTCTCGACTTAAGCCTCAGTTGCCCTTAGTTCCTAACACCCCAAAAGCAGAGTCCCGACAAGGGACTGAATGGACCCAGGGCAAGCGGTGAGCTACCCTGGCATCAAAATGGGCCAGGCCAAAGTGCCATGATTCTTAACTATAAGTTAAGAGTTTGATCATAGACAAATGCTGTCATGATTCAAAAGTAACAACGAGACTAGGATCCTACTAGGGGTGAGAAAGACTATCTGGTCTCAGCACTGCAGTCCAAGATCGAGATGGCCTTAGGAGGGCAATTCTATAAGTTTAAGATATTTCTTACTGTGTCCATACAAAATGATTTATATTATATATGCTTATATGCTTGTCGGACAAGGAGAGGAGAAACACACCCAAGAGATACTGCTCTAGGGTGGGCCGTCCTGCTGAGAGAGGATCTGTCCTAGGAGCGGCTTTCCCTGAGGGAAAGAATTCTACCCCTATTGATTGTGACCACACCTATGTGTAATTATTACCCCAACCCCTCATGCTTTGGGATTTAACTAGACTGTATGAGTGGGCTGGGGGGTGAGAAGGAAGAAAAAGAGGGATCAGAATCCAGACTCCAGAAGAAGGAGGATGAAGGGGGATGGAGAAGGAGAATGAAGTAGCACGGGGGAGGAAGAAGTGGAGGCAGAGGCAGAGAAGAGAGACTGGTGTGGATGGAGAGAGGATTGGAATAAACTGCAACTAAGACCTACCAGCCTGGCTCTCATTTCCTTCCTTCGCCTGACCATCACCATCAACCTCCCTGGAGTGGGGGAACGGCCTGAGACTACCAAACGCAGGCGGTGGGAGAGATAGAGCCACCGCCGCTGTGCGCAATGCCCCTTTATTGAGTTTACACAGTTAGGTAGAGGTGTGAGCCCATTTTTTTGCATATAGCTGCCCAGTTTTACCAGCACCATTTGTTAAAGGACTTTCTTTTTTTCACTTCACATCTCTTGCTATGTGGAGCGAGTCTGGACATTTGGACAGGTTGAACTTGGATTTACATGTGCCTCCAGGATTGCCTTTTCATTTTTTTTCCCTCCACCCCAAACAGCAGCTTCTACATCTTCTACATCTCTTGATCATCCTCTGTATAAAAAAGCTTCAATCTTCTTAGACACTTCTTGATCTCCATCTTTATGGTGAAAGGGTGACACTGCTTTATCAATAGTCTTTCTGGTCAATTCTTAGTTGTTATTCTTGAGAGCATAGTAAGAAATCTCCTTTGCCACTGTCTTATGCAAACTCTTATCATTCTTATGCAGATGCTCTGAGATGTAGAGTTGAACCGGTTATATACAGAGTTCATATAACCACCGTTCCTCGTTTATTCCCATGTATGTTCTCTGATATGGTAAGTGTATGATTAGCATCATTTGTTATAGTTGCTTGATTAAAATATTTCTGTTCCCTGTCTTGCTATTATAATTGAAATGGTAGTACACATTTTTGTGCAAAAGTAGTTTTTCAACATATGCTAGGATACTTGCTTAAGATAGAGGCCTAGTGTTTGGGATCAGTAGTACAGTGGTTAGGGCACTTGCCTTGCACTCAGCAGGCTGGGTTCTGTCCCCAGCATCCCATATGGTCCCCCAAGTACCACCAGGAATGACTTTTGAGTGCAGATCCAGGAGCAACCCTTAAGCCTTACTAGATGTGCCCCTCACCATAAATTAATTAATTCATTAATTAAAAGATAGAGGCCTAGGAATAGATATATAAGGACCCAAGGAAAAAAATTTAATTTTAAGACTAGATTTTTATATTTGGTTTTTAAATAAGCAGTTGCATGCTTACCAACAATGAAAGCGTCCTTTCACCCTACCACCCTACCCTCAATGCTATGTTATCATTTCAGTAGTTAATTCTAATTTTATATTTTATATTTTCTAGTCCTGTATTCTTTTTTTTTTTTTTTTTTTTTTGCTTTTTGGGTCACACCCAGGGGTTACTCCTGGCTCTGCACTCAAGAATTACCCTGGCGGTGCTTAGGGGACCATATGGCTATAAGGGATGCTGGGAATTGAACCCAGGTCGGCCGCATGCAAGACAAATGCCCTACCCATTATTCTATTGCTCCAGCCTCTAGTATTGCATTCTTAAACCTATTTTTTTAATCTGCAGACTAGCACCTATCCTGCAAACCTGTCCATGTTATTATCAATTATTATCAATTTAGAGGACCACCAGTTTTCAGTATTTCTACACTTGAGCACCAGCACCAATGCACTTCTACTCCAACGTGAAAGTAAAACTCCACAATGGTAATATAAAAACTAACAAAATTCTGTTTCTTAATGATTATTGTGCATTTTAGTATTAGTGTTTTACTTTTTATTCGTGGACCACACTTGGCTATTCTAAGGTCTTATTTCTGGCTCTGTGCTCAGGAATCACTCCCAGCGGTGATCCCAGGGCACCATATGTGGTATTGAAAATCAAACTCAGATTGACACAGATATGCAAGATAAATGCTTGCTTGCTGTTCTATCTCTCTGACCTGCTTCCTAAATATGAAATGATATTGCTCTCACTTCAGTGATGTACGTGAAATGCCTGGCTAGTAAAAGAGTAAATGGGGGCACATAGATGTTATGTAGCTACTCCAAGTGTAAGTGAGTAGAATACATACTTCTAGTTGTTAACCCGTTTATCCTACTTTAAATTAAGATGGCTTTACTTCCTTTACTAGCTTAAGTTTATTGCAGTAGTTTTATTAATTAATGTACTTATTTTTAAAATTTTTATTAGTGAAACACCATGAGGTACAGTTGTAGACTTACAAATGTTTGTGCTAGGGTTTCAATTATACAATGATCAAGTACTCATCCCTCCACCAGTGCCCATTTTCCACCAGCAATGATCCCAGTCTACCTCCCACCCCCTCATCCTCCCCATCCCCCCTGCCTCTGTGGCAGGGAATTCCCTTTTGTTCTCTCTCTCCTTTTGGGTGCTGTGGTTTGCAAAAGAGGCATTGGGTAGCAATCATGTTCAGTCTATAGTCTACTTTCAGCATGCATCTCCCATCCTGGGAGAATCCTCCCAACACCCTTTATTTGGTGTTCCCTTCTCTATCTGAGCTGCCTTTTCCCCTAGCATGTGCAGCTGGCCTCCAAGCCATGGAGTGAACCTCCTGGTACTTATCTCGGCTATTCTTGGGTGTTAGTCTCCTATTTTGTTACTTTATGTCCCCCAGATGAATGCAATCTTTCTATGTCTGTCCCTCTCTTTCTGACTCATTTTGCTTAACATGATACTTTCCACGTGGTACCACTTGCATGTGAATTTCATGACTTCATCTTTTCTAACAGCTACATAGTACTCCATTGTGTAGATGTTCCAAAGTTTCTTTAACCAGTCATCTCTTCTCGGGCACTCAGGGTTTTTTTTCCAGATTCTGGCTATTATAATCAGTGCTGCAATGAACAAACAAGTGCAGATGTCACTTCGACTATACTTTTTTTTGCCTCTCTGGGATCTATTCCCAGGAGCGGTATTGCTGGGTCAAATGGGAGCTCAATTTCTATTTTTTTGAGTATCATGCATATTGTTTCCCAAAAGGGCTGAACCAGTCGGCATTCCCACCAGCAGTGAAGGAGGGTCCCTTTCTCTCCACATCCATGCCAACACCGGTTGCTTTTGTTCTTTTGGATATGGGCCAGTCTCTGTGGTGTGAGATGATATCTCATTGTTGTTTTGATCTGCACGTCCCTCATGATTAATGATGTAGAGCATTTTCTCATGTGCCTTTTTGCCATTCGGATTTCTTCTTTGAGAAAGTTTCTGTTCATTTCGTTGTCCCATATTTTGATGGGGTTGGATGTTTTCTTCGTGTGGAGTTTAGTGCAGTAGTTTTTTGTATTTTCTTTTCTTTTTGGGTCACAATTAGCAATACACAGGGGTTACTCCTGGCTTATGTACTCAGGAATTACTCCTGGTTGTACGTGGGGGACCATATTGGATGCTGGGAATTGAACCCGGGTCTACCACACGTAAGGCAAATGCCCTACCTGCTGTGCTATCATTCCAGCCACAGTTTTTGGGTTATTTTGTTTGTTTGTTTTTGCTCTTCTTTCTTAGCTAATGTGGACATTTTGTTCATCCTGTAGAGTAGAAGTCATTTCACTGTGAGATCTTCACTGAGTTATCATTTCTTTTTCTAATTATCACCCCTGCTGTTTCTAGAACACTGAAATATATGAAAAATCACAACACTGTGATACCTGTATCTTTCCCACTAAAGGATGTGCTTAATTGGAGCAGATAAAACACGCCATCAGTTGTATGCATTTATCATATACCCCCAATTTTGTGTATTTTCTGTCCCTGCCTATCCCCATTTTAAAAAATTGTATTAAAGTTTGACATATCAGGTTACATTATTGGCAAAGTATATGGTATTGGTGAATAAAATTACTGAGCCCCACCACCACCAAATTGATCATGCCCTCCCTCACTGTCCCAATGTCACTTCTAGTCCAGTGATTGTTCCCTCACACTGTGCTCCCCTGGATTCGGAAATGAATCAGTGTTGTAAGTGTATCCCAATGTTTTTAATGCATACTCCACCCTGGGACCTTTTAAAAAAAATCTATATCCTGGATGTGCGTGTGTTGTCTCAGGAATGCTCTATCACCGAGTGTATTGAACGTAGTCTCTTGTAAGTCACACACAGACCTGTGATGGCTGCATGGCCCTTTGCTATTGCTTTTGATATGTAAAATGATTATCATAAAAGTAGACATTCTTTGAAAGGTGTGGGGTTGGAACATTGTATGCATGGATGCCTGTTACTAACAGTGTTGCAAATCACAGTGCCTCAAATAGAAATCAAGAGATTGCCTTCAAGAGGATAGCCAACATGTCTGAAATACTGAGCAGAAATTACTCTGAAACAGCTATTCAGGGTCTGGGGAGACTTCTCAAGTGGTAAAGTGTGGGGTCAGCATATGTAAGGTTCGGAGTTTGATTCCTGGCACTGTCTGCTCCCCACCCCAGCACCGCTGGGTGCCTGAACCCAAGGGACTCCTAAGCACTATTGGCTGAGAAAAAAAAAACTGTTAGAATTGGTGACAGTACAGGGCTCACTTTAAAGGGTATATGTGGAACGGAAGGAAAGTATTCTACGAATGGTAGTGAAAATAGTGGCACTTTAGTTGTAGGGTTAGTATGGTAACACGTTATACCACTAAAACCTAAGCATACGTTCTCTTGTAAACTAAGGCTGTTTTAATAAATTAATATATATATATATATATTATCTAGGTGATTTTAATACAAAAGGAGAAATGTCTCTCTCTAGATCTATTAATCTAGCAACTTAGTCTAAAAATAAATAATTTTGATTCATTAGCTGCCGTGTTTTAGGGAGACTACAATGAGCGAATTATTTTTCCACAGACCAATATTCAATTGTTTGGCAAGTATATTTCAGTAAAAGAAGAAAATGGACAAACTTTAGGTATGAACAATGAATTTCAGTATTCTGACAATAGTATCAAATATAATTAAACTAATATTTACTGACTTAATATTTACTGATTTATTGTGGTTTATTATGCAAATTGCTATATCTAAATTATACTTTTTTATCAAAAACCATTGTTAAAATTGTGTAATTATAACTTTAATTTTAAATGGCTATTCAAAAACTTAGAATTATTAACAAATTAAATGAAGAGGGCCAGAGCGATGGGACCGCAGGTAGGGCGTTTGCCTTGCATGTGGCTGACCTCGGTTTGATCTCTGATATCTCATATGATATCCTGAGTACTGACAGGAGTAATAATTCCTGAGTGCAGAGGCAGGAGTAACCGCTGAGCATCATTGGGTGTGACCCAGAAAGCCAAAAAGCAAAACAAACCAAATTAGATGAAGATAACATATTTGGTAAGTCCTAAACCACTATTAAATCTATCGATCCAGAATCCATAAAATACTTTGAAGAAAACATAGGCAGAACTCTGTAGAAGCTAGATCTCAAAGATGTCTTTAATAATTCAACTCCATTCTCAAAGATCACTATCACTATCATTATGGGCTGGAGCGATAGCGCAGCGGTAGGGCGTTTGCCTTGCACGCAGCCGACATGGCCGACCCGAGTTTGATTCCTCCAGCCCTCTCGGAGAGCTTGGCAAGCTACCGAGAGTATCTCGCCCACACGGCAGAGCCTGGCAAGCTCCCCGTGACGTATTCGGTATGCCAAACACAGTAACAACAAAGTCTCCAATGGAGCCATTACTGGACCCGCTCGAGCAAATTGATGAACAAGTAAGGGCCTTTACCTTTTTATTATCCTGTTGTTCAGCGATTTGTTCAGCGGGACCCGGGGCTGAACAAATCGAGTGGGTGCCAGTAACATCTCCATTCGTCCTATCACATGCTAGTGTAGCTCGGTGGCATATTGGGGACTCATTTAGGATCAGGGGAATAAGGACCATCATTGTTGCTGTTTTTGGCATATTGAATACACCACGGGCAGCTTACCAGGCTCTGCTATGAGGGCAGGATACTCTCTCTGAGAGGGATGGAGACTTGGGCAGCCTCTAATCACCTTTACAGGTGTTCCCAGTCAGTCCTACATGTGGGAAGGATACTCTCCGTAGCCTGCCAGGTTCTCTGAGAGTGAGAACTAGACAATAAGGTTGCACAGCCGTAAATGCAGCCACGTGCTTCCAGAAGCTTGGTTTTATAGTCTCTGGATCTTGGCCATTGGTGGAATTACACCGCGGGGCAGTTGGTGGGTGAAACTATCTAGCTACTGGAAGATGGGGGATCTGGGTGGAATAGGCCTAGTCTCAAACCAAGCAGACTTGGAGATCTCAGCCCCGAGTCCCACACACCTGGGTTCCTCTGCTGGTTCCTTCATGCATGAGGCTCGTCCGAGCGTGTGGAGAGTGATCTTAGCAGGGCTGTGCTTAGATGGTCTTAGCATGGTCTTAGCATTCTCAAAGATAACAAATGAGGGGCTGAAGTGATAGCACAGCGAGTAGGGTGCTTGCCTTGCATGCGGCTGACCCGGGTTTGATTTCCAGCATTCCATATGGTCTCCTGAGCACCACCAGAAGTAATTCCTGAATGTAGAGCCAGGAGTCATCCCTGTGCATTGCCATGTGTGACCCCCCCCCAAAAAAAGATAACAAATGAAAATTTAAAAAGCATTAAACTAAAAAGTTTTTGCAAGCCAAAAGAAATGTGAACTAAAATTATAAGACACTCAACTAAGTGAGAGAAAGCATTACATACCACTCAACAAATAAAGTACCAATATTTAAGATAAATAAAGCAATCACAAAACTCAATACCAACAAAAGCTACGATCTGACCCCACAAAATGGGGAGAAGCTATAGGGACACTTCAGTGAAGAAGATACAGTCCCAGTCAGCCAGTATATGGCATTATATGGAAAGTTCATTATGGAACAAACAGACAAACACTATCCTCCCATTGATCATTGATTTGCTTGAGCAGGCCCAGTAACATCTCCATTTTTTTTGAGACTTGTTACTGTGTTTGGCATATTGAATATGTCACGGGTAGCTTGCCAGGCTTTGCCATGTGGGAGAGATACTCTTGGTAGCTTGCTGGGCTCTCTGAGAGGGGCGGAGGAATCGAACCCGGCTCAGTCAGGTTGGCTGCTCGCAAGGCAACCACTACCTGCCCTACTGCTGTGCTACTGCTCTAACCCCATTATGGAAATATAAATCAAAATACAATAAAATATTTCATACCAGTGAGAATGTTATATATATATATATATATATATATATATATATAATGTAAGTAACCAGTATTAGTAGGATATAGAGAAAAAGGAACCCTCTTGCACTGGGAGGAATGCCACCTTGGAAAACAGTTTGGAGGTTTTTCAGAATATTGAAAAATAAAGTCATATGATACAACAACCCTTCTTTTTGTCATCTATCCTAAGAATACAAATACCATAATTCTAAGGGATGTGCACACCAATGTCATTACAACAGTTAGTACAATAGAATAGCATAGAATAGCTAGTACAATAGAAAAGCAGTTAGTACCTTTGTGGTAACACAAATGTCCAACAGAAGATACTTAAATAAAGAAATAGTGCTACTTGTTTGTTCATTAGAGCACTGTTTATAATAGCTAGAATCTGGAAAAAACCTGAGTGCCTGAGAACAGATGACTGGTTAAAGAAACTTTGGTACATCTACACAATGGAGTACTATGTAGCTGTTAGAAAAAATGAAGTCATGAATTTTATATACAAGTGATACTACATGAAAAATATCATGTTAAGCAAAATGAGTCAGAAAGAGAGGGACAGACATAGAAAGATTGCATTCATCTGGGGAACATAAAGTAAAAAAATAGGAGACTAACACCCAAGAATAGCTAGGATAAGTACCAGGAGGTTCACTCCATGGCTTTGAGGACAGCCGCACATGCTAGGGGAGAAGGCAGCTCAGATAGAGAAGGGAGCACCAAATAAAGGGTATTGGGAGGTTCCTCTCACGATGGGAGATTCATGCTGAGAGTAGACCATAGACCGAACATGATTGCCACTCAATGTCTCTTTGGCAAACCACAACACCCAAAAGGAGAGAGAGAACAAAAGGGAATGCCCTGCCACAGAGGCAGGGTGGGATGGGGGGATGGGGGGTGGGAGGGACACTGGGATCAGTGGTGGTAGAGAATGGGCACTGGTGGAGGGATGGGTATTCGATCATTGTATAACTGAAACCCAAGCGCAAAAATTTGTAAGTCTACAACTGTAATTCATGGTGTTTCACTAATAAAAATTTAAGGAAAAAAAAGAAATAGTGATATATATATATATAGAGAGAGAGAGAGAGAGAGAGAGAGACAAAATGGAAAACTATGAGGTGTAAGAAAAGATAGTTTTCAACATTCTTGATGGAAGTAAAAGGCATCATGTTAAATGAAATAAAACAGAAGCAGAGTAATTACCAGATGACACCACTCATGCGTGGTATAAAGAAAAACAAAATAAGGAAGTAAATAATAATCAATGAGGAACAATTTTTTGCCTTCAGTTTCAAAACTGAGATTACCAAGGAGTCCGGAAAGGTGAGGTAAAAGAAGGAAAAGGTGAGGTATCTTAAGAACAGAGATTAACCTGTGGAGGACAGTAGGGAGGCTTCTCAAGAATTAAGATTTGTGCTTTCATACAATTTAGCAAATTCACTTCTTGACATCTACCCCCACGGACCCAAAAACACTATTTTGGAAAAACATCTCTATTCTTACGTTCATTACCACTCTATTCACAACAGCTCAATTTTGGAAACAATTTAGGTGTCAAAGGACAGATAAACAGATTAAGAAACTGTGGTATAGGTACAGAATGGAATGCTAGTCAGATATAAGAAAATAAGAAATCATGAAATTGCTGCTATGTGCGTAGAACTGGAGGGCATTATGCTAAAGCTGAAATCAATCAAAAAGATAGAGAAGCGAATGGAGAAATAATTCTTTCATATATGGGATATAAATAAACTTAGGCAATATAAGAGGATAAAGAGAGAGAGACGAGAGAGAGAGACAGAGAGAGAGAGAGAGAGTGAGCATGGCGGTAGTGGGTAGTGGAGGTTGGCTGCCGGGGCTGAGTCCCTTGGGGTGGGGGGTGGGGGGCTCTCACTGGCCCCACAGCCTGGGGCAGAGTATAATTTGCAATTACCTGACATGTATTGTGATAACTTTTATAGTAACAGTAATCTTTGGACTTTCATAGTAACAGTAATATTTGGGTAAACCCTGTCCTAGTTTTCATACTCTGAACAAGTATAAAAATGAACTTGTTATATATGGATACTTTGACTTACTAGTTTTACTATTTTGCACTTGGTTTCTAAGTTTAACCCCAGTAACTGGTTGCTCAGAAGTATTGTTGCACTTTTATTCAGAAAGACAGACATTTCTAAGACATACACATAGTTTTCATACTCATGAGATTAGTAATTGTGTAACTTCATTAATTCTTCTTGTAGAGATTTTCTGTAGGATTATTCTGTTCACATCCAACATTGTGTTTTCATATAAACCTGGTTTATTTCCCTGAGAATTACCTACATTTTCTATGAAGGCAGCATAGGTAGGAAAAGCATTATGGATTAGTTTATTGGATTTGCCCAAATTTATATGAAATTCATCTTTATTATTCTGCTTCTTTGGATTCTTTATTGATAATTCAAACAGATTTCCAATTCTCTGTTGGACTGTGTATTATTCTGCATTATGTACAAAGTAGAATTTATATGCTCTTACGTGTGTACTTTGTCTTTATATATATACAGTGGGTAAGTAGAAAATATTCTTGCACTTACAGAACAATTTACATAAAGATCATCTAACTATACACTAGGATCTTTAGATATATGAAAATATTACTTTCACTGGGTTCCTTAGGGGGAGCTTATTTATTTTCTAAAATGTATCTTTTCATCTATAGCAGTTTCTTTCATTGTTTACTGAATACTCTCTTGACTGTCTTCCACTTCAAGAAGAATAAAAGGCCCTCCCGTTGATCGTCGATTTGTTCGAGCGGGCCCAGTAACGTCTCCATTGGAGACTTTGTTGTTACTGTGTCTGGCATATCGAATACTCTCGGTAGCTTGCCGGGCTCTCCGAGAGGGGCGGAGGAATCGAACTCGGGTCGGCCATGTTGGCCGCTTGTAAGGCGAACGCCCTACCCACTGTGCTATCGCTCCAGCCCAAGAAGAATATAATATTAAATTTGGATTTGGTCAAAAGACTTGTTTCAGGGAACATGGCCAGTATAACAGTGTTTTCACTGATCATCAGACGCTCCTGTCTGCCACAGTGAAACAATGTATCCTAGAGAGCAATAGCTTTTCATTTGGTGATTTTAAAAGATCTACAGGATAGTCATGAACCCGACCTGTTTCCTGGAGAGAGTTGGCTTGGCTGACCTGCAAAAAAAAGTGTAAGAAGCAAATGTTTGCAGATTTGACCCTCTGAGATTTTGGATAGCTTCTTATAAAGCATTTTCACAAGGGACATATTCCCCAGGTATGAAGTCAGAATTGGTATGGACCAGTGACTTCCATGTACCTCCCATTTTCACATTTTCAAATCTGTTTGTTTATTGCTGCCTTCTTGGTCATGGAAAACATTCATGTGGTATGTGTGTATTTATTTTCTTTGTCAGGTTTTACTACTACTGGATAATTTTTCCATCTTTTAAATCTTCTCATTCAATTTATTTAAAATTTACCTTCATATCTAGACAGATAGGGATTGATATATATCATATACCTATATGAACACATATGCAAAATTCTAAAACATTGTAGCAAGTGAGAGTATCCCTAGGGCTAATTAAGCCTTTGAGGACTCCAAAACACCTTTCCCTACCCTTTTAGTAGTTTGGCAAAAAAGTCAAATCATGAAGTGATTGTTAGTTTCATAGAAATATATGAGAACTCCGTCTATATGTGAAACTGATTTCCAAAATTTGGCTTGGCTTAGAAAATCTTTTCCCTTAATTTTCAAGGTCCATTTGTCGTGTAAAATGTATCTTCTATAACTTCTATTTCCTATGAAAATACATAAGGCAGCTTATATTGGGACTCTCTTTGGGAACCCTTTCTCTGGTGAATTCAGTATATTGCATTCAGTCCTCAGCAGGATTCAGACTGTTGAGACTGAATACTGGGCTGTTTTTTGTTGTGGGTGTGTCTAAGTACCCATTCATAATGAATGATGTCAGACCCCGGCCCTTAATATGGATAGAAAAGTCAGTAACTATTCTGTCATAACCAAAGAGAACTTACCATAGAAGAGATAGATATCATATTTACAAAATATAGTTGAAAATTACTTCAACAGCTCGAGGGAAGCAATAATCTCAAGAGACACCACCAGAATGATATTTGAGAAAATTCAAAACCTATCACTCAAGATTAATTGCAAACTAATGAATATTCTCTTCTTTCTGGAGAAAGTATACCTAGAAGAGTTTAAGGATTTAAGCCAGTCTTGGTGGTACTTGTCACAATTATGCGGACCATAGTGTTCAGCTGCTCTGGCCAGGAGGTGTGGTACTGCTTGGGCCCAGTACAGAGGATGGTAGTTGGGACTCAAACATAAAAGGTTTGTGTTCCACCCTTACGAGTTCTCTCTCTAGTCAAGTCAATAAATAAATATTTTAATAATGTAATAAAGATGTCATATGTAAAATACATGGGCTGGAGCGATAGCACAGCGGGTAGGGCGTTTGCCTTACAAGCAGCCAACATGGCCAACCCGAGTTCGATTCCTCCGCCCCTCTCGGAGAGCCCGGCAAGCTACCGAGAGTATTCGATATGCCAGACACAGTAACAACAAAGTCTCCAATGGAGACATTACTGGGCCCGCTCGAGCAAATCGACGATCAACAGGAGGGCCTTTACCTTTTTACCTTTATGTAAAATACAGAACTAAGCTTCCCATAGTGAGGGGCTGGAAGGAGCTTGAGGTAGGAGGACACTTCAGTGCAGCATGTGCGTGTGAAAGTGTATGGATGTAAGCCTATCTTAACTGCATTGTAAATCAATTTTCCAGCAGCCATGTGACACATCATAAGAAACTTAATACCAATTTTTCATTATTACCACAACATATTTGATGGGGTTCAAATATGTTTTGAAACATGGGAACACCTGCAAGGGCGATTAGAGGCCTCCCTAAAAGCCTCTATCCCTCTCGGAGGGCCTGGCAAGTACTGAGAGTATCCCTTCCACATGGCAGAGCCTGGCAAGCTATCCATGGCATATTTGATATGCCAAAAAGAGTAATTACAATGGGTCTCATTCCCCTGACCCTGAATGAGCCCCCAATACGGCAGCATTAAGAAGGATGAGCAAGGAGAGGCTGATAAAATCTCAGGATCTAACTAGGTTGCCAAAACAAAGAAGGACTAAAATGACTGTACTTTCAATGCACGTGTGCTGGCATCTGAAGCATCTATGGAGGACCTGATGTTGCAAGCGTGGAAGATCATGTACGACATCATTAGTCTGACCAAGACGAGAAGGCATCAATCACATCATGCCATTTTTAACACCCGAGAAGAACTGTTCTTCGGAATATGCAACAAAAGAGATGTTGGTGGTGTCGTGTCCTTGGCAACACAAACTTGGCCATGAGCATTGGTTCATTTGAATGCCTAATAACCCAAATCAGACAATTATGCTTGAATAGATGTGGATCACTGCTGGAAGTTTCTATCTTTGTTGTCTATGTGCCAACATCCAATTATGATGGAGGAGAAATTGAGAAGTTCTACATGGAGCTGGAGAAGTTCTATACAAAAGACCACACCGTCCACAAGATCATTGTCAGTGATTTTAGTGTCAAGATAGAACCGAGAACATCAGCTTAAGAACTCCACATTGGGACTCATGGCCTAGAAAGGAACGAACAGGGTGAGAGACTATCTGAGTTCATCATGTCGACCAAGACCATCCATGATAACTTAACAGTTCCAGAAGAGCAAATCTAAACGTTGGAAAACAAAATTGATCACATCATATTCAATTGATGGTTTTGCCTGACCCATATCGGTGTTGTCCCAAAATTCCAGTTGGAATCGAACCATCATCTCCTTTGTGCAAAATTCTACTTCACAGAGCAGGGAGAAAGGGCTGCAAAGTTTAAGAAGAGAACTCCCAACTGGGAGCACTTCAGCACTATTGTGGCAACATGCGAAGATGCCGTTGTGGACAACATTGAAGAAGAATACGATCGACTAGTTCAGCACCTCCATGATTGTGCAAGGAATGCCGAAGGAGAGAAAGCCAGAAAAAGATGCCTGTCTTCAAAAACTCTCCTGCTCATTCGCCAGCCTGGCTGGGCTTGAGCCTCAGGCTACTGCAAGTGAACATCCAAGCTCACAAAGCAGTGCAGAGAAGTGATAAAGGAAGACCTTAAAGAGAAGAGCAGAAGTGCTGGTGGATGCAGCAGAAGCTGGGAAAAGCATTTGCAATGCCTGCCTGTCCTTCGCCAACTACAAGACCAAGATGACTGCCCTCCGATGTCCTGATGGATCTATCACATCTTCCAGAAGGGCAATGGAGAAGATTATCCATGACTTCTACTTGGATCTCTTCGATAGCCATGTCCACCTGCCCACATACTAAATTCCGCAGAATGGATACGTCATTCCCAACACTCTTCCTTCTGAAATTCGACATGCCATTTCGTCAGAAAAGAAGCGAACAGCACCCGACCCAGACAAGGTCAGATCCAAACATTTGAAGAATCTGCTTTCAGTACTCATCAATACAGTGACTCAGCTCTTCACACGCTACCTGTCTGAATGAAAGTTTCCATCCCAGATGAAAACCATCAGGACTGTACTACTGTACAAGAAGGGAGACAGCCACAACATTGGCAACTATTGCCCGATTTGCCTGTTGTCTGTTGTCTACAAGCTGTTCACTCAAGTCATCCTGAATAGGATTGGCAGAACACTAGATGAAGGACAACCATGTGAGCAAGCCGGGTTCCGCAAAGGATTCAGCACCATCGACCATATCCACATGATAACCAAGCTCATTGAGGTTTCTCAAGAGTTCAAGATGCCGCTCTGTGTAATGTTCATTGATTTAAAGAAGGCCTTTGATTCTTTTGAGACAGAAGCAGTCATCAAAGTCCTAGCTAAACAGGGCATTCAAACTTCAATACATCAGGATTCTCCGTGAGCTGTATTACGGATTCACTACCGGATCTCACCATTCTACAAGGAAGTGATCATGCATGTGAAGAGAGGGGTTCAGCAAATTAATACCGTTTCAATGAAGCTCTTCAGTGCCACTCTCGAGAATGCCATGCGATGACTGGAATGGGAAGGAATGGAAGTGAAGATAGACGGTTGGCAACTACCCCACTTCCACTTCGCTGGTGACATCGTTCTAATAGAACCAAACATTAGCCAAGCAGCAGAAATGTTGGCTGATCGACCGTGAGTGTGGAAAGGTCGGACTGTAGCTGTATCTCATGAAGACAATGTTCATGAGAAACATACTAGTTCGTGATGTTCCATTCTCTCTCAGCGGAACGAACATCTCTGAATGCAGCAGTTATGTGTACCTAGGTTAAGAATTCAACATGACAAATGACCTGGTACCTGAGTTGTGCAGGAAGAAAAGAGCAGCATGGAACACTTTCAAGAGCGTCGAAGAAATAGCTAAGAGGATGAAGAAACTCCGGCTCCGGGCACATCTCTTTGACTCCACCATTCTTCCTGCATTAACATACACCTCAGAGACCTGGGCCCTACAAAAACAGGATGAGAATGCTATTCGGGTCTCCCAAAGAGGAATCGAAAGAGCTATGCTTAGAGTAACCACTTCACTCAAGAGAGAGAAAGAGTCCAGATTTCCAACCTCCATCGATGATCGAGAATCAGGGACGCTGTCTGGTTTGCCAAGGCATCAAAAATCAGTTGGGCTGTACACATAATTCAATTTGGAGATGACTGCTGCACTAGAGCCATTACCAAATGGATTCCAGGGGACTACAAAAGATTTCATGACCACCCACCTATGAGATGGTCAAACTTCTTTGTCAAGACCCTGAATAAATGGTTTGAGGTTCTTTGTGTTCCTGGAGTGGGCAGACACCATTGGGCTACACTAGCACGCGACAGGGACACATGGAGACGTTACTGGCGCCCGCTTGAGCAAATCGATGAGTAATGGGATGTCACGTGATCAAGTGATGAAGTGATAAAGAGTGTTGAAGACACACAACGATTAATGTAATTCACATGAACTGGCCTTATACGAAATACTCAATGGATTTCTGTAAAAGGAAAACAAACCCCACTCAGAAGCAAAAGGATATCTAAGACACTTGAGAGTAATAATGGGACTATGAAAACCAGAAACAAGTGTTGTCAGGGAGAGATAGTGTGGAGGAAAAGAATCCTCATACCCTATTCGAAATATAAACTGACCCAACTTCTAGAATAAACTTTGTCTTCTATAATACTAAAAATAGCCATTCCAAGGACCCAGCAATTTCCAGCAATAAACCTTGGAAGAGGAAGAACGCAACCTCCCTCAGAGATGCCTCTGGACGCCAAAGTCACCATCTAGATAAAATTTTAATCCTAGCTGTATCACCCTATTTAAAATCTTAGAATTCCTGGAGTGGCCATGCGACATCTCATACTCCATACAAGGGCCTAATGGTGATACAACACTCTTTACACACTTTCCTCTAAAAAATTTTTTTGGATCATCTTTTGTAGATTATTCATAACAAACAATATAAAATAAATTGTATGTCCTGCTTTGGGGGCAGGCTTTGGGGATTGGTGTGGAATAATTCAAAGTCTGATGGTGGGAAGGTGTAATGGTGGTGGAAATGTTGTTGGGATATTGAAGTAATCAATTATTGTGAACGATTTTATAAAAAATAAATTAAGCTTTAAAAAAAGATCTGGAAACAAACAATAAAAAACCAAAGATATGAAAACAACCCATGTGCTAATAATAAATGAGTAGATAAAGATGCTATGACATACTTACTGAATGTAACACATTATGTATTTTTAGGAAAGATTGAATTTTATCATTTGTGACAATCTGGATGGAACTGGCAGGTATGATGCTAAGTAAATCAGAAGGGGAAAAATACCCCAAATACTGGGTAATCTGCCTCGTGTGAGCTAAAATTAAAAAACGAGACAAAGACAAGGCAAACTAAACAGAGCACCTGAGCTCTGGTCAGACTAAGGCTACCACAGGAGGAAGAAAAATGCATTATTTAATATTTTTTAAAGTTTTTAATTTCTATTTATTTACTGGTGACTGTAGGCCACACCGGCTGTGCTCAGGACTTACTTCTGGCTCTGCTCAGAGCTCACTCCTGATTATACACAGGGGACCATATGTGATGCTAGGGATAAAGCCTATTACTGCCACATGCAAAACAAGCATCTCTCCAGCCCCCTGACCAGTCCATCACAGTCTACTGAATCACCTCCGTCCTTTCAACTCTTTTTAGATAGTAATTTTGGCCTTAAGTGGAGGCTGAATATTTTAATTGCTTTATTAGTAAAATAATATTAGAAGCTTCATAGTATTTCAAACCTATACATATATATAACTGATTTTGATTTTTTTGTATTTTAATAGCTTTATTATAAAATATATCCACTGTTAATGTATTCACATATGTTTTTAAGTTTTGTTTTTCATATTTCACCTGTGTTTTAAAAAACTTCATGTGGTCAAAAAAGGCCTTTTAAAATTAAATTAAATTAATAGGTCTTGCTTTTATAGATTCTATAGCTTCATTGAACACATCTACAAATTTTCCTAACAAGTTTTTCCCTTTAATATTGCTGATTAATGGTTGGGCTGGAGCGATAGCACAGCGGTAGGGCGTTCGCCTTACAAGCGGCCAACATGGCCGACCTGAGTTCGATTCCTCCGCCCCTCTCGGAGAGCCCGGCAAGCTACCGAGAGTATTCGATATGCCAGACACAGTAACAACAAAGTCTCCAATGGAGACGTTACTGGGCCCGCTCGAGCTCGAGCAAATTGTTCCAGCAACATTTACTTTTAAACACCTTGTAATCTGAAATGACTATTTTATAGATAATAAACTTATACACAGAAAACTATTTTTGTAAGATGATCTTTATTTTAGTTCATTTTTTGGAATAATATTTTTTTATTTCCATATAAAGTCTAAATCTTAAGTAAGGTGCTTCCTGTTTACAATAGTCAGAACCTGGAAAAAAACCAAGTGCCCGAGAACAGATGACTGGTTAAAGAAACTTTGGTACATCTACACAATGGAATATTATGCAGCTGTTTAAAAAGATGAAGTCATGAAATTTGCATATAAGTGGATCAACATGGAGAGTATCATGCTAAGTGAAATGAGTCAAGAAAGTGAGAGACAGACATAAAGGACTGCACTCATTTGTGTAATACAAAGTAACATTATAGGAGACTAACACCTAAGGACAGATAAAATAAGGATAAGGAGGACTGCTCCATGGCTTGATAGCCAATCTCACACCCTGGGGGAAAAAGTTGCTCGGATGGAGAGAGAAGCACTAAATAAATGATGGTTGGAGAAATCGCTCAGGATAGTAGATGCTGAAATGTTGAAAGTAGACTATGGACCAAACATGATGGCTGCTTGTTACCTGTATTGCAAACCATAACACCCCAAAGGACAGAGAGAGTGAGAGGGATTGTGCCTGCCACAGATGCAGGAGATGGGAAGGGGTAGGGGAGCAGGGAGGGATACTGGGAACATTGGGGGTGAAGAACGGGCACTGGTGGAGGGATGAGTACTCAATCACTGTATAATTGAAATTTAAGCACGGAAGTTTGTAAGTCTGTAACTGTACCTTATGGTGATGCATTAAAAAATTTTTAAAAAATAGGAAAAAAAAATAAGTAATGTGCTTCAATATTTGTTGCTTTTTTCCCCAAAATGTTTTGAGCATTTATGCAGCTTTATTATTCTACTTTTTCAAATTTAAGGGGGAAAACATATTTATTAATTTCCTCAAATATTCACGATCATGATCACGACTATCCTGTTGTTCGTCGATTGCCGCGAGCAGGCCCCAGTAACGTCTCCTTCATCCTAGCGCTGAGATTTTTAAAATAGTGCCATATTCAAGGCTCAAATATTATGAGTAAATTTTAATTACTTGAATTTTCCAGCTGAGAATATGTTTTGCCTGTCTACATCTTTGATTTCTCCTTTTATTTAAGGCACCAAAATGTTTGAAAGGTTTTTTCTTGATACTACATATATTCATTTAATATTTATTAAGTTAATATTTTGTTACTTATTATAGGAATAAAAATGTCTGAACTGGAAAGACAATACAGAAGGTAAGATATTTGGCTTCAATGCAGCTGTTGATTGGCATACAAAGACACTGGATCACCACTACCACCAAAATGCTAATAATTTTGAAACATTACTGGATGCAAATTTTATTTTTAAAATTTCCCTCACAAGTGACAATATTGTTTATTTCCTTATTTATTGCTTTTGAGACCATACTTGGCAGTGCTCATAGCTTTCTCCTGGCTCTAAGCTCAGGAATCACCCCTGACAGGGCTTGGATACTAGACGTGGTCCCAGGGACTGAACATGGGTCAGCCACATACAAACTAAGTGCCTACCCACTGTATTATATTTCTGGCCCACAAGTGACAATACTGCACTATATCTATGATTTATTATGTGGTTGAATGTTGTATCACTAAACAGAATATTTAGATTTATATTGAATTAAAAAAACTTATTTTTATTATTCGGAATAATAAAATATTTTAAAGTAATTAAATAATATTTTCAAAAAGAACTGGTAGGGCATAAAATTGTGGACTCAGTTTGTTTAAAGGAAAGATGGCATAGGGGAATAAACAAGCTTCAGATTAAGTATTACTAGGTACAACATTCTATATTATATCTATAAATGATATCTATCATAATATCTATATAATATTGTGGAAAACATGATATCTTCCATGTAATTGAAAATTCACAATCTTTTAATTTGTCATATCTCTAAAATGAGCTCTTGTTAGCTTCAAACTCTTCTCAAGATAAGGTACAACACCTTACAATACACTCTGGAAAGGAGCATCTGTTTAAGAGATGGACTTTCAGCACATGTGACTATTAAGACCTAGAGCACAGCACTGACTTCCTTTTCCATTTCATTATGCAAGAGGTGATAGGCAATTCATATGGAAAAGTTTATCAAAAAGAAGAATCATGCACTCTTCAGAGATCATTATCATTTGTTTACTACAGAGGTTGGTGTGGTCTAAACTGCTGGAGAGAAATCTTTAGATTCAAGGTGTGGGTAAAAATAAAATAGGGTTAGTATGTACAGTGACGAATCGAGTCGTAGATCCCTCCCTGACTGGAGTCATTGCAGAGCTCCGAGACTAACTAATGGTATAAATGCTAGAAAAACCTTACATTCAGGCTTCTCTTCTGCTACATGAGGACATAAATCACATGCCTTTGAAGGAAAGAAGGGAGTAGGTAACTGGCATCTGTGTT
Organism: Sorex fumeus; assembly: GCF_029834395.1. Classification (NCBI taxonomy): domain Eukaryota; kingdom Metazoa; phylum Chordata; class Mammalia; order Eulipotyphla; family Soricidae; genus Sorex; species Sorex fumeus. The sequence continues at coordinate 27,782,293 of NW_026606090.1, read as the reverse complement.
TATTCACATTTACCTGTGATCTTGAGTCTTGTATCTGCCTCCTCATTGACTGTTTTTTTGTGCAAAACACAAACCACACCAGATTTCTGCCCGTCTTCAAACGCCACTGCCCGTGGCGTACCAAATATGCCAAATACCACTAACAATGATGGGTCTCATTCTCCTAAAGAGCCTTGAATATAATCTCAGGGTTAGGATGAAAGAGACGTTACTGGGGCCTGCTCGAGGCAATCGACGAATAACAGGATGATGAAATGATGAAATGAAATGAAATTCAAATGTGGACTAATCTGGTGTTCTAGGCCCACCGCATACACACATACTAAGAAAAACACTGTCAGTATGCCCATAATTTTTTTTCCAAAAATAATACTAAAAGATAAAGAGGAAAATTGGTATCATTAGCTCTCGAGATACTAATCTATTTTAATAATTAACGCTGGGAAATCTCATGAAGTTTCTTAGATAATTTAATCATCAAGTCATCATGATACTTTCAGAAATATATCCAGAACTCCGAGGAGGGCATTTTTCCAAATTTCTTCTCTAATACTTAGAATATAAAAATATTCAAAATGAAGAAAAACAATTCTTGAAATCTGAGCTAATACCTTCATTCCATAATTTAGGAGAGTGACATGATTGACTCTGCTGGGAAAGCTTTCAGAGTCCTGATCTGGGGCTCTTTCACACACACCCTCCCCCACTCATATCGGTGCCCTTGGCAGGAAACATGATGGAGAAGGCAATCAAGGAAAGTGGCTATTAAAAGCTCACAGGCTTACTAGAGAGAGAAAAATGACTTTTGCTAAAAGCTAAATCTCTAAATATCCCTGAAACCATTTCCCTCCTGACCTATATGTGTGGCCCTGTATATGCATATTCACATTTTTCTACTGATTTTTTTTGGTAATAATCTATATATGCATTTAAATTTAACACTTAGTGAGCACTTTAATTGCTCTCTTATACAAGAAATCACAAGAGCAATTTTGGCATTTTGCCATTCCTTGGGATTTCTTCAATTGGAGAATAACTTAGCAGGACAGAAGCCAATGCCAAATTGTCCTGCTTAATTTGAACATTTGCTTGGCTAAACTAACCTGGAAACTGTTCTCTGGCTACCCCTCACCTGAATAGTAAGACTCTTGTCAGATCCTATTTCTTCAGAATCTTTATAAATTTAACCTGAAATTGCTAGAGGATTAGCTAGAATCTCCTAGCTAATTTCAGCATTTCCAGGAGTATTTCTCTGTCAGTTCTTCATTTTTCTCTTTTGTTCTATTCAGTGACATGAGAAAAATGGTCATTTTTTCCCTTTCTGCAGCCAAGTAGAAGGTTGTATGTCCCTATGAATCAATAAAAAGTTTGTTACCTTTTAGTGCTAGTATATTTGTAGTTATTTTCTGAGAATTAAGGGTGTTGTTAATGAATACTGTTCTCTGCCACCTCCAAGTCAAGAAAGAATTCAGTTGTCCATTATCACAAAACTGAAATGACAACAGAAAATAGAATTTTTGTAACACATTAAAATTATCCTGGGAGGTGGTGTTACTCAATAGACCATACAGGAGGCTCTGAGTTTGATCCCTGGCTCTCTCTGCATCCCCTGATCACTGCTAGTTGTGGACCTAGTCCCCAAGCACTACTGGATGTGACCCCTGTAACAGTGACACAAAAATAAAATTGCACAGGGAATTGTTCTAATGGATTGGATCCTCCGGAAGTCTTGGGTTAGATGCCCCATATGTTCAGGAATAGGAAGGTTTCCATCTTTTCACACCAGGAATGTGAGTTTATAGTTTCACTGCGCACCAGTAAGAAGTGCAATGAACAGCTGGAATACTTGCAACTTGGTTTAGCCTAAAGGGATGAGCTCTTTTTAATCACCGTTTAAAAATACCTCCTCAGTGTTCTACCAAAAAAAAGTAACCAAATTGCAAGAATTGCATTTAAATATTGAAAAGGGAGTCATGGGTGAATAGGGCCTGTAGGATGGCATAGCTTTGTCCTTTCTCCCTTTCTCCACAAGGAGCTTAGGTTTATCGGGTTACCCCCATCACAGTGCTCCCAAGTCACTCCCATTCCTTCATTTATCTGTAACTACTTCTCTATGCTCTCTTCCCCAATCAGTTAATCAGCTTTTTTCCCCCTAATCAGTGTCTGTTCACTTGCAAGGTCAGATCCTTCTAGGACAGTGAAATTGTATTGTAAGTTAATATTGCCTTTCTCCTCTCCTTATGTCTTTTGAGTAATTTACTTTAAGTCAATGTCCTTTTTGTATGGATACAGGAAGACCGTGAACATTATGCTTTGTAATTTAGGATTTGATTGGCTTTGAATATTATTCACTCCCAGGCATCTGCTTTCTCGATTTAAGTCTCAGTTGCCCTTAGTTCCTAACACCCCAAAAGCAGGGTCCCGACGAGGGACTGAACGGACCCAGGGCAAGCGGTGAGCTACCCTGGCATCAAAATGGGCCAGGCCAAAGTGCCACGATTCTTAACTATAAGTTAAGTTTTGATCATAGACAAATGCTGTCATGATCCAAAAGCAATGATGAAACTAGGACCCTGCTAGGGATAGGAAAGACTATCTGGCCTGAGCACGGTAATCTAAGATTAAGATGGCCTTAGGAGAGAAATCCTATAAGTTTAAGGTATTTCTCACTGTATCCATACAAAAAGATTTATATTATGTATGCTTATATGTTTGTTGGACAAAGAGAGGAGAAACACACCCAGGGGATTCCGTTCTAGGGTGGGTCGTCCTGCTGAGAGAGTATCTGTCCTAAAAGCTGCTTTCCCCAAGGGAAAAAACTTTACCCCTAATGATTGTGACCACACCTATGTGTAATTGTTACCCCAGCCCCTCATACTTTGGGATTTAACTGAAGAGTGTGCTGGGGGATCAGACTCCAGAGAAGGAGGAGAAAGGGATCAGTATCCAGGCTCCAGAGTCAGAAGGAGAATGAAGGGGGATTGAGGAGGAGAATGAAGTAGCATGGGGGAGGAAGAAGCAGGAGGAGGCAGAGGAGAGAGACAGGAGTGGATGGAGAGAGGATTGGAATAAACTATAACTAAGACCAACCAGCCTGGCCCTCGTTCCTTCCTTCGCCTGCCCATTGCCATCGATCTCCCCAGGGTGGGGGAAACGTCAGACTACAGACTACGGAAGCTGACAGCAGGAGAGATAGACCGCCACTGCTGAGTCTTTTTTGAGTTTTCAAGGGCCAAACCCTCAGGCAAGTTGCTAATATGATTAGGGAATCCAAGATTCCTGATAAGAGCTACTGGCTTCTTTATGTTGGAAACACAGGTTTGGTTCACAGGTCAACAAAGTTAGGAAGTCATTTGTTTGAGGGAGCTTCTCTCTACAGATATGCCTCAACCATTTCCATGAGAGTTAAAGCTTTACCTTCTCAGTTCCTGTCAAGTGGTAATCTAGGATAGGAAATCTGGAACTCTGCGTTTTGTGTTGACAAGGTATCTGTCACTGTCACTGTCCCTGTCCTCCCGTTGTTCATCGATTTGCTCAAGTGGGTCCAGTAACATTGTGAGACTTGTCACTGTTTTTTGCATATTGAATGTTGTTGGTAGCTTGCCAGGATTTGCTGTGTGGGAGTGAATACTCTCGGTAGCTTACAGGGCTCTTCGAGAGGGGCGGAGGAATTGAACTTGGGTCGGCCATGTTGACTGCATGCAAGGCAAACACCCTACCCGCTGTGCTATCGCTCCAGCTTGTTGACAAGGCATAAAATACAGAAATAGCTTGCCCTCATTCTGAAACAGTTCCTGAATATTGGAGATGTTATAAGTTTTACCCACAGGTATGGAAAATAGATTATAGCAAGAAGGAAGGTGACCTTGTGGATCTAGCATGCAGGTCTTTTCCTGCTCATTCCATGTCAGTTTGCTTTTGTTCTGTGGTCTCCTTTTCCACCATCACCCAATCCTAGTCACTTGTGACTTCTGTGACTGCAGAGGTGGGTAGGATCAGCTTGCAAATTCACCAGCTTAGTGACTGCATTTTGTATAGCAACTGACTTAAGTAATTGTTTTACTACCCAACCTTATTACTTATTAACATGGGAAGCTGGCATTTGTTAGCTCGTAAATTCTGTTCCTTTCTTGTAAATCTAAATGGCTACTACTATGGTGATGGTACAAAAGTGATTTCCCAGAGGGGAGACAATAGAAAGAAACTCTTCCTTCAACAGGGAGAATATATTAACTTTTAACTGCTTGCAAATATCGTCACAGCAGACAATCACCCCCCAGTTCTTCTCCACTGAGCTGCTAGGACAAGACTGAGGTGAATATAGGGTTTCATGCCCAAAGACCAAAAAGAGATTGATAATAGCTTGTTTACATCGATACTTATGAATCCAAATACTTAGATATTTTAAATACACTGTTGCATTTGAAAATTCCCATAGTGGGAGCTGAAGTGATAATATAATGGGTAGAGCATAAACTTGCACATTGCCAACTTGGGTTTGATCCCCCATATGGCACCCAAAACATGCCAGAGTGATCCCTCAGCAAAGAGCCAAGAGTAAACCTTGAGTACTTCTGGTGTGCCCCCCCATTCTCCCCCCCCAATCCCTATGGTAGCCCTGAAGATAGATATTATTAGTCATGATTCTGCAGACTAAAAATGTGAGGACTATAAAGGGAAACATTTACTTAGCAGTATACTAAAAGGAAGAGCTAACAGTGGACATGAGATCTTGGACCACAGATCTGTCTATATCACTATCACACTCTGATCAAGACTCCAGTTGGACAATTGATGTGATAAAAATGAAGGAACAGCTGGTAGAAGAGCACTGGTATACCGCCTGTAGGTGAAATGACCCACATTCAAGTCACAGATTGTGACACTTAGACTGGACGTCTTGGGAAAGTCATCTATGCTAGTGATTTCCACATATTCATCAAAACAGGCAGAGTGATTGGATCCTTTTCCCTCTACAATCTTTTTCAGTTTTAACTTTCTAAACTTGTGCTGTAACTGAGCCAAGGTCAAAAAAATAGATCAGCAGACAGTGAGTTCAATGTTGATATCACAGCATAAGCTGGACTACTACCATAAACTCACAAAGCACAACTCCTAGACTGTACTATAAAAGAGCTTTTGAAGAGCTTTAATTAAACCTTCATAAAAGGTATTAAAGAATAAAAATTAAACAAATATGAATCACACATAACTCCAAACATTTCAAACAAGTCAGTCTAAATGTTTTGAATATATATTTCCAAACCATAAAAAATATGTAATGTTATGCTCTCTGCCTTTTCTTCTTATATGCTGCATTTTCCCTATTAACATTCTGCAATATAAAATACAACTATAATAAATATATATTTAAGTGAATGAATGTAAAATAATTGGGGTAAACTCTGCTTTCTTATTTCCACAAAGTATTTCCAAAGTTCTGTTGTTATTAGTAACTTAGATATTCTTCGGGCTTTCAACTATTGATATATACTGTCTTCATTGGAGAATAGAACATAAGAAATGATAGTCTAAACACCATGTACTCTAAAAATGATTTTAGAAATATATTATTAAGTCCTTTGCAGAAATGTTCCTTTCCATTTTTGTCAGAACTATGAGATGTTAGATTTCTCTGTGGGACTCATTAGCTCTTAATATTTAAACAAATACTTTAGTAAGTCTTCAAGTCAGGAAAATATGATGGAAGCACACAGACTACCTGTAGGATAATATTGTTTTGTCCTTCCTGCATAGCCTCCGGTGCTTAGGTTTATTGGGTTACTCCCATCACCATGCTCCCATTCCTCTGTGTTTATTTGTAACTTCTTTCTTTGTGCTCTGTTGACTTGTAAATATTATTTTTCTCTTCTCCTTAAGTCCTTGGCATAGTTAATTCAGAGCAATGTTCTTTTTGTATGGACACAAGAAGACAGTAAATGCTATGCTTTTGTAATGTGGGAGTCAGTTGACTCTAAATGACATTTTCCTCCTGGGTATCTGTTCTCTCAACTTATGCCTCAGCTGCCCTTACTTCCTAGTACCCCCAAAAGCAGCGTCCTGATGAGGGACTGGATGGACCCACGGCAAGCTGTGAGCTATGTGCTACCCTGGCATCGATATGGGCCTGGCCAAAGTGCCTAATGCTTAACTATACGTTAAGAGGTTGGCCATGGACAAATGCTGTCATGATCTAAAAAGTAATAACTATGGTGCTGCCAGCAGGTCAATCTGTACCTGTGAGGCAAGTGCATCAGCAGCCTGATGGCACTGTCAGACTTTCAGTTACTCCAAAATTGCTGCTGTGCCTTTGGCCAGACACCAAAAACTTGGGGCAAAGTTTACCAAGAAAGTAAACGGCCAAAAGTTAGGTATGTGGGAGACACACCCATAAACCACCTCTGGCTCAGCTATATAATTGGAGGCATGGCCTCTCTGGCTCCTTATCGAACTGCTTAATGGCCATGATCCCAGAGAATCAGAAACAAATCTCAAAACACAAAGGCTTTTGGCAGAAATGTGTCCTGCTCCTGCAGTAGGTTACTGGGGCTGGAACACTCCAGGTGGGAATAGGTTTCCTGTCTTGGCCAGTTTCCCTTGGTGGCCCAGTGATCGGCATCCTCCAGAGGCCACTGGACAGTCAGGTTTGGGCCTGCAGTAATGAGACACGCAGGGCCTCACCAGATGGTGGTGGAACCGGCCCTTTCCTCCCCATCCCAGTGAGACCTCTAGTCGCCGCCTACAAATGGCCTCTCTGGCTCCTGATCAAGCTGATTAATGGCTATGATCCCAGAGACTCAGAAACAAATCTCGAAACCCAGCGGCTTTCGGAAGAAATGCATCTGGACCACATACATGGCCATGGCTCCAGAGGCCAAAGGACTTAATCCAGAGCCCGGCAGCTTGTGGTAGAAAAGTGAATGGACCATACGTTAAACTATGGAGCCATCCCTCCCTGGGAGGGAAAGGGTGTTGCTCCCTTCCGCCTTTCTCCCCCCGGTAGCAAGGTGGCCACTGCCTCAGAGATTATTGGAAAGCCAGGTATGAGCCGGCGGTGACGGGGCAACTGCAGTCTCATGGGAAGGGGGACGGTACCGGCTCATCCTTCACGCCCTACCGAGGTCACGAGTTGCCCCCCCACAAGTGGCACTCCGGCACAGGCTTGGCTCCAGAGGCAAAAGGACTTAATCCAGAGCTCGGCAGCTTGCAGCAGAAAAGTGAATGGACCATGTGTTAAACTATGGCGCCATGCCTCCCCAGGAGGTAAAGGGTGTTGCTCCCTTCCGCCTTTCCCCCTATCCCCAGCAGCAAGGTGGCCGCCGTCTCAGAGCTTATAGGAAAGCCAGGTATGAGCCAGTGGTGACAGGGCAACTGCAGTCTCATGGGAAGGGCAGTAGTACCGGCTTGTCCTTCAAGCCCTACTGAGGTCCTGAATTGCCCCCCATGAGCGGCTCTCTGGCACAAATAACATCAGACGCACAGAAACCAATCTCATAATTATCTGGCTCTTTGCAGAAATCCAAAATCATTATATGATTCTCATAACCAGCTATAGAAAACAAAGTATTTCACAATGCCTTTTCAGCAATTCTGATTGTTGGGGAGGAAATTCTAAACAATAATGGTGCATCTTTTGTCAAAATACTGAATGTAATCAATATAGAGAAGAGTTAAGTGGAAATTATCTGCCTCACAGGCATTGGGAGGGGTGGGAGGGGGGTATATTGGGGTTCTCAGTGGGGAAAAATGAGTACTGGTGAAGGGAGAGGTATCTGATCATTGTATGACTGAGACTTAAACCTGAAAGCTTAGTAACTTCTCCCACAGTGATTCAATAAATAAATATAAGACAAAAAATAAATAAATAGATAAAACTATGAAAAAAAAGGTAAGGTGGAGTTCATGCCCAATTCAATCAATTCAATCAGCTAATCAGTGGCTGAATAAATAACAGTACTACATTAAAAAAAAAGTAATATCTAGATTTAGACCCTGCTAGGGTTCACGGTCACAGTCCTCCCGTTGTTCATCGATTTGTTTGAGCGGGCCCAGTAACATCTCCATCATGAGACTTGTTGTTACTGTGTTTGGCATATTGAATACATCACAGGGAGCTTGCCAGTGCAGGTGAGATACTCTGGGTAGCTTGCTGGGCTCTCCGAGAGGGGCGGAGGAATCGAACTCTGGTCAGCCACTTTGGCTGCTTGTAAGGCAAATATGCCTTACCCGCTGTGCTATCGCTCCCTGCTAAGGTTAAGAATGATTAATCTGGCCTGAGTGCTCTAGTCTGAGTCTGTGGCAAGACGTTCCCCAGAAAGCTACTCTACAAGCCTCAATGTATTTCTTACTGTGTCCATACAAAAATAACTAATATTAAGATGTTGATTGAGTTATTGGACCTAGGAAAGGAGAAAAACACCTTCAGAGGTATTTTGCCCTTGGGCAGTCAGGTAGGGCTTTGGAATACCCCTAGGTGGTGTTTCTGCTCTTGAGCCTGCTGGGCAGCCAGGAAGGGCTTTCTTATGTTGATTTTGCTGCCTGACTGGGTGTAGCCCAGCCCAGAATGCTGGAGTGAAGAGAGACAAGAGAGTTGGAGAGAGACAGGAGCAGGCACGTGGAGAGAGAGAGAGAGAGTTGTGAGATGGAGTGCAGAGAGATGAGCGGATGAGACAGGAGGAGCCGGGAATGAGGGGCAGTGTGAGATTAGAACGGGAGGTTCAGAGAGACTGGAACAGGTACGTGGGGAGAATGGACTAAACAGCAACTGATCAATCAACCAGCTTGACCCTTGTTTCCTCATCCGTCTGCCCCATGGCCTGGGCTGCCCAGGTTGGGGTCGCAGCCCGAGACCCCCAAACGCGGGCGGCCTTGGGCAGAACAGCTGGGGCCTTCCCTGGCTGCCTCCAGAGATCAAACAACTACCTGCACAGAATTGTGACATTTAACAACTAATAACTTCTCTGCTTCTGGAAAATGCAATCTGTGGACCTGTCTGTAAAGTCACAGGTAATATACGAAAAGAAGTAGAACAAGTCCTGAGTGGAGAGCTTGGAGTAAGCCCTGAGCATCTCTGGGTGGGACTCCAAACCCAAAATAAATAAGTATTTGTAGCACTGTAGCACTGTCCTTCCATTGTTCATCGATTTGCTTGAGCGGGCACCAGTTCTCCATTGTTACCATTGTTACCGTTTTTGGCATATTGAATATATCATGGGGAGCTTGCCAGGCTCTGCCGTGAGGGTGGGGTACTCTTGGTAGCTTGCTGGGCTCTCGGAGAGGGACAGAGGAATCAAACCTTGGTCGGCCACTTGCAAGGCAAACGCCAGACCCACCGTGCTATTGCTCCAGCACCTAAAAATATATATATAAATAAATGAAAAAATGTTTGCACAATATTTGTTTTTGGAAGTCACATCTGCCAGTTGTCAGGACTTACTCCTGGTTCTGTGCATATGAAATTTTCCTGGTTGGGCCTGGAGCACCATCTGTGGCACTGGAAATCAAACTGTAGTCAGTCTCTTGCAAAACAAGTCCATTATTCCTCTACAATATCTCTTGGCCCTGAAAGAAAATTTAAGTATCATTATTATTCTTAAATTAAAAGATTTTTTTATTATATTTTATTACATATTTGCCATGTGTTTTTTTTCTCAACTCTGTATACAAATGCTTTTTTTTTTTGGCAGGGTTGTGGGGATAACTCTCTAGCAGTGCTCAAGGGACCGAGAACCTTTCCTGATGGTACTTGGGTGGGCAGCATGGGTATAATGGGTCAGGGCTGGTTCTTCACCTGGCAATGTGGTGCTATTCACGTGTGGAGGGCTTGGGGGGGGCACTAGAGCCACACCTGGGGGACCCAGTGGTAAGAACTGAACTTAGGACATGTTGCTCCAGACATGTGCTCTGGTCCATTAATTGACAACACCATTTACCTAATTTTCCCAATTTTATAGTCAATGAGTTTTCTTTTATTTTCCTTACAAAAATATTATCCCTCTGCCTTTCTCCTACTGCAAATAATTACCACATTTTCAACTGAGAAATTGAAAGGAGAGGATATGTTTCAGCTCTAAGGTTCCATCTAGGTTTCTTCATTTTTCCTTCATTCATTCTAAGAAAACTTTTTTTTTTGTCTACTATTTGTTCTCTTTTGGTGGTTTATCCATTTCAATTCTCATTTCTTCATGTTCAACCCAAATGAATTTAAATAAAAGTACATCTTGTGAATGCATGCAGGTATTTGAAAACAGAATATCAAGTCAATGACAAGATCCAGCATTTACATGTTTATCTCCATTTGTCTTGTGTGGTCAGTTCATACCTTTGCTTTTAACTATATCTCTCTGCTTCCTAATTGAGGAAACAATGGTGTTAGACGTGTCCCAGGATTTCTCTCCCTCTTAGGCAATACCTTGTAGAACCCTTCCCTACAATATGTTCAGTTTATCTAAGTACAATGGAATTTTACTTCTGTGTCTGTTTACACTGTTACACTGTTAAAGTTGAAGAGATTCTGCAGACACAATTTGGTCTCAAATCATATGATTTGGTTTTAATAAAAAAGGGAATTATCTTAAGTGGTCATGGTGATCAGTAAGAACTCTTAAAAGAAACAACATAGTGGGGACAGGATTCTTTTTAAAATTAATATATATATATTTTAATGAATCATCATGAGGTACATTTACAGACTACAAACTTTCATGCATATGGTATAATCTCTGGACATCCAGGGAAGCTCCCAGCGGCTCTCTCCCTCGCCGCCCGGGTAGGGTGATCTCTGGGCTTTTAGCCCAGCCAGGGCGACCCAGGCCATGGGGCAGACAGAAGAGGAAACGATGGCCAAGAAGGTTGATTGATCAGTTGCCGTTTATTCCATTCTCCCCATCCATCTATTCCAGTCTCTCTAAGCCCCCCATTCTAGCCTCATGCTGTTCATCATTCCCGTTTCCTCCTGTCTCTCCTGCTCATCTCTCTGCGTTCCATCTTGATGCCCTGTTCTCTCTATCCTCTCCTCCAACTCTCTCGTTTCTCCACCCCCAGCACTCTGGGCCAAAGCTATACCCAGGCTGGTATCAAGGTATCAAAATCAATATAAGAAAGCCCTTCCTGACTGCCCATCAGGCTCAAGCGTGGAAACACCACCTAGGGGTGTTCCTCTTTTCCTTAGTTTTTAATTAACATCTTAATTAACACCTTAATTTTACTTCTTAATATTAGTTATTATTGAATGGATACAGTAAGAGATATATTGAGGCTTGTAGGGTGGCTCTCCTGGGAACATCTTGCCACAGACTCAGACTAAAGTGTTCAGGCCAGATTAATCTTTCCTTACCCTAGCAGGCTCTGAATCTAGTTATTATTTTTTTGGATCATGACAGAATTTGTCCATGAAAAAGCTCTTAAATTATAGTTAAACATTTTGGCACTTTGGCCAGGCCCATTTCCATGCCAGGGTAGCACATAGCTCACGGCTTGCCGTGGGTCCATCCAGCACCTCATCAGGACCCTGCTTTGGGGGTACTAGGAAGTAAGGGCAACTGAAGTTTAAGTCGAGAGAACAGATGTCCAGGAGGTAAATATCATTCAGAGTCAATTGACTCCCACATTACAAAAGCATAGCATTTACTGTCTTCTTGTGTCCATACAAAAAGAACATTGCTCTGAATTAACTATGCAAAGGACTTAAGGATTGATCAGTTGCCATTTATTCCATTCTTACAATATTTCAAACAATATTTACAAGTCAACAGAGCACAAAGAAAGAAGTTACAAATAAACACAGAGGAATGGGATCACTATGATGGGAGTAACCCAATAAACTTAAGCTCCCTGCGTCAAGGCAGAAAGGACAAACCAATGTTATCCTACACTTACGCCTCAGTCATACAATGATGGAACACCCATCCCTCCACCAGTGCCCATTCTCCACCACCAATGTTCCCAGTATACCTTCCCCCTCCTCCTCTGTGGCAGGCAGATTCCTCTTTACTCTCTCTCTCTCTCTCTCTCTCTCTCTCTCTCTCTCTTTGGGTGTATGGTTTGCAATATAGGCGTTAAGTGGCCATCATGTTCAGTCTATAGTCTGCCTTCAGCACACATCCCCCATGCTGAGCTGGCCCACCAAGCACCCCATACTTGGTGGTCCCTTCTTTATCTGAGCTAGCTTTCCCCCCAATCATGTGAGGCCGGCTTTCAAGCAGTGGAGCAGACCTCCTGGTCCTTCTGTCCACTATCCTTGGGTGTTGTTCTCCCATTCTGTTACTTTATATTCCACAAATGAGTACAGTCCTTCTATGTCTGTCCCTCTCTTTCTGGTTCCATGAAGAAAGTGATTTTCCTATTGACCTCGAAGAAGGAGGCTACCATATTGTAAGAGTCACATGAAAGGGAACTGGGAAAAGAAGCCTCTGGAAGCTGAGTGCACATTCATTGAGAGCCAGTTAGAGAGCAGCTACTTCAATTCTACTTCCCCAAAGGACTGAGTCCCAAAAGATTCTCTCAACAGCCATGCAAGTTTGATGAACCCCTGCACTTCATAAAGGAAGCTAGCTAGACTAATGTGTTGACTATACTCTTGGGGAATCCTAAGCTGAGAATTCAGTGAATATGTGCAATAACCACTGATCCATGGAATACGTATGTTACTACTTTTATTCTGTGCTCTCAGACTTCTTCTGCATGCTTTGCTAATGCACTTACCTTGTTTTTGTGTTCATCTGTTTATATCATGGTCTTTCTAAGGATGTAAGTTCCAAGAGAACAGAGTGTTTTCTTCACTTTGTCCTCTGAGCCCAAAAGCGTTTTGGAGAATCATAAGTCAGACCCCAAAGTGTGAGGATAAGAATGAGTAGAACCACATGTTGCTGGAAGTCTCTTTCATAGAAAATGATGTAAACCATTAAGCAACTCAGAATCAGAATAGGCAGCCTCCCACTTCCCATCCTGTACTTCCTGAAGCCCCTGCAGTCATTCCCACAGTCCTCAGCTGCTGTCCTGTTGACCTACTGGCCGGGATCATAGATCCTGAAGTCTCTGGACTTTGTAATACCTCCTAATTCCACAATACTGAGATTCCAGTAAGTGCACACAAAATTAGATGGGTAAGTAATATAGAAACCAAATAAACTAAACAAACAAAAACCTGTCATACACAAAGCTCAGCTAGCAACATACAGCTTAATAAATCTTTAGACAAGGACTGAACAACCCCATGATCATATATAACAATTTTCACATAAGAATTTATTTTTCATACTTATTGATTTTGGGCTGGAGAGATAGCATAGTGGGTAGGGCATTTGCCTTGCATGTGGCCAACCAGGCCGACACAAGTTCGATTCTTCTGTCCCTCTTGGAGAGCCCAGCAAGCTACCTAGAATATCTTGCCCGCACTGCAAAGCCTGGCAAACTACCCGTGATGTATTCGATATGCCACAGTAACAAGTCTAAGAATGGAGATGGTACTGGACCCAATAGAGCCCTCCTGTTGATCATCGATTTGCTCGAGCGGGCCCAGTAACGTCTCCATTGGAGACTTTGTTGTTACTGTGTCTGGCATATCGAATACTCTCGGTAGCTTGCTGGGCTCTCCGAGAGGGGCGGAGGAATCGAACTCGGGTCGGCCATGTTGGCTGCGTGCAAGGCCAACGCCCTACCCGCTGTGCTATCGCTCCACCCAATAGAGCAAATTGATGAAACAATCAGAGGCCAGGGCTACAGTGCTATTGATTTTAATATTGGAGCTTTGTTATTTAATCAGTTTTATATATAGAATGGTATCAGCAGTTGTGTCTTTTTGTCTACATTAAAATAAAAAATTTAAAAAAATTAAGCATTCATATGACACAAAATATAAGATAGAGGGGCTGGAGTGATAGCACAGTGGATAGGGCATTTGCCTTGCATGTGGCCAACCCAGGTTCGATTCCCAGCATCCCATATGGTCCCCCGAGCACCACCAGGAGTAATACCTGAGTGTGTGAACCAGGAATAACCCCTGTGCATTGCCGGATGTGACTCACAAAGCTAAAAAAATTTTAAGATAGAAGTGGGTTTTTTACTTTTTTGGGGGGGTTTACTTTAGAGATAAACAATTTAATCAAGGGCTATAGCTCAGATATGCTTTGCATATAGAAAGTCCTGATTAGATATCTGACACCCTTACGAATAATAATAAAAATACCGGACTTCTCAGATCTCCTATGATTTTGGACATGTCACACGAGCTTTTCTGAGCCGCATTTTTCTCTTATTTGTTTAAGTTCTAAACTTTTTATTTTCATAAAACTTACAATTAGAATTTTACACATCTGAAAGAAAATAGTGGGGACCAGAGTGATAGTACAGTGGGGAGGGTTCTTGCCTTGCACATGGTTGACACAGATTCGATCTCCAGCATCCCATATGGTCCCCCAAATACCTGCAGGAATGACTCCTGAGTACAGAGCTGGAATAACCCCAGACCACTGCCAGGAGTGTCCCCCCAAATATTAGAGGAAGAAAAGAGACAAAAAGAAGTCCAACCTCTCCCAAAAGGAAGAAAAAGAAGGAAAATTTGTCAATAAAAGAGTTTAGGATATTCGCAAGTTGTAACAATGTGTCATATATTTGTAGAACTTTATTACTCAATGGAAAGAAAAATTATGAAAATACCATCAAAGTACCTTTCACCCAACAGAACTATTTATGATGACATCTTAATTCTTTCATTAATGGTGCTAACCATTCTTTACTCTGTTATGTGTTATCTGTTTTTGCATATATAGCAAAAGCTTCAGAGTTCTAAATGTAAAGGAAAAGCAAACACGAAATCAAGAGAGTTTAGTTTACAGCTACAGAAGCAAGGGCTGATGAGTCTGTTGTATTTATCTGGAACCAAAGTCAGTTTCATTTAGCTCATTCCTGTATGAAAATGAAAGTAATCAGCCCTAGTGCATGAAACCATTAGCTACTGTTTCAAAGAGCTGCATTTCAGAAGGGTCACAGAGAGCTGGCCAGCAGCAACAGGAATTTTACGAGTGATGTGAGTCGCATTTGCATATGATAATTAGTTTCTCTATAAATACAATTTGTTCTGCAGATTAACATTTTGTGTCCTCATTAGATAGCAAACATTTCCATATTAAACTCACAAAGCTGCCAGGGTTGGCTCTGCTTGCGTTGCATGATAGCATTAATACCTCTGTTTACACTGGTGCCAATTAGTAGTGCTAAGTGTTAGAAGAATAAAGGGAATCATTAATGCTATTAATATAAACAGTAATAATAATGCAAAGAAGCTTTCACAAACCTTGTTAACTTCAAAGATCATTAGCAGTAAAGTACCTCTGTGTAGTAAATGACTCTGTTCTTGGACACATAAAGTATCAACATCGTCTAGATGGCTTTGCTTTGAACACTGGCTCCTGGCTTGCAACTGAGTCTTTAATGATCTGGATGCTGTAGAGAGGAGCAGGTAATTTACACATTGTCTTTTTTTTTCTTTTTTGCTAAACACATTCGCCTTAGTAAGAATGTCAGCTGTATTCAACTAGATGGATAATCCAGTTGTCAACACGGATAAGTGAAGTTTCTAGAAACATAAACCAATTTCACTTCTGTATACAAGTTTTTTTTTGATGTACTTTATATGTACTTAGGTTCAGAAATTTTTAAAAAATATTATTAACTAAGGCAGAAAACTAAATGAAAACAATTTACTTTTGAACTTTAGGTTGTGATACAAGAAAATTATAATAAATACAGAATTTTGTGTTATTTCAGAATTCGGGGTAAATGATTAAAATGTTTTTTTTTTCCCCCATAGCTCTGCCATTACAAGCTGTATAATTTTGAAAAAGTTTCTGTCTTCTTTTCTCACCTGCAAAATGGGAAAACAAGTTAATTCAACAGCCCAGGATTATCATGAGGATTAAAAAGTTGCCCTAGAATTAATGCAATGCCTGGTGAGTCCATGATGCAGTTTCAGTAGATAGAAGTTATTGCTATCATTCTAATTTGTGAAACTCATTTTTCTAACCTGGGAAATGACAACACAGCATCTCTTAGCAAATTTATAAGAACTCCATGTAGTTTATACACTGCTATATGGCAGGTTCTTTTAACCACGGATTTCTTTTTTTAAATTTTTTTTTTATAGCACTGCACTGTCCTCCCATCGATTTGCTCGAGTGGGCACAAGTAATATCTCCATTGTGAGACTTGTTACTGTTTTTGGCACATCGAATATGTCACGGTTAGTTTTCCAGACTTTGCCTCGCGGGCGCGATACTCTCAATAGCTTGCTGGGCTCTCCGAGAGGGGCGGAGGAGTCAAACCTGGGTTGGCCCGGGTTAGCTGCATGCAAGGCAAGCGCCTGCCAGTGTGCTATCACTCCGTCCGATTTTTTAAAAACTTTTAATGTAGGAGTATTGCTATTTATTCAGCCATTGATTAGGCTGATTGGATTGGGCATGAACTCCATCTTACTTTTTTTTCCTTTTAATAAATTTATTTATTGAATCACCATAAGAGCAGTTACAAAGCTTTTGAGTTTAAGTCTTGGTAATACAATGATGGAACACCTGTCCCTTCACCCGTGCCCATTTTCCACCACCAAAAAAACCCCAGTATACCCCCCAGCGCACACTCTCCCCTTACCTGTTGGGCAGATGACTTCCACATTACTCTCTCTCTACTTCGATCACATTCAATATTTTGACACCAGACCCACCATTATTATTTGAGATTTTATCCCAACACTCAGATTTGCTGAAAGGGCAACTATAGACAATTTGTTTTCTATTGCTGATTATGAATAACATATGATGTCATGCGGCTGCAATAGTGGCCGCGTGATTTTGAAATTCCGAAATTTTAACAATTAAATCTGGAGGGGTTTCTGCCAAAACTTGCTGAGTTCTGAGATTTGTTCCTGAGTCTCTGGGATCATGGCTGTTAAGCAGCTTGATCAAGAGCCAGAGAGGTTGTTCGTGGGCAATGACCTGGAGTCCTGTTGGGGTGGGGAGGAAAGGGCTGGCTCCACCCACATCCCATGAGGCCCCACATATCTTGTCACTGTGGGCCCAAACCTGACTGTCCAGTGGCTTCTTGGGGATGGCGGCCACTGAGCCGCCAAGAGGAACAGGCCAAGGAATGAAACCTATTCCCCCCTGGGGTGGCCTGGCACCAGTAACCTAATGTGGGGATCAGATGCATTTCTGCCAAAAGCCAGTGGGTTCTGAGATTTGTTTCTGAGTTTATGGGATTATGGCTGTTAAGCATCTTGATCAGGAGCCAGAGAGGCCATTCGTGGGAGGCAACTCAGGGTCTCGTTGTGGCGGGGAGGAAAGGGCCAGCTCCACTCCCATCCCATGAGGCCCCATGTGTCTCATCATTGTGGGCCCAAACCTGACTGTCCAATAGCCTCTGGAGGATGGCAGCCACCGAGCTGCCAGGGGGATCAGGCAGAGAGATAGCACCCTCTCCCGTCTAGGGTGGCCCGGCGCTGGTTACCTACTGCGGGGAATGGACGTATTTCTGCCAAAAGCCGCTGGGTTCCAAGATTTGTTTCCGAGTCTCTGGGATCATGGCCATTAAGAAGTTTGATCAGGAATCTAGAGGTCTTGCCTCCAATTATATAGCTGAGCCAGAGGTGGTTGTGTGTGTCTCCCACACACCTAACTTTTGGCCATTTACTTTCTTGGTAAACTTTGCCACAAGTTGTTGGGGTCTGGCCAAAGACACAGCAGCAGTTTTGGGGTATCTAGAAGTCTGACAGTGCCATCAGGCTGCTGATGCACTTGCCTCACAGGTACAGATTGACCTGCTGGTGGCACCATACCCCAGTAACTACAGATTTCTTACAGGACTCAAAATTTAGAACTAACTAAGTGTGTTGTTGATCTGGAACAAGTGAAGTGGGCAAATCAGGAATATGAAAATGCTGTTTTGTCTCACTTAATCACACTTAACTTGTCTCACTTAAGAAAATTATTGCCTCCAAACAAAATTCAGCCTGGTAGTTGGGTATTACTGAAAACTTGGAAGACTGGGTCTCTTCCAGAGCAACTGTTTCCTAAGAGGAATGGACCTTCCCAGGCTACCCTGAGCTCACCCACAACTGTGAAACCTAATGGAATTTCCCACTGGGTTCATCTTTCCAGGATAAAATCAATTCTATACACATCAAGCAGGGATGATACTCCAACAGAGAGTGAATCATCCTATCCCTGTGAACCCACTGAGAACCTAAAACTTCTTTTAAGAAAAATCATGCAATACTTCTTGTGTAAAAGTTAAGTGTCGTGTCTTTTTTAATTTAAAACTTCATATAATAATTATTGGTATGCAGCTAACATAAACAAGGTCTGACAGATTTCTGGGTGAGGCTACAAGTATGAAAAGAAAGAAATCAAAGTGCATGCTGGGTATGTGGCCTTATGCCCCCATGCATTTCTCAAGCTTTAAGAGAGCATTAGCTTGGGGGCTGGGCAGATCATGCAGTGGGTAAGGTAATTGCCTTCATGTGATTGATCTGGGTTCAATCCCCTTGCACCAATACAGATGGTCACTAAACTTGTCAGAAATAATCCCTGAGCACAGAGCCAGGAGTAAGCACTGAGCACCGGCAGGTGTAGCACAAACCACTCCCATCCCCTCCTCCATTAGAAAATAAAACATTTGCACAGTACTATATAGCTGTTAGAAAAGACGAAGTCACGAAATTTACATACAAGTGGTACTACATGGAAAGTATCACGTTAAGCAAATGACTCAGAAAGAAAGGGATTTACACAGAAAGATTGCATTCATCTGGGGAACATAAAGTAACAAAATAGGAAACTAACACCCAAGAATGGCCGAGATTAGTACCAGGAATTTTACTCCATGACTTGGAGGCCAAACACACATACTAGGGGAAAAAGTAGCTCAGATAAAGAGGGGAACACCAAATAAAGGTGTTGGGAGGATCCTCCCAGGATGGGAGAAGCATGCTGAAAGTAGACTATAGACCAAACATGATTGCCACTCAATGTTTCTTTTGCAAACCACAACACCCAAAAGGAGAGAGAGATAACAGAGGGGAATGCCCTGCCACAGAGACAGGGTGGGATGGAGGGGATGGGGGGGTGGGAGGGATACTGGGATCCGTGGTGGTGGGAAATGGGCACTGGTGGAGGGACGGGTATCTGATCATTGCATAATTGAAACCCAAGCACAAAAATGTGTAAGTCTGCAACTGTACCTCATGATGTCTCACTATTAAAAATTTTTTAATAAAAAAAAAATAAAAGAAAACATTAGCTTGGATTGTAGCGTTGGCAAAAGATTTTTGTGATCTTGATTTTTTTTATTCTCACTGTTCCCTTTTCCCAAGTTTACTGCATGTTCTTGGTGTGGGGTAGGGGTGTGGGGGGGGCATAGATTGTGGTGGGTCTATGCCCTAAACATTCCTTCTTTGTAATGCTGAGTCATGGATCTTGAAGGACAACTGTTGTATGCTATTTACTGTTTTCTTTACGAAACTCTTCATCCTTGTCATAGAAAGCTACCACTGTTCCACTCTTGTTTGCATTGCCAAGAGAAAATATACATGACTCTCAAGATGGAATTTTTGCTATATATTTGTAAGTATATAAAAACAGGGCTATTTAATATACCATTAAGAAAGTTTATAAAAATATCTGAAGGATTGTCTGACACAAATAAAAATTAATTTTCTCCTGAAAACCAAGAAAATGGTTTGAGGCTATAAAACAACAACAGCAACAGCAACAACAACAGCAACAAAACAGAGACAAGTGTTCTGGGAGAATTGAACTCCCTGTTTCTGGAGGCAAAGGCTGAATGATAAGTACCAAGAAGGTCCATAATAGGTATTCATACATCACTTTATCTGAATGGCCAGAAACAATGGTGACTCTAAATTTCTCTGTATCGTACCTTTGGCCATCAGTTCAACTTGAAAGTTATATTTGAGAATAGGAGGCAGGTGTCAGTTACTCTGGAACCTGGGTTTTGAATGAAGTTATCTATAAAATTAAGAAATATCAATTTCATTTATTTTAGCATGAAATGATAGGCTAAAGGTGATTATTCTACACTTGCTTTGCTGGTGTGGAGGGTAAGGGAAAGTCACAGTCGGGTCATCACCAGTGGTGGTCAGTGGTGCTCATTCCTAGATCTATACCAAGGAGTGGCCCCTGGCAGTGCTCCAGAGCTATATACAGTCATGGGGGTGGAAAAGGTGGGTCAATTGTATGCAACATAAGTGTCGTGTTTCATGGGCTATCTCTGAGCGATAGCACAGCGGTAGGGTGTTTGCTTTGCACACAGCCAACATGACCGACCGGAGTTTGATTCCTCTGCCCCTCTCGGAGACTCGACAAGCTACTCAGAGTATCTCGCCCGCACGGCAGAGCCTGGCAAACTACCCGTATGTATTCAATATGCCAAACACAGTAAAAACAAGTCTCAAAATGGAGACATTACTGGGCCCGCTCGAGCAGATTGATGAACAACGGGAGGACCATGACCGTGACACCTTACATTATTAAGTGGAAAACATATTTTATCTTCTGGGGCAGTGATGAGTAAGTCTCAGTTTCTCCTGAGAGTATATTCTTTGCTGGAGGCCAAAATGGCACCAAGAACATGTGTATACTTTATCAATTACTACTTTTCCCTCTTCCTTAAAGTTTTTGCCCCGTTATATGAGCTTCTCTGAGACACTATTATGTATCCTAACTATAATCAGTTAAAGGGGAAACCACTGATAAGTGATAGAAACCACTGCTAGTTGCATGTCTCCCTAAAAATAACAGCAGAATAAGAACCCTCTCATTTATGGAGTAGATGCTTAAAAAATAAATAGGCAACAAAAGAATGGAGAAGGTGTTATCAAGTCTCCATGTAAATCCTTCTCAGTGTAACCTAAGAGGAAAGGGAACTAAAATCATTCTTTCTGGGTCAGATGGAAGATAAAACAGGTGTGTGTTAAGTCCTGTTTATGTCTGAGATTTTCCAAGGACCAAGTTTTGCATTTTCCTTGGAGTCTGTCATCGTATTGGATTTTCTGAACCCCTACTCTTTCCATCACAGAATAGATTCTTGGAAATGTAACAGGCTTATTTAAAAAAAAAACCCTCTTCTTTATGCAGTGAAGGATGTAAGGAAACTGGAGGAAGTTCAAAGAAGAATAACAAGAGTGATTAAGTAGCTGAGAGCATGATTTATGTTGAATGATTAAAAGGATTAAACATACAGTACTTGGCCAATGCTACAGACTTTGCTATGAAAAATTCAAAATTAAGTGCCAAAGCTCTCAGCTCCCATGAAAAATACAAATTTGCATATAATTTGGCATACATTTCTACATAAAACTCAGCAGAGCCTTACTGAGGCAGCAGTCACGTAATGCCAGAACTACTAGTCTGTTTGGTCAATTCAAAGTACAGGTCAGTTAAACTTGTCATTTGACTTAATTGAATAGACAGTTGAATTAAGAACTTACCATGAAGAACCATGGCCTATATGGGATGCATCCATGTCGCATATAAAATAATATAAATACTAGTAGTTATTCACCCAAGGGTCACTGACTACAATCTCTAGAGAAAACAAATTGGCAACTAAAAAAGTGAGGTGAGCTGATCTTGGAGGGAGCAAGATTCTTTGAAAAGGAGCAGATACTCTGAGAATTTTATGAATTTATGACTGTTATAAATTTTAGGTCCAGACGTTACCAAATATTTTTACCTATCAAATGAAGCCAGTGATCCAACAACCCTGAATTCCTCTAGAGAGGAAAGTGAGAGTTGTGAGGTTTAGGGTTGGAGGGGCTTAGACTTGGATGCCAGGAGCTCACAAAACGATTTTCACTTGAGTTTCAAATTCAAATTGTTACATTAAAAAATGTAATGACTTTAACAATTGTCAAGACCACTGGAAAAGGTTACAACTGATCTGGTTAAGGAGAGGATTTGAAAAACTGAGATCCAGAGGAAGGGAAATAGACTCTTGAAGGCATATTTAGGGGTTCATCAGAGCAAATTCTGACTAGAAGCAGTGGCCTGCAAGAGGAATCTGGGTTTCTTTCTGATTTTGTCTGGGTAAATTACCTCTAGGACCTAACCCCTCCCTTTTCTAGTGGTGTCTACCTGTTCGAGATAACATCAATTTATGATTCTTCCTATAACTCTCACCCTTTCACTCGTAACAGATCCCTGTGAGGAAAATGGACTTAAGAAGTTTATCAGTAGAATTCTTTCATGGGTACAGAGGTCACATCATGGATTTCCAAGTTAAACATGAATGAATCAGTAAAGCCAGGGATTTATGTGAGGTTATGTAGATTTGTTGGGGTTATGCCTTGCACAGTTTTAAGGGTGTCAGTGTGAAAGCACATATTCTGCATGTGGCACCAAAGGGGGTCATCAATCCGCCATGGCAATCACTAAAACATTAAGAGCTCTGTTGGACAAATTATAAAATGTGCTAATACTCCATCCCCTCCTCTTCCCAAATTACCAAGCTATGGGTCCAGGGAAAATTGGGCAGGGGTTCCTTACATGTGGCAGTCGGGATTCAATGCTAGGATCATGTGACTTCCCAAGCACTTCTCAGGTGATCCTGGTTGTTCCAGCACCACAAAGCCCAAGAAACACTGCATTCCTAGACCCTACAACTTAGTCACTGGCCCGCTTGGCTGACAATCAACAGGGGTGCTTCCCCACCCCGGAATCCTGAGAACTTCTTGGAAGACCCCTGCCCTGCCCCCAACATGCAATTGGTATGTGTTCCCAGCATTTTCTGCAGTGATAATGGTAGGGTTGGAGGGTGGGGGGAAGGGCGGTGAGGGGAGAAAGAGAATGCATGATCAGTGAAGGCTTCCAGTGAAGTTTTAACTTCAAAAGACTGCAAGTGTTTATTCTAACAGGTGAATTTTATTTTGAGTAAATGAGAGCAGTTGTCGTTTTTCAGAACAGCAATGTTTTAGACTGGAACATCCAGAGAATAATGAAATTGGGAAAATATGAAGTAAAGGAAGTGTCAGAAACTCTTTCCCTGAAGCTGTTTGAGAGTGAGCCGAATAAGGAAATAGAAAACCTATCCTAAGAAACTCCCACTGATTTCCCTGGGCCTGGCATGTTCTAATGAGTTTCCTTTACCTTTACTTGCAATGGTTCTTAGACTTTGTACGCCTTCCAGGATTTTAGAATGTTGCTGTTAGATGTGCCCTGAATTCCCTCCAAAAGGGGGAAAACCAAACTCAAAACAAATCCTGAACTTGTTATTTCATAGAGTGAAACTGATTTTCCTAAGTGAAAATTGTGCATCATAAAATCCTCCAGTGTGAAGTTTATCCTTCCCTGAAGGTAGCCTAAAAAGAGGAGAGGTTTCTTCATTATCACTTTACTTCTTTAACCTGCTTTTTCTCTTTCTGGTTTCTTCAGGGGATAAGAGCAAACGGTAACGTAAAGTTTCACAGCACAAGTTGGAAAGGATTGAGTTTTATTTTTTCTCCTTCATTAATTTTCTAACAAGAGACCTGATCCTGCTCATGATTACTCACAAGAAGGACAAATGAATGAGAGAGCTCCCCACATCTGCCATCTGCATGTGGAGAAGATGGATTTCTACGAGACTCAGGAAATTCTTGAGTTCTCAGTGCCCTGGGAGTATGTCAGCATTAATATTGGTTGTGTGTGAAGGCTCTGGTGATGGTATATCTCAACCATGTTGTTGATCACCGTGGTGCCTATTTTCAGTTGTGCAGATACAGTTGGTAAAAATGGGCATCTGGCATGTCGAAAGTAGACTATGGACTGAACATGTTTGCCACTCAATGCCTCTTTTGCAGACCACAGCATCCAAACGGAAAGAGAGAACACAGGGGATTGCCCTGCCACAGAGGCAGGGGGGGATGGGGGGATGGGGGTGGGAGGGATATTATCCATGGTGGTGAAAAACGGGCACTGGTGGAGGGATGGGTATCTGATCATTGTATAATTGAAACCCAAGCACAAAAAATTGTAAATCTACAACTGTAAAAAAAAATAAATAAAAAAAATTAAACTAAAAAAAATGGGCATCTGGCACAATGACTTTATTTTTTTTTCAAAATGCATTTTTTATTAAAAATAATTTTTTTAAATAGTGAGACATCATGAGGTACAGTTGCAGACTTACACATTTTTGTGCTTGGGTTTCAATTATATAATGATCAGAGTGATAGCACAGCGGGTAGGGCGTTCGCCTTACACGCGGCCAACATGGCCGACCCGAGTTCAATTCCTCCGCCCCTCTCGGAGAGCCCGGCAAGCTACCGAGAGTATTGGATATGCCAGACACAGTAACAACAAAGTCTCCAATGGAGACGTTACTGGGCCCGCTCGAGCAAATCGACGATCAACGGGAGGGCCTTTACCTTTAAGGGCTGGAGCGATAGCACAGCGGGTAGGGCGTTTGCCTTACAAGCGGCCAACATGGCCGACCCGAGTTCGATTCCTCCGCCCCTCTCGGAGAGCCCGGCAAGCTACCGAGAGTATTCGATATGCCAGACACAGTAACAACCAAGTCTCCAATGGAGACGTTACTGGGCCCGCTCGAGCAAATCGATGATCAACGGGAGGGCCTTTACCTTTACCTTTACCTTACCATCCCTCCACCAGTGCCCATTTCCCACCACCGTGCATCCCAGTATCCCTCCCACCCCCCAACCCCCATCCTACCCTGCCTTTGTGGCAGGGCATTCCCCTCTGTTCTCTCTCTCCTTTTGGGTGTTGTGGTTTGCAAAAGAAACATTGAGTGGCAATCATGTTTGGTCTATAGTCTACTTTCAGCATGCTTCTCCCATCCTGGGAGGGTCCTCCCAACACCTTTATTTGGTGTTCCCCTCTTTATCTGAGCTCCCTTTCCCCTAGTATGTGGCACAATGACTTTAGGATTATCTTCTTGATCACACACAATCTAAGTAACAGTGCAGTGATTTGGTGCCCATTCCTTTCATTCAGAGGACTGAATGGAGAGCACCTTCGAAGGCAGCTAGTTTAGCAGTGTTGTCCAGAGTTATGTCAATGATGTGGGGAGGAGGACAGACAATTACATAAAATCTGGATACAACACTGACTAATCTGACTCTGGTTTTAAAATAAAAGTGGGAATATCTGTCTAGAATAATTCATCTTCAGTCTTAGTCTGAGTTGGATTGAAAGGTCACAGCCCAAGGACCTTTTTATTATCAGCCATGCTTATTTTTGGCATTGCAAAAATATAATTTGAGAGGCTGGAGAGGCTATAGGAATTAAAGTATTTACTTTGCAGGGGACTGACTCTAGTTTGATCCTTGACACTGCAAATGATCGCTGGAGCATTGTCAAAAGGGACCCAAGAACACAGAGCCAGGAGTAAGCCCCGAGCACCATTGGGTATGGCCCCCAAACCAAACCAAATCAGTCAACCAAACAAACAGACAAATATAATTTAAAATCAAAATCTTTTAAATTTTATTTTTTGGCTGTGTGATAATTTAGAAATTCACATTTTCCTAAATAAATACGCTGTTGGAAACATGCAGTCTGATTTAGATTAAAATGAAAAGAAAAACCTTACTAACCTTACTAAAACTTTTAAAGTAAGGGACACAGATATCCACGTTGAAAGCAGTCTTGCTCCTACTTCCAAGGCCAGTGAATCTAGAACTATTGGCTGGTGGTGGATGGGGATGACGTTTGCATGAATAAACACTAAGAAGAATGGTGTTTTGGGGAAGTCTCAGATTAACTTGATTTTGCATGTTAACATTTAACTCTTACTTTTTTTTTCTGGATTACTTTATTTATAATATGAAAGGTATCAATTAGACACTTTCATCTTGTCCCTAAACTTGAAAATGAAATTCTCCACAAAATATTGGGAGTGATTTTCAAGCTTGCATGATTTCAACTCTATGTTAGACAGTCTTCAATCCTTACTGAATCTTCAACTTTTATTGAAAACACTCAGAAATGTCTAGATGTTGTTTTCCCTTGTGATACGTTCTCCAGACCCCTTAGGAATCATTTCCTTTAACCTCCTGGCCTCCCGATACACTCTCCCTTTGCTTCTAGCCTAGGGCTTAAGGCTGCTAAAGTAATGGTATCAGTATCACAGTATGCATAGAGCTGTCACAAACACTGAGATATCCGGTGCAGGTAGTGATTCTCATCTTAATGATCCCCCAGAATGTTATTGGTAACCAAAGGCCATCACATGTTCTGTTTATGTATCAGTAGTTATAGAAATTTTGATGGCCTTAGTTAACTTTGAGTATTTTCATGTTGAGAATTTTCTATAAAGCTTTCTATAAAGAATATAAATTTAAAGGAGGTAAAGATATTAAAATAGGGTGGAGTGAGAGGAAACATAACAACTATAACAGAAAAGACAAAGCAATAAAGCCCAATGTGTGTGTGTGATTTTTTTTTAATTCATTCACAGAAATTTAGGCAAAAAGGAAGCAAAATGATTCTGTAGGGCCACTTAATTCAGCTTTAACTAAGTGCAAGATACAATGAGATTTCTAAAAAGGCTGATTTATGTACTTGAATAAAGTCCCAGGTGTCATGGGAAGTAATATGTACAACAGTCCTAGCTTCATGCTCAAATTTACTGCCTATCTCAATTTCTAACTCCTTCTTAAAACTTTTCAGAGTCAGGTCTACTGGGATGTTCAGCCCTAGATCTGTTAGCAAGGGCTCCTATAGTCTGAGAAGTTCAGGGACCCACGTAGGTTCTATATTACAAACAAATTGTGTTCTAATGTTGTTCCGTGAATCATTACTTTGGAAACCTAGATGCATTTTCTCAAAAGAAATACAGGTAGACCCAGTCAGTTTTTCTGCCTTTTATAACCCTCTGAAGCATATTTAAACTGTCCATAAGTGAAATCCCCCTTATGACACAGTTAGAAGGTGATAAGAAATAGAAAATTGGTGGGTCTGGGAATATAGTTCAGTGGTCATACTAGTGTGTCACAAGTGTAGACTTGGGTTTGGATTTGATCTCTGAAAACCAAGAATATTACGTTTCCCTTCCTTTCTCCTCCCTATCCTTGGTAATAAAAAATTGGTAGATGTACTGATTTAAAAGTTTTCTCAACATTTTTAAGGAATTTAGAGACCTATAACTTGTTATAACTAATTTTGTTTCATTATCCAAAAAAGAAGAGAAAGAAAAATGGCTCAGCAGAGATAAAGAAAACTTCTAGCAACTTCTATGGGATGGAGGCCCTTTAAGGTGGATATTGTTGTTGCAAGGTTAGGGTATCTTGGAACTAAGTGTTTAAAAGTCAACTTTACTTGGAACCATCAAGCTTTGTTTTGTCATATGATTCCAAAGAACTCCCTCACCCAGCTCTTTATTAGGCATGCTAATAAAAAACAAAATAAAAACATTTCTGGTAACCTATGATTCTTTTCTCTCAAAGTACCCTGAAGTGGTGGTACAGAGTGGAACTAATATATCCCAAATGTAGGTAGTCAGATGGAGGAGGAAAAGAAACAAAGGGGCTGGATACTTCACAGGCTGGATAAGAAGACCTTGATAACCGAGTTGACTGTATTTGGAATTTTCCTGTTTCCTTCTACAAAGGAGACAGGGAGCTGAATGAAGTGCTTATCTAAGAAATGTCAAACCCCTTTAAGAATGTTATTACAAGGATGTTGGTCAAGCAGATGAGATTTTGGCAGGTACAGACTGGATTATATTTGACTGAATGTATTTTCTTGGTATGTGCTAATCTGTACTTTTCTAGTATCAAGCTCTTAAGAACTTCAGATAAAGCCCTTTGAGAAATACTCTTTTTAACACTGTCCTTACTAAACCTTTTAAGAAAGCCTGGCATCACCATGAAATCTAAAGCAGGAATCATGGCAGGAGTATGACTAAAAAAACCTTTTTTGAATACTCCACCTGGGATAGAGGGTTGGGATCATGGATCATTTCTAACAGATTAAAGCCAACTTTGAATGAGAAATTTGTAAGAAGTCTAGCTAGGCTTTCAGACTCTTAATGCAAGAGATGTTGAAGCGAGAAAAGAAAGTCCACAAAATTGTTTGATTTAGAGGGAGGGAACTTTGAGAGGTTCTAGATAAAGCTATTTGGAATTATAAGGGAATGAATACCCAAAAATACCATTTTCATGAGCTCTTATGGGCTGGAGCGATAGCACAGCGGTAGGGCGTTCGCCTTACAAGCGGCCAACATGGCCGACCCGAGTTCGATTCCTCCGCCCCTCTCGGAGAGCCCGGCAAGCTACCGAGAGTATTCGATATGCCAGACACAGTAACAACAAAGTCTCCAATGGAGACGTTACTGGGCCCGCTCGAGCAAATCGACGATCAACGGGAGGGCCTTTACCTTTACCTTTACCTTAAATCCTGGTCCACTAATACAACATTAGATTTTCTTTTATTTATTCCTTTTCAGCTAAAGCAATTGTCTGATATGTCAATCATTTCAATCAGATGATAAAAAGAAAATGTTTTCTTTTCACTAAAGTGATTAAAGTGGTAAAAGAAAATAGAATAAAATGAGAAGTACTTCTTTACAGCAATAATTCTGGACTATCAGGTCATAGCAACTGAAGAGCACGTCAGAGTGTACTTTGGATCAAGGATGTCTCAGATGAAATCAGATTTTTAAGGTTTACAGGTCAAAGACAGTGGGAAGAGAAAAGAACATCATGAAGAATGAAAGGGTAGGAAAAATATCAAAAGAATAACCCAGAGGGTAGAAAAGTTATTGAAAAATAGCAACCTGGGATTGCATGGAAAGAGAAGAAAAGAGGGACTGTGTGGCATTGAGGAAGAATAGCAACAGCAGCGGGAGCTTCCTTCCACCATGGGCTTTCCTTCTCTAATAAAGGAGATTGTCTTTTTTTTCTCAAACCACAATATAAAAAATAAGTTTATTTGTGTTTGAGCAAGAAAGAGCAAAAGGAACTGAAGTCTAAGAGAGGCGAACTCTTTTCGTAGGTATCCAATGTTAAACTACATGTAATCCTTAGGTTCAGTTACGACACTCCAGGCTATTCACTTATGGGATGACTTCTTTAAAAAAAAAAAGTCTTCATTTTGAAATACTTAGAGGTGAACAAATAGGTACAGAGAAATGCACAGTTAGGTCCTGCGCATCCATCTTCCAGCCTAGTCTAGTATTTGTACATGGAAATGTAAAACCACTGATCACACTTGAGAATTCATACGAAAACTGATGCCAGGAGACTGACAGATAAAGAAATAATTTTAGACTTGTTAGAAGTTGTGAAAAGAGATCTTGTGAAAGACATTATTTAACGAGCTTGCAATACAAATATCTTGACAAATTCCTGATCAGTGTTTTGAGTACATGTGA
This sequence comes from Sorex fumeus, assembly GCF_029834395.1. Taxonomy (NCBI): domain Eukaryota; kingdom Metazoa; phylum Chordata; class Mammalia; order Eulipotyphla; family Soricidae; genus Sorex; species Sorex fumeus. The sequence goes on along the minus strand of NW_026606090.1, from coordinate 27,752,914 downwards.
AAGCAGTGATGCTGAAATCACTGAGTATATGCTTGGTCATTTTCTTTGTCTTGATTCCACTCTCTTGACCAACATAACAATTGGCTTGGCCTGTTTTCACCCCAACAACTTGAAAAATTCTTTTCTTTTTTTGTTTGTTAGTTTTTTATTTCCATGCAGAATTGTTATCGGAATTCACTTTTACTACATGTCCCAAGATTTTAACACTGGTTTAGATTATTGAAGGAAAAGTAAAGGTGCCATTTATTGAATTCTGGTAGTTTAAACCTAGTCTTACTGTTTGAAGACTAGGTTTAAACTACCAAGATGAATTTTTGACAATTTTTGGAGAAACCTACAATAAAAATATGGAATCTGAGTAATGTGTTTACGAAGCTATAATTCCAAATAGATTTTGGTATGATATCTGACATCAAAATTTAAATGTCAAGTCAGAAAAACATTAATTTTGAGACATTACGTGTAAGATGTATGATTGAGTGCGTAATCCTATAGTAATATGAAAAAATATTTTACTAATTAGGAACAGGGGGTCAAATATCATACCAATGTGAGTGGCTAAAAGAGAAGAGAGAAATCTTGGAGGTTAAGTTTTGAAATCAATAATATTCAGCTTGCATGAGATATCTAGGAAGTGGGTCAGCGCAGGCATTCATTTTCTGGAATTTATTTTATCTTGGAGAGTTTTTCCCTAACTTCATAGAAGCCAAATTTTATTTGTACATGAAATTCTCTGGAGAACTTCCAGAGAATAGTCTAAGCGTTCACAGATTCCCCAAGATCCCACAACCTTAAATTTTAAACTTTCTTTGATTGCAATCATGAAGCAATATTGACTAATAGGGGAATGCTTGAGGTTCAAGAGCTATTAGGGTGTAGAAAGAGGATTAAGAAGAAACAGTCCCAGAACATAAGTACAAAGTCAGGTACACAGTGGCAGAATTCAATAAATGGCACCAAAAAATGGAGGATTCAACATCAGTTCATATGCCTACAAAATGTTATTAAAAATTATTACTTGCTAGGAAGAGGTATGGCATTTGTAAATTATATTCGAAGTAACAATGCAAGAATAGTTATAAAATTCAGTGGAAGACTAATTGTGTAGAATTAGACAAATAGGTGGCCATGGTAGGGTATAAGCTAGATCTTAGTTAAGTCTAGTTGGAATTATAAAAGTGTTTATTTTTCATTTTTTTCATCATCCTGTTATTCGTTGATTGCCTCGAGCAGGCCCCAGTAACGTCTCTTTCATCCTAGCCCTGAAATTATATTCAAGGCTCTTTAGGAGAATGAGACCCATCATTGTTACTGGTATTTGGCATATTGGGTACGCCACGGGGAGTTTGCCAGACTCTGCCCTGTGGGCAGGCTACATTCGATATCCTGCAAGTTTGTCCAAAGTAGGAATGAGATAATAAGATGTCATAAAAAGATGTCCTGATAAGATGTTGCACGGCCGCGAATGCGGCCGCGTGGTTCCGGGAGCTGGATTTTATAGTCTCTGAGTCTTGGCCGCTGATGGGATTACATGGCGCCAGGGGGCCAGGTGGTGGGTGTGACCAATAAAAGTGTATTTTTCAATTTTATTTTATTCCTTTCTTTTTTCCAACTAAGGGTATTCAAGTTATTAGAACTTTCTTCCTATGTCTTCTGAGAAAATATATTTTACAATATAAGTACCTAGTAATAGATGACTATTAAGTCACCCTTTGACCTTGCTACTTTAAGAGTTTCTAGTCCTTAGGGAGAAGACTGTCTCCAATGAACAGCCTTGCATTGCTTGATTAGGAGTGATATTTGACATGAGGGGTATTAAAGAACTTTTCCTAAGGTTTTGAGTAAAAGCTGTATTGTTCCCATATTCTCTCAATGTTCCCATATTCACAAAGAAAGGACAGTTTAAGGAAGAGCATTTTTAGCTGCAACTGTACTTGCAAACATATTGAGAAGAAATAAAGTGCAGGTTTTCTACAAAACCTGCCAAAGAAGTCTACAAAGCCAACCCCCAAGAAGAGCAGTGAAACGGGAAGGAGACGGTTAGCCACTGAAGCACCCGTCGAGGAAGATGGCAAGCTAGACCATACACAGGATGTGTGCTAGGGAGATACCAGAGATTGAACTCTCCTTGACTTTATAATGTGATTAGCAGCCTTCAGACAATTGCAAGTTAGAGGGAAAAAATGGAGACTTCCATTGTCACTTGTTTTTATTTCATGAGAAGTACAGATGTGTGATGGCTGTGGAAGGGAATATGGAAACTAAGGATGCACTTCAGACAGACTACTAGCATGAAAGACCAAAACTTGTACTATGGTTACTGAGCTAAAAGAGGAACCATCTAAAGGCAAAGCTAGAATGATTATTCCAGAGCTGGAGTCTTCAAGTTTCCTAAAGATTAGTCTATACCAGTGTTTATCAATGTGCTTCTGATGATAACCACTTCACCCCCAGATTTTATTATAATGGATCCTTGTCAAACCAGTTGGTCCCAAATTTCATACATGACCCTGTATTTATGCAGTTTTCACCTGGTAGCCCTCTGGAGTGGCGGATATAGGCCATAGTTGAGAAACACTGGCCTACAGTATTAACAGAGGAAGTCCAGGGAGAACATGATAATCTTCTGTCTATGTTCTGCATGCTTTGGATGAAGATAAGAAAGGGCAAGGAAATGGGGCCAGAAACTGAACTGAAGGAAATTGCCGTTTGTTGAGTTTCAGCTAGGTTTCAGGTACTTTAACTATCTACATTTCCTTCTTTAAATCTTATATAAAGGGAATAAGGAAGCATGAGGGGGATAGAAAGAGGGGCAGCTGAGAATGCTATTGAGTGTCATGATTGCTAATAGTTCTTGAAAGAAAAACGTTCCAGAGAGAAATGAGAAGTCACCATGTGCAGGAAGTGTGTGTCTCTGAGACAGGAGAAAATAAAGAATTGTGAACCTTCATGGGAAGTGCAAGTCTCGGAACAAAACCTGTGAAAACAGTTTATTAAGATTAGACTATGATCAAAGGATATTTGATCAAAGAATCTTTAGGACCACAAAAGTTTAGGTGGTCTTTCTCTCTCTCTGCAGATACAATATGATTGTAATTAAATCCTTTTTCTGAGGCACTGAGGCCCAAATAGGAGAGCTGGAAGGGATGTGGTGACTTGATCTAGGTCCTTTTTTTAAAAAATTTATTTTTATTAGTGAAACACCATGAGATACAGTTGTAGACTTACAAATTTTTGTGCTTGGGTTTCAGTTATAAAATGATGTAGTACCCATCCCTCCACCAGTGCCCATTATCCACCACCACTGATCCCAGCATCCCTCCCACCACCCATCCCCCCAATCCCCCCTGCCTCTGTGGCAAGGCATTCCCTTTTGTTTTCTCTCTCCCTTTGGGTGCTGTGGTTTGCAATAGAGGCATTGAGTGGCAATAATGTTTGGTCTGTAGTCTACTTATAGCATGCATCTCCCATCCTGGGAGGATCCTCCCAACACCCTTTATTTGGTGCTCTCTTCTCTATCTGAGCTACCTTTTCCCCTAGCATGTGCGGCTGGCCTCCAAGCCATGGAGTAAACCTCCTGGTACTTATCTCAGGTATTCTTGGATGTTAGTCTCTGATTTTGTTACTTTATGTTCCCCAGATGAATGCAATCTTTCTATATCTGTCCCTCTCTTTCTGACTCATTTCGCTTAGCATGATACTTTTCATGTAGTTCCACTTGTATGTAAATTTCATGAATTCATCTTTTCTAACAGCTACATAGTACTCCATTGTGTAAATGCACCAAAGTTTCTTTAACCAGTCATCTGTTCTCAGGCACTCAGGTTTTTTCCAGATTCTGGCTATTGTAAAGAGTGCTGCAATGAACAAACAAGTCCAGATGTCACTTCAACTATATTTTTTTGCCTCTCTGGGATATATTCCCAGGATGAGATATCTTTTCACACCACAGAGACTGGCACATCCAAAAGAACAAAAGCAACCGATGCTGGCGTGGATGTGGCGAGAAAGGGACCCTCCTTCACTGCTGGTGGGAAAGCTGACTGGTTCAGCCCTTTTGGAGAACAGTATGAACGATTCTCAAAAAATTAGAAATTGAGCTCCCATTTGACCCAGCTCTAGGTCCTTTGATGCTGGGAATCTCTGCTGAAGTTTGTGAGTTATGAAGACAATGGGTGCAGTTATAACTTTTACAACTCGTAGCAATGTTTCCACTGTAAGCACACCAATTATCTACCTGCATGCTATGATTTATTTGGATCCCATTGATTTCACCTTTCCTATCCTAGGTGAGCAGGTAAGGCATTAACAACTTATACTTCCTTGGGGCCCATATGGAAGAGTCAGATAATAGAAGGGATTAGGTAAGTCTCCTTCTCTGTGATGTAGCCCTACGAAGTTGTAAGAGCATGCTAGAAAATAAATGTAGCTATATCCTTTCATGCTGGGTAGATTTAGCTGCTTTCCTCAGGGGGCTAATATTTTTTCTCAGGGTTCTCTCCTTAAAATCCTTGCAAATATTTGAGAAGAGGTCCCTATAGAGAAAACTACCCCAGTCACAGGCACAAGGGCCTCTGAATTATGCTGAAATTTCTAGTGTGAATGCTATGTTAATGCAGTATCCTGGGTAACAATGAAAATGCATCCGAGTCAGGAAATTCAAATTTATGACTTCAGCCACAGTTTTAACTTCTCTCACTCTGGTTTGCTCAGTGTTTATTGTTATTGTACTTACAGTGAAATTTATGCCTCAATGTGCATTGTGAGTGACTTATAGTTACTCTGGGAACCTTAATTTTGCATTTCCTGACTTCTGTGTGTTCAAAGGGACAAACTCTCAAAACTGGCCTACAAAATAAAGCTCATCAGATAGGCCCATGCTGCATGATTCCTCGTGCCTGTGGAGTGGGAGTGAGGCTTCCATGAGTAGGACTTTAAATCTATTCCTATGTCTATTTTTGACAGGAGCAGAGAGAGATGGTTTGAGAAGGGATTGCATAGTCTCAGGTGAATGCTCAAGTGTGAAGTCATGGAAAAGAGAGAGAATTGATTGAATTAATTGTTATGACATATCTATCATTTATTGAGTGCCTTGATTTAAAGAAGGCCTTTGATTCTGTTTAGACGGAAGCGGTCATTGAAGCCCTAGCCAATCAGGGCATTCAAGCCCAATACATCAGGATCCTCCGTGAGCTGTATTGCGGATTCACTACCAGGATCTCACCATTCTACAAAGAAGTGATCGTTGATGTCAAGAGAGGGGTGCGGCAGGGTGATATCATTTCACCGAAACTCTTCAGTGCCACCCTCGAGAACATCATGTGACGACTGGAATGGGAAGGAATGAGAGTGAAGATAGATGGTCGGCAACTACACCACCTTCGCTTTGCTGATGACATTGTTTTAATAACACCAAACATCAGCCAAGCGGCACAAATGCTGGCCGACTTTGACCGTGAGTGTGGAAAGGTAGGACTACAGCTGAATCTTACGAAGACAATGTTTATGAGAAACAGCCTTGTTCCTGACGCCCCATTGGCTCTCAATAGAAAGACCATCTCTGAATGCAACAGCTATGTGTACCTAGGTCGAGAGGTCAACATGACAAATGACCTGGCACCCGAGCTGTGCAGGAGGAAGAGAGCGGCTTGGAACGCCTTCCAGAACGTCGAAGAAATAGCTAAGAGGACGAAGAACCTCCAGCTCCGGGCACATCTCTTTGATTCCACTGTTCTTCCTGCATTAACATATGCCTCAGAGACCTGGGCCCTACGCAAACAAGATGAGAACGCTATTCAGGTCTCCCAAAGAAGAATAGAAAGAGCTATGCTTGGAATATCACTTTTCACTCAAATGAGAGAAAGAATCCGGAGTTCTGACATCCGTCGACGATCAAGAATCAGGGATGCTGTCTCATTTGCCAAGGTGTCGAAAATCAGATGGGCTGGTCACGTAATGAGATTTAAAGACGACCGCTGGACTAGAGCTGTTACGAACTGGATTCCACGGGATGTCAAAAGACCGCGTGGCCGCCCACCTTCCAGATGGTCAGACTTCTTCGTCAAGATCATGAACGATCGGTTTGAGGCCCTTCATGTTCCTGGAGCGAACAGATGCCATTGGGCTACACTAGCACGCGACAGGGACAAATGGAGATGTTGCTGGCGCCCGCTCGAGCAAATCGACGACTAACGGGAAGTTAAGTGATTAAGTGAAGTGATTGAGTGCGTATTACTTGACAGAAATTGTTGTATTTTATCTGTTCATTATTTTTTGCTTTGCTTCATCCTTTGTTGTAAGATTTTTTTTCAACCCAGCTATGCACACCAAGACACTGAGTAAATGAGAAAGTACACAAATTGTTCAAGATCACCTACAGAACACAGTTCGAATGTAGATCAAGTTCTGTTGACCTCAAAGTTTATGATCCATGGTAGGAAACCTCTCCAGTTACCAACTTTGAGGATATAAATCCAGCTATAACTCTGATAGCTTTCTAATGTCCCTAAGTATTATTAATAAAGTAATTAATTCCATAATAAAATGTTATAATAAGATGTCGCGCGGCCGCAAATGCGGCCGCAAGCTTCTGGGAGCTGGGTTTTATGGTCTCTGAGTCTTGGCCGTTGATGGGATTACATGGCGCCAGGGGGCCAGTTGGTGGGTGTGACCCCCGCCTACTGGAATTTGGAGTATCTGGGTGGAAGATGCTCAGCTCAAACTGGCAGGCTACTGAATGTAACCTGCCCGCACGGCAGAGTCTGGCAAACTCCCCGTGGCGTACCCAATATGCCAAATACCAGTAACAATGATGGGTCTCATTCTCCTAACCCTGAAAGAGGCTTGAATATGGTACTTTTTAAAAAATCTCAGGGCTAGGACGAAGGAGACGTTAGTGGGGCCTGCTCGAGGCAATCGACGAATAACAGGATGGTCGTGATCATCGTGAATTAATTCCAATTTGGATGCCACACCTGGCATAGTTCAGGGATTACTCCTAGCTTTGTGTTTGGGGTTCATAGGTTGTGTTTCTTGGGAGACCATGTGCAATGTCAGGGATGGAACCCAGTTTTCCTAAGTGCAAAGCAAGTGCTCTATCTGTCCAACACTTCCATGTACTTTAATTTTCATTTTCTCTTGGCGAAATGAAGAAATACATGGCAAAGAGATTCCTATTGGTTTAAGTAGGACCAATGTCATTTATGACTTTGCTGTTTTTGCTAATGCTCTCTGTCAAGATCTTCCAGCTTCTGGTATCCATGTATATAAAGGCAATCATCAAGTCCCAAAATTCTCTCTATATTTGTATTTGGTTAAAATCTACATGAGGGCCAGACTTTTTGTCCATTTCATTCACTGAGTCTCTCCATGCTTAGAGGTGCTTGGCACATAGACACTTATGCTCCTATTTGTTGGCTGAATGAGTGCTTTCATTATGCCATTCTATCTTCTCTCTTTCCTGCCTATGTGCGCTGTACTTTTGGCTTGACCTGGTCTTTCAGTACAGCGAGTAGGGCATTTGTCTTGCATGTGGCCAACCCAGGTTCAATCCCCAGCATCCCATATATATATCTCCAGAGCACCTCCAGGAGTAATTCCTGAGTGCAGAGCCAGGAATAACCCTTGAAAATCACTGGGTGTGACCTAAAGAAGAAAAATAAAAGGAAAAAAAATCGCTGTCATCCTTGATGACTGCAGTAACTTATAAAACTGATCTTTTAGATTTGATATGTTGCTATGGAAAAAGTTATTGTGTTATCTTACCCCTGTTTTTTTTCAAAATAAAAGGAGTTTTCTGCACACAATGGCTAAACCCAAACCTTTGTGCAACAACATGGAGTCAATTTTACCAAAATAGGTATAACTGCCCATAGGAAACCCATTACCAAGCTGTGTTTCTTAGCTTTGTGATTGTTGGTTATTTCTTCTTCCTTGTATTTTTCCCATGTGCCTTACTCTTTTAAAGATCTTTTCTGCTTTCTGACAGTGCTTCTTATTTTCTAAGCCCGAGAGGCAACCAATAGCCACAATGTCCTACAAGCTGTGTATTCTACACCACTATTTACTAAATTTGGACCTCACAACTGGAGCAAACGATCCTGATCTCATTATCCTGTGGGTAGGTTCAAAGCTCATTCTTGCTATAATGACTCATTGGCATTTCCATAAATGCTCTATGGTTTCTAACTTTTGAGGTTTTCCCTATCCAATGACTTTCCTTTTAAGGTTCACTTGCTCCAAGATGGTGATTTTTCTCTGACCTACTCTTCCACTCCTCCCTTCCCAGTTCTTTAAACATCTTCAATTTTTCTCTAACATTAAAATAGTCAAGATTATGAAACCAGTAGGAGGTTACAGAGTAAAGCTGGACATTTAATATTCGAGTGACAAAGTGAAAATTGTATTTCTTTTAGAGTTTCTTATTTGTAAAGTTAGATAATGATGCACTCTTTCTAGGATTTAGAATTTGTTGGGAAGCACCTGCTGAAAGTTTACTATTCCTAAGGAAGAAGAGTCAGACTCTATTTCCTGTAAGAATTACACAAGTGACAGAAAAAGAAAATAAAAAGAACAATTGATAATATTTTTGAGGATACTCTAGTATCTCTAGAAAGAGACTTTGCCAAAAATATTATCATGGCTCTGACAATTATTCTATTTAGAATTCTTAAAATGATGAGTGAAAAGTTTATTTTGCTTTTATATATTATGTGCATGTCTGTGTACGTTTTTTAATTGATCTTAGTCTCTTTTTTGTGACCAAAATATTGTGTTCATTCATCTTCTCTCTTCTCTGTTTTTTTTGGGGGGAGCGAAGTTGGAGGGATGGAGCTCCCAAGAAGTGCTTAGGACACCCAGGGTTCCTCCCAGCAATATTTGCCAGTGACTGGTGGATCAGAATGATTGTGAATGATGCAGTCCTGCTAGGGCCTTGCAGTGTTGGGAGACTCTAGGGCCACAGCTGGAGATGATGGGAATCTCTAAGGCTATGCCCCCTAGTACTCTGGGGGACCATGTAGCACTAAGGACTGAACCAGGTTTATGTGCATGCAAGTTAAGTGCTTTAACCCTTGTACTTTCTATCCTGCCTCCAGTCACTCCTAATACAATAATGTATTAGAGAGTAAATACTGGCTCTGATATTCCATCAGGCACTGGCTAAGCAGACTCCCTTACAGGCAAAACAGAAAATTGAAATCCATGACTATAATAAGTTGTGACAATTACCACCATAGTGTTTCATTTTTGTGGCCTCCTGTTCCTGTTTCAGGAAATGGAAGCATTTATGGGAGATGTTCTGAAGGGAATTTCCCTTGGCTCTTCTCCATGTCAGAAGGGGACGTTTCTTTTGAAGTATTTCTTATTATTGGAAGACAATCTATCCAGAAAGCAGCCAGTGGAAGCCTCAGGCAGTTGGAGGGGAGGAGGGTCATTTAGGATGATTTTTCTGTTACAATTAATTAAAGAATCCTCAGAAGATTCCAGAAAGTCAAAGAGATATGGGCCATGAACATGATGCAAATTTTCAGAGTTTTGATTTTTTTCTTTTTCTTCAAATAGGTGAGATGCAACACGAATAACTGAATGATGATATAAATATTCCATGATACCATAGAAGACTTCTGTGTTACGTCTGTGTCCTGGTGAGCCTTCAGTACTCACCTTTATTTGTTTGGGAGATGCACACACCCTTGGAACAGATTTTTGCATGTGTACATGTGTGACACACCCTTTTACAATGTCGCTGCTCTTCAGCTGAATGAAGCATACGGAAGTCAATGAATCAGTGAATTAAGTGTATTTCATCTCCCTCCCTCCCTCCCTCCTTCTCTCTCTCCTCCCTCCCTCCCTCCCTCCCTCCTTCTCTCTCTCCTTCCATCCCTCCCTCCCTCTCTCCCTCCCTCCCTCTCTCTGTCTCTTTCTCTATCTCTCTCCCCCCCCCCCTCTCTTTTTCTCTGAAATGCAAAGTAGATCAATTATTACAACCACCATGGTTCCTTCAACTGAAGGGATAGTTCCCACTTCTAAATATTCTGCTCCATTTTTAGACTTTGTTTCAAACCGATATAAGGTTTATGAATTTATGAACTAAAATCACTGTCACTGGGTCACTGTCCTCCTGTTGTTCATCGATTTTCTTGAGCAGGCCCAGTAACGTCTCCATCGTGAGACTTTGTTGTTACTGTGTTTGGCATATTGAATACATCACGGGTAGCTTGCCAGGCTTTGCCGTGCAGACGAGATACTCTCTGTAGCTTGCCAGGCTCTCAGAGAGGGGCAGAGGAATCGAACTCGGGTTGGCCATGTTGGCTGCATGCAAGGCAAACGCCCTACCGCTGTGCTATTGCTCCAGCCCAAGAACTGAAGTAAGAGTGAAATTTTGGTACTCTTTTCCTGTCACTGTCACCTGTCATACTGTTAATCATCGATTACTTGAGCGGGAGCCAGTGGCGTCTCCATTTGTCCCAGCCCTGAGAGTTTAGCATCATAAACTTTATGCTTTCTCTCTGTGGATACAGCACTCCAGCTGGATGTCCTTGGGCATAATGGTGACGCACTTGGAGGGGAATGCGCAGAGGTTGGTGTCCTCAAAGAGCTCCACCAGATAGGCCTCACCCGCCTCCTGTAGCACCATGACAGTCGAGCTCTGGGAGCACAAATTTGTCTTGAAGTCCTGCGTGATCTCTCAAACCAGCCGCTGGAATGGTAGCTGGTGGATCTCCCGTAGTGCCATGGTGTCAGGCCAGTAGTGGTGCAGCTTCTTCACACCACCCGTGGCTGGCCCTGCTCCTGTGGGCCACCTTGGTGGCCAGCTGCTTGCAGGGCGCCTTCCCACCTGTTGACAGGCGCACCATTTGCTTAGTACAAGCCCTCTTTTTCTTCCCAAGTCAGCTGGAGACTCCTTTAGGGTTAGGGAAATGAGACCCATTTTAGCTACTGTTATTGGCATATTTAGTACATCACGGGTGGCTTTCCAGGCTCTGCCGCGTGGGCTGGATACCCTGGTAGCTTGCCGGGCTCTCCAGGTGGGAGATGGAGACTTTTCCTACCATTCCAAAATTTTTCCAACTGCCAGTTCTTGGTCATCAATAGCTCTCATTTTTCCTTTGTTTCCACCCCATCCCCACTCTGCTCTGCTCTTTAATAGACTCACTGGAGCAATCTCTTCAGACATTGGAATTTCAATCCTGGTGTTATCATTCAATGCTAAAGACTATGGAGGATATTAGGGTGGGTGAGAGCAGAGACTGTGATGAGACCTGTGCCCTTGAGATAACCCTAGTCATGTATGCAGTCATGAATGCAGTTTGTATTCAAGTCTCACTGTTCCACTAGTGAAAAGGGAATGAACACTCAAGAAGAATGGGCTAGACATACCTCTTTTCATTGCTTTATTTATGAGTCTGTATGCATTCAGCTAAGTCTCAAGCCCTCAGAAGCTCAGGTTTCTTCCTATGAAAACATGCGGTTAAAAATTATGCCAATCTCAGGGTCAGGAAGGTGGTTCAGTGGTAGATCACATGCTGTGCATGTGCGTTTGTGAGCTCTGGGTTTGATCTCTGGCATTGCAACAAAACAATCATACTGATTTTATGGTGTGGACGTTCTCCACGTATAAGAAGCTTTAATATATGTAATTAAAACAATGATAAAAAGATTATGGATACATGGGGGCTGGAGAGATAGCACAGTGGGTAGGGAGTTTGCCTTGCATGCAGCTGACCCGATATAGATTCCCAGTATCCCATATGGTCCCCTGAGCACCGCCAGGGATAATTCCTGAGCGCAGAGCCAGGAGTGACCCCTGTGCATTGCCGGGTTGACCCAAAAAGCAAAAAGAAAAAAGATTATGGATACAAAATGATCATTTGATTTTAATATGATGATGAGCATTATTATGACCAAAATTTATTTATGTTAGCATAAGTGTTCAAAGTTTTCAGTGTAGCATACTTGGTAACAGCCCTATAGGGAAGTTCCTAGGAGCACAGGGAAAGAAACAAAGGAGTAAGAAAGTAGTTGAAACAAAAACCAAATCTTGCTTTCCCTTCATCTTGTAGAGCAGGTTAATGATGTGGAAGTCCAGCTCCCTTTGGATCATATGGATTTATCCAAACAGTTTATATCTATTCGAGAGTTCCTTCTTATTTTCTCCCTGTTTTGCATCTCAACACCCCCCCCCCCCACACACACACACACAACATTACCACCCATTGAGTCGCTAGCTGTTACTCTCCACTGACTCAGCCAGCAGGCATCTTAAAATCAACGAAAACCCACAGCCAAACATCACAACTTTATCTATTGTCTTTGTCCCTAACTTTCTGTGTCCCAAGTTTCCTTCAGTGAAGCTGTGGGTCTTCATTATCACCCCCTACTCTTTTCCCCTGATCAATTCCATGACAAATCACGACATGGCAGAGAAATTTGGATTGAGCTTTGACTTTTTCCCAAGAAATAATATATTTCTAAATTTTGGCTCTCAGTTCTACTATTTGGGTCAAAATGATATGTTCATATATTTCTTGTCTATTCAGATAATGGGTAAAGCGGTTGATTAAGTGTTTTTCAGGTTAATTTATTTTACCGAAACTCTAACCTCCTTCCCTAACCCTTGAGTTATCTTTTTGTTTCAAAGGATCAGCCAATTTGTGTTCAGTTGTCTAGAAAAAAAAAAGTATCTTATGTTGATTAGATAGAGGCCAAATCGCTTTCAGAAAGTGTAATTTTCTTAAGATACTGGAGCATACTGACTTCATTTCTTTGACACAAATATTGCATCTTATCTAGACCTGCTAATAACCCAGAGAATGGACCAACAATACCAAGAGCTTATTTCTGAAGTTTGACATTTACCCAGTAAAAATATATATATATTTGAAATGAGTAATGACAAAAAACCTAGGTGGTGACAAAATGATTTAATTCTATTCATTAAATTTAGAACCTCAAGCCAAATATTCAAAGGGGGAGGGAAAATCCAAGGTGGAAATGCTTGCTAGGAGGAAAGTAAAAGCAGTTTTCAGTTGACAGGGGCTGCCAAGCAAGGATTTCACTGGCCTTTGATAGGATCTTCTTCTAGACGTCAGGACAGCAGGAGGTCAACTGGCAGCTTTTGACTCCTGTATCTTTTTACCATGGTTTCTGGCCACGTTAGGCAAAGAAAGTGTGCTTGATGAAAGTGTGTACATTAGTTGGAGTGAAGAATCTAGAACAGAGGCTCGACATTAAACACAAGATGGACAGAAAGGAAAATAAACCCTTAGTGTGCTTGTTCTGAGATGCTGAGTTCTCTCTGCCCACCATTCGTCACGTGCAACTCTCCTCAATCCCAGGCCCCATCCCACAGAGAAGCTCATCATCTTGTAACGTACTCTACATTCCCTTAGTTGCTGGTGGGGGTAGATTGGTGTGTGTGCTTTGTGGAAGTGGGTGGGCTTCCAAATGGTATACTCAGGGGACTCACGGTCCTCTCTGGAGGATACTTGGCTAACCTGGCAAGAGGTTCAATGAGAGGGCCTGAGGCTGCAATGCTGTCCAGGCCCTCGTGGTTCTGGGGGTAACCTGAATCACCCCAACAGTATGGTAATCTTTACCATACTATGACATTAGTCTTAGAGAAAAGCTCACATAATGGCATAAAGAAACATGGACGGTAAGTTTTAAATAGACTCACAATCACGATCACAACCATCCTGTTATTCGTCGATTGCCTCGAGCAGGCCCCAGTAACATCTCCTTCGTCCTAGCCCTGAGATTTTTTTTAAAAAGGGCCATATTCAAGGCTCTTTCCGAGTTAGGAGAATGAGACCCTTCATTGTTACTGGTATTTGGCATATTGGGTACGCCACGGGGAGTGTGCCAGACTCTGCCGTGTGGGCAGGTTACTTTCAGTCGCCTGCCAGTTTGTCCAAAGTAGGAATGAGATAATAAGAGGTCGCACGGACGTGAATGCGGCCGTGTGCTTCTGGAAGCTGGGTTTTATAGTCTCTGAGTCTTGGCCATTGATGGGATTACATGGCACCAGGGGGCCCGTTGGTGGCCCACCAAATAGACTCAAGCATTTAAATATCTTGATATGGTAGTATCAAGGAAAAAAGTAATCATGTTATGCACTAAAATTGAGATAAATCAGGTGGGAGTTGTTGGAACCTGTGGAGCCAACAACCACTCTTCAATTAATTCTTGAAATGGCATGGTGGCAATTAGTTTGAGATTCTGTCTCATCACATCTAAATTTTGCTCTACTCTCTTACTGATTCGGGACTGTCCTGTTCACTTCAGCACCTTCAGATGTGAGTCTATTGCCCTCTTTTCTCTCTTTCTCCTCATATTCCACATCTTTAGTTGAGATTACTAATTTGATCGTCATAGTTTTCCTTCTTTCTCTTCTTACTCTCTGGATTTCTGAGATCTTTATATCTGCTTACCCAGTTTTCCGACCTAGCATCTGTGATGCATATCGCCCCAAAATTAATCTTCCTAATATAAATTCAGGTCGCATCACTTCCGTTTTAAAACACATCCATATTCCCTTGGAGTCAATAGAATGAAAAGAAAACTTCTTAGTCTATGATTAAAAATTATCCCCAATTTAGTCAGAGACTCTCATTTTTTAATGCTTTTATTTACGTATCCTACATTCAACAGTTTGAGAAATAGCACCCAGAACTGAAAATACACATCCCGCAGGGCCCCCCATCCTTTAAGATTCCTTAGATTCTGCTTTTTTCTCTCTCTGTGCCACTGGTTTCAACGTCTACAATGTTCTATGTGTCCAAATCAACTTGGCACTTAAAATTCAATCCAACAGCTAACGTACATGCATCTGCGATTGTTTGCCCTCATTTAAAATTTCCTTGAAGAAAAAATAATGCAATTAGCTGCAATATGGATGGAACTATCGCACATTATGTTGGGTGAAATCAGTTAGAGAAAAAGGGATAGCCAAGGAATAATCTCTCATATGTAGGACCCAATGACACACAGTATGGGAGAAACCAATGACGAAGGGCAACAGAACTGAAGTGTTGGTACACAGAATCTAGCTTAGGGTGAGAGAGGAGGAGATGGAGTACTAAGGGCCTTGGTGGAAGAAAGTGGATACTGAGGTGGTGGGTGTTGTATTGAAATGATGCAAACATTAAATAAAACATTAACAGCTCTATATTCCTCAATAAACATTTTTTAAAGTTTCCTTTCAGACCACAGGACAACTTTAACATTTTATCCCTTAGTATTGAATTGGAATTTACCACTTATTACAGTTACCTGCTTTTTACTTTACTTTTACAGTTACCTGCATTTATGTGTCACATCCTTACATGCGCTAATAAATTATTTTCCTTATGGAGATATTCACAGTCAATACACACTCTGTTCCTTATACACCCTTGCATAGAACATTGTTGACACAATAATTATTAACAGAATAAATATTTTACTTCTGTGAATTCCATGATGCAACTATCTGACTTTTTTTTTATTCTAGGACCACACCCGGCAGTGCTCAGGACTTAACCGCACTCAGGAATTATTCCTGATAGTGCACAGGAGACCATGAGGATGCTGGGGATCGAACCCAGGTTGGCCCCATGCAAGGCAAGCACTCTACCTACTGTGCTATCACTCTGGCCCCATAACACTAAATTTTATGGCAAATAAAGGCACTGCTTACTTCCATTATCACTGACACTTAGTGTTTTAGTGTTTTCTTTCAGTTTTTTTAAATATTCACAAATATTGGTATTTATCATGGTGAGGTTATAATCTGACATTGTTCATGATATGATCTTGCATATTTAAAGAGATTTGAAGTAAAAACAATCAAAAGATCTGGAAGCCTACAGGCACTCCTCTTAATCATGTATCTTGGCAGTGAGAGTTGCAATATGTTGCCACCTATTAATTAAATTTGTACTCTGGTGAATTAGCCAAGAGAGAGAACATTTTTCAAAAAGGAACCAAGAAGGATGAGGAGGATAATAAGTCTAGGAAACCACTTGGGTAATCAGAACCTTTGATGTAGCAACACCAGGTCACATTATTTTCCCAGAGGCAATGAGAAAACTAAAGGGAGACATGAGAGCCAAGAAAAATGACAAATTTGGGCTGCAAAGTTACCACTAAAAATAATATTGCTTCATAATATATTAATGATTAATAGTGAGTTAAAAGGAAGACTGAATTATGAGCTTGATCAAAATCAAAGTGTCAGATACAGATGAAATATTAGAGGCCTTATAGATTCTACAATATTCTTAATGGTTAGTAAGATTCTATCTCTTTGAAATCTAATGAATAATATGGAGTTCATCTCTGGAACAATGTGCATGCATACAAAATTAACCTAAGGTTGATATTTTTTGTTACAGAACACATTCTTTTTTTCATAATAGGTGAAGAAAATACATTTCTCCGGATGGTATATTAGTTTGTTGTTTGTTGATTGACAGTTATGGTTTTGGTGCATACTCTGACCTCCCTTATCAACATTCTTGCACTTTATACTCTCCACCTATGTTCCCATTTTACTTGTAGACAACCTATTTGTTGTCTACAATCTTCTGCCCCCGCGCCTGGCTGTTCCTCGCCAGAGCCCTCTTGGAGGGGAGCGGGTTGAGCTTTCCTCCCCGCCCCGACCAGGGCTCCGGCAGCCGAAGACCTCCAGGACCAGCCACCACTATGCTGAGACCACTCTCCACACACATGAAGGTACTGGCAGAGGGACAAAGCCACGCGGGTTCCGGGACCGAGACCTCCAAGCCTACTCGGACTGGTGTCGAGCATCTTCCATCCAGATCCTCCAAATCCTAGTAGGCGGGGGTCACACCCACCACCTGGCCCCCTGGCGCCATGTAATCCCATCAGCGGCCAAGACTCAGAGACTATAAAATCCAGCTCCCGGAACCGCACGGCCGTATTCGCGGCCGCGCGACGTCTTATCAGGACATCTTTTTATGACATCTTATTATCTCATTCCTACTTTGGATAAACTTGCAGGCTATCGAATGTAGCCTGCCCACAGGGCAGAGTCTGGCAAACTCCCCGTGGCATACCAAATATGCCAAATACCAGTAACAATGATGGGTCTCATTCTCCTAAAGAGCCTTGAATATAATCTCAGGGCTAGGATGAAAGAGACGTTACTGGGGCCTGCTCGAGGCAATCGACGAATAACAGGATGATGAAATGAAAATGAAAATGAACAACCTATTTGTTCTCCTTCCCATGTCTCTCCAAACCTGTACTCTCAAATCTGTATTCAATAGGCAGGGTTAATTATCAACTGAAAAAGTCTATGCATTTCATTTCATTTCATCATCCTGTTATTCGTCGATTGCCTCGAGCAGGCCCCAGTAACGTCTCTTTCATCCTAGCCCTGAGATTATATTCAAGGCTCTTTAGGAGAATGAGACCCATCATTGTTACTGGTATTTGGCATATTTGGTATGCCACGGGGAGTTTGCCAGACTCTGCCCTGTGGGCAGGCTACATTCGATAGCCTGCAAGTTTATCCAAAGTAGGAATGAGATAATAAGATGTCATAAAAAGATGTCCTGATAAGATGTCGCGCGGCCGCGAATACGGCCGCGCGGTTCCGGGAGCTGGATTTTATAGTCTCTGAGTCTTGGCCGTTGATGGGATTACACGGCGCCAGGGGGCCAGGTGGTGGGTGTGACCCCCACCTACTGGAATTTGGAGGATCTGGGTGGAAGATGCTTGACTCCAATTCGAGTAGGCTTGGAGGCCTCGGCCCCGGAACCTTGCGTGGCTTTGTCCCTCTGCCAGTACCTTCATGTGTGCAGAGAGTGGTCTCAGCATGGTGGTGGCTGGTCCTGGAGGTCTTCGGCTGCCGGAGCCCTGGTCAGGGTGGGGAGGAAAGCTCAACCTGCTCCCCTCCAAGGGGCCCCGGGAAGGAACACCCAGGCGCGGGGGCAGAAGACTGCAAAAGTCTATATCCTTGATTATTTTTCTCTATACCATGTATGAGATCACCCTGAATTTATCCTGCTTCTGGCTTATTTTGCTTAGCATGATACTCTCCAATTTCATCCAAGTTGCCATGAACTATGTAAATTTATCTTTTCTTATGGTTGCATAGTGTTTCATTGTAAATATACACCATAGTTTCCTTATCAATTGCTTAACATTTGGGTTCCTTCCATTTCCTGGCTATTTCACAAAGAGCTATATGAATTTAAAAGTGCATATAACTGTTTGAATTAATGTTTTTGTGCTCTGGAGACAGATACTTACATGTGGGATCACTGGGTCAAATGGGAACTCCATTCATAGAGTTTTGGAGTAATCTTCATGTTGTTTTCCATAGAGACCAAACCAGGTGATACTTCAACCAATAGTGAATGAAGGTTCCTTTTAACCACACCCCAGCTAACACTGAATGTGTTGTATCTTTCAAATAACTTATATTTTTCTTTTTTCTTATAGTTTTCTTGTATGACTTATATTTGTCTTTCCAGAGGTCTTATTTTTTTTAAGTTATACTGTACGTATTTTATAATAAATTTACTTTTAGGTACTTTACAGTAGTATTTAGTTTACTTTATTTTTTCCTTTCAAAGTATTTATACTGGTTAGGAAAAGAATTGATTTTCTAGGTTGATCTTTCCTATGTGCTACCTGTTAGTATATTTTATCTTTTCTATTTGTTTTCTGGAGATAGACAGTGATTATTATCTTTTTTACCATAGTTTTATTTATTTATTTTTCTTCTTATATTTATTTAGTGAATCAATGTGGGAAAAGTTACTAAGCTTTCAGGTATAAGTCTTGGTCATACAATGATCAAACACCTCTCCCTTCACCAGTACTCATTTTTCACCACCAAGAACCCCAATATACCCCCCTCCCACTCCTCCCAATGCCTGTGAGGCAGATGATTTTCAGTTTTCTCTACATTGATTACATTCATTGTTTCGACAAAAGATGCATCATTATTGTTTAGAATTCCCTCCCCCACACACACACAATCAGAATTGCTGAAAAGGCATTTTCTATAGCTGGTTATGAGAATCATATAATGTTGCGCAGCTGAGCGATTTTGGATTTCTGCAAAAAGCCAGATAATTACGAGATTGGTTTCTGTACATCTGGTATTATGGCTGTGCTGAGGAGCCACTTGTAGGGGGCAACTTGTGGCCTCGGTAGGGCCTGAAGGACGAGCTGGTACCACCCTCCTTCCCATGAGACTGTAGTTGCCCTGTCACTGCCAGCTCATACCTGGCTTTCCAATAAACTCTGAGGCTGCAGCCACCTTGTATGCAGTCCAGATGCATTTCTGCCGAAAGCAGCTGGGTTTTGAGATTTCTTTCTGAGTCTCTGGGATCATGGCCATTAATCGGCTTGATCAGGAGCCAGAGAGGCTGTTTGTAGGTGATGACTCAGGGTCTCACTGGGATGGGGAGGAAAGGGCTTGTTTCACCCCATCTGGTGAGGCCCTGCGTGTCTTGTCACTGCAGGCCCAAACCTGACTGTCCAGTGACCTCTGGAGGATGGGAGTCACCGGGACGTCAAGGGGAACAGGCCAAGGCACGAAACCTATTCCCACCTGCAGTAGCCCACCCCCAGTAACCTACTGCAGGAACAGGATGCATTTCTGCCAAAAGCCTTTGGGTTCCGAGATTCGTTTCTGAGTCTCTGGAATCATGGCCGTTAAGCAGTTCAATTAGGAACCAGAGAGGCCATACCTCTAATTATATAGCTGAGCCGGAGGTGGTTTGTGGGTGTGGCTCCCACATACCTAAATTTTGGCCGTTTACTTTCTTGGTAAACTTTGCCCCAAGTTTTTGGGGCCTGGCCAAAAGCACAGTATCAATTTGGGGGTATCTGAAAGTCTCATGGTGCCATCAGGCTGCTGATGCACTCGCTTCACAGGTACAGATTGACCTGCTGATAGCACCATACCCCCAGTGATTATTATCTTTTGTGTTCTATTTAGGCAATATATTTAGTTACTTGAACACTTGACATCCCGTCACTCATTGATTTCCTCAAGTGGGTGCCAGTAACGTCCCCATTCATCCCTGTCGTATGCTAATGTAGCCCAATGGCATCTGCTCATTCTAGGAACACGAAGAGCCTCAAACCGATTGTTCAGGGTCTTGACAAAGAAGTCTGACCATCTCATAGGTGGGCGGCCACATGATCTTTTGACATCCCATGGAATCCGGTCGGTAACAGCTCTAGTCCAGCGGTCATCTCCAAATCTCATTACGTGTCTAGCCCGTCTAATTTTTGACGGCTTGGCAAACGAGACAGAGTCCCTGATTCTTGACCATCGACGGAGGTTGGAACTCCAGATTCTTTCTCTCATTTGAGTGAAGTGTGATATTCCAAGCATAGCTCTTTTGATTCCTCTTTGGGAGACCCGAATAGTGTTCTCATCCTGTTTTCGGAGGGCCCAGGTCTCTGAGGCATATGTTAATGCAGGAAGAACAATGAAATCAAAGAGATGTGCCCAGAGCCGGAGGTTCTTCATCCTCTTAGCTATTTCTTCAACGTTCTTGAAGGCGTTCCAAGTCGCTCTCTTCCTCCTGCTTAACTCAGGTCATTCATCATGTTGACTTCTCAACCTAGGTACACATAACTGTTGCATTCGTAATAATTGCAAGTATTTCTTTTGTTTTTTGAATTTTTTTCTTCTTCTTTCCTGTTGGTCGGCAGAGCCTTGCACGCTCCCTGTGGCGTATTCAATATGCCAAAAACAGTGACAAATCTCACAATGGAGATGTTACTGGTACCCGCTCGAGGAAATCGATGAACAATGGGAGGACAGTGCTACAGTGCTTTCCTGTTGGTGTGTTTTTCATTTATTAGATTCTGAAGGAAAAAAATATTGAGGTACAGTATTGATACAGAATACTATTCACTCTCTGCAACTTTTCTGTGAATGCTTCTAATATTTTATACTAACTGTGATGCTTTGTTAGATACCCATTCAAGCTTTACATTTTTCTTTCTATTCTTATTAACTAGGGATTTTAATTTTTAAAAATCAGGAATGGATGGTATCTATCATTGTGATGATCACCCTTTCCCCTTGTTTAATATTTTTTGTTTGTTGAATTAAAGATATTCATTTCCTAGTATTGGATCCTTCTTATGCATTTCAGTAATTTTCACTTGGTCATGGTACATTACTGGATTTAATTCTCAAGCACATTACTATTTTCAATCACAGTGTTGGTTAGTGACACTTGGGCTGTAGTCAGAAACCTGTCCATCAATTTCTGTGTTTTGGAATAGTTTATGTAATATAAGAATTATCTTTGCCTAGCTGTCTTGGCACAATATAATGCCAAGGGAGAAAGGCAACTCATAGACCACTATGAATAATATGATATGTTTTAGAAATAAAAATACATATACAAAAATCTGGAGACTATATCAAAAATCATTAATATTTTGAAGAGGCTACATTATAGTTTGTTTATGCTATAGTTTTCAAGAATGATGATAGCAAATGTGAATCTGCTGGAAAAATGAGGTACTCCATGACTTATAACTGAAAAAACCTATAATAATTACATGATTAGACACTACTTAGTCTTATAAGGTACTCTCAGGTCCTCTGGAAGAAATATTCCTTTTCCTCTTAATTTCATATCTGTGTCAAAGCTTCTTGTTCACAGGTAACACATGCCTGTTTCTAAAATTTATTCTCTAGACCTATGTCCAACTTTTGACCTTGCTCATTCTACTCTGAGCTTTTCTTAGACCTTCTGGTACTGCTTCCTTTAAGGTTACCATAATCCTTTCTCCATTGACTTTTGTGTATCCTTTGGGTATGCAGTGTCTCCTGTACTCCCCACATCTCTGTGTCTCTACCTACATCGTCATAATTAGCATTTGCCGCTGGGTTGTATTTGACCCTTGCTCTGGTAAAAAATGAGCAGGTTTAGTGAACTGTGTCTGAATTTTCTTTCTCTGAGGTTCTGTAAGACTGTTTCAGACACTGCTTTGCTTCTGACTAAAGGCAAAATAAAGGGAGCAGGGGTAGATGAGCTTCCCAGTGAATCTACTGACTGAGAATAAAGTAGTTAAGAGTTCCTACTTATGTTCTTTCCCAAAGTTGTTTTCTTTTATACTTTAAAGTTATAGCTAGGGTTCTCAGCAGTTTCCGTAGTCATTTGGAAATAACCTAGGGCAGCAAATATCTGCTTCAATAGTTTGAACTAGTTTCAGCTTATTGCAGCTTGGGGAATCCTGCTCACCATATCTATTGCTTGCTTTATGGACTGAGGATACTTCACGATAAGTATTCTCAGAATTGTCACATCAGCCAGCACACACGGTGCTACTTATGAAAGCTCCTTGGCCAAAATGGTGTTCTTCCACAGAGACTGGCCCACATCCACAAGGACAAAAGCAACCGGTGCTGGCGCAGATGTGGCGAGAAAGGAAAGGACCATCCTTCACTGTTGGTGGGAATGCCGACTGGTTCAGCCCTTTTGGAAAACAGTATGGACAATTCTCAAAAAATTAGAAATTGAGCTCCCACTTGACCCAGCAATACCCCTCCTGGGAATATATCCCAGAGAAGCAAAAAAGTATAGTCGAAGTGACATCTGCACTTGTTTGTTCATTGCAGCACTCTTTACAATAGCCAGAATCTGGAAAAAACCTGAGTGCCCGAGAACAGATGACTGGTTAAAGAAACTTTGGTACATCTACACAATGGAGTCCTATGCAGCTGTTAGAAAAGATGAAGTCATGAAATTTACATACACATGGTGCTACATGGAAAGTATCATGTTAAACAAAATGAGTCAGAAAGAGAGGGATAGACATAGAAAGATTGCATTCATCTGGGGAACATAAAGTAACAAAATAGGAGACTAACACCCAACAATGACCGAGATTAGTACCAAGAATTTTACACCATGGCTTGGAGGCCAGCCACACATGCTAGGGGAAAAGGGATGTCAGATAGAGAAGGGAGCACCAAATAAAGGGTGTTGGGCGAATCCTCCCAGGATGGGAGATGCATGCTGAAAGTTGACTATAGACCAAACATGATTGCCACTCAATGCCTCTTTTGCAAACCACAGCACCCAAAAAGAGAGAGAGAACAAAGGGAATGCCCTTCCACAGAGGCAGGGTGGGATGGGGAGGATGGGGGATGGGAGGGATACTGGGATCTGTGGTGGTGGGAAATTGGCACTGGTGGAAGGGATGGGTATTTGATCATTGTATAATTGAAACCCAAGCACAAAATTTGTAATTCTACAACTCTACCTCATGCTGTCTCACTAATAAAAATTTTTTAAAAAATGGTGTTCTTGTTGCCGTCACCAATTCCTCACTGTTATCAAGGGTTGATAATGCCTTCCTGAAGATACAGAAAAGAGATCTTTCCTTTTCTTCACCTGACACAGTGCACTTTTAGTCTCTATTTTTGCCTAGTGTTTAAAAGCTCTCTGAAATCTCACAAGCTGGTTTTGATCAAATGATTGGGCTTTTATAGTATCAAGATAGTTTCGAAGTAAGTCTTCCTACTCAGGGGTAGCACTGTAGCACTGTCCTCCCATTGTTCATCGATTTTTTCGAGCAGGCACCAGTAATGTCTCACAAATTGTGATACTTGTTCCTATTTTTGGTATATCGAATACATCATGGGGAGCTTGCCAGGCTTTGCCCTGGGGGCAAGATACTCTCGGTAGCTTGCCAGACTCTCCGAAAGGGGAGGAGGAATCAAACCTGGATTTTCTCTGTGCAAGGCAAACTTCTTTTATTTTTTTAAAATTTTTATTAGTGAAACACCATGAAGTACAGTTGTAGACTTACAAGTTTTGTGCTTGGGCTTCACTCCTTAATATGTAAGGCTCTAAGAGCTATAAGAACATAATGGTGAGAATAGTAAAAACATGAATACAAGGTTCCTAGGAGAGTTGCAGTAGCAGCAATGGTGGAAGTACTCAACAAATGATATTTGGAAGGTGCACAAGGAGATGTTCAGAAGTACTGACTCGTGGTTCAGGACTCACTTCACCTACTCGTTTATTTCACTGTGCAGACATCCTTATTGTACTTTGATTAATTCAATACCTTGTCTGCTGTCTGATGGTTCACAGTTCTGTTCTCCATTGCAAGTCTTGGTTTTAACAATATGAGGATGACTCATACAATGAATCCTACCACATAAGTCCTCAGTCTTTTCATTGTCAATGATTTTCTCTTCCACTAGTACCTTAACCATGATCAGTGGCCCTCAATAGATCTTAAATTGGTCCTGATTGTTCACTTATGCTCCCTAAAATGAGCAGTACCCTTCCTCCTAGTTTATCAATAAGCTTCCACGGTGATAGTAATTCACCTTATCACATTACTTCCAATAACTTTCTCTATCATCGCTTACCATTGTAAGAGTTCTGTTCTTTCCTGCATTTTGTTACAGTTTGTTCTTTCTATCTCTGCTTTCTTTTCACATACTTCCAAAGATGCCAGATTTTAGATAAATCTGACCTCCAATAATTCAGCACTTAGAAAACCTCGGTGGAAATAAATTAGAGGTAGTACTGTAACACTGTCCTCCCGTTGTTCATCGATTTGCTTGAGTGGACACCAGTAACGTCTCCATTGTGAGACTTGCTATTGTTTTTGGCATATCTAATATGTCACAGCTTGCCAGGCTTTGCCATGTGGTGTGATACTCTTAGTAGCTTGCTGGCTCTCTGAGAGGGGCGGAGGAATTGAACCGGGGTTGGCCCAGGTTGGTTGCGTGCAAGGCAAGCACCCTACCTGCTATGCTATCACTCCAGCCCTAGATTGGAGACAACTGTTGAAAAATAAAAAAATAAAAAACTCTGCCCAAGAGGAAGGATATTAGAGATGACCTTATTATAGACTGGACTGGAGTGATAGCATAGTGGGTAGGGAGTCTGCCTTGCACGTGACTGACCCAGGTTTGATTCCTTCATCTCTCTCAGAGAGCTTGGCAAGCTACTGAGAGTATCCCGCTTACACGGCAAAGCCTGGCAAGCCTCCCATGGCGTATTCAATATGCCAAAAACAGTTACCACAAGTCTCACAATGGAGACGTAACTGGTGCCCGCTGGAGCAAATCAATGAATAATGGGAGGACAGTGCTACAGTGTGTTATAGACCATTCAGGAATATATGGACATTGGTAAAATAGTACATATTCCTTATTTTTCTAGAGAAATTTCAGCAAAAGGATTGATTCAGTGTTTACTTATTCTTATTTTGGTGGTGCCAGAGAAATAGTAAATATGTCAAGGTGCTTGTCTTGCATGCAGCCAACTCTGGTACCACATAGTCCTCTGATCACTGTAAAAAATCTTTAAGTGGGAAGCCCCAATGGCTCTTCCCCTAGCCGCCCACGTTTGGGGTGGGCTGAGGCTGCTCGCTCAGCCAGGGCGGCCCCGGGCCCTGGGGCAGACAGTGAAGGAAGCGAGGGCCAAGCCGTTTGATCAGAAGTCATTTATTCCATTCTCCTCATGCACCTGCCCCAGTCTCTCTGAGCCTTCCATTCTCGTCTCCACTGCCCCTCATTTCTGTCTCCTCCTGTCTCTCCCACTCATATCTCCATGCTCCATCTCACAGCCTGGGCTCTCTCTCTCTATGTGCCTGCTCCTGGATTCCTCTACATCCTTCTCTCTCTGTACTAGCCTCTCCGTGGTCCATCTTGACACCCTGCTCTCTCTTCTCTCCAGCTCTCTTGCCTCCAACTCCCCTGCACTCTGGGCTGACACTGACCCAAGTCAGGTAGCCAAATCAACATAAGAAAGCCCTTCCGGAGGTCCCACCAAGTTCAGATGGAACACCACTTAGGATATTCCAAAGTCTTTCCTGACTGCTCAAGGGCAAAATACCTCTTAAGGTGTTTTTCTCTTTTCCTAAGTCCAATAACTATCAACATCTCATATTATTTATTTTTGTATGGACACAGTAAGAGATAACATTGAGGCTTGTAGGGCAGCTCTCCTGGGAACATCTTGCCACAGACTCAGACTACAGCACTCAGGCCAGATTAATCATCCCTAACCCTAGCAGGATTCAAATCTAGTTATTACTTTTTGGATCATGACTGCATTTCTCCATGCCCAAGCTCTTTACTCATAGTTAAGCATTATGGCACTTTGGCCAGGCCCATCTCGATGCCAGGGTAGCACATAGCTTACCGCTTGCCCTGGTTCCACCCAGTCCCTCATTGGGATCCTGCTTTTGAGGGCGCTAGGAAGAAAAGGCAGCTGAGGCTTAGGTGAGAGAACAGATGCCCAGGAAGGAAATATCACTGAGAGTCACATTACAAAAGCATGTCTTCTTGTATCCATATAAAAAGGACATTGCTCTGAATAAACTATGCAAAGGACTTAGGGAGAAGAGAAAAACAATATTTACAAATCAACAGAACACAAAGAAAGTTACAAATAAACACAGAGGAATGGGAGCACTGTGAGATTGGAGCAACCCAATAAACCCAAATTACCTGAAGCTATGCAGGAAGAACAAAACAATGTTATCCTACAGATCACCACTTGGAGTGACCCTCTGAGCAGAACTCAGTGAGGAGTAGGCCCTGAGTACTCCTGAGTATGGCCCCTCAAAAGAACCAAATCAATATAATTTTGTTTATAAATTTTAAAGGGGGTTATGTGAAGTATGTGGCACAGAATTGACTTTATTTAGACATTCTTACTTTTTCTTACTTCATTTAGAAATTTTATCTTTAGAATTATTGCTTTTGGGGGGCTGGAGAGATAGTACAGTGAGTAAAACACCATTAGTGTGGCTGACATGGGTTCAGTTCTAGTACTGCATTTGGTCCCATGATCATAGAGCCTTAAGCTCTGAGCAGCTGGGTATGACCCAAGAACAAAAGCAAAAAAAAAAAATCATTGCTTTTCTTACTTTGGCATATTATAAATGGACAATTGATACCCTAATATTAAATAAACATTAATAAAAATGCATGCACTTTAGTAATTAAACACTTGGAAATTAATTTGAATCTCAAAATTTTCAAGTTTGATTTTCATTTTCTAAAACTTCTGTGTCAAAATTCAAATTACAAATTGTATAATATTAGGTGTCACAACACTTTACTTAAATACAAAACTTACCCTCCTTTACAGGGAAGTAGAAGAGTCTATCTTACTTTCCACAATTACAAGTTAGGTAATTTTCCAAAAGCAATTTTAAAATGTGTGTGTGTATGTTTGCACGCGTGCGCGAGTGTGTGTGTGTGTTTGCATGTATTCTTGGTATTGGGGAAAGGTAAGTATTTCTTGGGATGAGAGGAAGAACAATAATTAAAAGTCACAGATAATATCAATCGACTACTGTGTTTCACACTGAATTAACTTATTAAACATTGTAAAGGCTGAAATATCTAGGCTACTTTTTGGTCAACTGAGATAAATTCCTTTTGTCCCCATACTAGGTTTTTTCTAAATTCCAGTTATTTATATATATATAAATATATATATATATATGTAGGAGTACTGCTATTTATTCAGCCACTGATTAACTGATTGAATTGGGCATGAACTCCACCTTACTTTCTTTTTCATAATCTTATTTATTTTTTTTCTTCTTATGTTTATTTATTGAATCACTGTGGGAAAAGTTACAAAGTTTTCAGGTTTAAGTCTCAGTCATACAATGATCAAACACCTTTTCCTTCACAATACTCATTTTTCACCACCAAGAACCCCAATATGCCCCCCTCCCACCCCTCCCAATGTCTGTGAGGCAGATATTTCTACTTAACTCTTCTCCACATTGATTACTTCATTATTTCGACAAAAGATGCACCATTATTGTTTAGAATTTCCCTCCCAACAATCAGAATTGCTGAAAGGGCATTGTGAAATGCTTTGTTTTCTATAGCTGGTTATGAGAATTATACAATGTCGTGCAGCCGTGATAGTGGCCACATGAATTTGGATTTCTGCAAAGAGCCAGATAATTATGAGATTGGTTTCTGTGCATCTGGTGTTATGACCGTGCCGAAGAGCCGCTCATTGGGGGCGGCACCATGCCCCCCAATTCCAGTTATATTTTAAGAGGTGCTTTTATTTTTTTAAATTTTTTTTTAAATATTTTTTTACAGTTGTAAATTTACAATTTTTTGTGCTTTGGTTTCAATTATACAATGATCAGATACCCATCCCTCCACCAGTGCCCATTTTCCACCACCATGGATAATATCCCTCCCACCCCATCCCCCCATCCCCCCTGTCTCTGTGGCAGGGCGATCCCCTGTGTTAAGAGGTGCTTTTAAACCATGATAAATGTGTTACTCTTCACTGAGTTAGAAAAAGAGGATAGGACAGCAGATCTGTGTTTAGTGGAACTCAAATCAATCCACCTGCCTTTGTAAGAACCTTTTTCTTAATCCCAAAAATTCATCTTTGGTGATTTCTTTTTAAAGAAAATTTATCACTCTGCTTACCTAAAAAAATTGAAGAAATATTTCCCCAGCTTTTTAATAAATTTGGTTAGTGGTTCTCTCTCTCTCTCTGTCTTTCTTTCACACACACATATACACACAAATAACTTAATTTGGGATGGCTCAGTCACTGCAATTAAAAGAATTATAGAGTTGAGGATTAAGGCAAAAGGAGAGAAGAGATGAGAGTACAAAAGGAAATATAGAACTGGATACATCTTCACTCTTCCTAGCATCTTGTCATAAACTTATATAACATGAATGGAATCAGGTGAAATGATTTCCTGCCCTACCAATGGCACATATGTCTTCTGTGGCCACATGCACAGGTATGTGCAATGAGTCTTTGCCACAAATGACTTATATCTTACTGGAGTTTTTATTGCCCAGTCTACTACAAGTAATCTAAGTGCGAAAGTCAAAATCACACACACACACACACACACACACACACACACACACACACACAGTGGTTCAGGATCATAGATCTATCTAGATTGTGTCTTCCATAATATCCTGACAGGAAAACAGTCTGAGGAATGGGAAATTTCAAGGGCTGAGAGCTGCTGTCATTGCTGATTAGAAAAGCAAAACCTCTGACTTCTCATTAGTAAACTTCTGATGGAGCATGAAAGAACATGAAACATAAGTTCAAGTTAACTTTTTAAATATGTACATAGTTTTCTTCATCTAACTCAGCCTTGGTATAATATAGTTTATGGATCAAATATGGTCTTCTGAGTATAGGTTTAAATGTAGATTCTTTAGCTTATAGAGATACTCCCTAGTGTTATTTTGGCTATCACTGCTTTCAGGCTACAGGGTAGAACTGAAAGATTCTCACAGACTCTAGACCTACAAAGGGTAAAGTTAACACGTCTTTTTTTTTACAGAACGAAGATTGCTGAACCCCAATCTAGATTGTTACTCTGGGAAGCCCAGACATATCACCATTTTACTCATCACTGCGTCCCTAAGGTGCTCAAATATTTACTAAATATGATGAATAAAAAAAAAAACATGCCTGAGTAGAAATTTGTGCATAATCAGAAAGTGGAATTTAAAGCATTCTAAGTGAAGAGGTAAGTTTTGGAATTGACAGGATGTTTGCAGTTTGCATTATTTTGTCCAATCAGCACTGACTACAAGCAATACTAGTATCTCCAATTTATCTTTATACTCCACTGCCCTCTGTAAGGGTTTTTTAGTGTTACTTGCCAAATATTCAAATCATTCCCATTTGGAGATAGACCATATGACTTTTTTAGGGCTCGTGAGTTTAAGTGGAAGTGGCACATGTCATTTTCAAGCAGAACAGTTATGGGTAAGGGAAGACCCTCCAGAACTGTTCCCCTTTACCACAGTGACCTACAGTGTTCCCAGTGGTGACTGATCTAGCAACCTGGGCCCCCCATGCAGACACTGGAAAGTAGAATGGAGGCCCCAGTTGACCCTGATGACATGTAATAAGAACCAGAAATAAAACTGCTACTATCAAGCTCTGAGCTGTTGGCATAGTTTAACCATTAGATAATGTAACCCATTTAACTGACCAATTTCTCCTTCTGAGATCAGTAAGTTGGTTTATCCTAAGTTCCCCGTGTCCTTTTCCTTGTCCTTTGTGATTTCATTCCCTGACCTATTCTTTTCTTCTTCTCCACTCACCGACATATGAACTTCTTTAAGACACAGCTTGAGAAAATCTACTTCCTTCAGAACTTTCCCTGGCCATCTCATTCCTCAGAGCTTGTTTCTTTGAATGAATGACTAAAGTTCTAATTGAATATACTACTTTGTCTTAATCTATGGCTTTGCATAATAATTTTTTAACTATGCACATGCAGCTTAAATACAAATTCCTGGAAACTGGATCAATCACTGGATACCTCAAAATTCCTCCTAAATTGAATGGAATGGTCTACCTGCAATCTCAATTTATTTACTCATTTACTCTGTCAGTGTGTACTTCGTGAGTGATTACTCTGTGTGGAAGATACGGGTTAGTTGTTAATCAAATCTTTTTGCTTTTTTCTCCTTAAACCAAATCTCTCAATCAAATATACAATCATGTGGCTCAGTTCAGGCCTTACTATAATGCATAAAATTATATTGAATGATCCTATACATTTAAATTTTTATCACTTTTTTTCTTCCTATATTGATTTTAGGGTAATTCTCAGAATTCAGATGTCAATGATATGGCATCCATCAGGCTAGGTTTCTTCATGACGGTGAGAAAGAGCCACTTTCTCTGTTCACCAGTTTACCCATTTTTAATGACTGAAACTTTATGGAAAACCTTGATTAGGATTGTATCTCTATAGTATCCAGAATTACCTTAATTTAAAGAGATTTGAGAGTGAAGTGGTGATAATTTTCACATGTTCAGGTGTTTTATGTAGAAACTAACATGACTGTAGAGGAAAAATGGTCCAGTCAAAAGGAAAAATCTATTCAAAGATACTAATGCATAATCCAATTGATAGATTGAACAACTGATAATAATTAGCTCATGTGATTGAAGCAAAGTAAGGTCAGTGAAGTGAATCAGAGGGAAAATAACTCCCAGAGTTTTTTTTACAGCATTTTTCTAGACAATGGATCTAGTATTATATGTCAATCTAATTTTCTTCTTTGTTCAGGCCCATATGAAACTGTGTAGTTGATTTGGGATTTCTTATACTTAAGTAATTATACTTTACATAAAATGTCCTCAATTTTAATCTTTAAAGTCCATCTTTACTTTAATTTGAGTGTGTAGCAAAACTCCTGTGCACCATGTAGGTTCAGATGAAAGCATCTGTACAGCTCGCCAGTTCATATAAATCAGGCCTCGGGCACTATTAAATCATGGGTTTTTCTACAAGAAAAGAGAAGAACTGGAAATCACCCCATACTTCATATAAACTACTAGTATGTTAGTGATTGCTGTCAGCTTCCAGTGCAGTGGGAGGTCAGCCTGAGCCGTCTCAAATACTTTACTCTGGCCTGGAATTTGTTCTAGCAATTGTCTTTTCAGGTGAGCTTCAGGTCAAAAAGATAACTGAGTGATAGCTCTTTCATTCCCTTAATATATTATGTCATGATTATTAATGTATATAAACTATTAATACATTCATTTTATAATTTTAATATCTTAATAGCACAAGTTTAAATAGTTTCTTTTGTTATAATGAAAAACGACTGGTAGTAGAATAAGGAAATGCCACAGAGAGAACATTTATGAATGAAGAAAGGAAAATACCCAGTAGGCATATGTAAAATAATTACCACAAAATTTAAAAATTGCATGGACATACCACTTTAAAAATTATAGTGATAAACTTAAAGTAAACCATAACAATTATTTTTGAAGAAGATAGAGGAGAAACGTTTTCCATTGAACATTAATGATCTAATGCAAACTAGAATAAAGTCAAAAGACAATATAGCAGTGCATACCAGATTTCTTTTTTTTTTTAAATTTTTATTAGTGAAACATCATGAGGTACGGTTGCAGACTTACAAATTTTTGTGCTTGGGTTTCAGTTATACAATGATCGAATACCCATCCCTCCACCAGTGCCCATTCTCCACCACCACCAGTCCCAGTATCTCTCCCACCCCCATCCCCCTATCCCACCCTACCACTGTGGCAGGGCATTCCCCTCCCTTATCTCTCTCCTTTTGAGTGCTGTGGTTTGCAAAAGAGACATTGAGTGGCAATCTTGTTCGGACTACAGTCTACTGTCATCACGCGTTTCCCATCCTGAGAGGAACCTTCCAGCACCCTTTATTTGGTGCTCCCTTCTCTATCTGAGCTGCCTTTTCCCCTAGCATGTGCAGCTGTCCTCAGGGCCATGGAGTAATCCTCCTGCATACCAGATTTCTTAAAAGTGAAAATAATGCCTAGCTCTATCAACTGAGAAGGCCTAAGATTAATGTACCCCAGAGGAAGCAAGCACACTCAATGTCCAGATACAGGGTTCCAAAAAAATTCTGTAATTAAAGGAATCAAGGTTCCTTATGAAAATGATTGATTATAAGACTAGATATGAAGAACAAAAGATAAGCAAACCTGAGCATGGTATAGTGCCGGAAAACAAACAAACAAAAAAGAATGATAAATAAGGAACATAGAAGCTGAACAGAGAAAAACAATTGCTGCATGGTGTCACTCGTATAGAGAGAATCCAGGAAAAACAGTGAAGAGAATAGTGACTGTCGGTGTTAGGGGTGGGGTGCATATGGGAGAAAGTCAGTAAAGAGTAAAGAATGTCAGTTTTTTTTATTAGTGAGATATATGAGGTACAGTTGTAGACTTACAAATTTTTGAGCTTGGGTTTCAATTATACAATGATCAAATGCCCATCCCTCCACCAGTGTCCATTTCCCACCACCACGGATCCCAGTATCCCTCCCAACCCCCATCCCCCCCCATCCCACCCTGCCTCTGTGGCTGGGCATTCCCTTTTGTTCTCTCTTATTGGGTGTTGTGGTTTGCAAAAGAGGCAATGGGTGACAATCATGTTTGGTCTATAGTCTACTTTCAGCATGCTTCTCCTATCCTGGGAGGATCCTCCCAACTCCTTTATTTGGTGTTCCCTTCTCTATCTGAGCTTTTCCCTAGCATGTGTGCTTGGCCTCCAATCCATGGAGTAAAATTCCTGGTACTAATCTTGGCCAAAGAATGTCAGTTTTAGGATGAATAAGTTCTGGTGATTTAGCCTATTTCATTCTGATCTTAGTTATTAAAATTTACTCTAAACATTCTCACACACAAAAAGTTATCTATGTGAAGTGAATGGTGTGAATCAACTTGATCATGGGGTTCTTCCCTATAACAGACCATCATGATTATACTTTAAGTATACTATGATTCTATTTGGTCATTATACGAATAGAGCTCAGGAAAAATACTTGAGACAATCTTCATCTATTTAAGCTCACACTTTAATATTCAAATAATTGATTAATTGGAGGCTTATTTTTGTATATGGTCAAGATATATACCACAGTTTCTCAACACTGTTCATTGAAGTAGCAATGTGTTCCATGCCTCTTTTAGTTTTTGCTGATTGCAGATAATCTTTGTTCCTCCTGGACTCTATTTGTTCCATGCCTTTTCTTCATCTTCTGCCAGGGCACAACTTTGTGCTTATTTTGCCCAGTTTCCCTTTATATACTGCCCTGGATGACTCATCCTAACAACAATGTAATGATCTTATTTCCACTTAAGGTGACATATTGTGGGACTGGTGGTTAGGACTTGGATATGTGATTTTGGGTCACTTGATCAATTGACATTCCGTTACTCATTGATTTGTTTGAGCAGGTGCCAGTAACATCTCCATTCG
Source organism: Sorex fumeus (assembly GCF_029834395.1). Lineage (NCBI taxonomy): Eukaryota > Metazoa > Chordata > Mammalia > Eulipotyphla > Soricidae > Sorex > Sorex fumeus. The sequence continues at coordinate 27,719,137 of NW_026606090.1, read as the reverse complement.
TCTCTGTTGTGTGTAGCCCATCTGCTCATTCTAGGAATGCAAAGAGCCTCAAACAGATCACTCAGGGTCTTGATGAGGAAGTCTGACCATCACATAGGTAGGTGGTCACGCGATCTTTTGATGTCCCATGGAACCCAGTCGGTAATGGCTCTAATCCAGCAGTCATCTCCAAATTGCATTATGTGCAACTGATTCTTGATGCCTTGGCAAATCAAACAGTGTCCCTGATTCTCCACACTGACAGAGGTTGGAACTCTGGATTCCTTCTCTTGAATGAAGCGTGATACGCCAAGCATAGCTCTTTCGATTCCTCTTTGGAGGACCCAAATAGCATTCTCATCCTGTTTTTGTAGGGCCCAGGTCTCTGAGGCATATGTTAATACAGGAAGAAAAGTGGAGTCGAAGAGTATGCCTGGAGCTGGAGGTTCTTCGTTCTCTTAGCTATTTCTTCGACGCTCTTGAAAGTGTTCCATACTGCTCTCTTCCTCCTGCACAACTCAGGTACCAGGTCATTTGTAATGTTGAGTTCTCGACCTAGGTACACATAACTGCTGCATTCAGAGATGTTCTTTCCATTGAGAGAGAATGGAACATCACGAACAAGTACATTTCTCAGGAACATTGTCTTTGTGAGATTCAGCTGTACTCCAATCTTTCCACGCTCACGGTCGAAGTCAGCCAGCATTTCTGCTGCTTGGCTAATGTTTGGTGTTATTAAAATGATGTCATCAACAAAGTGAAGATGGTGTAGTTGCCCACCATCTATCTTCAGTTCCATTCCTTTCATTCCAGTCGTCACATGATGTTCTCGAGGGTGGCACTGAAGTTTTGGTGAAATAGTATCACTCTGCCAAACCCCTCTCTTGACATGGATTAGCAATTCCTTGTAGAATGGTGAGATCCTGTAGTGTATTTGTAATACAGCTCACAGAGGAACCTGATGTATTGAGTTTGAACACCCTGTTTGGCTAGGGCTTCAATGACTGCTTCCGTCTCAACAGAATTAAAGGCCTTCTTTAAATCAATCAACGTTAGACAGAGCAGCATCTTAAACTCTTAAGAAACCTCAATGAGCTTGGTTATCGTGTGGATATGTTCTATTGTGCTGAATCCTTTTCAGAACCTGGCTTGCTTGCATGGTTGTCCTTCATCTAGTGTTCTGCCAATCCTATTCAGGATGACTCCAGTGATCAGCTTGTAGACGACAGACAACAGGGAGATCAGGTGATAGTTGCCAATGTCGTGGATGTCTCCCTTCTTGTACAGTAGTATGGTCCTGCTGGTTTTCCATTGGGGCAGAACTTTGCATTCAGACAGGTAGTGTGTGAAGAGCTGAGCCAGTGTATTGATGAGTTCTGATGGCAGGTTCTTCAGGTGTTCAGGTCTGACCTTCTCTGGGCTGGGTGCTGTTCACTTCTTTACCGATGAAATGACATGTCAGATTTTGGAAGCGAGAACATTGGGAACGACATATCCATCCTGCGGAATTTGGTATGTGGGCAGGTGGACGTGGCTATCGAAGAGATCCAAGCAGAAGTCATGGATAATCTTCTCCATTGCCCTTCTAGAAGATGTGATAGATCCATCAGGACGTCGGAGGGCAGTAATCTTGGTCTTGTAGTTGGCGAAGGACAGAGGGGCATTGCGAATGCTTTTCCCAGCTTCTGCTGCATCTGCCAGCACTTATGCTCTTCTCTCTTTAAGGTCTTCCTTTATCGCTTCTCTGCACTGTTTTGTGAGCCTGGACGTTTGCTTGTGGTTGCCTGGGGCTTGTGCCAAACCACGTTGGCGAATAAGCTCTAGAGTTTTTGAAGACAGGTGTTTTTTTGTGGTTATCTCTCTCTCGGCATTCCTCGCACAATCATGGTGGTGCTAAACCAGTCGAATGTGTTCTTCGTCAATGTTCTCAACGATGACATCTTCCCATGTTGCCGCAATAGTGCCAAAGAGCTCACAGTTGGTGGTCGTTATGGGAGTTCTCTTCTTAAACTCTGCGGCCCTTTCTCAGTGCTCCACGAAGTCGAATTTTGCATGAAGGAGATGGTGGTTTGATCCTGTTTGGAATTTTGGGACAATAGCGGCATCAGTCAGGCAAAACCATTGATTGAATATGATGTGGTCAATTTTGCTGTGGAATCATCCTCTGGGAGACTCCCATGTCCAACGTTTAGATTCAGCTTTCTGGAACTGTGAGTTACCATGGATGATTTTAATTTTTACTGTATTTAAAAATGAGATATTTGGAGGGATATTATAATTCTACTTAGTCATTCAACATTTCATCTTTCAAATTATAAAAGATAACTTGGGGAGTGTCTGCACACATACAAGTGTGTGAGTTGGTGGAATGGTAGGAGGTGGTATAGAATCTTTCCTATTGAAGAATAAAAAAATCAGCTGTTCATTGTTCGAACCATTTCAGTCATTTAAGACTGATGAGCTGATTATCGAGGACCTAATGATCAATATTGCTTATATAAGTTATCCATAGTGCAACTTCCGGGGATTATTATGCTGTAATTTTCCAGACCTTCTGGAACTGTGAGTTACCATGGATGGTCTTGGTCAACATAATGAACTCTGACAGTCTCTCACCCTGTTCGTTCCATTCTAGGCTATAGGTCCTGATGTGGAATTCTTCAGCTGATCGTCTCAGTCCTATCTTGGCACTAAAATCACCAACAATAATCTTGTAGAAGGTATGGCCTTCTACAAGAAAACTTCTCCAGCTCCATGTAGAACTTCTCCATTTCTTCTTCATCATAATTGGATGTTGGTGCATAAACAATGAAGATAGAAACTGCTGGCAGTGAGCCACATCAACTCAAGTGTAATCATCTGATTTGGATTGTTAAACATTTGAATGAATCAATGCTCATGTCCAAGTTTGTGCTGACAAGGACACCGACACCACTGACACCTCTTTTGTCTCATGTTCCGAGGAACAGTTCTTCTTCAGTGTCGAAAATGGTGTGATGTGATTGACGCCTTTTCGTCTCGGTCAGACCAATGATGTACTTGATCTTTTGCACTTGTATCATCAGGTCCTCGATGGATGCATCCAATGCCAGTATACATGCATTGAAAGTACAGTCTTTTTTGTCGTTCTTCGTTTTGGAAGCCTAGTTCGGCCCTGAGATTTTATCAGCCTCTCCTTCCTCATCCTTCTCAGCAGGCAGAGGATCTTAATGCTGCCATATTGGTGGCTCTTTCAGGGTCAGGGGATTGAGACCCATTGTATTTACTGGTTTTGGCATAATGAATACTCCACAGATATCTTGCCAGGCTCTGCTGTGCAGGCAGGATATTCTCGGTAGCTTGCCAGGCTCTCCGAGAGGGATAGAGGCTATTAGGGTGGCCTCTAATCACCCTTGCAGGTGTTCCCATGGTTCAAACCATATTTGAACCCCATCAGATATGGTGCAGTAATCTTGGAAGATGGATATTAAGTGTCTTATGAAGCGTCCTGTAGTGTGGCAGCAGCTGGGTAGTGGAGGTAGTGAAGGTCTGCAAATGAGGTATTTATCTGATACCGGTAGGGTGGGTCTTCTGTGTGTAATCCCTGGGTTGCCCTAGATTGGTGGAAGCAGACAGGGCAGGGTAGGTTGGGGCTTCTGGGTTTAATCCCTGGGTCGCTGGAGATTAGTGGGAGAGGCAGAGGATCTCTGTTCCCAGGTCCCATTGAGCCTGGAGTCCAAGATCACAGAGTCCAAGTACTGATTTTTGGTAGGAGTGACAAACACAAATCATAGCACTTCCCAAAAAATCAAGGGTTTCTGTGTTTTCAATCCAAGAGCAAGTTATTTGAGATTATTCTCTTCCTACTTCTTTATATTGAATTCCTTAAGGTCATATTAAATGTAAATACTTTTATGAAATCGTCTCTAATGTATCCAGATAGTTTTGGTAACTATCTTCAAACCTAAAGTATGATATACCTGATGTTAATCTTTATTGGTGTTTTTGTAATTTATCTGTCTATTTTAAAACAGGCTCTTCAGGGACTGTAGTCATATCCTGATTTACTTTTGTCCTCAAATACTATTATGGTGCCTCATACATACAGGGTGCTCAGTAATAGTCATTAATTGAGTGAATAATGATATGTTTCTCCCACACTCTATTATCACCTCTTCAATATTCTAGAAAGGGAAACCCTTATCATAACTGCTATTTTTTAAAATTTGTGAGTCTCTTTTTGGAAAACAATATGGACACTCCTCAAATACTAGAAATTGAGCTTCCAGCCAACCCAGCAATGTCCCTTCTGGGAATGTACCCTAGGGGCCCAAAAATCACAATGCAAATTAGAATAAAGATAGAAGGCAATTTGACTCACAAGAGATGTCATTTGCACTCCTATGTAGCACTTTTCACAATAGCTAGAATCTGGAAGCAACCCAAGTGCCTAAAAATAGATGACTAGAAATAGAAACTATGGTACAACTACACAATGGAATATTGTGCAACCCTTTAGGAAAATATGAAGTCATGAAATTTGCTTTTTCATGGATGAACATGGAGAGTATCATGCAGAGTCAAGTGGGTTAGAGGGAGTGGGACAAACAGAATGATCACACTCATTTGTGGGATATAAAAAAAGCATAATATGAGAATGATAATCAAAGACAATAAAAATAAGCATCAGGAAGACTGGACCATGGTAGGAAACTTGCCACAGGTGAGGGAGGACTACAGTTGAGACAGAGAGGGAGTCACTATGACAATGATAGTTGGATGATAGTTGGAATTGATCACTCAGGACAAGAACTGAGCACTGAAAGGAGGTAAAGTGATATTCATAAAAACCTTTTAGTAACATCGCAAACCAGAGGGAGAGAGAGAGAGAGAGAGAGAGAGAGAGAGAGAGAGAGAGAGAGAGAGAGAGAGAGAGAGAAGAGAGGAGTCTCAATTAGAGAGGCAGGTTTGAGGGGTAGGAAGGTAAATTGGGGACATTGTTGGTGGGAAATGTATGCTGGTGAAGGGATGTGTTGGAACATTGTTATGACTGAAACCCAGTTTGCAACTGTCTTTCTCATAGTGACTCAATTACAAATAAATGAAACTTAATTTTTCAGGATTTTGGTATAAGTTTTCAATTTTTATTTAAAAAGCAAACACTCACAAGATATTTTCTGGAGAAACTAGCCCTTTTTTTTTTGCCTGGAGTTTAAAATTAGCCAAGTCTCAGATTTTTGTAGCAAACAATGGGGAAAGTATTCAGTGTGCAAGTGAAATTTCTTTCTACTTTCTTGCCATCTCAAACTTAACTGGATGCTTAGTCTGCAGGAAGAAGTATGATCTTGATCACTTGATCACTTGACTTCCTGTTAATCATTGATTTGCTCGAGCGGTCACCAATAACGTCTCCATTCATCCCTGTCATGTGCTAGTGTAGCCCAATGGCATCTGTTTGTTCTAGGAACACAAAGAGGCTCAAACCGATCTTTCAGGATCTTGAAAAAGTCTCACCATCTTGTAGGTGGGCAGCCACATGGTCTTTTGACGTCCCATGGAATCTAGCTGGTAACAGCTCTAGTCCAGCAGTCATCTCCAAGTCTCATTACGTATCTAGCCCATCTGATTTTTGATGCCTTGGCAAACGAGACAGTGTCCCTAACTCTTGACCATAAACAGAGGTCAGAACTCCAGATTCTTTCTCTTATTTGAGTGAAACGTGGTACTCCAAGCATAGCTCTTTCAATTCCTCTTTGGGAGACCCCAATAGAGTTCTCATCCTGTTTTTGTAGGGCTGAGGCCTCTGAGGCATATGTTAATGCAGGAAGAACAGTGGAATCAAAGAGATGTGCTCAGAGCTGGAGGTTCTTCATCCTCTTAGCTATTTATTTGATGCTCTTGAAGGCGTTCCAAACTGCTCTCTTCCTCCTGTGCAATTCAGGTGCCAGGTCATTCATCATGTTGATTTCTCAAGCTAGGTTCACATAACTGTTGCATTTAGAGATGGTTGTTCTGTTGAGAGTGAATGGAGCGTCAAGAATGAGACTGTTTCTCATAAACATTGTCTTTGTGAGATTCAGCTGAAGTTCGACCTTTCTACACGCATGGTTGAAGTCAGCCAGCATTTGTGCCACTTGGCTAATGTTTGGTGTCCGCAAAGCGGAGGCGGTGTAGTTGCCGACCATCTATCTTCACTCCCATTCCTTCCCATGCCAGTTGTTGTATGATGTTCTTGAGGGTGACACTGAAGATTTTTGGTGAAATGGTATCACCCTGCCGAGCCCCTCTCTTGACATCGATGATCACTTCTTTGTAGAATGGTGAGATCCTGGTAGTATATCCATAATACAGCTCACAGAGGATCCTGATGTATTGAGTATGAATACCCTGATTGGCTAGGGCTTCGATGACCACTTCCGTCCCAACAGAATCAAAGGTCTTCTTTAAATCAATGAATGTTTCACAGAATGGCATCTTGAACTCGCGAGAAACCTCAATGAGCTTGGTTACCGTGTGGATATGGTTGATGGTGCTGAATCCTTTTCAAACCCGGCTTGCTTGCATGGTTGTCCTTTATCTAGTGTTCTGCCAATTCCATTCAGGATGACTCCAGTGAACAGCTTGTAGAGACAGACAATAGGCAGATCGGGCGATAGTTGCCAATGTTGTGGAGTCCTGCTGGTTTTCCATTGGGACGGAACCTTGCATTCAGACAGGAAGTGAGTGAAGAGCCGAGCCAGTATATTGATGAGTACTGATGGCAGTGTACTGATCTTGACTCTTTGCAAAGTTAAGCAAGGAAAACGGGCATTTGAAGTGATGAATTTTCCTTCCAACTTTTCTGAAGACTTTCCTCTCAATAAAATGCCCTCCTTATGTGTTTCCACAGACTCGTACTGGTTGAAATTTGAAACAAACCCCATATAAGTACCTCATCATAGGTGAAGCTATAATGATAAACACATGAAAGTCCATTGAGCAAATCATCTATGGTGAAAATGTATACTCAAATGCAATTCTGATACCTTAGTCCTAGCAGGACACAAGGCACTTAAAAGTCACAAATGATTTCACCTTAATGCAGCCAGCACACCCTCAATAACATGTTTCTATTTCTGTCAAGGAATACAGTTCAACGGATAAATTAGCCATAGAACATATTCATTTTATAAACGGAAATTTGTATTCTAGACTCACTTGTCCCCAATTCTTGCATCTCTATTTCCCCATAAGTCAAAAATTTTCTTTGTGTCTATGAGTTTAGTCTTATTAGATTCTGTATATTTATCTTATATATTTATATCCAATACAGAATGTCATTTAGATTTTCAGTATATGATTTATTTTACTTAGAAATGTCCTCCATATAAAAACACAGTAGAAAATTAATACTTGGAAGGGGAGTGGTACCAGCTTGTCCTTCATGCCCTACCATGGCCACAAGTTGCCCCCCACGAGGGGCTCTCCAGCATGGCCATGGCTCCAGAGGCAAAAGACCTTGATCCAGAGCCCAGCAGCTTGTGGCAGAAAAGTGAAAGGACTATGTGTTAAACTATGGTGCCATGCCTACCCAGGAGGAAAAGGGTGTTGTTCCCTTCTGCCTTCCCCGCCAGCCCCCCCCCCCCCCCCCCCCCCCCGCAGCAAGGTGGCTACTGCCTCAAAGCTTATTGGAAAGCCAGGTATGAGACGGAGGTGATGGGGCAACTGCAGTCTCATGGGAAGGGGGGCAGTACCAGCTCATCCTTCACGCCCTACTGAGGTCATGAGTTGCCCTCAACGATTGGCTCTCCAGCACAGTCATAACACAAGACACACAGAAACCAATCTTGTAATTATCTGGCTCTTTGCAGAAATACCTCCAGACTTACCTAGTAAAATATCAGAAATCCAAAATCGCGCGGCCGCTATTGTGGCCGCACAACATCATATGATTAATTTTCATAACCAGCTATAGAAAACAAATTATTTCTCAATGCCTTTTCTGCAATTCTGATTGTTGGGGGGAAATTCTAAACAATAATTGTGCATCTTTTGTTGAAATAATGAGTGTAATCAAAGTAGAGAGAGAGTTAAGGAGAAATCATCTGCCTCACAGGCATTTGGAGGGGTGGGAGCGATGTGTATTGGAGTTCTTGGTGGTGAAAAATAAGTACTGGTGAAGGGAAAGGTGTTTGATCATTGTATGCCCAAGACTTAATTCTGAAAGCTTTGTAACTTTTCCCACAGTGGTTCAATAAATAAATATAAGAAAAAATTATGCCTAAGAACAGTAGAAATGAGAGTCAGGAGGACTGGTTCACGGTTGGAAGCTTGCCACAAGTGAGGGAGGAGTGCAGTTAAGACAGATAGGGGACCACTATGACAGTGATGTTGGAATTGATCACTCTGGATGAGAACTGAGTGCTAAAAGAGATAAAGGGATAGGTAGGATAGCTTTTTAGAGCATGTGTTGTAAAACATCATGTCCAGAGAGGGGGGGAGGGAGGGAAAGGCAGCCTGGGGAGTGGGGTTTGACAAGAGGAAAACTGGGGACATTGGTGGTGGGAAAGTGGGAAATGTTCACTGGTGAAGGGACTAGTGTTGGAACATTGTATGACTGAAACCCAATCATAAACAACTTTGTAATTGTGTAAAGGTGATTCAATAGAATAAACAAATAACAATATGCAAAAAAGAAATGTTCTGATTATCTGTTATTGTAAATAAAACAATTGTTTTATAGCCGAATAATTTCCATGGTCTAAACATCACTTTTTTTTATCCTTCCACCTATTAATGGATGTTTAGGCTGTTTCCAAATCATAGCTATTGTGAATAACACTGTAATGAATAAGTAGGTATAGATATCTCTATGATGCACTTATTTTACTTCCTTTTAATACTGTATATATGTCCTTTAAATTAACCCCTGCCCTGCTCTCACCAATGATTATGCCCACAATGATTTCTGTCTCCATGAAAGGAATATGGGTCTTACATATGTAGATTAGTGTTTCATAGTCTGAGAAGACAGAGCACCTCTTACCTAACTGAATTAATTGCCTACTTCTTTTTTTTTTATGTAGGAGTACTGCTATTTATTCAGCCACCGATTAGCTGATTGAATTGTGCATGAACTCCACCTTGCTTTAAAATTTTTTTTTATAATTATATTTATTGAATCACAGTGAGAACAGTTACAAAGCTTTTGGGTCTAAGTCTCGATCATACAATGAAACACCCGTACTTCACCAGTGCCCATTCTCAACCACCAAATACCCCAGTATACCCACATCCCACACCATCCCTTTACCTGTGGGGCAGATGATCTCCACATTACTCTCTACTTTGATCACATTCAATATTTCGACACCAGACCCACCATTATTATTTGAGATTTTACCCCAACACTCAGATCTGCTGAAAAGGCAACAGTAGACAATTTGTGTTCTATTGCTGGTTATGAACAACATATGATGTTGCGTAGCCCAGCACCAGTAACCTACTGCAGGGACAGGACGCATTTCTGTCAAAAGCTGCTGGGTTTTGAGATTTGTTTCTGAGTCTCTGGGATCATGGCCATTAAGCAGTTCAATCAGGAACCAGAGAGTCCATGCCTCCGATTATATAGATGAGCCGGAGGTGGTTTGGGGGTGCGTCTCCCACATACCTAACTTTTGGCTGTTTACTTTCTTGGTAAACTTTGCCCCAAGTTTTGGGGGTCTGGCCAAGGGCACAGCAGCAATTTTGGGGTATCTGGAAGTCTGAAGACGCCATCAGGCTGCTGATGCACACGCCTCAAAGGTACAGACTGACCTGCTGTCAGCACCATACCCCTGAATTGCCTACTTCTTACATCAAACTTTGGCATAACTGTTGCTGGAGAGACAGTAAAGGAATTAAGACACTTGCCTGAAACATGGCTAATGTGGTTTAAGATCCTTGACACTGCTGAACCCAACTGAGGAACAGACCAACCAATGTCTGGAATAACAATCAATAGGCAAAAATAAACAGTGAGATTAGTAAAAATTTTTGGAGAAAAATAGATATGATACTGGCATAACATGATACCATTTCTACATTTTTTATTCTACTAATAACCAATATCCATGTATAATTCTCTGTGTGCTAAGCACTGTTCTCAATGCACTAAATTATCTTCTTTATCACTGTCACTGTCACTGTCTTCCCATTGTTCATCGATTTGCTCAAGTGGGCCCTTAACTCACAATTATATGATATAAATGATATTTTCATACTGCACATTTAAAAATTAAGACACATCAAAGTTAAATAATTTTTTGAAGTCACCAAGTTTGAAGTGACAGAGCCTTTACCTATTCTTGTGTGGAAAAATTCTAAGTGTTGGGAGATTTATTTTATTTTATAGGGAAAGAGTCTCTTTCCCAGCATTTTGCCTCAGAAATATAAAAGGTTTAACTTCTTACAACGAATGGCCCACTGGGAAATGCTAAGAGTATTCCTTACTATGGGCCTCTTCAGTCTGAAACTGGAACTGACCATACAAGAGAAGGAGAAAGATTGAGCTAAATTACCTGCTACAAGTGTCCTTTTTTGTCCTTCCCCAAGTTCTCCTCTCGTTTTTAAGTAAAAGTGAACAGATAGTTTAATAATATAAGTCTGAGGGACAAATATGTTAGCCAGTTTGAGTATTAAATTATTAGCTTGTATTATCTGACAAGGGGTTGATATCAAGGATATATAAAGTACTGGTTGAACTCCACCAGAAGAAAACATCCATCCCCATCCAAAAATGGGGCAATGAAATGAACAGAAACTTTCTCAAAGAAGAAATATGAATGGCAAAAAAAGCACATGAGACAATGCTCCACATCATTAATCATCAGGGAGATGCAGATCAAAACCACAATGAGATATCATCTCACACCACAGAGACTGGCCCACATCCAAAAGAACAAAAGCAACCGATGCTGGCGTGGCTGTGGCGAGAAAGGGACCCTCCTTCACTGCTGGTGGGAATGCAGGCTGGTCCAACCCTTTTGGAAAACAGTATGGACAATTCTCAAAAAATTAGAATTCGATCTCCTATTTGACCCAGCTATAGCACTCCTGGGAATATATCCCAGAGAGGCAAAAAGGTATAGTCGAAGTGACATCTGCAATTGTTTGTTCATTGCAGCACTCTTTACAATAGCCAGAATCTGGAAAAAACCTGAGTGCCCAAGAACAGATGACTGGTTAAAGAAACTTTGGTACATCTACACAATGGAGTACTATGTAGCGGTTAGGAGAGATGAAGTCATGAAATTTACATACAAGTGGTACTACATGGAAAGTATCATGCTGAGCGAAATGAGTCAGAGAGAGAGGGACAGACATAGAAAGACTGCATTCATCTGGGGGACATAAAGTAACAAAATAGGAGATTAATACCTAACAATAGCCGAGATCAGTACCAGGAGGATTACCCCATGGCTTGGAGGCCAGTCGGGAATTCTGGGGGAAAGGGAAGCTCAGCTAGAGAAGGGAGAACCAAATAAAGGGTGTTGGGAGGATCCTCCCAGGATGGGAGATGCATGTCGAAAGTAGACTATGGACCGAACATGATTGCCACTCAATGCCTCTGTTGCAGACCACAACACCAAAAAGGAGTGAGAAAACAAAAGGGAATGCCCTGCCATAGAGGCAGGGTGGGATTGGGGTGGATGGGGGTGGGAGTGATTCTGGGATCAGTGGTGGTGGAAAATGGCACTGGTGGAGGGATGGGTATTTGATCATTGTATAATTAAAACCCAAGCAAAAAATTTGTAAGTCTACAACTGTACCTCATGGTGTTTCACTAATAAAAATATAAAAAAAATTATTAGCTTGAAGATTCACCCACGCATCTTTGTAAGAGGCTGCTCAAATGGAGTTTATTAACGGAAGCAATCTCAGGATGTAATTCAAAAAAGAGAATAAATAAAAAAGGACAAAAGTCTCAGCCCCAAATAGATGTATGTGTTTGCATTATTTTCTGTTGATAGTGTGACACCCATCTCCCGAAACCATGACAGTGTCTTCTGATTGTTTTGGTTCTGTTGGGTGAGTACCAAGAGTGTCTCTGTATCAACTATGCCACCAGTATTGTTGATGAACTGGTGGATCTGGTCTTCTATTTCAGTTCTTCTATTTCAAAATATAAGTTCCTCACATCAACAATTTCATGGAAGTTAGTGTGCTTACAGTTAAGCCATCATTTTTAGGTAAGAGAATATAAAAATGGAATTTAATGTTTGAAAAAGTGAGTCTTGCTTGCAACTGAGAAACTTGAGTCATGGACAGCCTGTCAACAGGTTTTCAGCGGTACACCATTAGAAATGTGCTATTTTTAGGTTGTCTGCCATCAACCCATGCTCTTTCCAATCTATTCTGATTTCTGAAAAAATAACTGTTTCTCAAAGTTCTGTTTCTGCTTTGGAAATCATCAAGAATACCAGTTGACCCTTTAATATAATCTCTGGTGTCCGTTTCAAACTTCTAGCAAATGCACTATGCTTTCTCTTCATCCTCCAGAAGCTTAACTTGGATTTAAACAAATAAATATCTATTGGCCCATGAGGGTTAACTTATCCAGAAATGAAGTTACCAATTAAGTAGCATGACTTCATGGAGGTCTAGCAATGGTTTTAGTAGTCAGATACTTCTCAACCTCTTGGATACAGTCTGTTATTTCATCATTAACATTCCTTCTTTCAGTTTCATATTTTGATATTTTAAGGGTTTTACCTTCACTAAGATAGTTAAATTTCAAGCTATTAACATTCCACTTTGAATTTTTCCCGAGAGCAGGTATAATGGATCAAAATCCAGGAAAGAGGAGTGTAGTACTTGAGGTCAAAGAAGAATTCACACTATATTCAGAATGTGTTTATGTGAGAGTTTATTCCAGTATTTCTTTAAATATCCCCAAATGCACAGAAATAAATGTAACTTACTGGAAAAATCCCCAAATAATTAATTTTAGGAAAATACTTAAGGTTAACAAATTATTTAGAGGACAGACTATAAATTTTATATTTTTATATATGTTTAAAGGGTGAGGTACTTGGCCAGAAAGCTGTAACCTTCTGCTAAGTCATAGTTACTCAAAAGATTGAATTTTAAAGAATTATACTAAGTATAAAATTTCTTTTATATACCCTAAACAAAACTCTCATAACTATTGAATTAAGTTTCCAGATTTTCAGCCTAGACTATGTGAAAAAGCTAGCCCTACCCTTTTAGTTATTGACTTAAGAATGTAAGTCATAGGCAGGTATTGCTCTGGTGATCCTAGAGTAAGAGAAAAATATATATGCTCTACTGAGATATGGTCTAGCTGATTCATATCCTATTAACTCTTTTTGTTTCTCCCTTGGAAGACTGTATGAAGCTCATACTATGCTATTCCTTATAATCTAATTTTTTTGTTCTTGATAATTTATCTAAGATCCTGCTCCAAAAGAATCCGGTAGTCATTCCTGTGCTGTGATCAGTCTTATCTCAATTAAAAATAATGTCTCCTTCCAGTTACTATAAGTTAAATTACTGGAATACTACAGTGGGTATACCATTTCACATTAGCAAATATAGGTATGCAAAAAATGCTTTAAAAAATAAACTAAGAAGGGATGAGCATTAGAAAATTGTGTAATTGAAATCCAATAATGAACAACTTTTTAACTGTGTATCCCATGGCGATTCAACTAAAAAAATAAAATTAATCAAAAACTTAATGTAAAATTTTTTAAAAGAAGCAAACTGAATCTAATATAGTTTTTAAAACTCATTTTTGCCAGGCAAAATCTTGTTGATAAAAGTTTCAAAGTCATTAATTTATTTAAATATGAATCCTATCATTCTGTGTCTACTACATCAATCTAAAAATTTTTTTTTCACCTTTGCCCCTACCTGTATAAGTTCCAAGGAGGTTGATTCTGGTGACTTACTATGCTGGGCTTATCGTGGTGGTTTCAGTCTGACCTGCTACCCTATTTCTCTTTGGGGTTCACTGAAGTGAAGTTTGTCTCACTTGGTCTTGTTTTTATCAGTTGCCTCTGCTACCTTTTAATCTGAGACCCCAGCATGAATCCTTGGTGGCATTCTGCATCACCTTCTCTCAACCATAAAACTAGTTGCTTCTTTGTGTCTCTCTGGGGACTAGAAATATGCCTTTTACAACCATACTGGGACACACAGATGAATGTCCCACTTGTCAAATACCTCCCTTACTTCCACAGAACGTGGTGCTGTTCTTGAGACCAGCATTCTTCAAGTAGGCAAGTACTGTGCCTTGTAGAGACAGGATTCTGTTTCCATCCTCTAGCCTTTGATTCATTCAAAGGTTATATTTTTATATTTTTGCTGAACTTCTGACCCTTCCCAGCTCTTTCCATGAAACTTTGCTTTGAGGCAGGAAATTGCTTTGGAATCACTACTGATAAATTCATACCCTAAAGGTTCATGATATAAACACTTTGCTGTGATTCCTCTATAAGGTTACTGGAGCATAATAAGCCTCTTTCATTTTTTATCAAAAGCTACAGCTCATTGTGTAAAAGGCCCTGAACTGAAGGCTCGATTTCATTGAAAATTCAGTGACTTTTTTTTTTAATGGTGCTCTTAGATGGTAGTTTTGCTTTGGAATATGGCTTCTGCTCATCATAAATTTTTCCAAAGTTCACAACAAATAAAGGTAATAAAAATGAGCTATTTTTCATTTTAAACTTATATTGCTTGCTATATTTATTAATTTTTCAAGATCTCTTAATTAACGGATTGTAGTCCTATGAAAGACACTGAGTATTTAAAGAAGCCATTTTTATTCTGGTTACTATTCTAAGGGGACCATTCATTAATGAAGATTGTCTTAGAGAAGAGATTTATAGCATTAGGTAAGCAAGAGAGTCAGGAAGGAAGGACAATAAGTCCATCGGAATTGGAGAGGAGACTAGAGTCCACTGTTAGCTTAGAATATACCAAGGCATATTGGTGGTGGGGAATGTGCACTAGTGGAGGGATTGGTGTTTGATCATTGTGTGATTGTAATCCAAACATGAAAGCTTGTAATTATCTCATGGTGATTCAATGAAATTAAAAACAAATATATACCAAGGCAGGCTGGTGCTTTGTGGTTAGCTATTTGCCAGAGGAAAAAGAATGAAAACCCAAGTTCAGCACAGTCTGTTGTCTAGTTCAAAAAGAGTAGTGTTCTTCTTCACTGTATTAGATAAATCAGAAGATTTTAAAAAAAAAGTCTTTTAAAGTCTCTTAGTAAAGCAGGTATGTATAAATGCAGATTCCTTTTGGAAAACTTTATAAATGTATTAAATTTCAGCTTGCTTTAACCAAGGCAAATAAAATCTCTTCTTCATTGACTTTTTAATGTTACTTTATATTTGCTCTACAAAATTTTACCTTAGGACAAATTCACTCTATTTCAGTCATTTTTATCTTAGGGGGAAAATACTCTATCATTCATTAATAGAAATACATCCTGCATACTTTACACATGAAGCTGTACTTCTTATAATTGCCACTTCTAGTTGAGTCTCATTCATATATGTTATCCAAGTTAATTACTTCTGTTTAACAGAGAAAACCAGGAAACAGATAAATGTTCCTTTACTGTGCAAAATTGTAATCTGTCTATTTGAATAGCTTTCAGCAGACAAACCAATTGGCATAAATACACACCCCAGAGCTTCTAACAATACATATTCCCATAGCACAAGTTCTCAAAGTGGCAAAAATGAACATATTCATTAACAAACTCAAATTGTAGTCTCTTTATAACACACAATGAGGCAGAAAGCCAATTCAAAAGCTAATTTATGCTTATCATTAATGTTTCAGTATTCTATCTTACTTTGAGGTGATGTAAGTATTCAGTTAATATCTATTAATTGACTTAATTTAGTGCAAATGTAAGATCTAAAGTTTCCCAAAGGTCTTGAAAATCACTTTCATTGCTGACATATTACAAAATAATTATTGTTGAAATAAAATTGTCAGCATAATGACTTTATTTCATTAAACACAATTTACATTTTTATTATTTTAAACAATAATAGTTTCAAACATTAGTAATTTAGCTTACTCAGTAAATCCATATGTTTTCATAGTATATTTCCATGTGGAATAAAAATTTCTCTATTATTTTGGACTTCAATAAATCAGAATAATTGACTGTTTTTTTAAAATAAAAAAATTAAACTAGTTTTATTTGCTAATACGTTATCTAAATTATGTGAACCTAAATTCCTAAAACATATCCGAGTTATCGCTGAAAAGATAATTTCTAAAATTTATGACTTAAAAAGACTTTGAGAATTAGTTTTCTTAATTTATTGTAACTTTTGGAATATTCAATATGCAAAAAGTACTAATTTATCACAAAGTTACCAGAATTGAGTCCCTTAAAAAATTTTTATCATCTAATTTAAGAGTATTATCTTGATACAGGAAATATTACTCACTCAGGCCACTCAGTGGGAAATAAGAGCCTTTTATAAAGATATAGTCATAATGGCATAAGGATGACCTATAGATTTAATTCTAAAATGTCATCCGAGTCATGTATTAAGAGACAACTATAATACTAGAGTTCCTATCAAAAGTACACTGGCGCTGGAAAATGCGCACTGGTGGAAGGATGGGTGTTGGAACACTGAATGACCGAAACGTAATCATGAATAGCTTTGTAAGGGTCTATCTCATAATTACTCAATAAAATAATATATTCACAATGAATATAAATCTCCAATATTTTAAAATCACATAGACAAATAGAAAAAAGTAGTAGACTGTTGTCTCTCATCCAAGTGGAAGCGCTCTATAATTAATCCATTTACAGAGATCACCAAATGGTCATGAAACGAAATGAGGCATGAGCCAGGAGAGTAGCACTAAAGCACTGTCCTCCCATTGTTCATCAACTTGCTTGAGTGGGCACCAGTAACGTCTCCATTGTGAAACTTGTTACTGTTTTTGGCATATCGAATATGCCACGAGGAGCTTGCCAGGCTCTGCGATGTGGGCTGCCATTTTGGTAGCTTGCCAGGCTCTCAGAGAGGGATGGAGGAATCAAACCTGGGTCAGCCGGGTGCAAGGCAAATGCCCTACCCGCTGTACTATTGCTCCTCATCAGGAGAGTACTGCAGAGGAATCAAAGCCTAACTTTTGCCTTGCTGCTGATAGACATAGTGGAGAGCACAGCATGAGGAGCAAGTCCCATTACTTATGGCTCCCTTGGGTCCCAGAGGGCATCTTTATTTCCGTAAGGTTTAATTAGATTCAAGAAAAAACAGACAGTCCTGAGAGATAGTATAGTGGGCAGAGCCCTTCATTTGCACATGGCCAACCTGAATTCAATACCTGCTACCACATATATTCCCCACAAACCCTTCCAGGAGGGATTCCTGACCACAGAGCTAGGAGCAAGCCCTGAGCACTGTGGGATGTGGACCAAAACTGGGGTGGGAGGGGGTGGGATGGGAAGAAAATAGATTAGAAGCAAGTATGAAAAAAATGATAACAATTACTAATTCTCAAGAGGGTGGAGAAAATTCTTATATTCTTGTATCACTGTATCACTGTCATCCCGTTGATCATTGAATTACTCTAGCGGGCTCCAGTAATGTCTCTATTCCTCCAAGTCCTGAGATATTAGCAGCCTCTTCTTACTCCTCTTTTCCCAATGTTTGGAGGCTCTTTCAGGGTCAGGGGAATGAGACCTGTTGTTGTTACTGTATTTGGCATATTGAATACGCCACGGGGAGCTTGCCAGGCTCTGTCCTTGGTAGCTTGCCGGACTCTCTGAGAAGCATCACTTAATCACTTAATCACTTAACTTCCCGTTAGTCGTCGATTTGCTCGAGCAGGTGCCAGTAACGTCTCCATTTGTCCCTGTCACGTGCCAGTGTAGCCCAATGGCATCTGTTCGCTCTGGGAACATGAAGAGCCTCAAACCGATCGTTCATGATCTTGACGAAGAAGTCTGACCATCTGGTAGGTGGGCAGCCACACAGTCTTTTGACATCCCATGGAATCCAGTCAGTAACAGCTCTAGTCCAGCGGTCGTCTTTAAATCTCATTACGTGACCAGCCCATCTGATTTTTGACACCTTGGCAAATGAGACAGCATCCCTGATTCTTGACCGTGAATGGGGGTCGGAAATCCGGATTCGTTCTCTCATTTGAGTGAAACGTGATATTCCAAGCATAGCTCTTTCTATTCTTCTTTGGGAGACCTGAATGGCGTTCTCATCTTGTTTGCGTAGGGCCCAGGTCTCTGAGGCATATGTTAGTGCAGCAAGAACAGTGGAATCAAAGAGATGTGCCCGGAGCCGGAGGTTCTTCGTCCTCTTAGCTATTTCTTCGACGTTCTTGAAGGCGTTCCAAGCCGCTCTCTTCCTCCTTCGCAGCTCGGGTGCCAGGTCATTTGTCATGTTGACTTCTCAACCTAGGTACACATAGCTGTTGCATTCAGAGATGGTCGTTCCGTTGAGAGTGAATGGGGCGTCAGGAACAGGGCTGTTTCTCATAAACATTGTCTTCGTAAGATTCAGCTGTAGTCAGCTGAGAAGCATATATTCATATATTTTTCTATATGACTTGTTGCTTACTGTCTGAACTCCATCACATATGGCGTAGTAATTGTGTAAAATGGGTAGGAAGTGTCTTACAATCTGGAGGTGGCAGTGGTTCGGTAGTGGAAGTTGGCTGCTGGGGCTGGGTCCCTTGGGGTTGGGAAAGCGCTCACCCTCCCCGCAGCCTGGTGCGGAGTCCAATATTATGTCAAACACTTTTAATTTACCAAAAGAAAAGAGAGTGAGTTCTTGGACTAAACAGTCTCACAAACTTGAAGAGCTTTCACTCCTATATTTGACTGGCAAACATGAAAATTGCTGGTGCTTAAGAAAAACTACCATATTGCCTTGGCTAAGTCAACATATCTTTGTTTTCCTTTTCTATATAATGAGTGGTTGAGGAGGATGTGCAAGTTTCTCCAGATTTCAAGGAAATTCCATAATTCCAGAAACTTAAATGTGATCTTAAAATTATTTCTAAGATCCTATATTTATAGAAAACAAAACAAAACACAAGTTTCCATTAATGGCAACTGCATGGGCATAATCATCACTTAATCACTTAACTTCCCATTAGTCATTGATTTGCTCGAGCGGGCGCCAGTAACATCTCCATTTGTCCCTGTCGCGTGCTAGTGTAGCCCAATGGCATCTGTTCGCTCTGGGAACATGAAGGGCCTCAAACCGATCGTTCATGATCTTGACGAAGAAGTCTGTGCCGGAGAGCCGCTCGTGGGGGGCAGCTGGCGACCTCGGTGGGGCGTGGGGGACGGCCCACAAAGCCCCCCTTCCCATGAGGTCCCCGCCGCTCCCCCGAGTCCGGCTCAAACCCGCTTTCCACAAGGCTCCCGTGCGGCCGCCATCTTTCTTTCCAGAGAGGAGCGGGCGGGCCGGTCAACGCCCTTCCCCCTCCGGGCAGGCTTGGTGTCGCGGATCAACACAAGTCCATTTGCTTTTCTGCTCCAAGCGGCTGGTTCTCTGTGCTAAGTCCTTGTGCCTCCGGGTCGCCAGCTGCCCCCCACGAGCGGCTCTCCGGCACGGCCACGGCCCCGGAGGCACAAGGACTTAGCACAGAGAACCAGCCGCTTGGAGCAGAAAAGCAAATGGACTTGTGTTGATCCGCACCACCAAGCCTGCCCGGAGGGGGAAGGGCGTTGACCGGCCCGCCCGCTCCTCTCTGGAAAGAAAGATGGCGGCCGCACGGGAGCCTTGTGGAAAGCGGGTTTGAGCTGGACTCGGGGGAGCGGCGGGGACCTCATGGGAAGGGGGGTTTTGTGGGCCGTCCCCCACGCCCCACCGAGGTCGCCAGCTGCCCCCCACAAGCGGCTCTCCGGCACGGCCACGACTCCAGGGCACAGAAACCAATCTCTTAACTAGCTAACTTTTAATAGAAATTCTTCCAGGGTCAATAAGTAAAGTAGCAGAAATTCAAAACCACAGACATCATTTTATTCTTAAACCAAGTTGTAGAAAGCAAATCATTTCACAACGCTGTTTCAGCATGTCTGATTGGGGGGGGGGGGGGGGTGGGTCGTAAACTCTAAACAATAATTGTGCATCTTCTATCGAAATAATCTATCTAGTCAAAGTAGATAGAGTATTAACTAGAACTCATCTGCCTCACAAAGAATTGGGAGGGGTGGGAGGTGGGGGTCTATTGGGGTTCGGGGTTAAAAATGAGTATTGGTAAAGGGAAATGTGTTTGGTATCTACATGACTGAGACCTAAACCCGAAAGCTCTGTAACTTTTCCCACAGTGATTCAATAAATAAATAAATAAATAAATAAAAGAAGTCTGACCATCTGGTAGGTGGGCGGCCACGCGGTCTCTTGACATCCCGTGGAATCCAATCAGTAACAGCTCTAGTCCAATGGTCGTCTTTAAATCTCATTACGTGACCAGCCCATCTGATTTTCGACACCTTGGCAAATGAGACAGCGTCCCTGATCCTTCATCTTCGACGGATGTCAGAACTCCGGATTCGTTCTCTCATTTGAGTGAAACGTGATATTCCAAGCATAGCTCTTTCTATTCTTCTTTGGGAGACCTGAATGGCATTCTCATCTTGTTTGCGTAGGGCCCAGGTCTCTGAGGCATATGTTAATGCAGGAAGAACAGTGGAATCAAAGAGATGTGCCCGGAGCCAGAGGTTCTTCATCCTCTTAGCTATTTCTTCGACGTTCTTGAAGACGTTCCAAGCCGCTCTCTTCCTCCTTCGCAGCTCGGGTGCCAGGTCATTTGTCATGTTGACCTCTCGACCTAGGTAGACATAGCTGTTGCATTCGGAGATGGTCGTTCCATTGAGAGTGAATGGGGCGTCAGGAACAAGGCTGTTTCTCATAAACATTGTCTTCGTAAGATTCAGCTGTAGTCCTACCTTTCCACACTCACGGTCAAAGTCGGCCAGCATTTGTGCCGCTTGGCTGATGTTTGGTGTTATTAAAACAATATCATCAGCAAAGCGGAGGTGGTGTAATTGCCGACCATCTATCTTCACTCCCATTCCTTCCCATTCCAGTCGTCGCATGATGTTCTCGAGGGTGGCACTGAAGAGTTTCGGTGAAATGGTATCACCCTGCCGCACCCCTCTCTTGACATCAATGATCACTTCTTTGTAGAATGGTGAGATCCTGGTAGTGAATCCGCAATAGAGCTCACGGAGGATCCTGATGTACTGGGCTTGAATGCCCTGATTGGCTAGGGCTTCAATGACCGCTTCCATCTCAACAGAATCAAAGGCCTTCTTTAAATCAATGAACGTTAAGCAGAGCGGCATCTTGAACTCCCGAGAAACCTCAATGAGCTTGGTTATTGTGTGGATATGGTCGATGGTGCTGAATCCTTTGCGGAACCCTGCTTGCTCGCATGGTTGTCCTTCATCTAATGTTCTGCCAATCCTATTCAGGATGACTCGAGTGAACAACTTGTAGATGACAGACAATAGGCAGATCGGGCGATAGTTGCCAATGTCATGGATGTCTCCCTTCTTGAACAGTAGTACGGTCCTGCTGGTTTTCCATTGGGACAGAACCTTGCATTCAGACAGGTAGCGAGTGAAAAGCTGAGCCAGTGTATTGATGAGTACTGATGGCAGGTTCTTCAGGTGTTCAGGTCTGACCTTGTCTGGGCCGGGTGCTGTTTGTTTCTTTACCGACAAAATGGCGTGTCGGATTTCGGAAGGGAGAACGTTGGGAACGACATACCCATCCTGTGGAATTTGGTATGTTGGCAAGTGGACATGGCTATCGAAGAGATTTGAGTAGAAGTCATGGATAATCTTCTCCATTGCCGTTCTGGAGGATGTGATGGATCCATCAGGACGTCGGAGGGCAGTCATCTTGGTCTTGTAGTTGGCGAAGGACAGGCGGGCCTTACGAATACTTTTCCCGGCTTCTGCCGCACCTACCAGTACTTCTGCTCTTCTCTCTTTGACGTCTTCCTTGATCGCATCTCTGCACTGCTTTGCAAGCTCAGACGTTAGCTTGCGGTTGCCTGAGGCATGCGCCAAACCACGCTGGCGAATTAGCTCAAGAGTTTTCGAAGATAGGCGACTTTTTGTGGCTATCTCTCTCTTGGCGTTCCTCGCACATTCATGGAGGTGCTGAACCAGTCGATCGTATTCCTCGTCAATGTTGTCAACAATGGCATCTTCCCATGTTGCCGCAATAGTACCAAAGAGTTCCCAGTTGGTGGTCATTCTGGGAGTTCTCTTTTTGAACTTTGAAGCCCTTTCTCCCCGCTCTGTGAAGTAGAATTTTGCACGAAGGAGACGGTGGTCCGATCCCGTTCGGAATTTTGGGACAACAGCGACATCAGTCAGGCAAAACCGTCGATTGAATATGATGTGGTCTATTTCGTTGTGGAATCGTCCACCAGGAGACTCCCATGTCCATCGTTTAGATTCTGCCTTCTGGAACTGTGAGTTACCATGGATGGTCTTGGTCGACATGATGAACTCTGACAGTCTCTCACCCTGTTCGTTCCATTCTAGGCCATGGGTCCCGATGTGAATTTCTTCAGCTGATCTTCTCGGTCCTATCTTGGCATTAAAATCACCCACAATGATCTTGTAGAAGGTGTGGTCTTCTTTATAGAACTTCTCTAGCTCCATGTAGAACTTCTCGATTTCTCTTTCATCATAATGAGATGTTGGTGCGTAGACAACGAAGATAGAAACTGCAGGCAGTGAGCCACATCTATTCAAATGTAAACGTCCGATTCGGGTTGTTAGGCATTCCAATGAATCAATGCTCTTGGCCAAGTTTGTGTTGACAAGGACACCGACGCCTCCAACACCTCTTTTATCGCATGTTCAGAGGAACAATTCTTCTCCAGTGTCGAAAACGGCATGGTGAGTTTCGTGCCTTCTTGTCTCGGTCAGACCAATGATGTCGTACTTGATCATTCGCGCTTGTACCATCAGGTCCTCGATGGATGCATCTGATGCTAGCGTACGTGCATTGAAAGTACAGACGATCATTTTTGTCTTCCTTCGTTGTGGCAGCCTAGGTCGGCCTTGAGATTTTGTCGGCCTCTCCTTTCTCATCCTTCTCAGTGCTGCCATGTCGGTGAAGCCTTCAGGGTCAGGTGAATGAGACCAGTTGTAGTTACTGGTTTTGGCATATCGAATACACAGCGGATAGCTTGCCAGGCTCTTCCGTGCGGGCGGAATACTCTCGGTAGCTTGCCAGTCTTTCCGAGAGGGATCGAGGCTTTTGGGGGCATAATCATACTTCAGGTAATAATTCTGAGAGTAGTTTTAGAGGTTTGTTCTATGTTTTCTTAATCTTCATAAAAATACTGAGTTCTTTTTCATTTTCTTTTTTCATTTGTGAATACATTTGCATCAGATAAACTCAGTAAAAGAAAGTGGAATGCAAAATCTGATGGTCTCCATTGTTATTCTGTCGTGTTAGTAAGAGAACTTGGGAGAATGGGTTTATCTTGCTTACTGCTCCCCCTTAAAAATGGCATAGATAAACATTAAAAACTGAAGCATACATATTTATTAGAAATGAATAATAGAATAGTATTGTAATCTATTATTAGGGAATTTTTCTATGCTTGGGACCAGTCCCAGAAGCACTTAGGGTAGAGGCAAGAATCAAACCCAGGGCTCCCCGAAGCAAGAATGCACTCCAGCCCTTGAGCTATACTCCTTTAAGTCGATTACTTTTTAAAAATTCTCTTTGAAGATGCAAGTAGATTTCATTCATCTGCCATAATTATTTTTCTTTGTAGTATGTCTTTCCCAAAGAAATTAACTATAGTTTTATACGATAAGGTGGGGGGACCAAGAAAAATGACTCCATCTATTTTACTTGTAATTTTTTCTTGTTGTTTACTTGATTTTTTTCTTATAATTCAAAATTCATCATTGCTTCTTGCTTTTATTTCTACTTTTCTATTTAAGTAGAATCGGGAATGGTGGAATGGGCCACTACTTGAAGCTGTGTAATTATAAAAGTGAGGAAAGAGTAGAAATTTTAGGTAAAACTCTTCCAATACCTTATTTTCCAAAATATGTTTAAAGGAGATTATATAAGTAGGATGTGGAACCTATGCTGTTTGTATAGTTCACATAACCAGTAAAGAATAAAGGCTTTGGACTGGGATCTTGCTCAAGAGTTGGCACATATACCTTGCATGTGTGAGGTGCTGCATTGAACCCCAGGAGGACCTTCAAGTATAGCCCTGGTGAAATTCCAAACACAACTGGATCAAAGACTCCAGAGCCAAGTACCTCTGGGAGTGGTCCAGACTTCAAAGCATTACCAAGAAGACTCCCCACCAAATAATTCTCTGTTAATACTCCCCTAATTAACAATTTTAAGGTGTAGATAATAAAACACCATTTTTTACAAACATTATATACATCAGTAAAAAATACATAGAATTTTTACTTATGAATAAACATACAAACTGAGCCAATTCTGATGAACACAAGTATTTTATTACTTTTTTCAGACTCAGGTCTTTTAAACCAAGGGAAATTAAAGTATCATTCTGCAAACCTAGTGACTGTCTGCATGCATGAACAGTTTATCTTTTTATTATGCCCCTCAGATTTTATTTTCTAAAGCAATCAGACAATTAATATAAGGAAAACCACCTTTGTCTTGGCAAGCAAGACCCCTTTCCATCGCCTTTGTTACTTGTTTCCCAGTCATCGTGGTTCTAGTATTGCCTCAACAGTCATAGCAAATGTAACTATAATTAAGGAAACAGATTCTCTTTCACAGAGATAGCAGGGTGGGAGATACTTGTCACACATAAGCATTTTACAAGACTATCAAAGTTCATGAATACGTGTAACAATCTCCTACAACTGCTATATACTTTTATTACAATGGAAAAGCTAAATATGCTTCTTGAGGTGCCCCTACGCTATAGGTACTCCAGAGCACATAAACATCAAAGCACAGATTGAAGCAAGCATTTAAAATTATGTTTAATAGTTTATATTTCAAACTATAGTCATACTTAAAACTTATCTGACTATCCAATGATTATTCATTTAATTATATCAATTTAATAATAGTCCAAAGTTTTAAGTTGCCTAAGAGTCTTGGATCTTGTGTTCAAACTTATATGTTATAAACAACTATTACTGCTAATAAATTTTTTTTTCAGACTGGAACTCAAATTAATCAAACATAAATTAACTTTGTATAGTCTTAAGCAATATATTGAAGTAACATTAGCTTTCTCTAGAGGATTAATTCATTATAAAATATCTCTAAGAAGCTCAGATTAACTAGTTTCTTTATGAAAAACTCTTACATTATAAAAATTAAAAGTATTCTTGTGTTATATTCCATGCAGATAAGGTTTGGAAATAAAATGTGATTTTATTTTTTTTTCTTTCTAAGTCTCAAAAACTAAAAGTAAGGTTATAACTTAGTGAAAATGAATTTTCACTAAAATTACTTTTTGAGTTGGTGGTTTCTAAAGAAAATTTTTTTTTAATATAACACATCTTTAATGGGTCACTGTCACTGTCCTCCCGTTGTTCATCAGTTTGCTCGAGGGGGCCCAGTAACGTCTCCATTGTGAGACTTGTTGTTACTGTGTTTGGCATATCGAATATGTCACCCGTAGCTTGCCAGGCTTTGCCGTGCAGGTGAGATACTCTCAGCAGCTTGCCAGACTCTCCAAGAAGGGTGGAGGAAGTGAACCCAGGCAAACGCCCTACTGCTGTGCTATCGCTCCAGGCACTCTTAATGGGTATAAGTTTGATTTGCTTACCTTTTAGTGATATTTTTGATAATTACATCTATGAATCTATGCCAACAAATCCCCTTTAATTTAAAATAGATCACTTCAAATTTATCAAACATTTTGAAAAGAGGACACTTCCTATGCAATGCTTAGAGTTAAAAGTCTTCCTAAATTACATACACTTTATATAACATATATATAGAGAGAGAGATTTATCAAGCTTTTAAAAAAGTATTTGTGTCCACTGGAGAAAATAAACCTCAGATATGGACAGTTAAATTTTGTGTTTCCATGTTTACTCTGAGCTGGGACTGAAATGCGAGTGTCTATGCAGTAGGTCTACTGCTAAGATGTCATTAAAGGGACTGCTGGATCGTTCTTTAGTCGATCTTTAATGGATCCTTGATGGGATTGAGGTTGCTCTGATTTTATGAAATTCATTGTGAAATACATCGCCAAGGTCTGACCCAACTCCCACCTACCTGCCTGCTTCAGTTTGAATCAGAATTTAAGGCAAGTCTACATGCTGCATTTAGTTGCCGTATCTCAGTATTCTCGCTGAATCTCTGATTTCATCTTTTTCTATTTATTAATATTTTCCCCTTGCCTTTTATTTGTTGAAGAAATTGAATCATTGGTTCCTTACAGTTTCCCATTGGGCGTTTGATGATTGTATCACCAGGGTTTTACTTAACATAGTTTCTGTGCCTTACACTTTCTGTAAACTAATAATTTTACCTAGATATTTGATTAGATTCTATTTTGAT
This sequence comes from Sorex fumeus, assembly GCF_029834395.1. NCBI lineage: Eukaryota > Metazoa > Chordata > Mammalia > Eulipotyphla > Soricidae > Sorex > Sorex fumeus. The sequence goes on along the minus strand of NW_026606090.1, from coordinate 27,692,615 downwards.
TTATTGAAAAGCATTTTATAAATTGAATTGTGTAATTCTCTCATGATTATATATTATATCTTCTCTGTGAGACTAAAATTGAACAGTAGATTTGTTCTGAAAATTTCATTATCATGTCTCTTTTTTTCTTTCATGATTTTAAGTTAATGACCAGTTCCTGGATAACATTGTTTCCATAAGACTGCCAAGTGACCAGACTCCATCAGGCCTTTTGTGATTTGATAGCTGGAATGCTACTATTAAGAAAAGGATTTTTTTGAACCAGGTGACAATATAATAAAAGTTGTACCTTAAGTAAATCTGGTTAAATCTGATATAAGGTTAAATCTGATATTCATATGAAAACTAGGTAGACAGGTGAGACTGCGTACAAGAATAGAATTCAACATTTCTATGAATGATCTTTATGAGAGATATTGGGTGACCCAAAAATGGTTGAAGGAGGAGACAGTCAAAGGCACACTGCATAAAAATTGGAACCGACAACTGTTGGGTCAACAGTGAGAAAATCAAAAGATATGTTTCCTAGAGAAAAGCTCCAGCCACTATCAGTAACAGCGAAGATTATTGATTTGGAGGAAAAAGAGATGAGAGATATTCCTGTCTCTGTTTTCATCACTTTGTTAAGAGAAGCATTCTCTTCCTGATTCATTTCTATTGCTTTGGAGAGTCTGAATTTTAGGAACTTCATGGTGATTTGTATCAAGTTCCTCAGGGATTTCCTTCATGATCTAGTATTTCTCACCATCTGGAAGTGAAAAGACTTTTCTGACATCAAACCAGCATTTTTATTCTCTACCTTTACCACTCTGAGCTACAAACGAGAGTTTATGGCTAGGCTTTCTGATCATTTTTTGGTTTGAGGGAACCACAGCTATGATGACTCAGCTGATTTGAAATTCAGAAGATTGTCTCTGAGGGTCTTTAAAATATATAAACAGGGCATTTTATTCCATTCAATTGCCCCTGCTTAACCCTGTTTTTTTTTTACCCCCTTTGAATAGTTCTTCTCTCTCTCGTATTCTTCAATTACCAAGCTGTCACTTTTCACCCCGGCATTCTGCTTGAGTAACCTATGTGGACAGTATTTTTTGTTATGGTGGTCTATGCCCATATATCATTCTCCCACTTTTTAATCATATATGTCCCTTTCTTTTAACTACCATGAGTTAATTCATATTTTCGGACATCAACGTGCCAAGCTTCTATTTGACATTCCAAATAAACTTATCAGAGTTACTGAAACAGAGTTGTTTCCCTTTTGCTTCATGTGATCACCATTACATTGCCTGAAAATCTGTTAATTCTGTACACTTATCAATATTCTTCCCAGATATTGGGAAAATCACATTTTACCTTAGATATAGATTCCTTAGGCTTATTCTGGTTGTACTCCTACTGACTTGAGACATTGAGTTCAGGAAAATGCCATTTCACTTATATTGTCATATAAATAATAAACCTTTTCCTTAACCACTTTACAAAAAATAAAAAAAATTAAATGGAGCCTTAAAAGTTAACCATCTGATATGGATACTTTCTTGGAAAGTACAGAAACTCTTAATAACAAGTTTCTTACTAATCTATTAAATTTTTACACATAAATTTTAAAATATGTAAGGGAGCCTTGGAACACTCCTGATTTGATTTATAATATATTTAATGAAAAGATGCCAAAGTAGAGAAAGAAGTTTTGCTGACCATCAGTACTTTTTAAATTTTATTTTAGCCACCATGACTGCATCTTGCAATTTGGTCAGTGGTAGGGTTTCTTTTGCATACAGCATTCCAACACTAGACCTGCACCTTTGTGCCTATTTTCTTCCAGTATTGTTTCAAGGTCAATACAAGCTTACAGGCTCCCAGAGAAAGTGGGCTCTGAGAAGGGTTTTCATATTTGTGTCAGGCTTAGAAGAGGATGGGAGCAAATGTCACATGCCGTTTATTCATCATGTGTGTTTCCTTGTTCCTGGGACAACAAGCAGGTTAGCATGAGCCACATCATAAGATAAAAACTGAATCCAAGGACTGGGATAGTTTCTACAGAGACAGTAGAACTGGCTTTCCGGTCAGCATGATCTGCAGTGTGTATAGAGCTGGCCCCCTTGATGAAGCAAGGCTGAATTGACTCTAATTGGTAATTGCTAATATTTTAGATATCACTCATATAAAAATACTATTTGACAATTTTTTGAGAAGAGAATGCCTTCTTAAGAATACCCTGGGTTACTCAAATCTGCTCATTCAAAAAGATCACTGTCACTGTCACTGTCCTCCTGTTGTTTATCAATTTGCTCGAGCGGGCCCAGTGACATTGTGAGACTTGTTACTGTGTTTGGCATATTGAATACGTCACAGGTAGCTTTCCAGGCTTTGCTGTGCAGGTGATATACTCTCGGTAGCTTGCTGGGCTCTCCGAGAGGGGCAGGGGCAGAGGGATCGAACTCGGGTTGGCCATGTTGGCTGCGTGCAAGGCAAACGCCCTACCTGCTGTGCTATCGCTCCAGCCCATTCAAAAAGATATTTTAGTTATATCAAATTGCATCCCAGAAGGTCTACTGAGATTGTATTTATATATAGTTTTCAATTTATCTAAGCCCTCCAGAGTTAACCAGTTAAGGGCTGACCTTAACGGGAAGCAGTTATTTGATTAATGGATGATTGATTTTTCTGCCTGGTACATGTAGTGAACTGCAAAAAAAAAAAAAAAGAACTATTTCTCTTTAAATAAAAAAAATTTAAATAGAAAGAAAGAAACATTTATCTTTTTAAAATGTATGCTGATTGACTCTTTCTTTCCCTGTTGAGTCTAAAGCCTAATCTGAGATGGGGATTCCAAGCCATGGAACCCAAGTAACATTAATCCAACCCATGTTCAAAACCCTGTGAAACTATTTAAATGAATATTGCAGGCAGCTAACAAGAGAATCATAAGTTTTTTAAGGAGAGTAAATGGAAAAGGAGGAAGTATGTTGTAAAATGGACAGTAGCCACATCTCAGTGTTAGTGTTAGAGTTGAGACAGGAGAGGAACAGTGGGTGTGTGGTGGGATCCTTCTCCATTTAGTTCACTGAATATTGCTTTACTTCTCTTAGTTTCACAGAAGTCAGGTTCATTTCCCCAATTTGTCATGAAAACTTTCACTGAAAATGTAGCCAAACTCCTGTTCTAATGATCATGAAACCTCTAACAGCTACAGGTTACTCTATCTTGAAATAAAAATTTCTAATGCAGTAGTTGACTGTTAATTTCTGATCTTACTTCGGCACACTTGTTTATCTGACATGACAAACCTATGAGTCTCAGAACTCATTTTTCTTCCTTCATTTTTTGAAGGCCCAATGATTGAAGAAATGAGATGGCCATATGCATAATTTAGACTATTTAGACTTACAGTAAGACAGAGATTGGTAGTGTGGGATAAATCACACAATACAAAAAAAAAGACTGAGTATCTTCTCAGAATGTGGGCCCTTCCAAAGACAGAGCACCTCAGTACACATTTGAGGAGGGGAGATCTGGGTGACATATATGTGCTTGGCCATATGGGCTTATGCAGCACATGGGCTTGGGCAGCATATGCTTGTGCTTCCTTTGTTCAAGCTGACTTTTATAAGATTTTTTCCAAGATGCTCCACATGGGGTTTCTACCTAGGTAAGAGTTAGTTGCTAGGATGATTGCCAAGGGGGTGGTTGGGATGGACTTCTTTGAAGCTCTTTTTATTGACCTTTGTTACTGCTGCAGCTTCTCTTAGAGGGTGGGTCCAGCCTTCTCTGGTCTGAGCTAGCACCAGGTGAAGGTCTTACCCGGTCTTAGTTCCTGTATCCAGAGATGGGTCCTGACAACCCTAGGACTAGGTGGTTATTATATCCCAGCAATTCCATAGCCATGGGGACTCTTCCCTATCTAGCTGCCTACATCAATAGCATCTGAAATTTCCAAAAATATGCTAAAGAGTGTGACTTATTGGTAATAAGCTGTAGAGACAACTAAATCTATCTAAATTTTCAAAATGGCTAGTTAAAAGTTACTAATAGTGACTACAGCTGTTCTCCCTTTCTGTATTCATAAAATCCATTAATACAGTGTATTTCTTGAATGGCATTGGGTTGAAGTAAAAGCCTGTCACTTCGCAGGACTAAATGTTTTATACTCAATACTCTACCAGTGAATAATCCAGGCAAACAAAGTTAACGCATCAGTCACTGACAAAAGCTTCAATTCATCCCAAGTGATCATGTCAGATCACATTGAACTAGAACACAGACACAGACACCTGTTAAAATTATCGGTAATTGGTTTTATTGCATAAATTATCTGAATATAAATTGTCTAGGTATAAAATAAAACAACTTCAGGAAAAGTAAATTTTACCCAATAAGTAATTTTAAAAAATTCACCTTTTCAAGTGCTGCTTATTGTCATTCTTCTTAATTCCTGTGAATGATACATAAATCAAGCCAAGAACAACTTTTTAAAAGATAAGTCAAGCTACTTTTCCTCATGGAAATTGAAAGAGGAGCTTTTCTGTGTTATAAAAACTAAGTTGTAAAAATGATTTTTATATCATAGCTGGTATACTTTGTTTTTAGTCATTTTGAACAACTTTAAAGATCCTGCTTAGAGGGATTTTTTTGTAGAGAAAAAACTTTTTTCTAGAAATCTCTTCTAGCACTCAGAGGTGGCTAAAGTCAAGATATAATATTAAGTACTTGAGTTTTTTCACGTATGTTTGAAGGTGATAATTAGATTTTCTTGTGCTTTGCCAGTTAAGTAGAAATTTGGCTGACCTCCATGTTGTTAGGTCTTTTACCACTGTCTTTGATGACATTTGAAATGGTAAATGAATTCTCTGAGGCAAGACTATAACTATGAATACAGTCAGTGGTGTTTAGCAGATGTTTGGTCAGCATCCTCAAGGTATCTGATTTCTTTTGGCCTGGAGAAATAAGGTTATTGAGGTACTGATTTCTTTTGATGTAGAGAATAAGCATATTGAGGCCCTTGAAAGAGTTCAATACAAACTTCTGAGTATGTGTTTACCTCATACTCCAAGACAATGCCCTCAGTAGTCACTCTTAAAGAATGCAGACCTTACAGCTTTGGCATTAACTTTCTCTGAATGGAATTTGCTGTACAGATAAAGCACAAGACATAGCAAACTTTGACTCTGAGGACATTTCCTTTGATAAAACACACTCAACAATTCTATGGGAATAATATTATTTAGCCTGCTGTTTACACGAGAGCAATGATTATTACAGTGCAAGGTGAAGGTGAAGAGATCCAGACCAATTCTCTAGAACATTTCACTTGGTTTCTCAAATTGATGTGCTGCCTTTTTCTGATACTAAATGAAATGTGCCCTTATACTTCAGGGCACAAATTTGAGTATTGGCACAAGACTACAGCAGTTAGAGTACTGGAGAATAAATAAAGACCATATAAGCATCACGATTGATTATGTTTCATATTTGACACTCAGAGTTATGCTTATTAAATGGGAGAGAGCTTTAAATCCACAGCAGTAATCAACTTGCTAGGAAATGTCATCAGAGATTATACTGCATGTTGAATAAATATCACCAGTTCTTTAGTAACATAACTGCATTAGAATACAATCTGAGCAGTTTCAGATATGTTACAAAAGTTTTAGAACAATTTCTTCTAGATACATATCAGAATTTTTGAATCTAGAAGACTCCTCCCCCACAAAAAAAACCACTAATAATATGATTTGCCAACACTCTTCAAAAAGATTTTCTCAATGTGGGCTGAAAAGTAGATTTTATCATTTCATGTAGAAAAATGTCGGCCGCGGATATCTTATCAGGACATCTTTTTATGACATCTTATTATCTCATTCCTACTTTGGACAAACTTGCAGGCTATCGAATGTAGCCTGCCCACAGGGCAGAGTCTGGCAAACTCCCCATGGCGTACCAAATATGCCAGATACCAGTAACAATGATGGGTCTCATTCTCCAAAAGAGCCTTGAATATAATCTCAGAGCTAGGATGAAAGAGACGTTACTGGGGCCTGCTTGAGGCAATCGACGAATAACAGGATGATGAATGAATGAACGAATGAATGGAGAAAAACCTGCATTGGATATACAAGAAGATGTGTTCAGAAGTGGAGGGATGGTACAGTGGATAAGGCACTTGCCTGGCATGCAGCTGGCCTTGTTCTATTCCCAGCACTGTATATAGTTTATGTAGTTCTATGAACACCAAGCCAGGAGTAGGCCCTGAGAACAGCCATGTATGCCTCAAACCCCACCACAAAATATAATCATACCTTCAGAGCAATTTCTCCAAATATGAAACTTTAAAACAAAGTTGTTTGGTTGTGGGGCGTGGGGGTATCATACCTAGGGGTTATTCTGGTGGGCTTGGGAGACCTTATTCAGTGCTGGACTGCGAGGGAGTCAAACCCAAATTGTTTGTGTACAGGACAAACACTCTGCCTGTTGTATTATCTCTCCAGCTCCATATGACATATTTTAGAGGCAATGTGTTATTTTAAGTCCTGCTAAGACAAGATGAATGGAGTCAGATACAGCAAAACGCTAGAGAGTAGAATCTGAAAAATTTCACTGGTGTGCCATCTGATCAATGGCTCATATCTGCCCCCATCATCAGTATCTTATCCCAGTCTTCACTTTCCCCTTCCACATCTTTTTGATCCACCAGCAAAACACAACCACAGCAGAGAAAAGTTGTGTTAGAGATGATGCTTCTATGGTCATTCAATATTTTCCTGTAGAGTCAACTAGAACTCCCAGTATTTGCTTTCAGCAACTCTATGGGTTAAAAAGGTAAGTTTTGCCTGTCTGAACAAAATATTCTTTAATGTATTTTGGTTAATGTCTAACAAGTACCTATAAAATGTGACCCAGATTATCCTTTGTCAGCACTCATCATCTGTACATTTTTCTCATTCTTTCTGCTTTCTTAGAAGTGTTAATTACATGAAAGCATATTTTATGACATAAAAGAAAACAATTTACAAAAATAGCTGGTCATATAGATTTTATGTAATTAACAGACAATGCATAGTTTCATTATGACAGGATCTGCATCTTTTATACTTTTATATAGCGTCTTTCTGCTGTGGTGTTTCCCGAAACAAATTATAAAGATGTGTTATTATTAAGTCAGGGCAAATTGCTTCATCAGACATATTATATGCCTACAACCAACTGATGCTTAAGTATCTATTACTTTTTGAAAAAGTTTGAATAGGACAAGTATTGACTATGAAAGTTTTGTAGAATTCACTGGCAGAACTACCTGGTCCCGGTCTTTTGTTCTTAGAAAAGAACAAAAAAGACTTAGTCTTTTGACTAAAGTACCCATTTTTGCAGTTGTTGATTATTCATACTTCAGTCTTGAAACTTTGTCTGATTTTAAAAATTTATCTTTCTTTCAGGTTATCCAATTTGTTTGCATATAGATGATTATAGTAGTCTCATATGGTCCTCATATAGTCCTGCTGGATCAGTTGAAATTTAACTCTTAAAATTTCTCTTTCATTTCATAAGCATTTTCTCTTTATTTTTCTTCTTTTTTTCCCCCAATGATACCATCAAGGGATTTAATAACTTTATGATTCTTTCAAAGAAAGAATCTTGGTTTCATTAATCTTTTGCATAGCCTTCTTGTCTCCTATTTATTTCTACTTCAGTTATTTTCAGTAAATTCTGTGAATTTTTGTTCTATTTGTTCCTACTTTTTATTTATATGTATGATGTAGGTGCAATGTATTATTGATATAAATAAATATATGTCTATATTCAGTGAACTTCACTCTGAATTCTATTTATGCTTTATTTCATAGGATCTGATATATCATAATTTTGTGTATTCAAATAGTTTTTCAAATAGTTTTGATTTATCCCTTGATTTTATCATCGACTCAAGAATTTTTCAGAAGCACATAGTGTAGTCTCCAGGTGTTGGAGGTTTTCCCAATTTTGTTTTTCATTTCTACAATTATACCATGGTGATCAGAAAGATGCTTAATATGATTTCAATATTCATACATTATTAAGACTAATTTTTTGTCCCAACACAGGACCTATATTTTAGAATATTCCATGTGCACTTGTACCTAACTTCTTTGGGAGTGGAAATTTTGTTACAAAAAGAAGCATCTACTTGGTGCACGTGCTGAATCTGAGTATGCCACTGAAGAACTGCTTGGAGCATAGTTCTGGTGATAGCAACTCCTGAGAACTCTGAAATATTGAACTGTCTCTCATTATTAACTGACCTGAAAAGTATCTTTGTTTTATAGAAATGTACTGGATTTTAATGAAAATGAATGAATCCATTTAGTAAAATGTTAATCCACGTAAAGAACTTGGAAGAGAGCCTGGCCCAAAGTTAGTGCTCTCTGTTGATTAGCCTCCCTTTGACCTCGCCGCGACCCTCTCTTCTGCACGTTATCCTATATTCTCTTGCTTGCTTCTTTCTCCAAAAATGGAAGATAATACTTCAGTCAGATTCTCTTGTAAACTAGCTGCAATTTGGAGCCAGAGAAATGGGAGGAATTATTGGGGAAGAAAGAAGAATGGAGGGAAGAATAAACAGGGAACTTTCTGCCTTGTTTTCTGACAGAAGCCCAGTCATTAACCTGTACCTGGTGGCCTTTTCTCCGCTGCTAAGTAACCGTTTCCTCCTCCTGTTTTTTTCTGACTAGGAAGATTAAGGTCTTTCCTCTGTTTTTGGTCTGAGTGATCAATATCTCACTTTTCTTTCTTTCACTCTGCCCAACTCTCTTCAAACAGTTCTTTCATTAATGTTTCTTGATCTAAATTACTGGTTCTCAACTCGTCCTGCACATTGTCATGGGGAGCTTTCAAAAACTACCAGTGCCTGGACATCTATCCTCAGAGACTGCTGCAACTAGATGGAGGTGGGGCCTGTGCCTCTATGTTATTTAAGAACTCTGCAGGTGATGAACACAGAGTAGCTGGCCATTTATTGAATGAATTCTGTTTTCTGCTGAAAATCTTGACTGATGCAGTACATAGTGAATGTTACCTACTGTATTTATTATAACTGCTACAAACACCAGGTTAATTTCTACTAGCCTAGAATTAACGGTTCTCAAATTATAGGCGAGGAAACTTTAGAACAGTAGTTACATTCTGAACATGCATAGTTCTAAGTTAGATTACATCCCCTAAAAGGCAGACTTGGCTTCAGAACTTGAAGAGCTTGAGAGTCTGAATTGCTTTGTTTCCACATGTTATATACCAATGGCTGTTCCTAGGGCCTCACAAAGAGAATAATCAATAATGGTCCATTTTCTTCTTTCTTCAGTCTTTTAAGATGCTACCAATAATCTCCAACATTTTTACCTTAAGATCTTTACTTATTTCCTCACTAAGAAAACAGAAACTCTCAAAAGACTTACACTATCAAATCTACCCACTTTTCACTCGGCACCCACCTGTAAGCACAGATGGCGGCACATGTACGCTGCCACTCATAACCAATCCATCCAGAGTTCTATAATGCATCTGCTTTTCCTCACCCAAGGGCATCGCTCTGGAAGAATTTCCTTGTTTCATTGCCATTATATTCTTTTCTAGAATGTTTCTATACAATAATCATTTTTCTGATGTTAAAAAACTTATTTTGATTCTATTTCTCCCATCAGCTTTTATACCACTTCTAAAACTTATGTGACAAGAAATGGCCCATGTTTTCCACATCCGTTGGCACAAACTCTCTCATTCTTAGCTTTCATAAAGGTTACCGATGAAAATTGCATTGCTAAATCCAGTGATCAATTCTAGTTTCTGCTTTACTTTTCATCAGAACTTTGTACATTTACTAACTCATTCATTTGTGCTGTAGTGTAAACCACCACATTCTTTCCTGTGGCTCATGAACAGATCCTTTCAAAATTTGCAGGTTCTTCTTCTTATTACTTATTTCTTTTCTTTTTAAGCTCATGGCTTTAATGTGTTCCTGTTAGTATATCTAAATATTTTGATATGTTTTATGCTTATAGGGCTGGAGCGATAGCACAGCGGTAGGGCGTTTGCCTTGCATGCAGCCAACATGGCCTACCTGAGTTCGATTCCTCCGCCTCTCTCGGAGAGCCCGGCAAGCTACCGAGAGTATCTCGCCCGCACAGCAGAGCCTGGCAAGCTCCCCGTGACGTATTCGATATGCCAGACACAGTAACAACAAAGTCTCCAATGGAGACGTTACTGGGCCCGCTCGAGCAAATCGATGAACAACGGGAGGGCCTTTACCTTTACCTTTATGCTTATAATTAATTTAAAACTTTATTTTAGACATGGCAATTTACAATACTGTTAATAGTAGGGTTCATGCATAAAATATTCTAGCACAACACTCTTCACCAGTGTCCACTATTGCCCAGTGCCCATTCTTCCAACCCTGTCCCCTGTGCCTTGGTAAGTGTCTTACAAAATCCAGTTCTCTGCTTATGCCACCTTTTTTTAAATTACTTACTATATCTATATAACATATATGAGAACAATCATTAGGAGCATCTATGTTTAGGAGTTATGAGTTCTACTTGATATACCTTGATCAGTAGGAAATGGCTACACCTGTCTATTATGACCTTTTACATAATTTGAAATCTATGTTGTTTGATATAAGTATGACCATCGGTTCTTTAAATATTAACTGTTTCCCAGCCTTTGACTTTGAGCCGGCTATATCCTGACCATTCAGGTGAATCTTTTGTAGGCAGCAAAATGTTGAATTTGGTTTTCTGATCCATTCTGCCATTCTATGTCTCTTGATTGATTAATTCAAACCATTGACATTGAGTGAGATTATTGAGATGGAGAGATTTTTTGCTCTCATTTTGTAGAAGTCATTCATGATTATAAAGTTTGTCTTGTCTTTAAAAGAAGGTTCATTAATGCTTTTTGCAAAAATGTGTGTTAAGGCTGTGAAATTCCTAAGCTCTTTCTTATCCATTAAATTTTGTACCATTTCTTGAAATCAATGACCATATAAACATAGCATTCTTGCTGAGGTATTAATGTCACTCAGTTTTTATTTAGAAACCTACCTCCTGCAGTTGTTTTTTGCCTGGAGAGTCTCATTTGATAGATATGCTGTAAATATGTATTTTTTAATTATTATTAGTGAAACACCATGAGGTACAGTTGTAGACTTACAAAGTTTGGTGCTTGGGTTTCAATTATACAACGATCGAGTACCCATCCCTCCACCAGTGCCCATTTTCCACCACCACTGATTCCAGTATCCATCCCACCCTACATCCCCACCCCCCATCCCACCCTGCCTCTGTGGCAGGGCATTCCCTTTTGTTCTCTCTCTCCTTTTGGGTGCTGTGGTTTGCAAGAGGCATTGAGTGGCAATCATCTTTGATCTATACTTTCAGCATGCATCTCCCATTCTGGGAGGATCCTCCCAACACCCTTTATTTGGTGCTCCCTTCTCTATCTGAGCTGCCTTTTCCCCTAGCATGTGTGGCTGGCTTCCAAGACATGGAATAAACCTCCTGGTACTTATCTCGGCTATTCTTGGATTTTAGTCTCCGATTTTATTACTTTATGTTCTCCAGATGAATACAATCTTTCTATGTCTGTCCCTCGCTTTCTGACTCATTTCACTTAGCATGATAATTTCCATGTAGTACCACTTGTATGTAAATTTCATGACTTCATGTTTTCTAACAGCTACATAGTATTTCATTGTGTAGATGTACCAAAGTTTCTTCAACCAGTCATCTGTTCTTGGGCACTCAGGTTTTTCCAGATTGTGGCTACTGTAAACAGTGCTACAATGAACAAACAAGTGCAGATGTCACTTTGACTATAATTTTTTGCCTCTCTGGGATATATTCCCAGGAGTGGTATTGCTGGGTCAAATGGGAGCTCAATTTCTAGTTTTTTGAGAATCACCCATACTGTTTTCCAAAAGAGCTGAACCAGTCCGCATTCCCACCAGCAGTGAAGGAGGGTCCCTTTCTCACCACACCCGCGCCAGCACTGGTTGCTTTTGTTCTTTTAGATGTGGGCCAGACTCTGTGGCGTGAGATGATATCTCATTGTGGTTTTGTTGTGCATCTCCTTGATGATTAATGATGTAGAGCATTTTCTCATGTGCCTTTTAGCCATTCGGGTTTCTTCTTTGAGAAACTTTCTGTTCATTTCATCGCCCCATTTTTTGATGGGGTTGAATGTTTTCTTCTTGTGGAGTTCAACCAGTACTTTGTATATCCTTGATATCAACCCCTTGTTGGATGTATATTGGGCGAATATCCTTTCCCATTCTGTAGACTTTCTTTGTATTTTAGTCACTATTTCATTTGAGGTGCAGAAACTTCTTAGTTTAAGATAGTCCCATTTGTCTATCTCTGTTTTTACTTGCTTGGCCAGTGGCGTGTCATCTTTGAAAATACCGTTAGCTTCAATGTCATGGAGGGTTTTGCCAACTTTGTCTTCAGTGTACCTTATGGATTCCGGTCTGATGTTGATGTCTTTAATGCATTTTTATCTCACTTTTGTACATGGTGTTATGCAGAAATTTGAGCCCATTTTTTTGCATGCAACCATCCAGTTTTGCCAGCACAATTTGTTAAAGAGGCTTTCCTTACTCCACTTCACATTTCTTGCTCCTTTAACAAAGATTAGATGATCATATGTTTGGGGGAGATGTCAGTATATTCAACCCTGTTCCATTGGTCTGCATCTCTGCCTTTGTTCCAGTACCATGATGTTTACACTATTACTGCTTTGTATTAGATTTTTGAAGTTGGGGAGGTTGATTCCTCCCATTTTCTTTTTCCCAAGAATTGCTTTAGCTATTCGTGGGAGCTTATTGTTCCATATGAATTTCAGGAGTGTTTGCTCCATTTCTTTGAGGAATGTCATGGGTATCGTTATAGCGATCACATTGAATTTGTACAATGCTTTGGGAAGTGTTGCCATTTTAACAATATTAATTCTCCCCCAAAAAATCAGTTTTTGATCAGAAAGGATCCGGTCCTGTCCCTCAGGATGCGCTGGTCCCGGAGAGAGGGCGACCCGGCCTCCGGACACTGCTGACCGTGCCCTGCTGCCAACAAATCTTGGAATCCAGCAGGTTTTGGCAGAAATCCCTCCAGATTCAATTGTTAAAATTTCAAAATTCTAAAATCGCACAGCCACTACTGCAGCCACTCAACATCTTATATTATTCATAACCAACAATAGAAAATGAATTGTCTACTGTTGCCTTTCGAAGATGTGAGTGTTGGGGTAAAATCTCAAATAATAATGGGGTGTCTGGTGTCAACATATTGAATGAAATCAAAGCAGAGAGAGAGAGTAATGTGGAAATCATCTGCCCCAAAGGTAAGAGGAGGGTGTGGGATGGGGGTATACTGGGGGTTTTGGTGGGGGAAAATGAGCACTGATGAAGGGATGGGTGTTTCATTATATGACCAAGACTTAAACCTGAAAGCTTTGTAACTGCTCTCATTGTGATTCAATAAATAAAATTATAAAATGGGGGGAAAACCCCAAATGTACAGGAGTATGGAGAGTATTTTTTTGTTTAAGTGAGTGCCTAAACAGTGTCCTCACATAATAATAATCAAAATGTTTGTTTGAATAAATAGAATCATCTTTTGTCATCTTTTTTTTTTTTTTTGCTTTTTGGGTCACACCCGGTGATGCACAGGAGTTACTCCTGGTTCATGCAGTCAGGAATTACTCCTGGAGGTGCTCGGGGGACCATATGGGATGCTGGGAATCGAACCTAGGTCAGCTGTGTGCAAGACAAACGCCCTGCTTGCTGTGCTATTGCTCCAGCCCCATCTTTTGTCATAGTTTTAAGATGGTATATAGTAGAGTAAACTTTTTAAGTCATGAATCAAGATTGTGAGTATACAAAATAAATAGATATAACACACTCACATACACATGACACACAAAAGTTGTTCACTTCTTTTTAGATGCATTTGCTTTTTGAAATCCCGATGAAATTAACCTTATGACTAAAACATGACTTGTTAATATGTAATAGTTTCTCTTCCCTAATTTTTGCCCACTCCAATATTATAAACAAAGTAAACAACTATTACTGGCATTTTGTCCTCAAATGTGTTTCCAACATTGTATAGAACAGGAAAATATATCTCACATCCTGGAAATTAAGATATATATGTAAATCCAGAGGATTTAGAGTAATGGTCACAGTTTCACTGCAGAGTCCTTAGGGTAATGTTTTCAAGAAGAATCAATAATTGGAGACCTATGAAGCAGCCTTTTTCCTTTCAAATATGAGCTTACTGACATTATCAGGAAAACAGACCCATTTTTGTTTTCAGGCAGAAACTAAGTCAGTCATATTTACATCATCTTTTTCCGTCTTGTAAGCATTTCTGCCAGCCTCTCCATCCTCAGAGAAAATTACCCAACCAAGTCTTCAGAGGTAGATGGCTAGTAGGAGTCACATTTGGCATCACATTTCTTCTTTCTGGCTAGGGATATGGAGACTTCCACGCAGGGAACAAAAATTGATTTTTGTTTAAAGCAGAGTTATCTCATGGCTTATTCGGGGAGCAAAAAAAAATCAGTTAACTATATGCTAATGTACTAGACCAAGGGAACCTGGCAGGATGTTCTCAGAATAGCTTTGATAGGGGCTCAAAAATAATGATTTCATAGATGGCATTTATCATTAGGCAAAGTAAAATTGTATGCCATCCTCCAAAAATTGTAATTTGGAACAGACTTAATGAGTCACTTAGAAAATCACTTTATTATTTTTATTGATCTACATATTTGAAGGACCAATGTCAATGCCTTTTAGGAAAATCCAGGAAAAAAATCTTGCTAATAAAATATGATAATAATGCCTAGATCTTTGAAGCGTTCAGCATAAGAGAAGGAACACATGGAGGGTGCGGGATCCCGGAGGAATAAAAAAAAGAAAAAACAGGTTCCAAAAAGAGCCGAGAGCACCGGCAAGTTCCAGATGGAGTAGGTGCCGCATCCCGCCTCCCCCAGATGGAACCCCGGTGACCAGAAGCCTCTACAAACACAGCTTGAGTAGGCGGGAACGAGGACTTTTTCTCAAAACTGCGCGGCCGCTTATGCGGCCGCGCGACATCTCTCTATATACAAACTGATCAATGAGAAGTAAACGACCCAATCTTTCTCCCTGAAAATCAGAGTTAAGTTTGGAGCACGGCCACAGCCCCAGAAACACAAGGACTTAATCCAGAACCCAGCAGCTTAGAGCAGAAAAGTGAAAGGATGATGCGTTAATCCAGGTCATCAAGTCTGCCGGAGGGGAAAGGGTGTTGCCCCATTCGCCCTCTCTTCTCTGGAAAGAAGGATGGCGGCCGCATGGGAGCCTTGTGGACAGCAGGTATGAGCCGGGGGTGTGGGGGCGACTAAAACCTCATGGGAAGGGGGGCGTTCTGGTCCGTCCTTCACGCCCTACCAAGGTCACCAGTTGCCCCCCACGAGCGGCTCTCCAGCACGGCCACAGCCCCAGAAGCACAAGGGCTTAATGCAGAACCCAGCAGCTTGGAGCAGAAAAGTGAAAGGACTATGCGTTAATCCAGGCAATCATTTCTGCCCAGAGGGGAAAGGGTGTTGCTCCCTTCCGCCCTCCTCCCTCTGGAAAGAAAGATGGCGGCCACATGGGAGCCTTGTGGACAGCAGGTATGAGCCGGGGGTGTGGGGGCGACTAAAACCTCATGGGAAGGGAGGCGTTCCAGTCCGTCCTTCACGCCCTACCGAGGTCACCAGTCACCCCCCACGAGCGGCTCTCCAGCACGGCCACGGCCCCAGAAGCACAAGGACTTAATGCAGAACCCAGCAGCTTGGAGCAGAAAAGTGAACGGACTATGCGTTGATCCAGGTCATCAAGTCTGCCGGAGGGGAAAGGGTGTTGCCCCATTCGCCCTCTCTTCTCTGGAAAGAAGGATGGCGGCCGCATGGGAGCCTTGTGGACAGCAGGTATGAGCCGGGGGTGTGGGGGTGACTAAAACCTCATGGGAAGGGGGGGCGTTCTGGTCCGTCCTTCACGCCCTACCGAGGTCACCAGTTGCACCCCACGAGCGGCTCTCCAGCACGGCCACAGCCCCAGAAGCACAAGGGCTTAATGCAGAACCCAGCAGCTTGGAGCAGAAAAGTGAAAGAACTATGCGTTAATCCAGGCAATCATTTCTGCCCAGAGGGGAAAGGGTGTTGCTCCCTTCCGCCCTCCTCCCTCTGGAAAGAAAGATGGTGGCCACATGGGAGCCTTGTGGACAGCAGGTATGAGCCGGGGGTGTGGGGGCGACTAAAACCTCATGGGAAGGGGGGCGTTCCAGTCCGTCCTTCACGCCCTACCGAGGTCACCAGTCACCCCCCACGAGCGGCTCTCCAGCACAGCCACGGCCCCAGAAGCACAAGGACTTAATGCAGAACCCAGCAGTTTGGAGCAGAAAAGTGAACAGACTATGCATTGATCCAGGCCATCAAGTCTGCCGGAGGGGAAAGGGTGTTGCCCCATTCGCCCTCTCCTCTCTGGAAAGAAAGATGGCGGCCACATGGGAGCCTTGTGGACAGCAGGTATGAGCCGGGAGTGTGGGGGTGACTAAAACCTCATGGGAAGGGGGGTGTTTCGGTCCGCCCTTCACGCCCTACCGAGGCCACCAGTTGCCCCCACGAGCAGCTCTCCAGCACGGCCACGGCCCCAGAAGCACAATGACCTAATGCAGAACCCAGCAGCTTGGAGCAGAAAAGTGAAAGGACTATGCGTTAATCCAGGCAATCATTTCTGCCCAGAGGGGAAAGGGTGTTGCTCCCTTCCGCCCTCCTCCCTCTGGAAAGAAAGATGGCGGCCACATGGGAGCCTTGTGGACAGCAGGTATGAGCCAGGAGTGTGGGGGCGACTAAAACCTCATGGGTCGGGGGGCGTTTCGCTCCGCCCTTCACGCCCTACCAAGGCCACCGGTTGCCCCCCGCGAGTGGCTCTCCAGCACGGCCACGACTCCAGAACACAGAAACCAATTTCTTAACTATCTGACTTTCAGTAGAAATACTTCCAGGGTCAATAGGTAAAATAGCAAAAATCCAAAACCAACATTTAATTCTTGAACCCAGCTGTAGAAACCAAATCACTTCACAATGCTTTTTCAGCATGTCTGATTTGGGGCGGGGGTAAACTCTAAATAATAGTGGTGAATCTTTTATTGAAACAATGAATCTAATCAAAGCAGATAGAGTGTTAACTAGAATTCATCTGCCTCACAGGGACGGGGAGGGGTGGGGGGGTGGGGTTTTATTGGGGTTCTTCATGGTAAAAAATAAGTATTGGTAAAGGGAAATGTGTTTGATATTTGCATGACTGAGACATAAACCTGAAAGCTTTGTAACCTTTCCCACAGTGATTCAATAAATAAATAAAAAAAATATGATAATTATGCCTAAAAGTCTAAATGCTTTTTAGACTTTCAATTTAGAGAGCATTCAGTTCTCCACATACAGGGACCTTCCTTTGAATGCTCTTATTGTCAAGCATTTTGATAATTATTTTTAAAACATGAGGCTGTTAAATGAGAAAAAAATAGTGCTGTAAGTTTTGTGTACAGTTCGAGGTGGAGAAGAGCCAGACCAAAGGAGATTGAAGAATCTTAATCATACTCGGGTGCATATGTTAGCAACAACTGAAAAGGGAATCCAAGCATTGTTTGCTGATGAAATCAATATGCGTTTTAAATACATATGGAATAGTATTCTTCACATGGATATTATACTATATAAGGTCTCAGAATTCTTCAATCTAACTTCAAATGTTTTTTTTGTTTTGTTTTGTTTTGTTTTTGTCAGAGTGCGACAGAGTCAAGTAGGATGCCTGCATGTACTAACTATACTTTAGCACGAGGGTGAGGAGACTCACCTACTGTTCTTTCTTTGCATGATGCCTGGGTATTTGCTGAAGGCAAGGAAATAACTTGGAGCTAAGTCGTGTGGGTTTGTGTCCCAGTTCTGTGCTTATATAGGTGAAACAAGTCAAAAAGCATAAGAGGCAGCAAATATTAGCCTTCAAGTGACATCGAACTGTATGACTCCACAATTATTTCCAGGTGTTTGTGTGATTTTTTTAGTTTTTTGTTGAACTATCTCAATCATTATGCCTTAGTGAGTTGAATTAGACAGTAAGGAAGAAGGAATATATAAGAAAATTAGATGGTTACCTCTTAGCGTAGTCATTATTGTGTTGTCTCTGCTTATCTAAATGTTTTACTTTCATGAGATGATTCTTGTTGTCATACATACATCTCATAATAAACTCATAAAATTCATAAAGTTATTTTTTTACATAAAATTCCTGGTTTGGGGCATCTGATATACAGGTTAATGCATGAAGTTCTAAGATAACTAGTATTTCTCTCTCTTCCTTACTCTAGTTGCCGAAATTGTTCTCTATAAATAGTGTGGAGAATGGACATTTCATTTGTCTCTTTTACTCTAGAGAAATACATTTATATATACATTTTAATGAACTGTAGAATGATATTTCCATGGGCTATAAGCTAAGCACTTTTAGCTTCAATTAAGCACTCTTTTTTTGTCCTTTGGTTCTTAGTAAATACTCTTAATGACCAAAACACTATTTGCCACCTAGGAGTAATTGTGTAAACAGAAAGGAAGTTAGAGGCATTTGTGGAATGTCTAAAACGACGAGTTTTTCAAGAAGTATAAACTCTTACCAGTAGGATGTTACCACTGGCATAGTGTAGAAATACAAAGTGTTAGGAAAACAGTATTAAAATACTTAGGAAAGAATTGAAGTAACTTTTTAGCACCTATTGTCTTAAATGCACTGCACTGTGGCACTGTCCTTCCATTGTTCATTGATTTGCTCTAGCGGGCACCAGTAATGTCTCCAGTATGAGACTTGTTGTAACTGTTTTTGGCATATTGAATACGCCACAGGGAGCTTGCCAGGCTCTGCCATGCAGGCGGGATACTCTTGCCAGGCTCTCCAAGAAGGGCGGAGGAATCAAACCTGGGTCGGCCGCATGCAAGGCAAACGTCCTACCCGCTGTGCTATAGCTCCAGCCCCATTCTCTTAAATACAAGCATAAATCGCCTGTGTTATGAAGCAGAGGTTATAAAGAGGTCATGAAGTCAATTTAATATACTAAGGTAGGTGTTTGTATTATAAATGAATGTTTTTCTCTTCTTTCAGTGACTTTTTTCTCAAGATATCACATCTTTTAATATATATTTCTCTTTTCATACTGCATTTTGATTTTTAAGAAGGGCAATAATAATTTCAAAATAAATTATGTGCTGATTCTGTTCCTCAAAAATTAGTATGGAAAACTACATAAATAGTTTAAACTCCATGTCAATATTAATGAATCTATCAACTGATCTTACAAAACCCTTTTTGTTTTTCCTGGAGAGTTCCTGATAATCATCCAGAATCTGTTATCAATAACTTGTGTAGTTTTTTTCATGTTCCTTAACCTAAAAGACATAAATTGAAAAATAAAAATCTGTTAGAGGAGACTTTCAGAAGTTTAACATGCGTAATTTATATAGCAATACTTAGAGTTTATGTGGGATTATATTTTAGAAACTATTTTATCTGATGTTTATAATGAAACTTAATATAGCATCACTAAAAAAACTTGATTGATGGCTTAGCTTACCTAAATTTTCTAAAGTCTAACCCTTATGTTGTTTATGTACTTTCATATATTTATTATAGAATTACTCTTTTTTGTTTGTTTTTGGGCCACACCTGGCAATGCCCAGCAGTTACTCCTGGCACTTGGCTCAGGAATGACTTCTAGGGTGCTCAGGGGACTGTATAGGATGCAGGGGTTCAGACCTGACCCGCCACAAGCAAGGCGGGCACCTTACCTCCTGTACTATCACAGTAGTCCCTATGATTAAACTTCTGGAAAGAAAAAAAGGTTTGTAGAGAGAAATAATAAGATGCTTTTTACATTTACAAGAGTCTCTTTTACTTTTACTTTTACTTTTACTCTTTGGCTTTTTCTTTACTTTTTACTACTATTACTCTTTAATTATTTTTCTTCTTTTTCTTTCCAAGGTAGGAAAAGATTTTTAAAAAGTTGTCTCTAGTATATTTTATTATAGCCAGAAAGTAAGATATTATTTCCCTACAGCTGATGAAAAGTTACTTTTAGAAAGATTAGCATAATTACTCAACTTAAAACAGAAAGCCCAAATACATTAACAAATTTTTGAAATAGAAAAAATCAGAGATTATTCAAAATTACTGCAGTGTAAAATTACAGGTAAAGTTTTCAATTCTCTGTAGAATAGGAAATTTAGAAAATATACATCACTGTCATGCCATTGTTCATCGATTTATTCATGCGTGCACCAGTAACGTCTCTATTCCTTCCAGCCCTGAGATTTTAGCAGCCGCGCGTTACTCGTCTTTCCTGACAATTGGAGGCTCTTTCAGGGTCAGGGGAATGAGACCTGTTATCATTACTGTTTTTGGTATATCAAATACGCCACTGGGAGCCATGGGGAGCTTGCCGAGTTCTGCCCGTGAACAAAATATGGATGCTACCTAAGAATAATGGGACATGGACAGAAGATATTAGAGCGAAACTACATAACAAGCAAAGAGAACTTTAATTAAACACATCTATTGGAAAAACATGGACACAAGTTATCAAAGAAGAGAGCAAAGTAAAAAAAAAATTAAGAATTTTTAAAGTCAACTTCTAATAGGGTCACCAAAATTAGAAAAGGGAAAGGGGAATCTATTAGTTTAAATAAATGTTGTAGGATGTTTGACTTTATAAAGTTTTGGCTTTATAATGCTCAATACAGGGTCAATCTTTATGTTCAATAAGGTTTCTCTGATGAATAAAATAATCTACAGTGAATTTAGGATCATGGATCATAAATGCAGTCATGCCACCAGAATTGAAGTAAAGCATGGTTTAAACAGAAAAACTGTTTGAAAGGAGTGATAGCACAGCAGTAGGGCGTTTGCCTTGCACGCAGCCAACATGGCCGACCTGAGTTCGATTCCTCTGCCCCTCTCACCCGCACGGCAGAGCCTGGCAAGCTACCCGTGACGTACTGGGTATGCCAAACACAGTAACAACAAGTCTCATGATGGAGACGTTACTGGGCCCGCTCGAGCAAAATCGATGAACAACGGGAGGACAGTGACCATGATAGTTTAAGGCATTTTGCCTTGCAAATCACATTTTAAACTAATCTAGAAGCATGAAAAAGGAAAGTTAAGTTCGTTTTTCTTAGTCAACCAAACCCAGTGGTCAACAATTTCCAGTGTAATAATTATTTATATTTTTACATGGTGTTTTTCACATTGAGAAGTTTTCTTTTGTGACTTAGTTTCAATTATGGAAAGTTTGGTGCACATAATAGTGATTATTAAAGAGATTTAAGCATGAGTTTTCTGTCATACATCTGAACTCAAAATGACTGATGAAGCCACGTGTGTGACTTGCTTAAAGATGGGATTAAAAAGTTATACAAATACATTTTTTCCCTTAAAGTGGCATCAAGATTTATGCTGACTTCATAGGACATTAGGAAAATTTCCATTTTGTTAATATCCAAAAGGATATTAATAAGGATGTTAATAACCCAGGCTTACACAAAATTAGATCATAAACGAAGAAACGATAGAGATGCTCACTGCAATTTATAGTTCAATATGCTCCTTAGTGTCCATGATCTGGAAACTGGACATGGAGTGTTCCTAAAGTTCACAGTTACTTTTGGGGGCTACACAAGATGGTCCTCAAGTATCATTCCTAGCAGGACTCAGAGAACCATAAGTGGTGCCAGAGAACAAAACCAGATAGGTTATATGCAAAGTTATATGCCTTATTCATGGTAGTGTTTCTCCAGTACTACCTTATTCATGATAGTAATTCTCCACAATTATTTTTAAGGAGTCAACTGTTTTACAAAACACATATTAAGAAACTCAGGAAATACTCCAAGTAAAGAAAGGACAATACTAGCTTATCAAGTATTGCTTTTTAACTATTTTACGTGACTATATAACATAATAAAACATGTCTAATAATTTAAATATCAAAAAGAGGAGGTGCCATTCTTATTTGAAGGGACTATTTCCCTCTACAAAATGGAAAGCTATTAACTAAAACACTTATTATTAATTATAACTCTCATATCACCAATGTATCCTATAAAATGTTGTAAAGTGAAATTAAAAAATTCAAATTCTTTTGACCTTCAGATTACCCATTTTTCTTAAGTTAAATTTTTTTATTTGATGAGCACTTTTGCTAAGATAATTTCATCATGTTGCTAAGATAATTTCATCATGTAACTGTTTCAGCTTTCATATAGCATTTAGTATATTCTATCATATTATAAATTTATATCTACAAAGTTAGATATTTAACCATTTAATTTAGTAAATGTCTGTCTTTAATAGCTAAAAATAAAATCTTATACTTCTTAAGTTTCAGCACCAACACTAGTAGTTGTTTATTTCTTCCATAAAAGCAATTTTCACAAATATACTAAGGTCTTTGCCATTTAAGAACAGCTATTACACTGAGAGAGATAGGTGGGTCATATAGAAAACACTATCCACTTCTTTCCATACTGCTGTTACTAATCTCAAATATCAGGGTCTTACTATGAATAATCAAAATCCATGCTTCTATAAAACTGCAGATTAGTGTTTGTACAAACCTATGAAGTTGTTTATAAAGTATGTAACTGAATGCTGAGGATCTACTAAATTATAGATAACTACAATGATACTTTCATTCTTCATGAAATTTAGGTGGATTATTTTTATAGACCACTAAACACATTTCACTTTGGGTCACCTAATGATCAACTCACTTTACTAAAAATATCCCGCATCATGTACTGCTATTTAATGTGTGTAACATCTGAAATTTCTGGGAGTCTGCATGTTCTAATAATGCAAAGTAAGTGCATTCAGCAATAAATAATGTATGAGCATCATAAAAATAATATTATGTGGCAGATTATTGATCATCTAGCATTAAATAATTTATCTGCCTTTGTGCCCTTACATTGTAAGTGTTATCAGTCCCATTTAACACATAAGGAAACAAAGACACTAAAAGGTTAACTGGTTCTTTCACTGCCTCATGGAAAATTGTTGGTAGATGGAGAATGTTAGATCTAAAATTCCTTAACCTCAAGACATTTTCTCTGCTTTTTGGATTTTGCTTTTCTATGATGAGAACGTTGTCTTATGTTAGCTGATTGAATACTTAATCTAATATGAAACACTTAAATGTGCTCATAAACATAACCATAGAGCAAAACATATACACATAAATAAAATAAGAATTCACAAAATGATTTAAGTTATATGTAAGTAACTATCTAAGCAACTTTAAGTTAAATGTAATTATTACACATGGGAAGATAATTCTACTTAGTCTAAGAAATATTAACTTAAAAGATCGAAAATACTAAAGTGATTCTCAAGATCAAATTTGTTTAAGATGTTTCTGATTGAAATGACTTTCTTCTAACAGTTACCATCAAGAAACTCTACATTTATTTTCTGGGCAATATATTAAGAATCATTGCAAGATACCATGGAGCTGAAGAGTTCGTGAATATTTCCACGTAGATGGGGCTTAAAAGTTCCTTGTTTTACATGGGGATTCTTTTAAAAAGCAGATCATCAGTACTAGTTTTAAATACTAGTTTGAGAAACAATTCTAAGGGAATATTACCGTAACACTGTCATCCCGTTGTTCATCGATTTGCTCGAGTTGGCACCAGTAACATCTTCATTCTTCCCGGTCCTGAGATTTTAGCAGCCTCTCCTTACACATCCTTCCCAATGCTGCCATATTGGAGGCTCTTTCAGGGTGAGGGAAATGAGGCCCGTTATTTTTACCGTTTTTGGAATATTGAATATGCCACGGGATGCTTGCCAGGCTCTTCTGTGCAGACGGGATGCTCTAGGTAGCTTTCTGGGCTTTCCCAGAGGGATGAAGGCTTTTGGGGTGACCTCTAATTTCTTCAGGAAATACTGCGTTGCTCTCTTCCGGGAGCTTTGTTTTATAGTCTGGATCTTGGCCGGATCTTGATGAGATTACATGGTGCCGGGGCAGTTTATAGTGAAGGAAATATGATGTTAATAATAAGCCAGTTGCTGTGGAAAGTTAAAATCAGGCCCGTAAGATATTTTGATGACAACTATCTCTCAATACTGGCCCGTTCACAAGCAATGTAACTTCGGTATCCAACTTTGGTGTCCAACAATTCGTGTTCATCTTTTGTCGAAGCTAGCTACTGAGTGAGCTTCTACTGCTTGTTGCCACCAGCTGGTCTGGGGACTGGAGACATGTTCTGAGGGGCAGAATCAGCTGTCATATTATTGCAGGTAGTAAGCAGGTCTGGGTGTGCAAACTGAGTGTGCATGGCAGCAATGAGTACCAAGAGGATATGAGTTGGGAAGCAAAACCATAAATGACTGTCTCCCTTATAATTCCCAGATCCACTAATGTTATACGTTCAGTTTTCTTTATTCCCTTAGATTTTTTCAAATTATGGATAAAAATTATTATTGAAAGGGAGAAAAATGACATAAAATGAACAGTGGGACCAGCTGTAGACATTGCTATGCATGCCTCCTGAATCATTATTAATAGTCATTAATTTTCTCTGTAGCGCTGTAGCACTGTCCTCCTGTTCATCGATTTGCTCGAGCGGGCCCAGTAATGTCTCCATTGTGAGACTTGTTGTTACTGTGGCATGTCAAATACATCGCAGGTAGCTTGCCAGGCTTTGCTGTGTGGGCATGATACTCTCAGTAGCCTGCCGGGCTCTCTGAGAGGGGCGCAGGAATCAAACTCGGGTTGGCCAGGTTGAGCACATGCAAGGCAAATGCCCTACCATTGTGCTATTGCTCCAACCCACCTTATAAATACCTTATAGCACAGCGGTAGGGTGTTTGCCTTACAAATGGCCAACATGGCCGAACCGAGTTCAATTCCTCCACCCCTCTCAGAGAGCCCGGTAAGCTACCAAGAGTATCTCGCCCGCACGGCAGAGCCTGGCAAGCTACCTGTGATGTATTTGATATGCCAAACACAGTAACAACCAAGTCTCCAATGGAGATGTTACTGGGCCCGCTCGAGTAAATCGATGAACAACGGGAGGACAGTGACAGTCTACTTTAAGATATCAATGAAAAATATGGAATTTCACTTTGATATTTGTAATCCCCCCATTTAAGAATTTTATTAAGCATAATTACTGCATTTACCCACTCATGGCTATCATTGCGTATTAAATAACTAAATGGAACACCTGAGCAATCAACATACTTTTACTTGCCTGATCTGAGTTACTATGGATGGTTTTAGTCAACATGATGAACTCAGACAGTCTTTCACATGTTTGTTCCATTGTAGGCCATGGGTCCCGATGTGGAGTTCTTCAGGCGACCTTCTCGGTCCTATCTTGGCATTAAAATCACTGACAATGATATTGTAGAATGTATGGTCTTCTTTATAGAATGACTCCGGCTCTATGTAGAACTTCTCAATTTATTCTTCATCATAGTTGGATGTTGGTGCATAGACGATGAAGATAGAAACTGCCAGCAATGAGCCACATCTATTCAAGCGTATGTGAGTTGAAAGTACAGACAGTCATTTTAGTCCTTCTTCATTTTGGCAGCCTAATTCAGCCCTGAAAATTTATCAGCCTCTCCTTGCTCAACTTTCTTAATGCTGCCATATAGGGGGCTCTTTCAGGGCCAGGGGAATGAGGCCCATTGTTTTTACTGTTTTTGGTACATAGAATATCCTGCTGAGTGGGCAGGATACTCTCAGTAGCTTGTTGAGTTCTCCAAGAGGGATGGAGACTTTTAGGGTGGCCTCTAATCACTCTTACTGGTGTTCCCATTGTTCACACCATATTTGAACCCCTTAAAATATGGTGCGATAATTATGGAGAATGGGTTGGAAGCATCGTATGATGTGTCATGTGACTGCAAAGTAGCCATGCAGTCCACGAAAGCAGCCTGGAGCGTGACAGCCTTTGGGTAGTGGAGGTCGGCCAATGAGGTATTTATCTGGCACCAGCAGGGTGGGTCTTATGGGTGTTATCCCAGGTCACCGGAGACTGGGGAAAGCAGGCAGATGATCTCTGTCTCTGGAAGGCTGAATCTAAACATGAGTCTCCCGTTGGAAAGTTCCACAATGAAATTGACCACATCATATTCAATCAATGGTTTTGCCTGACTGAAGTTTCCGTTGCCCCAAAATTTCAAATGGGATTGAACCACCGTCTCCTTCATGCAAAATTCTACTTCATGGAGTGGGGAGAAACGGCTGCAAAGTTTAAGAAGAAAACTCCAAGAATGACCACCAACTGGGAGCTCTTGGGCACTATTGCGGCAACATGGGAAGAAGCCATTGTTGACAACATCTGTGAGGAGTACAATCAACTTGTTCAGAACCTCCATGACTGCAAGAGGAATACTGAGATGGGAAAGCCACAAGCAGATGCCTGTCTTCAGAAACTCTTGAGCTCATTTGCCAACGTGGTTTGGTGCAAGCCTCAGGCAATCACAAGTTAATGTCTGAGCTCACAAAACTGCAGAGAAGCGATAAAGGAAGACCTCAAAGAGAGAAGAGAAGGAGTGTTGGCTGATGCAGCAGAATCCGGGAAAAGTATTTGCAACGCCCACCTGTGCTTTGCCAACTACAACACCAAAATGACTGCCCTCCGACATCCTGATGGATCTATTACATCTTCCAGAAGGGCAATGGAGAAGATTATCCACAACTTCTGCTAGGATCTCTTCGATAGCCACGTCTACCTGCCCACATTCCAAATTCTGCAGGATGGATATGTCGTTCCCAGCATTCTCCTTTCCGAAACACAACACGCCATTTTTGTCAGTAAAGAAGCATAAAGTACCCAGTCCAGACAAGGTCAGATGCAAACACCTGGAGAATTTGCCACCATTATGCATCAATACACTGGCTCAGCTCTTCACATGCTACCTGTCTGAATGCAAAGTTCTGTCCCAATGGAAAACCAGCAGGACCTTTCTGTTGTATAAGAAGGAAGACATCCACGACATCGGCAACTATAGCCCGATCTGCCTGTTGTCGATCATCTACAAGTTGTTCACTAGAGTCACCCTGAATAGAATAGGCAGAACATTAGTCAAAGGACAACCATGCTAACAAGTCAGGTTCTGAAAAGGATTCAGCATGTTCGACCATGTGACCAAGCTCATTGAGGTTTCACGAGAGTTCAAGATGCCACTTTGTCTAATGTTCATCGATTTAAAGAAGGCCTTTGATTCTGTTGAGACTGAAGTGGTCACTGAAGCCCTAGCCAAATAGCACTTTCAAACTCAGTACATCAGGATCCTCCATGAGCTGTATTATGGATTCACCACAAGGATCTCAGCATTCTACAAGGAAGTGATTATCAACATAAAGAGAGGGATTCGGCAGAGTGATATCATTTCACCGAAACTCTTCAGTTCCACCCTCAAGAATGTCATGTGACAACTGTAATGGGAAGAAATGGGAAGGAAGATAGGTGGTCGGCAACTACACAACCCCCGCTTCACTGATGACTTTGTTCTAATAACACCAAATATCAACCAAGCAGCACGAATGCTGGCCGACTTCAGCCATGAGTGTGGAAAGGTCAGACGGCAGCTGAATCTCACCAAGAGAATGTTCATGAAAAACGAACTAGTCCCTGACGTTCCATTTGCTCTCAATGAAAAAAACATCTCCAAATGCAGCAGCTATGTGTACCTGGGTTAAGAACTCATTATGAGGAATGACTTGGTGCCAGAACAGCACAAGAGGAAGAGAGCTGCGTGGAAAAGAAGAGCTTGAAGAGCCCCGAAGAAGTTGTTAAGAGGATGAAAAACCTCTAGCTCTGGGCACATTTTTTGGACTCCACCATTCTTCCTGCACTAACATATGCCTCAGAGACCTGGGCCCTATGAAAACAGGACAATAATGCTATTTGGATCACACAAAAAGGAATCAAAAGAGCTATGCTTGGAGTATCACAGTTCACTCAAGTGAGAGAAGGAATCTGGGGTTTTAACCTCCATCGACAGTTGAAGATCAGGGATGAAGGCTGCCTCATTTGCCTGTTGAAAATCAGGTGGGCCAGGCACATAATGTGATTTGGAGATGGCCACTGGAAAATTACCATTACCGAATAGAGGCATTACCAACTGGATTCCACGGGACGTCAAAAGAAAACCTGATCGCCCACATACAAGATGGTCGGATTTCTTCATTAAGACCCTGAACAAAAGGTTTGATGCTCTTCATGTTCCTGGAGTGAGAAGATGCCATTCAGCTACATAAGCATGTGACAGGGTCTAATGGAGACGTTACTGGCCCCAGCTCGAGAAACTCAACGAACAACGGATGACAAATGATTACAAGTGATTACTGATCTGAGAAGATCAAAACAACTAGGTAGAAGCAATAGATACAAGTTTAATGAAACATGTATTCTGACCTGGCCTAAATATCCATTGGAGAAATAATACATATAACCTAATAGAGATTCATAGAGATACAGAAAGCACAGATTTACTTCAGGGTAGCCAAAAGTAATTGCAAGTATTGCTATTCCCATCTTCATTCCTACATTCCTCATATCAGGACTTTGATCTGCAATAGACACAGACCATTATCATGACTTTTTAAATGTGTGCTTTTCACACACGACTTTTATTATTCTAAGGGAACTTACCTTAGGATATTTTATTTACTTTTATTTACTGTTTTATTTACTTTTTAAAATCTTAAAGTGTTGAAATTTGTCCAATAGGCTTTTGTTTGTTTGGGGGCCACACCTGGCGGAGCTGGGGGCTTACTCCTGGTTCTTCTCTCAGAGATTATTCCTGTCAAAGGTTGGGGGACCATGTGTGGTACTGGGGATTATATAAGGTTCAGCCACCATCTCCTTTGGTATTGCCTTGGCCCTTTGTTGCCTCTTTGCTGAGTATCATTAAGTCACATATGAGAAATGTCATTCTGTGCCTATGTCTTCCCTTCTGACTGACTTCACTCAACCTAATAATTACCCTACAGTTCCATCCATGCCATGGCAAATTGCATGATTTTGTTTTTTTTCTTAGAGAAACATAGTATTGTATTGTGTATATATACCAAAAGTTCTTGTTGGGCATCTGTAGTTGGGCATTTGTTTCCAAATCTTAGCTATTGTGCTTCAACGAACACAGGTTTGCATATGTTCTTTGGAAATGATATTTTTGCATTTGGGAATAGATATAAGTAAATGGCATCAATGGGTCATATGGGATATTTAAAAAATTTATTTATAAATTTGTTATTCCATTTTTAAAGAGATCTTCATATTCTTTCCCATAGAGACTACAACAGATGACATTCCCACAAGCAATGGGAATGTTCTCATCACAACCTCAATACTAAAATAGAAATTTTGTTCCTGTATTTTTTGGGGGGGGACCACATTCAGCAATGTTCAGGCATAATTCCTAGTCCTGTACAGAGGAATTACTCCTAGTGGTGCTTGGGGGACCAAATAGGATGCTGGGGATTGAATATAGGTCAGTACAAGGCAAGTAGCCTAGCCACTATACTATCACTCCAGTCCCTAAAAGGCACATTTTAAAGATTGATTATAGTAGTTTGGGACCATACTCCACACTCTCATACCACATTTTTATCCCACCGAAGTGTTCAAAACTCCTGACTTTTGTCCTGCTACCTCTTCTCCACATCTTCTTGTTTCTCATCTCCATTTCTCTCTTCTTCATTGATTACTGTTATCTAGGTTTTCCCAGATTTTGACCTGATAATTTTATGAGAGATTCCTTATGTACTATGAGTCACTTTTTTACAGTGTCTTTGATTTTTGAGAGCTTTATTATAATATGTTTTTTATATGTGTTTATAAGTTTATTTTTCTCCGAGTTCATTTACTTTATTGAAATTTAACATACAGTTTCATACAGGAATTGAAAATTTTTTAGCATTTATATCTTAAATAAAGTCTCTTCCCTCCTTCATTTTTCTCATCCAGAAACTTCTTATAATAAGTATATATTTATTCATTCATATCTTATAAGTCTCTCAAGATCCTTTTACTTTTCTTTTTGTATCTCTGGTTCAGTAATTTCAAGTTACTAGTTTTAAAGTTATTTGTGATACTGGAAATGAACTCAGAGAAATCTGTAATTTTCTGATGCCAAAAAAATAACCGGGAAATTCTTTGTCTTTAGTGACTCTCCAGGCTTCCAAATATGCCAGTTTTCCATCTATACTCAGAGTCAGGCTGGAAATAAACCAGTTCCTTGGGCATTCCTCCAAAAAGTCAGAACTTCGGGCACACATTCCATTCTTCTCTTTTCCTCCCTAGAGAGAAGCCATGAGTCAGACATTTTCTCTCAGACTGTGCTGAGTTATGTCAGATTGGGGGTAACACTAACCTGAATTAAATGTGATGACTTTTCTACATTACCATGAGCTGTCCTAATTTTTTGTTTAATTTTTATTTCATATTGTGTGTGTATGTGTGTGTGTGTGTGTGTGCGCGCACACGCGTGCTTGCATGCACACACTAGCTTTAGGGTACAATTTCTTCATAACGAGTTCTTTTGTCTTCTAAAACTTTTGGATCATGTGCTG
Organism: Sorex fumeus; assembly: GCF_029834395.1. Classification (NCBI taxonomy): domain Eukaryota; kingdom Metazoa; phylum Chordata; class Mammalia; order Eulipotyphla; family Soricidae; genus Sorex; species Sorex fumeus. Next base: position 27,661,914 of record NW_026606090.1, on the reverse strand, counting down.
TTGTTAGGTTCTCTCTGTTGTGAAACAGGGTTTGGGGCTTTCTAATGTGTATCTAATTATGCCATTCCCTAAGGAGTTCTCTTTTAAACAGTTAATACTTCTGTACTTCAAATATCATTTTCTCTACCTCGAATGCCATGGTCTTGCTCTGAAACCTGAGGAGTTTGTGTTGCAACTCAACCAATAGTTCTTGGGAGAGATTCTACAATTTCTCCTAATAAACTATGGAGACTATAGCAACAGTGATTAACCCAAGTATGCATCATCCTATTAGCAAGAGCCCCTGATTCAGAGCTTGAATATCACACAAAGATTTCCATTAGTTTGGTCATCATTTAAAGTCTCAAGTCTTTTAAGTTATCCAATAATTAAACCAACCAGTATTCTCTAGTGTGGTATATGTTATCTAATATAGAATTAAGCTTTCAAGTATTGTGCTTCTTTAATGTTATGAAGTATAATGTTAAATAAGTTGTTTCTAGGGGCTGAAGTGATAGTACAATAGTACAGCAGATAGGGCATTTACCTTGCAGCCGACGTGGGTTTGATTCCCAGCATTCCTATGATCCCCTGAGCACCACCAGGAGTAATTCCTGAGTGCATAAGCCAGGAGTAACTCCTGTGCATCGCCGAGTGTGGCCAATAAAGCAAAAAAAAAAAAGTTCTTTTTATTTTCAAGGGAATATTGTCGAATAAGGGAGTAGACATAGAACAGTAGGTCAAGAGGTAAGTCTTGCACACAGCTGACCTGGATTCGATCCCTGGCACTGCATATGATCTAGGCGCCACCAGAATTAATCCCCGAATGCAGAATCAAAAGTAAACAAACCCTAAGCACAACTGGGTATTACTCCAAAAACAAAACAATAAATAAAAGAAGGTTCTTGAATTGTTCAGAGAATGTTTGCTACTTTTTTAATGTTTGTATGTTATCTGATATTATCCATACAACAGATCACTTTCTGTCTGTCAGATTTCATTTTAGTAATGCCTGACAGAATGTCAAGATTACTTTGGTTACTTATTCTATTGTGAGAAAGTAAATATAAAATTAGAAAAATCTTTGGACAAGACTATATATGTATATATTTCTCAGTTTATTCTGTATGAATAAAAATAGCCTTTGAATCTTCCTGATGAACACTGGATAAATGCAAATGATAGACGTATGACAAATACTAGAGTGTGTTTTGATCTGTTCCTGTAAAGATATTAGTTCTTTGATATTGATTGTGATTTATAGTACAAGTTCGTTAAATATATACATTTCATAGTAACCTACCATGTTGTATCTTGTTTTTATTAAGGTCAAATTGGTAAATTAAATAGGAAACTAATGCAACCTTTCACCTCTGCTTTCTTAAATCCCTGAGGGTGACACTAATCTCTGTATCTTCTCTGGGATGCAGTTCCTCTTTGGAGGTTTTTATTGTTTTGTGAGCACACCCTGCCAAGGCTTACTCCTGGCTCTGTATTCAGGAATCACTCTTCTGTTGCTCAGGAGATATTTGTGGTGCCAGGGACCAAATTTTGGTCTACTATATTCAAAGCAAACACGTTAATCTCTGTAGTATCTTTCCAGGCCTTATCCCTTCATTTGTAAGCAAGGAGAGAGAATTTCAGTACTTTTTACCTTAACTTTTCTGAACTAGATTATAATTAGTCTCTTAAAATTTTAGGAGAAAAATTCACCTAAGTATATGCAGTTCCTGCCTTTTCTTCAATTGATTAACCAAAAAATTTTTGAGCAGATCCAATATATTTAGTAGTTGCCATGTTTTGAATTTTGGAATTTTGACATTTTTTCTTTTAAAAATAAGTTATTTAGATTTTTTTTACTCTGAAAAAAGCCATATTTTCTCTTAGACATGTTTCTTTCTCTCTCTCCCCACATTTCTCTAAGTAAACTTCTTTCAATAAAAGCTATCTTGCTTCAAAAATTATTTAATTATGGTGATTTGCAATACTGTTAATGATAAGGTTTTATGCATTTCTGATCTCCACCAGAATGCCCACTTCCCTTCATTGTAGCCTCAGTGTCCCCCAGCCCCCACCCTACCAATTCTGGTCCCCAGTCAACTCTATGCCCTTGTATGATAAGCTCAGTAGTTCTGTAGAGCAGTTCTCAGGTTCTGTTGCCTTAAGTCATGTGGTTATTATCTTCCTATGTTTATATCCCACATGTAGGAGAGATCATTCTGTATCAGTTTCCCTTCTGGCTGACATCACCCAGCATGACATGCTCTAGTTTCATCCATGTAATGGAAAAATTACATGATTTATCTTTTCTCATAGTTTAGTAGTATTGCATGGCATATATGTGTCATAGTTTCTTTATCCAGATATCATTCTTGGACATTTGGGTTGATTCCAGACTTTGGCCATTGTGACTAGTGAGTGATGAACATAGTAACATACTTTTTAAAAAAAAATTTACTAGTGAAACACCATGAGGTACAGTTGTAGACTTACAAATTTTTGTGCTTGGGTTTCAGTTATACAATGATCGAATACCCATCCCTCCAACACCATTCTCTACCACCACTGATCCCAGTATCCCTCCCATCCCCCATCCTCCCCAACCCACCCTTGCAGGGCATTCCCTTTTGTTCTCTCTCTCCTTTTGGGTACTGTGGTTTGCAAAAGAGGCATTGAGTGGCAATCATGTTCGGTCTATAGTCTACTCTCAGCACGCATCTCCCATCCTGGGAGGATTCTCCCAGTACTTTTTATTTGGTACTCCCTTCTCTATCTGAGCTGCCTTTTCCCCTAGCATGTGCGGCTGGCCTCCAAGCCATGGAGTAAACCTCCTGGTACTTATTTTTGAAGGGTTTTTAGGCCCTTTAGTAGATGCCAAAAATTGGGATTGCTGAATAATACGCTATCTCAGTTCTTAGTTTTTAAAGTAGGGCTCATATTGCTTTCCCAAAAGTTCGAATCAGTTGACATTCCCACCAGCAAAGGATGAAGTTCCCTTCATCCTTATATCCCCACGAACACTGGCTGTATTTGTTATTTTTCATATACATCAGTCTAACATGTGTTTGATAATATCTCCCTCCTATTTTGATTTACAATTGCCTAATTAGAAGTGGTGCAGAATATTTTTCAAATACCTCTTATCCATTTATATGTCTTCTTTGAGGAAACTTCTGCTTACCTCTTCTCCCTACTTTTTGATGGAATCCATTTGTTTTATCTATCTTGGATATTGACCCCTTTTCAGATGAATGATAGCAGAATGTGAGTGGTGTCATTTTATTCTGGACATCATTTATTTTGTGGTACAGGGTTTTATTAATTTGTTGTAGCTCCTTTATGTTTGCTTCTGTTTGCTTGACCAAAGGCACTGGAATATTAAAGCTACCTCTAGATTCAATGTCTTGTAGTGTCAGCCTATTTTTTCACTCTGTATAATTTGTGGATTCAGGTACGATATTGTGACCTTTAATCTGTCTTAACTGATTTTTGTGCCTGGTGTGAGATAGGGATCTGAGTTAATTTTTTCACATAAAACTGACTCATTTTACTAAGGTCATTCATTGAAAAGGCTTTTCTTGTTCTCTTACATATTTGTTGATTAGCTGACATATACTTGAGCTTCTGTCTCAGGAATCTCAATTCTATGCCATTGGTCTGAGAGTTGGTCCTTATTTCAGTACCATACTTCCTTGATTGTCATAGCTTTATAGTATAATTTAAAGTTGGTGGAGGAAAACGGGAAGCCTCCCATATTGCTTTTTTCTAGGATTCATTTGGCTATTTGGGTCAGGAAGGATTTTTACTCCACATACATTTTAGCAGAATTTGATCTACATATTTAAATATATGACATGGGTATCTTGGGCTAGCAGTCTCTTTTGTTGCTGGCAGCAGCAAGAACTCCCAATCAATCACTCTACCGCACAGGTGAGTAACCACCACTGTACAGATGGTCTTCCAGTTTTAGTATATAGTCAGCAAATCACATGAAACATTCAACATTTTATTATAAAATAGGTTTTGTATTATATGAGTTTGTCCAAGTATAGGTTAATGTAAGTGTTCCGATCATGTTTAAGTTTGGACTAGTAAAATCAATAATGTTTGTTATATCATCTGTGTATATGTGTTTTATAAATTCCTGTTTCCAACTTACAGTGGGTATATTGGGACATAACCTGTATGGAAATCAAGGAAGATTTGTATATTTATCGTGATTTTTCTTTATAAACTGAAGAATAATTCCTGGTGGTGTCTATGAATCTATTATCACTGTAGGTTAGAACTCAACCGTTTGAGGGTAGGGTCCCAATGCCCGGGCGCAGGCTCTGCTGAGTCGCAGCCTTCCCATCCTCTGCCCCGCTCTGCCAAGCTTCCACTTCGGGCCATGCAGTTCCGCGCCAGAATCAGGAATGCGGCGTGTCTGAGCCACTTCACACGGGCCAGTAACATGATGGCCAAGCTGGCCAAGACGTGCATGCTCCGCATCAGCCCTGAGAAGCTCAACTTCATCATCTGGGATCAGGTGGTCAGTTGGGGAGTGAGTACGTGGTGTGAACTGGAGCAGGAGAATTTCTTCAGCGAATTTCAGATGGAAGGTGTCTCGGCGGACAGCAATAAAACTTATTTAGAACTGACATCAGAATACTTATCTCGAGCCTTGAAAAGTGCTCAGAACGCTAGAGCCTTGAAATTAAAACTGACCAATAAACACTTCCCCTGCCTTTATAGAATTGCCTGTCTTTATAGAATTGTTATCTGCAATGAATAGTAGTCGCATTGGGACACATGGCATTCTCACAAAGTTTATTCCTAGAAAATTGTGGAGGGATTTACAAGAACCTACAATCCCAGCCTCTGATGTTAGCATTTATTTACCAGTCTTGAAGATTATGAAGAGTGTTGTGGAAAAAGTGAAAAACACCAGCAATCACCTTATTATTGAAGCAAATCTAAATAGAGAGTTGAACTCAAAAATAGAAACCAACCTTGTGTGTGTTACAACTCATTTTAAAGATCTTGGAAACCCTCCACTAGCTTCTGAAAATACATCTCAAGATAGAACTGTCACGGTCACTGTCCTCCCGTTGTTCATCGATTTTGCTCGAGCAGGCCCAGTACAGTCTCCATTGTGACACTTGTTATGTGTTTGGCATATCAAATACCTCACGCATACCTCGCCAGGCTTATCTGTGTGGGTGAGATACTCTCGGTTGCTGGGCTCTCCGAGAGGGGCAGAGGAATCGAACCTGGCTCAGCCGGGTATAAGGCAAACACTTTACCCACCGTGCTATGGCTCCAGCCCTTAAGATAAAAATCCAGAACAAATGGCTGAAGTGCACATAGACATTAAGAAACTCCTACTTGCTGGACAACAAATAAATCCTACAAAGACTATATGCAATATTGTGAAAAACAAGATCGTTCATCTTGTCTTGCCCCATGAAGATGTGTCCCTGCAGTACTTCATCCCTGCGTTGTCATAGAAGCAAGTTATACATGCGGGGTCTCAGGGACCTCTTTCAGATCCTGGAGAAGCAGCAGGGGGATGTGTTCTAAGTCACCTGCATTTTTATGGCAGCATAAATCCTATACACATCCCTTATCTTACCATTGTAATACAATTTTTTTTGTTTTTGTTTTGGGGTCCTATCCAGCACTGCTCAGGACTTACTCCAGGCTCTGGTCTCAGGTTGTGCTCAGGGGACCACATGCAGTGTCAAAGATTGAACAGAGGATTGACCATTTGCAAGAAAAGTTTGCCTCACTCACTATACTCTTTCTGGCCTACTGGTAAAATATTTTAACTAAAAGTAGTGCAGCACAGTAGGATAAACATATTACTTCATACATCTTGTGTACTTCATATGTCTTATATTTCTCATGGATTTTAAATAGCACTTTTTAATTGAAGTTATAAAAATGCTCCTGTATTTAGAATTAGTGTGGTAATAAAAATTTCAAAAGTAAAAAAAAACAACCAGCCATTCTGTTATCATTTAACTTCTATATGTTCACACTCTACTAGAAGATCATATTGTCTTCCATGTCCCTGGAATCACTGTTGTAATCTATTAGAATATCTGGGTAGAATTTTTCTACTATAAATCACTCTAAGAAATATAGGTTTTATCTATTAGATTCACTACTTAGATTCATTATTCATACTTAGATTCCCTACTCAGATATTTGCATTATAGAGACTTTCTCAAAGATACCTAGATTTTATTTCAGATAGCAGACTCTTGTTTTAAGAACTAACTCAGGTGTGGGAATTGGACAAAGGACTGTGACTTAAAATTTTAGGGACTAAAATTAGGAGTCTCACTATTCTTGATATTTTTAGTTTTAAAATATCAAAAATAAAATTTTTGATATTTTAATTGTGTGATGTTTTGATTGTTCGTTTATTTTATCTGTGGGAAACCCACAATTTCAGAGACCTCTGTGATCTCTGGCCTTAATTGCTCTCCTTTGTGCAATAATGTCTGTCTCACCTAACAGGCAAGTGTGACTGCCTGGCCAATGTTATTCCAGAATCTTAACATTACCATGTCTATTATTATCAGGCCAACAGCAAAATCTTCTATCAATAACTGTAGATAAGAGGAATGCTATCACAAAGTTTTTCCATAAGAATGTTACTCTTACAGTCACATTCCATTGTACTTTCATGGAAGATGCTTGGGAATATAATCATCAGGTAGATTTTATTAATAGTGGAAGAGCTTAATAGATTCATTCTCACATGTTTACCTCTTGGAACTATTTGACTTCTCTAATACTTTGCCAAAGACGTTTTGAAATTTCAACCTTTATTTTCTGTAGGCTTTTATTGTTTCCAAACTTCAAAGAGTCACTCTAGTGTATTAGGATGAGCTCCAGGCAATCATGCCAAAGTGGTAAATTATGAATCACGGAATAGTGTCCCATTTGAAACGTTTTCCCCATCCAGCTTTATATTCCATCCTTCCTGTTATATTACCTCCAGCTCTAGTCCCAGGCATTTTATCTTTGTTCCTGCCAATACAACACCGCAGTTAAGTTCCAAAATGTAGTGAATAATACCTTTATTCTCATACCAGCAATGGTAAGTTCCTATTTGGGACATAATGAGGCTTTACTCTAAAAATAAATCTTTAGCCCATAAAGGGAGACAAAACAGATCTTGAGGAAGACAAGAATAATTTTATGAAAGACTTTATGAGTTCTCAACAATGGAGTAAAAGACTATAACAAAAGACTATGAAATCCCAAGGTTTAAATTTTCAAAGTTTATCTTTCTGAATATCACTATTCAAGGTATTAGGATCCATTTTTTTTTCTCTACGAAGGTCTGAAATTTACCATAATTACCAAAGTTGTGAATTCAGTATTTTTTATAACTCCTTTGTTTGTGATCAAATTTCAAGCCCTATATTGAGCACAATTTTCCCTCTGATTGCAGGAGAAGAAAATCTCATTCAGTTCTACCTAAGGCCTTTGTGATTTTTAACCAAAACTTGGTTTTTTGAGTTGACCAGTCTATACTTTCATTTTGCTCTTTTAGCATTTCTATTAAAATTAACAGCACTCAATCATCAACCCACTGCTTATCATTACAATTTACCCATATTCTTCAAGCCTGGAAATCCTTGACTAAGTCAGATCAGGTCTACATAAAACACAAACCAGTTGCCTAGAGTTAAGATCTTTAGTTATTATGATTCTGCCATGCGAGGTATAGAAACACTACTTATCTAAGTGATAGGGACTTGCTGCTATCTGAGAAATAAGTAATCTAATTACAGAATTCTATCCTGAGAGTCTGTTTCATTGGCATCTTTAGACTGAACTCTGTAAGACTACTCAGAAGCCTGAGGGTGGTTTGCAAGTAGTTTACCTGTGAGGGGGCTGCACAAGAACTCCATTTATCACAATTATCCGCAATCCACCCTATAACCACAAATTGTTTACATATTTTCCACAGGTATAATGTATTCATCTTCTTCTACCTTAGCTGTCTCATCCTAATACATGATCAGTTTAAAATCCACTTTTCATATTAATCATATTAATATGTAGAGGAGGTTTCTCAAATTAATTCCTTAAGTATATTTTATAGAGCAGTTTTTCTCAAAGTGAATATCTGTAATCTATTAGGGAAAGTTATCTGTTGACCACCTCGCTAACATACAATGGTGGAAGGGGCACTGGGTAACTTCTGTAGATACTGCTGAAAAAATCAGGAAGTGTGTAACGCACAGAAGTCACTGACCCTCTAGAAATGGTAAAGCCCTTATTGGCAAATGTTGGACGCCTCTTGATCAGTTCTAGTACATGGGAGAGATTCAGATTTGAAACTGAATGGTTTTCTCAGACTACTCGGTAGATGAATTTGTGACTTCATCTAGTGTAAAGTCCTTTTATGATTTTAAATTGTATCTTTCAGTTTTAGCTTGTCATTTCTGTCAACTTATTTATCTTGAAAACGTGGGACTTCATGAGTACTATAAGGATTTACTTTGGAGAAATAACTCCATATCTATTTGCGATAGGTCGGACTTCTGAGATTCCAAAAGGATAATGTCTTAAAATTCTTAAGTTGCCCTATTGTTTAATTGAATACTTCTTTGTGGCACTACTCCACGTCTTTCTAAGATCTGTCTCTTAATGTTTATCAGTAACAACCTCTGCTTCATCTTTAGATAATGTTTCTAAGCAAAGGTCTGATTTTATCTCTGATCAGTAATCACTTCCTAAGTTTACATCACTTGCTATCTGGAGAGGTATGTAATTTTCAAAACCATTATGACACAGCTTTTTTTGTTTCAACTATCCTTGTGTTAACTTATGTCATCCCTTTCATATTTTAGTAAGGAAGAAGATACATTCAACATTCTTAGAAATCAGTTCAATGCTATCATCCAATTCATAGGTACATTTTCTACTTTTTACATTACCTAAACTGAAATAATGCTAAACTTTCTTCCATGCCTAACAAGAATAAACTTTTCTCCATTTCCAATAATATTCTTTTCATTATTCCTTAAGCATTAAAATGTTATCATACCTAAGATATAATGCCCACAAAATTCTTTAAGACCTTCAAAAAGAGGGAGATAACATTTTCCTCAATATTCTTTTATTCTAATCACTACCAGCTTCCAAAAGTATTCCCAGATTTTCAAGTATTTTAATAATAGTACTTATCTTCCATAAGTGAATTAATCCTCTATTGCTACACATCACATCATTCTCAAAGCTAATATTTTAGGACAACAAATATGTTATCTAATAGTTTAGCTTAGCTGGTAGTGATTTAAGGTGTCTTTATGTTGCTATTATTAAGAAGCTGGAAGGGGATTCATTTTATATTATATATTTATATACATATATATTATGTAAAAGTACTGCTTAAACAGCCACTAATTAAGGTGATTGAAGCAAGCATGAACTCCACAATACTTAAAAAATATTTTTTAATTTTTAAATTTTTCATAAAGTTGTTCACAGTAATTTTTTACATTCAATATTCCAACACCAATCCTACTATCATTGCACCATTACTTTGAATCTTCCCACCAACACCCCAGTCTGCCCCTTAGGCAGATGTTAAATAATTGATTTTGTATTGCTTGCCATGAACAGTGGGAGGTATCATGTGGCCGTGGAAGTGCTGCACAATCCTGGAATTCTAAAATGTTTAAATATTTGGGGTCTGCACTCTTATCTGTGGCGTGCTGCTCTCCTCCCAGATTCATTTGTGAGTCTCTGAATCATGGCCATTAATGTGCTTAAATGGTGCCCTGAGGCTGTTCTTGGGCATGACTGCCAGAAAATGACAGCATGACTGCAGGGACATCACCCATCCCCTACTCTGTGATACCTGGAGTTTTCAGTCACTGGTCCCACAAACCTGGGTTTTCCAGCAGATTCCTTCTCATGCATGGGGGCTCAGGACGAGCCTGTGAAGGTCAGCCATGAGTGTGGTGGTGATTGGATTCTGGAGGTTTGTGGCCGCCAGGGTTCATTTGGGGCAGGCAGAGGGACATACCTCCCCTGCTCCAAGGTGCCTCAGTGAAATCAGAGAGGGGAAACATCTCTGTGCCATGCTGCTCTCCTTCAAGATTCATTTGTGAGACTCTGAATCATGGCCACTAACGCACTTAAATGGCTGGCTTTTGATCTCTTTCGAGATTTATTTATGAGTCTCTGAAGCAAGGCCATAAATGAGCTTGGATAGCTGAGCTGGAGGTGGTTTGTGGGTGTGGCTCCCACAGACCTAACTTTTGGCCATTCAATTTCTGGGGAAACTTGGTCCCAAATTGTTGGGGTTCAGCCAGAGGCACTGTGGCTATTTGGGGGCATCAGGAAGCCTGGAAAGCACCATCAGGCTTCTGATGCACTCACCATCCCTCCAGGTACAGGTTGACCTGGGCAGCACAGTACTCCCAGGAGATTCATTATTTAAGGTTTACATAAAACTGGAGAAATTATTTCCAAGATAGCTGACTGGAGATCTAAATTCCTTACCATTAATACAAATACATAAATATATTTGAATGTCTTTGCAGCATGGAAGCTATATAGTAAAATACAAAAAGAGAAAACTTCAATTCCATTTATAATCTACTCTTATAAATCATGGTTTATTTATTTATTTTTTGCTTTTTGAGTCACACTTGGTGATGCACAGGGGTTACTCTTGGCTTTGCACTCAGTTGTTATTCCTGGTGGTGCTCAGGGAACCATATGAGATGCTGGGAATCAAACCCGGGTTGGCCACGTGCAAGGCAAACGCCCTACCCACTGTGCTATCTCTCCAGCCCCTAAATCATATGTTTTAACTTCTGCATAGTCTATTGTTAGACATGAACATTATATTCAATTACCATTCAAGGACAATGTTTTGAAGCTCTGCCATTTGAAAAAAGAATGAACGAATTTATGAATCTATTTTTAAACCACTGCATAAGAGCTTAATAACATTGATCACTTGATCATGTGACATCCCGTTAACTCATCGATTTGCTTGAGCGGGTATCAGCAACGTCTCCATTCATCCCTGTTGCGTGCTACTGTAGCCCAATGGTATCTGCTCATTCTTGGAACACAAAGAGCTTCAAACCTATTGTTCAAGGTCTTGACGAAGAAGTCTGACCATCTCGTATGTGGGCGGCCATGCAATCTTTTGATGTCCCGTGGAATCCAGTAGGTAATGGCACTAGTCCAGAGGTTGTCTCCAAATCTCATTACGTGTCCAGCCCATCTGATTTTCAACACCTTGGCAAATGAGACAGCATCCCTGATTCTTGACCATCGACGAAAGTTGGAACTCCGGAGTATTTCTCTCATTTGAGTGAAGCATGATATTCCAAGCCTCTTTCAATTCCTCTTTGGGTGACCCAAATAGCATTCTCATACTGTTGTTGTCGGGCACAGGTCTCTGAGGTGTATGCAGGAAGAACAGTGGAATCAAAGAGATGTGCCCAGAGCTGGAGGTCCTTCGTCCTCTTAGCTATTTCTTCGATGCTCTTGAAGCGGCATTCCAAGCCGCTTTCTTCCTCCTGTGCAACTCAGGTGCCAGGTCATTCGTCATGTTGATTTCTCTACCTAGGTACACATAACTGTTGCATTCAGAGATGTTCGTTCTGGAGCATCAGGAACGAGACCATTTCTCATAAACATTGTCTTCGTGAGATTCAGCTGTAGTCCGACCTTTCCACACTCACGGTCGAAGTTGGCCAGCATTTGTGCCGCTTGGCTAATATTTGGTGTGATTAGATTCATAACATCATGTATGGACATTACATAATGTAATGCACAAAATATTACATATGTCTAACATCAGTGTAGTTCTCTACTAACACATAAAAACTTCAACACCATTGAATGAATGAAATGAATGAATGAGTGAAAACGAATAACTATATTAACATATAAATAGGTTTAATTGAAAATAGGAAAATACATAAAGGTCTTTTTTTTGAGACATCAAATCAGCTATAATCCTTCAGAATAAGAAGACTTGATTTTTTAATTTGTTGAGGAAAAATGAGAAAAAAATAAACAAATTAATAAGGTAATAATTCCAATCATAACACTGATTGATGGCCAGGATTTAAATAAATTTTACTATTACTGAGATAACACTTTACTTAACAAACATTCTGGATGAGATAACATAGGCAACTATAAATATCAGCAAAAAATATATCTGAATGTGCTAAAGTTATCAGTAGTTTCCTTATATTATTATGAAACATCTATATGTCAAACAGGATAGACATCACACAATGATAGAGAAATTGACAAGTTGCTCTAAAATTCATATGGAAATTCTATAAAGGTCTTTTTGGTTGTGAGAAGGTTGTGGAAAGAACTTACTTTCTATCTTAATGGGCAGTTACTAAATTAAGTTTAAAATTTTTTTTTAAACTTCACCCAATTTTTCATTGTTGTTGAATATACAATATTTTGTTATATATATGTTGATGCTGTTGAATATACAATATTTTATTATATATATGTTGATGCTGTGTAGCCTAATGTTTTATAGCTTTTACTTTACATATTTTTGGAAATGAGGAAAACAATAACACAATGTTTAGAAATATATAAAACTTTAATAAAATTAAAATAAAATTAGGTATTTTTTTCAGGAAAACAGAGCCCTAAAGATTATTGTTCTACAAACCAACAGTTAGTATCATACTCAATAGAGAAAAATTGAAGGTTTTACCCAAAGATCTAGACAAAAACAAGGATATAAGGATTTGACTCTTAACACAACTTTTCAATGGAGTTTAAAAGTCCTAAACAGAAAATAACAATAGGAAAACTATAAAAAAGATATCTGACTGGAAGACAACAAGTAAAAGCTATTATTTTGTGGATGATATAGTAATATATAGAACAGTATAAAGACTTCATCAAAAAACCCTATTAGGAATAATGATTTAGAAATAACAAATAGGCATAATATAATATGTACATATAAATATATAAAATTGTTGTAGTCTTATAGTGACTTAATGAAAAAACAGAATTTAAGAAATCTTATTTGCAATTAAGCCAGAAAACAAAGAATATAACAAGACAGTTGAAAGGTATGAACTGAAAACTGTAGATATTTTTAAAGAAAAACAAGAAAACACAAAGAAGTAAAAATCATTCATGTTTATGGGCTAAAAAAAGATATTATTAAAATGGCCACTCATTGTAATCCCTACAAAAATACCATTGGCATTTATTTCATTTTATTTTAGGTTTTTGTGTTCCACCAGTGATGCACAGGGGTTACTCCTGACTGTTCTCAGAAATCACTCCTGATGAGCTCTGGGACCCATGTAGGATGCCAGAGATTGAATACAGGTCAGCCACATGCAAGGCAAATACCCTATTCTATAGTGAGTGCCATACCTTCACTCTGGCCCCACCAATGGCATTTTTAAGTGAAAATATAACAAGAAAATCTAAAAGCTAAAAGAAATCACAAAATATTCTGAATGATCAAAGAAATTATTAAAGTAAAATGAGGAATGATACTGTCTGATTTTAAATTATACTACAAAACATAATAATTAAAACAGTTCAGTGTTGGAACAGTCACACACCAGTAAGCTAGAATGGAACACTTAGAAATAATCCATACATATATGGGCATCTAATCTATGTCAAGGATTCAAGACATAGTATAATGGGGAAACATTGTATAATTTAAGACATTGTATAATGGGGAAAGTGTAGGATAACATTGGGTTTGTCCTTTCAGCCTTGCCTCAGGGAACTTTGTTTACCTTAAAGCAATGTCTTTTCTGTATGGACACAGGAAAACAGTTAATATTATGCTTTGTAACTTGGGAGTTGATTGACTCCAATAATATTCTCTCGACTTAGTTACCCATAGTTCCTAGCACCACAAAAGCAGGGTCCCGGCGAGGGACTAAACAAACCCAGGGCAAGCTGTGAGCTACCCTGGCATCAGAATGGGCCAGGCCAAAGTGCCACAATACTCAACTACAAATTGAGAGCGTGATCATAGACAAATATTGTCATGATCCAAAAATAACAACGAGACTAGGATCCTACTGGGGTTAGCAAGACTAACCTGGCCTGAGGACTGTAGTCTGGAATATATAGTAAGACTTCCTCAGAAAGAACGAAACTTTAAGTTGATACATCTCTTACTGTGCTCATACAGAATAACATTGCTAGAAATATTAGAAGTAGATTTACTACAAATATTTAAGTGGATTACCAGCTGAGGAAAGAAGAAAGCGACACACCCTGGATGGGATCCCGCCCTTAAGTGGATCTTCGAGTAATCCAGAATAATCTCTTTAGATGAGGTTTTAGCCTTGAGTTTATCTCCTGGAGTAGTGGTCATACCCCTCCTTGTTGATTTGTTAATGTTCAACCCACCTTTGTGTTACACCCTATGTGATTGCTATATAAACTAAGACTGTAAGAGGAGAGAGGGGACAGAGTTAGAAGCAAGAAGGGCAGGTTGGGCTCCAGAAGTCAGGGTCAGGCAGAATCCAGGGAAGAAGCAGAGAATGGAAGAAGACGGGGCAGAGTCAGAAGTGAGAGTGAGAAGGGCTCCAGAGAGAGAAGCAGCAAGGCTCCAGTGAGAGAAGCAGAAAGGCTCCAGAGAGAGAGATCGGAAGAGACCAGAGGAGACACTACGCAGACAGAGTCAGAAATAGAGAGACAGAAGAGAGCACAACGGAACATACAGAAGCAGAGCACAAAGGAGGAGCCATCCTGTTTCAGTCCATACACAGCGGCTTGAGAGCACTGAATGCGGGCAGCAAGAGAGAGCTGCTCGGAGAGCCCGCCAACAAACTGTCAAAAGTGTTTGAATATACTTTATATAATAAATCCAAATAGGCACACTAATAACTGGGAGAATTATTTGCTCATAGTGTGTCTGACAAGGAGTTAACATGCAAGACATCGTAAGTTCACACAACTACACACATACATACCACCCAAAATAGAACAAAAGCCACCCAAGTTAAAATACTGGGAAAAAGACCTGAAGAAACACTTCTGCAAAAAGATAAATTGTCTACCAATACATGAACAAATACCCAACATCACTTATCACTAGGGAAACGCAAGTCAAGGCACAATGAGATATTACCTGACAAGGGTGAAAATGTATTATATCAAAAAGATTAGAGACAAAAAGTTTTGGAAACAATGTGAACAAAAGGGAACTCTGGAATAACTTTCGTGGGAATTAAATTAGTATAATCTCTACAGATAAAAAGGTTTTGAGATTTCTTAGAGAGAGGTGGGGAGAGGAAAGGAGAGAGGGAGGGAGGGAGAAAGAGAGAGAGAGAGAGAGAGAGAGAGAGAGAGAGAGAGAGAGAGAAGATATACCATATGGTTAAGTAGTATTATTCTCAAGCATTTATTCAGTAATGTCATTCTCGGACTTTTATTCACAGGAGGTGAAATCATTAATTCAAAGTATATTTGCATTCTCTATTCATAGCGACATTATTCACAGCAGTCAAAACAAGGAATCAAACTAAGTACCCACTGATGAATGGTCAGATAAAGAAGCTGTAATGCATATACTCAATGGAATTCTACTTTGTTACTGGAAGCAAGATCTTGTGGAGAGTGCGGTGTTGGAACGTTGAAGGCATGAAAAGCTATCATTAACAGAGAGCCTTGGAAATCACATGGCCTCAAATTTAAGAAATAAAATATTTTTAAAAGATAAAAGCATAGCTTTTTGGTCAAAATGAATGGATCTTGAGGTGAATATGACAGTTTGTTTAAAGTAAAATATAATTACCAGATGGTTTCACTCATGTGTGAACTAAAAAATAGCTAAAGCAAACTTGCAAGGAACAATAAAAACTTCTCCTAGACATGATGAAAACTATGATTACTAGAAGGAGAGAGAAAAGGATAGAGAGTTCTTTATGGCAGTAGAATATTAATGGAACTTTAGTGGTAAGTACAGCATGATTATACACATACAGTGTTTTGAAACTGTATCCCTGATTCTACAATATCACTGTCACTGTCACTGTCACTGTCCTCCCGTTGTTCATCGATTTGCTCGAGCGGGCCCAGTAACGTCTCCATTGGAGAACTTTGTTGTTACTGTGTTTGGCATATCGAATATGTCACGGGTAGCTTGCCAGGCTCTGCTGTGTGGGTACAGTATCATTAACCAATAAATAACAATTAAAATGTGTCATCCTAAAAATTGATATACTAAAAAGAGATTGGAGCAATAGTACAATGGCATTACATGGGTTCAGTTCTAGCATCCTATATGATACCCAAGCTCAGGAGTGAATCCTGAGCACCAAGTCAGAAGTGAGCCCTGAGCACTGCTGCGTGTGAGCCCCCCAAAGTTGATATGCTCAGAGGATAAAGTTTAGTGGCTAGAAATTTTCTTTCAATTTTGGTCACTGTCTCTTTTGAGGTACAGAAGCTTCTTAGTTTAAGATAGTCCCATTTGTCTATCTCTGTTTTCACTTGCTTGGCCAGTGGAGTGACATCTTTGAAGATACCATTAGCTTCAATGTCATGGAGGGATTTGCCAACTTTGTCTTCAACGTTCTTTATGAATTCCAGTCTTATGTTGAGGTCTTTAATCCATTTTGATCTTATTATCTTAAACTAAGAAGCTTCTGTACCTCAAAAAAATAGTGAAAAAAATACAAAGACAGTCCACAGAATGGGAAAGGATATTTGCCAAATACATATCTGACAAGGGGTTGATATCAAGGATATACAAAGTACTGGTTCAACTCCACAAGAAAACATCCAACCCCATCAAAAAATGGGGGGACAAAATGAACAGAAACTATCTCAAAGAAGAAATTCGAATGGCTAAAAGGCACATGAGAAAATGCTCTACATCATTAATCATCAGGGAGATGTAGATCAAAACCACAATGACATATCATCTCACATGACAGAGATTGGCCCACATCCAAAAGAACAAAAGCAACTGGTGTTGGTGCGGATGTGGTGAGAAAGAGACCCTCCTTCACTGCTGGTGGGAATGCCGAATGGTTCAGCCCTTTTGGAAAACAGTATGGACAATTCTCAAAAAATTAGAAATTGAGCTCCCATTTAACCCAGCAATACCACTCCTGGGAATATATCCCAGAGAGGCAAAAAAGTATAGTCGAAGTGACATCTGCACTTGTTTGTTCATTTTAGCACTCTTTACAATAGCCAGAATCTGGAAAAAAGCTGAGTGCCCGAGAACAGATGACTGGTTCAAGAAACTTTGGTACATCTACACAATAGAGTACTATGTAGCTGTTAGAAAAGATGAAGTCATGAAATTTACATACAAGTGGTACTACATGGAAAGTATCATGTTAAGCCAAATGAGTCAGAAAGAGAGGGACAGACATAAAAGATTGCATTCATCTGTGGAACATAAAGTAACAAAATAGGAGACTAATACCCAAGAATGGTCGAGATTAGTACCAGGAATTTTACTCCATGACTTGGAGGCCAACCACACATACTAGGGGAAAAGGGAGCTCAGATAAAGAGGGGAACACCAAATAAAGGTGTTGGGAGGATCCTCCCAGGATGGGAGAAGCATGCTGAAAGTAGACTATAGACCAAACATGATTGTCACCCATTGCCTCTTTTGCAAACCACAGCACCCAAAAGGAGAGAGAGAACAAAAGGGAATGCCCTGCCACAGAGACATGGTGGGATGGGAGAATGGGTGGTGGGCAGGATACTGGGATCAGTGGTAGTGGAAAATGGGCACTGGTGGAGGGATGGATACTCATTGTATAATTCAAACCCAAGCACCAAAATTTGTAAGTCTACAACTGTACCTCATGGTGTCTCACTAATAAAAATTACCGAGAGTATTCTATATGCCAAACACAGTAACAACAAAGTCTCCAATGGAGACGTTACTGGGCCTGCTCGAGCAAATAGAAATTAAAATTAAAAAAAAATTTCTTTCAAGAATTTTAGCATTTTCTATAAACTATTATGTCATGCCCCCAAGAACATTTCATTTTCTACAGAACGCTTTATTTTTTTAACCCCTTTTATTCTAATGCCTTCATTATTTGTTTCTGTCTTCCTCTTAAATTCTTTATAAAGTACCATGAACTACTCATATATCATCTTCATGCTTTATATGGATGATTTTTTAAAATAAGAAGACTCTGGGCCAGAGCATTAGTCCTCCAGGTAAGGCTCTTGTCTTGCATGCTGCCTACCCCAACACCAAATATGGTATCCTGAGCCCTGCCATGGGTGATCCTTGAGCACAGAGCCAGAAGTCAGCCCTCAGCACAGCTAGGTGTGGCCCTGAGGCAAAAAACCAAACAAACACCAAACAAAAACAAATATAAAAACATAATGTAACTGTACTCACAAAATTTTTAAGCATCAGGTAGGTTATATACTAACTCGAAAGACCTAATAATTAAATGGCGAAACAGTCCAGAGAAGTAGGAGTGTACGCAGGGTGTTCAGCTGAAATGTAAAAAAGAATAAAATAAGCACCTGCGGTTTATGTATTAAAAGAAAAGATAAAAATTGACTGCCATATGAGTAAGAAAGTCTACGGATTGCTGGTCAGAGTCTGGGTTAGGGAGGAGGGAATATTTCCCCAAGAAACAGAGCTGAGGCCACTCAAGGAGTGAGGAACATGGGGAAGGCAGATGAGATTAAGTGCATGGAGCAATGAAATTAGTAGAGACGTAAAGAAATAATATCCATATTTCTGAATGATGCAATTGAATTCTATAAAAGTTTAATTTCAGTTTGTAAGTCTACAACTGTACCTCTTGGTGTTTCACTAAAAAAAAAGTTTAATTTCCCATTTAACATTCTTATTATTTAAATCCCAGGAAAATACTATACTTGTCATCAAAACGGGAGGACAAAAGTCAAGAAGCAGTTATTTTTCCACTTAGTTGAGCAGCAAGGTTAGATACACTGACTCCCTTAGATTTTGTCATAATGCATTAATGCCTGAAAGTACCAATATCTGAATGGTTGTACATAACAGTGGAATTATCTTCTAACTTTTCTTAAAAACTTATGAAAAATAAAATAAATTTCCCCTTTCTTTTTCTTCCTAAGGAAAGAATGACCTTAAATAATTTTTCCTAGGTTATTGTAAGTAAGGTTCTAGAAAATATTTGGGGATCTTAATCTTTTATTTTGAAACTTGATTGCTATCATTAATTTAAGTTGGTTTTCAATATTATGAAAATTCAGGTATGACTTTGCACACACTTTCAGCTGTGTATAATTTTTATCACCCCCAGCGCAAATTTCCAGTACCATTACACCATCAAAAATATCTCTCTTATTTTTAAGCACTGTCAATGTTCCACCGGATTACAATAGTAAAAAACATAATTGGAGTCACTAGGTTTTATGTTCCTGGCCTATTTTTTATGAAGTGCAATTGCAGTGTAGGAAGTTTTCATTATTTTCAAATGAATTTTATGTTACCTCTTCCTTGAGAAATTTAATAATTAAAATAACAAAAGGTACTAACATGAGTAACATGGTGCAAAATTAGCAGTAGGAAGACAAGAAGGGGGGTGGGTAATCTCCAAGGTTGCTGCCTAGTTGCTTTTCTTCCCTTAGTCACAATTGTGTGTTCAAAAGATATCAAGAAGAGCTGGATGAGAACAGGTGAGGAAGAGGTATATCTGAACGGATACAGGGAAAGAAATTAGGCATCTGTTTTCAAAAATGAAGTGAAGCAAAGTTTCAGAAAAACAAGGCCCCAGGCCTTAACCTATGGTATATTTAAGAGAGATAAATTAATAGGGATAAAACTCCTATAATTTAAGGATAAATATAAAAAGTAACTAGATTATATAAACTATAACTTGAAAACCTAACTTCATAAAAATTTCTAAAATTAGAAAAATAATTTCTTCTCTTTCGGAGTGAGGGGAGGCAAGTACTACAATTTCTTTCAATGAAATGCCTTAAATGATCAGTTCTCTTGAGCTGAGAGAGACCAGTCTTTAGAAACAGATGTCAGTTAAACTATAATATAGGTTTTTGCCTGATTTTTACTTGTGATGTTAGCGTCATCTGAATCTGTACCCCAAAAGGGCAGTTGTCTAGAACAGTACTGTGAGGTTGTGGAAGGATCTGCTTGGAAATCAGTTGAACTAACCCAATTCATAGACGTAGCTCTTAGGCACCCATGATTTCCACTTAAAATAGGTATACAAATTTACTCTACACTTATTTATTTATTTATTTATTTATTTTTATGAATCTTTGCTTCTTTTTATTTATTAGTGAGACATCATGAGGTACAGTTGTAGACTTACAAATTTTGGTGCTTGGGTTTGAATTATACAATGATTGAGTACCCATCCCTCCACCAGTGCCCATTTCCCACGACCACGGATCCCAGTATTCCCCCCCCCCCATCCTCCCATCCCACCCTGCCTCTGTGGCAGGGCATTCCCTTTTGTTCTCTCTCTCTTATTGGGTGTTGTGGTTTGCAAAAGAGGCAATGGGTGACAATCACGTTTGGTCTATAGTCTACTTTCAGCATGCTTCTCCCATCCTGGGAGGATCCTCCCAACATTTTTATTTGTTGTTCCCTTCTCTATCTGAGCTCCCTTTTCCCCTAGCATGTGTGGCTGGCCTCCAAGCCATGGAGCAAAATTCCTGGTACTAATCTCGGCCATTTTGGGTGTTTGTCTCCTATTTTGTTACTTTATGTTCTCCAGATGAATGCAATATTTTTATATCTATCCCTTTCTTTCTGTGTCATTTCGCTTAACATGATACTTTCCATGTAGTAACACTTGTATGTACATTTCATGACTTCATCTTTTATAACAGCTACATAGTACTCCATTGTGTAAACGTACCAAAGTTTCTTTAACCAGTCATCTGTTCTCGGGCACTCAGGTATTTTCCAGATTCTGGCTATTGTAAAAAGTGCTGCAATGAACAAACAAGTGTAGATGTCACTTCAAGCATAATATTTTGCCTCTCTGGGATATATTCCCAGGAGTGGTATTGCTGGGTCAAATGGGAGCTCAATTTCTAATTTTTGGAGAATCATTCATACTGTTTTCCAAAAGGGCTGAACCATTCGGCATTCCCACCAACAGTGAAGGAGTGTCCATTTCTCAACACATCCGCGCTAGCACCGGTTGCTTTTGCACTTGTGGATATGGGCCAGTCTCTGTGGTGTGAGATGATATCTCATTGTGGTTTTGATCTGCATCTCCCTGATGATTAATGATGTAGAGCATTTTCTCATGTGCCTTTTATCTATTTGGGTTTCCTCTTTGAGAAACTTTCTGTTCATTTCATCACCCCAATTTTTTGATGGGGTTGGATGTTTTCTTCTTGTGGAGTTCAACCAGTACTTTATATATCCTTGATATCAACCCCTTGTCAGATGTGTATTCGGCGAATATCCTTTCCCATTCTGTAGACTTTCTTTGTATTTTGGTCACTGTTTATTTTGAGGTGCAGAAGCTTCTTAATTTAAGATACTCCCATTTCTCTATCTCTGTTTTCACTTGCTTTGCTAGTGGCATGTTATCTTTGAAAATACTGTTAGCTTCAACGTCATGGAGGGTTTTGCCAACTTTGTCCTCAGTGTACCTTATGAATTCCGGTCTGATGTTGAGGTCTTTAATGCATTTTGATCTCACTTTGGTACGTGGTGTTAGGCAGAGATCTGAGCCCATTTTTTATGCATGTAGCCGTCCAGTTTTGCCAGCACAATTTGTTAAAGAGGCTTTTCCTGCTCCACTTCACTTTTCTTGCCCACTTATAGAAGATTAGATGATCATATGCTTGAGGGGAGATGTCAGTGTATTCAACCCTTTTCCATTGGTCTGCAGCTCTGCCTTTGTTCCAGTACCATGCTGTTTTAATTATTACTGCTTTGTAGTAGATTTTGAGGTTAGGGAGGTTGATTCCTCCCATTTTCTTTTTCGCAAGAATTGCTTTAGCTATTCATGTGGGCTTACTGTTCCATATAAATTTCAGGAGTGTTTGCTCCATTTCTTTGAAGAATGTTATGGGTATCCTTATAGGGATCGTGCTGAATTTATACAGTCTTTGGGAAGTATTGCCATTTTGACAATGTTAAATTCTCCTGATCCATGAACAGGGGATATTTTTCCATTTCCTCGTATCCTCTTTTATTTCCTGAAGTAGCATTTTTTAGTTTTCTTTGTATAGGTCCTTTACTTCCTTAGTTAAGCTGATTCCTAGGTACTTGATTTTCTGGGGCACAATTGTAAATGGGATTGTTTTTGTTTTCTTCATGTCACTTTCTTCTCTTTCACTATTTGCATATAGGAAAGCCATGGACTTTTGGGTATTGCTTTTATAGCCTGCAACTTTACTATTCAAGCCTATTGTTTCTAGGAGTTTCTTGGTAGAGGTTTTAGGGTTCTCTTAGTATCATATCATCTGCAAATAATGAGAGTTTGATTTCTTCCTTTCCTACCTGGATGCCCTTAATATCTTTTTCTTGCCTAATCACTATTGCAAGTACTTCCAGTACTATATTGAACAGCAGTGGAGAGAGTGGACACCCTTGTCTCGTTCCTGATCTTAGGAGGAAGGCTTTCAGTTTTTCCCCATTGAGGATGATGCTTGCTATAGGCTTGTGGTAGATGGCTTCAACTATATTGAGGAAAGTCCCCTCTATCCCCATTTTGGCTAGAGTTTTCATCATAAACTGGTGCTGTATCTTGTCAAATCATTTCTCTGCATTTATTGATATGATCGTTTGATTTTTATCTTTTCTTGTTTTGATATGATGGATTATGTTGATTGATTTCCGAGTGTTAAACCAGCCTTGTATCCCTGGGATGTATCCTACTTGGTCATGGTTTATGATCTTTTTGATGAGTAGTTGAATTCTATTTGCTAGTATTTTGTTGAGAATCTTCGCATCTGTGTTCATCAGGGATATTGGCCTTTAGTTTTCTTTTCTTGTGTTGTCTTTGGGTTTTTTGGTATTAAAGAGATATGGGCTTCATAGAAACTGTTTGGGAGAGTTTCTGTTTTTTTCAATTTCCTGGAAATAATTGAGAAGGACTGGCAGTAGTTCTTCTTTAAATGTTTGGAAAAATTCGCTAGTGAATCCTTCTGGACCTGGGCTTTTGTTTTTGGGAAGACTTTTGATTACAGTTTCAATTTCCTTGATATTAATAGGTCTATTCAGATACTCTATATATTCTTGATTCAGTTTTGGGAGATTATAGGAGTCCAGGAATTTATCCATTTCTTCTAGGTTCTCTTGTTTCCTGGCATACAGACTTTCATGATTTTTTTTTGTATTTATCTTTTTTTGTATGTATCTTTGTATGTATATGTTTTGTATGTATCTCTGATGATCTTTTATATTTCTTTTGTTTCTGTTGTGATCCCCCTTCTCATTTCTGATTCAGTTTATTAGGCTTCTCTCTCTCTCTGTTTCTTTGTGAATGTTGCTAGTGGTTTATATATCTTGTTTATTTTCTCGAGGAACCAGCTTTTGGTTTCATTGATCTTTTGGATTGTTTCTTTGGTTTCCATGTCATTGATTTCTGCTCTAAATTTTATGATCTCTTTCCTTCTGACTGATTTAGGCTCTTTCTGTTGATCCTTTTCTAAGGTCTTGAGCTGTGAGATCAAGTTGTTTATGTGCATCCTTTCTACAGACCTAAGATATGCTTGCAGAGCTATAAATTTTCCCCTTAATACGGCTTTCGCTGCATCCCATAGGTTCTGGTAAGTCGTGTCTTCATTCTCATTTGTTTCCAGGTATCTTTTGATTTCGTCCTTGACTTCATTCCTGACCTACTCATTGTTCAGCATCGAGTTGTTTAATTTCCAGATGTTTGATTTGGTTCTCCGTGTCTGTGTGATTCACTTCTATCCTCAGTGCATCATGGTCTGAAAAGATGGTTGATACTATCTCTATCTTCCTGATTCTGTTGAGGTATGTTTTGTGGCCTAGCACATGGTCTATTTTGGAAAATGTTCCGTGTGCACTGGAGAAGAATGTGTATTCTTTCTTTTTGCAGTGTAAATCTTGTCTTATAGTAGCCCCTTTAGGCCTTGTTTTAGGTTTGGTTTTGAGTCTATGAAGTTCCTGAGTTGCTGTTTATCTAGAAAATAGTTTACCATTCCTTCAATTTTGAGTGAGAGTTTAGTTGGATAGAGTATTCTTGGTGAAGCATTCATTTCAGTGAGTTTTTTCACTATATCTCACCACTGCCTTCGGACTTAGAGGGTTTCCTCTGATAGGTCTGCTGTGAATCTAAGGGGTGCTCCTTGTATGTGATTTCTTTCTTTGCCCTTGCTGCTTGCAGTATTGTGTCTCTATCGGCAGCATCAATTATTCTAACTATGATAAGTCTTGGAGTGTTTTTGTTAGGGTCTATTTTAGCTGGCACCTTTTTGGGCTTCTTGAATCTGAATGGTTGCATTGTGGAGCTCTGGGAATTTTTCGGCAATGATTTGTTTAACCATGCCTTTTTCATTGAGATTGTTTCCCTGAGCTTCTGGTAGTCCAATGATTCTAATGTTGTTTCTTTTGGAATTGTCTCTTAGGACTCTGATTCTCTGTAGAGCTATTTTGAGTTCCTTTTCCACTGTTTGTTGCTCCGTGTTGGCTTGGTGCAGCTGATCTTCCAGCTCACTGATTCTTTCCTCAGTTGTGGTCATTCTATTTCTGAGGGCAAAGACTGAGTTTTTGATTTCATCTATGAAATCTTTGATGCGTGCCATTTCTGTGTTTAGTTTTCCAATTTCTGCTCTCATTTCTTCCTGTATTTTGTCGATTGTGTGATTGATTGTTTCTTTCATTTCTTCTTTCAATTTACTGGATATCTGTCTGACTGTTTCATTGAGTTGATTGAACATCTTGATGACTTCATAACTGAATTCTTTGTCAGAGAGGTCCCTCAGGTGGCTAGCACTTACTGAAGCTTCTGGACTCGTTTCCTCCTCCTCTCCCTGAGGCGGGGATTTGCGTTGTTTCTTCATGTTGGTGTGTAGGTGTAGGGATTAGATTTCTTGGTATGAGTAAACTACTTGCGGACACATAAGGAGCTGCTCTCCGAAAATTAGGCCACTCCCACTCCTAAAAGCCACACCCACTTCTAAAGTGGCCACACTCCCACAGGTACCTGGTGTGTGTCTGGGGAGTAGAGACTGGGTGGGTAGAAGAGACCAGCTCAGCTTGGGTGATGCAAAGGAAGAGGCAGAGACCCAGAGCTGCTTTGTCTCCCTGCATCCGGAGGATGCCTGCTGGGCTTACCGGGTGAAATCCAAGACCCGGGTTTGAGAAGCAGCAGATAAACTGACCTGGGTTTGGGACGAGATCAGCACAGCGTGAGAAGTGAAGAGAGGAGGACAGACGCTCAGAGCTGCTTATCTACAGGCGCCTCTGGAAAGATGCCTGGGGTCCTGCAGGGAGAGATCCAAGTCCCGGGTTCAAATATTGGCGGATGAACTGACCCGGGTTTGGGACGAGATCAGCTCAGCATGAGGAGTGAAGAGAGGAGGGCAGACGTTCAGAGCTGCTTTTCCTATTTATTTTTAAGTACTTATGTCACAGACAGAACTAGCTATATAATTTTAAGGGTCTAGTGATAGAAATCAAAATGAATACTCTCTTGTTTGAAAAACTGGAAAATGTTTGTTGTTAAAGTCACTAAGATAATTTAATCCTTCTATGCTGTCCCTCTTTGCATGTCATGGAAATTTTCATTGGTCTTTAATGTTATTCTAAATTTTAAAAAAATTAATTGATCTATTAGGAGTCAGAGAGATAGTTCAGAAGAGAAGGTGGTTCCTTTTATGCAGCCAAGTTCAATTTAATTCCCAGCACCTCATCACCAAGAACAACCGTGAGCACACAGAAATTATGAAGCCTTAGCAGCACTGGGTGTAACTCAACCCACTGAAATTAACATCTTAAACTAATCATATGGATGTTTGCATTCATCTTTATACTGTACAATACCAATTTTATGTCCAAAAGTAAGACTACATAAGAATATTTAGCTTTTATGGTAAATCACCAAATTTGCACAATTTTTTTTGCAGCTTGCATATGTGTATGTATTTTGTTCTTGACCAAACAAAGAAAATGATGCAATGTACAACATCAACTCAAACATTTTTGTTTCTGTTTTTAATGCATATATCTCTACATTTAGTCTACTTTTGACTAAAAGACTGAGAGTAAAAGGAAATTTTGTTTATTGTGTCGTTTATTTGATGATGTCATCATTAATATAAGATGCTGATTGATGTAACATAAAGTAGAACAGAAATAACAGAATTACTTGGTTGGTGGTTTCCTAGGTAAAATTTCCATGTTTTCTCAGTCTAAAGCAAATTATAGTTTTAACCAAAAGTGCTGCTTTTGGAGCCTGTGTGTATGCTTGCTTATTCATATATATAAGGTGCACTCTCAGAGAAAGAGAGAGAGAGAGAGAGAAAGAGAGAGAGAGAGAGAGAGAGAGAGAGAGAGAGAGAGAGAGAGAGAGAGAGAGAAGAAAAGTGCCTGACATAGAGGCAGGCTGGGGATGTGGCCGTGAGTAGAGGGAACTGGGGTCATTGGTGGTGGGAAATGTGCCCTTGTGGAGGGATGGGTGTTGGAACATTATATGACTGAAACCTGATCATGAATAGCTTTGTAACTGTATCTCATGGTGACCCAATAAAAAATTAAAACAAAAAAGATATACTCTCATAGATACAACCCAATATAATATACTCACTTTCAATGTTGGTGAATTCTGCTGAAATTCTATATAAGTGGGAAATTAACAATAAACACATACATTGTTGGAATATCATTTTTGCATACTCTGTTGTCACATCAGACTTTACTTACAAAACTCAATATCAAAG
This sequence comes from Sorex fumeus, assembly GCF_029834395.1. Lineage (NCBI taxonomy): Eukaryota > Metazoa > Chordata > Mammalia > Eulipotyphla > Soricidae > Sorex > Sorex fumeus. The sequence continues at coordinate 27,635,055 of NW_026606090.1, read as the reverse complement.
ACAACATTATTGAGTATTCAAGAAGGTTACAACAGCATTTCATCAAACATGGCCCCCACTCAATGTAGGAGTCTGTGAGATTATAGAATTAGTATATCCATGAAGCTATTTTTTAGTCACGAACCTCTACCATACAATTGTCATGAGCAGTTACAAAACAATGCTTAATGGGAAGTACAAAACTTTCCCTAAAACCTAACCCACCATGTTTCTTAAAACACAGGGCTTAAAATAAATAACATAAGTAACTGTATTTGCTAAGTAATGACTCTTATCAAATAAAAAGTTCTTGAGAAAATATGCAACCTTTTAAAAAGTAATTGCTTCGATTTACATTCAAATTACATAAAGTAATGTCAGCTAGCAATGCTGGCTAATAATATTGTTTACAGATATTTTGTTTCCAGGGGTTTTACCAAACTTTTGGGTCTCAGCCAGACAAGAGCTCTACTTGGGACAAATCCCAGGTCTGGATTGTGGACCTAAGCCCAAATTTCAAGGTCAAAAACTAGTGACTGTTTGGCTGTGTGGAAGTACTGGAATTGGGGGATGGAGGGAGAGCCCCAATGACCTCAACATTGAAGAGAGTAATCATAATGTACCACTGATTTGTAGTATCTCATTTCCTATAGCTTTGAGCTCTCACCAGAGGAATCAATTAGAACTTAAAATGGAAAGAAATCATTGCCTGTAGAAGTTTATGTTTTTGAAACTCTGGTTAAATAAGAAGGAGATAACGCTTGGAAGCCAGATATAAAGGGAAGTTTAAATAATCTTGACCTACTTATTGAAATGTGACCATAGAAATATAGAGGAAGAATACAATCGTTAATTTATCATTTTTGCTAACACCAGTTTGATGAGTCTGAGTGAAAGTCATGCCATCTTTTATTAGTGTTCATCACAGGATTAATTTCTCATAAGCTATTTAACCACCTTCTGTAATTTAGCCTAAAGATATTAATAAAATGACCATAATGTTCCAAATATTTCTGAAAACATGATAAAGCTATTATTCGGCTCATAAAGAATAAGATAAAAATTCAGACCCCCCTTCCTCCCCCAGATAAAGCAGTTTCAATGAAGACACTGATTTGGGCGATATTGTAAAGTACAGGTCAAAAGTAAATTCTAAATTTTCTGTCCTCCAATCCTGTTTTTCATTCAAATACATTTTTGGCCTGTTCTTTAGGTGATTTTTTTCTGTGGTCTTAAATGGATTTTTACAAGGACTGTAGAGTTTCTGTATGCTGCTACATATGTTTTAGTAATGCTGATGTTCAGTTTTGCATGTGTTTTATTTTATTCCCCTAGTAGTTTTAAAAGTAGGACAAGAATTATTTAAAGGGGAAAAGAGATTATTGTTTTAGTTTAAGAGTCCCAGTAGAATGGGGAAAAACTTGGAACGTGTAAAAGGTTCTATATTCCTATTAAGTGTGACTCAAAACCACCCTAGATTTTATACTATCTCTATCTATAATTTCTCTTATCCCTCATATTTTTTCAGACTTATACAGCAGCTAATCCTCATAAAGGAAAAGCCACACATGAAATTTAAACTCTAACACTTTGACTAAAATTCATGTAGGAAAATATCTTTCCCCACTTCATAACCATATTTAAGTGATTACATGGAACAGTCAGATATCTCTATTTAATATTCGCCTTTGGCTGGAATCCAAACTATAACTAGAAAATATTGAGAAAATCAGGTGTACTCAGATGTAGACTATCTGTACTCTGCTTTTAAGGTCTTCTGAAGTAATACTTTATGGAGGGAAATATTCTTCTTTTAGGGAGTAAAACCTGAATGGTATCACTTATCTAATAACATACTTATCTACTTGGCTACTTATCTACTTATAGCTAATTGTCTAGTTGTATAAAATGTATGCATCTATATTTATAAAATAGTACAAAGAAACTCTTACAGGGCTATATTTCAGTTTTATTTTCTGAGAAAGGGACTAGATATTAAAACGCTCTTTAAATTTTCTCCCCAAGAAGAAATAAGTGAGAAATATGTTCTCCAATATATAGTAAATATTGAAAGACAAAGACAAATGGATCAAGAAAAAGCCACATTTTTTTTAATCTGAGTCAATAGATTCTAAAATGCTTAAATCTGAAAGCATCACAACCAGTGGATTTTATATTCTCTTTCTTAGATTCCACAAAAGCCATATTGGAGAACAAATGAAAGGATTTCGAAAGGACTTTTACTTTTTTCCCTTAAGGTACTAGATACTAAGTACTAGTAGTAAAGTACCAGGTAGTAGCTTACAGTACCTATTTCTGTTGAATAAATCCTTCTTTTAAATTGTATTATCTAGGAATGTGCTTGAAATTGTACCTAATTCAAAATAAAAGGTTCTTCTGCAAAGAAAGTGACTGATAACTATTTCCACATAAATTTTCTCATGAGTAGCCATAGTGACTTTTTCATTTTGCTACTCAATATAGTACTGTAAATACATATACAGGTTTCAATGATCCATAAGCAATTGTATTTATAGCACATATATTTGTAGACACATGAGGAGTTATTGTCTAAGTCATGGGTTAGTTCTTTTCTAATAATCCATTTACTTTTGTTCCTTTGGTCACCGTTTGGCTTTCCATCCAATATCATTCTTCCTATCTTCAATAACATGATTCTAATCTTATTTCTAGAACAATTCAAACATGGCATTCAGAGCCTCAGATCTTTCAGGATAGCTAAATATTTTCAATAATAACTGACAATATTTTCCCTTCCAAATAGCCTTTAAATAGCATACAGAATTTTGATTTATAACCACAAAAGAGACATTTTTCCAGTGGAAAGATATTTATTTTACCCTTGAATTTCACCTTGCAGAAAGCCATCTGCTGGATTTCTTGGTTTTTAGGCATATATTCCAAGAAAACCCAGGTACTTCACTAGTAATTTGTTAGAAAATAAGAAACTGGACCAAGTGTTGAGACTGATTTTATTTAGTGTTTGAACTCTTACCTGATTTTGAAAATAACCTGTGCTACCAAAACTTTTATAACGTGAACTTATATATATGTATACACACAAACATAAACACACACTCATATATATATCACGATCACGATCACGACCACCCTGTTGTTCGTCGATTGCCTCGAGCAGGTGCCAGTAAGGTCTTCTTCGTCCTAGCCCTGAGATTTTTTTTTAAAGTGCCATATTCAAAGCTTTTTCAGGGTTAGGAGAATGAGACCCATCATTGTTACTGGTATTTGGCATATTGGGTATACCACGGGGAGTTTGCCAGACTCTGCCATGTAGGCATGTTACATTTGGTAGCCTGCCAGTTTGACCAAATTAGGAATGAGATGATAAGATGTCGCGCGGCCTGAGTGTGATAATCTCTGGATCCTGGCCTTTGTTGGAGTTACACGGCAGTTGGTGGGTGTAACTGTCTAGTTACTGACAGGTCCAGTCCCAAACTGTGCAGGCTTGGAGATCTCAGCCCCAGGTCCCACACACCTGGGTTCCTCTGTCAGTTCTTTTATGCGTGAGGCTCATCCAAGTGTGTGGAGAGTGGTCTCAGCATGGCCTTGGCTGGGCCTTGGTGGTCTTCAGCTGTTGGGCCCTGGTGGAGACAGTCAGGCATAGGGTAGGAGACTCTGTCTTGTTCTCTCCCAGGAGCTGAGTGTGATGATCTCTGGATCCTGGCCGTTGTTGGAGTTACACGGCAGTTGGTGGGTGTAACTGTCTAGTTACTGGCAGGTCCAGTCCCAAACTGTGCAGGCTTGGAGATCTCAGCCCCGGGTCCCACACACCTGGGTTCCTCTGTCAGTTCTTTTATGCGTGAGGCTCATCCAAGTGTGTGGAGAGTGCTCCCAGCAAGGCCTTGGCTGGGCCTCGGTGGTCTTCAGCTGTTGGGCCCTGGTGGAGACAGTCAGGCATAGGGTAGGAGACTCTGTCTTGTTCTCTCCCAGGAGCTGAGTGTGATGATCTCTGGATCCTGGCCGTTGTTGGAGTTACACGGCAGTTGGTGGGTGTAACTGTCTAGTTACTGGCAGGTCCAGTCCCAAACTGTGCAGGCTTGGAGATCTCAGCCCCGGTATATATATATACCTATGAAGACATCAAATGTGTCAATAAATGAGCATAGTATCTAGCACAGATATTTCTGACTTTATAATAATTAGACATACAATGTTGCAACAGATAGTTTGGAGCTAGTGCTATGCAGCTTGATTTTTCCTTTATGTGAAATAGTAAAGCAAAACCAGTATTTCAGATTTCTGCTTATTTCATGTTATTTTAAGATAAATCATCTGCTTTTAAATAAAGAAAGTTAAGTTGGGCATGCACCAATGGAAAATAAAGAAATTTGCATTGGATTCTAGATCTCTCCTTCAATTTTAGTGAGCTATTCATTCAATGTGAGAGAAAAGGGACATTTTCAGCTATTAGCTCTTTGTCCTTTCTAAATTTAACTTCTTGTTGAAACTATAATTTTCGGAGAGAAAATAGATGAGCTTTCTCTGATAACAAATGACTTCCAGATACTATTTTGAAGATGACATTTTCTTCAAATGGTTAATGGGTAGGATATGGTTAGCTGAGACTTGGTAAGAATTTTTATGTTTTTGAGTTCGAAATCTATAGAAATGCTGATGCATGCATAGAAGCAGAGACAGAGTTAGAGGTAGGTATAGGTTTATAGATTTTGTTCTCCATTTTGGTCACTTTTTTTTTCAGGGAAAAACTGAGGCAGTAGTCTTTGTATCTATATTTTATAGTACTATATACTATAGTACCTGACACCTACTTGGTGGCATAATTTTTGCCAAGAAAAAATATTATTTTAATCCTTAGGTAGGGTTTGGCATTTTATTTTATTAGCTTTGTGCTGGACCTAACTTTAACCAAGAAACACAATCTACCTGCAACTCAACAGTTATACTGTGTTCTTGCTATAAAAGAATCCATAAAAGAATCTTTGAGGGATGAATCTATCGCTCAAAGTTCTTAGAGAGTGTAAAAGATCTATGTATTCATTAAGGTCTACATATTCTAAGGATGGTCTCCATAGCTACTGAATTGTGTCATGAGGGGAACAGTTAAAAGACCAAGTTTCCTGTAGCAGAGGACTTAACATTGGATTCACAGTGAGAAATAAATTGGAACAGACAATGAGACACCATTAGATGAAATGCCTTAATTGTCTACATAAGAAATTTCAATTTGTTTTTTTTCAGCTACGGGGGCCCATAGGAGATTTTTTAAAAGGAAAGTCACAGGGGTTTGAGCAATAGCTTGAGCAATACAGAAGATAGGACATTTGCCTTGCACACAGCCAACCTGGGTTCGATTCCCAGAATCCCATATGGTTCCCTGAGCACTGCCAGGTGTAATTCCTGAGTACAGAGCCAGGAGTAACCACTGTGCATCACCAGGTGTGACAAAGAAAGAAAGAAAGAAAGAAAGAAAGAAAGAAAGAAAGGAAGGAAGGAAGGAAAAAAGAAAGAAAGAAAGAAAGAAAGAAAGAAAGAAAGAAAGAAAGAAAGAAAGAAGACTAAAGAAAGTCACTGAATGGATGTGTTTTTTCAGGAATTTTCAACATAAATTCTACATAGAAAGAATAAGAATAAGAATATAGGCAGAGAACCAGACCAACTAATTGTGTGGACTTGCAGATAGTTAGAAAAAGTAAAAAATTTATGTATTCAGAAATTATTTATTAAGTAATTTATTTGTATTATACTTTGTGTTTAAAAAAAGGTGTCTATGAGAATTTATCTACAGCATTCTTTTTTTCAGGAAATAAATACTAGGGGAAATTATATGTGTATGGGTTGAGGAGAGAAAGACAAAGAGCTAACTAAAAAAAATTGAAAATTGGGAAAGCAAATTACCAAGAAAAAAGACAAAAATCTTTTCAATAATATGTTTAAGCTCATCATCAGAATTATCAGATAGATTCATATTTAAATAATGATATAAAATCATATTAGTACAAAATTTAATCGGTGATAGCAGCAGGTATTAGCAACCAAGTGAAACAAGAGTCGAATATATTGTACATTCAAAAAGATATTAGCATGCTTTCAAGAACATTTTAACAACATTTAGTGAACTTGAAAGTTTACTTTTTGCAGCTGCAAAATGCTTTTATTTTTATTTAAAAGTATCTTAACTGGGGCTTTGGTTCTGCCAGCAGCTCAATCTGTACCTGTTGAGGTGAGTGCATCAGCAGCATGATGGCACCTTCAGACTTCCAGATACTCCAAAATTGCTGCTGTGCCTTTGGCCAGACCCTAAAAATATGGGGTAAAGTTTACCAAGAAAGTAAATGACCCAAATTTAGGTATGTGGGAGACACACCCACAAACCACCTCCGGCTCAGCTATATAATTGGAGGCAAGGCCTCTCTGATTCCTGATCGAACTGCTTAATGGCCATGATCCCAGAGACTCAGAGACAAATATTGGAACACAGTGGCTTTTGGCAGAGATGCTTCCGGTTGCCGCAGTGGGTTGCCAGCTGTTGACCACCCCAGGGGGGAAAGGGTGTTGTCCCTCTGCCTGCTCCCCCTCGGCAGCTAAGTGGTCGCCATCTTCCAGAGGCCATTGGATAGTCAGGTTTGGGCCCGCAGTGACGAGACACATGGGGCCTCACAGGATGGGGGTGAAGCCAACCCTTTCTTCCCCACCCCAACAATACCCCGAGTTGCTGCCCACGAATGGCCTTTCTGGCTCCTGATCAAGCTGCTCAACTGTCATGATTCTAGAGACTCAGAAACAAATCTCGGAACCCAGCAGCTTTTGGCAGAAATGCGTCTGGACCCCGCAGTAGGTTACTGGCGCTGGGCCACCCCAAGGGGGAAAGGGTGCGGTCCCCCCGCCTGCTCCCCCTTGATGGCTTAGTGGCCACCATCCTCCAGAGAGAGTCAGATTGGGCCTGCAGTGATGAGACACATGGAGCCTCACGGGAGGGGTGTGGAGCCAGCCCTTTCCTCCCCTCCTTAATGAGACCCCGAGTTGCCACCCACGAACAGCCTCTCTGGCTCCTGATAAAGCTGCTTAACTGTCATGATCCCAGAGATTCAGAAACAAACCTCGGAACACATCAGGTTTTTGCAGAAATACCTCCAGATTTAATTGTTAAAATTTCAGAATTCCAAAATCGCACAGCCACTACTGCAGCCACGTGACATCATATGTTATTCACAACCAGCAATAGAAAACAAATTATCTACTGTTGCCTTTTCAGCAGATCTGAGTGTTGGGGTAAAATCCCAAATAATAATCGTGGGTCCGGTGTCGAAATATTGAATGTAATCAAAGTAGAGAGAGAGTAATATGGAAATCATCTGCCCCCCAGGTATGGAGAGGGTGTGGGATGGGGGTTATACTGGGGTTTTTGGTGGTGGAAAATGGGCACTGGTGAGGTGAAGGTATGGGTGTTTCATTGTATGACCGAGACTTAAACCTGAAAGCTTTGTAAGTGCTCTCATTGTGATTCAATAAATAAAATTATAAAAAAAAAGAAAAACAAAAAACAGTAAGGTGGAGTTTATGCCCAATTCAATCAGCCAAATCCAATGGCTAAATAAATATCAATGCTCCTACATAAAAAAAAAAAACTACAGACTCCCAGTGATAAATTAAATAAGTCATATAATTATAATATCAACCTGGCTAATCCAGTTAAAAATACTCTACAAATAAAAAAAGTTGCTGGGAGAAAAAAATAAAATAAATATATCTTAATTTTAAGCACCATGATTTACAATACTGTTAATGAGAGGTGTGTTAATTTTTCAACACATCCTCCACCAGCATCTCTCCCTCAACCTACTAGTCCCTTTACATGTCCTTATCATGGTAAACCCAGTTCTGTAAAGCATTTCTCCAGTTATTCTCTTGTATGTTTCTTTATATAGCACATGTGAGAGAGGTCATTCTTTGTCTCTCCTTCTCTTTCTGACTATGTCAACTTTAGCTGAATGCTATCCAGATCCATTCTGCAAATTGTAATACTTTGTCTTTCTTAAAGTCAAGTAGCATTCTTTTGTGTAGATATACCATAGTTTCTTTATCCATTCATATGTTTTCTGGAACATTTGGGTTATTTCCAAATTTTTACTATTGTGACTAAAACTATAATGAACATTGGGATGCAAATATCTTTCCTGAATAGAGTTTTGGACCCCTGCGGTAGACACTTAGAAGAGAAATTTCTGGGTCACATGAACATCCAATTGTTAGGGTATTTTAAAAGGTGTCCATATCATTTTCAAAAAGGTTGGACCAATCAACATTCCTCCCAGCAGTGGATGTGGGATCTTTTTCCTTGATCTATATAACACCAGCTGTTTTATTCCAAGTGTGGAAGGTACACATTTTAAAACTAAGACAATCTCCTATTTGTCAATAGGAAGTGGGAAAAAATATTAACAGGAAATAAAATTTCTGAACTAACGCTATATTTACCAATGTTAATGAATGAAAGACAATATTGAGTGAATAACTCAAATTACAGATAAAATGAACAAAAATTCTATACAACGTTTTGAAGCATTCAAATAAATACTATGCACTAATTTTACTAAGAAATGCTCGGCAATCAAAAGCATGCAAGTGAGGATAGAGATTCTTTTTATTTTTTCTTTTGAGGATAAAGATTATTTTTAGAAGCCTGTGGTGATTAGATTGGGGGCAGTAAAGACAGACTTAAAATAAATATAACTTTTTATTTCCTATTTCTTACTTTTTTGTTTTATGGAAAGTGCATTGTATTTTTGCATTTCAAGACAAATATTCCTTTTGTTGGCTTGTGTGTGTGTGTGTTAAGGCAAGTACTTATTAAATTTCTGCTTTTTTAAAAAAATTGAATCACCATGAGATACACAGTTACAAAGTATATAACTACACTGTGTATAAATAAATAAACCCATACTTTCCCTCCACAAATGTCCGCCCCCCTCCACTGCCTGACTCTATGGCAGACATTTTTCTTCTCTTTATCTTCCTCCCTCTCTCCTTTCAGGCACTGTGCTTTGCAATACACGTTACTGAAAGATTATCACGTTTGTCCCCAACCTACTTTCAGCTCTCAGTTCCTGCTCAGAGTGATCACTTCTAACTATGATTTTCATAGTGGTCCCTTCTCTATCCTAAGTGCCCTCTCCCTACCACCACTTATGAACAGCTTCCAAATATGGACCGCTCTCCGATTGTCTTTTGTTTGTTTTTATTTAATTTTGCTTTGGGGACTGCACCTGGCAGTAGGTGCTCAGGGTTTAGTCCTGGCTCTGCATTCAGGGATCACTCCTAGCTGGCTGGGGAAATATATGGCGCGCCAAGAACTGAATCCAGGTCAGCTTCGCACTAGGCAAGCACACTACTCACTCTACTATCTCTCCATCCCAAACCTTCTCATTATCAAAGAAAAATGGGAACGCTGAAATTACTAGCGTTATCAAGCTCTGTGACTGTGAAATGGAAGGATGCTTTTTAAGGTGTCTATTTGGTCCACTTGGCTGCATGCATATAATAAAGAGTGCCTCAATAATTTATTGACTGTGATGATGTAAGCTGATGTTCCGCCTATAAACTGGCAGAGATATTGCTAAACCTATTGAAGGATTTAATGTAGGTCCAATTTTCCTACTTCCTGACAACATAATGATGACGGATGGGTCTGAGCCATTCCTAGAGTGCTTCCTTGTCTCTAGTTAGAAGGCTCTCACTAATACAGGAGGTTCTGTTTGCCCCACTCGGCTCCAAGATCAATACGGAATTCACTTGAAATCTCACATTAGGTGGCCCTTGGCTGCCTGTATCAGACTCCCAGTTCTTCTTCTGTGTAAATACTGCTCTGTTGTCTTCTGGGTGGTATCTCCCTCCAAGGACAGAGTCAGGTTTCTCATTAGTTTGTAAAACAGCTTACTGCACACACTGTATTCTCAGCTGAAATTCCCAGTCCTGAATGAGTCACACGAAAAATCCTGTTGAAGCCGGTCTGAGCTGCTTTCTCCTGTTAACAGCCACAGAGAAATCAAGGGTTTAACGTTGGAGTCTGGCCGTGCTCTTGAAATGAATCTGCTGGACCTATGCGCAGTCAATCTGCTGAGGGTTTATTGGCCTGCTCCCTCCTTTTAATTACAAACTATTGAAATACACCCAAGAATTATGACTGAAAACAGAAGATTGGAGTTATAATAAAGTCAAAATTTCCATGTTTTTCTGTGAGGGAGGCAATGCCGGGATGTTAGAGACAGTCAATAAGCACTAAATAAATCATGTTCCCTCGCTCTGCTGCATAGGGACCCAGCACTTCCTCTGCTAGGCCAACTGATAGACCTCTATAAAAACCTTCGCAGGCATTTACGTCCCAGCAGGAGCTAGGCTGAGATGAAATCATGGAGTGTCTGAGTACAGCACCCCTCCTCCTCGGCATTCCCATGGCAACTGTCAATCTCTCAGGAACAGAAGAGATGTCTTGGGCTTGAGATTTCTGGTGGATGCCCTCTGGGATAGAAGTACTGTATTAAATTTCAGAAGTTCAAATATAAGATTGAAGGAAGAAAGTTTGTTCTTCAATTTTACTGGGGTAAGGAAGTGAGCCATTTTCTCCTTACTGGGAAACAAACTTGGGTCAAAAGTGGAAATTATAGCTTGGCATATTTCTTCTCAAAATAACAAAGATGTATTCACGTAAATAGTGCTGTTTAGTAATGGAGTGATCAGTTTTGGAAATTTGTGCATTTTCAATCAGCATTATAATTTAACTGAAGGACAATAACTAATCATTAAAGATGATACAAATCAAAAAATAATTAATTAGGTTTCTAACAACTTAAACTGAGTGCCCCACAAAGTTTAAGTTGAATTTATTAATATCCAATTCATATATATCAATCTCAAAAATGATCACCATATTTTACCATGTAGTCTTTGCCGCTGTGTAACCATTGTACCCTATTTTTAATATGGGCATTTTAAACTAAAGTGTGTACTGTGTTATCTCAACCACAATTTTAAAACACATGCAATGAAAAAATAAATAAAACACATGTAATGACAGTACTTCTACTTTTTTACAAAAATAGAAGTTTTGTAATAAAATCTGCAATGATTATGCAGTGAAATGTGCATAATTATAGGCATGTGAGCAACTAATATAGGATGGGGGGGAACAAAGGAACTAGAACAAAGAGTTGCATGGTCTCTTTATCTGTGTCTTTATCTGAGTGACCTGAGACTGGGTGTCCTTGTGTTGTATAAATTGAGATTAAGCTACAGCTTCCAAATATCTCTCTTTACTCTTGGAATCTAGGACTCACATCCCTGACAAAACTGAAGGTGAGTTAAAGATCCATGTTAAGCAAAAGTTTCTAAGATAGCTCTAAATTAAAGAAGGAAATGAGGTTGAGATAAATGATACAGTAATTTCTCAAGAACAGAAATATAATTACAATTCAAAGGTTTTATTTGTGATATTTGGACTTTTACAATAAGAAGCAAACTACTAAATGTCATTCTGTCTTCTTAGATTCTTTCTTCTTGTATTTTTTTTTTTTTTTTGCTTTTTGGGTCACACCGGCGACACTCAGGGGTTACTCCTGGCTCTGCACTCAAGAATGACTCCTGGCGGTGCCCCGGGGACCATATGGGATGCTGGGAATCGAACCTGGGTCAGCCGTATGCAAGGCAAACCCCCTACCCTCTGTGCTATCACTCCAGCCCCAATTCTTTCTTCTTGTATTTTTGACAGCTATTTATTATTTTCTGTGAAGGAATGAGGTTTAAGCATAAAATGGATCACTGTTATTTGGTAAAATTATTTTCTATATTTATTTTAGACTATACTACATAAGACTGGAGCGATAGCACAGCGGTAGGGCGTTTGCCTTGCACGCAGCCAACATGGCCGACCCGAGTTCGATTCCTCCGCCCCTCTCGGAGAGCCCGGCAAGCTACCGAGAGTATCTCGCCCGCATGGCAGAGCCTGGCAAGCTACCCGTGACATATTCGATATGCCAAACACAGTAACAACAAAGTCTCCAATGGAGACGTTACTGGGCCCGCTCGAGCAAATTGATGATCAACGGGAGGGCCTTTACCTTTACCTTTACCTTACATAAGACAGACCAAGATATGGGATGCTTATTACAAATCACCATTCCGTTGACTGTAATGTCTTCCTAGTTCAGTATTGTGACATAAGAATAAAGAATTCTTGATGCTAGCTAAGTAAGGTCAGGATAACTGGTGCTGTTTGTGGGTGATGATAAAACCCTCCTTCAGGGAGAGATAAAAGCAGGTTCAATGTCTTTATCCAAAGGGCTAAAAGACTGTTTCTAAGTTCTGAGCCCATAGTTCTAATATGAGTATGATCACTGTGGTTCATAAACTTTCAAAAGTCGTATTGAAAGAACAAAATGTTTCTGCCAATGTTTTTCAATCTCACAAAATCCAAGAAGTCCTGAAAGTTCATAAGGAGTCACATGTAATAAACATAAAATTGGCTTCATTTTATATAATAAGACCTATGATAATAAACTAAAAAGTAAAATGTATAAGAATATTTGATGAAAGTTTTATATTTCCAGTACCGTCAATACATTTTGCCTTTATTGAACTCAATACCATATGTGATATCTGGAACAAAAACTTAAGTCAATTTTGTACTGTCATCTGTGTTATATAATTAGGAATGACATGTAATATATGGACATTTGTGTCTTTTTTTAAAAAATAAGAGCCTATAATTTTGAGCCAAACAAAACCCTAATTAGTACAGATTTTAGTTAACTCAGCAGCTTGTGACTTAAGGAGGGAAAACTCAATGTCAAATGCCACTTCTTAAGTGAACAAACATGAAATGTTTCTTCTATGCATTGGTGAACCCTGGGATCTCCTGGTACTTGCATTTCACCTCAAAGAATGTCCGTACACCACATGAAAAAAATCAGCATTACCTTTAATATTTTCAATATGATAAGTCTCCTCTCTGGAAAAATCTAATTAGCTTTGGAAATCTAATTTTTTTCTAACATAAAAATCTTTTAAGTATTGGGGAAAGATTTGCAAATCACTAAACAAAACACATAATGTTTGCTTTTTTCAATGTTTTATAGAGAAAAAATATTTTCTATATTTATTTTAGACTATACTACATTAGACAGACCAAGACATGGGATGCTTATTACAAATCACCATTCCGTTTACTGTAATGTCTTCCTAGTTCAGTTCAGTATTGTGACATAAGAATATTGAGCCATTTTGACGTAAGAATATTGACATAAGAATATTCTCTTATTTTTTAAAAAATAAGAGAAAAATATTGTAGGAAAATGCTTAATATAATTCATCATTTTACCTGATTAAAATCCAGTGTGCTGCCATATGTATTATGTGCTATCTGTATTGTATGTATTATGGAAGAGATTACACAGTTTAAAACATGATTAGCTTCCTTTAGCTACATAAATAACTTATTCTGTATATTTGTCTTTAATCCCTTCATTGTTCTTCCTCTCTTCCATTTTCTAAACTATCACTGTGGGCAACAATAAGTTAGTTTTTTTTTAGTAATATTTTTCTTACTACCAAGACAGTTCTCTTCCTCAGCATCGGGGAAACAGGAGAAATTTCATTCTCAAAGATCAGCCTCCAGCAAGGATACAAAGAGAATGTACCTCACATTTCTGAAGAAATTAAATAGGAGGTTTAATTCTTTGAAACTGAAGACTCCTTCTCTAAGCCATCAGAAAACAAACAGAGCAAACACTAAAACATAGTGCTATGTGAACCACTCAGAGTTCCACAAATATGTAACCTTTTTTTTTCTCAGTAAGCCTCATTTTGTCCAGCTGATCCATTCGTTTCCAAATACTCCTTCAGTCTCTCAGTCTGCTAGCACCTAGTACTCTATGCTCACTCTTAAAATTTAATCACTTAATCACTTAATCCCCGTTATTCATCGATTTATTTGAGCGGGTGCCAGTAACGTCTCCATTCATCCCGGTTGCGTGCTAGCGTAGCCCAATGGTATCTGTTCGTTTTAGGAACATGTAGAGCCTCAAACCGATCATTTAGGGTCTTGACGAAGAAGTCTGACCATCTTATAGGTGGCCGTCCACGTGATCTTTTGATGTCTCGTGGAATCCAATCAGTAATGGCTCTAGTCCAGCGGTTGTCTGTAAACCTCATTACGTGTCCAGCCCATCTGATTTTTGATGTCTTGGCAAATGAGACAGCGTCCCTGATTCTTGAGCGTTGACGAAGATCAGAACTCCGGATTCTATCTCTCATTTGAGTGAATCGTGATATTCCAAGCATAGCTCTTTCGATTCCTCTTTGAGAGACCCGAATAGCGTTCTCATCCTGTTTTCGTAGGGTCCAGGTCTCTGAGGTATATGTTAATGCAGGAAGAATAGTGGAATCAAAGAGATGTGCTCGTAGCTGGAGGTTCTTTGTCCTTTTAGTTATTTCTTCAATGCTCTTGAAGGCATTCCAAGCCGCTCTCTTCCTCCTGCGCAACTCAGGTGCCAGGTCATTCATCATGTTGATTTCTCGACCTAGGTATATATAACTGTTGCATTCGGAGATGGTGGTTCCGTTGAGAGCGAATGGAGCGTCAGGAACAAGGCTGTTTCTCATAAACATTGTCTTCGTAAGATTCAGCTGTAGTCCTACCTTTCCACACTCACGGTCAAAGTCCGCCAGCATTTGTGCCGCTTGGCTGATGTTTGGTGTTATTACAACGATGTCATCAGCAAAGCGGAGGTGGTGTAGTTGCCGACCATCTATCTTCACTCCCATGTTTTCCCATTCTAGTCGTCGCATGATGTTCTCGAGGGTGGCACTGAAGAGTTTTGGTGAAATGGTATCACCCTGCCGAACCCCTCTCTTGATATGGATGATTACATCTTTGTAGAATGGTGAGATCTTGGTAGTGAATCCGCAATAGAGCTCACGAAGGATCCTGATGTATTGAGTTTGTACGCCCTGATTGGCTAGGGCTTCCATGACCGCTTCCGTCTCAACAGAATCAAAGGCCTTCTTTAAATTAATGAACGTTAGACAGAGCGGCATCTTGAACTCCCGAGATACCTCAATGAGCTTGGTTATTGTGTGGATATGGTCAATGGTACTGAATCCTTTTCGGAATCCAGCTTGTTCACATGGTTGTCCTTCATCTAGTGTTCTGCTAATCCTATTCAGGATGACTCGAGTGAATAGTTTGTAGATGACAGACAATAGGCAGATTGGGCGATAGTTGCCAATGTCGTGGATGTCTCCTTTCTTGTATAGTAGTACAGTCTTGCTGGTTTTCCATTGGGATGGAACCTTGCATTCAGACAGGTAGCGTGTGAAGAGTCGAGCCAATGTATTGATGAGTACTGATGGTAAGTTCTTCAGGTGTTCAGGTCTGATCTTGTCTGGGCCAGGTGCTTTTTGTTTCTTTACCGACGAGATGGCATGTTGGATTTCGGAAGGGAGAACATTGGGAACGACATATCCATCATGTGGTATGTGGTATGTGGGCAAGTGGATGTGGCTATTAAAGAGATCTGAGTAGAAGTCATGAATAATCTTCTCCATTGCCCTTCTGGAAGATGTGATAGATCCATCATGATGTCGGAGGGCAGTCATCTTGGTTTTGTAGTTGGTGAAGGACAGGCGGGCATTACGAATGTTTTTCCCAGCTTCTGCTGCATCTACCAGTACTGCTGCTCTCCTGTTTTTGAGGTCATCCTTGATGGCTTTTCTGCACTGTTTTGCCAGTTCGGACGTTTGCTTGTGGTTGCCTGAGGCACGTGCCAAGCCACGTTGGCGAATAAGTTCAAGAGTGTTCGAAGAAAGACGGTTTTTTGTGGTTATCTCTCTCTTGGCATTCCTTGCACAATCATGGAGGTGCTGAATCATTCGATCGTATTCCTCATCAATGTTGTCAATGACGGCATCTTCCCATGTTGCCGCAACAGAGCCAAAGAGTTCCCAGTTGGTGGTTGTTCTGGGAGTCCTCTTCTTAAACCTTGCATTCTTTTCTCCTCGTTCTGTGAGGTAGAATTTTGCACGAAGAAGACGGTGGTCTGATCCCGTTTGGAATTTTGGGACAACAGCAACATCGGTTAGGCAAAACCGCCGATTGAATATGATGTGGTCTATTTCATTGTGGAACCGTCCATCGGGAGACTCCCATGTCCAACGTTTAGATTCAGCCTTTTGGAATTGTGAGTTACCATGGAAGGTTTTGGTTGACATGATGAACTCAGACAGTCTGTCACCCTGTTCGTTCCATTCCAGGCCATGGGTTCCGATGTGGAGTTCATCGACTGATCTTCTTGGTCCTATCTTGGCATTAAAATCACCGACAATGATCTTGTAGAAGGTGTGATCTTCTTTATAGAATTTCTCCAGCTCCATGTAGAATTTCTCAGTTTCTTTTTCACCATAATTGTATGTTGGTGCATAGACAACAAAGATAGAAACTGCCGGTAGTGAGCCACATTTATTCAAGTGTAATCGTCCGATTCGGGTTGTTAGGCATTCAAATGAATCAATGCTTGTGACTAAGTTTGTGTTGACAAGGATACCGACACCACCAACGCCTCTTTTATCACATGTTCCAAGGAACAGTTCTTCTCCAGTGTCGAAAACAGCATGATGGGATTGATGTCTTCTTGTTTCGGTCAGACCAATGATGTCGTACTTGATCTTTCGTGCTTGTACCATAAGGTCTTCAATGGATGCAGCAGATGCCAGGGTACGAGCATTAAAAGTACAGACAATCATTTTTGTTTTTCTGCATTTTGGCAGCCTATGTCTGCCTTGGTGTTTTATCAGCTTCTCCTTCCATATCCTTCTCGACTCTGCATATTCAGGGTTAGGGAAATGAGATCCATTTATTACTGGATTTGGCATATCAATTTGGTCTATTTGGCATAGACCATGGATAGCTTGCCAGGCTCTGCCGTGTGGGTTGGATATTTAAGGATAGTTAAGGTATCCTGAAAATTTAGAGAAAATTAAATAAATAGTCGCGCCGCCGCGAATGCGGCCGCGTGCTCCCGGGAGCTTGTTGTTATAATCTTTGGATCCTGGCCTTTGTTGGAGTTACACGGCAGTTGGAGGGTGTAACTGTCTAGCTACTGACAGGTCCAGTCCCAAACCGTGCAGGCTTGGAGATCTCAGCCCCGGGTCCCACACACCTGGGTTCCTCTGCTAGTTCTGTTATGTCTGAGGCTTATTCAAGTGTGTGGAGAGTGGCTCCAGTAAGGCCTTGGTTGGGGCCTGGAGGTCTTCAGCTGTTGGACCCTGGCGAGGATAGTCAGACACAGGGTAGGAGACTCTGCCTTGTGCTCTCCCGGGAGCTTGTTGTTATAATCTCTGGATCATAAATTTTATTAAAATTTAATAAAAATCTAAAAATATGTTTTGGATTTTCCCCTAAGGATAAAAGAAGATAATATAAAGATTTACCATGTGGACGGTAATTTGTATTTCCTAGAGACACAAGACTTTGTGTTAAAAGAATAACTTTTTCTGATGCTGGGTCACACAGCTGTGAACAGGCTGATTTGTCAGAGAGTGAATCTCCTCATTCTGTCAGTCCTCAAAACTGCCTGTTCTTGAGGATAGTCCAAAGCTGAACTTCTTTTCAGCACAGACAATGCTGAATTCTGACCACTTATTTCCTATCAGCACTGATTTCCTCAAAGGAGGAGTAAGATGTTCAGAACAGTCATCTCTGAGCACACAGGGCATACCTTCATGTTAGGGCAGGATTCAAAGATCCTTCTAGGCTGGAGAGAGGGTACAGTGGGTATGGCTGTACCTTATATGCACCAGACTCAGGTTCAATTCCCTGCACCAAGAATGGTAGCTCAAATACACTCACCAGGAGTGATCCCTGAACTCAGAGACAAGCATAAACCCTGAATACTACTGAGGATGGTCCAAAAAAAAATAACAAAAAATCCTTCCATGCCATAAAGATAGCTTTTTTAGAATGATAGCTGCCATGGTTTCTGATTTTCTGCAGCCTGATGCAGTGATGGTCTGTAAGGGCTATTCTAAGATAAATTTTGGAAGAAAGTCGAAGGCCTGTCTATCATCTGCTCCTCACATTCATATTTCTCTTAGAACTGGAAGCCCCTGGAGTGTTCATTCTGGAATGTCGCCTCATACCAGCAATTTCATGGGGTTAGCAACTGTTACATTCTGTCTTCTCTGCATTCACACTGCATTTATGATCTCCTAGTGGTTCTATTAATTGGGGAATGTAATGACAATTAACACTTAACTAATTGACAAAGGATAGAAACTTGTGAAACTTGTGGGGCTTTATAAATTTAAAAAAAAAACACAAAAAACTTTGAATACTTTGGTGTTTTCTACAAGAAGTTCTTTTCTGTAATGCAACCAATTTTCTGATCGTAAGAGAATAAAAAGATCAGACATTTTCGACCAGATGTTTTAGCTCCATTTTGATCTCAGTTAATCTATTGTGCCCTGTCACTGGTTTGAGGTTTAGAAGTAGCATCAACCTTATAAAACCCAGCTCTCAGAAGCAAATCGCCAAGGGACTGTTTTTTGGACTCTAATGTAAAAGGATTTAAGCACGAAAGATGGCAAGTCACAGTGGATTGGCCTCTTAGAGAAGGAAATAAAACGAAGAAAAGTTTGACATTGTATCCCATGTGGAAAATATTGGTTAGGGACATGTGCCTTCTATAGCTAAAAGACTAGGCTCAGTAACAGACTGATTAATTTGGCAGTGAAAGGGGGCGGGGTCTGGGGGAAGCTGTGGTCCTCTTAGAGAGCAAGGAAATTCTACAGCTATCCAAGAAAAGATGAAAGCGTTGCACTGCCCTGGTGCTTCCTAACACCACTGGGGTTTCAGTCAAGTCAAGCAACATTCCTTGAATTCTCTAGACCCTGCTTCTTAATTTGACCTTTCATTATTTGAGGGCTGAAAACCACAAAATAAAACGAAAATCCCTGTAATACTTTGGTATAAGGGGACAACCTGGGAGAATGTTTATCCTTAAGTATATAGTTTTCTGGGGTTTGCTGGCTTAGCATTATCCATAAATATCTGGAAAACGTTTTTGATCATTCATAATTTACTGAAAGGTCTGTAACTAAACTATCAAAAACTGCTCTTTGGAGAATCGTTTCATACACTGAAGTCTGGAAAATTAGGAATTTCTTTAAACTGAGGTTAGTAAAACTGCCTAAAAGCAATAGCTCCCAAGATTTTCCATGCTCTTATAATATGTAGGCTGATGAAAAATCCAAGTTATTATTATATATAAAGTAAACCTATTATATATTAAATTTTATCCAAAATTCTAAAAGAATTATCATACTATTCTTCAAGGCACAATTTGTGTTATAGAGTCAATAGATCATATAATTCTTTAAAATTCTTTATAAATTTATTTATAAATTCTTTATAAATTTATTAGCACAGAGAGTAGGGCATTTGCATTGCACGCGGCTGACTAGGCCGACCCGGGTTTGATTCCTCTGTTCCTCTCAGAGAGCCCAGCAAGCTACAGAGAGTTTCTCGCCCACACGGCAAGCTACCTGTGACATATTCAATATGCCAAACAGTAACAACAAATCTCACAATGGAGACATTACTGGACCCGCTCGAGCAAATTGATAAACAATGAGAGGACAGTGCTACAGTAATAACAATAAACTTGTCAATATCAGACTTTATAATTATTTTCTTTGTTTATTAGGGCCACATTCAACAGTGTTTCAAAGCTAATCCTAGCTTATTGCTTATGGGGCACCCCTGGCAATGCTCATAAGACCAATAGTACTGGGATAGAATCAGGGCATTCTGCGGGCAAGCTTGCACTCTGGTCCTTAAACTATCTCATGACCCAAGATTTTATAATTCTCATCCTTATTTCTTATTCTCTTCTCTAAATTCTTGCAGCATCTATGGTATACAAATATTTATTAGTCTTCAAATATTTGATCACGGAAATAACCCACCGGTTATTTTTATTGGGCTGGAGCGATAGCACAGCGGGTAGGGCGTTCGCCTTACAAGCGGCCAACATGGCCGACCCGAGTTCGATTCCTCCGCCCCTCTCGGAGAGCCCGGCAAGCTACCGAGAGTATTCGATATGCCAGACACAGTAACAACAAAGTCTCCAATGGAGACGTTACTGGGCCCGCTCGAGCAAATCGACGATCAACGGGAGGGCCTTTACCTTTACCTTTACCTTATTTTTATTAGAAAGGGGTTCAACATAGAGATTTGGGCGCTCACAGACTCGTTGTTGCAAGGTTAGCAGCATGGGCCTTAGAGTGACCACCTAGAAAATACCAACAAGACTTTCGAACTGAACCTTTAGAGCAAACACCTATCCTTGTCAAAATTACAGGACAGAGATGACAAAGTTATCTATCTTTGAGTTGGAATTCAGGTGGAATTGAACAACAGTACTTTTGCCTCTGCAATTGTTTCTTCATAAATTTAGTGGTCATGACACTGCAATAGAAATCCTGTTTTCATAAACTGGTTTTTAAAACACACCAGTGTAGCTGCCATTGAAAGCTTTGCCTTAATTTCTGCCTTTCAAACATGTATTTCCTAGTTTTTTCAATTTTTGTCTTCAAATTTTGTGGAATGACTCTATTGTAAAGAAAATAATTGCATAGAAAAATTTAGTTTAGTTGTTTCCATACCTTTGCTGTTGTACTCAGCTACAGTGAACAATGTCTTGAAATTGTTTTTGTATTTGAGGGGAAGATGACAGAATTTTTTTTGAGAATTTTTTTTTTGAGAAATCTCCAGTTTTTTACAGGGGCTGAACCAGATAAAATTTCTCACAACAATGAATGATGGTTCCTTTTACACTGCATCTCTGCCAAAACTGGTTGATTCCTACCATTCTGCTGTATGCTGTTCTCATAGCTGTGATGTGATATCTCATTGTTTAGATGACTTGCACATTCCTGTACGTAATAAGTGATGATGAAAATCTTTTCATATCCCTCTTGGCCTTCCATATGCTCCTCCAGAGAAGTGTTTGTTCATCTTCTCTCTCCATTTATTAATGGGATTGTTGTTTTTTTCTTAGTTATTGTTGAGCTTTTGTGAGTGCTTTATATATTTTGGATATAGCCCTTATGTATGATGTGTATTTTCTTCTATTAATTCTGTCCTCCCGTTGTTTATCAATTTGCTCGAGCAGGCCCAGTAACGTCTCCATTATGAGACTTATTGTTACTGTGTTTGTCATATTGAATATTCTCAGGAATCGAACCTGGCTTGGCCAGGCTGGCTGCGCACAAGGCAAACGCCCTACCGCTGTGCTATTAAACTAAGTTTCTGTTGCCAGGTAAAAACTGCTAGATGACCTTACTCATCTATGGAATACAGAGGAAAAAACCAAGGGAATAGACAGAATAGAACAATGACAACTCTCTGGCCTCAAATTACAAAATCTAGCAAACAGTAGGAGAGGGGTGGAAGGGAATGAAGATCAGACCACAGGTGAGAGAAGGACAGTGCTGGAGAGTTATGGGCTGCATAGTAGCTTTGCATAAATTTAAATACTACTGGAACCATATAATCAAACTATAATAAAAAAATTTTTTAAATTTATACCCTCCCTACTACATGGAAAGTATCATATTAAGCGAAATGACTCAGAAAGAAAGGGATAGACACAGAAAGATTGCATTCATCTGGGGAACATAAAGTAACAAAATAGGAGACTAACACCCAAGAATGGCCGAGATTAGTACCAGGAATTTTGCTCTATGGGTTGGAGGCCAGTCACACATGCTAGGGGAAAAGGGAGCTCAGATAGAGAAAGGAGCACCAAATAAAGAAGGGTGTTGGGAGGATCCTCCCAGGATGGGGGAAGCATGCTGAAAGTAGACTATGGACCAAACATGATTGTCACCCATTGCCTCTTTTGCAAACCACAATACCCAATAAGAGAGAGAGAACAAAAGGGAATGCCCTGCCACAGAGGCAGGGTGGGATGGGGGGGATGGGCGGTGGGAGGGATAGTGGAATCCGTGGTGGTGGGAAATGGGCACTGGTGGAGGGATGGGCATTTGATCATTGTATAATTGAAACCCAAGCACAAAAATTTGTAAGTCTGCAACTGTACCTCATGATGTCTCACTAATAAAAATAAAAAATAAAAAAAATTTATACCCTCCTTTTTTGAATAAAGAATTCCCATTCTAAACAGTTTTGTAAATGTGATTGTTTTTTTTTAAAAAATATTACACTGATGTTATTTCTATATTTCTTGATTTCCAACTCACCAGGGCAACCATAAACATGTTATACTAATTACTTTCCCATTACTCATATCTTTTCTATAAAAATAAATTTTCAGGGTTGGAGCAATAGCAAAGCAGGTAGGGGATTTGTCTTGCACACAGCCGACCCAGGTTCGATTCTCCGCTTCCCATATGGTCCCCTGAGCACTACCAGGATTAATGCCTGAATGCAGAGCCAGGAGTAACTCCTGAGCATTGCTGGGTGTGACCCAAAGAGCAAAATTTTAAAAATCAATTTTTCATTGAATCCACTCAATAATGGGGAGAAGGGATGAACAGAAACTTCCTCAAAGAAGAAATACAAATGTTCAAAAGGCAAAATAAAAAAAATCTCTGCTCCACTAATCATCAGGGACATGCAAATCTAAACAACAATGAGATATTATTTCACTCTACAGAGACTGTCACACACCAAAAAAAAGAAAAAAAACCAGTACTGGCATAGATGTTGGGGGAAGAGACTCTCATTCACTGTTCCTGGGAATGTTAACTAGTCCAGTCTTTTTGGAAAACAGTAGGTACATTAAAAATAGCAGTGAAAATTGCAGTGAGCACTGGTGTTGCGTGTGTGAGTACTGTAACCTGGAGTGAAACCCCCAGCGAGCACCACAGCTAAAATATTTGCAAATAACACAGCTATAAGATGCAACTCCTGGGTATTAGAACATCAACCACAACAAGAGAAGGGCGAGGGGAATGAAATAATACATAATAATAAAAAGAAATTGAGCTTCTATATGACCCCGCAATACCACTTCTGGGAATATATCCTGAGGGTGCAAAAAAGCACAGTAGAAATGATATCTGCACCTGTATGTCCATTGCAGCACTGTTCACAATAGCCAAAATCTGGAAACAACCCGAGTGCCTGAGAACAGATGTCTAGTTAAAGAAACCATAGTATATCTATGCAATGGAATATTATGCTGCTATTAGAAAAGATGAAGTCATGAAATTTTCTTATAAGTGGATGGACATGGAGGATATCATGCTAAGGAAATGACTCAGAAAGAGAGGGACATACATAGAATGACTGTACTCATTTTTTGGAATATAAAATAACATAATATGAGGACCCGTGGGGATGGATGACGGGCACTGGTGGAGGGATGGGCACTTGATCATTGTATAACTGAAACCCAAGCACAAAATTTGTAAGCCTATAACTGTACCTCATGGTTTTTCACTAATAAAAAAAGAAAAAAATATGAGACGGACACCCAAGGACAGTAGACACAAGGGCCATATTGCCCCATAGTTGGTATATTGCCCCATAGTTGGAAGCCTGTCTAATGAGCTGGGGAAGAAGGCAGCTGGAATAAATAAGGAATCACTAAGTCAATGATGGTTGGAGGATTCGTTCGAGATGGGAGATGTGTGCTGAAAAAGGATCAAACATGATAGCCTCTCAATATCTGTATTGCAAACATAATGCCCAAAAGTAAAGAGAGAGTATGGGGCAAACTGTCTGCCAGGGATGCAGGGGAGGTTTAGAATGGGGAGAATATACTGGGGACATTGGTGGTGGAGAATGTACTGGTGGAGGGATGGATATTTGATCATTGCATGATTGAAACTCAAACATGGAAGTTTGTAACTATCTTACAGTGATTCAATAATAAAAAATAATAATTTAAAAAATGAAAGGAATTAAACAATGAAATATTTATGGATAAAAGTCAGGGTAGATTGAATGTAATATGCCTCCAGCTGGGTTTGACCATGTACAAACAAGAGATTTTTTTCTAGTTAATGACTGTGAGAAACAGTTACAAAGCTAACAAGATTGAGTTTCAGTCATCAAATGATGGAACACTCATCCTCCACCAGTGCTCATTTTCCAACAACAATAACGAAACAATAATGTCCCCCATTATCCCTCCATCACTATCACCCTAGCCCACCTCCTGCCTCCATAGCAGGCACCTCCCTTTCTTCTCTCTTTGCAATAAAAATACTGAGAGGCCATCATGTTTGGTCCTTTGTCTGCTTTCAGCACACCTCTCCAATCCTGAGCGATCCCTCCAGCCATCATTGGCTTAGTGGTCCCTTCTCTGTCCCAACTGCCTCTCCCCCAACTCATGAGGCAGGCTTCCAAACCGTGATGTGATCCTCCTCTACTGTCTTTGGGCATTAGTCACATATTATGTTATTTTATATTTCACAAATGAGCGCTGTCATTCTATGTCTGTCCCTCTCTTTCCGAGTCATTTCACTTAGCATGATAGTCTCCATGTCCATCGACTTATAAGAAAATTTCATGACTTCATCTTTTCTAATAGCTGCATAATATTTCAGTGTGTAGATATACCATGGTTTCTTTAACCAGCCATCTGTTCTCCGGCACTTGGCTTGTTTCCAGATTTTGGCTATTGTTAACAGTGCAGCAATAAACAAACAAGTACAGATGTCATTTCTAAAGTGCTGTTTTGCATCCCAGGATAAATTCTCAGAAGTGGTATTGAGGGGTCATATGGAAGCTGAGTTTTCCCAACACCACTTGTTGAAGAGGCTTTCTTTGCTCCACCTTATATTTTTTGCTCCTTTATCAAGGATTACATGATCATATACTTGAGGGTCAGTGTCAGAATATTCAACTTTATTCTATTGGTCTGTGTGTTTGTTTCTATCCCAATACAATGCTGATTTAATTACCACTGCTTTTTTAATACAGCTTGAAGTATGGGAAGGTGATGCCACCCATTTTCTTCCTAAGGATTGTTTTAGCTATTCGTGGGGGTTTATTGATTCACAGGAATTTCAGGAGTGTTTTGTTTATTTCTTTGAAAAATGTCATGGATATCTTTATAAGGAATGCATTGAATCTGAATAATGCTTTGTGGAGTTAATGTCATTTTGACTGTTAATCCTCCCGATCCATGAGCAGGGAATGTATCTTCATTTCCTAGTGTCCTTTTTTATTTCTTGAAGTAATGTTTTGCAGTTTTCTTTGAATTGGTCTTTCACCTCTTTAGTTTAGCTGATTGAAAGGTACTTGATTTTCTGAGGCTCTATTGTAAGTGGGATTGTATTTTAAATATCTTTTTCTTCTCTTTCATTATTTGTATATAGGAAATCCATGGACTCTGGGGTATTGATTTTATAACCTGCCACTTTATGATAAAAACCTATTGTTTCTAGAAGCTTTTTTGTAGTCTTTAGTGTTTTCTAAGTATAGTATCATGTCATTTGTAAATAGTGATAGTTTGACTTCTTTTCTTATCTGGATGCTCTTATCTTTCCTGCCTAATTGCTATGACAAGTACTTCCAATAATATATTGAATAAAAGTGGTGAGAGTGGTCAACCTTGTCTTGTGCCTGATCTTAGAGGGAAGGCTCTTATCTTTCTCCATTGACAAAAATGCTTGCTGTGAGCATGTGGTAGATGACTTTGACTATAATGAGAAAAGCTTCTTCAACTCCCATTTTGTTGACAGTTTTATCATAAATAGATGCTGAGATTTGTCATATGCTCTCTTGGCATCTCTTGATATGATCATATGGTTTTTATCTTTCCTTTTATTGATATGATGTACTATGTTGATTGACTTGCTAGTGTTAAACCATCCTTGCATCCCTGGGATGAATCCTACTTAGACATGGTGTATGATCTTTTTAATGAGTAACTAGATTCTATTTGCTAGTATTTTGTTGAAGATCTTTGTGTCTGTATTTCTCAGGGATGTCAGCCTATAATTCTCTCTCCCTGACCTCTCTCTCTCTCTCTCTCTCTCTCTCTCTCTCTCTCTCTTTCTCTCTGGTATCTCTGTCGGCTTTAGGTATTAGGGAGATATCTGTCTCATAGTAACTCTTTGGAGTGTTTTGTTTCTTCAAATTCCTGGAAAAGCTTGAACATGATTAGAAGTCAGTCCTCTTTAAAGATTTAGAAGAATTCACTCATGAATCCATCTGGGCCAGTGCTTTTGTTTTTCAGGAGCCTTTTGATTACTATTTCAATTTCCTTGGTAGTGATAGGTATTTTCAAGTATTACAAGTCTTCGTGGGTCAGCTTTGGGAGATTATAGGAGTCCAGAAATTTCTCTATTTCTTTGAGCTTCTCTTGTTTTATGGCATAAAGGTTACCAAAGTAATCTCTGATTATCCTTTGAATGTCTGTGATTTCTGTTGTGATGTCCCCCTTTTCATTTCTGATTCTGTTTATTAGGGTTCTCTCTCTTTTTGTGTGAGTCTTGATAGTAGTTTGTTAATATTTTTTATTTTCTCAAAGAGCCAGCTCTTAGTTTCATTGATCTTTCAGATTTTTTGGGGGGGGGGTTTGTCTCAGTAATTTCTGCTCTAAGTTTTATTATTTTCTTCCCTTGCCTGGTTTGGGTTCCTTTTATTGGTCATTTTCCAAAATTTGAAGCTGTGAGGTTATACTTATGTGGAATCACTCTTTCTTCCTAAGAAATGCTTGTAGAGTTATAAACTTTCCTGGGTGTTCTGGTAACTCATGTCTTCATTTCGTTTGTTTCCAGGAATCTTTTGATTTCCTATCTAATCCACTGGTTATTCAGTAGTGGGATGTTTAATTCCCAGGTGTTTGTTTGTATTTCTGGGTCTGTGTGTAATTCACTTCTATTTTCAGTGCATCATGGTCTGAAAAGATTGTTGCTACAATGTCTATCCTCTTCATTTTATGGAGTTATGTTTTGTGGCCCAACATGTGGTCTTGATTGGAGAATGTCCCATGCACACTCGAGAAGAATGTGTATTCAGCTTTTCTGAGATGAAGTGCCCTGTATATATCTATGAAACCCCTTTCTTCCATTTCTTCCCTCAGATAAAGTATATCCTTGTTAAGCTTGAGTCTGGTTGATTTATCAAGTGGTCATAAAGCCGTGCTAACACTATAGTATTGTGTTTCTATCAATATCCTTATTCAGGTCTATGGGCAGTTGTTTTGAGTATTCAGCTGGTCTCCCCTTAGGTGCATATACATTTAGGAGTGTGAGTTCTTCCTGATGTACAGATACTTTGATTGTTAAGAAATAACCTACACTGTCTCTTATGACCTTCTTCAGTCTGAGATCTATGTAGTCTTATACTGTGACGGCCACCCCAGCTTTTTTGAGGGAGTTTTCTGTTTGTAGAATTGTTTTCCAACCTTTAAGTTTGATTCTGTGTTTTTTCTGACTGTTCAAAGGTGTTTTTTGCAGGAAGCAGAACGTTGGGTTCAATTTTCACATCCATCCTATCACTGTGTCTTTTTATTGGTGCATTTAGCCCATTGACTTTGAGAGAGATTATAGTTATGGGATTTTGTTCCATGTTTCTGTAGGAGATTTGTGTGTTTGAGGGGCTTGTCTAGTCTTAAAATAACCCATGTAGTTTTTCCTGCAGTCATGGTTTTGAGTCTATGAAGTTCCTGAGTTGTTGTTTTTCTGTGAAGCTATGTATTGTTCCTTCAAGTGTGATCAAGAGTCTTGCTGGGTAGAGTATTCTTGGTGAGGCATTCATTTCATTGAGTTTTCTCACTACATCCTCCCACTGTCTTCAGACCAGGAGAGTTTCATCAGATAGGTCTCATGTAAATCTTAAGGATGCTCCTTTATAAGCAATTTTCTTCTTTGATTTTGCTACTTTCAGAATTTTATCTATGGTTTTTGTCATTCTGATAAGGATGTGTCTTGGAGTATTTTTATTTGGATTTCTTTTAGCTGGTATCCTTCAGGTCTTCTGAATCTACGTGCATGTGCTGTTCAACTCTGGAAATGTCACAGCAATGATGGTTTTGACAGTTGTTTCTTTGTCGGGGTTTTCTTACTGTCCCTCTGGGACTCCCAATGATTCTTATGTTGTTTTGTTTGGCTTCATGCCAACTTTCTCTTGATATCTGTTGACTTATTTTAAGGCTCTTTTCCATTTTCTGCTGTTGTTTGGATATTCTCTGATCCTCATCTTGGAGCTCCCTGATTCTGTCCTCTGGAGCTGTTATTCTGCTACCATCCACTGAGTTTTTCATTTCACATATCAAGTTTTTAAGGTTTGTCATTTCTGCTTGTATTTTCATTTGCATTTTCCTCATTTATGCTTTCATATCCTCTTGTGTTTTATTAGCAGTGTGTTCCATTGCTTCTTTGAGCTCCTTGTGCATCTTTAAAAACTCTATCCCTATTTCCTTATCTGAGAGGTTCCATAGTTCATAATTAGTTTGATTCATTTGGGTTGGTTAGCAACTTCACTCACTAAGGTTGGTGAGTTTCTGTGTTGTCTTACCATTGTGAACTTTGCATTTTATAGTTTTTTCCCTGTGTGTTTTTGTATGTTTTGGCCCCTGTAGTTGGGCTGCTTTTGTGTGTTACTCTGGGTTATGGAAAGGTAAAGCAATATGAGACCTGGGTTAACTAGTTGCTCTAATGTAGGATATAGATGGAGTAATTTCTTCACACAGATGCTATTGCATCCACGCAGTTTGGGGATTAGAGATTTTAAAGGTATGCCATGGAGGAATCTCTGGCTCTGCTGGGAGACAGGGCTCCCCTTTGGATCAGGGACAGGATTTCAGGTTAGGGGATGGGGAATAAGTTTTCCGCCATGGTCCACATACCTGGTTTGAGAAGTTATATCCCAAGCAAATGATTTAACCTCTCTGCTATATTTATACCCCCCTCCACACTACAATTTTATCTAGCATTCAAAAAATAAAATTAAGTAAACACCATTTTAACTATTCCACCCATTAAGAGAAAAAAATCATTGAGAAAGTCAAGAATAGTATTTCATAGTCATGTTTTTGAGGAACAAAAGATTACTTGGTGGTATAATTCTCAAAAATTATTGAGCATGATATTTTCCCCTGAAGTTCTAAGGGCATTCAGAGGTTTGAAACTGAGTTCTCTTCAAAGAATTTATTTATTTTAATTTAGTCACTATGAAATTACAAATTTATCTATGATTGGCTGTCAGGTATATCATCTTTTATTTTAAATTTTTTTCATTTTGGGTCACACCCGAGAATGCACAGGGGTTACTCTTGGCTCTGCACTCAGGAATCACTCCTGGTGGGGCTCTGGAGACCATATGGGATGCTGGGAATCGAACCTGGGTTGGGTCTGCAAGTAATGCCCTACCCGCTGTGCTATCACTTCAGCCACGGTATACAGTGTTTTAACATCAATCTCTTCACGAGTATCCACTTCCCTCCACAAATTCCCCTACCTCCACTTGCCTCCACCCACCAGTCTGCTTCTAGAGGTGTTTTTCTAAAAATATGTTTTAATATGCTACAATGTGGTTTACAGTTCTATTCTGATGGGGTTTCATACATAACACTTCACACTTTCAGTACTACCCTCTCCTCCTGGATGAACACTTCCCTCCACCAAGGACACTGTCTGCTTCCTGTCCCAGACCTTCAAGGTTTCCTACTGAATACCAGTTCTCATGTTCTTTGTTTCCATTGTCTTTGAGTATTTTTTGTTCCACCATAAAGTTTCTTGATATCATGCAGATAAAAGATCATTCTGTGTTGTTTTCTCTCTGCCTCAGGCTAACTTCATTCAGCTTGATACTCTTCAGGTCCTTCCTATAGCAACAAATTTCAAAACTTTATCTTTTATCACGGTCAAGTAATACTGCACTGTCTATATGTGCCATACTTTCTTTTTCCAATCATCTGTTTTTGGACACTTGGATTGTTTCCAGGTTTCGGTTATTGTGGATAGTGCTTCAAGGAGCATAGGAGTGCAAATGTCTTTTCTTCATTTTGCTTTTAGGCCATTGGGGCATATTCCAAGAAGTGGGATTTTTGGGACAAAGGAAAGCTCAATTCCTACTTGTTGTTTTATTTGTTTTCTGTTTTATTTATTTATTACTGGGCCCACTCGAGCAAATTGATGAACAACGGGAGGACAGTGACAGTGACAGTGATATATATGTGTGTGTGTGTGTGTGTGTGTGTGTGTGTGTGTGAGTCTGTGTGTGTATCCAGGTGTGAATAGATTGCATTTGCAATGTCTCTTAGGTTTCTACGTAGGAATGTCAGGTATGAAGTAGGTAGAACTTTAGGAGAGAAACAGAAACAGATAGGAAATATAAAATTTGGAGTTGTCTCAGTACAAAGATGAAGTTGAAAACCACATAGCTCAAAAATTTACAAAGCTGCTGGATATAGCTAGATAGAAGGCCTAAGAATTAGTTCTGGTTACACCAACAGCAAGAGGGAAAACCTGCCATAGAAACTGAGAAGGAACAAAGAAATGAGACAAGAACAAACACAGGAAAGCATGATATTCTATGAAGCAAACAGAGGTGAGATTACCTAAGAGGATTGTTTCTCTTTTGAATAAACCTGGTCTCTGGAACATGATCTGGTTAGATCCTTGCACCACATAGTCCTTAGTGTACTGCTGGGTGAAGCTTTGGAGGCCTCTGGCCCTGGGTGTGGCCCAGGACCCCTGAGCTCCTCTGTGTGTCCCTGGAAGCCTCAGAGCACATCCAAGGCTTCTGGGTAACTTCCGGCCCCAGGGCTCTTGGGTCCTCAGATTGATCCCTGGGCTGGTTGGCTAAGACTGCTGGCAGGGGTAGGGGTGGTGGGAGTGAGTGGGAGGCCTCTCAGAACCACTTAGGAGGCAAAAAAGTAACAGGACAGACTTTCACCATTTAGCTGCCTTTACTTGCGTCCAAGTACTGGCCCATTAGAGATTGAGAGGTTTACTCAAAGTTACGGCAAGCTGACAGATGAGCTGAGGGCCAGCTGATGCAGGATGCCTGGCTCCTCACTTCCCCAAGGTCTCTCAAGGTCATGTCCATTCCCATCTTATTCACGCAGCAAGATTAAAGGAGAAACGAACAAAAGAAAGGGAAGAAATGGCTGCTCAAGAGAGGTACTTGTAACTGGAACATCTTTACTGTACTTCATGTTGGACCAAGCAGGTCGTTAGGCCAATCTGTACTCAAGGTGTAGGCAGAGGCTCTGTTTCCTCGTGAAACAAGCTGCAAACCTCACTGCAGAGAGGTCCATAGGTGAGAGAGTGATTGGAGATAAATTCACAAGGACCTATCAAGCTCAGCCAACAGCAGACACAAGGGTGTGTCTACAAGTGGCCTACCTAGAAACCTACTCTTTGACAGTTATGTATTTACTTTAGAATCAGTGTGTGTGTCTCTCCCACCAGGCTCTATAAAGAAGTTCTATGAGGGGAGATAGTTTTCTGACTTCTATCCAGCAAGTGTAATTAAAACGAAAAAGAGTTTTGGCACAAAAGAGTTGCTTGATAAATACTTTTAGATAGCATAATGAAACATTTAAACATCCTTCAACTGCACCCTATATTTTAACCCTGACAGAAAAGTTTAAACTGACAAACTCACCCATGAGTACAGCATGGTTTTGTCCCGACCACAGTTTTTCCCATCCACTGCTTCACAATTAAATGAAAGCAATGAATTCATTGATTATTTATACCAATAAACAAATTTATTATCATATACACTTTCATCAAGTAGTATTTTTTTCTAATTTAAAATATTTTTAATTTAATTTATTTTATTTTTTTATTAAAAAAATTTTAAATAGTGAGACATCATGAGGTACAGTTGCAGACTTACACATTTTTGTGCTTGGGTTTCAATCATACAATGATCAAATACCCATCCCTCCACCAGTGCCCATTTCCCACCACCATGGATCCCATTATCCCTCCCACCCCCATCCCCCCATCCCACCCTGCCTCTGTGGCAGGGCATTCCCCTCTGTTCTCTCTCTCCTTTTGGGTGTTGTGGTTTGCAAATGAAACATTGAGTGGCAATCATGGTTGGTCTATAGTCTACTTTCAGCATGCTTCTCCCATCCTGGGAGGATCCTCCCAACACCTTTATTTGGTGATCCCCTCTTTATCTGAGCTCCCTTTTCCCCTAGTATGTGTGTTTGGCTTCCAGGTCATGGAGTAAAATTCCTGGTACTAATCTTGGCCATTCTTGGGTGTTAGTTTCCTATTTTGTTATCAAGTAGTATTTTTAAGTATAAGTATTGACCTTAATGTTAAGGAGGTTAATTCAATAGCAAATCCAAAGTATTTTAATATTTTTCAATGGTCTTGAAAAAGTGTATTGTTTAACAAGAAGACAGTCAGGGTGAGTTAGACATAATTTCTGTGATCTTCTGTGCACATAATCAGATTCTTTGCCATGGGGTTATCGTCATATATTTAGATAAAACTGAGAGAGGCCTGTCTCACAGGTAAGGATTATGCAGATCTTGAACAAGGTTATTTTCATTTGCCTTATTAGAATTTGTAAATGCCAGTCTGGATGTTGGTAATTGTTAAGTGTCACAAGGCTGCAGTGATACTAGATTCTAAAACTTGCCTAGAATGTCATGAAAATCATTACTAATTAGAAGAAATGGCAATAGTCTCATTTGTTTAGAAAGATAACAGGGAAAGAAATGGCAATGATTGCTAACGATACATTTTCCCTAACTACTGTTTCTTAGATGTCCAAGGTAGGAAGACTTTGCTATTAATGCAAAGGTTGAAGAAGTACCAAGAACAGAGTCATGTGTAGTATGCCCCTAAACCAATAGTTGAAATATACTAAAATATTGGAAATATGGAAGAGAGACTGTCAGTCATGTGCAAGGCAATAAAAAATTCAATTACTATCAAAGATAACAGTATTTAATATAGTGCAAGGAAAAAATCTGGACAAATACAACCAAATGAACAGTTCAGTACAGTAGGTAGGGTGTTTGCCTTGCACACGGCTGACCCAGGTTTGATTCCCAGCATTCCATATGGTCCCTTGAGCACCGCCAGGAGTAATTCCTGAGTGCATGAGCCAGGAGTAACCCCTGTGCATCACTGTGTCTGACCCACAAAAACAAACAAACAAAAAAACCACAAAAAACAAACAAAAAATCTCAAGGATTTTAGCATACAGGGCATGGCAAGAGAAGGCTCCTGGTTTTGTGCTGTCCTTGAGAAGTGTATATAATCAGCAAAACTCTGCAAAACTCTGCCCTGTATCTTGGGCTTTTATTGAGAAAAGAAGTGTCCTTTCCTTTCATTGGAAATCAAGACAAGCCTATTTCCAAAGCATATCAATAAGAACAATAGATACTCATGGCTGAACCTAGAGGAAGGATCAGTGAAGTTCAGACAGTAAGGACGCAGTAACAAAAAGCAAAAGAATAGCAAAGAATTTCATATGCAGGCTGGTCCTCTCCAAGTAAGTGTTGGGAATGTCAATATGCCTCCTAGTCAAAAATCAAAGCAGGTCCAGCCCTGGATTCCTGGTAACTGAGGATGCCCAGACATCAGGGCCCTGCATTTTACTCAAGATCGTGATTTGCTGCCTCCTACCCCCCCTAGGCCCCCCACAGCACTCTTGGACTCCCAGATCAGGATCGACCCCCGCCAGAAAAGGGCGGCTCTGCTTCACTCCACGTCACACATTTCTTCACTTCTCCGTAACTCACCATAAACATACAAGACATCCTAACTGTAGGCACCTATCCACACACCAGCACACAAGAAAGAACTCAAAAAATGTAAATATCCCAATGGTTAAGTAATGCAGAAACCCAGCAGGCGTACTTAGCAAAGATGCTAGCCTGGATGACTCAACTAGTAATAATGAGCTATGTACCCTCTCTGATAAGGAGTTTAGAGAGGAAGTGTTGAGGATGCATAAGCATTCAAAGAAACAGTGGAATATACTGCAAATAAAACGAAGTGGATATGAGAACAGAAATGAGGAAACTCCAAACAGAAATGACAGATCCAATATACCTGGTTGTTGAAATGAAAAACTCACTGGAAGGCCTCAGCAGCAGAGTAACAGTTATAACTACAGTGCCTAAATATGAAGTTATTTTTTTAAAGTTCAACTAAATGCTATAAATCTAAAAGTTAAAAACTACAGCCAACAACAATATGCTCTAAATTAGCTTGAAGGCACTATAAATTGGGCTCAGGGATATAGAGCACTTACTTTGTATGGTGTATAGCTCTGAGTTCAGTCCCCACCGTGAAAAAAATATAAAAAAATACAATGACCAAACATTATGAAGGAATAAAGCCCTCAATAAAGTCCTACAAAAAAATGCTGAGAGAAATTCCTGTGAATGAAAAATCTTAAGGTAAAGGTAAAGGTAAAGGCCCTCCCGTTGATCGTCGATTTGCTCGAGCGGGCCCAGTAACGTCTCCATTGGAGACTTTGTTGTTACTGTGTTGGGAGTGTCAATATGCCTCCTAGTCAAAAATCAAAGCAGGTCCAGCCCTGGATTCCTGGTAACTGAGGATGCCCAGACATCCTCTCGAATACTCTCGGTAGCTTGCCGGGCTCTCCGAGAGGGGCGGAGGAATCGAACTCGGGTCGGCTATGTTGGCCGCTTGTAAGGCGAACGCCCTACCGCTGTGCTATTGGATTTTAATAATTTGGTAAAAAATAGTAATACAGAGTCCAAAATGTAAATAAGAATAAAATTAGTGAACAACAAAACATCATAGGGGAGAAAGAAAAAATAAAATAGAATCTGTTTTACCTAAGGAGAGTCAATAATTAGTAGCAAAAAAGGAAATAAAAACTTAATGATGACATAATCCTTATATAATCACAATCACACAATCAATCACAAACATCCTGTTATTCGTCGATTGCCTCGAGCAGGCCCCCGTTATGTCTCCTTCGTCCTAATCCTGAGATTTTTTTTTTTAAAAAGTGCCATATTCTAGGCTCTTTTGGACAAACTGGCAGGCTGCCGAATCTAACCTGCCCACACGGCAGAGTCTGGCAAACTCCCCGTGGCGCACCCAATATGCCAAATACCAGTAACAATCCTTATATAATACAACCACAAAATAAAAATCAGGACAAGGGTCAGTTAGGTGTTAGGTGGGGGAAAAAATCAATAAATAGAGAAAATCACCAAGAAAAGCCATCCAAATAAAAAGGTGGCTAGCAATAATTATAAAAGAAATAACAGAAATGGGAACCAATAGAAAAAACCTGGGAGTGGGGGACTTTATAGGAGGGTCTTTGGGACACTGGAGGAGGGATTTGGGTACTTAAGTGGTGAGGGTTGTATTAGAATGTTGTGTACATAGAACTATCATCAACAGTGTTTTAAATGAAGGTACACAATAAAAACTGAAAAAATAAAATACAAAATCATGCAATTTGCTTCACAAAGGAGAATCTGGAGAGGATTATGCTGAGTGAAGTTAATCGGAAGGACAGAGTCAGATGTAGAAGTCAACTGGCACTGAAACTTCAGAGGGAAATCTTACCATAGGAGAGGGAGTGGGGGAGCATTGCCGGGGACATGGGGACAAGAGTGGAGGGGAGCAGATATTTTAGTGAGGGTGTGAAGCTGGAATGTTTTACGTATGAAACTCTACAAATAACAATTTTATAAAGTATGGTGTTTAAAATAAATGTGTAACCATATAAAGTCATATCCCTGCAACTGTATACTTTAAATCAATCCTAAATCTAAAACAAAAGACTGTAAAAAAAAATCATGTCATACTATGGTATACTCATACCATAGTTCATGAAACACAGGCCTCAAAAGAATCACAGTGGTCTTAATTTTTCTTTATTTTATATATTTTTTAGGCTGCCCCTCGGTTAAGAGGGAGTGAGAGAGAGAGGAGAGAGAAAGAGTGAGACAAGCTGGAGAGACAATACAGGGAGAGATAATCCAGAGGTTAAGGCTTTGCCTTGAAAGTAGCCGACCCAGGTTCTACCCTCAACTCACATGTATGCCCCTGAGCACTTACAGGAGCAATTCCTAAGCACAAAACTAGAGTAAGTCCTCAGCACAGTTTGATGTGTCCCAACACCTAAATAAATAAGGAATCACAGAGGTCAAGGGCCTAGAGTATATGAGTAATTAGGTGATATGGTACAGCCATATAGCCAAACCAGTCAACAACACTGAAAACATGAGATCTAAATTATAACCCCCAAACTTTATGATGTGCCTATCAAGGTGGTGGGAGTGGGGGGTGGGAGAGTGGGTGGGTGAGGGAACTTGGGAATGTTGGCAGAGGAAAGTTGACATTGGTGATGGGGTGAGTACGAGAACAACATGTCTAAAACTCAACTATTGATAGCTTTGTAAATCACAGTTCTTAATAGGACTTTTAAAAATTAAAAAGGAGTGTTGACTTTGAAAAGGAATGTTGTCAGATGGGCTGGACATGTAATGAGATTTGGAGATGATTGCTGGACTTGAGCTGTTACCGACTAGATTCCACAGGACGTCAAAAGACCGCATAGCCGCCCGCCTACGAGATGGTCAGACTTCTTCGTCAAGACCCTGAACGACCAATTTGAGGCTCTTTGTGTTCCTAGAACGGACGCCATTAGGCTACACTAGCATGCGACAGGGACAAATGGAGATGGTACTGGCGCCTGCTCGAGCGAATCGATTAACTGGAAGTCAAGTGACCAAGTGATCAAATGTTGACCTAAAAAGACTGAATTCATCAACATTAATTTAACACATATATTCTGTGAAACACTTTAGTGCACACTTCTCATTTATTTAATTGTATTGTTTAGTTCTTTTAACATCTTTGTGAAGTAGGTCATATCCCATTTTATAGATGAAGTAAACTAAGTTATGAGCATTGAGTAAAACTAAGTGCTAAAGTCAAGTAGCGCTCTGGAAAGAAAGATGGCGGCCGCACGGGAGCCTTGTGGACAGCAGGTTTGAGCCGGGGGTGGGGGCGGCAGGGACCTCATGGGAAGGGGGGCGTAATGGGCCGTCCTTCACGCCCGACCAAGGTCACCAGCTGCCCCCACGAGCGGCTCTCCGGCACGGCCACGACTCCAGAGCACAGAAACCAATCTCTTAACTATCTAACTTTTAATAGAAATACTTCCAGGGTTAATAAGTAAAATAGCAGAAATCCAAAACCACGCGGCCGCTATTGTGGCCACACGACATCATTTTATTCTTAAACCCAGCTGTAGAAAGCAAATCATTTCACAACGCCGTTTCAGCATGTCTGATTGGGGGGGGGTCGTAAACTCTAAACAATAATTGTGCATCTTCTATTGAAACAATGTATCTAGTCAAAGTAGATAGAGTATTAACTAGAACTCATCTGCCTCACAGGAATTGGAAGGGGTGGGAGGTGGGGTTCTATTGGGGTTCGCGGTTAAAAATAAGTATTGGTAAAGGGAAATGTGTTTGATATTTACATGACTGAGACCTAAACCCAAAAGCTCTGTAACTTTTCCCACAGTGATTCAATAAAGAAATAAATTATAAAATAAATAAATAAATACATAAATAAATAAAGTCAAGTAGCATGATCACATGGGTGGTGAATTAAAGTCTAAATTTGATGCTCCCTTTACAGTACAACCTTTGGCATTTGAACAATACTGAATTTATTTATTTATTTTCTGAATTTAAATATGTAGCACTGTAGCACTCTCCTCCCATTGTTCATCAATTTGCTCGAGCGGGCACCAGTAACGTCTCACAACAGATTGAGACTTGTTACTGTTTTTGGCATATCGAATGTGTCATGGGTAGCTTGCCAGGCTTTGCCATGCAGGCGAGATCCTCTCAATAGTTTGCTGGGCTCTCCGAGAGGGGCGGAGGAATCAAACTCAGGTCAGCCGTGTTGGCCGCGTGCAAGGCAAATGCCCTACCCACTGTGCTATCGCTCCAGCCCTAGAGAAAAATAACAGGATAAAAATATCCTACGTGATATACATACTTTCTGCTTATACGCTCATAAACTTTTCTGTCCATTTGGAGAAATGCATCCTTTAGTCACTCTGTGTTTGTGTGTGTGTAGCTAGTTGGAGAGTCAAAATCAACATCTGAAAACAAAGTCACTAATTAAACCTATTATGTTCTGAAGAGCCCAATTACAGCTCTGGGAGAGAAGCCAATTTTTTGCTAATTTGTTCAAAACTAAAATGTTTCCCCAGTGACTGAATATTATATAACCAAATAGCATCACAATAAACACACAATAGGCTACTTTCTTACATTCAAGAAAATAAAAATTCTTATCCATCAATTGGGCTAGAGTGATAGCACAGCAGGTAGGGCGTTTGCCTTGCACGCAGCCAACATGGCCGACCCGAGTTCAATTCCTCCGCCCCTCCCGTGACGTATTCAATATGCCAAACACAGTAACAACAAGTCTCATGATGGAGACGTTACTGGCCCCGCTAGAGCAAATCGATGAATAACGGGAGGACCGTGACCGTGACATATAATATATAAGCATGACTTTTCCCAATAGTATGTGGCATTTTTAGGAAATAAATTCTTCAAGATCTCTGTCATTTAATTTAAAACATTTTACATGTTTACATTTTTTGCAGGAACTGTTGCATTTGAATATTTTTTAAAATTCCATATCTAACGTAGTCTATTCATATGGTATTTTGATCATTTTACCGCAAAATTTTCTGATTCCTGTTGCTAATATGGTCAAGGTTAATTGATTTAGACAAAGGCTACCCTTTGTCACCTTGATCAAAGGTCCTTGTCCATGTCTCTAAATTCAAAATAAACAAGTTTTCTTTTTCTTCCACGAGGCCTGCATTAACTTCTTACACAGAGCTCTCTCACTCTGTCTTGATTCACATTTTACAGACCTGTGGCCGTGGCCAACTAAACATGGATGTGATAATGTATCCTCTTCTCTGTACTTTTCCTGCTGAGGACATTTGAAAAAAATTTTTTTTCATTGAATCGCCCCATAAGACACATAGTTATAAAGTTGCTTATGAATCAGTTTCAGTCATACACTGTTCCAACACACATTCCTTCACCACTGTGCATTTCCCACCACCAATGTCCCCAGTTTTCATCCTGCCATCCCCCATTCCCAGCCTGCCTCTTTAGCAGACAGACATCTGCTTTGGACTTCTATGTCAGCAGTTCTAATACACAAGTCAGAAGAACAGGGGACTTTAAGGAATATGCAGGACCACTTAACCAATGGAGGATACGAACTCAGCCGTTAAGATCCTACGGATGGATAGATTGCCTTTCATGTGGCAGACCCCAGTTTAATACCTGGCAGTGCCAATGGTCCCTTGAGCACCAGTAGGAGTTTTTCCCAAGTACAGAACCAGAAATCAGTCATGATCACAGTCCAGTGTGGCCCAATATTCCACTCCCACAGCCCCCAAAGTATCTCTCTCTCTCTCAAGGAAAAACCCCGACCACATTCGAATTGACCCTTCAAAATAAGCCAGGAGACTGAAATTTATTTGCCCATGGAAGAAAACATCTCACAACAATTTTTCTTTCTTTATTGTCTTATACTAAGTGACAAATCCTTCAGTTCTGATACTCTGAATAATATCTTAGAAAAACATAAAAAAATAAATTTTAAAAAGCTACCTGCTTATAAGCTTTTCCTTTACTCTTTGCCTTCTTTCGTGCATTTTAGTCTTGTAAAATGAGATTGTATTTGTTTTCTGAAGTAATGTTCAAACCTTCATCTTCCTATTAATCTCATCTAGATACACTATTTTGTAATAGTAGAGTTCTTTAATTCTTGAGTTTATTTCACTAAGAACACACCAAAAGCTAGATC
Organism: Sorex fumeus; assembly: GCF_029834395.1. NCBI lineage: Eukaryota > Metazoa > Chordata > Mammalia > Eulipotyphla > Soricidae > Sorex > Sorex fumeus. The sequence goes on along the minus strand of NW_026606090.1, from coordinate 27,595,209 downwards.
TAATGCTTCTAGTAGTTTAAACAAATTTTGGTACATTGTTGGTTAACAAAACCAAATCTTTTTCACATATTTTCCTTCAAAATAAAATCTTACTTGTCCCTTCCCTATATAACTATAATTTAATAAAATATTTGTTATATTTATATGAAAATGTGATAACAATAAAGAGTACTTAAGACAGTATTCTGTACATTTGTCACAAATAAAAAAGTATATGCTCATCATATATTTTTAGAATCTAAAATCTGTACTCTTGTAAAATTTCCTTAGTTTGCACATAAGTTATTTCTTAGTCATAGGAGCTGGAGCGATAGCACAGTGGGTAGGGCATTTGCCTTGCACGTGGCTGACCCGGGTTCAATTCTTCTGTCCCTCTTGGAGAGCCCGGCAAGCTACCAAGAGTATGCCACCCTCACGGCAGAGCCTGGCAAGTTCCCCGTGTTGTATTCAACATGCCAAAAACAGTAACAACAAGTCCCACGATGGAGAACGTTACTGGTGCCCGCTCAAGCAAATCGATGAACAACGGGAGGACAGTGTTACAGTGCTACAGAATTCCATCCCAGATCATACAACAGACAGAATTTTCTTATCTTTTTTAACTTCTCCTTTAATATTTAAAAGATTTTCATTGATCTTTATGATCTTGTGAGTTTTTACCAGTACTAGTAAATTATTTTGTATAATTCATCACTATTGGTATTTAATGTTTTGTTATTTGATATATATTAGGGTTAGGTGCTTGGGAGGAAGACATGTAAGTAAAATGCTATGTCTATTAAACATTACATCAGCATGTTTCATCACTGTGGATACTGACCTTGATCACTTGGATTAAACAGTTCTGTCAGTTTCCTCCACAGCCAAGCGACTTTTTATTTTCCCCTGCCTCTATGTACCTGTTATAAGAAAGACACCACAGCTCACATTTAAGGAGTAGAGAGTTATAAAGTTAGGTTTTATTTATCTCCTTGAAGACAGAGAATATGCATAAATTAGCTGGAATTTTCTACAGAGATTTCACTTCTAGCCAGTAATTAATTTATTTGATCATTTATTTATATCAATATTGACTCATGGATATTTATTTTATAATTTGGATTATAATTAATATTAGTTATTTCTCTTGATGCTTAAAGGAATGATGGTCTTTGAGAACTCTTTTCATTAACTCTGTTTCTTTAGCATAACTCAATCATTATGAATTTTTGAAAATGCCTTATTACTTTTGAATATTACAGAAAATTATTTTGAATGCCAAATGTAGGCCTTACCTAATTACATTTCAGTTTTGTTCTTTTGACATTAGTCCAGAATTTGATGTGCTGATATAGTTTGATTTTTCTCTTTATTTTATTTTTAATCATCTCTCCATAATTATCTGCTGGATTCATTGGAAAATATGAAACATTCTCTATCCATTCAAATATTCTACATTAGATAGAAGTCAGGTCATACTGCTACTGTCTCTACTGAAGACCTCCTTTTGTGAATCCCTTTTTTGGCCTCTAGTCTGTTCTCAAGACCTAATTAAAGTTCTTACATTACCATATTCATTCAGATGAAAATGGACATTGTAATATTATCTTCTAGCTTACATTTCATCCCTTATCCAGAAGAACAAATAAAAGAGCAGGAAGTCTAAGGGGAGACCTGCATGTGGAGAATAATAGTTCTGAGGTGGTCCACTGCTCAGAAGTGAAAGGAGAATGGAGTTTAATGTGAGGAGAGACTCTGGAATTTTATCTTGCCTAGGAAGGAAACTGTTATCAAGTTTGTAGGACAAAAAGTAAGGAATGAAAGATGAATTGGAGTTACCTCCAATTTTCCACTGAGACTCTGTGACATCAAACCAGAAGGGAAATTGCAGAAAAATGCATCAAGGTTACTTTTTTTCCATGACGGTAAAGAGGGAGGAGAAAAGGAAAAAGTCATGCTAGAAAGTAGCAAATGGCAAAACAAAATAACCCAAAACACATACAGAGATAAACATATATGTATAGTCCATAACATAAAAATTCCCAATGACTTTAGTTTCAGCTTTCTTTTACTATGTTTCTGTTTTCTGTTCTGTATGAAAGGAAAAACAACCCTTCTTAACCTTTTTAACACTCCTGACAGAGTTTCCAGTGAAAATACCAGCGAAAAAACAAAAACGAAGAATGGGATTGCAATGACTCCTGGTGTTTCAAAAACATTTCTCAGAGTAAAACCAGAAAACGAGGTTCATGAGGCAATTCCCCAGAATAATTTCCCAAGATGAATACTCACTTTTCAAATGTGTTCTCAGACAATAGTAAGATTCATGTACAGAACATTATTGGTGCAGACTCATGCATTTTTCTCTATTTCTCCTAATAACTCTGTAGGATAAGCATGGTTCTTTTCATTTGAAAATATAAAATTGACTATAAAAATGTTTGAAGAGTCTACGCATGATCTTAAATGGCAACAACAGAATAACACCAAACTTCTCTGGAAGCAAAACTCTGCTTGTGTCTACTTTGTTCCATGGTTTTGCCAAAACTCACCAATGCTCTGGTTATCACAACAATACTGAACAAATATTAAATTATGGTAAGCAGATTATGTGAGAAATTAAGTATTTTGTCCTATGAGTGTAGAAAAATGTTAGTGCGAGGTTGAGTTATATAGTTCTATATTTGACATCAGGTACATTAAATTCTGATTGAGTACCTTTAGCTCTGTTTACTATATGTGAACATGGTTGCTTAGGCAGCTTGAAACTTCTGGAGCCATAACTAAATAAATATATTAGTGAGAATCATGTTTTTATGTGATTTCACAATAGAAAATTTAGAGTTAGGACTTTGGTGAGAAGCAATATCTTAGTGGAAGATTTGTGGAACTTAGATTTAAAATTTACCTTTTGTGTTTTGTTTTTGCCAAGACAATGTACATTTATTTAATCTAGTAGTAGACTAGAGAACCCCAAGTTTATTCTCAGGGGAGATTTTTATTCCTTTGTCTCAGTCTCTTCCATAAACTACATTTACATCCTCAAAGTTCTAGGTGATATCCCAATCTTTCATGAATAGCAAGATAATTTATAGTATGTAAAAAAAATCAAAAGTCATAATATTACATTAGATCTTATTCCCTCTAATTTTGCTCAGGGGAGATCCTGTATTACCTCTTCCTTGCACTTGCCAGAAAATATTTGTCCAACCAGTAATATCTTGGGGTTTGGGTTGATTAACATTCTGGAAGAATCCTTGAGAAAACTGTGGTTCCTGAAATTTTTCATTAGCACATTCTTCTTAGAAGATAGCATTCTTCAGTCTGCGGCCTGATTATATTCCAGTCCCAGCAGTCTCCTGGCACGGAGCCACTGTAAACTGGAACGTCTTTTGTTTTCTCAACCTCAGTTAAAGTTGATGGGTTTAATTGTTATTGCTTCACTTAGATCACGGCCATATTTATTGCCATTTGATACAAGCTGCCTATCTTGCCACTCAGATTTCCAAGCAATGATCTCAGATTTTTTTTAAAAAGTTTGTTCTAGATTGTCAGCTTAGTTCTCTTAAATACTAAGTGATGACATCACAACTCATCTTGTGAAGCAAGGTATGCAAAAGAAACTCTAGGAAATCTTAGTAATTGCTTAGAAAAAACTAACATGACTCTGGAAATTTGGGAACAGGAGGCACCAGTCTCTTGAACTACTTCAGTTACATATAGGAACTAGAGTCCAAACACATTAAAAAAGATATATGTGGAGAGAACAGAGATATCATCATAGAAGTTTCTAAACCAAGCAATTACATAAGAATCCCATCCCTTGGGGATGAAAATATAGTACAGAGGGTAAGGTGCCTTGTACACTGCCAGTCCGGATTCAATCCCCAGAACAACATATGGTCACCCATATCCACCAGGAATGATCCCTGAGCACATAACTAGGAGTAATCCCTCAGCACCTCTGGGAGTGCTCCCAAATAAAATGAAACAAAACAAGCATCTCAACTTTAGTTCCTGGGAAAATCCAATCTCTTCTCCTTCTATGTGGGGCTTTGAGTAATGGGTTTTGGAAAAACAACAGGAAAGCACTTGTGACACCAAGGTCTACCTCCACAGGACCAGCAGAAAGCAAAAACTTTCATAACTGGTAATACTAGCATCTTTTCTGAATCAATAGACATGATGTTGGACTTTGGAACCACCCCATCCTCACCATACAGCAATGTGGAAGGATAACTATTGGCATTTTGTGTCATGCTCTTAAAATCAGTAATACATAGTTGAAACTTGAAGAATATAGAATAAACTCTTAGAATCTAACAATGTCAATCCTGGTTAACTTCCTGATTTACCCCTGTGATTCCTAATTGTTTTCTTTTTAAAATTGACTTGATCATCTATGGTCCTAGGTGGCTAGAATCTCCTCTTCATTAAGTTCTTTTCAGGGAGCTGGAAGGAGAGTACAGTGGGTAGGGCATTTGCCTTGGCACGCAGCCGACCCGGGTTTGATCCTTGACATTCCGTGTGGTCCCTGAGCACCACAAGGAATAGTTCCTGAGTACAGAGTCAGGAGTAACCCCTGGGTATTGCCAAGTGTAAGAAAAAAAATCTGCATCTTCTTCAAACAGAGCTCCCTGCTGAATTCCCTATTAACTATTATAGATTTGGCCAGAATATGAACTGTTCTGGTTATAATAACTGAATGTAAATATTTGTACCTGCCTGGGTGATCTCCTACAGCAAGTGGAAGTTTATGGTTCTATTAATCTGTAGGTCTGGATTCTGTATAAATACTGGATATGAAATAACATTTAGCAGGTGGCACGTAAAGAATGACCCCCAGTGGCTGTTATCAATTGCTGCATGTCTTTGCAAATTAGGCATGGGATGGTACAAAACAAATGATAGATTAGCATATTGAAGTTGCATAGCAATAGATGTTATTACTTGGCTTCCGGGAACATTTTTTCATCAGGAAAAATAGACATTAGAAGTAAGTGCCAATAAACACATTGTGTCAGATTATTAGCTTCCAGAAACATGAAAACAGATCACTTAGACAAAGGATAACATTTATGTTTGTGAATTATTTCCATTTCGTGGCCAGTATATATCAACAGGTTGTTATTTTAGATTTGCTATCTTCACAGAATAAAGTTTCTCTAATTTTCAGATAATTTTCAAAGGGTAACCCAATTTCAATATCTTGCATTTCATTTTTTAATTTTAAAAGAACTGCAGATACAAAATAAACTAAAAATGTATACTATATAGCCCGGCAAGCTACCGAGAGTATTCGATATGCCAGACACAGTAACAACTACAAATAAAAGGGCTCTAAAAATTGCAGAAATACTAGAGATGTCCCATGTACTTTCTCCCTATGGTGGTAATCATATCTTAACTATAATACAAGATAACAGATAAGAAACTGATATAGCTAATGATCACATACCCAATTTTATCATATGTGTAGATTCATATAACTACCACCACATCAGGAAGGAAAACTTTTCCATATTTATTAAAAAATCTTACTCGGGTTAAACTTTTATATATTTTTTGGGTCACACCTGGTGATGCTCAGGGGTTGCTCCTGACTCTGCACTCAGGAATTACTGCTGGTGGCTCTGGGGGGACCATATGGGATGCTGGGAATCAAACTCGGGTCGGCCACTTGCAAGGCAAATGCCCTTCCCATGTGTTATTGTTCCAGCCTCTAAACTTTCATATTCTTATCTACCAATAGCCTCTTCTTAAAATCTCCGGCAATCCCTAATATGCAATTCATCTCTTATTTTATTATTTTGAGATTATTGTCTAAATTAACTCATTTAGATTGTGGTCTTTAGAGATTGACTTCTTGGCTTATTTTTGACATTTTTCACATAACCCCTTTTATCCATCCTTTTTATTGCTGAGTAGAATTCGATAGAGAAAATACACCAGTTTTGAGTCAAAGAGAGCGTACAATGAAAGGCACTTCATACAGCTAACATGAGTTTGATCCTCAGCACCCTAAATGTTCCCTTGAGCCACAGTAAGAGTGATTCGAAGCACAAATCCAGGAGGAAGTCCTAAGTACTGTCAGGTGTGGAGATGTGGCCCTAACACACACACACACGATATACATATCATATACATGTACATGTATATGTATACGATATGAGATCTATAGATAGATAGATAGATAGATAGGTTACTCACTTTTGCATTGAAGAACATGGTTATTTGCAGCTTTTTTCTATTAAGAATAAATCTGAATCAATATTGGTGTATAGATATTTGTATAAACAGGTTTTCATTATTCTGAGACAAATACTCAGTAATTATTGCCAAATAATATATGGTATACATATTTTCAGTTTTTAAAATAAATTGCTAAAATACCTTCCAAAGTGACTGTACAATTTCACATCTTCACCAAGACTCTCTGAGAGAACTATTTCCTCTGAACCTTTTTCAGCATTTGTTAATGCCACTGCCTGACGACATTAAGTTTCTTTTATTGGTGTGGAATTGTTCAATGTTTCAATAACAAGGTAGGTGCATTTGATTTTTGTTATCAATATAGGTTTACAACAAAACTATTTGAATTAAAATGACTGCATAGTGAACTGAACAATACTCATAAGGTTGGGTAGTTCATGTTCTTATTTTATTTATCAACTAAGCTAAATTTTATGAGACAGAGGTCCAAGGATACTCACTTGATCACTTGATATCCCGTTACTCATCGATTTGCTCGAGTGGGCACCAGTAATGTCTCCATTCATCCCTATTGCATGCTAGTGTAGCCCAATGGCATCTGCTTGTTCTAGGAACATGAAGAGCCTCAAAGCAATTGGTCAGGATCTTGACGAAGAAGTCTGACCATCTGGTAGGTGGGTGGCCATGCAATCTTTTGACGTCCTGTGGAATCCAGTCGGTAACAGCTCTAGTCCAGTGGTCGTCTCTAAATCTCATTATGTGTCCAGCCCATCTGATTTTCGATGCCTTGGAAAATGAGACAGCGTCCCTGATTCTTGAGCGTTGACGGAGGTCGGAACTCTGGATTCTTTCTCTCATTTAAGTGAAGCGTGATACTCCAAGCATAGCTCTTTTGATTCCTCTTTGAGAGACCCAAATAGCATTCTCATCCTGTTTTTGTAGGGCCCAAGTCTCTGTGGCATATGTTAATGCAGGAAGAACAGTGGAATCAAAGAGATGTGCTGGGAGCTGGAGGTTCTTCGATGCTCTTGAAGGCGTTCCAAGCTGTTCTCTTCCTCTTGCACAACCCAGGTGCCAGATCATTCATAATGTTGACTTCTTGACCTAGGTACACATAACTCTTGCATTCAGAGATGGTCGTTCCATTGAGAGTGAATGGAAGGTCAGGAACAAGACTGTTTCTCATGAACATTGTCTTTGTGAGATTCAGTTGTAATCCAGCCTTTCTACACTCACAGTCGAAGTTGGTCAGCATTTGTGCTGCTTGGTTGATGTTTGGTGTTATTAGAACGATGTCATCAGCAAAGCAGAGGTGGTGTAGTTGCTGACCATCTATCTTCACTCCCATTCCTTCCCATTCCAGTCATCGCATGACGTTCTTGATGGTGGCACTGAAGAGTTTCGGTAAAATGGTATCACCCTGCGAACCCCTCTCTTGACATGCATGATCACTTCTTTGTAGAATGGTGAGATCCTGGTAGTGAATCCACAATACAGCTCATGGAGGATGCTGATGTATTGAGTTTGAATGCCCTGATTGGCTAGGGCTTTGATGACCGCTTCTGTCTCAACAGAATCAAAGGCCTTCTTTAAATCAATAAACGTTAGACAGAGTGGCATCTTGAACTCCCGAGGAACCTCAATGAGCTTGGTTATCATGTGGATATGGTTGATGGTGATAAATACATTAAATAAAATGAATCATACCTATCAACTGGCCCCCTGGTGCTGTGTAATCCCATAAACGGCCAAGACTCAGAGACTATAAAACCCAGCTCCCGGAAGAGAACAGCGCAGAGTTGCCTGCCTCCATGCCTGGCTGTCCTCGCTAGGGACCCTTGGAGGGGAGCGGGCTGAGTTTCCCTCCCTGCCCCAACCAGGGCTCCGGCAGCCAAAGACCTCCAGAATCAGACACCACCATGCTGAAACCACTCTCCACATGCATGAAGGTACTGGCAGAGGAACAAAGGCATGCGGGTCCCGGGGCTGAGATCTCCAAGCCTGCTCGGATCGGGGCTGAGCATCCTCCACCCAGATCCTCCATATTCCAGTAGGCAGGGGTCGCACCCACCAACTGGCCCTCTGGCGCCGTGTAATCCCATCAACGGCCAAGACCCAGACCTTTGATTCTGTTGAGACATCTTATTATCTCACTCCTACTTTGGACAAACTGGCAGGCTACCGAATGTAACCTGCCCACATGGCAGAGTCTGGCAAACTCCCCGTGGCGTACCCAATATGCCAAATACCAGTAAAAATGATGGGTCTCATTCTCCTAACCCTGAAAGAGCCTTGAATATGGCACTTTTTAAAAAGTCTCAGGGCTAAGACGAAGGAGACATTACTGGGGCCTGCTCAAGGCAATTGACAGGATGGTTGTGATCGTGAAAATGCATCTCATTCCCAAGGATAATATGCACTTTAAATATATAGCAATTTTTTTAACACATTGGTTAGTTACTAGAATCAACATTTTTCTGAAAAATTAGAAAAGTTTTCAACTACTAAATTCTGTTCAGTAGGAGATGATTATACTAAAACATGCTTCTGGTGACAATTTAGAAATCAAGTATGCAGTTCTCTTTTGTGTTTGTTTATTGTGTAAATTAACATTTGATTAATTCAGTTCAATCTCTCCCAATTCTTTTGATGACACTATAGAAGGGAGTATTCAATCTATCCGTATTGAGATCTAGTTATGCATATACACCTTCTGGTTTCCAGTTCTTATGTATCTCATCATTGTTCCACTTTCTGGATTGGATGTTGGGAGGTACTTTAGCTGGATCCTAACTCTGTCAAACTCCCAGTGGTGCTTTGTGGGGCAGTTGTTTGTCTGGTAGTAGAAATGGGGAAATACTTCTTAAATGTATTTTTCTATCACATCAAATACCTGAAAACTAGTGCACCGACTTTAATTTATTTTACTCAGGAGTTTCCTTCAAATAAATACAAAGGGGCCAACTCACATGCCTGGAGCGCTATGTTAGTTTTTAAGCATTTTGATGAAATGAAAGAGTGTCCTGGGTAACATTAGTGTAATACAACCAGCCAGTTTAAATAGAGCATATTTACAGTGCCACTATGACAGAGAGAAAAAAAGGAAAAAGAAGGTAGAGGAAAGGAATACAGACCTCAATCACTTAAAACTATTGCCCCTATAAAAAGTGTGCAATTAAAGGATTTCAGAAACATAAATGTTGGGCTGGAAGGACGCTTTGCACATGTAAAACTCAGGTTCAACTCCCAGCAACTCATATCCCCCAGTCCTCAGTCAGTCCAGGAGTGACCCTTTAGCATAGGACCTGGGCTACCCCCCTGGTCTACCGTGTGAGCCCTCCCACAAAATAAAGTGATAAGGACCACATTTCTATCTCCCCTTTGCAAAGAGGGAGAAATAAGTCACAAAGAGGGGTTAAGAAAAACAGTTGAAAGCAAATCTCCCCTATGTTTTCCCTAAATTGTCATATGTTCACTTTTGGATTATTCAAAAAGCCTCATCTTTTGACAAGAAACACACAGAACATTGCTTTTTTACGGAAACCAGATTGGTGCAAGTATTATTACAGAGACCAATCCTGGAAGATGTTTCCTTCTGCCTGTCAGCCTGATATGGATAGCAAACAGAGTTTTTAAAAAATCCTTGAATTTGAGAAGCTTTCAGCTCATTGATGCATCCAGTAAATATTAATGACTAACAACAGAAATATTTTGCCTCCTAGTCAGTTTGAACAGTTGTCTCCCTTTTGCAGCATAGGGCAGGAAGTTCTCTGCAGAACTATCACGAGTCTCAAATCTCAGGTCCACAGTTGCATGTGGCATGTGTTTTTTGCCCAACTTTTATCAAAGAACAAAGTTCAAAGGACATCAGAATCTACAATTCAAACAGTCTCAGAGGAAGACAAAACAGGACCAGTTGAAATGAGTGAGAACAATGGGGGAAAATTCCAGGGAATAATGCTTAGTATTTTTCTGAAGACACCTTGTGAAATAATGTGAGAATTATCATAATTCATTTCCATATCTATTCTCTCAGGAAATATCAAAACTTTGTTTTGTTTGAAAGACTTGAAGCTACTAGCTTTTGTTAATAATCCTTAAGCATTTCTCTTGACTCTTACAGAAATATAGGGTAAGTAAATTTATTCTCCAGATTTATTTGTTCATCACTTCTCGGCCTTTTGGCTAAGATCAAGTGCAGATCTATTTGTTCATCTCATTCTGAATCCTATATTATATTAACCTTATATTACATGCAACTGACTTGACATTATTCTAATGACTTAATAATAGTAATACAGGCAGTTTCTAAATACTGGTAATCACATTCTTTCTAGAGAAAAATGCTAGTCACATCATAATTCCTCAGGAGGGCTTCAAAATACTATTCTTTTTTATAAAAGCTTTTTTTATTGTATCATCATGAGACACACAGTTCGATTAGGTGTGGTTTTAGCCAATCAGAGGTAACAGCTCTAGTCACCATTTGCCTTTCTGGTCTCCCACACTTGAAGCACAGAACTCACCTCAGTTCTTATCTATAAACTCTACTTCTAATTCTTTCGAAGTTTTTATTGAAATGTTTTAAAAATATTTTCAAGGGCATGATACTGGAGAAGTAGATTTAAATAATAATAAAGTTATAAAGGGAATGATACTTTTCACATTGTGCCAAAATTAAATGTCCCCTTATCTTTCTACTTGTTTTCACCTTGATTGGCTCTTCTGCTTACTATCAATATTTTTATTAACTTGTATCTCCAATTTATCATCTTGGGCTAGATTTTATAGCCCACACCTCTCCCTTGTCCTTCTAACCTGACAGGTAAAAGTCCAATTCTGATCAATTTATTTACCTTCCCCATCTGGACGTATACTTGCACCCTTGAGCATAAACCAAGGGATTCTGAGCAATACTTTCTAATCTGTGGCTATATCAGAGAACCCAAAGAAACTTTTTTTTCAATTGAGTCACTGTGAACATTCAGAGAACTTTAAACAAAAACAAATAAAAAATGCCTTTCCTAAACTTAAATATATTAGCAATTCTATTGGAATATGGAAATAATCATTTAAAACATTTTCCACATGATTGTGATTCTCCTTGTAAGATAGGGTTGAGAATCTGAAATTGCATATTTCCAGCTGTCAGTCTTAGCCAGATTCTCATCGTTTTCTCCACCTTTTTCCTAGTTTTAGTTGTTGACTTTCAACTTTACATTTGTCATAAAAATGAAAACATAACCAATAACAGGGAAGAAATTTCAGTTAAGAATCCAGGTTTAATGGCCTATTTTCTTATATCAATTTTCATCCCTAATCTTGACCCTTCAAATTACAACGCCAAGGCGAAAATTGCAGTCATAAGCTAATGACCCCCCCCCTTTGTTCTAACTCCTATCTCCACCAACCTTTCAGAGCCCTTATTCGACCTATTTTCCATTCTTCTAAATCCACCATCCCTGTTTATTGTCAAATTATTTCCTGTAAATAACTAAGCATGGTCAAGTTGTTTCCACCTTTTATATGCTGTCTTATCTGTGTCCATTGTCCACCATTCAGAGAAGTATATTGAACAGCAGTTGCATATAAATGTTATAAAGTGATAAAATAAAAATACTTTCAGTTGATTACCTTTCATTCATTTCTCAAACTACTGTAAACCTGACTTCCATCCCTCAGTTTGCATATTCTTTGTGAGTCAAAACTTTTCAATTTTTTATTAAATTCCAAAAAATGGTTTCTATTCTTCTTGACCTTGCTCTAGCATTACTTGGTGTTCTTAATCTCTCCTTTCTCAGGGCTTCTTGACACATTTCCTTAATGGACTCTTCTGTTCTGGTCCTTGGGTCTTTTCATTTTGTTTTTAAATGCACTTTCTTTTGTAGGTTAATTAAGCCCTAGGGCTCTAATTATTGCTTACACGATGATGACTCCCAAGTTACCTAATGCATCCCACAATTCTCCTAAAGTCTAAAAAGCACTACTTGTAGTCCTCAAAAGAAACTCTGACTCTTAGTTAAAGTGATTCTGTTACTAATCTTATTAAATGACTGCCCACTATGTAGCTGAAATAGCCAAATAAAATTGAATATCCTTAGAATTTAATCCTGTGCTTTGCTTTGGTTTTTGCCCTTATTATAGAGAGAGTATCATGGTAGACTTATAGTCTGAACCCCATCTAATTGGTTTTTTTATTCTTTCCATTTTGTTTCTCTCTTTTCCTTATTTTTAACATATTCATAAAGATTTTATTGGAAAGTAACAGAATGGGATCAGAGAGATAGTTAATGCATATGTCTTGCATGTAACTGACCCCTGTCTGATCTCTGGCACACATATGGTTCACTGAGCATCATAAAATGTATGCCTGGAGGCTCCTAAGCAATTCTGGAATAGCCCCAGGTAATACCCTACCCCACAGGGAGAGACACCACAGCCATGGACCCTTGCATTGAATTTCCCTGACTGTTTGGTCAAGAATAGCAGGTGGGGACTCCAGGCTCCCTGAGGATCAATTGAGACTCCAATATGCTACTCACAAAGGAAGGAAGGAAGGAAGGAAGGAAGGAAGGAAGGAAGGAAGGAAGGAAGGAAGGAAGGAGAGGGAGGAAGGAAGGAAGGGAGGAAGGGAAGGCGGGAGGAGAGAGGGAGGGAGGAAGAGAGAGAAAGGGAGGGAGAGAAGGAAAAGGAAAGAAAGAAAGAAAGAAAGAAAGAAAGAAAGAAAGAAAGAAAGAGAAAGAAAGAAAGAAAGAAGAGAAAAAACAAAGAAAGTTGAACGATACACAGAAAACTTGAAGTAACAGTAAGTAGGCTTTGTTTGATTTCCTAAAAGGGTAACCGGGTCAAGAATCTGATAGAGATAGATAAATATGAAGAGAAAAGAGGGAATTGTTAAGTGACCAATCTGCAAATTGAAGAGTTAGTAGTGACCAAGGTAGTCATTAGATAAATGAAATTTTTTTTCACTCTACACATATACATTTTTTTCACTCTACACACATATTATTCGTCGATTGCCCCGAGCAGGCCCCAGTAATGTCTTCTTTGTCCTAGCCCTGAGATTTTTTTAAAAAGTGCCATATTCAAGGCTCTTTCAGAGTTAGGAGAATGAGACCCTTCATTGTTACTGGTATTTGGCATATTGGGTACGCCACGGGGAGTTTGCCAGATTCTGCTGTGTGGGCAGGTTACATTCGGTAGCCTGCCAGTTTGTCCAAAGTAGGAATGAGATGATAAGATGTTGTGTGGCCGCGAATACGGCCGCGCACTTCTGAGAGCTGAGTGTGATAATCTCTGGATCCTGGCTGTTGTTGGGGTTACACGGCAGTTGGTGGGTGTAACTGTCTAGCTACTGGCAGGTCCAGTCCCAAACCGTGCAGGCTTGGAGATCTCAGCCCCGGGTCCCACATACCTGGGTTCCTCTGCCAGTTCTTTTATGTGTGAGGCTCATCCAAATGTGTGGAGAGTGGTCCCAGCATGGCCTTGGCTGGGGCCTGGAGGTCTTCAGTTGTTGGGCCCTGGTGAGGACAGTCAGGCACAGGGTAGGAGACTCTGCCTTGTTCTCTCCCGAGAACAAGGCAGAGTCTCCTACACACATATTATATATATATATATATATATATATATATATATATATATATTACTCTACACATATATATTTAATTCCTTTCTTCACTAAAGCATCTCTAGATAGAATTTTTAAAACATTTCATCACAAGCCTCAAAAGGAAGTTGATAATGAAGTCTATGGAGAGTGGTCTTGGAAGTGATTAAGTTCATGCTTAGGGTATGACAACCAGGAGGAAACTGGACCCTTTCTTACTATAACACTGTAGCACTGTTCTCCCCTTGGTCATCGATTTGCTCGAGCAAGCCCAGCACCGTCTCCATTGTGAGACCCGTTGTTACTGTGTTTGGCATATTGAATACATCATGGGTAGCTTGCCAGGCTTTGCTGTGCAGGCGAGATACTCTCAGTAGTTTGCCAAGCTCTCTGAGAGGGGTGGAGGAATCAAACCTGGGTCGGCCACCTGCAAGGGAAACGCCCTACCCGCTGTGCTATCGCTCCAGCCCTTAGAAGCCTACATTGTTCTTTAAAATATAGTTTTATATTCCTTATGTGGACATATTTTTAGAGAGGCTCTGGTGAGCATTTGCCTTTTAGAAATGTTTGAGTGAAACAATGAAAGGGATCAAATTCTTCATTTAAAAAATTTTTTATAGTACAGTGGGTGGGACATCTAGCTTGCACTCGGCAGACCTGAGTTTGATCCCTGGCATCCCATATAGTCTTGGTGTAATTCCCGAGTGCAGATCCAGGAGTAAACTGAGCATCACTGGGTGTAAGCAAATAAATAAACAAATTTTTAAAAATTATTTATTTTAGGAACCATGATTTACAATACTGTCAATGATGAGGTTTCATGCAAATAACCTTGACATGGGCTGGAGCAATAGCACAGTGGTTTAGGGTGTTTGTCTTGCACACCGCTGACCCGGGTTTGATTCCTCCATCCCTCTCGGATAGCCCGGCAAGCTACTGAGAGTATCCCCGCCCATATGGCAGAGCCTGGCAAGCTCCCCGTGGGATATTTGATATGCCAAAAACAGTAACAACAAGTCTCACAATGGCGACGTTACTGGTCCCCACTTGAGCAAATCGATGAACAATGGGAGAACAGTGCTACTGTGCTACATTAAGTTTCAGCAAAGTCTAGAACCTTAGCTCTGTAGGGAAGTTAAGAAGGTGCGTGCAGGATTGCACAGTGCTGGTGTGGTTCTGCAGTTTTTTATAATACTTTTACTTTCCCTTTTGATTCCCAGCCCTGGAGCCCAAATTCTGTCAATGTTGAGTGCCCATCAATCTCACTATCTAAATTTTACTTTTTATATTTAGATTTTGATTTCAAATGTCCCCTCTTTTGTGAAAAATTGCCACCGTACACGAAATATCACCTACTGCAAAATCCCAGTTACCAAAGTGAAAAGATGTGGAATTACTGGGTCACTGATTTTGTAGACAAAAAGATTTTAAAAGTTTTGAATTTACATTGCTTCTTACAGGTTATGACAGAGCCAACTACATAAAACATCAAAACCTCTTATTTCTACTTGAAAAACTACCTTTGGTTCTTAGCTAGTACTCACCTACTACTAATAAATTTCCTTATTTTTGTTTTACTGTGATTTGATCTTATTTCTTTCAAAAGTTTCATCTAAGGAAATTTACATTGAAAAATTTTTATTTATGTTCAGACTTCAAAACATGGATCTTTAGTGTACTGTCTGACAAATTTCACGAGTGTTTATACCCAAGTAACCAACACTACCATCACCTCGATATGTTCTTCTGCCTCATCCCTTTCTGTGTTCCCCATTTCCTTATTTCAAAGCACTCATAATTTGGATCCTTAACCATAGATAAGCATTTTAAAAATGCAGTGACACAGATGCATTTATTTTTCTGCTTTGGCTTCTGTTTTCAGAATACTGTTTTTAAGATTAATCTACTTTGTGTATGTATCAGTTCCTTTTTATTGTTGAACAATTCTTTGCTCTGTTAATAGATCACTGTTTGCATATTCGTTTTTTATTTGAATTGTATTTTTATTGTGACTCAATGTACGAATATGTGTGTGTAAATCTTTAATAGCCATGTTTTCATTACTTTAAGGGATATAATTCCAAACAAAATTGCTGTCTCATAAATAATCATATACCTATGCTGTTTAATTTCATAAAAACAAATATCTCTAATAGTAATACTATTTTATATTCCTGCAACACTTTATGAGAATTACCAGTTGCAGTTGTACACTTCAATAATTGGAATTTGTGATCAATTTTAGTTTATAAAATTCAGTGGGATGCCCTGGTTGCTTGCTGTGATTTTAATTTACATGTCCACAATGGCTAATGAATGATGCTTTGTGTTTTTCACATGGTTAGTGACCACTTATACATCTTCATTTTTTGTAAATGGATCTAGTCAAATATTTTTCCTATTTTTAACTAACTTCTTGCTTTTTGTCCTTAATTCTAAAAATTCTTAATACATTATTAGCACAGATTCTTTGCAGCATATTTATTGTGAACACTTTCTCCCCATCTATGCTTTGCCTTTTCATTTTCTTAATATCTTTTTTTAATTTATTTTTATTGAGGTCATGTTGGTTTACAAGAGTATAAAATTTTTATTTGTTTTAAAAGTCTATGGAGTCACCCCACCGAGCCTATCATCATCAGGCCAATATTCCACCACGAGTGTCAACCCTTTCAGTCACGCACCCTTATTTAGTACCCTCATTTCTGTGCTGAAGATCTAAGGGTTTATGTTCAGTGGGCCACGTCTTGTCCCTTGTTTTGTTTCTGTGTGCACCACAGAGGAGTGAGAACATCTGGTATTCATCCTTTTCCTTCTGACTTGTTTCACTTAGCATTAAATCCTCCCATTTCATCTACTTTGTAGTAAAAGGCAAGATTTTATCTTTTCCAATAGCTGACTGACATTCTGTTGTGTTTATACCACATCCTTAACCATTCACATCACACTGGGCATTCTGGTTGTCTCCATAGTATGACAATCAATATCTTTTGATAAACAAATGTTTTAAATTTTGATGGAAGTCTAGTCTATCAAGTCTTTCTAACCTTACAAGTATTTTATTTTTTGGTTCCAACGCTATGTTCCAAGTAATATGTCAAAGTCAATGTAACAAAGATGTTCTCCAGATAGAAAAGATCTTTGTATTTTCAGCTTTTATATTTAGATATGTAATTCAACTTATATTTAGTTTTCTGCAGTGTGGAATATAGGTCAACGTTCACTATTTTTTAAAAATGTACACTGATGAAACAATAAGATTAATGGAAAGTCTTTTCTCCCCATACTGAATCACAATAGTATATTTGTTAAAATTTTCTGACATTGTATATTTAGAATTATTATAAACTGATTAATTAGTGTATGATTGTTAAGAATTTATTCATTAATATGTAACTATTATGTTCCTTTAGTATATTTACCTACTTTTATTTATTTTTTATTTTTTATATTTATTTTTTAATAGTGAGGCACCATGAGGTACAGTTGTAGACATACACATTTTTGTGCTTGGGTTTCGATTATACAATCATCAAACACCCATCCCTCCACCAGTGCGCATTTCCCACCACCACGGATCCCAGCATCCCCTCCCCCCCCCAGCCCCCATCCCACCCTGCCTCTGTGGCAGGGCATTTCCCTCTCTCTCCTTTTGAATGCCATGGTCGGCAAAAGAGGCATTGAGTGTTATTTACCTACTTTTAAACCATTATCATACTGTCTGAAAGATCGTATCTGGAGCTGGAGTGACAGCACAGCAGGGAGGGTGTTTGCCTTGTGTGCGGCCAACCTGGGTTTGATTCCCAGGATCCCATATGGTTCCCCGAGCAGCACCAGGAGTAATTCCTGAGTGCAGAGCCAGGAGTAACTCCTGTGCATCGCTGGTGTGAACCAAAAAGCAAAAAAAATTTGTATCTTTAAATTAAATCACAAAATAAGAAAAATGTGAGTCTATTCTCATATCTGTTTGACTTATATAGTTCATTTTGCCAATAGCACAGGATCTTGATTATCATAGTTATGTAAGAAGTTTTAAAATAATACGGAAAGATTCCTTTAACATAAATCTTATTTTCAAAACTTATTTATGTTTCCTTTCTTATAATTACAAAGAAATATTTGTGGCTTACTCATGAGTTAATATATTAATGGAGATAGAATTAAATTTTTACAAAAGTTTTTAATTCATAAAAAAAGTCTTGTTGTTTAGAACCTCTTGGATTTCTTTTATGAGTGTGGTATGATTTTCCGCAAATTAGTTTATATAGTTTATATAGTTTTTTATATAAATTTACACTTCAATGTTTAAACTTTTATAGCAATTTTAAATGGTGTTATATTTTTTAATTTGGTGTCACATGTACATTACTAGATTAATGACATATATGAATTGTTTATGCTTATCATACTATCCTATTTAATTCATTTATTTGTTTCAGAAGGATTTTTTTAAATTAATTAATTTATTTTTTAATAGTGAAACACCATGAGGTACAGTTGTAGACTTACAAGTTGTTGTGCTTGGGTTTCAGTTATACAATGATAGAGTACCCATCTCACCACCAGTGCCCATTCTCCACCCCCACCCATCCCAGTATCCCTCCCACCCTTCCCATCCCCCATCCCACCCTGCCTCTGTGGCAGAGCACTCCATTTTGTTCTATCTCTCCTTTTGGGTGCTGTGGTCTTCAGAAGAGACATTGGGTGGCAATCATGTTCTGTTTATAGACTACTTTCAGCATGCATCTCCCATCCTGGGCAGATCTTCCCAGTACCCTTTATTTGGTGCTCCCTTCTCTATCTGAGCTGCCTTTGCCCCTACAGTGTGCGGTTGGCTTCTAAGCCATAGAGAGAACAACCTGGTATTTATTACAGCTGCTCTTGTGTGTTCACGGTCACGGTCACGGTCCTCCCGTTGTTTTGCTCGAGAAGGCCCAGTATTGTCTCCATCATGAGACCTGTTGTTACTGTGTTTGGCATATCAAATATGTCACTGGTAGCTTGCCAGGCTCTGCCGTGCAGGCGAGATACTCTCAGTAGCTTGCCAGGCTCTCCAAGAGGGATGGAGGAATCGAACTCGGGTCGGCCACATTGGCCGCTTGTAAGGCAAACGCCCTATCGCTGTGCTATCGCTCCAGTCTCTTATTTTGTTACTTTATGTTATCCAGATGAATGTAATCTTTCTATGTCTGTCCCTCTCTTTCTGACTCATTTCACTTAGCATGTTCTTTTCCATGTAGTACCACCTGTATGTAAATTTCATGACTTCATTTTTTTTCTAACTGCTACATAGTACTCCATTGTGTAGATGTACCAAAGTTTCTTTAACCAGTCATCTGTTCTCAGGCACTCAGGTTTTTTCCATATTCTAGCTATTGTAAAGAGTGCTGCAATGAACAAACAAGTGCAGATGTCACTTCAACTATGCTTTTTTGCCTCTCCAGGGTATATTCCCAGGAGTGGTATTGCTGGGCCAAATGGGAGCTCAATTTCTAATTTTTTGAGAATCATCCATACTGTTTT
This sequence comes from Sorex fumeus, assembly GCF_029834395.1. Classification (NCBI taxonomy): domain Eukaryota; kingdom Metazoa; phylum Chordata; class Mammalia; order Eulipotyphla; family Soricidae; genus Sorex; species Sorex fumeus. The sequence continues at coordinate 27,575,888 of NW_026606090.1, read as the reverse complement.
CCAAAAGGGTTGAACCAGTCCTGTATAGGTCTATAAGTCCTTTATCTCCTATTTCTTCATTCAAAGTCAATGTTTCCTTGCTGAGTTTTGTTCTTGTTGATCTATCCAGAGGTGATAAGGCTATAAGGAAGGAAAACACGTTTAAACATGATTTCTGCTCTAAGTTTTATGATCTCTTTCCTTCTGCCCGATAAAGTCTCCAACTACTGTTGTGTTGCTAGCAATGTCCTCCTTAAAATCTGCTCTCAGTTGTTTTAAGTATCTAGCTGTTCCTTCATTAGGCGCATATACATTTAAAAGTGTGATTTCTTCCTGTTGTACGTTTCCCTTGATGAAGAGAAAGTGATCTTCGCTGTCCCTTCTAATCTTTTTCAGCCTAAAATTATTGTTTTCGGATACTAGTATGGCCACCCCAGCTTTTTTGAGGGAGCTGTTTGCTTGCAGGATTGTTTTCCATCCTTTAACTTTGAATCTGTCTTTGCTCTGATTGTTCAGATGAGTTTCTTGTAAAGGTAAATGTGTAATCACACAAAAAATAAAACGGGCCGGCGGTCTTGCCGTTTCCCCACTCCAGGGAGGTCGAAGGCGATGGTCAGGTGAAGGAAGGAAACGAGGCCAAGCTAGTTGGTCTTAGTAGCTGTTTATTACATGGAAGAGATGTATGTCATGGAGGCCTCAGGAATCCTCGAGCACGTGCGCCTTTGTTCTCTCTGCTTCTGTCCTCAGCCCCATCTTCCCAGGTTCTCTGGTGCACGTGTCCCCCCAGAGAGCCCTGAAATCTCCCTTATATAGATCATAGTACCTCTAAAGGGCGCAATATAATGATGTCATCAAAAGGAGTTACAGAAAGAACATTGAGGCGGCAAACATACATTGTTTCCTTACATCCGCAGGCCAGTAATCCTGGCCTCACCTTTTCACAAACTACAAGCACTTAGATTAGCACAACAAAGACCAGTCTGCTAGAGCTTGGAATCTACATCTCCAAAAAGCAGTCTCATCCAAGCTAGTCAGGACACACAGAAAACTGCTTCTAGGACGTGTTTCTCCTCTCCTTGCCCAACCAACATATAAGCATACATAATATTAATCATTTTGTATGGACACAGTAAGAAATACTTTGGGCTTATAGAATTGCTCTCCTAGGGCCATCTCGATCTCAGACTGCAGTGCTCAGGCCAGATATCTTTCCTATTCCTAGCAGCAGGGCCCTAGTCTCATTGTTACTATTGGATCATGACATAATGCCTATGATCAACCTCTTAACTTATAGTTAAGAATCGTGGCACCTTGGCCTGGCCCATCGCGATGCCAGGGTAGTACATAACTTACCGGCTTGCCCTGGTTCCATCCAGTCCCACGTCGGGACCCTGCCCTTGGGGTGCTAGGAAGTAAGGGCAACTGAGGCTTAAGTTGAGAAGGCAGATGCCCAGGAGTGAATAATATTCAAAGCCAATCAATTCCTAAGTTATAAAGCATAATATTAATTAATTGTCTTCCTGTATCCATACAAAAGGACATTGCATTAAAGTAAACTGCTCAAAGACATAAGGAGAGGAGAAAGGCAATATTGACTTACAGTACAGCTTCAGTGTCTAAGAAGGATGAGACCTTACAAATTGGTTGGGGAAGAGAGCATAGAAGAGGTTACAGACAGACAAAGTAATGGGAGTGACTCGGGAGCACTGTGATGGGCACAATCTGATAAACCTAAGCTCCGTGTACTCCAACAGGTAAAGGTAAAGGCCCTCCCGTTGATCATCAATTTGCTCGAGTGGGCCCAGTAACGTTTCTTGTAGACAGCAGAATGTTGGTTTCAATTTCTGGATCCATTTTGCCACTCTGTGTCTCTTGGTAGGTGCATTTAGACCATTGACATTAAGGGAGATTATTGTCGTGGGGTTTTGTGCTATCTTTCTGTAGTAATTGGTCGTGTTTATACGTGTTTTCCTTCCTATCTTAAGGAGCCCCTTTAGTTCTTCTTTTAGATTTGGTTTTGAGTCTGTGAAGTTCCTGAACTGTTGTTTATCTACAAAGTGGTGTATCATACCATGGAATTTGAGTGAGACTTTAGCTGGATAGAGTATTCTTCATGAGGCGTTCATTTCATTGAGTTTTTTCACTATATCCCACCACTGCCTTCGGGCTTGGAGGGTTTCCTCTGATAGGTCTGCTGTGAATCTAAGGGGTGCTCCTTTGTATGTAATTTCCTTCTTTGACCTTGCTGCTTGTAATATTGTGTCTCTGTCCACAGCATCCATCGTTCTGACTATGATATGCCTTGGAGTGTTTTTTCTGGGGTCTCTTTTAGCTGGTACACTTCTGGCTCCTTGGATCTGGATGTCTGTCTTCCTTAACTCTGGGAACTTTTCAGCAATGATTTCTTTGACTGTAGCCTTTTTCATTGGGGTTGTCTCCCTATCCTTCTGGTACTCCAATGATTCTAATGTTGTTCCTCTTGGTGTCATCCCCTAGGTCTCTGATTCTCCTTAGAGCCATTTTGAGGTCTTTTTCTATTGCTTGTTGTTCCCTATGGGATTTCTGCTGCTCATCTTCAAGCTCGCTGATCCTCTCTTCAGCTGCATTTATCCTATTGCTAAGGGCCCTTACTGACTTTTTAACTTTATCTACTGAGTCCTTTATTTGTGACACTTCTTTTTGCAGCTTTTTAATTTCTGCTTTCATTTCTTCCTGTATTTTCTCGACCATCTATTCTATTTTTTCTTTCATTTCTTCTTTTATTTTTCTGGATATCTCTTTCATTGATTCCTAAGTAGATCCTTGCACATCCTCTGCATTTTGTCCCGGAATTCTTTATCAAAGAGAGTGTAATTGTGGACAACCTCAGTTGAGGATTCAGGATTCTTTTCTTCGTATTCTCCTTGTAGTGGAAATTTGCGCTGTTTCTTCATGTTGTTTTGGTTATCTAAAGGTAGAACCCTGTACTGTTCCCTCTTATCGTGGGAAAGGATTTTAGATAAGGTTGGTCGCTGGTAGTCACCCTTCTCCCTTTCTAGAGTCCGACCTTATTCTCAATCAGGCATTATTCTTTGTTTTATAACGGACATTGAATGAAGCTTTGGAGGAGGTGCTCTTTAATATTGAGCTTGTACCACCTATTTCATACTGGTCTTTTGTTAGAGATGGAGTAGGCGAGTGGACTCGTGTTGTATTGTAGTAGAGGTGGTCAGAAATTTTTGGTCGGTATTAGGTGACAAAGGGTGGGATGGGAGTCCTGAGTGCTCAGATTGGGAAATATAAGTGCGGCTGCGCCTGGAGAAGGCCACGTCCACTTCTAGAAGGCCATGCCCCCTACGTAGTGGCCACGCCCCCGTCCCATCCCAAGGTCACTCCCACCCAGTATCCTGGAATGGAGGGGTCGGTGAGGTGATGGGTCGTCCTGTGGCGAAGCTGCGGCCGGTGTCCCCGCTGAACAGTGTCCGGTTCCTCAGAAGGATTTTTGATTTTTTTGTAGATTCTTCTAGATTCATTATATAAACATTTCCGTGTAGATACAAATTTTCTACATGCAATTTCAAATGTGGATATTCTTATTCCATTCTTTCTTATTCCATTCCATTATATTTGTGCCTTTCTTTTTCTTTTCTTGATAATTTCATCGGATAAAGTATTGACAGTGTTGAATAAGAGTGGTGAGAGTTGATATCTTGCCCCATTCAATCTTTTATCAACTTAAACTCAATAAGAGTTCTATCTAGTATTTTTAAGTTTACATTTTGTACAAATTCTTCTGATCTTTCCCTCAGAGTATAGATGCAAAAATCCCTAGCAAAAGTTATTTGGAAATAGATGAGAGTTATATAAAAATTTATGCATTATGACTATGTGACATTGATTCTGGGATATAAGTCTGGTATTATATTTATTTATTTTCTATTTGTTTGTTTTGGGAACATACCTAGTAGTACTCAGGGTTTACTCCTGGCTCAGGTTTCACTCCTAGAGGTGCTTGGGGACCATAGAGGGTATCAGGGCTTGAATCATGATTGGCCATGTGCAAGGCGAGCACCCTATTCATTAAACACTCTTTCCAGGCCCCTGGTTTTATATTTAAAAATAAAAGTAAACTAGTATATTACTAGATTGAAGGGAAAATTATGATTATATAAGTGTAAAGCAAAAAAGTTAATGAAATTCAGCAAATATTTATGATAAAACTCATGATAAAAATCACAGAAAAATAGTAAATGAGGTAACATTCAACTTAAAACATTCAACTTCTAACTTAAACAATAAAATTAAACATTCAACTGTGTAGATGAATACAATATTTATATACAAGGCATCTGCAACTAATTTTAATCTAGTAATATACTAGTTTACTTTCATTTTTAAATACTAGATAGAACTCTTATTGAAATAAGAGCTAGAATGTCTGAGGGAGAGGCATAATTTTAAAATTATACATTTAATGTTCCTTTTTATGGGCATGGGGATTTAGGTCACATACAATTTCTTTGTTTGGATGGTCCACAGAACCAGGAATAAATCCTCGTTCTGTGCTCAGGGATCACTCTTGGAAGTACTCCAAACCTTCATCACTGCCCTCTAAGTCCTCCTGTGTCTGGTAATTGTTGTTCTGAAGTCTACAAAATAATAATTTGGCCACTTTTGCTTTCTTCCGATTATCCTCATGATATATTATCTTTTAAAATTTAAATTTCCCTATATTCTTTTATTTATTTATTTATTTTATAATTTTTTTTATTTAATTCAAAGATTTAATCCTATCTTTTAAAGCCTATCTTTGAAAACTCTTGAGCTAATTCGCCAGCGTGGTTTGGCGCATGCCGCAGGCAACCGCAAGCTAACGTCCGAGCTTGCAAAGCAGTGCAGAGATGCGATCAAGGAAGACCTCAAAGAGAGAAGAGCAGAAGTACTGGTAGATGCGGCAGAAGCCGGGAAAAGTATTCGTAACGCCCGCCTGTCCTTCGCCAACTATAAGACCAAGATGACTGCCCTCCGACGTCCTGATGGATCCATCACATCCTCCAGAACGGCAATGGAGAAGATTATCCATGACTTCTACTCAAATCTCTTCGATAGCCATGTCCACTTGCCGACATACCAAATTCCACAGGATGGGTATGTCGTTCCTAACTTTCTCCCTTCCGAAATCCGACACGCCATTTCGTCAGTAAAGAAGCAAACAGCACCCGGCCCAGACAAGGTCAGACCTGAACACCTGAAGAACCTGCCGTCAGTACTCATCAATACACTGGCTCGGCTCTTCACTCGCTACCTGTCTGAATGCAAGGTTCCATCTCAATGGAAAACCAGCAGGACCGTACTACTGTTCAAGAAGGGAGACATCCATGACATTGGCAACTATCGCCCGATCTGCCTATTGTCTGTCATCTACAAGTTGTTCACTCGAGTCATCCTGAATAGGATTGGCAGAACACTAGATGAAGGACAACCATGTGAGCAAGCAGGGTTCCGCAAAGGATTCAGCACCATCGACCATATCCACACGATAACCAAACTCATTGAGGTTTCTCGGGAGTTCAAGATGCCGCTCTGCTTAACGTTCATTGATTTAAAGAAGGCCTTTGATTCTGTTGAGACGGAAGCGGTCATTGAAGCCCTAGCCAATCAGGGCATTCAAGCCCAATACATCAGGATCCTCCGTGAGCTCTATTGCGGATTCACTACCAGGATCTCACCATTCTACAAAGAAGTGATCGTTGATGTCAAGAGAGGGGTGCGGCAGGGTGATACCATTTCACCAAAACTCTTCAGTGCCACCCTCGAGAACATCATGCGACGACTGGAATGGGAAGGAATGGGAGTGAAGATAGATGGTCGGCAACTACACCACCTCCGCTTTGCTGATGACATTGTTTTAATAACACCAAACATCAGCCAAGCGGCACAAATGCTGGCCGACTTTGACCGTGAGTGTGGAAAGGTAGGACTACAGCTGAATCTTACGAAGACAATGTTTATGAGAAACAGCCTTGTTCCTGACGCCCCATTCGCTCTCAATGGAACGACCATCTCCGAATGCAACAGCTATGTGTACCTAGGTCGAGAGGTCAACATGACAAATGACCTGGCACCCGAGCTGCGCAGGAGGAAGAGAGCGGCTTGGAACGCCTTCAAGAACGTCGAAGAAATAGCTAAGAGGACGAAGAACCTCCGGCTCCGGGCACATCTCTTTGATTCCACTGTTCTTCCTGCATTAACATATGCCTCAGAGACCTGGGCCCTACGCAAACAAGATGAGAACGCCATTCAGGTCTCCCAAAGGAGAATAGAAAGAGCTATGCTTGGAATATCACGTTTCACTCAAATGAGAGAACGAATCCGGAGTTCTGACATCCATCGACGATCAAGGATCAGGGACGCTGTCTCATTTGCCAAGGTGTCGAAAATCAGATGGGCTGGTCACGTAATGAGATTTAAAGACGACCGTTGGACTAGAGCTGTTACTGATTGGATTCCACGGGATGTCAAGAGACCACGTGGCCGCCCACCTACCAGATGGTCAGACTTCTTTGTCAAGGTCATGAACGATCGGTTTGAGGCCCTCCATGTTCCCGGAGCGAAGAGATGCCATTGGGCTACACTAGCACACGACAGGGACAAATGGAGACGTTACTGGCGCCTGCTCGAGCAAATCGACGACTAACGGGAAGTTAAGTGATTAAGTGATTTATTTAATTGAAGATCAGTGTTTTTTTTTTTTTAGTTTTTTTTTATCATTTTTTTATTAGTGAAACACCATGAAGTACACTTAAAGACTTATAAATTTTTGTGCTTGGGTTTCAGTTATACAATGATCAAGTACCCATCCCTCCACCAGTGCCCATCCTCCCCCACCACGGGTCCTAGCATCCCTCCCACTCCCCATCTCCCCCCCACCCCCCCGTCCCACCCTGCCGCTGTGGCAGGGCATTCCTCCCTGTTCTCTCTCTCTTCTTTTGGGTACTATGTTTTGCCAGAGAGGCATTGAGTGGCAATCATGTTTGGTCTATAGACCACTTTTAGCATGTCTCTCCCACCCTGGGAGGGTCTTCACAACACCCTTTATTTGGTGCTCTCTTCTCTATCTGAGCTTCCTTCTCACCTAGCACATGTGGCTGTATTCTTTTATTTTAAATGAGTTTTTTTAATAGTGTATAATAGTTTTTTTAATAGTTGGGTCAAAATTTCCACTTTACAGTGACAATTACTGTCTTTTTACTGGTAAATTTATCCCACTTACAACTAATTATTAAACTGTATGTTCACAAAATGTGGGGGGCTCTCGCCACGTGTGTTTGGTTGCCATGAGCTGGTTCCCCACCGCGACAGGCCACCACCGCCAACAGACATATGAAGGAAAGAACCAGGCAGCCAAGCTGGTTGGTGATCAGTCATCGTTTATTCCATTCCCCGGGGCACTATTCCAGCCTCACTGTGGGCCCCATTCCAGTTTTCCCCTGCTCTCATTCCCATCTCCTACTTTCCCCATGCTAGTCTCCCTGCACCCAGTCTCTCAGCCTTATGTACAGACCAAACCATAAAGGGTTGGGAGTAGCAACGACACAGGTGTGTTGTACAATCAACACATATAAAGTCTTCCCCTCGGGCAAGCTTCTTCTAGGACAAATTCTCATCCAGCAAGGCAATCAACCTGAGAGTGAAATACCATCTAGGGGTGCATTTCTCCTTTCCCTAATCCATATCCATTTAAACATACTTAAATGTACTACTTAATAATATTAGTCTTTTTGTATGGACTCAGTAAGATATATTAAGTTTAAAGCGTGGTTCTCCTGGGAATGTCTTGCTATAGATCCCAGACTACAGTCCTCAGGCCAGATTAGTCTTTTCTAATCCCAGCAGGGTCCTTATCCAGTCACTTCCCTTTGGGTCATGACAGAATTCGTCCATAACCATGTTCTAAACTTGTTATAAGTTTTATGGCACCTGTCCTATGTCCCTTTTCGATGCCAGGGTAACTTGCATCCACTTGGGACCATCCAAGTCCCTTTATTGGACCCTCGTTTTGTGGCGCTAGGAACTAAGGGAAACTGAAGCTTAAGTCAAGTAAATATGACAAATGCCCAGGAGCAACTATTATTTGGAGTCAATTAACTCCCAATTTATAAAAGCATAGCATTAACTTTATTCCTGTGTCTGAACAAAAAGGACATTGGTCTAAAGTAAATTATGCAAAGGACACAAGGAAAATAAAAAAGCAATATTTCACTTCTTTTCTGTTGACCCTTCATATTACTGAGGAGTAAGTATATATATAATATATATTATGAAATTTTATTTCAGTTACTGCTTTTCAGTTCTAAAATGTCTGCTTAATTATTCTTTTATTTGCTCTCTCGGTAATTTACTTGGTTTCTTTTACATATCTCAGGCATATTCATAATTGTCATTAGAGCATTTTAACACTAGTGGCTAAAAATCTTTGTCAAATAATTCTAACATCTGCATCTTGGTGTTAGCAGTAATCCATAGTCATCTTCTATTCAGTTTGAGATCTTCCCGATTCCTTTTCTGTTGACTAATTTTCAGCTGGACTCTGGACATTTTCTTTTAATGTCAGGAGACTCTGGTTTTCATTCAAACCTTCTGTTTGAGCTGACTGACATTGTTCTTGCAGGGAAAGATGAAACACAGCTTTGTTAACTCCAGGTGGTTGTAGAATTCTGAGCTCTCTACTCCACCTCCACTGATGTACAAGTCAAAGAAATTCACAATACGACTGTGGGGGTGGGGTGGGGTAAAAGTGTTGCTACCCACAGAGTCCTCATTAACGCAGCACTGACCCAACCTCAGTTTTGCTGTCTGTAGGCGGAAGTTGTGGTTCTTCACAGTAGTTCCTTTAGAACCATATCAGTAGGAAGGGAAAGTGCATGATTACCACATATAGGCAGGGAAGTCTGTCTCCTTGCAGGTCTCCATTGGCACTTTGGGATAGGGCTTACTTACCGCTACTTCCATTCTGTGCTTGTTCCCTGGCACAACATGGCAGGGCTGTTGGTGAACTTTGTAGCAACCTCCTGAAGGGGGCACTCTGGCTTCCCCTTCAGTCTTTACTGTAGCACTGTCACTGTCCTCCCATTGTTCATCAGTTTGCTCAAGCGGGCACCAGTAACATCTCCATTGTGAGAATTATTGTTACTGTTTTTGTCACATCAAATATCTCACGGGGAGCTTGCCAGGCTCTGCCATGCGGGACGGATACTCTTGCTAGCTTGCTGGGCTATCCGAGAAGGACAAAGGAATCAAACCTGGGTCAGCCGCATGCAAGGCAAGTGCCCTACCGGCTGGGCTATCTCCAGCCAGTCTTTACAGTAATGGGTCTAGTGAAACCATACTAGGTATGTGTTGCTGTTATTGAGTGTGCTTGACTATAACTAAGTGGTTATTTTCCCTGAGATTTTAGTCCTTTTAGATTGCTGCTTCTCTGGCCTTTGGTATTTTTCTTTTTTTTTTTTCCTCTGTGGCATTTTTTATTTGATAGTTTCTTTATCTTCAAGGAATATGTAAGACCAAAAAAAAAAGGCAATAAAATTCAACCAACCATTCCTCATGTCCCCAAATCCCTAGTCAGTCTTTATTCTCCTCCATCTTTCAGAGTTACCACATTTTAAAAACATATAATGTGTAGTTATAGACTCTATTTAGTGAGAAGAATCAGAATTGTATAACTCCTGCCCAGAGGTAAAAATCTTCAACTTTGTTCTTCTCTTGCAAAACTTTTGGTTATTACTAATCCTTTAAACTTTTAAGAAAACTGTATAATCGGCTCATCAATTTCTGGAAAAATAACCTGGGACTTGATTGTGATTGCACTAAATTTATAAATGAATTTAAATACTGATTACCATTACCATTCAATTCCTCTGCCCCTCTCGGAGAGCCCGGCAAGCTACCGAGAGTATTCGATATGCCAGACACAATAACAACAAAGTCTCCAATGGAGACGTTACTGGGCCCGCTCGAGCAAATCGACGATCAACGGGAGGGCCTTTTTCTTTTCTTTCTTTTTCTACCATTCTTTGAATTTTAGTTTTTGGTCTATGATAACTAGTGTAACTTTTTAAAAAAAATTGGGGTTACTATTTTTTTCATCAATGACTTGAAACTATCACCATATGAAATAGATTTATACCTGAGTATTATTTTTTTAAATGCTATTTTAAAGTCTGATTTCAACTGAAAATTTCTGGTACATTCATTTACTCTCTCCAATTGCTAAACATATTTATTGGCTTTCATGTCATTTTAGTGGATTCCTTAGGATTTCTACATAGATGATACCATTTATTGCATATGAATCAAGTTTATTTTTTTTCCAACTAGGGAATCTTATTTCTTGCCTAACTGAACTAGTTACGATACAAATAAAGGAGTCAAATTTCACCATTAAGAATGATGTCAACTGTATGGATTTTGATGTACATTACCAATGCTCATTCTTTATTTTAGTTTCCATCTGTGACCCTTGATTGCTAAGAATTTATGTAAGCATATATCAAACCTTTGATGTTAAGTAAAGTTCTTCAAAAAGTGGGATTCATATAAAGACTTGTAGAGTAGAGGGAATAGTAAATATCTAAGAAATAACAGGATATTTTTTTTCATTTTTAAAAACTTTCCTGGATTATTTAAAACACAAATAATTTTTAAATTAAAAATTGTTGGGTGTATCAATCTTTAAAAAATCCTCTCTGACTGATCTCACCTTATTCATTTTATTTCTTATATTTCTTACTCTCTAAACAGAGAAAAATACATGCATTTTCTTTGCTTTGTGCTATTAAAAACTCCTCACAGGACTTCATAACGTTCTATAGGATTTCAGTTAGCAGCAGAACTTTTGCACCGTTGTGGATACTATTTTGTAATCCATAGAAGTATCCAGAATGGTGGATATTCTTGTGTTCATCCAGATAAGATTTCAAGGCTACCTCAGTAAGAAATCATGTTATTAGAGCCAGAGCTACAGTTGGTAGGCCACCTGACTAGCTCAGAGCAGACCCAGATTCAGTCCCATCTAGTCCCGCAAGCTCTGAGCACAGAGCCAGAATTAAGTCCTGCGCACCACTGAGAGTGACACTCCCCTCGCTCCCTCCCCTCCAAAAAAAAATCATGTTTTCAAATGAGAATGTTTGATGATGGCAGATCTGAGTATACACAGATTTGGTTTCTTTGGTTTTTTTTTTTTTTTGGTTTGTTTTTAGAATTCTGAAGGACCTAACTCCTCACATATAAATCTTAGTTTTTAGCAAAAGATGTTTAGTCAAGCAGTACTTGAGGACAATACTGGCTTGGGGACAATCTGTTAAAAGTTTTTCAGATGGCATGCCAACTTGTGTACAGTTCAACACAATGTGTCTACCAATGGGGTCACTTAAATCATTAAGCCTTGAATAGCCAGCAGGAGATATGAATTCTCTTCCAAACAATTCTCAAACATAGCCAACTCTACTTCAGGCAGTTCTCTTCAGAATCCTGTGATTTAAAACCCTGTTTTCAGAAAGTAGATAAATTTTGGCAGTTGAATGATTTCATATCATAATGCAATCCCAAATCTAGGAGAGACAAGCATTCTGTATGTCAGTAATGGAGACACAAAAACATGTTATCTTTAGGGGTATTTCCACTTAACTGCCCTAATCATCTCCTCATGGCCAGTCCTGAAGGTGCTACTGTGTGTGTGCACTTAGAACACCCACTGCTTGAGTGGAGGGCAACTATTATTTGGTGGAAGACATACTCCTATAGCCAGCCTGGAAATGGGCCAAGAAGGTGGTCTCGAGTGCCTGCTGTAGATGAAATTCTGGTCTTTTTGATGAGAAGGGGAGTTTTATCTCCTTCTCCCCATTGTTTTACTGAGAGAGGTCGTAGGGAACGGACAGCCTGTGGGCTGATAGTTTCAGAAAACCATCCTCCAGCACAAGTTCCTTCCTCTCTCTGCCAAGCGGTCCTCTGTAGAGATGCTGCTAGGCCATCCAAGGGTCAGCTGCACTGACACGGGACTGGAAACTGAACAAGAAATAGAAAGGCACTGTGACTTCCTCTGTCCCTTTCAGCTCCTTTTGCCAAATAGCCAATCAAGCTTTGGTTTCAGAAAAAGGCTAGTATAAAGAGAAGTTATTAGTGTGTCTTTGTCTCCTTCCCCTCGACCCCTGCTCACTTTGTAACCACCATGATATATGGAACCAGATAGATCTTGAAAATGGCATCTTAAGATTCCATCTCTTGGGGGCTGGTGCGATAGCACAGCAGGTAGGGCGTTTGCCTTGCATGCAGCCGACCTGGGTTCAATTCCCAGCATCCCATATGGTCTCCTGGAACCGCCAGGAGTAATTTCTGAGTGCATGACCCAGGAGTAACCCCTGTGGAATGCTGAATGTGACCCAAAAAGAAAAAAAAATCCATCTCTTTTGAGCCCTTCTGAAATGGCGTTGGAGTTACGTCATTGTTTTTCTTTTTTCTTCTTCTTAATTTTTTTTGGTTTTTGAGTCACATCCGGCGATGCTCAAGGGTTACTCCTGGCTCTGCACTCAGGAGTTACTCCTGGCGGTGCTTGGGAGACCATATGGGATACCAGAGATCGAACCCAGGTTGACCGTGTGCAAGGCAAATGCCCCATGCCTTGTACTATCACTCTGGCCCCATGTAATTGTTTTTTGACAAAATATTTTTCCTTCCTAATTCACTTCTCTTTTCAATTTTCTAGAAAAGTGACAATGATAATTTCTTTGAAAATTGAATCAATTGCAAATATGTGAGAATGTGCATGGTTTAAAATCCCAGGCTTTCTGGAATTCTGGACCAAATTTCTTTCCCAGTTGCTTATAGGATATTTTGCATGTTATCCCTAGAAATTGTGGGTATACATGTATATAATTTAGATCACAGTAAAGCCTCCTTCAGGCTTAAAACAATTTTTATCCTAAAATATATTCTACTTACTACCAAATCTATTTACCATAGCATTCTGCAGGCTCAACTAACATCTGGAGCCATTCTGTCATGTTGAATCAAGTAACCATTCTTATCTTTCTCAGTTTGATATCACGATTAAAAAGCTATTCCCAGTAGAGATAAGTACCAGAAGGATCACTCCAGCTTCCATAGAAGCTGGCCTCATGCTGAGGGAAAAGGCAGCTCAGATAGAGAAGGGACCATCAAGTAAAGGGTTCTAGGAGGACCCACTCAGGATGGAGATGCAAATTGAAAATAGACTATAGACCGAACATGATGACCACTCAATACCTATATTGGAAACCACAACACCCAACTGAAGAGAGAGCTAAAGGGTATGCCCTGCCACAGAGGTGGGGTGAGGTTGGGGGGATGGGGTGGGGTTGATGGGAGGGATACTGGGATCATTGGTGGTGGAGAATGAGCACTGGTGGGGGGATGGGTACTCAATCATTAAATGACTTAAATGTAAGCACGAAAGTTTGTAAGTCTATAACTGTACCTCGTGGTGATTCATTTAAAAAAAAAAAGATTCACCCAGGTACCCACCCGGCAGCAGGGTCCCTTCCCAGGGCTGCCCTGCTAACTAGATCCCCTGAGAATGGCTGTTTTTCACCCTAGGTCTGTGGGGGATGGGAATTGAGGCACACTATGCGAAAGCATAGCTGAACCATTCCGGGCACTCCCTCATCATTCATTCAGGTACCCGCCCGGCAGCAGGGCCCCTTCCCGGTTATTCTCCCCCTGCATATCTCATCAGAACCATAAGTTACCCTCTTAGATGGAACTTTCACTAGGTTAGCTTTAACCACATGAAACGCATTAGCCAATAATTTCTTAAGCCCATCTCAATTCATTCTGCATCTCAAGTAGAATAGTAATAGTGAGTGTGAAGGTCTAAACCATACAGGTCACAATGGTAAAGCAATGAAGAAGCCCACCAAGCTTACTTATTGAAAAGGCTAGCCCAGAAGACACCAACAGTAATGAAGTGCTAGACAGCCTCTTTGACAAGGAATTTAGAAGGGAGCTACTGAGGATGTTTACAGAGCTAAAAGAAACAACAGAAAGCAATGCCAATAAAAGACAAGAGGATTTGAAGGTAAAAATGAGGAAAATGCAAACAAAATTAGAAACGGAAAGTCAGACCTGAAAAACCTGGTAGGCGAATTGAAAAACTCAGTGGAAGGCCTCAGCAGCAGAGTAACAGCTGCTGAGGACAGAATCAGTGAGCTCGAAGATGAAGTCCAGAGACTCTCCAGAAAAGAGCAGAAAATAGAAAAGAGACTCACAATTCAGGAACAGATGGCAAGAGAAGATCATGATGAAGCCAAGAGGAGTAACATAAGAATTACTGGAGTCCCAGAGGGACAGGAAGAAAATCATGATGAAGAAGAAACTGTCAAAACATCATTGCTACGACGTTTCCAGAGCTGAAAAAAACATGCGCCCACATTCAGGAGGCCTGAAGGGTACCAGCTAGAAGAAACCCGAATAAAAATACCCCAAGATACATCCTGATCAAAATGACCAAAATCTTATATAGAGACAAAATTCTGAAAGCAGGGAGATCAAAGAAAGAAATTCCTGTAAAGGAGCATCCTTAAGATTCACAGCTGATTTGTCTGATGAAACCCTCAGGGCCCGAAAACAGTGGTGGGATATAGTAAAAAAACTCAATGAAATAAATGCCTCACAAAAAAACACTTTACCCAGTGAGACTCTCATTCATAACAGAAGGAACAACACACCATTTCACAGACAAACAACAGATCAGGAACTTCATAGTCTCAAAACCATGGTTAGAAGAACAATTAAATGGGCTACTTTTTTTAAAAATAAATTATTTATTTATTTATTGAATCACTGGTAAAAATTACAAAGCTTTCAGGTTAAAGTCTCGGTCATGCAATCATCAAACACTTTTCCCTTCACCAGTACTTATTTTTCACCTCCAAGAACCCCAATATATCCCCCCTCCCAACCTTCCCAATGCCTTTGAGGCAGACAAATTCTAGTTAACACTCTATCTACTTTGATTAGATTCATTGTTTCGACAAAAGATGCACCACTAGTATTTAGCGTTTACACCCAAAAATCAGACCTGCTGAAAAGGCATTGTGAAATAATTTGTTTTCTACAGCTGGTTACAAGAAGTAAATGATGTTGCATGGCCGCTATTAGGGCCGCGTGATTTTGGATTTCTGATATTTTATTTATTAAGCCTGAAAGTATTTCTGCCGAGAGTCAGATAATTATAAGATTGGTCTCTGGCTCTAGAGCCATGACCATTCTGGAGAGCCGCTTGTCGGGGGCAACTCCTGACCTCGGTAGGGCGTGAAGGACGAGCCAGGAACACCCCTTTCCCATGAGGTTTCAGTCGTCCCGTCACGACTGGCTCATGCCTGGCTTTCCAAAAAGCTCCAAGGCAGGTGCCACCTTGCTGTCCAGAAGGAAAAAGGTGGAAGGGAGCAACATCCTTTCCCTTCTAGGCAGGCGTGGGTTAAAGCATAGTCCATTCACTTTTCTGCCTCAAGCTGCCGGGCTCTGCGTTAAGTCCTTGTCCTTCTGGAGCTATGGCCGTGCTGGAGAGCTGCTCGTGGGGGGCAACTTGTGACCTCGGTAGGGCATGAAGGACAAGCCAGGAATGTCCCCCTTCTAAATGGGCTACTTTAAGACAAGACAGGTCCCTCAAATACACCAAATTTCAACAGAAAAATGGAACAAAATGCCTTAACAATAATCTCTGTCAATGTCAACAGGCTAGATGCACCAATTAAAAGACACAGAGTGGCAGAATGGATTAGAAAATCGAGCCCAACATTCTGCTGCAAGAGACACATCTCAATAGTCAAAGCAAACACAGTCTCAGAGTCAAAGGCTGGAAAACAATCCTACAGGCAAACAACTCCCATAAAAAAGCTGGTAGCCATCCTAGAATCAGACCACATTGATTTCAGAGTGAAGAAGGTCACAAGAGACAGTGAAGGCCATTTCTTATTGATCAAGGGATCTCTACAACAGGAAGAACTTACAATACTAAATGTATATGCACCAAATGAAGGACCAGCAAAGTACTTAAAAACAACTACTCATAGACTTGGAGAAAGACATTGATAGCAACGCAATACTAGTGGGAGACTTCAACACCGCTTTATCACCTCTTGATAGATCAACCAGACTCAAGCTTAGCAAGGACACACTTCATCTGAGGGAAACAATGGAAGAAAGGGACTTAGTAGATATACACAGAACACTTCATCCTCAAAAAGCTGAACACACATTCTTCTCAAGCATGCATGAAACATTCTCCAAGATAGACCACATGCTGAGTCACAAAACATACCTCCTTAAAATCTAGAAGATAGAGATTGTATCAATAATCTTCTTCGACCAAAATGCACTGAAACTAGAAGTAAATCACACACAAAAACAGAAAACTAAATCAAACATCTGGAAATTAAACAGTTCACTATTGGACAATTAGTGGCTTAGAAAGGAAATCAAAAGATTCCTGGAAACGAATGAAAATGAGGACATTAGTTATCAAAACTTATGGGACACAGCAAAAGCTGTGTTAAGAGGAAAGTTTATAGCTCTACAAGCGTTCTTCAGGAAGGAGGAGCAAGCCCACATAAGTAACCTAACCTCCCAGCATAAGAGCTTGGAGAAAGACCAAAGAAGCAGCCCAACCCGAACAGAAGGAAGGAAATAATAAAACTCAGAGCAGAGATTAACGAGATGGAAACCCAAAAAACAATCCAAAAGATCAATGAAACCAACAGCTGGTTCTTCGAGAAAATATACAAGATCAATAAGCCTCTAGCAAAACTCACAAAAAAAGGGAGAGAGAAAACCCTAATAAACCGAATCAGAAATGAAAAGGGGGGTCATTACAACAGAAACTGCAGAAATTCAAAGAATCCTTAGAGAGTACTTGGAGAAGCTTTATGCCACGGAACATGAAAACCTCGAGGAAATGGATGAATTCCTAGATTCCTATAGCCTCCCAAGGCTGAATCAAGAAGACCTGGAATACCTGAACAGACCTATCACCATCAAGGAAATTAAAAAGGTAATAAAAAGTCTCCCCAAGCACAAACGTCCCTGGCCCAGATGGATTCACTAGAGAATTCTTCCAAATCTTTAAAGAGGACTTACTGCTAATCCTCTTTAAGCTTTTCCATGAAATTGAAATATCAAAAACACTTTCGAAGAGTTTCTATGAAGCAAATATCACCCTGATACCAAAAGCAGACAGAGATATGACAAAGAGAATTACAGGCCGATATGCCTGATGAACACAGACGCAAAGATCCTCAACAAACTATTAGCAAATAGAATCCAAAAACTCATCAAAAAGATCATACACCATGACCAAGTGGGATTCATCCCGGGGATGCAAGGATGGTTTAACATTCAGAAATCAATCAACATAATCCATCACATCAAAAAAAGGAAAGATAAAAACCATATGATCATATCAATAGATGCAGAGAAAGCATCTGACAAGATCCAGCACCAGTTTATGATGAAAACCCTTGCCAAAATTGGTATAGAGGGGAATTTTTTCAATATAGTTAAAGCCATCTATCACAAGCCTACAGCAAGCATCATCCTCAATGGGGAAAAACTGAGAGCCTTCTGTCTAAGATCAGGAACGAGACAAGAATGCCCACTCTCTCCAATACTGTTCAATATAGTTCTGGAAGTACTTGCAATAGCGGTTAGGCAAGAAAAAGATATTAATAGTATTCAGGTAGGAAAGAAAGAAATCAAGCTCTCACTATTCGCAAATGATATGATACTATACTTAGAGAAGCCTAGAATCTCTACTAAGAAACTACTAGAAACAATAGACTTGTATAGTAAAGTTGCAGGCTATAAAATCAATACCCAAAAGTCCATTGTTTTCCTATATGCAAATAGTGAGAGAAAAGAAAGTGACATGAAAAAAATCCCATTCACAGTTGTGCTCCAGAAAAATCAAGTACCTAGGAATCAGCTTAACTAAGGAAGTAAAGGACCTGTACAAAGAAAACTACAAAATGGTACTTCAGGAAATAAAAGCGGATACAAAAAAATGGAAAGATATCCCCTGCTCATGGATCAGGAGAATTAACATTGTCAATATGGCAATGGTGCTGGAGCGATAGCACAGTGGTAGGGCATTTTCTGAACACAGCCAACACGGCCGACCCGAGTTTGATTCCTCCACCCCTCTCGGAGAGCCCAGCAAGCTACCTAGAGTATCTCGCCCACACAGCAGAGCCTGGCAAGCTACCTGTGATGTATTCGATATGCCAAACACAGTAACAACAAAGTCTCCAATGGAGACGTTACTGAGCCCGCTCGAGCAAATCGATGAACAGCGGGAGAACAGTGACAGTGACAGTGAAAATGGCAATACTTCCCAATGCTTTGTACAAATTCAATGTCATCTCTATAATGATACCCATGACATTCTTCAAAGTAATGGAGCAAACATTCCTGAAATTCATATAGAACAACAAGCCCCCATGAAGAGCTAAAGCAATTCTTGGGAAAAAGAAAATGGGAAGAATCAACCTCCCTACCTTCAAACTCGACTACAAAGCAGTAATAATTAAAACAGCATGGTACTGGCACAAAGGCAGAGCTGCAGAACAATGGAACAGGGTTGAATATACTGACATCTCCCCTCAAGCATATGATCATCTAATCTTTGACAAAGGAGCAAGAAATGTAAAGTGGAGCAAAGAAAGCTTCTTTAACAAATTGTGCTGGCAAAACTGAACGGATACACGCAAAAAACATGGGCTCAGATCTTGCCTAATACCATGTACAAAAGTAAGATCAAAGTGGATTAAAGACCTCAACATCAGACCGGAATCCATAAGGTACATTGAGGAAAAAGTTGGCAAAGCCCTCCATGAAATAGAAGCTAATGGTATCTTCAAAGATGTCACACCGCTGGCCAAGCAAATGAAAACAGAGATAGACAAATGGGACTATCTTAAACTAAGAAGCTTCTGCACCTCAAAAGAAACAGTGACCAAAATACAGGGACAGACTCCAGAATGGGAAAGGATATTCACCAGATACACATCCAACAAGGGGTTGATATCAAGTATATATAAATCACTGATTGTATTCCACAAGAGAAAACATCCAACCCCATAAAAAATGGGGCAACGAAATGAACAGAAACTTTCTCAAAGAAGAAATCTGAATGAATAAAAGGCACCTGAGAAAATGCTCTACATTATTAATCATCAGGGAGATGCAAATCAAAACCACAATGAGATATCATCTCACAGCAAAGAGACTGGCCCGCATCGAAAAGAAGAAAAACAACCAGTGTTGGCGTAGATGAGGCGAGAAACTGCTGGTAGGAATGCGACTGGTTCAGCCCTTTTGGAAAACAGTATGGACGCTTCTCAAAAAATTAGAAATTGAGCTCCCATTTGACCCAGTAGTACCACTCCTGGGATTATATCTCAGCGAGGCAAGAAAGTACCGTCAAAGTGACATCTGCACTTGTTTGTTAATTGTAGCACTGTTTACAATAGCCAGAATCTGGAAAAAAAAAACTGAGTGCCTGAGAACAGATTACTGGTTAAAGAAACTTTGGTACATCCACAAAATGGAGTATTATGTAGCTGTTAGAAAAGATGAAGTCATGAAATTTACATGCAAGTGGTACCACATGGAAAGTATCATGTTAAGAGAAATGAGTCAGAAAGAGAGGGACAGACATAGAAAGATTGCATTCACCTGGGAAACATAAAGTAACAAAATAGGAGACTAACAACCAATAATAGCCGAGATAAGTACCAGGTTCACTCCATGGCTTGGAGGCCAGCCACAATTGCTAGGGGGGAAAGGCAGCTCAGATAGAGAAGGGAACACCAAATAAAGGGTGTTGGGAGGATCCGCCCAGGATGGGAGATGCATGCTGAAAGTAGACTATAGACAGAACACTATTGCCACTCAATACCTCTTTTGCAAACCACAGCACTCAAAAGGAGAAAGAGAACAAAAGGGAATGCCCTGCCACAGAGGCAGGGTGGAATGGCGGGGACAGGGGGTGGTAGGGATACTGGGATCAGTGGTGGTGGAAAATGGGCACTGCTGGATGGATGGGTACTCGAACATTGTATAATTGAAACCCAAGCACCAAAATTTGTAAGTCTACAACTGTACCTCATGGTGTTGCATTAATAAAATTTTTTAAAAAACAATAAAAAGAATAAAAGAATACAGTGAATAAGTTCTGTTTCTACCAAATTCATTATTTTGTTTCCTCTTCCTCTTACAGATCTCGCTTGGACAAAATTAATCTGTTTTCTCTTCTTCTAAGCTCTTTCTAATTGTCCATTCAGTGTTTGGCATGCTCACAAATAAATTTCTTATTTCTAGCCAGACAAGATACGGGGTAATTGCAAGGTTGTGACTAGTTTGTTTCTGATATTCTAAGGACTATATGAACACAAGAAGGACTTCTCGGCTTAATTAATACTCCATTTTTATTATCAAATCTAGGTATATAACTTGGAACCCAAGATTTTCATGAATCTTTCTTACTTTTGTTTTTTTCATTTTTTATAATTTTATTTATTGAATCGCCGTGAGAGCAGTTACAAAGCTTTCGGATCTAAGTCTCGATCATACAATAAAACACCCACACCTTCACCAGTGCCCCTTCTCCACCACCAAAAACCCCAGTAAACCCCCATCCCACACCCTCCCCATATCTGTGGGGCAGATGGTTTCCACATTACTCTCTCTCTACTTTGATCACATTCAATATTTCAACACCAGACCCACCATTATTATTTGAGATTTTACACCAACATTCAGATGTACTGAAAAGGCAACAGTAGACAATTTGTGTTCTATTTCTGGTTATGAATAACATATGATGTCACGTGGCTGCAGTAGGGCCATGTGATTTTGAAATTCCGAAATTTTAACACTTAAATCTGGAGGAATTTCTGCCAAAAGCCACTGGGTTTCGAGATTTGCTCCTCAGTCTCTAGGATCATGGCCACTGAGCAGCTTGATCAGGAGCCAGAGAGGCCGTTTGTGGGAGCTGACTTGGGGTCTCGTTGGGGTGGGGAGGACAGGACCGGCTACATCACCCATCCTGTGAGGCGCTGCATGTCTCATCACTGGGGACCCAAACCTGACTGTCCAGTGGCCTTTGAGGATGGTGGCCACTGGGCCACCGGGGGGAACAGGCCAAGGCATGAAACCTATTCCCACCTGGGTTGGCCCAGCACCAGTAACCTACTGCAGGGACCAGACGCATTTCTGTCAAAAGCCACTGTGTTTTGAGATTTGTTTCTGAGTCTCTGGGATCATGGCCCTTAAGCAGTTCAATCAGGAACAAAGAAGCCATTCCTCCAATTATATAGCTGTGCCAGAGGTGATTTGTGGGTGTGTTTCCCACATACCTAACTTTTAGCCATTTACTTCATTGGCAAACTTTGCCCTAAGTTTTTGGGGTATGGTCAAAGGCACATCAGCAATTTGGGGGTATCTGAAAGCCTGACGGTACCATCAGGCTGCTGATGCACTCGACTCACAGGTACAGATTGACTTGCTGGCGGCACCACACCCCCCCAATCTCTCTGACTTTTAGTTGTTTTTCTTCAGCTTCTGATATCTTTGTTATTGATAACCCCCCCAAATAAAAATGAAATTTAAAAATCCTGAGAAACTTCTAGTTTTAAACCAGTTAACAAACGAGCATTCTCACTTCTTCTGGCATTATTTAGTTCTTCTGATTTAAAATATTGGTTTGGACTCAGATTTTAGTAAAAATTAAGTCCTGGGCTTTGTTTGTGTTTTTCTTTTCCTGATTTACATGGTTGATTTCTTTTTATAGAATAAATCCTACTCAGTCTTTTTTTTTTACAAATAATTCCATTCGTCCCCTGGGCCGCAGATCCCCCTTACCTATCATAAACAAAATTTCAAACTTGCTTCTGGTTTCTACCTCTGTAGACTCATCTATAAGTTTGCTTTCGCATTTTAGAAAAGTATAACATAAGACCATTCTCATACATCTCAATCTCTGCTTATTGTGCCTAAACAGAGAGTATTCAAGAGGAAGAATATAAGTACCTAATAATGAAACATTGTCATTAAAATGTTTATAATTATTTTAGTCTTTATCTAATTCCCTTTTCTATTGCAGGTCTAATCAAAGATATTGCATTTCATTCTATTGTAATATCTTTGTACACAGTTGAGACAAATGTGTTTTTATTTATTTATTTATTTATTTATTGAATCACTGTGGGAAAAGTTACAAAGATTTCAGGTTCAGGTCTTGGTAATGCAAATATCAAACACATTTCCCTTTACCAATACTTATTTTTTCACCACGAAGAACACCAATAAACCCCCACCCCCTCAACCCTCCCAATGTCTGTGATTCAGATGAATTCTAGTTAACACTCTATCTACTTTGACTAGAATCATTGTTTTGATAAAAGATGCACCATTATTATTTAGAGTTTAGGCCCCCAAATCAGACATGCTGAAAAGGCATTGTGAAATGATTTGCTTTCTACAGCTGGGTTCAAGAATTAAATGGATTTCTGGTATTTTACTTATTAACCCTGGAAGTATTTCTGCTGAGAGTCAGATAATTAAGAGATTGGTTTCTGTGCTCTGGAGCCATGACCGTGCCGGAGAGTTGCTTGTGGGGGGCAACTGGTGACCTTGGTAGGGTGTGAAGGACGAGCCGCGAATGCTCCCCTTCCCATGAGGTTTTAGTTGCCCCATCGTGACCAGCTCATACCTGGCTTTCTATAAAGCTCCCAAGCAGCTGCCATCTTTCTTTCCAGAGGGAGACAAATGTGTTTTAACTGCAATTGTTTCTCAGACTTTTCTTGTTTTTGTTTTTTTGATGATCTTAAGAAATTAGAAGACTTGAGGTATTTTGACAATTTTTATCTCTAAAGATTTAAATAATGTTTTTCTTTTGTTTGTTTGTTTGTTTTTTAGGTCACATCTGGAGGAGATCAGCAGCTATTCCTAACTTGTGCTCAGAGATTGGTGCTGATGGTGCTCAGTACCTTAAATGATACAGGGCATAAATTGGAGCCTCCTGAATGCAAAGCTTATACTTTAGAGAATTGAGCAATCTCTCTGGCACTGAGGAATGTTTTTTATATAATGAGGCTAGAACTATGTGTTTGGAAGAAGAAGATCACTACCATTACAATATATCAAGGACACAATAACAACGTGACATCTCTGCTATTGACCTACATCATCTGGCTGAGGTAACATTGTCAAATTTCTCCTCTGAAAAAAATTGTATCCTTTCTGTTCTATGCAGTTCTCTTTGGAAAGAAGCCATTACTCACAAATCACACTTAATTAGTGGTGAATTATCATCTACTTATTAGAGGACAGAATGTCTACGTAAATTGTTGGGATTTCAGCATGGGAAAACTTTCTGTTCTTCTAATCTACTTATTTACTCAATCATTTATTTATATCAATGTCGATCTGTGCATTTTAATTTTATTCTTCGTGTTATAAATCAATACTAATTTATCTTTTTGCTGAAGCTGTTCCAATTTGCCACTGAGAAATCTTACAGTTGACTTCAGTGTCTTTTGTTATACCCTCATACTTGTGGAGGAATTAGTTCTTCGAGTACCTCTTTGCTTTTTAATATTAAAGATGTTCCAGGAACTTCATAGATATTTTCTGATCCAGTCTATTCAATTGGCTATTTCTCTAAAGAACTCTTGTTTTGTTTATTGGGGAAAGTATTAACCCCGGGCTGGAGCGATAGCACAGCGGGTAGGGCATTTGCCTTGCACACAGCCAACATGGCCAACCCGTTAGATTCCTCCACCTGTCACAGAGAGCCCGGCAAGCTACTAAGACTATCTGCCTGCACGGCAAAGTCTAGCAAGCTACCCGTGATGTATTTGATATGCCAAACACAGTAACAACAAAGTCTCACGAAGGAGCTGTTACTGGGCCCGCTCGAGAAAGTCAATGAACAACGGGAGGACAGTGGTAGTGACAGTATTAAACCCAAATCTTATTTAATTCAATACTTATGAAAATTACAAGGATGTTCTTCAAAACTAGAATAAACTATCAAAATTTGTACGAAATTATAAAATGCCCCAATAGCCAAAACA
Source organism: Sorex fumeus (assembly GCF_029834395.1). Classification (NCBI taxonomy): domain Eukaryota; kingdom Metazoa; phylum Chordata; class Mammalia; order Eulipotyphla; family Soricidae; genus Sorex; species Sorex fumeus. The sequence goes on along the minus strand of NW_026606090.1, from coordinate 27,551,763 downwards.
TTCCTCCCCCCGCAAAAAAAAAAAAAAAGGGTGGAAGGTATTGTGTATCTCAACATTGAATTTTACTACAAAGCTCTAAGAATCAAAACTGCATGATAGTGGCATAAAAACAACCCTGCATTACCGTGGAACAGAATTGAGAATCCTAAATTCAAACACTGGATTTTAGGGCAGTTAATCTAAGACAAAGAAGTTGTGTACATGAAGTGGAGTAAAGAAGGTCTCTTCAATAAATGGTGCTGGAAAAACTGAAAAGACACACATTTTTAAAAATGAGGTGAGGTGACTCTTTCACAAAGTGGTTCAAAATGGTCTAAAGCCCTTGAGATTAAATACCAATCCATAGAATACACTGGGGAAAAAAACAGTGGCAGAACTCTCTAGGAAATAAACTTCAGAGCAGACTTAAATGCACTGACAACAGAGGCAAAGGCAATAAAAAGCAAAATTAAGTGAATGGGACTACATAAAATCAAAACCCTTCTTGCAGAACCAAAAGAAACTGAAGCTAAAACTAAAATATACCTTACTGAATATCAAAATACAACAGATTTTTGGGCCAGAGCGATAGCACAGGGGGTAGGGCTTTTGCCTTGTACGTGGTCAAAGCGGGTTTGATTCCCAGCATCCCATATGGTCCCCTGAGCACCGCCAGGAGTGATTCCTGAGAGCAGAGCCAGCAGTAACCCCTGTGCATCACCGGGTGTGACCCAAAAAGAAAAGAAAAATACAACAGATTTCAATGTATTGCTTTTGTAGTCCACTACTTTGTTGTACTCATTTATTGTGTCTATGTTTTTAGTATGGTTCATATATATATATATATATATATAACCGTGTCATCTGAAAATAGTTTGAATTATTTTTTAATTTATTTTATTTTTTAATTGAATAGCCATGAGATACAGTTACAAAATTTCATGATTGAGTTTCAGTCATACAATGATCAAACATCCATCGCTCTACCAGTGTGCATTTTCTACCACCAATATTTCCATTATCTCCCCTGCCAACCGTACTCCACCCTACCTCTTGCTTCTGTGAAAGGGCACATTCATTCTTACTCTCTCTCTCTCTCTCTACTGTAGGGCATCATGGTTTGCAATACAGAATACTGAAAGGCCATCATGTTTGGTCCTTTGTCTAGTTTCAACACACATCTCCCATCCTGAACAATAATCCCTTCAACCATCATTCACCCATCGGTCCCTTCTCTATCCCAGCTCCCTTCTCTCTCAGCACATGAGGTAGGCTTCCAAACCTTGGAGCGATCCTTCTGGCTCTTGCCTCTACTGTCCTTGGGTTAAAATAATATGTTATTTTATTTTACATTTGTTTAACGTTCATTGATTTAAAGAAGGCCTTTGATTCTGTTGAGACGGAAGCGGTCATTGAAGCCCTAGCCAATCAGGGCATTCAAGCCCAATACATCAGGATCCTCCGTGAGTTGTATTGCGGATTCACTACCAGGATCTCACCATTCTACAAAGAAGTGATCGTTGATGTCAAGAGAGGAGTGCGGCAGGGTGATACCATTTCACCGAAACTCTTCAGTGCCACCCTCGAGAACATCATGCGACGACTGGAATGGGAAGGAATGGGAGTGAAGATAGATGGTCGGCAACTACACCACCTCTGCTTTGCTGATGACATTGTTTTAATAACACCAAACATCAGCCAAGCGGCACAAATGCTGGCTGACTTTGACTGTGAGTGTGGAAAGGTAGGACTACAGCTGAATCTTACGAAGACAATGTTTATGAGAAACAGCCTCGTTCCTGATGCCCCATTCGCTCTCAATGGAATGACCATCTCCAAATGCAACAGCTATGTGTACCTAGGTCGAGAGGTCAACATGACAAATGACCTGGCACCCGAGCTGCGCAGGAGAAAGAGAGCGGCTTGGAACGCCTTCAAGAACGTCGAAGAAATAGCTAAGAGGACGAAGAACCTCCGGCTCCTGGCACATCTCTTTGATTCCACTGTTCTTCCTGCATTAACATATGCCTCAGAGACCTGGGCCCTACGCAAACAAGATGAGAACGCTATTCAGATCTCCCAAAGAAAAATAGAAAGAGTTATGCTTGGAATATCATGTTTCACTCAAATGAGAGAAAGAATCCGGAGTTCTGACATCTGTCGATGATCAAGAATCAGGGACGCTGTCTCATTTGCCAAGGTGTCGAAAATCAGGTGGGCTGGTCACGTAATGAGATTTAAAGACGACCGCTGGACTAGCGCTGTTACCGACTGGATTCCATGGGATGTCAAAAGACCGCGTGGCCGCCCACCTACCAGATGGTCAGACTTCTTTGTCAAGATCATGAACGATCGGTTTGAGGCCCTTCATGTTCCCGGAGCGAACAGATGCCATTGGGCTACACTAGCACGCTACAGGGACAAATGGAGACGTTACTGGCGCCCGCTCGAGCAAATCGACGACTAACGGGAAGTTAAGTGATTAAGTGATAAGTGATTTTCCAAAAGTGAATGCAGTCATTTTATGTCTGTCCCCCTCCTTCTGAGTCATTTCACTTAGTATGATATTCTCCTTGTCCATCCACTTGTAAGAAAATTTCATAACTTCATCTTTTCTAATATCTGCATAATATTCCATTGTGTAGAAATACCATGGTTTCTTTAACCAGTCATCTGTTCTTGGTCACTAGGTATTTTTCCAGATTCTGGCGATTGTGAACAGTGCTACATTAAACATACAAGTGTAGAAGTCACTTCGACTGTGCTGTTTTTCATCCCTGGGATATATTCCCAAAAGTAGTATTGCTGGGTTGGTTGGAAACGCAATTTCTAGGTTTTTTGAGGAATTCCCTACTATTTTCCAAAAAGGCTGGAACTGTCGACATTCCATTAAGAGTCAATGAGAATCCCTTTCTCCCCACATCTGTGTCAGCATTGGTTTTTCTTGTTCATTTTGATGTGTGCCAGTCTCTGTGGTGTAAGATGATATCTCATTGTTGTTTTGATTTGCATCTCCCTGATTAGTGATGTAGAGCATTTTTCCATGTGCCTTTTAGCCATATATATTTCTTCTTTGAGGAAGTTTCTGTTCATGACTTCTCATTTCTTTATGGGGTTGGAGGTTTTTTCTTATAAAGTTCTACCACTCTTGTACATCCTGGATATTAACCACTTATCTGATGGGTATTGGGTAACTCGTTTTTCCCATTCAATGGGCTCTCTCTGTATTTTGGTCACTGTTTGCATTGAGGTGCAGAAGTTTCTTCGTTTAATGTAGTCCCATTTGTTTATCTTTGCTTCCACTTGCTTGGCCAGTGGTGTTTCATCCTTAAAGATGCCTCTAGCTTCAATATCATGGAGGATTCTTATGGATTCTCTATGTGATTTATGGATTTAGTTCTGATGCAGAGATCTTTAATCCATTTTGATCTGACTTTTGTGCCTGGTGTTAGATAAGGGTCAGAGTTAATTTTTGTGTGTGTGTGTGTGTGTGTGTAGCTGTCCAGTTTTCCCAGCACCACTTGGTAAAGAGGCTTTTCTTGCTCCACTTCACATTTCTTGCTCTTTTATAAAATATTAAGTGATCATATACTTGAAAGTCTGTCAGAATATTCAACTCTATCCCATTGGTTTGCAGGTATGTTTCTATTCCAATACCATGCTGTTTTAATTACTACTGCTTTGTAGTACAGTTTAAAGTAGGAGAAGGTGATGCCACCCATCTTCTTATTCCAAAGGATTGCTTTAGCTATTCATGGGGGGTTATTGATCCATATGAATTTCAGGAGTGTTTTATATATCTCTTTGATAAATGTCATGGGTATCCTTATAGGGACTGCAGTGTATCTGTATAATGCTTTGGGAAATATTTGCCATTTTGACAATGTTAATCCTCCCTATCCATAAGCAGAGGATGTGTCTCCATTTTCTAGTGTCCTCTTTTATTTCTTGAAGTAGTGTTTTGTAGTTTTCTTTGTATTCATCCTTCACCTCTTTAGGTACGCTGATTCCAAAGTACTTGATTTTCTGAGGCTCCATTGTTAATGGAAAATTTTTTTCCTCATTTTCCTCATCAATACATTGGCTCGACTCTTCACACGCTACCTGTGTGAATGCAAGGTTCCATCCCAATGGAAAACCAGCAGGACTGTACTACTATACAAGAAAGGAGACATCCACGACATTAGCAACTATCGCCCAATCTGCCTATTGTCTGTAATCTACAAACTATTCACTCGAGTCATCCTGAATAGGATTAGCAGAACACTAGATGAAGGACAACCATGTGAACAAGCTGGATTCCGAAAAGGATTCAGTACCATCGACCATATCCACACAATAACCAAACTCATTGAGGTATCTCGGGAGTTCAAGATGCCGCTCTGTCTAACGTTCATTGATTTAAAGAAGGTCATTGATTCTGTTGAGACGGAAGCGGTCATGGAAGCCCTAGCCAATCAGGGCGTACAAACTCAATACATCAGGATCCTTCGTGAGCTCTATTGCGGATTCACTACCAAGATCTCACCATTCTACAAAGAAGTAATCATCCATATCAAGAGAGGGGTTCGGCAGGGTGATACCATTTCACCAAAACTCTTCAGTGCCACCCTCGAGAACATCATGCGACGACTGGAATGGGAAAACATGGGAGTGAAGATAGATGGTCAGCAACTACACCACCTCCGCTTTGCTGATGACATCGTTCTAATAACACCAAACATCAGCCAAGCGGCACAAATGCTGAACGACTTTGACCGTGAATGTGGAAAGGTCGGACTACAGCTGAATCTTACGAAGACAATGTTTATGAGAAACAGCCTTGTTCCTGACTCTCCATTAGCTCTCAACGGAACCACCATCTCCGAATGCAACAGTTATATATACCTAGGTTGAGAAATCAACATGATGAATGACCAGGAACCTGAGTTGCGCAGGAGGAAGAGAGCAGCTTGGAATGCCTTCAAGAGCATTGAAGAAATAACTAAAAGGACAAAGAACCTCCAGCTATGAGCACATCTCTTTGATTCCACTATTCTTCCTGCATTAACATATGCCTCAGAGACCTGAACCCTACGAAAACAGGATGAGAACGCTATTCGGGTCTCTCAAAGAGGAATCGAAAGAACTATGCTTGGAATATCATGATTCACTCAAATGAGAGATAGAATCCGGAGTTCTGATCTTCGTCAACGCTCAAGAATCAGGGACGCTGTCTCATTTGCCAAGACATCAAAAATCAGGTGGGCTGGACACGTAATGAGGTTTACAGACAACCGCTGGACTAGAGCCATTACTAATTGGATTCCACGGGACATCAAAAGATCACGTGGACGCCCACCTATAAGGTGGTCAGACTTCTTTGTCAAGACCCTAAATGATCGGTTTGAGGCTCTGCATGTTCCTAGAACGAACAGATACCATTGGGCTACGCTAGCACGCAACCGGGATGAATGGAGACGTTACTGGCACCCGCTCGAATAAATCGATGAATAAGGGGGATTAAGTGATTAAGTGATTTTTTTTATTAGTGAAACACCATGAGGTACAGTTGTAGATTTACAATTTTTTGTGCTTGAGTTTCGATTATACAATGTTCAGATACCCATCCCTCCATCAGTGCCCATTTTCCACCACCATGGATAATATCCCCCCCTCCCCCATCCCCCATCCCCCCTGCCTCTGTGGCAGGGCAATCCCCTGTGTTCTCTCTCTCCTTTTGGGTGTTGTGGTCTGCAAAAGAGGCATTGAGTGGTAAACATGTTCAGTCCATAGTCTACTTTCAACATGCATCTCCCCTCCTGGGAGGATCCTCCAAACACCCTTTATTTGGTGCTCCCTTCTCTATCTGAACTGCCCTTTCCTCTAGGATACCCGGCTGGCCTCTAAGTTATGGAGTAATCCTCCTGGTGCTGATCTCAGCTATTCTTGGGTATTAATCTCATATTTTGTTTCTTTATATCCCCCAGATGAATGCAATCTTTCTATGTCTATCCCTCTCTTTCTGACTCATTTCGCTTAGCATGATACTTTCCATATTGTACCACTTGTATGAAAATTTCATGACTTCATCTTTTCTAACAGCTACATAGTACTCCATTGTGTAGATGTACCAAAGTTTCTTTAACCAGTCATTTGTTCTTGGGCATTCAGGTTTCTTCCAGTTTCTGGCTATTGTAAAGAGTGATGCAATGAACAAACAAGTGCAGATGTCACTTCGACTATACATTTTTGCCTCTCTGGGATATATTCCCAGGAGTGGTATTGCTGGGTCAAATGGGAGCTCAATTTCTAATTTTTTGAGAAACGTCCATACTGTTTTCCAGAAAGGCTGAACGAGTCGACTTTCCCACCAACAGTGAAGGAGTGTCCCTTTCTCGCCACATCCACGCCAGCATCGGTTGCTTTTGCTCTTTTGAATGTGGGCCAGTCTCTGAGGTGTGAGATGGTATCTCATTGTGTTTTTGATCTGCATCTCCCTGATGATTAATGATGTAGAGCATTTTTTCATGTGCTTTTTTGCCATTCGGATTTCTTCTTTGAGAAAGTTTCTGTTCATTTCATTGCCCCATTTTTGGATGGGGTTGGATGTTTTCTTCTTGTGGAGTTTAACCAGTATTTTGTATATCCTGGATATCAACCCCTTGTCAGATGTGTATTCGGTGAATATCCTTTCCCATTCTGTAGACTGTCTTTGTATTTTGGTCACTGTTTCTTTGGAGGTGCAGAAGCTTCTTAGTTTAAGATAGTCCCATTTATCTATCTCTGTTTTCACTTGCTCGGCCAGTGGCGTGGCATCTTTGAAGATACCATTAGCTTCAATGTCATGGAGGGTTTTGCCAACTTTATCTTCAATGTACCTTATGGTTTCTGGTCTGATGTTGAGGTCTTTAATCGATTTTGATCTTACTTTTGTACATGGTGTTAGGCAGAGTTCTGAGCCCATTTTTTTGCATGTAGCCGTCCAGTGATGCCAGCACAATTTATTAAAGAGGCTTTCCTTACTCCACTTCACGTTACTTGCACCTTTAGCAAAGATTAGATGATCATATGATTGAGGGGAGATGTCAGTGTATTCAACCCTGTTCCGTTAATGGAAAATTTTTTTATATACCTTCTTTTCTTTCATTATATGTATGTAGGAAAGCCGTGGAATAGGAAAGCCATGGACTTTTGGGAAATTATTTTTTAATCTGCTACTTTACTATAAAAATCTATTGTTTCTAGGAGGTGTTTTTGGTATAGTCTTTAGGATTTTCCAAGTATAGTATCAACCATGTCATCTGCAAATAGTGATAGCTAGAATTCATATTTACTAATTTGGATTCTTTTGATTTCCTTTTATTGTCTAAATGCTATATTCTAATTGTGAGCACTCCCAAGATTATATTAAGCAGTAGAGGTGAAAGTGAAAAACCTTGTCTTCGCCATGATCTCAGAGGGAAGGATTTCAGTTTCTCACAATTGAGTATAATATTGGCTGTGTGTTTTTTGTAAGTGGTCATTACTCTCTTGACCTTAAATTTTATTGAAGGTTTTAAATGAAAGTTGGTTTTGTCAGCTTACTCAGCACTGACTGATATGATCATATGGTTTTTAATTCTCCCTTTTGTTGATGCGGTGTAATACATTAATTGGCTTGTGTATCTGAAGCAGAAGCAGTTTAGAATCATGGTGCACAGCCTTTTGACTTTTGTGACTTGAAGAAAGGAAGCACTTGCAATATGAATTGCTAACATTTGCATGGTTTTTATGAGGCAAGCACTGTTATTAATACTTTATGCATATCAACACATATAATCTTACTTAGAAAAGTCAAGAATCTGGGAGAACTCCAAATACTATAAACCAACAATTTCTCTATAATGACACATCATAATTAAACTTCTGAAAACAAAGGTAAAGAAAAAATCTGGAAAGCATCCAGAGAAAATTCATACATTACTAGAAGGAAATATGAATGACAGTATTTTTCTCTTCAATTTGTATTCCTAGATCTTTAATTGAATGGGGAATAAACTGAAGCATTCAGTCACTTTCTCAAGACCACTTAGCTGGTTAGTGGAGAAGATAGATATTATGATTTCAGGATTTGTATTCTTAATTCTATGTATAATGAAGCTATGGTTCACACGCATTCAGGCCCAATTCAGTAGAATACAAATTTACGTATGGTTGTGAAATCTTAACTCCAAATAATAACAAAATGTGATTCAAACTAGAGCATTTTTCATATATGTGCTTCTTGGGACTCTTCCTGCAGTTTCAGAGAAATTGTGAGCTGTTAGATAATTCAAGTATTTCACAATCTACAGACTCTACTTAGAAACAGTGACCACACACACACACACACACACGCATGCACGCACACACGCACAAATATTTCTAAAGCTGGGGATTAACATTGAGGAACTACATGACACCTTGTGAAATGAAAACTACAAACCAATGAAAAAAGTAAAACAAAAAAATTTCACTTCAGGAAATATGAAGCAGAAATAATTATTTCTGTTCCTCCCTTTAATTGTAATGAAAAAAATCATAAACTTTATTTTCAAAGAAAATCTAGGAAGACCCCCAAATGATAGCAGGATGATAGACTAAGGATCTTAGGACCTGAGAAATAATATGACAGTGAGCTACATTAGTGGTTTTTTTGTTGTCACTGATGGGTTCTGTGGATTTTGTTTGTTTGAGGCCACACCTAGTGATGCTCAGGGATCTGTGTTTAGGGAACCATGTGTGGTACTGACAGTAGAACCCAGGCTGTTTATATGCAAGGCAAGTGCCTTACCCGCAGTACTATCTCTCCAGCCCTATTGCCAACTATTGATGTGATTTCGAGGATATTTTGCTTCATATACACCATCTATAGACCTAAAGAAACTCAGAACCTAGGAATACCAGAGCACAGAACAAAAACTCAATCAGCAACTAAAGTGGACTAGACTTAACCAAGGAAAGAGAAAAGTAGCAAATTAGAAAGAGAAAACTTTCAGATAATCTATGCCAGCCAAAAAATCACATTGGTCCCCATTTATGTCAGTAAAGATGGGGTATAAATTCTAAATTTACACTCCAAAAGGTTTCAACATGTGTTCCAAATCTCTGCCCCTCCCATCCCTGCCCCCATTGCCCACAGTGGTGTTAAAGAATGGAGTTGCATTGTTTATTCTACCAGACATGTAAAAAGCACCCCATGACCCAACCCACACTAGCCTCCCCAACACCTCATGGTGTTAGGAAAAAAACATAAGGAGAGTCTAGACTAAAAGACCTTCCTAGCATTAACGAGGTGACCTTTCCCCCACTTAGTGGGTAGTGTCAGATTATGTCTAGTGGGAAATCAGGAGTCTTACCATTACTCTTAATAATGACCATGCCCTCACCTGAAAAATGTCATTATAGGGGCTAGAGAGATAGCACAGCGGGTAGGGCGTTTGCCTTGCATGCGGCCAACCCGGGTTCGATTCCCAGCATCCCATAGTGTCCTCTGAGCACCGCAAGGAGTAACTCCTGAGTGCAGAGCCAGGAGTAACCCCTGTGAATTGCCAGTTGTGACCCAAAAAGCAAAAAAAAAAAAAAGTCATTATAGATTTTCAACCACGCCCTAGGAACAAACCTGAGTGTAGGGAGAACTTGGACACTGAGCTCCAACTGGGCAGCAATAAAGAGATACCTCACCTTCCACTGTCAGGGAAAATAGATGAAGCTAGTTAAAATGGATGTTTAAGAAACACAAAAAATTTCCATGATGCAAAATATACATAATTAAAGAAAAATGTAATAGTCATGAGTGAGATAGATCTGAAACAATAAAAAAGGACAACCAATATTTCCCAACAATGAGATTATAAAAAAAAGTGATAATTTTCTGACAAAGTTTTTAATATAATCGCGATTTTAAAAATGCTGTAACAAGCGATATGAAGATGTTTAAAATTAATTTAAGAGCTTCCGGGTCAATGGACTACTGCAGGACCGGGAGGTTGGTGTTCCTGGGATTCACCTATCCATCTGATTGTGTCTCAATGCATTCTTGTCACTGTAAGTGGGCCTTTGAGAACAGCGCAGTCTCCTGCCTCCACACCAGGCTGTCCCCACAGGCACCCCTTGGAGGATGGCGGGTTGAATTTCCCTCTCCACCTTGAGCAGAGCTCCAGCAGCTGAAGACCTCCAGTTCCAGCCACAGCCATGCTTAAGACCACTCTCCACATGTTTGCACAAGCCTCACACATAAAGGAACCGGCAGAGGAACCCAGGTGTGCAGGACCCGGGGCTTAGATCTCCAAGCCTGCTAGGATCGGAACTGGGCCTCCTCCACCCAGATCCTCCATCTTCCAGTAGGTAGGCGTAACACTCACCAACCGCCCCCTGCGCCCAGTAATCCCATCAACAGCCAAGACCCAGAGACTATATAACCCAGCTCCCGGAAGCATCTTATTATCTAGGTCATACTCTGGAGAACCTGGCAGGCTATTGAAAGTATCCTGCCCACATGACAGAGTCTGGCAAAATCCCTGTGGCATATTCAATATGCCAAAAACCAGTAACAATAATGGGTCTCATTCTCCTGATCCTGAATGAGCCTCGAATGTGGCACTTTCTAAAACCTCAGGGCTAGGACAAAGAAGATGTTACTGCTGCCTGCTTGAGGAAATTGATGAACAACAGGATGACAGTGATACAGTGAAAATTAATTTTAAAAGTTTCAGGAAAGAAACAAGAGTTGAAAGAAGAACCAAATAGATAATGTAGAACTACAAATTAAAAGATAAATGAAAAACACTTGCACAAATAACAATATATCAAAAAATGCGAGAGTAATTCAATATTCAGAAGTTAATCAAAGTAATCCATATTATTAATTTTAAAAATACAAAACCATATTAGTTATGAAAAATTATTTGACTAAATTTAAACAGCATCTACAAGAGTCATAGCTAATTTCATCTTTAATGTTAAAAAACAATTTTTTCCAGAGCTTAAAAATAACGAAGTTATGAAATTTTTACCTTTAGTTTTGTATCGTTTTGTTTGGAGAATGGCTCTGCTCAGGGGCTACTGTTAGCTCTGCACTCTGGAATCACTCTTGGCAGACTTTAAGTTACCAACTTTTACTTTTTTTATCCAACAAAGTTGCAACCAGTGCATTATGACAGAAGGAGGAACGGGCATAGAAGTGGAGGAAACAAAAAATAGTTAGAAACGGAAAATACATTATTTTTCTGCTAGAAAATAATGTAATCATGAATTATTAATCCACATAACAGTTTGAATCAATCTTTGTGCTGCATGTAAAAGGTGACATTTATATCATTCTATTGATGTAAAATTCTTGAAATGACAGAATTACATAAATTAACAAGGGATAGTGTTTGTCAGGGATGGGAGGGAAGGTAGGAACTGAAGGGAGGAGTTTGGGGATACAGATGAGCACCTTGAGGGAGCTTTGTGGTGTTGGAAATGTGACTATCTTCACCATGTCAAACTCTCAGAGTGATATTGAAACGTAGTTTTGCAAGGGCTTTCATTGGCAAAACTTGCTAAGTGGTATACAAAACCCCTCGGTTTTCTTTCTTATAATTGAATGCACATTTATAATTATCTCAAAATTTGAAGGTCTAGTTTTTAAAAAGAGAAATGGAGCCACATAGCACATGCTGGATAAAATACCAAATTCTACTAAGAATTTCTTGACCTGATTAATGTCTACAGAGTTTGTACAGTCAAAATCCCTAACAAATGTAAAACCTCTTCATGCTGAAATAATTTGAAAATTAAGAGGAAAAAAATCTGCAAAATGTTCATACAAGTAAGAATCTAAACCCCAATATATGGGAGGCATATAAACAAAGACAGTTTACAAAAGGGAAATACACAATATCAGTAAATAAATCTCATGAGATACTCAATGTTCTTAGTTATTAAGGAAACATGATGAAATAATACTTCACATATCTCACGTCTCTGGAAGAAGACTGACCAAACTATGAACCTTCCCACTCCACCTGGAATTTGCTAGATCATTTGTCCTCTATAATCTAAATGAATTCAAAACTGTTCTCTCTAAATACATCTATTAGAATAATTTACAAGATACTCTACTTCCTTTGACTTATTGCCCTAAACCTTTCTCATTTGTCTTCTTGGTCTTCCTTAAAATAACATTGGGATGTGAGTTGGCTATTTTCTAATTCCCAAATCTCTCTCCCTGGGGAGAACAATGGACTTTAGAAAAGGGGGCCCTAAGAAAATCTGCAGAGATTGCAGGTGTTTACGGGAAATGATCCCTCCACTGGGCAGAACCCACACCCACTTCCAACTCTGAGGGAGACCTTCTCAGCAGCCTTACGATGTTTGGCACCCTCCAGGCAGAGACTTCTAGGCACAAAGTCCTGAATATCCTTCATAAGTTTATATTTATCTGCAGATAACTCTCCATTGTTCTTAATCAATTTGAACTGCCATCACAGAATCCCACACTAACTTAAGGCAGAGCTTCTGAAAATTTTTTCCACTTGTGCAACATTTTTATTAAAAAAAAAAATACAAGAGTATGCACTTCCAGAGACACCTCAGAATCATTACATGTTTGATGTATAATTAATTTTCAGTCATTGAAGGTTTCGAAAATTTTTCCTCTTCCCAAACTTTTCATGACCCCCATACTCAGCCATGCAAAGCCCTCATGGTTGCAGCCTCCAGTTTAAGAATCTAGGACTTCAACAATACTTCTCACAGCTCTAAATGCTGCAAATTCTGAGATCAAGAACTAAATAACTAACGATATATAGGATATAGCTTGGTGGTATAGCACGTTCCTGCATTTATGGGGTTTAGATGCCCAACACAAGAAAGAAAAACAAAGCACGAAAAGATGTGCACCAACTTGGTGTCTGGTGAAGGCCCTCTTTTGTCTGTAGATTCTTCTCCCTAGCTTATAGTCTCACATGGAAGAAAAAGAAATCATTTCTCTTCTATTTTGATTTTGTTTTTCTGGGGTGGGGCCATACCTGGTGGTACCTGGAGGCTTACTTCTACACTATCCACCCAGAGATCACTCCTGGCAGGGCGGCAGGATTCCCCAAATTAGCTTTCTAGTCCCTTCTAGGAAGCATTACAACCTCATTAAGGAGAATTCCACCCTCAAGGCCTAGTTCTCACAGTTTCCGCCTTCAAATCAGTTTGCTAACTTCGTCTTCTGCATATGGGTGTGGGAGTGGAGAAGAGAAGGGACTGCAGAGTAAGCGGAGGAGTGGAAAGTCATCAACACTTAGCACCGCTGGATTGATCCCTTGCGTTCCATTTCAAATGACTCCTCTTAGTTCATGGGAAAAATTGAAAACGGAATTAAACTTTTGAATTGAGATAGGAAAGTAAACAGTTTGACTGGAGTGCAGGAACCATGAGAGTATTAACAGAAACAGGAGCTCTGGGGGACAAGGTCCTCAGTGCAGACCAAACAATCCCTGCCTACAATATGTCTTTAAACTTCCATTTCTGTCAATTGTACACTTAAGGTTAGAAGGTTAGATTCAGAGGCTGGAGAGATATTGCAGTAAGTAGGGCACTTGCCTTGCATGCAGCCAACCTGGGCTAAATCCCTGGTACTCCTTATGGTTCCCAAAGCACCACCAGGAGTGATGCTCAAGTACAGAACCAAAAGTACGTCCTGAATAACTCTGGGTAAAGGCCCTCCCGTTGATCGTCGATTTGCTCGAGCGGGCCCAGTAACGTCTCCATTGGAGACTTTGTTGTTACTGTGTCTGGCATATCCAATACTCTCGGTAACTTGCCGGGCTCTCCGAGAGGGGCGGAGGAATCGAACTCGGGTCGGCCATGTTGGCCGCTTGTAAGGCGAACGCCCTACCCGCTGTGCTATCGCTCCAGCCCAACTCTGGGTGTGTTCCCAAATCCAAAAAAAAAAATATTTTGCATAAAAATGTCTGGTTCAGAGGTGAAATTCCCTAGAATCTGGCATTACTACAGAGTCAATGTCTCTTCTCTCCAGGCCTGGACTGCATCCTTCAGCTTTTCTTCTTCCAGTGAACTCCTTCCGTCACTGGAAGGAGCCTCCTGGTGATATGCGTGAACATTCCTGCCATTAACGTCTGCTCATCCACATGTTGCCACTCTTTACTCACACTTTCTTGGGTATAGGGATAGACACACCAGCTTTGCAGTGTGTTCTTTGATAAAAACCTAGTGACGAGTCTACACAGACTCAGGCAGCATATGAGCAAAGAATTCCGAGATTCTAATTTCCAGAACATGGTCCAGAAATAAACTATATAATCTCTATGGGTTCATGTCTCTTTGGCCTCCAAACTCTCAAGAGATGCTCAATTAGAGGCTCTCAGATGTGCAGGAGCTCCCACATAGACACTGCAAAATATAAGAGTGAAGTGGAGCGATAGCACAGCGGGTAGGGCGTTCACCTTACAAGCGGCCAACATGGCCGACCCGAGTTCGATTCCTCCGCCCCTCTCGGAGAGCCCGGCAAGCTACCGAGAGTATTCGATATGCCAGACACAGTAACAACAAAGTCTCCAATGGAGACGTTACTGGGCCCGCTCGAGCAAATCGACGATCAACGGGAGGGCCTTTACCTTTACCTTTACCTTTATATGTTGGTGGGCTGGAGTGATAGCACAGCGGTAGGGCGTTCGCCTTACAAGCGGCCAACATGGCCTACCCGAGTTCGATTCCTCCGCCCCTCTCGGAGAGCCCGGCAAGCTACCGAGAGTATTCGATATGCCAGACACAGTAACAACAAAGTCTCCAATGGAGACGTTACTGGGCCCGCTCTAGCAAATCTGTTGAACATTCAAGAATCAGCAAATTTACTAATTTCATTTCTATTCATTTGACAAGTAGTCTCGGTGAATCATTGTGCACCGAGTTTTTATCTAGGAAAATTTGGTCTTCCAATCGCCTGTTCTTCCTTTTATATTTGGAAGGAGGATGGGGTGAGAAAACAAGAAAGGTTCAGAGGTAGAAGAGATCTAATTTTGGTGTCTATTGCATTGTGATATAGTGCACAGTGTGCCAAGATGATACCCAGGATATTTCTCTATTTTTATTCCTTATCTCTATCCTGAATTTTTGACACATTGTACAATTCGATTTACTACTACTCTGCCCTTCCAAGCAATATACTTTTAGGCTTGACATTTCATTTCATTCCAATATGATAGGCTGCCCTCAGAAATAATTCTGACAGATGGGAATTATGGTTGGCATTGGATAGATATTCAGTAAATACTTGCTGAATGAATAAATGAGATGGTGAGGAGAGAGGAAATGCTTCTAAGAAAGAAGCATTTAAACTGAAACATAAACATGAATGCAGTCTTCCATCCTCCCACCGTTGAATGCAAGAATGGGTGGGAGGAGGTAACCTTACTAAGTAGAAGGAAAAGCAGAGGCAGAGACTCTGATGCAGGAAAGAGGTTGACACAGGAATTTAAGGAATCCCGTATACTGTAAGCGTTATGGAGCAGTGATGAGTTAGGTTGAAGACTTGGGCAGGTAACATTGTGCTGTAGTGCAGAAACAGGCAAAGATTAAATTATGCTATAAATTCAGCTCTAGAGAGATTATCTAATAGGTGAGGTGGTTGCCTTGCATGAGCAGCAGGTTTGGGTTTGATCCCCAGCAACACATATGGTCCTCAAACCCTGCCAGAAGTGATCCCTGAACTCATGGCCAAGAATAAGCCCTGAGTACAGACATGAATGATAAAAACTGAAACCAAGCAAAATAAACATATAGATTAGGTCATAAATACATTAGGGATATATGTAAACCAAGCAGCAATGATATAAAAATATTTGTATTTAAACATGATCATCCTTGCTTCTATGTATATCAATTATTGGAGGATGATAAAAGTCTAACTCAGAGATCAGTTACAAATACTTCACTTAGCACTGACCTCCCATTGTTCATTGATTTGCTTGAGCAGGCAACAGTAATGTCTCCATGGTGAAACTTGTTGTTACTGCTTTTGGCATTTCGAATACGCCACAGGGAGCTTGCCAGGCTCTGCCATGCGGGCGGGATACTCTTGGTAGCTTGCCAGGCTCTCTGAGGAGGAATCAAACGCGGGTCAGCCACATGCAAGGCAAATGCCTTACCCACTGTGCTATAGCTGTTAGCTAAAATTTATTGAGTACTTTGTAGGGCGTTCGCCTTACAAGCAGCCAACATGGCCTACCCAAGTTTGATTCCTCCGGCCCTCTCAGAGAGCCCGGCAAGCTACCGAGAGTATTCGATATGCCAGACACAGTAACAACAAAGTCTCCAATGGAGACATTACTGGGCCCACTCGAGCAAATCGACGATCAACGGGAGGGCCTTTACCTTACCTTTACCTATTAGGAATTGGCATAGGTGCTTGATAGATCATGTCACTTAAATAAAATATTTAAAAAAAAAATTAAAGGTAAAGGCCCTCCCATTGATCGTCGATTTGCTCGAGTGGGCCCAGTAACGTCTCCATTGGAGACTTTGTTGTTACTGTGTTTGGCATATCAAATACTCTCGGTAGCTTGCCGGGCTCTCCGAGAGGGGTGAAGGAATCGAACTCGGGTCGGCCATGTTGACCGCTTGTAAGGCGAATGCCCTACCGCTGTGTTATCACTCCAATATTTATCAAAATAAAATATTGATTTGACTAATTGATGAAGTTCATATTTTTAACTGTTTAAGCCCTGTTTTTCACTATATTAAGAGATATAGTAGGCATTTAGTAGAGCTCTAAAGATAAAACTCTGATTTTTAACTTCATCACAAATTTTGAGTATTGGGATGTTGTTCAGTTAGAGAATGCTTGCCTTGTATGTGTGAAGGCCTGAATTCAAACACTAGCACCAAAACAAAAACAAATTTTAAAAACTCATTATTTTGCTTACAATTTTTCCCATCGTTCTTTCAAAACTGCTATAGATTTTTAAGCATTTTTTAAAAAATTGAGTCACTGTGAGATGCACCGTTACAAAACTGCTCATGATGGGATTTCAGGCACACAACGATCCAACGCCCATCTCTCCACCAGTGTCCACTTCCCATCACCAATGACCCCAATTTCCCTCCCGACACCCTTCCTTCCCCAGCCTGCATCTATGAATGTAAGGCAGGCATTCTCTTCTCTCTCCTGCTCTCTCTCTTTCTCTGTCTATCTCTCTGTCTCATCTCTTTCTCTCCCTCTCTTCCTCTTTCCCCTCTCCCTCTCTTCTATCTCCCTTCTTTCTCTCTCCCTGTGTCTTCTCTCCCTCTATCCAACTCCCTCCCCTTTTGGATATTATGGTTTGCAATAAAGATACTGAAAGGTTATGATGTTTGTTCATTTACCTATTTTTAGCACAAAGTTTTTATGCAGAGTGATCATTTCTATCTATCTTTTTCATCATGGTTCCTTCTCTGTCCCAATTGGACTTTAGAGAATAGTAACTCAGCAACATAAAGAGTAATCTAGGTTAGGGGAAATCTCTAAAGAGGGGCTTCTTTAGGGAAATGCAGAGGGTAATAGTCTGGGTTAGGGGATATTCTAGAATGAAGATTTTATACAGTCATGCAGAGGGTGATAAGTGGATAATTTGGATGAGGGATATTCTAAAGGTTAGGGGATGCTTTAAAGTGGGATGGAACTGACAGAAAAGGTAAAGCACAAGAGTGTGAATTTGGACTTGTCAGACAGAAACTATCAATCTCTTCCCAACTGAGTCTAAATTCTCTTGAAGCACCCTTTACTTAGGACAGGCAGGACCACAGTGCAAACCTATATATTGAAGAAGGAAGGTTTGTTTTAAATGTATTTGATCAAAAGTTGACTAATTTATCAATCCTTAGAGTATCAAATGCTCATTAAACTTCTAAGTGCATTTTATTAAATAACCCAATTTTAAAAAATTCAAGCAGATGGATGGAATCTAGATTATCAATGACTACAGCACAAAATATGCAATGAAGATAAAGCCAAGAAGAAAAAAGTCTACAAAAACCATAATTTAAAAAAAATTATTAGCAATGAAGAAAGCATAGGAGAAAATTTAAAGCTGTCCTCAATGCTTGGGGAAAAAATTAGTTTAGTAGACACTTGTCTACTACCAAAAAAAAAAAAAAAGTAATGTAGTAGACCTAGGGACTGGAGCAATAACGCAGCAGGTAGGGCATTTGCTTTGTATGCGGATGACTCAGGTTCAATTCCTCTGTCCCTCTCGGAGAACCCGACAAGCTACCGAGAGTATCCCGCCAGCACGGCAGAGCTTGGCAAGCGGCCCCTGGTATATTCGATATGCCAAAAACAGTAACAAGTCTCACTTCTTATTCCTGGAGCAAGCAGATGCCACTGGACTATACTTGCATGCTACAGAGACATTACTGGTACCCACTCGAACAAATCGATGAACAACATGAGACGACAGTGCTACAGTGCTACAGTGTAGTAGACCTAGTCCCCTGTGCTGATTTCTGATACATGCCCAGTGACTGCATTCATCTTCCAGCTCCTGTGGGCACTGTCAAGACTCCTACTTAGATGCTTCTGGGAAAATGCCCACAAGTATTGTCCTTATGTTAAGACAGAAATGCCAGTCTCCAGTTCCCCAGGAGGTGACATTCTCTCACTAAAAAGAGAGAGATAGTTAAGTCCCAAGGGCAGTTGAGTGATAGCTGAGATTGGAATGTGCCTCAACATAGAACATTCAGTGGAGCTGTCCGGGCTTCAGGGCTCTCTGTAGGGTCAGTCATTAACCAAAAGCACATCTTTACTTCTTTCTGCTCTGCCTTATCTGTTTCCTCACTTCCCTTTGAACTTCTCCTGAGAGCATTTCCTTAATAAATCATTTAAACAAAAATCCCTTTCTTAGTCCCTGATCCTATGGATACCAACCAAAGATAGAAAAGTTGGGAAATACTGGAGCAACTGACAGAAAAGGGGAAGCACAAAAGAGTGTGAATTTGGACTTGTCAGATGGAAATTATCAATCTCTTTCCAACATAGTCTGAATTCTCTTGAAGCACCCTTTACTTAGGACAGACAGGATCACAATGCAAACTGATATATTGAAGAAGGAAGGTGTGTATTGAATTCATTTGATCAAAAATTTACTAACATCAATCCTTAGAGTGTCAAATGCTCATTAAAGTCCTCCTAAGTGCATTTTATTAAATAAACGAGTTTTAAAAAATTTAAGTAGTTTCCAAATAGAGAAAAGAGAGCCCCTGAGTGCCTAGGGACCATCAAAAACGTCCCAAACAATTTTTCAAGTATTTTATTTTTTGGCAAAACTCAATTTAACTCATTTTGCAAGTGTTCTTCCCTTCATTTTTTAAACCCTGGGGTATTTCAAAGGAAATTTAATCCATATGTTTTTGATTCATTTACATTTTAAGTCATAAAAATGTTATTTTTATAAGAACTGTTTGATAGCCAAGAAACTTTCTGAGCCTTTTAAAAAATCTCTTTAAAGTCTTGTTGGTTGGAGCCAGGGAGCAGACATGGTGTGTGATGCACCACCCGAAAATGTGATCCAGACAGACTCAACCATAGACTGACCTCAGAACAATGCTTGCCACAGCCAGCCAAAAAAGTAATGGCAACGAGATGATCAAGACAGTTGGTCTGGACACCAGAGAATCCTTGAGAAACACAAGAGAAGCCAATAGCAGAAGATAGCAAAGATTAAAATGAGATTCATTAGTGTGTCATTGACATGTTTGGGCACATGAAAGACCAGACTATCATACATTACAGCAAGCTGTCATTCCTGGCAGCTTTTAGGAAGATCTGATTTCTGCAGGACAAAGTCTCATATCACTGGCCCAGTCCTTCACTTCCATGTGAAGAAAATCATGGCTTTTCTCAAATATATATATACATATATATATATCTCTACAAAAAAACAGCATACAAAGAGCTTTTATGTAATTCATTGCCCTTTTTGTAAACTGCATCATGGGAAGCAATCATTACAGGGTTGCTTTAAATATATTTCTAATATGAAAGTAAAAATCTGTTCGTGAAACAATGTTAAGTAAGAAGTATGGTGACAACCTCATACATGAATATTAGGACCCGTTTTGTCTTGAAAACAAAGGGAATAGGAATATATTTATGCTACATTAATATATTCAACAGTAATTATCTCTCATCGGGAGGTTGGAGTTATTTTCTTTTGTTTGCTTGGATTTATTTTTCACTATTTTACAATGTTCACTGTGAAACTTAGTAGAAACGTGATGCTGTCTGCATATTTTAAATTGTGTGGAATAACACTCCTGTCGTGTTATAAGAGAACAATGCCCTTTTATTTCTTATTTGGATTTTCCTGAGAATAACAGCACATGAGGTCCAAGCAGGAGGGGGTGCTAAAACTAGCAGTAGATGATCGAATCGTCTGAGAGTTGATGGAATGCAAGTGTTCATCTGGAATGGCTGAATCTATGGTGACTATACTTTCTAACCCCAAATTGGTCACATGATCTCGCACTGGGGATGGGAAAAGTAATACAACAGGATCAACTGTTTTAAAAACAGAACCTTTTCCCAAATTCTAGGATATAAGGTTGTTCTGAATATATAACACATTGCTTCAAAAAAAAAAAAAAGAAAGGAAAGAAAAATCTAAGGCATTACCTAAGGAATACTTTCAAGGAAAAATCATGGTTGTAATTTATAAAACTGTAGTTGCTAGTTCTGAGCACCCTCTGAACAAGAAGAGCACTTTGGATTCTCTTAGACAGCATTTGAAACCCAAAGGACTGTTATTTCCACATCTGCTGGCATATAGTCAGACACTGTTTAAAATACTCCCTACACAAAATGTGTACATTGGCAGTATTAATTATCTCCATAAATTTTCCTCAAATACGCAAAAATAAATGCTTTCTCTGAAGATCCACTCTCCCTAATATCAATAGCACCCAATTCCTCTCCCCTTAACTCTCCCCCCACCCTAGGGCTGCTTTGGAATCACAAACCATCTTCCTTTCCGTTCAGTTAAGCTTGCCGATCTCTTTGATCATAAAGACTGGATCAAGCAAAGCAGAAACATCCTTTACTGCAGCACCATTAATAGTAAAAGGTTGTTAAATAGTCCTTAATACTTTCATTCATGTAAAAAGTATTTCCTATGGATTCTACTAAAAGTGATAAGGTAAATGATCAATTTAGTTAATTATTATTTAAAATAATTTCAAAATTCTCAAAAGTTTGCTTCAACATTCTGTGAAAATTCTATTTAAATATATTGTATTCTCACCTTCTGTAATTACTGGATTCATTTTAAATAAGCATTAACTTTGAATCTCAAAAATGATGAAAAGTTTAACCAATTGACCCATCATGGTCAACCATATTCTCCTACTAAACACTTTCTACTTGATTCACAAGAAGTAGATGATAAACTCTCAATCAAAGATCCTATGGGACAATTCTCAAATTCTAACAAATATTTCTTCCAGTGGAATTTTTTTCACCAGGATTCAAGTTATGGGCAAGCTGTCATATGAAGATATTGTCCACCCTAATCAAAACTTACATAAAAGAACCCCCTAATTTCTTCAGCCTAGAACAAAATACAGCCATGATTCCCTGATTTGAGAAATGATGTGTGGGTGCATAAGAGAACCAGAGTCAGAGATAAGGACATAGAAAGAGAAAAAGGAAAAGGGACTGAGACAGAGAGAGAAGGAAGGAGAAGAGAATCGATTTGTTTTGTGTCATTTCCACCTCCCTATGCCTGTGCTCGACTGTTGTCACTCTGCCATGAGTGTCAGAATATAATGTCCCCAAAGCTATGACACCCAACATTAGGCTTGACATGAGATAAAACAACTTGATTTGCTTATTCACGTAACAACAACCAATTTGTCATTGTCATTGTCACTGTCCTCCCATTGTTCATCGATTTGCTTGAGCGGGCCCAGTAACGTTTCCACTGTGACACTTGTTACTGTGTCTGGCATATTGAATATGTCACGAGGAGCTTGCCAGGCTTTGCCCTGCGGGCAAGATACTCTCGGTAATTTACCGGGCTCTCTGAGAAGGGCAGAGGAATCGAACTCAGGTCGGCCATGTTAGCTGCGTGCAAGGCAAACACCCTACCTGCTGCGCTATCGCTCCAGCCCAACTAATTTGAGGACCTACCAAATGGTCAGGCACAACGAACATAGATGAGTGAAACAAACATCCCAGTCCTCAAAGAATGAATAGCAGTTGTACAAAAAACAAACAAAAGGGAAATTTCATTATGGGTCATATAAAACAAGACTATATATAGTTTACCTGAGAAATGACTTTCTCAGAAAAGTTCACTCTGAGAGACATTTTAGTGGATGATTTGGAGATAGTTAAGAGCATAAAGAAAAGTCTGAGCAAATGCAAGGATACAAAGAATTAAAGGATGAAAGAATTATTTGGTATTTTTCAGTTAATGAGTGTCATTCTTACCAATTAGATTTAATGGGTGTATTGATTTCTTTTCCTTCCACCCATCCAAAAAAGCATTAATTGGAGTTAAATATACATTTGCATTTGAAAATAATCAGTTTGATAGTTTTGTGAAAATACTAATGCTCATAATTCCAAGAAAATAAATATTTTTACCATCAGAAATTCAATTATGTTTTGCTCTATTCAGATGCTACTGAAATGTTTTACAAACAAGATTATACTTGTCTGAGAAACAAATGAGAACTTGTGCAGAGTTTGAGGATATTATACTATTTTTAGACAAAGAATATTATGAGTTTGACTTTGGTTTGAATTCCAGCTTCCTCACATGACAGCTTGTGACTAATAAAATTGAGATATTTTTTTTGTCATTCACTTTACTGGGGGGTGGGCAGGACTCTTTCTTATTGGGAGAATTAATTTATGTATGTAAAGGTTTTGATACAAGATATGACATGTAGTGCTTATTAATCCTTCATCCTTCCTCTTGGGGATGGAGGTATGCACAAGACAAATAAGATAACCCTTACTTTTTGGACCGAAATCTCCAAGCTTCCATGGAGTCAGAAATGGGTGACCTCCCCCCATCTCCCTTTCTTCCCGGAGCCTGGCAGTCACATTCACAAACTGCCTCTGATATCATGTAAGCTAATTAAGAGCTGTGATCCAGAGACTCATAAATAAATCTTGTAAGAGATCAACAAGTTTCAGAAATGTCTCCACACCCCAATGACACCATCCAGTTAAAAATTTAACTTCAGTCGTATCACCCTATATAAAATTTTAGAATTCTGGGAGCAACATCTCATACTCTATGCCCCTGATATACCAAGAGTAGCACATCATTGAAACAGGTATAAAGTAGAAGGTAACTGATCTCAATCAATAAATCTATCTATCTATCTATCTATCTAGATAGATAGATAGATATAGATATAGATAGATATAGATATTAGCACACAAGACTCAACTTGTAGATGTTAGTAATCTAGGGCTTAATGGTTTCAGGGTGAGATACAACAATTTTCACACACTTTCCTCTAAGGAAAGTATTTTGGATAATTTTTGGTGGAGTACTCATAACAAAAAATTTAAAGTAAATTTAGGACCTGCTTTTGGGACAGGCTTGGGTGGTGGTGGGAAAATTTGAAATAATGATGGGAAGGTATAATGGTGGTGGGATTGGTGTTAGAATATTAAATGTAATAAATTATTGTGAACAAATTATAAAAATAAGATTTTTTAAAAAAGAAGATAATCTTTATTTGTGGAAAATCCATATTCAGACCAGTTCTGATATCTGCCTTATTGGTCTCAGGTAAGTCAACCAAGCCTAATTCAGTTTGATCATGTTCTTCACCAGCTGGGGAAAGAAGAGCAATAATCAGTTATGGACCTGGGATGGTGGGGGAGAGCGATTGCTCACCATATTATTTACACAATGGACAGACACCTGCAGCATAGCTTGTAGGACAGAATCATTATAAAATATATATTTTGAGGAAGCATAGACACTTACAGTTAATGAGCTAATAAATATTGTCAAGTGATCTTTCACTTGCCAAGTATTAAATCATTAAGGTGGGGGGAAGGAAGGATTAAAGCTGTCTGTCTCTTTGCTGTACAGATCAAATTCTGGCCTTATTCTAGCTAACTTTTATTAGTAGTGATGATACTCTTGGTATCTTGCCAGGCTCTTCAAGAGAGATGGAGGAATTGAACCCAGGTTGGCCATGTGCAAGGCAAATGCCCTAACCGCTGTGCTATGAAGAGATTCATGTGGTAAGGAATATAGATTTCCTCCAATAGCCATATGAGACAGCCATCTTGGAAATGACTCAATCCCAACCAAATCTTCAGATGGCAAAATTCCTAATTGCCCTTTTTCTTCCCTTCTTGATAGATAATCCAAAAATTAGGTTGCTGAACTGCTCTTTATTTCTTACCCATAGAATTGTGATCAAATAGACATTAATCTTATTAAATAACATGATTCATTAAAAAAGTAAACAACGTCTGGTAAAAGTAGGTTACAAGATGTGTTCTTTTTTTATATTTAATGAGTCAACTTGGGGTAGAGTTACAGACTTACAAACTTTCATGCTTACATTTCAGTCATCCAATGATTGAGTACCCATCCTTCACCAGTTCCCACTCTCCATCACCAATGATCTCGATATCCCTCCCAGCACTCCTGTTCCATCCCCCCACCTCCACTCCACCCCTCTCTGTGGCAGGGCATTCATTCCCTTTTGCTCTTTCTCTTTCCTTATGGGTGCTGTGGTTTGCAATAGAGGTATTGAATAGCCATCATTCGGAGTGTAGTCTACTTTCAGCACGCATCTCCCATCCTGAGTGGGTCTTTCCAGCACCCCATACTTGGTGATCCCTTCTCTATCTGAGCTGCCATTTCCCCTAGAATGTAAGGCCAGATTCTAAGCCATGGAGCAATCCTTCTGGTATTCAACAAGATACGTTATTTTTTTTTTTAGTGAAACACCATGGGGTTCAGTTGTAGACTTACAAACTTTCGTGCTTGGGTTTCAGTTATACAATGATCGAGTACCCATCCCTCCACCAGAGCCCATTCTCCACCACCAATAATCCCAGTAGCCCTCCCATGCCCTACCTCATACCCCACCCCCCTCCCCCACCTCAGCCCACCTTTGTGGCAGGGCATTCCTTTTTGCTCTCTTTCCTTTAGGGTATTGTGGTTTGCAATAGAGGTATTTAGTGGCCATTGTGTTTGATCTATAGTCTACTTTCAGCACGCATCTCGCATCCCAAGCGAATCCTCCAAACATCCTTTACTTGCTGTTCCCTTTTCTATCTGAGCTGCCTTTTCCCCCAGCCTGTGCTGCTGGCTTCCAAACCGTGAAGCAGACCTCCTGGTACTTATCTCAACTATTCTTGGGTGTTCGTCTCCCAGTCTGTTACTTTATATTTCCCAAATGAGTGCAGTCTTTCTGTGTCTGTCCCTCTCTTTCTGGCTCATTTCACTTAGCATGATACTTTACGTGTAGAACAACTTGTATGTAAATTTCATGACTTCGTCATTTCTAACAGCTGCATAGTATTCCATTTTGTAGATGTACCAAAGTTTCTTAAACCAGTCATCAGTTCTCGGGCACTCGGATTTTTTCCAACTTTTGACTATTGTGAACAGTGCAGCAATGAACACAGAAGTGAAGATGTCATTTCGACTGTATTTTTTTGCCTCTCCAGGATATATTCCCAGGAGTGGTATTGCTGGGCCAAATGGGAGCTCAATTTCTAATTTTTTGAGAAGCGTCCATATTGTTTTCCAAAAGGGCTGAACCAGTCAGCATTCCTACCAGCAGTGAAGGAGGGTCCCTTTCTCGCCACATCCGCACCATCACCAATTGCTTTTATTCTTTTGGATGTGGGCCAGTCTCTGTGGTGTGAGATGATATCTCATTGTGGTTTTGATCTGCATCTCCCTGATGATTAGTGATGTAGATCATTTTCTTATGTGCCTTTTAGCCATTCGGATTTCTTTTTTGAGAAAGTTTCTTTTCATTTTGTCACCCCATTTTTTGATGGGGTTGGGTGATTTCTTCTTGTGGAGTTCAACCAGTACTTTGTATATCCTTGATATCAACCCATTTTCAGATGGGTTATGGGTGAATATCCTTTCCCATTCTGTAAATTGTCTTTGTATTTTGGTCACTGTTTCTTTTGAGTTGCAGAAGCTTCTTAGTTTAAGATAGTCCCATTTGTCTATCTTGTTTTCACTTGCTTGGCCAGTGGTGTGTCATCTTTGAAGATACCGTTAGCTTCAATATTGTGGATGGTTTTGCCAACCAATAAGATATGTTCTTGAAGCCTTTATGAGGTATAGAAGTCATGAGTAGTTCTGAGGAGATAGCTTAAAGGGATTAAATATATATGTGTATATATATATATATATATATATATATATATATATAGCATGTTGAAAGCCCCAAGTGCATCATGGGCACTACATGGTACTATGGGAGCTGGAAGTAGACCCTAAGCACCAACAGGCATCATATTTAAAAAAAACAAATAAACAAAGAATCCACCAACCTCCAGAAAGTATTTTCATTCTTCTCACGCCTATGCATAGCAAGAAATTTGTTTAAACACTAATATTACCAAATAAATGGTGAGTCCCTCTTTCCCCTACAATATTTCAATGACACATCTACACAAAATTTGAGGGGACTCAGAATCTACATCAGGTTCATTGGTGAAGATCTTCCTCTGTACAAAGTTGGTTTGTAAAGACTGCAGAGAAGTTTTTTTTTTTTAATGTGGGGATTCTGACACAGTAACAAGGCACAGGGGCATTTTTACTAGAATCACATCAAATTGGTCTGGAGAGATAGCACAGCAGGTACAGCATTAGCCTTGCATCTGGTTGACCAAAGTTCGATTCCTCATCCCTCTCAGAGCGCCTGGCATGCTACTGAGAGTATCCTGCCCACACAGCAGAGCCTGACAAGCTCCTCGTGGTGTATTTGATATGCCTAAAACAGTAACAACAAGTCTCACAATGGAGACATTACTGGTGCCCTCTCAAGCAAATCGATGAACAATGGGAGGACAGTGCAGGACAGTGCTATCTATGGAAAACAGAAAGAGAATTTTGTTGGCTGCAGTCTTCAAACAGATCTGCGAAAAAAGAAACAATCCCAAAGAATGTTACCCTGTATGTGGTTTACTTGTCTTTGGCTGTTCTTCAGTCTTGCTTTCCCTTGGAACTTCTCTTGGACAGCCAAGCTCTTCCTTCCTACAAGAAGACATGGACTGTCTGTGTAAGTGAGCAGGCTGCAAGACGGTGCACCTGTGACTTCTAAAGTTTAGGGTCAGACGCAATGTTAAGAGAAAACTCACCTAAATATTGGGGTGCAGGGGAATGGGTGCAATACTATTTCTAGAATATAGAAACCAAGCAGAAGAGGTAAACATCTCCTATTTGATTAACAATCTTGAGCTTTGGTAAATGGGTAAATAAGCAATGAGATGAGAAAGAAGTTTAGGAGAACTTTGGCATTTTCCTAGGCATCGGAAGGCTCTGAGCTTCCAAGGAACTCACTTGAACTCACTTCAACTACCATCCACCATCAAAGTACCAGCATCATCTCAACACTAACAAGATGACTCCACTCGTTTCTTTCACCTTCCACATTTCCCCTTCTGCTAGCCAGCCAAGTTTTTAGTGACTAGGAATGCAGCAACTTCTATTCAGAGTTATTTTCAAAACAAACCTCTCTCACTCAGCCTACTTATTGCAATAGACTTCTGCTTTTCATTCTTCCTCTTGATGATCAACTTACACCCTCCCCATAGCAAATCATAATCATATACAATGATTCTGGTCCTATCATTGCTATACATTTGATTGCTTTGAGAAGTGATAGAATCCAACATTTCCTAATCTACATTCTGTTTTGTTTATTCCTTTGACTTCTCCCCAGTACACTGGCCTTTCTTATGTCCTCTAATACATCACATGATCACATGCATTCTTTGTTTAGGTTCTTTTTTACTTTTCCTTGGATTCTATACATTGTGCATGATTTCTACAGTTTCTGATATCTGTTTGCATATCTGTTCCATTCTTACTGTTCAACTTTCATATGACCTCCTTAGATCAGTCATTTCCAACCAACTTTCTAAAATCGCCATTCAGTCTTTCACCATAAAACGTAATCTCTTTGCTTACTTCTAGCAAAAGTACCTGGATCAATTTTTTTTCTATTCTTCTTCACAACTTTTCGCTTGCATTTATATCTTTTTCCACCTAGAACTGTTCCTGGCACAAAGTAAGGGCTCAGTTTATACCTGTGAAATCAATTAATAAGTTATGGCCTGAGACACTGAAGTGAGACTCAATAATACCCTCCACTTCTCCCCACAATTAATTCTTTGATGAAATTCTTTGATGGCTGCAAGTCAGCAATTTGGAATGGAGCAACGGTTTCTGTCTGAGAGTGGGCTTATTTGAGTTTCGAGAACAATACTGAGCTTCATTTCCTGGAGAAGTTGGTGACAGGTCTAACACAGGAGACTGCCATATGATACATTGCTTTCTACCTGCCATGAGAACATGGTTTATAGCACTCACTGGAATAAACAGGAAAATTATGAAAAGTGGCTGGCTGCACAAGATTTTACATATTTCCTTAAAACTCTGAGGGGGGAAGACAAAATTGTTGAGAAATCTAAATATTAATTGGCAGTGTACGCTTCCCTTGAGTAACACTAATTTGAGAAGGAAAAAATCTTCCAACATATTTTAAAGATGAATATCAAGTACTTTGTTTGCCTCATACAGAAGGCCAAATTCTCATTACGTGTGTACACTCAAAATCATGTGTGTGGTGGCTAATAATCCTGGAGATTATAGCCATAGCAGAAAAGAGAAACAAGTAAATCTTGTATTTATGGTTATGTTTACAGACAACTTTTTTATTTGATTATAATGCACATGTCGTTGTTAAGAGCTATCATCATCTGACAAAAATCTACTCAGTTTAATGTCTTTATTTTAAACCAAAGCATGTCAAAGGAAGTGATAGAAATATTTCGATACTCTTTTTTTAACACATTCTGAGAACAACATTCCATCACTACCCCAAACTTCTAGAAGTCTATAGAAAAAAATCAACACATGTTATAGAAATAGAAATAGAAACACCTTTATATATTCATTAATATATTTTAATAGGCCGGAGTGATAGCACAGCGGTAGGGCGTTCGCCTTACAAGCGGCCAACATGGCCGACCCGAGTTCGACTCCTCCGCCCCTCTCGGAGAGCCCGGCAAGCTACCGAGAGTATTCGATATGCCAGACACAGTAACAACAAAGTCTCCAATGGAGACGTTACTGGGCCCGCTCGAGCAAATCGACGATCAACGGGAGGGCTTTTACCTTTACCTTTACCTATTCATTAATATATTTTACGCAGTAAGTAAAACTGCGTGCTCAAATTAGTAGTTCTAAAATCGAAAACATTCACCTAAATAATAGGGTGACCTTTTCTACCTCTTATATTAATTTATTTTTAAAGAGTATTTAAACATACATTGATGCATTCTTATGTTACCTATGTAGTATAGCTTTTCTTGTTTTCTGAGCTTGACTTTAAATTTGATGGTAACTACTTGCAACTATACTCAAAACCATTAGTTTCTTCTATAAGTTACTTTCTAGTCTGAGAAACAGTTAATAAGTGACTATAAAACATTTAGCAGACCTAAAAGTCACACAAAATGATCTCAATGTAAAGCTTTTCCAGAGACTAATCAAAAGTTACAAATGGAAAAATACTTAAGTGAGTTCTACCTCCCATCCACCTTTCTGGTAATTTCATTTTCTAAGGAACACTAAAATTATTTACAAATTCTATGCACTATCAAGTTGATATTTTTAAAATTCCAAATCATTTAGGCAAAAGTATTTAACAACATAAATGACTAAAAAAATCAAAAAACAATTATAACATCAGTTTTTGCAAAACACCAATATATTGGATAATTTCAATTGCTTAGTCTAATTTTTAAAGTTTTAAATGTTTAATAAGTACTCTTTGACAAAGAGGGAAAGAAGAGTAGAAGAAAAAGAAAAGTAAAAGCTGATAAAGAATAAAATTTTCATCATTGCCTATCAAGGAAATTAAAAAGACCTTTATTAGAATTGAAAATGAAGAAAAGGGTCCAGAGAGACAGTAGAGCAGGTAAGGCACTTGCCTTGCACGAGGTGGACCCAGGTTCAGTTCCTGGCACTCCATATGGTATTCTCAGACTCGCTAAGAATGATCTTTAAAACACACACCCAGGAGTAAGCCCTGAGTGTCACTGGGTGCAGTCAAAAAAAAAAACATAAAGAAAGGAAGAAAGGAAAGGAAGAAAGGCAGTGGGGATGAAAAGGGAAGAAAAGAAGGACATTTTCTCTTGATTTCCAGAAGCTGGACAATAATAATTGCCATTACTGGGGTCAATACTAGAAATGTTTTGTAAAAGACAAAATTGTTTATGAAATAACATTCTGGTGAAAGCACATATCTTACAGCTACATATGAAGAGAAAAGCTTGTGTCTTCTGGTTCACCGCTGCATTCCTCTCCGACTTCCACTGTTTGTCGGGGCACCCAAAAACCTCAGGGGATGGAATAAACTCCTGGACCTGCCCAATGGCTAGAAAGTCTTGCTGGGAACTCACCATGACCCCACCGGAAACAGAACCTCAGGAACAGTCCACCTCTGCATCTGACACAGTGGACCAGCGACCCAACTGTGCCAAACAGTTTCAAGAGGTAATGAAGAGGGCTTCATCCATCTGATTTCTCCAAGAAAGCCCACTCCAAGCAGGAAACTGACCTGTAAACTGAAAAGACACTCCAGACTACAAGCTCCAGAGAAAAACAATGCAGAACCCTATCACCTTTTATGTACAAAGATATTAGTCCTAAAAACTCAACCAGCAATAACCAGTTATATAATGTCTCAGATATGGACTTTAGAGAAAAATGTTGAGGCTATTCAAAATGCTCAAAGAAGTATGGTCCAGCAAGTAAAACACAAAAGAGTATGAGAAAACTATAATCAGAAATAATAGAACTAAAGAATTTTGTAGGTGAATAAAAATTTTGATGGAAGACCTTGACAGTATAAGTATGTTAAGAGCAACTGAAGAAAAATTAGTGAGCTCTGAGATGAGAAGCAAAAAACCTTTAGAAAACAGCAGAAGATGGGGAAATCCTCAAAATAAATGAATAGCCGATGAGAAAGTTCTGGGATTCAAGAAGAACAACATAAGAACTATCAGGGTCCCAAAGGATCAAATAAAAGAATATGGGAGGCATTGTTCTCCCCAATTTTAAAATGTACTAAATTTTAAGATTGTAGTAATTAAGACAGCATGGTACTCGAATAAGAGCATAGAATTGAAAATCCAGAGACAGATCCTCAGGTACTTGGACAGCTAATCTTTTATAAGGGAGGAAAATGTATGAAGTAGAGCAAGGAAAGCCTCTTCTACAAATGGCATTAGGAAAACTGGTAAGCCATATGCAAAAAAACCCCAAAAAAACAATGAATTCAGACTCCTATCTAACATGCACAAAAGTCAAGTAAAAATGGGTTAAAGACCTTGATATCTAACCTGAGTTCATAATTACATTGAGGAAACTTAGGCAGAACTCTCCATGATATTAAAGCAAGAGGCATCCTTACGAAATCAACTCCACTGGCCAAGACAACAAATTCAAAGATAAACAAATGGGAACATATTAAATTAAGAAGCTTTTGCATCTCAAAAGAACCAAAAAACACCCCACAGACAAGAAGTAAATATTTGAGAAAATATGAGACAACCAGTCATCTGAGAAAGAGATAATATCCAAGATATTACTGGGTATTATAGAATTGATTGAATTTTACAAGAAAGAAACATCCAACTCCACCAAAAAATGGGGAGAGGATGAACGGAAACATCCTCAAAGAAGACATACAGATGTAGAAAAAGACACATTGAAAGAATGCTCAGCAACATGAGTCACGGTCACGGCCCTCCCGTTGCTCATCGATTTGCTCGAGCGGGCCCAATAACATCTCCTTCGTGAGACTTGTTGTTACTGTGTTTGGCATATTGAATATGTCACGGGTAGCTTGCCAGGCTCTGCCATGCAGGCGAGTTACTCTGGGTAGTTTTCCAGGCTCTCTGAGAGGAGTGCAGGAATCCAACTTGGGTTGGCCATGTTGGCTGTGTGCAAGGTAAACGCCCTACCCACTGTGCTATCACTCCAGCCCAGCAACATGAGTAATCAAGGAAATGTAAATTAAAACAATCATGAGATATCATCTCACACCAGAGAGACAAGGTACACATGAAAAAAGAAGCAAATAAAAACCAGTGTTAGTGTGGATGCAGGGGGGAAGGAACCTCATTTACTGCTGGTGGGAATGTCAACTGGACTAGTCATTTTGGAAAACAACATGGACACTCCTCAGAAATCTAGAAATTGAGCTTCAATGTGACCCAACAACTCTACTACTTAGAATATTTCCCAACGGCCTAAAAACACAATGCTGAAAAGACATTTGCCCTCTTGTGTTCATTGCAGCATTATTCACAATAGCCAAAATCTGGAAACAATCTAAGTACCCAGAGGGATGTTGTGGTACATCTACATAATGGAATATTACTCAGCCATAAGAAAAGATGAAACCATGCAATTTGCTACTACATGGATGAATCTGGAGTGTATCACACTGAGTGAAGTTAGTCAAAAAGAGAGAGACTGACACAGAATGATCTCTCATATTTAGGGAAGAGAGAAGTAACAAATACCCCAAAGCAATAGAAATTAAGATCATATGGACTGGTCTTCAGTAGGAAGCCTGAGGATTTGGGGAGTGGGGTGGGTACGTGGGGCAAGGATAGGATAGGAAAGAGGACACTAACAGCAGAGAGAAGTAGTCAGTCAATAGGAGGAGGGGTTGTTGAAGGGTGATGAAGTGTTATGTATGAAAAACCCTATCAGTAACAATACAGGAAACCACAATGCCTAAACTTTATTTTTAAAAGTAACTGTCATAGAGGGAGGCTGCTGGGTGGGGGGGAAACTAGGGGCATTGGTGCAGGGAAGTGGACACTGGTGTTGGGACATTTTATGCCTGAAACCCTCTCATGAATAACTTCATAATTCTCATAGCACTGTAGCACTGTCCTCCCGTTGTTCATTGATTTGCTCAAGCGGGCACCAGTAACGTCTCCATTGTGAGACTTGTTGTTACCGGTTTTTTTTTTGGCATATGGAATACGCTATGGGGAGCTTCCCAGGCTCTGCAATGCGGGCAGGATACTCTCAGTAGCTTGCTGGGCTCTCCTAGAGGGACAGAGGAATCAAACCTGGGTTCTCCGCATGCAAAGCCCTACCCGCTGTGCTATCGCTCCAGCACAATTCTCAATAACTAAATAAAAAATTAAAGTGCTAATACTTGCATTTGCATAATTCTCTCACTTTAGATTGTATCTTTACTTGGATGGTTTTGGAGCATTAATAAGTATTGGGGACTATGAAGCTATCTCACATGGGACAACTAGCCCATCAGCTATGTCACAACAGTTTGAATGTACATCAGCCCTCTGATATACTTCTTATAGTTGAGAAAAAATGTTAATCCAGGAACTGATGAGAAAAAGAAACACATTTTTCTTATTAGAAAAAGAAGGGAACCTAGAAATCAAGTTTGTCTGTATTTTGAGTCATTAAAGAAGCTTAATAAAAGATTGATAATGACTAAATGTGCGTGACCGGAACATGAGAGTAGTATTGTTGTATTCTTAGTTTATATACATTTGCGAATGTTCAAAATACAGATTCTACAAAAGAGAAGGGATTGAGCAAATGATGGAGAGTTGGAGGAATTAAGAAAGAGGGAAAAATAAAGGAAGGATGAAAATGACAGAGGAAAGAAGGAATAAAGGAAGGCAAGCAAGTTCTATGGAAAGAAACACTTTCCTTTTTTTTGCATTTTTTTTCTTTTTTTATTAGTGTAACACCATGAGATACAGTTATAGGCTTACAAATTTTGTGCTTGGTTTCCAGTTATACAATGATCAAGTGCCCATCCCTCCACCAGTGCCCGTCATCCATCACCACGGGTCCCAGCATCCCCCCACAGCCCCCATCCCCCCATCTCATCCTGCCTCTGTGGCAGGGTATTCCCCCTTGTTCTCTCTCTCTGGAAAGAAACACTTTCTTGCTGTAGCTTTTTCTCTAAACTAGGGATGAATAATTACCATGGCAAAGGATGTGGCTCTCCACACTCTACATCTTTCTGCCTGAGCAAACAAGGGCCCATCTTCGGAAACTACCTTAACAATTTCACAGAAAGTGTTCCAAACCCTGGTTCCACTTTGAGGATTAAGTAGCCCCATTCAAGAGGTTCAGCAATGAGGCTCTGTCCACCCAAAGGCAGAAAATAAGATATGAAATCACAGTGCCACGAGTGCTCAGGTTTCTATGGCTCTTCTCTGTGGCACTGAAAAGGCCGACCCAGCACATCTGCCTCCCAGCTGCACTGACTGCTGCATCAGGAGCAATCAGACGGGCTCTCACTTGACAAATTCTATTTGAAATCATTATAGAGACTCTTATTTCTTGAAAATCTTTCACTGCTCAACAAGCCCAGAAATTCATGTCAGCTCTTCAAATGGCAAATGAGCAACCTGTCTTTTCAGGTGCCAAGTTCCGAAAGTGTTTAGAAGGGAAATTAAGGGAATTTGACTTGAAAAACAGGAGAAAGTTTGCTCTTTGTGGTAATCAGAAATAAATAGACAGAACTACTCCTGTTATATCCCAGGCTGTGTGTTCCCTTGCTGCTAAGCACTTAGCTGACTTAAACAAGCTGAAAATCTTCTGGGAATGTTTGTGAGGAACCTTAGAAGTATCTCTATGTAACTTTCAGTGAATTCATCAGATTACAAGAGAAATGGGAAGCACAAACCAGCATTAAGGTGCATCATTCCTTGCACATGCACTACCTGGGTTCAATTTCTGGCATATGCCCCACCTTCAGCATCACTGCCTTAGTGTTGACAGTCTTTGAATATTCCCAAGATGGTGCTGGTGTTCCCCTACTCAACAGGGCCTGAGTGGTGCTATGTCCTCGGGACTTACCAGTGAACTTCCAGTCTAGTTGGCCAATAATCTTTAAGAGTGGCTCCCAGAATCCTGAGCACCAATGGGAGTCCCTCCCCTGCTAGATGTCAACTATTTGTGCTTTGTACTAGAAATAATATACAAATGACCTCAAGCAGGTCAAAGTTCATGGAATACAAAGAAAGAAAACAACAATTATAATACACTGTGACATATATTACCGTATATTACATATATTACACATGAAGCTGGAGCGATAGCACAGCGGGTAGGGCGTCTGCCTTGCACGTAGCCAACATGGCCGACCCTAGTTCGATTCCTCCGCCCCTCTCGGAGAGCCCGGCAAGCTACCGAGAGTATTCGATATGCCAGACACAGTAACAACAAAAGTCTCCAATGGAGACGTTACTGGGCCCGCTCGAGCAAATCGACGATCAACGGGAGGGCCTTTACTTTACTTTACTTACACATGAAGAAATCCTGTGAAGATATAAAGAGCAGCCTTTTAAAAGTGCATGGCACTGAGTCTTGAAAGACAGCTAGGAAGGTGCCTATGATGATAATAAAAAAGAAAGCACTGCAGGAAGAAGAAACAGTATGCATGATAACCCTGGGCCGTATTGTGTCATGAAAGGCACATACACCATTGTTTTTGTGAATCATCCCTAGGGCATACATTGGGTACCATCTATATTCCCAAGGTAGCTTTGATGCGAGTAGGAATGAGACATGGTTCCTGCATGGAAAAATTCATTATATTCCAGACTTCCAGGTGGGGTCTCACCTGGATTCAGCCTTGAGGTATGAAACCAAAATGTTCTTGCTCTTACTCTGGCAAGAACATTCGACAAAGAAGCAAACTCAAGCACCTTCAGGATTGAATTTAGGAGTCTTAGAAAGAGGCGAGCAAAATACACCTCAGGGTCAATTCCTAGTGAGCTAAAATGCCTCCGTTGGCCTTGCCCATTCTTTTTAGTGTATTTTCCTGGTTTGCTCCTTTCCTCATAGCTTAAATACCTGGTGCTCACAATTGCTCACCAAAACTCCACACCATTAACTTTCTCCTCGAATGCCTCCCATTCCACCCAATGACTCTTACTTTGAAACTGTACTGGTTTACTGAAACCTTTCCATTGTTTTTTTTTTCTTGGAGACACTAATTGGATATAAAGAAGAAAAGCAACAAAGTGAATAAGTAGATCTTTGTGATAAAATGATCATGACAACTTGGGAACTTTGACATTCTGATATATCTTAAAGTAGAGGTAGCATTTCAGGGGGGTGGAAAAGCAATTTTAGGGTACAGACTTGTTTCACTGTTTGATATAGTCTATACCTAGAACACAGGTTCTACTTGTCATGTATAAATTTGGTATTGGGAACAAAAAGAGGAAGCTGATCTCTTAACAACAACAAAAAAAATCTTGTTCTTTTCTCTATTCAAATCGTCTATGGTGAGCCAGGTAGAGCCCTGGGCTAATCTGCATCTCTCCAGGACCTGGAACCGTGACCAGTTTCCAAACACCAGAACCCAGCACATTTCCCCATGGACTCGGGCAAGTCGGGACTCCTCTGTGAGCAACTTCCTCCCCAACTTCTACTTGTGATCCCAGCCCTGATGAACCCCCAGTTCCTTCCCAGGTGGAGGGGTATCCCATGGACGCTTAGAGCAATCTGACTCATACTTGAGCAGTCCGCTGATTTCCAGGCTTAGCTTCTGCCTTGTTCTCCAGTTCTTGAAGACGTCTTCTACGGACTTCTTGAGACACCTTGACCCAAAGGCTCTTCCCAGTGATGTGCTGAGTCCCAGATATTCTGCTCGGACACAACCCTAACAAAGCCCATCTCTGGCTCCAAGCCCACTCCAGTGCTGCTTCCCTGGAATAGAACATTTAGCTTTTAGGAATCGTAGCCTCCACATTTCTAGTTGAATAGTTACTGGAAGGTTCGCTTGCATCTTAGGTTCCAGACGTACTGCCTCTTGCGACTGTAGTCAGTCAGCTGTGCATGGTATCACATCACTCACAGAAAAACCAGCTTCAAAGGAGACCATGCCCCAAAGCCTGTCGGAATAGAGGATCAGGAGCATCAGGAATCGGGAATGTTTTCACCTCTTTGTTTCTCCAGTTTCAGGAAAACAGACAAAAACAATCTCTAAGTGTGAAGAGAATCTTATCAGAAAAGGCAAGGAAGACTTCACTGTTTAGCAACTCACTCAGTTATTTTCAATGTAGTCACTCTGGGCTCACTTCCTCCCCTGTAAACAACTGGCTCTAATTAAACTTGTTCTTTTGGCTAAAGGTATGTAACCTTGGGTTGTCCATAAAAAATGGCTTCACTCTTCAGACTTCAAAAAGTGCGTGGTACGTTTGTCAGGCCCTAGACAAGGTTAATTTATGTCGCTGCTATCTTTCTCTGAAGGACTTTAGTTACTTCACATCTGTTCTCTGTCTAATCTTCGTATGAACATTGTGGTGGTCTTGGCAGCTCACAGCATCAGGTGGTCTCTTAACTGTTTCTTTCTCCCAAATCCAGGCTTTCAGATTTGATTTTTCTCTCCCCCTTAGCCCCCATAAAAGCTCTCAATTTCCTCTCAGACACTGTCCTGGCCTTTCTGGAGGACTATCCTGATTCCCAGACTGACTGACTTCAACTGGAGCTTGGAAAGATAGCAATTAGTATTTCATTTTCAAAATGACAAGATGTTATGAGAGAGAAAACTATGCAGGGACATGTGGAGAGTAGACAATACTTTTTCCAGTCTGTGGTTGTGACTAGATTGTTAGAGAAAAAAAATGAAATTATCAGAGTGTATCATATTAGTAAGGACTTTCTTTCACAACATCTTTGCTGGAGAAAGAGAGAGAGAGAGAGAGAGAGAGAGAGAGAGAGAGAGAGAGAGAGAGAGAGAGAGAGAGTTTCCTGGTTCATAATTTAAAATTCAGGCAAAATTTCTGTTAGGGAGAATTTGAAGCTAAGTCCTTTGGTGTTTCCCACTAAGGTGACAGTGAGCAAGCCCCTTGTCACCCAGGAGTCGGTATTCTCTTGCAGATTTGGAGAAAGAATAAACAAAGGTGCTTATCTCACAGGAGGTTAAGAGGCCTTAATAATATGAAAGGTGTAAACTTTTCTTCAAAACTCTCTACCAACCTATTAATCTATACTGGGAATAATTACATCATTTACTTATAGACAAATACATCTGTTACCAATTTTATCTGAGATCCCATGAGTGCTTTTAAAGCAAATTTTGATGGCTAAAAATGTTGGAAAAGTGACTGTTCAATGATACTTCATTGGAATAATGTGCCATGTGAGATGGCGCCTGTAAGAGCCTTTTTGCAGAAGACAACTTCGGAAGGGTTTTAAGAGCTTCCTGGGGTATCTCCTAGATATGTCACTTTGAGTTTTTAATAAAAAAAATAGGCTCTAAGTTAATAGGAAAAATTTTGTCTGGAAGAGACATAAACATATGGAATTTGTTACCTGAAGTAGATGTAAAGCCAAAACATAAATAGGTTCAAGGCCTACTTAGGTAAATACATGGACAATAAATGTTTAATGGCATTAAATATTTTTTTTAAATTATTGTACTAAAAGATCCTAAGACCTTGTAGGTAACCTGGGCTCTGTTGTGCTAAGTCATCTGCTTACTCAACACCAACAACACGGTGGAAAAGCTGCCTTTGAACTAAAATTTCTTATTTCAAACTTTTCAACCTTTAGGAAAAATTATCCTGTCACTCTGTAACAGTCCTCCCTTTCATCGTTTTTCTTGTGCAGGCCCAGTAACATCTCCATTGTGAGACTCTGTTGTGCTTTGCTGTGCGGGTGAGATACTCTCTGTAGCTTGCCGGGCTCTCTGAGAGGGGCAGAGGAATCGAACTTGGGTCGGCCATGTTGGCTGCATGCAAGGCAAATGCCCTACCCACTGTGCTTTCGCGCCAGCCCTATCTTCCAATTTTTATAAGTCTCCTGTTTTCCTTTGTCTAATTAGCCTTAATAAATTATGAAGCCTCACACAACACTGAAAAGACAAAATCAGAAAATTTGATTATGGAATTGAACCATGAGGTTTCATTGTTTGGGGAGAAACTCGCATTCTGTTGCTCTGATGTTTTTGAGATAGTATATGTATCATTGATCATGATGGATCTGACCTTAAATTGTATACATGTCAAATCCAAATTGTCAGCACATCAGATATAGTACATATGAACCAAAGATTCATTTGTAAAAGAGTAATTTAAATTTTTCCTAAAATGTCAAAGAAAATATCAAGTTGTAGAACAAGGTTAAGAGGGGCTTGAATGTGGCCCAAACAGTACAGCAAGGCCCCGAGTTCAAACTCCAGACCCACAGCCTCTACAGACTTGGCAGCTGGAAATGGACACCAGAATTAAAAAAATTAAAATTAAATAATGAATTTTTAAAAAACGGAACAAAGTCAACCAGTTATGGGCTTGTGGTGAATTTTTGGGGATAAAGTCGCAATAAATCATTGCCGGGGGGAATATGAGTATTTAGAGTACAGCAACTAAGGCTCTTGCCTTGCTTATAGCCAACCTGGTTTTTCACCTTCAGCATCACAAATAATCCCCTGAGCACCAAGAAGAGTGATCCCTGACACAGAGCCAGGTGTAAGCCCTGAGCACCGCTGGGTGTGGCCTCAAAGCAAAATTAAACCAGAATGAAACCAGCCAGGGTCATTGCTTTATGCGTAGTGTAGGGCCTCTGAAGTCAGCAGTGCTATGCATTACTGACAGGGTCACTGTGATCTGCAAAGCCCAACCTACCTGCAATCCTGCCCTTTTCAAAATGGACACCAACCTCAGGGACACAGCAATGGTACAGCGGGTAGGGCGTTTGCCTTGCATGCGTCTGACCCAAGGTCAATCCCTAGAATCACTGGGTCAATCCCTGGCATCCTATATGGTCCCTGAGCAACCCCAGCAGGAACCCCTGAGTGCAGAGCTAGGGGGAACCCCGGATCATCTCATGGTGTGACCCAAAAAAAGCAATAAATAAATAAATAAATTAAAAAAAAACAGAAACCAACCTCTAAACCTATATTATCTATATACCTACTATTTTCTCTACTTGGAGGAGTCACATAATTTTGCTTAGATATGAACAGAATCGGTGGGCTTCCTTGTGTGACAGTAAGGGGTCACTATTACAGAAAATACTTTGGCAGAGAAACTAATACTAAAGTGCATGGGACCTGTTTGTTGCTGTTGTTGTTTTTGTTGTTATTGTTTTCTGCGTTTATTTTTGAGCTATACACGAATGAAGATTGCCAGTATTTGATTCTCAATTTTTTTGTTATTATATCTGTCATTGAAGCATCCCTCTTCGATCATATTTCATAAAGAGTGAAAAACACTGTTTGTATTTGGTCTTTCCATTGAATCCACCTCGACACAGTGACAAAATCAAGCAAAATACACATATGATTTCAGTGCCATGAAATGTAAGGTAGATAAGGATTTGGATGCTCTAAAAAGGTAGTAAAAAGGCATTTTCTCTTGATCATAAAGATCTGATAAACATTTGGTGCTGTATCACCAATATTGTACTTCAGCATATTCTTTCTTCTTCAAAATCTTGTTTGTCTCTTCAGTATTTGCCTTCTCACACAGGTAATGCTAATGGGAAAGTGAATTTTCCTGTGCCAGTAGGACCTTGAGAACTGTACGTAAGATCTGATTACAAAACTCAGGTCAATAAAACTGTCATTTCCATTTAAAGTTTTATTTCTCTGGACAGAAAACATTGTGCTTTCCTGTGCGTAACAATCTAGGTCCTCCAATTTGTAATGTTTTGTCTTTTCCTAAGATTCTATGACTGGCCAAACAATAATGAAAAAAAAAGAAAGGAGAAAGGGAGAAGATGTTATAGTTATAAGTGTGTTGTTATTCTGGCCTACCCACTTCTTTTAGAAAGAAAAAAAAGCAGTACAGTGAGGGATAGGGTGTTTTCCTTGCATGTAGCTATCACAGGTTTGATCCCATATGATCCCCTGAGCACCACCAGAAGTAATTCCTGAGTGCAGAGCCAGGAGTAACTCTTGAGCATCACAAGGTATGACCTAGAGAGAAAAGGAAGAAAAGAAAAAAGAAAGGAAAGAAAGAAAGAAAGAAAGAAAGAGAGAGAGAGAAAGAAAGAAGACAGGCAGAAAGAAAGAAAGAAAGAAAGAAAGAAAGAAGAAAGAAAGAAAGAAAGAAAGAAAGAAAGAAAGAAAGAAAGAAAATAATTACTCTGTGATGTTCTGACAACCTACTTTCTTTAAATGAATAAACAAAAGAGCTGCTAAATTACATCTGAGACTACTGTTGCCCTCCTAGATGAGAACATTCTAGTACTCACTTCCCAGGGTTAATATCATCCACTTTGGTAAACACTGACGAAATCTATCAGACTATATCCATTGAACGTTTGGGTACTGACTGGGGCATAACAAGACTGGGAACAAT
Source organism: Sorex fumeus (assembly GCF_029834395.1). Lineage (NCBI taxonomy): Eukaryota > Metazoa > Chordata > Mammalia > Eulipotyphla > Soricidae > Sorex > Sorex fumeus. Next base: position 27,510,188 of record NW_026606090.1, on the reverse strand, counting down.
GGTTAGAAGGTGGGAAGGAAGAGGCTCTCACTGTAAGGTCTGGACCTGCCGAGTCCATGTTTACTTGTACGGATTTCTGGTGGTTGGACAGTGATAAGGGCCGACGTGAGTCTTGGGGCATGCATACATTGCTTTTTGACACATCTTTCCTGTGGCCTCTTTCGAACTAACTCTCTGGCCCTTTCAAGAGCCCACAGCTCATCATAAATTAGTGGAACAGATCCAAAAGGGAGATGAAAACAGCAAAGAAAGTGTACCAGTTTACAAGCTCACCTCTGCCACATTTCAATATATACATTATTGTACATTATGATGCCCTCCCAAACAAAGACAGGTTGAAGGCTGAAGTCCTAACCACCAGAAGCTCAGAATATGCCCATATCTCGGACTTATTTCAAGCATAATTAAGACAAAATCATACTGGTATCCTTTTGAGAAGTGAGCATGTGAATAGAGAGACATAAAAGATGACAACAGGAAATGGCAAAGTCAAAAATTGGGTACTGCAGCTATTGTCAAAACTGCCAACAAATACCAGAAGTTAGGAAGCACCAAGAACAGATTCCCCTCCATGTTTCAGAAAGCACCCGGATCGGTTTTCATCTTAGTTTCACTCTCCTGGCCTTTTAGAATTATGACAAATAAATTTGGTTGTTTTAAGTTATCTGACTTGTGAGGCATTGTTACAGCAGTCCTAGAAAACTGATGCTTTATTACCTTGAAACAAATATGTGTGAATCAAGTCTTGTACTTAGTTTAGTGTAAGACTTTATGAATCACGGTCACGGTCCTCCCGTTGTTCATTGATTTGCTCGAGTGGGCCCAGTAACATCTCCATCATGGGACTTGTTGTTACTGTGTTTGGCATATTGAATATGTCACAGGGAGCTTGCCAGGCTTTTCCATGCGGGCGTGATATTCTCAGTAGCTTGCCAGGCTCTCCGAGAGAGGTAGAGGAATCGAACTCAGGTCGGCCATGTTGGCCGCTTGGAAGGCAAATGCCCTACCCACTGTACTATCGCTCCAGTTTCTGCCTGGATCTCAGTTTCCACAGTCTAACCCTGTTCTCTGTTTTTGGGAGTACAATATGTGTTGCCCCACTTAATCTCTCGAGTTGGGAAAATAGACATTTGGCCATGAGAAAATTTATTTACCATATATCTCAATAAATGAATTTTTAGAAAAGTTTTACACAAAGTACCATGTTTCACACAAAAGCATGTTCACTTTAAGAATGTGTGGAGGTTGGGCCAATGATAGTACAGTGGGTAGGGTGTTTGCCTTGTAAGTGGCTGACCTGAGTTCAATCCCCAGCATCCCATATGATCCCCAAGCACCAACCGAAATAATTCCTGAGTGCAGAGCCAGGAGTAACCCCTGAGCATCGCTGGGTGTGACCCAAAAAGGAAACAAAACAAAACAAAACAAAAATGTGTGGAGGTGCCTTCTGTTGGACATTTCTAACACAAATAAAATCCTTCTATTTAAGTGTGGGTTAAGCCAGCATCCCACCCCCCCCAGGCCCCTCTTTTCTATGACAGTCATTGAAACTAGTACTACTAGTACTATATAAAAACACAGTACTACTCATTAGATACCATAATATATGAGATCTTCCCATGCTCCCCACATTTGATACACATCAGACAGAATCACTATGAAAAACACGGCCACGCATGCAGGTTCTGACTTAATCACTGGTAAGGAGAAGTGATGATGAAGTCTTTGGTATTTTTAAGGTGCAAACTTAGCTCCAGAATTTAGATTCATAGCTAGATACAAAATATTGTGTGAACGTTGATTAGCAGGTGGTCCCATCAGGTGGACAGATTGCTTACACTTCTCCATAGTTATTCACAGTTCATTTTCTCTTCAGAATTTTTAGGTGAGAGCTTGGAGCTCTAACATGTTTGGGTTTTGGATTTTGGAAGGAATGCATTGGAATTTTTTTTGGCACTCTTTTTTGAGTGATTTATGTACTGCTCCGATTGTATAATTTGTTTTATGCATGTATGACAGAGCTGGTGTAGGACTTCTGCTTTGGAAACGTTTGCTTCAAATATGCATGTGTTGGCCTTTTGGGTCCTTGTGATTCTACATTTAAATGAAAACAAATTCTTCCCCCAATGACATTTACACTACATCCCAAGGGGTCCCTTCTCTCTTTTTTTTATCATTGGTAAGAATAATTAATGAGCAAATAGTGGGGACACAAATTTTAAGATTAACAGGGGAAATACCCAGCTATAATAACTTGGAAATATGTTGGAAATCTCTTTCAGAAACATGATGTATGGAGAAAAGATAATTAAAACAAGAATTGCTGAAGCTTCCCATAAGTAGCAAAGCAAAACACTCTACTAAGGCATCTGGTTAGAGTTTCCCTTTGATGACAGTACATCATCAGGCTAGTGGCTCTCTCACTTTTGAGAATGAACATTACTCTTGTTGAACAGAAAGAGAATTCCAAACAAATCATCTCCAAATTATCCTGAAGGTAGCAGTGTTGAAGCATCATTCCTCTTGACTAACTTCTGCCAGCTGTATCTCCAAGACAATAGCAAACCATCCAAATTCATCCAGAATATCAGTCACAATATCCTAGAATTTAGAGTTCGTATATGGTAGGTTTGAACAAGGTTTTGAGTGTATTCAATGTGCCAAACCTTTGAGTTAATAAGGTAACACAGTTTTAGTCTTTCCCTAACAGTAGGGTGCCCTTGGTAGGTAAGGTGAAGGATAAAGTCCACATCCAATAGTCATAATGCTGCTGTTAACAGGCCTGGTAGTATGGTTTGTGGACATGAACCCTGTATTTACAAAGAAGGACTACGTCTGGTTCAATAAAATCATTTTGATATTTAGGGTAATAAGTGATCTTGTAGGAGTTTCTCACTCTGCCTAGCACCATAAGCAAGTCAAATGTACCAGAACCCACTCCAATAAACGCAAAAATTAATCAGTGTTCTTACAGGTGACCTTCTCTAATCAGGGTCCATAAGGCAGACAAATGGCACATTGAGAAGAGTTTAAGCAAAGAGTTTGATGAAGAAAACAGGTTGAGGGAACCACCAAGAGACTTTGAAGTGCTAAAAGATGAGCAAAGGCAAAACCTACTTTACCCTGAACCTAAAGTAACCCTAGCACAGTGGGTAGGGCGTTTGCCGTGCACGCAGTCAACATGGCCAACCCGAGTTCACTTCCTCCGCCCCTCTCGGAGAGCCCAGCAAGCTACCGAGAGTATCTCGCCTGCACGGCAAAGCCTGGCAAGCTACCCGTGACGTATTCGATATGCCAGACACAGTAACAACAAAGTCTCACAATGGAGACGTTACTGGGCCCGCTTGAGAAAATCAATGAACAACGGGAGGACAGTGACAGTGACAGAGATCCAAAGTAACTCAGGGACATTACTGGAGCTTGAAGAGTTAGACCAATAAAAGTTGGTACATTATTTTGCCATAAGAGAGAAGATGGGTGGGGGTGGGGGTGAACAGTTGCCTTCACCCTCCTCTACGCAGCTTAAAATCTTACCTAGGAGCTATCCTTAAGCCCAAACTCTTGGGAAACCCTGGGTAAGATTGCCCTGGCAACCCCTGGGGAATAGAGTAGATTTGGGGTTGCAAGGTAGGAAAAATTAGTTTTGGTACATAAATCTCAAAAGGCAATAAACCTCCCCTTTAAATAAGATTTTAGCTATCGGTCACCTTGCAGTGAACAGCTGGTGTTCTACGTGGGGTCCCTCGTGTGCCTCACCGTTCCTCTCCCAAGTCACAGGCTCACTCGGTTGGCTCTGTCACTGTAGTGTAAATAGGTGTTCCTTGCCCCTGCAGGGGAGAATAAAGAAGAATCTTGTAATTTCCAGGAGTATGTAGAACTTGGGCTGGAGCCATAGCACAGCGGTAGGGCGTTTGCCTTGCACGCAGCCAACATGGCCGACCGGAGTTCGATTCCTCCGCCCCTCTCGGAGAGCCCGGCAAGCTACCGAGAGTATTCGATATGCCAGACACAGTAACAACAAAGTCTCCAATGGAGACGTTACTGGGCCTGCTCGAGCAAATCGATGATCAACGGGAGGGCTTTTACTTTACTTTATGTAGAACTTAAAATAAACTGTGCTGTAGAAATGTCAGTTTTAGTGAGAAAATGCACTAGTTTACAAAAAAAAAAAGAATTGAATGTCTACAATGGGGAGCTAACCAAGAGGACAGATGGTTCCAGGGCTGGTGACAAAAACTGAAAACAAGGACTTATCGGAGGTTCCTAATGAAGAGATCATTTTCTTTATCATTCTAACCCAATATAAAAGATTTCCACACTGAGGCATGAAGAGATAGTGTACCTGAGGAAATATGTCTGAATGCATGTATGTAATGCACAAAGAACTGTGATTTTGGCATAGAGCAGGTTATTAGTGTAAGAACTGGGCAAAAGTGTACATCTAGACCTGATCTTCAATGAAAAAGAATTGAAAATACATTTTTTTTAAATCAGAGCCAGATAGATAGTAGAGGAAGCAGAGCACTTTCCTTGCTTGTGGTAGATCTGGGATTAATCCCTGGAACCTCATATAGTCCCCTAAACCTTCCAGGAGTGATTTTTAAAATTTATTTATTTATTGAATCACTGTGGGAAACGTTACAAAGTTTTCAGGTTTAGGTCTCCGTCATGCAAATATCAAACACATTTCCCTTTACCAATACTTATTTTTCACCACAAAGAACCCCAATAAACGCCAGCCCCCAACCCTCCCAATACCTGTGAGGCAGATGAATTCTAGTTAACACTCTATCTACTTTGATTAGATTCATTGTTTTGATAAAAGATGCACCATTATTATTTAGAGTTTACACCCCCAAATCAGACATGCTGAAAAAGCATTTTGAAATGAAGTGATTTTTGAGAATAGAACCACAAGTAAGTTCTGAGCACAATCAGAGAGAAAGGGGGAGTGGGGATAGAGGGGAGGAGAGGTTGGAAAAGATGATGGGAGAGGGGAGGAGATAAGGAAGAGGAAGAGAGGGGAGAGGAGACAGGATAGGAAAGAAAAAGAAATAATTTTGGTCACAGGGTGCCAAGAGAGATTGCTGAGAGAAACAACTCAAAGTAGAGGACAAACTAGATATTTATTCAAAATTCTAGCTAGGAAATAGTTCCTATATAATGATAAAGGGCTTAGGATAGAGTATGGCAGTGGGAGTGGAACAAATGAGCAGGTGGACTCAGGAATCATTGGTAAGAGATGGTTAATAGGCCTCAGTGGCTAATTAAAAAGTAGCTGAAAAGAGTAAGTACCAATGATGAGCATAAACTTCACAGCTCCACTGACCAAATAATAATAGATTTAATAAGATGTGTAAAAATTAGTCTGGGGAAACTTATAATTGAGTGAAACAAACATGATGAACTTATGATTTGGATCATTGGCTTATGTTTAGAGATATTTTTGCATATTAATCATTTACCTGGAATGAAGAGCTCCTTTAATAATGATATCACTGTTCACCATTTTACCAAATCTGAGATTTAAGACAGATCCTTTCAATTCTTTCTCTTTTGCTTTTAAAATTAATGTCTCACAATTTTATCAATTTTATCGTTACTATCTCTCAAGTCTACTCATTTTCCCCAATCACAGTTTCATCATAATTTAGACCCCAATCATTTTTTGTTGCTGTTGTTGTTTGAGTCATACCCAGCGATGCTCAAGGGTTACTCCTGGCTCTGCACTCAAGAATTACTCAGGCAGTGCTTGAGGGACCATATTGGATGCTGGGGATTGAACCTGTGTCAGCCACGTGCAAGGTAAACACCCTATCCACTATACTATAATTTCAGCTTTCACCCCAATCTTTTTTAACTTGGAATTTTGGTCACTTCTTTAAAAAGAAGTTTTAACAGAACATAATAATCATGCAAGTTGGTTTTTATTTAATTCTCTGCCTTCATTTCTCATTCTGTGACTCACATTTTATGCTTCTACCATACTCATAAAACATACTTTCTTGAATATGTTATAGCCTTGTTCACTTTAAGCATTACACCTGATTAACCCTTTGTCTAAAATAGCCTTCCCTTTCTATTTGTTGCATCATTCTTCATATTTAATATCTAGCTCTTCTTTGGGGATCCTTTGTTGACTTTCCAAAGTTAGATACCTTTTGTTTGTGGTTTCTTCATATTTTATTTATCCCTATATTATGGATCTATCAGTATAGAATTAGCAGCGTGCTTACTTATCTGATTCCTACTTTAGGTCTAAGTGCCTAAATACAAAGAGTATTTGTTTATTGAATGAAAAAACAAAGCAAATAGAAACATTGTTCTCTTGGTATTTAAATCAATGCAACAAGCTGCCATTGCATGTCTACTATTTACATGCCCCATGCAGGAAGTTAGGAATAAAAGCAATGCATACATGGAAACAGGAAATGTACAATCTGCTGTTATCTATCTGTAATAAACATGCAAATATATTGCACAATTAACATGCTTCATAATATTAGACAGTCAGAAGAATATAATGATAAAAATATATACCTTAAATTTATACCGAGGCTTGAATTAATTCTCTAATTTTTATCTGACCTTGAACAAAAAGTATAACTTCTTAAATCTTTATCTTTTCACCTATAATATTTAATGTGAATATAAACCCTATCCTTGGGTTTTATAATAATTAAATAACAATCTTTTGATATCATACAATAGCACTGTCCTCCCGTTGTTCATTGATTTGTTCGAGCAGTCTCACAAGTCTCCATTGTGAGACTTCTTACTGTTTTTAGCATATCGAATATGCCACGGGGAGCTTTCCAGGCTCTGCTGTGCAGGTGGAATCCTCTCAGTAGCTTGCTGGGCTCTCTGAGAGATAGGGACAGAAGAACTGAACCTGGGTTGGCTGCGTGCAAGGCAAACTCCTTACCCACTGCGCTATTGCTCCATAAATGCTCTTCTTAATATACATTTTATTGTATTTGTGTGTTTGTTTTGGAACTTAAGATATCATCAGATGCACGTTATTAAAGCAATGAACAATGTGTGAGGGTAGGACAGAATTTAATCACAGAAATTGTTCTGATATTTTTTGTTTATTGTTTGGGGCCACATCTGGTGGTACTAAATGTCACTCCTGGCTCTGCATTCAGCAATCACTCCTGGTGGACTTGTGAGGGCCATATTGGGTGCTGAAGAAGAAACCCGGGTCAGCCACATGTAGGCAAGCACCCTACTCACTATACAATCTCTTTGACTCCTCTCATATTTTTAAAGAACTTCTGTTAGGGAGGGGAGAAATGGGTCTCTGGGGATTAACGATACTACTAGATAAGATAGATAAGCATTTGGGAATTGAGACAGAGAGGTGGAGATTGCTTCTTCAACTTGCTGCTTACATGTGACAAAGAGCTAGAATCTAATGGCACGTTTGTCTATGACTGGCATTTACCCGACCAACTAGAAAATCACTAATAGGTCCAAACCCATATTGCTTTCCGTCCAGTTCATATATTTCCATTCATAGCTTGAACATGTTTTCTCCTCTCAACTACTCAACAAGACCATCCGGATTGTTTCAGTTTTTGGTTCTTGTGCATAAATCTGTCATGTATTACTGACAATTTTGGGTTATTATGCTTAAATTGCTATTAAATACTTTTGTGCAATAATCTTTATGGGCATATATTTCCATTTCTTTTATAGATAATTGGGAGTAGGGTTCTGGGCTTAACTTTTAAAAAAATCATGAAAGTGTTTTTTTTTTTCAAAGTGGTTAAGTCAAATTACACAGTGGGAACAATGACTGTTTTAAGAGTTTCAGTTGTGTGATTGCCAGGCTACCAGAAGTACAGGGAAGTTGGGGGAGGTCACCCATTCCTGACTGCATGCAAACATGGAGAGTTTGGTCACAAGTCCCACGTACCTGGGTTTTTCAGCAGATTCATTCATAAATGAGGTTCTTCAGAGCCTGTGGAGTTTGGCTGTGGGCATGGCAGCAATTGAGTTCTGGAAGTTTCAACTGCAGGGGCTCTGTTGTGGTGGGTGGTGGGAACCCAGCCCCCTCTAGGTTGCTCCAGTCAGTCACAGGGTTCGGTTCCATCTTTGTGCCATGCTGCTCTATTCCTCTTCCAACATCTATTTGTGAGTTTCTGGATCATGACCATTAATGAGCTTATATCACCCCTGGCAGCCAAAAATCTTCATAACTCAATCTCCACCATGCTTATGGCTGATCTCCACAGGCTCTGGTGAGCCTCATCCACGAATGAATCTGCTAAAAAACCCAGTGTGCGGTACATGTGACTGAAATCTCCAGGCTCGCACTGAGTCAGAAATGGGTGACCTCCCCACGTCTCCCCACGCTTTTGGTAGCCTGGCATTCATATAAACTTATTAGTGGCCATTATCCAGAGACTCTCAAATAAACCTCAGAAAAGAAAGAGAGCAACACTGTGAAGAGATGCTACCAAACCCCAAAGTCACCATCCAGTTAAAAATTTAATTCTAGCTCTGTTACCTTATTTAATATCTTAGAATTCCTGGAATGGTCACAGCACATCTGTTACTCTATATGATAGCTTAATGGCTCCAGGGTGATACAGCACTCTTCACACACTTTCCTCGAAGGAAACATTTTTGGATCATCTTTAGTGGATTATTCATTATAAGCAATACAACATAAATTATTTAGGTTCAGGTTTTGGGGGAGGCTTTGGGGACTGGGGTGGAATAATTCGAAATATGGTGGTGGAAGGTGTAATGGTGGTGGGTTTGATGCTGGAATATTGAATGTAATCAGTTACTGTGAACAAATTTATAAAAACAAAATAAAATAAAATTTTTAAAAAAGACTTCCAGTTGCTTGACATCCTTGCCAGCATTTGTTATTATTCATCTTTTTAATTAAATAAATCTAATGAATACACACTAGTATCTCATGGTGGTTTTAGTGTACATTTATCTGTTGACTGATATGGTTTTGCATCTTTTCTTACTAATGTATACCGTCATTAGAGAAGTGCCCAAATGTTATCCCTAGTTTTTTTTTTAATGAAAGGTCTTTTCAGTATTGAATTATAAGAGCTTTCTGAATATTCTGGATACAAATATATGTTCAGTTTATACATATATACAAATATACCAATATACATATATACAAATATAATGTTCAGTATATGATTTGCCAAGATTTATACGGCAGAGCCTGGCAAGCTCCCTGTGACGTATTCGATATGCCAAACACAGTAATAACAAAGTCTCCAATGAGATGTTACTGGCCCGCTCGAGCAAATCGATGAACAACGGGAGGGCCTTTACCTTTACCTTTACCTATACTAGTATATGGGTTATCATTTCATCTTCTTTACAGTGTTTTACAAAAGTAAGAATTTTACATTTTGATTGTCTGATCTGTCTATATTTTCTCTTATATCTCATTTTATATTCTGTTTAAATCTTTATAAAATCCAAGGTCAATAGTATTTCCACATTGTTTTCTTTTAGAGAATGTCTAGTATTACTTATTACATTTAGGACTATGTTTTTATTCTGAGATTGAAAAATACAGGGGTACTGGGGTGGAGAGAAGCTGAGAAGATATATTATTACTAGAAGCAGGGCTGAAATCTCATCCTTGCTTTGTTGTTGTTGATGGAGTCAATTAACTGTTAGCACATAACTCCTAATCTGTGGGCATACATAATCCATGCCAATTTGAAGTAGAATTTTGAGAAGAAGGAAAGACAATCATTTTCTGATCAGCTGAATCCACATTGTTCTACTAAGTGTTCACAAGCATCTATACTTTGTTGGACAGGTCACTTGCTACAGAAAGGGAGGTTAAATTGGCTTGTTTCCTTTCTTTAATCTTTTGGGCTGGAGCGATAGCACAGCGGTAGGGCGTTTGCCTTGCGCGCAGCTGGCCTGGCTGAGCTGGGTTCGATTCCTCCGGCCCTCTTGGAGAGCCCCGCAAGCTGCCAAGAGTATCTCGCCCACTTAGCAGAGCCTGGCAAGCTGCCCATGATGTATTCGATATGCCAAACACAGTAACAAGTCTCACAATGGAGACGTTACTGGGCCCGCTCGAGCAAATCGATGAACAACGGGAGGACCGTGATCATGATCATGATCATCAGTCTTTTGAGTATTCCTTTCTAGTAGATTCTTTAAGCTACAACTAACCTGAACCTATAATTTGCTATGATCCGGAAGTCAGTCACAATAATTTTTCTAATCCCTCCTTCCAGAAAAATTTTCTATCACAGTTTTTCACATACCCAGTCCTATTATTCTGACCAACTGATTAATGATTCTGTCTTGGATCTGAGTCTGGACATTTTTGAGTCTCAAATGTTTGCTGATTCAGAGAAGCAATATTGAAGCCGAAGAGAAACAGTTCCTGTTAAACTCTGTCTCCTACGGAAGGCCAGCTGGTACCGCTTCCCAGTTAGGACACTGGAATTCTGAAATTTTGTCAAATATGGTCATAACACTTTTAATTCCTGCCAGTTGCCCTCTGGTCAGAGAGGATAACTAGAGGGTCTGCAGATGGTCTAGCCACGTTTCTAGAAGCAGAAACTAGCAGCTGACAGCACAGCTATATGAAATTAAAAACTGTTTCAAGATATGAACCATATGCACACTCTAAAGTCCATTAGGAAACATGGTGAGCTCTTAGAATTATATGGATATTAGACACAACGGGAATGAAGAAAAGACAATAAGAAAACATTTGGAAAGGGAAAAGATAGACACAAATCAAAATCTTCTCCTGGAAGAGATGGCTGCTAAATTTAGTAGGATAGACTCGTTAAGGAACTGTGGAAATAACAAGAAGGTATGAGTCAGGAGTGTATCCCTTGCTTATAAGAATGCAAGATTCCAGTTCCTGCTACTGCATGCCCCCCACACACACACACCAAGTATGGTCAGGTGTGGCCCTGGTGATCCTCAACATTGCTTATTCAATGACTCACTGAATCACTGAAACTTTCAGAAAGAAACAAATACAGTAAAGTAGTGTGCTAAAAAATTAACACCAGAATATCTATTGCATTTTCATATAGAAGAAAATTTTTAAAAGTTTGTTTATACCTCACCCCCAAAGCCATGTAGAAAATCAGATTTTTACAGTGAGGTGAAGGACCTAGATATCTGAAAACTATGTCAATATTAAAAGTAAAGGAAGAAGACACAACAAAATGGAAAAAGATCGTGAATTAAAAGAATCAATGTTTTGGCTGGGATGATAATACAGGGCTTCAATTCCTAACATCACAAAGTCTCCCAAGCATCACAAGTTGTGGCCCTGAAACCTCCTAATACGGCTCAGGTGGCCCTAGTGATGCCCAGTTATAAACATTTTTAACTTTGGTAAATAGATGTTTTACCTTAAGCATGATACTGATTCAAAAAAACTATAGAAATCCCAATGACAATCTTTAGGGACATAGAATAAATACTACTAAAACTTTTAATAGATTTTTTTGTTTTGGAGACATACCAGGTATTACTCAGGATCAACTCCTGGATTTATGCTCAGAGTTTGCTCCTAGCAGTGCTCAGAGGCTGAGAGATGCTGAGGGTTGAACTCAGGGCTCCTGTATGTAACCCCAAAAGAAACATGGACACCTATCTGCATTGCGTTGTTACTTGCAATAACCATGGACTGGAAAATAACTCAAGGGCCAACTAGAAATGAGTCAATAAAAACATTTGTGATATCTATCTATCTATACACAATGAAATATTATGTGGCTAGAAAAGATGAAATCTTGTCATCTACTAGAACTTGGGTTGAACTACAGGGGAGCATTTGAAGAGAAATGAATCAGAGGAAGAAGGACAAATTCCGAATGATCTCATTTGTCTGGGTTATAAAGAAACAAAGGAGCATATGGACAGCGTCCCATGAAAACAAACCCTTGGACTCTGACAAAGATCAGAGGCACCCAAGAAGAGGGTTGTGGGGGGGGGGGGAGTGATTAGAAGAACAGCAGGGGAGGGTTTGGGGCTCTGTGATGACAGTAAAACATCAATATTCAAGAACTACAATTTAATTTTAGCTTAAGGAAGCTACTATTCCCTCTATTAAAGAAAATAAAAATCTATAGTCTTCACTCTATTGTTAAGAAGTGATGAAGCAATGTAGACTGAAAGAATTTGTTACAATTGAGACATGGGATCAGATACTGCTAACTACTAATTATCCAGTATTTTTTTTTCACAATTCTACCATATCATTAAAAGAAGGAAGAGAACTTTGAACTCTTCCTAAGAATAATTAATGATGAATTTGCTATGCTTGGAATGTGGAGTAAATTCCAGAGACTGAACCTACCCTTTTCAGTGAGTGGACGGGAGAGAACATGCAAATCTTGTCAAGAAAATATCCCTTATCGGATATACTGCTGATGATCATGAGGACTCTGTAGGGTTTTCAGCCTGCTCTGAAATTCAACAATTCAACCCAATGCAGAAATTCTATTTTAAATAACAAAGGTACAGAATAAGAAAAAATATCCCATCAAATATGCATTTGTGGATTTGTAAAAATTCCACGTACCTTCCTTTGCAGGAGTAATCTTTGGCAATACTCACTCTGATACTCACTGTGTCCTTGGATGAATCAATAGCCTGTAAATAACTCAAAAAATTGTTTTCAAGATTAAATAAAAGATGTCAGACATTTAGCATTTTGTCTAGAATGTCAAAATTGTTCATTGAATACTAGTTTTCTTTTTCTTTGCTCTTCTCAACACAAAGTCTTTTTGTTTTTTAATTTGGGCTTGCTGTATATAAGTTTTGGGAAAATACACTTTAATATTTGTTTGTTAGGACGACTTAAAAATTTTACCCTGGCTACATTTTATATGGGCTGGAGTGATGGCAAAGCGGGTAGGGTGTTTGCCTTGCTCACGGCTGACCCAGGTTCGACTCCTCTGTCCCTCTCGGAGAGCCCAGCAAGCTACCGAGAGTATCCCATCCGCACAGCAGAGCCTGGCAAGCCCCCTGTAGTGATATGCCAAAAACAGTAACAACAAGTCTCACAATGGAGACGTTACTGGTGCCCGCTAGAGCAAATCAATGAACAATAGGAGGACAAGTGCTACAGGGCTACATTTTATATGGGAAACAAAAGTATATTACGTGAAACCCAGGACCAGAGTTCTTTCCACAGCCTTAGAGGCTAGTTAAATATTCCTGCTCTGAAGCATGTTACCATCCTTCATCTGATCCACATGATTAGAGGCTACGACAAGTACCTTGAGCACTTTAATAATCTGGTGCAGTACTATGCATCAAAAATATATTATCTTTATTGCCGTCCTTCTTAGAGTGTATTTAAGAGTAAAAGTGCTTTTGGATGAATTCCAAGTGTTATGTGTGTAAAAGGAGAGAGCCCTATATAAAGTGAGGAATCTGCCAACTCTTCTAAGATTATTAAGCATATACTCAATGGGATTTTGTGCCATATACTTGGCACTAAAAACTGAGGTGAGTTATTGGGGGGAAAATATTCTTTATCAAAGTCTTCAATTTTTTTTTTGATGAAAAGGATGTGATTGTGAGCTTTTAAAGATCCAATCACCCTGGCTAGATGATAACATGTTGAAAGGGCTGTGTTCCGACCAAGAGATGCTCCCGCCTTTTTGGTCAGAATTCATTAGGGAAAGGCCTTCAAAGGAAGCGCCCCCTGTAACTAACTGCAGTGATCTCCAGACACCTTATCAAGTCAATCCATAAATGTCCTAATTGTTTAAGGCATTTTAATAATGATACACTTTCATTGCAATCTAAAGCATTCCAACTGATATAATACTTTTTTTTTCCTTTTTATTGATTCACCATGAGATATAGTTACAAAGATTTCACATTTGAGTTTTGGTCATGCAATAATCAATCACCCGTCCTTTCAACACTGCGCATTTTCCACCACCAAAATCCCCAGTATCCCCCACTCCCCATTCCAACTCTTCCTCTGCCTGTGTGGCAGACAATTTCCACAATACTCTCTCTCTACTATGATCACATTCACTATTACTACACCAATCCCACAACCACTCAAACCTGCATATAATGTGGCATGACTATAAGAGTGGGCCTGTGTTCTAGTAATTCTAAAATTTTAATAATTAGGATCTGGAGAGATCTCTGCAGTGAGCTGCTCAGTTCCAAGATTCGCATGTGTGTCTCAGGATCATGGCCATGTAGGAGCTTAATAAGTAGCCGGGGGGCCATTTGTGGGCATCATCTGGGAGTCCTATTGGGCTGTGGGGAAGGAGAAAGGCTGGCTCCTCCCCTGTCCCATGGGGCCTGGCGTTTGCCCCTTCTGCTCCTGCTAGCTGGGCTTTTTATTGGGTTCTAGAAGATGGTGGCCGCCAGGATTCCTAGGTGGCAGGTGGAGGGATGGCACCTGCTCCCGTCTGGAGTGGTCCAGTGAAAATGGCCTATTGCAAAGTCCAGGTAAAGGTAAGGTAAAGGCCCTCCTGTTGATCATCGATTTGCTCGAGCGGGCCCAGTAACGTCTCCATTGGAGACTTTGTTGTTACTGTGTCTGGCATATCGAATACTCTTGGTAGCTTGCCGGGCTCTCCGAGAGGGGCGGAGGAATCGAACTCGGGTCGGCCATGTTGGCTGCGTGCAAGGCAGACGCCCTACCCGCTGTGCTATAAATATATATATAATTTGTATTTCCCATGCATAATCATTACAGCAGAAATGAAGAGTTTTGTCTAGAAACTTTTCCCTTTTTTGGGGTGGGGAGCAGATTTTGAACCACATCCGGTGATGCTCAGGGTTGACTCCTGGCTTTGCATTCAAGATTACTCCTGGTGGTGCTTGGGGCACTATATGGGATGCTGGGGATTGAGCTTGGGTCAGCTGCATGCAAAGCAAGGATCCCAGTCGCTGAGGTGCTCTCTCCAGCCTTAAAAACTTTAATTTGGGGGGTTTGTTTTTGTTTTGGGACCATATACAGCTCTACTCAAGGGTTACACCTGGAATTACTCCTAGTGGTGTTCATTATCATATGGGACAGCAGAGACCAAACCCCAGGGTGACTGCCTAGAAACTTTTCTCTTTTCACCTACTCTGTGTCTGTGATTTTGCACTGATGGCTCATGTGTTTGTCCCTAAAGAGGACGAGATGGAGGATAGGTAAGTCACTTCTCCTACATGTTGCTTGTGAGTTTTCCTTTTCATCTCTCTCATAAGTGAATCCAAATACACTGAGGATGATCAAAAAAAGGTCACTATAATAAAAAAATAAAAAATTAATCCCAAAATGTTTTCTTAGAGTATTAGCTTCATTATTTAAAAAAAAAGGTGGGGGAAGAAAAAGAAATTCCAAACTTATTGGATAAATTTAGATGACCTTTGGTATTGTTTGCAATGAGTATAACTCAAAAACTCAGTTCTGGGGACAGAGCAATGGCACTTGCTTTGTGTGGGGCTGACCCTGTTTGATCCCAGCATCCCATAAGGTCCCCTGAGCCCACTGGGACAAATTCCTGAGCACAGACCCAGGAGTAAGCCCTGAACACTGTTGGGTGCGGCCCAAAATACAGAACTTCAATTCTTTAGTCCCACTGACTTGTTTTATAATATCATGACATTTAAGGCACTTAGTTTCACACCTCTTATGTGTGTAATTATCTCTTGCCTAGCTTCACATCTCTTATGTGTTAATTATCTCTTGACTACCTCCAAAAACAGTCCTAGCTACTCCTTCCTCTACTCTCCTTTATTCTAGTAACCATCCCAGTTTTCACTAGCCTAGAAATTAGCTTCACTGTTTCTTGTCAGTTCATTTTCTGTAGTAATTTATTTTCCACATATAAGTGAAGCCCTCTGATAATTTTCTTATTTATTCACTTGGCATGATCACCTCAAGTTCCATGAATTTTGTCCAAATGGGCACAACTGCATAACAATAGGGCAATATTCAACTTCATGCAGATCACAGTTTGTCATCAGTAATCTGTTTATGGGCATTTCAGTCAACTCCATATTTTGACTTTCTATTCAGAACATCGAGGTAGAAATATCCTTTTGAATTAGTAATGTTATCTTATAGGTAAATGATTTTCTTTGAGGAATTCAAGTGCTACGTCATATAGAATTTCAATTTTTTCCTTTAAGTAAACTCCATACCTGTTTTCCATGCGGTTGCATTAATTTATATTCTTACCATCTGTCTTTTAAAGACTTATTAAGTTGACTATCCATACTGCTGAGTTCTTTTGCACCGATTTTCCAATTGGGAGGGAAGAACACCATACCTTATCACACTATCCTATCTGAAGAGATATGTAGGAAGAAAGCTTTGTAGCTTCAAACTCTTCAATGATTCATCTTTTGAAATGATTCTCTTCTGTGCTACTCCAGGATACTACCCCCTACATAGTGCCTATTTTCAAAACTCAAATCTATTCTGAAAAGATAATATCTATCACTTACGAGAAGCATTTGTATTTGATTTTGTAAATGTCACATATTACCTTACAGTCTCACTTGGTAGAGATGAAATATTATATCATAATAAAGCACTCAGTCCTTGAAATGCAGAAAGTGTACCCTTGACTCTCTTACCTACTGGATGGTGGATTCTATCACCTGCCCGGGCATGTTGTACTGAATTGAGGTCAGAATTACGCAAATGACATTCCAAACATTTTTTCTGCCACGGAATTAAAAAGGGGCAGTTAAAGTTTCTCTCTTTCCCATTGGTTAGGAATTCTGACACAGGAACCAAGAGAGCTCTCCAGTTCTAGAATGGAGCCATTGTTATTCCCATGACCTCTGTGCCGCTGAGTCCCCTCCTACCTGCCTGCATCATGACCCCTTAGTCAGCATGATTCAACACGAGGCAACATAACAAAGAATGTTCTACTTGAGCTTTGATTGATTTCAGAAGAATGGGTTGTCCTAAAATGTTGACCCTTTACTGATTAACTAAAAATATAGAATTCACCAACTGGCAGAATCCAACACAGCGGTAGGGCATTTGCCTTGCATGCAGACAACCTGGTCGCGTTGGGTTCAATTCCTCCACCCCTCTCGGAGATCGTGGCAAGCTACCGAGCATATCTCGCCCGCATGGGAAAGCCTGGCAAGCTCCCCGTGACGTATTCGATATGCCAAACACAGTAACAACAAGTCTCATGATGGAGACGTTACTGGGCCCGCTCGAGCAAATCAATGAACAACGGGAGGACAGTGCTACAGTGCTACCCAACTGGGAAATAAAGTTGGTAGCTAAAATTTCAATATCAGAGAACTACATAACAACAACAATAACAACAGCAACAACAGCAACAATTGTTCTCTTACAAATGTGTGCCTTTCTCCTATCTTGGTTCTGGATAATAGGATTAGTATACAGTATGTCTTGATGTGTTTTTTACTATTCACCTTCACAAGATTTTCTTTCTTTCTTTCTTTCTTTTTTTTTTTTTTTTTTTGCTTCTTGGGTCACATTCGGTGATGCACAGAGATTACTCCCGTACTCCTGGTTCGTGCACTCAGAAATTACTCCTGGTGGTTCTCGGAGGACCATATGGGATGCTGGGGAATCAAACCCGGGTTGGCTGCTTGCAAGGCAAACATCCTACCTGCTGTGCTATTGCTTCAGCCCCAGATATTGATCTCTTCTTTATCAGGCATGTCCATACACTGATAAAATAATGGCTAATCAAAAGTCTTCTTCAGATACAATGAGAAAGTTTATGAATACTAATTAGACAATCATGATAATATTCAGAGTATAACGGAGGATAAGACCAGACCTGTGCTAATGGATAATGGTATGTCTACTGGAGACAGTATTTCCACCCATGATTCCAAATAGCTTCTATCATACAGTTTCACCTACTCTCAATAGTGTAAAGCACTGGTTTGAGAGTGCTATTGTTTCTCATGAGACAAACACAGTCCAAAGTATCTCGTTCTTTATTATAAGGCTGTATGGGAGGAGAAGGGGTGAATGAGATTGTAGGAAAACGGGAGAATAAAATAACGCCATTATTGGGCTGGAGCTATAGCACAGATGTAGGGCGTTTGCCTTGCACGCAGCCAACATGGCCCACCCGAGTTCGATTCCTCCGCCCCCTCAGAGAGCCCGGCAAGCTACCGAGAGTATCTCGCCCGCATGGCAGAGCCTGGCAAGCTCCCCATGACGTATTCGATATGCCAAACACAGTAACAACAAAGTCTCCAATGGAGACGTTACTGGGCCTGCTCGAGCAATTTATTAAACCAGATAAATGCTACTCTCAGTGTTTCCCTCAAAAATATCTTGGACCTGGGTTTAATCCCTGACAGCCCATATTGTCCTCTGAGCCCTACCACGAATAATCCCTGAGTGCAGAGCCAGAACTAAGCCCTCTGGGTGTGCCTTTGCACACAAAAAAATCTTTTTGCATCTAAATTCAATGGCTTCCTATTATAAAAATTAATAAAAATTAACATTAGAAAGTCATTACCATGATAACATTTGTCATTACTGTCATCTAAATTCCAAGCAAGTGTTGGGTTGCCAAAGAAGCACTAAGATGACAAAATCAGTCGCTCTCCAACGCAAGCGAAGGCCGTGACTGCTGTGCTGTCGGACTGCCCAGCTTCCTTCCAAAGCCGTGTTTAATCCTGTCATTGATAAACTTGTCTGAGTTCTTTTGGAGTCCCTTATCTCACAAAGAGGTCGTGCAATTCAATTGAGAACAAAAATGTCTAGCATTTTAATGAAAGTTTCTCACTAACGTTTCTGTTGTTCTGTGAGGTTGGCCTGCCCATTTTCCAAAGCTTAATTGCTTTCCTGATAAAATGATTGCCTTCAAATGAGGCCTACTCAGCGTTGTCTTTAGGAAGCTTTACAGTGCTGCTCACTTTCGAACAAAGGGGACAAACAATTCTCAATGATACTGCTACTATCAGACCAACTTACTTCCACTGACTGACACAGTTCTTTAACCAAGTAGTATTTAACCGGTGAAGAACTGCCCTGATCTAACCCTAACCCTAAGGCTTATGGTGCCATCTAGTGGACAATTATCAAAACATCTTTCCACAGACCCTGGCTATTTTTTTTTTTTTTTGGCGTATCAAAATGTTTCCTTTGTGTGGAAGAAATAGTCACCAGCTACTTACAAAAACTATTGCTGGTGACATGCTGACAAAGTCTTGACTCTATTTCTAACATTGATAGTCTATGGAAATTAACTCACCATATTGTGTGCACTGGGCTCCAAGCCACTGGAATAAAGCGGAATTCAAATCACTTAGTTCACCTTCATTATAGTCCAGGCTTATCCTCTGTGAGTTCTAAATATAATTACTCAGTTCTCTCAAATGTAGAATAAGTAATACTTAAGCATATATTTTAACTTGTAAAGATAATATTATCTAATTCTAATAATTGCTATGCAAGAACTCAATATTTATATGTTTGAGGTAATTAAGGTAATGAAAATGAAGTGAATTGATCAGAGTCCAACATCTAAGAAAGAACCTCAGTCATAGCTTTTCAAAATCTCAACAACCCTTTTAATAAGCCGGTTACATTTTACAATAGTGGTCCAGTGCCAGAGATCGTATAGGAGTTATGTTGCTTGCCTTGCAATGCAGCCCAGACCCAGGTTCAATCCCCAGCCCCTCATACGGTTCCCCAAGCATGGCCAGGAGTCATCCTGAACACAGAGAAAAGAATAACCCCTGAGCACCAAAAGAAGTGGGCTGATAAAAAGAATAAATTTTTTAATGTGACACATGACAAAGACTATCATTTGTCAGAAAATGTATTCTTATCTATTAATGTGATTAGGTTGGTAAATATTAAAAAAACATACATTGTTATTTCAATAGATGATTAGAAGGCATTTAACAAAATTTAGCACATTATTTACAATAATAGAATTCTTAGTTGGCAATAAAATAAATTAAAATGCTTTAATAATTTTATAAATATTATATACATTAATTCTATCACTATCATCCATCCAGTGCTGAAACAATTATAATTCATCCCAATCATCTTAAGAAGAGGATAATTATCACTATGAACGCATCAATATGCTTGAACTCTGAGCCAATGCAATAAGACAAGATAAAGATATACAGATTATTTACCAAGATAATTCAAAAGAACTAATAAAATAGCAGAAGTTTAAAAGGATTCTGAAACAGTCAAATACAAGATAAACATAAAAAGCAATAAATTTCCTGTTATTAAAACGCAAAAGAGAAAAATCCCATTACAATAGGAAATAAAAACACCAAACACACAAAAATTAAAGCAAAAAAATGAAAACATTTAGAAATAATTAAACTGAGAAATGTGCAAGTCCTATACAAATGAAATCTTATATTTTAAATGTACTTTTATCATCTTTTGGTAAAAACGTATATGTTAATTTTTTAAATATTTTTGTTGGGCAGGAGTAGTAGTACAGTAGATTCAGTGGGCAAGTCATTTGCCTTGCATGCAGCCAACCCAGGTTCAATCCCTGGCACCCCATAAGGTCCCTGAGACCTACCAGGAGCTATTCCTGAGTGCAGAGCTAGGGTTAAGTCCTGAGCAAACACACACACACACACACACACACACACACACATTAAACACACACTCACATTAAATATGTTTGATTTACTAGTGCAAGGGCTGGAGCAATAGCACAGCAGGTAGGGCATTTGCCTTGCACACAACCGACCCAGGTTTAATTCCTCTGTCCCTCTCAGAGAGTCCGGCAAGCTACCGAGCGTATCCTGCCCGCATGGCAGAGCCTGGCAAGCTTCCCATAGCATATTGGATAGGCCAAAAACAGTAACAAGTCTCACAATGGAGACATTACTGGTGCCCTCTCGAGCAAATCGATGAACAACAGGAGGACAGTGCTACAGTGCTAGTGCAAATGTAGAGATGGCATCTTACTGCATACCAATTTTAATTGAAATGCCATGAAATCTGACAAAGAAATAACTGGAAAACTATTTGCAAAAATTTGGTTTAAGTACTATTTCCTCAGAAAGATTTCCTTTATATCGCAGTCGTCAAGAAATTTCTTTATTACACCCTTTTAACTATTATTCCTAATATTCAGTACAGGTATTTCACTTTAGAATTAGGGATTTTTTTAATGTAACTACTTAATTAACTTTCAGTTAACTTCTCTTGTGTGAGAATCAAAGTTCCATGGGAGCACAATCTGCTTTTCTCAACAAGCACACATTTAAAAAATTAAATGTAGATTATCTGTAGCTCAATTATAATTTCAAAGGGGAAAAATAGACAGAAACAGAAGTATAGCTATGAACAGGCCATTGCATAGAAGAGCGATTCTAGACAATAAACCCATAATAATTTTTTTCTTATTTTATTTTATTTTTAACTTTTTTTAATTGAATAACTTTGAAATATACCCTTACAAAGTTTTTCACGATTGGATTTCAGTCATCCAGCATCCCAATACCCATCCCTCCACCAACGTACATTTCCCAGCACCAGTGTCCCCAGGTTCTCTTCTCTCTTTTCTCTTCTCTCTCTCTCTTCTCTTTCTTGCCCCACTTTAGGCATTGCGGTTTGCAATATTGATACTGAAAGGTTAACAAGACTATCCCTTTACAGGGCTGGAGCGATAGCACAGCAGGTAGGGTGTTTGTCTTACATGCGGCTGAGCTGGGTTCGATTCCTCCACCCCTCTCGGAGAGCCCGGCAAGCTACCAAGAGTATCCTGCCCACACGGTAGAGCTTGGCAAGCTCCCTGTGGCATATTCGGTAGGCCAAAAAAAAAAAAAGAAAACAGTAACAACAAGTCTCACAATGGAGATATTACCGGTGCCCACTCAAGCAAAATCGATGAAAAACTGGAGGATAGTGCTACAATAACAGAGATAAAACTTTTGGATATCTTTATTTCTTCCCCAGAGCCTCAAAATCTCTGTAACAGTAATAGTGAGGTAAATGCCAGTACAGAGAGGAGTTAAATTACATGCATAGAGATTATCAGTTAGATAACAAGAGGAAGGGAATGGAAAACTCATCCTTACCGTTCCTATATCCAAGGAAAGACTAGAGAAGAGGAAAGCAAGGCAAGAGGAAATAAGCTCTTGAGAAATGAATGGTGGCTTCCTTTTCTGATTCAAATTCCATAAAATTAGTGCAGTCAAAGAGTAAGACATCAACAGGACATTTGTGTCTCACACTCTGTATGGTGAGGACAGGGAGGGCTGACTCTAATAAGGAATATTTTCTCACAAGGTTGTCCCATAGCAATGTTGCTTAGTTATATCAGAATTCAAACAGTGGGGCAGAGGGAAGGTTTAAAAAGGTGTAGGGGGAGGGAGGAGAGTTATCAATTACAGCATCTGAATTATCCTCTGATCCCGTAAGACCAGCAAGTCTATGGATGTGCTGTGTTTGTGAAAATTTACTGATGAAGCAGTTGGCGAATCTTGATAGTGTTGTATAAAGCTGTTGTGTTCACAGTTCTACACTTCAGGAAAGAGAGCCACGATCTCTTGGGGATTTCAGACAACCTTGTAAATATTGACAAGGGTCAGCCAGAGCTCATTGAGGAGGCGCTGAATCATCTAGAAGGAAGAACTGGTCATGACAAATAAATAAGAAAACAGATTTCTATACAATCATGTGTTGTAGACTTTGCCCTCACACCCAGTTCACTCATCAGAGTAGGGGGCCTTACACAGAGACAAACAGGGATTTAGGAGACAATGCAAGCGTCCATAGAGTTCACTCTCTAACACTCAGAGAAGAGGTAGTAAAACTATCTCTGCGACATTTATTCACCCTGTGTCTGAAAAAAGGAAAAACACCTGTTAGAGTTAAAATTTAATTTGGTCAGGTAATTTTCTGGAGTTAGAATATCTTAAACTTCTTTTATAACATTAATTAACATGTTGAAGTTATGTGTCGCCAATCAAACTGCAAATCTGTTATTAAAAAAAAAGTAAATGAAAGTGTCTTCATTACATTTCCGACCCTACTGATTAGCAGATTTTTAAAATTTGAGAGTATTAAAAATTCAAGTAAACATATCTAAAATATTCAGGTAATCTCAAATAACTCAACTGAGATAAATAATAAAAATTTCTAAGACAGTCAGGCTTCAGACATGACATAGGTAAAGGTAAGGTAAAGGCCCTCCCGT
The DNA here is from genome assembly GCF_029834395.1 of Sorex fumeus. NCBI lineage: Eukaryota > Metazoa > Chordata > Mammalia > Eulipotyphla > Soricidae > Sorex > Sorex fumeus. Next base: position 27,487,029 of record NW_026606090.1, on the reverse strand, counting down.
TGATCGTCGATTTGCTCGAGCGGGCCCAGAAGCGTCTCCATTGGAGACTTTGTTGTTACTGTGTCTGGCATATCGAATACTCTCGGTAGCTTGCCGGGCTCTCCGAGAGGGGCGGAGGAATCGAACTCGGGTCGGCCATGTTGGCCGCTTGTAAGGCGAACGCCCTACCGCTGTGCTATCGCTCCGATAGCAGACATGACATAATCAAAGATAATATTTTTTCCCTCAGTATTTTGAGTCTTACGGCTCTCCAAGTATTCTATCTGGGTCCAGCATCCCTATTCTCCACAGGTGCTATAATTTCTTTTGGCTTTTGGATTATTTTCCCCAGGGGGCCATCTCTGGTGTTGCTCAGGACTTGCTTCTGGTACTGCGCACAGGGATCACTCCTACCAAGGCTCCAGGGACCCTATGGGATGCCAGGGATCAAACTCAGGTCAGCTGTGTGCAAGGCAAGCTGTGCTAACACCTCAGACCTTATCAATTTTTAGACTAAGCCCAATCAACACTCACCTTAAGGATTAGAGGCAAAATCAATCGGACCCATAAATATGGGTGATACATAGACTATCTGGGTATAAATGTGATGGTGCGATACTATTTTGATACATTATGCTCTTTTTCACATTGTTCCTATACTGAATGGTCCCCCTGTCTAGGTCTCTAGGCTATTTCATCTTCACTGCCATAGAGAGGAACAAATGATATAAGTGAGCACAGATATTAAACATCTTGGATTCTGAATTTCAGAATATTTTTTAGATTACAAATTAGATTTAGAGCAAAATTCTGTCAAAGTGGAAGAATAATAAAAAAAAGAAAGGAAATAAATGGGTTACACCCCCTTGGAGAGAGAATTTCTCATTATGTCCAAATTGAGAAGAAGAGAAACTATAGGAATGACAGAAACTATTGTAATATTGGAGGAATCTGAACAGAGTATCCCCAGGCTACTGTCTACTGATCTTTCCAAGCAGGGTTCCAAGACTGTAGAGTTCCTCTAGCTTTAAGAGAGTGCAAAAGATTCTGAGTAGAAATGTTTTAGTGATGGAAGTCCTTAGCAGCTCTTCCCAGTTTCCTGAGGCAGCCCAAGGGATGTTCAGGAACAGATAATGTTGTCTGCTTTTGAGCAATGCAGAACTACCTAGAGAGATGAATATCTTGAGACGGTCACCTCTCCTGGCATGGTTGGGACCTGAGATTCCCTGTAAAACCTAGATGCAAGTCAAGAAAAAGTTATCAAGAATGGTGAAATTATGAGCCAGAGGAATAGTACAATGAGTAGGGGTTTTGCCTTGCAAGTGGCTGACCCGAGTTTAATCTCCAGCAACGCATATGATTCCTTGAGCAGCACCAGGAATGATTCCTGAGTGCAAAGTCAGGAATAAGCCCTGAGCATCACTGGATGTGACTCTCCCTGCATAGAAGAACATGTGGAATTAGAGCCAGAGAGACTGTACCAAGGGTTAAGGCCTATCTTACATGTAACCAGCCCAGATTTGGTCCCTGTCACCATATGTCTCCTCCCTTGATCTCCTGAGCACCACTTTGAAGTCCCTGAAAGTTTTGAAAATAAAATTTGAGAAAAAAATGTGCAATTAAATATAATTACATTTTTGTCCTAGGAAATGTTAAGACCAATTAATTTCAGTTACAGAGAAATAAAACTGTATGCTTTATGGAGTGGGGTTCATATCTGTCCTGTGTATGTGAATTTATGTGCAAAATAGCAAAGTTCTGGCAATAAAAGCTTAACAAATGCAGAGCTGCCTTGTATAAGTGTGCAAGTACCACTCCCCAAAACAAAAATATCTGTATTCCATTTTACTTTCTACTGATGAATTAGTTATGATTACATGTTCTGACTACAGATAATCTGAGCAAGTAACTTAACCTTTTGTGCCCTCATTTCCCAAAGCACAATGAAGATAATATCAGCAATCACATAATTATTAAGAAGTTAAATAACCACACATAAATCACTTTTTAAATGTAATTTGCAAATGAAATGTCAATTTTTATTATTCTACATGTTAATATGAAAATTTTAACATCATTTAATAATAAAATTGGGAAAAAATCACCCAAAGCAGAGTATCGAATGTACCAATTCAAAGTAAAATTTAGATGGTGTCAAACAAGTAGTTAGACCCTTATAGTAAGAAGATAAGAATTTATTAGTGGTGATAAATCTGCAGATTGGGAGATTCAGAGAGACACAGAATTTGAATCAAATCTTAAAGACTAAATTAAATTTTGATTAAAAAAATATTACACCATTAAAAGGTGTGGCTCTTCCCACCTCACCGAAACCATGAGTTGCCCCCCGCCACAAGCGGCTCTCTGGCATGGCCATGGCCCCAGAGTCACAGGGACCTAATTCAGAATCCAGTAATTTTTGGCAGAAATGTGAATGGACTATGCATTAAGCTACAGCACTGTGCGCCCCCTTCCCAGGGGAGGGGGAAGGGTGTCTGTCTCTCCCACCTCCCTCCCCCCTACCCAGGCAGCACAGTGGCTGCTGCCTTAGAGCTTATTGGATAGCCAGGTATAAGCCAGCGGTGACAGGGCAACTGAGGCCTCATGGGATAGGGGGTGGAACCAGCATGTCCTTCCCACCCCACCAAGACCACGAGTTGCCCTCCATGAGCGGCTCTCCGGCATAGCCATGGACCCAGAGGCACACAAACTAATCTCGGAACTATGTGGCTTTTGGCAGAAATCCCTCCAGACTTAATTAGTAAAATATCAGAAATTCACAATGCCTTTTTCAGCAGGTCTGATTGTTGAGGGGAAATTCCAAATAATAATGGTGCATCTTTTGTCGAAATAATGAATATAACCAAAGTAGAGACAGAGTTAAGTGGAAATCATCTGCCTCACAGGCATCGGGAAGGGTGGAATGGGGGGGTATGTCGGGGTTCTTGGTGACGGAAAATATGCACTGATGAAGGGATGGGTGTTTGATCACTGTACGACCGAGACTTAAACCTGAAAGCTTTGTAACTTTTCTCATGGTGATTCAATAAATAAATTTTTTTAAAAAGGTGTGGCTATCGGTAAAAGACAAAGAGTTTCTAGAGACAGTTTCTCTTCTGTGCATATACCACATAATAAGATGGAATCTCTGTTTCCCCAGCTCTTGTATATGGTGTAATCCAGTGATTTCTCTGATTAATATAATGCAGCGGAAGTGGCATTGTGGCAGTTCTGAGCCTAGGCTTTAAAAGACTTAGCAACTTATATTTCCCCTCTTAGAATTCCCTGTAGAGACCTGTCTGTGTTAATAGAGAGAGAGATGGGACCTTCCAAACCTCCCAGTCTTGCCTACAAAGGCCTAGTAACATGGCAAGGTTATCTTGGAAACTCTGGCGCCAACATAGCTGTCATCTAAAAGCATCCATGTGGTTGATCTCAGTAGATTCCACAGAGATTTTAAACACTAGCCAACTGAACTAACCCAATCAAAGAATTATAAGAAACAAGAAATCTTATTTTTTAGAAGTCACCAAGTTCGGGGATGGTTGTGAATCATCTTCAAGTTACTGAAATGTCAGTTATTGTGGTTATAAAGGCTAGAAATAGGATCTCCGCTCACAGCTGTGGGAAGACTATTCCTCTGTTCTACCATATTTCCTTTAGAACTTTCTTACTAATAAACGTCCTGGTTTTCAGTTGGCTATATAGCTATTCAGAATAAAAAATGTGTACCCACCCCTGGCCCAGTACTTCTCATATACATTATAACTAAATCACTTAATCACTTAACTTCCCGTTAGTCGTCGATTTGCTCGAGCGGGCTCCAGTAACATCTCCATTTGTCCCTGTCGTGTGCTAGTGTAGCCCAATGGCATCTGTTCACTCTGGGAACATGAAGAGCCTAAAACCGATCGTTCATGATCTTCACGAAGAAGTCTGACCATCTGGTAGGTGGGCGGCCACACGGTCTTTTGACATCCTGTGGAAGCCAGTCGGTAACAGCTCTAGTCCAGCGGAAGTCTTTAAATCTCATTACGTGACCAGCCCATCTGATTTTTGACACCTTGGCAAAAGAGACAGTGTCCCTGATTCTTGATCATCGACGGATGTTAGAACTCCGGATTCTTTCTCTCATTTGAATGAAATGTGATATTCCAAGCATAGCTCTTTCTATTCTTCTTTGGGAGACCTGAACAGCGTTCTCATCTTGTTTCCGTAGGGTCCAGGTCTCTGAGGCATATGTTAATGCAGGAAGAACAGTGGAATCAAAGAGATGTGCCCGGAACCGGAGGTTCTTCGTCCTCTTAGCTATTTTTTCGACGTTCTTGAAGGCGGTCCAAGCTGCTCTCTTCCTCCTGCGCAGCTCGGGTGCCAGGTAATTTGTCATGTTGACTTCTCGACCTAGGTACACATAGCTGTTGCATTCGGAGATGGTCATTCCATTGAGAGCTAATGTGGCGTCAGGAACGAGGCTGTTTCTCATAAACATTGTCTTCGTAAGATTCAGCTGTAGTCCGACCTTTCCACACTTACAGTCAAAGTCGGCCAGCATTTGTGCCGCTTGGCTGATGTTTGGTGTTATTAAAACAATGTCATCAGCAAAGCGGAGGTGGTGTAGTTGCCGACCATCTACCTTCACTCCCATTCCTTCCCATTCCAGTCATTGCTTGATATTCTCGAGGGTGGCACTGAAGAGTTTTGGTGAAATGGTATCACCCTGCCGCACCCCTCTCTTGACATCAACGATCACTTCTTTGTAGAATGGTGAGATCCTGGTAGTGAATCCGCAATACAGCTCACGAAGGATCCTGATGTATTGGGCTTGAATGCCCTGATTGGCTAGGGCTTCAATGACCGCTTCCGTCTCAACAGAATCAAAGGTCTTCTTTAAATCAATCTTTAAATCAATGAACGTTAAACAGAGCGGCATCTTGAACTTCCGAGAAACCTCAATGAGCTTTGTTATCGTGTGGATATGGTGGATGGTGCTGAATCCTTTGCGGAACCGGCTTGCTCGCATGGTTGTCCTTCATCTAGTGTTCTGCCAATCCTATTTAGGATGACTCCAGTGAACAACTTGTAGATGACAGACAATAGGCAGATCGGGTGATAGTTGCCAATGATAGTTGACCACCGTCTCCTTCATGCAAAATTCTACTTCACAGAGCGGGGAGAAAGGGCTGCAAAGTTCAAAAAGAGAACTCCCAGAACGACCACCAACTGGGAACTCTTTGGTACTATTGCGGCAACATGGGAAGATGCCATTGTTGACAACATTGACGAGGAATACGATCGACTGGTTCAGCACCTCCATGAATGAGCGAGGAACGCCAAGAGAGAGATAGCCACAAAAAATCGCCTATCTTCGAAAACTCTTGAGCTAATTCGCCAGCGTGGTTTGGCGCATGCTGCAGGCAACCGCAAGCTAATGTCCGAGCTCGCAAAGCAGTGCAGAGATGCGATCAAGGAAGACCTCAAAGAGAGAAGAGCAGAAGTACTGGTAGATGCGGCAGAAGCCGGGAAAAGTATTCGTAACGCCCGCCTGTCCTTCGCCAACTACAAGACCAAGATGACTGCCCTCCGATGTCCTGATGGATCCATCGCATCCTCCAGAATGGCAATGGAGAAGATTATCCATGACTTCTACTCAAATCTCTTCGATATCCATGTCCACTTGCCGACATACCAAATTCCACAGGATGGATATGTCGTTCCCAACGTTCTCCCTTCCGAAATCTGACACGCCATTTCGTCGGTAAAGAAACAAACAGCACCTGGCCCAGACAAGGTCAGACCTGAACACCTGAAGAACCTGCCGTCAGTACTCATCAATACACTGGCTCGGCTCTTCACTCGCTACCTGTCTGAATGCAAGGTCCCGTCCCAATGGAAAACCAGCAGGACCGTACTACTGTTCAAGAAGGGAGACATCCATACATTATAACAATGTGCTTAAATTATTAAGCTATATTATTTCTAAGGTGTGGCTGGCCTTCAAGTCATGGAGCAAAATTCCTGATACTAATCTCATCCATTCTTGGGTGTTAGTCTCCTATTTTGTTACTTTATGTTCCCCAGAGGAATGCAATCTTTCTATGTCTATCCCTCTCTTTCTGACTCATTTCGCTCAACATGATACTTTCCATGTCGTGCCACTTGTATGTAAATTTCATGACTTCATCTTTTCTAACCACTACATGGTATTCCATTGTGTAAATGTACCAAAGTTTCTTTAACCAGGCATCTGTTCTTGGGCACTCAGGTTTTTTCCAGATTCTGGCTATTGTAAAGAGTGCTGCAATGAAAAAACAAGTGCAGATGTCACTTCGACTATACCTTTTTGCCTCTCTGAGATATATTCCCAGGAGTGCTATTGCTGGGTGAAATGGAAGATCAAATTATAATTTTTTGAGAATCGTCCATACTGTTTTCCAAAAGGGTTGGACCAGCCGGCATTCCCACCAGCAGTGAAGGAGGGTCCCTTTCTCGCCACATCCGTGCCAGCACCTGTTGCTTTTGTTCTTGTAGATGTGGGCCAGTCTCTGGGGTGTGAAATGATATCTCATTGTGGTTTTGATCTGCATCTCTCTGATGATTAGTGATGTAGAGCATTTTCTCATATGTCTTTTTGCCATTCGGATTTCTTCTTTGCGAAAGTTTCTGTTCATTTCCTCGCCCCATTTTTTGATGGGGTTGGGTGATTTCTTCTTGTGGAGTTCAACCAGTACCTTGTATATCCTTGATATCAACCCCTTGTCGGATGTTTATTTGGTGAATATCCTTTCCCATTCTGTAGGCTGTCTTTGTATTTTGGTCACTTTTTCTTTTGAGGTACAGAAACTTCTTAGTTTATGATAGTCCCATTTGTCTATCTCTGTTTTCACTTGCTTGGCCAGTGGCATGACATATTTGAAGATACCATTAGCTTCAATATCATGGAGAGTTTTGCCAACTTTGCCTTCAATAAACATTATGGATTCCAGTCTGATGTTGAGGTCATAAATCCATTTCGATCTTACTTTTGTGCATAGCATTAGGCAGAGATCTGAGCCCACTTTTTTGCATGTAGCCGTCCAGTTTTGCCAGCACAATTTACTAAAGAGGCTTTCCCTGCTCCATTTCACTTTTCTTGCTCCCTTAACGAAGATTAGATGATCATATGCTTGGGAGGAGATGTCAGTATATTCAACTCGCTAACAGAGATTTAAAAAAAAACGCACAAATTAAATAGCATTTATATTAATGGATAGGAATAGTCAATATTGATTACATATAGCCACTGTATGGGATTTATTATAAATATTTCTAGCAGTAATGATGGAAAAATTTAGTCTGAATATTTCTTCCCATTTTATCATGATAAATATTTTATTGGGTGATGGTAGGAGATTCTTAAAGGAGGTTATATAAATTAAAAGATTATATAACTCAATATAGTATTTTTTTTGTTAAGGGGTCACACCTGGCAGTGCTCAGGGCTTACTCCTATCTCTGTGCTCAGGGATCACTCCTGGCAGGTCTCAGAGGACCATATTCTGTGCTAGAGGTCCAACATAGTTTGGCTATGTGCAAGCACCTTACCTGCTATACCCGCTTTGTATACATCTTTCAAAGTTCTATTGAAGTACTATTGGGCTACAAGAGTATAAATATTTTTTAAGAAGAATGACGCAATAACACAGTTACCCATTGCCAAAATGACTCTCTGCCCACCAATACCCACGAGCAACTTCACCCGACATCCCCAGCTTGGTAACATCATTTTTGCAGTCAGAAAAGAAGGAATTGTTTTCATTGAACACTGTCAATTTGTTTTTGCTTTGTTTCTTTATATACCAGATGAGTGCGACCATCCAGTATTTGTATTTCTTCTCTAACATAGTTTGCTTAGTGCTGTCTTCAATTCCTCTCAGATTGCCACAAATGGCAAGATTCCATCTTTTCTAATGGATGAGTAGTATTGCAGTGTATGTAGAGCAGGTCTGCATTCACTCATCTGTCAGGCACTTGGGTTGCTTCCAATTCTTGGCTAGGTGTACATATCTACCTAATAAGGATTCTTTGCCCTCTTTGAATAAATTCCTAGAATTGGAATTGCTGAGTCATATGGTAGTGATGTCACTGTCACTGTCCTCCCATTGTTCATCGATTTGCTCGAGCGGGCCCAGTAACGTCTCCAGTGGAGACTTTGTTGTTACTGTGTTTGGCATATCGAATACGTCACGGGTAGCTTGCCAGACTCTGCCGTGTGGGCGAGATACTCTCGGGAGTTTGCCGGGCTCTCTGAGAGTGGTGGAGGAATTGAACTTGGGTCGGCCATGTTGGCTGCGTGCAAGGCAAACGCCCTACCACTGTGCTATCGCTCCAGTCCATGGTAGTGATAGATTTTTTATTTTGGTTTGGAGCCACACCCATCAGTGCTCTGGGCTTGCTTACTCCTGACTCTATGCTCTGTGCTTGCAGTACTTTGGGACCGTATGTGGTGCAGGGGATCAAATCTGAGTTGGTCACATGCAAAGTAAGTAGTCTTAACATTGTACTATCTCTCCGTCTTCTAAAGTTTTAGTTTTTAAAAACTCCACACTATTTTCTATATAGGCAGAACCAGTTTACATTCCAAACAGTGAATGAGGGTTTTCTTCTCTAAAACCTTCTGAATCACTCTGGCTTCTTGGAGACAGTCCATTTTCATTACTGCGAGAGGATATTCCATTATAGTTTTGATTTGTGCTACACTGATATGAAGTAAAAATGAGCTTTTGTTCTTTCTTATGCTTTTTTGCTTTTATATGTCTTCTCTGAAGTATTGTATTTTGCTCTTCTGCCCATCTTTTATGAATTTGTTGTTGTTGTTGTTGCTGAGTTTTAGGAGTTCTTTATATCTCTTGGATATTAGATTTGTTCAAATGTATGGTGTGCAAGTATGTTATTCTGTAATGCAAATGTCTTTTAAACAGTGTCTTTCACCTTGCATAAACTTTGTAATTTGATATAACCCCATTTGTTTGGGATTTTTTTTCTTTCATTTTCCTTGCCAGTGAAGTCCCCAAATGCCTCTGAAGTCAGTATCATGGATGTTTTGTTTATGGTTTCTTCAATGTGTGTTACGGTTTCCAGTCTGCAATCCAAGTGCTTGATTAGTTAGTTGGACTAAAGCTTTGTGCAGGATGTAAGGTAGTAAACTAATTTCATTGTTTTGCCTGTGGCTATACTGTGTTTTCCCCAAACCATTTGTTAATTTCTTAAAGAGACTTTTCTTTTTATTATTCACTTGATCACTTGACATCCCATTACTCATGGATTTGCTCAAGCGGGTGCCAGTAACATCTCCATTTGTCGCATGGCGTTCTAGTGTGGCCCAATGGTGTCTGCTCACTCCAGGAACACGAAGAACCTCAAACTGTTCATTCAAGGTCTTGATGAAGAAGTCTGCCATCTCGTAGGTTGGCGGCCATGTGATCTTTTGATGTCCCGTGGAATCCAGTCTGTAATGGCTCTAGTCCAGTGGTCATCTCCAAATCTCATTACATGTCCAGCCCATCTGATTTTCGACACCTTGACAAACGAGACAGCATCCCTGATACTTGATCGTCAATGGAGGTCAGAACTCTAGATTCTTTCTCTCACTTGAGTGAAGAGTGATACTCCAAGCATAGTTCTTCCAATTCCTCTTTGGGAGACCAAAATAGCATTCTCATCCTGTTTTTGTAGGGCTCAGTTCTCTGAGGCATATGTTAATGAAGGAAGAACAGTGGAATTGAAGAGATGTGCCTGGAGCCAGAGGTTCTTCATTCTCTTAGCTATTTCTTCGACGCTCTTGAAGGTGTTCCAAGCCACTCTCTGCCTCCTGCGCAACTCAGGTGCCAGGTCATTCATCATGTTGAGTTCTTGACCTAGGTACACATAACTGTTGCATTTGGAGATGGTCGTTCCATTGAGAGCAAATGGAACATCAGGAACGAGACTGTTTCTCATAAACATTGTCTTCGTGAGATTCAGCTGTAGTCCGACGTTTCCACACTCACGGTCAAAGTTGGCCAGTATTTGTGCCACTTGGCTAATGTTTGGTGTCATTAGAACTATGTCATCAGTGAAGTGGAGGTGGTGTAGTTGCCGACTGTCTATCTTCACTCCCTTTCCTTCCCATTCCAGTCTTCGCATGAGGTTCTCGAGTGTGGCACTGAAGAGTTTTGGTGAAATGGTATAACCCTGCTGAACCCCTCTCTTGACATGGATGATCACTTCCTTGTAGAATGGTGTGATCCTGGCAGTGAATCCATAACACATCTCACAGAGGATCCAGATGTATTGAGTTTGAACGCCATGTTTGGCTAGGGCTTCAGTGACCACTTCCGTCTCAACAGAATCAAAGGCCTTCTTTAAATCAAAGTTAGACAGAGCAGCATCTTGAACTCCCGAGAAACCTCAATGAGCTTGGTTATCGTATGGATATCGTCAATAGTGCTGAATCCTTTTCGGATCCCAGCTTGCTCGCATGGTTGTTCTTTATCTAGTGTTCTGCCAATCCTATTCAGGATGACTAGTGAACAGCTTGTAGATGACAGACAAAAGGCAGATGGGGCAATAGTTGCCAATGTCGTGGATGTCTCCCTTCTTGTACAGTAATACAGTCCTGCTGGTTTTCTACTGGGACAGAACCTTGCATTCAGACAGGCAGTGTGTGAAGAGCCAAACCAGTGTATTGATGAGTAGTGACAGCAGGTTCTTCAGGTGTTCAGGTGACCTTGTCTGGGCCGGGTGCTGTTCGCTTCTTTACCGACGAAATGGCATGTCAGATATCGGAAGGGAGAACATTGGAAACAACATATCCATCCTGTGGAATTTGGTATGTGGGCAGGTGGACATGGCTATCAAAGAGATCCTATTGCCTTTCTGGAAGATGTGATAGATCCATCAGGATGTCCGAGGGCAGTCATCTTGGTCTTGTAGTTGGCGAAGGAGAGGCGGGCATTGCAAATGCTTTTCCTGGCTCTGCCACATCTGCCAGCACTGCTGCTCTTCTCTCTTGGAGGTCTTCCTTTATCGTTTCTCTGCACTGCTTTGCGAGCTCGGACGTTCGCTTGAGGTTGCCTGAGGCTTGCTTTTTATTATTATCCTTTTTAATTCTAGGTACTGTAATTTACTATGCTGTTAGGGTTTTCCAACACCACACTCTCTAGCAAAACATGAGACTCCACCAATGTTTCGCTGTCTCCCAACCTGATGCTAGCCCAGATGTCACTTTTTCTAATTCTATTTGCTCCTTTGTCATAAATTAAGTGTCCATATAGCTAAGGGTATATTTCTTGACTGTCAATTCTATTTATCTAAATATCTGCTTTTAACCTGATACCATGCTGTTTCATTACTACAGCTTTATGGTCTAGTTTAAAGTTAAGAAATACAAAGACTCTCAATTCCCCTCACCCTTACCCCCCTCCATCACCACCACCGAGACTCTTTTTGCAATATTGGCTATTTTATAGTTCCATAACATTTTAGTAATATTTGTTTTATTGCATTAACAAATGCCATTGGGATTCTTATAGAGACTGATTTGAATCTGTAGAATGTGTATAAAATGATCATCTTAATAATGCTAAACTTTCAATTCGTGAGCATGCTTATATTTCCATTTCCTTGTATGTTCTCTTTCTTTTAGCAATGACATACTAATAGCACAGCGGGTAGGGCGTTCGCCTTACAAGCGGCCAACATGGCCAACCCGAGTTCAATTCCTCCGCCCCTCTCGGAGAGCCCGGCAAGCTACCGAGAGTATCCGATATGCCAGACACAGTAACAACAAAGTCTCCAATGGAGACGTTACTGGGCCTGCTCGAGCAAATCGACGATCAACGAGAGGGCCTTTACCTTTACCTTTTATGCTAATTTTACATGAATACGTCTTTTTTCATCTCTGTTAAGTTTATTTCTAGTACTTTAATTTTTTGGATACAAGCACAAACGACGTTTTCTCTCTTTCCTTCTCTTCTAGTTTGTTGTTTGCATGTCAAAATGCAACACATTTTTGTATTCATTTTTATCTTGTTATTTTTTTTATTGGTGTAGTCAAATCATAAGAGGGAATCCAAAGTGTGGGTAGAGAGACACAAAGGAAAAGACACAAGTTAGTCCTAATTAATTAGTCAACTAAATTAACCAGGATGTATAAAATAAAGAAGACTCACTGAGGAAAGAATGTAGAATCTCTCTAGTCATGTGGCTGCCCGTGTAATTGAATTACCCTTTTTAAAGATGATGCCCTTTGATATGGATACCTTGGCATCAGGTTTGAATCAGTCCTGTGTATTAACAAATATCAGTTAACTCTGAGTGTTTCGAGTAAATATATAAAATGTAACATCATAAAAAATTATCATATCAGAAAGCCTCAATGACTTTGAGCATGGAGTTGACTTTTTTGATGCCATTCTAAAGACCTAATTCATGAAAGAAAGAGCTAATAAGCTAGATTTTATTAAAATTAAAATTTCTTCTCTCTGAAAGACCATGTCAAGAGACTGAAAAGACAAGCCACAAACTGGGAGAAAACATTTTTAAAAGTTGCATATGATCCCCTGATTGAAGAATGAGCCTCTAATCATTTTTCTTGACTATAAATTTAAAATTTTATAGCTTCTGGATAGAAAACTTTCAATACCTCATTCCTAAATTTGTTCCAGAATGTTTTATTCCTTTTTATGATACTGAAAATGGAGGTTTCTTACTTTATTTTTATATAATTTGTAGACATAGAGGAATAAAATTTGTTTTTTTGTTGTTAGTATTGATCTTTGGAGAGGAATTTCCCAAGTGGTACTCAAGATGCTCATGGGAACCTCCTGAAAATTTTCAGCCAAACTTTAATGGGAGGGCCAAAAAATTCCATGCTGATCAGGGACCAACATTGCCAGGGATTACCCAGATTACTCCAGGACCATACCTCACACCTGGCTGTGCTCAGGGGTTTCTAAGGCTGTACCTAATGATATTTGGGACTAGGTAGGGATCAAATTGGAATTGGCTGCCAGTAGGACAAGTTTTTAAGACTTGGACAATCTCTGACACCCACTAATTTTTGCAGTAGTTTTGTACCCCTCAAATTACTGAATTCGTTTATTTCTTCTCATGCTTTTTTAAACTAATCTTTGGAGTTTTCCACATATAAGATCGCACAGCAGGTAGGGCGTTTGCCTTGCATGCAGCCAACACAGTCGACCCAAGTTCGATTCCTCTGCCCCTCTCGGAGAGCCCAGCTAGCTACCAAGAGTATCTTGCCCGCACGGCAAAGCCTTGCAAGCTACCTGTGACGTATTCGATATGCCAAACACAGTAACAACAAAGTCTCCAATGGAGACGTTACTCGGCCCGCTCGAACAAATCGATGAACAACGGGAGGACAGTGACATTGAAGATGATCACATAATTAAAAGATATTTTAGAATGTGTTTTATTTCTTCTGTGATTTCTGCTATGAAACAGCAGTACAACTATAAGTAAATTCATGTTGCTTTTTATTAAAATTATAATTTTAAAACAAAATTAATGACTAAATTTAAAAACAAAATGCTAGGGACTTGAGCGATAGCACAGCATGTAAGGTGTTTGCCTTGCACGCAGCCAACCAGGGTTTGATTCCTCCATTCCTCTAGGAGAGCCTGGCAAACTGCCGAGAGTATCCTGCCCACGTGGCAGAGCCTGGAAAGCTCCTCATGGCATATTCGAAATGCCAAAAACAGTAACAGCAAGTCTCACAATGGAGACGTTACTGGTGCCCGCTCGAGCAAATAGATGAACAATGGGAGGACAGTGCTACAGTGCAGATAGAAAATACAAGGGTTAAGGTGCTTAGCTTGCATGCCAACCAACACCTTTCATTCCCAACCAACATATTTGATCCCAGAGCACTCTGAGGAGGGATCCCTCAGCACAGAACTAGATATAAACCATGAGTACCCCAGTGTTGGGCCCAAAACTAAAGAAAAAAAGCTAAAGGAAATACATTTTTTACAAAAATTATGAAAATCAATTTTTTTTGGTTTGTCAGTAACTATGACAAATTATATTTCTCAGCTATTAGAGGTATTTTCATCAAAGAATTTAAACAGAACTGTTGTAATAAAACATACATTTTTCTACTATAAATTTCCTATTTTATATTTAAGATATATATATATCATAAAAGCAGTGGGTCTCTCTTAATATCTCTTTCAAGTTCCTGTTATGAGGTGTTCTGGAAAAGGTATATTCTCCCTTTTACTGCTACAGGGCAGCATATTTCTCTTTTTAGGATAAAATAGTATTATTTCAAGAAATTAACATGCTTATTTAAGGCCAAAGTCCTAAATAGGTCTATACTACCCAAACAGGTAGCATAGTTGGAAGGAGGACTCTATATTGAGAGAAATACTTTGCCACGGTCTTATCACTCCTTGGGGAAGGATCACATTCTTAGATGGATAAGTATGACAGTTTTTTTAACCTTCTGGGCCCTCAATTTGCACATGCATAAAGAAGAAAAGACAGGGGTTACCTCATCAGTTTTCAGATGGTGACTCAGGGACCTCCACTGAGATTCATAGAAAGAATTAAGAAAGGAATGTTTTTCTGGCTCATTAGCCTCAATTACACTGCAGTGGTGGTACTTTTAAGGATGCTCTGTGTTGGATTCCTAGAGTTATTTTTCAAAAGTAATCTGCATATATATATACACACACTCACTTATACACGTGTTTGGTTACATATACATAATATATTATGTATTTATACACTGAAGCATTTTATTTCTTGAATTTTAAGAATTTATGAACCACTGTGTTTGTGGTTATAATTATAAAATTTGCCTAAATTTAACCCTAGGGAGATTTTAAATTCTCCAAATAATAAATTCTATAATCATGAGAGTATAAACAATTGTTTGAAATAGAAAATAAGGAAAAATGATACTGGCACATGAATTGTAGAAAATGAATGCTGAAACAATTTATATTTGCATATCATTTTGAAACCTACAAAATAGAAATATATAATTTAATAAATAACTCAAGGAAAGTCCTCATCTGAATTTCTGCCTCACTTAAAAGTGTCTCAGTCTCAGTAATGAGAGTGCCCAAATCTTCCTTCTACTAAAGCTCTTTTCAGACCTCATAGCTGAACATTAAAAATGCAAATAGAAGAGATTAATTTCTTTTTAGCTCATCTCTCAGAAAATGAAGAAGTGGGGTATACAGTAGAAGTGTTCTTCAAGACCTATACAGTCCAGGGAATGTTTTCTCAGGTTTTAAATTCATTTGTCAAGTTTTCTTTCATCTTTTTGCATATTTGATCCCAGAGCACTGTGAGGAGTGATCCCTGAGCACAGAACCAGAAATAAACCATGAGCACCCTACCTAAAGGAAATACATTTGTTTTCTGTCTTCCTGGATTGATGAACAATCATTTTTCTCCCAAATGACATTCCATATTTAACTATCCCCATGTGTTTTTTTAACATTAAAAAAATCATATTCTTCCTTTACAATATAATCTGATCCATTACAAATTGAAAGTATACTTTTTCTATTTGTAGACAGGCTATTTGTAGACTTGTCTCTTTAAACTTCTTCTACAGCGGTAGGGCATTTGCCTTACAAGCAGCCAACATGGCCGACCTGAGTTCGATTCCTCCACCCCTCTCAGAGAGCCCGGCAAGCTACGGAGAGTATCTTGCCCACATGGCAGAGTTTGGCAAGCTACCCGTGACGTATTCGATATGCCAAACACAGTAACAAGTCTCATAATGTTACTGGGCCCGCTTGAGCAAATCGATTAACTGATATTTATATGGCAAGAAATATACATTATTATAAACATTCTAGATAAATCCCTAGGCTATCATATGTTTTTTAACTATTTAAATACTTCCAGTTACTTAGTTTATGAAAAATTAATTTTGAAATAGCAATTATTACTTTAATTATGTACCCTATTTTAAAGAAAAGGAGTCACCAGAAGACTCTGCATATTCATAAAAGTAAGTGGTGCATGGTACACCCCTATTACTAAAAACATCATTGCTCTTACAAAATACACTAGAGTACAATGACTGAGACATTGTTATATAATTTCATCAATAATTAAACTAAAGTACTTGTGCTGAGAGACAAAGATGTTTGGACTCATAGTCTCATGTTTTAAAGTGATTTCTTACTGCTCACTGAAATAACTCTGTTATTAGAGCTTATGTTGCAGTAAAGGACATGGAGGACCAGATAGGCAACTGTCAAGGTCATCTAGAAACTTACTGGTACATGTAGAGCAAGAATCCAGAAGCATGTTCTTGCTCAGAAGTATTCAGAAAAAGGAGTAAAATGGGTTTCGCATTACATAGTAACTGTGGGAGAGAAAACAAGTTGCTTCAACACTGAATTTTATTTCCTCGTTGAAATAATTGGCATAATAGTCACCACCCTCCAGCACTATTGTGAGGACAACTTGAAGGAACTATCTGAAAGCACATGACAATTATATTAGTGTTTCTAGTAAAATACTAATGCAAATTTTGTTATCTCAAAGAGAATTGTCTTCAAAAAGCTTTGGGGAAAAAAAAAAAACAAGAATGTTACCGTGGCCCTATCAGGAGCACTTTTCTTTTTACCAAGATTAAAAATGACTGATACAGATATCCCCTTGGTTCTCAGATAGCCTTAAAAACGGGAAATTGTTTCTTGCAAATCAATACTTACTCTAGCTCCAACTATAACTCAAACAGCTGTTTCCTCTCCCTTAAATAGAACTAGCTGTCCCACTGAAATCTGAGCGTTTTCTATGTGACTGACAGTTTTTCCTAAAGCTATAACTGAGCTCATTGGATAAAGGTTAATTGCTAACTGTGGAGTGCTAATGATGCCATATTGATGAAATTACTAAACCACTGATAGAGAAAACTCTAATAGCAATGGAAGCTAGAGGGGAGCTCTAAATAATAGCTATTGATTTGTTTCTCTGAAGAGCACTAAGTAGCACAAACAACTTTGAAACCTACAAATTATCCACAGTTTCTATAGTTTTTATAATTAATGTCCTTACTTCTAAATTTCTACCCTAGCAGTCAGTAGCCTATTATTATATTATTATTTTCATAATTATATATTTCAAAATAAGTAGTTTATACTTGGAGAAATACCACAAATTATTTTATTCCCTGTAATTGTATTGAATCTCCTCTACTGAGTGTATTATAAAGCATAATAATAAAATTGTTGCTTATAAGGCTCATAACCTTAAGACAAATGAAGTTCCAAAGGAGTGCTAGATCTAAAATATTTTAAAACTGGTTTGAAATCAGTTCACTTCAGAAGAGTCCCATGAGAGTAATTGCCATGAGAGTAAGTCCCAAGAGAGTAATTCACTTTTGACCATGTATTGCTCTAGAATTTATCCCCATTGTTTTGTCCCATTTGCCAGATCAATCCCCACTCTCACTTAGACTTCCTTCCAAAATTGTAAATGCATTATTAACATTAGCACATGTGGAGTGAGTGGAAGACACTTTGAAATCTGCACACACAATTCTGATCTCTTCAGAGATTTCTCCTCTCCTCCAGTGGAACCCACAACAAAAGACTAGCTACCAGACCTGGATGCTAGCGAACCCCTGCCCCAGGCCTCCTTTACTTCAATAAAAACCTCCCCAAAACACAGATGGGCATGATTCTCACTAGCTTCTCAAGAGTTGGTGAGATCCACCCATAAGCACCATTTGATAACCCCATTCGATAATTTAAAAAGAAAAATTGAAGTGAAGGAGATGAGTAACTTCTCTGTGTGGTTTTTAATAATCATTTCATTCACTCAGTTGTTTCAATAGCTGGTATCACTTAATCACTTAACTTTCCGTTAGTTGTTGATTTGCTCGAGCGGGCGCCAGTAACGTCTCCATTTGTCCCTGTCATGTGCTAGTGTAGCCCAATGGCATCTGTTCACTCCGGGAACATGAAGAGCCTCATGATCTTGATGAAGAAGTCTGACCATCTGGTAGGTGGGCGGCCACGCGGTCTTTTGACATCCCGTGGAATCCAGTCGGTAACAGCTCTAGTCCAGCGGTCGTCTTTAAATCTCATTACGTGACCAGCCCATCTGATTTTTGACACTTTGGCAAATGAGAAGCGTCCCTGATTCTTGATTGTCGATGGATGTCGATGGATGTCGGAACTCCGGATTCTTTCTCTCATTTGAGTGAAACGTGATATTCCAAGCATAGCTCTTTCTATTCTTCTTTGGGAGACCTGAATAGCGTTCTCATCCTGTTTGCGTAGGGCCCAGGTCTCTGAGGCATATGTTAATGCAGGTATAAATAGTTGGTATAAATTTAGTTATCACTTGATCACTTGACGTCCCGTTACTCATCAATTTGCTCAAGCAGGTGCCAGTAACGTCTCCATTTGTCCCATGGCGTGCTAGTGTAGCCCAATGGTGTCTGCTCGCTCCAGGAACATGAAGAGCATCAAACCCTTCTTTCAGGGTCTTGACAAAGAAGTATGACCATCTTGCAGGAGGACAGCCACGTGATCTTTTGACATCCCATGGAATCCAGTCTGTAATGGCTCTAGTCCAGTGGTTGTCTCCAAATCTCATTACATGTCCAGCCCATCTGATTTTCGACGCCTTGGCAAACAAGACAGCGTCCCTGATTCTCCATCTTTGACAGAGGTCAGAACTCCGAATTCCTTCTCCCAATTGAGTGAAGCGTGATACTCTAAGCATAGCACTTTCGATTCCTCATGGGAGACCCAAACAGCATTCTCATCCTGTTTTCAGAGGGCCCGGGTCTCTGCAGCTTATATTAATGCAGGAAGAATGGTGGAGTCGAAGAGATGTTCCCGGAGCCATAGGTTCTTCATCCTCTTAGCCGCTCTTTGACGCTCTTGAAGGCTTCCAAGCCACTCTCTTACTCCTGCCAACTCAGGTGCCAGGTCGTTTGTCATGTTGACTTCTCAACCTAGGTACACATGTCTGCTGCATTCAGAGATGTTCATTCCTTTGAGAGCGAATGGAACGTCAGGAACGAGTCCATTTCTCATAAACATTATCTTCATGAGATTCAGCTGCAGTCCGACCTTTCCACACTCATGGTCACAGTCGGCCAGCATTTGTGCTGCTTGTCTAATGTTTGGTGTTATTAGAATGACGTCATCAGCGAAATGGAGGTGGTGTAGTTGCTGACCGTCTATCTTCACTCCCTTTCCTTCCCATTCCAGTCTTCGCATGATGTTTTTGAGGGTGGCACTGAAGAGTTTCTGTGAATTGTTATCACCCTGCCAAACCCCTCTTTTGATGTCGATGATCACCTCCTTGTAGAATGGTGAGATCCTGGTAGTGAATCTGTAATACAGCTCACGGAGGATCCTGTTGCACTGAGTTTGAACACCCTGTTTTGCTAGGGCTTCGATGACCTCTTCAGTCTCAACAGAATGAAGACCCTCTTTAAATCAATGAATGTTAGATAGAGCGGCATCTTGAACTCCCGAGAAACCTCAATGAGCTTGGTTACCGTGTGGATATGGTTGATCGTGTTGAATCCTTTTCGGAATCCGGCTTGCTCACATGGTTGTAACATATGGCATTTAGTCATATGTTACCTAAAATTGTTGATTTATAATCTGAATATACATAATCTGAAGAACAAGCAATGATTTAGAGCATCAAAGGATAAAAATATAAAATTATTTGTAACTCAAGAAAATCAAGGCAGACTTCATAAAGAAGATAAGGTGCTTGCCTTGCAGTTGGCTGACTCATGTTCAATCCTCAGCCCTCCAAGTGGTCACTCAGAGCTTCACCAGGTGAGATACTTGAGCTCATGGCCAGTAAGAAGCCCCTGAGCATCCCCAGGTGTGGCCCAAACACCAAAAGACAATAAAACACTACCCCCTCCCTATTTCTTATGTCATCCTGGCACTATGGTGTAAAAACAAACAAAATAAAACAAAAAATCCCCAAATAAGAAAAACAATTGTGTAACTCATGAGATCAAAGAATTTAACACAGAAGTTGCTTTGTTTTCCATCCACTGTAATATGTTTGTAAACTATGAGATGAGTACAGAGGAGGCCCCTGAGATTAAACTAAAGTGAAGAAAAAATTGCCTAGCCCAGGAGTAGCCCAAAGGCATGGGGGACAACCTCCCTTTAAGATGCAGATAGAGAGCTCTTGGGACATGGAGGAAAATGAGCCAGTATAGAGATGCAGAAACTGAGGGACCACCCAGAAACCTTATCAGAGACACTTTAAGAGAATTTAAAGGTCATGATAGATATATGAAAGAACCATAGAAAGTCCAAGCTTTTTGCCTGTGACAACACACCAAGGTTAAGTTTTCTATATGCAGAGTACTCCAGGTCAATGCAATTCGGGGAGCGAGGGGGGGGGGGCGGGGACACAAAACCTTACTACAAAACCAACTTTGTCAAAACATATGGGCTTTTTCTTTCTTCACCAAGACTAGCCAGCACAATAACCTGAGATGTGGAATTCCTTTCTTCTACTTTAGTGCTCATTGTCCACCCCATTAGTCCACATCTCAATTTGAAATGTGTACTCAGATATTTTTTAGTTCTGGGAAGCCCATATTCTTTCTTGACCATGTGTGTATGTGTGTGTGTGCGTGTGTGTGTGCTCATTTTCCAAATGTCTTCTTAAGACCTTTTTTTTAACTTTATCTTTATTTTTGTAATGTATACCCATGAGGTGCAGTTACAGACTTACAAACTTTCGTGGTTATGTTTCAGTCATACAATTCTCAGTACCCATCCCTCCACCAGTGCCCATTCTTCACCACCAATGATCCCAGTGTGCCTCCCCCCACCCCAACCTCATCCCCCCCACGCCACCCCGCTTCTGTGGCAAAGCATACCCTTTTGCTCTCTCTCTCTCATTTTGGGTGTTGTGGTTTGCAATAGAGACATTGAGTGGCTGTCATGTTCGGTCTATAGTCTATTTTCAGAACCCATCTCCCATCCCAAGAGGGCCCTCCTAGCACCCTTTACTTGGTGGTCCCTTATCTGTCTGAACTGCTTTTCCCCCCCGGCATGTGAGGCCAGCTTCCAAGCTGTGGAGCAATCCTCCTGGTACTCATCTCTACTATTCTTGGGTGCTAGTCTCCATTTCTGTTACTTTATATTCCATAAATGAGTGCAGTCTTTCTATGTCTGTACCTCTCTTTCTGACTCATTTCACTTAACATGACACTTTCCAAGTTGATGCACTTATATGCAAATTCCATGACTTCATCTTTTCCAAAAGCTGCATAATATTCCATTGTGTAGATGTACCAAAGTTTCTTTAACCAGTCATTTGTTCTCGGGCACTTGGGTTTTTTCCAGATTCTGGCTATTGTAAACAGTGCTGCAATGAACATACAAGTGCAGATGTCATTTTGACTGTACTTTTTTGCCTCTGTGGGATATATTCCCAGGAGTGTTATTGCTGGGTCAAATGGGACCTCAATTTCTAATTTTTTTGACAAGCGTCCATACTGTTTTCCAAACGGGCTGAACCAGTCGGCATTCCCACCAGCAGTGAAGGAGAGTCCCTTATTCCCCACGTCCACGTCCGTGCCAACATTAATTGCTTTTGTTCTTTTGGATGTGGGCCAGTCTCTGTGGTATGAGGTGATATCTCACTGTTGTTTTGATCTGCATCTCCCTGATGATTAGTGATGTAGAAAATTTTTTCATGTGCCTTTTGGCCATTCGGAATCTTAAGATCACTTTAAAATACACACACACATACACACACAAACACACTCACACACATACACACACACAAACTCATTATCCGGACCCAACCTCCATGTATCTGCCTGTAATAGCATAAGCCATAATCACATCCACTCATCAACCTGTGGATTTTTTGGCTCTTCTTACATATTTTTTTCTTGCAGTATCATAGTATTAGTACTTAATATTAGTACTAATACTAACTCATCAACCTGTGGATTTTTTGGCGCTTTAGCATAAAGTATTAACATACCACACCAGCCACCTGACTGCCAGTATCCCTTCCTCACCCTTTTCCTCTGCCTCTCCCCTCCAACCCACTCCCATCTCACACACACACACACACACACACACACACACACACACACACACACCTCAACTGATACATCCAGTTCTGTAGATAGGATCTCAAGGTTTGCTCTCACGGGTCATTGTGCACTTCCTCTCTGGAGAGATCAGAGCTTCACTGGGCCAGAGCTAGTATACCAGTTAGAGTCTTATTGGACACAGTTCTCGTGTCCACACAGTGGGCCCAGTCTTAATGCTGTTTTGGGCTTCTCTTGGGTGAGTGACAGAGTCACTTCTTCGAGCCACATCTTGGTTTTATAACTTTCTGAGAATTCACTGCCAGGGTCCCCCATCTGTCTGTCTGCCTCATCACTATGAAAGGGGGTGCACTTGGAACTTTCCCAGGTCTCACCTCTTGCCTTAAGGGACCTCCTCAGAGCA
Source organism: Sorex fumeus (assembly GCF_029834395.1). Classification (NCBI taxonomy): domain Eukaryota; kingdom Metazoa; phylum Chordata; class Mammalia; order Eulipotyphla; family Soricidae; genus Sorex; species Sorex fumeus. The sequence goes on along the minus strand of NW_026606090.1, from coordinate 27,464,563 downwards.
AACAGGAACAGCTGGTTTTGCTGATTCCAGCCTCTGCAGTGGTTGTGTTAGTGCAAAAGTAGATTTTCCTGCACTGGTTGTTTCTTGGAATTGAATGAAAGATGTGCCTACAAAACTCAGAAGGTTAAGAAGTTATTTGATAGCACAGTGTGAGTAGGTGGGTCTGGCCTCAAATTCCCAGAGCCTTTACCTGTCTCCTTTACAACGTCGCCTAACTGTCTCACAACACCATTCCAGGGCATGATGCGTGTATTATTGTCTGGGTCTCTCTTGGCTGTACCCCAGTGGTCCCTTGACCTGTCAGCTCTCTTTGGTTTCTGGCCATGGTGGGTGTAGGGGAGACTCCTGAGCTCAATTCTACCCCAGTAGTTCCTGTCATCCTGGCTTTCTGAGTTTCCACCACAGCTCTGGTTCCTGGGGGTGAGACCCCTGAGCTCAGAGTCCAAGCCCAGTCTGAATTTGAGCTTTTCTAGGTGTCCGAGCCCTGCCTATATTCTGCCCTGTCCAGACATCAGCAAGTGACTGAGTGGCTGTGTGTATCTGTATGTAGCTGCACTCAGCAGGTATATCTGTGTAAATAGTGCTCGGCAGGTATGTGTGTCTCTGTGTGAGTTCGCAAGTCCTACCTGATCATATAGGATGATCCATCCGGAAGCCTGAGAGAGTGCCAAGAGAAAGTTAAGAAACTGTAAGACTGGCTGGCAGCTTTCTTTTATCTGCTGTTATCACCCATCCCCATTAGCCCATTCTCCATTCTGATTCCCGGGTGAGACTTAACTGACCTACTAAATGCAGTTGGCACTCCACCCTCAATTCCTGCTGTATCAGTTGTGCAGTATTGTCAGACACTTTCAAAAAACCGCACCAGCAAGGCAGAAAACTTGAGTTTATTTTGCTGAATTTCAATAGAATTTGTATAAGCTGGACTTTGTTATTAAACTTTATAGGATTCCCCAGTTGAAGGAAACTTCACTTGCTACAACTTCATTGTTGTAGCTACGCCCTGACCCAGCTGACTATTTCTGAATGAAAACCTTCAATCTCCACAGAGTTTCCTCGATGCAACATTATTTAGAGAGTGGTCCCTGGGCACATTAACGATGACTGTTGGAAAAGCAAATTTGTGGACCTTGCCCAAGGCTACCAAATAAGAATATGCAATTTTTATGCTAAAGCACCCTAAGGTTTTAGACCTGCTGATAAAAAATAGCAGGTAGAAAATTAGGGCAGGCTCTATTGCCAAGTTGATGGTCTGACACCTAATTTATCCTCCATAGGCTCCTGTAAACAGAGCACCCTTTGCAGAAATGCAGATCCTGCACCCCAAACTGTCAGCCTCCCCCCACTGAATTTGAAACTGCATTTTCAGCTGATCACCAGGGCGTTCTCCGCAAGTGAAACTGAACAGTCAGAGAGTTGCCTGAGAAGTTAGATAACTGTTGTAGATTCAAGTAGATCCACATAGATAATTGTCACTAACTTCCTTGCCTTTTGTAAGTTACTTAGCGCTTTAGGCAAAAGTCACCTTTGTTAAGAGGTTTTTAAGAGATGCCAGCTTCCCCAGGGCTGCGAAGAACTTCTGTGTGAAGGTAAAATCTCAGAGTAAGGCTGATAGAGGAGAGCCCCCGGGCCATTGCCGACAGCTGCTCCAGGAAATGAGTTTTGCCTGCAGGAAGGTAAAAAGCTCTAACTGAAATCCTTGAATCCGGTTGAAGGTTGATGAGGGAAAGTACGGCTCTGTTTTACTATTTGATTCTTTAAGAATCATGAGTAAATTCTAAATATCAATCCCATTTAGGGCTCTCACAAATAGAAGACAGTATAGACCTCTGGCTGCTGCAGGCGTGACCCTCCTCCTCATTTCTGTCCCTCCATTCTGTTCTTCAGTGAGATGAGACCCAGTAGCTTTTGATCCCCCAGGTGGACTTCAGATCAGAAGTCCTTTCTTAGTGATTCTTTTCATTGCACATTTCCCCCACATCAGGTCTTTTGTTTCTTTACTAAAAAAATAGTGTCTAACAGAAAATGTTCAGTACAGGGGGTTAAAAAATTCTTATTTATTAGGATAAAGGAAAATCCTTATGAGAGTACATTTGAACTGCAATCGATTTTCACCAACTGTGTTTTCTTTCTTTCTTATTCCGAAGGAATGAGCTGTGAGTCATAACTCACACAGATTTCTTCCTCAAATATTCCTAGACCTTGGGCTTTCTCTCCCAAGTGCCCCACTAATATCAAATGTAGATCTAATGCTAATCCCTGCAGTGCCCTTCCAAACATCACCCTTGCACCCTCAATTTACTGTCCTTTATCTTTCATCTGCCAGTCGGCTTTCTGTAATGCAACACCACTTGTGCCAAAGAAGTCACTGACAGTACATTTCACAAATGAGATCCTTTGGGATGCTAGATCAGATATTTCCCTGAAGTCTAGACACATTCTAGGGAGCCTCCCCCCTTCATTATTTATGCATGGATCTGTCACTTAGTTACCCACGGTTTCTAGGATAAAAGCTTGCTTTCCTACTCGCCTTTGAATGGGAGAGACAAACAGCCAAAGAAATTCCTCACACGGACATTGTAAACTCACCTCTAACTGCAAGATTTCAGTTTTACTTTTATTTTTTAAAAAGACCAAAAACCTTAAACTACAAGGTAAAAGTATTTAAAATCCACTATGTAAACCCGGAAACAGCTTGCTTCAGAATCTACAACTAGTTGTCATCTAACCAAATTCTTCAACTCTGACCATAATCCCTAGATGTTTCAGAGCTATGAATGAAGGTCAGAATGAATTAGAGAACTGAAAGTAGAATGGAAGGAAAAGGACCCCCATTCCTTAGTATCAGCTTTTTCTAAATGCACACTTGAGAGCACTCACGTGTAAACACACACACACACACACACACACACACACACACGTGCACACCCATAAACTTTTACACCTTTCTGCTCCTCTGAGATCCCAGTATCCTGATTTTAAATTTTCTAGTTTTTACTAGTCACATTGTAATTGCTATTTATGTACTTTTGACTTAAATAAGCAATGCTGGGAAGTGAATTTAAAGTTTATAGAAGACAAAACTATTTAACAAGTTATTTAGAGTCAAACCATCAGATTATTCTGAGCAATTACCTAACTTCCAGCCCCAATCAGTGATTTGGCCTCAGTTTATATAGGAAAGTTATGCACAAAGAAAAAATACATAATTGCTTTGTTTCTTTACATACCACATGTGAATTAGATTATCGGGCATTTTTCATTTTTTTCTAACTTATTTTGTTAGACATGACAATTTCCAATTCCATATATCTTGCAGCTAAAGGCATGATGTTTCAAATTGTGTATAGAATATCACAACTTCTTTATTCACTCATCTGTCATTTCACACTTGCGTTTTTTCCAGATCCTGGCTATAATAAAAAGAAATGCTGCAGTGAACTTAAGTGTGCATATATTTTTTCTATTGATGTATTGTTATTTGTATAGCAGTGGAATTGCTTGAGTATATGATAGATCGAGTTGTAAACTTTTGAGAAATATCCATGCTGTCTTCCATTGAAGCTGAAATCAAAAATATAATTTATATGTTGAACAATATATTAACATTATATGGACTGGAGCAATAGCACAGTGGGTAGGGCATGTGCCTTGCGTGCGGCTGACCCAGGTTCAATTCCTCCGCCCCCCTTGGAGAGCCCAGCAAGCTACGGAGAGTATCCCGCCCGCATGGCAGAGCCTGGCAAGCTCCCCGTGGCATATTTGATATGCCAAAAACAATAACAACAAGTCTCACAATGGAGACGTTACTGTTGCCTGCTCGAGCAAATCGATAAACAACAGGAAGACAGTGATACAGTGCATGTTGATAATACCAAATATCATCTCTGCTTTTCTTACAGTGTCATAAAATTACAGAATAACATCACCCACTTATCCAAATGTTGTAGTGAAAGTAGAGGAGAAGGGGTGCTTTAATTGAAATGTCAATCATGGAAAAGGTATCCAGTCAAAATAGATGATGAAAATAATTGGACGTGAGGCAAAGTGAGATATAACAGGGGCACCAGTATGGTAACTTCTTCTTTGACCCATGGTTTTGCAGGGGCGGTTGACAGCTTCTTTGCTCACCCATGATGAAGCAGGAAAATAGAGCAATGGTGGAAAGCTGTGGTTCACACACACACTCACATACACACACATACACACACACAAAACAAAGGAAAGCCAAAGGGATAAAGTGCATCTGAGCTAGAGGACACAAGTGGAGACCCAGCAAAGGACCGCAGAGAGCAGCAACAGATAAGTGGGCCAGCCATGGACTTCGAGGGATAGAATGAACAAGAGGCCAACAGACCAAGGATAGCATACAGAGCAACCAGCAAAGAACCAGAAAGGAACCAGTCTGAGTCCTGGACAAGGACACTGGGGACCCAAACTACCTTCCAAAGTCATTAAATAAATAAGCAGAGTTTCATAAACATTTGGCGTTTGTCACGCAATGTTTTGTATATTTCTCAAGAACTCACACACAGAAATGAAACTAGTTTTCCAGTGACCAAATACTGTATAAGCTTTTGTTTAGCAGATACTACTACTATGGCACTATTCAGGGCTCTGGAATTACATTACACAACAGCATGTGTGCCTATATAAATATATACTTAATTTAATTTAAATAAAATAAAATCGGTTTCTTCAATTGTACTGGCCGTGTTTCAAGTACAGTACTCAATTACTGCATGAGTGGCTGACTACATCTTAGGTAATACTATAGCACTGTAGCACTGTTCTCCCACTGTTTATCGATTTGCTCGAGTGGGCATCAGTAACATCTCCATTGTGAGACTTGATGTTACTGTGTTTGGCATATTGAATACATCTCGGTAGCTTGCCAGGCTCTCCGAGAGGGGCGGGGGAATCACAGATGGGTTGGTTGGGTTGGCAGCAGGCAAGGCAAATGCCCTACCCGCTTTGCTAAAAATTTCCCTTTGGATAGAAAGTTCGCTTATATAGACCTGCACTAATAATACAAAAGAAGATGCTACAATCCTATCAGGGATGATAACTAACAAACAACCAAATATTAATCACTTTCTACAAAGAAGCACATACTCAACTACTGAAGCATTTGTAGAAAGATTGATTTTGATGTGCAATCTTTCATGAATGAGACGTTATATAATTATATATATTAAACTTGTAACCAGTTTACTGATTATAAAGTCTTTGTTGTTTATTGTAGAAATTTACAAATTATAAAAGTTATAAAAAGGAAAAATTACACATAATGTTTTATAAAGTTTCATGCACATATGGGAATTGCAGATTCAGCCTTTTGCCATGTCAGTCTTCAAAATATTTTTAGTGTCTACATAGTAGCTCAATTTGTCAATGTACAATTATTTCTTTTATAGAAGTCTTGCTGAAATTCAAACTTTAAAATATTTTATTCTAATGTGCAAATAAACACTCTAAATATATCTTTGCCTGTATATTTAATATTTCTTTATAAAAGATTCCTAGAGTGCCATTTCTAGAACAAAATTATTTTTTAAATTTTTTATTTATTTTATTCTTTTTCCTTTTTTCAATATTACTATTTTTAATTTTTAATTTTATTTTTAACGAGCCTCACACATGAAGAAACTGGCAGAGGAACCCAGGTGTGCAGGACCCGGGGCTGAGATCTCCAAGCCTGCTCAGTTCAGGACTGGGAATCCTCCACCCAGATCCCCCATCTTCCAGTAGCTAGACAGTTACACCCACCAATTGCCTTGTAACTCCATCAACGGCCACGATCCAGAGACTATAAAACGTAGCTCCCTCATATATGCCTGACTGGGAATACCTGCAAAGGTGATTAGAGGCTGCCCCAAAAGCCTCCATCCCTCTCAGAGAGCCTGGCAAGCTACCGAGAGTATCCCGTCCGCCCGGCAGAGCCTGGCAAGCTACCCGTGGCATACTCGGTATGCCCAAAGCAGTAACAATGATGGTTCTCATTCCCCTGACCCTGAAAGAGCCCCCAATATGCCATCGGGCTACATTAGCATGTGCTAGCATTTGCTCAAGCAAATCGATGAACAATGGGGTGATAGTGATAGTGACTATTTTGAAATTTGTAAATTATATTGAGAAAAAAACTTTCTAAAAAAATTACAACTTATTTGAACTTATTTGTGATATACTTAATACCCTTTGATAACAATATGTGTTTGATTTCTTTTAAAGGTGAAAAATTTAAACATTTCTAAGATTAATTGTAAAAATAGCATTATTTCACATATGTACAAACCATTTATACTTCTATGTGAGCTATGGATTTTTGTTTTATACCAATTTTTCCAATTCCAAAAGTTTATCAATTTATTTTAGCTTTAGGATATTACCCATTATATTTCACAATTTTTAGCAAATATTTCCCCAATTTGTGTAATACTTCAATTGTTTTACTATTTCTATTATGAGCCAAAGTTCAGAAATTCTGATGTGGCAAACTGCTTTCATTGAGTCAAAGTTCAGAAGAGTCCCTATGTTTAGAAGAATGCCTAATGCTCAATGAATTCTCTATAAATACTTGATAAATGAATGGGTGAATAAATGAAATATTTGACCCACACTGACTAACAATACACACACTCTTTATCCTACAGATGCAGGTCAATTCTTCCAATCATTCAAATATAAGCAGGGACTTGAGACAAGCTGTGATAAATACCGTTTTTTTTTTTTTTGATGGTAGCTCCTCATTATCTGGGAAATTATCACAGTATTTTGTCTCTATGATAGGAGCTTCTAACAAAGCCCATAATTCTGCATGTGGTATTCATCTAGTCCTAGATAGTTGATTCTAGATAAATTTTTACCCCACAGAATCAATGCTTTTTGATAGTTGTAATTTTTCAAGTGGTGCCTTTGCCCTGCCTTTTATATGGTAAGGTAAGGTAAGGTAAAGGCCCTCCCGTTGATCGTCGATTTGCTCGAGCGGGCCCAGTAACGTCTCCATTGGAGAGTTTTGTTGTTACTGTGTCTGGCATATCGAATACTCTCGGTAGCTTGCCGGGCTCTCTGAGAGGGGCGGAGGAATCGAACTCGGGTCGGCCATGTTGGCCGCTTGTAAGGCGAACGCCCTACCCGCTGTGCTATCGCTCCAGCCCTTTTTATATGGTAAATCATAAAAATCCCCTTCTTTGGCAGGAGATGGCCCAAAGGGCAGGAATACATGTTTGGAATACACAGGGTCACAGGTCAGAGGACCACAGGGTCTGAGCATTGCTACTGCCAGGTTAGCCCTGGTGACTTCCAGCACCACTCGGGAGGGGCCCCACCAACAAGTCCATTCTTCTTAATTTTGGACTAATTTCTTCTATTCTCCTTTCCCCCATTAATCTCCTTCCTTCCTTCCTTCCTTCCTTCCTTCCTTCCTTCCTTCCTTCCTTCCTTCCTCCTTTTTTCTCCCTCCCTCCCTTCCTTCATTCCTCCCTCCATCCCTACCTTCCTCCCTCCATCCCTCCCTCCTTCCCTCCTTCCTTCCCTCCTTCCTTCCCTCCTTCCTTCCCTCCTTCCTTCCCTCCTTCCTTCCCTCCTTCCTTCCTTCCTTCCTTCCTTCCTTCCTTCCTTCCTTCCTTCCTCTTTCCTTTCTTCCTTCAATCCCAGCTTCCCACATTTCCTCTTTCCTTCCCCTCTTTCCCCTTTCCCCTCTTTCCTCTCTCTTCTTCTTTCTGGTAGATGGTGGTGACTTCTGTCTGTGAAACCTGCAATGCCCACTGAAATCTATCTTTGCTCACCATTTTTCTGTTATAATCTTGGGCATACAAGCATGATCAAGATGGTGACTGCAAGTCAATAATATGAGGCATAAAAGAGGAAAAATGCTTCCATCTCAGTGTTTTATTATTAAATTATAATAATAGCATTAGTGTAGAGCGGGAAAGGATGACATGAGTCAGCATATGCATATATGTATATTCATTGTCATTTGATGAAGACAGAGATGGCAGCGTTCATTCATTCATCATTAGGTTCACTCTTGCCCTTCACAGTGCCAACATCCTATTCATCACTTACCATTGGTTTGCTCTTCAAGTCTCCCTTGAACATGAATTCTCTCTTTATCTGTTTCTTTTCTTGGTTAGAAGCCCGTGTTCTCTCATGTCCTTCTCTCTTCTCTCACATCATTCTAAAAAGGAACCACATTCAGATATATTCTTTTCTCTCTTTTTCCTCTTTTTGGCACCTAGAGCTCAGTAAACCTTAGATATATGATTAGCTTTGTGCTTTGCATGGCCAATTCCAAGTTGACCTTCAAGCCTCAGTGCAAACTTCGTTTCTGTCAGGTGTCCTTGTTTACTTATGTAAAATTATGCCTTTATATCTCCTTATTAACACAGCACTATATGAACATTTTTCTTGATCACTTTCAAAGCATCCTTTATTCAATACATGATTGCTTAACTTTAAATTTTGATATCATTATAGATCCCCTCTCGGAGAGCCCGGCAAGCTACCAAGAGTATCTCGCCCGCATGGCAAAGCCTGGCAAGCTACCCGTGATGTATTCGATATGCCAAACACAGTAACAAGTGTGACAATGGAGACGTTACTGGGCCCGCTCGAGCAAATCAATGAACAATGGGAGGACCATGACCGTGACCGTGAATCATTATAGATACACAGTACTTTGCAAAGGTAGAACAGAGTTATCCTTTATTCAGAGGATACTTGACTATAGTACCAACACATAAAACTGGCATGGGTATACGGCATGCTTATAATTATATCCCATATTAGACTTAAGCAACCACCATGTAGCCAAGTTCCATAACAGTTTTTCACCCACAATGACCTCTTTCATGCTGCTTCCACCCCCACCATCCTAAACCCCCGGAAACCACTAATTTCTTCTCCATAACTATGATTTTTCATTTTGAGAATGTTTTATGAATGGAATGATACAGTATGTGACCTTTTGAGATAGGCTTTCTTTGAAAACTCAGCATAATCTCTTTGAAATATTATAGATACAGGGATGTCTATTCTTTTATAAAGCTTCATTTTTTCCTAGTTTTCTTTTCCCCCAGCATTCATATGGGCTATATAAATATTTTACTTACATTTTTATTTATCACTGTTGTTTTTAAGCTTTTCTCTTTGTATAGGCTTTATAGTGATTCTGTATATTATTTTATGTATTACAATCACCAGTGCTGTTCCCTATTTTACCAGTTTGACTGAAATGTAAAAACCTTACTTTCTTTACAACCTCTTACCTTCAAATTAAAAGTTATTATATTACATTTTCCTTCATGTTATCTGAGAGCCATAATAGAAAGTGTTATAATTTTTGATTCAACCATAATTTAGTAATTTAGAAAACTAATCAGAAGGAAAGTTTTTATTGGACTTATCCATGCTTTCACATTTTCTATTGTTTCATATTTTTTCTGACATCCAAAGCTGTGCTTTTATTTTTCATTTCTGTTTATAGAACTTCCTCAAGTCATTATTTTAGGATAGATTGTCTAGCAGCATTTTCTTTTAGTTTTTAATCTTCTGAACATATCTTGATTACTCTTCTCTTCCTCAAGGTTGCTTTCACGGGCTACAGAATTATAGATTGAGAGCTCTTCTCTTTCAGTACCTGAAAAATTCTGTGATTCTTCCTTCTGGCTTCCACTTTTCTGATACAAATTCTCTGTCATTTGAGCTATTCTTGTGTAGGCACAAACCCTCAGTCCACAGTAAGGTTTTCTTTTTTAAGGTCTGCTTTCAAAAGTTGTATTTATCTTTTGATTTCAGAAGTTTGATTGTGTTCTATTTCAGCATGAGTTGGGGGAGAGAGAGAGAAGGAGAGAAAACCTTTTAGGTATTCTTCCTCCTTTTATGAATATAGGCTAACTTATTTCTTCAAATTTGAGAAGCGGGGAGAAGGTTAGAGAGGGGCTCCCAAGTGGTGCTCAGAATTCCAGGGTATATTGAACCAACCTCAATGCCGGGGTCAAAGGTGGCAGTGCTTCTTGGCCTCCATTGATATTACAGTGGCAAGATGTATCTTGCTATTAATACATGGAAATAAAAGTTCAAATTCCTCATTAGTTATCTCTGGAAGAAGACTATCATTCCTCTTACCATTCCCCAGGTGCTCTGCACTGACACCATGACAGGGACAGTTACTGCTGAGGTTTGCAAAAGTCTTGGTTCCTCATTTTGCCATCTCTGACACCAACCTGATGTATCATGGTGACAGAGTTCCTTACAACAGGCCTCAAGTATGTCCAGCTTCTCCTTCACCTTTGTCTGATTGGTTCAAGTTGAGCAGTTGCTGATTAAAAGTTGTCTATGTGGATAGGTGGTCCTTTTGGTTGGCATATGCTTGTGTTACTGCTTTCATTTGTCTACACTTTTGGGTCCTTTTAAATTATTAAGCATATAGACCAGGATACAGGATGTAAAAGAAAAATCCAAGGAGCTCAAATACTGTGTTTTTTCTGAGATACAAAAATCCTTAGCTACTCTGCCTTCTCTTCACTTTTCAGAGGCATCTATGCTGCTTCATGTATTATATTCACAGTATTACTGTATTCCGCCCAAACGGCAAGCTATCCGTTGCGCATTCCATATGCCAAAACCAGTAATTACAATGGGTCTCATTCCCCTGACCCTGAAGGAGTCACCAATACGGCAGCGTTGAGAAAGATGAGGAAGGAGAGGCTGATAAAATCTCAAGGCCAAACTAGGCTGCCAAAACGAAGAAAGACAAAAATGATTGTCTGTACTTTCAATGCACATACTCTGGCATCAGATACATCCACTGAGGACCCGATAGTACAAGCGCGAAAGATCAAGTACAACATCATTGGTCTGACCAAGACAAGAAGGCATCAAACATATCATGCAGTTCTCAAATCTGGAGAAGAAGTGTTCCTTGGAACATGCAATAAAAGAGGCATTTGAGGTGTCGGTGTCCTTGCCAACATGGACTTGGCCACGAGCATTGATTCATTCGAATGCCTAACAACCCAAATCAGACGATTATACTTGAATAGATGTGGTTCATTGCCGGCAGTTTCTATCTTTGTTGTCTATGCACCAACATCCAATTATGATGAAGGAGAAATTGAGAAGTTCTACATGGAGCTGGAGAAGTTCTATAAAGAAGACCACACCTTCTACAAGATCATTGTGGGTGATTTTAATGCCAAGAGAGGACTGAGAAGATCAGCTGAAGAACTTCACATCGGGACCCATGGCCTAGAATGGAATGAACAGGGTGAGAGACTGAGATCATCATGTTGACCAAGACCATCCATGGTAACTCACAGTTCCAGAAGGCCGAGTCTAAACATTGGGCATGGGTGTTTCCCAGTGAATGGTTCCACAATGAAATTGACCATGTCATATTAAATTGACGGTTTTGCCTGACCAATGTCGCTGTTGTCCCAAAATTCCAAATGGGATCAAACCACCATCTCCTTCATGCAAAATTCTACTTCATGGAGCGGAGAGAAAGGGCTGAAAAGTTTAAGACTATAACTCCCAGAACAACCACAAACTGGGAGCTCTTTGGCACTATTGCAGCAACATTGAAAGATGCCATCGTTGACAACATTGATGAGAAATACAATCAACTGGTTCAGTACCTCCATGATTGTGCGAGGACACCAAGAGAGAGATAGCCACACACACACACACAAAAGCCTGTATTCGAAAACTCTTGAGCTTATTCGCCAATGTGGTTTGGTATATGCCTCAGGCAACTGCAAGCGAACATCTGAGCTTGCAAAACAATGCAGAGATGTGGTAAAGGAAGACCTCAAAGAGAGAAGAGCAGAAGTACTGGCAGATGCAGCAGAAACTGGCAAAAGCATTTGCAACGCCCGGCTGTCCTTCGCCAACTACAATACCAAGATGACTGCCCTCAGATATCCTGATGCATCTATCACATCTTCCAGAAGGGCAATGGAGAAGATTATCCATGACTTCTACTCAGATCTCTTTGATAGCCACATCCACCTGCCCACATACCAAATTCTGCAGGATGGATATGTTGTTCCCAACATTCTCCTTTCCAATATCTGACATGCCATTTCATTGGGAAAGAAATGAGAAGCACCTGGCCCAGACAAGGTCAGACCTGAACACCTGAAGAAACTGCCGTGAGTACTCATCAATACACTGGCTCAGCTCTTCACATGCTACTTGTCTGAATGCAAGGTTCTGTCCCAGTGGAAAACCAGCAGAACTGTACTACTGTACAAAAAGGGAGACATCCACAACATTGGCAACTATTGCTCCATCTGACTTTTGTCTGTTGTCTACAAGCTGTACACTCAAGTCATCCTGAATAGGATTGGCAGAACACTAGATGAAGGACAACCATGAGAGCAAGCTGGTTTTCAAAAAGGATTCAGAACAATTGACCATATCCACACGATAACCAAACTCATTGAGGTTTCCCGGGAGTTCGAGATGCCGCTCTTTTTAACGTTCATTGATTTAAAAAAAATCTTTGATTCTGTTGAGATGGAAGCAGTCATCAAAGCCCTAGCCAATCAGGGCATTCAATCTCAATACATCAGGATCCTTTGTGAGCTGTATTATGGATTCATTACCAGGATATCACCATTCTACAAAGAAGTGATCATCAATGCCGAGAGGGGTTCAGCAGGGTGATAGTATTTCACCGAAACTCTTCAGTGCCACCCTCGAGAACATCATGCGAAGATTGGAATGGAAGGAATGGGAGTGAAGATAGACAGTCGGCAACTACACCATATCCGCTTTGCTGATGACATCATTCTAATAACACCAAACATTAGCCAAGCAGCACAAATGCTGGCCAACTTCGAACGTGAGTGTCAAAAGGTCGAACTATAGCTGAATCTCACAAAGACAATGTTTATGAGAAACAGTCTTGTTCCTGACGTTCCATTCACTCTCAACAGAAAGACCATCTCCAAATGCAACAGTTATGTGTACCTAGGTCGAGAAGTCAACATGACAAATGACCTGGCACCTGAGTTGCGCAGGAGGAAGAGAGCAGCTTGAACCGCCTTCAGGAGCATCAAAGAAATAGCTAAGAGGTCGAAGAATTTCTGGCTCCAGGCACATCTCTTCAATTCCACTGTTCTTCCTGCATTAACATATGCCTCAGAGACCTGGGCCCTTCAAAAACAGGATGAGAACTCTATTCGGGTCTCTCAAAGAGGAATTGAAAGAGCTATGCTTGGAGTATCACTTTTCACTCAAATGAGAGAAAGAATTCAGAGTTCCCACCTCCATCGACGGTCATGAGTCAGGCACGCTGTCTCATTTGCCAAGGCATCGAAAATCAGATGGGCTGGACACGTAATGAGATTTGGAGATGACTGTAGGACTAGAGCCGTTACTAACAGGATTCCATGGGACTTCAAAAGACTGTGTGGCCGCCCACCTACAAGATGGTCAGACTTCTTCATCAAGACCCTGAATGATCTGTTTGAGGCTCTTCATGTTCCTAGAACGAACAGATGCCATTGGGCTACACTAGAATGCAACAGGGATGAATAGGACGTTACTGGTGCCCGCTCGATTAAATTGATGATTAACAGGAAGTCAATTGATCAAGTGATCACTGTATCACTGTCATCCCATTGTTCATTGATTTGCTTGAGTGGGTGCCAGTAGCATCTCATTTGTCCCAGCCTTGACATTTTAGCAGCCTCTCCTTACACGTCCTTCCCAAAGGTGATGTATTGGAGGCTCTTTCAGGGTCAGGGGAATGAGACCTATTATTGTTACTGTTTTTGGCATATTGAATACAACAACAGGGAGCTTGCCTGGCTCTGCCATGCATGTTTTGTATTAAGGGATTTTAACAAATTTAATGGGAGGAATGGGGAAAGTGCATCAAATTCATCTCTAACAATGAAAGTCTTACTTTCTTATTTTAATGACACTGATATTACATGGTTAGTGGTTCTTTGATGACAAGAACAATATATAAGACAGAAATATGCACTCAGGTGCTCATAAGACATCCAGTAGATAAAATGAGTCTTCATTGCTTAAAGAAAAAAAATGCTGACACACTGCATTAAAAAGTTTTATTGTGTATAAAAAACATTGAGGATGATCTAACAGATAATTATTTTTTGTTGTTAAATTTATTTATTGAATAACCATGAGAAAAGTTACAAAGTTTTCAGGTTTAAGTCTTGGTCATACAATGATAAAACACCCTTCCCTTCACCAGTAATTGTTTTTCACCGCCAAGAACCCCTTTCACCCCTCCCCATATTTGTGAGGCAGATGATTTCTACTTAACTTTCTCTCTCTACTTTGATTACATTCATTATTTCAACAGAAGATGTAACCATTATTGTTTGGAATTTACCCCCAACAATCAGAAATGCTGAAAAGAGATTGTGAAACAATTTGTTTTCTACTGCTGGTTATGAAAACCATACGATGTCATTGCGGCAGCACGATTTTTTTACTAATTAAGTTATTAAGTCTGGAGGGATTTCTTCCAAGAGCTGGATAATTATGAGTTTGGTTTCTGTGCATCTGGTGCCATGGCCATGCCAGAAAGCCGCTCGTGGAGGGAAGCTCGTGGCCTTGGTAGGGCTTGAAGGATGAGCCAGTTCCGCCCCCCATCCCATGAGGCTGCAGTTGTCTCATCACTGCCGGCTCATACCTGGCTGTCCTATAAGCTCTGAGGCAGCATCCACCATGCTGCCAGGGTGGGGGACGGGGGAAAGTGGAAGAGACAGACACCCTTTCCCTCCCGGTGTGTGTGGGGGGGGACATGGAGCTGTAGCTTAATGTATAGTCTGTTCACATTTCTGCTGCAAGCTGCCGGGCTCTGGATTGGGTTTGTGTGCCTTTGGTGCCATGGCTGTGCCAGAGAGCCACTCGACAAATAATTTTTAAATACTTAGTGTTCTTAATACTGAGTGTTCATAAACACTAGGCACTAGTGTTTAATGTCTATTTTTTCCTCAATCCTCAAAGTAATATTATTGGGTACTGATCATCAAAATACATTTCTTTTCCTTTATTAAAATTAATTTTTACTGAGGTAACAAGGATAGCAACAATGTCCTTATTATTGTTTCATACTTGAAATGTAAGTTAAACTCCTTGTCCCCAGCACTGCTAGGAATGCTCCACCAGTGTCCCAGGGTCTTCTCCTTCCCCCCCACTCTAAACTCTTCAGCCTTATTTCACCACATTTCTGGCAATATTCCACAGTTGCTTACATTCAAATCTGTCTAGACTCTTTCTTTTTCTTTCTTCTTCCTTCCTTCCTTCCTTCCTTCCTTCCTTCCTTTCTTTCTTTCTTTCTTTCTTTCTTTCTTTCTTTCTTTCTTTCTTTCTTTCTTCTTTTCCTTAAGCATATATACAACAGACCAAACAAAGGTAAAAGTCCTTTCAGTACTTCCTTAAAGATAAGTGAATTAACTTATCTTTGCTTGATACATCACAAATTTTAAGACTATGCGAAAATTTTAGTCAAACCTATATTTATCAAGAAGTTGTTTCTTTGTAAATAATGTTTCTTCTACCCTGTTTTTATTGTAAATCCCAGTACCTCAATAAACTCAATAAAGTTTTAAAAGATTTTTGAAATAAAATAAAAATATATCCTATTTTGATCACAAAATAAAGAAGAATAAGCACTATAACACTGTTGTCCCCATTGTTCATAGATTTGCTCAAGCGGGCACCACTAACATCTCCATTGTGAGACTTGTTGTTACTGTTTTTGGCATATTGAATACACCATGGGGAGCTTACCAGGCTCTGCTGTGTGGGTGGGATACGCTCAGTAACTTGCTGGGCCCTCGAGAGGAATGGAGGAGTCAAACCCAGGTCCACCACCTGCAAGGCAAACACCATACCCACTGTGCTATCGCTCCAGTCCAAAGAAGGGTAAAATATCATTAAATGTTGGATCTAATAAATGGGTGATTGGTAATACATTTTTTAAATCTGATCAGTATGTTCTTTTAAAAAAAAAAGAAGAAAGGATGGTAGAAAATCATGCCTTTATTACATTAGAAAATATGTCCAAAGCTTATAGAAAATCAGTGCTTTTAATAGTACTCTTGCATTACTTCACTGCATTATTTTCCTGAGGCTTTGTTGTAGATAATGTTTTATTTAATGTGTTATAGGATATTCTATTCTGCCATGCTGTTTTCAGGTAAGTCATTTTCTCTATCAACTTTACTTATCCTTATGGCACCTAATCTTTCTTTCTTTGTAATTATTCTCCATTTAAAAAAAATCAAGCTGCAGAAAATAAACTACAGGTAAGGCTCACTGACATAATAATGAATTTTTCCCTGCTTCCCTTGACTTTTCTTTTTCAATAGTTCTTGATGTCCAAAATTTCCTTGTGATCCTTAAATTAAAAACTCCTTTAATGAATAACAAATTATCACATCAAAATATAAAAGAAATGATTAGATCTCATTTTTCCTTTGGATTTTATTGCCTTTTACATATAAGTAATTTTATTCTTATGGTTAGTCTTTGTACTTCGGTAGTTAAGTTATATTATTTGATACATTAATGATCTTTAATATATAATTCGCCTGAATGTTTTGAAGGCTCATTAAATTTTCCTTGACTTTATACACACTTTGAACACACATTCCTTGAGACCAAAATAAACAAGCAGTAGAGCACTTTTTACTCTTTTGTAGCATTAATAAATTTATTTTAAATTTTATCTTAAATTTTCCACCCACTCTCAGATGTATGTCACATCTACTCGCTTTGATAGGTAAAAATTGAGATAAGATATTTTTTCATTTCATTTCATCATCCTGTTATTCGTCGATTGCCTCGAGCAGGCCCCAGTAACGTCTCTTTCATCCTAGCCCTGAGATTATATTCAAGGCTCTTTAGGAGAATGAGACCCATCATTGTTACTGGTATTTGGCATATTTGGTGCGCCACGGGGAGTTTGCCAGACTCTGCCCTGTGGGCAGGCTACATTCGATAGCCTGCAAGTTTGTCCAAAGTAGGAATGAGATAATAAGATGTCGTAAAAAAAGTTCTGATAAGATGTCGCGCGGCTGCGAATGCGGCCACACGGTTCCGGGATCTGGATTTTATAGTCTTTGAGTCTTGGCCGCTGATGGGATTACACGGCGCCAGGGGGCCAGGTGGTGGGTGTGACCCCCGCCTACTGGAATTTGGAGGATCTGGGTGGAAGATGCTCGACTCCAATTCGAGTAGGCTTGGAGGTCTCGGCCCCGGAACCCGCGTGGCTTTGTCCCTCTGCCAGTACCTTCATGTGTGCGGAGAGTGGTCTCAGCATGGTGGTGGCTGGTCCTGGAGGTCTTCGGCTGCCGGAGCCCTGGTCGGGGCGGGGAGGAAAGCTCAACCCGCTCCCCTCCAAGAGGCTCCGGGAAGGAACACCCAGGCGCGGGGGCAGAGACTGCACTGTTCTCGTCCGGGATCTGGATTTTATAGTCTCTGAGTCTTGGCCGCTGATGGGATTACACGGCGCCAGGGGGCCAGGTGGTGGGTGTGATCCCCGCCTACTGTAATCCCATCAGCAGCCAAGACTCAGAGACTATAAAATCCAGATCCCGGACGAGAACAGTGCAGTCTTCTGCCCCCGTGCCTGGGTGTTCCTTCCAGGAGCCCCTTGGAGGGGAGCGGGTTGAGCTTTCCTCCCTGCCCCGACCAGGGCTCTGGCAGCCGAAGACCTCCAGGACCAGCCACCCCCATGCTGAGACCACTCTCCGCACACATGAAGGTACTGGCAGAGGGACAAAGCCACGCGGGTTCCGGGGCCGAGACCTCCAAGCCTACTCGAATTGGAGTCGAGCATCTTCCACCCAGATCCTCCAAATTCCAGAGATAAGATATAAATTACTTAAACTAGTGTTTACAAAACTTTCACGAGATTCCTTTCTTGTACTGAATTGTATTAGAGATAGCTTGACAGGTTCAACCATGGGAACTGCATCATAGTATGTAATCTCTCTCCTGGAGTTGTTACTTCTAAGTCTTCTCTACCTAGAAATTTAACACAAAGCCTTTGATATATATAAAATTCAAAATGCCCTTATTGCACCTGATGTCATTTTCCAGTATACATGTTGCATACATCAACCCCTCTATTATTATCAATCTTATCCTATACAAACTCCAGAATAAACACATTCTATTTTTTAAATAAATTCACCCTTCAAACTGGTATTTAAATTCCTCTAGAGCAGTGACCTACATTTACAACCTTTTTTGCTTTTTTTTCCTTCTTCCCTTTACATTCATTGTATTCCAATCAAACAAATCATAACTTTTCAAGTCTATTTCTTTTTTTCCCCTTTATTTAATTTTTTTTACAGTTGTAGATTTACAATTTTTTGTGCTTGGGTTTCAATTATACAATGATCAGATACCCATCCCTCCACCAGTGCCCATTTTCCACCACCATGGATAATATCCCTCCCACCCCCATCCCCCCATCCCCCCCTGTCTCTGTGGCAGGGCAATCCCCTGTGTTCTCTCTCTCCTTTTGGGTGTTGTGGTCTGCAAAAGAGGCATTGAGTGGCAAACATGTTCAGTCCATAGTCTACTTTCGACATGCATCTCTCCTCCTGGGAGGATCCTCCAAACATCCTATATTTGGTGCTCCCTTCTCTATCTGAACTGCCCTTCCTCTAGGATACCCGGCTGGCCTCTAAGTTATGGAGTAATCCTCCTGGTGCTTATCTCAGCTATTCTTGGGTATTAATCTCATATTTTGTTACTTTATATCCCCCAGATGAATGCAATCTTTCTATGTCTATCCCTCTCTTTCTGACTCATTTCGCTTAGCATGATACTTTCCATATTGTACCACTTGTATGTAAATTTCATGTCAAGTCTATTTCTTAATTTTACTCTCTTGCTGCACTTTTAGGAGACATTGACACTTTATTTTCCCCCAATCTGGTTATACTAATTACTTTCAGACACTATGTTCATATCTATTATGCAGAGAATTATGTCTTACAATCCTTTAAGTATTCTCTCTCCTCCAAACTAGTGAATAGTGACTACTTGATCCATTTCCTATAAAATATTTTATTTTTCTCCTGTGAAATCATTGCTAATGCCTTATAAAGAGATGGGGGTTGCTTTTCAGCCATTTTCTTAAATATTTCGTTTAATAATCCTACCATATAACATTATATATAGACACTTTATAAATAAATGAATCACCTGAGAAAATAACAGATTTGTTAGATTATGAGCTATATTAAATAAATGGTCGTGCAATGTATTTCATGAAGTTTAACAGGATTTTATACTAAAGAAGAGAAATGCCTTATCGGCCATGAAGTTCAACAAAAAATGGAGAAAGAAATCTGTTCTGGCTTTGTTTCGTGGAGTTTTTCTCTAAGTAGGTAAATGAAATTTACCATGATCACAGATTATTTGTTCCTATGATGAGACAGAATCACAAAAACACTCACTGAGGCAATAAGAATTAAAAACAAGCATACATTTACATATGCAGCTACATTTTCATTATTGGCTAGACATTATTCTTTTGATCAAATCTTAAAATAAAGTAAGTGCTTTTCAACAGTAGTCAGTATAGAGAGGAGACAACATTTTTTTTATATTAGAAAAGTGGCTGCATCTTCAAAACATAATTTCAGCTGTTTTCTGATCATGAACTGAAGTGTAGTAGGATTTCTAGTCAGTGATGAAAGGGAAATTTCTGTTCACTCTCAAACCAATTTTCTAAGAGTGGTTTCCAGGCAAGAGGTTTTTCCACTTTTACTGTTTAAGCTGGAGCGATAGCACAGCGGGTGGGGTGTTTGCCTTGCACGCAGCTGACCCAGGTTCATTCCTCCGTCCCTCTCAGAGAGCCAGGCAAGTTACTGAGAGGATCCAGACTGCACGGCAGAGCCTGGCAAGCTCCCTCTAGCGTACTTGATATGCCAAAAATAGTAACAAGTTTCAGTATGTAGAACCCCATGGGGTATTCGATATGCCAGAATCAGTAACAAGTCTCACAATGGAGGTGTCACTGGGGCCCCGCTTGTGCAAATTGATGAACAATGGGAGGAGAGTGCTACAGTGTTACCATTTAAGGAGGCAAATGGTCCTTACTGGACCAAGGAATCACATCAGTGATTCTAATCCATTGAGTCTGAACAGCAGGAGAGTGTGATGCTTCTCAGGTTCTGTGGTCCCCAGCACCACCAGGGTCATAACCAGTATGGGATATCACGCATATTAGCCATGTACTGTAACCCTTGTACTTTGTACCAGATCCCATTTTTTTCTTTTAAAAAAGTTGCCGGTAGTAAGGGAAGCATGAGAAGGGTCATTGACTGGTATAAAACGTTCTCATTTTGAAGTCTGTTTAATCATACCTCTGAAGAGGGTTGGTGAATATGCAGGAGCTCTTCCTGTTTAATTGTCAGTGCCAGTGCCATTGGAATACTGAATGTGCCAGGGTGTGAATTCATGGACACATGTCAGCCTGATCCCTGAGAATTTGACCTGCAAACAAGATGGCTTTGTTAAAAGAGCCAAATGTGACTACATTTTTCATTTAGAAGAGACTAGTGTATTTAATAAGTCCCTGTTAAAACAGCATTTGCTAACCTTTATTTAAATTTTAACTTTTCCTTAAAAAGTTAAGTATAATTTTGTATTCTCTTTCAATGTTAAAAAAAAAACTTCCTCATGTAGGTGATTCATAGCTATTCTGGTAGGTGTGGCTAAGAGTGTGGAATATTCTGGTCTTTCAGCTAGAGATTCACCAAAGCTAGACGAAACTTGTGAGTCCAACTAGTCAATCCCATTATTGAAAAATGGAGGTAAAGAGATTTGTCCAGAATGATAAGAAATCCAATATTTGCCTCTTTATATTATTACTGGCATAAGGCAGAGGTAAGTTGAAGAAGTTAAAGAAAAGAAAATTGAAGTAAGAAAATCAGTGAAACTCAGACCAACCTCAGATATCACTTCAGGGAAACAGCAGGACCTGTAAGTTGACAAATGCAATAAATTTTTAAAGTTTCTGTCATTTATTGACTGTGGATCCTAGGATAAAGCATTTTCTTTATTTGTGAAGTGCGACTTTACAGTTACTTTCTTTACCATGTTGTTAGGACACTGGTGAGGGATACAGCATTTAGACCAGGCCTGACTCACAGTTAACAATCAATAATTGTTGGTTCTATTTCCTATAAGCTTAAAGCTGAAAAACAAAAATAAAATTAGGGAATTTAAAAAGCAAAAGAAAGCCAAGAAATGTCTATTTCAATCAGTGGAGGCCTGGAAAGACAATCTGAATCATATTTAGAACTCTTGGACAAGTAACAGAGGACATAAAAGAATTAATATAATATAATTTTTCATTAAGTGTTTAAGACATATAGACAATTGAAGCCTGGCTTTTCTCCCCCTTGCCCAGAAAACATTCTAGCCACAATAAAACTTGGAGCATGATCAATCTAATATCTTCAATAGATTTTCTGGTGTGTGCATACTTTCACATAACTTTGTCTGAAGAGCTCTCAGTGGAGTCTCTCACCACCTTCATCTAATGGGCAGCAGCTGCCTGGAAAAAATCCTTCCCTATTACTCACCTTATCAAGCCACAATAAAATATCTCCCCCTCATTCTATCCTGGGACAACTATCTGTTCTTCTTGCAATTTGTAATATTGACAGTCCCTTTTACGGTAGGTTTTCTTAAACCAGGTGGTTCTGCCTTTTTAACATTTTTAGCAAAATTGCTTATTTCTCTCAAAGTTTATTTGAATTTTAGTTTGCTTCTTTATGAACAACACATTTGGATTTTTCTCTTCTCTCCTGGACTCCTGCAGTCATAATGAGAAGCAGCTGTCTGCCCTGGGAATTGGCATCGAGATGATGATGTCATCATCACATTTCAAAGCTTGTCAGACCCACCTAAATCAACCCGCACCTTTTGTTGCTTTATAGTCAAATTTCTTATTCAAGCTCCAGATCAATTTTTTATACTGGGTTTTCCCTACTGTTCTCCCACTGAATGTCTTTTATTGGATATGGATAAGTAGAATAAATAATATCATTTGATCACTTGACATCTCGTTACTCATAAATTTTCTCAAGCAGGCCCCAGTTATGTCTCCATTCATCCCTGTCGCATGCTAGTATAGCCCAGTGGCAACTGATCATTCTAGGAACACGAAGAGCCTCAAACCATGATGAAGAAGTCTGATTATCTTGCAGGTGGGTGGTCACACGGTCTTTTGATGTCCCATGGAATCCAGTCAGTAACAGCTCTAGTCCAGTGGTCATCTCCAAATCTCATTATGTGTCCAGCCCATCTGATTTTCAATGCCTTGGCAAATGAGAAAGCATTCCTGATTCTTGACAGTGGATGGGGGTCGGAACTCCGGATTCTTTCTCTCATTTGAGTGAAACGTGGTACTCCATGCATAGCTCTTTCAATTCCTCTTTGGGAGACCCGAATAGCATTCTCATCCTGTTTTCGTAGGGCCCAGGCCTCTGAGGTGTATGTTAATGCAGGAAGAACAGTGGAATCAAACAGATGTGCCTAGAGCCAGAGGTTCTTCATCCTCTTAGTTATTTCTTCGATGCTCTTGAAGGCGTTCCAAGCTGCTCTCTTTCTGCTCTGCAACTCGGTACCAGGTCATTCTTCATGTTGACTTCTCAACCTAGGTACACATAACTGTTGCATTTGGAGATGTTAGTTCTGTTGAGAATGAAAGAAACATCAGGAATGAGACTGTTTCTCATAAACATTGTCTTCTTGAGATTCAGCTATAGTTCGACCTTTCCACACTCACAGTCCAAGTTGACCAGCATTTGTGCCGCTTGGCTAATGTTTGGTGTTATTAGAACTATGTCATCAGCAAAGCGGAGGTGGTGTATTGCTGACTGTCTATCTTCACTTCCATTTCTTCCCATTCCAGTCATCTCATGACATTCTCGAGAATGGCACTGAAGAGTTTCGGTGAAATGGTATCACCCTGCTGAACCTCTCTCTTGACATTGATGATCACTTCTTTGTAGAATGGTGAGATCCTGGTAGTGAATCTGTAATACAGCTCATGGAGGATCCTGATGTACTGAGTTTGAATGCCCTGATTGGCTAGGGCTTCGATGACCACTTCTTTAAATCAATGAATGTTAGACAGAGCGGCATCTTGAACTCCCGAGAAACCTCAATGAGCTTGGTTATTGTGTGGATATTGTCAATAGTGCTTAATCCTTTTCAGAACCTGGGTTGCTCACATGGTTGTCCTTCATCTAGTGTTCTGCCAATCCTATACAGGATGACTCGAGTGAATGGCTTGTAGATGACAGAAAATAGCCAGATGGGGCCATAGTTGCCAATGTTGTGGATGTTCCCTTCTTGTACAGTAGTACAGTCCTGCTGGTTTTCCATTGGGATGGAACCGTGCATTCAGACAGGTAGCGCATGAAGAGCCAAGCCAGTGTATTGAGTACTGATGGCAGGTTCTTCGGGTGTTCAGGTCTGACCTTGTCTGGGCCAGGTGCTGTTCATTTCTTTACCGATGAAATGGTGTGTCATATATCGGACGGGAGAACGTTGGGAATGACATATTCATCCTGCTGAATTTGGTATGTGGGCCGGTGGACGTGGATATCGAAGAGATCCAAGTAGAAGTCATGGATAATCTTCTCCATTGCCCTTCTGGAAGATGTGATAGATCCATCAGGATGTCTGAGGGCAGTCATCTTGGTTTTGTAGTTGGCGAAGGACAGGCGGGTGTTATGAGTGCTTTTCCCGGCTTCTGCTGCATCTACCAACACTGCTGCTCTTCTCTCTTTGAGGTCTTCCTTGACCGCTTCTCTGCACTGCTTTGCGAGCTTGGACATTCACTTGCGGTTGCCTGAGGCCTGCACCAAGCCACGTTGGCGAATAAGCTCAAGAGTTTTCGAAGACAGGCATTTTTTTGTGGCTATCTCTCTCTTGGTGTTCCTCGCCCAATCATGGAGATGCTGAACCAGTCGATTGTATTCCTCGTCAAAAATAATAAATAAATAATATAGCTTAGGACTTTGTAATTTCTAAGATGTTCAAACTTCCACCATAGGTATGGCTCTACCTATCTAAAATACTAACTCCTCCTCTTTCCAATTCTTCAGTTATTATGATTATAATAAGTACTTAATACATTAACATAAAGAAATAAGTATAAGAGAAAATTTGAAAGAAGTAGGAAAAATAATTATAAAGGTACCAATATTTATTTTCTTGTTGTTCTTAACTTAAGGTATTATTTTATCTTAATTACCCACCACTGAAATTCAAAATGGAGATGAAATTTTTAAAAACATTGGCTCTTGAACAAAATATCTTCTTTATAAACTTAAAATTGAAATTTAATAGAACTAAGCCCAAATTATTAATCCTTGTTTCAAACTCTTGACCTGACACTAATTATAAGACTTTGAATTATATATCTATTTTATATGCATACACATTGGCGTATATGTGCAGTATGTATATATGTGTACACATATAACACTGTAGCACTGTTGTTCATCAATTAGCTTGAGCAGGCACGGGCAGCTTGCCAGGCTTTGCCGTGCAGGCACGATATTCTTGGTAGCTTGCGGGGTTGTCCAAGAGGGGTAGAAAAATAGAACCCCGGTCAGCCCAGGTAGACCACATGCAAGACAAATGCCCTACCCACTGTGTTATAACTCCAGCCCGTGCACATATATAATCCTGAAAATTAAGCATCAATGGCTTAATACACACTGTATACACACTGTCCTCCCGTTGTTCATCGATTTGCTCAAGAGGGTCCAGTAACGTCTCCATTGGAGACTTTATTGTTACTGTGTTTGGCATATTGAATACATCACGGGTAGCTTGCCAGGCTCTGCCGTGCGGGCGAGATACTCTCGGTAGCTTGCCAGGCTCTCCGAGAGGGGTGGAGGAATTGAACTTGGGTTGGCCATGTTGGCTGCGTGCAAGGCAAACGCCCTACCGCTGTGCTATCGCTCCAGCTCCAGCCCATGCACATATATAATCCTGAAAATTAAGCATCAATGGCTTAATAAATTTATTTTAGGTACAAGTTAAGTTAATTTAAGAGTTTCACATGTGAGAATCAGAAGTAGTAAAACAAAGGTAAAAATAATAAAAATCCAAAGCTGATGAAATAGTGGGATTAATTGTGTGGTGGATGCAAACCAGTTATACACAGACCCAATTCCTCGTATCAGAATCAAGAACAATCTATACTTTCCAGCCTCTTTTACAGTTAGATCTAGCCATGTGACTGATTTGGGGCCAACAGTGAGTTAGAAAAGGTGACGGTTACCACTTCCAAACTTAACTCATAAAAACAAACAAACAAAAACACGAGTATGAACCTTCATTCTCTTCACCCTTCCTTCAAGAACAGTCGACTTGGAAAATCCATGTTATAAATTCATGTTCTGTGTGTCCTAACATCATTGTCCAGAAGATGTGGCCTGCCAGTTAGATTATCTGTTTAGAATTTCAAGGGCAACAAATATATTCCATTGACCTAAGTCTTGGGCTTGGAGTCTTATCTGGTAAAAGAACAAAAATAACAAAGAGCAGACTCAAGAGACAAGTTGCCAAACTGTTGGATATGGAATTAGGTTTTCTTTCATGGCAAAGACAGTTGAAGAAACAAGTCCATATAAACCCAGGCAACTGATCAACACATAAACTCATCAAATCAGTAGTGCCATGGGGACAAATTCTAAAGTTCTTTGTAGAATTTTTGTCAGTCTTACAGGCCACCAAATATTCTAAGCAATATGCAATTATTTGAAAGGATTTTGGTTTTCCCTTTAAAATGTTTATTCATAAGTATGTTCACTGTGGAAAATATTTTGAAAATTCTAAAATAGATGAAATATGCATACCTAGAATGTATCAGACTGCCCCTTTAATTTGGATTAAATTTTTTGCCCTGCTGTCAAGCCTTAGTTGATTGTGGAAGTAAATTTATACCCAGCTACTAGCCCTCCTTTTTTATGGACATTCTAAAAGCAATTAGAATCAATTGAGAAAAATCCCAGACAAAAATTACAAAAATAAAGAGCTTTCAACTTTAAGTAGTATTTGCATGACAGTGATCATAAGACTCAGGAGGAACCTAAAATTAGAAAATTGTCCCTTTTCGAAATTCCTTTGTATCTGGCTTTTGGTGCCATATTATTACTCAGTGCTGTTTACTCTTTCTACCTCATTATCAAATGTCAGACTCACAGCATATGTTTATTAAATTCTTAGAAGTTATTTGTTTTATAACTAATTTAAAAACCACGGATATAACCTTTTCCTTTTTCTTTGTCTAAGATCTTAAGGGCGATTAAAGGCCACCCTAAAAGCCTCTATACCTCTCGGAGAGCCTGGAAAGCTACTGAGAGTATTCCGCCCGCACGGAAGAGCCTGACAAGCTACCCGTTGTGTATTCAATATGCCAAAACCAGTAATTACAATGGGTTTCATTCCCCTGACCCTGAAGGTGTCACCAGTATGGCAGTATTGAAAAGGATGAGGAAGGGGAAGCCGATAAAATCTCAAGGCCAAACTAGGCTGCCAAAACAAAGGAAGACAAAAATGATTGTACTTTCAATGCATGTACGCTAGCATCAGATGCATCCATCGAGGACCTGATGGTACAAGCTCGAAAGATCAAGAACGACATCACTTGTCTGACCAAGACAATAAGGCATCAATCACATCATGCCATTTTCAACACTGGAAAAGAATTTTTCCTTGGAACATGCGATAAAAGAGGCGTCAGAGGCATTGGTGTCCTTATCAGCACAAACTTGGCCATGAGCATTGATTCATTCGAATTCCTAACAACCCAAATCGGACTACACTTGAATAGATGTGGCTCACTGCCTACAGTTTCTATCTTCGTTGTCTATGCACCAACATCCAATTATGATGAAGGAGAAATTGAGAAGTTCTATATGGAGCAGAAGAAGTTCTACAAAGAAGACCACACCTTCTACAAGATCATTGTCAGTGATTTTGATGCCACGATAGGACCAAGAAGATCAGCCGAAGAAATCCACATTGGGATCCATAGTGTAGAATGGAACGAACAGGGTGAGGGACTCTGAGTTCATCTTCTCGACCAAGACCATCCATAATAACTCACAGTTCCAAAAGGCCAAATATAAACGTTGGACATGGGAGTCTCTGGGTGGATGTTTCCACGATGAAATAGACCACATCATATTCAATTGATGGTTTTGCCTGACTGATGTCACTGTTGTCCCAAAATTTCGAATGGGATTGGACCACCGTCTCCTTCATGCAAAATTCTACTTCACAGAGCGGGGAGAAAGGGCTGCAAAGTTTAAGAAGAGAACTCCCAGAACAACCACTAACTGGGAACTCTTTGGCACTATTGATGCAACCTGGGAAGATGCCATTGTTGACAACATTGACGAAGAATACAATCAACTGGTTCAGCACCTCCATGATTGTGCAAGGAACGCCAAGAGAGAGATAGCCACAAAAAACGCCTGTCTTCAAAAACTCTTGAGCTTATTCGCCAACGTGGTTTGGCTCAAGCCTCAGGCAACCGCAAGAGAACATCAGAGCTCTCAAAGCAGTACAGAGATGTGATCGAGGAAGACGTCAAAGAGAGAAGAGCAGAAGTGCTGGTAGATGCGGCAGAAGCCGGGAAAAGCATTCGTAACGCCCGCCTGTACTTGGCCAACTACAAGACCACGACGACTGCCCTCCAACGTCCTGACGGATCTATCACATCTTCCAGAAGGGCAATGGAGAAGATTATCCATGACTTCTACTCAGATCTCTTCAATATTCATGTCCACCTGCCCACATACCAAATTCCACAGGATGGATATGTTGTTCCCAATGTTCTCCTGTCTGAAATCTGACACGCCATTTTGTCAATTAAGAAATGAACAGCACCAGGCCCAGACAAGGTCAGATCTAAACACCTGAAGAATCTGCCATCAACACTCATCACTACACTGGCTCGGCTCTTCACATGCTACCTGTCTGAATGCAAGGTTCCATCCCAATGGAAAACCAGCAGGACTGTACTACTGTAAAGAAGGGAGACATCCATGACATTTGCAACTATCGTCCAATCTGCCTATTGTCTGTCATCTACAAGCTGTTCACTCAAGTCATCCTGAATAGGATTGGCAGAACACTAGATGAAGGACAACCATGCGAACAAGCAGGGTTCCGCAAAGGATTCAGCACCATTGACCATATCCACACGATAATCAAGCTCATTGAGGTTTCTCAGGAGTTCAAGATGCTGCTCTGTCTAACGTTCATTGATTTAAAGAAGGCCTTTGATTTTGTTGAGATGGAAGAGGTCATTGAAGCCCTAGCCAATCAGGGCATTCAAACTCAATACATCAGGCTCCTCCATGAGCTGTATTATGAATTCACTACCAGGATCCCACCAGTCTACATAGAAGTAATCATTGATGTCAAGAGAGGGGTTCAGCAGAGTGATACCATTTCACTGAAACTCTTCAGTGCCACCCTCAAGAACATCATGCGATGACTGGAATGGGAAGGAATGGGAGTAAAGATAGATGGTCGGCAACTACACCACCTCTGCTTTGCTGATGACATTGTTCTAATAACACCAAACATTAGCCAAGTGGCACAAATGCTGTCTGACTTCAACCGTGAGTGTGGAAAGGTCGGACTACAGCTGAATTTTACAAAGACAATGTTTATGAGAAACAGCCTAGTTCCTGACGCTCCATTTACTCTCAATGGAATGACCATCTCTGATGGAACAGTTATGTGTACCTAGGTCGAGAAGTCAACAGGAAGAATGTCCTGGCACCTGAGTTGCGCAGGAGGAAGAGTGCAGCTTGGAACGCCTTCAAGAGCGTCGAAGAAATAGCTAAGAGGACAAAGAACCTCCGGCTCCGGGCACATCTCTTTGATTCCACTGTTCTTCCTGCATTAACATACACCTCAGAGACTTGGGCCCTATGAAAACAGGATGAGAATGCTATTCGGGTCTCCCAAAGAGGAATTGAAAGAGCTATGCTTGGAGCATCACGTTTCACTCAAATGAGAGAAGGAATCTAGAGTTCAACATCCATTGATGATCAAGAATTAGGGATGCTGTCTCATTGCTAAGGTGTTGAAAATCAGATGGGCTGAACATGTAATGAGATTTGGAAATGATCGCTGGACTAGAATCATTACCGACTGGATTCCACGGGACGTCAAAAGACTAGGTGGCCACCCACCTACCAGATGGTCAGACTTCTTCATCAAGACCTGAAAGATCGGTTTGGGGCTCTTCGTATTCCTAGGATGAACCCATGCCATTGGGCTACATTAGCATGTGACAGGAATAAAAAGAGATGTTACTGGAGCCCGCTCGCGCAAATGGATGATTTATGGGAAGTCAAGTGATGAAGTGATAACCTTTTCCTTTTTCTTTGTCTAAGATCTTATGTTTTTAAAAACTCACTGATTATCTCCCAAGTCAGATTATTAGTGATTTGACTCTTTAACAGGGGCTTACCATAAAATTTAGCTAAGCACAGGAGAAAAACCAGTAGAACAATCTGGTGGCCTGAGATATTTGTCTCTCTACTTCACAAACATTATTCTATCACAAAGTAACAACACTGAAACATAATAAATAACCTCAGAAACCGGTGCTGGC
This sequence comes from Sorex fumeus, assembly GCF_029834395.1. NCBI lineage: Eukaryota > Metazoa > Chordata > Mammalia > Eulipotyphla > Soricidae > Sorex > Sorex fumeus. Next base: position 27,434,880 of record NW_026606090.1, on the reverse strand, counting down.
ACGGATTGGTGAGAAAAGGACTCTCCGTCACTGAGGTGGGAATGCCAAATGGTTCAGCCCTTTTGGAAAACAGTAAGGACGATTCTCCAAAAATTAGAAACTGAGCTCCCATTTGACCCAGCAATATCACTCCTGGGAATATATCCCAGAGAGGCAAAAAAAGTATAGTCGAAGTGACATCTGCACTTGTTTGTTCATTGCAGCACTCTACAATAGCCAGAATCTGGTAAAAAACTGAGTGCCCGAGAACAGATGACTGGTTAAAGAAACTTTGGTACATCTACACAATGGAGTACTATGTAGCTGTAAGAAAAGATGAAGTCATGAAATTTACACACAAGTGGTACAACATGAAAAGTATCATGCTTAGTGAAATGAGTCAGAAATAGAGGGACAGACATAAAAAGACAGCATTCATCTGGGGAACATAAAGTAACAAAATAGGAGATTAATACCCAAGAATAGCCAAGATAAGTACCGGGAAGTTTACTCCATAGCTAGGAAGCCAGAAGCACACGCTAGGGGAAAAGGCAGCTCAGATAGAGAAGGGAACACCAAATAAAGGGTGTTTGGAAAATCCTCCCAGGATGGGAGATGCATGCTGAAATAGACCGAACATGATTGCCACTCTATGCTTCTTTTGCAGACCACAATACCCCAAAGGAGAGAGAGAACAAAAGGGAATGCCCTACCACAGAGGCAGGGTGGGATGGGGGGGGATGGGGATGGGAGGGATACTGGGATCCAAGGTGATGGAAAAAAGGCACTGGTGGAGTGACAGGTATTTGATTATTGTATAACCGAAACCCAAGCACAAAAATTTGTAAGTCTACAACTGTACCTCATGGTGTTTCACTAATAAAATTTTTTTAAAAAATAACCTCAGCAAAAATGAAGTGTACCAAAGATTCAGTTGACATCACTAGAAGCATTTGAATCTGAGTTTTCCCTGCAAAGCTGATTACAGTGGGAGGGTCTAACTTATTCTTCCTTCTAATCCCCAAACTACATGGATACTTGTCCTGACACCGAACATGCTTTCTACCCACTCACAGTCTATGCATCACTTAGATATTAGTGGATTCCCAAGGTATATATTATCTAGTGTTTTTCTAATTTTCTATATAAAATAATTATTTTATTTTAGACTCTAACAATTTTTGTAACAGTGTCTAAAACTGAGAAATGTCTTTATTTCCATCAATGCTGTGAGGCACTAATTTTTGCCTTGGTTTGTTTAGATAGTAACACCCACCAGTGCTCAGGGCTTACTCTTTACTCCGTGCTCAGGAATCACTCCTGATGGTCTTGGAAAACCATGTATGATTCTAGGGATCAAACCTGGGTCGGCCACAAGTAAGGCAAGTGAGAATATCTGTTGTATTTCTGTTTCAGAGAGTATCAGAATATCTCTGACCCCAAAGGCACTAATTTTTTTTTCAATTTTTTATTTATTGAATCACCGTGAGAACAGTCTTTCAAAGCTTTTCAGTTTAAGTCTAAGTCAGTCATATAATGATCAAAAACCCATCCCTTCACTAGTGCACATTTTCCACCAACAAGAACAAGAACCCCAGCCACCCCTCCCCCTGCCTGTGGGCAGATTTCCACTTTACATTCTCTCTCTCTCTCTCTCTCTCTCTCTCTCCATTGATCACATTCAATATTACAACAAAAGACCCACAGTTATTATTTGGAATTTTCCCCAACAATCAGACCTGCCAAAAAGACATCATTAGATAATTTTTTTTCTATTGCTGATTATGAAGAGCATATGATGTCACATGACCACTATCGGGGCCACGCGATTTTGGATTTCTGATATTTTAGAAATAAGTTTGGCAGGATTACTTCAAAAACCATTGGGTTTTTAGGTTGGTTTGTTTGCCTCTGGGATCATGGTCATTCAGGAGCTGGAGGAGGTGTTCGTGGGCAGCAACTCAGGGCTTTGTCAGGGCAGAGAGCAGGGCTGGTTCCACCCCCCATCTCATGAGCTCCCCCGTGCCTAGTCACTGAAGTCTCATACCTGGCTGTCCATTAGGCTCTGAAAGATGGTGGCCACCATGCTGCCGCCTCCAAGGGGGAAATGGCAGAGGGACAAACACCCTTTCCCTCCTGCCATGGCACGGTGCCGTAGTTTAATGCACAGTCCAGATGCATTTCTGCCAAAAGCTGATGGTATCCAAGATTGGTTTGTGTGCCTCTAGGATCATGGCCGTTCAGAAGCCAAAGGAGGCATTCATGGGCAGCAACTCGGGGCCTCATCAGGGCAGGGAGAAGGGCCGGTTCCACCTCCATCCTATAAGGCCCCACATGCCTCGTCACTGCAGTCTCATACCTGACTGTCCATTGGGCTCTGAAAGATGGCGACCACCATGCCACTGTCACCAGGGGTGAAAGGCAGAGGGACAATCACCCTTCCCCTCCTAGGGCATGGTTCTGTAGTTTAATGCACAGTCCAGATGCATTTTTGTTGGGCATTATATTTTGTTCAACTTTTCCCACCACTATTCAAGCCTGCCTTCCAGGGACAGATGCTAGATCATTTACTTTCCATTGCTCACTGTGCATATCAGGAAGGCTTGCTCAGCCGCTTATGCAGCGGTGTTGTTTGGAAGAATAATTCTGGTGCACACATACTGGAGTCATGCTTGTAGAAGCTCATGGTTTCCAGGATTCCATCTGGAGAAGGTGGGGAGAAAAGGCACTAATTTTTGACTTGACACTTATCATAAGTTCAAGATGTAAACTGAGATCTCCACTGAGCAAATCTGAGTAAACATTAACTTTTAATTCCATTTATTTTTAAGTTTGGGGGCCATGCCCAGGTGTGCTCAGTACTTACTCCTGGCTCACCCCTGGCACCATATGGGCTGCGCAGGACAGAACCTGGGCAGACCACATGCAAGGAAAGGGCCCTACATGCTGTTACACTCACTCTGGCCCCAACTTTCAATTCTTAAGAGCTGTAATACTTCTATTATTTCCTACTTATTTGTGGGGAGAGGTTCTCCCAAGTGGTGCTCAGGGGGCATGAGGATTACTTCCAGAAATTTCTGGCCAACCTGGCACACCTGTGGTTCCAAAGATGCCAGTGCTATTGAACACTGCAGTGTCAGGGATGATCTGACTCACCCTGGTGATGTTGGCACATCCAGGGGGCCATGGAAGAGCTGTTCAGGGTACCAAGTGGTGCAGGATCAAAGTGATATCAGCCCCATAGTTCCATCCCTGTACCATCTCCATAACCGCAGTGCTTTCAAGTAGCACTATTTTAGTACTCAAATAGTAGTATTAATTAAAAATTAAAAGTGTATAGCAACGTAGTGAAAACAGGTACAAAAATTTCCTCTTTTAAACTTAAAATAAACTTACTATAAAATCTGATACTTAAATAATAGATACTTCATACACATTATTATTCTCTAAAACAACTACAAATTATATCATAAGCCAATTCCTATCTATAATTCAAGTTTTCTAAACTTAATTGCAGATTAGAATGAAGCATGTCACCACATTGTGTGGTTAAGAGATAACCTGTTTTGGGGGACTGCACTGGGCTATATTCAGAGGTGCTCAGGGAACCCTGGAAGTACTCTGGGAGCCATATGCAACTCTGAGGATTGAACTGATGTCAGCTGCATGCAAAAAAAAAACTCCTGTGCTAATCTCTTTGTCCTAAGAGATAACATATTTTATCAAAATCAAATAATGTATCTCATTTACAGAGCTTACCTAGACAACCTGTTACTTAATACTTCCTCACAGATTTAAAATGCCTGTTACCACAGCAACATATGTACAATGAGCAAGGAATTACTTATCTTGAAAATATTCCCATAAATTTAAGAAATATAACCATCCTTTATCTTGTTGCATCAAATTAATTATGATTAAGGAATTTAAAAGTAGTTTAAACCTTAAAATCCACCCAACTTTTTTTAGGCTCTACCACAGTTTATTTTATTTTATGTTTTTATTCAATCACCGTGAGATATAGTTACAAACTTTCAGGATTTTGTTTCAGGTACACAATGATGGAGCACCCATCCCTCCACCAGTGCATTTCCCACCACTGTTGTTCCCAGTATCCCTCCTGCATCTCCCACCCCATCCTCTGCCCTGCCTCTATGGCGAGTACACTCCTTCTTGTTCTCTCTCTCTCTCTCTCTCTCTCTCTCTCTCTCTCTCTCTCTCTCTCTCTCTCTCTCTCTCTCTCCTTTTGGGTATTACATCTTGAAATACAGCTGCTGAGAGGACATCGTGTTTGGTCCCTAGTCTACTTTCAACACGCATCTCCCATCCCGAGCAATTCCTCCAACCATCATTTCCTTAGTTCTACCACAGTTTAAATGTAAATGTTAACACCATGTATGCTATCCTACAGCTGTTCTGCCTCTTATTAGAATTTAGAAAAATTGTCAAAAACTATGCATTACTTTTATCGTAAACATTCCTTGTAGGTTTCTCTTTACAACCTGAATTCTGGTTGAGAATACCACAGAGGAAATGAGATGGCATTGGATTAGCAAATGAGATCTCAAAATCCCACTGATTTCTCTTGTTAAATCTTTTTTCCAACTGAGGCCCATGTTCTGTGCAGAACAGCAATGGTTTTTACACTTAGGCATTCCCCTTCCATTTGTCTTGTGCTTTTATTCCAGAGTACTTTCTGCTTAACTTCCTCTTTTCTGTTTCTCTTACTTACTTTTCAGGACTTACTTTAATTTAATTAAAGTGGCCGACCCGAGTTCGATTCCTCCGCCCCTCTCGGAGAGCCCAGCAAGCTACCGAGAGTATTCGATATGCCAGACACAGTAACAACAAAGTCTCCAATGGAGACGTTACTGGGCCCGCTCGAGCAAATCAATTAAAAAGGCCCTCCCGTTGATCGTCGATTTGCTCGAGCGGGCCCAGTAACGTCTCCATTGGAGACTTTGTTGTTACTGTGTCTGGCATATCGAATACTCTCGGTAGCTTGCCGGGCTCTCCGAGAGGGGCAGAGGAAAATCAATTAAATTAAACTTAAATAATTTTAGTCATAAATATATGACTCCTTTCCAACATAGATGCAAAAAGAATTCATCAAGACTCAAAATAATGACAGGATAGATACCTGTCTTCAGTATGACATGCTCCAGAGGTTTTTCCTCACCAAATCTTAGTCACTCATTTTATAACATCATTTAGTCCTCTGAAATGTTACCCCCAGCTGTGCTCTAGAGACAGATGTGGTGTTCTCAGTAGAACACATATGATCTGTCTTTAGTCTTTTGATTAGTAATCTTTTAAATAAGGAGACTAGCCTTGTTTTAGCAATCTAAAACAGAAAATTATCATAAGATCAAATGTATTCAAAACTGAATATCCCTTAAACATAGTATGATTCCCTAACATGTAGGATTTGGATTTTTAAAGATATAATTAAAACCTATGTATTCAAGTGCATAGGAATGGTCCCTGTGACACGGATATGAAAAAATAAAAACCTTTAAACTTTAATTAGTTCTGTAGCACTATCCTCCCATTGTTCATTGATTTGCTCGAGCAGGCCCAGTAACGTCTCCATTGTGAGACTTGTTGTTATTGTGTTTGGAATATCGAATACATCATGGGTAGCTTGCCAGGCTTTGCCGTGTGGGAGAGATACTCTCCGTAGCTTGCCAGGCTCTCTGAGAGGGGCGGAGGAAGCCGACCGAGTGCAAGGCAAACGACCTACCACTGTGCTATTGCTCCAGCCTACTGACTGTTTTCACATTCTCCCCCACAACAATGGAATTGAGTCTCCAAATATATTGCTGCTCCCCAAATATTACCAAGGCAAGTGCTCTACCCCAGTAACTATAGAATTCTTAATAAAGCAAGCAAATGCAGCTTTAAAATTTAAGGATTTCTGTGAAAAGAATTGAAATACAGCTATGAAACAAGCAGAGAAGGAACAATAGAGATGAAAGAGGGTGTTCGCTAATCTGGTAGAAGTCAGAGAAAAGGAAGAATAAGAAGGGAGGAAAAAACAATAAACAGTACACATTTTTAAAAAATTAGCTCAGAGTCCCAGAACATGGAATAGTGGTTGTGTAAGTTCAAAGCCCTGTGCTGTCTGCAATCCTAATAGTCCCCCCCCATATTCTGAGCTCTACTCCAAGGAGAAAAATCTTATGGCACACATAACAACAAAATACCAGTAACTAATAAAGGTAGTCAATTTAAAGGTGATCATATTTAGTAAGAACTAAAGAAACTGAAAATAAATCTCCACAGAAATAAAGTTGCTCAGAACATCTTGCAACTCTGAACCAAATGCCAAACACTGTTAGCGATATTAATATTGCATGACATAAAATTACACTTTGGAATGAAATGGAACACTGGTGAGAAAATAGAAAAAACCTATGAAGAAGAAACAGCAAACAAAAGCCATGGACAACTGAAAACAGAACATAATAATATAAAACAAAAGCAAATTGAAGCATAGAGAAATTTATCAATGCATAATGCTAATAGGTATTAGCATACCCATATCAGAAACTATATGAAATTAAAAATAGGAAATGATGGATCATTATGTATTCTTGTTAAATATGAATAAATTTTAGTGAAATTGTATATTAGATTCTAATATAACACATTTTAAAAATCTCAATAAATCTCTACAGTTTTGCTTATTTGCATATTCAATGTTTAATGTGACAGAGTCCTACAGAATATAATCTTCTTTCACATATATTTCAAATATATGATATTTTACAAAGGTTCATGCTGCAGCATATATGAGTACTCTATTCTTTTTATTGCCAAATAACGTTCATCTGGGGGAAATGTAGAGAGTTGATAAGCATTTTGGTAATTTTTACTTTGTGACTTATGAATAATTCTGAGACTCACATTCATTTACAAGTGTTGTTCGAATATATTACATTTTTCTTAACTATATTCATGAGTAGAATTCCTGAGTCTTATAGTAACTCTTTGATCACTGGAGGAACTACCAAATTATTGCCCAAGGTGACTGCATCGTTTTCATCACACAGCAAAGTATGGGGGTTAAATTTTTCCTGTCCCTGTCTCTGTCTTTTGGGTATAGATTTCCTAGTAGATATGAAGGAGGTTCTCATGACAGTTTTGATTTATGTTTCCCCAATGACTAATAATATTGAACATATTTTCATGTATTTTTAAGTTATTAGTGCATCTTATTTGGAGAAATATCTATTCAAATTTTGTGTCAATTTTTTAATGAGATCATTTGCATTTTATTATTCTGCTGTTAATTTATTTACATGTCCTAATAAAATCTCTTATCAGATACATTTATATAGAAAATATTTTTTAAGTCTAGATTCAGTTACTTTCTTGATTTTATTTATTTATTTAGGAGTAGTGCTATTTATTCAGCCACTGATTAGCTGATTAAATTGTGCATGAACTCCACCTTACTTTTTTTCATTTTTTATAATTTTATTTATTGAATCACCATGAGAGCAGTTACAAAGCTTTTGGGTCTAAGTCTAGGTCAAACAATGAAACACCCATACCTTCACCAGTGCCCATTCTCAACCCACAACAACCCCAGTATATCCCCATCCCACACCCTCCCCCTACCTGTGGGGCAGATGATTTCCACATTACTCTCTCTCTCTCTCTCTCTCTACTTTGGTGACGTTCAATACTTTGACACCAGACCCACCATTATTATTTGAGATTTACCCCAAAGCTCAGATCTGCTGAAAAGGCAACAGTACACAATTTGTGTTCTATTGCTGGTTAAGAATAACATATGATATAGCGTGGCTGCAGTAATGGCTGTGTGATTTTGAAATTTTGAAATTTTAACACTTAAATCTGGAGGGATTTCTGCCAAAACCTGCTGGATTCCGAGATTTGTTTCTGAGTCTCTGGGATCATGGCCGTTAAGCAGCTTGATCAGGAGCCAGAGAGACCATTCGTGGGCGACAACTTGGGGTCTCGTTGGGGTGGGAGGGACAGGCCCATCTCCACCCCCCCACCCCCCATTCCGTGAGGCCCAACAAGTTTCATCACTTCAGGCCCAAGCCTGACTGTCCAATGGCCTCTGGAGGATGATGGCTACCGAGCCGCCAAGGGGGAGCAGGTGGAGTGACTACACCCTTTCCTCCCCAGGGTGGCCCGGCGACAATAACGTACTGTGGGGTCCGGATGCATTTCTGCCAAAAGCCACTGGGTTTTGAGATTTGTTTCTAAGTCTCTGGGATCACGGCCATTAAGCAGCTTGATCAGGGTGGGGAGAACAGAACCGGCTCCACCCCCATCCTGTGAGGCCCAAAATGTCTCATCACTGGGTGCCCAAACCTGACTGTCCAGTGGCCTCTGAAGGATGGCTGCCACTGGGCGGTGAGGGGGAACAGGACAAGGCACAAAACCTATTCCCACCTGGGTTGGCCCAGCACCGGTAACCTACTGCAGGGACCGGGCGCATTTCTGCCAAAAGGCGCTGGGTTTCAAGATTTGTTTCTGAGTCTCTGGGATCATGGCCATTAAGCAGTTCAATCAGGAACCAGAGAGCCCATGCCTCCAATTATATAGCTGACCTGGAGGTGGTTTGTTGGGTGTGTTTCCCACATACCTAACTTTTGGCCGTATACTCTTGGTAAACTTTGCCCTAAGTTTTTGGGGTCTGGCCAAAGGCATAGCAGCAATTTTGGGGTATCTGAAAGCCTGACGGTACCATCATGCTGCTGATGCACTCGCCACACAGGTATAGACTGACCTGCTGGTGGCAACATACTCCCATGCTTTCTTGATTTTAAAAACAATAGTTTTTCATTTTATTTTTAAAATAATTTATCTGTTCTTTTGTTGCTTATTTGTCAAAAGCCTATTTCCCTACAATAAGTTCATTGAAATAATAATCTCATTTTAATAATTTCCTTCATACATGAGTTTTAAAATATTTAAAATAAATATTATTTTATATACTTTCTGGATACAAAATCATAAGCAAAATAAATAGTATTTGTATATGTTAGTTAGAACAGATAGAAAAGTAGGTAAGTATATCGGTCACTGTCACTGTCACTGTCACTGTCCTCCCATTGTTCATTGATTTGCTCAAGCAGGCCCAGTAACGTCTCTATTGTGACACTTGTTACTGTGTTTGGCATATCGAATACGTCGCAGGGAACTTGCCAGACTTTGCAGTGTGGGCGAGATAATCTTGGTAGCTTGCCGGGCTCTTTGAGAGGTGTGGAGGAATCAAACCTGGGTCGACCAGGTTGGCCGTGTGCAAGGCAAACGTCCTACCCACTGTGCTATTGCTCCAACCCAGCCTAAAAAAGTAACAATAAAAATATAGGAATAATGACACATAGATGAATTTAGGACCTGAGCAACTTGTGGCAAAGATGGTCCTAGACTTTGCAAAAGGCCTTCTCTGCTGGGCTGCTCCAGACAGTGGTGGGTATTGTCTCTCTGTCGGCCCTCTAAGATCTTCAACAGCTGCCATTTTCTAGAAGTCAGTGAGAAGCACCAGGTATGAGTTCCTGGTGATGACAAATCCCAAGTCTCGCAGGACAGGGAGGAGAGGGCCCTCCTTCCCCTGCCCCCTATGCTACACCAAGATGATGTCACATTCACCCACTGTCTACTTAAGCTTCCACATGGTCACGATCTAGAGACGCACAAACGAATTTTGGACCCCAGCAACTTGCTGCAGTGATTTCTTCAGATTCTAATTATTAAAATCTTAGAATTCCATGACATTATATTATATCCATAACAAGCAATACAGAACACATTGTTTAGCATTGCATTTTCGGCAGGTGTGAGGGGTGGGAGGACTGGTCTTGAAGTATCGAAGGTAACTAAAGTGGAGAAAGAATATTTTGCAAATTGTCTGCCATAAAGGCAGGAGGAGATGTGTAACGGGACGGGAGGGATCTGGGGGTTTTTGTAGCGTGCACTGGTGAAGGGATGGATGTTTGATGACCATATGATCAAAGTTCAAATGTGAGATTTTTGTTACTGTACCTCACGGTGAGTTAATAAAAAATTTTAAAAATATATATAGGAATAAATATAAAATAATCTATGGAGAAGCTGAAATACAGCATTATAATATTTAATCTCCAAATTTTTTGAAATAAATAACAAATAAATATTCAGGCAATATGTGTGAATTAAGTTATTTTGTCAAAAAGGTGTTAGTTATTTTTCATATTAAACTATAAAACAATTTTAGCAAAAGTGCCACATATGTCGGGGTACAAAACTTGGTAAGTTAATTAAAATATAATAGCAAAGAACAAAAATAATTTTAGAGCATTAGATATCTTATTAGTGAAAATACATGTTCATATCACTATTATTAAAAGATTGCAGCATGAGGTGAAAAGTAAGATAGTACTAAAATTACACAGTAATGAAGTCTTCCTTTCAACCCTGATTGGGGAAGATAGTCACCATCAACAGTCTCTTTGTGGAACCAAAGGGATAGTACAGTAGGTACTTCTTGGTGGGAAATATTCCTTCTGCCTTGCATTTGGTTGACCCAGACTGTATATGATCCCCTGAGCCCTGCCAGGAGTGATCCCTGAGCATAGAGCCAGGGCTAATCCCTGAACACTTTGGGGGTTGCCCCAAAACAATATGCAAGAATAGCTTCTTCGTGTTTTTCCTACAAATGTTCAATTACCATAAATATATACCTATATGTATACATACATACATATGCATGTTAACTCACACAGAGCATTTTATATCTACTATAATACTCAATATATACAGTAATATGTATGTGCTTATATATAAGTATGATTTTTATTAGGTGATATCAACATATGTGTATTCATTTGATTATATTTAATGGTTTTGTGCTATATGATAGAGGTCTAGTGTAATTTAACAAATTATTATGGGAAAGACACTCAAGGTTCTCTGACACTTTTGTTATAGGTCTGCTTCAATAAATATATATATATGTGTCCTTAGTAATATTCAAATATATTGGTTAACATACTTTTAGAAGTAAAATTACTGGATCAAAATCAATATGCATATTATGAAATTACTCTGTAAAATAATTTACCAATTATAATCTTGTGAAACAAGTCTCATGATGGAGACATCACTGGGCCCGCTCGAGCAAATCGATGAACAACGGGAGGAACATGACCATGACCGTAATCTTGTGAAAATGGGATGCTTCAACTTTCTTTGACCTTCCTGCATGAGTGTTGTATTGTTAATATAGCTGTTCTCCTCTTTTTGCCTTCTCCTGTACTTTTGTTGAGACATCTGGTCACTCACAATTCTGGCCAGGACGTGCTCCTCTTGGTGGGAAATATTCCTTCATGTATAATTCCATCTAAAATGCTTTTATCTGAAAATGAGAATCATGTTTTGATTATAAGTATGAATATTTATGATAATCATTCAGTTCTCCTACATAGCAGTAAAATACCACTTACAATGAGTTTAATTTAAAATCTATTAGCAAAAAAACATGTTTGCTGACAGCTAACATTTTCTTGAAAAGAAGATAATCTCATATAATTACTTGGAAAAATGGTTATTCACACACATTCTAATTAGAATTTTGATAGCAGTTAACTGACAACTCACCCAAGGAGAACAGATCCAATTTTTGCAATAATTATCCAAAAATAAAAAACATCAAAACCTGGTTTTGAGTAAATGCATTAAGTGAAATTGAATAAATACTTGGAATTATGTATGTGTGTATATATATATATATATATATCTGTGTCCTAATTAACTTGAATGAACTGTCCACTGTCCTCCCATTGTTCATCAATTTGCTCGAATGCGCCCAGTAACGTCTCCATTTTGAGATTTGTTGTTACTATGTTTGGCATATTGAATACGTCACTGGTAGCTTTCCAGGCTTTGCTGTGTGGGCAAGATACTCTCCGTAGCTTGGCGGGCTCTCTGAGAGGGGCGGAGGAATCGAACCCGGCTCGGCCAGGCTGGCTGCATGCAAGGCAAATGCCCTATCTGCTATGCTATTGCTCCAGCTATATATATATATATTTCTGTGTCCTAATTAACTTGAATGAAAGAAATACTAATAAATGACAGGTAACAAGAGGGAGAAAGATAAAACACACACCAGATGAGCTTGAATTTAAGATTGTTGATACTACTTCTATCTTCCTGATTCTATTGAGGTATGTTTTGTGGCCTAGCACATGGTTTATTTCGGAAAATGTTCCATGTGCACTGAAGAAGAATGTGTATTCTTTCTTTTTGGGGTGTTACGGTCACAGTCACGGTCCTCCCGTTGTTCATCAATTTTCTTGAGCGGGCCCAGTAATGTCTCCATTGTGAGACTTTGTTGTTACTGTGTAAAGCCCTGTATAGATCTATTAGCCCTCTCTCTTCTAGTTCTTCCCTCAAAGTCAATGTTTCTTTGTTGAGTTTTGTTCTTGTTGATCTATCCAAAGGTGATAAGGCGATGTTGAAGTCTCCAACTACTGTTGTGTTGCTAGCAATGTCCTCCTTAAGATCTGTTAGCAGTTGTTTTTAAGTACTTAGGTGGTCCCTCATTAGGTGCATGTACATTTAAGAGTGTGATTTCTTCCTGTTGTACATATTCCTTGATAAGTAGAAAATGGCCTTGGTTGTCCCTTCTAATATTTTTCAATCTGAAATTGATGTTGTCAGATACTAGTATGGCCACCCCAGCTTTTTTGAGGGAGCTGTTTGCTTGCTGGATTGTTTTCCGTCCTTTAACTTTGAGTCTGTGTTTGTACTGACTGATCAGGTGAGTTTCTTGTAGGCAGCAGAATGTTGGGTTCTGTCTCTGAATCTATTTCCCCACTCTGTGTCTCTTGATTGATGCATTTAGACCATTGACATTAAAAGAGATTATTGTCATGGGATTTTGCGCCATCTTTCTCTAGGGGTTGGTTGTGTTTATAGGTGTTTTCCTTCTTATTTAAAAGGAGCCCCTTTAATCCTTCTTTTAGATTTGGTTTTGAGTCTATTAAGTTCCTGAGCTGTTGTTTATCTACAAAATGGTGTATCGTTCCATTGAGTTTGAGTGAGAGTTTAGCTAGATAAATTATTCTTGGTGAGTCAATCATTTCATAGATTTTTTTCACTATAACCCACTATTGCATTTGGGCTTGAAGGGTTTCCTATGATAGGTCTGCTGTGAATCTAAGGGGTGCTCCTTTGTATATGATTTCCTTCTTTGACCTTGCTGCTTGTAGTGTAGTATTGTATCTCTGTCCACAGCATCCATCGTTCTGACTATGATATGCCTTGGAGTGTTTTTTCTGGGGTCTCTTTTAGCTGGTACCCTTCTGGCTCCTTGGATCTGGATGTCTGCTTCTTTAACTCTGGGAACTTTTCAGCAGTGATTTCTTTGACAGTGGCTTTTTCATTGGGGTTGCCTCCCTGTCCTTCTGATACTCCAATGATTCTAATGTTGTTCTGCTTGGCTTCATTCCCTATGTCTCTGATTTGCCTGAGAGCTATTTTGAGGTCTTTTCCCATTGCTTGTTCTTCCCTATGGGATTTCTGTTGCTCATCTTCAAGCTCACTGATCCTGTCTCCAGCTGTATTCATCCTACTGCTAAGGACACTTAGTGAGTTTTTAATTTCGTCTATCGAATCCTTTATTTGTGACACTTCTTTTTGTAAATTTTTATTTCTGCTCTCATTTCTTCCTGTATTTTCTCGACTATCTGTTCTATTGTTTCTTTCATTTCTTCATTTTGTTTTCTGGATGTCTCCTCCATTGATTCTTTGTGTAGATCCTTGAACATCCTCTGCATTTTCTCTCAGAATTCTTTATCGGAGAGAGCATATTTGTGGATAACCCTGGTTGAGGATTTGGGACTGTTTTCTTCATATTCTCCTTGTAGTGGAGATTTTCACTGTTTCTTCATGTTGTTTTGGTTGTCTAGAGGTAGAACCCTGGAATTCACTATCGCTGTTCCCTCTTATCGTGGGAAAGGATTCTGGATAAGGTCGGTTGATGGTAGTCACCCTTCTCCCTTTCTAGAGTCTGACCTTCCTCTCAGTCAGGCATTGTTCTTTGGTTTATAACGGGCATTGAGTGAAGCTTTGGAGGAAGTGCTCTTTAATATCAGGCTCGTACAGCTCTTTCGTACTGTCTTTTGTTAGAATTGGAGTAGGTGAGTGGAATATTGTTGTATTGTAGTTGAGGTGGTCAGAAATTTTTCATCGGTATTAGGTGATAAAGGGTGGGATGAAAGTCCAGAGTTTTGGGAATGAGAAATATAACTGTGGCAGTGTGAGCAGCTGCCCACCCCAGAGAAGGCCACACCCACTTTGGGGGAGCCACACCCTCTACGTAGTGGCCAGTCCCAGGGACACTCCCACCCAGGAACCTAGAATGGAGGGGCCCAAAGAGGTGGATGGGAAGTCCGGTGGTGCTCAGAAGGTGTTCCTCAAAGTATTCTCCGGTTGCCGGGTGGAGGGGGTCCTGAGGGGGTCCGGGGCAGCAGGAAGAAGAGGTGCGCGGGCTCCATGTCATTAATTTCTGCTCTAAAAAATTTTATTATTTCTTTCCTTTGGCTGGATTGGGTTCCTTGTCCTGGTCCTTTTCTAAGGTCTTGAGCTGTGAGGTAAAGTTATGTATGTAGGCCCTTTCTTCCTTCCTGAAGAATGCTTTCAGAGCTATAAATTTTCCTCATAACATGGCTTTCGCTGCATCCCATAGGTTCTGGTAGCTCATGTCTTCATTTTTATTTGTTTCCAGGTATCTTTTGATTTCCTCATTCACTTTCTTCCTGACCCACACGTTGTTCAACATTTGTTTAATTTCCAGGGGTTTTATTTGGTTCTCCATGTCTGTTTTGGTTCTCCATTCCTACTTTGAACAAACTGGCAGGCTACCGAATGTAGCCTGCCCACACGGCAGAGTCTGGCAAACCCCCCGTGGCGTACCAAATATGCCAAATACCAGTAACAATGATGGGTCTCATTCTCCTAAAGAGCCTTGAATATAATCTTAGGGCTAGGATGAAGGAGATGTTATTGGGAACTGCTCGAGGCAATCGACGAATAACAGGATGGTCGTGATTTCCATGTCTGTGTGTTATTCACTTCTATCTTCGGTGCATTGTGTTCTGAAAAGATAGTTGGTACAATTTCTATTTTCTGGATTCTATTGGGGTATGTTCTGTGTCCCAGCATGTGTTCTATTTTAGAAAATGTTCCATGTGCACTGGAAAAGAATGTGTATTCTTTCTTTTGGGGGTGTAAAGACCTATAGAGGTCTGTTTGCCCTCTCTCTTCTATTTCTTCCTTCAGAGCCAGTGTTTCTTTGGTGAGTTTTGTTCTTGTTGATCTATCCAGATGTGATAAGGCAGTGTTGAAGTCTCCAACTACTATTGTATTGCTAGCAATGTCCTCCTTGAAATCGGTTAGCAGTTATTTTAAGTATTTATCTGGTCTCTCATTAGGTGCCCATACATTTAAGAATGTGATTTTTCCCTGTTGTACATATGCCTTGATAAATAAAAAAATGGCCTTTGCTCTCCCTTATAATCTTCTTCAACCTGATATCTATGTTTTCAGATACTAGTATTGTAGTATTGCCACCCCAGCTTTTTTGAGGGAGTTATTTACTTGCAGGATTGTTTTCCATCCTTTAACTTTGAGTCTGTGTTTGCTCTGACTGATCAGATGTGTTTCTTGTAGGCAGCAGAATGTTGATTTTACCTTCTGGATCCATTTTGCCACTGTGTCTCTTGATTGGTGCATTTATACCATTTACATTGAGAGATATTATTGTCATGGGTTTTGTGCCATTTTTCTGTAAGGTTTTGTTGTGCTTATAGGTATTTTCTTTCTTGTCTTACAGGAGCCCTTTTAGTCCTTCTTTTAGGTTTGGTTTTGAGTCTATGAAGTTCCTCAGCTGTTGTTTATCTATAAAATGGTGTATTGTTCCATCCAGTTTGAGTGAGAGTTTAGCTGGGTAAACTATTCCTGGCGAGCTGTTCATTTCATTGAGTTTTGTCAGTATATCCCACCATTATCTTTGGGCTTGGAGGGTTTCCTCTGATACGTCTACTGTAAATCTAAGGGGTGCTCCTTTGTATGTGATTTCCTTCTTTGACCTTGTTGTTTGCAGTATTGTGTCTCTCTCCACGGCATCCATCATTTTGACTATGATATGCCTTGGAGTGTTTTTATTAGGTTCTCTTTTGCTGGTACCCTCTGGCTCCTTTGATCTGGATGCCTGCATTCTCTAACTCTGGGCACTTTTCAGCGATGATTTCTTTGACTGTGACTTTTTCATTGGGGTTGCCTCCCTGTCCTTCTGGTACTCTGATGATTCTAATGTTCTTCCTCTTGGAGTCATTCCCTAGGTCTCTGATTCGCCTTGGCGCTATTTTGAGGTCTTTGTTGTAGCCTGTATGATTTCTGCCGCTCATCTCCCAGCTCACTGATTCTGTCTTTGGCTGTAGTCATTCTACTGTTGAGGACACCCACTGAGTTTTTAATTTCATCTACCAAATCCTTTATTTGTGACACTTCTTTTTGTAGCTTTCTTATTTCTTCTCTAATTTCTTCCTGTATTTTCTAGACTATCCATTCCACTGTTTCTTTCATTTCTTCCTTTAATTTTCTGACTGTCTGCTTCATTGATTCTTTGAGTTCCTTAAACATACTCAGCATTTCATCTGGGAATTCTTATCGTAGAGATCATATTTGCGGGTAACCTCTGTTGAGGATTTGGGACTCTTTTCTTCATCCTCTCCTTGTAGTGGAGATTTGCACTGTTTGTTCATGCTGTTGTAGTTGTATAGAGGTAAAACCTTCAAGTTCACTAGCACTGTTCCCTCTTAATTTTTTTAAATTTTTTTATCATTTTTTTTCTTTTTTTATTAGTGAAACACCATGAGGTACAGTTATAGACTTACAAATTTTGTGCTTGGGTTTCAGTTATACAATGATCAAGTACCCATCCCTCCACCAGTGCCCATCATCCACCACCACGGGTCCCAGCATCCCCCCTATCCCCATCCCCCCCGTCCCACCCTGCCTCTGTGGCAGGGTATTCCCCCTTGTTCTCTCTCTCTTCTTTTGGGTACTGTGTTTTGCAAGAGAGGCATTGAGTAGCAATCATGTTTGGTCTATAGACTACTTTTAGCATGCTTCTCCCACCCTGGGATGGTCCTCACAACACCCTTTATTTGGTTCTCTCTTCTCTATCTGAGCTTCCTTTTCACCTAGCACGTGTGGGTGGCCTTCAAGTCATGGAGCAAAATTCCTGGTACTAATCTCAGCCATTCCTGTGTGTTAGTCTCCCTTTTTGTTGCCCCTTTTTGTTGCTTTATGTTCCCCAGATGAATGCAATCTTTCTGTGTCTATCCCGCTCTTTCTGACTCATTTCGCTTAACATGATACTTTCCATGTAGTACCACTTGTATGTAAATTTCATAACTTCATCTTTTCTAACAGCTACATAGTACTCCATTGTGTAAATGTACCAAAGTTTCTTTAACCAGTCATCTGTTCTTGGGCACTCAGGTTTTTTCCAGATTCTGGCTATTGTAAAGAGTGCTGCAATGACTGTTCCCTCTTATTGCAGGAAAGGATTCCAAATAAGCTCGGTCGATGGTGGTCACCTTTCTCCCCTTCTAGAATATGTCCTTCCTCTCAGACATTATTCTGTGACCTGTGATAGGCATGTAGTGAAGTATTGGAGGAGATGCTTTTTGTATTGGGCTTGTATAGCTTCTTGCTTATACTGGTCTTTTGTTGGAAGTGGAGTAAGTCCGTGGATTATTGCTGTATTGTATTTGAGACGGCCAGGGTGTTTTCCACAGAATTAGGTGATGAAGGTTGGGATGTGAGTTGAGAGTTCTGGGAATGGGAAATATAACTGAGGCCGCTCAGCACCCTCCCCCTCCCCCCACTAAACCGAAGGCCACGATCACTTTTGAGGAGGCCACACACCTTACAGTGGAGGCCAAACCCCCAGCCGATCAGGATGCTAGTCCACAGACCTGTTGAGGGGCACAGGCCTGGGTGGGGAGGGGGTACGCAGGGGAAGCCTCAGATCTGTTGAGAAAGGTGGCCAGTAGTTGTGCAGGTGCTCCCAGAGGAAGTCCAGCAGGTGCTCCCAAGGCCAGGTCTGAAGGCTGGCGGTGAGGGGCTCAGGCTGGATGGGGAGGGATAAGATCCTATCCGCCCCATTACTTACTAGTCAACACTGAACCACAGCTGTAGGCTGAGTTTTGTTAAATACACCTTCTTTTCCACCTAAGCTTAAAGCTGGGACTTTCCCAATTAGTCCTAGCCAGAAGATAAGTGATTGTCACACCTTACATCACTTTAGGCAGAACGGCCCAAAGAAAGCTTCCCTCAGAAGAAATATGTAGGGGTAGAGCACTTGCCTCACATACTGCTGACCTGGGTTCAATTTTCAGCACTCTCTAAGGTTCCCCTAATACTACTAGGAGCGATCCCATAGTGCAGAGCTAAGAGTAAGACTCAAGTTCCACTAGGTGTGCTCCTGTGCCAAAAATAAAAACCCCAGAAGAAAGATATGAGAATGGTAGGAAGAGAGGCATTAATAAAGCTGAAGTGGGCAGGTAGATAGGAAGGGCCTCATGGCAATGAATTCCTGGGAAGTCATACAATCAACAGCCCAGCCCCAAGGCACCCACACAGACCAGGGAAGGCTGCACTCCCCTCTATGAGAAGCTCCATCAGGAAAAAAGACCAGGAAAAAAATATCAAATACCATCAACTACTCCCAACTCTACCCCATTGGCAGCCACCCTAGCAAGACTCTTACCTAGATAGAAAGTCCCACATGGAGAAACCCTGTAAAAGCTAATTTGAACAAATAATTTCTGAGATTAGAGTTTATTTTTAAGAAATAGTATGATTCCACACACATAACATACAATAACAAATGTGAGATGGACAATAGATCGGCGGTTACCAACAACTGGGTTTTGGAGTAGTGCTTGTATTGCGGATACAAATGTGAAAATTATTCAGGCTCAATAGCACAGATATGCAAATACAGAATCTAAATCTCACCAAGTTGTATGGGAAATAGAACACTTTTTTAAAAGTTTTTTTATTATTTTATTTATTTATTTGCTTTTTGAGTCAACCTGGTGGTGTACAGGGTTTATTCCTGGTTCATGCACTCAGAAATTACTCCTGGCGGTGCTCAGGGGACCATATGGGATGCTGGGTATCGAACCCGGGTCGGCCCCATGCAAGGCAAACACCCTACCTGCTGTGCTATCACTCCAGCCCCTATTTTATTATTATTTGATTATTTTATTTTACTTTATTTATTTTTGGGGGGATTTATTTTTTTAATTTTTTTGTTAAACCACAGTGAGATACAGTTACAAAGATTTCATGTTTGATATTCAGCTACACAATTACCCATCCCTCCACCAGTGCAAACTTTTCACCACCAATATCCCCATTATCCCCTCCACTTCCATCCCGGTCCCTACCCTGCCTCTCTGGCAGACAATTGCTCAGATACTCTCCCTCTAGTTTTGGGCATTATATTTTGCTCGGATAGGGAATTAGAACACTTTCAATTAACACATCCCTGATATAATTATGATCTCAGTGCAAATTTTCTGCTTTTGGAATTCAGCAATGAACATATTGTCAATCATTTCTCTAAATCGAATAATTTCTTCTGTCTTTCTAATCACATAATTGTTGGTGTTCAATTAGGTCCAATCAGCAAAGAGTTGCTGTTCTTAGTCATTGTATGCGATTAATTGAACTTTACCAAAATGGTGGTAAACTCTTCTATGCACAAAGAATATTTAACATCCTTTGTCTCCTTCTAAGTGCATTGTTTCAAAACTTCTAAGGAAAATTTTGACATGCAGGATAAATATATGCTATTCCAAAAAGATAATTACTGCACAAGCCAAATTTCAAAATCACTTAATGAAATAGTGATATTAGATATATTTTGTCTTTTGTTTTAAAATTCCCTGATATTTGGGAAAGCATTGACATCTCTGTATTAAAACAAGTTGTTATTGCTAGTGAATCCCAAAGACAAACAAAACATTATTAATTCATAGAGCAATCGAGCAACACATAAATTTTAGAACTTGCAAGATACTTTGATTTCTTAATAGCCTAAATGAGGATATTTTATCATTTCCTTAAAAAGGATATATTCAGAGTCACACACCTTATAATTACTTAACTTTCAGAAATGTTTGCCAATTGCTATAAATATCATGTTTCTGAATAGGCTGGGTGATTCAGGAGATTTTAATGAGAAGCTAGAAGTGTTGCTGAGGGAAAGCTCATGGCTCAGTAGAGGACGGTGGACAAAGAAACAGCCTGGAATGGGAGTTAATGGCAAGTATCTTCTGCAAGGCCTTCTGGGCTCTTCCTACTTGCCAACATATGGGGTGATGCAGTGTCAGTTAGAAAGCCATTTTTCTTGGAGGGGAGAGGATTGCCTAAAATCCCAAGTTGGAAAAGAGGTGAAAGGCTATTGGTACTTTGGTGGCAAGTGTGATGCACTCATGTTGCACACCTAAAGTATAAATATTAACACAACTGTAAAACATGTTATCTCAGTCATAATCACTTGAAAACTGTATAAAAATATTTTTACTCCAGGCTTTGAATATCTTTGAGGTGATTCTGGATTTGAATGCTGTTTTTATCTAGTTTGAAAACATTTTAAATTATTATACTATAGCACTGTAGCACTGTTCTCCCGTTGTTCATCTATTTGCTCGAGCAAGCACCAGTAATGTCTCATTATGAGACTTGTGGTTACTGTTTTTGGCATATCAAATATGGCACGCGGAGCTTGCCAGGCTCTGCTGAGGGCAGCATACTCTAAGTAGTTTGCCGGGCTCTCCAAGAGGGACAGAGGAATCAAACCTGGGTCGCCGTGTGCAAGGCAAACGCCCAACCCACTGTGCTATCACTCCTAAGACTGATACAAGTTTTGTACTACGTCCATTTCATTTTTGTTTACCCACTCTTAATAAAATACTTAAAAGTAAAATCCAACTCACGAGTATCTAATGTAGAAGACACAAGAAGAAGAGGCTCTAAATACTCCCTGGAGGCTAAACTCAGAGAGGTCCTCCTAAATTTATAAAGCTGTCTCCAGAAATATTTTATAAGAACTTTGCGGCTCTAGAGAACAATTGCCAGGTAAATTACAGTTTTCTTTTCCTTTTTCTTTTTTTTTATGTGAACAAGTCTGGCTTTTAGTGGATTATTGTTGGATAACATTGGGCTGTCTTTGCTCTTCCCTTAGGGAGCTTAAGGTTTATTGAGCCACTTCCACAAGAGTGCCCCTGAGGCACACCCAATTCCATCAGGCACTAATAATCCTGTATTGCTTATCTCTTTCCTTTATGTCACTTACATGGTTTATTTAGCAATGTCCTTTTTGCATAGACACAGGAAGACAGTTGATGCTATGCCATGTAACTTGATCATTTGATCACTTGACATTCTTTTACTTATGGACTTGCTCAAGTGGGCACCAGTAACGTCTCCATTCATTCCTGTTGTGGGCCAGTGCAGCCCAGTGGCATCTGCTCGCTCCAGGAACATGAAGAGCCTCAAACTATTTGTTTAGGGTCTTGATGAAGAACTCTGACCATCTTGTAGGTAGGTGGCCAGGTGTTCTTTTGACATTCCGTGGGATCCAGTTGGTAACAGCTCTAGTCCAGTGGTTGTCTTCAAATCTCATTACATGTCTGGCCCGTCTGATTTTCTACGCCTTGGCAAACAAGACAAAGTCCCTGATTCTCGATCGTCAACAGAGGTTGGAACTCCAGATTCCTTCTCTCACTTGAGTGAAGTGTGATACTCCAAGCATTCCTCTTTGGGAGACCTGAATAGCATTCTCATCCTGTTTTCGTAGGGCCCAGGTCTCTGAGGCGTATGTTAGTGCAGGAAGAATGGTGGAGTCAAAGAGATGTGCCCGGAGCTGGAGTTTCTATGTTCTCTTAGATATTTCTCTTGAAGGTGTTCCATGCTGCTCTCTTCCTCCTGCGCAGCTCAGGTGCCAGGTCGTTCGTTCATCATATTGAATTCTCAACCTAGATACACATAGCTGCTGCATTCGGAGATGTTCATTCCATTGAGAGCAAATGGAACATCAGGAATGAGGTCATTTTTCATGAACATTGTCTTCATGAGATTCAGCTGTAGTCTGACCTTTCCACACTCACAGTAAAAGTCGGTCAGCATTTGTGCCGCTTGACTAATGTTTGGTGTTATTAGAACGATATCATCAGCGAAGAGGAGGTGGTGTAGTTGCCGACTGTCTATCTTCACTCCCATTCCTTCCCATTCCAGTTGTCACATGATGTTCTCAAGGGTGGCACTGAAGAGTTTCAGTGAAATGGTATTGTCCTGCCGAACCCTTCTCTTGACGTTGATGATCACTTCCTTGTAGAATGGTGAGATCCTGGTGGTGAATCCGTAATACAGCTCACGGAGGATCTTGATGTACTGAGTTTGAACACCGTGTTTGACTAGGGCTTTGATGACCACTTCATCGAAGAATCAAAGTCCTTCTTTAAATCGATGAACGTTAGACAGAGCGGCATCTTGAACTCCCAAGAGACCTCAATGAGCTTGGTCACTGTGTGGATATGGTTGATCATGCTGAATCCTTTTAATTGACTCTGAAATAATATTTACTCCTGGATATCCATATTTAACTTGATTTAAGCCTCAGCTGCCCTTAGTTTCTAGCACTCTAAGAGCATTCCTAATGAGGGACTGGATGGACCCAGGGCAACCTGTGAGCTACCCTGGCATTTAATGGGCCAGGCCAAGCAGCATAATACTTAACTAGAAGTTAAGAGCATGGTCATAGACAAACTCTGTCATGACCCCAAAAGAAGTAACTGGTTAAGAACCCTGCTCTGGTTAGGAAAGACCAACCTGGCCTGAGGATGATGATCTGGGATATATAGTGAGATGTCCCCAGGAAGAGCCAACCTTTAATCTTAACATATCTCTTACTGTGTTCATACAAAACGACATTGCTAAATAAACCATGCAAGTGACATAAAGTTAAAAGAAAAAGTAATACAGGATTACTAGTGATTAATGGAATCGGGTGTGCCTCAGTTGTACTGTTCTGGGGGTGGCTCAATAAACCTTAAGCTCCCTGCAGGAGGAGCAAGGACAATCCAATGTTAACCAACAGATTACAAATCAGCTGATTTCATGGCTGATAAAAATGGATATATATTTGAGATATAAATTATTAATCTTATAATTTAGATCAATTAAAGGAGCATTTAAAAAAATGTAGAAAATCTTAAGAAAATAAATATACTCCTAGTTTTTCAATGTAAAGATAAGACAAGTATCATTAAAATTCGGAATGTATCATTTTAGTATATTTATATTTGTGAGCATAAAATCACACTATTATTGCTCAAATAGGAATATCTCTTATAGACTCATCAATTGATCATTATTGTAGTTGTTTACTTGGTGTCTCATCTATCAAGAAGGCAGATGCAATGTCTTATCATCATATTCTTTTTATTTTTCATAATATCTAGATCAAGAAGGCAACATTATTTATATGTATACTTCCACAATATCTTTTGCAAGTATTGTCTAATTTTCTTGTAGCAATTATACCAAATTATAAACCTACAGCAATTATCAGAGACTCATTTCCCTTCAAATATAAAACTGCATATTTGCAAATCTTTAAAATCTTTGCCATTATGATATGACTAACTCATCTCTCATATTTCTATGCTATTAAACTTGAATAATTTTCAAACCAATTATTTGTACTTACTAAACAAATGCTATGCTTTCAAAGGTATTTTCTCCTATCTGTCTTCACTATTATTTAATGCCACTTTTAAAATTGAGCTAATAGTATCATTTGTCCCATTGTCAGCATTTAAGTGTCACCCTAAAAATAATGATACTTACTGTTCCTTCCATAGAGGCAGGCTGTGTGTAGGGGCATACCCTGTACTTTGGTGGCAGAAAATATACACTGTTGGAGAGACAGGTGTTGAAACATCCTATGACTGAAACAATTATGAACGTTTTTTTAACTGTGTATCCCATGGTGATTAAAAAAAATTAAATGAAAATAATGAAACTTTTCAGACGATACTATCTCTTTTTGTTCACTTTAGTGCAGCATTCCTGCTGGCTGTTGTGTGTATTACATATTTAGTTTGTGCATTACACAAAGTAATCTTTTTCTCTTGCTGGAATACACAGTAATGGAATTTAAGGCAGCATCCCGGTTAGAATAATCATGGGTGTGAATTCAAATGTTCTCTATTGACCTAATCACTGGTAATCCACCCTTGGAGTGGAGGAGGGAGTGAGTTGAATAGCAGGCAAGGTACTTGTCCTGCAGGTGGCCCACAAGGGTTCAAACACCAGCATCCCATAGAGTCCCTGGAACACTGCCAGGAGTGATCCCTGAACGCAGAGCCAGGAGTAAGTCCTGAGCATCACCAGGCGTAGCCCCAGAACAAAACCAAACAAAAACCCCAACCACCAACCCTTATGAGATTCTAGTTCCTCATTGAGGAAAAATAAAACCAATATCTTGCATTGGTGCTACGGATATCAAATAATATAAAATATGCAGAATCACTAAATAAGTGTAGGTTATTTTTACTCTTGATATGCGTTTCTTTGAGGATAAGCATTACATCCATCACATGTTCTGAGACAAATTGGCAAAGACAGCTTCCTTGTCAAGGCTAAAAATAAGAACCAAGGCACTCTTGCTCTTGCCCCAGAGAGTTGCATGGCTACTGAAGTTTGCACTTCTCAGAAAGTTAATAAAACTAAATAAGACTCTACTCCGCTGACACCTTAATGTCATTCTCACTCGTAATCCAATTTGCTCTACTTGTCTTCCCAAGGAAGTGGAAATTTGTACTGCAAAGGAAAGAGATTCAGCTTCCTCTGGGGGGTTGTTTGAACTTGAGGAGCATTTTGACTGATATGGAAAAAAACAAAAATACTAGAGCTGGGCAAACTACTAGAAAGGAATCCTGGATATGAGCTAAAACAATTGAAACTTTGATTTATCCTATTTAAAATTGAAGAGAAGACTGACGAGGGAGAAAGTACCTTTTTCCCTCTGGCTTTGAATAGGATCTGCTGCAGGCAGTAAAAGTGCCCCACCCACTGTGCTATCTATCACTCTGACACTAGAGAATAATTTTTTTTTTTTAAGTCCCTGTGTTGGGACCAGAGCCATAGTAGAGCCAGTAGGGTGCTTTCCTTGCAAGGGAATGACCTGGGTTTGATCTCTGGCACTCCATACGGTCCCCTGATCCCTCCAGAAGTGATCCCTGAGCACAGAGCCAGGAATAAGTCCTGAGCACAGTTGAGTATGGCCCCAAAACAAAAAACAACCCCCCCCCCAAAAGGGTCCCTAGTGGAAAGATACGCAGTGGTACTAGGTAATGGGTTCAATCCCTGGGACCTTCCCTGTCCACCAAAAAAACCCAGGGGCTGGGGCAATATTCTAGTTAGCATTTGCCTTTCACACAGCTGACTCAAGTTCAATCCTCAGCATTCCATATTGTTCCCTGAGCACAACAGGTTTTCTTACTGAGTGCAGAGCCAGTAGCAAACCCTGAGCACTGTCAGTGTGACCCCTCCACACACCCCCCTCAAAAAAAAAGAAAAAAGAAAATGACTTTTGTATCCAATTGTCTTTTACAGAATTTCTACAATTCAGAAAAGAGACAAGTACTGCTTGTTCCTTCGATGAATTCTGGGCTCTACATCTAAGCACTACACATGAGACGCTGAGCACTGCCAGGAGTGAGCATAGTGCTAAGACAAAGCCCTGAGCGGTGCTGCATGTGACCCACTAATAAAGAAAGAAAAAAAATGCTTAAAAGCAAATTATGTTCATTTCAGATTTAATTGAAAATGATTAAGCATATGTCTTAAAGATAGAATATACTGAAGTTTATTTCTCCTATTCAAGTGCCGGGGGTGAGGGTAGAAATCTTTCAACACGTGAGAAAAAGAATCCAGACTACTGCAGACTATTGTCAGGAGGGAACACCTACTTGGCCCTCCAAAGAATGGTCTTCAGACTCTTTACAGCATTTACCTGAATCCCAACCTAACAATTTTCCCTCCAACCAAAGATCAACATTTCCATGACATTGAGGGGAGGGGGGGGTTCTAGATGAAAATAATAAAGAAATCCTCAGTCTTTACTGGATCCTTTCTGTACATGTTATAGTCATTCTGATGTAGGCAGGCATACAGGGAAGGACCCCTCCCAAGGCAATGGCAGTAAATTTTGGGAACTAATAGCCCTGAAATTGCAAAAGTCAACCTTACAGAAAACAGGAACTAAGACCTGATAAGATCCTCACCTATCTTCAGCAAGACTCAGAGAATCTCCAGCAGAAACAAAAGGCCAGAAAAGGAATTTCAAAGACCAACACCACTCCCAACCCTACCCCTTTTGGTAACCTCCTTAGCAAAGGACTGTTATCTAGGTAGAAGCCCCACATGGGGGCAGGTAGAAGACCCTATAACGGCCACCTTGAACAAAGGAAGGGCATATGCTGTCGAGTCCATGTGCTGCTTGCACCCATGTGGTCGAGCACATGTGGCACCTCCAGCTCCACTCTTGAGATGTGTGCTTTCATGTTTTCATGTCTAATGTTGGGTTGTGGGTAGGGGCTCTCTCCACCCTTGGAGAAGGCAGGGTTCTTTCTTGAACACATTACTCTCCACTCTTCCACTTTCTCTTCTTCTACCCCTTCAAAGTCTCCAAATAAAATCTGCTTTACTTCACTGCTTGTCTGCTACTGAAATTCTTTTTGGCAAGGCAAGACAAGAATCCAGTAACCATGGGTCCCAGATGGCAGAGGCGGATCAAGAGAAAGTGACCGTCTTTCTCCTCCCTACTTCACATAAGCCACTTCTGGGGTCGATGAACATCAATGTTTGCTTTTGTTGGGGGGATACAAAAACGGTTTAAAAAATTACCTGCCTTTAAGAACTTAAGTCCTAAGGGAAGTAAAGCATTTATGTAAGTAAGTGGGCTGGAGCGATAGCACAGACAGTAGGGCATTTTCCTTGCATTGCAGCCGACGAGGGTTCAATTCCTCTGCCCCTCTCTGAGAGCCCAGCAAGCTACCAAGAGTATCTTGCCCTCACGGCAAAGCCTGGCAAGCTGCCTGTGATGTATTCGATATGCCAAACACAGTAACAAGTCTCACAATGGAGACCTTACTGAGCTCACTTGAGCAAATTGATGGAACAACGGGAGGACAGTGCTATAGTGCTATGTAAATAAGTAGTGCAAAAAAGTAAATGGTATGTAAAGATGAAGAGTTGAAGATTCATATTTTGGAAGTTAAGAGAGTAGGAAGATAAGACTGTTTAGGTTTAAGCCTCATCCTGGCCCCTGCCCAAAATGTGTTAACATATTTAAAATTATGTTCCGTCTGGTTTCCAACTTCAGTATTGGTAACTTTTACCCATAGATGCAAATTCTTTTCCATCCATCCTTTTACTTTAGTTTCTGACCTAAAAACTTACATATCCTTAAATTAAGCCTTGATTCAAATGTTGGTTACTTTATATAACTTTCGTAATTTCGTAATTTCGTAAAGAAGTTACTTCTAAAATATGCTGGAGTCATTGCAGCACTGTTCACAATAGCCCAAATCTGGAAACAACCCAAGTGCCCTAGAGCAGATGACTGGTTAAAGAAACTTTGGTACATCTTCAGTGGAATACTATGCAGCTGTCAGGAGAGATGAAGTCATGAGCTCTGCTTATAAATGGATAGACACGGAGAGTATCATACTAAATGAAATGAGTCAGAAAGAGAGGGACAGACATAGAAGGACTGCACTCATTTGTGGAGTATCAAACAACATAACATGAGGCTGACAACTAAGGATAGTAGATACACGGGGCAGGTAGATTGCTCTATAGCTGGAAGTCTGCCTCATGAGCAAAGGGGAGAAGGCAGCTGGAATAGAGAAGGGATCACTAAGAAAATTATGGCTAGAGGAATCGGTCGGGATGGGAGATGTGTGCAGGAAGTAGGTAAAGGACCAAACATGATAAGCTCTCAGTGTCTGTATTGCAAACCATAATGCCCAAAAGTAGAGAGAGATTATGGGGAATCGTGTCTTCCATGGAGGCAGGGGGAGGGTGGGAAAGGAGAGATAACGGGGGAAGGGGGGTATACTGGTGGTGGGGAATGTGCACTGGAGGAGGTATGAGTGTTTGATCATTGTGTGATTATAACCCAAACATGAAAACGTGTAACTATCTCATGGCGATTCAATAAAATTAAAAAACAAACAAAAAATAAATTAAAATAAATTAAAAAATAAAATATCGTGGAGCATTAAAAATTCTATGCACATGGTTCTTTCTATTTAAAGCCTAATTTTGAAACTATTTGTGTACCTTTAGATGTCTTGGTCCTGCCTATGATTCTGATAACATAGTCTCTCTGTATTTAGTTCAAAATGAATAAATCATTTGAAAATCCCAAATATTTCATTTACCTATTTTCTTGCCTTTGTCTCTATTGTTCTTTCCTTCTGGAATGCCTTTCTTTCTCCTTAATTTCTCCCTACTGTTTCCTCTAACAAACTCTATAAGATTACCCAACATTGTCAGATGGGATCTGACAGGAAGCAGATTATAGAAGCCCCTGAAACCAAGTGGCAGATTTCCTCTTAGCATTGTCACAAGACGTGAAATAGAGAATAGAAGATTTTGTTCAGACATAAATCCAGAGGTCTCTCAAATTTGAAATAATGACAAAACAGGCTTGTCATTAGCGGGAATAACCGGATACCGTTCTCACAGGACTAATTCAGACATCTGTCCCATTAAGTAAACTGAAGAAAGATTCAAATGGTTCAAACACTGAGTACCAACTATCATTGTTCTCTGAAGAAAATTCTCAGTTCAAGTCAAAATTGAACTAGAGTACATCAAAAGAACAACTTCTTTCTTTCTTTCTTTCTTTCTTTCTTTCTTTCTTTCTTTCTTTCTTTCGGCTTTTTCAGTCACACCAGGCGATGAACAGGGTTACTCCTGGCTTTGCACTCAGGAATTACTCCAGCTGTGCTCAGGGGACCATATGAGATGCTGGGAATTGAACCCGGGTCAGCCATGTACAAGGCAAATCTTTATTGCTCCACCCGCTGTACTATCACTCCAGCCCCAAAAGAACAATTTCTTAATAATCACTCTCTTTACCAATGTTTCAGTTTGATTTTTGTTTTGTTCTGTTTTTAAGAAAATCTGTTTCCTGGCATTGTGATCTGTACGATTTTAATAAATCTAACTGATTGGATGTCGTCATTAAAGACCTCAAATTATTCCCTCAAAAACTAAGCTAGAAGTTACTGTTGGAAATCAGGAGCCCGATTATGCTCTATAGGTTAATTATCTCCTTTAGATCGTCATAACTATGGGCTTGAGAGATTTGGGCATGACACACACTCACTTACCTGTGTTGGTATTGAAAGAATAGAATGAAGTATCTGAATATGTATGTACTTCAAAACTCTTGATGTTGCAACTGGTCTGTCACCAATGCTTCCAACTCTCTGTCCCTTTGCTTTCCTTGATTCTGAAGTCGTAGACTCAGGGGTAAAAGCTGCTTCTCCTCCTGCAGTTAACGCCACTTTCAGTTCCTAGGGGAACAAGTATAAGGTCAAAGAGAAGCTACCTGATTTGTGTCCCCCCTTTAAGAGTAACTCTTCCCACCTTTTAGCCATTTCCCTTACCTATCTGACTGGCAAGTCCTCAAGTTGGCTATTTAAGATTTAAATAACCAACTGAATGAAATAGATTGCCTGGTGCTCCTCCCTGCTCCCTCCCCCACACCCACAGAAACAAAAGCAATATGGCCTGGAGGGTTTCCAAAGATAGAAATTTCTGCATTTCATGTACCCTATGGTAGGGAGCTGTTAAAAGAGCATGTGCCAGGCAGCTAGCTGAGGATACAGCCAAACTCTTTCCTCCAACTTCCTAAGGCATCTCATGTTTATTTATTTTTCCTATAAAATTCCAATTCTTGACATGAACGTTCTTCACTAGATCAAAAGTATTTTTTGTTAAATCGGGGAGTGTTGTCTAATTTTATTTGTAGCTTTGCTAACCTACAGCATTTCCCAGTTCCCTAAGTCTTTGCTGAATAAGTAAACTTTATTTGAACACATTGCTCATGCTATACTTTGCAAGGGGAATTAGTAACTTTACTTCTCCCATGTTACTTATTAAACAAGAAATGCAGGGGGCTCTAGATGCATCCCAGACGCTGCGCTTGCAAGCACTTGGTCCTTCAGAGCCAGATTTTCTTCCCAGTCATTGCAGGTGTCTATGAGAGACAATACTGATCTCAACCCAGGCCCACCATATTGTCCCCCCAGCCGCTTCCCAGATGCCCTGGCAGGTGCATGGGAAAGCAGCCCAAGTGTGTCAGTGAGATGACCTGTGAGTCCACCTCCTGCATCTTGAAAGATTACTTTGCCAACCCCCAGTTCTGCAAGCTGCCCTCCTAAAACCATCTTCTACATCCCTACTAGACCCTTTTAGATACCATCTTCTAAGCTGCCCTTTACACCCACCTCGCAAAATCACAGCCCTGCAAGAAAACCAAGGGGCCTCCTGCAAACTCAGCCTGCCCCATCCCATTTTAAATTGTCACAGCCACGTCCACTGCCGTGACTTTTCCACAGTGAGTCCTACTGCCCCCAGCCAACTTCCTCTGGTAGCTTTGTCCTTGGCTACCAGACGAGTATTGGCAGGCACTGGCTGGCTAGAATGAGCACCTTTGCCTGCAAATCAGAGGTCTCACCCCTCCATCACTGATTTCTTTTTTAATTCTGATTATCCTTGGTCTTTTATTTTGTTTTAAATTCACATGCTTTGTGACTATGCTTACATCTTTTAAACACCACCTGCAACAAAATTCCTCGTGAGCCAATGCTAGCCAGACTAAAACAGCACAGCCCCTGTGTGCCCTCAGGATTGCTGCCCCACCTCAACATGGGCGAGAGGGTGGCAGTGTTGGTGGTGCAGTTATTAATGGGTGTCCTTTTGGATTGTCTGGGAAGAAACACGGAAGGCATCTTTAGCCTGTGATGCTCCCTTACGTGCAGCTACACTCTCCTCTCTCTCTCCCGTATCCCCAATGACAGAGCCATTTACTCAAAGGACAAGGAGAGGGTGGCCCTGCAGGAGCTGAGTGAGGCCTCCACTAAAGCAGAGCACGTGTCTTGTGTCTTTTATGGATGGAACAGGATGGCAAGTCACACCCTTCCCTATCTGGGAGTTCAGGACTCATTCTCAGGGAGTAGGCAGTGGGGGCTGGAGAAAATATAGCATCACTGGTTTTTGACTCTAGTCAGAAGTCCCACCCAACATTGCCTTTCTTTCTGCCACTGTGTAACAACCCTTTGCCCCACCCACACGCACTCCCCCCATAACTGGGGTCTTAGATTCTGAGGGACCATAACTTCATGGGTGGGCATCAGCCAGAAGGGCTATACTTCTTTGCTTAGTTGAGGCACCTCTCAGGTTCAAAAGACTCAAAGGGTCAGCTAAAATTGACGCACTGTAGCACTGTCTTCCCGTTGTTCATCGATTTACTCAATCAGGCACCAGTGACGTCTCCATTGTGAGACTTGTTGTTACTGTTTTGGGCATATCGAATACACCACAGAGAGCTTGCTAGGATTTGCCATGCGGTCGGGATACTCTCTCGGTAGCTTGCTGGGCTCTCTGAGATGGGCGGAGGAATCGAACCCAGATCTGCCCAATAGAAACAAAAATGGTAAATGGAATATATCAAATTTGATTTTCTGCATAGCAAAAGAAACCCAAGCTAAAACAATCCTAGGGGTGGGGAATTTTGGAGAATTTTCTTTTTCCAGACTTACAATATACTGTTGTAAGTTCCCTTGGGACCCCAAGGGAGATTCCAGAGTTAAAACTCTACTAATTAGTAACTCTCCCTTTCATACCCATTCCCTAGTAGAGCTTAGCTGTGAAGCCCTTCCTTATTGGGACGTAAATTCTGAAACCATTTGTTGACTCTTCCCTGCTGGGATGGCCCTTCCTGCCTATTACCTCTGTTAGGAACTTTTCCCTTATCCATCTCCACCAGATTGCAGGAGCCATGAGCTGAGAATCAAAGGAAGCCAGGTGATAACCAAATGTCCCAGTTACCAGATGCCCACTAGCCACAATCCCTATGTACGGAAATGCTGATCTTTGAATCTATGTACTTTTAAATGGATTGGTTAAGAAAGTATAAAGGTAAAGGTAAAGGCCCTCCCGTTGATCGTCGATTTGCTCGAGCGGGCCCAGTAACGTCTCCATTGGAGACTTGGTTGTTACTGTGTCTGGCATATCGAATATTCTCGGTAGCTTGCCGGGCTCTCCGAGAGGGGCGAAGGAATCGAACTCGGGTAGGCCATGTTGGCTGCTTGTAAGGCGAACGCCCTACCTGCTGTGCTATTGCTCCAGCCCTAAGAAAGTATATGTTGTTACAAATCTATTGGCTATGAAATGCACGGGCTTTGCTGTAACGGCCTGTGAAGGCCTATATAAGATCCCCTTTGAAGAAGTTCGGGGTCTTGCCTCACCTAACTGACCTGCGTGTCTGTGTAGGCGGCGTGGCCCTGGCTAGCCAGTCTTACAATAAACCTTGCTTGCTGTTTGCAGTCTCTGGAGTCTCTTTGTCGTTAAAGGGAGATCACGATCCGTGTCCGAACACTGTAAAGCTAATAAGATAGATTCTCAGACCAATGGAAAGCTTAATGTTAGATCCTCAAGTAAATGTTCATCTAATCTTTGACAACGAAGCTGAGTATAAAGTGAAGCAGCAAAAGCAAATGATGTTAAGAAAACTGATCAGTCACATAAATAAGTTAACCTAGACCATCACACACCATGCACAAATTAACTAGGAATGAATTAAAGATCTTGACATACGATCTAAATCCATAAATTATATTGAGGAAGACATAGGCAGAACCCTTCAGGACATTGAATCTTGAGACATTTTCAATGATTTAATGCCGAAGGCCACAGAAACAAAATCAAAGATAAGCAAATGAGACGGCAGCAAGTTAAAAAGCTTCAGCATTGCAATAGAAACAATGACCATACTAAAAAGACAAATATCCCTTATCTGACAAAGGTTCATTATCCAAGTTAAGTAAAGCAGCTGCAAAGTTTAACAAGGGGGAAAAAAAAACATCAAAAAATCAGGAAAAGATATCAACAAAAACTTCTTCAAAGAAGGTATACAAATGGCTAATAAGAATATGGAAAGTGCTCTGCAACACTTATCATCAGGAAAACAAACGCAAATCAAAACAACAATGAGAGTTGACCTCACACCTCACCCGAAGAGTTTACAGAAGTGAGCTTGACAGGGCAGGGATATGGCAGGGGAAAGGGTGGTTCAGGGAGTGACTATAAGACAATGGTGGGGGGGGGTGCAGCTACTCTGGTGGACAGTGTGAGGTTAGAACTTTATATACATGAAACCCTAACATTAACAACATTGTAAATCATGGTGACTAAATTCTTTTTTTAATATAAATAATAATAATAAGGCCCTCCCGTTGATCGTCGATTTGCTCAAGCGGGCCCAGTAACGTCTCCATTGGAGACTTTGTTGTTACTGTGTCTGGCATATCGAATACTCTCGGTAGCTTGCCGGGCTCTCCGAGAGTCTTACTTTACTCTTTTAATTTTAAAGAAAAAGATTAGTTCTCAGTTTATGTCGCCTTTGGCATTTGCCATTTCCTCATTGAGATTTTGTTTTATAGCCCACATATAACAGAGAGAGAGAATTCGGTATCTCCTAACTCACTTCACAGCTTTGTATTCTTCAGTTCCACCCACACAGCAGTAACTTGCTTCATCTATCCACACAGTATTCCATTGTGCATGTGTATTGTAGTTTCTTTATCCATTCACCTGGTCTGAGACACTTGGGTTGTTTCCTGATTTTGACTACTGTGATCAGAGCTTCAATAAACATAGGTGTGCAAACTCCTTTCAAAATAAAGTTTCTATACCCTTGGGGTAGATGCCTCGAAGTGTAATTGCTGGGTCCTATGGAAGTTTATATTGAAGCTCAATTCCTAGTTTTTGGGAAAATGTTCATATTGCTTTTCAAAATAGTCGAACCAGTCAACATTCCCATTAGTAGTGGATGAAGGTTCGTCTTTCCTCACATCCCCGCCAACACGGGCTGCTTTTGCTCTTTGTGAAGTGAGATGATAGGAGGTTGTTTTCATTCACATTTGGTCTTCAGTAGAAAGACTACAATGGAAGGGAAAGTGGGATGGGGAGGGGTATAGGATGTGTGTGTGCAAGATGACACTGTGACTTAAACCTGAAAGCATTGTAAATTTTCCTACAGTGATTCAATAAATAAATATAAGAAGAGAAAAAATGTCTCTAAAAATTATCTGCCTAAGGAAGGTGGTTACAATGTATAAATAAAAGTGAGCAGAGAAATTAGTCTACATTCAAACACTTCCCAAGACTGTCTAAGTCATTTTCAAGTTGGATTGGTTTTCTGTCAAATGAAACTAATGTGTGTTCATAAAAAGAGTGACCTGCTTATCTGATGCTTTTGTTAAATTCAACCACTTTAATAAAAGAAATAGTGTGCATAGAATTCTGTGGTGCTATTTAATTCAGCTAAAGTTCAACATACTATTAATTTATTCAACAATTGTTGAAAATTGGGGCTGGGGCTATAGTACAGCTGGCAGGGTGTTTGCCTTGCATGTAGCCAACCCAGGTTCTATCTCTGGCATCCCATAAGGTCCCCTGAGGACCATCAGAAGTAATTCCTGAGTGCAGAGCCAGGAATAACCCTTGAGCACTGCTGGTGCGACCCAAAAAGAGAAAAAAAAGTAATTGTTGAAAATTAACCATAATCCGGGCTTTTCTGCCCAGAAATCCCAAATTCAAATGAGTAGTTACCACCTTTGTCTCTTATGTTGTTATTTTTGGTGGGGCTCAATAGAAGATTGGCAAACAGAACATAATTAGGTGGGCCACAATTCAAAAAGTAATGTTATCATTCATTCTATTACTGTCTACTGAGAATGTACTATGGGCCATGCATTGTGCTGACTAATAAAAATACTGCAGTGAATAAAATAAATCCCAGTCCAGCTTTAATGGAGACTACAGTTTAGAGCAGAGAAAAAAAACTGAAATTTAGTAAAAATAAACAAATAAATAATAAAAGTGATCCATAAAAAATGTAATCAAGAGAAAACATTGAAGGGCTGGAGCGACAGTATAGCAGGTAGGGCTTTTGCTTTGCAAACAGCTGGCCTGGTTTGATCACAGCATCCCAAATCCCCCCAAGTCCCATCAGTAGTGTTCCTTGAGAACAGAGCCAGGAATAAGCTCTTAGGAAAGATGGGTGTGCCTCCCAGGCAAAAAAAAAAAAAAAAGCGAGGGAGGGAGAAAACCTTGATGTCTGTGAGATAACAAAATTAGTTTTAATGAACTTTTTCTGCATAAGTAATATGTAAATCAAAACCTTAGAATGAAGTGGAACATGTAGGACAACTATAGACAGGGAAATGATTACTTCCATGGTGTATAAATACAGTTGGTTATTTTGAGTGACTGCAAGAGAAGCAGAGGAAGAGTCTTGAGACTTGTCATAAATAGGATAGAGATAGGAAGCAGTGGCTAAGGACAATTCATTCATACCTGGCATCACTTGATCACTTGATCTCTTGACTTTCCGTTAATCGCTCGATTTGCTTGAGCGGGAGCCAGTAACGTCTCCATTTGTCCCTGTCGAGTGCTAGTGTAGCACAATGGCGTCTGTTCGCTCTAGGAACATGAAGCGCCTCAAACCGATTGTTCATGATCTTGATGAAGAAGTCTGACCATCTGGAAGGTGGGCGGCCACGCGGTCTTTTGACATCCCGTGGAATCCAGTCGGTAACAGCTCTAGTCCAGCGGTCATCTTTCAATCTCATTACGTGACCAGCCCATCTGATTATCGACACCTTGGCAAATAGATAGCGGCCCTGATTCTTGATTGTCGACGGAGGTCGGAACTTTGGATTCTGTCTCTCATTTGAGTGAAACGTGATACTCCAAGCATAGCTCTTTCAATTCCTCTTTGGGAGGCTCGAATAGCGTTCTCATCCTGTTTGCATAGGGCCCAGGTCTCTGAGGCATATGTTAATGCAGGAAGAACAGTGGAATCAAAGAGATGTGCCCGGAGCCGGAGGTTCTTCGTCCTCTTAGCTATTTCTTCAACGTTCTTGAAGGCGTTCCAAGCCGCTCTCTTCCTCCTGCGCAGCTCGGGTGCCAGGTCATTTGTCATGTTGACCTCTCGACCTAGGTACACATAGCTGTTGCATTCGGAGATGGTCGTTCCATTGAGAGCGAATGGGGCGTCAGGAACGAGGCTGTTTCTCATAAACATTGTCTTCGTAAGATTCAGCTGTAGTCCTACCTTTCCACACTCACGGTCAAAGTCGGCCAGCATTTGTGCCACTTGGCTAATACCTGGCATATCAGAAAGAAAACTAGGGTCCAGAAAGATAGTACAGGTGCAAAAGTTCTGGCCTTACACACCATTAACCCCAGTTTTAATCCCAGTACAACCAATGGCCCCCTGAGCACCACCAAGAGGGATCCCAGGAGTAAGTCCTGAGCACAATTGTGTTTGCAACCCACCCTAACCCTGAGGAAAAGGGGGGAAAGGAATAAAGATAAAGAGAGAAATCTAGTCACTAAAGTTCCAAGGTACAGTGGAAGACCTAGTCCATTTACCTTAAGCTGACTTTAGAAGACAGAACTCTATAGTAGACCAGGTGGGGCATGTGCTCGGCACACATCTGACTGGAGTCCCCCGTATGGTTCCCCAGAACCCTATATGGTCCTCTGAGCACTACCAGGAGTGATCTCTAAGTGAAGATCCAGGAGAAGCCCTGAGCTCCACTGTGTGTGGCCCAAAAAACAAAAAAGAAAGAAAGAGGTGGGGTGAAGATGAAGACTTTGATGTCCCATCCAAAACCCAATCTTCCTTCACCCCCTAGGTCCACAGTGCCAAATCTGGCCTAGAATATTTTACCCCCTGTTCAGATTTAGGTCCTCTGTGGGAAATAAAGAAATAAACTTCCCTGATTACTGGGCAAAGCTAATCTTGCTGTTCCAGTCACCCTGTTTCATTGGTTTTCCTTGGAAGCTCACTACCAGAGCTTTGTGGTCTAGTTTCCTCGACTGGGGTTCTGACAACAAGGATCTTGGTAAAATCTTACTAAACTAAAGAAAAACAAAGTTTCAGGTGCTGAAATTTTAAAACTCTAAGCAGCACAGATATCACAAGCCCACAGAATGGCCTATCAGCTGCCTGTATCTTTCAATAAAGGCTATTTTAAAACATCTGAAACAAATGGGTGACATTGGATGTGTTTATAGGAGGAGAAGGAGAAATTTAATGTATTTAAATATACAACTTTTAGCTTAACTAAGCAACAGAGCACATTTTCTCATGCTATATTTAGGCAACGGGTTTCCATGTTTAAAGAATTATGAATTATTGAAATGCACTTTGCAAAAAAAGTTGGCAACAATCCCTGAGCCACAGTCTGCATCAGATTTTTCAACTTCTAAAATTTCTTCAGTGTAACCCTCTATGAAATAAGTGTTTAAGAGAAATAAGAATAATAAATGGAAAACAAATTTTGAAATGAAATAGCCAAATCAAACAAAGTAACAAAATACTGGAATATCTGACTAGGAGTTAGAAGATCTATATTCTGATTCAGCTTTATTATCTCAATACTATGTTTGCTCTCTCGCTCTCATTTACAAAGTAGAAGAAAACACTCATTTCCAAGTATTTGTCAGAATAATATTAATAAATTAAAGTGTGTATGTACATAGTGTTTGTATGTACATACTTACACACAGAAACAGTAAGGCATCAAGAGATGTAAGGATGACAATGGGGATGCGGAGGCAGGAAGACATACCACCTTTAATGTTTTCATTTTCAGAGATGAGCAACCCTGATCACATTGGCTCTTGAGGTTGTGCTCAGGTTTGCCCTGTGGGCATGACAAGGGTAAAAAGCCTTCCCATAATTCCAAAGGAGATTGCTTTCCTATAGCATCCGTTTCTAGACTTCTTTTTTAACCTGTGTGAATACATTTTCAGTTTTAGTTTCAGATTGTGACTTAAAGGTTTCCCATTGTGTCTAAGTATTCTACATTCACCTCCAATTTCTTGGTCTCTGTGCCCAAGAAATTGGTGACCAAGACACCAAGAAATTGGTTCCTTTAATGTCTGGGAAAACATTGGGAAGCACATATTCCTTTCTGACTTCATTTTCTCTGGGTTTTTACCTTAGGGGGAATTGGTCACTTGTCTCTGGTTCTCTTTATTTCCCAAACTGAAAGTTAGATCTACTGTCCTTCACTACTCAGTCATAAGGTGCAAGGAGGTGGGGCCTTATAGGGCCTGGGGTGGGGTGGAGGATGGGAAATGACACCTGAACTGCCTAAAAAAGTCCTTCCCTAGGGGAGACACTGCTTTACCCCATGTCATTCTTTTCCTTACAGATGTCCTCTCACTTACCACTCTATATTCAAGAGAGTTTAATTTTACTGAAGAAATGTTACTCAAAATTTATTTCATTAAGGTAAGCATATGTGGATTTATCTTCCATCTCTTCTGTACCTAAAAATTATATATATATATCTTGATATCTCATTCTAATTTGCTGTCAAAGATGAAAAGAACCATCCCAGACTTGCATCTTTATAGGTAAGGAAATAATACCAAGAGAACTATGGAATTTTGATATCTACTTGAGGGCACGCAAGGTAATGCTCAGGGTCCATTTTTGACTTTATGCTCAAGAACCACACCTGGTGGTGCTTAGAGGCCCATGTGTAGTTCCAGGATTCAAACTAATGTCATGGCTACATCTGCATGCAAGGCAAGGGCTTCAACCTCTGTACTCTCTCTGGCCCCAGATTTCCACTTTTATTCTATATTTTTGAGGACTTTTTCCCCAAATGAGCATGCAAACTGTACTATTGAGTTATCTGTGTGAAACTGGGGTTTAAAAACAAGAAATTGTAACTTGTTCAAAGTCGGGCTCATTCTCGTACGCATCACATAGACCATTGCGTTTTAATGTCTCACTATCATGTCATGAATATTTTAAAAATCTGATAAATTTAAAATAGATTATCTAGCACCCATCTAAAATTTTGAAAAATGGAGAAAGTGCTCTTATTTTCTTCAAAAAGTCCCCCCTTCCTCCCCTGACTTCTCTTCATTTTTATGTGCAGTGGTTTCATCAATGCATAACATGTTAACAGAACCCATAAAGATACAATCAATAAAATCCAGTGTGGAGAACTTTGTAAGGCAAAGATCCTGCTTTCTTCTTGAATAATGACAAATTGCAAGGGTCAAGAGATGAATGGAAGACAATCTTGAGATGGAAGGAGATTTTGAGAGATATGTCAACCGATTGCTAAACTGTGGATGTTATTTATAATCTGATACAAGTATACAAACTAAAGGAATTGCTTGATAATGAAAAAAAAATTAAGGGTTAGCCAAGGAGATTACTGAAGGGACTCTGGCATCTGCTTTGCATACAGGAGTCAGGTGAATACTCAGCATGCATAGTCCCAGAGAGTGACGCCCACACAAACCAGCACTATTCTGGGATTAGCTGCCCGGAACCAGTATGTGTTGCCTAAAACCAAACCAAAACAAAACAATGCAGTGTCTGGAGATATAGTACAGCTGGCAGGTTCTTATCTTGTGCATATCTGAACAGGTTACATTTCTGAAAAACCACAGGGTCCCACAAGCACCACCAAGGGTGATTCCTGAGCACAGAGCCAGAAATAGATCCTGAGTACCACAGAGTGTGCTCCTCTCTCCCCCCCGCCAAAAAAAAGGACAGGAAAAATATATATAACTATATATTTATATCCCACATATACAAAAGTTCAATAGCAAAAGATAAGACTCAGTGGTAAAGTATATCCCTCGCTTGTGGGGGTTCAATCCCTGGTACCCCTACACCCATAAAAAGATAAGACAACAAAAAATTTTGAACACTACTTTATAGTTGATGACATTAGAAGCACAGCGGCAGGCCATTTGCCTTGCACGCAGCCAACCCAGCTGAGCTGGGTTCGATTCCTCCGCCCCTCTTGGAGAGCCCGGCAAGCTACCATACCTCGCCCACACAGCAGAGCCTGGCAAGCTACCCGTGACGTATTCGATATGCCAAACACAGTAACAACAAGTTTCAAAATGGAGACATTACTGAGCCCGCTCAAGCAAATCAATGAACAACAGGAGGACAGTGACATTTAGAAAATACTAATATCTGGGTTTTTGTTTATTATGGGGTCCCACTCAGTCATGCCCACTACTGACTCTTGACTCTGCACTGAGGAATCACTCCTGGCTCAGGGGCCATATGAGATGACAGGGATCGAACCCAGGTTGGCTTCATGCAAGGTAAGCACTCTACCTGCTATTGCTTCAGCCCCCAAAATATTTATATCTTAAGAGTGAAAGTTTGTAATTATGTTTTTAAAAAGCATATTGATCCTTTAAAGACTACATTTATATGTTTAGGGCTAAAATGACATGGTATTTAAAATCTGTTGCAACAATACAGTGGTTGAATGGGAAAGATAGAAGTATCAAGCTTAGAAAACAATATTGGCAATGATTTGACAACAGTTGAAGTTGAATAAAGATGAAAAGCGTTTCTTATAGTATTCCCCATATTTTGTACTCATTTGAAAGTTTCCATATTAAGATATTCTTGAAAGCAAGCTGAATAATTTACTAACCAGATAATTGAATAAACATTCGGCTATTCAAATGGCTGTGTGATGTAATGTAGACCTGGACTGAGAGAGGTATTTGATTTATTCTTTCACTTATTTAGCAAGAGTATAAAAACAAGAAGGACCAGATGTATAATATTAATGGGAGCTTGCAATATCTGCATACCACTGAAGTTATTTGCTTTGTGCTGTACCACAAAATGAGTGGAGAAAATGCATACCATTGTCCTTTGATTTGAGTATGGAAGTTTCTTTCTTCTCTGTAAGAGGGACTGAAAAATGCAAAGATCCACCCCGGCTTTGATGTATGATGGTTTTGCTCTTATTATTCAGGTCTCTTGAGTAAGTATAAAGGATCCTACATAAAGCTTAGATAAACACAGCTAGAATTTATCATTAGAATGTTACCAAGGCAATTGAATTAGAGCAGAGACAGATATCTGAAGAGGATTTCAACAATGTCTCCAACATTTCATGTCTTTTTAAACGTCTGTTGGAATTAAATTGTTCATTCTTTTTGCTCTCCAGTCAGGTATGTAGAGATTTGTTACCCTTTTTACATTTTTCCTTTTATCTGAATATCATATATGCACATAGGTAGCTTTCCTGAATTTTCTTTTCTATGTAGCTTATGAAATAGAATACTAAGCATAATAACTATAATTTTGTATTCATAAAACCACAGACAGATTTTTACATGTATTGTGATGCACAATGCCATGGAAAGAATTTTTTCCCCCAATTATCTCACATCACTCCACAGTATTAGCTACACTGCTCAGAAGAAAACCAAAGATATAGTCAGAGGAGTAAATGCCACGTCCTAAGGTGCACACATTGTTGAACAGGGACAGTATCAGCCGAGTCCCAAGTCTTTCGATACTAAAATGTGTTCTTCCTATGCCACAATTCTTTCATTTTGAACAGAGAACTATTGACCTGGGTTGTAAATCAATTTTTGGTAAATGCATATACACACTAGCATTTCACATAAATTGAATAA
The DNA here is from genome assembly GCF_029834395.1 of Sorex fumeus. Taxonomy (NCBI): domain Eukaryota; kingdom Metazoa; phylum Chordata; class Mammalia; order Eulipotyphla; family Soricidae; genus Sorex; species Sorex fumeus. The sequence goes on along the minus strand of NW_026606090.1, from coordinate 27,392,979 downwards.
ATACTATGACTCACAAATATATGTGTGACCACATTTTAAAATATATATAGATCATGTTTGTGTTAATAAAATTCAAAACATCTTTTGGCAACTATGTATTTTTTCAATCAATAGAATTATGAAATCATAAAATATATAAAACTTTAGAAATTCTTCCCAATCTCAGGGGAGAACCATGCTTTATTTCTTTTATTGATTATATAATATATGATTATAAAATGGAACATTTAGGTAGATGTGCTGCAATTCATTCCCACATCAGTCAGCTTTTTGTATATTTTCTTGGCAGCTACAAACAATGGTTCAAAATATACCCTCTCACATAGGACCTTTCAGTTGGTCACTTTTGTTCCTATGAAGCAGAATCACAGAAGTAGAATGTCTGATCTGAAAGGGAAGTATAATTTAAGTTTTAATAGATGTTGTAAAACTTTATAGGCTATAAAGCTTTGTGAACCCACAATGTATGAAAGAACTGTAACCCTGTATCTCTTTCAGCAGTGGACTTTACAGCTTTTCAAATTTAAAAGAAAAATTTCTTTTTTATTTGGGGCCATACTCCACACCCTGCTGTGTTCAGGAGTGACTCTTGCCAGAACTCAAAATACCATGTATAGTGTCAGGAATTGAACCCGAGTGGCCCGCATGAAAGGCAAGAGCCTTACTTGCTTTACTGTCTCTGTGACCCTTTTATGTCTCCTTTAAATGTTCATGAATAGGTGCAAGATGACATTTTGTCTTTATTTTCTTATGAATTTATATTATTAAATGTGAATTTGAGTAATTTTTCATGCTTGTGACCACTGGGGTTTTATTTCCCTACTCAAATAACTCTGTGCATTTTCTACTGCATTGTCTCTTTGTCTTTCTGTTAGAAATCTACATACTCTAGAAATGAGCCCACCTTTTATATTGCCCGCTCCCACCTCTCTCAAATCACATTGTCATGGTCACTGTCCGCTCATTTTTCATGGATTTGCTCAAATGGGCACCAGTAAGGTGAGACTTGTTGTTAACTGTTTTTAGCATATTGAATACATCACACCCACCAACTGGCCCCCTGGCGCCATGTAATCCCATCAGCGGCCAAGACTCAGAGACTATAAAATCCAGCTCCTGGAGGAGAACAGTGCAGTCTCCTGCCCCCGCGCCTGGCTATTCCTCGCCGGGACCCCTTGGAGGGGAGCGGGTTGAGCTTTCCTCCCAGCCCTAACCAGGGCCCCGACAGCCGAAGACCTCCAGGACCAGCCACCACCATGCTGAGACCACTCTCCACACACCTGAAGGTACCGGCAGAGGGACAAAGTCACGTGGGTTCCGGGGTCGAGATCTCCAAGCCTACTCGGATTGGAGTCGAGCATCCTCCACCCAGATCCTCCAAATTCCAGTAGTTGGGGGTCACACCCACCAACTGGCCCCCTAGCGCCGTGTAATCCCATCAGCGGCCAAGACTCAGAGACTATAAAATCCAGCTCCTGGAGGAGAACAGTGCAGTCTCCTGCCCCCGCACCTGGCTATTCCTCGCCGGGGCCCCTTGGAGGGGAGCGGGTTGAGCTTTCCTCCCAGCCCTAACCAGGGCCCCGACAGCCGAAGACCTCCAGGACCAGCCACCACCATGCTGAGACCACTCTCCACACACCTGAAGGTACCGGCAGAGGGACAAAGCCACGTGGGTTCCGGGGTCGAGATCTCCAAGCCTACTCGGATTGGAGTCGAGCATCCTCCACCCAGATCCTCCAAATTCCAGTAGGCGGGGGTCACACCCACCACCTGGCCCCCTGGCGCCATATAATCCCATCAGCGGCCAAGACTCAGAGACTATAAAATCCAGCTCTCGGAACTGCGTGGCCGCAAATGCGGCCGCGTGACATCTTATTATGACATCTCATTCCTACTTTGACAAACTGGCAGGCTACCGAATGTAGCTTGCCCACATGGCAGAGTCTGGCAAACTCCCCGTGGCGTACCCAATATGCCAAATACCAGTAACAATGATGGGTCTCATTCTCGTAAAGAGCCTTGAATATAATCTCAGGGCTAGGATGAAGGAGACGTTACTGGGGCCTGCTCGAGGCAATCGACGATTAACAGGATGATTTGTGATTTGTGATTTGTGAATACATCACGGGTAGCTTGTCAGGCTTTGCCATGTGGGCGAGATACTCTCGGTAGCTTGCTGGGCTCTCCGAGAGGGGCAGAGGAATTGAACCTGGGTCAGCTGCATGCAAGGCAAATGCCCTACCCGCTGTACTATCTCTCCAGCCCAACCACTCCATATCATACTAATATTTTTTAATTTTTCACAGTAATTTAAGGTAAAGGTAAAGTAATTTATACTACTTGAATTTTTTATTGGCCATTTATTTCTTCATTGTTGGGGCCAGAGAAATAGTAGGGTGGGTAAAGCATTTGTCTTGCATACAGCCTACCTGGCTTCAAATCCAGCACCACTATGATCCCCCTCTATTTATGATCCTTGAGCACAGAGTCAGGAGTAAGACTATCTATTTATCTATCTACATATATACATATATATACATATACACATATATATACATATGTGTGTATGTGTGTGTATGTATAGTCATTTCAATAGAATATATCTCCTGAAAAACAGTTTTATTTCTGCATCTTCATTGGCTATTAAAGTGCATAGCAAAATGCTCCATTGATTTAATATTTAGTAAATAAAATAAAACATAAATTGTGAAAAAAATTATTCAAGATTTATATAATACAAAATGTGGCTCAAGATATTGATCATGTCATGTCATACTTAATGTTAGCATATAGCCTAAATTTTCTGGAATCATTTTGATTATTCTATTGTCTTATACATAATTTTATCAAACTGTATACTAGGTTTAATTCATACATAAGAATTTTGTGTGAGCAGAGATGAGAAAAAAATAAAAAGTTATTTTTGTTAATATATTAGCCATCTATATTAGGATATTAGTTATAAATATTAGTTAATATTTTACCTAATTAGTTATAAATATAAATATTAGGGGTACGATTTTACGGTTATTCAAAGTATTTGCTATCACATCAGAACCTCACCAAAGTACCAACATCTTTCCATCTCAGTTTATTGGGCTCTCTCTCTGCTTTGATCCTTTCAGTCTCTCTGTCTCTGTCTCTGTCTCTGTCTCTGTCTCTGTCTCTCTCTCTCTCTCTCTCTGGATACTATAGCTCTGCTGTTTGAGTTCATGGGTGAAATATTCCTGAGGGACAGTTAAAAAATGGTGACCACACCAATAGTGACAGCTGGGGTTTGCCACAAAAGAAGGATACAAGGCAGTTAAAATATATTGGTCATGACATAGGTAGGAAATTAGAAGCAGTCATGCATGTAAAGAATGTAATGTGTGAATGTCATGAGAGGAAAAGTGAAATGAATTGTGAATAGAATGCTGTGATCAAGTTTTCTAACAGGTAGAAAATGACATAAGCGAGCTGGAGAGATAGTACAACGGGTAGGGTATTTGCGTTGCACACAGTGGACCCGGGTTCGATTCCCGGCATCCCATATGGTCCCCTGAGCACTGCCAGGAGTAATTCCTGAGTGCAAAGCCAGGAGTAACCCCTGTGCATCGCCAGGTGTGACCCAAAAAGCCAAAAAAAAGTGACATAAGCTAAGATACTTTTTCTTTATAGGAAATGTGAAGTCATCAAAAGATTTTCAACAGAGAATGGCATAATCAAATTAGTAATATGGAAAGAACATTTTGATGTTAATGCCAAGAATTAATTAGAAAAGGAAGAGAAGTCTGTATTATAATGAACCTTCTCCCATTTCTGAAATAACTGTGCCGAACTTGCCCAAGTGCTCATTGTAAAACTATATTTAATAGAACTAGCAGTGTCAGCACATATTTCCTAGATCAGAAGACAGAAGAGTCCCTCTAAATTGTATCCATTAACTTTTGCTGCCCCAAATTTTTATGCTAAAGAATAAAAATAGGAGCCCTATTAATTTGAGTTATATTCAGTTTTTGCCAAACTTTATCAGGGTTCTCTTCAAATCCAGTATTTCCAATATTTGATACTTCTGAGAAATTTTATGTTCCAAGGTCAATATTTTACTTATACCTAGAAATGAGTTTAAGACTAATTGGTTAGGGGTTGGATAGTACAGCAGGTACGGTTCTCTTTCCGGCATGCTACGAGAGACCCTTGGGCACAAAATATAGCCAGGTGTGCACTCCCCTCACTAAATAAATAAATAAACAAATAAATAATTTGGTTAGATAGACTTTGGGGGAAAAATCACATTTTCTTAGTTTTACATCTTCCCTAGTTAGGATAAATGTATGTTCATGGGAAAATTATTATACCTATATTTGTCCAAGATATGGGAATCTTCTTTTTATTTTCTTTTGTGAGCCTAATAAATCTCAAAGAATACTCTTTGGCATAGATTTTCCAGTTTAGACTAGCTATTGATCAACTAAAGTGGTTAATTGGCACATTTCCCTTCAGACAAATAGTTCTGTCTTGAGGAATCATTTGATTTTCATTGCATGATTAAAGAATGTCTCCCCCAACAAGGTGAACTATACATTACTGAGAGGATACTGTACAGTTAAGAGGATTTTGGAGTCTAATATTTCCAAATCAGAATTTCTACTATACTATTTACTGAGTAATAGTAATTCAAATAATAAATCAAAACTAGTTAATATCAGTTATTTATCTGCACACAAAGGACTGAATGACTCTGCTCCTATAGAGTTAGCAGTCTAGTAAGAGATTAGCAAGGAAACAAATCTTGTTTAACAGAAGAATGAGCTGGCAACAACGGTAGAACATATAGGAAGGTAGTCGAGGGAGGGAACTTAATGAAAAGCACCACAGACTGAAGGAATACAAGGAACAAGAGCATAGAAGCATACCTGAGAACGCTAAGTTTAGTGAGCCCTGAGCAGTGCAGTTTGGTTTATTCGTAGACAACTCCCTACAAGCAATCTGTTTTCACCTTTGTAATCCCTAATAACTAAAACATTTGAGCCTGATACACAGTTGAACAACAATAAATATTTTAACAGTTTATGGTTGGGTTTGTATTTCAACCTAGAAAATTTAATTTTCCTTCTGCATTTCCTTTGCATTTCCTTCAGGTTTAACTAAGAATTATATTCATTTGAGGCCAGCAAGATAGCTCCAAGGATGAGACTAGTACCTCCTATGCACTAGGTTCCAGGTTTGATCTTGAGCGTAGCACAGCCACCCCCCAGCGCCGCCAAGTGGTGAAGCACTGCCTTGCTGCACCCCGAACTACCACAGAAGGATGAGTAGTATCTCCAGTTCTGACTCCTGGGTCCCCTGAGTACCCCCTTTGCCAATATAGCTAGATTCATAACCACCTGTTAAGAATACAGATTAAAGTTCTCATTTCAGAACTGAATTCAAATATATATTTGATTTGAAAGCCTGGCAGTGTATATATTTAGCTAGTACTTGTGTTATGCTAGTGATTGAGTGTGTAAGGAAATCAGATGAGTCAAAAGAATCTGAGATTAAACTAAGACAGCAAGATTAACAGAGAAAATGAGGAAACAAGTATGTTGTATGAAAACTAATCTATTTGTCTTCATGGGAGAATAATGAGAGAGAACATCTCAATTTCTTATTTGAGTCCTTGGTTTAAGTTGCTGTTATGAAATGCAATAAAGAATGACAAGAAAGCATTGCTGGGAGGAAAATATAATTATTTTTTGACAAGTTATATTAGAGGGGTGTGTTGTGAATACAAGGTCAAGTTCCAAAGAGTAAGAGAGAATTAGAACTGGGTCTAAAATCTGATTTTGAGTTATACAATATGATCTATGAGCATTTAAAATAATATTATATCTTATTTCCTTTGCTTTTACATCAATCTATTTTTATGACAATACAGTTAGATAATGTAGCTTTAATGATTCCCTGGAAAATATTTACCAGCTGTTTCTAGCACATGAAGAAAGAGCTTTATATATGTAAATTCCAGCATTTACAAATTTTTTTCTGCCATAAATACCTTCATTAGGACATATTTTGGACTGGAGTGATAGCACAGCGGTAGGGCGTTTGCCTTACAAGTGGCCAACATGGCCGACCCGAGTTCGATTCCTCCGCCCCTCTCGGAGAGCCCGGCAATCTACCGAGAGTATTTGATATGCCAAACACAGTAACAACAAAGTCTCCAATGGAGATGTTACTGGGCCCGCTCGAGCAAATCGACGATCAACGGGAGGGCCTTTACCTTTTTTTACCTTTACCTTAGGACATATTTTAACTCACCAACTTATCACTGAGTGTCAGATTGGAAGATGATGTGCAGAGCTTGTTCTCAGCAACAATGAAGTTGACTCCAGCCCATTGTGGTATAGTCTTTTTGAATCCTAAAAATTCACATAAGATATCTTTTGGGTCACTATTCCTAATGAATTCTTAATCTGCATGGGGGTTAGTTTGGGGGGAATCATTATAGAAAAGAACACAATAATCAAAGAAAAATCAAAACCAGCATATTCAAATAAAATAATTTCTTCCCAAACATCCCAGATATGCTTCACAATCCTTCGTGTGCTGCTATACTCCGCCCTATGCCAGCTGTCATTTCTCAAGAGCTGGGTGAAATCATTCTTCGATGTCCAGATATAGCATAATTCAGTCACATGTGGCTCCTCTAATTCTCTGGTCTCTCCAACTTGCATCAAAAGAATTTAAGTGGCGGTTCTAGGTTCAATGATTTCTGGTCTAAATTCCCAGATTATTGAATTCTAATAGCTAACTCTAGGCTAGACCCATTTGCTACATTCACATTTCAATCTTAATTCTGTTGAGACAATTTTATCTCATTCATCTCCCTTCTATTATTCAGTCTCATAAAGCCTTTGTGAACTCTTCCTGAAGAGTGGGAAAGGAGATTGAGAAGAGACAAGAGTTTGGTAACTATCTCTGCTTGTAATTACCTTACTCTTTTTAAGAAGACTGCAAATTTCTCTGGCCACTCGAAATACTAATATCTATGAAGAAACTCACAGCACACTACTCTTGATCTTTAGAGCACAGGTGACAGATTACAATTAGATCCTTTCAATTGCTTTGTTTTTACTTGAATATTCTCATGGTGATAGATTAATTTTCTTTTAGCATTTTAAAGATGGCATTCTTTTTTTTTTATCTCGATGACCTACATCATTTCTTTCAAGATATAAACTGACAAGTTATCTATTGATTCATTTTCAGTATATTTTTTTCTCTTTGGCTTCAAGATTTTATTTTTGCCTTTGCTTCAGCCATATTTGGATGAACTGCTCAGCCATTTTCTATTTTATCCTGCTTATGGTTCAAAATTGTTTTGAAAATTTTACCTGATGGTTTTGCCTGACTGATGTCGCCGTTGTCCCAAAATTCCAAATGGGATCGGACCACCGTCACCTTTGTGCAAAATTCTACTTCATGGATCAGGGAGAAAGGGCTGCATAGTTTGAGAAGAGAACTCCCAGAATGACCACCAACTGTGAGCTCTTTGGCAGGTTGGACTGCAGCTGAATCTCATGAAGACAATGTGTATGAGAAATGGACTCATTCCTGATGTTCCATTCACTCTCAATGGAATGAACATCTTCGAATGCAGCAGTTATGTGTACCTAGGTTGAGAAGTCAACATGACGAATGACCTGGCACTTGAGTTGCACAGGAGGAAGAGAGTGGCTTGGAATGCCTTCAAGAATGTCAAAGAAATAGCTAAGAGGACAAAGAACCTCCAGATCCAGGTACATCTCTTCGACTCCACCATTCTTCCTGCAATAACATACGCCTCAGAAACCTGGGCCCTATGAAAACAGGATGAGAACACTCTTTGGATCTCCCAAAGAGGAATCGAAAGATGCTTGGAGTATCACGCTTCACTCAAGTGAGAGAAAGAATCCGGAGTTCCAACCTCTGTCAACGATGGAGAATCAGGGACACTGTCTTATTTTCCAAGTCATTGAAAATCAAACAGGCTGGACAAGTAATGTGATTTGGAGATGACTGCTGGACTAGATTCCACAGGACTACTGGATTCCATGAGACGTCAAAAGATTGCTTGGCTGCCCACCTACGAGATGGTCAGACTTCTTTGTCAAGACCCTGAATGATCTTTTCGAGGCTCTTTGTGTTCCTGGAGCAAGCATAAGCCATTGGGCTACACTAGCATGTGACAAGGACGAATGGAGACGTTACTGGCTCCCGCTCAAGCAAATCAAAGAGTAACGGGATGTCAAGTGATCAAGTGATGGTTCAAAATAATTCTGTAACTTGGTTTTTAAAATCTCAGAGTTTTGTTGCTCAAATAATGTTTATATAATTTCCCTAATTTGAATATGTGACTCAATTGTACTTTTATAAAACTAGTTTACTATATCAATTATTGTACCTACATACATTTCAAAATTTTCAATGCTTTATTTTCCTGCCCTTTAGAATGGGCACTTTCCTTCTGACCATTCTTCTAATTTGCTAAGTCACTCTTTAGCTATATCAAATCTGGTATTTAAATTAAATACCAGTTAAATGAGTGATAGCACAGGCGGTAGGGTGTTTGCCTTGTATGCGGCCAACCTGGGTTCAATTCCTCCATCCCTCTTGGAGATCCCAGCAAGCTACTGAGAGTATCCTGCCAGCATGGCAGAGCCTGGAAATCTCCCTGGGGCATATTGGATATGCCATAAACAGTAACAAGTCTCACAATGGAGACATTATTGGTGCCCGCTCAAGCAAATCAATGAACAACAGAAGGACAGTGCTCAGTGTTATTCTTAAATCAGTTACAACAAAGAAGTAATTTTTGCTACTAATTTTATTAGAATTTGCAAAATAATCTTATTTAAAATTCTACTAATCCACAACAGGCCCCCCAGCGCCATCTTACAGCACACAACAACAAAGAAAAAAACCAGCTGGAGGGTCCCACAGCTCCCGGAGAATGGTCAAGTCCCCAAACAGAGCCGATATCACCGGGAGGTCCCAGATGGGGTAGGTGCTGCCATCCGGCCTTCTCCAGATGGAATCCCGGTGACCATGATCTTCTACAAGCATAGCTCTGGCATGCGGCTACATTTTTTTATATGCAAAGTGATCAATGGAAAGTAAATGATCCAACATTTCTCCCTGAAAATCAGGCTTAAATCTTTTGCAAAGCACAACACCCAAAAGGAAAGAGAGAACAAAGGGGAATGCCCTGCCACAGAGGGTGGGATGGGGGGGGGGATGGAGGGTGGGAGGGATACTGGTATCCGTGGTGGTGGGAGATGGGCACAGATGGAGGGATGTAGTTGATCATTGTATTTTTGAAACCCAAGCACAAAATTTGTAAGTCTACAACTGTACCTCATGGTACAACTAATAAAAATTAAAATAAAAAAAAATTTAAAAAAATGAAATTCCACTAATACTTTGGAACAGATTGGCAGAATTATTGCATTTTCAAATCACAGATTCTTTAAGCATTCTCTTAAGTTTTAAGGGATTTCAGGACAAAAATAAACTCTCAGATTACCACTAGCATTGATCTCCTTTGAAATATCAATGTAATGTTCTCCCATTGTGCATCGGTTTGCTCAAGCAGGTACAATAACATTGTGAGACTTGTTACTGTGTTTGGCATATTGAATACGTCATGGGAAGCTTGCCAGGCTTTGCCGTGCGGGCAAGCTAATCTCAGTAGCTTGCCGGGCTCATGGAGAGGGGTGGAGGAATTGAACTCGGGTCAGCCGTGTGGGCCATGTGCAAGGCAAATGCCCTACCCATTGTGCTATCGCGCCAGCCTGCCAATGAAATATATAACTTAATATTTTAAACTCATTAACTGTTGAAGATCATTTTGGAGAAAAGAGAGAGAAAACTGCCATTCTATCTCTGACAGTAAATATGCTATTTAAATTGATCAGACTCCATCACAAAAATACAGTGTGGCCTGTTACCTAAAATATAAAAACTTCTGGAATAATCATCCTCTAGATTACAGTGACTAAACATTACCTAAGTGTTTTGTCCTATTTTGTTTTGTTCATATGAATTCCAAAGTGGACTTTTCTGATCAGATAATTCTCTGGATCAGCATTTCCCCAAATAGTTCTTCAGGAACTCTGGCTGCCCCATCTTAGAGTTTCAAGATATACCTCAAATCTTCAACCAGAAAATCGAAGGAAGAGACCATGTAGATTTACACAAAATACTCCTTAGACTCTATGTCTAAGGAAACAGTATGCATCATTTCTATGACATATCATTGACCAAACGTTGATCCCATGATTTCAATTTAACCTCAAAAGAAATGAAGAAATGCATTATTCTTGTCTGCTCAGGTTTTAAAAAAATGATATGATTGCAGAGCATCAATTCAGTCTTTGCCATCAACTTCCTTCTGACCACTACATTATCAGCTCATTCTTCCGCCTACAAACACAGAGGCCCCTTGTCAACAAGGACAATTTAAGTCACAATCAACCATTTTACCTAGTTCAGAGTTCAGGATCTCCAGGTGATCCGTAGCCCCTCCACTTGGGATAGCTATGGTTCCTTCTGTTCTGATAATTTATGAATGAAAAAGTACATTTTACTCAGTGCTACTGAAAGAAGCTTCAATTTCTCCCTACCAGCTGCTTACAGCAGTTTCATTTTAGCTATCCCCATACATTTCAAACATTCCTGTGAATTCCTGAGTTCTCTTTGAGACTGAGGAAGTTTACAGTTTCCCAAGGCCATAAATTCTTCCCCAGGTCTTGGGCTCATAGGAGACAGAGATAACTGGCAATATGTGGGCAAATAATCAAATATGCAACCTCAAACTTTTGAAATAAACAGATCGCCCCCATCAACCTAAACAGAAATGCAAGATGTTAATCTTATCTCAGCAACACAAATAGGTCCAAAATTTACAAGACATCTCCGAGACAAGTGGGAACCCTCTGATACTTTGGTAAGAAAGATAAAGACCCAACTTTCCTATAAAAAATCCCACATACACGGGACAGATAGATTGCTCCGTAGCTGGAAGCCTGCCTCATGAGCAAAGGGGAGAAAGCAGCTGGAATAGAGAAGGGATCACTAAAAAAATGATGGCTGGAGGAATTGGTCTGGATGGCAGATGTGTGCAGAAAGTAGATAAAGGACCAAACATGATAACCTCTCAGGGTCTGTATTGCAAACCATAATGCCCAAAAGTACAGAGGGATTATGGGGAATCATGTCTGCCATGGAGGCAGGGGGAGGGTGGGAAAAGGGGGGGTATACGGGGGATATTGGCGGTGGGGAATGTGCACTGGTGGAGGGATGGGTGTTTTATCACTGTGTGATTGTAACCCAAACATGAAAGCTTGTAACTGTCTCACAGTGAGTCAATAAAATTAAAATAAATAAATAAATAAATAAATAAATAAATAAATTTTTAAAAAATCCCACAAACAAGCCATACTTGATGTAGGCTGATACTAAATTCCTCCCTGGCTGGGGAATTTCGTTTTCTTCTACTTTCCAATGAACTTTTAAAATATATATATACTTCTTTTTTTTTCACTAAAAATTTATTTACTTGTAACAAATAACTGATATATATACATATATACATATTTGCAAGTGGAGGAGATTTGAACATTAAAAGATAACAAGACTGGATTAATTTTAAGTAGAGGTTCATGGTCTAGCCATGCATCTACACAACTATGATTCATTCAATATAGAAAATATCCACAAACATTATTAAATCCAAGTAAATTTTTAGTGAAAATGACATTTTAAAAATGAATTATATGACATAAGCTAAAGGATAATATATTATAATTCTTTCCAGGCCTTTTGCAAATATCATGATGCTTATCTGCTACTTTATAGAGTACTTTTATTAATTATTGTTATGTCCTTTTATTAATTATTGTTATGTCATTTACTATTAGGAATAAATTCATATTTTCTTCCTGCCATATTATTAAGTTAAAGATTTAGTTGGTCATATTAATTTAAAAATTTATTCCCCCCAAAAATATATATATACTTCTAACTCTGAGTACAAGCATTTTCATAACTCAATATTTTCTTTTTTAATAACTTTTTTTTGCTTTTTTGGGTTACACCCGATGATGCTCAGGGGTTACTCCTGGCTCATGCACTCAGGAATTGCTCCTGGCAGTGCTCAGGGGACCATATGTGGTGCTGGGAATTGAACCTGTGTCGGTCATGTTGGCTGCGTGCAAGGCAAACGCCCTACCTGCCGTGCTATCGCTCCAGCCCCTTTAATAACATTTTTATTTGTGAAAATATTGAAGAACTTGGCACTCATGAATGAACAGAGAGACCCACTCATGCCATGGCTCCTGTATTGCTACCATCCCCCCCCCCCCACACACACACACACTGCCATGGTAGAACAACAGTAATAATAAGCTCTCCCATTTATGAAAGGAAGGAGAAGGAAAAATCTAGGAGGCAATGGTCTATAGAAACTCTGGAATCCTTTGGCATAGGTAGAAAGACCCTGAAATGGTGACTGGCAATTATTTGGTAAATTTTTTCCCTGCATTCTTTGTGGAAAATGACTCTGTCCATCCTTTTCTGTGACCCTGGCCTTATCGTCTTTAAGACCCCCTTATACTTTATTCCTTTTGGCCATATATGAAGGGGGAGATTCGGAGAGTGTTCTGGAAGAGCCATTGGAACTTAGCACCATTTAATGAAGGTTTTGGTTCCCAACAGTTGTTTGAAGTCTAAAGTTATCAAAACTGTTTCTGATTTGTTCGCTTTTTTTGGATTGTAAATTACTTGGAAATGAAAATTTCTCAGAAAGACATAGTAAGCTTCTGATCAATTTGGTTCCTGGCAGATGTTTGTGCCTAAAACCACATTCAATGATCTTTCCTAGAGATAATCCTCAAATCAAATTTATCCCCGTACTTTCTTACCACTATACAAATATCTCCCAATTTAATATAACTACCTGGAGTCTCTAACTTTTGAATGGTAATATCCTACCTTAAACTGATCTATTTTGGCTAACACTTTAAACACTAATGTCCAGTAAATCTTCTTAGGTAAATAAAGTGCTTAAAGTTAATTTTTAAGAAACAACTGAGATGCCCACTGGCGCCGCGAGGGCTGTGGGGTTGGCCAGATCTTCCCGCGCTTGAGGCCGGCCTGCGGCTCTGCAGAAGCCAAGTCTTTGCTGTCCTGTTAGCGTGCTGGTGGCGCTGGACAGAGCCCCGGAAGATAGCCCACAGTAGCTGAAAATGGTGATAATGAAAAAAAAATGGCTGCACTAAAAGCCAAAATCTGTCATCAGATTGAGTATTATTTCGGTGACTTCAATTTGCCTCAGGACAAATTTTTAAAGGAACAGATCAAACTAGACGAAGGTTGGGTGCCTTTAGAGATAATGATAGAATTCAACAGGTTAAATCATCTAACAACTGATTTTAATGTAACAGTTAAAGCACTGAGCAACTCTAAGGCAGAACTCATGGAAATAGGTGAAGACAAAACTAAAATCCGAAGATCTCCAAACAAATCCCTCCCTGAAGTAACTGATTAATATAAAAATGATGTAAAAACAGATCTGTTTACATTAAAGGTTTCCCAACTGATGCGACCCTTGATGACATAAAAGAATGGTTAGAAAATAAAGGTCAAGTACTACATATTCAAATGAGAAGGACATTGCATAAAGCATTTAAGGGATTGATATTTGCTGTGTTTGATTGCATTGAATCTGCCAAGAAGTTTGTTGAGATGCCTGGCCAGAAATACAAAGATACAGAACTGCTAATACTTTTCAAGGAAGATTACTTTGCAAAAAAAAAAAATGAAGAAAGAAAGAAAAAATAAAGTAGAAGCCAAATTACGAGTTAAACAAGAGCAAGATAAAAAAACAAAAGTAAGCAGAAAATGCTGACATGAAATCTCTTGAAGATTGTATGCTTGCTGAAATTTTTAGGGACTTTGGATGATGAGACCTGTTTGCATATTCTTTTCTCAAATCATGGTGAAATAAAATGGATAGACTTTGTCAGAGGAGCAAAAGAGGGAATAATTGTATTTAAGGAAAAAGCTGAAGATGCACTGAATAAAGCCAAAGATGAAAATAATGGTAACCCACAATTAAGGAACAAAGAAGTGACATGGGAAGTTCTTGGAAGAGATGTGGAAAAAGAAGCACTGAAAAAAGTCATAGAAGATCAGCAAGAATCCCTAAATAAATGGAAATAAAAAGGTCGAAGATTTAAAGGAAAGGGAAAGGGAAATAAAGCCCAAGCTGGGTCTGATAAAGGAAAAGAACAAGTCCAGGGCAAGAAAACTAAATTTGACAGTGATTATGAACGTGATGAAAATGGTGCAACTGGACCAGCAAAAAGAGGAAGAGAAGACACAGACAAAGATGAGCCCACATCAAAAGAAGAAAGAAAATGGCGCTGGGGACCAATAGTTTTAATAACCAAAAATTTAAAAAATCACTTTTATTAGTAATTATGTGGCTTCTTTTAAAGACTTTTAGAAAGAAAACAGAATTAAGTCCACTTCAATGTCCACCTGTAAGAAAAAAAATTGTTTAACACTTTTGTTACTTAATTTTTTATGTATAGTTCTGTTTGTGTTGTTTCTGATATTTAATATCAGAAGATTCACTAAATTGCTTTTGTAATATGAAAATTACCAAAAACTAATAAAAATACATACTGTATAAAAAAAAAGAAACAGCTGAATTCTTTACATCTGTGAAACTGAATTTTCATACTCTATTCCCTTTCATATGTTTTTGCAAAAGAGCCAGTTCTTTTTTGAACTTTTCCTTGGTCAAATATAGCCAATACAAACAATATATCGCTAGAGTTATGTTTCTCATTTCTTCTAGAGTTCAATTTCAATAGGTACAAGTTCTAATTTACAACTGTTCAAACACACACAAAAAAAGTTTTACTAAATGTCTTGCCACTGCATAACAAGATTACCATTTTTCCAGCTGCCAATTTTTGTTTCCTAATTGACCATGTCCAATTGCTAGGCCAATACCATGTATTCTATTTTTTGTTAGGAAAGGAACCCACTTCAACACACAAATCTCTGTATTTAAATAGGTGAATAGCAAACAATCCAAACTCTTATTAACTTAATGTAATTAGAATACATTTATACACAATTATAATACAAATATTCCTGGTCTGGTGGTCTATTGAGTGATTTCCTCACAACATGTGATTCAGTAAAGCAAATGCATCTTTCTACGGCTTTACTGACTTACAAATTAAAGGTAGACCCAGAATAACCCAGTCAGCAGATAAGAGATGCAAGAGTAGTATAACACAGGATTTATGACTGTGTGTAAATTCTGTTTGGTTTTCTTCCCCACAACTCAATCACAGAGACCCCAACCTAATATCAAAGATAGTTAGAAAATAAAGTTTCTCAGGAAGAGGCACTAGGATTACAGCCCAATTTTGGACTAAATGCAACTAGAACCACAATGTACCCTAATACTGGCAATCAAAAGATACAAAGTTGCAAAACATGCAACAAAGATATGAGATACCCAGGCTGAAGCCTGGAAGTTTCTTATTAATTTATTGGCTTAAAAGTATTCAGAATTTGCTATTGGTTAGGCATTCATTCTGATTGATAGCCATTAAAACATTAAATTATTTTACTCCCTAAAATAATCCTGTATGGTTGTTGTAATTCTAGCTGAAAAACTTGGGGCACAGATGGATTGAGATACTTGTCTAAGATCCCACAGTAGTCAGTGGCAAGTGCAGAATTGACCCCAGGAAGTCCAGTTCTATGCATGGACTAACCCACGGCACTGTTCAATTCTGGGCTTGCCACTTAGTTCTGATTTTGTTGTCAATCTATCAAATGTTTCGTTTACTATAGCCTACCTGCAGAAAGCCATTTTCAGTCTTCTTTGTCCACTCATGCCCTACCTCCACGATTAACTAGAACCTATTTTCGTGTATTTCTCTCCTACAACTGTATTAATGGAAACTTTTTTCTCCAATTTTTTTCATTTTTATTTATTTATTTACTTTTTAAAAATTTTATTGAATCACCGTGAGATAGTTACAAGCTTTCATGTTTGGGTTACAATCACACAATGATCAAACACCCATCCCTCCACTAGGGCACATTCCCCACCACCAATATCCCCAGTATACACTCCCTTTCCCACCCTCCCCCTGCCTCGATGGCAGACATGGTTCCCCATAATCCCTCTGTACTTTTGGGCATTATGGTTTGCAATACAGACCTGAGAGGTTACCATGTTTTGTCCTTTATCCACTTTCTGCACACATCTCCCATCCTGACCGATTCCTCCAGCCATCATTTTCTTAGCGATCCCTTCTCTATTCCAGCTGCCTTCTCCCCTTTGCTCATGAGGCAGGCTTCCAGCTACAGAGCAATCTATCTGTCCTGTGTATCTACTTTCCTTAGGTGTCAGCCTCATGTTATGTTGTTTTATACTCCACAAATGAGTGCAGTCCTTCTATGTCTGTCTCTCTCTTTCTGACTCATTTCACTTAGCATGATACTCTCTGTGTCTATCCATTTATAAGCAAAGTTCATGACGTTATCGCTCCTGACAGCTGCATAGTATTCCATTAATGGAAATTTTTGAAATTGAGATTTACCATCCAGTCCAGGGAACATCAAGAGATGATAATAAAGGGCAAATTTTAGAAGCACATTTGAAGAGAAGTAAAGAAAAATTTAGTCAGTACTTAATATTTGCTGAGCCTAGAGTAAGAGTAATAAAGTTTTCAAATAAATAGTACTAAGTTACTGTTAAAGTAAAACAAAGGTCCACTTTTCGTATGTCTAATACTGCAAGTTAAAAATTTTAAGTCAACACAATATTAAATAAAGCATATTTTATCCACCTGCCTTTGAATAATATATTATCATTATATTCTGACATTTCATATTGAATTTAGAATTATTAGACTCAAAATTCTGTACAAGAATGCAGTGCCTTGAGGAAGAGATTGGCCTCTGATTCTCTGCATTTCTTATTTTACATTCCCAGATAAAGTGCATAGTACATGGCCCTCAACCGTACTCTGGTGTGTACTACGTTGCTCAGGCCATATTATGCCATCCAATAGCTACCTGATGTCTATCAAGAACATAATACAGTGAAAAGCTCCATGCTGAAGTAAGCATGTCTTATTTCCAAAGGAAATTGGGATCTACAGAATTCAGAATACAGTCCTTTGTAGAGGGAGAACATAGGTTCTGAGTGTTCGAATCTCCTTGGCCCCCAGACTCCTCACACTAAGTAAAGAAAGGTAAAACCAGAAGAGAATCAAAGGATTCTCTGCCAAGATAAAAACAGCATTTACAGAACTGTCACTGTCACTGTCCCTGTCCCTGTCACTGTCCTCCCATCGTTCATCGAGTTGCTCGTGCGGGCACAGTAGCGTCTCCATTGTGACAATTGTTACTATGTTTGGCATATCGAATATGTCACGGATAGCTTGCCAGGCTTTGTCGTGCAGGCAAGATACTCTTCAGTAGCTTGCCGGGCTCTCAGAGAGGCGGAGGAATAGAACTCAGGTCACAGAATGCAGCAAAATAAAAATTAAATAAGTTTAAAGGTTCTGAAGAGCTGAAATAACATTTCTTCAAAGAAGTAGTACAGATAGCTAACAATCAGAGAGGGGTGATAACACATTGGCTACCTTGCCTTGAACACAGTTGAACCAGGCTCAATCTTTGGTACTCCACATGGTCTCCCAAACCCCAATGGGAATGTTCCCAGAGAATCACAGGGTGTTCCCTCAAACAAATAAATAAAAAGTTGGCTAAAAAAGAGTTCATGTGAAAAAGTGTTCACCATATTGTTTATCAGGGAATTGCAAATCAAAAAGACAGAGATATCACCTCATACACATGAGAATAGCCTATGTCAAAAGTTCTAAAATAACCAGTTTTGTAGGGATGTGGTAAAAATAAATAAATAAAAGGAATATCCTCATTTACTGTTGGTGGATATGTAATCTGGTTCAACCTGATTCACATAAAATGGAGCAGAAAGAAAGAAGGAAAGGAAAGAAGAAAGAAAGAAAGAAAGAAAGAAAGAAAGAAAGAAAGAAAGAAAGAAAGAGAATGAAAGGGAGAAACAAAGAAAGAGAGAGAGAGAAAGAAAGAAAGAAAGAAAGAAAGAAAGAAAGAAAGAAGAAAGAATGAGAGAGAGAGAGAATAGAGCTGCTATAGGATCCAATAATTTCACTCCTTAGTATCTATCCCAAGAACACAAAATTAATATATGTGCACCTTTGTTCATTGTAGAACTATTTACAAGAGCCAAGGTCTGGAAATAATCTAACAATGGATGTATAAATAAAGAAGTTGTAGCACATATACACAGCGGAATACTGCTCCATTAGAAGAAAAGCTGAACTCTTGCCTTTTGCTTCAACTTGGATGGAACTGGGGGGTGTCATATTCAGTGAAGTGAGTCAGAAGGAAATGAAAAAAACCTTAGTGCTCTTCCAAGAACTGAGTTTGCCAAGCCAGGGGTGTGTTTTGAAGGGAAGAAGGGAAAGACGAGAATGAATCTAGGGACAGAGGTGGAGGGATACTGGCACGTGGTGGTGGATAAGATGCAATGACACTGAACCCTTAAGTAGTAATACTATTTTAACCATGATACCTCAAAAAGTAGCACAATAAAGAGAAGACATCACTAAAGAGTGGAAATTAACTTCCTGATTTTCCCTCTGGGCACAAAGTAGTAAAAAAAGATTTATTCTTCTGTCTCCTGCAGGAGATTTCAGTTACAAACAGCATTAGGAGAAATTCTTCAAGCATAAATAAAGTGATACTAGATGATTTAGAAATAAACAAAGAAAGAAATAATGCCAGATAATAAATTTTTTAAATTTATAATTTCTCTAATTTTTAAAATCTAAAAATTTAATTGATCATTTAAAGATACTCTATTAAAATTACTATAGCAACTGTCAAAAATTATGGTGGCTATAATGACATCAGATAATGATTTCAAAACAATAAATATCATCAAGAAAAAAGAGAAACGTTCCATAATAATAAAAGGCACTAATTCATCCAGAGTACATAGAATTTTTTTTTCTTTTTGGGTCACACCCAGAGATGCACAGGGGTTACTCCTGGCTCTGCACTCAGGGGACCATATGGGATGCTGGGAATCGAATCCGGGTCGGCCACATGCAAGTCAAACAGCTCCTGTACATAGCAATTTTAAAGTTTAAGACACCTAAGAACAAATCTTTAATATATGTAAAACAAAAGGGTAGAACTAAAAGGGGAAACAAATAAATCCATAATGATAAAACTTAAAGATATAAAATCACAATTATAGCTGCAGATCACAAAATTCCTCTTTTAGTAACTAATCAGGAAAGTAGGCAGAAAATCAGCAAAAAATATAAAGTACTTGAATAATCATTTTAACCAACTTGACCTGATTGACATTTAAGAAACACTCCACATGGCAACAGAATTCACATTCTTTTCCAGCAAACATGTAACATTTGTCAAAATAAACCATCTGCCAGATCATAAAAAAAAAATGTTTCAAAAAAATTAAAGTGATAGAAATAATACAATATTCTATGGGCATAAAAGAATTAAAATAAAAATCAATAACAAAGGAATTTCTGGAAAATTCCCCATGACATACAAATTACATGCATTCAATGTAACATTTAGAGAGACTTAACATTAAATGTTTATACAAGTAAAGGATAGTTGTTCAGCCAATGATCAAAGACTTTACTGTTGAAAACTGCGGGGGGAAAGTTGCTTATAGAAGGAGTCAGGAGCAGACACAAATATTTTTGTGTGTCAATGAATTTCTTATAAAGGTGCCAAAGTTCAATTCAGAAAAACACAGACATTTTTTCCAGATGAAGATGAAATAATTTGGTATACCTGTAATGTAGCAACTGTCCTCCCATTGTTCATCGATTTGCTAGAGCAGGCCCAGTAATGTCTCCATTGTGAGACTTGTTGTTACTGGGTTTGGCATATCAAATACATCACCAACTAAAACAAATCAAAGACCTACGCTACAAAAGCCCTAGATGAATACAGAAGAGAAAATATTGCATTGAGAAATTTTTAATAGATCTTAAAATAAAATAAGAGGTGAAAACCATATAATTTTAAAAATTGGCAAAGAGAATCTCCAGGCTCTGACGGCTAGAGTGCATGCTTCTCTTATTGATCCCAGGACTGCATTGTCCGCAGACACCATCAGCATCCACTCTTGTGCCCTGGATCCGGAGTGCCCACCCCCCCCAATTTTTTCATGGGCATGGATCTGAATAAACATATCATTAACAGATAATGATAAATATAAATACATGTAAGAGTGCTCACTTGCATAAGTTATCAGAGAAAGGCAAAAAAGAAGCACAAAAAATCACCACTATACTTCCTGTAGAAACATTAAAATTAAAAAGACAGCATCAAGTTCTAGCAAGAATACAGTGGTATCGGAACTCCCAACGTGCTTGGATTACAATTTCACATCTTCTTATAATCACCCATTCACCATTATTCTGTTTTTAGTTACTTATTCCAGAGGAATGAAAATATATGTGAGGTCAGAAAGATAGCATAGCTTGTAGGGTGCTTGCCTTCACAGTTTACCTGGTTTATTTCCTATCACCTATGGTGCCCTGAGCCCTTACAGGAGTGAACCCTGAGTATAAAGACAGGAGTAAGCCTGAGCATTGTCAATGTGTCCCTTATCCCCCCCCCAATGAATATAATTAATTATTATAAAACCATACATGCACACAAATACATATTCAAATGCTTACAAAAGATTTTTTCACAACTCAAAACTGGAAACAACTCAATGTCTGGCACTGCACTGTAGCAATGTCCTCCCATTGTTCATCAATTTGTTCGAGTGGACACCACTAATATCTCCAGTGTGAGACTTATTTTTACTGTTTTTGGCATATTGAACACACCACGGGGAGCTTGCCAGGCTCTGCCAACTCAATGTCTAATCCAGGATTTTTAGAAGTAACCATAGAGTACTTAACTATGAAAAGAACAAACTGATTGATAGGGAGCACATAGAAGAATTCCAAATTTTCTATGCTAAGTGAATGAATATACAAAAGACTAAAGACAACAGAGTTTCCGTTTTCATGTGAAACAACAAAACCATCATACTTTTTTGATTATCAAGACATCAGAGTAGAGTGCAGATGGCATTTCTACTCTGTGTTTTTTGGGCCCCAGTGGCAGAAGTGGTATTGCTGGGTCATATGGAAATGCAATTTCTAGTTTTATGAGAAATGTCCATATCGTTCTTCAAAAAGGCTGTGCCAGCCGACATTCCCAGCAACAATGAAGGAGAGTCCCTTTCTCTGTGCATCTACTCTAGCACTGGCTTCTCTTGCTCTTTTTGGTGTGTGCCAGTGTCTGTGGTATGAAATGATATCTTGTTTTGATTTGCATCTCACTGATGATTAGTGGTGTAGAGCATTTTTTTTCATGTCTCTTTTGGCCATTTGTATTTCCTCTTTGTGGCAGTTTTTGTTCATTTCTTCTCTCCATTTTTTAAGGAGTTGGATGTTTTTTTTTCTTATAAAGTCTACTGCTGCACTATTCACAATAGCCAAAATCTGGAAACAACATGAGTGCCTGTGAACAGACGACTGGTTATAGATACTATGGTACCTCTGCACAATGGAATACTATTCAGGGGCTAGGAAAAATAAAGTTGTGAAATTCACTTAAAAATGCATGAATATGGGGCGTATCGTGCTGAGTGAAATGAATCAGAAAAAGAGGGACAGACATAAAACTGCACTTATTTGTGGGATGTAAAAAGAAAACATAAAATATGACACTAATACCCAAGGGCAGTAGAAACAAGGACCAGGAGGATTTGTCCATGGTTAAAAACTTACCTCAAGTGCTGAGGGAAAAACAGCCGGGATAAAGCAGGAACTGCTATGCCAAAGATAGTTGAAAATGATCAGTGTGGATAAGAACTTCTTGCTGAAATTAGGTAAAGGAATAAGCATGATAATCTCTTGGTATCTGTATTGTAAGCCATGATAATAATGAGAGAGAGAGAGAGAGCCTGCCATAGAGACAGACTGGAGGGGGGTCAAAAGAGATAAAAGGAGACATTGGTGGTGGAAAGTGTATACTGGTGGAAGAATGGGTGTTCCCATTGTATGACTGGAGCCCATCTTGAGTAATCTTCTGTTTACCTCAGAGTGATTCAATTGAAAAAGAAAGAAAGAAAGAAAGAAAGAAAGAAAGAAAGAAAGAAAGAAAGAAAGAAAGAAAGAAAGAAAGAAGAGTAGAGGGAGAAAGTTGATTCTGAGGACACACAAAGACATTTGGAAATTATGGCAATGCTCTATATCTTGACTATATACTAAGGGCCCTCCCGTTGATCGTCGATTTGCTCGAGCGGGCCCAGTAACGTCTCCATTGGAGACTTTGTTGTTACTGTGTCTGGCATATCGAATACTCTCGGTAGCTTGCCGGGCTCTCCGAGAGGGGCGGAGGAATCGAACTCGGGTCGGCCGTGTTGGCCGCTTGTAAGGCGAACGCCCTACCCGCTGTGCTATCGCTCCAGCCGACTATATACTAGCAGTTTCAATTCTATGTACACCCTAAACCTTATCAAGTTGTGCTTGATAATTAAGGAGTGTCATTTTACATATATCATCTCAATAATACTGTTTTTTATTTATTTTCATAAATAAGCAATGGATTACATTCAATATTTTGACACCAGTCCCACCACCATTATAGGTTCCCACCACCATTATTTTGAATTTTCCTGCCCCAACTCAAATCTGCCAAAAAGGCAGATGCTAGATCACTTCTTTTGTATTGCTTGTTATGAATTAGGATCTGGAGACATCTCTACAAAGAGCTGCTTGGTTCTGAGATTCTTTTGTGTGTCTCTGGATCATGGCTGTTAAGGAGCTCAAATAGTAGCCAGAGGCAGTTCATGGATGTGACCTCCAGTGAACTATAGGGACAGGGAGATGAGAAGGACCAGCCCATCCCCTATCCCTTGATGCCTGGAATTTGCTGTCACTGGTCCTGTGAACATGGGCTTCTCATTGGGTTCTGGAAGTTGGCAGCCGCCAGGATTCCTAGGGGGCAGATGAAGGGACGACACCTGCTCCTGTCTGAGACACTCTGGTAAAATTGGCCTGGTGCAAAGTTCAGAGGCATCTCTACAGAGAACTGCATGGTTCCAAGATTCTTTTGTGTGTCCAATACTTTTTCGTTTTTTTTAAATGTGAGGTGAAACCCAGAACAGGGATCCTTTTGTGTGAGTATACGAACAGTAATGAAAACAAAAGCTAATAAATGAAACTAATTCGCAAGATGGATAGTGGTCCTTATTATTGTCTTAACAGAAGGTTAAGAATAATAACCACTGTCACAAACAAGAAGCACTTAGCATTTAATGAGGGTTTCTATTGTATTCTTCTTAGAAATGGCCAATCAGTTACAGCCATAAAAATAAATAAAAGAGAACCTTAAATAAGCAATGTGTATTATAGTCACAAGTTTAGAGATGGGGACATGTGAGAAATATGACTCCCTAGGACCACATCAATATATAATGGTAATCAGAAGTCAGGAGGCAGGAATGGGGAAGACACCAAGGGAATAGATTTCATTGGGATTTCTGCAGAAAAGGCAAATAAATGTCAAGTCAACGATTTAGAATTCATTGACATGAATCACTTCAATGGCCTTTGACTATTAGGGAAGATTCTAGTTGCCAGGTACTTGGCCTTGAAATAATTGAGACAGAGGAATGTTGTTTTGTTGGGTGCATAAACCAAACAGGGAAGTTTGGCTCTGGATTTGGTTGGTTTATATGCCAAGGTCATACTCCAATCTTAGACCTCAGTTATATCTAACAATTGGCTGGCAGCCTCTATCCAACCATAAAGGAATTTTTAAGATGTCTTAATAGCATAGCACATAGCAAATTTTATAGGGAGATGGGTGTTTCTACACACACACACACACACACACACACACATACACACACGCGTGCACGCACACACACACATACACCAGTTAGCTGGTTTTCTGTGCCATGATCACTTCTGAAATTCTTGGGATAACTCTTTCTTGGGAAAACAACATTAATTTAGCTATTTAATCATGCCTCCCCAGAGGGGAAAGGGTGTTGCCCCATTCGCCCTCTCCTCTCTGGAAGGAAAGATGGCGGCCGCATGGGAGCCTGTGGACAGCAGGTATGAGCCGGGGCTGTGGGGGCGACGAAAACCTCATGGGAAGGGGGGCGTTCCGGCCCGTCCTTCACGCCCTACCGAGGTCACCAGTTGCCCCCCATGAGCGACTCTCCGGCACGGCCACGGCCCCAGAAGCACAAGTACTTAATGCAGAAAACCAGCAGCTTGGAGCAGAAAAGCGAACGGACTATGCGTTAATCCACACCATCATGCCTCCCCAGAGGGGAAAGGGTGTTGCCCCATTCGCCCTCTCCTCTCTGGAAGGAAAGATGGCTGCCGCATGGGAGCCTTGTGTACAGCAGGTATGAGCCAGGGGTGTGGGGACAACGAAAACCTCATGGGAAGGGGGGCATTCCGGCCTGTCCTTCACGCCCTACCGAGGTCACCAGTTGTCCCCCACGAACAGCTCTCAGGCATGGCCACGACTCCAGAGCACAGAAACCAATCTCTTAATTATCTGACTTTTAGTAGAAATACTTCCAGGGTTAATAAGTAAAATAGCAGAAATCCAAACCCGTGTGGCCACTATTGCAGCTGCGTGACAACATTTAATTCTTGAACCCAGCAGTAGAAAGCCAATCATTTCACAATGCTTTTTCAGCATGTCTGATTTTGGGAGGGGGGGTAAACTCTAAATAATAATGGTGCATCTTTTATCGAAACAATGAATCTAGTCAAAGTAGATAGAGTGTTAACTAGAACTCATCTGCCTCACAGGCATTGGGACGGGTGGGAAGTGGGGTTTTATTGGGGTTCATTGTAAAATATAAGCATTGGTAAAGGGAAATGTGTTTGATATTTGCATGACTGAGACCTAAACCTGAAAGCTTTGTAACTTTTCCCACAGTGATTCAATAAATAAATAAATTATAAAAAAATTTAGTTATTTAAAGAGGGCATAGCCAGTTCTGAATGGTACATGCAAGAAAAAGAGTGGAGCTTGGTTTTGTGCTCATATTGAAGCTGAGCTATGATAAGAATGAACTTGAATCTAGATTGCTACAGGTTGAGTAAAACAGAAGTGATAAAAGAAAAACAAAGAATACAGATGGTAAACTTTGGGAAATTATTTTATCTTTTAGAGCCTCATCTATCTCTTATTTTTAAAAAGTAGTAATCATAAGTAGGGCTGGAGCGATAGCACAGCAGGAAGAGCATTTGCCTTGCACGTGATCAACCCGGGTTCGATTCCTCCACCCCTCTTGGAGAACCCAGCAAGCTACCAAGAGTCTCCCACCCACACAGCAAAACCTGGCAAGCTACCCATGACGTATTTGATATGCCAAAAACTGTAACAAGTCTCACAATGGAGATGTTACTGGTTCCTGCTGGAACAAATCGATGAACAACCAGAGAACAGTGCTACAGTGCAGTAATCATAATCACGACTGAAAACAAATTCTGGAAAGAATGACATAAAAATATAATATATTTAGTGCAAATTATAACAAATTATTGCTTAATAAATGATCATTTTCTTTGATCTACCTTCTTTTCCTTGTAATGTCATGTGTCTACTTGCCCTATGAAATTCAAACTTTCTGCAAAATTTATGCTACGTCTTCAAACTTTATGCTACACCTTCATCTTTTTAGGATTTTCTCCGAATACTTTAAAAAAAATAACTGGTGCAGTTAAAGCTGGAAAGTTTTCAAATAGATATTAAGAGCCCAATAGATATCTATGACTGCTTTCAAATGCTGAAGAGAAAATGAAGCATAGGAATAGCTGTGATGCTTTTTGGTAATGAAGAGGAAGAGAACAAAAATGAGAGAACATATTAACCTCAAAGGGAAAATGTATTGAGTTTGTTATTGGAGCAAAAGAACTGGTACTTTCATGTCTGATTTAGCATTACACTGAACAGACCAAAATGTAGTGAGCATCCCTGATTGCCTTCTACAAGTGACATTAGCAATGCTAATCAATGAAGCAGATGAACAATGTGGGATTAACTGAACTATAAAAATGGTAGTAAGAGTGAATATTGTTGAATTTGCATTTGAAAAAGTTAAACTGCAATAGTAGCCCCTGGACTATATGAAGGCAGTTAAGAAATGTCAAAAGTGAAAATGTTAATTAGAACCTTTGGTTTCTTCTTGAGGTAGGTTGGAGGGTTTACCCTTTTTTGGACATTTGGAAATCTAAATTCTTTTGTAGTCATTCACTCTTAACCAAAATATTAATTCCGTTTAAGAAATCACTACAATGTTATTTATTTTATAGAGTTAAAAGATTCTACCCCTACCACAGGTAGCTATTATGGATTCAAGTTCTGTCATTTCAGAAGTAATATATGTCAAAATATTTATCTAAATATCCTGGACAATATTTTTACCCCTTTGAGGGATAAGCAGGAAGACTTTACTGGTGAATATACTAGAATTTACATGAGAAAGAGAGCAAAAATTGCTAAGATGTGACTCAATGAAGCACAGCAGAGCATTTTAGAGAATGTAGATCTTTGCATGCATACCATTCAAAAGCAGCCTAGACTGAGAAACTGCTTATAAGAAAATGTAAATATATACACATGTATATACAGGCATATACAGATGACCATAATGTAGCGTGCTCATAGACTCTTTTAAAAGGCTAGTTAAAAATTACAGATTCAGCTCTGTCCAACTTTATTAAACTATAAATAGGCCTACCTACGATTAGCTACCACACCCCAAGGAGTTGCATTTTAAATTCCACTCATAACAATTTTATAGGATATCTGCAGACATATTTCAAATAAGAAGACATAAAAACTTCTAGAACAACATTTAGTCACAACAAGGAAAAGAATAATGCTGTAATGAGTCGCTTTATCTAGGCTCTCTGATATTAAGCAGGGTAAAGTAAAACATGTGATTTCTTGCCTCTGGATTTCTTGAGGTAACAATGGCAAGTCACTCAGAATCCGAGGCCACAATGAATATATAGGCTCTTTTTCTACAGAAATAATACATTTACTTGTGTGTACATTCATAGTCTAAATAACACACATAACTTGGCAGTTCCTATTTCTTGTTTAAGAGAAATGTAAGGCCATAGAAAAGAACCTACGTAAGGGTCTGACTTCACATTTTTTTACCTGTTTCAACTCTACTTTCCTTTCCTTCGACTCAATTGTTCAACTACAATCTCATGACTACATCCTATTTAGCTCACTTCACTCAGAAGAGTAAAACCTCTGAACTCCCCCAACAATGCATTCCTGTCAATGGCCAAAAATCTCTGCACTTCACTTGTTAAGTGAGACCTCTGCTTCTTGACTAGTTTTCCTTTGCTCGTGACCTGTGTATCTACACTGCATTTATTGTTTATCGCCTCTGCAAATTTATTGGCACTAAATACAACTCATACCTCTATAATATTTCTATTTTGTGATGCTCCAAAACCACATATCCCGCACCAATTTTATTGACCATTTTCTTGGCGCTCACATGGAATATTGGAGTAAGTTAGAGAACCCTGGACAACAGTGCAGGGCCTGAGATCTGGGGGATACTTGCTGTGTAGTTGACCAACCCTTGTTCAATTCCCAGCACTCTGAATATAGAGCAAGAAATATGCTCTCAGAACCATTGGGCATGCCCTCAACCACTGTCCCACAAAAAAAGAAAAAGAAAAAGAATGCAGATGATTGCCACTATACATTCATGATTTGTAAATCTCAAGTGAATTCCTTAATTTCTCAAAAATTCTTTCTTTTCTTAGAGCACAGTCTCCAATTCTCTCTGATAGTCATTTCCCATTTATGCCACTATCTTCAAACACTATCTTCAAACACAAATTTATCCCTCACTTGATAAAAATAGAAAGCAACTGGGGAAAAAACCTACACATTTTATTTCTAAGCAATCTACATAGTCACACCTTATGCTTTTATGAAAAAAAAAACAGCCTCCTTTTTATCCTCAGACCTTCAACATTGCTTTTTGCATCCTTTTTTATCTTTGGTTTCTCAAAGTATCATCTACGAAAGAAAAAAATCATTGCTACTTAGGGAGTTTGACAAGCTACAGAAACTTCAGTCCAGACTTAATAAATGAGAATATCTAGACTTGGACTATAAAAAGAAATGTGCAATTTTCCAAGTATTTCTTGCTTCTCCATAAGGATAACAATGGTTCACCTACAGCCTCATCAGAAATTTAGAATAAATATTTTCTTTCGTCTTAGAGTAATCAACATTTCCCATAAATACATAAACTTTCATTATTCTGTCATCAGCCTTTAGTGTCACCAACCTTCTTAGACAGACTATTCTCTTTTGCTTCATAAATCTTTCTAAACAGTTGCTACACTTACGTTTCAAACCTGCTGAACTGACAATCCCTTTTGAATCAATTCCCTGCAGTCTCTACTTTTATCTGGTTGAACAACTATGAAATCACCCAATTATTGAATCTAGAAGTCATATTTCTGTTTTTATGTGACCAGTTGACAGCCTTTGACTCTGTTTCCCCCCTTTCTTAGTATTTCCTGACCCTGCCCAAGCTGTTCTTTATGATATTCTTTGCCTATTTCTTAACTCATCAATAGAGAGGTTTCAGCTCTGAATTTTCTTTTATTTCACATCTATGTTCTTGAAGAAAGTTCAATTTCTAGATCTAAAAGTTATGGAATATGATGGATCACTGTCACTGTCACTGTCCTCCCATTGTTCATCGATTTGCTCAAGCAGGCCTAGTAGCATTGTGAGACTTGTTACTGTGTTTGGCATATTGGATACATCACAGGTAGTTTGCCAGGCTTTGCCGTGTGGGCAAGTTACTCTTGGTAGCTTGTCAGACTCTCTAAGAGGGGTGAAGGAATCGAACTCGGGTCGGCCATGTTGGCTGTGTGCAAGGCAAACGCCCTAACCACTGTGCTATTGCTCCAGCCCAATATGATGGATATCAAACCTATATTGTAAGAACTCTATTTTTGCCTTCTCTATTCCAGTCCTACACATTCCCCACATCTGTTCTTGTCTTCTGTTCACTACCTGAATCATGCATATATGTATTACCTCTCGTTCTTGATTCTCCTTCACCTCCAGATATAACCGATCACTAAGCCCTACTTATTCTAGCTTCTAGATCTGTCAAAATATGTTCATTCATTTCTCTACACATTTTTCTCAAGTTTGTATGGAATATTTACCAAGGTAGACCACACTGTTATCGCCTTAATTTCTCCTCCTTTTCTCTTCTTTCTTTCTTTTTTTTTACATATTTATTTATTGAATCATTGTGGGAAGAGTTACAAAGTTTTCAGGTTTAAGTCTCGGTCACACAATGATCAAACACCTTTCCCTTCACCAGTACTTATTTTTCACCACCCAGAACCCCAATATACCCCCTCCCACCCCTCCCAATGCCTGTGAGGCAGATGATTTCTACTTAACTCTCTACCTACTTTGATTACATTCATCACTTCAACAAAAGATACGCCATTATTGTTTAGAGTTTCCACCCAGCAATCAGAACTGCTGAAAAGGCATAGTGAAATAATTTGTTTTCTATAGCTGGTTATGAGGACCATATGATTTTGAATTTCTGATATTTTACTTATTAAGTCTAGAGGGATTTCTGCCAAGAGCCAGATAATTACTAGATTGGTTTCTGTGACTCCGGAGCCATGGCCGTGCTGGAGAGCTGCTCGTGGGGGGCAACTTGTGAGCCTGGTAGGGCATGAAGGACGAGCCTGGAACGCTCCCCTTCCCTTGAGGTTGCAGTTGCCCCATCACCGCTGGCTTATACCTGGCTTTCCAATAAGCTCTGAGGTGGCGACCACCTTGCTGCCAGGTGGAGTGGGGGGAGAGAGGCAGAAGGAAGCGAAACCCTTTCCCTCCCAGGGAGGCATAGTACCGTGGATTAATGCATAGTCCATTCATTTTTCTGCAGCAAGCTGCCGGGCTCTGCATTATAAGTCCTTGTGCCTCTGGAGCCATGGCCGTGCTGTAGAGCCGCAACTTGTGACCTCAGTAGGGCATGAAGGACGAGCCGGGAATGCCCCCCTTTCATGCTTTTCTCTTCTTTCACGACTGTCCCATTTCTGTACTCTAAAAACAAAGGTTTTCCCATCTTTGATACCTCAATTCCCCCTGTCATGTTATTCTATATACCACAGATGTTTGAGAACAGTATTTGTCCTTCTGAATTATTTTATTTTAACAGGGTAACTACCAGTTCTATCCAAGTATAGTGAATGAATGATTTCATCATATCTTGTGGCTGCATGTCCATTCATCTGTCATTGGACACCTAGGCTGATTTCATACACAAAAGCACTTATACTTTTGTACTAAGTGCTGCAATGAACAAATATGTGTATATGCATATATATATATATATATATATATAGTAAGAGAGAGTGAGAGAGAAGTGAAATTGCAGGTCATATGGAAAGTCTATTCTTACCTTTTTTTGGGAGAAATCTCCATACTGATTTACATAGGGGCTGAACGGGCAATATTCCCACCAGCAGAAAATGAGTTTCTTTTTGTCACATCACCCACCCCAAAAATGTTGTTTCCAGTCTTTTTGATAGATGCCATTCTCACTAGTGTAACATGATATCTCTCTCATTGCCATCTTGATTTGGGTTTCCCTGAAAATAAGTGACAAAAGGCACTCTCTCATATATCTACTGGCCACCGTCTTCTTCAGAGATATGTCTGTTCATTTCCTCTCCCCATTTTTGATGAAATTATTGGAATTTTTGTTGCTGTTGTTGATCAGGGCTGGAGCACAGCGGTAGGGTGTTTGCCTTATGCAAGGTCGACCCGACTGACCTGGGTTTGATTATTCTGCCCCTCTCAGAGAGCCCGGCAAGCTACCAAGAGTATCTCACCCTCACGGTAAAGCCTGGCAAGCTACCTATGATGTATTCAATATGCCAAACACAGTAAAAACAAGTCTCACAATGGAGACGTTTCTGGGCCCATTCAAGCAAATTGATGAACAACGGGAGGACATTGACAGTGACAGTGACAGTTGTGGATCTTTGTGAGTGTTTTGCTTATCTTAGATATTATACTTTATCTGGCATACTGCATGCAAATATTATATCCCATTCATTACGGTTACTTAATTTTAGCCTATGTTTATTTTTAACATACAAAATTTTTTAAATTTTATTAGTCCCATTTGTTTATTTTTGTTTTTGGTGTCATTGTCAGTGCAATCATATCACTGAAAACACATTTGAAGCCCAAATACTGGAGCATTCTTGCTGATTTTTCTTCAATAGAATTATAGACCAGAATACACTGAAGAACCATCTGGTCTTATTTCAAGGTCTATGACCCACTTTGAATTGATCATTGTGTAAGGTATGAGGTACAATCCAGTTTCTTTTTCTTGCCTGTGGCTAGCTAGATTTACAACACCATATATTTTTACTTCGTTTCATGTACCCAGCTCATTTATCAGAAATTAACAGTTCAGAGATCTGAGGATTTACTATTGGGTTTTCAATTCTGATTCATTGATTAGGCAGTTTATTATTATTACCATGGTGTTTTATTACCATGGTGTTTTAATTAATACATGGTGTATTATTACCATGTTGTTTTAATTAATATATTTTTAGTATAGTTTCAACATGGCTGACCCGAGTTCGATTCCTCCACCCCTCTCGGAGAGCCTGGCAAGCTACCAAGAGTATCTCGCCCCACGGCAAAGCCTGGCAAGCTACCCGTGACATACTCGATATGCCAAACACAGTAACAAGTCTCAAGGTGTTACTGGGCCCACTTGAACAAATCAATGAACAACGGGAGGACAGTGACAGTATAGTATAGTTTCAAGTAAAATAACATAATAACACCCAGTTTCTTATTTGTCAGAATAATTTTGGATATTATGGGTGTTTTATGACTCCATATAATTTTGTTAATGAATATTATAACTTCTTTAAAAATATCAATGGAATCTTGCTGAGGATGTGTTGACGTTTTATAACAACTTGGATAAAATAGTCATTTTAACAATGTTGATCCCACAAATCCGTGAGCATGGAATGTTTCCATTTCCTGAAAATTCAGTATTCTGAAAATGATAGTTATCCCCAACTTGATCTATTGCAATCTCAGTCAATAGTCTAGTGTTATTTTGTGATAAATGGATGTGTGTTTTGCATGCAAAGGTTAAAAAGCCAGAGCAGCCAACACAATACTGAAGAACAAAGTCAGCCTGACATTATCTAACTCACTATAGAGCTACCATCATCAAGACAGAGCCATATCAGTGGAAAACGGACAAAGGGATCAATAAAACATAAAAGACAGCCCAGAAATAGGTACACAGAAATACAGTCACCCGATCTTTGACTCTGGACCAGTTTTAATTAAGTGAATAAAAAAGTTCTTTTTAACAAGTAGTTTGTGAACAGATTCACACTATAGATAGGATAGCAAATCGATAAGACCTTACATCTATACACACACAAATCAATCAAAATCGGAAAACAACCTAAACATAAAGCATCAAACTGTAAAACTTCTAGAACATAATGTAGGAATTATCTGGGTGAACTTATAGTGATGAAAATTTAAATACAGACACACACACAAAGTCTTTCAAAGGAAAAAAGACATGCTAGATTTCCTCAAATTTAGAACTTTCTGATTTACAGAAAACACTGCTAAGAAATTAAAATATAATCTACAGCTGTTAAAAATCAGCAAAATATATTGCAAATGAAATACTGATTTGGAGCAATAGCACAGCAGTCGGGTGTTTGCCTTGCTCGCGGCTGACCCGACCAACCCTGGTTCGATTTCTCCGACCCTCTTGGAGAGCCCACCAAGCTACTGAGAGTATCTCGCCTGCACAGCAAAGCCTGGCAAGCTACCATGATGTATCCAATATGCAAAACACAGTAACAACAAGTCTCACAATGGAGGCGTTACTGGACCTGCTCAAGCAAATCGATGAACAACGGGATGACAGGGACAGTGACAGTGACAGTTTAGGGTCACATCCAGAAATACTCAGGATTTACTCCTAGCTCTGCACTCAGGAATAAGTCCCGGTGAAGCTTAGGGAACCATATGTTTTATCAGGAATTGAACTGAGTCAGTTGCATGAAAAGCAACCACCTGACCCACTGTACTATCTCTTCAGCTCCTAAAACAAATTTCCTAACAATAAGAAAAACAGCCCACTTTAAAAACATCTGATGTACCAAAGTTTCTTTAGCCACTCATCTGTTCTTGGGCACTTGGGTTTTTTCCTGATTTTGACTATTGTGAACAGCTGGTACATCTACACAATGGAATACTATGCCCCTGTTAGAAAAGATGAAGTCATGAAATTTGCATACAAGTGTTTCTGCATGGAAAGTATCATGCTAAATGAAATGAGTCAGGAAGAGAGGGATCGACATAGAAAGAATGCGCTCACCTGGGGAATATAAAGTAACAAAAGGAGAGACAAACACCCAAGAATAGTTGAGATAACTACCAGGAGATCTGCTCCAGGGGTTGGAATTCAGCAGCACATGCTAGGGGAAAAGGCAAAAAGAGAAGGTAACACCAAGTAAAGGGTGTTTGGAGGATTCGCTTGAGATGCAAGTGCATGCTGAAAGTAGACTATAGACTATAGACTATAGACTTTATGTATATGAATGAACTCTAATATAACCTATGGCCACTCAATACCTCTATTGCAAACCACAACACCCTAAAGGAAAGAGAGAACAAAAGGGAATGCCCTGCCACAGAGGTGGGGCGGGGTGGGAAGGATGGGGTGAGGGGGAGGGAGGGCTACTGGGATCATTTGTGGCGGAGAATGGGCACCAATGGAGGGATGAGTATTTGATCATTGTATAACTGAAACCCAAGCACGAAAGTTTGTAAGTCTACAACTGTACTTCATGGTGTTTCACTAATAAAAATTAATAAATAAACAAATAAATAAAACAAAAACAAAACCACCTGAACATACACTTTATAAAAGAGGATATATATGGCAAATAAACATGTGAACATTTTTCAACATCAAATGTCATTATGATAGTTTAAGTTGAAACAATGAGATACTATTGCACAACTACTTCAATGGCTAAAATCCAAAGCACTATTAATCTCAAACACTAGCAAGTATTTAGAATGACAAGAATTTAATTCAATTTAATCCAACTATCCATTGCTAGTAAACCTTAAAAAAAAGTAATAGACACTTTAGAATATGTTTTCCTAATTCCTTACAAGTCTAAACATAGACATACGATATAATTTTTAATCCTGCTGGTAGGTAATTATCCTAATGAGTTGAAAACTTGAAGACATTCATGTATTAATTCATGTATTAATGCTTATAGCCTCCCTGTCCATAATTATCAAAAATTAAAAATAACCAAGACATCTTTATGTATATGAATGAGCTCTGTTATAACCATATTTTAATATTACTCAGATTTTTTTTAAGGAAAGAGTTAAAGCCGGAGGATAGCTTAAGAGGTAGAGCTCATAACAAAGATGCTCAAGATCTTAAGTTTGAACCCTGTTTTTCCATGAACCCCCAAGAACTGCTGGAAGCCCTTGTGGTCCCCAATTACCAATGGACAGAAGCACCAAACAGTCAGATCTTCATTGCCAGGCTCAGGTTGGCAGGAAATACCCTCCGTTTGCCCTTCTGCTTCCAGCACAACTGGAAGTTACCCCTAAAAGAATTGAGATCAATAAAGCCACTGACAGACAGGGTGGGGGTGGAGATAGCAAACCATACGTATATGTTCTAAAAGAAGCCAACTCAGAAAGCTATATGTACTTTATTTCAACCAGATTACATTATAGATAGGTAAACTTGTAAGATTGTTCTCTTCAACAAGAGTGATTAGTTAGAGTAAAAATATTATGTTCTATTTAGCTTTAAATGTATTCCTTAGCTTGAGGATATAGTTCTGCTAAAGTGATGCTAAGAGACTGATCAGTTTGCATGTGATATTCTTTGCTTCAGTAAAATCTGATATAAATTTAGCATAATTCTAGTTGTAGCTGGTCAATACGGCCTTTTTGGTGTCTCCTGAAATGTTTGCTTCCACAATTTGAGAAGATATCATATACATATCCTGTTTCCAAATCTACTCAATCCTATATTTGAATACCTCACTTGATAATTTTATTAGGGTTTTGCATAATAAAAATTATTTTGCCTTTATTTTTTGCTACATATTCTTCAATGCAGATTTTTTTCCAAGAAACAAAGTCTCAAAGTTTTTCATTTATATATTTCTAATAGCACAGCGGGTAGGGCGTCTGCTTTGCACGCAGCCAACATGGCCGACCCGAGTTCGATTCCTCTGCCCCTCTCGGAGAGCCCGGCAAGCTACCGAGAGTATTCGATATGCCAAGACACAGTAACAACAAAGTCTCCAATGGAGACGTTACTGGGCCTGCTCGAGCAATAAGAAAAATTACTCATTGACTATTAATTTAGTCTGTTTACATTAAAATAAAATATATTTATAAAATATATTTTAATTGAAAATACAACTTTGAATCCTATTTTGAATATGGTTTTGAATCAACTCTTTAGAACCTCTGCTCTCTCCTCTCTTACTCCCCCATACTACCTGTTTCCCACCCCATCAGTGGCAAATTCTGCTGTACCCTTTGCAGTTTCTCAAACCCAGGTTTTCTCTCCACCACCAATCCGCCACCTTCTCCATCTTTTAATCTAAGGAAAATTCTCCTCTGAAAGATCCAACTAAAACATGTTTTCTTCTAGGAAATCATCATAGTGTGCCCAACTAAACATGCTTTCTTCTAAGAAATCAAAAATGTGTGTGTCAAAAATGGGTCCCAACAAGCTTAAGGTAAAATTTCATAGATTTTCAATGGGTGTCTTTTTAAAAAAATTTTTTTAATGAATCACCATGAGATACAGTTACAGACTTACAAACTTTTGTGCTTATGTTTCAGTCATACAATGATCGAATACCCATCCCTCCACCAGTGCCCGTTCTCCACCACCAATGTTCCCAGTATCCTCCCAAGACCCCAACCCATCCCCCCAATGGGTATATCTTGCAACTCACCTTATTACACTTTAGTAAGAGCCTGAGAAATAGTCCCAATCTTCGCTTTGGCTTTAATCAGTGGAATTAAAGTATTTGAGAGTGAGAAAATAAAATGAAGAAGAAAATCAGTCATATGCAGGTGACTGGTGGACTTTCCAGGTATACATATCTGGTCTGAATATTAGCCTGGAACCCAGTAAGAACTCCAAGGCACTGACCCCATGTCACAACTAAAACAAAAATATAGTGATTCCACGGAAAGTTTGACAGATCAGCACAGCTGTTCTGGTATGGATGTGGGCAGACTACTCTACATGATAGTGATGATTACTATAGCAATAATTCTGAGTATTAAGTAGATATTATAAATAGTCTAGCTTTGAATAGAGTTACTTGGCCTGGGAGGGAGAGGCTAAGGGTCAAAGCCAAGGTTAACACCTGATTTAAGAATATGCAACACACTTGAGAACTCAAGACTGGGAAAGAGGCAAGCTTTAATTGAACACTGGAGTATAAAATACAAAGAATTCATATATATTTTCCCTCCATTTTTGGAACCAAAATTTAATAAAGTTACACACATCTCTACTAAATATGGTAGGAATTGCATCAACCAGCTCTAAACAACTGCATGTTTGAAATATAGAGAGATGAAAGGTTCAGATTTTAATACTTTGAAACCCAAGTTGAGTGGCAGAGATCCAGACAAGGGAAGGAAAGCCCAAAGTGTCAACTGAAGAATGTCAGGCAGTGCAGGCAACAAGAGAAGGTGATAATATTTCTCCTCCTCAGCTTCTCCAAACACTCAGGTAGCCTGAAGCTAGACCTTAATGGGGGTGTGCTGGCTATTCTACAAGACTTGCCTGTAGCTATCCATTATTTCCATCCCTGTCCT
This sequence comes from Sorex fumeus, assembly GCF_029834395.1. Lineage (NCBI taxonomy): Eukaryota > Metazoa > Chordata > Mammalia > Eulipotyphla > Soricidae > Sorex > Sorex fumeus. The sequence goes on along the minus strand of NW_026606090.1, from coordinate 27,355,812 downwards.
CAACATTTAATCATCTGGTCTCTGTTTGAGACCCTCTAAGACTATTATTGCATCCTCCTTGGAACTCTAATTCATTCATTATTTTATTCACTCATGACTTATTTATTGAATGAATAAGAATTGAAATTAGACATTGGAGATCCAGTGAAAAATCGGGCAGAAAAATAACCTTAATCTCATTGAATTTAACTTGTTGGGGAAATAAGAAACAAAATAATTTTAGGGAGTACTAAGTTCTATAAAATTTAAAAAGCTAAGCTAAGAAACAGAGAGATTTGGGGCAGGAGAGATAGTACAATGGATAGGGCATTTGCTTTGCATGTGACCAAACTAGATTCGATCCCCGACATGCTCTATGTCCTCTGAGCACCACCAGGAGTAAGCCTGAGTAAAGCTGGATGTGCCCCCTATCCAAAGAAAGAAAGAAAGAAAGAAAAAGATGGAAAAAGGTTGCTTTTTATTTAGGGAATAATACAACTCTCTTGTCATTTTCATATAATTCTGTTTTAACTGTTTCTAATTTTTTAAAGAAATAAACTTTGAATATGTACATAGAGCTAGTAAAATGAGCAAAATGCTTGCCGTGCATGTAGTCAACCCAGGTTGAATTCCTGGCACCTCATCTGATCTGATCCCTCGCGTACCACCGGGAGTGTTCTCTGAACACAGAGTCAGGAGTAAGTCACAAGCACAGCTGGGTGTGGCCTAAGACACAAAACAATAAAACTAAAACATTAAATTTGTGGGATAGGAAATGGACCTGAGATTAGCTTAGTAGTGAGCACCTGTATTTTTCCCCTATTTTATTTTTTTATATTCACAGCATATTTGCTTTTATTTTTTAATTTTTAAAATTGAATCACAGTGAGATACACAGTTGCAAAGTTGTTCGTGATTGAGTTTCAGGCAAACAATGTTCCAACACCCACCCCGTCACCAATTCATTTCCCACCACCAATGCCTCCAGTTTCCCTCCTGTTCCCTTTTGCCACCAAGCACCTGTCTTATAGACACTAAGGCAACAGTTTCATCCCTGGCACAGACCCTCATGCCAAACATGATCCCAATCTCAGCAGAATGGCCATTTGTGATCTTTGCCCCCATACCCAAGTGTGTGAACTACATCTGTGTATACAAGACCAGGACATCACAACATAACACAGGACAATTAAAGAGAAGAGGTGGGAGGGAGAAATATAAGAAAACAGTAAATAAATACAATAAACTCTTCACCTATCAACCGATTGTGGTTATTAGCAGGAAAGAGGCAGATAAATCAGGATACAGCCAGTATATGGTGAAGGATCAAAAATAATGTATTAGTAAAATGTATTATAAGGCAATGTTAGTTCAATAAAATGTTTATGACTGAAATAAAACATTTTATCTTAAAAAAATTTGGGCCGGGTTTTAGAGTCACAACTAGCTGTGCTCAAACTAATTTCTAGTTCTGTGCTTAGGGATCACTCCTGCAAGTGCTCAGGGGACCTTAGATAATCCTGGGGATCCAATCCAAGTTGGCCACGTGCAAAGCAAATGCCTTAACCCTGTACATTTTCTCCAGCCTTTTATCTTCAAATATTTTATTAAAGTGATATTGACTTATAATACAAGTTTCATTTGTGAAATATAAAGATTCAATGTCATGCCTATTAAGATCTTAATAGTGTTGCTTACATAAATAGAAGTAAAAAGTATAAAATTTCTTGGGAATTACAAATAGTCAAAATTTGCAAACAACCAAGTACAAAAATGGAGGGATGATGCTCCCTAATTTCAAGCTATATTACAAAGTGATAGTATTCAAACAGCATGGTATTAGAGTCAAATTAGACACATAGATAAATGAGGAAAAAATGAGAGTCTCCAATAAAATTATACATATCTGAACACTTTTTACGAAAGAGGACCCAAAAGCAGAGAGTGGAGCAAGAAAAGTCTATTCAACAAATGGTGTTAGGAATAAAGAATAATCGCAGGGAAAAGAAGAAACTAGACCTCTGACACATAGACAAAAATTCGCTCAAATTTAAATATTTAAATATAAAATCTGAAACCAAAGTATAGAGAAGAAAGCATAGGTTATATACTCCTTGACATCAGCATTACAAATATCATGGGTGGAGTCTATCCCTAAACAAGGGAAAGAAATGCAAAAATAAACAAAAGGAACTCATCAAACGTTAAAGGTTTTGTTTTTAACAAGGAAACAAAAAGCAATAAAAAAAAACAGAAAGCAAAAATTGTTATCCAAAATTAAAAAGATATTTACAGAATGAAAGAAAATATATGTAAATCATCCATCCATCAGGAGGATGGAGACACAATAGAGCAATTCTTATTGTCTAGCAGCAAGCCACTTTATGTGTAGGACTGCATTTGCTGTCTTTAGCCTCCCTGGAGACACAACACCATTATTTATCTCACATGCATATATATATATATATATATATATATATATATATACACATTTATATATATATACATATATATAAAACTGAAGCTTAGATTACCTCTAAGCTTGAGTTTTCCTCCCCGCCCCAACCAGGGCTCCGGCAGCCAAAGACCTCCAGAACCAGCTACCACCATGCTGAGACCACTCTCCGCACACATGAAGGTACTGGCAGAGGGACAAAGGCACACGGGTCCCGGGGCTGAGATCTCCAAGCCTACTCGGATCAGGGCAGAGCATCCTCCACCCAGATCCTCCAAATTCCAGTAGGTGGGGCTCACACCCACCAACTGGCCCCCTGGCGCCCGTGTAATCCCATCAACGGCCAAGACTCAGAGACTATAAAACCCAGCTCCCGGAAGCGCGCAGCCGCGAATGCCGCTTATCTTATCATCTCATTCCTACTTTTGGACAAACTGGCAGGCTACTGAATGTAACCCGCCCACACAGCAGAGTCTGGCAAACTCCCCGTGGCGTACCCAATATGCCAAATACCAGTAACAATGATGGGTCTCATTCTCCTAACTCTGAAAGAGCCTTGAATATGGCACTTTTTAAAAAAAATCTCAGGACTAGGACGAAGAGACGTTACTGGGGCCTGCTTGAGGCAATCGACGAATAACAGGATGGTTGTGATTGATTGTGATAGATTACCTAGCTCCTTTGTGATTACTGGGTAAAGCAGGGACAAATTTGTGTAAAGTAGCTAGGGCCATCTAAAACCTGAGCTTAAGCACTAACCATTACATTATACTGTTGCTCCCAAGAGTTGTGAAAGCATGTGTAACTGCTACATTCTCAAGTTACCTCTAATAAGCATACTCTTATACGTTTTAATAAAAAAAATATTTTCTTCATTTAAAAACTCTTTTCATGCCTTTAAAATGGAAAAAATGTCTTTTCATGCCTTTAAAATGTCACATTCATGTTTTCTGAGATACTTGTTACCCCGAGTGTTTAAGATAAAGAGGTGTTTGACTTGAGTAAGGCACCTGAAATTTTCACAGCTAGAAAATGTGACCACCTACCTCCTAGAAGATTTTCCACTCTAAATGAGATGTTGTATAAGAAAACTGTTTTTGGGAAAGGATATTCACCGAATACACATCTGACAAGGGGTTGATATCCAGGATATACAAAATACTGGTTAAACTCCACAAGAAGAAAACATCCAACCCCATCCAAAAATGGGGCAATGAAATGAACAGAAACTTTCTCAAAGAAGAAATCCGAATGGCAAAAAAGCACATGAGAAAATGCTCTACATCATTAATCATCAGGGAGATGCAGATCAAAACCACAATAAGATACCATCTCACACCTCAGAGACTGGCCCACATTCAAAAGAACAAAAGCAACCGATGCTGGCGTGGATGTGGCGAGAAAGGGACACTCCTTCACTGTTGGTGGGAATGTCCACTGGTTCAGCCCTTCTGGAAAACAGTATGGACGATTCTCAAAAAATTAGAAATTGAGCTCCCATTTGACCCAGCAATACCACTCCTGGGAATATATCCCAGAGAGGCAAAAAAGTATAGTCGAAGTGACATCTGCACTTGTTTGTTCATTGCAGCACTCTTTACAATAGCCAGAAACTGGAAGAAACCTGAATGCCCAAGAACAGATGAGTGGTTAAAGAAACTTTGGTACATCTACACAATGGAGTACTATGTAGCTGTTAGAAAAGATGAAGTCATGAAATTTACATACAAGTGGTACAATATGGAAAGTATCATGCTAAGCGAAATGAGTCAGAAAGAGAGGGATAGACATAGAAAGATTGCATTCATCTGGGGGATATAAAGTAACAAAGTATGAGATTAATACCCAAGAATAGCCGAGATCAGCACCAGGAGGATTACTCCATAACTTAGAGGCTAGCCGGGTATCCTAGAGGAAAGGGCTATTCAGATAGAGAAGGGAGCACCAAATAAAGGATGTTTGGAGGATCCTCCCAGGAGGGGAGATGCATGTCGAAAGTAGACTATGGACTGAACATGTTTGCCACTCAATGCCTCTTTTGCAGACCACAACACCCAAACGGAGAGAGAGAACACAGGGGATTGCCCTGCCACAGAGACAGGGGGGATGGGGGGATGGGGGTGGGAGGGATATTATCCATGGTGGTGGAAAATGGGCACTGGTGGAGGGATGGGTATCTGATCATTGTATAATTGAAACCAAAGCACAAAAAATTGTAAATCTACAACTTTAAAAAAAAAAATAAAATAAAGGGAAAAAAATTATTTCCCTGAAGCATGAAAAAAAAAAAAAAGAAAACTGTTTCAAGAACTAAACACTGAAATGCATCTGATCGTTGTTATTGCTATGTGACCAAACCTGTGGTAACAAATACTCGGGTGAAGAAAACGCTTTCAAAAACTCTTATGGGTCTCCACTTTTTATGATTATTTTGTCTACTTATTTATGCAATGTTAAGTTGTGTTTGTTTGTACGCGTGTGTCAGAGAGAGAGAGAGAGAGAGTGAGTGCACGCCTAGTGTCTGCTTTCTTTGTCTGCTATTTCTCATCATTCAGGATCCCCTCTCCCAACTCAAGACTGTGTATAATCTAACAGGATTTGGGGAAATTTTTAGTAAACAATCAATAAAAAGATTCTGTGGGTTTGGATTCAAATACTTCCCTAAGGGCACATGCTTTGAAACTGAAAAAATAATATTAATTGATTAGCAGACAATTTGGTTGGTTTTTATTTTCATCAAGAATTAACTCCTCTACTTAGATAAAGAAGGGAACACCAAACACCAAATAAAGGTGTTGGAAGGATCCTCCCAGGATGGGAGAAGCATGCGGAAAGTAGACTACAGACTAAATTAAGTAGACTATGATTGCTACCCATTGCCTGTTTTGGAAACCACAACACCCAATAAGAGAAAGAGAACAGAGGGGAATGCCCTGCCACAGAGGTAGGGTGGGATGGGGGGGATGGGGGGTGGGAGGGATACTGGGATCCATGGTGGTGGGAAATGGGCACCGGTGGAGGGATGGGTATTTGATCATTGTATAATTGATACCCAAGCACAAAAATGTGTAAGTCTGCAACTGTACCTCATGATGTCTCACTATTAAAAAATTTTTTAATAAAATAAAAAGAATTAACTCCTCTAGTTCCTGTATCATACACTCTCTGAAATAGATCACTATGTTAAAATAAACACTCTTCTCATCACAGGTATTTTAGCCCAGTAATTTTAAGTGAAATTCTTGTCACTTTAAAATTTCAACTCTTTAGATTTCTAGAATTATTTGTGGTTCATATTCTGAAATACTGGATGAGAGCACATGTGTTAAATGTCATTTACAAGATAATTTTGATGAGCATCTAGGTCAGAATATAAAAATGTATTCTTTTCTTTGTCAGAAAGAAAAGTAACTGAGCAATGTTAGAAACAACTGAGAATTCAGGGAAGCCCAGCACCCAGTTCCTTTCAATAGTCCCGGGTTCCTGTGCCTAGATTTAGGCAAGAAGTGTTTGCTTTCTCGTAAATAACACAATATTGTATTGCTCAGTCTGGCTTCAAAGCCACACTTAAGGATGAGAGGAATATGTAAATCAGTGAATAGCATTGCCTTTGGGGGGTTCTCGGTTTCTTATGGTTCCCTGGGAATTAATTTCCCAAAAGAAGTAGCAACCTTTCTTTTCCCTTTCATTAGCTTGATATTTCCCATGAGATATTTGATGTAGGATCAGTCACACCATTGACCTTAGTCAAATTTTGTGTTAAAATTGTTGACTGAACAGGAAGTCAGAGAGTCTGAACTAGATCTTTCAGTCTTCCCTAGATTTTGCTCTGTTCCTGTTGTGAGTCTGATGGACTGTATTAAGCCAAGCATCTTCATGATTGGACCCTTCATCAGTTTTCTAAACAAGATCTTATAATCAATATTTTACTGGCTGCCTATGATACTTTCAAGATCCCTGTCCATAATCTATTTTTCCAATCAGCACGGTGATCCTTCAGAAATCAAATCCAGTCATAGAGTGATGTAGCCACTGTGGAAAACAATATGATGATTTGAGAAAAAAATTAATAAATTTAAATAGACTATTTGCAAATGATATATATAATGAAACAAAAAACTATGTAGAAATAATGAATGGATACAGTAAGGTCACAGGCTATTAAATTGATATACAAAAATCTATTCCAGGGCCTGGGGATATAGCTCAAAGGACCAGAGCACATACCTGAAACTCAAAGATCCCAGTTTGATTCCTGGCACCAAGTGATCCTTTGCACCACTGGGAGTGGCCCTGGTGGCCCCTGAATACTGACAAGGTGGCCCTTATAGTCCTCGATGGCTAGACCTGAGCAGTGCCATATTGCACAGGCTGAGCACTGAGTTGTCAGGCCTCACAGATGTGCTGAATATTGTTGGGAATGAGCCAGAGCTCCCTGGGACCTGATTGAGAGACTGCCCCACTAAAACATATCTGCTGTACTTGTATACATAAATGTAGCACAAAGAGAAAATAGGAAAAATAATTCAATTTACAATCAAATAAAAATAGAATTAAATACCTAGCAATAAACTTCACTAAGGATATGAAATATCTGCATATTGAAAACTTTATGGCTTCGCTGAAAGAAATAGACAGACTTCATGTTTGTGGATTGCTCTTTTCCTTCCAATTACAAAAAAAGGTCCTAAGGATGTCAGGCAGGGGGTCAACTTCATCCGGAAGGTTGACTGAGAAAGCAGAGGGTCTTAGCTGTTGGGTCATAGGGCGCTTCTCTTGCAGGTGGAAGATCCTAAGTTCAATACCCAGTCTCAATATGAAATTTAATTTCAATTTTATCTATTTTTGTAGTCACCTCTCCTATGTCAAATGTTTTGCAATACCAATAGCTTATCTTTAATTCTAATAATTTCAAATTACTCTTATTTTAAAACTTTGCTGTCTTTTGATTCTTTTATATTTCCTAATTATATTAAAATACAGTTGTTTCATAAGCTTCAGATTAAACTTGTTTTATAAACTCAATAAATATTATTTTAATGAATTTATGTGAGCTATAAAATGTGCAAGAGTGATAGTACAGTGAATAAGACACTTGCCTTGCAAGTGGCTGACTCAAGTTCGGTCCCAGCACACTCATATGATTCCACAAGCACCACTAGGAGTAATTTCTGAATGCAGAGCCAGGAGTAACCTCTGAGCATTGCAAAGTATGGCAATCTCCCCTCCAAAAAGAAAAGTGTAAGAAGATAAGAGTTTTTCAGCCAGAGTTAGTGAGGTAGGGTGTTTGCCTAGCATGAGATTTATCAATTAGTATTTGATCCCATCACCACATATGGTCTCCTGTGCCCAGCAAAGAGTGACCCCTGAGCACAGAGTCACAAATAAACTCTGAGCACATCTGGCTGTGGCTAAAATCCCCAAAAGAGAAAATGAAGGGAGAGTTTTTAAATTACTATTAAAGAATATATGATTTATGCAATTAAAACATCTTTCTGAGAGGTCTACAGAAAAGCTACAAGTTGTAACCCAAAAGAACAGTGAATATGGACTCACAAATAAATCTCTTGGAAGAGAGCAACACAGAGCAACATGCCACAGAGATGCTCTGGAACTCGAACCAGACTGTCTAATCTGGGGGAACCTGGAGTGGGGTGGGTAATTCCCCCCCACCCGCCCAAGAACTCAATTGCCACCATGCTCACAGACTATCTCCACAGGCCCAGATGAGCCTCATCCATGAGTAAATCTGCTGAAAAACCCAACTTTGAGGGTCTTATGAGTGAAATCTCCAGGCTCCCATGGCGTTGGGACTCCCCACATCTCCCTGTTTTTCTGGGAGCTAGGCAGTCACACCCACACACTACCTCTGGCACATATAAGCTCATTAGTGGCCATGATCCAGAAACTCACAAATAAATATCTTGGAAGAGAGTAACAGAAGGCAACACACTACAGAGATGACTCTGAACACCAAAATCACCATCCATTTAAAAAAAAGATTAAATTAACCTCAGCTGTATAACTACATTTAAAATTTTAGAGTTCCTGGAATGCACGACTGTATTCATGGCAGAGTTGTATCTCATACTGTACACCACTGATGTACCAAGAGTAACACACCACATTTGATGGGGTGTAAAGTAGAAGGCAACCAATTGGGAAATATATATTGGACTGGAGCGATAGCACAGCGGTAGGGCGTTTGCCTTACAAGTGGCCAACATGGCCAACCTGAGTTCAATTCCTCTGCCCCTCTCCGAGAGTCCTGCAAGCTACTGAGAGTATCTCGTCCACACGGCAGAGCCTGGCAAGCTCCCCGTGATGTATTCAATATGCCAAACACAGTTACAACAAGTCTCATGACAGAGACGTTACTGGGCCTGCTCGAGCAAATCAATGAACAACGGGAGGACCGTGATACCGTGATACGTATATATATATATATATATATATATATATATATATATATATATATGGTGCGACCTTTAACAGCATATTAGTAATCTCTTATACAAGGGCTTAATGACTCCAAGGTGAAATACAACAATCTTCTCACACTTTCCTCTAAGGAAACTTTGTTGAATCATTTTTAGCGAATTACTCATAACAAACAATACAAAATAAATTCTTTAGGTCCTGCTTTGGAGGCAGGCTTTGGGGGTCGGGGTAGAAACATTCAAAATCTGGTGATGGGAAGGTGTAATGGTGGTGGGATTGGTGTTGGAATATTAAATGTAACAAATTATTGTGAACAACTTTATAAAAATAAAATTAAAAAACTTTTAAAATAAAAAAAAAGTTTAGCACCTTCAAAAATAAAAAGGAACAGTGAATGTGATTCTATCCTGGGTGTAACCTTATGCCTCTTTACAGAATTCACACTATCCTGAAATACTTCCCTTTTTTTCCTTTGCATTTGTTTTGGGAGTTTTAGTTTGTTATTTTTTTTTTTTAAGCACATCCAGTGATGCTATGGGTTACTCCTACCTCTGTACTCAGGAATTGTTCCTGAGTAATGACTGAGTGGTAATTACTCCTTGTAGTGCACAGAGGAGCGTAATGGGAGTCCGAGGATGGAAGCCCGGTGGGCTGTGTGCAAGGCAAACACCCTACGCACTGGACTAACTCTCCACCCACCCCCTCACCTTTAAAAAAAAAAAAATCCAGCTGGGGCTGGAGTTGATAGAACAGCAGTCTGGGTACTTGCCTTGCAAGCAGCTAATTAGGGTTTAATTCCTGGCACCCCATATAGTCCCTGGAGACCACCAAGAGTGTTCCTGAGCACAGAGCCAGGATTAAGCCCGGAGCACAATCGGGTGTGGCCTAAACTCTCCCCAAAAATAAAAATAATAGAAATAAAACAGTCCTTGTAAAACAAACAAACAAAAATAAACCTATCCCAGCTGCGTCACTCACCCATTCCGACAACACTCAGTGAGAGTATATTGACATTAGTATTATAAGCCCAGCGGGTATGGTGCCGCCAGCAGGTCAATCTGTATCTGTGAAGCTAGTGCATCAGCAGCCTGATGGCGCCTTCAGACTTCTAGATACCCCAAAATTGCTGCTGTGCCTTTGGCCAGACCCCAAAAACTGAGGGCAAAGTTTACCAAGAAAGAAAATGGCCAAAAGTTAGGTATGTGGGAGACACACCCAAAACCACCTTTGGCTCAGCTATATAATTGGAGGCATGGCCTCTCTGGCTCCTGATCAAGGTGCTTAACAGCCATGATCCCAGAGACTCAGAAACAAATCTCGAAACCCAGTGGCTTTTGGCAGGAATGATCCAGACCTCGCAGTAGGTTACTTTTGCCGGGCCACAGCAGAGGGTAAAGGGTGCTGTCCTTACACCTGCTCCCCGTTGGTGGCTCGGTGGCTGCCATCCTCCAGGGGTCATTGGACAGTCAGGTTTTTGCCCGCAGTGATGAGACACATGGGGCCTCGCAGGATGGGGGTGGGGCCAGCCCTTTCCTCCCTGTCCCAACAAGATCCTGAGTCTCCACCCATGAACGGCCTCTTTGGCTCCTGATCAAGCTGCTTAATGACCATGATCCAAGAGACTCAGGAACAAATCTCAGAACCCAGCAGGTTTTGGCAGAAATCCCTCCAGATTTATTTGTTAAAATTTTGGAATTCCAAAATTGCGTGGCCACTACTGTGGCCGTGAGATATCATATGTTATTCGTAACCAACAATAGAAAACAAACTGTCTACTGTTGCCTTTTCAGCAGATCTGAGTGTTGGAGTAAAATCCCTAATACTAATGGTGGGTCTTGTGTTAAAATATTGAATGTAATCAAAGTAGACAGAGAATAATGTGGAAATCATCTGCCCCACAGGTGGGCTGACGGTGTGGGTTGGGGGATATACTGGAGTTTTAGGTGGCGGAAAATGGGCACTGGTGAAGGGATGGCTGTTTCATTGTATGATCAAGACTTAAACTTGAAAGCTTTGTAACTGCTCTCACGGTGATTCAATAAATAAAATTATAAAAAAGGAAAAAACAAGTATTATAAGCCCACTACACCACCTCCGCTTTGCTGATGACATTGTTTTAATAACACCAAACATCAGCCAAGCAGCACAAATGCTGGCCGACTTTGACCGTGAGTGTGGAAAGGTAGGACTACAGCTGAATCTTATGAAGACAATGTTTATGAGAAACAGCCTTGTTCCTGACGCCCCATTCGCTCTCAACGGAACGACCATCTCCGAATGCAACAGCTATGTGTACCTAGGTCGAGAGGTCAACATGACAAATGACCTGGCACCCGAGCTGCACAGGAGGAAGAGAGTGGCTTGGAACGCCTTCAAGAACGTCGAAGAAATAGCTAAGAGGATGAAGAACCTCTGGCTCCGGGCACATCTCTTTGATTCCACTGTTCTTCCTGCATTAACATATGCCTCAGAGACCTGGGCCCTATGCAAACAGGATGAGAACGCTATTCAGGTCTCCCAAAGAGGAATTGAAAGAGCTATGCTTGGAATATCACGTTTCACTCAAATGAGAGAAAGAATTCAGAGTTCCGACATCCATCAACGATCAAGAATCAGGGACGCTGTCTCGTTTGCCAAGGTGTCAAAAATCTGATGGGCTGGTCATATATGTAATGAGATTTAAAGACGACCGCTGGACTAGAGCTGTTACCGACTGGATTCCACGGGATGTCAAAAGACCATGTGGCCGCCCACCTATCAGATGGTCAGACTTCTTCATCAAGATCTTCAACGATCGGTTTGAGGCTCTTCATGTTCCTAGAGCGAACAGACGCCATTGGGCTACACTAGCACGCAACAGGGACAAATGGAGACGTTACTGGCGCCCGCTTGAGCAAATCGCCGATTAACGGGAAGTTAAGTGATTAAGTGTAAGTGATAAGCCCACATTCACCCATAATTTTTGATTTTTGCTTGAGTCATGCAGAGAATTCTTTAAATAGTACCTCTCCTCTGAGAAATGTTAAACCTAGGGAGAAAGAAGACAATGTAGAAAGTCAGATTGAAGGCCAAAATATCAAAGTACTGATGATGGTATAAACACCTGAAGACGAAATCTGTTTTTTTTTTCATGGAGTACCATTTCCCAGGCTCTCTTAAAGTTCTGGTAGAAACCATAATCATGTTCTCTTGGATGAATATACAGTGCCTGTGATGTCTTCATTCGTAAACCAGGCCCATTAGAAATTCCCTCTGTGTTCTTTACTCTCTTTTGTCCCTTCTGTGGGCAGAAATGGAGATATTCAGAGAGGTCCTAGAAGCCACATATTGAAAAGAGCACAGAAGGATGATTACCAGAGAATTGCCATCCTACTGGTGTGAACTCCAGCACTGTACTCTGAGGAAGCAAAGAAATCGCCTACTTGTCACCAAATACTCAATAACTTCTATTTCCATAGTTTGACCTATCTTTAATAACCTTTTCTCTGTATAGGTAAATTCCAGCCTCAAGCAATAACAGCACTCGATATTTCTGACCAGCCTCCCACTATTATTTCTATTCCTCACCCCCTGGTCTGATTGGAGCCCAGCAAAATGTTTGTCCCGTGACCCCACTAGAATTACAAATAACTAGCAGATAACTCCAGATATCTGCTTCTGGAAAACATTTCAACAGTTATTTATAAAAGAGAAAAAGAAATAAGATTAGGGAATAGAGATAAAAAGAAATAAATACAAAAGAAATAGAGAAATAATCTCCTTCTGTCGGCCTGGAATCTAACCCTGTTCCACTCCCAAGTCTATTCTCCATGAACTAAATTTTGGCATTTTATCCACATGGTCTCCAGAATCCAATCTTGGCTTGAACTGGATTGATCTTTTCCTTCCCCTCTTAGCCCACACAGCTGGGAGTTCTGTAGAAGCACAAGCCTGCCAAAAGCAATAGTCTTCCTAAAAGTTCAACAACAAGGGAATTGGTATATAAATTATGAAGCATCTGGTCAATGGAGTGTATTATTTAATCATTAAACATGATAAACATGAAGTCTTTGTAACAACATGGAAAATGTCCCTGACTTAATATCACTGAAGTTTTCCTTTCCGAAAAGCAAATCATAAAATTTCATATGCAATATGGCAACAACATTTAAAAAGTATTCATAGGGGAATAAAGCTATGGATGAAATTTGGAGAAATAGAAGCAATTGTTGAGTTAGAATCATGCAACGCCATAAAATTTTAATTTCATTAAATCTATGCTATGTCTAAATGATAAATGAAAAGACTTTTCCCTACCTACTCAATGATATTACAAGAAGAATTTTCCTGTCTCTCCTCGTATTTCAGGGGAATCATCTCTGTAGAGAGCAGAGGGAAGCCTGGCAGAGCTGAAAGACGCCTAAGTGCAGACACCCCACGATCTGTAGTGATTCAGAGACTGAACACAAGTCCTGCTGTTACTCCTATATACCTTTTCTTTATTTTTCAGTCTTTTGAGATTCTATGCATTTTGCATTCTGGTGATCATATTTTGTCCTTTCGTAACCCAGATTCCCAAATGTAAATATTCCTGGACACTCACCCATATGATGATCTCAGTTAATGTGCATCATTTAAGAGAGCTAGTGGTAAATCTTTACCATTTGAGCAATTAAACAGATTCATGTATCGTTCGGTTGAAAAAGTTGTAAACGTGGGATTTACATTCTTGTTACTATATATGAATTGTAAAAGGATTGTAAAATTCTTTAAGTATTGTAAAAGGATCAACGTGTAGCTATTTTTGTCATCTTCTTGAAGCATGTGTGGAGAATGCATATATAAAAAGCATTCAATATATTAAATAAATCTCGAAAGAAACCAACAAGTTGTAGAGATTTTTTTCTGGACCCCACTCAAGGCTGATTCATCTGGGGTACCCTGGGGGGTGGAGGGACATGTGAGCCCAGTTTCTGCCTAAACAGAGGCCTGGCAGCTGAAAATTTCCACACTCCACAATGACCTCCATACTCCCTGCCCTTCCCTGCCCCCCCCTGATTCCACTTCTCAGATGAGCCTCATCCAGAAATTAATCTTTTGAAAACCTCAAGTATGCGGGTTTCGTAACTGATATTTCCAGGCTTTCATGGAGCTGGGGACCAGCTGCCTCCTCCCACCTCCCAGTACTTCCGAAAACCCTGACAATCACTCATGTCTCAAACCTGCCACCCAGTCAAAAATTTAACTTCAGCTGTATCATCCCATTAAAAATTTGGACTTCCTGGAGCCACACCACCCACTCTACAACACTGAACCAGGAGTAGCACACAAAATTGGATGGGATCTAATGTAGAAGGTAACCAATCTCTATTAACAAAATATAGACACAAAATACTATTAAGATGTTATGCTTAATCTGTACCAATATCTTAGCAATCTCTTATACAAGGAAGGTGAGATACAATAAACTTTTTAAACCACATGTATATAATGTGTGAGGGGAAAATAAAAAAATTAAAAAAGCTTTCAATATAAGCAGAAATCAAATTAGCATACATTACACATATTTTTTACTTAAAAACATTTCATTTCTCAAAAAGCATATTAATTTGTCACTGTCCTTCCCATCACAATCTCCGTGGCTTTGTATTCTCAGGTAGCACTGTAGCACTGTCCTACCGTGGGCACCAGTAACATCTCCATTGTGAGACTTGTTACTGTTTTTGGCATATTGAATATGCCACTGGGATCTTGCCAGGCTCTGCCGCACAGGTGGGATACTCTAGGTAGCTTGCAGGGCTCACTGAGAGAGCCGGGGGGATTGGACCTGGGTCAGCCATGTGCAAGGCAAACGCCCTATCCACTGTGCTATCGTTCCAGACCATATTCTCAAGTAAGGGGGGAAAAGAAACATGCCCTCAGTCTCACTCACGTACCAATGTGCAACCTTCTTACTGTGAAAGCTATGAGGGAAACTGCCCTCAATATAAATTCCTGGCTTCTAAACTTTTAGGTTACCCATGAAGTTCAGACAAGGCCCCATGACAAAGGTGAGTGGGTTCAATTATGTTAGTCAGAAGAATAGAGTGACAGCTGAACAAACGGTATGTATTCTTTCTCAGGAGTCTATGGGATGAAAAAAAATTAGAAGCATCCAGTGGCAGAAATTTTGACTGGTTAATTTAATTCTAAAGCTTAGTTCTCAAAGGGTAGGATCAAATCTGGGTGGACTCTGCAAGTGCCTTACCTGCTGTTCTATCTCTTCAGCCTGAATTCTGCAACTTCTATGTGGATATGTCTCTAACAAAAGTGGATAAGAAAGAGAGGTTATAAAGTCCTTCACCGCAAGAATTACCCGCTTGATTACCCTCCGAAAGAATCCTGATTTTTCTTAGACTTCTGGGGAAGTTTAACAGCAAATTCACGACATCCTGCACTTTGATAGTGCGAACACATCTAAAGAGTCCACAATGTGATGTGTTATTGACGCTAAAGAAAATAATAACTGGTGTTACTAAGTGTGACATCTCTAGGTCAAGCAAAGATGGAGATGCCCAGGGTCAGTTCAAATAGACTGGAAAGATTTAACAGGAGGATAAAGTTTCATTTTTCACATGACACCACTAATACTTTTTATTTCTTACTGAAAATTTTTTTTTAATTTTTGCTTTAGGGCCACACTGGGTAGTGCTGAGGGATATTCCTAGCCCATTGTTTAGAGGTGACTCCAAGCAGTGCTCTTGGGCTACGCTGGAGATTTAATCTGGACCACCTGAATACAAAGCATGTGCTATCTCTTTGAGCTTTCTCTTTGGTCCCAGGGAATTCTCAACTTTTACTTGAAAATGCAGCAGTCACTTTTGAATTGATAAAAATTTTCTAGCTGTAACTCAAGTTTAAGATTAATGAATGTACTGAGAAACTTTTCCTTGCCTTTATGTTGCACCAATGAAATAATAAAATATCAAAATCTATGCTTAAAGATAAATATTTCCTCTAATCGAACTCTTGATTCCACCAAGGAAATATTATTGAGACACTTTGAAATTTTGCAATGTAAATTAAGATCATGATATCTGCCTCTTTGCAGGATGTTGATGTTTTTGCTTATCTGAATTAAACTGAAATAGGCTCTAACTAGGATAGCAAAATCTTATCTGTATTAAGGAACTCATATTAAAGGTAATATTTTTGTGATTTAAGGGCTGGAGCGATAGCACAGCGGTAGGGCGTTTGCCTTGCACGCAGCCAACATGGCCGATCCAAGTTTGATTCCTCCACCCCTCTCGGAGAGCCCAGCAAGCTACCAAGAGTATCTCGCCTGCACGGCAGAGCCTGGAAGCTATCCGTGACGTATTCGATATGCCAAACACAGTAACAACAAAGTCTCCAATGGAGATGTTACTGGGCCTGCTTGAGCAAATCGATGAACAACGGGAGGACAGTGACAGTGACAGTGATTTTTGTGATATTGTTTGATTAATATGGAAATTGGACAAAAAACAAAAAAATGAGTTATAAAAATTATGGTATGTCAGAATTAATTGATTATAAATGTTGCTCGTGGACCTTGAAGTAGGTCAGTTACTATTTTTTCTTTCCAATAGATGATTATGAGTAATTTTATTCTTTAACTGAACTGTTTTATATGAATATTTCAGAGCTCAAGAAAGCTATTAAAATCTAGGGAATTTTAACCTGGGTGGTAGTAAGGATTAAGACATTTGCCTTACATGCAGTTGACCTGTGCCTCTCCTCACCTTCACCAATGCCTATTCATCCCCAGTGCCACATGGTCCTCCAGCATCATCCAGTATACCATGGAGGCCCCTGAACAACACTTAGGGCTGACTGAAAAGTCCCCAGGGTACTCGGTGGTCCAGATAAATCCCCAGCAACACAGGGCCTGAGCAACACTGCATCCCTGGGCGCTAGCATTAAGATGCCTGCCTTGTTAATCAAAATTTCCTGGGCAGGTCCCTGGCCTCCAGAACATCATTTGGGAAGACTCTGCTGAAGCGATAGCACAGCGGGTAGGGCGTTCGCCTTACAAGCGGCCAACATGGCCGACCCGAGTTCGATTCCTCCGCCCCTCTCGGAGAGCCCGGCAAGCTACCGAGAGTATCCGATATGCCAGACACAGTAACAACAAAGTCTCCAATGGAGACGTTACTGGGCCCGCTCGAGCAAATCGACGATCAACGGGAGGGCCTTTACCTTTACCTTTACCTGCCCCACAAATAGAAATAAATCTGGACAATTAAAGGAAAGAAACATGGGTTTCAGATTTTTACAAGTTTCAGCCCCCTTGTAGAATGGTCTATTGTCCTGGTACCTATGGAACTAAGGGGTTTCTCAGGATGCAGAACTTGGAATGCTAAATCCAGAATTAAAATGGCTTCCTAATTCTAGAACTTCATAGCTAAAGGATCTCACTCAATTATTTCTCTAAGCCTCAGTTTCCTTTTCTCTTAAATAGAAATTAAAAACATTAAATGCAAAATTAGTTTCTGAATCATTCAAGATTGTATCTGGCTATCAGTTTTACTGACAGACATGCTTAGCCAGAAAACCAAAATCTCACCCAAACTCTGTATTTGATCTCTTAATTGAAGAAGAAGTAGCAAACATTTTAATCAAGGTATTATATTCTTCTTCATGTGGTAAAGTATATTCCTGATATTTTTATCTTTTTTAAATCAGTGGATCAAGAAAATAACTGCAAATCCTGCCATATATCTAAAATCAGGTTATATTTATTGCTTTCTTTCAATTTCTTTTAAAAGCTAATTTTATGTTAATTCCAAAGGGGGGGAAAAATTTCCTTCTTTCTGAAACTTTCTGAAGCATTCTGAGAACTCTTCAGTGAATCTAAAGCAAGTTATTCAACTGGACATTCATCATCTTTGATCATATAAATTACAGATAAGTAAAAATAGTTCTATGTAGTGTATGTCTGAGTTGTAAATAAAATAAATCCTTTCAATCACTTTGAGATGTTACCAGGTGAGCCCAGCTCAGAAGGAACTTTCAGGAATTTCACTAGGTGCATCATGGCTCCAGTGATTCTCGACATTTGGGGACTGGTTAGAGTTCTATTAAGGAACAGAAATGGAAGTGATGAGGGTTGAGTAGGATGTAGACCAAGGACAAGATAGTCAATTAAACTTGCCCAAATAGTAATGCCCAAGTGATGGTGAAAGTCTCTCCATCCAGACTCAGCATCAAAAATGGATAGGGCAGGGCTGGAGAGATAGTACAGCAGGTAGGGCTCAGACGCCACATGTTCCCCCCCAAGCATCACTTAGAGGAACCCTGGAGTCCACATGTTCCCCCCAATCATCTCCTGGAGCAGCCCTGGAGTCCCAAGAGCTGAGCTGACCTGCACAGTATTGCATCTTGCAGCCTTCAAATCAAACAAGCTCGGAGGGGTACCCGGGTGACCTGAGACACGCCCACATTTTGTTAAATGAAAATAATTTGAAACAATTTTTAAATAATACAAAATGAAAGCAGAAGAATGATTTCCATTCATCCACTCTTGGGCAAGCGTTGAAAAGTGGATCTGCCATTGTTCTTAGATCTAAAAGAAAGGAGCCAGGAGAATAGGTTATCACCGCTGGTGGCTAAGCAAGGCTAGGCCAGGCAGAAACTAAACCCATGGAGTCTGGTGGTTAACAAAACCTGATGTTTTCAGAGGATTTTCTAAAAAAAGTACATTAGATCGATCACATTAAATATTTGTATTCAACTAAGATATTTTTAGGCCATAAAGTCCAATTCTCTAATAATTCTTTTTCTAATATGTGCCACTTGAACCTCATTTTCCAAGTGTCTAAGAGCACAAGCTGGATGTAGAAGAAATCCCTAAGTCACCCTTTCACCCTAAATTACATGTAATAAAAATCATGAAGACAATTCTTGAGAACAGGAAATTATTTTATCGTCTTTATTGTAATACCAAAGTTTACAATACTGTTAATTATTATTTTAATGCATATATCATTCCAATATCACAATCATCACCAGAATGATTGCTACCCTCCACTGAGCTGGAAAATTCTTTAAAATTTTGTCCTGACAATAAAATTATAAATGATCCCAATAACAGAGGACACAGCTAAAGAGACTAATGTCCTTGTAAACTGAATTCTCTAGGAACTCCAACATTAGGAGGCATATGCAAAAAAAGGTGGGAAGTAAAAACTACCAAAAAAAAAGAGAAAGAATAAAAAAGAGTTGGCCTGAATCTAAAAATAATATTAAAATACCTAAAATTCTTAAATAGCTATGAATTATCAAGCATACCAAATGAATAAACACACATTTTTGTTATGTGGAAAGTAGATATAAATGTATTATCAACAGCCTAGTTCACTGATATAGTGTTAACAGATGACAGTTGAGATTTAAAAAAGAACCTCAGTTTGAATTTTTTGCATTGGTCTGCTTTATCAGAAAGCATGGCTTTTACTACAAGAAAGGTAGAATAAATAATACTAAACAGATCTGGTACAATAGCAGCACCTGGCATCTCTGAAACCACTCAGTTCTCTCTTTGACTGTAAAAACATACTTTGTGGTATAGTGTTCTTGAAGAATATACAGTATTTTGTGGAGTTATGGAGACTGGATAAATGTGTTCCCACTTATCTGAAAAAAAAAGATGCAGATGGAGCTTGTCATTTATGGACTAGTGAGCCTGACATCAAATCCAGGCAAGTTTCTGGAATGGAATATTAATAGCTTGGATGTGAACGCATACAAGTGGATGTGGAAAACACTAGGAGATACCATGGGACTTGTCAAGAACAAATCATACCAACTAAATACACACACACACACATACTATACATACTACACATACATACTCACACACACTCACACACACACACACACACACACACACACACACGGTCTTCTCTGAATTGACTAATGAAATAAATGTTTCAGATGAATTTAAATTTCAGGAAAGTCTTTGACAAGGCCTCTCATGATCTCCTTTTATAAAGAATAGAAATGTCTCAAGACACCAAGGAAAAACTCCCATTCTCTGAATGACATCACTCAAAAAAGTATAAGTTAAAACAGCTTGTTGGAATTGAGAGGCTTTTTCAGCAGTTTAATCAATAACAAATGGCACCATTTTGATCATATGTGTGAACAACATGAAAATAAAAGGAATACATAATACCTAAAGGCAGATGCCTAAAACTAACGTAAGGGAAAATTAAGTCTCGGTTGATGACATGGGACTTTGTATAAGTAATTCTATTTTGGGCTTGTTTTTGACAACAAAGCATTTTGCTTTCAAGACTGATTCAGTTGAGTATGGAGTTCTCTAGATCAAGTGCTCTCTTATCAGTTTATAGAGTAAATCAAATTAACAGAATATTCTCAAGATTTAGCTCATATTTTCTCCTAACATTTACATCTGTTATCATCTGTCTAACAGTGCTCGACAAACATGTAAAGCAGTTAAATTCTTTTAACGTAATTAGAGTCAGCTTTCTTAGAATGTAAATACCAATCTTTTGGTAGATCCTTCTTATCCCCTAAATGAAAGCAACTGCAACAATCATGCTATATTTTTCTGGGTAGTATAATATTCTTGTTCTTGCCTCAAATCTTGCATTTTTGTAGCACTTTGAGCGACTTCTCTCTGCTACTTTGAATGTTCCCAATTAAAATTAAATAAAATCTTTTAAAACTTAGTATGCCTCAGTTTAACTTCTAACAGTACCCGGAATCAAGGTGTTTTGTCTTTTATTTTCAAAATGAGTGGCTTAAAAAGCAGGACTACGAATGATGACGAACATCCAGTTATAGAAAAAATAAGGCGTGAGTGAACAATATTGGAAAGCATCTGGATTTTCACTAACCAAATGTTAAACATTACTAATGTTAATATAATAAAAATGCCATCTTTTCAAATATAAAATTGACTTAAAGCACTATATGAACACATAGGACAGAAAACTTGAGGGACATAGGACACAATGCTACCCCAGTTTATGCTGATCACTTTTAGTCTAGCAACCATATTCTGTGACGGGTAGATTGGCAGAGAATTTCAGAGTGGTAAAAAGACTGATAAATGATTAGATTCTGTGAGGAGCTGTTCAAGGAACCATAAACAGATTGAAGAGCACGGAAAATAAAACAGTTGATGGGAGATCATTGTGTTCAGTGACTTGAAAGTTGAAGATGGGGATCAACACTATGATATCCTCAAAATGGGCTAATATTCATGCAGTTAGTGGGAGACTGTCAGGGATAGAAAATAAGTGAGGGGCAGAGCCCACATAGAACAATCTCAAGAATGATCACTATCAGAGCCAGTCATTTCAATTGTTTGCAAAGTCCAGTGTAGCTTTACCCCACCCCTGCCCAGTGTTTCTTAAAGAAGAATTAGTGCTGCCAAGGCACAGAGTCAAAAAAAAAAATGAATGAAAACCAGGAAGCCAGTGGAAAAGGGAGAGCAAACAGTGAAAGGTGAGTGATGTGAGGACACTGAGGGTGAAGACTTAATCACTTAATCACTTAACTTCCCGTTAGTCGTCGATTTGCTCGAGCGGGCGCCAGTAACGTCTCCATTTGTCCCTGTCACGTGCTAGTGTAGCCCAATGGCATCTGTTCGCTCTGGGATCATGAAGAGCCTCAAACCGATCGTTGAAGATCTTGATGAAGAAGTCTGACCATCTGGTAGGTGGGCGGCCACGCGGTCTTTTGACATCCCGTGGAATCCAGTCGGTAACAGCTCTAGTTCAGCGGTCGTCTTTAAATCTCATTACATGATCAGCCCATCTGATTTTTGACACCTTGGCAAATGAGATAGCGTCCCTGATTCTTGATCATTGACGGATGTCGGAACTCCGGATTCTTTCTCTCATTTGAGTGAAACGTGATATTCCAAGCATAGCTCTTTCAATTCTTCTTTGAGAGACCTGAATAGCGTTCTCATCCTGTTTGTGTAGGGCCCAGGTCTCTGAGGCATATGTTAATGCAGGAAGAACAGTGGAATCGAAGAGATGTGCCCGGAGCCGGAGGTTCTTCATCCTCTTAGCTATTTCTTCAACGTTCTTGAAGGCGTTCCAAGCCACTCTCTTCCTCCTGTGCAGCTCGGGTGAAAGGTCATTTGTCATGTTGACCTCTCGACCTAGGTACACATAGCTGTTGCATTCGGAGATGGTCATTCCGTTGAGAGCGAATGGGGCGTCAGGAACAAGGCTGTTTCTCATAAACATTGTCTTCATAAGATTCAGCTGTAGTCCTACCTTTCCACACTCACGGTCAAAGTCGGCCAGCATTTGTGCCGCTTGGCTGATGTTTGGTGTTATTAAAACAATGTCATCAGCAAAGCGGAGGTGGTGTAGTTGCCGACCATCTATCTTCACTCCCATTCCTTCCCATTCCAGTCGTCGCATGATGTTCTCGAGGGTGGCACTGAAGAGTTTCGGTGAAATGGTATCACCCTACCTCACCCCTCTCTTGACATCAACGATCACTTCTTTGTAGAATGGTGAGATCCTGGTAGTGAATCCGCAATACAGCTCACGGAGGATCCTGATGTATTGGGCTTGAATGCCCTGATTGGCTAGCGCTTCAATGACCGCTTCCGTCTCAACAGAATCAAAGGCCTTCTTTAAATCAATGAACGTTAAACAGAGCGGCATCTTGAACTCCTGAGAAACCTCAATGAGCTTGGTTACCGTGTGGATATGGTCGATGGTGCTGAATCCTTTGCGGAACCCTGCTTGCTCGCATGGTTGTCCTTCATCTAGTGTTCTGCCAATCCTATTTAGGATGACTCGAGTGAACAACTTGTAGATGACAGACAATAGGCAGATCGGGCGATACTTGCCAATGTCATGGATGTCTCCCTTCTTGAACAGTAGTACGGCCTGCTGATTTTCCATTGGGACAGAACCTTGGAATTTTGAAGCCACCAGGTGGCGGTGACTCTCTTATAAGACCCCTGGTCAGACTCATTGATATGCTTGATGCTTTTTTTAATCAAATTTTTCAATTGAATTGCCTAGTAAGGCACCATACTTTACAAAGCTATTCATGACTGGGTTTCATGCATACAATATCCCACACCAATCCCAACATCAGTATCAACCTCCCTTCACCAATGTCCCCAGTTTCCTCCCCACCCCACCTCAGCCTGTCTCTATAACAGGGACTTTATTTTTAACTCTAGTCACTGTGGATTACAATACTTTTATGGACAGGGTATCATACACAACACATTCCAGCAGCACAGACTTCACCAGTGTAGCCACTTCTTTGCATCCTTCTTACAGTGTCCCCCCCTCCCCCCTCCCATCTCCTTTTCTTTGGAACCTGTGCTTTGTATCCTACAGAAGACCAGTTCTCAGTTTCTGATGCCTCTGGGCATTTGTTATTCCCCTACTATGTTTATATACTGAGGTTGAGAGAAATCTTTCCATGTCCGTCCTTCTCCTTGACTAACTTCACTCAGACTGATACTCTCTAGATGCATCCACATAGCAACAAACTGTATGATTCCATCTTTTCTTACAACCGAGTAGGAGTTCAATGTGTAAATATACCATGTTTCTTTGACTGGGGATTTGTTCCTGAACACAGGTTATTTCCAACTTTTTTGGCTATTACTAATAGTGCCTTTTATTATTATTATTTATTATTATTATTATTGAATTACAGTGAGATACACAGTTACAGAGTTGTTCATGATTGGATTTCAGTCGTACAACGTTCCAACACCCGTCCCTTCACCAGTGAACATTTCCCACCACCAATTTCCCAGTTTCCCTCCTGCCAACCCTCCCACAACACCAGCCTGCCTCTATGACAGACAATTTTCTTCTTTCTCTGTTAATAGTGCTTTAATGAACATAGGAGTGCAGAATGTTCTTTTGAAGTAGTGTTTTTGAATACAAGTTGAATACAAGAAATGAAATTTCAGGGACACAATGAAGCTCAATTTCTAGTTTTTAAGAAGTGTCCATACTATTTTCAAAAAGGATTGTTATCCACATCCATGCCAGCACATATTTAAAAATGAAAACACTAATCAACCCCGCCTCCCCATACATGGGTTCAGCAACAGGAGTAGATAAGTAAATTTTCAAGGGCTGTCTAAATAGGAAATCAATATCTAATTCAGAATATTTTGACAATATAAAAATAAATATAAAAAGAACCAAACTCTAGTAATCAAAAGGAAGTAGAAACAGTGATTCAGAATCAAAATGGGAGAAAAATTCAGGGAAAACAATAAACAAAAAGGAAAAGAGTAAAGGGAATCAAGTTTGTAAGAATATGGAATCACTATTTCAGTAAACTTATTTATGTAGTTTTCTTTTTAATTAGATAGAAATTCTATGTTCATTAAAACCACTAAACTTCTAAGAGAGAAATCTCCTTGGGGATAATCACCTCAGAAATTAACCTTTTCTAATAGAGGACCTCAATCTTACAATGAAGCTACGCACCACATGTATAGTGAAGAATAATTGTAAGAATGAGACCTAACTGGTCAGATACTGACTAAGCACTTCTATAAGGAATGCAAGTTCTCAATGTAACAATCTCACAGCTTATCAGAAAGTAATATGTTGACCACTAGCTCCCATTCTTTAAGAGTACAGTTACCCTTGACATAGAGAAGTCAACAGCAGTAGACTCAGGCTGGCTGCAACAAATTCCAATATACTATGATCTCTGTCAGTGTGACTGGTATTTTGTAATCTGCATTTGATTAAAGCAGATCAAGTCTAAAGCAAGCAAAACCTTTGATTTTAGAAAGATCATACTAAATGTGAAGTAGAATTTTTTATTATCTCCTGTGTTTACTCAAATGATTTAAAGCACTAATAGTATCTAGACACCTTCGATTATACGACTGTGTGAGTCTCATAGCAAAATCACTATCATGCCTGATCTTAAGAACTTGGTTTTCTATACAAACTTTGACAGCTATGGACTACCAAACACATTGGTTGGAGTCTTCCCAAAAAAAAAAAAAGTGCTTTGCAACCTTCAAGTAATGATTTTATATCCTATCCAAAGAGATAAGCATCTTTGTGCCAGGAAAATGTAAAAGCACAACACAATGAAACACACCAAAATGAAGAGCATTTTATCTGTTTCTATATTTCCAAAAGGTTGTTTTTTTACCTTTAGTTCTCTTTAATTCACATAAGCGTGTAAGTACCTAAAGCACAAGCCTCATTAAGAGTTGTCTCGGGCTGGAGCGATAGCACAATGGGTAGGGCATTTACCTTGCACGCGGCAGACCTGGGTTCGATTCCCAGCATCCCATATGGTCCCCTGAGTACCGACAGGAGTAATTCCTGAGTGAAGAGCCAGGAGTAACCCCTGTGCATCACCAGGTGTGACCCAAAAAGCAAAAAAAAAAAAGAAGAAGTAGAAGTTGTCTTGTAGTGTTGGAGAACTAGTTCAAAGGGCTGGAGCACATGTTTTGCATGCAGGAACCCCATGGTTAGTTCCTTACACTGTATGGTTCCCTAGACACTGCACTACAGAGGCTACAGAAGTCTCCGAGCACTGCTGGTACCCACCCTGCCAAATAAACGATGTTTCATCATAACTGTAGTAATTGTGGTAGAATAATGTTTCTCCACCTTTTTCAACTGTGCTCCAACTTGTTTCCCAGTCCAAATGGTTTCCAGCCCTCCCCCGCTTTGAAACACACACACACACACACAATCTCATGTTCTCATGTCATGGTCCTCTAAGTGATTTTTATCTGAGTCCCCGTTCCACTCTCTTGGAGGTCCACAGGGGTCATGTAGCCTAGAAATGCTGGTCTGTAAGATTAGAAAACAACAAATATAAGGTAGCAATCTCAAGTAGTTAGGAGAGACTTATTTTATAGAGTGTTTCATTCAGAGGAAAGAGAGGAGTTGATAGTTTGGGAAGAAACAGAATCACTAATTCCTCATGCAGAAAGATACCTCTACTGACTATGAACAGGAAAATATCTGCTATTAAAAGGTCACGAGAGATTGCCAGAGAAAGGGGTCACGTGGCAAGATAGGAGAAGAGTATCCTGCAGGCCTCAAGGGACAGAGGCATTGCTAATGATGAAAAGGGGGAAATGAGATTTGATGAGAATATGGAATTTGTTATCACATCAGCAATAGATGTGATACTGCTCCCCTCCCCATCAGCAGTAGATGTGATACTTCCCTCCCCACCTGACCAGGGCTCCGGCAGCCGAAGACCTCCAGAACCAGCCACCACCATGCTGAGGCCACTCTCCGCACACAAGAAGGTACTGGCAGAGGAGCAAAGGCACGAGGGTCCCGGGGCTGAGATCTCCAAGCCTACTCGGATCGGGGCTGAGCATCCTCCACCCAGACCCTCCAAATTCCAGTAGGCGGGGGTCACACCCACCAACTGACCCCCTGGCTCCGTGTCATCCCCTCAATAGCCAAGACTCAGAGACTATAAAACTCAGCTCACGGAAGTGCGCGGCCGCATTTGAGGCCGCGCGACATCTTATCATCTCATTCCTACTTTGGACAAACTGGCAGGCTACCGAATATAACCTGCCCACATGGCAGGGTCTGGCAAACTTCCCGTGGCATACCCAATATGCCAAATACCAGTAACAATGATGATAACAAATACCAGTAACATTCTCCTAACTCTGAAAGAGCCTTGAATAGGGCACTTTTTAAAAAATCTCAGGGCTAGGATGAAGAAGACGTTACTGGGGTCTGCTCGAGGCAATCGACGAATAACAGGATGGTCGTGATCGTGATCGCGATGGAATTTGGTAAGAAACATCCTACTAGAAACACTAATAGTAAAGAACAGTTGCAGGCTTCACCCTGTCCCCAGGCATAATTCACCCGAAGTGGTCCGTGCCTCCACCAGCTGACGTTGCTTTACTGCACACAAGCACATGTTTAAGTAAGCATCTAGACCAAACCGGCAGGTTTTATCTTTGGACTGTGCCAAGAATCCTGTGATTTGTGTGCCTGACCTGACTCTCATATCTTTAGGTACCATTTCCTAGACAGATGCAACACCCTCCCCTCCTCTTTGTGTAGAAAAAAGGGTTTATTAGAACCCAAATTAAGTCCATCTGGGGAGGGGCCAATAGTGATTCTTGCACCTGGCATCTCGGACATTTGTGACAAATGACTTGCTTCATCAAATTATTCTAAGGGTTGTCTCTGAGGGCTGGAGCAATAGCATAGCACATACAGTGTTTGCCTTGCACGTGACCGACATGGCCGATGAGAGTTCAATTCCTCTGCCCCTCTCGGAGAGCCCGGTAAGGTACCGAGAGTATCTTGCCTGCATGGCAAAGCCTAGCAAGCTACACGTGACATATTCGATATGCCAAACACAAGTAACAAGTCTCATAATGTTACTGGGACCGCCTGAACAAATCGATGAACAATGGGAGGACAGTGACAGTGACAGATGTCTCTGCGACATATTACAGCCCCACTCAGGGAAATTGAACAACTTCTAATATTGCATTTTTGAAGCGTCAGAAAAATTGGCTCCTAAAACTTTCATGTTTACTTAAACCCAACTGTTATATCAAAGGGCTGTTGGGCTCAAACGGAGTGTTTCTAGAGTTTATAGGCTATAGTACTGACCTTATCTTGATGATCAGTTTCTCTATCACTCTGCCCAAAAATGTAAGGGCAGTCTCTACATTGGCAGTCTCTACATTGGCATCTGGGAATAATTGAAATTCATGTAAGAATCTTACTTGGAAAAAAAGTGTTAAGTGATGAAATGTTCAACAGGCACCATCACAAGAAAAGTATAAGATTGGTCATCTCTGATGATTCTTCTAATGCTGACATCTATCTGCTCTTATCTCTGAATTTGAGAAGCTGCTTTTTAATTTCAAAGGATTGATAAGATTTTAGGCAATACATTAAAGTTAAGGAGAAATTGTTTGATTTTTAGACATAGTACAGTAACAGTCCTTGGGGCAGATATTGATTGTTATTTCAAATGTCGCACACATCTACATGTATACAATCAAACATATTTATATAGATATGTGCCAAGTTTATCGCATATAGAGAGAAGATGTTTCCATCCTGTCACTCATCTGAAAATGTATGCTTTTCATAAACAGAGGCATTACCCTGGTTCTTAGAGATAATAGGGAAAAAAAGAAAGAAAAAAAGAAAGAAAATTTTTGTTCTAGGTTATCAAAAAAGTGTACCACAAAATCACTATAAAAGCATAATAAAAATAAGAATCTCAGTGGCATCATTCCCCCATATTTCTGATTAAACATCTAATTTGTGTAATTATAAACCTATTGAGAAATTGTTATTCCAATGGTCCCCAAATTTTAGCATGTATCAGAAACTGTAAGGCTTGTTAAACTCTGATTTAGCGTAGGACTTAAGAATGCACATTTCTGACTAGTTCTCAGGTAGTGTTCTACCACTGGGTTGAGGGTTACAGTTTGAGAAACATCACTTCATTTCAATTGTAATAATGCACTTCTAATATCTGCCTGTTTGCTAAAAGATAAAATTTCTGATGCGTTAGAGACAGTGTTAGAGATTGGAATCTGTAACAAACCTCCCAGGTGTTTCCTAAATTATGTTGAGAAGGATCAACTTAGGCCTTCTGTTCTCTAGTGATATTTGATAATAACTTTCTGATACACCATGGACACACTTGTTATACTAAAAATGGTTTTAATACAGTGACCTATCCCAGACTAGTCCTATTATCTGAAACCCCTCTAAAATCTGACTCACCTGCTTCTCTCCCGATATTTAATTCCATTTAAATTAAGCAAACTCCACATTTAAACTAAGCAGTGATCTTAGTAAGAGCCCCAATTCTATAATTTCTGTAAGATACCTAAATCTAACCTTTTAGTCTCTGTTGGTATCACAACAATTTTGATTTCAGGATGCCACTTGGGTCCAATGATAGACAGTAATCCTTGCACCCCGCAGAGATGGAAGCACTCAGACTAGAACGTAACTTCCACTGACCTAGATAGAAGGTTTCTCCTTCATTGTCATGGGGCCTTGTTAACAGATTTCCACATTTTTCTCCGTCAAGCAATTACTCATCGAAGTGTATGGTTCATTGTGTGTCCATGCATATTTTCTTCCATTTCCATTTGGGGAATAAATCAGAAATACAATCAAGGGAACTCTGCTAGGGATCTAAGTGGTTCCAGTAAAGGCAGAAACAGCATTTCTGACACTAAGTGTCAGAGCTTTGAATGACAAGTTTATCAGTGCATAGTTGAGTCACTCTGGAGATAGCTTTAAATCAATAGATCACCTCTAGATGTAGGGCTTCCTACAATGTCCTCTAAAGCAAAAAGAAAAAAAAACCATTTTTTCCTTTTATAATATGAATCAGTGCCAGAACACTAATCTTCTTATTATCTTATTCTTTTGTCCAATAGGATGCACTTTCAAAACAAGGTTCAAGTAATGGATTTTATCTGAGGTCATGTAAAAATCAGCACCATGACATAACCAAAGTAACTGACCATTACTTAGTCTTCTTAAAATAATAAGTTAAAAAACATATGGTAAATTCACAAAACTGTTTAATTATTTTCTACATTTATTTGCTCTCTTCTTCAAAAAGGAAGTATATAAAAAGAAGAATCCCATCTCCCCACTTACTAGTTGTGACTTTAGGCAAGTTGAACATATTCAAATCTCAATCTCCATACCTACCAAATAGAAATTAATATCATTTCTTACCTCAGGTGATAAGGGCTGCATGAGAAATTAGTTATAAACCACTCATAATCATATCTGATATTCAGCAAATATGATATCACATATTATTAACTTAAATTTTTATTTAAATGGCACTCTAAAAGGAAATTTTTTCCTAAACTCCTAATGACGTCCAGGAAAAGTAATTCTTGAAGGACTTCATAAATGGCTGATTTTGATCACACTACCAGGCAATTCCTATTTTATCAAGAAATGTGAAGTAAAGACATTATCTGTCTCATGTTTAAATACAAATAAAATTATCTGTGTCTCTTCTCTCTGAGTTCTAGAAATCTGGAAAGCCCCAGTGACCATATTCAACGAGAGGTAGAGTGACTCAACTTGAAACCTGGGAATTCTCAGTCTGAGATCTTCTGGGAAGACTGGGATATTCCCAGCTTTCCATACCCAGGGGCTTTCCATTCATCAGTGACCTGTTTGTAGAAAAGATATTGCAGCTTTGCCCTTCCAGCTACTGATACAGTCCTTTGAATTTCTATTCAGTAGAACTTCAGCACTGTCCTCCCTTGTTCATCTATTTGCTCGAGCAAGCAAGCGGGCCCAGTAACGACTTCATTGTGAGACTTGTTGTTACTGTGTTTGGCATATTGAATACCTCACGGGTAGCTTGCCAGGGTTTGCCATGCGGGCAAGATACTCTTGGTACCTTGCTGGGCTCTCTGAGAGGGACGGAGGAATCAAATCCGGGTTGGCTGAGTCGGCCGCGTGCAAGGCAAATGCCCTATCCACTGTGCTATCGCTCCTAACATTAATAGTTCACCAAGTCCCTAACCTGGCACTATAATGACATCACCAAGTATGCCCACTGTCAGAGGTATCATGAATACAGGCAACAATTGAATTTAATGATTTTTTTTCTCATTTTAAACTGGGTTCACTGAATTCTAGTTGCTCGGTCACAATATGGATCACTTTGAGAAGAATTGTCTACATAAAGGTAAAAATAGCTTCCTAGAGCAGTTGGACTGTATGACTTAGTTTAAATAACATTCAACTATTTACTAATAAGCCATTTGAATGGCAAATTCTACTTTTTTTTTTAGTTTAGGTGCATTGCTTTACAAAAGTAAGACATCCATAAATCTTAAGGATTTAACATTACCACACCATATCCACCAACAAAGTGCCATTATTCCTCCACTACTAGCCAAAATGGAAATACTTGGAGAATTAAATTAAATTAAATATGTAGCAGCCTATTTCTCCAGAAAAATTCTGGTGAACTGATGTCTAAATTTGCCCAGTGTTATCTTTAGATAACTCAGATCCTAAGTTATTATGGGGAGAAAGTTTGTATTAAGAAATGATATGGTGGGGCTGGAGAGACAGTACACCCTCCCCCTGCCTCCATGGCAGACATTATTCCCCATACTCTCTCTCTACCTTGGACATTATGGTTTGCAATATAGATACTTAGAGATTATCATGTTTGGTTCATTACCTACTTTCAGCACACATCTCCCATCGCAACCGATTCCCAGTAGTGACTTCTGAGTGCAGAACCAAGAGCAAGTCCTGAGCACAGACAGGTGTGGAACCCCCACCACCAGAAAAATATAAATGATATGGAATTAAGTCTGTGTGAAATAGTATTTGCATTCTTACTTTTATCTATGTATTTCTGTTGATAAAAACATTTTATTTTCGCCTTTTATTTTTTTATACTTCACATAATGCTGGAGTAACTGGCTCCTTGGACATTAATTCTCTACTGTGCCAAAATAAATCTTTATTTGCGTTTTATACTTTGCTAATTTTTGGTATCATAAAGCCACGGTCATCAGATAATTTCCCCTAGCAGGTTTTTAATTTCTTGTCACTGACTTGTGAACAGGGAAGAACAATGGGAGGACAGTGCTACAGTGTTATAGACTTGTGAACAATACTGCCACCCACAGGGAGTAAAGGGAAATGCCTTTCAACGTGAAAGATTAGGTTGGTATACATCTGGGGAACCAGCAAGAAATAAATGAAACAATATTTGCTTGAGTTGCAAGCTGGATAAGAAAGGACTATGCTGTTGAAATGTCCCAACATTTATGAGAAGGGAATTTTAGTTGTTTTAACAAAAGCTAAATGAAAGCGGCGTCTTATGAGAGCTACTGGGGGTTTCCGGGAGAGTGGGATCAACACATCCTTTCCAAATACTTGGGCAGCGATTCATTGATGAAATGTCAAATGGTCACAGTTCAGTCATTGTGTGCTTCTCTTGACTGAAACACAGTCTTCCATGGATCCTGGAGATCCCTCCCTCCCCGTGTGGGGGAGAGAGGGGAGGTTGAATGTCACCAGTGTTCTGATAACCACATGGTATGTGATCAAAAGACATCCTTTAACCCACTCAGTTGAGTTCAAGCATAATAGCAAAGGGAAGCCTAGAAGACAAATCCTTTTAGAGAAATATGTTGGGATCCAAAATCCGGAGGAAGGGCTCTTCTCTTTGATCTCTGAGCAACTCAAGACTCCAACATTCAAAGCTCAGAAAACTCTGGAGTTTACAGGCACCCTTTCTCATGCCAAGCTTTCAGCAGGACGACATTACATCCATTAAACAGGTTGTGCTGCTTTTCGTGTAACCAGGATGGGAAACTAGCACAGTGTCCTCACAGAATCACTAGCAGTCCCCTTGTCACATCCTGCTTTCTCCCTCTCTTTCCAATCACAAGCAATCACAACCATCCTGTTATTCGTTGATTGCCTCGAGCAGGCCCCAATAACGTCTCCTTCGTCCTAGCCCTGAGATTTTTTTTTTTAAAAAGTGCCATATTCAAGGCTCTTTCAGAATTAGGAGAATGAGACCCTTCATTGTTACTGCTATTTGGCATATTGGGTACGCCACGGGGAGTTTGCCAGACTCTGCCGTGTGGGCAGGTTATATTCGGTAGCCTGCCAGTTTGTCCAAAGTAGGAATGAGATGATAAGATAAGCGGCATTCGTGGCTGCGCTTCCGGGAGCTGGGTTTTATAGTCTCTGGGTCTTGGCTGTTGATGGGATTACACGGCGCCAGGGGGCCAGTTGGTGGGTGTGACCCCCGCCTACTGGAATTTGGAGGATCTGGGTGGAGGATGCTCAGCCCCGATCCGAGTAGGCTTGGAGATCTCAGCCCCGGGACCCGCGTGCCTTTGTTTTTCTGCCGGTACCTTCATGTGTGCAGAGAGTGGTCTCAGCATGGTGGAGACGTTATTGGCGCCTGCTTGAGTAAATCGAAGAACAACGGGATAATAGTGATACAGTGATACAGGGAAACCTAGTTATACTTTCCTAAAGGATATTTCATATACAGACTCTCTGAACTCCAGTTGAAATTGGTATTTAGAAATTCAGGAAATGATCAGTGCCTAGAGCAGTGCCTGACGCATAAATCTAATAAATTTCCACAGCACGAGTCAAAGATGACAGTCACTTTTTAGTGCTGATAATTATGATTTTATGCTCTTCTTTATCATAATAAAAACACTTTGCTTTCAAAAACCAAATGAGCAGGAAAATAATATGGCTATTCAATTAGTGGAAGAACCAGGCATCAAAGCTACAAAGCAGAAATTATTTTCTCCCCTATAGCACCCAGACAATCTAGCCAGCAATCTTTGTCTTTTATCATCTTTTTCAATCTTTTGAAACCACTGATGCAGTCATGGAAGAAGTATGTTGCAAATTTATCAGAGAAGGAGTAGGATCCATAATAGCAAATGATTAACTTGAAGTATGTCTGATAACTAAAAGAAAATAACAGTATTTAGAGCATGAAGCAACACTTGCAGTAGCAAACAAAATGACAACAGAGGGAAAGAAGTTTCCTTTTTTCTCCATTACATTAAGCTCAGCATATATATTGCAAGCCTAATGTGTTTGTCTACCCTCATAAATTTATTGGATTCCATCTGAGACTGTAATTTGAAGCTCTGTTTTTTTAAATTTGGTTATCTGTACTCGGAATGACAATATTTTCTCTATCAAGTGCTGAGAGGTCACCAGTCACATGGGTGTCATGGCGACAGGGCAGGTAGAGTTGAAATTGAAGGTAGAAACCATTTGATAATTAACACCTGGATCAACAATGAGCAAAGGGAAGTACCCAGAGAATGAAATCCAGCTGCATTATATTACTTATACAAAGGTAGGTAAAAGTGCTGCATGAGTTTTGTTATCATTACAAAGCCATTTGACAAATGATCATTATAGAACTGGAAAATAAATTACAAAATGTGAAAGGATGAATTTGGGGTCAAACATTAACCAAGCTCCCTCCAGCAGCTCATTCATCCCTGCATCTCTGTGTTTAGTCAGTCACATCATTCATTCATTCATACACTCAGAAATATTTATGGAGACTCTAACGAGCTGGGTTCTAGAGACAGGAGAACAGAAGTACAGTTAAAAGTCTTTTGTTATCTTCTTTGTCCAAAGTAAACATTGTAGCTGCTATTAAGAAAGCAGATTGGGGGGGGGGGATGATTCATTTCTGTAAATAAATTGAGACCAGATATTCTCTCAAGAACCTTAATCCAGGATTCAGGAGGGTTTCTCCTCTATGAAAAATATTAGCAATTTACTCTTATTCCCCAGAGGATATTATATTTAAGCTACTTCTTAGACTACATCTTGGACTGAAAGGTATTAATGGTGGCAAGCCCTACACATGACACTCCATCCACACTGCAGTTCCTAGGAACTGACATTCCCTCTCCAGTCCTTCTCTAACATACACAAACTCCTGTTCACTATCTGTGACCACCAGACAAATGGGAAGGAAAGCTGAGGCTGTATTTTAACAAAAAAAATGCTTTTGGATTCTTCCTAGTAGATTAGCAGACTTGTCTTTCCCGCATCAGGTTCACAGGTGTCATTGGGGACCACGAAGAACTCATTAGCGCTGCTAACTGTGAACCTAGTCACAGCTACTTTGGCGACCAACAAAACCAATTGCCCTCGACTGCATTGAAGGCCTCTAGAACCCACTTTTTATCATACCAAACAAAATACACAATGGAACTCTAAGTTCATCTTAATAGACTGTTTGACTACATTGACTGTTCTTTTACTATCTTTACATGTCATTTTGTTCTTATGCTAAAGCCCAAGCTTCCATTACTTTTTACTAGGGCAAAGTTGACATAAAACATGCTTTAGTTTTAAGTGTACAGCCTAATGATTTGTATTGTGTACATTGTGGAAAGATTACCATAAGTTTAACTTTTGAGGTTATGATAAAGACCTATTTTATCTTTATCTTTTATTTTCTATGACCATATTTTAAGTTATTGCAGTAGTGTTACTGAAATACACTAAGTTACTGCACATCACTACCACCTCTACCAGTGTCCCTATCCTCTATTGTAATCTTCTTTGCCCTGAATATTACCCTACA
Organism: Sorex fumeus; assembly: GCF_029834395.1. NCBI lineage: Eukaryota > Metazoa > Chordata > Mammalia > Eulipotyphla > Soricidae > Sorex > Sorex fumeus. The sequence continues at coordinate 27,320,807 of NW_026606090.1, read as the reverse complement.
CACAGTTTGTTAATAATTTTTGTAATCCAAGATCAAATGTCTGTGATCAGACAAAGCTGTGTTCCTTTATTTTGTCACTCCATATTCCAGAGATGAGTAAGATTACCCAGCATTCTTCTCCCTTTGACTTCACTTAACACATTCCCTCCAATTCTATCCACCTTGCTGCAAACAGCATGACTCTATCTTTTCTTAACAATTGTATAGTATTCTATTGTGCACATACAACACAAAGTCTTTACCAATTCATCTGTCATTGGACATGTTGACTCCATATCCTCCTAGCTATTGCACTAACTATTGCAATGAATGTAGAAAGGAACATATATTTTGAATTCATGTTTTTGTGACTTGGCCTTCAAGAAGTGGAGTTGCTGGATCATGTGGGAGTTCTAATTTTATTTTATTGTGAAGTCTCCATACTGCCTTTCATTGAGACTGAATCAGAGAATATTTCTACCAACAGCAAATAAGAATTCCTTTCTCACCACCTTGGTGCTATGATTTGCATCTCACTAATACAAGTGATAATAAACATTTTTTCATATGCCTTCATCTATCCATAAGTCTTCTTTGGAGATGTGTCTATTCATTTCTTCTCCCCATTCTGTGGCGGGGATTTTGGAATTTTATAGCTGAGCTTTATGAGAACTTTGTATGTCTTGGATATTAGAATTTTATCTGGTGTATTGTGGGCAAATATTTCTTGCATTCATTTGCAAATATTTCTTTGTATTTTAGTCCCAGTTTATTTTGCCATGCAAAGTCTTTTTAATTTGTTGTAGTCTCATTTGTTTATACTTTTTGTTCTCTTTGCTTCTGGGTTCAATTCACTGAAGATACTTCTAAGATCAATATCATCGAGAGTTTTGCATATGCATTTTATAGGCACTTTTCTAATCTTGAAGTATTTAATTCACATTTAGTTAACTTTTGTTAATGGTATGAGATACTGTTTCAGTTTCATTTTTATTTTAAAGATCTACTCTCAGCACATTTCAAGTATACAATATAAATATGAATAGCTATAGTCAACTCTAGTTACCACTAACCTGCCTTTAATTTATGCTTTAGTTTCTGGGATATGGTGGAGCTATATTTGATCATTTGGAATTATCCACTTACCCAATATCTTCAATATTGAGTAAAGTTGGAAAGCTTCTCAGATTTATAGGTGTTCAAGCAATACGATGACACAGCTTCAGAAATAGCCTCTTCTCGTTTATAGGGCTAAATATGGAATTAGCTTTCAGAGTTATGACAGAGATCAACAGCTTTTATGAGGACATATTCCATGAGTTAAAGTCTAAAGAAAAAATATAGACTGAAGTGAAGACAAGGTCAGTTTTTACACCAAAGAAATATGTTTGCAAGTTAATGTCTCTGTGGTATTTTATCCATTCAAGAGTGACTACAGCACCGTAATTGTGGGTTTGATTTCCTTTGGGCTCTATTGAGCTCAGAGACTGAAGGACAAGGCTGAAGAGAAGAGAGAAGGAGAAGAAAGGATAAATTTTCACAGGTTCTATAAATTGAAAGCAGTGATTAATAATATATGCTTTTTAGTTTCCCATTGACTCAACACATATTTATAGCATCTGCACTGCGTTAGGTACTAAAAATGAAACAGAGAAAGAAATAGATACAGCTTCTTTTGCTCATGAAGCTCTGATCATAGTAAGGAATAAAGACATTGAGCAAATCATCATAAATGGGAGGCTTATTATTTAAAAGGAAGTAGCGATGGCTTCTTGATAACATATGAAAATGGATCCTCATTAGAAGAGTGAAACTAACAAAGAAAGAAGATAAGAAGCAACCTTTTATAGAACTTAAGTTGCAGCCAAGTTACCTGTTAGATGAATAAGCAGCCATTGAGCATGACAAAAAATAAATGGGTTGAATCTGGATTAATGGAACAAGACATAGGATTTAGAATAGAGTCAACAGCACGTTGTTTTACCTTGGGTACAATTGAGGGGTCATTCGCTGAGGGTTTTAGGCTAATTCTGGCTTGTGTCTATCTTTTGAAATAAAGCTGTGTTAGAACTCAGGTAAATCTTTTCACTTATAGATGATTTGAGACCATATTTACATTGCATTGTTAGAAGCAATTAGTTGTTAAACAGAGTGTATGACATGAAAAGTCCAAAATATTTACTTCCCTATCTTTCACCATTTTTTTGAATCTCTTCGATTTCACTGTTCTTCCTGCATTAACACATGCCTCAGAGACCTGGGCCCTACGAAAACAGGATGAGAACACTATTCGGGTCTCTCAAAGAGGACTCGAAAGAACTATGCTTGGAATATCACGTTTCACTCAAATGAGAGATAGAATCAGGAGTTCTGATCTCCGTCAATGCTCAAGAATCAGGGATGCTGTCCCATTTGCCAAGGCATCAAAAATCAGATGGGCTGGACACATAAGGAGGTTTACAGACAACCACTGGACTAGAGCCATTACTTACTGGATTCCATGGGACGTCAAAAGATCGCGTGGACGCCCACCTACAAGATGTTCAGACTTCTTCGTCAAGACCCTGAATGATCGGTTTGAGGCTCTGCATGTTCCTAGAATGAATAGATGCCATTGGGCTATGCTAGCACGCAACAGGGATGGATGGAGACGTTACTGGCACCCGCTCGAGTAAATCAATGAATAACGGGAGATCAAGTGATCAAGTGATCTTTCACCAAAAGTGTGCCACCCTTTAGTTTAGAACAGTGTTTCTTAACCTTTTTCCAAGCTTGTTTCCTTCCTCTATTCCCTGTTCTATCAGTTGGCTCTCTAGTCTCATGCCATGCACCCTGCCTATTGTGTGATTTTTCACCTGTGACCTCCTTGAAATACTCTGGGGGTCCACATGGAACCATATAACCTCTCGTTATAAAACACCAGTCTACAGCAGCAAGCAACATGCTCAAGTTAACAATGTTAAGTACTTAACTATACTCAAATCTCAGAAAACGTTTCTGTCTTGGATAACATTTCTCCAAGAGATGAGCTGCGTAGCTCTCATCCACTTAGTGGAGAGGCCGCTTTCATTCTGCGAGAGCATGTACACCAGCCATGCAAAAGGGAAGCAGTTCAAAACATAATCAAACATGCAACATGTTTCAGGGAATGTTTAGGGAACTAGTTTTGCCCCTTCCCATTATTCATATGTCACCCCAAATCCAAGCAGAGCTTAGAAAGCAATGTTCTGTGTGCTTGTGAAGGAAAGTAAATGTTTTGGAGAATTTATAGATGGAGCTCCAGCGGTGCAATCAGTTAGCAGAAGGTACTTATGTAGAGAATTTATAGCAATGTCTCTGGCTCAGCCAATAACATATGTTTAAGGCTTTGGTAAGTCCTAAGTGGTTGAATTTAGGAAGCATGAGGTGAGGTTCATAAGTAGGCAAAGACCAAATTATGGGCGTTTTTGTAAACCATGACAAAACTTTTACTTTTTAAAGTAGATCTCAATTACCAACTGCATTATTCTGATGAGTTCATGTTACTGGTTGATCTAACTCTCTGCTTCTTCATCTACAAAAGAGGATGGTGGTATCTACTTTATTGGTGGGTTCAAAGAGATAGGTATGTTGAGGTTTAACATAACTATGTCACTTAGCATGCAATAGGCAGACAATAGTTGTAGTTTTAGAGAAAATTCCTTCTATAGAACCAACCTTTTCTACTCCTCAGTACCCAAACCAGAGAATTTTCTTTGCTGAATACCACTTGCGATCTTTTTGTGCCTAGGTTTTTATGCATGTACAGTGAGGATGGTAAAAATTTTTACCTTACAGGACTGTTTTAAGTTTGAGTGAGTTAAACATATAAAACAGAGCAGTTTCTAATACAAAATATTCAATTTATATTCATCAATATGATGGAAAAGTCATAATAAAATGTCATTCTTATTTCAACATGTTTTAACTCTACATTTATTTTTATGTAATATGAATAACACTCTGAGCAATTAAAAATGAGTAAGAGGTGACCCTGTCTTTGAATAGGGTAACTCACAATCTGGTATCAACTAGGAATGTGTCTGCTCATTCTTTTCCTTTAAAGGGGAGATCTTGGGCAGAACTAGAGTTGCCAGCACAGCTTGAATGTATTGCAGACCTCTTATTCATGTCACTAGAAATACATCCTGTAATAAATTTATTTTGTTCTATATATATATATAATAATTTATGACAGCAATACTATTCTTATGTGTGAAGATATTGTGAATAGTGTAATAACTATGACTAATAGTAAACAAGATTATTTGCCTCTTGCTATAAAGGAAATAAATCATTCAGAAGTTGCATTCCAAGCTCTACCCCTCAACCCCTTAATGAGAGTTATCTGTTACTGGAAAGTATCTGAAGTTTGAAGTATCTGACTGCCTTCCCCAAAACTAAGACAAATTACATCAACACTAGAGAAAATTTCGAATATTTTAGTATCTTTGCACAGAATGTAGAGTGTGTCCCAATTCCTACCTTTGTAATTCCTCAAACTTTTTCATAGCATGTAACACATTGAGATGTTCTCCTTCTGGCTTAGAATCTCTTTCACTGTACTTTAGCAGACATTACACAGTTACATGACCAGAACAGCTGTTGCATTCACTTTAGAGAAATAACTTTTCCACATCCTTTGAATTTTAAGGGAAAACTAACCTCTGAGCCACATCACCTCCCTTTCTGTATTTGTTTTCTGTTTGGTTTATGATTTTTTTTCTCTTGCGGACTCCAAATTTCAATTTAGAGAAGTAGAGAAAGTAGTTATCTCAAGTCCTTGGGGTTCCTAAGGAATATCTTACCTTTTAATCTAACTTATAGTTCTCCCGTATTGATGACACTCTTATGGCCAAAGAAGATGAGATATTAGGGTGCTTGATCACTGCCAACGTTGGCATTCTGGACTTTCTGTGCAGTTTAATCTTTATCCCCAGTCTGAGTCCATCTTTTATCCAGTGATCTACTTTGGAAGTCTTACCTTCTCCCAGTCTGAGAGAAAACCAAGAAGTCACCCCTCCAGACCTCATCATGCTTCTACCATCAGTTTCCCTTGAGTCTCATTTCGTGTATCTTGATATCTCTCTGTTGCCTATGAAACAGCTGCAACCCAGACACTAAGTCACCATTCAAGATAATTGGGTAACTTTTAGCTAATCACTTAGCAACTCTTCCAAGCTCTACTTTCCCATTTGGAAACAAAGATAATATCACTTATTTTTAACTAGCACGATTATTATGACGGGAAGAAAATTGAATAAATTGAGAAAAATTACATAAAGGAAAAAAAATAAAAACCACTAGTTAAGAATTATTTTTCTTACAAACTGAAATACACCTCTCAGTCATACATGATAGCCTTAATATATTATTATCAAATAACTACATCACATTTTGTTGATAATAAAGTTTAAAAACTGGTTCTATGCATTGACTGAGCATTGGAAAGCTAGATGTTCTGTGGCCTGACCTTAATCAGATGTGTTACATTATTTCCCTAGACCAATCTTCTGAATGTTTGGCTACCTTAAAGAAAAGTACCTACTCTTCTTAATGTAATTATGGTACAGTTGTAAAGTGTATATTTTTATTGCTAAGGGTGGGCCTGTAAATTATTCATTTCCCATCAAAGATATGGAACTAACTAAAGATAACAATCCAAAAATGTAGCATTACTCTGGTCCCCACAATGTTGTTGATAGAGATCTCATCTCTCACATTTTTAGTCATAACCTCTAACAATTTTTCATTTGCTTTTTTTTTATTTTTCAAGGAGTTTCGGGTTTGTTTTGTTTTGGATCCATGCCCAGAAGTGCTCAGAGATTACTCCTGGTTTTGCATTCAGGAAGTACCCCTGGCTGGGTTTGGTTATTTATATGCGGTGCCAGGGATTGCATCTGGGTTGGTTAGATGCAAGGCAAGCACCTTACCCACTATATTATCTGTCCAGCTTCATGCCATATTTGTTCATCATTCTGTTTATATCTTCTTTATTTTGTTTCCAAACTTGTCACACTTTTTTCATATTTTGGGATGAATTTTTCTGCTCAACATAAAAGTTATGAGTTGATGCAAGCTTATCAGTAATGTTTAAGATTTTCAAAATATATGTGCTTGATCAAATCGCTGTTGATTTAACACTCCTAGTTCTCTCTCCTTTTGCTGCCAGTATCCTTTAAAATATTTAGCACAAGCTGCCAAAATGGTTTCTAATTGCTCCTATAAAAGGTCTCATCCCAAGTTGACAACATAATTGAGAGAATGAATGATCTTTTTATAAGATCTATACTTCTTGATCTGCAATTTTTGTATGACTGGCTCCATTCTAAAACTCTTTCTCTCTTGGTTTTTGTAATTAATAATTCCTTGTATAATATCCATTCTAGCTAATTCTGTTTGATTAGCAAGTATTTTCTTCGTGAGGCAAGAGGGATTGAGTCTTCCATTTACACAGGCAAGCCCAATCTCAGGCACACCCACTCTCTTCTTTCTGTTGCATGGATCGATTCAGAAACAGTCAGAACATGGAATTCTACTGGCCACAGGATAGGTTTAAGATTATGTCTGTCAAAATAATAATAGAGTAAGATCAATATCTGTCCTTTTAGAATAAGAACCACTGTAAGAAGACTTTGGTTGGTTGTATGTCAAAGGGATATCTAAAACCTCTAAAGTCATTTTTACCAGTCATCTAGAAATGATTCCACTACCCAGAGGAAAGTATTCTGAGAGAATCATAAAATAACGAGGTTGAATCTATGACTAAAAACATCTGTTCTTGGCTTTACTCTGTTTTTTTACATACACAGATAAATTCCCTTTATCATTATAGTCATTTTGAGTTTGATTATTAACTATAACAGAAAGCGGCATGACTTAAATGATATCCACAACACTGTTCTTTATCCTACCTCACAAATAATTCTTCTAGCCATGTCATAAGGGATTCCTTTCTATAATCCTTCCCTTAAATACGAAATAAATGAGGTTCTGTTCTATTCTTAGACTTTGCTTCTTTCTGTATTCCTTTTCTTTAGCTTCAGTGTATCTATGTTAAGAATTAATTCCTCTTTAGCTATTGCTCCCTTAATCAATCTGTAATGTACAAGTCTATTTCTTGCTATTTTCTGCTTAGTCTGATACAAGTATCACCACCCGTACTCGTTGAAGATTGCCAATTGCCTAGATGGTTGTTTTCCAACATTTCACTCTGAGCCTGATTATAGTCAGAATTCAAGTATGTTTCTTGTAAGCCACAGAAGGTTGGGTTTTGTTTCCTAATCTAGCCAGTCACTCCTGCCTTTTGATATGGGCGTTCAATCCCTTGACATTTGTAGTAACTATTGCTACAAAGAAATCTGATTCTATTTTTCTATGAGACTTTTTTGGTTGGACATTGCTTGCTTTTTCTTTATTTTCTCCACTTCTTTTTGATAGTGACTATTTTTGTAGCTTCCATTTCCCTCTTCCTGTTACCTTCTCCTGAGTATCTTTGCCTTAAGATTATTTTTTCACTGGAGACTCTAAGCTTATTTCCCCTTTCAAGTTGAAAGCACATACACATAAAGCTTATTCTATAAATCCCTTTATATACTCTCTGTATTTCCCTGATACTTATGGCTTTTATGTATCATGCTGCTTCTGAATGGGGGTTTCTTCATCTTTTATATGGGAACATTTAGAATGTCTCGCAAGGCCAATTTTAGAACTAAAACTGCCTTTAGCTGTGGCTTACCTGTGAATGTTTTTATCACTCCCACAAATCTGAGTGATAATCTGGCAGGATGGAGGCTTCTTGGTTGGAGATTCTTCAGAGGACTTTGAAAAAATCTTAGAGATATCCTATGGACTGGAATTCAGGTGGGTTGCCGCCACTAGGAGCCAACTTTCAAGGACTTGCTCAGTTTCCCCCAATCCAGGTAAAGCCCCGTGAGGGTGGTGAGGGTGGTTTCTGGAGTCATACTGGACACGGGCTGAGCTGGTTTTCAAGCTCATATCTCAGAGGGATTAGAACCTAGGCGGGCTGCCGCCACTATGACCCAACTTTCAAAGACTAGCTCAATCTCCCCCAATCTAGGTACAAGCCTTGTTGGGGTGGCATCCAGAGCCATGGCCACTAGTGTGGGCATGAATTATTCTCCCATTCCATATCCCATAAGAACCTAAATTAGCCTCTTAGGTGGAACTTTCACTAGGGCAGCCTGATCACCAAAAACACATTAGGCCAATAATTCATTAGTCCCACCTCAATTAATATTACACCAAAAACACAACAATTAACAGTGAGCATTAATGTCTATACCACACAGGTCACAATGATAAAGCAACATAAGCCACCAAGCTTAGTTATTGAAGAAACAAGCCCAGAAGACCCAACCAATGGTGCACTACACAACCTCTCTGACAAGGTATTTAGAAGGGAGCAACTGAGGATGAACAGTAACAGCAAGTCTCACAATGGAGACGTTACTGGGCCCACTCGAGCAAACTGATGAACAACCGGAAGACAGTACTCCAGTGCTACTGAAGATGCATAGGGAGCTAAAAGAAACAAGGGAACACACTACTAATAAAATACAAGAGGATTTGAGAGCAGAAATATGGAAAATACAAACAAAATTACAGACAGAAATGATCGATCTGAAAAACCTGGTAGGTGAATTGAAAAACTCAGTGAAAGGCCTCAGCAGCAGAGTAACAGCTGCTGAGGACAGAATCAGTGAGCTCGAAGATGAAGTGCAGAGACTCTCCAGAAAACTGCAGAAAGTGGAAAAGAGACTCACAATCAACCAACAGATGTCCAGAGAAAATTGGGATGAAGCAAAATGAATAATATAAGAATCATTGGTGTCCCAGATTGACAGGAAGAAAACCCTGATGAAGAAGAAACTGTTAGGGGCTGGAGTGATAGCACAGCAGGTAGGGCGTTTTGCCTTGCATGTGGCCGACCTGGGTTCAATTCCCAGCATCTCATATGGTCCCCTGAGCACCGCCAGGAGTAATTCCTGAGTACAGAACCAGGAGTAACCCCTGTGCATCTCCGGGTGTGACCCAAAAAGCAAATAAAAAAAAAAAGAAGAAACTGTCAAAGACATCATTGCTAAGATGTTCCCCAGAGCTGATGAGCACATGCGACCCTATTCAGGAGGCCCAAAGGGTACCAGCTAAGAGAAATCCAAATAATAATACTCCAAGACACATCCTTATCAGGATGCCAAAAACCATAGACAGAGACAAAATTCTGAAAGCAGCAATATCAAAGAAATAAATTGCCTATAAAGGAGCATCATTAAGATTTACAGCCAATGTATCTAATTAAACCCACAGGGCCTGAAGACAGTGTTGGACTATAGTGAAAAACCTCAATGAAATAAAAGTCTTACCAAAAATACTTAAACTAGCTAGAATCTAATTATATCAGAAGGAACAACATGGTTTCACAGACAAACAACTCAGAAACTTCATAGACTCAAAACCATGGTTACAAGAACAACAAAACGGGCTACTTTAAGACAAGCCCCTCAAATACACCAAACTTTTGCAGAAAGATGGGACAAAACCCAATAACAATAATCTCTCTCAATGTCAATAGGCTAAATGCACCAATTAAAAGACACGGAGTGGCAGGATAGATCAGAAAGTTGAACTCAACATTTTGCTTGAAGCACATCTGAACAATCAGAGTAAACACAGACTCAAAATCAAAGATTGGAAAACAATTCTATGTGTAAACTCCCTCAAAAAAGCTGGGCTTGTCATTATAGTATAAACCTCATTGATTTCAGACTAAAGAAAGTCACAAGAGACAGTGAAGATCATTTCTTATTGATCAAGGAATCTGTACATCAGGAAGAACTCACACTCCTAAATGTATATGTACCCAATGACGGACCAGCAAATACTTAAGACAACTACACATAGACCTGAAGGAGTACATCAATAGCAATACAATATTAGTGGGAAATTTCAGCACTGCTTTATCACCTCTTGATAGATCTATCAGACTCAAGCTTAGCAAGGATATACTTTATCTGAGGGAATAAATGGAAGAAAGAAGCTTATTAGATATATGAGGGTCACTTCATCCTCAAAAAGCTGAATAGACATTCTTCTCAAGTGTGCATGAGACATTCTCCAAGACAGGCCACATGCTGGGCCACAAAACATACTTCCATAAAATTAAGAGGATGGATATTGTATCAAGGATCTTCTCAGAACACGATGCACAGAAAATAGAAGTGGATCACACACACAAGCAGAAAATCAAATCAAACACCTGGAAATTAAACAGCTCACATACTTGCACTCTCAAGCACTGCCAAGAACAGCTCCAGAGCACAGAGCCAGGAATAGGGCCACAGGATTGTTGGATTTGTGCCCCCATCACAATAAAAACATATATCTACATATGAAGAAACACTGGAAATAATATCTATGTAGTTATGACATTTCACATGAGAAGAAAGTCATAGAATTCAGTTCCAGGAAAGTCACATACAGTACCCTATAAATACACATAATCACACAAGCACACACAGACACACACACACACACACAAAAGATGCAATTTGAAATTTTAAAAGAAGTTTGATGGAGGAGAACAAAGTTGAATAAATCCACATTCAGAGAACATTTGGAGGTCAATGATTCCATTCAATTCAACAATGTTCGATTATTGTTGGAACTTAGGTAGGTTCCATATTTCTTCTTTTGGATCAGATAGGGCATGGGTAGCATTATCAAGCTGAAAAAACAATCAGGTCATAAGGTCTAATTCTGGCTCTGCCACTGACATATTCTGCGACCTTGACTAAGTCAATTATTCTCTAAGATCTATTCTTGGACCAGGTTAGCCATCCAGTCTCCCTATTTATTGCCGTGTGGTTCTTTGCAAAGTTCACCTTCACTGACTTCACTTTAATGTTATGCCCTTAGTTTCCATGAAAGGTCATTATGAGAAAAACAAAAAATTAGTTTAATTCCAATTATTCTGATAATAGAAACTATTCTACTTCCAATGTTAGCCTGTATCTACATATGAGGAAACGCTGGAAATAATACTCATGTAGTTATGACATTTCACATAAAAAGAAAGTCATAGAATTCAGTTCCAGAAAAGTAGTTTTGCTTCACAAACTTACAACCAGAATTCTGTTAATATGCTTCATCTTTGTCCTATTACACAATGCTCCAAACCTCTTTTCTCTTTCTTTTATTTGACTTTTAAATCTACTAATTAATGCTTCTTCCCCTCCCAGGTCAGTTAACCCACCAGTATTCAAACCCGGGACTTGGCTTTCGCCATGCAAGTGCCCTAGGTGTCCTCTAGGATCCTGGGACAAAAGCAGCCCTGAGCCTCTTCCTCTTCGTCCCCAACGCTGTGCGTCTTCTTCCCCTCCCAGCTAGTACCCCACCCACACACTAGGTTCCCGTAGGGGCGTGGCCTCTTCAGAAGTGGCCCGTGGCTTCTGCAGAAGTGGGAGTGGCCTAATTCAGGCCTGGCCAATGCTAACACCCGCAGGTAGTTTACTCATACCAAGAAATCTAGTGTAACATCTCAGTTCCCCTATCTATACACCAACATGAAGAAACAACGCAAATCTCAACCATGTGCGGACAAAGATGAAAAGAGGCCAGAAGCCTCAGTAGGTGCTACTCACCTAAGGGACCTCTCTGAGAAAGAATTCAGATATGAAGCCATGAAGATGTTCAATGAACTCAATGAAATAATCAGACAAATACCCAGTTACATGACAGAAACAATTGAGAAATTACTGGAAGAAATGAGAGCAGAAATGTCCCGAATAAAAGATTCCATAGATGAAATAAAAAACTCAGTCTGTGCCCTCAATAGTAGAATGACCGCAGCTGAGGACAGAATCAGTGAGCTGGGAGATTAGCTGCACCAAGCCAACAGACAAAAAGAAACAATGGCAAGAGACCTCAAAATAGCTCTAGTGCGAATCAGGGTCCTAGGAGATGATTCCAAGAGTAACAACATTAGAATCATTGGAGTACCAGAAGCTCAGGGAAACAATCCCAGTGAAAAAACCACAGTTAAAAAAATCATTGCTGAAAAATGCCCAGAGCTGGACAATGCAACCATTCAGATTCAAGGATCCCAAAGGGTGCCAGCTAAAAGAGAGCCTAACAAAAACACTCCAAGACATATCATAGTTAGAATGATCGATGCCGCCCATAGAGACACAATACTGCAAGCAGCAAGGTCAAAGAAGGAAATCACATACAAAGGAGCACCCCTTAGATTCACAGCAGACCTATCAGAGGAAACCCTCCAAACCCGAAGACAATCATAGGATATAGTGAGAAAACTCACTGAAATGAATGCTTCACCAAGAATACTCTCTCCAGCTAAACTCTCACTCAAACTCGAAGGAACAGTATACTATTTTCTAGATAAACAGCAGTTCAGGAACTTCACGCCAAAACAAAACTAAAGGAAGGGCTAAAGGGTCTACTATTAAGACAAGACAACCCCTACAAGCGCAATAGACCCTTCCAGAAGGATTACACAAAATCTCATAGCAATAATCTCTCTCAAGTCAATGGTCTAAATTCACAAATTAAGAGATAAAGAGTAGCAAAATAGATTCAGAGACAGAACCCAACATTCTGCTGCCTACAAGAAACTCATCTCAACAGTCAGAGCAAACACAGACTCAAAGTTAAAGGATGGAAAACAAGCCAGCAAGAAAACAGCTCTTTCCAAAAAGCTGGGGTGGCAATACCAGTATCCGACAGCATTAATTTCGCATTGAAAAATATTTGAAGGGACAACGAAGGCTATTTTCTCTTCATCAAGGGATACGTACAAAAGGAAGAAATCACACTCTTAAATGTATATGCACCTAATGAGGGAACAGCTAAATATTTAAAACAACTTCTAACAGATATTAAGGAGGACATTGCTAGCAACAGAATAGTCGTCAAAGACTACTACTACTATAACATCACCTTATCACCTCTGGATAGATCAACAAGAACAAAACTCAACAAGAAAACATTGGCTTTGAAAGAAGAAATAGAAGAGAAAGGGCTTATAGACCTATACAGGGCTCTACACCCCCAAAAGAAAGAATACACATTCTTCTCCAGGGCACATGGAACACTTTCCAAAGTAGATCATGTTCTAGAACACAAAACATACCTCAAAAGAATCAGGAAGATAGAAATAGTATAAACAATCTTTCAAACCACAATGCACTGAGAAAAGAAATGAAGCACACACAGACACGGAGAACCAAATAAAACACCTGGAAATTAAACAACTCAATGTTGAACATCGAGTGGATCAGGAAGGAAGTCAAAGATGAAATCAAAAGACACCTGGAAGCAAATGAGAATGAAGACACGAGCTACCAGAACCTATGGGATGCAGCTAAAGCCGTGGAAAATTTATAGCTCTGCAGAATAAAGAATGCACATAAACAACTTGACTTCACAGCTCAAGATCTTAGAAAAGGATCAACAGAAAGAGCCCAAATTGGGCAGAAGGAAAGAGATCATAAAACTCAGAGCAGAAATCAACGACATGGAAACCAAAGAAACAGTCCGAAAGATCAATGAAACCAAGAGCTGGTTCTACAAGAAAATAAATAAGATAGATAAACCACTAGCAACACTCACAAAGACAGAGAGAGAACCCTAATAAACTGAATCAGAAATGAGTAGGGGATATCACAACAGAAACAAAGGAAATTCAAAAGATCATCAGAGACTACTTTGAAAGTCTGTATGTCACAAAACAAGAGAACCTAGAAGAAATAAATAAATTCCTGCATTCTTATAATCTCCCAAGGCTGAATCAAGAAGATTTAGAGTACCTGAATATACCTGTTAACATCAAGGAAATTGAAACTGTAATCAAAGTCTTCCCAAAAACAAAAGCCCAGGTCCAGACGGAGTCACTAGTGAATTTTTCCAAAAATTTAAAGAGGAACTATTGGCCAGTTTGTCTCGAGCTTTTCCAGGAAATTGAAGAAATAGAACCTCTCCCAAACAGTTTCTATGAAGCCCATATCTCTCTGATACCAAAAGAAAACAAAGACGCCAAAAGAAAAGAAAAGTACAGGCCGATATCCCTGATGAACATGGATGCAAAGATTCTCAAGAAAATACTAGCAAATAGAACTCAACAACTCATCAAAAAGATCATACACCATGACCAAGTGGGATTCATCCTGGGGATGCAAGGATGGGTTAACATTCAGAAAACAATCAACATAATCCATCATATCAAGAAAAAAAGATAAAAACCATATGATCAAATCAATAGATGCAGAGAAAGTATTTGACAAGATCCAGCACCTGTTTATGATGAAAATCCTCGCCAAAATGGATATAGAGGGAACTTTCCTCAATATAGTTAAAACCACCTACCACAAGCCTACAGCAAGCACCATCCTCAATGGGGAAAAACTGAGAACCTTCCCCCTAAGATCAGGGATGAGACAAGGATACCCACTCTCTCCACTGCTGCTCAATATAGTACACTTACAAAAGTGATTAGGCAAGAAAAAGATATTAAGGGCATCCAGGTAGGAAAGGAAGAAATCAAGCTCTCACTATTCAATGATGATATGATACTATACTTAGAGAACCCTAAAACCTCTACTAAGAAACTACTAGAAACAATAGACTTGTATAGTAAAGATGCAGGCTATAAAATCAATACCCAAAAGTCCATTGTTTTCCAATACACAAGTAGTGAGAGAAAGAAAAGAAAGTGACATGAAAAAAATCCTGTTCACAGTTGTGCCCCAGAAAATCAACTACCTAGGAATTAGCTTAAATAAGGAAGTAAAGAACCTGTACAAAGAAAACTACAAAAGACTACTTCAGGAAATAAAAGAGGACACGAGAAAATGGAAAGGTATCCCCTGCTCATGGATCGGGAGAATTAACATTGTCAAAATGGCAATACTTCCCAAAGCATTATACAAATTCGATGTGATCCCTATAACAATACCCGTGACATTCTTCAAAGAAATGGAGCAAACACTGCTGAAATTCATGTGGAAAAATAAGCCCCCACGAATAGCTACAGCAATTCTTGAGAAAAAGAAAATGGGAGGAATCAACCTTCCTAACTTCAAACTCTACTAAAAAGCAATAATAATTAAAACAGCATGGTACTGGATTAAAGGAAAAGCTGCAGACCAATTGAACAGGATTGAATATACTGACATCTTCTCCCCAAACATATGAACATCTCATCTTTGATAAGGGAGCAAGAAATGTGAAGTGGAGCAAGGAAAGCCTCTTTAACAAATTGTGCTGGCAAAACTGGACATCGACATGTAAAAAATGGGCTCAGATCTCTGCCTAACACCATGTACAAAAGTAAGATCAAAAGGATTAAAGACCTCAACATCAGACCAGAATCCATAAGGAACATTGAAGACAAAGATGGCAAAACCCTCCATGACATTGAAGCTAATGGTATCTTCAAAGATGACATGACACTGACCAACCAAGGGGAAACAGAGATTTAAAAAAATGGGACTATATTAAACTAAGAAGCTTCTGCACTTCAAAGGAAACAGTGACAAAAATACAAAGACAGTCTACAGAATGGGAAAGGATATTCACCAAATACACATCCGACAAGGGGTTGATATCAAGGATATACAAAGTACTGGTTTAACTCCACAAGAAGAAAACATCCAACCCCATCAAAAAATGGGGCAACACAATGGACAGAAATTTTCTCAAAGAAGAAATGAGATGAGATATCGTTTCACACCACAGAGACTGGCCCACATCCAAAAGAACAAAAGCAACTGGTGTTGGCGTGGATGTGGCAAGAAAGAAGCCCTCCTTCATTGCTGGTGGGAATGCCGAATGGTTCAGCCCTTATGAACGATTCTCAAAAAATTAGAAATTGAGCTTCCATTTGACCCAACCACTCCTGGGAATATATTTCAGTGAGGCAAAAAAAGTATAGTCGAAATGACATCTGCACTTGTGTGTTCATTGCAGCACTGTTTACAATAGCTAGAATCTGGAAAAAACCCGAGTGCCTGAGAACTGATGACTGGTTAAAGAAACTTGGTACATCTACACAATGGAGTACTATGTAGCTGTTAGAAAAAATAAAGTCATGAAATTTACATACAAGTAGTACTACATGGAAAGTATCATGCTAAGAGAAATGAGTCAGAAAGCGTGGGATAGGCACAGAAAGATTGCATTCATCTTGGGAACATAAAGTAACAAAATAGCAGATTAACACCCAAGAATAGCTGAGATAAGTAACAGGAGGTTTACTCCATGGCGTGGAGGCCAACCACACATGCTAGGGGAAAAGGAAACTCAGATAGAGAAGGGAACACCAAATAAAGTGTGTTGGGAGAATCCTCCCAGGATGGGAGAAGCATGCTGAAAGTAGACTATAGACCAAACATGATTGTCACCCATTGCCTCTTTTGCAAACCACAACACCCAATAAGAGAGAGAGAGAGAGAGAGAGAGAGAGAGAGAGAGAACAAAAGGGAATGCCCTGCCACAGAGGCAGGGTGGGATGGGGGGATGGGGAGTGGGAGAGATACTGGGATCTGTGGTGGTGGGAAATGGGCACTGGTGGAGAGATGGGTATTTGATCATTGTATAATTGAAACCCAAGCACAAATATTTGTAAGTCTACAACTGTACCTCATGATGTCTCACTAATAAAATTTTTTTAAAAAATTGTCCTTACAAAGAGAAAACCTAAATTAATCATTGTCAAACAATAATATTAGCATCCAATGTTAGTTTTCTTTCTATAGAAAAACTACTATAAACATATTTCCTTTAGATCCTTCATTAAAGTAGTCTCTAAAGCCTTCTTGCAGATCTTATTCTTGTTTCTTCTACCATATGTACAAAGAGCCCACAAAATACTAAACATGGTGACCAGAACGATAGTACAGTAGGTTGGACATTTGCCTTTCATGCAGCCAACCAGCATTTGATCCCCAGCATCCCATATGATCCTTCAAGCACCTTCCCAAGAGTGAGTCCTGAGTAGAGTCAGGAGTAACCAATAAACATCACCGGGTGTGACCCAAAATGAAGAAAAAATACTAAGAATGGCTTTTTTAAATTTGTTTTTCATTGTATTAAACACATCTTTCCCTTAAAATTTTTTATTTCTTTATTCGTAGTCTGTTAAAAATTTTCCTCCCCAATGGTCTATGCAGGTGACACTCAGAACAGCTAATGGGTGCTATGCTCACGATTGGAAGGAGACAGAGGGAAATTATTATCTATACAAATCACATCTACTTTGAGACTAGCAAAGTGCCAGTGTCATTACTTTTTAGGAACGCTGTAGTCCTACATTGCCAGTGAGTGCAATGTATTAGCTTTCTCTTTTTAAATTGTATTTATTTATATTTATTTCCCAACACCCATCCCTTCACCAGTATACATTTTCCACCATTAATGTCTACAGTTTCCCTCCTGCCTTGCCTCTATGGCATGGAATTTTCTTCTCTCTTTCTCTCTCTCACTCTCTCTATCTCCCCACTACTTCTCCCTTTCTCTCCCCTCTCTCTCTGTCTCTCTGTCTCTGTCTTTCTCTGTCTCTCTCTTGTATTCTAAATCTTGGTTCAGTCTTGAGATGTTATAGAAATCCAGGAATTTATCCATATCTTTGAGGTTCTCTTGTTTCGTAAACACTTATCTTTCTGCACTAAGTGGTTGACAGACCTCAAATCTCATAATAATTTTTTAAAATTTAGATAAAGTCATCTGATTATCTAAAATATCATGTGTTACAGGTAACTTATGTGTCCTGGGAAGGGAGGCAGTAACCTCAAGAGGGTAGTCTACTGACTTCCTCTTTATCTTCTTCCTCTTTACCACCCAGAAGAAGACCTGAAAGGGGTAGGACTGATAATGCTTGCTACGAGCACATATGCTGCATAGTAGCAAATACTATGCTCAAAATGAAAACAAGAATGCCATAATTCAAAATTTGTATCCCAGTTTCTACTGAATACACATCAGTCTTATTCTATTATAAAGTCAAAGATTAAAAGTCAAACTATTATAATTCAGGAACCATCTGTCCTTTAGTTCTCTTACGTGTTTTTTAAGTAAATAATAAATAACCAATTAGGGCCATTATGCAATCACTGTTAAAAGTTGAAAAATAAAATGGATTTCATATGATTTCTCATTGAATGCGTAGGACTCCTCAGCATGCCTTATTTTTTCTGTGTTCCAAATCATTTATTTAATATCCTGTCTACAAAGCCTGGCAAGCTACCCATGACATATTCGATATGCCAAAAACAGTAACAACAAGTCTCACAAAGGAGATGTTACTGGGCCCGCTCAAGCAAATTGGTGAACAATGGGAGGACAGTGCTACACTGCCTGTTGCAGAAATTTTCTCTCTTGTGTGTGAGAAAATCTCTTTTTCTTCCTCTTGCTTATTTTTATTCTTCTGGCATATTTCCTGCTTTATAATTTCCTCAGAGATCAGTGCAAGTCACTGTATATTTCCAAAAAATCAAGCACTTTCATTGTCTCTTATAGTAATCACATCCTCGATTCAAAAAACAAACCCCATTCTGGCTTACAATAAAATTTATTGAAATATATTTATTGACTGAATTTATTAGACAAAGCTTTGATGTCTTCTTAAGAGTTAGAGAAATGGGACTGGCCACAAAACACCAATGATATACACAGTTGAAAACAGCAGGGAAAATGGCACCTGATGGCTCCTGGGTTATCTAATGACATTTTCTGACATTGTGATTTTATTTCAGTGACTAGAAACTTGAATACATATGGTGGCACAACTTTTACTTGTACAAACTTTACATGTATATGTACACATGCCTTATGTACTTGTATATGTTAATATGAGATGTGTATGTGTTTCATGTAATGTATACAAAACAAAAACATAAAGCATGTAACTTATTTATGTACTATCTTAGAAGTTAAAATGCATGTCATGCATATTATATTTATATGTAACAATTAGAGAAGCGGTTTAAAATTTTAAACCTTTATCTCTCTGTTTAAGATTAGAATCAAAATACTGCTTATCAAGCTATTCAAGTTGAAATCAAAATAGTGCCTGTCAGCAATTCAAGGCATAAAACAGCTGCCCGGTACAACAGTACCAAGTGGACTCCAGCCAGCTATACAAGCTCAAGAGTAATAGGACAGCCAAGGGAAGGAGGCCTCTAACTCTACCACAGGAAACTTATCTGGCATATCTGTCAGGAAGACCTCTGTAATGTGTAAATAATATCAGAAAACGTATCCAAAACTTGAAATAAAGACAAAAGATTTGGGTGACAGTCTTTCAAAGGACACTCAAGGATTGTCTGTGAAATGTGTAATTGCATCTCTTTTTCTCACTACTGATAAATATATCCAGAATTGGGTGCTGGAGCGATAGCACAGTGTGTAGGGCGTTTGCCTCGCACGCAGCCAACATGGCCAACACAGGTTCGATTCCCAGCATCCCATATGGTTCCCCGAGCACTGCCAGGAGCAATTCCTGAGTGCATGAGCCAGGAGTAGACCCTGAGCATCGCTGGGTGTGACCCAAAAAGCAAAAAAATAAAAATTAAAAAAAATATCCAAAAGTGGAAAAATCACTTGTTAGCTTTTAAACTTTTAGTTACAAATGTTACAAATTTTTGTCTGGTGGAAGAGATTTAAGGCTTGTTGTACATTGAATAGATATATAACTAATTCTATAATCTTTTTCTAACATTTTCTTGTTAACTTGTGTTTCAATATCCCTGCTTCTCAAATGATTTTCAATGTTGTCATTGTTTTTATTTATTCCCCATTAAATAAAGAATTATTTAATAAAAGCAGAAGTCTGTCATTCCCACGCAGTTCTATTTGACCCAGCAATTAGAGAATTTGTTGATACATATGCATCTATGATGGACCTTATCTCACCTGCCCTCGCCTCCAGCAATACTCTAGCCATCTCGGAATGAGCTTCCTCAAATGACTTTTGATCCTTATCATATGTTGTCCAACCATGGACAAGGGTTTTTTTTTAAATCTTTAACTCCCAAAACAGAACTGAGTAGTTTTCCACATCATTCATGTTCACGAAATTACAGTTTGTTATAGTCCATTGTGGTTCCAGGTACATTCCCAACATCCAGGTCTCTCTCTGCATACTGTTAACTCATTCTGTCCCTTTGCTGATCTCTCCAGAGAGGGATGACTAGGCTCTGCCCTCCAATTGCCTCTCCTCAAAGTACAAACACCAGTTCCTGCCCCTCGCTGTACTCAAGCCATCATATGGCTTCCAAGTCTGAGGACTGTGGCTCAACCCCTGTGAACTGTGTCCCCATCCAGGCCTTGGCTGCTCTATATTCTGCATGTCCTGGCTCTCAAGACCCTGAGCCCAGTGGCTCTTTGTCCCGTCGCTGCTTTTTTGTGTGTGTTCTCAGGGTACATGCACATTTATGAGAACCTCAGCTTTCCTGCCATCCACCAGGGCACAGATGAAGGGTGAAAGAGAAAGATAGCTGGCAGATGGTCCTTTGACATCTTGGTATTACCTGCCTCCAGTCACTCAATTATCTATTTGACATGCTATGTTTTCAGTGAATGGCATTTGTAAGGACCAATCAAATTAACTAGATTACCTGACAACCTTCCCTCACACTTCCACCATAACAGTACCGTAGGCTCTAGGTGAAAGCTAAGAGAAGGCACAAAGGAATGACAAGGACATTCATGTGAGCATACCTTAACATACACACACACACACACACACACACACACACACACACACACACACACACACTTCACCAGATGCCAGGACTTGACAATGAGCAGGTCCTCTCTGGAGATCTGGGTTCTCTACACCTTCCTTATAACTCAAGAGAAACTAGTCAGGCAATGGAGCTCTTCACTTTCAGTCTCTGACAGGCTGCTCTGTCAATATTTTGAATTTTAACTATTCCAACCTCTTTTCTAAAGCCTCATTTTTTCCATTTAGCTAAGAAACTTTTAATCACCAAATTAACAACTTTGTGCTTATCTGATCATTCTTTCTAGTAAATTTGCCTATTGGAGAGTTGAATGAGAGTTCAGTGGCTCTACCTCCTGATTGTATTGTGCCTGATGCAATGTCGAAGCAACAAAGTTGGCATCAGAGGCTACGGCCTAAATAATGTCAGAGTAGGGAAAAACACAAACAAACAGTGAGACAAGTTTTTCCCTTCTCTGTCATCACATTGCAGCTTCTCACACATCATCTCAAGGATGCTATTTCACCCCTGAGAAAGACAACTTTTAACATGACTGTGTAGAACAATTCAGCTTCTTGTCTCCCTTCCAACATAGGATCTGGGATTTCACTTTGCAAAATCTTTAGGATGTTTTCCAAAACAAAACAAAAAAAAAAAAACCCTTTCAACCCCCAAGGTACAATCAAGATTAAGAACAAGGAAATAATGACATTTTTTCAAGAAGAAAGGAGAAAGGAAGGAAGGAAGGAAGGAAGGAAGGAAGGAAGGAAGGAAGGAAGGAAGGAAGGAAGGAAGGAAATTGTTTTTATTACGTTTCACATGGCTTAAGTTTTTATTAAGTTTCACATGTGCTATCGCTCCACAGGCTAGAGCGATAGCACAGCGGTAGGGCGTTTGCCTTGCACACAGCCAGCATGGCCAACCCGAGTTTGATTCCTCCACCCCTCTCGGAGAGCCCGGCAAGCTACCGAGAATATCTCGCCCGCACGGCAGAGCCTGGCAAGCTACCCGTGACGTATTCGATATGCCAAACACAGTAACAAGAAGTCTCACAATGGAGACGTTACTGGGCCCGCTCGAACAATCGATGAACAACGGGAGGACCGTGACCGTGACCGTGAAGTTTCACATATCTCAGGACCAATTCTTAGGGAACTCAACGTCAAAATATTTTTATCATCTACGACAAACCTATGGCAAAAATTATCCTCAATGGGGAAAAACTAAGGGCCTTTTCTGTAAGATCAAGGACAAGACAAGGATGCCCACTCTCACCACTTCTGTTCAATATAGTACTGTAAGTACTTGCAATAGCAGTTAGGCAAGAAAAAGATATTAAGGGCATCCAGATAAGAAAGGAAGAAATCAAGCTCTCACTATTCACAGATGATATGATACTATATCTAGAGAATCCTAAAGCTTCTACCAAGAAACAGTAGCCTTGTACAGTAAAGTCGCAGACTACAAAATCAATACCCAAAAATCCATGGCCTTCCTATACGCAAATAATGAGACAAAGAAAAGAGACATGAAAAAAGCAATCCCGTTCACAGTAGTGCCCCAGAAAATCAAGTACCCTGGAATCAGCCAAACTAAGGAGGTAAAGGACCTCTACAAAAAAAAAACTACAAAAAAGAGGACATGAGGAAATGGAAACATATCCCCTGCTCATGGATAGGAAGAATTAATATTTTCAAAATGGCAATACTCCGCAAGGCACTATACAGATTCAATGCAATCACTATAAGGATACCCATGACATTCTTTGAAGAAATGGATCAAGCACTCCTAAAATTCATTTGGAACAACAAACACTCACGAATACCTAAGGAAATTCTTGGGAAAAAGACAATGGGAGGATTCACCCTCCCCAACCTCAAACTCTACTACAAAGTGATAACAATTAAAACAGCATGGTACTGGAACAAAGGCAGAACCACAGACCAATGGAACAGGGTCGAATAACCCTACACACAACCCCAAATGTATGACCATCTAATCCTTGATAAAGGAGCAAAAATGTGAAGTGGAGCAAGGAACGTCTCTTTAACAAATGGTGCTGGCATAACTGTACAACCACATGCAAAAGAATGGGCTTAGGCCTCAACTTAACACCATGCACAAAAGTCAGATCAGAATGGATTAAAGACCTCAACATCAGACCAGAATCCATAAAGTACATTGAAGACAAGGTTGGCAAAACCCTCCACGATATTGAGGCAAATGGTATCTTCAAAGATGACATGACACTGACCAACCAAGTGGAAACAGAGATAAACAAATGGGACGATATTAAACTAAGAAGCTTCTGCACTGCAAAAGATACAGTGACCAAAATACAAATACAATCTTCAGAATGGGAAAGGAAATTCACCCAATACCCACTGATAAGGGGTTGATATCAAGGATATACAAAGTACTGGTTGAACTCCACAAGAAGAAAACATCCAACCCCACCAAAAAATGGGGCAACGAAATGAACAGAAACTTTCTCAAAGAAGAAATTTGAATGGATGAAAGGCACATGAGAAAATGCTCTTCATCACTAATCATCAGAGAGATGCAGATGAAAACAACAATAAGATATCATTTCACACCACAGAGACTGGCCCACATCCAAAAGAACAAAAGCAACTGATGTTGGTGCGGATGGTGGGAGAAAGGGACTCTCCTTCACTGCTTCTGGGGATTCTGACTGGTTCAGCCCTTTTGGAAAACAGTATGGACAATTCTCAAAAAATTAGAAATTGAGTTCCTATTTGACCCAGCAATACCACTCCTGGGAATATATCCCAGAGAGGCAAAAAAGTGTAGTCGAAATGACATCTGCACTTATATGTTCATTGCTGCACTGTTCACAATAGCCAAAAACACTGAGTGCCCGAGAACAGATGACTGGTTAAAGAAACTTTGGTACATCTACACAATGGAATATTATGCTGCTGTTAGAAATGATGAAGTCATGAAATTTAGAAATAAGTTGTTCTATGTGGGAAGTATCATGCTAAGTGAAATGAGTCAGAAAGAGAGGGACAGATATATAAAGACTACACTCATCTGGGGAATATAAAGTAACAGAAAGGGAGACAAACACCCAAGAATAGTTGAGATAATTACCAGGAGCTCTGCTCTATGGCTTGGAAGCCAGCAGCACATGCCGGGGGGGAAAGGCAGCTCAGATAGAGAAGGGAACATCAAGTAAAGGGTATTTGGATGACTCACTCGGGATGCAAGATGTGTGCTGAAAGTAGACTATAGACCGAACACGATGGCCACTTAGTACCTCTATTGCAAACTACAACACCCTGAAGAAAAGAGAGAACAATAGGGAATGCCCTGTCACAGAGGTGGGGTGGTGTGGGGGGATGGGGGGAGGGTTACTGGATTCATTGGTTGTGGAGAAGGGGCACTTGTGGAGGGATGGGTACTTGATCATTGTATAACTGAAACCCAAGCACGATAGTTTGTAAGTCTACAACTGTACCTCATTGACTAATTCATTCACTAATAAAAATATATTTTTATCAAAGGATCCTCTTCAAGAGAAATACACATTTGAAGCAAAAGATGTAAATAGGAGTTCTTGAAACTGAGTAACAGACCCATTCCCCACCCAATCACACTCTCACCCCCACCAAAGCAAGCACCAGTGGTCACGGTAGTTTTCCCTGCAATATTTGCAAAATTTATTAAAGACTTCTTTGGCAGCAAGTAAGAGAAATAGAATTAATAATTCAAGCTAGCTTAAGCAAAGTAATGGAATTGATTTTCTGGACTCAGTGGTGTGTGTCACAAACTCTCAGGGCTGGCTTGGATGTGGCCTGACTTACTAAGGACTAAGAAGGAGAAACTAAGGAGACCTCTCGAATTTTTTCCCCCTGATTCTGCTCTGATTTATGTCTGAGTGATTCTTTCTCTACTTACCAGCTTCGATTGCATTCACAGCATTGCTCTTCTCTTGAATTAACATGAATTAGCCTGCGCATGAGTGAATTCTTAAAGAGACTAAATCTCTCTGAGTCCCACCTCAGGGGTCTCTCCTGTTCCAAGCAATTGCTTAAGGCTCAGCTTCATGTTTTACAAAGTAGGAAACTGGGTTCTTCATTTGGGGATGCAGTGAGCTGAGAGGGGGCGAGCGTTAATTTGATCATGGATCCCTCCCCATCCCTAAGGTTCCTACAGCACTTGACATGAATTTCTGTATACTTATCTAGAATTCAATGCTTCGGCTGACATTAATTTTCCTAAAAGAAGTTATTTACTATATGTCACCCACCATAAACTGAATGCTTACAGAAAATTTAATTTCTACTACTGACATTCTGATCTTGCTATATGTACCTTGCTTTGAAAGTGAAGGAAGGACAAAATAGAAAGTGTTAAAAGGAAGGTTTACTAGCGTTAGGCACCCTCTGGGCATAATAAACATTAAGCCAGATTTATTATTATTATATTATGTACTATATCATAGTCTCACAAGTAAAATATTTACTATGATTATAATGCTTATAGCTTATGTGACAGTAAAGAGCTTTTAAGGAAAAAGAGGGTGGAGAAGTGTCACTGTGTCCTTGCAGAGGAAACCCCTCTAAAGACTTGCATCCTGAGAAAAAAGATGCCATTTTTACGACTTGATCTCGAGGCCTAGCCAGCACACAGAATTTGTTGCTGGACTGAATCCTTCAGTTGCAGGAGATCCCTGAGCTGGGAATTTTGCCATCACCTCAACTTCTCCTAATCAAAGGGTTTTCTATATGCCAATTCGTTCCTTTCCAACCTGTCACTCTCCAGCAACCTCCTCAGAGGTGAGATTCATCCCTGACCCCTGGCAGGCAATCAGTTCCCTTCAGACACAGTCTCATCATGTGGAATGTGATCTGGGCTAATGAATCTGTTCCCAAACTACATTCATTAGGAGCCTGCCCTGGCAGAGGACCTGGCTGCCCCTTTTGTGTGTCTATAGGCACACTATGAAGCCATTTGTTTCACTGTGACTCTAGCTCCAGAAGTCATCAGCCTAGACTCAAACACAATTTTGTCCATGACTCACCTGTTTCACCCTGGACGAACAACTTCACCTGCTGCTCACCTCAGGTACAGTGATAGACACAAGCTGTCAGGAATGAATGATGACATTTAGACAAGATAAACTGAGTGGAATCCTCAAGTTTCCAAACTTGAACCCAAGCCCCATGGTTCATTTATGTTCCAAGTCAGCATCTCTCCAAGTTTTTATCACTAGAGATGTCAGGCCCAGCCATGTTACTACCAGGAAAAATAATCAGAAGAGGGAAACGTGAGGGGTGGGCTTTTTCAGGAAGTCTATAAAACTGTTAGGACTCTATTATTAACTCTATTATTCTCATGGGAACCACAAATCAATAGTGTATTGTGGCCTTTGTGAAATCTAGGGCCTCACACAGACATATACAGACACACACATGCAAAAATTAGAATAGAAATAGTGAGGGCCTGAGAGATAGTAGAACAATAAAATACTTGTCCTGCATGCCGCTGATTGAGGTTTAATTTCTGTTACCATATATGGCACCCTAAGGACCAACAGGAGCAGTCCTTGAGTGTAAAGCCAGGACTCAGTCCTGAGCACTGCCAGGTATGATCCAAAACAAACAAACAAAAAGAAATGGTAAAATAATATAATAACAATAACTTCACTTTGTGTGTTTTTACTGCTCTTCAGTCCTAGGCTAAGGATCTTTTTTAAATTCTTTCATTTACTTCCCTTAACTATAAGTATCTGTATCTTAGTGAAAGAAATATTTACAGGTGAAATTACTGGGGCCACAGTAATTGTACAGTGGGTAGGGAACTTGCCTTACACACAGTTGATCCGGGTTCAATCCCCGGTACCCCAAATGGTCCCCCAAGCCCTGCTAGTAGTGATCTCTGAGTTCAGAGCAGGAGTAAGGCCTGAACACTATTGGGTGTGGCCCCTAAAACAATAAAGATCCAATTACTTGCAGGGTCATAGAGTTAGTTGGAGAAAGGGCTTCCAATTCTTTTGCTCTCTAGATAATGAGATCTTTCCTCCTCCTGAGTATGCCAGGCCTGACCCACCCAAACGGAGAGCTACATAAAATGAGCCCAAACTCGGCACCTCGGCATCTCCACCATGCCCCCAAAGTGGTGGTGGGCCTCCTGCGATGCTGCCATCATTTCAGCCTCTCAGAAAGGAAGTATTCTCATACTGGCATTTGATGCTCACCATTCACATCAACTATCCTAAAAGAGCAGCAGTCATGCCCCGAGCCTGAGGCCTCCAACCAGGAATGGAGATGCCATTGGATGTTATGAGAAGGGCCACAGGTCAGGTGAATGCATTTTTTTTAATTTTTATTAGTGAAACACCATGAGGTACAGTTGTAGACTTACAAATTTTTGTGCTTGGGCTTCGGTTATACAATGATTGAGTACCCATCCCTCCACCAGTGCCCATTTTCCACCACCACTAATCCCAGCATCTCTCCCACCCCACATCCTCCCAATCCCACCCTGCCTCTGTGGCAGGACATTCCCTTTTGTTCTCTCTCTCCTTTTGGGTGCTGTGGTTTGCAAAAGAGGAATTGAGTGCCAATCATGTTCGGTCTAGAATCTACTTTCAGCATGCATCTCCCATCCTAGGCAGATCCTTCCAACACCCTTTATTTGGTGCTCCCTTCTCTATCTAAGCTGCCTTTTCCCCTAGCATGTGTGGCTGGCCTCCAAGCCAAGGAGTAAACCTCTTGGTAATTATCTTGGCAACAATGAGATATCATTTCACATCACAGAGACTGGCTCAGGTGAATGCATCTGATCCCAGTAACCTAATGAGTGGAAACAAGGACAGGAAAGATTCACCATCAACCAGCTCAGTAAAGCCTCAATGACTTTAGTAACACCATTGTGAGATATGAGTATCAAAGATGACCTTTTTTGATAATTCCTTTTTGCAATGAGCAATATAAAAAAGGTAAAGGCCCTCCCGTTGATCGTCGATTTGCTCGAGCGGGCCCAGTAACGTCTCCATTGGAGACTTTGTTGTTACTGTGTTTGGCATATCGAATACCATGTTGGCTGCTTGTAAGGCGAACGCCCTACTGCTGTGCTATCGCTCCAGCCCTAACCACAGCGGGTAGGGCGTTTGCCTTACAAGCGGCCAACATGGCCGACCCGAGTTCGATTCCTCCGCCCCTCTCGGAGAGCCCGGCAAGCTACCGAGAGTATTCGATATGCCAGACACAGTAACAACAAAGTCTCCAATGGAGACGTTACTGGGCCTGCTTGAACAAATCGACGATCAACGGGAGGGCCTTTACCTCGAGCAAATGAGCAATATAAAGTAAACTATTTTGTGCAGCTAAAGTGGGCAGTCCTGGGGGTACTTATATTCACAAAAATGTAAGCACACGAAACAAAAAAGAAAAAGAGAAATATGCTTATGCTCTAGGAAAATCAACATTTATATTCAGCATAATGTGGTACCTACAACTTAAAAATCATAGAATAATAAGCAGTACACCAAAATAATAAGCAATGCAGTCAACTGCGCTGGCTGGTATAAAAGCTAACATGTGCAACCTCAGAGAGCCAGAGTACGTGTAGTACCCCATCTATCTCAGCAACAATACCAGTGAAAAGGGAATTATTAATGCAAGAGTAATTTTTGTTTTAGTGTGTGTTAACAACCAATGTGATGTAAACTATTTTGTGCCTTCTAAGGGGGTAGACTGGAGGGGGGCGGTGAATGGGGACACTGGTGGATGGAATGTCACACTGGTGGTAGGATTGATTGAATTCAATTGAGCATTGAATACCTGAAACAACTTTATTATGAACAATTTTGTAAATCACAGGGTTTAAATAAAGTTATAGAAAAAAAAAGAGAGAGCAACATATGCAGAAGACAATAGGGGGGCGGGAAAAGTCTGTTATGGACAGGCCCTCAAAGGGAAGCATTCTAGAGAGGCCAAGGGCAGTTCAAATCCTAGAGTCCTCTACATGACACATCTTTGGTGTCCTTATGTTACCAACGTTGAAAAAGTCTATTAATGAGATTAGCTTTGTATAAACATTAATTAACTGAGGTGCATATGAACACGAACACGTGATAAAAGTATATCCCCTTAAGCCCTAGGGAACTTGATTCCTATTACTCCATTAACAAGAGGTTTATACTAACATTGACCGTGATCTTGTGAGAAAGGTATATAGTCACAGCATCAAAACTGTCAGCTAATAAGCAATTCGGTTATCTATGGGAAATGTCCATGGTTACAATTGAAAAAGTTTTTACTGGCATTGTTCTTATCTGCTTTCCTGATTTTCTGCTATACTTGAGTCATGGCAGGGAAATAATTCATAACTTAGCAGATCTTTTAAAATTTCATTTAGAAACTCAAGTTTGCTTTCATATCAAATTCAAGTATGTCTGATTCCATTAATACTGTATTTTATTATTGTTCAACAATATCTATATTATTCACATTCAGGTCATTTAAATGCTAAGTTACCTTATGCTAATAAAATGGATAAATATAAAACTATACAAAACTCTTCCTCATTTTTAAATATTTTACACAAGAGATATAATAGTCTCAGTTTCCTAGCCTATATGAAAAATGGCCTTTCTGTTCATTTCCTTTGAGTCTTAAATGACATAATATGTTATTTCTCCCTGGAAAATCATGAATCATAAAGAGCAAAGTAAGATGAGAAGGGTTCTTTTTCAGACTATATTGTCCTGTTAGTTTTTTTCTCAAAAAAAATTGCCATGATAGAAGTATATTCTCCTTTGAGGACTCATAAACAGAATGATTTCCCCACGATATTGAAATGCCAAAGGGTGAAAACCTGATTATTCACAGAAAATAAGTAATGGTCTCTTTTCCATAAGTGGAGATAAAATAGTTAAAAGGTCACCAAAAATCTCTGATCGATCTTTCTTCTTGTATAAGTGAAAATGAGACAGGTTGGGATAATTTAGATTATGCCAGAAAATGAAGATAGAACATGGGGTATAAGAAAGATAAATCCTGAGGAAAAATATAATAATGAGGAAGGTCAAGAATATAAGTGGAAAAAAAGAAAAACAAAAATATGTTTATCCTATAGGAAAATCAACATTTATATTCAGAATAATATGGTACCTACAACTTAAAAATCATAGCATATGTGGGGGGAAAGAGAAATTACGTTTGGCATAAACTGGAGGAAAAGAAATTCTAGGAAAGAGAAAAAATAACAATAAATTACACGTACATACCATCTTGCTATTTCAAAACCATTTTCATACTATATCACTTATTCTTCAAAGGAGCATTGAAATCGGAAATTTATTTATTCTTTTGCTCATTAAAGAAAGAAGCTTGAACTGGTATATAAAGTAAGAAAAAGACTGAGACAAAAGAAGAAGCAAAACAAGGACAGCTATTGTGTGAAGCTGAAAATAAGCTATTACAATTATTTCTATGTTGCCTAGGACAGGATCAGGTGGGCTCAAGGTCAATTGTGAAAACGGACCTATCTCAGATTATGTTTTTGAACTGGTGTTTTATCAGTGACTATTGATAGAGCCATGCTTAAAATTAACTAACAAATAGGGGCTGAAACCATAGTACAACAGGTAAGGCATTTACCTTGTACTGGTCCACATGGGTTTGATTCCCAGCATCTCAAAGAGTTCCCCAAGACCCACTAGGATTAATTCCTGAGTGCAAAGCCAGGAGTAAGTCCTAAAAACCACCGGGTGTGGCCCCCAAACAAACACAATAATGAAATGCAAAAACAGAAACAAAAACAAAACAAAAAAATAACCAATAAGTAAAATAGTCTGCAAATTTGTAAGGAAATTTTGGATGTCTTGGAGCTTTACCTGTATACACCTTTCCAGCAACTATTTAAACTGCAAGTCCCCAAGTGCAAGTCTTTCTAAGTCAACATAAATTAATGAAAGAATACTGTCAAGTTGATGTAGGCAGGATGGAAAAGGCCCCCTCCCAAGGCAATGGCCAAATTTTCTGGAAAGAAATAGCCCCAAAATTGCTGCAAGAGCCTGATAAGACCCTCAAAAGAAAACAGGAAAAAAACCAGAAGTAAGGCCTGGTCAGACCGTCACCCCCCCTAAAGCAACAGACCCAGAGAACCTCCTGCAGAAATAAAAGGCCAGGAAAGGAATTTCAAAGAAGACCATCACTACTCTCACCCCCCCTGCCTTAGCAACAACATATTTTGACCTAGGTAGAAGCTCCACATGGGGGCAGATTGGAGAAACCTATAAAGGCCACCTTGAACAAGAGAAGGGTGTGCATATGTTGCCTGAGCCCAAGTGCTGCTTGCAACCAAGTGGCCAAGCACATACGTTGCCTGAGTACATGTGGTGCCCGCATCTCCCCTCTTGAGATGTGTACTTTCATGCTTTCATGTCTAATGCTGGGATGTGGGGGCGGGGGCTCTCTCCATCCTTGGAGAAGCCTGGGTTCTCTCTCAAGGACGTTACTCTCCACTCTCCCACTCTCTCTCCCTCTTTCCCTTCAATGCCTCCAAATAAAATCTATGTGATTTCACTGCTCGTCTACTCCTGAAATTCCTTTCTGCAAGGCGAGATAAGAACTCAGTAACCCTGGGTCTCTGGTGGCAGAGGTGGATCGGAGAAAGTGATCATCTTTCTCCTCCCCACTTCACATTGATGTAGGCAGGTAGATAGGAAAGGTCCCTCAGCAATGAAACCTGGTCAACAAACTTCTGGGAGAAAAACTCTTAAGGCTGATCCACCCTGTGGATACGGATAAGACCTTGAGCAGCAACAGACCCTGAGGAAATTGGATCCCTCCCCATAAAGAAAATTCCTTGAATACCCTAGGACTTCTCCCTTAATCTGATTAAGTTGAGTGATTCAGCTCAAAGAAGACCATCACCACTCCCAGCCTCCCTGGCAACCTACTTAGATATGGACTTTTACCTAGGAAGAAACCCCACATGGAGGCAGGTAGGAGAAACCCTATAAAAGCCACTTTGAACAAAAGAAGAGTGTGCATGTGCTGCTTGTGCCCGTCACAGTCACTGTCACGGTCACTGTACTCCTGTTGATCATCGATTTGCTCGAGCGAGCCCAGTAATGTCTCCATTGTGACAATTGTTACTGTGTTTGGCATATTGAATACTTCATGGGTAGCTTGCCAGGCTCTGCCAAGTGGGCGAGATACTCTGGGTAGCTTGCCGGGCTCTGTGGCTGAGCATATGTGACGCGTGAGCACATGTGGCACCTGCATCTCCTCTCTTGAGATGTGTACTTTCATGCTTTCGTGTCCAATGCTGGGATGTGTCTAAGAGAAGCCTGGGTTCTCTGTTGAGCCTTGAGTGCATCTCTCTTTCTCTCTCCTATTTACTTCACTGCTTGTCTATTCCTGAAATTCCTTTCTGCGAGGTGAGACAATAACCCAGTAACCCGGGTGGGTCCCGGGTGGTGGAGGCAGATGTAGAAAGTGACCATCTTTCTCCTCCCCACTTCACATGTCACCTGTGGGGCCCACCGGCATCAACATGAGCCACCCATGGGGCCCACAAAAATCAAAGTCAAATAAGTCCATGAAGTTCCCACATCTACCCTCATTCTTCTGGATGTTCTTAGACTATAGCTTGTTCTTGTGCTCCCTCACAAATAAGATGATTTGATATGACACTCTGATGTTTTGATAGCTTTGGTTTGGGGTTTAGTTTTTTGTTTATGGATTATGACTGGCAGCATTTGGGGGTTGCTACAAGCTATATGATAGGGGGTTGATCCCACTGCTATGGGAATGTTGACCGGTCTTACCTTTTTAGAATAATGACAACTGTCACTGTCACTGTCACTGTCCTCCCGTTGTTCATTGATTTGCTCTAGTGGGCCCAGTAATCTCCATTGTGAGACTTTGTTGTTACTGTGTTGGGCATATTGAATACATCACAGGTAGCTTGTCAGGCTTTGCCTCGAGGGTGAGATACTCTCAGTACCTTGCCGGGCTCTCCGAGAGGGGCAGAGGAATCGAACGTGGCTCTGCTGGGTTGGCTGCGTGCAAGGCAAACACCCTACCGCTGTGCTATTGCTCCAACCCAACACCAACACCAACAACAGAATTAGGAATTTAGCTTCCATTTGACTCTGCAATTACACTTCTTGGCATCTGCTCCATGGGCTCAAAAACTCTATTCAGAAAAGACATTTGCGCCCCTATGTTTATTGTAGCACTACATTCACAGTAGCCAAAATCTAGAAGCAACCCAAGTGTGCAAGAACAGATGACTGGGTCAAAATGATACATACACACAATGAAATACGAAGTGCCCAGAAGAAACTGATGAAATTATGCAATTTGCTGCTGTGTGGGTGAATCTAGAGAGTTTTATACTGAGTGAAGTTAGTCAGAAAGAGGTACAGAATGATTTCGTTATATAATTTGTGGGGTATAAAAAAATTTTGTAAGATAATGACAAATGCCCCAAAGGAACAGGAACCTGAAAATCAGTCTTCAGTAGGAAGCTTATGGCGAGGGGTCTGGGGAGAGATTGGGGAAGGGGGGCATGAAGGTGGGAAGCTAGGATGGGGCAGAGACAGTGGGACAGTGGAAGGAAGGAAACACTCTTCCTTTGTGGGCTGAAACCCTACAGTTTTGTAAATCGCAGTACCTAGAACAATTTCTTAAAACGAATTAGCATATGGAAACATTTAGAGAAGAGTTTGTTGTATGTAAATGTTGAGAAAACCCTCTATTATTAGAGCTGAGGAGACATTTCAAGCATCAGAGCACATAGTAAGTGCAAGGCCCTGAGTTTAATCCCATAATAAAGCCTCCCTGCCCTCACAAGCAGCACCTAACACTGACCCTCCAGCACTGAAGAGAGAGGCTTGGACCCCTGAACACTGTCAGTCCCTATGGAAATGCCCTGTTGAAATTACCCATTTGACCAAGGAGATTTGAATTTGTTCCCCTTTCTGTTATTTGAATTTGCTGATCTTTAACATTACAAAGATGGTGCAGCAGTACCCCTCAGGTAGAGGAAGCACCAGCCCATCACCCAGCCTGTCCCAGTCTCCAGCAAAGCAAGCGGCAGAATCTCAAAGGACACTGGAAGGAAAGTAACCCAAAACTCCAAAGACATCAATTGATCCAAACTTTGCACTTAAAGGTTCAACTTTGAGCACATGTAAAAGCAAAACCTAAAAAGGATTTAAGTTTAAAGAATTGACTACAACGAATAAAGAGGACCAAAGAGCTCTTTTAATAGATCGCTTGGCCTGCCCAATATATTTTCTTCCCAAAGGAGAAGAAAGCTTACTCAGGAGCCCGCTGCATGGTCTCCCGTTAAAACCACTAGCATGAATTTATCTTCAGAACAGACCTCAAATTGGGGATACTCAGAAGATGGAGGAGAAGGAAGGTACTGGTGACTCCTCTTCCCCATGAGAATCCACCTCCCTCCCTCCCTATCCCATGAGCATCTTCCCAGAAAGTTATCATGCATGAAAGCTCATTGAAATGGACAGTAGGCATGGTTATATTTTTTTAAAGCTACCCTATTGTTGTTTGAAAGTCTTTGACATTCTCCTATTTCTTTTATATATAAATACAAAGCAATGAGAATTGTGAAAACTATGCCCTCAGCTGTTCAAACTTGTACCCTAAGGTGGGTCAGTGTGATAGTACAGTGGGAGGGCATTTGTCTTGCATGAGGGTGACCCAAGTTTGATCCGCAGAATCCAAAGTGGTTCCCCAAGCACTGCCAGGAGTAATTCCTAAGTGAAGTCAGGAGTAACCTCTGAGCATGGCCGGGTGTCATCTAAAAGAAAAAAAAAAACAAGAAAAAAAAGTGCCATAATGTTTTATCCACTACCACCCCACTTTCATAATGACTTACCTACTTGTGCAAGTCTTTTCAGAGTCCCAACTCTGATGGTTGAGGAGGGAGTTTAGTACTGTATAAACATTCCTTTTTCAGGTCAGCGAGAAAATCTTGAAATACAATTAATTTTTCAAGTGTATTTTGTTTTACCTTCACGGTAGAAAATACTGTACTTTATTACAGAGCAAAGTCTGGCAGCTACCCAAATGATATTAAACAAAAGCTGATAAATACTCTAAGTATTTATCAATTACTCACTTTATATTCTTGTCCTTGGCCCAGCACTCCCTCCATAAAGTATCAGAAAAAAGAAAGGACAATTTTAATTCTGAATGTGTTACCTGAGGATTAGCATAGACAGAATGGAGTAGGGAAAAGCTCATGGCTAATGTCATTTACCATGTGTTCTTGAACTAGTTGTGCAAATAGTGTTTGAATCATGACTGACACATACTGAAGTATGTAGTCAGGTAGGGAGTCCTTGACAATAAATTTAAAGTAGTAAAGCCAAGATGTGATCTTCCTGTAAAGCAGTGACCACTGCCAGCCCTCCATCTCCTATTCTTAATCCACTCCAAACTAAGGAAATGAGCTGA
This sequence comes from Sorex fumeus, assembly GCF_029834395.1. NCBI lineage: Eukaryota > Metazoa > Chordata > Mammalia > Eulipotyphla > Soricidae > Sorex > Sorex fumeus. The sequence goes on along the minus strand of NW_026606090.1, from coordinate 27,285,577 downwards.
AATCCCTAACTATGCAAAGTCACCTTGACAGTACCTTACAAGGGTTGCTTTATTTTTTATTTATTTTTTAAATTTTTATTTGTACAAAAGGTGCCAAGAATGTCAGTTTGGAGTATATCTACAAAGGAACTTTTGCAAAAGCAAAACCCTGTGAACTACATTCTGGGCTTGCTCACATCCCAATTTGGTGACAAAATTCCTTTCTTTCACTATGTGTACTTCACGCTAGCATTACCCACATTCCAGTTTAGAGTGTCTGCTCTTTTTTGTGTGTGTGAGGAAAAGGGGTTTGGGCCACACCTGACAGATCACTGGCTTACGCCTCCCTCTCTGTTCAAGGGTTACTCCTGGCAGAGCTCAGGGACCTATATATGGTGCAAGGATCAAGTTGGGGGTAGCCACATGAAAGGCTGGCAACCTGTATTATCTCTCTAGCCCCAATAGAATTCCTTCATTTTCCTCTGTGCACATCCCAGCTCAAGGTTCATAATTTAACTTCCAAGCTGGAGTGATAGCACAGCCGGTAGGGCTTTTGCCTTGCACGCAGCCAACCTGGGTTCGATTCCTCCGCCCGTCTCGGAGAGCCTGGCAAGCTACCAGAGTATCTCACCCTTACGACAAAGCCTGGCAAGCTCCCTGTGATGTATTCATTATGCCAAAAACAGTAACAAGTCTCAGAATTTGTTGTGAGACATTGTTGGTGTCCGCTCAGAGCAAATCGATGAACGGTGGGAGGATAGTGCTACAGGGGATTTCCTCTCTCTTTGGAGGAGTCTGAGTTGTTTATTCAATGCATGTCTTGTTTCCTTTATTTTTTCTCATGATTCATAAAAATGTTTTGCTTCACTGTCCTCTAAAGTTCTTTGCTGAGATGAAGTCGTGAAATTTACATACAAGTGGTACTACATGGAAAGGATCATGTTAAGCGAAATGAGTCAGAAAGAGAAGGATAGACATAGAAAGATTGCATTCATCTGGGGAACATAAAGTAACAAAATAGGAGACTAACACCCAAGAATGGCCGAGATTAGTACCAGAAATTTTGCTCCATGGCTTGGAGGCCAGGCACACATGCTAGGGGAAAAGGGAACTCAGATAGAGAAAGGAGCACCAAATAAAGAAGGGTGTTGGGAGGATCCTCCCAGGATGGGAGATGCATGCTGAAAGTAGACTATGGACCAAACATGATTGCCACTCAATGCCTTTTTGAAAACCACAAACACCCAAAAGGAGAGAGAGAACAAAAGGGAATGCCCTGACACAGAGGCAGGGTGAGATGAGGGGTGGGAGGGATACTGGGACCCATGGTGGTGAAAAATGGGCACTGGTGGCGGGATGGGTATTTGATCATTGTATAATTAAAGCACAAGCACAAAAATTTGTAAGTCTACAACTGTACCTCATGGTGTTTCACTAATAAAAATTAAAAAATAAAAAATAAATAAAGTTCTTTTCTGTAACAATAGAAAAAGAAACTAAATCTGAGTGGATATGGTGACTGCCTTTGCCTCTTAGTCCTGACCTCTATCATTTCAAAGCAAGGTCATAATTGGTCTAGGAGGAGAGGAAGAGAGAGGGAGCGTACTCTGTGTGGCTACCTCCCCCTGTTCTGTGGTTCCCCGGGTACTACACTGACAATACATACCGCTCTATGTCCCAAAGTTACTAAGAAATTTCCCAGTGGTATTTTAAGCTGCATTTCCTCAAAACTGTATGTGACGTGGTTCTATTAACATCAATAAGCATTGTGGAATTCTTGCAAGGTTGATTGATGATTAATAATGGGATCAGAGCAGCTGTGTATTATATCAAAAGAGCCACATGCATGTCAGTGCGAGAGCCACCTAAAAAAGTAGTGACTGACACAATACAAATGAGATTTTCTGTTAATACACCACATTTAGAGTTTATGAGGAATATTCATATACATTACTGTATTTGTTCTGAAAACAATCAATGAAGTGAGTAATAGAATATCAATATTTCTGGGTTCTGTTAGTTGCAACTATGTAGTCACAAGAAATACTGAAAACTTATCACATTAATTTTTAATTTTGCTGCATTCCATATTGAGTTGTTTGTGCAATGACAAGTTACAAAGAAGCTCTGAAAAGCTGAATAAGTTTGGTCAGTTGCTCAACACCCATATTTTGATGTAATTTGGTGTCTACCTGGTGCTATAAGTTTGTTTTATTATGGATACTAGGGTATTTAAAACTTTAATGTAGATAGATAGGATAGAGGGAGGGAGACAAGACCAGGAAGAAGTGATCATAAAGGAATATAAGAAAACTTTAGGGATTATGTATGAATTCATTTTCTTAATTATACAGGTAATGAGTGCAGAGAGTATATTTGTATATTTTTAAAACTAATTGAAGGGTCAGAGTGAAAGTACAATGAGTAGGGCACTTGCCTTGCTGCAGCTGATCCAGTTTCATTCGCCAGCACCCCATACAGTTTCCCGAGCCCCATCAGGAGTAATCCCTGAGCACAATCCTCTCAAAAACAAAAAGGACTACCTAATTATATCGGTGAATTATTTGAATCTAGTCATTAAACACTTTAATGTAATCATTTACTAAAATTTTATATTAAATGTAAAATCTCTGTAGCATTCCAATTTTAGTATATGTGCTGCCGAAGCGAGTATAGGGCTGGAGCGATAGCACAGCGCGTAGGGCGTTTGCCTTACAAGCGGCCAACATGGCTTCGAGTTCGATTCCTCCGCCCCTCTCGGAGAGCCCGGCAAGCTACCGAGAGTATTCGATATGCCAGACACAGTAACAACAAAGTCTCCAATGGAGACGTTACTGGGCCCGCTCGAGCAAATCGACGATCAACGGGAGGGCCTTTACCTTTACCTTTTTAAATGTAAAATACAAAAGAATTTCTAAATATGAGGACTTACAGGCTTTGTGAAGCTGCCTCCTTAGGAAGATTTTCTATTGCGCATTATACTTTTTCTCTTCTTTCTTTGCTTATTACTTTGTTTTTTTTGGAGCCATGCCCAGCTGTGCTCGGGGCTTACTCCTGGTTCTGCACTCAGAGATCACCCTTAGCATTTCCCAGAGGACCATAGGAGTTCTGGGGATCAAACGCACAAATCACGTGCAAAACAAATGCCCTACCAGCTGTACTACTACTGGGATTCCCTGTTGCGCCTTGTACTTTTTCATAGATTAGAAGATGAGCTTCCAAGAGTTTAATGACTGGCCTAAAAAATTGGGAATCAAATCTGATAGTAATTTCTAAGCCCCCACTTCATTTGCTTTTGTACAATGCCAAGATAAATGCTGAGTTATGCTCCAAAAATCCATAACTTATTTAGAAAGAGTAAACCCATTTCAGAGTCAGTAGTAGCCCCAAACCAAATTGTTGAGTCATCAATAATTGGTCTTCAGAGCTTGCAAACTCAATGCAAATATACCTGTTTTAGTAGAAATGACACCTGCACCTGTATGTTCATTGCAGCACTGTTCACAATAGCCAGAATCTGGAAACATTCCGAGTGTCCGAGAACAGAAGACTGGTCAAAGAAACTTTGGTACATCTATACAATGGAATCCTATGCAGCTGTTAGGAGAAATGAAGTCATGAAATTTGCTTATAATTGGATGAACATGGACAGTATCATGCTAAGTGAAAAGAGTCAGAAAGAGAGGGACAGACATAGAAGGCCTGCACCCATTTGTGGAACATAAAATAAATAATATGTTCTGACTGACACCCAAGGACAGTAGAGATAGGCCAGGAAAATTGCTCCAGTGTTGGAAGCCTGTCTTATCAGCTGGGGGATAAGGCAGCTGCGATAGAGAAGGGATCACTAAGTCAATGATAGTTGGTGGGAGCATTCGGAATGAGAGATGTGTGCTGAAAGTAGATAAAAGACCAAATGTGATAGCCTCCCAGTATCTGTATTGCAAACCATAATAACCAAAAGGAGAGAGAGAGTGTGGGGGAAATTGTCTGCCATGGAGACAGGGGGAGGGTTGGAAAGTGGGGGTACACTGGGGACATTGGTGGTGGAGAATGTACACTTGATCATTGTATGACTGGAACTCAAACATGAAAGCTTTGTAACTGTAGCTCACGGTGATTCAGTTAAAAAAAATTCCTGCTCTTTTTTGCTTCTCCATTACTCTCTCTGATCCAAACAACTACAGTGTGCCTCGATGTCTTCCCCAAACCCTCTGCTGTGATGCTACCCATTGTTGTGATGTCAATAACCAACCCATTGCGCCCAGCAAAATGATTGCCAACTGGATGTTCCAATCCTTTATGACCCTTATCCTTATTGTCCAGAACAATAAGTCATGAGCTGAGAAACTCACTTATCATCAAAGTTTACATGGTGGAAACAGTTTCCTGCTTCCCCAAAGATATGAATACTTGAAAGGTATACTTCAAGGTTAGTCAGTATACTAGCTCAAGCACATGAATTTTTTAAAATTATTATTATTGTGTAAAGAGTGCTGCAATGAACACACAAGTGCAGATGTCACTTCGACTATACTTTTATGCCTCTCTGGGATATATTCCCAGGAGTGGTATTGCTGGGTCAAATGGGAGCTCAATTTCTAAGTTTTGGAGAATCATTCATACTGTTTTCCAAAAGGGCTGAACCAGTCAGCATTCCCACCAGCTGTGAAGGAGGGTCCCTTTCTCACCACATCCACACCAGCACCTGTTGCTTTTGTTCTTTTGGATGTGGGCCAGTCTCTGTGTTGTGAGATGATATCTCATTGTTGTTTTGATCTGCATCTCCCTGATGATTAATGATGTAGAGCATTTTCTCTTGTGCCTTTTAGCCATTTGGATTTCTTCTTTGAGAAAGTTTCTGTTCATTTCATCGCCCCATTTTTTCTTTTGGGTTGGATGTTTTCTTCTTGTGGAGTTCAACCATTACCTTGTATATCGTTGCTATCAACCCCTTGTCGGATGTGTACTCGGCGAATATCCTTTCCCATTCTGAGAAGGGAGCACCAAATAAAGGGTGTTGGGAGGATCCTCTCAGGATGGTAGAAGCATACTGAAAGTAGACTATAGACCAATCATGATTGCCACTCAATGCCTCTTTTGCAAACCACAACACCCAAAAGGAGAGAGAGAACAAAAGGGAATGCCCTGCCACAGAGGCAGGGTGGGATGGGGGGAGGGAGGAATACTGGGACCCGTGGTGGTGGAAAATGGGCACTGGTGAAGGGATGGGTACTTGATCATTGTATAACTGAAACCCAAGCACAAAAATTTGTAAGTTTACAACTTCACTTCATGGTGTTTCACTAATAAAAGTTTTAAAAACAAAAAAGTTATTATTGTTCTTGTTGTTATTTTGGATTACAATGCTATTAAACCCGGTTTCTAGTGGATATATTCCAGCACCACACCAGTGCATGGGTCACTCTCCCCCCATCCCACTCACCTGCCCTCCAATTCAATTGTGTTCATCAGTTCTCCCAAAATGTTGCTTTCGATCTTTAGATGCTACCTCACTGTGTATCTTTAAGTCCCACAAATGAGAGAGCTATTTCTGTGTCTAACCATTTCCTTCTGACTGACTTTACTCATCATGATAGCCTCTAGTTCCATCTGCATTCTGCAAATTGCATGCAAATTGATTTTGATCATTCTTAGAGCTTCATAATATTGGATTTTATTTTTTCTTATTGGTGCAAATAGCATCTTATTAATAGTTTTTAAAGATTTGGCTTTGTTTCTTCCATTTGTGGGTAGTAGATGATAATCAATGTATCAATGTCAACCTCTGTAATCCTGAATGGCAATTCTCTAAACCATGTTAAATATATATAACTCCATCATTGGAGTGATCCTTTCACTCACCCTTATCTAAAGTCAGTGAAACTGAAGAAATTGTACTTAGTTACTCATAGGTACTCAATAAATATCAGTCAAATTAAAAGATGGATATTTTTTAATTCCTCATGGGTGGCATGTGGGGTGGGGTAATATAGTCAGGAAAACTATGCCTGACTTCTACTTCCTCTCTAATTTGAGTTCTTATAAACCTCTGCTGTACAATGTATTCGTAAAGAGTAAGATGTTCTTTTTCTTTAATCCTTGTTTATGTGGTTTTGTTTTTGTTTCTCTTTGACAGAGAATTAGTGTTTGGAAAGCAAAGTGTTATGGACTGTTGGAATCTGAGATCGTTAGCATGCTTTCAGCTGCATTCTATGTTGTTGATTAGCTGACAATCTCCACACTTTTCATTTAAATTAGTTCATTGACAAAGATGAAATTGCAACCCTATAAAGATAGACGTGCACTTTGGGGGAGATTGGAGTGAGGTGCAGTAGGGTGGATGGTGGGGGACTGGGCCACACCCACAGTGCTCAAGATTTACTCATGGCTCTGCCTGTTGTACTATCTCTCGGACTCTTCCTCTCCTCTTTTTATGACTTTGCATAAATCTTACCTTCCAGCTGAAGCTAGCCCTAACCATGCTGTGTAAAACTAAGAGCTGCATCCCCCCAGCAACAGTCCTAGTCCCTTTACTTCACTATCTCCCCTACAGTCTATGTCACATTCTTAACAAACTGTCTACTTTATTTATTATGCTTCTGAATTATTGTCTACCTCCCTCAGTTAGAAGGTAAGCTTCATGAGGGATAGGATTTTTGTACTTTTTTTTTTCACTGATGAATTCCAGATGTCAAGAATAATACCTCAGAAATAGCAGACGTGCAGACAGTTAATAGGTGAATAAATGTGGACAAATGCCATTAGTGACAAAAACAATCTTGCTATCATCTCATTATATGGATCATATAATCACATGACACTCTCCCTAGCAGCCAAATTGTGATGAATCCTGTCCCAATTACAGCTGAACATAAGGAAGGCCAATGGCTTATGAAGGATTATGGCCAAAATGTCTGCCTACCAGACCCAACCTGTGCTGGATAATTTCCAATCTAATCAATCCAGTTGCATGCGGATAGCAGCTCAAAATAGAAATCTTGTAAGCAATAAATATGTGTGGAAACCAAATAAAAATCAATGAAAGAAGGCAGTTGGAGAGTTTATGCTGTCCTGAAAAAAGTCTAAATTGAAGAATGACCATTTTGTCTTACTCTAGGATCACTATGATATTCTGAGAAAAAAAAATTAACTCCTGTTTCTCCACTGATCTAATGACTTTGGTGAGCCTCTATTTACTTCTGCATCCTTATAATAGATTTTCATGGATTCAATCAACATGAGTGTATCATTCTTTGTTATAATCCAAATCTGCTAATTAACAAAAGTATCAAGTCCTTGTTGACTTCCCTGTACATGCATAGATCTGTTTAAGATGCTAAAGTAACTTTTAATTCAACAGAGTAATTAACCAAGAGAGTAATATGGTGAAGAATAATGTGAACTCTGGATCTAGCCTTGCCAGGTTTGATCCCAGCTTTGCCACAATATGAGCTCCGATATGCAGTTGGCTTAGACTTCACTCCTTTAGGCATTACTAAGGAATTTATTTAAATAATAGAAGTGAAATCCTCTGCTTGCTGCTCCACCATCCTGAAATTGAGGTTTGCCTCCAGCTGATATCATTGGGCCTACTTCAGAACAGGAGGCAGAGTCCCTCCCTACAAAGTGGGTCCCAGCAGCCTCATATTTAAGACTCACATCACAGTTCTACTCAACTAATTACCTACTGCCCACACTTATTCTTCCTGTCATTCTGTAATAACAGGCAGGGAACACGGAGAGCAATCTCTAGCTTAATCTCTCAGTATCTTGTAAGGTGGAGACTCACTCCCAGCACAAGAATACTAGAAAATCAATGGAAGGTGAACACAGAGAAGCCCACCAAGATCATGAGCAAAAATAATATCACCAAAGACACAATCATCAGTAAATACTCATCAGCAAAGCACAAGAAAATATGAGTCTGAATCAAAAAAATTACTACGTTCAGAAATTAAGCAATAAAGAACATGGTAGGTGATATTAAAACGTCAATAGAAGGTCTGAACAGCAGAATACCAGAAGCTAAGGAAAAGATAGAGATGCTTAAAGATGAGGAGAAAACTACTAGGAAATAGCAGAAGGTGGAAAGTACCCTGAAAAAAATAAACAGCATATTAGAGGTCTGCAGGATGAGTTCAAGAGGAACTATGTAAGAGTCATCAGAGTCCTTGAAAAAGAGGAGGGCAAATGTGATGAAAAAACACAGTAAAATCTTGATGATAATTTCCTAGAGATGAGGATTACAGGCACTGAGATCCCAGAGGCCTGAGAGTCCCAGTAAAAATAGACCCAATTAGGAAAATTCCAAGACACATTTTACTCAAAGTGACAAAATCCAAAGATAGAAACAGAATATTAAATGCAGCAAAAATTAAAAAAGAAACTTATAGTATCCCATTTAGTTCTTGTAACAATCGTTGTGAGTCTATGAAGTTCCTGAGTTGTTAAAAAGAAGGAACTTATATACAAAGGAAAGTTCACTAGATCTATAGCAGACCCATCAAATTAGACTCTATGAGCCAGAAGACTATGAGCAGGTACATTATAAAAACTCAAAAAAAATGAACATCTCACCAAGAATATTCTATCCAGCAAGGTTATCATTCATATTTGAAGGACCTATTCAGAGTTTCACAGACAGGAAACAGCTTAGGGAATTTGTATCCCTGCAACCATTTTTTGCAAGAAATATTAAAAGAACTCCTTTAAAGGACAGGAGAAACTTCCCATCATCTGGCATAGAGTATGCCACTCACAAATAGTGGACATGGGTGTCCTCTACTAGATTAAGAAAGGTTAAAAACATGTAGAAATTCATCATCACAAATGACTTTTGATTTATTTTCTGACTATTCTATTTGACATTCTTTTACGCTTCACTAGGCCAAGTAACAAAATAAATTTGTTATATGTCTGCCTAGAAGGTAGGCTGAGGGGGTGGGAGGGAATCTGGGGATATTGGTGAGATCGGTGTTGAAATTCTGTATGCCTGAAACAACTCTATTGTGAACAATTTTGTAAATCACATTGTCTCAATTAACATTCCTGGGAAATAATCAATAAATGGAAATTGGGTCAATAATACAGAGGGTAAGGAAATTGTTTTGCACACAGCCAATTCCTGGCATCCCATATAGTGCTCTGAGCCATGCCAGATGTGATCCCTGGGCACAGAGTCAGTACTAAGTCCTGAGCAGTGGTGGATGTGACCCCAAAATACATACATACATGCATCCATATATATGTATGCATGTATGTATGTACATATATGTATATGTGTGTATTTGTATATTAAATAAAGATCCTTATGGAGCTTAAACTCTACCTGGGGAAAACTGATATGCAAAGAAAGGAAGTGTATGAGTGTTCACTCATAGCTGTGTTGTTAGGGGCTGGAGAAATAGCACAGAAGGTAAGGTGTTTGCCTTGCATGAATTGACCCAGGTTCCATCCCCAATCTTACCAGAAGTTATCACTGAGCACAGTCAGGGATATCATTTGAGCACCATTGGGCGTGGTCCCCCCAAAAGATTTTTGTGAATAACAAAATTAGAAGTTGTGTCTGACTTGGTTAGAGGGGTCTTGGTCATGCTCTAGCATTGACATATATATGTGACCCAAGATGATCTTCTGGAACATATTAAGAGCTTAATAAATGTTAGTTACTATTACTATCTAGAGGTATGATAGTAAATAAAAAGGCAATTAGAGTTACATATATAATAATAAAATTTAGTGGTCATATTTCTAAATGGTAAATAGGAATGAGTAAAGCAAATTGTAATAATTTATTTTATTTAAATCAATATACAAAGTATCATTTCAACATATAGTCAATGTAAGAATCATCAAGGAGATATTTTATACTCTTGTTTTTTGTGCTAAGTGTCAGGATCCAATGAGTAGTTTATATGAATGTACATTCCAATCCAAGTTAGACATATTATTCACTGCTCAAATAAGAGTTATTTAGTAGCTCTGGCAGAGGAATCACACAGGGAAACCTTTCTAGCACCTGAATTCCAAATTATAGTAGCTCTTTCAATGCACACCATTTTCTTAAAAGCTAAGATAGAGACCCTAATGATTCAGCCCACCATCAGTGTGAGAACCAGAAAATGAATGGGAAAGAGGGTTTATAAAATCCTAACCCTAATCTCTCTTATGAAAACCAGATTAAGCAATATTTTTCCTAAGACTTCTTTCAGTGGATACATCGGTATTAGCATTCTGTCATCATTATTTCTTGCTGAGCATTACTTTCCTTTCATTTAATTCATGGTCTCATTTATATATTGATTTGTACTTCTAGTCTCTTTCTCTTGATTTTCCTATCATCATCATTTTCTGGAAATGAAACTTGAAATCATACAGCAGTGGAGTAAAGAAGAGGTCATGAAGAGAACTACAGAAGTGATTTTCTACGTCAAAGTCAGTAACTAGATGAAACATCAGTAGGAAAAGTACCGGAAAATCATGTGTGGTGTGGTGGAGGGTAAGAAAAGGGATGAAAAATGTATCACGGACTCTGAACCTGTATTAGCAGTCCTTTTTTTAAGAGGGGTGATGGAGGGGAATATACCTGGTGGTGCTCAGGGCTTACTCCTGACTCTATGCTCAGGGATCACTCCTAGCAGGCTCAGGGATGCTGGGAATTGAACCTGGGTTGGCTTCATGTTGTACTATCATTCCATCCCCTTGGCACTTTATTTTATAGGTTGTCATCTCTCCTCACTAAACTATGCTAATACGCTTCTGACTGGAATGTCAGAAACATGGACACTCAACTCCAACCTCTTTGTTTATTTTAGTACCAACAGTAATTAGAATAACACGGGCACTAATAAGCACTGATTAAATAAGTGCTGAGAGAAAGAAATTGGAGGGGATGTTTGCTTTTTTGGGGCTTCCCTTTAATCCACTTTTCATATTCTTCTCGTTAATACTCAATACCACATGCAGATAAATTATGGTTGACCAGTTCATATCTTAATATATTTATATCTGCCCTTGACATGTTTATATCATCTACCTTCTTTGCTTTACTCTTCTCTTACTCCCTATATCTGAACTAAATTGTAGTTTTTAATTCTTCAGAATATCTCAGAGTATCACTATGATACCCTAGAACCATTATATCTTATTCTCTATCAAGAATATTTTTAAGAGATCCCTATCTCTTATCTGCAAAGTTGCATCTTAAATATGACTGATCAAAACACAAGCTTTCTTTAAGTCCTACCTCTCCATTCTTTATGACAGTGTTTTTTTTTTATTGGAACTCTCATTTTTCAAATATGTATACAGATTTGTTTACTTGTTATCCTCTGTACCACCATTCCCCACACCCTCTCTATTTCATAAAAAGCAGGCAACTTCTCAATTTCATTCACCTTTTTATATCCAAAACCCAATACAGTGTATGATATAGATTGAATTTTTCACCCATAAGAGCTAAGTACTTGAAATCCTTCCATGCACACAAACTGCTCTTCTGAACTAGCTTACTTTATAATCCCCATTAACTCTTAACCTGAATCATTCTGAAAATATGAAATATACACTAGAGCAGTGGTGTCTGGCTTTCTTATTTACCTGGGAAGGATAGCAGAATTAAAAATACTTCTGAAAAGAATGATGGTTCAGCAAAACATAGTCTGACTCTGGTGTGAAGTTTCACTAGCTACAGAGAAAATGTCCAGTAGCATAATTAAATCCCCAAAATAGGGCACCTTGAGTGCCATCAAGACACTGTTCTGAAAGAATCTTGTCATAAGAATTACAAGAAATCTCTACTTAAGTGAGAAATCATTGAGTGGATTCAAAAAGGCCCCACAGGAGTACTCTGTAGATAATGAAGTATGATAAAGTGAAAATAAAGAATATTGTCACTCTCCTTTGTTCAGTCACTCCAAGTTTTCTCATAAGCATATAACAACACTAATAATGATGATAACAATAACAGTGATGATAACGAATTTTCAAAAGCATTTTCAACAGACTGATCACTTTTCTGATGCAAAATCTTATTTAAAGTTCATCATAGCCCTCTCTAAATTGGTATTATACTTATATTCATTTTAAATATGAAGCAATAATGACACATAGGTTGGTTGTATATTTGGCTTGTGGGTACTCAGGCATTAAGTTGCAAGGCTTGTATTTGAATACAAGTCTAATAACTCGAGCATTGATGAGTCTGCCTTTACTGTAGCATCCTGGGGCCAATAGTGACAGATGGAAGATGACAGCTTACTGTGATGGAGAGAAAGCAAAGGGGCTCATGCTGATCCTGAGAGCAGCTATATAACGATGCAGAGTGTGTACGAAGAATTGAGAGCGTTTGAAAGAAGCCCCGTAGAATAACACAGTTTTTATTTTTCTTTTAATTTTTAATTGATGTGTTATAGTTTAGTTACCATGGTTACAAGCGTTTTAACGTTTTTGGTATTGATGTACAAAGTTATTGCAGTGCCCAATAGTCTCCATCAATGTCCTTGTTACACAGTTTTCCTATCAAAGAGCAATAGTATTGGGAGTAGCCAGAGAATGGGAAGGTCTGGGGAAGCAAGTTGAACTGTTCAGAATGTGATCTCTGATCAAAAAGTCCAGTCTGGGGCTCAGGGTTGGCTCAGTGGTAGAATGCAAGAGGCCATGAGTTCAACGAGTATCATCTCAGCAGCACTGTTTGTAATTCTGGTGTTACAAAAAAGGGTGTGCATCTTGGGTGCACCACAAACACATGTGTGGCCCCGATTTTGGTTGTTATGCTAAGTATAACAACCAAAAGTATCATGACCTCTGGTCAGGCGCAATAACAAAGAGAAGTCAAGAGAAAATTGTTTAGTCTATCCAAGCCCATGTCTTCCTGCTCGAAGTCTACAACCCTTTTCAGAATGCCCTTTCTGTTCAGCTCTCATTTTTTCAGCCAAGAGATGCTTGTATAGAGGACCTACTTGCATAGCTGTTCTTTACCACTAAAAGGGCCTCAAGACAGGAAAGAAGTATCCACGTCTACACCCAACCCTACATGCCAGGTTTGTCTTTCCAGGAGATCTGAGAGAACACCAATGTCAAACAGCTGAAATATTTGCTACTGAGCACTGACGACACAGATTTACTTGTTATGAGAAGGAATTTCATAGACAAGGCAAAATACGAGTTCTTTTTGAAAATATCATTTTAAATGAGGTGTATAGTGAAAGGGTGGTTTTAGAAAAGGCCTCTGACTACCAGAGGTCCAAAAATTAGAAATTTATACTAGGCTTTCCTACCTAGGATAGAAAAGATTGAGAAATCTAGGTCACATGTATAGTGCAGAGCCTGGGATGCTGAATATATCAGGATTCCACAGTCATGAAATTAAGCGTATTAAATATTTTTTAAAATGTTTAAAATTTTTTAAAATGGTTCCAAAGGTAAATTTCAGAGCAAAATTAAGATTATTTTTCATTACTTTGGTGTATAGATACTCTGTAATTCTCCACTGAGTGTTTCTCTCTCCAGCTCTGCCTCTTTGTTAGAATATCACCTGAGATATGGAAGTGTTCTTTCACCTTTTCATACCTGCTGTATATACCAGCACAGAACAGCAACTGTCATACATACCAGCCCATGGGCCAGCACTTATAACCAAGGTGATAGACTAGTGCTTATCTACACCTACAAAACAACTCAGTTCTTCCCTTCTGCTGACCTATACAATAATTACAGTTCTCTATATTTTAAGATAGCATAGTGGGAAGGGTGTTTGCTTTGCACACGGCCAACTTGGCCGACCTGAGTTCGATTCCTCCGCCCCTCTCCGAGAGCGCGACAAGCTACCCATGAGGTATTCTACATGCCAAACACAGTAACAACAAGCCTCACAATGGAGAAGTAACTGGAAGAGCAACGGGAGGACAGTGCTATATCTGATATGAGATAATTAAGAAAAAAAGTTCTAAGCTCTTTTCACTTTCTATATTTTAATTTTTGATGCTAAATTTTATCATCAAGTATTCCCAAGCCCTTAGATATCATTTGCTGGTGGTAAATCAAATCTCATGAACTCTGATCCCAATATTTAAGTCACATTATTTTCTAGGTGATTTTAGATTTAAAAAAATCATTTAAGCAAATCCTGGCTATAAATGGAATCAACCTGAAAATTAAAGTGTTTGGTTATCCTGGGCAACATTTTCTTAATTGCATTACTATAATCACTCGCAAAAAAATTCTGACTATTGAGGGAAGTCTTCAAGATGCAACTTTTCTACTAATTGCCATCCCCACCTTGCATGCTCTTATTATTAATATTTTCTTTGTGCCTAAGTAGATGAAAACTACAAAGGGGGTAGAAGGAGTTTTATTTTAAAAAATAAATATTTGAACACATATGAATCATTGTTTCTATGTTCGCTGCATTAGATTTCGCTTGAGTCTTATCTTTGATAAATAGACTCAGAATTCTCAGGCTTGATAAGCTCTAGTGATATGCTGGTAAATGTAGAAAAAATACTGTAATATCCAACAGTGGGTACCATAGAAGACTGGGTCATATGATAAGTCACAAGAAAGCTATTGGATTGGATTGTGCCCAGCCAAAAAAGATGTTGTTATTCTACTCCTCAATTCTTTTGAAAGTGACCTTCCTAAGAAATAGCATCTTTGTAGATGGTCAAGCTAAGATGAGTCACAGGGTGTGCCTAATCAATACATTTGGTGTCCTTATTTTTTTAAGGGGTGAAACTGTGACACAGACATGTACACAGGGAGAATATTATGTAAAGGTAAAGACAGAGTCTGGGTTGATGTATCTATAAGCCAAAGATTGCCAGCAAATCTAGAAAATACTAGAAGAGATGCATGGGACACATTTTCACTTTTCCATAAAGAATCATGAGGAATAAGATACCTAACAATACCTTATTCTTGGCCTTCTACCCCCAAAAAATGTGTGACATAAATACCAGTCATTTAAACCACCAATTTGTACCACTTTGTTATGGAAGTCTAAGAAAACTCGATATACAAATGTTTTCAGAAATTGTATTGGTGATAAGAGCTACATAATGAAATACAAAAGAACCAAAACTAATCTGAAGCAATAATAAAACTACAGAGAAAACATAGAATAAAGGTTTGTCAACAAATAAACAATAAAACATCAAATCCAACTGACCCATTGTTTAAAAAAAATCCTCTCCAATAGCATACCTCCACTGGGAAATTGTAACAGAGAATTTATAGCAAACTATCTATGACAGTTTATCTACTACTTAAAGTATGTGCATCCTTATTGCAAATGAACAAAAAATATGAAGAATGAGGAGACAGAAATAAAAGAGAGGGGAAAATGCAGATGGCAGAAAAATGAAAACATTTATAATTTAGTACTGTAGCACTGTCCTCCCGTTGTTCATTGATTTGCTCGAGCGAGCCCAGTAATGTCTCCATTGTGAGACTTGTTGTTACTGTGTTTGGCATACCGAATACGCCACGGCTAGCTTGCCAGGTTTTGCCATGGGGGCGAGATTCTCTCAGTAGCTTGCCAGGCTCTCCGAGAGGGGCGGAGGAATCGAACCCGGCTCGGCTGTGCCGGCCGTGCGCAAGGCAAACGCCCTACCCTGTGCTATCGCTCCACCCCATTTATAATTTAAAAGTGACAAAATAAAAATGGCAAGAGAAATAACATTCAAAATATAAAAGGTCACATGGGAACTATTCTGGGAACAATTCTGAGAGTTAGGATCAAGTGTAGCTTTAAAGCGGGGTCAAATAGGGCCAGAAAGCACACAAGAATTAAGGTAATTGCCTTGCTTGTGACTGACCCCAGTTTAATGCCTAGCCCCAAATATGGCCCCTGCACCAGCAGGAAGATCCCTGAGTACAGAGCCAGGAGTAAGCCCTAAGCACCACTGGGTATGTCTCAACCCCTCCCCAAATTGGCTGGGAGCGGGGAGAAGGGGGGTGGAGTGGTGATGGAGGGTGGGAAGGGAATCAGGAGTCAACTTCTCAGGATGAATTACTTAAGAATTTGACTATTTGTTTATAGAACTCATGGACTGACATGAATGCAGAGCTGCTTCTTGTCACATGCATTTTCTGTCACAAGGTTATACATATTTGCACAGAGGCTGCATGAATTACTAGGAAAAGAGATCCAATAAAGTACCTAGAGAAAGATAAGGGACGCTAAATGCAAATTCATGTGGCTTTTCTTACTTTAATAACTGATGATGTCACTGTCACTGTCACTGTCCTCCCATTATTCATCGATTTGCTTGAGCAGGCCCAGTAACATTGTGAGACTTGTTACGGTGTTTGGCATATTGAATATGTCATGGGGAGCTTGCCAGGCTTTGCCCTGTGGGTGAGATACTCTCGGTAGCTTGCTGGGCTCTCTGAGAGGGGCAGAGGAATTGAACTTGGGTCGGCTGCATGCAAGGCAAACACCCTACCCACTGTGCTATCACGCCAGCCCAATTAATGATGTATAGAATGTAATTTACCATCTTTACTAGATTCTTGATAAATATAAGGAGGTTCTCTAATATTGTCTCTACCCCTCAAAGAAAGATTATTCTTAGTGAAATGGAAGAATGTGGACTTGTTTCATGTCTTCTTACTTTCTCGAAACATCTATTTCTCAACAAGACTACTCCTTCATGGGTCTCCTTGACTAATGCCTTTGACTTCTATTGACATTCAGCTGCTGCTGTTATACAAAATAAGGGATAAGTTTTTAACTGTCTGGTTCAAACCAAAGAAAAGTATACCTGTAACCTTGAGACATAACTCCAAACTCAGTTACTCACCAGGCTTCCCCAATCACAGATGTGCTCTTCTCTCACCAAATATCTTCCCTTAGAAAACACAATTAAAATCTCTGATAATAACTCAGGGACTGGAGCGATAGCATAGCGGTAGGGCGTTTGCCTTGCAAGCAGCCAACATGGTCGACCCGAGTTCGATTCCTCCGCCCCTCTCGGAGAGCCTGGCAAACAACCGAAAGTATCTCGCCCGCACGGCAGAGCCTGGCAAGCTACCCGTGATGTATTCAATATGACAAACACAGTAACAACAAAGTCTCCAATGGAGACGTTACTGGGCCCGTTTGAGCAAATCGATGAACAACAGGAGGACAGTGACAGTGATAATAACTCATAGTAAAAATGGAACATCGTTAGGTGAAGTCATGCATCTGCAGTGGTTTTCAGACTATGCAAAACTTAAAAAAGGCAACAGAAATAAGTTCCATGTCAGGTAGATGCTTTGCATGATAGAAACAGAAACATAGTCCATATCCAAGTCATTTTCTTTCAAGCTTTATTTTCTCATAATTCATAAAGTCCTAACATAAGGTTTGGGTAGTTCAGTGACTCAACAATATCAAATATTGGGGCCCTTTCCTTCTTTGGGTTCGGATGAACAAAACATTAGTTTGCTTTAGCTCTGGTACTCTCATACTCAGAAACTAACTCAAATCTTTGTTTTGGACAATTCTAGAGAAGAAACCTTTATTTTCTTAATAGAAATTTCAAAAAAAAAGTATAACAAGCATATTCTCCTCCTCATTTGCTAAAAAATCCTCATCACTTTTGGAGAAGCCATGATGATCTTTTGCATGCTACTTGAAAGTTATCTGCATATTCCCATTTTCATCAAAATATTTAGTTGTACATCTGACAAGGGGTTGATATCCAAGATATACAAAATACTGGTTAAACTCCACAAGAAGAAAACATCCAACTCCATCCAAAAATGGGGCAATGAAATGAACAGAAACTTTCTCAAAGAAGAAATCCGAATGGCAAAAAAGCACATGAGAAAATGCTCTACATCATTAATCATCAGGGAGATGCAGATCAAAACCACAATGAGATACCATCTCACACCTCAGAGACTGGCCCACATTCAAAAGAACAAAAGCAACTGATGCTGGCGCGGATGTGGCGAGAAAGGGACACTGTTTCACTGTTGGTGGGAATGTCGACTGGTTCAGCCCTTCTGGAAAACAGTATGGACGATTCTCAAAAAATTAGAAATTGAGCTCCCATTTGACCCAGCAATACCGCTCCTGGGAATATATCCCAGAGAGGCAAAAATGTATAGTCGAAGTGACATCTGCACTTGTTTGTTCATTGCAGCACTCTTTACAATAGCCAGAAACTGGAAGAAACCTGAATGCCCAAGAACAGATGACTGGTTAAAGAAACTTTGGTACATCTACACAATGGAGTACTATGTAGCTCTTAGAAAAGATGAAGTCAGGAAATTTACATACAAGTGGTACAACATGGAAAGTATCATGCTAAGCGAAATGAGTCAGAAAGAGAGGGATAGACATAGAAAGATTGTATTCATCTGGGGGATATAAAGTAACAAAATATAAGATTAATACCCAAGAATAGCTGAGATCAGCACCAGGAGGATTACTCCATAGCTTAGTGGCCAGCCGGGCATTCTAGAGGAAAGGGCAGCTAAGATAGAGAAGGGAGCACCAAATAAAGGGTGTTTGGAGGATCCTCCCAGGAGGGGAGATGCATGTCGAAAGTAGACTATGGACTGAACATGTTTGCCACTCAATGCCTCTTTTGCAGACCACAACACCCAAAAGGAGAGAGAGAACACAGGGGATTGCCCTGCCACAGAGGCAGGGGGGATGGGGGGATGGGGGTGAGGGGGATATTATCCATGGTGGTGGAAAATGGGCACTGGTGGAGGGATGGGTATCTGATCATTGTATAATTGAAACCCAAGCACAAAAAAATTGTAAATCTACAACTGTACCTCATGGTGTTTCACTAAAGGTAAAAAGGTAAAGGCCCTCCCGTTGATCGTCGATTTGCTCGAGCGGGCCCAGTAATGTCTCCATTGGAGCGATAGCACAGCGGGTAGGGTGTTCGCCTTGCACGCGGCCAACATGGCCAACCCGAGTTCAATTCCTCCGCCCCTCTCGGAGAGCCCGGCAAGATACCGAGAGTATTCGATATGCCAGACACAGTAACGGTGTTTCACTAATAAAAAAAAAAAAAAGAAAAGAAAAAAGAAAAAAAATCAGAGCACAAAAAAAAGTATTTAGTTGTCTTCCATGATATTTTTGGCAACTGTTTTAATACCATTAATCCTTACCCCATACAAGAAGATAAACACTCACATCAAAAACAGGAAGAAGATGGGGCTGGAGCAATACCACAGCGGGTAGGGCATTTGCCTTGCATGCGGCTGACCCGGGTTCGATTCCCAGCATCCCATATGCTCCCCTGAGCACCGCCAGGAGTAACCCCTGTGCATCGCCAGGTGTGACACAAAAAGCAAAAAAAAAAAAAAACAGGAAGAAGAGCTCAAGAAAGGACATACAGATGACCAACAGAAACAAGAAAAAAATTACTCATTCTCACATATCATAAGAAAACTTCAGAACAAAGTGAAAATGAGATACCACTAGTATTATAAGAAGAATCGTCTACACCCCAATATTCAGAAAGCGCCAATGTTGGCAGAGATATGATAAAAAGGAACCTTCCTTCACTATTTGGCAGGATGTCATCTGGTTCGGCCTGCATGGAAAATTATATGAAGACATCTCAAATTATTAAAAATATACCTAACCTATGACCTAGAAATTCTACTTTTAGGAAGCCATCCAAAGAACACAAAACATTAATCCAAAAAGATAAATACATACGTAAGTGCCCAATGACAGATGAGTAGATTGAGTAATTGTGATATATACACCTATATGTCATGTATCCAGAATATCGCCACTCCTGGTTTAATTAGCTTAGGGAGAAAGTGTAGTGAATTGGGGCAGTTGCCATGATAGTCCAGACAGCGGCATGTAATGACCTCTGAGTGTCCGTTTCTGCTCCATCTCCCTCTCCCTCCTTTAT
Organism: Sorex fumeus; assembly: GCF_029834395.1. Lineage (NCBI taxonomy): Eukaryota > Metazoa > Chordata > Mammalia > Eulipotyphla > Soricidae > Sorex > Sorex fumeus. Next base: position 27,265,715 of record NW_026606090.1, on the reverse strand, counting down.
CCTAGAGGTTAGATTAACACCATCCCAATCTGCAAAGCATTAAAGTGCTGAGTTGTCATCTGCCTCTTTTTTTCTGCCTCTAATGTTTAAAAAGAAATCAATTGATGGCAGCTTATGTTTCTGTCCTTTGCTTCCCTTGCCAGAGGTGAATCCCACTGTTTCTGAGGGAGAGCGGGCTCTGTGCCCGCCTGAAGCCTCTCCAGCTGAGGGTAGGATTACAAAGAAAATTCACATTATCTTCTCGCTGCCCTGCTCCCCCTTGTGAAAATTAAACCATGTGGTATAAAGATTTAAATTCTCTTACATGCAATTCCAAGGTGTTCTTTTTTATCCTTTGCCTTCCAAAATCAACAGGGACAAATCATCAAAAGAGGCACTAAGAGACAGTTTATTATAGCTGTTATGAGGGTTTAAATCCACCAATTACTGACTGTGAAATCTTAGACAAATTACTCAGCTGCTCTGTGCCTTCCTTTCCCTCTGTAAAATGGAGTTAACAATGGCAGCCCTGGCCAAGGCACGTCGTGAGCATTAAATGCATCCACACGTGGAAAGCACTTGGGACATTAACTGGCACACAGTGAACGCCATGGAGTGCTGGTCCTACTGGGGTTTGGAGATAAATACAGAGATTCACCATTCACTCCAAATTATGTGAAGGCTTATTATCAGTTCTATGCTTTCCTTTGCAGAAACAGCGCAACATGGCAAGTCATAACTTGAGTCAAAAAAGCAGTACTCGGGGGGCTGGAGCAATAGTACAGTGGGTAGGGCATTGGCCTTACACACAACTGTCCAACTTCAATCATTGGCATTCCACATGGTCCCCCAAGCATCCGCCAGGAATAATTCCTGAGTGCAGAAACAGGAGTCATCCTTGAGTACAGCTGGATGTGATCCAAAAAGAAAAAAAAAGCAGTATTCGAACTCAGTTGCAGGGCAGCTAGAATAGAGAAGGGATCACTAAGGAAATGATGGCTGGAGAAATCAGTAGGGATGGGAGATGTGTGCTGAAAGTAGATAGTGGACCAAACATGATAACCTCTCAGTATCTGTATTGCAAACTATAATGCCCAAAAGTAGAGAGAGAGTATGGGGGATATTGTCTGCCATGGAGGCAGGGGAAGGGGGGGTATATACTGGGGATATTGGTGGTGGGGAATGTGCACTGGTGGAGGGATGGGTGTTTGATCACTGTGTGATTGTATCGCAAACATGGAAGCTTGTAACTATCTCACAGTGATTCAATAAAATTAAATATTTTTTTTAAAAAAAAGAACAATTACTTACCTCTGAGAAAGCCTAAAATTTCTCACTGACTAAGAGGAGCTGATCACCTCATCTCCTCAGTGCTGTTTTGCATTCCTGGGGAGTTAAGTGTTTCAAGTATTGCATAAAATACTCATTAAGTGTGAGACTTCAAAAGATTCACAAAATGCACTCTTTTTTTTCTTTTTGCATCACACCCAGCAATGCACAAGGTTTACTCCTGGCTCTGCACTCAGGAATTACTCCTGGCAGTGCTCAGGGGACCATATGGGATGCTGGGAATCGAACCCCGGTCGGCAGTGTGCAAGGCAAACAGCCCTACCTGCTGTGCTATCACTCCAGCCCCCACAAAATGCATTCTTGATCAGGGAAAATTGTTCTGTGAAGAACAAAATTTCATTCTGCAGGTTCACAAAGAGAACATCGCTGCTGACTTGCCTTTTCTGCCAAAGAATCCTTGCCCGGGTCCTGTTGTTCAGGTTTCACTGGAACTTGGTCACACAACTTCAGCCTCTCCTTCCTACACTTTCCCTTCTTGACGTGAGTGGTCCTATACATCAATGCACCCAAGCTGACTCCCTTTGCCAACAGTCCATCCATTATTCAAACCCTCCTCCAAATCTGGCATCCATAATGTAAAATTTTCCCAGCAATTGTGGGCTAATGAGTTTCTCTTTCTGTTTTGTTACTATTAAGGGCTCTCATGGAAAATGCCAGGTGAACAACAGCAAGTGAGTGAATACAATGGGCACTGGCGAGAATGGAAAGTATGATATTTCACAGGCCACTCACCCAAGTCATTAAAGGAAATTGCCAAGTAGCCCATGTGACGTGGATGTGTGGAATTCTTTGTCTTAGAAAAAAACTGTATTATCTAAGTACAACATTCTATTTTTGATTGCAACAAATTTTCTCTAAATTCCTTGATGAGAACAATATCCAGCAATACTTATAAAGTAACAGAGATAGGAGTGCCTTCAGGATTAAATTTTTCCTCATTTTGCATCATCTTGTGTATAAACAAACTTAGAAGTGAAGTGACTTTTCCACAGTCACAAAAGTAGGAAGAGACTGGGCTTATAGTTCAGTGATAAAGCACTTGTCATGCATGTGTGCGACCATGAGCTCAGTCCTTGGCCCACTGAAAATAAATAACTTAACATAAAAATTAAAAAAATGCGAACTTTTACTGTGCAGAAGTTTTTGATTTGATTTAGTCTCATGTGCTTACTTTTGTTTTCATTATCGTCGCCACTATAGTTATCTTGTTGAAGACCCTTCTCCTCAATTTCCTGGAGGGATAAAATATTTGTACACAATCCAGCAGATAAAGGGCTGATATCAAATATCTAGAGAGCACTCAAATATTCATCAACCAAGAATCCAAGGACCCCCATTTGCAAATGAGTAAGGATAGAAACAGACTCTTTTTCAAAGAACACACCTATAGGAAACAGGCATATGAAAAAGTGCTTGTCATCAATCAAGGTTAGGGAAATGCAAACCCAAACGATACTGATATATCATCTCATGCCTATCAAACTGGCATATTTCAAAAAGTCTGGAAACAACCAGTGTTGATAGGGTGGTAGTGAGAAGGAAATTCTCATCCACCTTTGATGGGAATGTCATCTAGTTAAGCTACTAAAGAAATCAATAAGGAAATCTAACTCCCAAATTGGAACAGAACTCCCATATGACCTAACAATATCACTTCCTGATATATATCCCCAAAACACAAAAACATGATTTTGAAAGGCTATAGGCACATCTATGTTCACCACCACACTTACTACAATAGCCAAGATATGAAAACAATGCAGATGGTCAGCAACAGATGAAGGGATAAAAAAAAACTGTAGTATATATATACACAATTGAATACCATGCAAATCTCAGAAAGGACAAAATCATGCAATTTGCAGAAACATTGATAGAACTAGAAGATATGCTCAGTGCCATCAGTCAAAAATAAAAGAAGGATAGATACAGAGAAATCTCTCTCATCGGTGGCACCTAAAGATATTCAGTAAGGAAACAACAAAGGACCAAGGGCAACACTGTGGAAGAACTGATCCACACTTTTGAGCGGTATGTGTGTGGTGGGGGGTGGAGGAATGCTGAGAGGGAGGCACGCTCTGGGAGATAGGTGGGTCCAATGGTGTGATGTTGGAATTATACACATGGAAACCACCAATAGCAGTAACGTAAATCAAAGAACTTCTATCAATAAAAATAATTTTTAAAACAAATAAAGTTTTATAAAAATGTTCAAGGTTGGTTTGGGTAGAGGGTGTAATTCAGTAGTGGGACTCTTACTTGCCTTATATGAGATCCAAGGTTCAGTTCTGGCCCTTCATGGTCCTCCAAGTACCACCTAGAGTAACCCCTAAGTGCTAAGCCAGGAGCAGCTCCTGAGCACCAGGGGTGTGACCTCAAAGCAAAAACAAAGACACCAGGATGTGGCTCAGTGCTGCAGCACAAGCTCTACATGCTTGAGATCTGTGTTTGATCTCCGGCGTGGAAGGAAGGAAGGAAGGAAGGAAGGAAGGAAGGAAGGAAGGAAGGAAGGAAAGAAGGGAGGGAGGGAGGGAGGGAGGGAGGGAGGGAGGGAGGGAGGGAGGGAGGAAGGAAGATGTTTAGTATCTCAGCCCAAATTTTTTTAGTTATTATTCTTTCCGGGCTGGAGCGATAGCACAGTGGGTAGGGCGTTTGCCTTGCACATGACCGACCTGGGTTTGATTCTTCCGCCCTTCTCGGAGAGCCCAGCAAGCTACCGAGAGTATCTCGCCCTCACGGAAAAGCCTGGCAAGCTCCCCGTGACATATTCGATATGCCAAAAACAGTAACAACAAGTCTCACAATTTGTTGTGAGCCGTTACTGGTGTGTGCTCAAGCAAATCGATGAACAATGGAAGGACAATGCTATAGACAGGTGCTACAGTGCATTATTTTTTCCATTTATCACAAAAATTCATATTCCTGATGAAATTGAGGATTGTCCAATCTTCGCAACGATGATGTGGATTTTTTTCTCATCTCCTGATGTAAGCTCTTTATGACATTCTTTAAGATACTGTAGATATTCTTTAAGAATGTCTAGAGACAGTAACTTTGTGAGTAAAATCTAGGGCAAAATATTCAAATAGCTACCCCAAAAGCTAGTTTTGCCCAAGAAATGCTTTCACTGTACTGACATCCTGGAATCATTCAAAATGAATTTGTGCCCTTGTTCATCTAATTTTTCAAGTAAATATCATCAGTCACCTTGAAACAGTTCATTTCCTGCTGATAAACAGCCCTTCACAAGGCTGTAAGCAGTTAGTTCCTACCACCTGGTCATTAATCCCTAAAATTGCCCTATACCCAAATTCCTAATTACTTAAACAAATGGTTTCTACGGGTGATTAAACATCAGAGCAATTCTGCAGCTCTTGCTAATAGCAAAGGTAGGCCTTGGTGCCACATCATCACTCCTCCCCCTAATCCCAGGGAATGCTGAGAACAGGGCAATGATCTCCATGAAGAGGACTCGTGAAGGTTATGGGGACCCTGCTTCACTCCCCAGGTGTCATTCTGAGAGCAGGCAAAACCAGGAAGCAGAGGAAAAGTTCTGGTGAGGAAACACTTGTGTTGTTAGTGAAGATTTAGGACGCTTCCTCGGTGAGATTAAACAAGTGTCTTACTGGGAAGCTTCTTTACATAGAGAGGAGTTCTAGGGACTGGAGCAATATCACAGCAGGTAGGGAATTTGCCTTGCATGCCATCAATCCGGGTTCAATTCCCAGCATCCCGTGTGGTCCCCGGAGCACTGCCAGGAATAATTTCTGAGTGCAGAGCCAGGAGTAACCCCTGTGCATCGCCGGGTGTGACCCAAAATAAAGCAAAAAGAAAAATAGAGGAGTCCTTACACAGCACTGGGGGGAACCCAGTGACTTGATCTCGTGATACCTGTATCACCATGCAGTTCACCTTTCTAAGCAGACTGCATTTTTTTTTGCTTTTTGGGTCATACCCAGCGATGCACAGGGGTTACTCCTGGCTCTGCACTCAGGAATCACTCCTGACGGTGCTCAGGGGACCATATGGGATGCTGGGAATCGAACCCGGGCCGGCCGCATGCAAGGCAGACGCCCTACCCGCTGTGCTAATGCTCCAGCCCCCGCAGACTGCATTTTTGCCCAGCTCTTTGGTTTTTCTGAAGGCTGGAATTCACATCCCCTCATTCCCACTCCTACTCTCAGCATTCAAACAGTTACTTCCCAGACGGCCAGGCTAGGGAGTGTGACCAGCCCTAGCCTTGACCTTTGCTCTGAGTTGTCAACCAGTAATTTCTAAGATGTTTGGAGTTGTGGCCAGAGCATAAAGCCAGTCTCTCTCCATGTCTCAAACATTTGCTTTAGAGCCCCTAGCACTCCATGACTGTTTTTGTCTCCTCTTCCAGAGGAAGGGAAGCGGCCAATTTGAGCAAAGAGAAAAAATGAGAGAGGAACTGAAAGGAACAAGAAGCAAATGAAGACAGAAATGGTTGTGATAAGAGTCACTGAGTGTTCCAGCGGTTCCTAGAACCCATCTGGCCATTCTGATCTTGGACTCAATGGGACCGCTTGGCATCTGAAGAAGTAAGGCTTTCTTTGTCTTTCTTGATTTTGAGGCCATATCCGACGATCTCAGGGGTTACTCCTGGCTTTGCACTCAGGAATCACTTCTGGCAGAGCTCAGGGGACCATGTGGGATGCCAGGGATCAAAGCCAGGTCAGTCACATGCAAGGCAAGTGCCTCACCTGCTGTACTTGCTTTCCAGGCCCACACTGAGGTCCTCTTCTTATTAAGCTAATTAGGAACTTATCACTACCAAAAAAAAAAAACCCTAATAAGTGAGCTTCTTAATTATCATGCAATCTTTATTTTTCCTGGTACTATCCTGGTACTAGACCAGCCACCACCATGCTGAGACCACTCTCCGCACACATGAAGGTACTGGCAGAGGGACAAAGTCACGCGGATTCCGGGGCCGAGATCTCCAAGCCTACTCGGATCGGGGCTGAGCATCCTCCACCCAGATCCTCCAAATTCCAGTAGGCGGGGATCACACCCACCAACTGGCCCCCTGGCGCTGTGTAATCCCATCAACGGCCAAGGCTCAGAGACTATAAAAACCAGCTCCCGGAACCGCGCGGCCGCAACATCTTATTATGACATCTTATTATCTCATTCCTACTTTGGACAAACTGGCAGGCTACCGAATGTAGCCTGCTCACACGGCAGAGTCTGGCAAACTCCCTGTGGCATACCCAATATGCCAAATACCAGTAACCATGAGGGGTCTCATTCTCCTAAAGAGCCTTGAATATAATCTCTGGGCTAGGATGAAAGAGACGTTACTGGGGCCTGCTCGAGGCAATCGACGATTAACAGGATGATTTGTGATTTGTGATCCTGGTACTATGCAGAGGCGGAAATGTCAAGGACACTTTGATCTTTGATTTGCTATGGCACAGCAGGTACTGAGGGGGACAGTTTAGATGTGTTCATCTTCTCTCTATTATCATAAATTTGCCATGAACTGTGGGACATGGGTCATTCTGTGAACCAGGCAGGTATGTAAATGGCCTTGACTCTGATTTGGAAGGTTGATTTCCCTAATGTTATGCTGTCCACAGTCATAACATCAGGAGAGTTTCCAAGAGTCTCTCCAAGACCAGTTGCCATCTATACTCCACTTTACCTTGGCGAACTCAGAGAGATGTTGGCCACGAAGGCAAAACAGCTCCTAGAGCTTACAGCTGTGGTCTGAAAAGGAAAATTAGATAGAAAGGCTTAATGGGTCTCAAGAACTGTCTTCCATCACCTCCCAGCATGCTGCCCTCAGCAGCCAGAGGTTTTAACAGGAGTTCTGATCCAGTGTCTAGCCTTTCCACAACACAGCTCCAGAAGTTCCCAGCCCCACCTCTCCTCCTTGGTAGTCACCGAGGTATTTATGATCATCTTACTTATTAGTATTCCCTTTTTAAATTGCTCCTTTTGTGTAATAAATTTGCTAACAAAAGTGTTGTAGATAAAGTGATAATAAATATCTTTAATGGAGAGTTCTAAGCAAAGTACCAGGTAAGTAGAGGAAGTATATCTCTTAATGCTCTAGGCATTAAAAAAAAAAAGTTTCCTGTGCTTTGAAGCAGTCTCTGTGTCTATGAGTCCCTGTCGTAGTTTTTCGTACAGGAGTTCTGTAGAGCAATTAAAATACTGGGGTTTATTTTATTTTATCCTGTTGCATGTTATTAAAATTTCTTTCTTGTGAAGTTTCAAACACTCTGCAATCAATTGTTTCTCTCCGCCTTTAATAAGGGGAAGGAAGGGGGCAGTCTTGAGTAATACCAAATCCTGAGCGCTTAAGAGCTCAAATTATACTTGATCATTGTATAATTGAAACCCAAGCACAAAAATTTGTAAGTCTACAACTGTACTTCATGGTGTTTCACTAATAAAAATTTAGAAATTAAAAGAAACTTTTTTAAAAAGCTCAAATTAACTCATCAGATAAGGGGTTGATATCAAGGATATACAAAGTACTGGTTGAACTCCACCAGAAGAAAACATACAACCCCATCAAAAAACGGGGCAACCCAATGAACAAAAATTTTCTCAGAGAAGAAATCCGAATGGCTAAAAGGCACATGAAAAAATGCTCTGCATCTTTAATCATCAGGGAGATGCAGATCAAAACCACAATGAGATATCAGTTCACACCACAGAGACTGGCCCACATCTAAAAGAACAAAAGCAATCGGTGTTGGCGCGGATGTGGCGAGAAAGGGACTCTCCCTCACTGCTGGTGGGAATGCCGACTAGTTCAGCCCGTTTTGTAAAATAGTATGGACGCTTCTCAAAAAATTAGAAATTGAGCTCCCATTTGACCCAGCAATACCACTCCTGGGAATATATCCCAGAGAGGCAAAAAAGTATAGTAGAAGTGACATCTGCACTTGTGTGTTCATTGCAGTACTGTTTACAATAGCCAGAATCTGAAAAAAAAAAACCTGAGTGCACAAGAACAGATGACTGGTTAAAGAAACTTTGGTACATCTACACAATGGAGTACTATGTAGATGTTAGAAAAGATGAAGTCATGAAATTTACATATAAGTGGTACTACATGGAAAGTATCATGCTAAGCAAAATGAGTCAGAAAGAGAGGGACATAGAAAGATTGCATTCATCCGGGGAACATAAAGTAGCAAAATAGGAGACTAACACCCAAGAGTGGCCAAGATTAGTACCAGGAGGTTTACTCCATGGCTTGGAGGCCAGCCTTACACACTAGGAGAAAAGGCAGCTCAGATAGAGAAGGGAGCACCAAATAAAGGGTGTTGGGAGGATCCTCCCAGGGTGGGAGAAGCATGCTGAGAGTAGACTACAGACCAAACATGATTGCCACTCAGTATTTCTTTTGCAAACCACAACACCCAAAAGGAGAGAGAGAACAGAGGGGAATGCCCTGCCACAGAGACAGGATGGGATGGGAGGGATGGAAGGTGGGAGGGATACTGGGATCAGTGGTGGTGCAGAATGGGCACTGGTAGAGGGATGGGTGTTCAATCATTGTATAACTGAAACCCAAGCACAAAAATTTGTAGGTCTACAACTGTACCTCATGGTGTTTCACTAATAAAAATTTAAAAATAAAATAAAGTAGATAAAATAACAACAACAAAAAAGCTCAAATTAGCAAGACATTTATATAGACCCTACAGAGTCTAACATATTATCTTGCACAGAGTTGAAAGAGAATGAGGAGGCAATATTTTATACACATACAAAAATGCAAACATTTATAGCATATGCATATGTGTGTCTATGTATGTCTTCATACACTTTAAGCATTCTCAGTTCTGACCTCCTGGCACCCTGATCCTAATACTGATTTTTAAAAAGCCACTTAGAGACTTGGAAGCATGAGACATATATCATCTTTAGGAGCTGCAGGAGGCATAGCTGCTCCTGGACTTGAGTTGATGACATTACTTGACAGAGCTCCACATGAATCATTCAACAGAGTTTCTAAGAAGTTATTACATGCCAGACACTGTGATAGACTGTAGAGTTTCCCTACATAGTTCATAGAAAGATTATATTAGGAAATGCTTAGGTTCCCTAAGGGTTGGGAGTATGCCATATGTGTGTCATATTTAGAGGATCATTAAACTTTCATTTGTTGCTGGATTGACTGTCACTTTAATTGGTAAGGTACATGGAGGTGTGTGACTTATGCACCTGTATGTGTTTACAGGTAGAAATGATGTAACTTGCATTCCACTGGACTTAGTGTCTCCAGTTCTCAAAACGATTCCTGTAGAGATCATATCTCAAAATTAAGATAGATCAAAATAAGATAATAATCAATGATAATGAAGTCATTTACACATCACTCTGTAATATCCTAAAAGAGTCTGTCTTTCAGTACTGGGTATATTATACTTTAATATATATTTTATAATATTTTTACATTTAATATAATACAATTATAATACTCTTCAAATGTGTTTTGGTGGTGTGGGAGGTGGAGGTCAAATCTGAAATCCTCGGGGACGTTAGATTTTGTAATGCAGTCTTGTGCTATGCACATATGTAGTATATGTGTAGTGTGTGTAGTGAAATCTGTGTGGTTTTGTGTGTGTGGTGTGTAGTATTTTGGTGTGGTGTATTTCATGTGGTGTTCACAGTTAGTTTTGTGTGAGTTGTATTTTGTATGTCTTGATTGTAGTGTTTTGTGTATATTGTTGAATACTTTTACTATCTGTGGCGTGAGGTTTGTGTGTTGAGTTTGCGTTTTGTGCATGTGTGTGTTATATATGTTGTGTGTGGTGTTATATATGTTGTGTGTGGTGCCTGGATTGTGTGATTTCTGTGTTTAGTGTGTTGGTGAGTTTTATATTGTGTTTGTTATGTCTTGTATGTTTTTTGTGTTCTGTGCAATGTGTTGTGGCTTTGTTGTATGTTGTGTAGCTGTGCATTTTGTGTTGTATAGTTGTGCATGTGTATTATGTAGTTTTGTGTGCTGTGTTGTGTGCTATGAATAGTGTCATTGTGTTTTGTTGTGTGTTGTGTTGTTATTTGTTTTGTTGTGTTGCTGTGCTGTTGTGTGTTTGATGTATGCTATGTTGCAGTGTGTTGAGTTTTTTGTGTGTTGTGTTTTTGTTATTGTATGTTGTATTAAGTTTTCTGTATTTTGCTGTGTCGTCGCTTTGTTTTGTGTTGTGTGTAACTTGTGTGTTGCATGTTTTGGTGTGCTTTTCTGTGTTATGTGTTTTGTTGTTGTGTGCTGTGTAAGTTGTGTACTGTGTTGTGTGTTTTCAGTACCTTGTGTCTTTGTTGTGTTTTGTGTCATATTATTTGCTGTGTTGTTAGCTATGTTTTGTGCTTATTGTGTGTGTAATTTCATGCATGTACTGTGCTTTGTGTTCATACGTACTCTGTGTTCTGTTTGGTGGTGTGTATTTTTTGTGTATACTATGAATTGTCCGTTTTGTGTGGGTATTGTGTGTTGTGTGTTTCCTGTTATGTATTGTGGTGTGTTTTTTGTTTTGTTTTCAGTTGTGTTGTATGTTGTATTTTGTTGTGAAGTGGTGTGGTTGTGTATTGTGTGTAATTGTGTGTTGTGTGGATGTGTAGTGTTGTTGATAGTTGTGTGTTGTATGTGTTGGGTGTTGAATGTTATGTATGATTTGTTTCTTGTTTTGTGTTGTGTTTGTCATCTTGTATTGTTTTGTGCTGTGTTTTATTTTCTGTGTGTTGTGTTCTTATGTGTTATATGTTTGTTTAGTTTGTTGTATATTGTGTGTGATGTATTGTGTGATATGTGTTGTGTGTTTATTGTATTGTGGGTTTTATGTTTTCTGTGTATACAGTATTATGTTGTTGTGTGTTCTATATTGTGCATTTTGTTGTGTGTGTGTTGTGTGTACTGTATTATGTGTCTTGTTGGTCTTTGTGTGTTTTGTTTGTGTGTTTTGTGTTATGTAGTTGTGTTTTGTGCGTTTTTGAGTTGTATTGTTTGTTGATTTGTGCATATTGTATATTTTAATATGTTGTGCTTTTGTGTGGGGGTTTGTGTATGTTGTTTGTTTAGTGTGATATGTGCACTGTGTGTGGTGTGCATTTTGTGTGTGATATGTTGTATGTGGTGTGGTGTGGTGTGTTTGTCTTTGTGTGCTGTGTGCATTTTGTTGTGTTGTATGTTGATTTGTTGTGTTGCTGTGTCATGTATGTTGTGCTCATGTACCTTATGTTACATATGTTGTGTATATTATTTTGTGTAGGGTGGAGCAATAGCACAGCGGGTAAGGCATTTGCCTTGCACGTGGCCGACCCAGGTTTGATTTCTCTGTCCCTCTTGGAGAGCCCGGCAAGCTACGGAGAGTACCCTGCCCGCACGGCAGAGCTTGGCAATCTTCCCGAAAGAGAGAGAAGGAGAGAGAAAGAAAGGAAGAGAGAAAGAAAGAAGGAAAGAGAGAGAGAGAAAGAAAGGAAGGAAGGAAGGAAGGAAGGAAGGAAGGAAGGAAGGAAGCAGGGAGGGAAGGAGGGGGGAGGGAGGGGGGGAGGGAGGGAGGGGGAGAGGGAGGGGGGGAGGGAGGGGGGAGGAAGGAAGGAAGGAAGGAAAGAAGGAAGGAAGGAAGGAAGGAAGGAAGGAAGGAAGGACGAAGAGTCTTCACAATGTAACATTCACATATATTCAAGAACTAGAAAGCTAAAACCCATTTCAAGGGGGAAAATTCATCAGCAAAGGGCAACTCTAATATGACCCAGATATTGGAAGTTACACAAGAATATTAAACCAACTATTACAACAAAACAGATATATTGAAAACAAAAAATCTTTAGATGCCAGGGATTGAACTCAGGGCCTCATGAGATTAACAAATACATATACTCATGTTGGAGATGAGGGCCCTGGAGGGAAGAGTGGTGTAAAAAACAAGTGGCAGAAGGCATGTTCAATTTCTGTAAGCCTTGTTTGAAAGAAAGAAAGAAAGAAAGAAAGAAAGAAAGAAAGAAAGAAAGAAAGAAAGAAAGAAAGATTATTACTGATTATTCTCAGTAATAATCCCATCAAGACTTGGACTGAGCCAGTTTTTTCTGCTTTGGACTTGTGCAGTAATTGTTGTGTGCGTGACAGAAGGGGGGTGGGGCATACGCTGCTTCTAAAAACGAATCTATCATAATACACCAGCGGGAGCTTCATAGGGAGCATGATCTCCAATTCGCTGAGTCCAGCTCTACCAGGTTCCCTGCGCTGAGCTTGCGACATGCCATTTCTCAGAGGATTCCAACCACTGTTGCTGCTACAGGAAAGGATTGGTGATTCTGATAAGAGAGTTGAACACCATCCTCTTGAAAAAACAAAACAGAAAAGCTGGGGTCTTGGGGCTAATTGGGATTGCAGGTGTGTGTACGTGCCATACATAATAAGGCCTGGGTACTATATGCGTAGGAGAGTAAAGCAGAATGTTGATGGAAAAGCGACAGCCAAAAGCACAACATGTGATCTAATCAACTTAATGGTCAAGGAGCTGAGTGGAGCCGCAAATGCATCCTTTGATACCGGTAATGAAAAAGACAGCAATCTATATCTACAAATAGCATTAGGGCAGATTCGGTTTAGAGGCCAAACTGAGCTGGTATGAAATGTATGAGACCAGCTGTCTTTCAGAGATGCTTAACAAGGGGGCAAGGGTGCATTTTATTCCTTATTTTCCTTGGGAGAACCATTATGTATCAGATCTCGTTTTCCAGATGGGTTTTCCTGATCTGTGGCACTTTGTTTTGTTTAAGTGAATATGAAATGAAACATTTGCCACCCCAATTTATCTTGAAGCCGAGAATGCCGGTTTTACAATTGTGTCAATCCTACTTAATGGACTCTTTGGGCATTTCATTTCCACGGTTAGTCTCTGTCGGTCTCCTCCTAACAAACACACACACACACACACACACACACACACACACACACATACACACGCACAGAGTTAAAAGTTGCAGGTGACTTTGGACTGGAATTTGCTCTCAGCCATGTGCCAGAATCATGACTTAGCAGCTGATCCTAGAATATGTTTGAAATGTGTGTATTAACGATTTGGACAATGTGCTTTGTTTCTGTAAATCCCATTACAATATTTCTGCGCAAAGTGCTATTGAAAAGGTGCTTCATTTTCAACCAGAGTTCTAATATATCCTTCATAGTAATCACAGTACACCACGTTGCAAAATACACAGGACACATTATGCTTTTTTCTCTTTATGATGCCTCAGTCAATATCAGGTAGCACTCACACAGGGTAATGAAGTCAGCTTTCAACACAGCAATATTCCCACAATTATGTGCTGATTGACCTTCCCTTTGTGCTGTGCCTGCAAGCATAAAGAACCCTTATACAGTGTAATGAACTGAGCATGTGCGATTCAGATGTCTTGATATGTGCAATGGACTTGCCCTGTAGCAAGTGACAAGAGGTTTCATTCTAGACTTGCTCCAAATTCAGCATCAAATCAGAAACTTGGGGATAGGTTTAGGGAAAACCATTAACCAAAAAGTGTAGCCTCTTGTGAAAGAAATATGAATTCTGCATTAGACCTAACTGCGTAGAGTAACTTTCCTCACTCTTTAATGCTTCCTGGTATCTTTTGTAGGTCTGTCTGCTTCAGTCAGGGTAACCCTTGAAGCAGTTACAAGTACATAAATACTCAAATGCAGTAGATGTATATTAATTATATGCTGACCTGAAACCCCAAGAAATGTCATGTTTTCAGGGGAGGTGGCAATGCAATGTCCTACAGAGTCAGAGATCCGGGCTTAGAGGCTTTGTAAAGAACATATGTTGTCGGGGGCTCCTAGAGGAGACCACTCCTGTCAACTATAAGGGAAAAGAAGTACTGAAAAGCCTGGGTGGCAGGGACTGTGGTCACACCATTCTGCTCACACATTCCCCAGACTAGAAATCAGCCATGTCAACCTGCAGAAGGAGCCACAAATTAAGGACAGCAAATTGCAGTTGGCCACAGATTACCACTCTCCCCTCTTTCCTGTTCTTTTTGTTTTATTTTGTTTGTTTGTTTGGTAACACATCCAGTGGTCCTCAGAGGTTACAGGAATTACTCCTGGAGGGCTCGGGGGACCATATGGGATGCTGGAGATTGAAGCTGGATCAGTTACATGCAAGACAATTGTCCTACCCGCTGTCCTATTACTCTGGGCCCTCTTTCCTGTTCTTAAATGAGAGTTTCCATCCTTATGGAGTCTGTCCAGTATTGCAATAGGGGCCCACTTTACACGTTCAGGAGGGAGCAATTATTGTCTATGAATACTCCCAAATATCCTCTAGAACTCACCTCCTAAATTGAAAAAGGAGATTTCCAAATCCTTACTGTACATCTAGAATCTGATTATCTAATAAGGCCCTCAGATTTGACACACAGGATACTAAGTTTGTTATCTAAGCTCATCTGTAAAAATTAAGACTAACAGTATCTGAAGGTTTAGACAAGAATTAAATGATTTCATATTGTAAGTTGCTCAGGTAAGTGTTGATGATTAATAAATGTTGGTCACTATTACTTATATTTACTATCATTTTTCCTTCTACTGTTTTTGGCATATCAAATATACCATGGGTAGCTTGCCAGGCTCTGCCATGTGGGTAGAATACTCTCGGAAGCCTGCTGAGCTCTCCGAGATATAGATAGATAGATAGATAGATAGATAGATAGATAGATAGATAGATATAGATATGTATATATATATATACCTTTATGATTTATTGCCTACAGTCTGAACCCCACCAAATATGCTGTGGTAATTATGGAAAATGGGTAGGGAGTGTCTTATGATGTGTCTCAGCTGCACAGTCCAGGAATATATTCACTCATATATGAGGCTCAGCCCAAGCATGTTGAAAGCAGACTGGGGTGTGGTGGCAGTTGTGTCGTGGAGGTAGCTGCCGGAGCTCGGTCCCTTGGGGAGGAAAAGGCTCTCACCCACCTCCCTCTGGAGTGCCCTGAGTGAAAACAGCCTGGTGCAGAGTCCGGTGGCATGGTTATTAGGGCCTCATTTTATGCTCCCTTCCGGGAAAAGCAGCCATGAGTTCTGGAGGGTGGCCAATGAGGAGAGTATCTGGTGCTGGCAGGGCGTGGCTTATGGGTGTGACCCCTGGGTCGCTGGAGACTGGGGGAAACAGGCAGAGGATCTCTGCTCCCCGGTCTCATTGAGCCCACAGTCCAAGGTCACAAAGTTCCGCATTACCTGGGTTCCATGGGACTTCACTCCTGCGTGAGGCTCGGGATGAGAAGCACGTTTCCCTATCTGTTCACCAAATATATATTCAAGTATTTTAGTGAGCCTTTTATCTCAGAAATCTCTATATCTGAATTCTCTTGATTCAACCCTTAGGAAACATACAAAATTCTAGGATCAAAAATAACAATGAAAACTTGGCCCTAGTCTTGATAAATAAGCCTCTCACATTTTACTGTGCCTAGGAATGACTCCTGGTGGCAGGTAGAGGAAGGATCAGCAAGGCTGCGTTAAAATTTGTTTAAAATTCAGAAAATCATATTTAAAATTCATAAAATTATGACCCCCCACCCTGCAAAATTTTGCCTTTGGAGATAGTATAAGCCTCCCTGACTCAAGATATTTTTGAGTGTGTTGTATATAGAAACTGTCTTCAACTTTTAGTTTTGGCCACAATTCTGAGACTGAGGAAAATATGATACACTATATTTTCAATGTTAATATAAATCACACACAGTTCTATTATGTGTGTTTATATTTATATGTGTGTATTTATATTTCTGTTGGCCTAATCACGGTTTCTACAATATATTTTTTAAGAGTTTGCTCCTTGCAAACATTGGCAACTTTTAAAGTAACTAGTTACTTGTGTTTCAACAATTCTCAGTTCAGTACCGAGCACTCTGCATTTGCCCAATAATTATCCAATCCATTATTTCTAAATCCCCCAAAATGCACAAGTCCCAGCACCATGAGATACCAACCTGGTCATTTTTCAGAAGACAAAGCTCGGATCCAGAAAGATGAGGTCACTCATCCAAGGGCACACAGCTAGTTGGGATTCCATTTCACATACAAATGTGTACACTTAATGGTGCAGCAGAAGTATCAGTAAGCCAAACATATTTGATGACTGGCCTTTAGAGAAAAGAAAGTGGGTAATGGAAAACACTGAACAAATTCCAAAAGTTAATTTTCGCAGATGAAGCACATTTTTCATTCCCTGGTCTTGGTAGGCTTTGCCAGTGTGTGCCGTGACTAATGCCTGTTGGCCCAGCCTAGACTTCCTGTGTTTAGGGCAGCATGACAGATTTGTTGGTATAATTTGGCTTTAATTCATTTCAGGCCAATCCTGGAAACCAGAGACTCTATCATGTCTTCATTACAACATTAACTCTATTTTTCTTTCTCCACTCCTTCTATTAATAAGCAGAGACCACTCAATAGGACATCATACCTGCCACCAACAGCAACAGCCAGAAATACAAATAACTCTACTCCTTTATCCTTTTGTTCTTTTCCAGGAAAAGTAGAGAGATCCACTTTTCTCTCAAATGGATCCAGAGCTGATAAACTCAGTCGGTGCAACTTAGATGTTTCTCGGCAAACCAGCATTTCTAGAGCAGGCTGCCCAAGCAGAAGTAAACTCGTCCAGTGCCACCTAATCAGTTCCGGTGATTTTGCATTGTACCAGACCTCCTCTGGGACACAGTTGTGTCCACACTTAACTGCACTTACTGCAGTGTGATGTGGTAGGAACTTCAGATATTAACCAGGAAGTTTTTCCTTTTGCTTTGCAAGTATGACCCCACTCACATGAAGAGGCGTGAAAGGAAGGAAGGAGGAAGGCAGAAGCCTGCAAACTGTGGCCAGAGTCTTCTGCATGTAAGTAGTTCCACGGGGGATTTTGGAAAATTTGATGTGAGGAATGGGGATGGGTTAGAAAAGGGTAATTCCTGAGTCAATAGTCCCTTGGCCAACGTACCATTACGTGTTGTTCACATTTGTACATTGGGTAGCACCTGGTTTTAAAATCTATCCTATCTTCAGCACATGGATGATAGTAAGGAAAGTAACAGTGTGCATTAAAACATAACTGTCAATTAATTCATAATGGGGGAAGAGGGAAAGGGAAGGATTGTTGGACCAGAGGTGACAGGGATGGTGAGGGGAGGGTCGTGGGCACTTCGGTGGGAGGGTGAGGTGGGCTCGCTTTGTACCAGAAACTTGAACTCTATGTGATCCATTTACCTAAACCATAATGAAAAATAAATTTATAATAAAAAATAAAAGTTTACTCCAATCAAGAGATGCATGCTGAAAGTGGACTATAGACCGAACACGATTGCCACTCAATGCCTCTTTTGCAAACCACAGCACACAAAAGGAGAGAGAAAACAAAAGGGAATGCCCTGCCACAGGGGTGGGGTGGGATGGGGGGATGGATGGGGAGGTGGGTGAGATACTGGGAGCACTGGAGTTGGAGAATGGGCACTGGTGGAGGGATGGGTACTCAATCATTGTATAACTGAAACCCAAGCACAAAAAATTGTATGTCTACAGCTGTACCTCATGGTGTTTCACCAATAAAAATTAAAGAAAAAAAAGTTTACCCCAATCTATGGAGCCAGAGACATAGTACAGTGAGTAGGGCACTTGCTTTGCATGCGGCCCACCCAAAGTTCAATGCCCAGCCCCCCATATGGTACCCTGCGCACCAACAGAAATATTTCCTGAATGTAGATCCAGGAATAATCCTTGAGCATTGTCAGTTGTGGTACAAAAATAAAGAAAATACTTACCCTAGTAAATAGTTGCCACAATTTATTCTCTGGTGAGTCTTGAAACCAGGGGACCTACATCACTTGTTGTCCACTCTGTAGCTTGCTTGTTACTTTTCCCAAATTTGTCAAGGGCAAAGAATATCCAGTGAATGCTAGAGCAGCAACCAAGGAGATATGGGGACCAGGGGAAAATATTTCTGGAGGAAGGGATTCAGGTAGACATCATTAAATCAATAAGGATTCCACAGGCTTTTAAAAATGTATATCCTTAAACTCATTTATTAATATAATTATTATTATTTCACTGTCACTGTCCTCCCATTGTTCATCAATTTGCTTGAGAGGGCCCAGTAACATCTCCGTTGGGAGACTTGTTACTGTGTTTGGCATATCGAATGCATCACAGGTAGCTTGTCAGGCTTTTCCACGCGGGTGAGAAACTCTCAGTAGCTTACTGGGCTCTCCGAGAGGGGAGGAGGAATTGAACCCGGATCTGTTGGATCGGCTGCATGCAAGGCAAACACCCTACTGCTGTGCTATCGCTCCAGCCCACTATTATTTAATTAGGATAATTCTTAATTATTATAGTTATGATAATTGTGACATTTCTCACAGTTTGGTATTTGATTTGGACATAATTTTAAAATCTATTCTACTTTCCCCAAGTATTATGTGTAATACCTAGTATTTACACATAAATATTAGGCTTTATGTGTAATACTCAGGTATTGCACTAAATGGCTTTATTCTATGCTTTTCTGACAATATTCTTAGTATATATCAATTTTTCATGTCAAGTGTTCTGTCTTCTAGCATGTAATGTTCTACTTTATTTAAACACCATGGTTTGCAAAGTTGTTTTTGATGCATTTGTTACAGGCATTCAATATTCCAACACCAATCTCACCACCACTGTGATCTTCTCTCTACCACTGCCCTCATTTTCCCAGCCACCCTGCAAGTCTGTCCCCTTAGTGGCCCAAAATAATTTCTTTCATAGTTCTTGTTACAACTAACTAGATAATAAAATTATCAAAAAATACTTCAGTAAAAGAAAATTTGAAAACCATTATATCCCACCATGGGGACATTAAATCTTTGTCTAAGGGTTTACTAAACTGTTATTGCTAACTGATCCTAGGATTTCATGCATCATCAATTTTTCCTTTCCCATCTTTAGGAGTAATATGGAGAATTTTCAGAAAAATAACTGTTTGAGAGTGGAAAACATGGGGGAAATTATATTGTTATTTAGCAGGTCATCCTCTCCATGAGAATTTATTTTCAGTGAATAAAGTTTTTATTGTACACTGGTGAAGAAACAGGTATACCCAATCACGTGCAACTTTTTAACTGTGTATCTCACAGTGATTCAATAAAACAAAAAGATGTTTTTAAATGATAGTTTTTATTGAACAAAATTTACTTAGAAAGATATAGGGGTAAGAAAGAGAAGAAATACCTGTTCAAGAGAGAATACAAGCTTCTCCAGAATGGGAAAAGCCACAAGAGACAGAGGCAAGCATGTGAGATATGTGTTCAAAGAAGAATACAAACTTGAAAAGCAAGCTCCTGTGAGAAATTTTTAAATAAAGAAAATTTGGAGGATCTAAGAATAGCTGACTATTTTTGAAATATGTTTTCATAAAGCAAAGCAACAAAAGAAATTTCTTAGACAAAATCTTATTCTCCTAAGAAATATTAAAAACGAGGCTATTGTCTTTATGTAGGATCTGGAAAGCTGGGAATTTCCTTTTATTAAATAACACTAAATCTGCTGCTAGATTCGTAACTCTTGTTTCTATGTCACAGCTTTTCAGTACTGAAAAGGAACACTAGACCTATTATCTCAGTAATCATACTGCATGACTTGGAGTCCCCAATGTCAAAAATAAAGTCACAGGGAAGCAAAACCTACTTTCCTCGTTTTCATTTCACTCTTAACTAAAGGTGGGCAGCCAAGAATTATTAGTGCACATAATGCAGTGTTCTTATAAGATTTAAAGTTTTTAGTCTACCATCAATATAACACTAGGTCTTTGGTATTTCTTATAAAATGGATCTTTCCTTTTGAAAAAATATTTTATTTGCTTTATGTCCAAAGTTTTTCTTAAGCAAAATGATATCCTAAGGAGCTTAGAAAAATAATAGTCTTGGTTTTCAGTTTAGTTTTGTGTTTACCTTCTAAATCTCAAATACTAACAGATTCGGAAGAGATAAGGAGGTGCTGGAGGTATGGGTTTAAAGGTTTTTTCTCTTTTTCAGTTTTTTTCAGCTTTTTAGATTTTTCTTTTTCTAGGTATTTTTGGCCGCACCTGGAGATGTTCCTGGTTTGGTGCTCAGGAATTACTCCTGGCAAGCTCATGGGACCATATGGACTGCTGAGGATTAAAAATTGGGTTGACTGCATGCAAAGCGAGCACGCTACCCGTTATAGTGTTTCTTCAGCCCTGAGAAATCTACTCTTTAACTAGAAGAGTATTACATTAAGGAAAGCAAGATTGGAAAGTTAAGAAAAAAAACTGTAGTTCCTTAAATAGTGGCTTCATTCTAAACACTCTTCTAGGTATGGGCTTGACAAAGATACATACAAAAACATCTCTATTCCTCAAAGAAATCACCACTGTGTAGAGAGATAATTACACTAATTAGGAAAGTATCTCATGCAATAAAGGTCGTTGAAGTGCTTGTTGACCTGGTGGGCTTCCTATACTAAAATTCAAATTCTCATTGCCTGACAAATGAATCCAGTAGTAGATAATGTGATATTATTTTGGTTGCCTGCCTCTCCCTTCATCTGCTGCTATGCTCTCTCTTGCTGCTACCTTAAAATCTACTCTCAGGGGCTGGAGAAATTGTACAGTGAGGAAGGAACTAGCCTTATACACGGCCGAGCTGGGCTCAATCCCAGGCATCCTATATGGTCCAGCAAGCGTGGCCAGAAGTGATTCCTGAGAGCAGATCAAGAAGCCCTGAGCACCACTGGTGTGGCCCCAAAACAAGAACAAAACACAACACAAAAACTACACTAAAATCTTATTAAGTCAAATGGTACTTCTCAGATACATTATGATACTTCACATCTCTGAGTTTTTGAAATTTGTTCTAACCATGAGGACTTTCCTTAGAAGTTGGAAACCCTCTGTGGAATACACTATGGTTTCTGCTCTATATAAGTCTCTAGCATTTCCTAGAACAGGGAAGGTGCTCAACAAATTAATTAACAATTTGTTAATTTACAATTTACAAAATTTACCAAAAAATTATTTACAAAATTTACAAAAATTAACAACTTGGGGGCTGGAGTGATAGCACAGCGGGTAGGGTGTTTGCCTTGCATGCAGCCGACCCGGGTTCGATTCCCAGCACCCCATATGGTCCCCCAAGCAATGTCAGGAGAAATTCCTGAGTGTATGAGCCAGGAGTGACCCCTGTGAATCGCCGGGCGGGTGTCACCCAAAAAGCAAAAAAAAAAATTAACAATTTGTAAATTAACAATTTGTTAAATTGTCCACTTTAACAATTTAGTGACATATTAGCAGTGTGCTAAAACTATATGCCACAAAGGAGGGAAAATTTAGAATTTTTTCTTTTTTTTTCTTTTTTCTTTTTAATTTTTATTAGTGAAACACCATGAGGTACAGTTGTAGACTTACAAATTTTTGTGCTTGAGTTTTAGTTACACAATGATCAAATACCCATCCCTCCACCAGTGCCCATTTTCCACCACCGCCGGTCCCAGTATCCCTCCCATCCCCCCACCCCACCCCCATCCCACCCTGCCTCTGTGGCAGGGCATTCCCTTTTGTTCTCTCTCTCCTCTTGGGTGTTGTGGTTTGCAAAAGAGGCATTGAGTGGCAATCTTGTTTGCTCTATAGTCTACTTTCAGCATGCTTCTTCCATCCTGGGAAGATCCTCCCAACACCCTTTATTTGGTGCTCCCTTCTTTATCTGAGCTGCCTTTTCCCCTAGCATGTGTGGCTGGCCTCCAAGCCATGGAGCAAACCTGCTGGTACTAATCTCGGTCACTCTTGGATGTTAGTCTACTATTTTGTTACTTTATGTTCCTCAGATGAATGCAATGAAAGATAGAAATTTTTCATAGCAAATAAATTATTGAAGGTTTTTGACAGGATTAGACCATTTACCTCACAAACCTTGAAGGATAGATGCATCTGGATATTTAGGTTAGTTAAGTGTTGCAACTGATTTCAGAAAAAATAGAAATGCAATCCTGAGTGTTGCCAAGCGAGTACTCTTTCTTTTGTTAAAAAGTTTTTATCATGTCAAAGCACCAATATTTCCAAAGTTATTCATAGTTGAATTTTAGGCATAAAAAGTTCCAGCACTGATTCTACCATCTGTGTCAACTTCTGTCCTCCAGTATTTCCAGGTTCCCTCCCAGAAGCCTGCCATCTTGACAGACACCTTTTAAGCTTGGTGACTCCTCTTTCTAAGTGATAAACTGAGAGCTTTGTCCATGCTAACAAAAAAGTTCAGCTTAAGACGTTTGACTTTAGCTCTTCTGTATACTTTGGCCAACTCCTGCATGGGTAATGAGGAAAGAACACGCCGAGCCATTTCTCAGACTTTGATAGGCCAAATAATTAACTCCACAATTTTAAATCCCCCATTTTCAAATCTTTTGCCCCTGTCAATTATTTCCCAAGGGCAATGCTTCCCCATTCTTTCCTACTAACTTTCATGTCATATAAAAACCAGCTCCCGGAACCATGCTGCCGCAAATGCGGCCACACGACCTCTTATTATGACATCTTATTATCTCACTCCTACTTTGGACAAACTGGCAGGCTACCGAATGTAGCCTACCCACACGCCAGAGTCTGGCAAACTCCCCATGGCATACCCAATATGCCAAATACCAGTAACAATGATGGGTCTCATTCTCCTAAAGAGCCTTGAATATAATCTCAGGGCTAGGATGAAAGAGACGTTACTGGGGCCTGCTCGAGGCAATCGACAAATAACAGGATGATTTGTGATTTGTGATTGTGAACTTTCATGTCTGAGCCTACATAGAAGCAAGTAGTATCAGCCCAATATTCAGAAGAGAATTTGCCCTGAGTCTTACTTATCTTTGTAAAATATCTACATTCCAAATCAGCTCTTTTCTATTGGTCAAAGGACAACAAAATAATCTACTGAGCAGTAGATGCAATATGAAACTTAAGCTAAAGGAAATCACCAACTTTCCATCAGATCACCTCAAGAATTATAGCTAGAATTTGATCAGAAGACCTAAAATTTTGAAAAACCTGACGAAAGAATCAAAACAGCAGAACCAGCTTAACAGAAAGCCTGTGGCGAGTCCCGCTCTATGTTAGGGGAACCGAAAAGGAAGCAGAGGAAAGAAGAGGTGATAAAAGCAAAGATGGGGCAGGGGAAGGGACGAGGTCATGTCAGGTGTTGAAGGCCATGTCAGCAGCCTCTCCTGCAAAGATACACATACTTCCTACCTTTATAGAAAAACAGTCTGCCGAGGAGAAGAAGTATGGAGAGCTTGTAAAATGAAAGTTTGAGTATCAGAATGATCCTATAGTGAAGGACTTTAACGTATCTAAAAGGTTTAGAAAAGGCTTCTTCAAAGAAAGTTTGGGGCCCAGGCTTGCTCCTAGGCTCATGCTCTTGTTTCTCTGTGGGTTTTCTTGCTTGTTACCACACTGAAGAAGCCTGTATTCTCTCTTGGACACATTTCCACTCTTTTTCTCCTCTCATATCTTTCTAAGTAAGTTTTGTTCAATAAAACTACTTTGCTTTACTTGAAAAACACTGAAGAAAAGAAAGGAAGGAAGGAAGGAAGGAAGGAAGGAAGGAAGGAAGGAAGGAGATAAAGAGGGAGAGAGAGAGAAAGAAAGAAAGAAAGAAAGAAAGAAAGAAAGAAAGAAAGAAAGAAAGAAAGAAAGAGAGAAAGAAAGAGAGAAAGAGGGAGAGAGGGAGGGAGGGAGGAAGGAAGGAAGGAAGGAAGGAAGGAAGGAAGGAAGGAAGGAAGGAAGGAAGGAAGGAAGGAAGGAAGAACCTGAGGGGTCACACACAGAGTGACCGCACAGCAGGTAGGGTGCTTGTCTGGCATAAAACAGACCTGGGTCCAATTTCTGGTCCCTGGTACCCCATATGGTCCCCTGAGTCCTGCTAGAAGTGATCTCTGAGCACAGAGTCAGGAGTAAGCCTTGAGCACTGCCAGGTATGGTCCCCCAAGGAAGAAGAAAAAAAAGCACAAGGCAAGCAATAGATGAATTGGGGCAGGCGGTAGAGTAGTTAAGAGGGAGGAAATGGAGTAGAGGCCCAGAGTGAAGGGAGTTCATTTGAGACAAAGGCCCAGAGAAACTGAGTTTTGAGTCTAAGGAGAGAAGTGCTGAGGAGGAAGTCTGCACAGTAGAATAGGACTGGATCTTAAGGGCCCATGTCAAGCATGGCAGAGATATTTGATTGAGGTCCTAAAAGCAAAAATCATTTTAAGCAATGGAATGAGAAAATGAGTTTGGACTTTGAAGATGCGCCTATTGATAGATTACTCAGTATGACTGAAATGACACATGAAATGGAGGTGGCAAGAAAGAATGCTGAAGACAATAGTTTGGGCCAAAGTGTATAGGAGAAGGCCTAGAAAAGTTCTTTTCGATGCTAAAGACAAATGAAAATAAAATTCAATACAGACTAAGAAAACTATCAGTCAGCACCCTCAGGAAGCCTTACCCCAGACTCTAACTTTCCTCTAACTTCAGTCTATTAGCCAATAGAGGCTGAATGCATTTTCTTTGTTAGTACTCTTTGTGGTAACTATCAACATCTACGTCTCTTACACTAGTGTTTCTCATACTTTGTGTATACAATCAGGATCATACTCATTCAGTGCACATAGGGATGCACCTGGTGACCTAATTAAAATGCAGATGCCTGAGGCAGCATATGAGATTCTGCATTTCTTTCATTCTAGACTTCTCAGGACTTACTCCTAGCTCTGCGCTCAAGGGTCACTCCTGGTTGGACTCAGGCTGAACCTGATCCATTCCCCAGGATCAGCCACAAATAAGGCAAGTGCCTTACTAGATGTACTATTTTTCTGATCCCCACTCCTTCCTTCCTTCCTTCCTTCCTTCCTTCCTTCCTTCCTTCCTTCCTTCCTTCCTTCCTCCTTCCTCCCTCCCTCCCTCCCTCCCTCCCTCCCTCCCTCCCTCCCTCCCTCCCTCCCTCCCTCCCTTCCTTCCTCCCTCCCTCCCTCCCTCCCTCCCTCCCTCCCTCCCTTCCTTCCTTCCTTCCTTCCTTCCTTCCTTCCTTCCTTCATCCTTTCTTTCCTTCTTCTAAATCCAACTATACTCGGGGCTTACTCCTGGGTACGTGCTCTAGGATCACTCCTATCAGTGCTCAAGGGTCCATGACCATGCCAGAAATCCAACCTGAGTTAGCAGTGTGCAAGACAGAAGCCCCACCCACTATACTATCTCTCTAGCTCACTCCTTCCCTTTTTTTTTGGGGGGGGGCGGCGGGGAGGGAAGCAGGGACCACACTGGGCAGTACTCAGGGGGTTATAGGCAAGGGGTGCACTCAGCCTGTCTTCCTTCTTTTTAAGTACTGAAGGGTAAAGCCAGGTCAGCCACATGCACCTGCACAGTGCAGGGCTCCATCCCCGAACTGCACCCAGAATCCAAGATCCTGCATTTCTAAACTGTTCCCAGGCAATGTCTGTGAGGTTGGTCCAAGAACCGCACTTTGAATAGCTGGACTATATATGGTTTCCGAGCTAAACAGAAGGCACTTTAGGCCTTGTGAACATCTATCTACATAATAGCAGAGTTAAAAATACAAAAGAAGACAACTGAAAGAACCAGCATCTTATGCCTCTGTTGCCTGTTCTCAGAGAAACTGGATGAGACGTGTCTTTCCAAAAACAGCCTACTGCAGTGTGTAACTGAATTAGAAGCAATTCAACTCCAAGTCTTCCTCTAGGAATCTCCAAGACCTTCTGGACGTGACCCTACACCACAGTGACACCTGCCGGAAAACCGATGCATTACATTAAAAATAAATTTTAGGCATGATGATTCATAATACTGTCAATGATGGAATTTCATGCTTATAACAAAACACCCCCCACAAGAGTCCTCTGTTCAGCCTTCCACCAATCCCCCCAGCCTTGGTAAGCTCTGTACTACATTTCAAACACATCTCAGCTAGATAGCTTTGAAAACAACTGAGTACAGCAAGCAATGGTTTTCACACACTTGCCTGAAGTGCAATCTTCTGTTTGTGAAAGGAACCTTCTAAGAACCATCCAAACCTCCTTAATAAAGATTAGGGTCTGAGATGAGGTGTCTAAACAAATGTTTAAAAATCAGCTCTCCAGGAAAAAACACCCATGAATAAATATCTATAACATTAGACATTATGATAATTTATGTTATATAGAAATCATTTAACTATAATGTACTATCATACAGAATGTGCACCACATTATTCATTTATATTATAATACATTTTTTGTTGTAAATTATATATAGAAATTAATGTTTGCAAATTCTATTTCTTATGTGTATTTTTGCTGTTTGTTGTACTTGGGGCTACACTCTGCAGTGCTCAGGGCTTACTCTGCTAAAATTCAAACCCAGGCCAGCCACGTACAAGGCAAACACCCTACCTGCTATATTTTATCTCCATTTGCTTCATCTCCCATTTCATCTCCCAAATTTTGTATTAGTTGTTAACCCACAACAGCGATTTAACATGTTTTGACAAAACAGCAAAACAACAAAAAAGTACATGATTTATATACACATTTGATAAATAGTTCATCGTGCCATTGATGGCAGGAATATCATTCTGACATGATTACTAGTCGATGTTTTTGTTTACATTGATGTGAAAGACAACAGTGGAAAAGAAATATTTTCTCCATTCATTTGTTGGTGATGGAAGAATGATTTTTCTGTAGAACTGAGTGATAGTTTTGAACACCAGAAGACTACTTCTTTAACTTTCCATCTGTATATGATGTAACAGCAAAAAGAGAACTTAACTTTAATCTGCATTAGTAACACTTCCCATCATTTTTCTTAAGTCCTGATAATCAATTATCCTCTGAGCTTCACTAGGAGTGATCCCTGAGTGCAGAGTCAGCAGAACGCTCTAAGCATGCTGGAGTGAGACCAATAAAAAACAAAGAAAAAGTAAAACACGGGTCTGTAGCCTCTACTATAGTCTATATATTTTCATAATATTCCCATGGTAGCTTACATTATTTCTACCATACAATAGATGTAAGTTACCTCAGGTATGGGCTAGATCAATAGCCCAGCGGGCAGGGCATTTGCCTTGCACACGGCCTACCCGGGTTCGATTCCTCCGTCCCTCTCTGAGAGCCTGGCAAGCTACGGAGAGTATCCCGCCTGCATGGCAGAGCCTGGCGAGCTTCCTGTGGTGTATTCGGTATGCCAAAAACAGTAACAACAAGTATCACAATGGAGACGTTACTACTGCCCACTGAAGCAAATTGATAAACAACAGGAGGACAGTGCTACAGTGCTACCTCACGTATACAGAATGGAAAGCCTCAATAAAATAATTAGGAAATAACAGATATTTTTCCTTTTCTAACCTTTGTTCTTATTTTGTTTCTATTGATTGACATATAATTAACAAATAACAATATTTATATTAGGTGGGCTGGAGTGATAGCACAGCGGTAGGGCGTTCACCTTACAAGCGGCCAACATGGCCAACCCGAGTTCGATTCCTCCGCCCCTCTCGGAGAGCCCGGCAAGCTACCGAGAGTATTCGATATGCCAGACACAGTAACAACAAAGTCTCCAACGGAGACGTTACTGGGCCCGCTCGAGCAAATCGACGATCAACGGGAGGGCCTTTATTATTATTATTATTATTATTATTAGGTGTAATTAGTTCCAGGAATACAACATATTCAATATTTATATACATTACAGATATACAAGCAACATCATCATGTCAGTAAGTTCAGTTATTAAACATAGCCAGATAGACTTACAGGAAATTTTTTTGTGATTAGGACTTACTTCTAATATATATTCTCTTAGCAGTTTTCAGATTTGCAAAACCAAATTATTGGCTCTAGTCCCTTTTGCTTTTATTTTGGAGAGAATATTCTGGAGGTACGGAGGCCACTTCCTTTAAAATTCAGTCAACAGAGCTGGTCGATTCTTCAGTAGGGTCTGAGGATATAATTCCTGAGGATTAGTTTGTGGTACCAGAGACCATCAGGGCCACCCAGCAATCCGTGGGGTAGGCCATGCCATGTTAGGGGACAAACCAAGACCAGACACCTTAATCCCTGTGCAATTTCCCAGACTCTCACCCTCGCTTTTAAAGAATTAATTTTAAGCCTATTTAATTTCTATTGACAATTTAATAGCCAGCTCACAAAATCCCTGAAAATGTAATAACCGACTCCCATGTGTGGATGTGCTGGTCTGAGGAGAACACAGAACCTTGGGTTTATACTCAAGGAATTTATTCCTCAAAATATTTGAAGCTCTTGACAAGATCAAAAAAATGCAGATAATGTCATGAAATCATGGTAGAATATAGAAAGCAAGTGTTCTACCTAATCGTAAATCTTAGCAAGGATATTGAAAGCACCAAGCAACAACAAAGTAAAGTGCTCTGGGGGAGTAGGAAAGAAAGAAAGTTTCCAGAGAGATAGTACAAGAAAAAGCTCTTGCCAGAGCTGGAGAGATAGCACAGCAGGGAGGGCAGGGCGTTAGCCTTGCACGCAGCTGAACTGTGTTCAATTCCCAGCATCCCATATGGTTCCCTGAGCACCCTTAGGGGTAATTCCTGAGTGCAGAGCCAGGAATAACCCTGTGTATTGCTGGGTGTGACCCAAAAAGAAAAAAAAAAAGGATCTTGCCTTGCAAACTGCTAAACCTATTTCATCCTCCTAGGCCTCACATTATAGTCCCCAATCCCTGTCAGGAAAGATCCCAGAGAACAGAGCCAGGAGTAAACCTTGAGCACTCTTGGATATGGCAAAAAAAAAAAAAAACACCTTAAATTAAAAGAAGAATAGAAAGAGCTATGCTTGGAATATCACGTTTCACTCAAATGAGAGAACGAATCCGGAGTTCTGACATCCGTCGACGATCAAGGATCAGGGACGCTGTCTCATTTGCCAAGGTGTCGAAAATCAGATGGGCTGGTCACGTAAAGAGATTTAAAGACGACCGCTGGACTAGAGCTGTTGCCGACTGGATTCCACGGGATGTCAAGAGACCGCGTGGCCGCCCACCTACCAGATGGTCAGACTTCTTCGTCAAGATCATGAACGATCGGTTTGAGGCCCTTCATGTTCCCGGAGCGAACAGATGCCATTGGGCTACACTAGCACGCGACAGGGACAAATGGAGACGTTACTGGCGCCCGCTCGAGCAAATCGACGACTAACGGGAAGTTAAGTGATTAAGTAAGTGAAATTAAAATACTTCACCAATCATAGACTACTAAAACCAGAAAGAGATATCAAAAAAGTAAGCAACTTTTTATAGTAAGAAACCAAACTTCTGCTCTCTATCTAGTCCATCCTGCCTTCAAACTAGATAATTCCAAGGCCATGAGCTTTTCTTTTGTGTGGAAAGGATTTTTGCTCTACGACTTTATTTCCCAAACTTGATGCTGTCATCTTACTAATAAAAAATAGAAGTTTAGATCCTAGAAAAGAAAGTACGCAACTTAACATGTAGAGCAGAAACTCCTTCACACTCATCTTCATAGACTAAATTTTTGAGAGAATACATGGATTTTTTTTTTGAAGAAGTGCATTTGTTCTTTGCTCTCTTTTTCAGCAAGAATAATATACTAGTTTAATATTTGCCACTTAAAAGTGGCAAAACAAAATGTAGTAGTAGAATAACATCGTCCTTTGCTGTTCCAAATCACCAGCCTATTATGTTGCGAATTTGGTTTTTGCAGACTTCTGGAATTAAGGGGGTCAATTTTCTCTATTAACCTGTTTGTCACTGATGCCGAAGATGTCACTATAATAACTAAGTGGAGTCAAATTTAAATGTCAGGGCTTTTTGTTTATTTTGGTTTTTATTTTATTTTAGGCACTGGTGGTTTCCAATACTGTTAATGCTAGGGTTTCATGCATAATACAATCTCTTACCACACACACATCTGCCCCTAGTGTGTGTCCACTTTCCTCTATCATCGTCCCAGTAACCCTTCTGCCCCCTTCTCTCACTCCCACAGACTTCCTACTGAAGACCAGTTCTTGGTTTCTGTTGCCTTTACTTAAAAAAAAAGAAAACTTTTCATTTTTATAAAGTTGTTCATAGTCATTTATTCCATTCAATATTTCAACACCAATCCCACCACTCTTTTTTTTAAATTTTTTTATTAATTAACCGTGAGGTACAGTAACAAAAATTTCAGTTTGAACTTTGATCACATGGTAAAACACCCATCCATTCTACCACAAAAATCCCCAGATCTCCCGCCCCCGTCCTCCCATTCCATACCTCCCCCTGTCTGTATGGCAGGCAATTTGCAAAATATTCTTTCTCTACTTAGTCACCTTCGATATATCAAGACCAGTCCTACCACCCCTCATACCTGTCGAAAATGCAATGTTAGACACTGTGTTTTGTATTGTTTGTTATGGATACAACATAATCTTGTGAGGCTGTGTGCTCAAGGAATTCTAAGGATTTTTTAAAATTTTTTAATTTTTTTATTAGTGAAACACCATGAGGTACAGTTGTAGATTTACAAATTTTTGTGCTTGGGTTTCGATTATGCAATGATCAAATACCCATCCCTCCACCAGTGCCCATTTCCCACCACCACGGATCCCAGTATCTCTCCCACCCCCCACGCCCCCCATCCCACCCTGCCTCTGTGGCAGGACATTCCCTTTTGTTCTCTCTCTCCTTTTGGGTGTTGTGGTCTGCAAAAGAGGCATTGAGTGGCAAACGTGTTCAGTCCACAGTCTACTTTCAACATGCATCTCCCTCATGGGAGGATCCTCCCAACACCCTTTATTTGGTGCTCCCGTCTCTATCTGAGCTGCCCTTTCCCCTAGAATGCCCGGCTGGCCTCTAAGCTATGGAGTAATACTCTTGGTACTGATCTCGGCTATTCTTGGGTATTAATCTCCTATTTTGTTACTTTATATCCCCCAGATGAATGCAATCTTTCTATGTCTATCCCTCTCTTTCTGACTTATTTCACTTAGCATGATACTTTCCATGGAGTACCAAAATCCCACCACTCTTACACCTTCTCACCACCGTTACTTTGACTTTTCCCACTACCAGCCACGCCTGCCCCAAAGCAGGTCCTAAATAATTTATTTTGTATTGCTTGTTATAAAAAAATGTGCTAAAATGATCCCCAAAAGTTTTCCTAAGAGGAAAGTGTGTAAAGACTGTTGTATCTCACCCTGGATGGAGCCATTTCGTCCCTGGACAAGATTATTAACATGTTGATACAGATTGACCTTGATGTGCCTTTTTTCAAAAGAGAAGAGGAAATTGACCTGAGCTGTAGTACAGTGGGAGGCGTTTGTTCTGCGTGTGGCATTTGATGGATTTGGATTTGATGGACACCTGGATTTGATGGCTGACATCCCCTGAGCACTGCAAGGAGTAATTCCTTTACACAGAGTCAGGAGTAACTCCTCAGTTTGAGAGGCAAGGCCCCAAAGCAGGGCTGGCGGACTGCTCGAGGGGGCCAGGGGTGGGAAGGGTAAGACCTAAAAGGAAAAAAGGACAATGACTTAAGCCCTTTGCTCTGGGCAACAGTCTGCATCAAAAGATTTTCACTCACTGCCTGCTGCTTTGGTTTTAGGCCTTAAGGCTATCTGCCTGCAGCTTTCCCAAACCCTCCCTTAAGTAACTGCCAAATGATGGTTCAGGAACATGTCAGTTTGAAGACCAGGCTGGGGTGAGCCGTGTGACCTGATCACTTGAGTGAAACCGTCACTAGCAGGTCACAGTGCACATCTGAGAGCCTTCTGGGGCCCCCCCCCCCCGCTGCTACCAGTCACCCACCTTATCTGCAGGCACCAAAAGCTTCAAATTACAGCAGCTAATTGGATGAAAGCCGAAATGCATCCTTTTAATGGAGTGAGAGATTAATGCCCTGATCTTTTTCTTTCACTTGCTGAAGCAAAACACAAACACAGATGAAGGTTGTGAAGCAGAAAAAGCAAATTAGCTCCATTTCAGAGTCATAATAGTGGATGTGGCAGCTCAAATCGAAGGTGTTTTAGAGACAACAGATACATATCAAAAGGACAGGAAAGCCCCAGGAGCAGTTCCCAAATTGTCCTAGTGACTCTGCAAATCCCTGGCTCAGTAAAAGTTAGTAGCACAATTTACCTTCGTACATAAGTAAGTTATAGTGTACCTAAAGATAATTTCATTTATGGCCTGGTTTTATAGCATTTTTATATAACTGTGACACCCTAGATGGGTTCCAGGAACAAATAGAGCTGAATAGAAGAGATGCCAAAATAAAGCTTTAATGTGAAATTGTCCAATGCAATTGAGACTCGTGATATAGCCAACGAAGCATAATTTTTGTAAGCATTCTGTTGCTCCAGTGGGTTTCTTATGGACTAATACACTGTGTTAAAAACACATTTGCAGTTGATGCCACAAAAAAAGACTCTCCTGACATCAACCTATTTGATATAAAGAGATGCAATTAAAGTATCTGTGCAGTAATTTCATCTTTATATTTAATTATCCTGAAGAAGATAGCGATATTACCATGGGGAGGATGAGACACTAAAATTCAGAGATGCTTGACAGGGAGGCAAACTGGATTTGTATCAGGTAAAAGACACCTTTGAGATCAAGGGTCTGGCCCTTCTCTCTCTGACAATCGCCACATGCTATGGTGTATTTTAGTATGATTTTAGACTGTTTTCGGGGTTCAAACATTTTTGTGGTCCTAATGAGGTGTTTGCATAATAGTTGGGGAGCAGAGAGAGATGATAAAATGAGGAGGCAATTAAAGTTGGTATTTGTTACATTTTAAAATAAAAGCTTACTCCTGGCAGGGGAGAAAAAAGAACCCTTCCATGAGAGACACTCAGGTTGTCAAATTGTGCATTCACTTGCCCTCCCGGGGTACTTATCTTACCATCTGATTAACTTCTAGATTCACACTTTTTTATTCTGCCTATAACCTTCTGTCATCTCAAGGTCTGGGTCACGCAATCAGCCAAGAGCAACAACCCAAAGACTAATCATTTGTAAAGCAGCGGTTGAAAGCAGAACTTTGAATTCTACGTTTCATGAAAAACCAACATGAAATAGATCAAATATCCTGATGACATGAAAAATACTTCAATTTGGAGGGTCAGAGTAATAGTACAACAGGTAGAGTACTTGCCTTGCATGTGGTCGACCTGGGTTCAATCTCCCTGCAGCACCCCAGATGGTCTCCAGCCAGCAATATTCCCTGAGTGCAGAGCCAGGAATAAATCCTGAGCACCACCTGGAGTGTCCCCCCAAAAACATTTATTTATTTAAAAAATAATTCTATTTTTTACAAAGAATCATTCTTTTAAAAATATGTTGTAGAAGGCCTGTCATCTAAATCTAAACTCTGCCACTTATTTGTTAAGTAAAGTTGGATAAGTTGCTTAATATTTTGTATCACTTTTGCACCTGCAAAAAATCAAAATGATATTTTCACCTTATGAAGTAGTATTAATGCTATGTGACATTTAGTCACATGTAAAAGTATTATACATATATATATATAGAGAGAGAGAGAGGGAGAGGGAATTACAAAAGATAGCAACGATAGCTACAAACTCTTAGAACAAGATAATCCTGTAGGATAGATATGACTTGGACATTTCCTGCGGCATCATATAGATAGACATAATATGAACTTACAGAATACAGATAACCTACATGATTATTTTCACTCAATTAGTTATCACAAAGTAAGCCAGAGAAAACTGGAGATAATTAAGGCACCATATGATGATATAACTCTTGGCATTTCTAAGACACATACACCTCCAAAGAACTTTTTAAATACTTAACTCTGTGACTCTCAGCAATGAAATCTATTCTTCAGCAAACATTTATCAAAAGCCAACCCCTTTTTCCCAGATGTTCCTTCTCGTGAGCCTGTCACCATTGCACAGAAACAAGAGATGCCATCCTAGCTCTTCCAACCCAGGAGAAAAAACAAACAACCCCACCTCGATCTTGGCAATTAGCACTCTGAATTGACACTTAACTTCCTCTTTTGAAAGTGCTAAAGACAAAATCCCAGATCTATAGACTAGAATTGAGAGCCCAGGTGTAAACCATCAAATGCATAGACTTAATTTACAACAAGCAAATGGTGCTGAGAAAACTGTCTAATCATGTGCAAAACAAAATGAATTAAGATCCCTGCCTCACACTATATATACAGGTTAATTCAAAATGGACCAAAGAACTTGATCTCCAATGTCTCCCTACAAAATACATTGAGGAAAACATAACGCTGATTGTCTAAGAGCTTAACCTGAGAGGAGTCAATGATTTAACTTCAATGATTTAACTTCACTGCTAAAGACAGCTTAAGTAGAAATAAACAAATGGCACTGTGCCGAACTAGTGTACTGTGTAAAAAATGAGGCCTAAAATAAAGCTATCTTACAGGGTCTGGAGAGACAGTACAGCAGGTAAGGTTCCTGCCTTGCATGTGGCCAGCCCATTTCAAACCCTGGCGTCCCATTCGTGCCCCCCCCAACACACACACACACATACACACACAAACACAAACACACACACAACACTGCCAGAAATAATTGCTGAGTGCAGAGCCAGGACTTAGCCCTGAGTACCACTGGGTATGCAAGTGATCCTGAGCCAAGTGTAACCCCTTAGCATTGCAGGGTGTGCCTAAAACAAAAAACAGAAAACTAAACAAAAATGAACTGGGAACTAAGAAGACTAAGTGGGTGGGAGACAGAAAGGCGTATTGGACAACAGTGGAAGGATCTTGAAATATACAATTTCAGTCAAACTGGAATCTATAATAAATTGATTTTTTAAAAGATGGGCTTTCCTTAAGTGCTAAAGAAAACAGGATGCATCATTTGGTTGCATTTTTTCTCTAATTGGTTATTTCTTCTTTTTTAATTACCTTAGGTTCAACAAACATTATTTGTGGATTTAAAACATCCGTAAGTCTATCGCTAGCAATAAGATTTGGTAAATTTATAATCCACATAGTCAGGCTTGACTTTAATTTCTATTTTAAAGTAGAATACCTTGAATTAGAGGAACTATTGCCTACAGCTGTGCTCATCACTAATTTTAAAAGGGGGGAGGGCAGAAATGCTCCAAATTCAAAATTATTTATAGATATTCAAATGTTCATCTACTCATAAGAAGTTATTTAATTAAGAAGGAACATAAGTCATTAACTTTGGTAATAGAATTATAGGCATGACTACAATTTATAAATCAGATTTATCCATTGACTGATTCTATACGGAACTGAACTTTAGGGAATATATATAATATAAAATACTATCTGGTCTAAAAAGTCTCAGACCACAACTAATATTGCATTTTCCTTTATTGTTTATCTTTGTTAGGGGTCACAAACCATGAGAATGTCAGGATTACCTAGACACGGGCTCAACACCACACCAGGATTAAATCTGTGGCCTCACACTTGCTCTAGACACTTTTTTAAGCCACTGGACCATCATCCCAGATCTTTCTTGCCTCAGCAGAAACCCCCAAACAGAAGCACAGTCAGGACAGCTTCTGCACATGTAGGTAGGACTCTAGCTTTAGCTGGCAGCCTTGAACTTGCTAGGCATACCCTTTTAACCACTGAACCATCTCTGGGTCTCATTTATAGTTGGGAAAGGCAAACTCGGAGGTGCTCAAGAGTTATGTGGTGTCTGAAACTGAACAAAAGCCTCACACATGGAAGGTGTGGACTTCTGAGCCAGATTCCTGGCTCAGCAAATATTTTAGCAAGAGCATCCACAAAACATGCCCACGAGCTTGCAGAAGCAAGGTCGTGGGGGACTGTGAGAAGCCTCCTGCCCTCCTCAGAGTGGGATCCCACGGAGGACTTGACATAAGAAGGGAACCCTGAAGCACAACCTGGAGTGGGAAGCAGATGACAATGACAATAAAGCCTGAAAACGGAAAGAAACTGGAGGAGCAACTAATGGCGTGTGGT
This sequence comes from Sorex fumeus, assembly GCF_029834395.1. Lineage (NCBI taxonomy): Eukaryota > Metazoa > Chordata > Mammalia > Eulipotyphla > Soricidae > Sorex > Sorex fumeus. Next base: position 27,229,385 of record NW_026606090.1, on the reverse strand, counting down.
AGTTGGTGGTTCGTTCCTAAATCTCCAACTTCTCATTAAAACACTAGTATGGGGGCCTGGAGAGGAAAAACAGTGTGTAAAGCCTTGACATAACCAACCCGAGTTTGATTCCTGGCCCTGCATAAAGTTTTCTCACACCCCACCAGGAGTGATCCTTGAGTGAGTCAGGTGTGCCCTCAAAAAACACTTCACTGGAGTCTAGAGGAATATCTCAGTGACTTGGAGCTCCTGCCTCCATATGGTCACAAGTTCAAATTCCTGTTGTCCCGCAGCACTGAGCACAGTCCTAGAAGCCCTGCTGTCTGAGCCTGGCAGCTGTGCTGCTTGCTATCCCCAGTGCCAGGATTTCTGGTACTTCATGTATCCATGTGATTATAAGTACCACAAAGTGGAAGTGGCACGACTCTTATCAAGCACCAGAGCAGGTGTGTGACCTGCACAGTCATTGCAGTGAGCATCACAACCATAAGTTGCATTAGTCAACTAAAGGTAGAATCCCAGGGAGCACAAGTGCCACCACCAAGACCAAAGGAGGGCAATCTCCCCTGAGCATCTCGGCCTAGTGTGCAAATACCATGACCTGATATGCGATCCCAGGAGAGCACCACGGCTTAAAAATTTGCAAACACCAGTCAGACACGTGCGCATCCCGCAATCATGTAAACATCAATAAAGAACAATAAAAGGGAGAATTAAAAATTTTAATATAGAAAACACTTAAACGATCTAGGATGTAGAGCTTGAACCCAAAGTCACAGATGATTAACTGGCCTTTTTCATTCTGTGGGTGTGTGGAAGTGCACACATATGAGCGTGGACATGTGAGCTGACCCTGCTGAGACCGTCCGGGGGGATGGGTGGTAGCGCTCCCTTTAACACTTCAGAGTATAATTGTGCTGATTCTATGCCGCAGTAGAATTGCAATCACAACAGGGAAATATACAACAGGCAATAAAAGAAAAGAAGGGAAACTAATCATGTTTGAGAGTACTATGAAAGTCCTCACTGAGGAAATATTTTGAGCCGAGTCTTGAAAGATATACAGGGATTCATCGTGCTGATATTCCTGCCAGAGGAACTAAAGTAACACACACAAAGATGTAGAAGAATGGAAAAATCCTGAAGTATTCAGGAAACATGCAACTAATTTGGTATAGCCAGTACACAGGGGCACCCTAATGGGGGAGAAATGAGAGGTGAGTCTGGAAAGTTTGGTGTAGGGGATATCAGAAAGACTTTATCCCAAAAGGGAATGAGTGGTTATTCAAGGATATTAAGCTAGGGAGTATCTGATTTATAAGAGAAAGATTTTATGGAGTGAAAGATCCTAAAGCAACCAGAAAAAAAGTATAAAAATATTCACACACCTCAGAAATATTGAAGATCTGGTACCAGACCTCTGTAATAAAATGAATGTTTCAATAAAGCGAGTCACATGATTTTTTCCCAGCTTATATAATAAAAGTTCTGTTTATAATATACTTTAATCTCTTAAGGGTGCAATAGCATTATACCAAAAAAATTCCATGTACCTAAATTTAAAAATAGATTACTAAAAACTGTTAACCATCATCTGAACCTTTAGCAAGTCATAATATTTTTGCTGGTGAAAGGTCTTGCCTTGATTATGATGGCTATTGACTGACGTGGGGACTTGTCATCAATTGATGAGTCCTGAATTTATTAAAATCAAAATGAGGTTGGTTAAGGTTTTTGACTTTTCCTTTCAAAAAAGTTTTCTCTGCTACATGGATTGATGTTTGATAGTATACTATCTATGGTCAAGCATCTTTCAAAACTGAAATCAGTGCTCTTAAATCTCGCTGCTTCTCTATTGATGAATTTGAGATGAGTCTAACTCTTTGTTCTCTCTTTTTTTTTTTTTTTTTTTTTTTTTTTTTTTTGCTTTTTGGTTCACACCTGGCGATGCACAGGAGTTACTCCTGGTTCATGATGCACTCAGAAATTTTTCCTGGAGGTGGTCAGGGGACCATATGGGATGCTGGAAATTGAACCTGGGTCGGCTGCGTGCAAGGCAAATGTCCTACCCACTGTGCTATTGCTCCAGCCCCAACTTTGTTCTCATTTTAATGACAGTATCAATACTCACAGTATCTTCACTAGGAAGATATTCCATCTGAAGGAGCTTGCTATATTTATACACAGAAGCAAGTAGTCATCCATTAAAGTCTGATCATGAAACTGCCAAAATTCAGTCACGTCTTCAACCTCCACTTTTAACTCTAGTTCTCTAGATATTTCCACCATATCTACTTCCTCTACTAAACATTCTTAAAGTCATATTTTAAAGTGATCCAATGAGGAGGGCGGGAACTCAATATTCCAAGCTTCAGTGGTGTTGATATTATTACCTCTTCCCATAAATCATAAATATTCTTAATGACGTCTAAAAAGGTAAACCCATTTCTGGAGATGTTTTCATTGCTTTGCTCAGATACATGGAGGAAACATTATCTATGGCCATTGCAGCCTTGTGAAGTATAATTCTTAGATAATAATCAAAGTGACTCCTTTACCACTCGCCACAGAATAGATGTTTTCTTAATAGAATTTAAAGAAACATTAGCCTCCTTGTACATCTTCAGGGCTCTTTGATGACCAGATGCATTGTCAATGAACAATATTGCTTTGAAAGGAATATTTTTTTCCTGAGAGGTAGTTTTTGAGTGCATCAACCATGTGGTAAACAGATGTGCCATCACCCAGGTTTTCTTGTTCTATTTATAAAGCACAGGCAAATACTCTGCATAAAGCTTCCATCAATCTTTCTTCAACTCTATCGTCTTTCTCTCAATGCTTTCCTCAGCTCATAGAAAACTGAAAGCGTTGTTGCTGTTGTATCAACCCCGGACAGCACTGAGCATTCTGAAGTATCTGAGGACTCACCTGATCTTCTGGACTCACCTGTTAAAGTGGCTGCATTCCTTTATCTCTTCATTATCACTAATGCCTTGTGAATGCCAAGGGTGAGGTTCTGGGTTTCATGTGGCCTCAGCAGTGATTACGTGTTCCCAATATCAGTCTAGTGTTTATGACTCGATTCCTTTGGGGCAGCCACCATAGCATTCTGAAGATTTTTCTGGAGACCCAGGGATGGACGAGGTCCCAAACTCCAACAAGATGGTGACTATCAGGAGGCACAGCAAGATCTTGAGGGTGTATGAAGGGGGAGAGGGGATGTTTGAAAAGCTAGGAACAGAGGAGTCTCCCTGAGCCACGCAGAAGCATGAGCAAAGAATTAGACTTCAGGAGCTAGGATGCTGGGAAGCAGGAGCAAACAGGAGGCTGACAGTTACCTTCAAGGGGGCTTTAGGGAGGAGGGTGCATATTTAGAACAATTGGGGGGGGCTATATTTTTGGAATAATAAATAAGTGTTAATCTTATCTTCCAATCATCAGCTGTGTGGTAAGTTCCTAATTGGTCAGCCTGTCCTTTGAAGTTTCGAATCAGGGATGTTGACTTCTTTTCTCTAGCTAGAAAAGTCATAGTTGTCACCTTCTTTCAATGTAAGGGCATTTCACCTATTATGAAAAATGTGCTGTTCAGAGTAACCACCTGCATAAATTACTTTACCTCAATCTTCCTGATAAGTTACTGGGGCTTCTACATCAGCACTTGCTCTTTCACAGGCACCTTTATATTATATAGATGACTGGTTTCTTTAGGGACTGGAGCGACAGCACAGCGGTAGGGTGTTTGCCTTGCATGCAGCCAACATGGCCGACCCGAGTTCGATTCCTCCGTCCCTCTCGGAGAGCCCGGCAAGCTACCGAGAGGATCTCGCCCGCACGGCAGAGCCTGGCAAGCCACCCGTGACATACTCGATATGCCAAACACAGTAACAACAAGTCTCATGATGGAGGCGTTAGTGGGCCCGCTCGAGTAAATCAATGAACAACGGGAGGACCGTGGCCGTGACCGTGGCCGTTTCTTTAGACTTCATAAACTGGTCCAGGAAAGAGCTCAAAGGGCTCTTACTCAAGCCTTTGTAGGCAAGAGTCCTGGTTTAATCCCCCGCATTGCATGGCCCCAATACTGCCAGGATTGGCCCCACACATACAGTGCAATGCTGGTGAGTTTTTGCAGAGTTGAAGATAATCAACACCTTGCTCTGGAGTAGGCCTTGGTTTGCAAGAACACTGACTGGTTTGCTTGTCACTAAAGCTTTCCCTGTGTCAGCAATAAGGCTGTTTCACTCTATCAGGCAAGTGTTCACTGGACTAGCACTTTTCATTTCCTTCAAGTACTTTTCCTTTAAATTCACAACTTGCTAACTGTTTGGCACAAGAGACCTCATTTGCAGTCTGTCTTGACTTTTGGCATGCCTTCCTCACTCAGCTTAATCATTTCCAGCTTTTGATGTAAAGTGAGAGCAGTGCAACTTTTACTTTGTTGAATATTCAAGATCTTTGTAGAGTTATTAATTGGGGGGGGGTGCGGCATTGGGCCACACCTGAAGATGTTTAGGGCTTACTCTTGGGTTTACACGCAGGGATCACTCCTGGCAGTGTTCCAGAGACCATATGAGGTACCAGGGATCAAACCCAGCTTGGACACATGCAAGGCAAGTGCCTTATCTGCTGTACTATCTCTCCAACCCAGTCTACTTTTAATATTTCTGTCTCTCAGGGAATATCAAGGCCTGATGATAGAAACAGAGTCATGTAAAGGTCTGGAAATGCACATATTTGTCGGTTAAACTTACTGTCTTATGTGGGCAAGGGTTCATGTACATAGCACTCCAAGCAATTACAATAAGAAGAGCAAAGGTCACTCACTAATAACAGATGTGATAACAATAAAACTGTTTGAAATATTGTGGCGATTATCAGAATGTAACACCTAGATATGAAGTGAGCACTTTCTGTTGAAAAAGTATAATAGACTTTCTAGAGGAAAAGTTGTCATCACAGATCTTCCATTTGTAATCCAGCTATCTAAGAAATATAATAAAGCAAAGCACGGTCACGGTCCTCCCGTTGTTCATTGATTTGCTCAAGCGGGCCCAGTAACATCTCCATCATGAGACTTGTTGTTACTGTGTTTGGCATATCGAATACATCACAGGGAGCTTGCTAGGCTCTGCCACATGGGCGAGATCCTCTCGGTAGCTTGCCGGGCTCTCCGAGAGGGGTGGAGGAATCGAACTCGGGTCGGCCATGTTGGCTGCATGCAAGGCAAACACCCTACCGCTGTGCTGTCGCTCCAGCCCAAAGCAAAGCACAATGGGGAACAAAGAGCCAGCACAGTGGGTAAAGCACTTGCCTTGCATGTGCCCAACCCAGGTTCTATCCCCAGTGTCATATATCATATAAGGCACCATCAAGAGTGAGTCCTGAGCACAGGGCCAGGAGTGAAGCCAGGTGTGACCCCAAAACAAACAAACAAAAGCACACAATTAAGTGATGTGTGCCTATATTTATACTATATAATATATTGGGGAAAAACAATGTGAACTACATCTGAACTAGGAGCTGTATGTCGAACAGAACCGTGGTAGAGATCCACAGTGCCTAATGCAAGCAGCATGCATCTAGGAAACTTTGTGGGGAGGAGCAATTCAGAGTCAAAAGCCACTATATTCCACTGGTCACCTGTGTCAGATTACTGAACCAGTATCTGCTGACCCGGTGCCAACACTCAGGTAAGTGTACTTTTTGAGGTGGAGTCAGAGAAGCCTGGGGGCAGCACTGAGGCATATAGCTCGACCAGTAACTCTTTCCCCTTGTCTTTTAATGGGGACCTTTCTTTGACTCCTTCCTAAATGTTGCCTGTGAACATCGTAAATTTGTTATAAGAGAATTAAGGCCAGTATAAGGGGCAGCAGAGAAAAATGAACAGAATCACTAGCTACTTCAGTGGTTGGCCATGAAAAAGAGTAACACAATGTTGAAACTCCTCTTTGGGAACTTTTATATCATCTAGCCCTACCTTGTCCTGCAAATGAAAAAACTGAGTTTCCCACTGAGTAAAATACTTTGCTCGAGATCATATAGGTAGATAGTAGCAAGGACAAACCTAGATGCAAACCTGGAACTGGAATGGTTCTGACTTGCAGTGGGACTCAAGTGTGAAAGGTTACCCTGAAATGTGAAAGAAACCCCACTGGTATCCCAGGGACTTGAGTCTTATATTTCTTTCTTCTTAGTTACTCTTTTCTATGTGCAGTGCTCACTAGTCAAATGAACCTACAAGCCTATCAAAAGCCTTAGAAGACAAAGTTTCTTTATGAAGTGAAATAGAAGTGCCCCCAGCTGCTGCAAATTGAGATTTTGGGTGTTGAAATGGGTACATACTTTGATATGATGTATACCACTGGGATGAAAAATAGAAAAGCCATATTTGCACCAATAGATAGCTACAAGGGCTGGAGCAATAGCACAACGGGTAGGGCATTTGCTTTGCACATGACCAACCCAGGTTCAATTCCTCCATCCCACTCAGAGAGCCTGGCAAGCTACCGAGAGGATACTCTAGGTACTGCAGAGCCTGGCAAACTCCCCGTGGCGTTTTTGATATGCCAACAACAGTAACAACAAGTGTCACAATGGAGATGTTACTGGTGCCCGCGCAAGCAAATCAATGGACAATGGGACGACAGTGCCACAGGACAGTGCTACAGTGCCACAGATATCTACAAGGTAGGGAGTGTTGATTCATTTTCTTGCCTCTGAAAAAGAACATACATCTCTCTGCACATGTGCAGGCCCATTCTAACAAATCAAATAAATGAACTGTTTGAATACCAGTGGAAATTAAGGGGGGGAGGAAGGAAGTGTGGAGAAGGTATTGTTCAAGCCAAGCACCACACCACAAATTTTGTTTTCCATTATTTTTTTTTTAAAAATGAACATGTGTACTTCAGTTATAAGAAGAAAAAAAGATGAAAAGTTGACTTCATCAGTGAGTTTCTAACAGATGGAACCAGAAGCATATAAGAGAGAGTAAATAGAGACAAACACGGTTGTCATGGGCTTTCTTTGAGATGCAGTAAACATAGGGACCCAAATGGACAATGAAATCCCCCACTGGGAAAAGCCACATGCTCCTCCTTTCTTTCTTCGTTAAGATAATTGCTAACCTCACTTCCCATGTCTGGAGTCAGCAGGAGATGAGGAAACAGTAATGCTGTCACTCACCCCTGGCTATTCTCAAATTATATTCACCCTGGGACCATCCTCTCCCCTCTATCTATGAGACGTCAAACAATTAATGCCTCTCTCAGATTAATCAATTATCCCAGTGGGCAGTGCCCTGAAGAAAGAGTTGAGACATGTAAACAAGAGAGAAGTTGTGCACAGCCTGAGACCAAATTTTCTGTTTAATTGGGAAATATCAAACACATACGAAAACAACAGTTTAAATGATTTGTAAATCCTGGTGGATGCATTCAGGTTCTGAGTCTCTGGAGTCACTTTCCAGGCATCTCCGGACTAATCTAAATCCAATTCCATTGTATTTTGGAATCGGACAACAGCTTGATGTATCTGCACTGGCCAACGCTCCCTCATAATTTGTGAAGGTGGAGGAAATGGAGGAAATGCGAGTAGAGAGAGAACCCCATGACAACCACTTTTTTGAGAGTCAAATTGAAGCCCAGAGTAATGAAGACTGTTTCTCGATGATGTCAAACAGGCAAATGTCAGAAACATTCAAACGTTTGGCAGAACTTGATGCTTTGTCTGGAGATTCTGATCAAGTGGACACAAGGTCATCCTAGAGGCTGCCAACACGGAGACCGAACTATTTAAACCCTAAATTCTATGGCAGTCTCCCTCCGGCTCCTGCCAAAACAGATTCTTTCTATTCCACACGAGATTAGGGCTTGTTTTCTCCTTGTTTTCCATGGCCCTTATGGATGACCCTGCAGCTTGCTAAGAAATTGTGCAACTGGAATGGAGATCCAGAAAAGAGGTGTGGAATGTGAGTGTGTTTATAAAACGCAAGATCTGGGGTTATGGACAGTAGGAACGTGGCGCTTGAGTCAGCTGTAGACAGAGAAAGGGTGGCTTCACCTTGGCTGATTACATGTCCTCAGAAGCCAACAAGTCACTGAGCAATTTTTAGGTTGTTGAAATTTATCTCTCTCATGAGTCTGTCCCCAAAGCCCATAGCTTGCAACATCTTATTTCCTGTCTGGGGATTTCCTGAAACTGAAACTGAGACCTTGGCCTCTGTGAAGAAACCCATAGAAAGCTATATTTTTCCCCCTGAAGCTCTGACTGTATTCATCAGCTTCACTGTACAATTCAGTCTCATCAAGCAGCACTATTTTCTGGTCTCTTTGGAAAGCAAGTCTCAATTCCGTTTCTTCATTGCCTTCTGTCCTTTGTCATTGGTATTTGCCTTAATATTTTGAAAAGTATGAAAGAAAATCTCTTGTAATAAAATCAAGTTTGTTTGGGGAGCATTGCATTTCCTCTAAATAAGGTAGAACATAAATTTTGGAGAGCTGTGTTATTCTCTGCAATTATGAAGAAGAAATTTTGAATGAGCATCAAATCAAAAAGAGTCCAGAGAGTAAAAAGCACTTGCATAAGTACTTGCATAACACTGAAAGTAAATAAGATGAGATATCAACAAGTCTAGATCTTCCCAAAGACAGGAGTACAGATGTTTATTGACTTACCATAAAGCACACACAGCTCAACCTTTAACAACATGTTAGTAATCTCTTATGCAAGGGCTCAATGGCTCCAGGGTGAAACACAACAAGCTTCACACATTTTCCTCTAAGCAAACTTTTTTGGATCAATTTTAGCAGATTATTCATAATGAGCAATATAAAATAAATTAAGTCCTGCTTTGAGGGCAGTCTTTAGGGTTGGGGTTGAAACTTTATTCCTGAGATTTGTTGCCTTCTACTTTACACCACATCAAATTTGGTGTGCTTCTCTCTTGTACATCAGACGTGTAGAGTATGAGATATCATGGCTGTGCACTTCAGGAATTCTAAAATTTTAAATATGGTGATACAGCTGAGGTTAATTTTTTTTAACTGGATGGTAACTTTGTGGTCTGGAGGCATCTCTGTAGTGTGTTGTTCTTGTGTAGCTCTCTTCTGAGAGGTTTACTTGTGAGTCTCTGGATCATGACCGTTAATGAGCTTATATGGCACCAGAGGCAGTTCCTGAGCTTGACTGCCAGGCTCCGAGACAGCAAAGGGAGACGGGGGGGGGGGGGGGGGGGGGGGGGGAGTCACACATTCCTGACTCCGAGAAACCCTGGAGATTTTAATCACAAGTGCCACAAACCTGAGATTTTCAGCTGATTTGCTCATCCAAGCCGGTGGAAATCAGCCGTGAGCATGGCAGCAATTAAGTTCTGGAGGTTTTTGACTGTTAGAGTTCTGTTGGGGAAGGTGGGGGGACTCACCCTTCCCACTCCGGGTTGCCCTTAATGAGACAGCCTGGTGTGGAGTCCAGAGGTATCTCTGTGGCATGTTGCTCTCATGTTGCTCTCTTCCAAGCGATTTATTTGTGAGTCTCTGAATCATGGCCATGAATGAGCTTATATACAGTGACAAAGCTCAATTTCAGTGAGCTTTCTTGACACATCAGGTATTAAACATGCATTACTTTCATACTATCACTATGTTTTAAAAAAAATCAAAAGCTGAACCAGCTGGACCATCAAAAGCCAAGGACCATTTGTAACTTTTTTCTTTTATTATCTGCAAATTTTAAGAATAATTCAACTACCATAGGGTTTAACAAGTATTTAGTACATTCGAACAAAAGTACTGATAATTCCAACATCATGTGAAAGAGTAGAAATTGATTTATGAAACAGACAGGTTTTCCTCCACTAATAAAATATTTAATATACTTTATATTTTCATTGTGGGGGAAAGGGATTCTGGGTCATACCTGGCAGTCCTCAGGGCTTACTCCTGGTTCTGTGCTCAGGGATCATTCGACATAGTGCTCAGAGGATCATATGTGACACATGCAAGATAAGAACCTTACCCATTGCACTCTCTCTCTCTCTCTGACCCCTTCATATACTTCAGGCTTTGGGAGTGGGGAGCTCCTAGGGGTCGCACCCAGTAGTGTTCAGGGCTTACTCCTGGATCTTTGCTCAGGTATCATTCCTTGTGGGGTTCAAGGGCAATATGTGATGCTGGTGTCAAATATATATCAGCCGCATGTAAGGCAATCACTTTATTGTTCTATCTCTCCATCCATACCCCCTTCCTATAGATTTAAAGGCTATAATGTAGAACTGGATTTTTCCGGTGAGAAAAAGAAATATTTTGTGTTTTCAAGGGTACTACAAAGAATTAAAAGCATATTCCAGCTCTACAGTACTCTCAAATCAACACATCAGAGATGTTCTAAGAATGTTAACCCCAAAAGAGAAGGAAGTCTATGAGTCTAATCATGAGACAGCAATCAAACAACTCCAGATTACAGAATAATCTATAGAAGTAATGGTCTTAACTCTTCAAAATTGTGTCACAAAGACCAAAAAAAAAAAAGCAAGTTCTTCAAAAAGATATTGAAAATATATTAGAACTTGATATGATGATTGATCTTCAACTGTATCCAAAGAAAAGCTATTATACTCATCATAGGTGCAAATGAAGACTGCATGTGGACTGTGTTAAACTTGGTTAGGTCAGTACCTGACTTCTTGACTGTATGATGTGGAAGAAAGCCTTTCGTAGATGATGGAAGGTTTTCACATATTTTCAACTTTCTTTCAGAAAGCAAAATCTTTGAAAATACAGAGAGAAAATGTGCTAAAAATACTGAATATTTCTTGCTACTCCACCATCCCGGGTAAAGTTGAGGCTTGCCTCCAGCTGGTACTGCTGGGCCTATTCTCAATGGGAGGCAGAATTTGAAATGGAGGCAGTGTCCCTCTCTACTGGGTGGTTCCAGCTGCCTTCACACCCAACTTGAGCCATATTAAGGGCCAACATCACAACTCCCTCCTGACCTTCTGCTTGCTGCTCCACTGTCCCAGGATGGGCAGAGACGAGAGAGAGCAACCTCCAATTTATTCCCTCAACATCTTTCAGGGTGGTTAATGATAAAGACTCACCCCAAGCACAAGAACACTAGAAAACCAAGGGGGAAAACATTGGAAAATTATTAGTGAAAATTTCATGCTCACAGTGCAAGAATTTCAGTACTCATCCTCATCTGCCATTAATTACTAAATCAGTCCACAATCTATATGTTCCTACTAATGCCTGCATAAGACCATGGAGGAGGACATATTAGTCATATGCTGGAAGAGAGCTCTGCCAAAAGAAACAGAATTTTTTCTACCTCACTTTAGTTTGCTGTTGATTTGGGGGGAGGGGCTTTTTTTGTGTGTACGTGTTTAAAAACTGGTGAACATAACTAAATAAAAATTATGTTGTCACTCGTCACTTGCCATTCGTCATCCCTTTAATCATCATTTGCTCAAGCGGGTGCCAGTAATGTCTTCATCCGTCCCTGTCGTATGCTAGTGTAGCCCGGTGGCATCTGCTCGCTCCAGGAACACAAAGATCCTCAAACTGATCAGGGTTTTGACAAAGAAGTCTAACCATCTCATAGATGGACAGCCACGCATCCTTTTGATGTCCCATGGAATCCACTCAGTAACAGCTCTAGTCCAGTGGTTATCTCTAAATTGCATTATGTAGAAAAAAATAATAAACTGCATTATGTGTCCAGTTCATCTGATTTTCGATGCCTTGGCAAACGAGACAGTGTCCCTGGTTCTTTTTTTTAGTGAATTCAACATTCATTTTATTTTTTTAATTTATTATTTTTACTTTTTTTTTAAAATAGTGAAACACCATGAGGTAGAGTTGTAGACTTACAAACTTTCATGCTTGGGTTTCAGTTATACAATGACCAAGTACCCATCCCTCCACCAGTGCCCATTCTCCACCCCAATGAACCCAGTAGAGCCTCACATTCCCCCCAGCCCCACCCCACCCCACCCCAGCTCTGTGGCAGGGCATTCCCTTTTGCTCTCTCTTTCCTTTAGGGTATTGTGGTTTGCAATAGAGGTATTGAGTGGCCATCATGTTCCGTCTATAGCCTACTTTCAGCACATATCTCACATCCCAAGCGAATTCTCCAAACACCCTTTACTTGGTGTACCCTTCTCTATTTGAGCTGCCTTTTCCCCCAGCATGCGCTGCCAGCTTCCAAGCCGTGGAACAGATCTCCTGGTACTTATCTCAACTATTCTTGGGTGTTCATCTCCCCTTCTTTTACTTTATATTCCCCAGATGAGTGAAGTCTTTTTATGTCTGTCCCTCTCTTTCTGACTCATTTCACTTAGCATGATACTTTCCAGGTAGAACCACTTCTATGCAAATTTTATGACTTCATCTTTTCTAACAGCTACATAATACTCCAGTAGATGTACCAAAGTTTCTTTAAACCATCATTTTTTCCCGGGCACTCAGGTTTTTTCCAGATTTTGGATACTGTGAACAGTGCAGCAATGAACATATAAGTGCAGATGTCATCTCGACTATACTTTCTTGCCTCTCTGGGATATATTCACAGGAGTGGTATTGCTGAATCAAATGGGAGCTCAATTTCTAATTTTTTGAGAATCATCCATACTGTTTTCTAAAAGGGCTGAACCAGTCAGCATTCCCACCAGCATTGAAGGAGAGTCCCTTTCTCCCCACATCCTCGCCAACACCGATTGCTTTTGTTCTTTTGGATGTAGGCCAGTCTCTGTGGTGTGAGATGATATCTCATTGTTGTTTTGATCTGCATCTCCCTGATGATTAGTGATGTAGAGCATTTTCTCATGTGCCTTTTATCCATTTGTATTTCTTCTTTTACAAAGTTTCTGTTCATTTCATCACCCCAAAGCGGTAACAATTAAAACAGCATGGTACTGGAATAAAGGCAGAGCCGAAGACCAGTGCAACAGGGTGGAATATCTCTCCACACAACCCCAAATGTATGAACATCTAATCTTTGATAAGGGAGCAAGAAATGTAAAGTGGAGAAAGGACAGCCTCTTTAACAAATGGTGCTGGCATAACTGGACAACCCCATGCAAAAAAATAGGCTTAGACCTCGACTTAACACCATGCACAAAAGTCAGATCAAAATGCATTAAAGAATTGAACATCAGACAAGAATCGAAAGGTATATTGAAGACAAGGTCTGCAAAACCCTCCACAATATTGAGGCTAACGGTATCTTCAAAGATGACATGCCGCTGATGAACCAAATGGAAACAGAGATAAACAAATTGGACTATATTAAACTAAAAAGCTTCTGCACCACAAAAGATACAATGAACAAAATACAAAGACAATCTACATAATGGGAAAGGATATTCACCCAATACCCATCTAATAAGGGGTTGATATCAAGGTTATACAAGCACTAGTTGAACTCCACAAGAAGCATCCTTGATTCTTGATCGTCAACGAAGGTCAGAACTCTGGCTTCCTTCTTTCACTTGAGTGAAATGTAATACTCCAAGCATAGCTCTTGCAATTTCTCTTTGGAAGACCTGAATAGCGTTCTTGTCTTGTTTTTGTAGGGCCTAGGTCTCTGAGGCATATGTTAGGGCAAAAAAATCATGTTAATTATATTATTCTTACAACTTTTTTCAACTCCAAAACTTTTCAGCATCAGATATTTAGACATCTGAGGGAAAGGGCTCCATAAGCAGAGGAAGAAAGGGCTCTAAAGTCAGGGAGATGCAGATCAAAACCACAATGAGTTATCATTTCACACCACAGAGACTGGCCCATCTCCACAAGAACAAAAGCAACCGGTGCTGGCGTGGATGTGGCAAGAAAGGGACCCTCCTTCACTGTTGGTGGGAATGCTGACTGGTTCAGCCCTTTTGGAAAAGAGTATGAATGATTCTCAAAAAATTAGAAATTGAGCTCCCATTTGACCCAGCAATACCTCTCCTGGGAATATATCCCAGAGAGGCAAAAAAGTATAGTCCAAGTGACATCTGCAATCGTTTGTTCATTGCAGCACTCTTTTTTTTTTTTTTTTTTTTTTTTTAGTGAAACACCATGAGGTACAGTTGTAGATTTACAATTTTTTGTGCTTGGGTTTCGATTATACAATGATCAGATACCCATCCCTCCACCAGTGCCCATTTTCCACCACCATGGATAATATCCCCCCACCCCTATACCCCCATCCCCCCCTGCCTCTGTGGCAGGCAATCCCCTGTGTTCTCTCTCTCCTTTTGGGTGTTGTGGTATGCAAAAGAGGCATTGAGTGGCAAACATGTTCAGTCCATAGTCTACTTTCGACATGCATCTCCCCTCCTGGGAAGCAGCACTCTTTACAATAGCCAGAATCTGGAAAAAACCTGAGTGCCTGAGAACAGATGACTGGTTAAAGAAACTTTGGTACATTTACACAATGGAGTACTATGTAGCTGTTAGAAAGGACGAAGTCACGAAATTTACATACAAGTGGTACTACATGGAAAATATCATGTTAAGCGAAATGAAACAGAAAGAAAGGGATAGACATAGAAAGATTGCATTCATCTGGGGAACATAAAGTAACAAAATAGGAGACTAACACCCAAGAATGGCCGAGATTAGTACCATGAATTTTACTCCATGTCTTGGAGGCCAGCCACACATGCTGGGGAAAAGGCAGCTCATATAGAGAAGGGAGCACCAAATAAAGGGTGTTGGGAGGATCCTCCCAGGATGGGAGAAGCATGCTGAAAGTAGACTATAGACCAAACATGATTGTCACCCATTGCCTTTTTTGCAAACCACAACACCCAAAAGGAGAGAGAGAACAAAAGGGAATGCCCTGCCACAGAGGAAAGGTGGGATGGGGGGTTGGAGGGATACTAGGATTCGTGGTGGTGGAGAATGGGCACTGGTGGAGGGATGGGTATTTGATCATTGTATAATTGAAACCCAAGCACAAAAATTTGTAAATCTACAACTGTACCTCATGATGTCTCACTAATAAAAATTTAAAAAAACTTTTAAAAAAAATGAAAAAAAAATAATTAAATAAAGTCCCAATGAATTCCCCCACCACACCAAGGAAGGCCATAATACCTATTGACTGAAATATCTTCTTCTCCCTATAATCATTAGTTAAGTGAATTTAATTTATTCTTTATTGAACCACAGTGAGTACATAGTATCCTGTGATTACACAGTACAGAACCACAGTACAACCAAAGTTGTACATGATTTGGTTTCGGTTGTATACTTTTACAACACACCTCCTTTCATCATGCACATTTCCTACCTTTTAATTTTCTATAAGTAAAATGTTTGTATGCCTTTCCCTGATGAAGCACAAAAGTTCCTCCCCTCCTCCAGAACAGAGGAAAAACTGTTGTTTTCCATTGTTGTCTATAAAGACATTGCTTGCGAAAATCATCTCCCAGCAAGCTTGAAGAGCTCTACCAACCAGGGGGGAAAAAAAAAGAAAAGCATTCGGCAAATCTTTAATAAAGGCTTCTTTCCAAAATCCCCCCACCCTGGTTAAATTGAATTTAACTTTGCTTTCTATTGTTAAAAGAAGGAGCAACTACCTGCCTGAAATAGTTGTTTAAATTACCTGCCTTAAATAAATTTTAGTGTTTTTTTTTCCTATTCTGCTGAACCCATCCTGATCACTCCAACTTTGTCTAGAGCTAGAATGACCACACATCTCAGTTCATTTCTGTTGTCCTGGATTAACACTGTCTGTAGCTCTGTCCTCCCGATGTTCATAGATTTGCTCAAGCAGGCACCAATAATGTCTCCATTGTGAGACTTGTTGTTACTGTTTTTGGCATATCGAATACACCATGGGGAGCTTGCCAGGCTCTGCGGTGTGGGCAGGATACTCTCGGTAGCTTGCTGAGCTCTCCGAGAGGGATGGAGGAATCGAACCCAGGTTGGCTGCATGCGAGGCAAATGCCCTACCCACTGTGCTGGATTAACAAACATTCCCCATTTCACTCCCAGAGTCCCAGCTTGGGTACTAAAGTATAAGGACCTCCTACCTATTGTCACTTTTTCTCCAGGGAAAAAAAACCTGCTGAAGTGCACAGAGAGGCAAAGAGCATAGAAGTCTTGATCTCCAGAATTGAGTTGCCCTGGAAAGGGGCTGGGGATAATAGAAGGGATCCCTGGGACCCCAAGGGACAGAAGCGGGCACACTACACAGGTAGTCAGCATGGTGTTGGAATGACGCATGCCTGAAAGTATCGTTAGCAGTATTATAGCTCAATTAAAATGGGGAGAGGGCAGTTACAGAGAGCTGATGCCCTTTCAGAATAAAGGCTATCAAAATGTGTTTTCAAGGGCATCCCAATAGTGATTACAAAAATAAACAAACAGGGGGTGGATGTTACAACGACCAGTTTCATTCCCACTGTCTCTGTTCCATGGAGCAAGGTACAGAAGTGGGGACTTGTCATCAGCAAAACAGGAAACAGAAGACATCTGTGATTACACTTCGTACCTAAAGATGCTCATCTAAGTGTCCTGCGTTTTCTCAATACAGCAGATAATATTATTTCAGTGATGAAATGAGTCTTCTTATTAATGGTGTGTGAACTATATACACGATGACTGAATGCAGCTTGTAAGATAAAACTCTTAGGGTGCTGTGACTAAGTAAATATTGACTTGCCCCAGCCCCTGTACATAAGGTGAACAGATGTAGCTCAGCCAGAGAAGAACTGCTTGCCTCGTGAGCTCACCATCATCACCGCCATTCCCCAACAGAGTTCTAATTCTTGCCAGAAATCACCGAACGTTGACAGAACAAATGCCTTCTTCTCGGGAGAACTGGAATCGAACCCCAGCATAAAGAATGAAAAGAACAAAGAAAGGATTTGTTTCTAAACCTGACAACTACAACTCACTTCAAATGTAAACATTTAGTTCTTTTAACACATCTTGTCAATATAGCTCACCTAATGCATGCTATCAAAGTAGCCATTTATATTACCGTTCACATTTCAAATAGACTCAAAGGGATTCAAGAGATAAGCTTCATCTCATCATATTTTTTCCAAATAAAATAAGTTTCGTTAAAGTGGCATCTATTTTGCAGCAGAATTTATTTTTAATTTTTTATGTATTGAGTCACCGTGAGAACAGCCACAAAGCTTTTCCGTTTAAGTCTTTGTCATACAATGATCCAACACCCATCCCTTCAGTAGTGCACATTTTAAACCACTAAGAACCCCAGTATACCCCCCCACCCTTCCCCTGACTGTATGGCAGAAAATTTCCACTTTACTCTCTCTCTACTTTGATCACATTCAATATTACAACAAAAGATCCACCATTATTTGAAAATTTTCCCACCAATCAGACCTGCCAAAAAGACATCACTAGATAATTTGTTTTCTTTTGCCGATTATGAGGAACATGTGATGTCAAAATCCGCTGCGTGATTTTGGATTTCAAATATTTTAGTAAGAAGTCTGGAGGGATTTCTGCCAAAAGCCGCTGGGTTCTGAGATTGGTTTGTGTGCCTTTGGGATCACAGCCTTTCAGGAGCCAGAGGAGGTGTTCATGGGCGACAACTTGGGGCCTTGTTAGGGCGGGGAACAGAGCCGGTTTCCACACCCCATCCCATGAGGCCTCGAGTGCTTCATCACTGCATTCTCATACCTGGCTGTCCATTAGGCTCTGAAAGATGGTGGCCACCGTGCTGCCGCCACCAGGGGAAAAAGAAGGAGGGACAACACCCTTCCCTTCCCGGGGTGGCACTGCGCTATAGTTTAATGCACAGTCCAGATGCATTTCTGCCAAAAGCCACTGGATTGCAAGATTGATTTGCATGCATCTGGGATCACGGTTGTTCAAGAGCCAGAGGAGGCCTTCGTGGGCAGCAACTCAGGCCCTCGTCAGGACGGGAAGCCGGTGCAGCAGCATTTCTACCCAAACCATAGTTTGAATCACACTCTATGATGGCAGGTGATCTGTCAATTCTCTTTGGTGCTCTATTCCCATGGTCCAGAATTTTTCCAGTATATATTAAATGCTCAATAAAGATATATCGGATATACTAATAAAATTCCTGAAGTCGTGAGACATAAAGAGACCCAAAGAGCAATAATTTCTTTTATGTATTTTTAAAGATATTTTGTTGTCCTTTAATGCTTTTTTTCCCTTGTGACTTCTTTTCCCTCATTTAAAAAAAAAAACTATTTCCTCTTATCTCACCTAATTTTCAAATAATCAGTAATTTCAGAAATAACCCATTGGAAGTTCTATTTTCCCTTATGGAACTTTTTAACTAAAAAGAATCTGCTTCTTAGATAAAGACTCTTTAGTATCTAACACCATCTTCTTCAAATTACTAGAAACAAATTAATAAACTGAAAACCTCCCATGTCACCTTCTCTGATTCTATTCAGTGTCAAAAGTAACTTTGGTGAGAGTGGAGAAAAGGCTTAAAGGACTAAAGAGTGTTCATTGCATGCACAAGCCCCAGATTTGATCTTTGACACCACAGGTCTCTGAAACTTTCCCAGTATATATTACATGTACATGGTTCTACTTGTGGTACAAAAAGTATCTTTGGTTAGTTAATCAACAACTTCATCAGGAAGGTCTGTAATTAGGAAGTCATTTAACCCCAAGTGCTGGAGGTTAGTTTCTCAACTGCTTTTCACTTGAAAGCTGAAATTTTGTTAGTGGCAACAACTTAACATGTCTCTTAAAATGACAGGCTTGCTTTGTTTTCATGAAGATGATGGACAAAACACAAAACTGAACATTCACAATTTTCCAGATGTTCTTTTGGGTAAAAATTGGATTCTGTGGGACAAAGCATCAATGTCAGCTCACAGTTCAAATAATCACATGCAAGCTTCTCAAGATTTTGCTGTGCTTTGGGGAATAGCCCACGTGCTTTATGCTCTGTTTTGTCTTAGAGATTGAAAATACACTTACATAAAGGATAAAGCTTACACAACTAATCATGTATATCGCTGCATCAATATTTAGTTAAGAATATAACTTAAGTAAAGCTTGTTCTTTTTTATTTTCTGTGTGATTCATCGGATGAGACTCCAGGGTCATAGTCACTAATATGTTGAAGAGGTAACCTATGTCAGGGTCATTGGATGGCCTTTGGGTTGGTTGTATAACCTTCTTTGGTGATCTAGGTTGAATATTGTGGTTGTTGTCTGCAGGAAAATAAAACAATATTTGACCCAATGTGCAACCTGTCCTCACAGGCATTAATCAGCTTGGGGTTCTGAGTCATTTTAGAAGCTTCAAAGTCAAAACTCAAGTCCTTGGTCCAAGAAGTGAGGATATAAGTCAGGAGGCAACCCCAGGAAGGTAAAGGAGACCTTCAAACATGACTAATTACATGATCTTAGGAATACAGTCACACCTGCTTTAGCACAGAACTGAGAGGACAAATATCATGAAGATCCTCTCTGCCCCTCCCTGATGCCTTTGCCTCTTACCTGTATCAGTTGTAATTCCTTCCATGAGAATCAAAGAGGGCACTGATCTGTTTTGAGTGTTCCAGGAAGTGCTGAGTAGGCCTGGGGGCATCTCCAACCCATACTTGGCCAACTTATTTAATACTTAGCCTGGAAATGCACAGCTGCTTGAGCCCAATGATGTAGGCCTATACCTGGCGTGTGTGAGAGGCAGGCTTATGCAATGCTAGGGATCAAACTTAAGGTCTTGCACATAAGGACATGAAGCCCTGACCTCTAACCTATGCCCCCACCACTGAGGTCACTAATTTAATGAGAGATAGATGGGGGCCGCATGAGACAGTCAGAAAGTTTACTATGATTTAGAGAAGTATGTCTATGGATTGCCAAGATATTCTTGCAACCAAAACAAGAACAAGACCATTTGTCCCCTGTTGTATAACATATATTAGTTTACCCTTGCTCCTCCCTCAGGGAGCTTATGCTTATTGAATTACTCCCACAACAGTGCTCCTAAGACACACCAAATTGCATCAGGCACTAATAATCCTATATTGCTTTTCTCTTTCCTTTATGTCATTTGCATGGTTTAGTAATGTCCTTTTTGTATAGATACAAGAAGATAGTTAATGCTCTGCTTTTGTAACATGGGGGGATAATTAACTCTACAATAATATTTACTCCTGAGCATCTGTCATATTTACCTGACTTAAGCCTCAGTTACCCATACTTCCTAAAAACACCCCTAAAAGGAGAGTCCCACCGAGGGACAAGGATGGACTCAGAGCAAGCTGTAAGCTACCATGGCATAGGAAAGGGACAAGCTAAGTGCCATAAGAAGTATAGTAAGTTAAGAGCACCGTTATTGAGCAAACTCTGTCTGGCCCCAAATGAAGTAACTGAATGAGGACCTTGCTGGGATTAGGAAAGACTAACCTGGCCTGAGGATTGTAGTCTGGGCTATGTAGCGAGATGTCAACAGGGAGAGCCAATCTTTAAACTTAATATGTGTCTTACTCATCTGCAATTGTCTGTTTATTGCAGCACTCTTTTTTTTATTATTTTTTCTTTTTTTATTAGTGAAACACCATGAAGTACAGTTATAGGCTTACAAATTTTGTGCTTGGGTTTCAGTTATACAATGATCAAGTGCCCATCCCTCCACCAGTGCCCGTCATCCATCACCACGGGTCCCAGCATCCCCCCCACCCCTCATCCCGCCCCCCCGTCCCATCCTGCCTCTGTGGCAGGGTATTCCCCCTTGTTCTCTCTCTCTTCTTTTGGGTACTGTGTTTTGCAAGAGAGGCTTTGAGTGGCAATCATGTTTGGTCTATCGACTACTTTTAGCATGAGCACTCTTTACAATAGCCAGAATCTGGAAAAACCTGAGTGCCTGAGAACAGATGGCTGGTTAAAGAAACTTTGGTACATTTACACAATGGAGTACTATGTAGCTGTTAGAAAAGACGAAGTCACGAAATTTACATACAAGTGGTACTACATGGAAAGTATCATGTTAAGCGAAATGACTCAGAAAGAAAGGGATAAACATAGAAAGATTGCATTCATCTGGGGAACATAAAGTAACAAAATAGGAGACTAACACCCAAGAATGGCCGAGATTAGTACCATGAATTTTACTCCATGACTTGGAGGCCAACCACACATACTAGGGGAAAAGGCAGCTCAGATAGAGAAGAGAGCACCAAATAAAGGTGTTGGGAGGATCCTCCCAGGATGGGAGAAGCATGCTGAAAGTAGACTATAGACCAAACATGATTGCCACTCAACGTTTCTTTTGCAAACCACAACACCCAAAAGGAGAGAGAGAACTGAGGGGAATGCCCTGCCACAGAGACAGGGTGGGATGGGGGAATGGGGGGTGGGAGGGATACTGGGATCCGTGGTGGTGGGAAATGGGCACTGGTGGAGGGATGGGTATTTGATCATTGTATAATTGAAACCCAAGCACAAAAATGTGTAAGTCTGCAACTGTATCTCATGATGTCTCACTATTAAAAAAATTTTAATAAAAAAAGTGTCTTACTGTATTCATACAAAATGATTAGATTTTGTATGAATACAAAATTTGCTATGATTGTTCAAATGGGTTACTAGCTGAGGAAAGGAGAACGCAATAGATCCTAGATGGAATCCCACCCTTGAGTGGATCTCCTAGTAATCTGGAGTGCTGAACCCTCAGATGAGATTTTCGTCCTTGAGTTAATCTCCTAGAACTTCCCCTGAAGGAGAGGCTCTACATCTGTTTGTTGTTGTGACAATGTTCGAGCCCACCGATGTGTATTCCCACCTTTTGTGATTTCCATATAATAGAACTATGCTGTCAGGAGGGAGAAGAGAAAGAAATTACTGTGCTGGAAGGGGAGAGAAGAAACTATGTTGGGGGAAAAAGGGAGAAATAAACGATGCTGTAAATAGGGAAGAAATATTGACACTGTGATGGGAAAGAGATCTAAAGATGAGGAAGAAAATATTGACACTGTAAAGGAAGAAGACCTAACTATGCTCGGGGAAGAAATAACTACACTGTAAAAGAGGAGGAAAATGAAGCTGTAAGGATGAGGATGAGAATAGAATAAACGGTCCCTAATTACCACCCAGCCTGGGACCCTATTCCTCTGTTCCCCCATTCCTCCAACCTTAGTCTGTCCTTTGCTCGGGGCCGGCCAGGGGAACGTTCTCAGCCACTGAACACTTGAGCCCCGTTCGCCCACACTCCTTGAGAATCACAGTTCCCTAACAGGAGACCTGACCAGTTCCTCCTCTTTTAAGCTCAAAAGATCCTGTTTATTAAGTAAACAGGATCAGCAGCTACACATCTGGTCATCTGATTCTCCTCTCTCTGGCTATAGGCATAGTGAACATCTGGTCCCAAGGTTGAGAAATGGAAAATGAAAAAACACTACTAATCTTAATTAGACATCAAGTCTCAGTCGTATGTTCAAAGTCAATTTTCATCAGAGATCTCTACGCTGGATTCATCTGGGTTTGCCCAGCTAATATGAAGTTGTTTGACATCCATCATGCTAGTAGGAACTTTGTGTAAAATTCCGGCACAAATTGATTGAAGACAGAGATTACATTGTAAACATACCTCTGTCCCTGGTTCTAATACCATCATCAATGCTTTTCCCACAAACTTTCATTTCTCTTGTTCCCATGTATTATTTCTACCTGCCATGGTGCCCTGCAGAATGCCTATCTCACAATAAAGATTTGTAAAATCACCAAGTGAAAAACAAAAGACTTCATCCCTGGTACTATTATTGGTCATTCTTTTTTTCTGGATAGGTCTCAATCAAGATCTTCACAGACAAGTGTTAGCCCCAGAGAGCCTGGCAGGTACAGATCCTATTAAGTATGACTAACAGCTTATTTAATAGCCAGCCTCACAGGGAGGTCACATTTTATAATAGGTATCATAGTAGTTATTTTACAGATAAGCAAAGTGAAGCTGAGAAGCGGATCAAATACTTGATCATGGTAATAAAGATATTACACTGGACAGTAGGAACTAAAGTCTGGTCTTAGGGCCAGAGAGATAGTACAGTGGTTAGGGCACTTGCCTTGCATGCGGCTGACCCAAGTTCAGTCCTAGCTTCACATAGAGTCCCCCAAGTACTGCCAGGAGTAATTCCTGGGAGCAGAGCCAGGAGTAATCACTGAGCATTGCCAAGTGTGGCCCAAAAACCAAAAGCAAAGCATAAAACCAGGCCTTTATCACTTCTTTTTCTTTGATCTTTCTCACTTTAGTGTCAGAACTCATAAGCCATTGTTCCCTCTGAGTTTTTTTAAATATGCTTTATGTCTGTAATCAGAAGAAAAAATACAGTTCTATTATAATTTAGCAGTAAAGATATTATCACTAATGATAACCACAAAGCATGAAAACAACAGAAATTTCTTAAAGAAGAATAAGAAATTCTTCAGAAAATATTCAGGGTGATCAGAGATGAGGCTCAGAGGTAGGGCGCATGCTCACTTGTATGAAGCCTTGGCTTTGATCTCTAGTATCTCCCCAAATAAATAATAAGTACCCAGGACTACAAAGTTACTTCATATGAAGTAATCACCATTATTGTTAGCCTTTAAACTTTTATACTGCATACATTAAGGATTCCAAGAAACAGATGTTACTCATGCAGTTGTACCCATCTTTTTTCAGATAATCAACATCATTCATCAAGTGTAATGCAAAGTTCTCCTAATGAAGTGTCATTTTTTAGCAAGAATGATGTGCAGTACTGATGATCTTTATTTTTAAACTTTTATTATTGTTATTGCAATGTTGGAACTCAAACTCAGGTCTAATGCATGCAAGGCAATGACTTTCTCACCAGGCCATATTCCTAGCCCTAATCAGAGTTCTTAATAAAAATACTATCCTGGACATTTATTTGAAGTTCAAGTCTGCACTGTGCTTGGACCCACACAGTGTTCTTTACATATTGGGCTTATTCCCCTGTGTGTGATATATAATGTGTCTGTGTAGCAACAGTGCTTATTTTTATTTCTAAATAAACAGAACACAGCATATATTGTCTGTTACTAATTGTGATAATGACATCCACTATATTTTAGTTACTTGAATCTATTCTCCTTTATGGCAGGATCCCATCTGGTTCACTCAAGTCTTACTACTGGCTCTGTGATCAGGGATCACTGCTAGTTAGGCTTGGGGATCATATGAGGTGCCAGGAGTCATACCCAGACGGGCTGCATGCAAAGCAAATGTCCTGCCCTCTGTTTTATCTCTCCAGCCCCTTAAATCTATCTTTTAATAAAAAAACAAATAAACCTATGAGCATCAGGTTCTGAAGTATTGTATTTACTATATGACCAAAGGTTTCAGATGTAGAAGTGAAAACAATTAACTAGCATTGGTCAATATTTTCTTCAACAGTCCTGAGGTTTTATTTATTCATTAGATTTTGGGCTATATCCAGCTGTACTCCATCTAGCTTGTCGCTTTACTTAGTAAATTTGTCTTTGAGAGAAATCCAGGTGAAAAACACCTGAGGCACTCAATAAATTTGCACTGAACAGTTTTCACAGCCACAAGCCATTCCCCACAACAGGCCAGAGACACAGACTACTTCCTTAATCACATTTCAAAAATGAACACAGTAAACTCGAAAGAAAGGCATGGTAGGATGTGATCAATGCAAATAGAATAAAATCAGAGCCCTATGTGATACTCAAAAAGCAAGCTCCCATTTTGCTGTCAGAAATCCTACTGCCATGGGACATGACAGCAGTTATCAGACAAGATAACTGATATTGAAAGTCCTATTACAAAATATGCATACACAACCCACTCAAATGTAATGAATCAAGAGATACAGTCCCCAAGAAACCCTCATTTATTTTACTTGCAATATTATTTATTTATTTATTTTTATTATAATTTGGGTCAGGGATGGAGCGATAGCACAGCTGTAGGGCATTTGCCTCGCACACGGCCGACATGGCCAACCCAAGTTTGATTCCTCTGCCCCTCTCGGAGAGCTCAGCAAGCTATCCAGAGTATCGCGCCCACACAGCAAAGCCTGACAAGCTCCCCGTAACGTATTTCATATGCCAAACACAGTAACAAGAAGTCTCAACAATGGAGACGTTACTGGGCTTGCTTGAGCAAATCGATGAACAATGGGATGACAGTGCTACAGTGCTACAGATAATTTGGATTGGGTGATTACAGTAATGTTAACATTTATGGCTTGGCTATACAAAATTACTGCACCTTCATTTCAACCGACGTGCACAAGACCCTTCCTCTACCACTGTCCATATGTCATTTCCGGTTTGACTCTTCTGTACCCCACCACTTGATAATCTCAGTGTTTTAATTAAAGGTCAAAGGTCAACATTCAGTGCATTGAATTTTCTTATTTTCTTTATATCAGCAAATGATGTCACCCAATACTTGTCCTTCTCACTCCGACATACTTCACTTAACACAGTACCTTTCAGGTCCATTCAAGTTGCAACAAAAGGCAAGATTTCATCTTTTCTTGTGGCTGCGTAACATTCCATTGTGTATATATAGCCACCACCTCTTTATCCACTTATATTGTTGAGCATTTGGGTGGTTTCCATACCTGGCTATTGTATGCAGCATTTCAATGAACATGAGTATACATATATATTTTCAAGTTACTCTTTTTGTTTTCCAAGGGTAGATGTCAAGAAGTGGAATAACTGGGTTGTATGGAAGACCAATCTCAGATTTTTGAGGTGTCCAATAATCCCATTAAAAATGTGGACAGAAGAAAAGACATCTTTCAGTGAAGAAGCACATAGACAGTCACTAGGCATATGACAGGGTTATTATCGTCGCATATTATCAGGGAAATGCAAATCAAAATGACAATGAGAAAACTCCTCACCCCAGTGAGAATAGCATATATAAAAGTAATCGGAAACAACCAATGTTAGCAGAGATTTAGCCTCTAAGAAAAGTGGTAACGAATTCTCAAAATACAATCCATTTTCAATCCCATGAAGTTTTTTCTTCCATGCTCTTTCCTCTAACAAAAATTAATACTAAATTAAATGGTCAGTGATTTCACTAACTAAATTTTTTCAGTTATATATTTTAGAAAATTTAGGAAAAGTTTTATTTATGCACTCAATGAAGAACCAAGATTTTTTTCTTAAAGCATGAAATATGGGGTTTTCATATACAGTACATAAGCACAGGTTTTTGGTGAAGGCATTTATTGAGAATTGAAATTACCATGATAATATTTCACTTGAAGTATAAATCATATCTTGGGCATTCTTTTATGAGAAAAAAATCATTCAATAGACAATTTAAAATGTGGTCTTTAACAATCCCCCTTTTCGATCCTTTTTTCTGATGATATTATCAGATAAAAGGGCAGGGAGATAAATAGATTTATCCATCCTCAATACGACCCATAAGTATGCTACAATGCAGAGTGTACGTCCCTTAAAAACATATAATGGCTCTGAAATGGTAACTCTTAAAACACTTAGAAAATTAAGTTTAACAATTTTTGACAAAGAATTTCATACATAAAAGCAAACTTCAAATGACAGTGTATCACTTCCATGTTTAGGTCAAAGTGGAGCTTGGACAGAAAAGAACCCAATCATTGATATTGTCTCCTACCAGTATTATGATCATTTTTGAGTCTAAGAGAGTGTTTGAGTTTCAGTCCTCATTTTTCTGGGAGAGAGAGAGAGAGAGAGAGAGAGAGAGAGAGAGAGAGAGAGAGATGGGGTAGGAGGGTGACAGAGATAGAGAGACAGAGGGACAGAGACTTAAAGTTTGACCATGCCAGGAACATAAATGATCTAGCCTATGATGAGGGGTATTGGCAGCAGAGAGTGCTCCTAATTTTCCTCATTATGGTCAGGGACACTTCCTATCTCCCAAGTTTACGTCTTTTCCCCAGTAAAGAACACCAAAGTCATGGCTAGGGGGACAGCTCAAAGGTCTAGAGTATATGCTTCGCAGGTGAGAGCCTCAGGTTTGATCCCAGCACAATAAGGGTCCTCTGTGTACCGGAGTGACCACCAAGCACCAAGCTGGGAAGAGCTCCCAGGCAAAGTCAGAGCACATCAGGTGAAAACTGGCTTTAAAATCATCTAGAAGTTGTCCCAACCTGACTTTAAAAAGAAAATAGTGAGCCAGGGTTTTCCCCTCATCTCATGCAGCCCCAATATATGCTGCAGACAAGACAGCTGAAACTGCATGACTGCATCGGAAAAGACAGGGAATGCTTGAAAACTCGTGAGGCTGCCCACCAAGCTACACAACACCCTCGGCACAGCCAAAGCAGCTTGCACCAAATCAGAACAAGTGGGGACATTTATCTCTACTGTCCTATTGATCCAAACATTCATTCAGGCTGTCCAGCCCGGCTCATACATTCTTGTTACGATTCTGCTCAGCTGTTGTAGGGGTAACTGGGAACATCTCACAGATCAAAACACACAAGGAGGAGGCATGTCTGCAACAAGACATTCCACTTTGCAAGAAACTGGGGGAAGGAGAGGGAGATGGTGCAGGGCAGGATGAAAATACCAAAGGGCAAAGGTGACTGAGCGCATGGAGAAGATCGAAGCGTACATATGTTCTTTTGACTGGAAGAGTAAATCGCACATAAACTCCACACAGCTTTTATTACTCACTTATGGCCCTGGAAACCAACAGATGGAATCACTCATTGCCAAGTTCTAATGCATTTCATGTTCATGCTCAGCGTCAGGACACGGCGCTTGCCAAACACCAATAAATTGCAGATAGTGAGTTCAGTATCAGGAATCCACAGCACCTCCCTGTCTTGCCGGCAGTGGTGAATGCTCTGACCCTACCATCAGTCTGTTTCTACAAAAGGCAGCAGGGACCTGTGGGCCCAAACATGTAAACCAAAGATGAACAGTTTCCAAAAGAGATATTTCCTTTTTTTCAGTATAAAAATATATAGAGGTTACCCCTAAGGTAATTCAAACTTCTTATTTGATGGGGCTTATTATGAGTACTGCAGCAATTAACATTTACCCTAAAGAGAGGCAACAGAGTAATTCTATCCAAATATTAAGGCAACCTTAAAAAAAAACAAACTTTAAAAAGGCTTTAGTCTCTTTAAAAGTCATCTGGAGACTTGTAGACATTAGTTTTTGAAGACTAGAGTCCAGAACTCATGGGATGAAAAGTTTCGATTCCTATCAACCAGCCACCTGAGGGCCCGTGCTTCTTTCTTGGACTGTTTGAAGCTTGGTATCCACATCTCTCGCAAAGAGCTCCGACGTGGAGCCAGAGGCAAGAAGGCGAACACAGTGGGCTCTGGACAGGTCAGGTGACTGACTTCGGCATTCCATCTTTTGGGTGGCAAGCCCTGTGTTGAGAGAAGAACTTTTTTTAAATGTGGTAACAGAACAGAAACCCTGCCTGGCAAGAACAGAATCTCATGCATAGTTTTCATTCCATAAATCCCCAACAATTTTTCTGTTGAGTAGTCAAAAAAAATCTAGTACCAAGCATACGTATGAATAACAATAGTGTATATCCCAATACCTAAATAATTTTTTTAGAACTCTAATCATTATTGAGAATCCAATGTACAGCAGATATTTTGTTAGCCAGTTTTAATTTTCTTATTTAATTTTTTGAGGGTGTCTTCTCAAGTGGTGTTCAGAGATTCAAAAGACTACTTCCAGTGATTCTCAGTCAACTGTACCACCAGGTGCTCGATGCAATGGCCCAAAGATATAGTATTTCTTGGGTCCGCTGGTGCTGGGAATTACCCAATTCACTCCAGTGATGGTGTTCAGGACCCCCCCATTCCCTTGGGACCAAGTAGTTCCCGAAATAGAACAAGGATCAGCTACAAGCAAAGCATATCCCTTAACTTCCATACTATCCAAACTCCCAAACTCCCTTTCCAGCCCCACATTTAATTTTTATGACAGACATGTTACATAGATACTACTATTCCATTTTACAGAGTCGGAAACTCAGTTTCCAAAAAGTTGTACAAACTGCCCTAAACTATATGATTAAATCTATTTGGGTCTTTCCAGTATGCAAAAGTCATCTCTTTCCTCCGATTAGTTGTTTTCGGTTCATTTATTTCATTTTCTTTTCCCTGATATCCCAATAATGCCACCCTTCTTCTCATAAGCAAACATGATTAAAACATGTAATACAGATGTTTTGGTATATATAGGTTTTTTGAAAAACATATACAGCTTATACATTATTTAGTTTATACATCATTACATATACCAGCCTGCCTGTTACTTTTCTAGGACATTTTTTTTATTGCTTTTGTTTTCGATGTACATATAACTTCTTGTTGGGAATGCACTTAGGAGTATTCAACTATCCTTTGCAGGTGTTTCCACCTGACAGTGAACCTGACATTTTGCACAGGGCCTCTCTATTTTCAAAATGTTTCCCAAGGACCTATGTTGCAGCACACTTGATCCAAGCTTGTGTTAGTTTATATCCACAGTCTCCCAACTAGTCTCTCTGGTGCAATGTTGATTTGCTGCAGGCCACACTCAGGAACTATTTTCATTGCAAGTTGGTCAATGTCCTTATACAGGCCTAAAAGACCCTCTCAACTTTTGACTCTCCAATAATTTTCTTTCTTTTTTATTTCTTTTTTGGTCACACCTGGTGATGCACAGGCGTTACTCCTGGCTCTGCACTCAGGAATTACTCCTGGCAATACTTGGGGACCATATGGATGCTGGGAATCGAACCTGGGTCGGCCGCATGCAAGGCAAATGCCCTACCCATTGTGCTATCACTCCAGGCCCTCCAATAATTTTCTAAGTAAATGAAAATGGGAGAAAGGGAGAGAAAGGAAGACAAACTCAGGAACAGCAGATTAAATACACACACCTAAATGTATTCCCTTCTGTACCATTATTAAAATTAATGTAAAAGAATTATTTTAAGAAATGATATTAAACTGTAAGAACTGGGAGAATGGAAGAGGTTAGAAAAGTAATAAAATTTTGGAGAATGAAAGCAAATGGAAAAGTAGTAAATCATTTAGAGTATATTTTCAAAAAAAAGATCCAGACTTGTAAGTCAGAAATGCGACAAATTGAGAAGCATTCTGCTTTACAGTTCAAGACCCTAAAAGACATAAGAGGCAACAGATACTCCTGAAAGTTGAAGGCAGACCGTAAACTAAGAAAAATTAAGAGAGACTGTGATGTAGTTACTCACTCCTTCCTCTCTTCTCAGATCTTCCTCTTCATTACCTGACTAAAGATGAGAGGTTTGGCAAGTAATACAGAATAAACTATTTTGGTTCTATTGGGGTGGGGGGACAGGGTTTGAGGTTCAGGGTGGAAATACGGCGGTGGGAAGGTATGATGGTGTTGGGATTGGTGTTTAAATATTAAATGTAATCAAATATTGTGAACAAATTTATAATATATATATTTTTAAATACCAGAGATTGGGGGGCCAGAGAGATAGTACAGTGGTTAGTGTAGGGCATTTGTCTTGCACGCAACTGATAGGGTTTGATCCCCGGCACCCCATTTGGTCTCTGAGTCCTCCCAAAGTAATCCCTGAGCACTTCCTGTTATAGCCTAAAACAAAACAAAACAAACAGACCAAAAGGCTAGAGATTTGTTCTCTAGTAAAGTAAAGCACAAGATCTGTGATCTGAAGAAAGATGCAAGGTGGAGGGCAATCAAATCAGTGACCAGGTGAGCAGCAAATATTGAGACCTTGTCCTCGTTCAACAAATCTATTTCTACAGTACTAGGAATCACTACTCATAAGCCAGGAAGGAAAATTAAAGGTCCTTCTGTAGGAAAACATGATCTGATCAAGAGAACAGAAGTCAGAATTCCTTAACAACTCCCTTAGCCAGACCATCCTACAATGAAGTTTACAGCCAATATGCCCACTCATTATTTCCAATCACACCATCTCAATATGAGCAAGTTGTCATGATTAAAAAAACAACTGAGGAAAGTTACTGACTTGAGAAAAAGAGATAAGGCAAGCAAGTTTTGTAGTTTCAAATAAAGTTGCCCAACACCCTCAAGAGGGAAAACAGTGTCAATGAAGAATCAGATACCAGAAAAAGAAATAATCAAGAGCACCCCCAAAAATGACACCTTAGAAATATAGAATAGCAGAAATGAAGCAAAAGATACAGAACTTTAAAGGAAAATATAATAAAATATCCCATAAATTAGAAAAATAATAAAAGGAAGAGTAATTGACACTGACATCCTGGTTCAAATAGAACTCAAGTCAGATGTCTAAGAGACAAATATTATGAGCGCCAGAAAAGTGAGAGAGAAAGAGAGAAGTATACCAGAAAGAAAGCAGGTTTGTCATGTGTCAAATTTGTAATGATTGAACTCTTCACCCATCTCAAATTCAGGAAAGAAAGCAGAAAAGTCAATTGGTAAATATCACAATTTTGATGCCTTCCTACAGTTAGAGCAATATGCTCCTTTTCCTTAAAACTGCCACAGAATGAAGTAATAATACTCTATTTCTTTGCCTACCCATTGGAGTCAACTGTGGATAAAATCCCATCTATTAGTGTCACTATCACTGTCCTCCCTTTGTTCATCCATTTGCTCGAGTGGGCACCAGTAACATCTCACAATAAATTGTGAGACTTGTTTTTACTCTTTTTGGTATATTGAATATGCCACGGGTAGCTTGCCAGGCTTGCCGTGCGGATGAGATACTCTCATAGCTTGCTGGGCTCTCTGAGAGGGGCAGAGGAATCGAACCTGGGTTGGCCGCATGCAAAGCAGATGCCCTACCTGCTGTGCTATCACTCCAGCCCACTACTGTCACAGGGAAAAGAATCTTATAAAACAGACTCTTAACTCTTGTGTTTTGCATGAATTATTTCTCAGTGTGACCTGAAGGAAGTATTTCTGATGAAATGGTCTTAATGTTTTAAAAATAATTAAGTTTCTGCAACCCAAATTGTCTTTATAACTGAGGTCCTGAGAAAATAAGCTATTTCTAAAGAATGGTTAAGAAAAATTTTGCAATGTATAGTTGAAGTGACATCTGCACTTGTTTGTTCATTGCAGCACTCTTTACAATAGCCAGAAACTGGAAGAAACCTGAATGCCCAAGAACAGATGACTGGTTAAAGAAACTTTGGTACATCTACACAATGGAGTACTATGTAGCTGTTAGAAAAGATGAAGTCATGAAATTTACATACAAGTGGTACAACATGGAAAGTATCATGCTAAGCTAAATGAAACAGAAAGAGAGGGATAGACATAGAAAGATTGCATTCATCTGGGGGACATAAAGTAACAAAATAGGAGATTAATACCCAAGAATAGCTGAGATCAGCACCAGGAGGATTACTCCATAGCTTAGAGGCCAGCCGGGTATTCTAGGGGAAAGGGCAGCTCAGATAGAGAAGGGAGCACCAAATAAAGGGTGTTTGGAGGATCCTCCCAGGAGGGGAGATGCATGTTGAAAGTAGACTATGGACTGAACATGTCTGCCACTCAATGCCTCTTTTGCAGATCACAACACCCAAAAGGAGAGAGAGAACGAAAGGGAATGCCCTGCCACAGAGGCAGGGTGGGATGGGGGGGATGGGGTGGGAGGGATATTATCCATGGTACTGGGAAATGGGCACTGGTGGAGGGATGGGTATTTGATCATTGTATAATCGAAACCCAAGCACAAAAATTTGTAAATCTACAACTGTACTTCATGGTCTTTCACTAATAAAAATTTTTTTAAAAAAAGAATAAAAATACTGTGCTTTTCCCTTACAAAAAAAAGAAGAAATATTTTGCTTCCAAAGAAAGCATAAGTACTAACAATAAGAGAGAAATCATACAATCTGAAAATTCATAGCTTATCTTCAACCCACCAGAATAACAAGATCAAAAAGCAACCAAGAAAATTGAATACCAAGGAATGCCAAACCTCTATTCCTAAATCCAAAGGTAAAACCCACTAATCCTGCCTTGAAGGGGAATGACAAGCAAAACCCATCTGTCTCTTGGTTGAGGAAGGCTGAAGGAACCTACTTGGGAATTAAGCATCTGCAATAATATGAAAGGTCAATTGCCCGGAGTTGGGTGGGGGTGGGAGGTGGGAGACACAAAATTCTTTCCATCACTATGGAGTTTTTGCTGCCATGGGAAGAAGTGACAAGAACACTGAGAAAGCTTCATACTCAAGGTCCAGATTTATGAAATCTGCCTAAGTTTGAGGCTGCCAAGGTTAGAACCAACCCTAACTATCAGCTCCCCAGGCAATAGTAGGGAGAGGAAGAGGTGGCAAAGGAGATGGAGGGTGAGTATCTGTGGCATAGTATTGCAGAAACTGAAGAAAGTTAAGGGTGTAAGAGAAACACAAAGAAACTAGTTCCTCGTTTCAGGTTCATTACTGAATAATTATTACGGGCGTCATTTGAAGGCAATGTAGCACTAGAGATATTAGTAGAAACATCAACCCATATTAGCTCAATTTCTCTCTAGTATAATTCAACCTGAGAAACCAAGACCCTGATAGAAAAATAGGTATGCCCCTTTCTGAACATGATGTCCCACATTCCCACATCACAAAAATCACGAGACACATTTTTGTTTTGAAAGTCAAGAGATAACCAGAATCAGAGATGACTGAGATACTGGACTATCAGACAGGAACTTTAAAATAACCACCATTAGTGTAAAAGAATATAGTGGGGGCTGGAGAGATAGTATAGTAGATAGGGTATTATCTACTTGTACGTGGCCAACCTGAGTTCAATTCCCAGCATCCCATATGGTCCTCCCCACACGTAAAGCAACCTCGACACCCCTAGACGTATTTCCTGAGTGCAAAGCCAGGAATAAGCCCTAAGCATCGCCCAAAGTAACCAAAAGAACAAAGAAAAATAAAAAGGATACAGTGGAAAAGGTAAAAAACATGAATGAATATAAAGAAAATTTTATCTGAGACATATAACACAAAATGAGGCCAGTGCAAATGCCAGGATACAACAGAAAGGACGTTGAATTAGGCAATGTCTTAGATTTCAACCCAGACATTCTGTGAGTAGGAAAAAGAAAAAACATCAAATGAAGAACATGAAATATTTACACGGCGAAAACATGAAGTAACTGATAATCTCCCACTGGTAACTGTTTCCTCAGATCTTCAATTTAAAATATAAAAAATGAAAAAGTACTATAATCACCTCTAGTCTAAAAATAAACTCTAGTAACTTAAAGACAAAATTGTCTGTTTTGTTCTTTTTCAAATAAAATGGAAAATTTCTAAATTGTTTTGTCTTTTAGAATCTTTACACATTGTATTCTTCCTTTTTTCTTCAAATCCTCCCAATTTCCAGTGTGTGTGCGCATGTGTCTGTGTGTGTGTCTGTGTGTGTGTCTGTGTATCTGTGAGTTTGTGTTACTAAAAATTTAACCTAGGACCTCACACAAGAGGCGCACTGTTTATTACTGAAAATATATCTCCAGCCCCTTTCCCACCATATTTTCATATCTTGTAATTATTAACTCAAAGGATTATCTAAGCTACTTAAAATATCATGCTTAATCTTTAATTTTTTTTCTGATGTCAGAAATCAAACACAGATCTCATATGCACAAGACATTTGATTTACAATCCTATACCTCACTCATAATTAATCTTTTTTTATTATTTAATTTTTTTATTAGTGAAACACCATGAGGTACAGTTATAGACTTATAAATTTTTGTGCTTGGGTTTCAGTTATACAACGATCAAGTACCCATCCCTCCACCAGTGCCCATCCTCCACGGGTCCCAACATCCCTCCCACCCCTCATCGCCCCCGTCCCACCCTGCCTCTGTGGCAGGGCATTCCCCCTTGTTCTCTCTCTCTTCTTTTGGGTACTGTGTTTTGCAAGAGAGGCATTGAGTGGCAATCATGTTTGGTCTATAGACTACTTTTAGCAGTTCATAATTAATCTTAACGAAGAATTTTTTGTGACTATATTATTAACCACATTAAAAATCATGGCTAAATAAAGATTATTTTTAAAAAGAACATTTTTTGATCTATGTATACCTACTTTGGATCTAGGTATACCGAACTTATAACATGGCATCTATCATTTTATTCACATTTGGACTTTTGATATAAAAGACCTTCTGAGGACGGAAACTTGAGGTCTTAGTGATGTTAGTGGACATAAAAAGTATCAAAGTATTAAAGAATGGAGGCAGAGTAAATTACAAAATGTTTTCAAATTTTTTGTTGTTGTTGTTTAGGTCACTTGGTTACAATAGTGTTAGTAATCCTTATAGTTTGATGTACAACATCATTATCAACGTCACCTCTACCAAAGTGCTCAAGACCGTCTTCCAACATCTTTGTCACCTCTATACCACTCTTCCTTCTCCTCACCCCCTCCCTCACTGCTTGGTAGTTCGTTTCACCATAAATTTAAAATAATCACACACCCCAAATGCATGGAAATGAAGGCTACCCTGACATCGTAAAGGAAGTGTCCTCTTGGTCCTCTCAATGGAACATGCTCAAATGGTTGGCTCTCAGTCTTCACAGTAACTCCCCTTTTAACCTTCTCAACCCTTGAACCTTCTGGCCTCCTCCCTCAATATGCCAGGGCGGCTGTGGCATCTTTAACCCAAGGGCTGTTAGGATTCTACATTTCAAGAGGCCACTCAACAAACCAGGAAGACCAGTAGAACTTAATAACCACCCCTACGTTTACATTATTTACAACAGCAAAACAATGACAACAACCCAAGTACCACTAATAGACGGTTGGGAAAAGAGAATTCTGTGTGTCTCGAGCACCCCTCCTCCCTCCCCCTCTCTCTCCTTCTCTCTCTCTCTCTCCTCTCTCTCTTTCTCTCTCTCTATCTCTCTCACACACATGCACCCTTCTATTTGGCTATTAAAAAGATAATATTTTACCTTTGAAAGCAAAAAGGAAGAAATCTAGGGTAATATGAGAAACAAAATAGGTCAAAGCAAATATTGGATTACTTTATCCATGTATGCAATAAGTCATCGTCATGGTCACGGTCCTCCCGTTATTCATCTATTTGCTCGAGCGGGCCCAGTAACATCTCCATCGTGAGACTTTGTTGTTACTGTGTTAGGAATATGGAATACATCATGGGTAGCTTGCCAGGCTCTGCTGTGCGGGCGAGATACTCTCGGTAGCTTGTCGGGCTCTCCGAGAGGGGCGGAGGAATCGAACTCGGGTAGGCCATATTGGCTGCTTGCAAGGCAAACGCCTTACCCGCTGTGCTATCGCTCCAGCCCATATACGCAATATAAGTAAATAAGATGGATGTATAGGTAAATAAAAATAAGCCTGTGGACACTGTTAATAGAACTATGGTTACCTGAGGGGAACAGAGGAGGAGTGGGGGTAGGGGAGGGGGTTGCTGCAAGTGTGTTTAAAGAAACCATGTAAATCATCTCCTTCAGTCCTGGCCAGTTTCCATTTGATGACTCAGGGTTATTATTACTAGCAGCAAAGTAGCACTGTCATTATAATGATGAAGTTTCCTTCACGAAGGCATAGATTTATCAATAATAATAATTTAGAGAATCGCCAAAGTAATGGGGTCAACTGCAGCAACGTTTTGGAACTGCAAAGCTAACAGATGGGTGGAAAATGATTCAGTTGATTTGAGAAATTTGATTTGAGTTGTAAAGAGCAGCGGGAACGCTGATAAACAAGTACATTTTTTATACTGCAGAAGTCCCTGAGGTAGCAGCAGAATTTCTGAAAGTGGATGTAAAGATGGGGCGAAAACAGAAATCTGGTCTAGTCATTTGCACAAGCAAAGGATCATTTGCTCTGACTGTCACTCTAAACAAAGAAACTGATGTTCATCCTCCATCCACATCCTCAGCAAAATCTGAGGTAGAGCCTTTCAAAGAAAGCGAAATGATGGGTCTCTAGAGTAGAGTCAGTATGTAACACTGTAGCACTGTCTTCCCCCGTTGTTCATCTCGCTGGAGCAGGCACCAGTAACGTCTCGCTTGTCAGACTTGTTGTTACTGTTTTTGGCATATCGAATACGACACGGGGAGCTTGCCAGGCTCTTGCCAGGCTCTGCCGGGCGGAAGGGATATTCTTGGTAGCTTTCCGAGCTCTCGGAGAAGGATGGAGGAATTGAACCCGGGTCGGCGGCGTGCAAGGCAAATGCCCTACCCGCTGTGCTATGGCTCCATCCCAGAGACAGTATATAGGAGAGTAAAGGTGTTTTACATACAAGTACTAGAAAGTATTCGAGCCAACACCTCTTAGGGAACTGTCAACTGCCCATGTTTCTCATGCCAGACATACCAACTTTACCTGCATACCTGTCCACTTCCTGTGGCATCCTCACTTCCTGCCCTGAGATGTAACCATGCCAGTCCATGAACACTGGTCAACACACACGTGCGAACAGACAATCTGAATGGGAGAGGGGATTGTGCATAGTGGTGCAAACTTCTGATCAAACGGAGTCCAGAAGCAAAGGACAAGAGTTTCATCCCTTTTCACTCTAAAGGAACTGTCATGAGATGCGCTACTAGCTCTGGGACTGCAGTCCAGTCAATGAACCTTTCGGTCCTACTCAGAGGCACTCAGGCCAGGAGGACCCTCCTGGGCTTCCATCACAGCTTCAATCAAGTGTTTCTCACGCCTCTTTAGGATTGCACTCCCACAATGCCTCTGCTTCGACTTCTGTTTTCTGTTGCACTTAGGTTAGGCTGGCACCGGGAATATACCTGAGAAATTATTACTCACCTGGTAGCAACCAAAGCGGCATTTCTGGTAGTAGAGCACTAGTAAAATGGAGAGGACTATCTCTTGTTATTAATGTTCCATCTCGTATTATTAATGTTCCACAGGTGGGTGAGAAAGGAGACTCCTTGCGCAGACAACAACTAACCTAAATGACAGAAGAACGTGGAGGACC
This sequence comes from Sorex fumeus, assembly GCF_029834395.1. NCBI lineage: Eukaryota > Metazoa > Chordata > Mammalia > Eulipotyphla > Soricidae > Sorex > Sorex fumeus. Next base: position 27,191,515 of record NW_026606090.1, on the reverse strand, counting down.
TGCCTCTGATGTACTGGAAGGAATTAGGGCAGCATGTGTGGGAGTTTATCTTGAAGGAGCTGGGTCAGCTGGGAGGACTAAAAGGTGAAATGGGACCATACAAATCTGCAAGGAACTACTTAGGAAATCAGTGTTCTGGCAAGAACATCTAAAACTGGTCCTCCTGTTTTGTTGAGTGGCCTCTTGAAATGTAGATTGCCACGTCAATATGGAAAACTCTGGAGGATTTCAATTTCTTTTGCAAAAGATTGATGAGCACTATCCTCTATAGGCTGAACCTGAGAGTAGGTTTTTGGGCCACTATAATAACAGGGACTTAGAAATGGGTAAAAGTCATATATCAGCACTAAACCATTAGTGGCAAGGAAGAAGGAGCTATGCGTAACTCTGCCAGAATGGCATGATCTCAACCCAAGAAGATCAAGGCATCTTAAAAGGTGAAATGAGCAGAGCCAAGGAGATAGTACAGCAGGTAAGCATTTGCCATGCATGAGGCTGACCGAGTTCAATTCCTGGCACTCTATAATGGTCCCCAGAGCCTGCCAGGAGTGATTCCTAAGTGAATAGTCAGGAGTAAGCCCTGAGCACTGCTGGGTGCAGCCCCCAAATCAAAATAAATACAAGTGAGATTAGATGTTCAGAGTAACTCAATTGTTGCTCAAACTACATAATCAACACGGAAAGGAGCGGCTGTAATAATGGAGTCTAGATCTCGTTTCACTAACTGCTGGAGTTGCTTAAGGATCTATGCTGGTCAACAATTTCAAAGAATTCTGTGACTAATTGGATTTACACTTCCTCTCATGGATAAAAGGTGATGGCATCCCTGTCATAAATCTTAAAAGTCGTTGCAGGAAACCTGAAGATAAAGGAAAGACAAAGAAATCTGACAGATGTAAGGTACAGGCTGCACTTGGACACCTTTGACATATCATTCCAGATTCTCGTCCATAAATTGTCTCCTCTCGAGCTCTTCCTTGGTCTGTCAGATCTCAGACAGACACACCTGACGGAACACCTCTGGCCTGAGCCAGTGCCTTTCACTTCCTGAACTAACATTTCCCTCATAGCTACTGCTTTTTGACTCATAGGAAATTGACTTGCACATCCTGAAATGTGCGAGAATTAATTACTCATGAGACAGATCAGTGAGCAAAGCGGGGCTAGAAACAGTGGATAAACTCTTGCTTTCTTCCTACGGAGGAAGCTATTAAGAAGAGCGATGCTGCTACGGGGGTGCTACAGTCCCACTATAAGGCCATCTGTTGCTTTAGCAATCGCTAGCACAGGAATAGCGAGGGGTTCACTCTGCTCCCTCTTGGTTTCTCTCTTCTTGCCCTCACTCAGGCTCACAGGGATTCCAGTCCCCAATAAAATAATTGTATGCACGCCCTCTACTCAGGCTATCCTTTTTGAGGGGCATCAGGCAAATCCATGTACTTAAAACAGAGGGTTTATATGCAGCTTTCTTTTTTATGGAGACGGGGAAGGGTCACACCCAGTGATGCTCAGGGGTTACTCCTGGCTCTGCACTAAGGAATTACTCCTGGCGGTGCTCAGGGGACAATGTGAGATACCAGGACTAAACCTGGGTCAGCCACATGCAAAGCAAATGCCCGATGTGCTGTACTGTAGCTGCAGCCCCTTATACATAGCTTTCAATACAGAATTCTCACAGATTCCGCTTCCTTCCCTTCAGCACCCAAGACACAATTCCCAGGCATTTTTCAGGAACATTAGGAAAAAATAATATGTTTAACAAGGCACAATATCGTACATTTATATATGCAGTATAATAGTAGAGGTGAAAACACATGAAATTGACAGCCCTGAAAGAGTAGTCAAAGACACAGTTATAGTTGGAGATTTCACTGCACCTAGCAGTGAATAAAAGAAGTATGCAGGGGCTGGAGCAATAGCACAGTGGGTAGGGCATTTGCCTTGCACGTGGCTGACCTGGGTTCGATTTCCAGCATCCCATATGGTTCCCTGAGCACCTGAGTGATTCCTGAGTGCAAAGCCAGGAGTAACCCCTGATCATCGCTGGGTGTGACCCAAAAAGCAAAAAAATATATATGTATGCAGATAAGAGGGAATTACAGACTTGAGCAACACCACTAACCTACTTAACCAAACTGTCATCTCTCCAAAAATAGAATATGCATTACTGTCTCATATTCGACTTTATCAAGATAGACCATAGTCTATCTGTGACATAAATCAAGCTTCAATACATTTTAAATAATTCAATTCATAAAATATACGTTCTAATGACAGTAGAAAAAAATCAATGTCAGAAGATTATCTGCAAAATATCCAAAGATATGAAACCTGAAAGAACAAGTGAATAAATAAATCTTGGTCAAAAGAAGAAATTGCAATGATAATTTAAGGCATTTTGAACAGAATTCATATTAATTCTATTCAATACTCATTTAAGTGTGGGATACAGCTAAGAAAGTGATTATATGTAAATATGTATTACTAAATCTGTACAATAGAAAAATATTACTTTAAAATTGGTGAACCAAGATCCGTCTTAAGAAATTGGGAAAAGATTGAGCAAATTATCACTGTATCACTGTATCACAGTCATCCCATTGTTCATCGATTTACTCGAGTGGGCGCCAGTAACAACTCTATTCGTCCCACCCCTGAGATTTTAGCAGACTCTCCTTACTCGTCTTTCCCAATGATTGGAGGCTTTTTCAGGGTAAGGGGAATGAGACCTGTTATAGTTACTGCTTTTGGCATATCGAATACACCACGGGGAGCTTGCCAGGCACTGCCTGTGCAGGCAGGATATTCTCAGTAGCTTGCTGGGCTCTCCGAGGGATATATATATATATATATATATATTTATATTTATCTCTATAATTTGTTGCCTACTGCCTGAACCCCATCAGACATGCTGTGGTAATTATGGAAAATGGGTAAGAAGTGTCTTATGATGTGTCGCGTTTGCGGCAGTGTGGTCCGGAAAGAGGCCTGGAGTATGGCAGTGGTTGGGTGGTGGAGGTCGGCTGCTGGAGCTGGGTCCCTTAGGGCGGGGAGGGCTCTCACCCACCCACTCTGGGCGCCCCAAGTGAGAACAGCCTGTCTCATAAAGACAAAACAAATCCAAGGAGCAAATTACGTCCAAATAAAGAAGAATTAGAATAATAAGAGTAAAAATCACTACAATCAGTAACACATGAAAAATAAAAACACTGAAACCAAAATCTACGTGGATAAATAAATAAAATGAGTAAGTATGTATTTAAATTTTCATATGTATTCAAATGTATGAAAATGCTACATAACAAAAATTGACTCAAGGAAGATCACAAACCTAAATGTTAAAGCCAAAATTATAAAAGATCTAGAAGAAAACAGATGTGAATCTTGGTTTAGGCAAAGACTTTTTTTAACAGGACACAGAAAGTACAAACTATGAAGAGAAAATTTGATGAGCTAGACATCATAGAATTTTTTTTTATTAGTGAAACACCATGAGGTACATTTGTAGACATACAAATTTTTGTGTTTGGGTTTCAGTTATACAATGATCAAGAACCCATCCCTCCACCAGTGCCCATTCTCCACCCCCACCCATCCCAGTATCTCTCCCACCCTTCCCATCCCCCATCCCACCCTACCTCTGTGTCAGGGCACTCCCTTTTGATCTATCTCTCCTTTTGGGTGCTGTGGTCTGCAGAAGAGACATTGGGTGGCAATCATGTTCAGTCCATAGACTACTTTCAGCAGGCATCTCCCATCCTGGGCAGATCTTCCCAGCACTCTTTATTTGGTGCTCCCTTCTCTATCTGAGCTGCCTTTACCCCTAGAGTGTGCAGGTGGCCTCCAAGCCATGGAGTAAACCTCCTGGTATTTATCACAGTTATTCTTGGGTGTTAGTCTCCTATTTTGTTACTTTATGTTCCCCAGATGAATGCAATCTTTCTATGTCTGTCCCTCTCTTTCTGGCTCATTTCGCTTAGCATGATATTTTCCATATAGTACCACTTGTATGTAAATTTCATGACTTCATTTTTCCTAACAGCTGCATAGTACTCCATTGTGTAGATGTACTAAAGTTTCTTTAACCAGTCATCTGTTCTCAGGTTTTTTCCATATTCTATTCATAGAATTTTTTTTAAATGTACACTTCAGGGTTTTTATGGCTAGAAGTCGTTGTTGTGACTGATGTTGCTCTTGGGTGGCATGGAGGACGCTTCTTCATATATTGGTTCCCTGATCCTTCAGAGTTAGAAGATGGTGTGGACAAGAGAAAACTGCCACATGGAAATACTCACTGTGAATTCATCAATTCCAAACTTAGTCCTTCCTCAAACATTCTTCCTCATTTAAGAATCTTGTAGATCTTACTCATTCTTGTGGGTCACTCTCCCTGGCTGCCCTTTCCCAGGATAATACATTGCAAACACCATGCAAACTGATTGCATGGTGAAACTGCATATTCTGCAAAAAGAGGCAAGGTTTTGTGAAATTTTTTATCAGTTTACAGTTGGGGAAAGAAATTCAATAAGGATGTGGATAGGGTGAGTTAGTGAGGCAAATGATTTGGATAGCGTGGAGAGATCCTTTTTTGAAAAAGATGGCTTTCCCGACTGTATGTTCCTCTGGCTTTTCATACTAGCCAAGAAGTGGAAGATGTTGTGTCCTGCTGGCAATAGATTTTATGGGGGGTGATGCTCGAATCAGCATCCAAAGTGTTCTAGAGAAGTGCTGCTAATTAGAGCACAGCTGAGCCTTAATTTCACTATTTTTGTGAAGTAAAATAGTTTTATTTAAAGAAATTTACTTAAAAGATACGAGGAGAGAGGGAGATTAATATTCAAGTGAGAATACCCGCTTCTCCAGATGGGAAAAAGCCGAGTTCACATCTCAGGTCAAGATGGGGCGAATTGCCAAGGCTGAGAAGGCATTATGCCTGGATTTCTACTCCAGTAAATTTATTTTCAATAAATATTTGCAAGATTATATTCAATCTTGAACTGGAGCGATAGGACAGCGGGTAGAGCATTTGCCTTCCACACCGCCGACCCAGGTTCGATTCCTCCATCCCTCTCAGAGAGCCCAGTAAGCTACTGAGAGTATCCGCCCATATGGCAAAGCCTGGCAAGCTACCAGTGACATATTCTATATGCCAAACACAGTAACTACAAGTCTCACAATGGAGACATTACTGGTGCCCGCTCGAGCAAATAGATGAACGATCGGAGGACAGTGCTACAGTACTACACTTTAGGGATAGAGAGATAATACACACAGTGGGTAAGGAAACTTGCCACACAGGTGACCAACCCAGGCTCAAACCCTGGCAACTGAGAACAATTAGGTGCAACCCCAGATTTAAAAAAAAAAAGAAATCAATTAAACAAAATTCACACTTCAAAATACATGGCCAAAAGAATAAAAAGACAACCCACAACCTAGAAGAAAATGTTGGTCTTTAACACCCAAGAATAGCCGAGATAAGTACCAGGAGGTTTACTCCATGGCTTGGAGGCCAGCCACAAATGCTAGGGGAAAAGGCAGCTCAGATAGAGAAGGGAGCACCAAATAAAGGGTGTTGGGAGGATCCTCCCAGGATGGGAGAAGCATGCTGAAAGTAGACTATAGACCGAACATGATTGCCACTCAATGCCTCTTTTGCAAACCACAGCACCCAAGAGGAGAGAGAGAACAAAAGGGAATGCCCTGCCACAGAGGCAGGGTGGGTTGGGGGGCTGGGGGGATGGGAGGGATACGGGGATCCGTGGTGGTAGAAAAAGGGCACTGGTGGAGGGATGGGTACTTAAGTATTGTATAACTGAAACCCAGGCACAAAGATTTGTAAGTCTACAACTGTACCTCTTGGTTTGTCACTAACAAAAATTAAAAAAAAAAAGAAAATGTTAGTCTTATAGACAACAGTGAGTTGTACTAGAAAAATAACGAGTTCATAAAATCAAAAGTAACAAAATAACCTAAATTTTATAAAGTGCACCAAAAAAATAGAAGAAACATTTCACTGAAGAATATATAGATGGCAAATAACTGGTAAAAAATAGATATCATTAAGTTATTAAAGCAATGTCAAGTAAATCACAGTTTGGTAACACTAAATATCCACTTTAATGAAAAAAAACTTAATGAATGGAACTTTCATACAATGTTGATTAGGGGGATAAAAATTTGGAATAAAGATGCTATTTTGTTATAATGTTAGATACATATCTTCTATGTAATCTAGTCATTCTATTCCTAGTCATTCATTCATTCATTCATTCATCATCCTGTTATTCATCAATTGCCTCGAGCAGGCCCCAGTAACGTCTCTTTCATCCTAGCCCTGAGATTATATTCAAGGCTCTTTAGGAGAATGAGACCCATCATTGTTACTGGTATTTGGCATATTTGGTATGCCACGGGGAGTTTGCCAGACTCTGCCCTGTGGGCAGGCTACGTTCGATAGCCTTTAAATTTGTCCAAAGTAGGAATGAGATAATAAGATGTCATAAAAAGATGTCCTGATAAGATGCCGCGCGGCCGCAAATGCACCCACGCAGTTCCGGGAGCTGGATTTTATAGTCTCTGCCTCTTGGCCACTGATGGGATTACACGGTGCCAGGGGGCCAGGTGGTGGGTGTGACCCCCGCCTACTGGAATTTGGAGGATCTGGGTGGAGGATGCTCAACTCCAATCCGAGTAGGCTTGGAGATCTCGGCCCCGGAACCCGCGTGGAGATCTAGTTATTTACAGAAGAAAATTAAAGCACACATCCATCCAAAGGATTTAATTTTTTTAATGGCATCCAAATGGGTTTATAAATCCATGAAATAAGTTGATACCATGTTGTTTATCAATAAAAGTTCTCTGACTAAAATTAGCTCATGGGATAGCTTCCTCAAATCTAAAAGACTTTCTCCTATCTAAAGATATCTCTTTATATAGAAAATTATTGTACTGTATTCTAAAGAAAGAACACAATGCTAAGATTAACTACTTGGATTCACTGGGTGTGAAGGCACTCAAAAGACCCCTAAGACTCTGCCTTCTGGTATTCAGCCTACTTCACTTTGCTCTAAGCAATAGAACTTGGCAAAGACAAGAAGATATGTGTGATTAGGTTTACATTATTACATATATCGAAAACAGTGGCTCTGTGGCCCACTGGAATCTCTCTCTTTCCCTTTCTTTTCTGAAGGATAAAAGCAGTCATACTGGGGAAGTTCACAGGACACAAAATCTGGGGTGGTCTCTAAGAATCAGGCACAGCTTCTAGCCTCTAGCTAGCAAAAAAATATAAAGGCCATAGTGCTTCAACTTCAAGAACTGAATCTTCCAGCAAAGAACTAAATCTGCCGACAACTGTGTGAGTTTAGATGTAGACCTGACCCCATTTGAGCCTCCATGTGAGAATTTTATCCTGACCCTTTGGTTGCGGTCTTCCACGGGTTCCATCTAAGCCAAGGCCAGAATCCTGACCCACAAATGCATGTTGTTTCAAGCCACTAAGTTTGTGACAATATTGTCTGCCCAGCAATAGTTATGTCATGAGTTTAAGAGAGGAAAAGAAGACGAGAAATAGAGTAGAGAGAAGGGAATGTATTTGAAATACTGATAGTATTTTCCACATCCAAATACAACAATTTAAATTATACCAACTGTAAAAGAAAAGGGAGTCAGAGAAGAAATTAGATTTTTTTGGACATTCTGAAAAGAAACAGATTGAGGAAATTTACACTTAAGTAGCTTACTTAAGGCATGCCATATAAGAGCTATAACAAATCTTGTAAAATAAATGCAAATGAAAACAAATGGTCTAAACTCTTGGATTTACTTTCTTTTTTTTTTTTTTGTTTTTTGCTTTTTGGGTCACACCCGGCGATGCTCAGGGGTTACTCCTGGCTCATGCACTCAGGAATTGCTCCTGGCAGTGCTCAGGGGACCATATGGGGTGCTGGGAATCAAACCTGTGTCGGCCATGTTGGCTGCGTGCAAGGCAAGCGCCCTACCCGCTGTGCTATCGCTCCAGCCCCTTGGATTTACTTTCATAGCATGTTCTGTTCTGTTTTTCAATATGAGCACATTAGCTTTTGAGAATCGTAACAAGTTCATTGAAATGCAAGGCAAGTATTTTAATCCTCTTTGCTGACCACTTTTCTGGAAAGAATAAGAGAACATGAAGAAGAGCCCATTCCATCTAAGTTCCCTTAAAGACTCCCAAGAGAAGAGCATTCAATTTTACCAACTTCAAGCACTCTGAAATACCATGGTTATGGTATTATTGGAAATGCAGGATTATATATTTTTTATCTTATCTTTCAAAAAATGATTTACCAGGGATGACACCCTCTTTTATAGTCCTTATGAATAATCCAAGGACTCCTGTGAGATACAGAAATAGAGTTTGCATGGTTCTTTCATTTTTCCACGAGTTTCCTCGCTGTCTAGAAAACATCATGACACACAGCCCAGGCAAATGATCATCCTCAGAGATTCTGTGTTCTACCTTGATATATCTTGAGAAAAAAAATAATTGATATGGCACAGGCAATTAATGTGGTCTCTACGACTCTTCTTATCTATTTTTGCAACAGTGTGTGTACTTCGGTTTCTGCTGTGATGTGGCCTATAAATCAAGTCATACAAGAAGTCATCAGGAGCCAGGAAGTGCTCTAAGAGAAATGATGTAATATTTAGTGTTCCTGTTGCTGACCAAGATACTCAGCTTAAAATAAATGACTTTATGAGAAAAGTGGTTACAAAGCACTTATAAACAAGTGTAATTAAAATTAGAGAAATAATGTTAAATTGTATCTAAGCATGCACAAATTGGTGCATGAAATCCTTATGCATTATAGACACAATATACCAACATAATTCCACACACAGTTATATGTCTAAACTGAAATTAATATACTAGCCAAAATAAACATTTAAATAATAAACAGAAATGATGTGCCTGGGGGTATGGTGCTGTCAGCAGGTCTAATTGTACCTGTGAGGCGAGTCATCAAGAGCCTGATCATGCCTTCAGACTTCCAGATATCCTAAAATTGCTGCTGTGCCTTTGGCCAGACCCCAAAAATTTGGGGCAAAGTTTACCAAGAAAGTAAATGACCAAAAGTTAGGTATGTGGGAGAAATACCCACAAACCACCTCCGGCTCAGCTATATAATTGGAGGCATGGCCTCTCTGGTTCCTAATCGAACTGTTTAACGGCCATGATCCCAGAGACTCAGAAACAAATACTGAAACCCAGTGGCTTTTGGCAGAAATGCATCCGGTCCCTGCAGTAGGTTACCAGCACCGGACCACCCCAGGTGGGAGTAGGGTTCATGGTTTGGCCTGTTCCCCCTGACAGCCCAGTGGCCATCAGCCTCCAGAGGCCATTGTACAGTCAGGTTTGGACCTGCAGTGACGAGACACGTGGGGACTCATTGGATGGAGATGGAGCCAGCCCTTTCCTCCACATCCCAACAAGATACCAAGTCGCCGCCCATAAATGGCCTCTCTGACTCCTGATCAAGCTGCTTAATGGCCATGATCCCAGACACTCAGAAGCAAATCTCAAAATCCAGCGGCTTTTGGCAGAAATGCATCCAGAACCTGCGTAGGTTACTGTCGCCAGGCCACCGCAGGGGGGAGAGGGTGCTGTCCCTCGGTCTGCTCCCCCTAGGCGGCTCGGTGGCTGCCATCTTCCAGAGGCCACTGGACAGTCAGGTTTGGGCCCTCAGTAATGAAACACATGGGACTTCACAGGATGGGGATGGAGCCGGCCCTTTCCTCCCCATCCCAACAAGACCCTGAGTCGCCACGCACAAACGGCCTTTCTTGCTCCTGATCAAGCTGCTTAACGACCATGATCCCAGAGACTCAGGAACAAATCTCAGAACCCAGCAGGTTTGGGCAGAAATTCCTCCAGATTTAATTGTTTAAATTTTGCAATTCCTAAATCACGCAGCCACTACTGCAGCCACACGACATCATATGTTATTCATAACCAGCAATAGAAAACAAATTGTCTACTGTTGCCTTTTCGGCAGATCTGAGTGTTGGGGTAAAATCCCAAATAATAATGGTGGGTCTTGTGTCAAAATATTAAATGTAATCAAAGGAGAGAGAGAGAGAGAGAGAGAGAGAGTAATATGGAAATTATCTGACCCACAGGTAGGGGGAGGGTGTGGGATGGGGGCATACTGGGGTTTTTGGTGGTGGAGAATGGGCACTTGTGAAGGTAGTAGTGTTTCATTGTATGACTGAGACTTAAACCCAAAAGCTTTGTAACTGCTCTCACAGTGATTCAATAAATAAAATTATAAAAACAGGAAAAAAAGGAAGGTGGAGCTCATGCCCAATTCAATCAGCCTAATCAGTGACTAAATAAATAGCAGTACTCCTACATAGGGGCTGGAGCGATAGCACAGTGGTAGGGCGTTCGCCTTACACGCGGCCAACATGACCGACCCGAGTTCAATTCCTCTGCCCCTCTCAGAGAGCGGTCATGGAAGCCCTAGCCAATCAGGGCGTACAAACTCAATACATCAGGATCCTTCGTGAGCTCTATTGCGGATTCACTACCAAGATCTCACTATTCTACAAAGAAGTAATCATCCATATCAAGAGAGGGGTTCGGCAGGGTGATACCATTTCACCAAAACTCTTCAGTGCCACCCTCGAGAACATCATGCGACGACTAGAATGGGAAAACATGGGAGTGAAGATAGATGGTCGGCAACTACACCACCTCCGCTTTGCTGATGACATCGTTCTAATAACACCAAACATCAGCCAAGCTGCACAAATGCTTGCGGACTTTGACCGTGAGTGTGGAAAGGTCGGACTACAGCTGAATCTTACGAAGACAATGTTTATGAGAAACAGCCTTGTTCCTGACGCTCCATTCGCTCTCAACGGAACCACCATCTCCGAATGCAACAGTTATATATACTTAGGTCGAGAAATCAACATGATGAATGACCTGGCACCTGAGTTACGCAGGAGGAAGAGAGCGGCTTGGAATGCCTTCAAGAGCATTGAAGAAATAACTAAAAGGACAAAGAACCTCCAGCTACGAGCACATCTCTTTGATTCCACTATTCTTCCTGCATTAACATATGCCTCAGAGACCTGGACCCTACGAAAACAGGATGAGAACGCTATTCGGGTCTCTCAAAGAGAAATCGAAAGAACTATGCTTGGAATATCACGATTCACTCAAATGAGAGATAGAATCCGGAGTTCTGATCTTCGTCAACGCTCAAGAATCAGGGACGCTGTCTCATTTGCCAAGACATCAAAAATCAGATGGGCTGGACATGTAATGAGGTTTACAGACAACCGCTGGACTAGAGCCATTACTGATTGGATTCCACGAGACATCAAAAGATCACGTGGACGCCCACCTATAAGATGGTCAGACTTCTTCGTCAAGACCCTAAATGATCGGTTTGAGGCTCTACATGTTCCCAAAACGAACAGATACCATTGGGCTACGCTAGCACGCAACCGGGATGAATGGAGATGTTACTGGCACCCGCTCGAATAAATCGATGAATAACGGGGATTAAGTGATTAAGTGATATATATATATATATATATATATATATATATATAAAACCTTTGGGCTGGAATGATAGCACAGCGGTAGGGCATTTGCCTTACAAGCAGCCAACATGGCCGACCCAAGTTCGATTCCTCCGCCCCTCTCAGAGAGCCCGGCAAGCTACCGAGAGTATCTCACCCGCACGGCAGAGCCTGGCAAGCTCCCCATTACGTATTCCATATGCCAAACACAGTAACAACAAGTCTCATGATGGAGACGTTACTGGGCCCGCTCGAGCAAATCGATGAACAACAGGAGGACCGTGATCTTATATATATAACCTTTATGCAGGGCGTGGACTCTCTGGTAGAACTGAAGAGGCAGCTGCAGGAGAAGGATGCAGAAAGGCAGAAGATCACGTGGCCAGCTAAAGACCAACTCAATTCACTTACCTTCTCTTGCAGCCTGATGTTATCCCACACTTTGCTGCACACCATACACTCAAACGCATCGATGTAATTGTCCTGATGCACATCTTGCACTCCCCAGGTCCGTTCCCGGAGGGCCTTGAGGAGTCTTGGGTTAGAGATCTCACCCTTTAGCTTCCACTCTATGTAGGCCTCGTACTGCTTGTCATCGTAATCCAGTTGCTTGATAAAATCTGCCAGGTATTTCGGGTGAGAAAATTCCGAAACAAGAATCGCGCTTTTGTTACTGGGAAGCCAGTCTGTGATGCTTGGGGAGCCGTAGTACACGGGGACGACCCCCAGCTTCAGAGGCCTCCAGAACTTCTCAGTGATGTAGTCATCACAGATGGCATTCTCAAAAGCAAGGATGAACTTGTACTGAGCGATGATCTTATAGAAGGCATCAGCGTCCATGGATGCAGGACTCTTCAGCGACGGAGGGAGGTCTTTGTTGCGTAGGCACTCTCCGTAGGAATCAACTTCAATGTAGGCCATCAGCTCTCGAACATAGCTGTCCCTATCAGAGGGTGGGTCACAGTCTGACTGTACGTATACCAGAGGAGCAAGCTTTTTTCGAAGATTATTTTTGGATGGCAGAGGGACGAGGTATCGGAGTGATTTTAGGACTTCTATGCTCTCCAGATACTGGGTGGTCAGTGGCAGGTGGGAATGCCGGCTGAAGGTGGCTGTGTAGTTGAACAAGGTGATGACTGGCTTGTGAAAGAGCTTGTAGTTGTTTTTTGGAGACTCCTCGTGAAAAAGGGCCCAATCGTGATGGGCTTTCCGAGGCAGAGGTAGACTCTCAATGTTGAAATCAGTACCTAGGAGAAGAAAGTATATCATTAGTAGGAACCAAAGAGTGAGGGTTCTCCATTTGGATTCACCTGCTAAGATTCGCACCCAGAGTGAGAGACTGAAAATAAGAAGCAGATGACAGCGTCTGCAAAGGGCCGACAATCGTAAGACTTACACCCCACTTAGCCAGAGAATTGCCATGACAGGCTCTGAATGACTTACGACACTTCCAGGAACAAGAAAAGCAGAAAAACCAAGTGCTTCTGTCAGAGATTACATCTCCGGAATGAGATTAGGTCTCCGGAATGTACTGTTAGGGAGGTGGGCTGGATGTTGTGGGCCAGAACAACAAAATTGATGTGTACTCTGTAGGTAATAGAAAATTGCTGAGTAATGCTGACTTGCCAAAATGAAAGTATAAGAATTTGCTGAACCTAGTGCTCAGGGTCCTTGTTGAAGCCCACTGCACTGGGCGGATATTGGACCCCAGCTAGCTGGAGCAATAAACTTCGCTATGGGATTTGCATTATCGGCTCTGTTCTCTCTCCTTGAGGGGTGGTCGACTCCACACTCTAACACTGAGAGTACTCACAATGTGAAGGGATCTTTTACATTTTATAGAAAGGGAAATGGGAGGAGTAGAGTCAGTTCTGAAGGGAGAATTTAGTATTCTGTCCCCTGAAATTGTTTTTTTTTTTCTAAAAGTGCTACTGAGGAGGAGGCAGAAGAAATAAAAAGACAGCTCAGGGCCAGACAGACAGTACAGCAGATAGGGTGTCTGCCTTGCAAGTCATAGACTTGGGTTCAATCCCTGGCACTTCATATGGTCACCTGAGCCCCACCAGGAGTAATCTCTAAGCACAGAACCAGGAGTATGAGCACCACTAGTTGTGACCCCAAACCAAAATAAAGCAAAAAATAATTCTTTTTTTTTAAATTTCATTAGATAACTGTGAGATAGTCACAAGCTTTCACGTTTGGGTTACAATCACACAATGATCAAACACTCATCCCTCCACCAGTGCACATTCCCCACCACCAATATCCCTGGTGTACCCCCCCTATCCCCACCCTCCCCCTGCCTCCATGGCAGACATGATTCCCCAAAATCTCTCTCTACTTTTGGGCATTATGGTTTGCAATACAGACCCTGAGAGGTTATCATGTTTGGTCCTTTATTTACTTTCTGCACACATATCCCATCCCGACCAATTCCTCCAGCCATCTTTTTCTTAGCGATCCCTTCTCTATTCCAGCTGCCTTCTCCCCTTTGCTCATGAGGCAGGCTTCCAGCTATGGAGCAATCTATCTGTCCCGTGTATCTACTGCCCTTAGGAGTCAGCCTCATGTTATGCTATTTTATACTCCACTACCGAGTGCAGTCCTTCTATGTCTGTCCCTCTCTTTATGACTCATTTTACTTAGCATGGTACTCTCCATGTCTATCTATTTATAAGCAAAGTTCATGACTTCATCTCTCCTGACAGCTGCATAGTATTCCATTGTGTAGATGTACCAAAGTTTCTTTAACCAGTCGTCTTTTCTAGGGCACTTGGGTTGTTTCCAGATTTTGGCTATTGTGAACAGTGCTGCAATGAACATATGGGTACAGATGTCATTTCTACTGTGCTTTGCAAAAAATAATTCTTAAAAAAAAAGAGTGAGGGGCTGGAGCATTAACACAGTGGGTAGGGCATTTGCCTTGCACATGGCCAACCCGGGTTCAATTCCCAGCATCCCATATGGTCCCCTGAGCACCGCCAGGGGTGATTCCTGAGTGCAGAACCAGGAGTAACCCCATGCATTGCCAGGTGTGACCCAAAAAGAAAAAAAAAAGAGTGAGTAAGCCAAAAAGGGAAATCACCAGCTTGACAGATTGATTAACAGGAGGGAGGGGGAAGGAATAAAACCATGCAAAAGTAGCAGGAACAGATATACAGGATAGATTTTTTCAAATCCAAAATGATCGATTTCAACAAAGTGCAGTTAATCAATCTTAGTCAAAATGGTAGACAAGAGGCTTTTAAAGACAAAAGAGCTGATAACAGCACTATGTCACAGACCACTATAGGACGCACAGGAATTAACAAGCACATCAAGTAATAGAGAAGGCATAATAGGATTATAATTATGAGTGATTCTAGCTTCCCTGGGATTAATTGGGAAACCTTTGAAACATGATCATGTGCAGAGAGAAGAGAACGATGTGGTCAGCAAGTGTTTCCTGACGCTGTGGACGAAGATACAATCAGGAAGAACTTATTTTCTGATTTAAAAAAAATTAAGACAATATCACAATTCAGCATAGAGAATTTCTAACATTCTTATTTTGTGACCCAATTGTTTTTTGAATGTAAGGAAATGACAAAAAAAAAATCATCTTCCAGTATCCACTGGGGGAAAAACAAACAAACAAACACCAAATAAATTCCTGTAACAGAATAAAACATTCTCCAGCAGAAATCATAAAAATTAAATATTTAATGCCAGTGCACACTCTCTCCAATATTACTCTTTGATGCCAACAGTACATCAATGAGAAATCAATTAATCAAGAAAGGCTTTTAAACAATTAAAGACCAAATAAGATTATGGTGGAGGACACATAATGAGCACAGAAAAAAAAAATGCTGAAGGAAGATCTGTCTTGGCTATTAGGTTTCTATTTCCAGAGATGAGGAATGAAAGACCAACATCTCAAAATGGGAATTTGTTTACTTGGCACCTGTTGTATTTGACCTCCAGCATCAAAAAGAATATCCATCTGCAAACCCTGCACAGAACAATCCCTCGAGAGCACCATTGCGAGCAACACCCCAGCACTGCTGAGTATCCAAAAAAAAAAAAAAAAAAAAGATACTCATCCACATGCTTAAATGTAATGTCATAGAGAGTTGGATGGTTGGCAAAGGTTAACAGAGTAACTCTGGACATAAAAAAAAGAAGACAATTTGAGAAGAAAGGCATTTTCACATCGATGTGGAAGCCACTCAGGAAGACTCTAAGCTAGTCTCAGAGTCAATGATGAAAACTGGAACCCAGAAACCTGAGTGGGAACATGTAAAGTTTCTACCAGACAAAGGTCTGGATTCTCTGTAAGACCTTTGGGAGAAACTAGATTTCAATCTGGGGCCAGTAGTCTCTGTGAGTGCTCTCTGCTCTATGCTTGGGAACCATGCAGTGCTGGGGATAGAACTCAGGCCTGCTCCTTGGAAAGCATTGGCCTACTGAGGTATCTCTCCAGCCCCTCCGATGTCCTTTGGCCCTGGTCTTGAGTTTCAGATCATAAACATTCATGAAAACTGACATTAGAAACACAGCAGACCTAAATACATCACTGAGGGGGTTACGGGCTAGAAGATAAGTGGCAATATCGAGCGACTTCTGAAAGGTATTGACTGTGTGTGACTCGGAAAATAATTGAGTTATTTATCCTCCCCCAATCAAGCAATGCTCACCATAGCAAGCATGGCAGCTGAAGTCTCTAAAGCAATGAAAATCAATTAACCTCTGATAAATCCATACAAACGTGACGAATGTGTGATAGTTTCGCTAGTTTCATGCAACGCTTTACTGGTTATCAAAAGGAGCAACTTCAGATTCAAGCTTCCATTTCTCTGGATTACTCTGTGATTGCAGAATACTGACAAATTTATTCCTTCCTTTGTATTTTTATTTATTTATTTAGGTTTTTTGGGTCACACCTGGCAATGCTCAGAGGTTACTCCTGGCTCTGCACTCAGGAATTACTCGTGGCAGCGCTCAGGGGACCACATGGAATGAGGGGGGCTAAAATGGGGTCAGCGTTGGGCAAGGCGAACACCCTACCCACTGTACCATCATCTGACCCCTTAATACTTTCTTTAAATAAGAGCTGACAAAACACTAAAGAAACTGCAAGCTGATATAAAAATGAATGCAGGCAAATGATGCCAAATTTTTCGCTCTGGAGGCTGAATTTGAAATAGCAAATGAGTAGAAGCAGTAATACTTTATGGGGCGTGTTCTATGCCCCTTTCTTTCTGCAGGGTTATATCTTCTTTTATTATCCCAAATCTGAAAACAGAAGGCAACACGCATTATTAACCCACTCTACCCTAAAGTTTGAGTCATTTATCTGGGAACAGAAGTCCCCGAGGAGAGCAGAATTTTCAAACTGGCTCATGAAAAAAGGACCAGGGGTGGCTGACCACACCACAAGATTGATTCTCTCTTGAGTAACCTATCTTGAGCACTCCCAAACACACCCACAAAACTATTATCCAGAATTAAACACAACTAGCTTGGGATAACAACAAGCTCTAATTTGGAGAAGAGAACTGCATCCACCTAGTGTGGTCTCTCTGTTTTAAAAAGACCCTCTATGGGTCTGGGGATTATACAGAGGCTAAGGCTTTTCATGTAGGTAGATCCCCAGCAACACACAAAGGCCCCTGGTCACACAGCACCAGGTGTGACTCCTGCGCACAGGAGGAAGGCCCTGAGCACCACCAGGTGGGCACAAAAACCAGAATAAGACACATTGGAAAGAAACTCAACCCCAAAATTCTGTGTCCCATAAAATGTGGTCCCATGAAAATTAACCCAACAGAGAGAACTGATGCTTCTTTCCTGTCTTCCATATTCTGAACTCTTCTACTCTTCTTCTTTCATTTCTCTTGAGTTCCTTCACCTGTCTCTGAACCAATTCCATGTTCCATGTCATGCAGCCTGCTCTCAATAATACATACCACTGTTCTCTCTCTTTCTCTCTCATCTTTCTCTCCTTTCTTTCTCTCTCTTTCTCTCTCCCTCTCCTCCCTCTCTCTCATGTGCATATCCAATTAGGCATCTTTCCATTATACTCTGAACATGGAAATTTCTCAGGTCACTTTATTAAGCCTGTACTGTAGGTCAGTCAATAACCTTGCAGTTCCCGTTCTAACGGAGCCTGGGGCCAGAGTACAAATAGAGTCCCGTCTGCCATATGTCTAAATATTAAAAAGCCATAAATCAACCTAATAAACTGTCAAGTGTTTTATTATCCTACCTTAACATATATACAGGCATGTTTTTAAAAATATGTACAAAGCAATAGTTCACAGCCAAAACGTCAACATATATTCAAAATTAACAGTGTTTTCTGCCAATTTTCCAGGGGATTTTGAAAAGAGAAGGCACAGAATTCTCCCTTGTTTGCTATTTCACCTTCACCTAATCCCAAACTCTTTCCTTTTCAATTCACTCAAGGCCACCACGGAGAAACATCCATTTTCTCTTTCCCTTGGGGAAGGAAATCACACCCCGTCCACTACCCAGGCTCATCCTGAAGTGCCTGTGTATGCTCTCTCCTGGTTTCCCCTGTGCTTAGTGCCAACAACCTCTACATCCCTTCTACCACCAGCTTCCCTAATCTTAAATTTAAGCGACTTGGCCAAGTTGAAACGAGACTCTGATTCCTCAGAGTTTCCAAGATGGAATTCAGTGGAAATTGAATTTTTTTTCTTTCCCTTTCTCCCCTGGATGTGTCCCACATTATGAAGACCACAAGGATGTGGGCATGGATACCTCAACTTGATTGCACTTTCAAGTTCAAGTGCATTCCTAGTAAGGACTCTCTCCCTGACAGGAGAATCAATTAAATCAGGTTGCACTGGAGCCTCCTCTCACGAATCCTTGGCCACACCTGAAGCTCTGCATTTGGCCTGTTTAAGGCAAAAATTCTGCTATGTCCATTGTGGGGGGAACTCTCCATTCCCCCTCACCAAATTCCCCACACACCGCCTGAATTTGCCAAGAAACTTGTTGGGACAGTTTAGCAAGAAACATACTTTTGCTTGATATCCTCTTAGTAATTTTCCATCCCACTAGCTTTCCACGCTGCTTGCTGGCTTAAAATCCCTGCTATCTTTGTGATATGGGGCTTGAGCTCAGTTCTACACTGAAGTCTCTCTTCAAACAGTAGCCTGAACATGATCTAATTTGCAATTGCTAGCAAATTTCCGAAGCAATCTTTGTTTTTTCGGTCCACCTCTTGGCAAGTCTTGCCCTGATAGACTTTCAAGTCCAAGGGCGAGCTGTAGTTGCCCCATTTGCCCTTGGGACATAAACATGAGTGGGAAAAGAACTAGTGCAGGTACTAAAAGTGGACTCCAGGCTTTTGTGACATGGAGATCTTGGACCCTGGTACTTGGAAATATGGAGTTGAAGTAGGGTGCTAGATATGTGAGTTAGGTGGTCATGGTGAGTCTCGACCTGAGAACTCCTACCCTGTGTGAAGGGGTATGGTTGACAGAAGTCCAGAATAGGTCTCTCTTGGTTGAGTCTATGGTTTCCTCTGCCCAAATTTAAACTCCCAGACTTTCTCCCCAGACACAGTTATTTGGCAGTTGGAATTCATGCTCTGAACTAAACAAGATCTGCTGTATCTTTTGGGTAATTTCTTATACCCACTTTGCATAGCCCATAGCACAAATGACCAAGGTCAGACTAAGCAAGTCATATCCCCCAAACCCAGTTCTCCTTTCCTCTACTGATATCACTGCCACGTTCATTAGATCTCTGTATAGTAAATTAGGTGCTCCCTGTATAGTAAGTAACTTAGTTGTTCCCTGTAGAGCAAATTAGGTGCTCTATCTTTGAGCATCGTTCTCCCTTTTCTTTTTCCTGTCCAAAATAGATCTCAAGTACATAGAATTGGAGTAGGATAATCCAATAACCTGGCCTCCTGGCGCTGTGTAATCCCATCAGCGGCCAAGACTCAGAGACTATAAAATTCAGATCCCGGACGAGAACAGTGCAGTCTTTTGCCCCCGCGCCTGGGTGTCCCTCGCCGGGACCCCTTGGAGGGGAGCGGGTCGAGCTTTCCTCCCCGCCCCGACCGGGGCTCCGGCAGCCGAAGACCTCCAGGACCAGCCACCACCATGCTGAGACCACTCTCCGCACACATGAAGGTACTGGCAGAGGGACAAAGCCACGCGGGTTCCGGGGCCGAGACCTCCAAGCCTACTCGAATTGGAGTCGAGCATCTTCCACCCAGATCCTCCAAATTCCAGTAGGCGGGGGTCACACCCACCACCTGGCCCCCTGGCGCCGTGTAATCCCATCAGCGGCCAAGACTCAGAGACTATAAAATCCAGATCCCGGACGAGAACAGTGCAGTCTTTTGCCCCCGCGCCTGGGTGTCCCTCGCCGGGACCCCTTGGAGGGGAGCGGGTCGAGCTTTCCTCCCCGCCCCGACCGGGGCTCTGGCAGCCGAAGACCTCCAGGACCAGCCACCACCATGCTGAGACCACTCTCCGCACACATGAAGGTACTGGCAGAGGGACAAAGCCACGCGGGTTCCGGGGCCGAGACCTCCAAGCCTACTCGAATTGGAGTCGAGCATCTTCCACCCAGATCCTCCAAATTCCAGTAGGCGGGGGTCACACCCACCACCTGGCCCCCTGGCGCCGTGTAATCCCATCAGCGGCCAAGACTCAGAGACTATAAAATCCAGATCCCGGAACCGCGCGATCGCATTCGCGGCCGCGCGTCATCTTATCAAATCTTTTCTTTATGACATTTTATTATCTCATTCCTACTTTGGACAAACTTGCAGGCTATCGAATGTAGCCTGCCCACAGGGCAGAGTCTGGCAAACTCCCCTTGGCGTACCAAATATGCCGAATACCAGTAACAATGATGGGTCTCATTCTCCTAAAGAGCCGTGAATATAATCTCAGAGCTAGGATGAAAGAGACGTTACTGGGGCCTGCTCGAGGCAATCGACGATTAACAGGATGATGAAATGAAATGAAATGAATCTTTGAGCATCGTTCTCCTTTTTCTTTTTCCTGTCCAAAATAGATCTCAAGTACATAGAATTGGAGTAGGATAATCCTTGATATGAAGTCGTTCAAGTCATTCATGACTTCAGGGAACCAAGTTTAAGCCTGAGAAAAGTGTTAACTACTACACAGAGCACGCAAAGAAGCTGCTGCCCAAGCTCTCCCAGAGCCCAACTTGCTCTGTGGTCAGGCACAGGTTGTCTAAACTTTCACATGTCGGACCAACACTATGTGCAACCAGATAAAATTGCTCGTAACAATCATTATCTTCACACTAGAAGCATACTGATTCCATATCCCCATGAAAAATAAGACACACATATAGAATATTTGAGCTTTCTTCTTTTTCAAAATAATTTCCACCAAAATGGATTCGAATTTTCATAAATCCTTTATGAAGGCAGAGTGTTTAAAGCAGAGACTTTTTCTGTAATGGAAGTTCATTTTTTTCCCAGATACATATGTGAACCCCTACAAAGCATGCCTTCCTCTAGGATTTTAAACACCAGGTATTACTGTTATAATCACGGATTTGTCCGAGTTCACAGTCCTGTGAGCTAACCTCGGGTTCCCCACCATCACAGCAAACCTTTTTCTCTAAGAGGAGAATGCACTTGTTAACTTCTCAGCTCCATTTTCCCCTTGATGAGACTGCAAACCTCCCTACTCGGGTTATCTAGTCAACCTGTTTGCCATGGGAGCTCCAAAAGGAGACCTAGAAGTGGGAGATAGAGAAGATACCTTTTCCAAAAGATTTGTCATGTGGGAGAGAACGGCAGCACTAGGAACATGAATCATATCAAGAGCAGTGGAGACATCATTCATGCCAGTCATGATGACTGCCCGTGAGTCACAAGCACCCACCAGCTCATGGGTTTCTGCTCAACCCCCAAAGAGCAGAGTTTTAGAGACCAGTCAACCCACACCATGGGGAGTGCAATTTTCCCCTCTGTTTACACGGTTCAGGGTGGTAATGATTTTCTGGAATTATTCAATATCCAGTATCCCCAGTCCAGTTTCCTATTCCTCTCAGAGAAAAGCTATTCTTATTACTTTTGGTCCTGGTGAGATTCGAGAGGCAAACAGAATGCAAGTCTCCTGTTTAAGTAGCAAAAATATAAAATCAGGAAATGATACATCCTTTCAGAAAGAAACCATCAAATTACTTCAAACAAAAAGCACATTCTGTCTCGTGAATTCTCTCCGAGTTGGTAATTATGATACACATAATGGAGATGACCAGGTAGTTGCAATGAATAATGAGGTCAAAGCTAAGGTCTCCAATAAAACTGTACTTGAACACATACTAAGTTTTATCACAAATCACTAATCTTTTCCACTGCATTTCCTGACATTAATGTTAAAAAAAAAGATGAAGTTTTGGTGCATAAATATTTGATGATGAAGTCATAAGAAATAAAAAAAACTGCTGTAAAAAAGATGTTAAAGTTTAAGATCTGATGAGTGAAACATGCCCCATGTAGATCTCAATCGTTCATAGATCACACCGATAGTTGATCTCCTGAGTTGTAGTTAAAATCACAGAGACCTCTGTACTCATCTCCTGCTCTAGATTAAATCATTTGTTTCATAAATAACAACTTCCAGGGCTGTAGCTAACTCTCACAGTTGCTACCTCCCTATAATAAGTGCCTGCAATTAACTTTTTGCAATTGTTAGCAATTGCTAATTGCAATTAGCAATTAGCAAATTAGTGTACTTAATAGTTTCTAGATTGAAAGACAGATGGAATTTCCATAACTCAATGGCTCCAGGGTCAAATACAACAATCTTCACACACTTTCCTCTAAGGAAACTTTTTGAATCATTTTTAATGGCTAACAACACAAAATAAATTTAGGTCTGCTTTGCGGTCAGGCTTTGGGGTTCGGGATGGAAACATTCAAAATATGATGGTGGGAAGGTGTAATGGTGGTGGGGTTGGTGCTCAAATATTAAATATAATAAATTATTGTGAACAAGTTTATAAAAATCAAAATAAAAAAAGAGCAGAAAATGATGTTTAAGGAATTTATCAAGAACTAGACTCCTGGGGCTGAAGCAATAGCACAGCGGGTAGGGCGTTTGCCTTGCATGCGGCTGACACGGGTTCGATTCCCAGCATCCCATATAGTCCCCTGAGCACCACCAGGAGTTATTCCTGAGTGCAGAGCCAGGACTAACCCCGATGCACTGCCAGGTGTGACCCAAAAAGGAAAAAAAAAAAAAGAACTAGACTCCTGAGCTTTGGAATGAATTATCTTTTAGGTAGAGGTAACTTCTTGACTAGACTAAGCTAACCACACTTTCCTTAGTGTTTGTTATACGGAAACATCTTAACAATCAGATATGGGAAAACATTAAAATGCATTACAATTCTAAGCTCATAAAAAGTCCATGAAATTACAACTAGAAAATAAATCAATATGTGTCGGGTTTTTCTGAAAAGTACTACACAAATCAGATGTATAAGAAAGTATTATATGTGATTTTATTTAAAATAGAGCAAATTCACAAATTGCTGTTTCAGCTTGGAAAAAATGCATTACCCATCTTATTTAAAAATTTGTAAGCATTCAAAATTTGAGGCTCATTTTGACAATATATACCAACATTTTAATATATCCATTGACATAGCAATTCTATTCTCAGCTACCTAAAAATATAATAGCAGAAATGAGCAGAAACATACAATTATGTCCAGAGTAACACAATACAACAGCAGAGCCTAAAAAAAAAGTTTATGAAAATGATAATAAATTTAGGTACATAATTCACACTACCAAATAAGGCCATTTTTAAATTGAAGTAAATTAACATATTTTAACTAAAAAAGTTTTATGGGGTCCTTTTGTTATTCATGATTTATAGTCTTTTCTTTCCATTTCATTTTTTTTTAATTTTACTTAAACACTCAGGGATCACACCCATCAGACCCACCCTGCTGCTGCCAGATAAATACCTCATGGGCCGACCTCCACTACCCAACCACCCCGCTACGCTCCAGGCCGCTTTCCGAACGCTCCGGCTAAGCCTCATGCATGAGTGAAATCCCACAGAACCAGGTAATGCGGAACTTTGTAACCTTGGACTCCAGGCTCAACTGGACCCAGAAAGAAAAATCCTCTGCCTACTTCCCCCAATCTCCAACGACTCAGGGATCACACCTATAAAACCCACCCTGCCAGTGCCAGATAAATACCTCATCAGCCGACCTCCACTACCCAACCACCACCATGCTCCAGGCCGCTTTCTGGACCTTGTGGCCACTTCACATCATACGACATATCCTACGCATTTTCCATAATTACCACATCACATTTGTGAACCATGGGAACACCTGTAATGGCGATTAGAGGCCACCCTAAAAGCCTCCATCCCTCTCAGAGAGCCCGGCAAGCTACCGAGAATATCCCGCCTGCACAGTAGAGCACCCATGGCATATTCAATATACCAAAAATAGTAAAAACAATGGGCCTCATTCGCCTGACCCTGAAAGGGTCCCTATATGGCAGCATTAAGAAAGATGAGGAAGGAGAGGCTGATAAAATCTCAAGGCTGAACTAGGCTGCCAAACCGAAGAAGGACTAAAATGACTGTCTGTACTTTCAATGCACGTATGCTGGCATCAGAAGCATCCATCCACTTGATGGTGCAAGTGCAGAAGATCAAGTATGACATCATTGGTCTGACCGAGATGAGAAGGCATTGATCACATCATGCCATTTTCGACACTGGAGAAGAACTGTTCCTCAGAACATGCGACAATAGAGGCGTCAGTGGTGTTGGTATCCTTGTCAACATGAACTTGGCCATGAGCATTGATTCATTCAAATGCCTAAGAATCGGACAATTACACTTGAATAGATGTGGCTCATTGCTGGCAGTTTCTATTTCCATCATCTACGCACCAAAATTCAACTACAATGAAAAGAAATGGAGAAGTTCTACATAGAGCTGAAGAAGTTCTATAAAGAAGACCACACACTCTATAAGATCATTGTTGGTGATTTTAATGCCAAGATAGGACCGAGAAGGTAGCCCAAAGAACTCCACATCAGGACCAAATGGCCTAGAATGGAACGAACAGGGTGAGAGACTGTCTGAGTTCATCATGTCGACCAAGACCATCCATGGTAACTCACACTTCCAGAAGGACAAATCTAAATGTTGGATATGGGAGTTTCCCAGTGGACAGTTCCACAACAAAATTGACCACATCATATTCAATCAAGGATTTTGCCTCACTGATGTCGCTGTTGTCCCAAAATTCCAAACCGGATCAGACTACCATCACCTTTGTGCAAAATTCTAGTTCACAGTGCGGGGAGAAAGGGCTGCAAAGTTTAAGAAGAGAACTCCCAGAATTACCACCAACTGGGAGCTCTTTGGCACTATTGAGGCAACATGGGAAAGTACCATCATTGACATCAATGAAAAATACAATCAACTGGTTCAGCACCTCCATGACTGCAAGAGGAATGCTGAGAGTGGGAAAGCCACAAACAGATGCCTCTCTTTGGAAACTCTTAAGCTTATTTACTGACATGGTTTGGCACGAGCCTCAGGTAATCACCAGCTAACATCTGAGCTCAAAAAGCTGTGCAGAGAAGCGATAAAGGAAGACCTCAAAGAGAGAAGCGAGCAGTGTTGATTGATGTGGAAGAAGCCAGGAAATGTATTCACAATGCCCGCCTGTACTTCACGAACTACAAGACCAAGATGACTTCCCTCCGACGTCCTGATGGATCTATCACATCCTCCAGAAGGGCAATGGAGAAGATTATCTATGACTTCTACTCGGATCTCTTCGATAGCCACGTCCACCTGCCCACATACAAAATTCTGCAGGATGAATATGTCGTTCCCAACATTCCTTCTTCTGAAATCCGAAAAGCCATTTTGTCATTAAAGAAATGAACACTACCTGATCCAGACAAGGTCAGATCCGAATACCTGAAGAATCTGGCACCAGTATTTGTCAAGACACTGGCTCAACCCTTAACATGCTACCTGTCTAAATGTAAGGTTCCATCCCAATGGAAAACCAGCAGGACTATTCTGTTGTACAAGAAGGGAGACATCCACGACATTGGCAAATATCACCCGATCTGCCTGTTGTCCACCATCTACAAGCTGTTCACTCAAGTCATCCTAAATAGAATAGGCAGAAAGAACACTAGACAAAGGACAACCATGTGAGCAAGCCAGATTCTGAAAAGGATTCAGCACGATCGACCATATCCACATGATAACCAAGCTCATTGAGGTTTCGCAAGAGTTCAAGATGCTGCTCTGTCTAACATTCATGGATTTAATAAGGGCCTTTGATTCTGTTGAGACTGACGAGGTCATCAAAGCCCTAGCCAAGCAGAGCGTTCAAACTCAATATATCAGAATCCTCCATGAGCTGTTTTACGGATTCACCACCAGGATCTCAGCATTCACCTTGATCTCATCAAGGAAGTGATCATCCATGTCAGGAGAGGGGTTTAGCAGGGTGATACCATTTCACGGAAACTCTTCAGTGCAACCCTCGAGAACGTCATGTGACTACTGGAATGGGAAGAAATAGGAGTAAAGATAGATGGTCAGCAACTACACCACCTTTGCTTCACTGATGACATCATTCTAATAACACCAAACATTAGCCAAGGCCCAAATGCTGGCTAACTACGACCATGAGTGTGGAAAGGTCAGACTGCAGCTGAATCTCACCAGGACAATGTTCATGAAAAATGAACTAGTCCCTGACGTTCCATTTGCTCTCAACAGAACGAGCATCTCCAAATGCAGCAGTTATGTGTATCTTGTTCAAGAACTCAACATGACAAATGACTTGGCACCAGAACTGAGCAGGAGGAAGAGAGTGGAGTGGAACGCCTGCAAGAGCGTTGAAGAAGTTGTTAAGAGGACGAACAACTTCTGGCTCTGGACACATCTTTTCGACTCCACCATTCTTCCTGCACTAACATACGCCTCAGAAACCTGGGCCCTACAAAAACAGGACGAGAGCGATATTTGAATCACCAAAGAGGAATTGAAAGAGCTATGCTGGGAGTGTCACGTTTCACTCAAATGAGAGAAGGAATCCGGAGTTCCAATCTCCATCCACAATCGAATCAGGGATGCTGCCTCGTTTGCCTAAGTGTCGAAAATCAGATGGGCCAGACATGTAATGCGATTTGGAGACGACCGCTGGACAAGAGCCATTACCAACTGAGTTCCATGGGACGTCAAAAGAACACCTGGCCACCCACCTATAAGATGATTGGACTTCTTCACCAAGACCCTGAACAAACGGTTTGATGCTCTTTGTGTTCCTAGAGTGAGCAGACACCATTGGGCTACATTAGCACACGACAGGGTCGAATGGAGATTTTACTGGTGCCCGCTCAAGCAAATCGACAAACAATGGGATGACAAGTGATTATAAGTGATTTATTTAAACACCATGGTTTAAGAAGTTGTTAATAATATACAGTTGTTTCAGGCACACAATGTTCCAGCACCAATCCCACCGCCAGTATGACCTTCCCTCCTCTACTGTCTCGTTTCCCACAGAACCCGCAAAGACAAGGTCCCCCTCCTTTAGTAGACACAAAATCATTTATTCTATCTTGCATGTTACAATAAAATGGCTAATGGAATTATCCAAATGAATATTTCAATTAAAAAAATTGTGAAATTTTCTCTATCTCACAATGGGATCATTAAAGTCATTGAGGGATGGGTCTGGAGCAATAGCACAGCGGGTAGGGCATTTACTTGCACATGGCCAATCCGGGTTCGATTCCCAGCATCCCATATGGTCCCGGAGCACTGCCAGGAGTAATTCCTGAGTGCAGAGTCAGGAGTAACCCCTGAGCATCGCCAGGTGTGACCCAAAAAGCAAAAAAAAAAAGTCATTGAGGGCTTACTGTTGCTAGCTGAGCCTTCTGCTTTTGATTGTTGATTTTAGTTGGTTTCTATGTAGGGCTGGAACGATAGCACAGTGGGTAGGGTGTTTGCCTTACATGCACACAACATGTTCAACCCAAGTTCGATTCCTCTGCTCCTCTCAGAGAGCCCAGCAAGCTACCAAGAGTATCTCACCCTCACAGCAAAGCCTGGTAAGCTACCTGTGACGTATTCAATATGCCAAACACAGTAACAAGTCTCACAACGTTACTGGGCCCGCTTGAGCAAAAATCAATGAACAACAGGAGGACCGTGATAGAAACCGTGGTTTCTATGTTATTTCACATCAGATGTGGTGTGCTGCTACGGGGCCATCAGTATAATGGGATTTACAAGACTCCACTACTGTGTGCTTGCAGGAGCTCCAGAATCTGTAGAACTAGGACAACTCACGGCCTGCCCCCTCCTGAGAGGGCCCCAGAGTTTTCAGCAGGAAGACTGGTGCACCCATGAGTTTTAGCAGCCTCTCCAGGGTCTCCTCTGAGATTAGTCGTGAAGCTGTGAAGCTGGGCTATGTTTATATGGCAGTAGCTGTGGATGTAAGTGTGGCTGTTGGGGATTGCAACAGTAATGGGGTTGGAGGTTTCCCACCCAAAACATGTTGAAATGGAAAATCCAATGTACATCTATGATGAAATTCTATTTAGGGGAAAAAAGAGACAAAACTATAAATTTAGGGCCAGAGTGATAGAATAGGAGTTAGGGCAAATTTGCCTTGCACACAGCAGACCCAAGTTCAATCCCATATGGTCCCCCAGCACCGCCAGGAGTAATTCCTGAGTGCAAAGCCAGGACTAACCCCCAAGCATTGCTGGGTTTGATCAAAAAAGCAAAGAATACATACACACACAAAAAAAAAAAAAAAACCACTATAAACTGAATTCAGTTATACATTAAAATTCACAAAGGATAGTCATTATTTTAATGGGAGCAGTGATTGGAGGAATAAAGACAAAATTTCTCTTTTGGTTTGGTAAAGTTTGTTTTAATTTTTCCTTAGCGATATACTCACATCTTACTACTGCAAATTTTCAAAATTAAAATTAAGGAAATAAACAAGACACACCTCCCTGAAAAGCATTTATTTCATTATTATTATTTTTAGTTGAATCACAGTGAGATAAACACATACAAAGCTATTCATGATTGGATTTCAGTCATACAGTGTTCCAACACCCATCCTCCACCAGTGTACATTTCCCAGCATCAATGTCCCCACCCAGTATCCCTCTCGCCACACCCAGCCCCACTCCAAGCCTGCCTCTATGGTAGGCATTCTCTCTCTCTCTCTCTCTCTCTCTCTCTCTCTCTCTCTCTCTCTCCTTCTCTCTCTCATTCTCTCTCTCTCCAGCATTATGGCTTGCAATACAGATACTGAGATTAGTCCTTTACCCACTTTCAGCACGTATCTCCCATCCACAGTGATCACTTCCAACCATCATTGTCATAGTGGTCCCTTCTCTATCTCAACTTCTCTCTCCCCAGCACTTGAGGCAGGCTCCCAACCAGAGATCAACCCTCCTGGCCCTTGTTTCTACTGTCCTTGGGTATTAGTCTAATACTGTTGTTTTTAATATCCCACGGCTTGAGCTATTGCACAGGGGTAGCGCGTTTGCCTTGCATGCAGCCAGCCCGGCCAAACCGGGTTCGGTTCCTCTGCCCTCCTCAGAGAGCTCGGCAAGCTACGAGAGTACTTCGTCCGCACAGCAAAGCCTGGCAAGCTACCCGTGATGTATTCAATATGCCAAACACAGTAACAACAAGTCTCACAATGGAGACGTTACTGGACCCGCTCGAGCAAATCAATGAACAACGGGAGGACAGTGCTACAGTGCTACATCCCACAAATGAGTGCAATTATTCTATGTCTGTCCCTCTCACCCTTTTGGAAAGCAATATGGGAATTCCTCAAAAACTAAAAATTGTGGGGCTGGAGCAATAGCACAGTGGGTAGGGTGTTTGCCTTCCATGCAGTCAACCCGAGTTCAATTCCCAGCATCCCCTTCAATTCCCAGGTCCCCCAAGCACCTCCAGGAGTAATTTCTGAGTGTAGAGCCAGGAGTAATCCCTGTGCATATCCGGGTGTGACCCAAAAAGAAAAAAAAATTACAAATTCCATAGGAGCCAGTAATACCACTTCTGAAAAGCAATAAAAATCTCACAAGTTCTGTAAAACATGCAACAAAGATCAGATATGCCCCCAAACTTTTCTAGCACCCCAATGTTCTTGAAAGTGTTCAGACTATATCTCCCTAAGATGCATCGCTTTGCAAACAGATTGTTCTCAGCTAAAGTCAGGTGAGTTCCTGTGAGGTCAAGAAAATCTTTTCCCATCCCCTTAACTATCTAGAAAAAATGGAAAAAAAATGGAGCATTACGAAGAATTAGGATTACGTGCAGGAATAACTTGCCTCTCTGAATCACCTTTGGTTTGACAGAGCAAACACCCAATTACTGAGCTCTTCACTACATCAATACCTTCTACTGGACAGACAAGACTCCTTATTTTCTCCTCAAGGCCTCAGACCCTTTTTCCAATCCTTAGATCCTAATCTAAGGGGAGGAGAGAGGACGGGAGGGGAGGGGAGGGAAGAAATTTCACCTTTTCTTTTTGTGCCATATCCACATTATCCAGATTCATAATGCTCAAAGGGTCCCCACATGAAATTGAATTGGGTGCTTGTTCCTGCTAATCTATCTGATGTTAATTTGATTATCTTGCCAACCCATGAAGATCTCCCAGGACAAAGAAATTTCTCCTACATCACACTACTTAGAAAATAAAGTCTTCAAAATCTTTGAAGAGTATCTTGAAATTTCTCCTACATCACACTACTTAGAAAATAAAGTCCTCAAAATCTTTGAAGAGTATCTTATTTAAGAATTTCTGTAGGAAATTGCATGGCACAGTTAACTGCCAGAGATTTCATTAGCTCTAAAAGAAAGCTGGCAGATTATAGACACATATGGCAGAATATACACTGAATTGAACATCAACAGGTGAATGTGTTCTACTAAACATGCACCTAATGAATCATTTCAGATATAAAGGTGAGATCAGCACATATCTCCACTAAGTCAGCTTAGAAAAAGACTTATAATTCAGTTAGAAATGAATGGATATTTTTTCAATAACATACATCAATATAATCAATCTGGAGTCTATCAAGCTAAGCACCTTGGAATAATAATTATTAGTCTTAATTTAACTTGTTATTCATTTAATATGAGTGTTTTCAAATATGTACTTCATAATCTTGATTACATTTAGAAGTATTACATTTTGGCAATGTCAACACTTGTAGAAAGGCAATAAAAACCATAATATGCCCTTAATAAAATAAAAAAATCAAACCATAAGTGATAACTTTTTAAACATCTGTTAAAATTGGGTCATTGAAGCCTGCATCTGGAAACAGATTCCCAAGAGGT
This sequence comes from Sorex fumeus, assembly GCF_029834395.1. NCBI lineage: Eukaryota > Metazoa > Chordata > Mammalia > Eulipotyphla > Soricidae > Sorex > Sorex fumeus. The sequence continues at coordinate 27,160,517 of NW_026606090.1, read as the reverse complement.
CCCCACAAACCTGGGCACGCTGTAGTTAAAATCTTCATGATGATGAAACCTAAAACGTTCTCTTTTCTTGGCCTTACCCTCTTGCTTAGATAGGTATTTTCCAAGGTAGCCAGTACCTGTCTCTGGAAAAGGGAAGGGGAGGAGAGAGGAGAGGAGATAAGAGCGGAGAAGAGGGGAGCAGAGGGGAGTGGAGGGGAGAGGTGGGAGGGTCAAGAAAGGAGAAGAGAAGGGAGGGGAGGGGAGGGGAGGGAAGGGGAGGGGAGGGGAAGGGGAGGGGAGGGGAAGGGGAGGGGGGGGAAGGGGAGGGGAGGGGAGGGGAGGGAAGGGAAGGGAAGGGGAGGGAAGGGAAGGGGAGGGGAGGGAAGGGAAGGGAAGGGAAGGGAAGGGAAGGGAAGGGAAGGGAAGGGAAGGGAAGGGAAGGGAAGGGGAGGGGAGGGGAGGGGAGGGGAGGGGAGGGAAGGGAAGGGAAGGGAAGGGAAGGGAAGGGAAGGGAAGGGAAGGGAAGAGAAGGGAAGGGAAGGGAAGGGGAGGGGAGGGGAGGGGAGGGGAGGGGAGGGGAGGGAAGGGAAGGGAAGGGAAGGGAAGGGAAGGGAAGGGAAGGGAAGGGAAGGGAAGGGAAGGGAAGGGAAGGGAAGGGAAGGGAAGGGAAGGGAAAGGAAGGGGTGTGGAGAGAAGGGAGAAGAAGGGAGGGGTGAGGAGGATGTTGGAACAACTTCAGGGATAGGAGGAGGGGTGGGCAGTTGGGTGGAACTGGGAACAAAGAAGAATTTGTTCTGCAAACTGTTTGCAGAAGATAGATTTCCAGGAGGAAATAGTGATGGGGGCGGAGGGGTACACTCTGGAAAGGGGACAGTCAACCAAATAAGTCTGAGAACTTTGGTTTCTACCACTATTGTCCTAATGTGCTTTACAGTATTTGTAGAGTCCTAGGGTGGCCCCTGGTTCCATGTGTTTGGGAATTGGCCAGCTTTCCCACTGAAATCTTACCTTCCAGGAATGCAGAGACCTGGGAACATGAGGACAGTCATGCCTTGGTGTGATCCTGTCATAGGATCTTCCATAGCCTCACCAAGGGCAGAAAAGGTAAGAATCAAGCTCAGTAAACTCTTCTTCCTTGTCCTTATGTGCTGAGAACCAGAGTTTTGTCTCTTTTGGCTCAGGAAAGGGAACGCAGAAACATGCAGTGGAACAGACCCAAAGACAAGAAACTGTCAGTGTACAGTCCCACCTTTGTGAAGTCTTAAAAACTAGCAAATTAACCCAAGGAGTTGGAAATCAGAGCTACAGTGTCCTGGGAGCAGGGGGAGAGGGAAGAGGCTGATGGGGACTTGGAGGAGACTGAGTTACAAGGGGCAGAGGAAAGAGTCAGAAAAAGCTCTAGATCTTGACTGATACTTTGCCACCAACATTTTCGTCCACAGTATGTGTTTATTCTATGAAAACTTCCAAAAGTGGATTTAAAAAATTGTAATCTTTTTTTTTATTTTAATGTTTAAACGTTGATCTTATGAAGAAGAATGAGCTCCTCATGGTCCTCCCAAACTGAGGAAATATGGAAACAGTAACTGTTAGGTTTGGGGCAGAACAAAGAGCTCTGGTCAACTTCTGTAGGATAACATTGTTTTGTCCTTCCTGCATAGCCTCAGGTAGTTTAGGTTTATTGGGTTGCTCCCATCACAGTGCTTCCTTTCCTCTGTGTTTACTTGTCACTTCTTTCTTTGTGCTCTATTTACTTGTAAATACTCTTTTTCTCTTCTCCTTAAGTCCTTTGTATAGTTTATTCAGAGCGATGTCCTTTTTGTATGGGCACAGGAAGACAGTAGTAAATGATGTGCTTTTGTAATGTGGGAGTTTCAATCACAATCACAACCATCCTGTTATTCATCGATTGCCTCGAGCAGGCCCCAGTAACATCTCCTTCGTCCTAGCCCTGAGATTTTTTTAAAAAGTGTCCTATTCAAGGCTCTTTCAGAGTTAGAAGAATGAGACCCATCATTGTTACTGGTATTTGGCATACTGGGTACGCCACGGGGAGTTTGCCAGACTCTGCCGTGTGGGCAGGTTGCATTCAGTAGCCTGCCAGTTTGTCCAAAGTAGGAATGAGATGATAAGATGTCGCATTCGCGGCCACGCGCTTCCGGGAGCTGGGTTTTATAGTCTCTGAGTCTTGGCCGTTGATGGGATTACACGGTGCCAGGGGGCCAGTTGATGGGAGTTTATGTGGGAGTTTACTGACTCTGAATGATATTTTCCTCCTGGGCATCTGTTCTCTGGACCTAAGCCTCAGCTACCCTTACTTCCTAGTATCCCCAAAAGCAGGGTACCAACGAGGGACTTGATGGACCCACGGCAAGTGGTGAGCTATGTGCCACTCTGGCATCGATATGACCCTGGCCAAAGTGCCTAATGCTTAACTATAAGTAAAGAGCTTGGTCATGGACAAATGTTGTCATGATCCAGAAAGTAATAACTAGATCAGACCCTGCTAGGGTTAGGAATGATGAATCTGGCCCAAGCACTGTAGTCTCAGTCTGTGGCAAGATGTTCCAAGGAGAGCTGCCCTACAAGCCTCAATGTACCTCTTACTGCGTCCATACAAAAATAACTTGTATTAAGAGGTTGATTGAGTTCCTGGACTGAGGAAAGGAGAAAAACACCTTAAGAGATATTTTGACCATGGGCAGTCAAGAAGGGCATTGGAGTACCCCTAGGTGGTGTTTCTGCCCTTGAACCTGATGGGCAGTCAGGATGTTGATTTTGCTACCTGACCAGACAGGGTGGAGCTTGGGCCCAGAGAGCTAGTGCTGGTGCCAAGAGAATCAAGAGAGTTGGAGAGCCCAGGCTATGAGATAGAGCATGGAGAGATGAGCAGGAGAGACAGGAGGAGACAGGAATGAGGGGCAGTGTGAGACTAGAATGGGGGGCTCAGAGAGACTGGAGCAGATGCTTGGGGGGGAGAACGGAATAAACGGCAACTGATCAATCAACTGTTTTGGCTCTCATTTCCTCATCCATATGCCCAATGGCCCGGGCCGCCCTGGCTAGGGGAGCAGCCTGGGCCCCCCAACCTGGGCAGCGAGGGAGAGAGCCACTAGGGCTTCCTCCCTGGCCGCCCAGAGATTTTTTTTTTAATTTTTTAATAGTGAGACATCATGAGGTACAGTTGCAGACTTACACATTTTTGTGCTTGGGTTTCAATTATACAATGATCAAATACCCATCCCTCCACCGGTGCCTATTTCCCACCACCACGGATCCCAGTATCAATCCCACCCCCCCCATCCCCCCCATCCCCCCAACCCACCCTGTGTCTGTGGCAGGGCATTCCCCTCTGTTCTCGCTCTCCTTTTGGGTATTGTGGTTTGCAAAAGAGGCATTGAGTGGCAATCATGTTCGGTCTGGAGTCTACTTTCAGCATGCATCTTCCATCCTGGGCGGATCCTCCCAACATCCTTTATTTGGTGCTCCCTTCTCTATCTGAACTGCCCTTTCCTCTAGGATACCCGGCTGGCCTCTAAGCTATGGAGTAATCCTCCTGGTGCTGATCTCAGCTATTCTTGGGTATTAATCTCATACTTTGTTACTTTATATCCCCCAGATGAATGCAATCTTTCTATGTCTATCCCTCTCTTTCTGACTCATTTTGCTTAGCATGATACTTCCCATATAGTACCACTTGTATGGAAATTTCATTACTTCATCTTTTCTAACAGCTACATAGTACTCCATTGTGTAGATGTACCAAAGTTTCTTGTACCAAAGTTTCATGAACGATTGGTTTGAGGCCCTCCATGTTCCCGGAGTGAAGAGATGCCATTGGGCTACACTAGCACGCGACAGGGACAAATGGAGACGTTACTGGCGCCCGCTCGAGCAAATCGACGACTAACGGGAAGTTAAGTGATTAAGTGAAGTGACCAAAGTTTCTTTAACCAATCATCTTTTCTCGGGCACTCAGTTTTTTTCTAGATTCTGGCTATTGTAATGAGTGCTGCAATGAACAAACAAGTGCAGATGTCACTTCGACTATAATTTTTTGCCTCTCCGGGATATATTCCCAGGAGTGGTATTGCTGGATCAAATGGGAGCTCAATTTCTAATTTTTTGAAAATCATCCATACTGTTTTCCAAAAGCCACCCAGAGATTTTAAACAGCCTTCCACATCACACTTTCTACATTCTCAGAGGGGAGTTGGGGGCGGCACATTACCCCGTTGCTGTGTGTATGACCAATCCAAACCTCACAGAGAATGTGCACAGTCTTTCATCACAGGAAATTGTACAAATTCCTTCTCTGGAAATATCTAAAGAAAAGCAGAGCTAACATTCTCCCCAGGTTCAGTTGCTTTGTTGTTCCAACTAGGACCTCATCAGAAGAAAAGAAGCCAGGAAGCATGAAAAAAGGGACAAGGTGAAGACTTCAGGGCCGATAAATACTGACTCCAACAGGGCAGCCCAACACAAATAGCTTCTGGGACAGATATAGTCCCAGCAACAGAAACCTAATCTAAGAAAAACCTGTGAAGTAGTGGCTTTGTTTCAGGAACTGGCCTCCATTCTGACCTTGACACTCCAGCTGTCTACTTCCGAGTTGGTAGTCAGTGAGCTACGAAGGACTAAAAGTGTAGGCTTGGGGCTGGAGTGCTAGCACAATGGGTAGGGCATTTGCCTTGCACATGGCCGACCCGGGTTCAATTCCCAGCATCCCATATGGCCCCACAAACACTGTCAGGAGTAATTCCTGAGTGCATGAGCCAGGAGTAACCCCTATGCATCACTAGGTGTGACCCAAAAAGCACAGGCTTCCAGAAGGGAAGAAGCAGAGGAGACCAGAGGGGCCCAGATGTTATCCAAGACACCCACTGACCCTTCAAGGGCAAGACCTTGAACTTCTGGGTTTTTTTTTTTCAGAGTGTTGTGTTGCCTTGAGCCAAGGAAACCATTGCTGTTCAGTTCTCTCTTCTTCCAGGATTCAAGGGTTGGTAGTACAGCAAGGAGCTGGCCTCTGACGCTGTCCCTGATGGAATCTGCTTGCTTCCAGCAGTCCTGAGCTAGAAGGGGAGCACCATGGGAGGGGAGGCACTGTCTGCTCCCCGGGATGTGGGAGGGTAGAAGAAAGCAGTGCAACCTCCGAAACGCTCAGGTTTTGCAGAGACCCTTCCATGAGCTTTCACAGAAAATTTCTCAAGGAAAAAAAAAAAAAACAGGTCTCCCATTTGGTTCCTATTTGGCCAGGGATACAACTCATGAACCTCTGGGTGTGTGCGTGTGTGCACATTTCCATGGGCCAAGTGTCTGCTGGTTCCTGTTAGGCAAGAAAGCGACATTTTGCACGGCACCTACACAGCCAGACATCTTCCCAGAATTATTTCCCGGCTGGGAAATGGAAAGTTATTGGGTTGACTTGCTAGCCTAGCTCAGCATGGATAACCCGACCCCAGGAAACAGCAGAACTAGTTCTAGCTTCTGCAATCTGAGAGTGCAGCTGGCATGTGGGGGGCCCCAGAGCAGGACCACGCGCCCGAACCGTGTCCTTCAGGCAAGCTGCTGCCTGCGCACGACCGTCCTGAACAGCCCTCTCACTCCAGTCCCCACCATATTGTCAAGTCCCTTCTGTCCAATAATGAGCAGCAGATAGACTCTGGGTGTTAGGGCCCAGTCCATTCCAATGCCAAGCCTTGAAAATAAATCCTCCCCCAGTCACTTGGAGCTAGTGTTCAGGAAAAAATAATGGCACCACAGAGATATCTTTGAGCTCGCATGAAAGGAATTAGAGGATTAACATTTCTGAATGACGTTATGAGAAAAAACTGCACGTTCACTGATCCAAGGTACATACGAAAATTAAGACAGACTAACACAAGACCAGAACAAAAGGAGGAGTTGGGGAAATGCTGAAATCACAGCAATCTGGAGTGCAGGTAGAATGAGGCCAAAAAGAACCATGGAGGACGATTTTCGCTTTCTGTGAATCTGCTCCCTCACAGACACGCCCAAGAAGGTATGCTGCTCTCAACTTCACTCAACGGCTCTATCTCAAACTGAAGAACTGCCTAGAATCATGAGGTCTCAGGAGCAAAAAATTCAAGTTTTCAGAGATCTTCCTTCATTTTGGGCTGAAAATAACATGCCAACCTAAAGACAGCATCTGAAGTAGAGCCGCTAGCTGCAAAGAAAGCCTCGGGATTCCACTGGGGAGCTTCAGGGAACTCAAATCTCTTCACCAGAGGCACCAAGGAACTCATCATCACTGCTTTACTCACCTATTTTTGGTGTGTGTGAGTGTGTGGGGGGGGGAGGGGACGGCGAGGGGGGAGTGCCAGCATTCTTAAATGTTTCTCTGCACAATTTCTATTTTTCAGTTACTCTGACAAGTGTACTAATAGCACCAAACCGGGAAAATCCGAGTGAATGATGACACCATAAAGTTGTACGTGCAGGACTGAAGCGAAAGTACAGAGGGTAGGCATTTGCCTCACACGCGGCCAACCCAGGTTCGATTCCCGGCATCCCATCTGGTCCCCCAAGCATCGCAGTAATTCCTGAGTGCAGAGCCAGGAGTAACCCCTGTGCATTGCCGGGTGTGACCCAAAAAGAAAAAAAAAAAGCTGTACGTGCATGGGTGCCCTGGCGCTTGTGGACAATACAGATCTGACTCATTGACTCCGTGCCTACTCAGCACACGTCCATCCGACTCTCTCACGTAAGCTGAACAGAACAAGTTGCTGTGAGACTATCATCATTAACCAAAATCTAGCAAACTAATCTTTAATTTATTATATTCTTCCTTCTTTTATTCCTCCTCCCCCAAACACAGTACCTTATTTCCTTCTCTATTTGTTCAAAAAAATAAAAAATAACAAAAATAACAAAAACTAAAATCCCCATAAGCTGACTTGGTGAATGAAAAATATTTCCCCCTTGAACATCAAAACTAATCAGGCTCTTCTGCATTCTTTTGTTTTTCTTTTTTTTTTTTTTTTTTGGCTTTTTGGGTCACATCTGGAGATGCACAGGAGTTACTCCTGACTCTGCACTCAGGAGTTACTCCTGGCGGTACTCAGGGGACCATATGGGATGCTGGGAGTCAAACCCGAGTGGGCCGCGTGCAAGGCAAACGCCCTACCCGCTCTGCTATCTCTCCAGCCCCTCTTTCGTTTTTCAAACTCTTTGCAAACTGGTGTCTGAGCTTCTGTATTTCTGTATTTGTCTTCACGGTGCCACATTCAGCAAGAGCCCAACTACATCACTTTAGCCAGATCCCTGCCCTCTTTCCTCTCTTCTCCCGTCCCCCCCTCCCCCACCGTTGACAGTCGAAAGGTTCCTCATCCTTCACCTCAATCTTCTGTAACACCTGATCACCTGGCTCTGCTTTTTTGAAAGAATCCTGTTACGATGGCTTCATCATAAATCTCTCACCCCAAAGTTTCGTCGCTAATAATCCCTTCACTGTCCTGGTCCTTGGCTATCAATTTCCCTTTCCCCAGTTCTCTCCCTTTGCTGCAAGATGACATTGCCAAGTTCCTAATCTCAGTGGTCCCATGTAAGAAGTTTTCCTTTGACTAAAGTCTTCCTCACTCTCTCAAGCAAGTGCATGAGCCATCTGTTCTTCAACCTCCCCGACAGAGGCCGCAAAGCTGGGATTAGGTCTGCAATAGCAACAGGGTGGGGGGCTGCTTTTCTCTGTCGCATTTTTCAGAGGAACCCAAGTCTCATCACCTCCCTTCAGGTGGTGAAGAATGAATGAATGAATGAATGAAAGAATCACGGAAGCGTTCTTTGGCCTCCTACTTCCACACTGGTTCATCCCTTCCCACCTTCAAAATGCACTTGAGTCAAGATAAGAAAGACATGAAGCGAGGCTGAAACAGATGAGAGATTTAAAAATGCATTTTGGAAAGATGTGAGCTGGTGAACCCCATGAAGGAAGGGACTCGAAAGAGGAGGGACACTGAACCCAGGGCGCTTGAAATGCAGGACTCGGGGGCCGGGGGGTTGGACTCTGGAGAGCAGAAGTGAGGGACAAAAACATTGGCAATAATGAAAAAACTCTAGTAACACAGCAACAAAATTCCAGGGCTCCCCACCCTCTTGCACAGACTGGAGGTTGATTCTCTCAGTATTCTTCAAGTGCCCACACACAATCATACCCAGTATAAGAAAGGGTAGAGGGGTGTCCAGTGCCCCATAACCAGGAGGATTAGATTCAAAACCAGGAAATTCAGAGCCCAGCCACAGCCATGCTCAAGACCACTCTCCACACGCTCCGACGAGCTTCACGCATGAAGGAACCAGTTGTGCAGGACCCGGGGCTGAGATCTCCAAGCCTGCTCGGATCGGGACTGTGCCTCCTCCACCCAGACCCTCCCCCCCCCATCTCCCAGTAGCTAAGCAATTACACCCACCAACTGCCCCCGGCGCCATGTAATCTCATCAACAGCCAAGATCCAGAGACTATAAAACAAAGCTCCCCAAAGAGAGTGATGTAGTATTTCCTGGAGTGCATGTGGCCACAAATGCGATCATGCAACCTCTTATACTCTAGCCCAATGATGTACCTAAAGTAACGCACATTTGTTTGATTTTAACGAACTTGCTTGTGTTCTCTTACATACGAGCTAAAATTGGCCGCAGAATGAAATACAACAACCTTCACACATTTCCGGCTTATTGTGGTAGGAAGATGCTCGCTTGTGGGGTGGGTGTTTCGAATATTATCTGTGATGAACTATTGTGAACTACTTTATGAAAATAAAATGCATAAAAATCGCAAAAAAATAAATAAATAAAAATAAAAACGAGGAAAGTAAAATCTGATGGCCCCTCCCCCCTAGAAGGATGCTAGGCAAGTTTATGTCACTTCCCTTCTGAATCCAAGAATTGACCCACATTTGCCAGGCTCATAGTTGGTGCTCATTTTCCCCTGGGGAAAGCAAAATCAATCAGCTTCCTGCAAACCCCGCATGCCTTATAAGCATTTTCCCATCCAAGTTTCCAACCAGCTCTGCAGCCACACAGAGACAGTACAGGGGTTGAGGCACTTGCCTTGCACGCGGCCAACCTAGGAGCCAGAGAGATGGTTCAGCTGGTAAGGCGTAATGCCTTGCACACAGATCTCCAGCACGCCACACTGTCCCCCAGGCCCACCAGGAGTAAGCTCTGAGCACAGAGCCGGGAGTAAGAGCCCTGAGCACAATCAGGCAGGTCTGACCCAAAGACAAACCAACAGATACTCTGAGTAAGTAGAAGCTAGGGCTAGAGTACAGAGAATATATCATAAACGTTAAGGCAATAATTTTTTCCTTTGAATTCCAGGAGAATATTTAGTGGGGGTTAGAGAACAACAAATCTAGTTGAAAGAAGGAGGCAAAAGAAATGTTCCCTGGGAAAGGAGGGGGGGGGGGCTTGCAGGGTCATTTAAATTGATAAATGACCTGATACGTTCCATGATGTATGTAAAAGTTACTTATTTAAAAGATATATGCGTGGGGTTGGCATAGCTGATAGAACGCTGTGAAAATTAATGGTAAGTGAAAAAAACTGCAGGCAATTTTTGAAAGATAATTAGATCTAGGTAAATAAAATATCAAAAAAGGAAATTCACTCAGTCATGATAGCAATATTTCACCGTGATAAAAATGCAAACTGCTGGGAGATAATATGATGCTTAGGGACCGTTCTAAATAATTAGAAGGCAGAGGAAGGATGTGTGGATGATCAACCACAAACAGGAGAAAAGTGGTGACTGCTGAGGCTGGGTGAAGAATAACTGGGTATTTCCAGTATCATTTGCATATGAAAAGTGTCACAATACAAACTCGAAAAATTATGTTATGGAGTAAACAATTATTTCTGATGCAACAAAATTTGACTATGTTAGGTAAATTCGGTGACAGCTTAAATATGTGTTTTTAGGGAAATTCAATAAAAGCTAACCAAATAAATACTTGCCTCAGGACATACAAGAATTACTTAGAAATAGGAACATAATGAGAGAGTACAGGAATGAGAGTAGGAAGAGAATCAGACCTGCTTTTATGTTTTAAGAAATCGCACTACTACGTGATTTGGGGGAGGAGGGAAGCAGTGGTTAGGGCCGTTCCAGTCAGTACCCCTAGTTCTGTGCTACTCCTAGTTCTGTGCCCAATAGGGGACACACAGTAGGGGGCTACTTCCAGTTCTGTGCCCAGGGGCCAGTCCTGGTGGTGCTCAAAGCACCCTATGTAGTGCCAGAGATCACGTCTGGGTCACTCGCATGCAAGGCAAGTGTCCCAATCCCTGCACTCTCATCCCTACCACTCTCTATGTGAATTTTATTAATTAAGTTAATTAATTAATTTATTTATTTATTTATTTATTTGATTAATTACGTTCACTTGGCCAAAACTTAACAAATCTCTTTATCCTCTTAAGATATGTTGTTACTATGTAACCCGACCTCAATATCTTTTTCCCTCTGTGTAACCAAATGAAAAGATCTAAAGGCTAATATTTGCACATTAAAAAAAAAAAAAACGTGCGCGTGGAAAGAAAATACAGGGGCCTGTTCCACTGTGTTTGGCTGTCCATACTGCCCTCTAGCGTCCTTTTATGGGAAAGCATCGTTTAAATTGAATAAACTGGAACTCACAAATTTCAAATGTCACATCCTCACGTGATCTTGTATTGTTTATCCGCTCCCTGCAGCGAGTCTCCTGTCTCCAGAACCCGTAACTCAGGCTTGGGATGCAAGATTTACAGTGTGGCTTTATTTTGCTCTCCAAACGTTTTGACCGAGATGCCTGGGAATGTGGTCTCCACAGAGGAATGCGAAGGGGCTCAAAGCAGTCAGTTATGGGAAAAACCCACTTATTTGCCACTTCCCCCAATTCCTGGGCAATCAAAGGGAGTTCTGGGGACAAGCCCGACGTAGGGGGCTGCTCCGAATACAGACAAGTAACCGAGGAGTGGCTCAGAACTGTCAAGTGATCACGTGTCCGGTAGGAAAATGACAATTTTGTCACGAGAAAGTGTTTACGCCAAATCATTTCTGGAGCAAGCATGATCACAGTCCTGTGGGCCACATCATCTCCAGCCTTCCTGGAGGGGGGAAATGGAGGCAGGATGAGAGATTTGTTGAACCAGGAATTATATTACGGGATGCTCAGAGCTGAGGCAGGTAAGTATTAGGCTGTGATGGGTAAAAGAGGTTATTTGGAAAGCCATGGAAATGTGCTAGAGTTGATTATGATGATGCCCGAATGTGTGAAAAAAAAAAAACAAGCCACGGAGTTGCATGCTTTCAATGGGTATCTCACATCAGTTATTATTTAAAAAATCCTGATTATATATATATTTTTTTGCTTTTTGGGTCACACCCGGCAATGCACAGGGGTTACTCCTGGCTCTGCACTCAGGAATTACCCCCGGCGGTGCTCAGGGGACCATATGGGATGCTGGGAATCGAACCCGGGTCGGCCGCGTGCAAGGCAAACGCCCTACCCGCTGTGCTATTGCTCCAGCCCCACCTGATTATATTTTTAAAAAAACAATAGAAAATGGAGGCAGGAAATGGCCAAAGGTTTATCTTAAAGACCCCGTCCCCTTCCAAAAGAGGAAAACCAAAACCAACACACCCATTTTTCACCACACTCCTCTCCTCGTGATGGGAAGGATGTGCTTTCTTCCCAGCATTATTTACTATTTGATAAAATCACATATTTTTCCCTGCCAAAATTCTGACACACATTCGGGTTCAAGATGTTTCCCTCTGCAAGGAGATAAGAGAAGGAGAGAGCCTGGGTCTGCCTCAACTCTTCCCCATTTCCAGCGTAGCTGCTCCTGCCCTGCCGCTTGAGGCCCGTCTACCCCCACCTGCCCAGCTCATCACGCAGGCTGACATCACAACAGAGTTAATACCTGCAACTGTGTGAACTGTGCTCAAGGAAGAAGTACTCTCCCTTAGCTTCCACTAGAATTTCCTTCTGCAGTAGACTGAGATCAAGGTTGGAAATTCTTCAGCAGTTAGTCCTTCTAATTTTGTCTCACACTCAGTGAGCAGAGATCCTACTTTCTACCTTCATTCCATACACTTTGAGCCAGAACATCTCAGGATTAATTTGTATTTTTCAACAGAAAATCAAGATGACAATTCTTACAGCGTTCTTATCCTCACAAACACATCATACAAAAGTTAGACAATGCAAATTCTGCATCTTGGTTGACAAGTGATTAGATTATAAGCTGTCATCATAAAAAATGCAGTATCTGACCACTATACAACTTCCCAAGAGTCACAAGTTCATAGATAGAAGTAACAGTTTCTAGTATGAACGCTGAATTGACCAGGATGGCACAGAACTGGCATACTGACATATCTCTCAGGCACAGCAAGTGTTAAAGCCGTTCCCCAAATAGTCCAAAAGATCTGAGAAATGTTCCAGAGCATCTGAGGAAGAGCATGGTGCTTTGAACCAAGGGAGTTTGAGCTAAAAACTCATCTTAGCCACATGAATAAAACTCAGCACATTATTCTAACTCTCTAAGCACACTCATCTTTCAAATGAGGAAAATACCAACCTCTGGGAACTATTTCACGCACATAATGGAGAGGTAGCATTGTAACATTGTCCTCCCGTTGTTCATCAATTTGCTCAAGCGGGCACCAGTAACATCTCCATTGTGAGACTTGTTACTGTTTTTGGCATATCGAATACACCACGAGGAGCTTGCCATGCTCTGCCATGCGGGCGGGATACTCTTGGTAACTTGCCGAACTCTCCAAGAGGGACAGAAGAATCGAACCGGGGTCAGCTGCGTGCAAGGCAAATGCCCTACCTGCTGTTCTGTGACTCCAGCCCATAATGGAGAGGTACTTAGAAATATTCCTTTCATATCATGCTAAGCGAAATGAGTTAGAAAGAGAGGGAAAGACATAGAAAGACTGCATTCATCTGGGGGACATAAAGTAACAAAATAGGAGATTAATACCCAAGAATAGCCGAGATCAGTACCAGGAGAATTACTCCATGGCCTAGAGGCCAGCCTGGCATTCTAGGGGAAAGGGCAGCTCAGATAGAGAAGGGAGCACCAAATAAAGGGTGTTGGGAGGATCCTCCCAGGATGGGAGAAGCATGCTGAAAGTAGACTCTAGACTGAACATGATTGCCACTCAATGCCTCTTTTGCAGACCACAACACCCAAAAGGAGAGAGAGAACAAAAGGGAATGCCCTGCCACAGAGGCAGGGTGGGAGGGGGGGGGATGGGGGGTGAGGGATACTGGGACTGGTGGTGGTGGAGAATGGGCACTGGTGGAAGGATGGGTATTTGATCATTGTATAATCGAAACCCAAGCACAAAAAATTGTAAGTCTACAACTGTGCCTCATGGTGTTTCACTAATAAAAATTTTAAAAAAAGAAATATTCCTTTCTTTCCCTCTGCTGCTTCTTCCGGGCTTCCCTCTGTGGAGCCACTATTCCAGACCCCCCTGCCTTGCCCTATTGATTGATTAGATTATAAGCTGTTTATATGCTCTGCTATCCTCATACAACACAGATGTCAGTCAGCATTGGAAAAAAAACCCATTTATCTCCGTCCTTTTCTGTCTGCCACCCCACAAGCCTCATCATGGCCTTCCAGGACACTGGAGCGGAATCCTCTCCACAGGGGAGAGAGTTCTGTGAGCAAGCGATGGGTCAGGTGACAAACTGGTCTAAGCTCCATCCACGATCCCTTCCAGCCTCCTCTCTCTACTCCGAGGCAAGTTTCTCACTCACTCCATTTACCTTCTGCTGCTTCTCAGTTTCCCCTTAACCGTTTCTCCTTCCTTTCCCCCATCCCTGGAGCAACAGCCTGACAAAGGGGATTCCGCAGCCCAGATACAATCCACAGGCCTCTGGGCCGGCAGCTCTCTGCTGCCCCCTCTCGTCACAAAACAGAATAGGTCGGTGAGCTGGTCACAAAAATCTAATTTCGGGGTAACTCAGCATGGGGTGAGGTTGGCGGGGGAAGGGTCGGGGACAGGGGCCAGAAGCAGGGCAGGGTAGCTATCCTAGTTATTCAGTTGAAGATGAGATCTTTCCAGTTTTAAACTTTCTTTTTTTTCCTTTTAGTTCTTTATTTTTATTTATTTATTTATTTATTTATTTTTTACAATTGTAGATTTACTATTTTTTGTGCTTGGGTTTCGATTATACAATGATCAGATATCCATCCCTCCACCAGTGCCCATTTTCCACCACCATGGATAATATCCCCCCACCCCCATCCCCCCATCCCCCCTGCCTCTGTGGCAGGGCAATCCCCTGTGTTCTCTCTCTCCTTTTGGGTGTTGTGGTCTGCAAAAGAGGCATTGAGTGGCAAACATGTTCAGTCCATAGTCTACTTTCGACATGCATCTCCCCTCCTGGGAGGATCCTCCAAACACCCTTTATTTGGTGCTCCGTTCTTCCAGTTTTAAACTTTCTCACCAAAGTAAAAATGCATTACAAGAGTGCATATTACGGGGGGGGGGGGGGTCCTTATAAATCAGTATCAGCATATACCATTAAGTTCACCACTAAATGACCATCTTCATCCTTCACAGAGAGGTTGAGTTTCTCTCCCAAGGTTTCTGAACTGCTGACGAACACTCAGTGTTTACTGATAGCATCCTACAATGGACGGTATCAGGTACTAGCAGCAAACCCAGAAGAGCCCAAGCGTGCCAGAAACTTTCAGCAAAGATGGCATCAGTCAAGTAAACGTCAAGGACGTGCAGGCTTCTGGTTAACCTGCTGCTTCCTCTCACGACATTCCTCCTTTCCTGTCTTCCTGTGAATTCCACTCGTTTTTCCTTCTTAGCCTGCGTCATGACCACCAGAAACCTGTCTGAAAAGGTGAAGGCCCTGTTCTACGTGCTCATTGCTTGGCATAAATTGTTGACATTCCATCACTACACTTCCTGGCATGGAAGAAGGGCCCAGAGAGATTGGTGGGGACAGTGGAAGTGAACTGAGGCCACTGAGCCATCCACGAGAGGTGACGGCAGCTGTGCATCAAGATCACCGGGGAGAGTCTAGGAAAG
Organism: Sorex fumeus; assembly: GCF_029834395.1. Lineage (NCBI taxonomy): Eukaryota > Metazoa > Chordata > Mammalia > Eulipotyphla > Soricidae > Sorex > Sorex fumeus. The sequence continues at coordinate 27,145,471 of NW_026606090.1, read as the reverse complement.
GTGTGAGATTAAGAAAACTTTGGAAGGGCTAGAGCGATAGCACAGGGGAGGGTGTTTGCCTTGCACTCAGCCGTCCTGGGTTTGATTCCCAGCATCCTATATGGTCCCCAGAGCACTGCCAGGAGTAATTCCTGAGTGCAAAGCCAGGAGTAATCTTTGTGCATCGGTGGGTATGACTCAAAAAGAAAAAAAATAAAGAATATTATTGGAATATTATTTTCAGTGTTTCAGAAATACAAGCTAAAGAAACTTGAAAGAAATGCATGAGGTACAACATGGGTATCAGCAGGTGTAGACCTGGTGGCCCCCAACAATGCTTGGGAGGCCCCCACCCCAAGCAATGCATGAAGCTAGGGCCAGAGCAATAGTTCAGGGGGTAAGGCATTTGTCTTGCATGAACTGGTTTTGACCCCATATGGTTCCCGGTTCCCCCACCCCGACCAGGGCTCCGGCAGCCGAAGACCTCCAGGACCAGCCACCACCATGCTGAGACCGCTCTCCGCACACATGAAGGTACTGGCAGAGGGACAAAGCCACGCGGGTTCCGGGGCCGAGACCTCCAAGCCTACTCGATTTGGAGTCGAGCATCCTCCACCCAGATCCTCCAAATTCCAGTAGGCGGGGGTCACACCCACCACCTGGCCCCCTGGCGCCGTGTAATCCCATCAGCGGCCAAGACTCAGAGACTACAAAATGCAGCTCATGGAACCGTGCGGCCGCATTCGCGGCCGCGCGACATCTTATCTGAACATCTTTTTACGATATCTCATTATCTCATTCCTACTCTGGACAAACTTGCAGGCTATCGAATATAGCCTGCCCACAGGGCAGAGTCTGGCAAACTCCCCGTGGCACACCAGATATGCCAAATACCAGTAACAATGATGGGTCTCATTCTCCTAAAAAGCCTTGAATATAATCTCAGGGCTAGGATGAAAGAGACGTTACTGGGGCCTGCTCGAGGCAATCGACGATTAACAGGATGATGAATGAATGAATGAATGAATGGTTCCCGGAGCCCACCAGGGGTGACCCCTGAGCCCAGAGCCAGGAGTAATACTTGAATACCGCTGGGTGTGGCCAGAAAAAGAAAAATGGCATGAAACAGTTAAGAACGAAGAGATCATGACAAAAATGCTGACCAGTAAATGAGGCGGAAGTGATCTATAAGCACCACCAAAGAGAAATATTTAGCCTTAATAAAAAGAAAGGACCAGGTTATAGTTAAACCTGACACATCTCTTTCCCATTCCCAAACTCATAACCTTGTTTAATGCCATCACTGTGAGTTACCATTGATGGTGACTCCAAAAATCGACTCCTTATACATGTAATGGTGTCCTGCTACCAGGTGCCAACATTACCTTGGGCACGGAGCACCACCTGGGGGGTTGGGAGGTTAAGTTATAGAACAACCAGGGGCAGAAATCCCTGAGCTGCCACAAACACTGTTTCAACTCTTCTCCATGTGCTAGTGTGTGACCCAAAATATACATGCAAATGTTTGGAATACTGAAAAATAGAGGTTTAAAGGAGGATACTTGGGTAATTAGAAAACTTGCAAACTGAGGCCAGAGCAATAGTACAGTGGGTAGGGAGCTTATCTTGCATGCAGTCAATCCAGGTTTGATCCCTGGCATCCCATAAGGTCCCCAGAGCCCCACCAGGAGTAACTCCTGAGTTCAAAGCCAGGAGTAACCCCTGAGCACAGCTAGGTGTGGCAAAGGAGGAGGAGGAAAAGGAGGAGGAGGAGGAAGAGGAGGAGGAGGAGGAGGCCAAGAAAAGAAAAGATGGGGGGAAGGAGGAGGAGAAACTTTGAAAACTTCTTGATGTCATCTACAAAAAAAAATTAAAATTAAAGCTAAAATTTCATTACCTTGAGAATAAAGAAAATATGAGCTAGTCTGGCCAACCATGAATCAAAGATGAGATTCTGAAACAAAAAATTGTACCATTGTTGATGAGAGAAACTTAAACGGATTGATTTCTTTTATTGTTTTTCCTTGTTCTTATTAGAGATGAGTCTCCTGCCCCCGCGCCTGACTGTCCTCGCCGCAGGGGCCCCTTGGAGGGGAGCAGGTTGAGCTTTCCTCCCCGCCCCGACCAGGGCTCTGGCAGCCAAAGACCTCCAGGACCAGCCACCACCATGCTGAGACCACTCTCCGCACACATGAAGGTACTGGCAGAGGGACAAAGTCACGCGGGTTCCGGGGCCGAGATCTCCAAGCCTACTCGGATTTGGGCCGAGCATCCTCCACCCAGATCCTCCAAATTCCAGTAGGCTGGGGTCACACCCACCAACTGGCCCCCTGGTGCCGTGTAATCCCATCAGCGGCCAAGACTCAGAGACTATAAAAACCAGTTCCTGAAACCACGCGGCCGCATTTGCGGCCGCACAACATCTTATTATGACATCTTATTATCTCATTCCTACTTTGGACAAACTGGCAGGCTACCAAATGTAGTGTGCCCACACGGCAGAGTCTGGCAAACTCCCTGTGGCGTACCCAATATGCCAAATACCAGTAACAATGATGGGTCTCATTCTCCTAAAGAGCCTTGAATATAATCTCAGGGCTAGGATGAAGGAGACGTTACTGGGGCCTGCTCGAGGCAATCGATGATTAACAGGATGATTTGTGATTTTGTGATTATAGATGAGGTAACAGGGTTACTACAGTGTTCACGTTTATGGTATCAACACCCAAAGTTACCGGGATTGCTTTAAAGGCTGCACCATGGCAGAGAGTTGAGCCGAGTGACCCTGCCGTTCCCTCCTCAGCCTTGTCCGTCTCAGCATTTTCCAGCAGGATCTGCACTCCCCGTGGACTGTGCCTTTGCAGTCTGGGTGCTACTGTGCAGAGTATTGGAAGATTTCGGCTTTTATTTTCAAAGTTTTTTGAGGTACCATGATTTACAAAGTTCTTCATAGCTGAGTTTCAGGCATACAATGTCCAACACCACCGTCCACATCCCTGCACCAGCGTGCCCAGGTTCCGTCCCACTCCAGCCTGCCTTCTCCTTGACATTTTTTTAATTTTTTTTTTGAGAACAAATAAAATTTATTGTCATTAATGCCAAATTCTTGCTGATGAATAATACAATGATTAGCCATAGGTTTTAAACATTGTCTTTATGATTTTTGTAAATTTCTCCATCTATACTTTTTTTGCTTCACGTATCTTTTTTACCACGATTAATCACACATCTTAGTGGTATGATTCCACCTTAGATTGTACTTATTCCACCTCAGATTGTAGTGAGTTATTTAGTGTTGTACTTATTTAGGTAAGTACTAAAAGTACAACAACTACTTTGGACAACTGGCAAGCTACCAAATGTAACCTGCCCGCACGGCAGAGTCTGGCAAACTCCCCGTGGTGTACCCAATATGCCAAATACCAGTAACAATGATGGGTCTCATTCTCCTAACCCTGAAAGAGCCTTGAATATGACACTTTTTAAAAAATCTCAGGGCTAGGACGAAGGAGACGTTACTGGGGCCTGCTCGAGGCAATCAACGAACAACAGGATGGTCGTGATCGTGATCGTGATCATATTTATTTAGGTAGTACTCATTTCATGTTAGACTATACTTCTTCCACTTCTGATTCTAATGATTTTACTTCAGGTTGTACTGAATTATTTAATGCTGTCTCAACCTGTTCAGCATCTTCAGACTTGAATTGTCTCTTTGAATCTATATTTACTCCTCAAGAACCAAGGCATACATTTAATACGCCTATTGCAAAGCACAACATCCTAAAGGAGAGAGCAAAAGGGAATGCCCTGTCACAGAGGTGGGGTGAGGTGAGGGAATGGAGTGGGGGAGGTGAGGGGCACTTGGATCATTGGTGGTGGAGAATGGGCACTGGTGGAGGGATGGGTACTCGATCATTGTATAACTGAAACCCAAGCATGAAAGTTTGTAAATCTACAATTGTACCTCATGGTGTTTCACTAATAATAGTTTTTTAAAAAATCATACTTGAGGGGCCGGAGCGATAGCACAGCAGGTAGGGCGTTTGCCTTGCACACAGCCAACATGGCCGATACAGGTTCGATTCCCAGCATCCCATATGGTCCCCTGAGCACCGCCAGGAGTAATTCCTGAGTGCATGAGCCAGGAGTAACCCCTGAGCATCGCTGGGTGTGACCCAAAAAGCAAAAATAAATAAATAAATAAATAAAATAAAGTAAGAGGCAACCAATCTTAGAGGGAAATATTTTTAAAAAGTCATACTTGAATACTGTATTATTCTGAGGTTTGTTCTGCTGCTATGTGTTCAGTCCACCATGGTAGGCTGGGCAGAGCTGAGTTATCAGGTTTAGCTAAGCAAATTTCTAAGCTTGGTTGCTGTAGCTGGGTCACGTGTTTTCATCATGTTGGTTCTGAGAGTCAGATGCACACACATGCCACACCCCCATGCTGTTGCCGTTGTCTGAGGTCTCACCACCTCCTTCCACATCTTCTGACCCCCTCAACCCCCCAGCTTCTTTCTTGCCTTGTCCTTCTCAGTTCTATGGTCCAGTGCCCAGGGGAGGCAAGGTACCCCCCTCTGACAACTGGAACTCCCTTGTCCTATTGTGCTCTATACCACAGATAAGTGAGAATATCCAGCACTTGTCTTTCTTCTGCTGACTCCCCTTGATACGATAGCCTACTTTTATTTACTTTTATTCTCCTACCCCTGTCCCTTCCCTTTGCTTCTGTGCTCACTAGGGGTTAGACAAACACCTGGCTGTGGTGCTCACACAGTCATAGTGTTTGCCAGGGGCTGCCCAGCAGCTGAGGCGGAGCGATAGAACAGTGGGTAGGGCATTTGCCTTGTATGCTGCTGACCTGGGTTCGATTCCTCCGCCCCTCTCAGAGAGTCCAAGCAAGCTACCAAGAGTATCCCGCCCGCATGGCAGAGCCTGGCAAGCTCCCCGTGGTGTATTTGATAAGCCAAAAACAGTAACAACAAGTCTCACAATGGAGACATTGCTGGTGCCTGCTCGAGCAAATCGATGAACAAGGGGAGGACAGTGCTACAGTGCTACAATGCAATTAAGACCCCTGATTTACAAAGTTATTTATAGTTGAGTGTGAGGCATACTATGTTCCAGCATCAGTCCCAATACCAGTGTCAAGTTCCCGCCACTGGTGTCCCCAGGTTCCTGCCCACCCCCACCCCACCCTCCTCAGCAGGCACATTTTTAAGTCTGACTATTGTGGTCTGGATCTCAAGCTTTCAGCGTTGTTGAGTCTGTGGTTTCGGTATCTGGCTAAAGCACGCTAGCAGAGAAAGATTTCTATCTCAGACTCCTGCTTCATGCCTCAGTGTGACATTAGCTAGGAAGAATCTCCTCACTGGCACCTCCTGAGTCGGATACCTTTAGACATCCCAGATGCTTCATTCTTCCAATAACTAAATACTCCTGAAAGATTAAACTGAGTCCAAGCAATAGAAGGAAGCCCCTCAACTGCCGAATTCCTTTTGACGGGATCATCAAAATTCACATTTCAGTTACAAACACTTTTTCCATCTCAACATAAATATTCAAAGAAACTTTGTCACTTAAGAGGGACCTTCTATTCCCAAAGGTATAAAGTTATAATTGGATATACTGTTACCAAAAGTAAAGCATCAAATAAATCACCGGCAAACATGAGCAACAACACGTCATAAATTCAAAGATACAGCTATAAATCCCTATGCTGGAATCAGAGATTTCAGATGAAGTCATAAAAGTTAAATGGAGAAATCACTGAAGAGGTCACCAGGGAGCGGTCCCCGAGCATCCCTCAAAACCGGCCACCCCATGATTTCCTGGGAAAGATGATACACAGCCCAGTTCCCGGACCTCACTGGCAGAAATGTTAATACACTATGGGGCTGGGAAACAAAATGCTAGTTTACTTCCAGATGTCCCAAGTGATTCCAATGTGCATCAGCAGGAGAGAACTGTTGCTCTGGAAGGGTCCCATGGACTGCTCCAGATTGAAGAACTAGTTTCAGGTATCAAACCCGGCTCTCTGGTTTCCACAATACTCTTTCCACAGTCTTGGACACAGAAATCCTAACTATGTGGTTGATACAAAAAAAAAAACCCTAAATATATGAAAACACTCATACTGGAATGCATTAAAAAGTGCTTCTTGGAGGGACTGGAGAGATCATATAGCAGGTGGGGTGCTAGTCTTACACAGACAACCTGGGTTTGATTCTCAGCGCTGCTAGGTGCGATCCCTGAGTACAAAGCCAGGAGTAAGCCCTGAGTGGCCCCAAAAAACATCAACTAAAAAAAAAACAGTCCAGTCCAGGAGCCAGAGATAGCACAGGGCTTTGCGTGCAGGAAGTCCAGACTCCAACCCCAGCACCTCATGGTCCCCCAGCACCACCAGGAGCAACCCCACACACACAGAGCTGGGACTAGCCTCCCCAAGCAACACTGAGTGTGACCCAAAATGAAACAGCACCCAAAATAGTGCAACCCGTTATAAAGCTGCCCAAGTAGCGATAGTCAGCTTCCATAAGCATAAAATATTGAACCAACACCACTTGCATTTTTTAAAGTTTAAGTAGATTTTCAGAATGATAAATAGGATTAGCCCAGGTCTCTAAATAGGCCTTTCAAAAGAAACTTTGCACAGATGCTTTAATTCTGATGCATGCCCTATAACATACACAAGCATTTCAAACCATTCACTGCTCAGGCTTTTTGTAAGTAAGTACTTTATTTGTAGTTGCAGCTGATTCCCTTAGTCACCTTGGCTTTGTTCTACTGAAGTGTCTTGGTTTTTCCTAACCAGGCCTCTAACATGGTCTCCTTGCCCACCTTCCCCTTCTGGAAACTGCTGAGAGCAGCGCTGTGGCTGAGTGAAGAAGCCAGAGAGGGCAGCTGAGAGGAAGAGGTGGCCAGCTGGGAAGGACACTCGGGACACTTCCTCGCTGACTCTGCTATTATGGCTAGTATTCAATTCCCTCCTGAAGGTGTTTAAAAAGAAGAAGAAGAAGGAGGAGGAGGAGGAGGAGGAGGAGGAGGAGGAGGAGGAGGAGGAGGAAGAAGAAGAAGAAGAAGAAGAAGAAGAAGAAGAAGAAGAAGAAGAAGAAGAAGAAGAAGAAGAAGAAGAAGAAGAATCTAGGAGTTGTATTTTTGCTATTTGTTTTCTGTCTTCCTTCCCAACATCCCTCTTATCCACACTCTGGTGATCTGGTGAGTCACTGGTCCACAACTGAGCACTACTGTGGGCCCCCTTGGCCATGGTTTATCAAGAGTACCACTGGACACGGCGCACCCTTGTGAGGCTGACAGGCTCCACTTTAAGACTCAGCAGACCTAAGTTTCAGTTTCCCCCATTAGAAAGTCCTGACTTCTCAGAAAACAATATCACCCTCGGCAGATTGCTGGCAACAGCCTATGGGGGGGGGGGGGGGGGGGGCAAGGCAGAGGCGCCCAGCCAGGCAGATAGGGCTGAGGGAGTGGAGTCACAGGACCAGACAGGGACCAGAATTGGAAACATACTGCCAGTTCCTAGAAAAATGCTGTTATGTGACCAAACCCTATATAAACTGTTTGTAATTCGGAGCCAGGGTCCTTGTCAAGATTCCACTGCGTTGGACGAGACTTGGACCCAGCTCTAACTAGCGATAAAGGGGTCTTTCACTTGCATCCTCGTTTCTGGTCTGGCCAATGTGCGAGTGAAACTCCCATCCCGGGACTACTACCCTCGTGGGACAGCAAAGAGGGGGCCCCTTTACCTGGCAGGGGCCACACCCATCCCAGCCCCACCTTCGTCTTCTTCTCTGCTCCTCCTGCAAAGCTTCCAGGGCCACAGCTACCTCCCCATGGCACGCCAAGGCCCAAACATGGTCACTCTGGTGAGGAAGTTGGGGCTGGCTCTGCACATGTGCCAAGACAGCAGCCTGCTCACTAGTGCCAGTGCCACGATGCCGATCCTGGGTCCAGCCTTCCCAGCAGCTGCCCCGGCATCAAGTACCAAGTACCCAAAGTACCCAGGGCCAACTTTGACCCACAGAAGGCAGGAAAGAGACAGGCAGAACTGGCAAGTTTCTCCCAGTTGCAAAGAAAGGCGTTCAGAATAGGTGTTCCCACGCCCAGTCCAGTGGGCCTCTTGAGCATGCAGAGTATTTGGAACTGAGGTCAGTCAATGTCCAGAAGATTCGAGAAACTTTTACCACTACCTGACAAAATGGAAATTGTTGCGGGGTAGTGGCGGGGTAGAGGGGTGTGCTTACACAGAATTAGGGTTTGTTATCAGAAATAAACTTTCTATTTAGTGTTCAAGGGTCACTCCTAGGGGCCAGAGTGATAGTATAGTGGGTAGGGTGCTTGTCTTGCAGGCAGCTGACATGAGTTTAACCCCCAGCACCCCATATGGGTTTAATCCCCAGCACCTCATATGGTGCCCGCAGCCCACCAGGAGTTACCCGTGAGGGCAGGACCAGGAGTGAGTTTTGGCGGCTTACACTGCTGGGTATGCCACCAAAGCAAAAACAACACCCCTACCATCACCCCACCACCACCACCACCAAAGATCGCTCCTAGAGGTACAAGGACCATGTGTGCTGCCAGGGATTCAAACCACACGGGCCATATGTGTGGCAAGCACCATAACTATTTCTGTAAGCCCTTGACCCTTCTAACTGAACAGCCCATGTATGTGGCAGGATAAATATCTAATCACAGAGCATCTGTGATTGTCGGATGAGGACCCTCACCTCCGCCTGGGAGCTCCCTTCCTCTCACCTTGCAGCCCCTGGCCCCTCTCACATGCCTGAGCTAAAACTATATACTTCTTTGTTCCCTCGCAGTCATTGGAATTCTCCATCTATAAAAACTCCTTACATGTTGGGGCTGGAGCAGTAGCACAGCGGGTAGAACATATGCCTTGCATGTGGCCAACCCAGGTTCGATTCCCAGCATCCCATATGGTCCCCTGAGCACCACCAGGAGTAATTCCTGAGTGCAGAGCCAGGAGTAACCCCTGTGCTTCACCAGGTGTGACCCAAAAAGAAAAAAAAAAACTCCCTACATGTAAATTAACTGCCTTTGTTCTCCTGTTAAATAGTGTGAGGACAACTGGATTACTCCAACAGCCTGGGAAGAAGCAGCGACTCAGGAAGAAATTTCTTATTCCCCACATGAGACAAGTTTCCAACCGGAGTCTCAGGGAACTTTCTGGGGAACTCAATAATGTTCTTCCAAGAATCTCTTCCCTTTTCTCCCTATAACTGCTTCTCTGGGACCCAATAATGTTCTAGCTCTGGGAATACAGGCTCGGCCAAAGAGTGAACTAAAGGAACAGTCCCTTGCAAACATATATGCATGGAGCATTCAACTACAGAAACAGGACGGTCTACTTTCAAGGCACTGGGCAGGGGGCAGGGATGAATAGATAGATACTTCTCCACCTAGATCAACTGATTAAATGTCAATGGTTTAATTAGTAAGCGAAGGAGTCTAAGAGACTGATTTTTTATGTTAAAGTTTTGGGCAGTGTATTACATACCTACCCCTGTACACTCAGATTTTCATCCCCGCTTCTCCGACACAACTGAAATATATTAATGCCAATGACCTGAACATCAAATGTAGATGTCGGTACTGAGAAAAATAAAATAAGTAGATGTCAATAACCTCGAGGATTAAATATTTATATGCCTGTGGAAGCAAAATATTTAGTGATCAATAATTGACTGACCTATTTTTTTAACCTGTCAGGAAGGAAATGAATAGCTGCATTTGTTTTTTATGCATCACACTGGCGGTAAATGGATAACAGGAGGTTGGGCAAAGTGTCTGAGAGGTCAAGGAGTTAAATGAATGTGCACAATTAATTTTTCTTTTTGGATGCCTCCAGAGATGAAAGATGAAAAGATATCAGTAAGATATCAATTCATCAATTCCATCCTCCAGTCTTCCCGCTGGTTTCTTCTCCTCTACCTCCCTCCCTAATTCAGGGGACCAGGATTCCCACTATTTGAGAGAAACAGTTGTCTTACTTCTTCTTCCACATTCCAGTTCATTCTCTAGGGAGAAGCCAGAAGGATCTCTTTAAACCACAAAACTGAACAAAAGAAAAATTGTATCATATCACCCCGCTTTAAAACCTTCTCAGGAGCAACAAAAAAGGACGAGAGCAATAGCTCAGGGATGAGTGCATGCTTGGCAGGCAAAGGGCCCGGGTTTGATCCTTGGCACTGGCACTGCCTGGTCCCCAAGCACAGTAGGGAACAAAGCCAGAGCAAGGCCGGATGTGCCCCCTCCCAAACAAAGTTCTTCTGATATTTTCCCATGGCGCTTAGAATACCTCCAACCTCTTGCTCTGTTTGGAGCCCTTTCTGATCTGCCTCATTTCCCATTCAGACCTCACCTTAGACATCTTTCTTAAAACCCACAGTTCTCTTGCCTCAGTGACATCCTTTCTGACCCCTTCAATTTGGTTTACATCTGCCGTTTCCTGTATCCCGAAATTCTCTCTCCCTCTCTCCCTCTCCCTCTCCCTCTCCCTCTCCCTCTCCCTCTCCCTCCCTCCCTCCCTCCTTTCTCTCTCTCTCTCTCCCTCTCCCTCTCCCTCCCTCCCTCCCTCCTTTCTCTCTCTCTCTCTCTCTCTCTCTCTCTCTCTCTCTCTCTCTCCCCCCCCCCTTCTTTCTTCCCTCCCTCCCATAGGAAGCCCTCCTCAATCTTAAACTTCAGTCATAACGTTATGTCCTGGAGAGTCTTTTAATTTCTTCGTGCAAGTTAAAATGCTTGATTCCATCTAGTAATATCTGACTGGCATGCTACAAAAACTCCACAAGGACAGAATCCATTGTGTTTACCACTACAATCCCAGTCCCTAGCACAGGGCTACACAAAGAATAAATGTTTCCTGGAGGCCCATTGTAGAAAACAACAGCAAAGAATACATCCTGAGACATTCTCAAATTCTCCCGTCACAAAAATGGTAGCATCTGATTTCTTCAATAATGGAATTAGGAAGATTATTTCACATAGATCAAAGCCATCACGTTAATCCAGTGATCTAGTCTTCCATCTCTTTGGCTATCCTCTGCCTGATAGTTGTTACTGAAGTACCTCCCTTTCTCTTCATTTCTACTCTGAGCCTCTCCTTCAGTGAAGGGTTTTGGTGTTTTTGTTTTTCTAATTAGCAAAATTGCTAATACTTCAAAAGATTTCCCGCATACGCCACAGGAATAGGTAACAGAGCCAAGTTGAAAGGCCGGCACTCGGCAGCTACTCCTGGCACTTCTCCCTAGCTGGGTCAAAGCTAGTTTAGTTAGGCATGAAACGGTGGGGAAAGGTTTCCACAATCAGAGGGCAGTCGGGGCTTCCAGAATGTTGATCCAGAGAAGGGCAACGGCCCTGTGGTGTGGGACCTCAAGTCCCCAGATGCCAAGAAACCGGATGATTTCTTCTGAAGGGCAGAGGGATGCTACTTGCTGGTCTTTCACCCTGAGAAGGTAAGACCACCAGGAACTTTTCCAGCAAGAAAGCAATACGGCAGAGGAATAATTAGAGCTATATCCAAAATCAGGGGCAAAGCAAAATAGCCAGATAAAAACCCATGTAGTGGGGCTGGAGCGATAGCACAGTGGGTAGGGTGTTTGCCTTGCATGCAGCCGACCCGAGTTCGATTCCCAGCATCCCATATAACCCCCTGAGCACTGCCAGGGGTAATTCCTGATTGCAGAGCCAGGAGTGACCCCTGTGCATCGTCAGATGTGACCAAAAGAGAAAAAAAAACATGGAGTATGTTCAGCTGCTCCTTGGGACACTTCCTAAGTCTCTGCCCCCCAACATCCCTCAGGAACTCCTATTTTCTTTTCCTTTTTTTTTTCTTAATAAAACCTATCACTTTCCTGCCTTGGGTCTCCTAAGTGAAATACCCTACTCTCAGGAGGACAAGGACAAGGAGAGACAGAATTCTGGTCTGCCAGGCTGACTGGAGTTTAAGTGGGGATTTTTTTTTTGATGTTAGCTTTTTAAGACTGATGAGTGAAGAGAAACATCGATTAAATCTGCAGGTTTGATCTTGCATGCCTGCAAGGGGTGTCATTACCTCTGCTGGAGAACAGAACTTCCGGCTCATCTTGGAGCATTTCTGGGCATCAGAGAATCTGCCAAGAACTGGGTTGGTGCCAGGAAGCCCCACTGGCCAAACTGCTGAAGCCGCAGTAATGAAATCTGTCCCCTGCCCTCTGGTGCCAGTCAGAGGCAAAATGCCCAGCATTTGGCATGGGTCACTTCAGCGCTTTCGTTTAGATTTTAAAGGTCAAACTGAGAATGGTTTCTGACTGACAGCCGCTCTCCTTTCATTTTTTCTATCATCAGATGAACAGAGAAGTTAAAAGGGAACAAAGGTCAGAAACATTCACGATGGCAGCAACAAGGCAAAGAGGATGAAGGTGGTTTGTTCATCCCCTCTGAACAACTCTTAAAGCTCCACGAGTCTCACCAAAGCCTTCTACTCGTATTAAGCGAAATCTAGCAAAACCCTGTTAATTTATTATAGAAACTGAAAGTCAAGTCAAATTTAATAGGCAAATTTCTCATGGAAGGAAATGAGTACATTAGCTATAAAGAATATTAATGTCTTGGTATAATTAATACTACCCCAAAGGTATCTTGATAAATCAAGAAGTTCTTGGCATGGAATAATCTATTAATGATTGTCTTACTACCTTTAAGCTTAATAATCTCCTAAGACAGAAATGCCTTTGGTAATTAAATTTTTATTTGGATCAAATACTTGCACTTAGCTTCAAAAGTGAAATGGTCTTATCAAGCCAATAACACAAGATAGTACCCTGTCCTTCCCCTTCCCTATTTCTACATGCCAAAGGCCACCATTCCACTTCTTTCAGTGTTTCTTCTATATTTACCATTTTAAAAATTACATAAGCAGTCTGTGAAACATGCTATTTCTTGACTGTTTTCAGTTTCAGATAATAGCCACTGTCTACTGCTCCGGGAGATGTAGATTTGACTCTCCTAGGCTAGATCTGCCCACACATTTGTCTTCCTTGCTCATCCACTTTTGATTGCAGCTATACATCCTGCTTCCATTATAACAAGTATAAATATTTCAGAGTCTCCTACCTCCGCGCCTGGCTGTCCTCGCCGGGGCCCCTTGGAGGGGAGCGGGTTGAGCTTTCCTCCCCACCCCGACCAGGGCTCCAGCAGCCGAAGACCTCCAGAACCAGCCACCACCATGCTGAGACCACTCTCCGCACACATGAAGGTACCGGCAGAGGAACAAAGGCATGCGGGTTCCGGGGCTGAGATCTCCAAGCGTGCTCGGATCGGGGCTGAGCACCCTCCACCCAGATCCTCCATCTTCCAGTAGGCAGGGGTCACACCCACCAACTGGCCCCCTGGTGCCGTGTAATCCCATCAATGGCCAAGACTCAGAGACTATAAAAACCAGCTCCCGGAACCACGCGGCCGCAACATCTTATTATGACATCTTATTATCTCATTCTTACTTTGGACAAACTAGCAGGCTACCGAATGTAGCCTGCCCACACGGCAGAGTCTGGCAAACTCCCCGTGGCGTACCCAATATGCCAAATATAGTAACAATGATGGGTCTCATTCTCCTAACCCTGAAAGAACCTTGAATATGGAACTTTTTAAAAAATTCTCAGGGCTAGGATGAAGGAGACGTTACTGGGGCCTGCTCGAGGCAATCGACGAACAACAGGATGGTCGTGATCCTGAAATATTTCTTACAATGCATTTTGGTTCCATTCTCTTGTAACTTTGTTTTGTTACATTTTTCAAAACTCTGACCCACACTCTTACACTTCCCCAAAGCCCTACAAAAGATCTCTCAAATTAATCAATCTGCTGTGTGGACAAACTAAGGTAAGGTAAATAAGGTAAAGGCCCTCCCGTTGATCGTCGATTTGCTCGAGCGGGCCCAGTAATGTCTCCATTGGAGACTTTGTTGTTACTGTGTTTGGCATATCTAATACGTCACAGGGAGCTTGCCAGGCTCTGCCGTGCGGGCGAGATACTCTCGGTAGCTTGCTGGGCTCTCCGAGAGGGGCGGAGGAATCGAACTCGGGTCGGCCATGTTGGCTGCGTGCAAGGCAAACACCCTACCGCTGTGTGGACAAACTAACTAAGTTAAATTGACAGATTGCATCTCCAACAGTAGACAATCGTAGTAAGATTGAGGTAGGCGGCCAGGAAGTTGGAGTTTTGCTTATACTATTTGTTCCTTATCTATGATCTCAGATGAGCTTGGGAACACTCGTGAATAGCAAAATAAGAATCATTAAAATCTCAAGGGCAGAAGAGAATTTGGGTTCTATTTCCCATCTTTCTATCTTATTTGCAGAAACTTTCAAAAGACAGAAATTAACTTGACAAAAGTTGAAAGTACGATCCATTCTCTATAGGAACTGAACGAAGGACAAAACAGTCACAACTTCGTTGAAAAGGGTCCACGTTTGTTTTTATTTATTTATTTATTTATTTTTGCTTTTTGGGTCACACCCGGCGATGCTCAGGGGTTACTTCTGGCTCATGCACTCAGGAATTACTCCTGGCGGTGCTCGGGGGACCATATGGGATGCTGGGAATCGAACCTATGTCGGCCATGTTGGCCGCATGCAAGGCAAACACCCTACCCGCTGTGCTATCGCTCCAGCCCCGGGTCCACGTTTTGACCAAAAACTTTGACACCTGAAAATTACGTATCTGTTCTCGTAAGAACCACTGGATACCAGTTCTTGTGCAAAGTGATATCATCATAGCGGGTTTATGTGATAAAGATCACAACACAGCTGTCTCCAAGTGGCCACAGTAACTTTCTGCCAGATAGTGCCAAGCATGTGGCATTTGCCCTGAGCATCTAGACTGGGAAGAAACCCAAATGAATGTTCTTCCTATTTTTCTATAAGTTAAAGAATCTGTTCATACTTCCTCATCCACCTTTTTCGTCAGACAAATCATGAATAAAACTAGACTCATAAAGTAATGGTAAATTAAGAGTTTATACTAATTTTAATGGTAAATTAATATGAACAAAGAGTATTGTATTTTGTTTGGGTATTGGAATGATAGAAGAAGCAAACTTTCACACAGCCTACCCAGGCTTGATCCCTGGCACCACATATGGTCCCCTGAGCCCCACTAAGGATTGATCCCTGAGTCGAGAGTCAGGAGTAAGCTGGAGTAAGTAAGGAGTGACTCCTGATGATACTCAGGGGAATATTCTGTGGTGCCAGAGATCCAAACTGAAGACAGCAGTATGCATGCGTGAACCTTAAGCCCTAGGTATCTATCTCTCCTGCCTCTGAAGACTACATTTACTCTATAAAGCCAAAAGTCAAGGAAAGATAAGTAGCAATCGTAATGGAAAGAATAGTGGTGTAAGGGTTTCTGACTTAGAAAAGATGATTCCAAGATAATGCCCAACTGAGGAAAGCCAACGGGCAACCTAACTTCCCCAGAAGACACCCTGGCTCCCAAACACTCCAGAGCTTGACAGCGGTATATCCAAAAGTCTAGATGAAGATTATTTGAAAGATATCGTAAGAGACAGAAGGCCAGAAACTGTTACTCTCCAACTGAGGCCCTTTCTCGTCCCCACCTTGTGAGAGTGTGAATGGTCTATTCTGAGGAGGTCAAAGAGAGACCTTCAGGCTGGAGGCAAGGGCTGTTGGGAAGGTCAGTGATGTCACACTAAAAAAAAAGAATTAAGAGACATTTACAGGCTGGGTAATAAGAAGATTCATCATCTTCTAACACTCAGCTTTCAGAAGGTTGGCAGCCTGTTAAATCCTCCCAGCAGAGAACGGAAAGAATAATCCTCTCTGGGAAATCTATCAGACCAAGAGAATACCTCTCAAAAGACTGACACTGAGGGCAACCAACCTACAAAGCTGAGCTGTGACCTGCAATTATGTGTTATAATCATGGAAATGCTGAATAAGAAACGAATTAAAATCCTCGTGTTCCTTCTTGGGAAGTCAATGAATAAAGCCTTAACTTACAAATTACAAAATTAGGAAGTAACAATGCAAGCATGTTATTAAGAAAATAGCTAAAAGAGCTGAAAGTGATTGCTTCCAGGGACTAGGAAATGGGGGCAGATTCAGCTGTTTGTCTTAAATAAGCCTGTGCAGAGCGTTTAACTATGTACAAGAATACATTCGGTAAAATGTAATTTAAGTAAAACAAAGGTTTAATCATAGGGTCTAATGATTCATTAAGAATTCATTCAAGAAGCATGTCAGGCTCAGCCAGGGAGACTTATATAACATCTCAAGACCCAGTAAAAGGGAGCCGGAGAGATGACACGGCCGTTTATCTTGCAGGCGTCTAATCTGGGTTCGATCCTTATACCTTACATAGTCCCCCGAGCATTGTCAGAAGTGGTCCATGAGCACAGAACCAGAAGTAAGCCCTGAGCACATTCAGGTATGACCCAAAAAACAAACAAACTAAAAAAAAGAAAAAATAGTGAGGATAAAAGTACCAACATCTGGCCCCCCAGCGCCATCTTTACAGCATACAGCCGAAGAGAAGGGCCACATGGAGGGCGGGACCCACAGCTCCAGGAGAAAAAGAAAAAAACAGGTTCCAAAAAGAGCCGAGATCATCGGGAAGTCCCAGATGGGGTAGGTACCGCATCCCGCCTCCCCCAGATGGAACCCCGGTGACCAGAAGCCTCTACAAGCACAGCTCGAGTATGTGGGAACTAGGACTTTTCCTCAAAACCGCGCGGCCGCTTATGTGGCCGCGCGACATCTCTCTATATACAAAGTAATCAACGGGAAGTAAACCACCCAACGTTTCTCCCTGAAAATCAGTGTTAAGTTTGGAGCACGGCCACAGCCCCAGAAACACAAGGACTTAATGCAGAACCCAGCAGCTTGGAGCAGAAAAGTGAACGGACTATGCGTTAATCCAGGCCATCATGTCTGCCTGGAGGGAAAAGGGTGTTGCCCCATTCGCCCTCTCTTCTCTGGAAAGAAGGATGGCGGCCGCATGGGAGCCTTGTGGACAGCAGGTATGAGCCGGGGGTGTGGGGGCGACTAAAACCTCATGGGAAGGGGCGCGTTTTGGTCCGCCCTTCACGCCCTACCAAGGCCACCAGTTGCCCCCCACGAGCGGCTCTCCAGCACGGCCACGACTCCAGAGCACAGAAACCAATTTCTTAACTATCTGACTTTCAGTAGAAATACTTCCAGGGTCAATAAGTAAAATAGCAGAAATCCAAACCCAACATTTAATTCTTGAACCCAGCTGTAGAAAGCAAATCACTTCACAATGCTTTTTCAGCATGTCTGATTTGGGGGGGGGGGGGGGGGTAAACTCTAAATAATAGTGGTGAATCTTTTAATGAAACAATGAATCTAATCAAAGCAGATAGAGTGTTAACTAGAATTCATCTGCCTCACAGGGACGGGGAGGGGTGGGGGGTGGGGTCTTATTGGGGTTCTTCATGGTAAAAAATAAGTATTGGTAAAGGGAAATGTGTTTGATATTTGCATGACTGAGACCGAAACCTGAAAGCTTTGTAACCTTTCCCACAGTGATTCAATAAATAAATAAATTTTTTAAAAAATAACATATGCATATGCAAAAAAAAAAAAGTACCAACATCCTCATTTCTTCCACAACTTTGTGTGAGCAAGAATCAGGCCAGTCAGTCAATGAGCTTTATTTACTCAAGCTGCATTCTTCCAGGAACTTGTCTCAGTAGGGGTAACAATGATCAACAAACAAAGCTTCGGTTATTCCTGTACTGAGATTACAATGTGGAGAGGCAATAGATGGAAATAAAAAGTAAATGAGAGAACTTTATGGGTAGTGATTGCTATGAAAGAAAAAAAATTTAAGGCCAGCGCTTCTACCACAGAGAAATGCTGTGAGAGGGATCACTGGTGTAGGATGAGGATAGGATAATACAGTATTCTGGTATTTTTTTTTTACAGTTTAAACGTTTTATTTTTAACCTCTGCTTAATCTCCCATCCCAACCTCCTTCATGTCAGGTAACTAAAGTAGCCTTTGTTTGATAATCAATGTCAACTAATTAGTCTCTATATTTTTTTCTGTTTGCCAAGTTTATATCTTCCTTTTGCACACAAGGGTAAACATATCTAACACCTGTCTTTTATATTCTGGCTTATTTTGCATCGCAAAATTGTCTTGAGTTCTTTCATTTTGTTAAGAATGGCAAAAAAATTCATTTTCTCATAGCTGAATAGTTTTCATTACATATGAAAATATTATATATATATATTCTGAGGCATTTGATTCCTTTGGGTGCAACTGTATATGAAATTGATTTCTGAATTTCTTTATAATGTTAGGGACCAAGCCAGGAACTCACATAAGTGAGATGTGTGCTCTGTAATGGGTTACATTCCTGGCCCTGCTTCCATCCAAGAATGCAACATATTTTTGTATATTGATAACCAGTTACTTCGTATAGCTCATTATTTCTAAGAGCTTTTTAATATAGTGTTTACTCTTTTTTACACTATACCCTATCATCTGAAAATATTAGTAGTTTCATTTCTTTTCAAATATGGATTCCTTTTATTTCTTGTCTAATGGCTCTGGTTAAGATTTCTAATGCTACATTAAATAGAAATGGTGAAACTAAATAGCTTTGACTTACTCCTTATTTTACATAAAAACTTTTCATTTTTTACCACTCAGTATGTTAAGTGTGGGTTATAGTATTTGGAACATATTATGCTGAGATATATTCCTTCCATTCCCATTTTTAACATAGACGTGTAATTTCTTTATATGGTTTTAGTATTTGAATGATAGCCAAATAAAATATATTTGAAATATTCTCTCTTTGATTATTTTTATGATTCTGAGCAGAATAAACTTCATTAAAGATTTGGTAAATTAATTGCTCTGACATTTTTCGGTGGGGTTTGGGGAAATTTAAAATTAATGTTTCAGAGGGTGTGTTGCCACCAGCAGGTCAAGCTGTATGGTGCCTTCAGATTTCCTGACACCCCAAAATTGCCACTGTGCCTTTGTCCGGACCCCAACAACTTGGGGCCAAGTTTATCAAGAAATTAAATGACCAAAAGTTAGGTATGTGGGAGCCACACCCGCAAACCACCTGCAGCTCAGCTATATAAGCTCACTTATTGGCCTTATTTCAGAGACCGATAAATCTCAAAAGAGATCAAAAGATGCAGTTAGGGCTGGTGGCGTGAGGCAATGCATTGAGCAGGCACACCCTGCAGGGCATATGCCAATAGTTTATTTCTCTGGAAAAGATGGAAACGAGGGCCATGATCCAGACACACACAAAAGAATCTCCAAACCAAACAGCTCGCTGCAGAGATGCCTTTGAACTTAAAGCCAGGCCAACTTTACCAGGGTGCCTCCGTCGGGGGCAGGCATCATCCTTCCGCCTGTTCCCTAAAAGCCCCGGCGGCCACCAACTTCCAGAACCCAGTGAGAAGTGCAGCTTCCAGAACCCAATGAGAAGTGCAGGCTGTCACCAGGGCCCTGGCGGGGGAAGGGGGGGTTGAGTTTCCCTCCCTGCCCCAAGCAAAACCTGGGAGCCAAAAGCCTCCAGAACCCAACTGCCACCATGCCCAAGCCTCACCCAAGGGGACGAGCCTCATCCAAGAGAGGATGAACCTCACTGGAGAGCAGTGAGGAAAACCCAGGTACGCGGAACCCGTGACTGAGATCTCCAAGCCTGATTGAATTGGGACTGGGCCTCCTCCCCACAGTCCCCAGTTTTCTGATAGCTTGGTAGTCACACCCACAAACTGCCCCCAAGCGCCATGTAATCGCATCAACAACCAAGACCCAGAGACTATAAACTAAAGCTCCCGGAAGAGAGAGACGCAGAATTTCCTGGACAGTATATTCTATCCATAACAAGCAATACAAAACAAATCGTCTAGCATTGCCTTTTC
Organism: Sorex fumeus; assembly: GCF_029834395.1. Lineage (NCBI taxonomy): Eukaryota > Metazoa > Chordata > Mammalia > Eulipotyphla > Soricidae > Sorex > Sorex fumeus. The sequence goes on along the minus strand of NW_026606090.1, from coordinate 27,125,538 downwards.
GGCAGGTTTGAGGGGTGGTGAGACAGGTGTCAAAATATCGAATGCAACCAAAGTAGAGAGAGAGTATGGGGAATATTGTTTGCCACACAGGCAGGGAAAGGGTTGAAACGGGGTGGATGGAGGCGGGGTGGAATACGAGGGATTTTGGTGGTGGAAAATGTGCACTGGTGAAGGGATGGGTGTTTGATGATTGTATGAACGAAGCTCAAATATGAAACCTTTGTAACTGTATCTCATGGTGAATCAATAACAAGGGGGGAAAAATAATAATAAAATAATAAAATAAAATCAACATTCTGAATTAAAAAAGGAAAAATTAGGAGATGGAGCAAATACACAGCGGGTAGGGTGTTTGCCTTGCACGCAGTGAACCCGAGTTCAATTCCCAGCATCCCATATGGTCCCCTGAGCACTGCCAGGGGTGATTCCTGAGTGCAGAGCCAGGAGTAATCCCTGTGCATCGCTGGATGTGACCCAAAAAGCAAAAAAAAAAAAAAATCAAAAAAAAAAAAAAAGAAAAAGTAATGTGGAATTTACGCCCAATTCAATCAGCTTAATCAATGGCTGAATAAACAACAGTATTCCTGCAGGGCTAGAGCAATAGCACAGCAGGTAGGGCATTTGCCTTGCACGTGGCCGGCCCACGTGATTCCTCCGCCCCACTCGGAGAGCCCAGCCAGCTACCAAGAGTATCCCACCTGCACAGCAGAGCCTGGCAAACTCCCCATTGCATATTCAATATGCCAAAAACAGGAATAACAGGTCTCACAATGGAGACGTTACTGATGCCGTTCGAGCAAATCGATGAACAATGGGAGGACAGTGCTACAGTGCTACTCCTATATTAAAAAAATAAATAAAATAAAATAAAGTAAATGTTTCAGTTTCCATACTTGTGATCAAGTAGTTCAGATTTTTTATTTTCAGTTTCCACACTTGTGATAAATTAATTCAGATTTTTAATGTCTTCTTCTTTTAGTCACACTAGGCTGCCTATACCTAAAATATTCTATTTTGAAGCCTCATAATTTCTTATACTTCTTCCCCCCCACGGTCACGGTCAAGGTCCTCCCGTTGTTCATCGATTTGCTCAAGCGGGCCCAGTAACGTCTCCATCATGAGACTTGTTGTTACTGTGTTTGGCATATCGAATACGTCACGGGGAGCTTGCCAGGCTCTGCCGTGCGGGCGAGATACTCTCGGTAGCTTTCCGGGCTCTCCTAGAGGGGTGGAGGAATCGAACTTGGGTTGGCCATGTTGGCTGCTTGTAAGGCAAACGCCCTACCGCTGTGCTATCGCTCCAGCCCTCCCCCCACACACACACTTTATTTAACCACCAAGGTTTACAAAGTTGTTCATGGTGCATTTGTTAGAGGCATTCAATCCTTATACTTCTATGGCATCTGTTGTAATTTCTCTTCTTTCATTTATGAATTTATTAATTTTTTTCTTTTCTTTTCTCTATGTTACATAAAAGTCAAATTTATCAAATTTATCTTTCATCAAAAACAGTTCTTCATTTCATTGACCTCTTGAAACATTTCTTCTGTTTCTATTTCATTTATTTCTGCTCTGAATTTTACTATTTCCTTCCTTCATACTAAATTGGCTTTATTTGTTCTTTTTCCATTTGTTTTGGCTGCAATGTTAAATGTTTGTGATCTCTAGTTTTTTTTGTTTCTTTTTTTTTGGGGGGGGGGGTGGAGGTCACACCTGGCTGGGGGGGGGGGGTGGAGGTCACACCTGGCGATGCACAGAAGTTACTCCTGGCTCTGCACTCAGGAATTACTCCTGGTGGTGCTTGGGGGACCATATGGGATGCTGGGAATCAAACCCAGGTTGACCGTCTGCAAGGCAAACATCCTCCCTTCTGTGCTATCGCTCCAGCCCCACTCTAGTTTCTTAATGAGGGCCTGGATCTATCAATTTTCCTCTTTTACCACTTTTGCTGCATCCCTTAGATTCTGGTATTTTATGGTTCCACTTTCATTTATCTCCAGCATTATTTTCATTTCTGCTCTTCAATTTCCTCATTGACCCAGTCATTATCAAGAAGCACATGCCTTGCTTATAATGTTTGCGGTTTTTACCATTTTAATTTTATGAGTGAGTTCTAAGTGTGGCCAGAGAAATATATTCTTGGGGCAGGAGCAATAGCACAATGGGGAAGGAACTTGGCTTGCATGCAGCCAACCCAGCTACAATCAATCTGTGGCGACCCATGTGGCTCCAAGCCACCAGCAGTGATCCTGGGCATAGAGTAAGTAGTAAGCCCTAAGCACAACCAGATGTGGCCCAGAAATAAACAAAGGAAAACAACTAAAATAGATACGATTCCAACCTACTTTCTTCCAATTTTACAAAGCACATTCATGAAAGTGTTCTGAAAACCTTGCCTGGATTCCCTCAGGACCAAGCCATGAAGAGAGGGTTCCGACCTCACACGCCACCTTTTCATGATCCCCAGGTTTCGTCAGAGGGGTGATATTAGACATATTTCTTCAGAGGAACGATATTGAGTCGCTTGCCTTTTTCTCTGCTTTCACTGTGCCTGTTTTGACTGAAACTTCCATTTAGAAGGTCACCTGAAACCAAAGCGTCTCTTTCTTCTAATTCCCTCATCCTCAAGGGGACACCAAGCCTTCCTCATGACAAATGTTTTTCAAGGAAACAGCTGAAAAATGCAGATTTTGTGGCTAAGATAATGGTTTCTAGGACAAAATTTAGTAGATGTGAGCTGATTAAAGTAAGGATTTATTCACAGCAACTGTTTTGCTTGTGCTTCAGAGAATTATTAACATAGGCACAGGGTGGTATTTCTTACCTGGCTTAAACCACACACAGTAAGTAAATGGGCTATGCATTTCTTTGGTAAGAGTCTTTTGTGATTACCTTCAGAAATACATTTATTTTCTGATAATTCCATTTGCCATTTTGTTTATGAAGCAATATGAAGGCTATTTATACAATATTTGTCTGTACCAGCTAAGGGAGAAAGCTTAGAGGGTGGGTGGAAACTGGGGACTTTGGTGGAAGGAACGTCACAATGGTGGTGAAACTGGTGTTGGAACATTGAATGCCGGAAACAACTACATTACGAACAACTTTGTAAATCACAGTATTTAAATTCCTAAAAGTTTAAAAATAAAATGTTTACATTAAACAATGAATCATCTCCCCAAAGCAAAATAAGAAAGTGGGCTACTAAGGTAAACAAAATTTGAAAAGATTCCAGTTTATGAAACTTCAATTGAGGTCACAGTCATTCAAGTTTCCATTTCCTTTAACTAGGTCAGTGTTTGATTCCAGAAGCCTTTTTTTCAATCTTCTCTTTTAATTCCTGCTCCACCAGATTCCCTTTTTCAGTTTCAAGTAACCTACTTAATTAGGATTTGGAACCCACACACTGAAAGTGTGCTGTCTTCATTCTATTTTGCTCAACCAACCTTATTAATGAACTGAATTTCTAATTCAGCTTGTTAAAAACCAGACACCTTCCACAGTTCCAAAATCCAAATATCCCAGTTAATTATACTCATACGTATAATATTCATACATGAGTATATTTGCTATAGGCTCCTGAATGAACATTCACGTATGGCCTCGGCCAAAGCACTGGGTCAGATGTCAGGTCACTTGTTACCCCCACTCAGCTGCTGACAGTATTTAAATTCCTAAAAGTTTAAAAATAAAATGTTTACATTAAACAATGAATCATCTCCACAAAGCAAAATAAGAAAGTGGGCTACTAAGGTAAACAAAATTTGAAAAGATTCCAGTTTATGAAACTTCAATTGAGGTCACAGTCATTCAAGGGGGTCTTGCCACTCCTAACTTTCGTGAGCCTCAGTGAGTCTAGACTCTGGCATCCTTTACTGAAATCTCAGGATTGCTGATCATCTTTTATCTACCGGGAATTCTGCCACAAAGAAGGAAAGGGAAAAACACAGTATGAATTAATATTGCCCCGTCATCAGAAATTGTACACTGGGACTGGGGAGGGAACTCAAAGGGTTGCTTCAAATTTGATGTCCAGTACTGTATGCTCCCACTCCCAACACAATAGATCCTCCCAGCCACACCAGGTAGAGCTCTGGTAGTTCCCAGCGCCTCTGGGAGAACCAGCACTGAATTAAGTAGTTCCAGAACCCTGAGCACCACTAGAGAAACAAAATTAGTGAAAAATATAGGACAAAACCAAGTGGCATAATTACCTAATTTATCTTTTTTATTTCTCATGATTGGTGCTGTGGCTAACATTATATTAGATGTTCAATTAAGTGGCATGAAAGGAGGGGAAACTGTCCCATGAACATTTGAGAATAGAGGCTATATTCGATGGAGGGGAGTGGAAGGGTTTCACAGGCATTATATTTAAGTTGCTAGTAAAAGGCCATTCAACTTTCAGAGAATCCCTGATACTATCCTCTAATATGATGTAAAATTGTGTCATCATTCAGGGTTCTCCATACTTTGTTCCCCAAATATGGTTCAATCCTTATTTCTCAATTACACAAAATTAAACTATAGTTAGGCCCCAAGATTTGTTCAGCCCCATTTATTACCCATAATTTGCTACTCCCATGCCCCGTTCAAATTCATGCTATTATTCACATTAAATGCCATCCAATCCCAACACAATCCATTTCCTTCAAAACCAACTTCAAATTTATCCTGTTTTATGAAAAAGACATCCATTCCTCCAATCAAGTTGTTTTCTCTTTTTGAAATTTTCCAAGATTGGTTGAATTCAGTGTATGTATCCCTTATCTTTGCGTTAAAGTCAATAAATATATTTGTTTCAAGATAGTCTTGGACATTAGAAACTATATATTCATCGGTATTGCCAAACAAATGGTACGCATTCTGTCAATTGTTTTTGATATGACAGATACAAAAAAAAATCTAAAACTGGATGAATAATATCGAATGTAGCCTGCCCACAGGGCAGAGTCTGGCAAACTCCCCGTGGCGTACCAAATATGCCAAATACCAGTAACAATGATGGGTCTCATTCTCCTAAAGAGCCGTGAATATAATCTCAGGGCTAGGATGAAAGAGACGTTACTGGGGCCTGCTCGAGGCAATCGGCGATTAACAGGATGATGAAATGAATGAAATGAATGAAATGGATGAATAATGGTTCTGAGACAGGAACTTCTATGTCAAATGTTAAAATGGTGATGACTCCAGTTTGACTTGAATTTAAAGTTTGTCTGAATCATAAGGATTATCTGGTTGAAGGATAATCAGTTGAAAGTGTACTCAGATCTCTATGAGATTCGTGCATATATTAGGAACAACAGGGTAACAAAATCAGAGACATGAAAATCAAACCAGAGCCATTTGGTAGATGTCAGTTTCCTGGGAATTTGGCAGGAAAGAAGATCATCCCTGAGAGAAGAATAATGTCTTACTCTGCTGATAAAATTAAGTAGGAAAGGGCCTGGAAATGGTACAGTGGGTAAGTTGTTTGCTCTGTATGCAGCCAGCCCAGATTCAATCCTAGCAAAGCATATGATTCCCTGACTACAGCCAGCAGTGACTTCTGAGCACAAAGCCAGTAGTAAACCCAAGGCACAACTGGGTTTGGCTCAAAATGCTAAAAGAAAACAAAATCTAGTGGGTGAGTATGTAGGCCCTGGACGAACCACTAATCTAAAATCCTACTTTGTATTTTAGGCTTTGTGATAATCAGATCGAGAGTTCAAGCTTGTGTTAAAGAAAACAAGCATCCACCAAAACAATGATTACTGAATTTTAGAAGTGGTAAGAGAACCTACAGCTTCCCAGAGAAGATGGAGTGGGGACGGGGAAAAAACATACTACACACAAAATTAGGGGGACCAAGACCCCTTTAGATCCCTCCACAGTTAAACTGGAAACTGGAAGAAAAAAGTGTGAAATTCTTGAAAAAGGCTTTCAAAATTCTGAGAGAAAAGAGTTTCCAATCTTGAATTCCATACTGACTTAAATCATCCATGAAGAAGGTAAGAGTAAAATAAAGACACTTCCAAACTTAAGTTAACAAAAACTTACAGGAATTTTTCCCAGAATGTATTAAAATCAAAGGCATAAATCAAGAAAGAAGAATAAAATTTCTATCATCTCTTCTTTTGGGAGCTAATTGATAACTCAGCTTTGGAGAAAGATGACAACCATGAGAGAAGGGAAATCCCTGCTTACCATAGAAGAGAAACGCTTTGGTCTTGGGATGATAGAGGTAACTTTTGTTGATGGTGAAGAAACAGGTATCTCCTCCGCACTGGCCTAACCTTCCGGTTTCTCCGGTCAGTGGGGACCACCAGAGCATAATGGGGTAGTTCTCGGCTTCCGATCTGGATCTCTTCTGCACTGTCCGTGCCTCCTTTTTCCGAAGTGAAGAGAGCTGAGTAGACACTTTTGCAGTATTTGAATGTCCACCTCGCAACTTGGAGCTTTTTAAATTCTTCCTTTCAAATTTTCCCAGTTCAACCACTACCTAAAAAGAGAAGACATGTTTTTTTTTTTTTAATTTGCGTTGCAGCAATATTTTTGACTGGTTTACAAGACTGTAGAGGAGTAGACACTCATGCATCTTCAAATCTAGGTTATTAGATAGATCCTGCCCACCACCACAGTTCACCGAACCAGCCACCCTTTCAGCCCTTCTTTTCTCTCACTGGATGACTCTAGCTCTGTGGTCAAAATGCAAAGGTTCGTTTTGCTTTGGATTTTCCCTTGCTTTGATTCTTTTTTCCCTTCCCCACTTTGATTCTTTATATCCCACATTTGAGTGAAATCATCTAGTATTTGTCTTTCTCCTTCTGACTAACATTGCTTAACATGACCCCCATGAAACCTTGCTATCATAAAGCAAAATTTATCTTTTTTTACAGCTGTGTAGTATTCCACCATATATATGTACCAGATCTTCTCTATCCACTCATCTGTTGTTCAGCACTTAGGTTGTTTCTAGATCTTGGCTACAATAATAACACTGTAATGAAAACAGTGGTGCTGTGTTCTTTGAAGAAATATCTAGAAGTGGAATTAGTGGATCATTTCATTTAGTTTAAAATATTAAAATATTGTTTAATATTTTGAGAAGTTTCTGTGTTGTTTTTCCATACAATATAGACCAATTTACATTCCCATCAACAGTGCCTGAGGATTCCTAATTCTCTACAACCTAACACTTTTGTTTCTGCCTTTTTTTAAATTTTACTTTATTTTGTTGGTTTGGGGGCCATAGTCAGTGGTACTCAAAGCTCATTCGTGGCTCTGCATTCAGGGATCACTCCTGGCCCAGGCCTGGGGGATCACATGGGGTGCTGGGGATTGAACTTGGGCTGGCCACGTGCAAATCAAGCCCCCTACCCACAGTTCTATTGCTCTGACCCCATTTCTGTCCTTTTTTGATTAGGTCAGCGTCACAGAGTGAAGTAATATCATTAAAGTTCTTGCTTGTTTTCTCCTGATAAGCACTGATAGACACATATTTCAAATGTGGGTATTGGCCATTTATATGTCTTCTTTGGTGAAGTATTTATTCAACTCTTCTCCTCATTTTTTGATGGATTATTTTTTCTTTTTGGGTCACACCCGGAGATGCACAGGGGTTACTCCTGGCTCTGCACTCAGGAATTACTCCTGGTGGTGCTCAGGGAACCACATGGGATGCTGAGATTCGAACCCAGGCAAATGCCCTACCCGCTGTGCTATTGCTCCAGCACCTGGATTTGGTTTTTCTTTTTTTTTTTGGTTATTGAATTGTGTCAGCTTAAATGTCTTGGACATTAGTCCTTTTCACCTGCATGGTATGCAGATATTTTTTCTAATCAGTTGAATGTCTTTTGTCTTTTCTTTGTAAATGATAGTGTCTTACCGTGGCGTACCCAATATGCCAAATACCAGTAACAATGAAGGGTCTCATTCTCCTAACTCTGAAAGAGCCTTGAATATGGCACTTTTTTAAAAAAAATCTCAGAGCTAGGATGAAGAGACGTTACTGGGGCCTGCTCGAGGCAATCGACGAATAACAGGATGGTTGTGATTGTGATTGTGAGTGTCTTTGGTTGTACAAAAGAACTGCAGATGTCGCTAGAAATGGAGTCTGGCTGGCGAAGGGCCAGTGGAGGGGCAGAGCGAGCAGTGGGGCCCCCTTGTCAGCTGCCTATGCTTTGGGAGGGCCAAAACGCTTGTCTCAAGTGCTTGCGAGTAGACAAGTAACAGCCAGTGGAGACCAAAACTGTTGGTGTGACTGGGCAAACACTCTTGACTGTTATCTCTCAGTACTGAGGGCTTGGATACTTGCTAAGGATGAGGGATAGCTCATCTCATCAAGGATTTGCCCTCATAGTCTAGTGAACTGGAGAGTGAATTCTAACCTGACATCTACCAACACAGCTATCAGTAAGGTTGTGAGAGGTCATCAAACAGTGTCTGTGGGGTAAATCTGACCCCAGTTTACTCTCTGTGGTTTCTTGTCTCCCATATTAATGCTTTAAGTATGGTGTTTGGAATTACTTGTACTGTGATAGGTTGGGTGCTGTTCAGACTCATGTATGCTATCGCTTTGGGTCTCTGACAAGGAAGTCTGTTGATGGAATTCTGGAGAGCTAGATCACAGGTTCTAATATTTTGTAGATTCACCTGAACTTGCTTCCCTTGGGGCCTCAATGCAGGGATTTCAAGGGTTTGTCTCCACTATGCTGAATCGATGGTTGGGGTCTTGTGTTCAACACAACCCACACTATCTTCCCCTGGATAAGTTCAATGCCTCAGAAGCCTCTTTCCAGATGTAACATGTAGTGTCCCCCTATTTTCTATCTGCCTGAGTACTTTTTTCTGTTCTCCCTCCCTTCTCTTTGTTGTTATTGTTGCTACTGCTGCTGTGATTTATGAGAGAACCAGGAGTTCACTCACATTAGCTGCAGTGCACCAGCAATTGATTGTACACATTGCTGAAGCGCCAAGGAGCCACAAGCGTGGAGCTGCTAAGATGGTTCTTGGGCATAAGGGGTGATGGTGGCCATTGAACTCTCGGCCTCACCTGCCTCATGCTAATAACCAATAAAGAATATGCAAATATCTTCTAGAGAGGGGTTCATATTTTTCACTCTTTCATTAGGTTTTTATGAGATTCAAGACCAATATATATAGGGCTGGAGAGATAGTATAGTGGATACGGCTATTGCCCTGCATATGCCCAGTGCATTCAATGCCCATTATCCCAAATGGTCCCCTGAGCACAACCAGGAGTAATTCCTAAGTGCAGAGCCAAGAGTAACACTTGGGCATTGCTAGGAGTGACCTCACCCCACACACACGAAAAAAAAGAGACTGAAATAAAAATTAAGAAGGACTGTGAAAGCCAAGAGAAGTAAAAATTTATACTAACTTTTAAAAACCATGGATCACCTATGACACAAAAGCATTAGGAGAGCAATATAATCACTGAAAACTAAAGAAAAGTCCAACTCTTGCCAATAGCTTCCTCAGCATTTTTATGGTAATAAAATAACATGACTGTTCTCAGTAGCTTGATGGAATAGTTGACTTGTAGCCACAAACTATCTTTTCCCGCAACCTTCCTCTGCAAATGTACAACAGACAATATTAAAGACATTTAGAATTAAATCAAAAGAACAGAATAAGCAAATGAAAGCCAACCTTCGCTTTCTGACCACAGAACTGAGGTGACTCAAGGAAGGAGGAAGGAGGTGAGAAAAAGGGATGGGGGCACAATGAGCTGTGTGGGAGGGATAATTAATGTGCTTCGGTGACGATGTGGTGCTAACATATATTTGATGAGGTGTGCAACTATGCCCTTTAGCACATACAGTATTGTAAACCAGCATTGCATCAATAAAAATAATAAATAAGAATTTCTAAGCCTTTTAGAAAAGAAGAAATGTAATTTTATAGACAAATTTTGTTCCACATTTCTAATCAATGTTTACTATGTGGGCTGGAGTGATAGCACAGTGGTAGGACATTTGCCTTGAGTGCAGCCAGCCCGGCTGAGCTGGGTTCGATTCCTTCACCCCTCTCGGAGAACCCAGCAAGCTACCGAGAGTATCTCGCCTGCACAGCAAAGCCTGGCAAGCTACCCGTGACGTATTCAATATGCCAAACACAGTAGCAACAAGTCTCACGATGGAGACGTTACTGGGCCCGCTCGAGCAAATTGATGAACAATGGAAGGACAGTGCAACAGTGCAGTTTACTATGTAAGATATCAATTCATTTTCCAAAAATAGGGATACTTTAGTGAGGTATTTTTATTTTCTGGCTTTTGGGTAACACCTGTGGTACTTCAAGGCTACTCAAGACTCTGCTTGGGAATGATAGTCAGCTGTGCTCAGGAGACCATATGCTCAGGGATCAAACCCAGATCTCCTTCATGAAAAGCTTGAGTGCACCCTTTTGAGCTGTAGTCAATCTTTTTTTTTTTTTTTGCTTTTTGGGTCACACCCTGTGATGCACAGGGGTTACTACTGGCTCTACACTCAGGAATTATTCCTGGAAGTGCTCAGGGGACCATATGGGATGCTGGGAATTGAACCCAGGACGGCCGCGTGCAAGGCAAAAGCCCTACCCGCTGTGCTATACAGCTCCAACTGCCGCTATAGTCAATCTTAAGGAGAGTTTTTCTGCCAAAGTGCTTTCAAGAAAAAATGACTAAGCCTAGATATCAGGTCATTATAATATAAGAGGTAGAAGAACACATTAAACAAAATCATAGAGTAACTCTGCTAAATCCAGAATATGGCCAATCCAAGATAACAAATGACCCAGTTTCTTTAAAAAAATTCATGAGATGAACTAACAGAGCAGAAGAAACTTTTATATAGCAGAGAAAATTAGAAACCCACAAAACTCGAGACATACACACCAAAGGCAATCTGTGGGATTTGATTATTCCAAATTCAGGAAAACACTTTCGGAAAGACTAACTTTTGAGATGACTGAGAAATTTTTAACTTGCCTTAAAATACATGAAGTACTAAATAATTGTTATTCTGTTTTCAGACATGCCAATAACAATGTAATTATTGAGATTTGTTTTAAGATATATAAAATGGGGTCTGGAGTCAGTACAGCAGGGAGGTGTTTGCCTTGCACACAGCTGACCCAGGTTCACTGCCCGGAATTCCATATTGTCTCTTGAGCACCACCAGGAGTAATTCCTGAGTGCAGAGCAGGAATAACCCCTGAGCATCGTTGGGTGTGACCCCAAAAGCAAAATAATATAAAATAAATAAAATACAGCAACTGAGGGAAGAAGAGCAAGCTCAATGGCTGAGCGCATGCTTTGCACATAGGAGGCCAAGATCTGATTCCCTGGTTACACAAGCTCTACCAGAGGCAATCCCTAAGCACACAGCTCTGGGTAGTCCTTGGGCACTTCCAAGTGTGGCCCCAAGCCAAAAATACTAATTAGAAAAGCCAAAATATATTCGTGAAGCATTTAGGAAGCTAAAATATCAAAATTCTGGAATAAATGAAGAGACAAACACACCCAAAAAACCCTGCAGATTCTCTATACAGTTAGGGAAGGCTCTTACCCAATATAGGTAGTGTCCTTATAAAACAGTTGTGATACATGGTGCAAAAGCCATGTGAAGACACAGGGATAAAACAAACCTCCATGGGGTGGGGGATGGGGAGTGGGCAAGATCAGCACCCACCCAAACAGAGCCCCCAGCAGCAGAAAACCTCCACACTCCACAATTCCCACCATACTCACGGCCAGACTCCACAGCTCAGGATGAGCGTCATCCAGAAATTAATCTGTTGAAAAACTCAAGTAAGTGGGTTTTGTAACTGAAATCTCCAGCTTTCACAGGACTGGGGAGAGGCTACCTCTCCCCCTCCCATCTCCCTGTAGTTCCGGAAGCCCCAGCAATCAGACTCACGTCCCAAAGCCATCACCCAATTAAAAATTTAACTCCAGGGGCTGGAGCGATAGCACAGCGGGTAAGGCGTTTGCCTTGCATGCAGCCAACATGGCCAACCCAGGTTCGATTCCCAGCATCCCATATGGTCCCCAGAGCACCGCCAGGAGTAATTCCTGAGTGCATGAGCCAGGAGTAACCCCTGAGCATCGCCGGATGTGACCCAAAAAGCAAAAAAAAAAAAATTAACTCCAGGTGTATCACCCTGTTAAAAAATTTGGAATTCCTGAAGCACACTGCTGCATTCATGGCCCTGTAACATCTCAAACTCCACAACACTGATAAACCAGGAATAGCACACCACATCGGATAAGATGCAAAGTAGAAGCCAACCAATCTCGATTAATAAAATATGAACACAGGCTTAGCCTGTAATAACATGTAATTAATCTCTTACACAAGGACTTAATGGCTTCATGGTGAGATAGAACAATCTGCACTGACTTTCTTCTAAGGAAATATATTTTGATCCTTTTTAGCAAATTATTTATAATAAGAAATACAAAATAAATTATTGCGGGCCTGCTATAGGGACAGTCTTAAAGGGTGGTTGGGAAGATTGGAAATAATGGTGGTGGGAGGATGCAATCGTGGTGGGATTGGTGTTGGAATACTGAATGTCTGTAACATCATATGAACAACTTTGTAAAAATAAATCGATAAAATGAAAAATAAATAATAATAAAGATAAAACAAACCTCCATGTGCCAAAAAGAGAGGTCTCTGAAGAAGCACACCCCACTGACACCCAGATTTTGTACATCAAGCATACAAAACTATGAGAAAATAAGTTTTATTGCTTAAATACCCATTCTGAGGGACACTGTTCTAAAGCCCCTAGCAAAGAAATACTGCACCCATCATATGAATATTGTTTTCTTATTATCCCACTATTATCCCACTAATGTGGTGAGATAGCATGGCATGGAAGGCACTTGCCTTGCACATGTCGACCAAGTGTTGATCCCTCACACCATATATGGTCCCTTGAGCGCTACAAATGTGATCCCTGAGCTAAGAATGATCCCAGAGCCGGGAATGATCCCTGAGAATCCCTGGGTGTGACCCAAAAATGAAATAAATAAAAACATTTTGTTTACTTGGCAATTTTTTTTCAACTGCCTTGCAGAGAAACCAGTCAAAACAGAAATGTTCAAAATTCAGAGCCATATATTTCCATTTAGGACTCTTTGCAAAATAACATTGCTGCACTTCTAAATATTGAAACACAATGCATCATCAGTGGAACTGGAAAACAGCCCAAGCCATACTCTGGGTGGCAAACTGAAAAGAAGATCCTCACAAAGGTTGATCCCTGGTAATCATACCACTTCTCATTCTTGGGAATCTTAGAGATAACATACATATAAAAAAAATTGGCGACTTATTCTGGCATCAAAAGAGGAAGTCTGTTAGCTAAGACATAGGCATTGCTCATAACCGAAAAATAGTAAATGTCTAATCAAGGACCTCCCATTGAGGCCCACAGATAAAGAAAACTCCAGCTCATCCTGTGCAAACAGGTCTTAGAGGCACTCAAGACAGATGTGGAAGGTGTCGAGCATTTCCTCTGATAAGAAACCTGATTTGAGCCAAAAGTAAGCCCTGAGCACTGCCAGGTGTGGCCCCCAAAACAAAATAAATAGATAAAGGTGATAGAAGGGCAGCACCAGATTGTTTGCCAAAGCGCTTTTACAAACATGATTTCATCCAATTCTAATCAAGAGGGAAGATCAATCCTACTGCATGAACAAAAGCCCTGAGCATACCTTTCTGTGCTTCAGCCCACCCCACATCCACAAATCACCTTTAAAAGACCTTGGCGTTGCACACCGGAAAGCTGCTACTTGAATGGATGCTAAGTGTAAGAACTCTTAGCCACAATTTTACTATCATGCTATCATTGTTACTTTCATTTGAAATCAGCTAATACTCTTGAACATAATCACAAACTGATCCTCTCTCATTGATATTGTTACTGCATAACATATCCGCTCATTAAATGTTTCATTTGTCTAGAATGCATATTCCCAGGGATGGAGGGATAGCACAGTGGGTAGGGTGCTTATTGCACATGGCTGACCTTGATTCAATCCGTATCCCATATGATCCCTGGGGCCCACCAGAAGAGATTCCTGGGTGCAGAGCCAAAAGTAAGCCCTGAGCACTGCCAGGTGTGGCCCCCAAACCAAAATAAATAAATAAATCAAATTAAATGCATATTTCTTCCCTCAACAAAGTCTTGGTCCGACAGATGAAGCAAAAAGGAAAGAAGTTGGAGCCTTTAGAGGCAGGAGTGGTGAAAAAGGCCCAAAGTCAAAATCCTACAACCCAAGTTCTTGGTACCTGAAGGGTGACGAGCAGAAATACAGTAGCAGCGAGGCAAAGGCAAGATGCCAACACCTTCCTCCTCTGAATGCACACCATGCTGCCCTGCTCCAGGTGAGTGACAGCCAGCTACCCTGGTGACTAGGTATCCTCCAGTCAGTCCATAGCCCGAGACAACTTCACACAGAGGTGCCATCTGAGTGCCAATTTCCTCCACGGCCATTCCTGCTGGGATCTGGTCTCCATGAAGCAGTGAGATCGGAACTTTTGAGTGATCCCAGCTTGGCATCAAGAGAGAACAGCATGTAGTCTTCGTAAGTTATCATCAGAGCAGCTGGAGATTCATCAGAGTGGCAGAAGGCATCAAAAAATTCTGTAACAAATGAAGAATCCTTTATCCATCGTGCAGGAGGTTTCAGAAATGGAGTTTTGTAGCTCTTTAACACTTTAAAACTAGAAGGGACCTTTGGAATAATGCAGTCCCAATCCCTCACACACCTAAAATAACAAGGTCAGAGAGGTAAACTGATTTTCCCAAGCACATTAGAAGAGTGACAGATCTACCGTCAAAGAACGGAGTCTAAGATTCTGTTCTCACCCAGTCTTCTCTGCCACTGAAAGACAGTTCCAGAAGTCATTTACATGTAGTATTTTCTTTATGTGTAGCTCTCAAAGGAGTAGAGGAGTAGAGATGGACTATCTACTCCTGAAACACTAATAGGGAAACAAAAGTGTAGTCATTCATCAAAAATGAATGATATTTGGAGAGATATTTGAGATTTGCCTTATACTCAGTAAATCCTAGTTTGGTCCCTGATACCACAGATAGTCCCATGAGCACTGCCAGAAGTGATTCCTGAGCACAAAGCCAGGAATAAACCCTGGGTACTTCCAGGTATGGCCCTAAAACTAAAACAAATATGCAAGGAATGATTTGGTCCAGAGAGATAGGGCATAGGAGCTCACTTTGCAAGTAGCTGACTTCACTTCAATTTTTGACACCACATATGATCCCCTAAGCATCACCAGGAGTGACTCAGAGCACAGAGCCAGGAGTAGACCCTAAGCACCACCAGGCATGGCTCAATCTCCATCCTCCCCGACCATAACCCAAAAGACATTCCAGTAGAATGCACAGTGTGGTTGTACAGAGCTCCTAGCATCCAACAGCGTCAGAGCTATGCAGCTATAGGATATATAATTAAAGAAACAATTAGAAATACCAAAATGATATAGAATTCTGGTTACAACCCTTGAGGTTAATGGGGTACCCCTTTCTCATAGGTCTACCTTGATTTACCTTAAAATCCAGGACAATTTTCCATTCCTCAACAAAAGAATCGTGGTGTCAGCAACCACTAAAACATTCACTGTTCCCTTATCTATTACACATTATCTATTCCCACATTGCACAGTGACTAAGAGAACAGGCCCTAGAGTGAGCCTAGTTTGC
Organism: Sorex fumeus; assembly: GCF_029834395.1. Taxonomy (NCBI): domain Eukaryota; kingdom Metazoa; phylum Chordata; class Mammalia; order Eulipotyphla; family Soricidae; genus Sorex; species Sorex fumeus. The sequence continues at coordinate 27,109,815 of NW_026606090.1, read as the reverse complement.
AAAAGTAAATAATAACAATGTCTAACCAGAGGAAACTAAGAAATGCTGTAAACATAACAAACTCTCAGTCTGGCTCATAAAAATAGCCCCAATAATTACCTTATTTTTCGCTATAAATATTTATCATGAAAAATAAAGTTGAATTCATATAAAAATGTATGCTGCTTCCTGATAACATGGATTTTTTTTGTTTAGTTTGGTACTCCTATTACTCTTGGATCTGCACATGGGGATGAATTCTGGCAGGCTGAGGGGACAATACTGGGTGCTGGGGAATGCACACAGGTCAGATGCACGCAAGGCAAGAGCCCTGTATGCTATATATCTCTCTGGTCCCTCAAGTGGAATTTAAATGAAAAAATACTTGGCCAAAGAAAAGGAGATAGCTAATATCTGTTGTGTCAAATGATCATATGTTAGCAGATGTTAGCAGACAGGAAGTCATTCAGCCCTCACACAACATCAAGAAGAAGCAGGTACTCTTCTTATCCTTTTATCCTTTTCTCCTTCTTTTTTAGGTTCCCAAATGATCATTGATATTCCTAGTGATTCTCGAGCAACTATACCATCAGTTTAATACAAGGCCCAAGGATGACGGGCTGCTTGGGTACTGCAGTGCTGGGGGGATTCTGGGGGTCTCCAGGGTTGTAGGCAGCAATATTCAGGGACCAAGCAGTGCCAGGCATCAAACTGAGATCAGCCACATGCAAAGCATGCATTTGAACTCCTGTACTCTCTCTCAGGCTCCTCTTCTCCTCTTTAAAGGGGAGAAAACTGAATTTGGAGGTCATATGTTGCCCAAGACTATAACTCGGATAATGGTCTTTAGCAATGCTAAGAATCAACCTGATGGCTTCAAATACGCACTACCACAGAACCACATTTCTGGCTCTAAGTTATTAAATCTTTCTAAGTCTGTTTCTTCTGTAGACATTAACTGTCACTATTTCCCCTCTGTTCATAACTGATACAACCAAATCTTCAGAACTGAGGGCAGGAGCAACGGTACAGCTGGTACAGTGTTTGCTTTACATACAGTTGAACCGGGTTTGCTCCCTGGCATCAAATATAGTCCCCTGAGCACCACCAGGAGTAATTCCTGAGTGCAGAGCCAGGAGTTACCCTGAGCATCACCATGTGTGGCCCCCAAACAACAAACAAATCATCAGGACTGAATAGATAGAACAGGGGATAAAGCATTTGCCTTGCACATGGGCACCCCAGGTTCAATTTCTGGCATTGCATGTTCCCCTAAATTGGACCAGAAGGGATCCCTGAGCACAGGGCTAGGAGTAAGCCCTGAGCATCACTGGGTGTGGCCCCAAAGTCAAAATAAATAAATAAAACTGGAAGATATTATTTTTTAAAAAAAACTGTGTGTCGCCTCATCCTCTCTCTCTCTCTCTTTCTCTCTCTCTCTCTCTCTCTCTCTCTCTCTCTCTGCTAGTGGGGAAAGGGGGAGGCAGAACACAGGACGCTGGGGAAAAGTTCCTCTGACCATCTCTTCTTTATTAACTCAAGGACTCACTGGATCAATAAGCAGCATTTTTTTTTCCAGTACCAGGGATCCAACCCAGGACCTCAAACAGAAGTATACGTTACACTAAATCTCATTCCCAGGCATCCGCTGCCCAAAGTCCTCTTTTAATTAAACTTATGGTTAAATCAGGGTCTTTAAAGGTCTTGTTTGGAGGACACTGGTGCTGGGAAACGTCCACTGGTGGAGGGATGGGTGTAGGAACACTGCATGGCTAAAACCTGATCATGAAGACCTTTGTAAGGGTCTATCTATCTCACAGTGATTCAGTAAACTAAATAAATTTCTTATTACCAAACATAGTTCTTCACACTCAATTGTAACCTCTCAGAGATGTTTGACTCTCCCAAGGTTTGCTTCCACATAAAAATGGTTAAATCTTCGGTACATCCTTTAAATGGTGGTTGTGTTGAGAAAGAAATGACAAGGCAGGCTGACGGGAACTCTAAGGTGCAAGCAAAAGTTGTTGTGTGGGTCGTCATCTGTGATACTGGGGCCTAATCGAACTCAAGACCCATCAGGGTCACATCCAACGGCTCTGGGGAAGGAACAGATTCCTCATGAGGGAACATAATTAGGGCTTGTTGGCACAAACTCAGCATGTGTTCTACCACCGATCCCCAAGCTCAGCCCCTCCACAGGCGGCACTTCATCTCAACTTATCAGTGCCTCATTCACCCTTCCACGTTTACTCCAAAGTAGCCATCACTGCTGTTCGTACCAGTTGCTTTCTTCACCCAGCTGTAGTTTCTAGAACATAGTCACACTGTAAATCTCTTTTCTAATTGGAATCAGAGATTTCAAGAAAAACCCCTAAAATCATTAGCTTAAGACACAATATAACCTACCTGACTTTTGAGCTACCTTTCCCTTCTCCAATTCACACACGATTATTCCTGATCTTACGACCCCAGAGCTCCTCGTGCCACCGACCTATATTGTCCACACCACACTCACTAACCACGCCATTCTCTAAGCCCTGCAAGACTTCCTGGTTTGGTAAACCTGACTCTCTCCAGAGGTCAACAAGGAGATGCTGTAAGTCTACAATCGTGTGTGCTTCTTCCTATCCGGACTCTGGAGAGAATGCAGGATACTGTGAGATTTCAGGGTATTTCCTAAATCTGCTTTATTGAGAGTATATGCAAATAGCTCAAAGACAATACTTTTGTATTGTCTATCCATTGGAGCATGTGGTAGAACACGTGCTCCAGTAGGTAGTGAGTGTGGTGTGGACAATATGAATGAGGATGCATGACGTACATCAACCTACCCCAGTTTTAGGTCCCCAGCATAGCCAGTATAGCTCTGGAGCCCCCTTGAACTGGAGGGTCACCATGAAGGCCGGAGCACTAGTGGGGAGACTCAGGTAATTATTGGCACTGTAAGGCCTGAGCACCACCTGGGCCTCTGCTATAAACCACTGGTCTGGCTGTTTAAGAGAATAGCTGGGAAGTTCAATCCCTGATATCTCATATGGTCCCCCGGGCACCACCAGGAGTAATTTCTGAGTGCAGAGCCAGGAGTAACCCCTGAGCATCACTGGGTGTGACCCAAAAAGTAAAAAAAAAAAAAAAAAAAGAATTTAAGAGAATAGCTGAGAGAGGCCCCAGGTCCCAAATGCAGGTCAGGATCTTGAAAATAAAAATAAATAAATAAACAAACATAAAGCAAGTAAAAGCAACGGTGGGACATCTAAACACTGACCTATTTGTCTAATTGGTAGAAGACTTCCCTAGTTGCCCTGCCTCTCACTTTCTTCAATGGACATCATAATTTGCTAGGCAGTTACTTTTAGATAAAGAATGTTCTGAGAACCAGCCACCACCATGCTGAGACCACTCTCCACACGCATGAAGGTACCGGCAGAGGAACAAAGGCATGCGGGTCCCGGGGTTGAGATCTCCAAGCCTGCTCGGATCGGGGCTTAGCATCCTCCACCCAGATCCTCCATATTCCAGTAGGCAGGGGTCACACCCACCAACAGGCCCCCTGGCGCCGTGTAATCCCATCAACGGCCAAGACCCAAAGACTATAAAACCCAGCTCCCAGAAGCGACATCTTATTATCTCATTCTTACTTTGGACAAACTGGCAGGCTACTGAATGTAACCTGCCCACACAGCAGAGTCTGACAAACTCCCCGTGGCGTACCCAATATGCCAAATACCAGTAACAATGATGGGTCTCATTCTCCTAACCCTGAAGGAGCCTTGAATATGACACTTTTTAAAAAATCTCAGGGCTAGGATGAAGGAGACGTTACTGGGCCTGCTTGAGGCAATCGATGAACAACAGGATGGTCGTGATCGTGATCGTTCTGAGTTGTGAATTTCAATCGGGGAAGTCGTTCTCTTCAATCAAGCACACTCCCCAAGACTAGGAGAGAATGAGAGAAGGAACACAAGCAGCCACGGAAGTGCAAACTGGTGGTTCGTGAGGAGAAAGGAGTCTAGGCCCAATACAGTCATGTTCCTCTGCAGAGCTGATGACACTGTTTCAGAAAACTTAAACTGGGGTTGGGGCTCACATTGGATGGTGTTCTGGGCTTCCCGATGGCTATGCGCTCAGGGATCACTTCCGGAAGAGCTTGGGGGGGACCACATGCAGTACTGGGGATTGAACCCAGGTTGGCTGCAAGCACATCAAGTGCCTTAACCCCTGTACTATATCTCCAACTCCAGTTTTAAATTCTTAAGTTCCAGGTACACAACAAAGCACTCTATACAGTAGTAACACAATAGTAACACAATGACTCTTGATAGGTCTTCATGTAGGAAGTAAATAAAAGCATGCCAATAAATCCCAATAAAGAATCCTAATAAAAATAGATATGAATTCAAACTAGGAGCATTTAAAAGGAGCAGTTCTATTTAAGGGTGTGGGGCCTAACACTATGGAGATTCAATATCATTCTAAGAACTAAGGGAGCTCCTCCGAATCTCCTTTTTTCATTTTTATTTTCCTATTAAGGTCTTCATAGCAACTATCATTTCCCAGGTTAGGGCGTTTGCCTTGCACGCAGCCAGCCTAACCAAGCCAGGTTCGATTCCTCTGGCCCTCTCAGAGAGCCTGGCATGCTACCGAGAGTATTCAATATGCCAAACACAGTAACAAGCAGTCTCACAATGGAGACGTTACTGGGCCCGCTCAAGTAACTCTCTAACAATTTTCCTCCCTTGCAGACAATATGAATTAAAAATCCTGCATCTGCTTGATTATTTATTAAATCGTGAATGAGGAATGCGTTCAATAAAACTGTTAAAATATAACTCCTGTTTCAGACCCCTAAGGAGAAAGGTGTGGCTCATCTCAGGTTTCAGCTCCAAAATTAAGCTTCTTTTTTTTTTTTTGGTCATAAATAGCATCTAGGAGCAAAAACTCTCCACATAAGAAGAACAGTCATGTAGGGAGAGAATAATCAAAACAGTGAGTCTTCACAAACTCAGAATCCTGGGAATAGATCAAGAAAAATCCCGTAGAAAAAGTTTGGGAATGACTTTATATTCACTCTTTTCAGCAATTCAACTTTACATAACATAACATGCCTACAACACACTGAAAATAAACTGGGTCAGAGAAAATAGTTACAGCACATGAAAGCCCCAGATCAGTTTAATTCCCAATACCACATGACCCCCCAGCATTGCAGCGTGTTGTCTGCAAGCCCCTGAGCACTTGGGGGAGTCCAGTGGTTCCTCCACCAGAAGCCTAATTAGCACCAGAATGCTCAAGCAGCACCCCATCCAGGACCCCTACCACTAGGGGGTAAGAATCACTGGGAATGGCCCCCAGGGACCACTTGTGGGTGCTTGGGAGCCACACCCCCCACACACACACACATAAATTTAATTTACATCATTTTTTTAAAACTCGTATTTGTTGATAGGAAGCAAGCACAGGAATTAAGATGCATGCCTTGCATGTGGCTGGCCCTGTTTGACCCCCCAGAACTTTGTAATCCCCTGAATACCACCAGGAGTGACCCCGGATCACAGAGCACCCTCCAGCACCTTGAGTGTAGCCCCAAAATGAAAGAAAGAAAGAAAGAAAGAAAGAAAGAAAGAGAGAGAGAGAGAGAGAGAGGAAGGAAGGAAGGAAGGAAGGAAGGAAGGAAGGAAGGAAGGAAGGAAGGAAGGAAGGAAGGGAGGGAGGGAGGGAGGGAGGGAGAGAGAAAGGGAAAGAAAGAAAGAAAGAAAGAAAGAGAGAGAGAGAGAGAGAGAGAGAAAGAAAGAAAGAAAGAAAGAAAGAAAGAAAGAAAGAAAGAAAGAAAGAAAGAAAGAAAGAAAGAGAGAGAAAGAGAGGAAGGAAGGAAGGAAGGAAGGAAGGAAGGAAGGAAGGAAGGAAGGAAGGAAGGAAGGAAGGAAGGAAGGAAGGAAGGAAGGTCATATTTAGGAATACTAGACTTCGGTATTGCATTTCTTACTGAAATCAACGCTTCATAGCCCAAATTTAGAAAGCATTTAAATATGGGCTAGAAGCATACTGCATACTAAGCAATACTTAGACACAAAAATATGAATATATATTCCTATCTATGAATAACTTTGTTTGCCCAGACTGTTCTTTATAAATTTAACCTGAAATTTAATTTTCTTTTCCAAAAACGTTTGTAAAATAAAACTTGAAAACTTACTCTTTTTTTTTTTTAACTGAGGAATACACAATGAACCCTGCGAATTGATACTGTGTACTTAATTTCCTGCTACACACTGCCACCTAGCAGGAAGTCGGTAAAGTCAGAGTCACAGCAGCAACTCCGCAAAGGGGGCGGATTTGGGTCATCCCAGGATGCTGCCGCGCGCCACCTCGGGACGCAGGCGGGAGGAAGAAGTTCTGAAACTGCGGCAAGGCAGCTCGGGCCACTACCGCGCAGAACCCTCCGGGTCCAGGGCCGGTTCTGCACCCGAGAGCAAGGTGGCCCAGGGGGACACGCCGCCCTGGGGCCCCGCGACCTCAGCAAGCCTGCCCGAGCTCCCCGAGTGTCCGCTCCAGGGACAACCCGGTGCAAAGCTGGGGGGAGGAGCCTGGGACCCCCGGAGGACGCGCGCCCCCAGATGCAAAGTGGGGGCAGGAGCCTGGGACCCCCCCCGGAGGACGCGCGCCCCCAGATGCAAAGTGGGGGCAGGAGCCTGGGACCCCCCCCGGAGGACGCGCGCCCCCAGATGCAAAGTGGGGGCAGGAGCCTGGGACCCCCCCCGGACGACGCGCGCCCCCAGATGCAAAGTGGGGGCAGGAGCCTGGGACCCCCCCGGAGGACCCGGGCCCCCAGATGCAAAGTGGGGGCAGGAGCCTGGGATCCCCCGGGAGGACGCGCGCCCCCAGATGCAAAGTGGGGGCAGGAGCCTGGGATCCCCCGGGAGGACGCGCGCCCCCAGATGCAAAGTGGGGGCAGGAGCCTGGGACCCCCCCCCCGGAGGACGCGCGCCCCCATATGCAAAGTGGGGGCAGGATCCTGGGACCCCCCCGGAGGACGCGCGCCCCCAGATGCAAAGTGGGGGCAGGATCCTGGGACCCCCCGCCGGAGGACTCACACCCCCAGATGCAAAGTGGGGGCAGGAGCCTGGGACCCCCCCGGAGGACGCGCGCCCCCAGATGCAAAGTGGGGGGCAGAAGCCTGGGACCCCCCGCCGGAGGACTCACACCCCCAGATGCAAAGTGGGGGCAGGAGCCTGGGACCCCCCCCCGGAGGACGCGCGCCCCCAGATGCAAAGTGGGGGCAGGAGCCTGGGACCCCCCCCGGAGGACGCGCGCCCCCAGATGCAAAGTGGGGGCAGGAGCCTGGGACCCCCCCCGGACGACGCGCGCCCCCAGATGCAAAGTGGGGGCAGGAGCCTGGGACCCCCCCGGAGGACCCGCGCCCCCAGATGCAAAGTGGGGGGCAGGAGCCTGGGACCCCCGGAGGACGCGCGCCCCCAGATGCAAAGTGGGGGCAGGAGCCTGGGACCCCCCCCGGAGGACGCGCGCCCCCAGATGCAAAGTGGGGGCAGGAGCCTGGGACCCCCCCGGAGGACGCGCGCCCCCAGATGCAAAGTGGGGGCAGGAGCCTGGGACCCCCCCGGAGGACCCGGGCCCCCAGATGCAAAGTGGGGGCAGGAGCCTGGGACCCCCCCCGGAGGACGCGCGCCCCCAGATGCAAAGTGAGGGCAGAAACCTGGGACCCCCCCCGGAGGACGCGCGCCCCCAGATGCAAAGTGGGGGCAGGAGCCTGGGACCCCCCCCGGAGGACGCGCGCCCCCAGATGCAAAGTGGGGGGCAGGAGCCTGGGATCCCCCCGGAGGACGCGCGCCCCCAGATGCAAAGTGGGGGCAGGAGCCTGGGACCCCCCCGGAGGACGCGCGCCCCCAGATGCAAAGTGGGGGCAGGAGCCTGGGACCCCCACGGACGACGCGCGCCCCCAGATGCAAAGTGGGGGCAGGAGCCTGGGACCCCCCCGGAGGACCCGCGCCCCCAGATGCAAAGTGGGGGCAGGAGCCTGGGATCCCCCGGGAGGACGCGCGCCCCCAGATGCAAAGTGGGGGCAGGAGCCTGGGACCCCCCCCGGAGGACGCGCGCCCCCATATGCAAAGTGGGGGCAGGATCCTGGGACCCCCCCGGAGGACGCGCGCCCCCAGATGCAAAGTGGGGGCAGGATCCTGGGACCCCCGCCGGAGGACTCACACCCCCAGATGCAAAGTGGGGGCAGGAGCCTGGGACCCCCCGGAGGACGCGCGCCCCCAGATGCAAAGTGGGGGGCAGAAGCCTGGGACCCCCGCCGGAGGACTCACACCCCCAGATGCAAAGTGGGGGCAGGAGCCTGGGACCCCCCCCCCCGGAGGACGCGCGCCCCCAGATGCAAAGTGGGGGCAGGAGCCTGGGACCCCCCCCGGAGGACGCGCGCCCCCAGATGCAAAGTGGGGGCAGGAGCCTGGGATCCCCTGGGAGGACGCGCGCCCCCAAAATGCACCCCGCTCTCCACGCCCCGACGCGTGGTGCGACCACCCCACTCTCCCGGGGAGAGGCGTTCCGGAAAAGAACAAGAAACCCAGTTCAAAGTCACGTCGCGTGGCGTGGGCTCCCTAGGCAAGACTCATTTAAAGATTCCCCCGGGGTGGGTGGGGGAAATTTTAAAATCACACGGATGCTATTTCGATTTCTTACGCATAACGCGCGGAGGGCGCTAGTCAGATACCAAAATACCTAAAAAAAAAAAAAAAAAATTTAAAAATTTAAAGAAACAAGCTAGCAACGGTGCTCAGCGGCGACTGCCCTTCGGGGGGACCCCCACCCATCCCCGCGACCCCCCGGCACCCCCTACTCCAACACACTGGAGCGGAGAGCTGCCTCTGGGGCACCGGATCCCATCAACAAGTGGTTCCCGGAGGAGGGGGGAGCAGGGGCGCGGGGACACTCCAGGGACGCAACTAGCTGGGTGGCCGCGCGGGGGCTGCAGGCGCGGGGCCGGGTTGCAGCGAGCCCCCCCCGCCGCGCGCCCCCCACGCCCAGCGGCTCTCGGGCAGCTCGGCCCCAGCCCCCACCCCTCACCCCCAGGATCCCCCTCCCGGGTCCTCCCGCCTGCCCCGCCGCCCCTGCCCCGGGCACCCCGCCCGGCCCCGCCGCTCCTGCCCGGGCCCCGGTGCTGCCCACCCCGCTGCCCACCCCGCGGTCCCGCCCGGGCCCCGGCGCTGCCCACCCCGCTGGCTGCCCACCCCGCGGCCCCTCACCTCGCCGCCGCGCCGGCCGCTGGGCCTCAGCTGCGCCCGCCCGAGCTCGGCCGAAGACGCGGAGAGGACGTTGGGGACAGCGGGAGACTCGCCCTGTAGGACCGGACCGGGGATCCTGGATCCAGGTTTTCACGGAGGCCCCGTGGAGGGGCAAGGGGTGCCTCCGATTCGGGGAACACCCCCCGCCCCAGATCTGCGAGGCCCGGGCGTGGTCCTCCCGAGGGGCGCAGCCCGGCCTGGAAGTTCCTAGAGGTTCTGAGTCTGCAACTCGGCACGCGGAGCACAGAGTTACCCAGGGAAGAACTGGAGAACTTTCCCGGGGAGGCCTGGGATCCGGGACCGAAGGAGACTCAGGGGGATGGACATGTAGTTTTTATTGGATGCAGGAAGGAAAATGGGCTTCAAGCGACTGCCGTCCACAAGTAAAGTGGTTGGAGTTACTTTGCCAAGTGGGTGAAAGAGAAAAAGATACGCGCCAAGATGATCTCATCAACCGGGTGCCAAAAAAAGACAAAGCAAAGGAATTCGGTAACCCCCAATGGAAAAAATCCTGAGATGTGATGTAGGGGTGCAGGGTGTGGAGTGGTAAGGAAGGAGTTCAAGAATAATGGGGGGACGTGCAGGGGGCTGGGGTTTGGGTGGTGGAGGGTCTTGGTGGTGGTGAGGTGCAGTGGCTTTCTGTAAGTCAAAACCATAAATGCTTATTACACTGTCTAGATTACAATAGGAGCAATAAAAATAAGAGCCCAGCAATAGCACAGGAAGAAGAGTTTGCCTTGCATGCTGGACACTCCGGTTCCATGCCCAGCACCTCATATCCCCACATGGTCCCCAGAGCCCTACGAGGCACCGAGCCAGGATTAAACCCTGAGCACTGCTGAGTGTGGCCCCCAAACAAATAAGAAATTGTTCTCCCTTAGTAGACACATAAGGTGACAAAAAGAGGAGGCGATTGTAATCATTAACTGGAACTCTGCTCAAGTTATTGCAGCTCCCGTGCAGACTTTGGGGACCTGATTCCCAGCATCATGCGATGCAAATATCAAGCAACGAGCAGGGCTGCAGGTACCTGAGAGCAGGCTGCCCTCTGCCTCACTCGCTGTAGTTCTGGGCCTGCCCCCAAGCCCTTCTGTTCATAACTCATAGCCCTTCTATTCAAAAAAAAATAAAAAGGTATTGGTCATGGTTTCTGCTACCAAAAACACCAAACACAAGGACAATATGAACAAATTGGAGTATTAATAAATATTGGGTAGCATTAAAAGCAAGAACATCCGGTTCCAAAGATACGACAATGATCATTTTATTAAAGCACTGTGAGTTATAAAGTTATTTATAGATGCAATTTTGTTTTTTTGTTTTTTGTTTTTTTTTGCTTTTTGGGTCACACCCAGCGATGCTCAAGGGTCACTCCTGGCTCATGCACTCCTGGCAGTGCTCGGGGGACCATACGGGACCATACGGGATGCTGGGAATCGAACCTGTGTCGGCCATGTTGGCTGTGTGCAAGGCAAACGCCCTACCCGCTGTGCTATCGCTCCAGCCCCTGTAGATGGGATTTGGACATACAGTTTCCTACCACCAATCCTCTCCCAACCCCCACCCCAGCCCCCAGCCCACCATCTTGACAGTCACTTTTTAAATGTGGTTACTAAAGTTTGGGTCTCACGGTTTCAGTGTGGTTGACTCTGCAGTTTGGGTATTTCGCTCTATCTTGGCTTAACTCCACCAATGTACCTGGGTCGCTTTGACTCCTACACCAACTGCTTCTCATCTTTCTCCTCTCCACCTCGCCTTCATTTTTTTCCTTCTCTTCCCTATACATCTGGGGTCAGGGTGATTTATCTGCCCTCACCCAACACACCTCTTGAACCACTGTATCTCCTTGTCTCGTTACTCTAAATACCACATGTAAATAATATCATGCTGTGTTTGTCGTTCTTCTTATGGAACAGTGATCATTTTAAAGTTTAACTCCTGAAAGGGAGTATTTGTAATAGATATATTGAACAAAATTTCCTATCTAAAATATAACAAGAATGGCCCCGTGCCTGGCTGTCCTCACCGGGCCCCCTTCGAGGGGAGCGGGTTGAGTTTCGCTCCCCGCCCCGACCAGGGCTCCGGCAGCCAAAGACCTCCAGAACCAGCCACCACCATGCTGAGACCACTCTCCACACGCATGAAGGTATCGGCAGAGGAACAAAAGCATGCAGGTCCCGGGGCTGAGATTTCCAAGCCTGCTCGGATCGGGGCTGAGCATCCTCCACCCAGATCCTCCAAATTCCAGTAGGCGGGGGTCACATCCACCAACTGGCCCCCTGGTGCCATGTAATCCCATCAACGGCCAAGACCCAGAGACTATAAAACCCAGCTCCTGGAAACGCGCAGCCGCATTCGAGGCCGCACGACATCTTATCTCATTCTTACTTCAGACAAATCCAGCAGGCTACTGAATGTAACCTGCCCACATGGCAGAGTCTGGCAAACTCCCCGTGGTGTACCCAATATGCCAAATACCAGTAACAATGATGGGTCTCATTCTCCTAACCCTGAAAGAGCCTTGAATATGGCACTTTTTAAAAATCTCAGGGCTTGGACGAAGGAGACGTTACTGGGGCCTGCTCGAGGCAATCGACAAACAACAGGATGGTCGTGATCGTGCTTTCAACACAAAGAAAAAAATTCAACAAAAGCAGGAGGGATCAAAGACTTGTACTCAGATCACCAAAGAGAAATCCCTATAAACAATAAAACAAAAGGAAAAAATGCTTAACTTCTTTAGCCGCCAGGAAAATGCAAATCAATATAACTATGATATACTACTAAACATATCCTAAAACTGGCTATAGATTTTAAAACTAACCATACACAGTTTCATGTGGAACATATAGAAAATGCTATATGCCCCTTTAGTACTTGTAGGAGACACTTTGGAGGCAAATATATCCATGTTTTATGGTCCCCATATTTTACTCTTGGATATGTCTCTAATAGGTATGCATAAATAGCACATCAAAAGACAAGTATACCAGTTCACAAAGCACAACCTTACAAATTTAAGGAATAAACATCATGCAAAAATATGCTCCCAAGCACAGTGAAATTAAGCTGATTAATAACAAATACCTGTTAACTGTTGGGAATATCCTAAATAACTGGAGATTAATCGTGTTTCAAGCAACAAGGCCTTGAATTAGGTGACAGTAGGGTACTCACATAGTCAGACAAGGGCAGTCAGCTGGGGTGCCCAGTCAATGTTTGGACTTAAGATATTTTTCCCCTAGTGGCAGGTTTATCTATATGTTACCCCATTATAAGTCTGTATGGCCAAGCAAAAGAAACCAACCTTAAAAGATAACGTACTAGGCCAGAGAGATAGTACAGCAGGCAGGGCACTTGCCTTACACGCAACTAAACAGTCTTGACCTCAGGTCTCTCATATGGTTCCCCAAGCCCGCCAGGAGTGATCCCTGAATGCAGAGACAGGAGTAATCCCTGAGCACTGCTGGGTGTGGCCCCCAGAACAAAAACCAATTACACCTGTAACTAGGTGCTGCCCAGACTAGAATGTGAGCCCAGGAGTACCGTCTACCAACAGGAAACAAGCAGACAGTTGTGTTGGGGACAAGAACCTTGTTCCTGTATGCTGGGGTGTGCGAGACAGCAATCAAAAGCTAACAAAACCTCACTTTTAATGATCCTGGAGTCGCTGAGTCAGCATATTTTTGGATAGGTGGGATGATTTCTTGCACCTAGATGAAAGTTTTCAGTTTTTCACTTCTGAGTGTAATGTTAGCTGTGGGCTTGTCATATATGACTGAGTTACAAACACTCTGGCTATATCCAGGTACATTGAAGTGAGTGTACTCTGAGGTTCATTCATTTTATTATGAATAGATTTTTGATTACTTGATCATTTGACTTCCCGTTAATCGTCGATTTGCTCGAGTGGGTGCCAGTAACGTCTCCATTTATCCCTGTTGCGTGCTAGTGTAGCCCAATGGCATCTGTTAGTTCTAGGAACACAAAGAGCCTCAAAGAGATCGAAGTCGGCCAGCATTTGTGCCGCTTGGCTAACGTTTGGTGTTATTAGAACAATGTCATCAGCAAAGTGGAGGTGGTGTAGTTGCCAACCATCTATCTTCACTCCCATTCCTTCCCATTCCAGTCGTTGCGTGATGTTCTAGAGGGTGGCACTAAAGAGTTTCGGTGAAATGGTATCAGCCTGCCGAACCCCTCTCTTGACATCAACGATCACTTCTTTGTAGAATGGTGAAATCCTGGTAGTGAATCCGCAATACAGCTCATGGAGGATCCTGATGTATTGAGCTTGAATGCCCTGATTGGCTAGGGCTTCAATGACCGCTTCCGTTTCAACAGAATCAAAGGCCTTCTTTAAGTCAATGAACTTTAGACAGAGCGGCATCTTGAATTCCCGAGAAACCTCAATGAGCTTGGTTATCGTGTGGATATGGTCGATGGTGCTGAATCCTTTGTGGAACCCGGCTTGCTCGCATGGTTGTCCTTCATCTAGTGTTCTGCCAATCCTATTCAGGATAACTCGAGTGAACAGCTTATAGATGACAGACAACAGGCATATTGGGTGATAGATGCCAATGTCGTGGATGTCTCCCTTCTTGTACAGTAGTACAGTTCTGCTGGTTTTCCATTGGGACGGAACCTTCCATTCAGACAGGTAGCATGTGAAGAGCTGAGCCAGCGTATTGATGAGTGCTAACAGCAGGTTCTTCAGGTGTTCAGGTCTGACCTTGTCTGGGCCGGGTGCTGTTTGTTTCTTTACCGACGAAATGGCGTGTCGGATTTCAGAAGGGAGAACATTGGGAACCATATATCCATCCTGTGGAATTTGGCATGTGGGCAGGTGGACATGGCTATCGAAGAGATCTGAGTAGAAGTCATGGATAATCTTCTCCATTGCCCTTCTGGAAGATGTGATAGATCCATCAGGACTTCAGAGGGCCGTCAAAAGAGTCAAAAACTCTTGAGCTTGCTTATTCACCAACATGGTTTGGCGCATGCCTCAGTCAACTGCAAGCGAACGTCCAAGCTTGCAAATCAGTGCAGAGATGTGATCAAGGAAGACCTCAAAGAGAGAAGAGCAGAAGTGCTGGTAGATGTGGCAGAAGCCGGGAAAAGCATTTGTAACGCCCGCCTGTCCTTCACCAACTACAAGACCAAGAATAGATTTTTAATTTTGTCAAATTCTTTTAACAAAAATTCTACTCTAATAAGGTCCTATAATGTTTATCTTTCTTTGTCAGGAGAGGAAACCCACTGGCAGTGCTCAGGGCTTACTCCTGGTTCTGTGCCCAGGCATCACTATTGGCAGCACTCAGGGACCATATATGATGCTGGAAGTTGAAATCTGCCATACACAAGGCAAGTGCCTTAACCCCTTTACTACCTTGCTGGCCCTTATTCTTCATTTTGTTAGTAGAATATACATTTATTGATGACAGTATGTTTGATCGTCCTCGCACTTCAAGGAGAAATTTCTTTCAATCATCACGTGTGATATTTTTCAATTGACTGTCGAGTTTGTTTTGCTGAAAGTTCACTGAGTTTTACATCTAAATTCATCATAGATATTGACCTGTTTTCTTTTCCTGAATCAGATAGCTTTGGCATCAAGGCAATACTGCCTCAAAATGCATTTGTGTTTCCTTTTCTCTTACTTTTACTTTTTGTTGCAATATACCTACATCTTGATGCAGTGCTCCAGTGACTGCAGTTTGCAGCTGTACCAGGATCCCAGACAACAGAGCCACAAGAACTTGCCTCAGTGCTTGTGGGAGACACTGGCTTAAAACTTACAGTCTCTCACATGTAGAAGGTGCGTTGCCACCTTGCTATCTCCACCTCCTCTTCTGTCCACCTTCTCTTCTGTTTTTAAGTGTTTACTGTATTAATTCTTCTTTGAAAGTTTATACCCATCATCTGGTCCTGGACTAAAAAAGTAAAACAAACAAAAAATCTCTAGAAATTGATGATAATTGTGTTCCTTTTCTCAGTTTGAAAAACTCCACAGGGGGGAAAAAATTAAATCTGCCGAATGGCACACACACACACACACACACACACACACACACACACATTCACACACACTCACACAGGCTCATTCCTGGGGCGAAGGGAGATATAAAACCCTAAAAGAAATAGAAATCCCAGATCCCCAATACTTAAAACTCAGGAGTAACTTCGGCTGAATAACCCAGAACTGGACCAACTAAAGCACCAGAGCCAGGTCATCACTGGCTTCCATAATAAATGCTCCTTTGTATTAAGTGTACATTGATAATTGCTATCTCCATTTTAGTATTTTTTTTCTAGTAGTAAGTGGTTTATCCATGAGTGACTTTTCAATGGTGATCTTACATAGAGAATTTGGAGTCTGCTTACCTTTCCTAATAAACTTAATATTTTCTATTATTTTCTTGCTACTAATTAGTGTCCTATCTTCTTTTAGCTTAAAAAAACCTAAGTTGTTAGTAACACCTTTTAACTTTTGTTGTCTGAGTAACTCTATTTCTCCTCCAATTCTGAAGCACAACTTTGTTAGGTAAAGAATTCTTGATTGTCAGGTTGTTGGATTCTTTCTATTTTGGACCTTTGGATAAATCATATGCTAATCCACAATGTTTCTGCCCCCCCCCCAATAAAGTAATTGGACTTCCCTTATACATCACAAGCTATTTTACTTTTATTACTTTTTGAGGTTTGTTTTTGGATTATTCCTGGCCATACTCATGGCTTATTCCTGGCTCTGCACTGAGGGATCACTCCTGGTGGTGCTCAAGGGACCATCTGAGGTACAAGGGAAGAGCCCTACCTCCTGTGCAATCTATCACAAAATTTAAAGTAATTTTGTTACTTTAAAATTCTCTAATTACAAGACTGGAGAGATAGAACAGCAGTAGGGTATTTCCTGGAGAGAGAGAACAGCAACCGCTGACCCCAGGTCAATCCCAGGCATCCCATATGGTCTCCTGAGCACCATCAGGAGTAATTACTGAGTGCAGAGCCAGGAGTAACCCCTGAGCACTGCTGGGTGTGAACCTAAAAGGAGAGAGAGAGAGAGAGAGAGAGAGAGAGAGAGAGAGAGAGAAAGAAAGAAAGAAAACTTGAAAAAATGTTAAAAATTAAGTTCTTTAATTTCCTTTAATTTTTGACAATCGAACTACAATGTCTTAGTGTAAGTATCTTTAAATTCATCTTCTGTGGTATTTGCTGAGTTTTTCAGATCTTGAAATATGTTTTTTCCCCAGGAAAGAAAATTTTTCAGTCGTTTCCCTGAATAAGCTTTCCCCTTATTTCTGTTCTTCTGAGGCCCCTAAAATGCACATATTGGTCTATCTGGTAATATTCCATAAGTCCTTCTATCTGTCTTCACCCCTTTTATTTATTTTCTTCCTTTGATGGGATGATTTCCACTGTCATGTCTTTAAGTCCATTGATCCTTTCTTTCATTAGATCAGATAAATCACTTATCTCCCTTTATTCAAGGCAGTTCTGGACATTGACAATTCTTGTTCTTTCATTTGGAACAAATTCCCATTTCTTCATTCTATTTGACATACTGTTGGTTTCTCTGTGTTAGGTGAAACAGCTCCTTCTCCCAGTTTTAGCAGATTGCCTTTGATGAAAAATAAAGCTTGACAGTCTCTGAAACCTGAGTTCCCCATTGCCTATCCAATCTTTGTGGTTATCTTTGTCCTTCATGGTTCCCAGGAGTCGAACATATGCCAGTCAGCATCCCTAAAGCTATGGGAAATTCCCAGGCACCGCTTAGGCTCCCAGTGGACATTAATTATCTACACCTGCAGCTCTCTATTGCAGATTAATTGGAACCCCAACCTTTAAGGAGCATCTGGGAAAATCAGGACATTGGATCTGCAATCTAGCCTCTATCAGGGAAAAAGTAGTTCTTGGGTGGGTTTTTTTTGTTCCTTTGTTTGTTTGTATGTTTGTTTGTTGCTTACTCACTGTTTGCATGATGAACCTCATGCATGAAGGAACCGGGAGAGGAACCCAGGTGTGCGGGACCAGGGCTGAGAACTCCAAGCCTGCTCAGATCAGGACTGGGCCTCCTCCATCCAGATCCCCCATCTTCCAGTAACTAGGCATTACACCCACCAACTGCCCCCCAGCGTCATGTAATTCCATCAACGGCCAAGACCCAGAGACTATAAAACCAAGGTCCCGGAAGCGTGCGGCCACATTCACGGCTGGGCGACTTCTTATTGTCTAGTTCTAACTCTTGGAGAACCCGGCAGGCTATCAAGAGTGTCCTGCCCACACGGCAAAAGCCAGCAAGCTCCCTGTGGTGTATTCAATATGCCAAAACCTAGTAACAATGAATGGTCTCATTCCCCTGACCCTGAAAGAGCCTCCCATGTGGCACTTGCTAAAATCTCGGGGCTAGGACGTGTGGAGACATTACTGGTGCCTGCTCCAGGAAACTGATGAACAGTGGGATGACAGTGATACAGTGATACGCTTTTGCTGAGGCAGACGGAATTGTTGATGAGAGGGCTGTGTGTCCAAATAGAGTCACCTCTTTGTTTTGTATGGTCCCAGGGGATGTGTGCATTCCAAGTCCTGTGAATTTGCAGTTAGGTTATTTGCGAGTTATTCCCATGAGTGGCAGCTATAACACTTAGTATGCTGGACGTGGAGACAAGTTAGTTTCAAGGAGAAGCTGGAAAGTTAATTTTACAGTCGGAGGGGGCACAAAGGTGATTGTAGTTGGGGACGTGCCCACCAGCCTCTTTGAGTTCTCAGAAGGATTCCATTCAGCTCTCATATATGGGCAGATTAGAAATTTGAATGTCAGACAGCACCTGGGGAAGCTTACACTCAGCCCAGCCAAGGGAGAAACTGGGAAGCAGATGGTTATTTGACTTATTCCCTCTGTTCAAATCAGTGGAACTGCAGGAAGTGTTTGTGTACCCATTTTAGGGGTTGATTACAGGACACCCAGAATGCTGAGGCTTATTTATTGTCAGTGCTAGGAGATTTAAGGTGCAGTCCTTCAGGTGGAAGCCACAAAGCTTGGAACACTCACTACATGTCTAGATCTACCTGCTCTTTCCAGGAAGATACTCGCAACTTGGTTTTATTATTGGATCAAGCTAGAGAAAAAAAAAAACACAGAAAAATTGCCCATCACATCATATTATTTTAGCCACTCATTTCAGTAAGTTCTAAAATATAGGCGAATTTGAAAGGAGACCTTCAAGCAGCAGCTGGGAAAGTTGGTGGTCCCAGAAATCTTCTGGGAAAATAACAAGGAAATGGGTCCTTTTGTCTTCTCTTTCTGTTCAGTGTCGGAGGCATAACCATGGAGCCATGTGCTCCTTTGCCATTGCTTTTTTGTTTACCTGTGGCTCTTAAGGATACAAGCCATGTTGATTTTCAGGGCTAAATTTGGGGTCTCTGCCTTGGTAGAAGACTTCAAAAGTTAGAAGGCAAGGTGTTCTAACCTTTAATTCCTCAGGAAGAACCTGAACGTTAGGATAGTGTGGTGCTGTGCTAGAAAGGGGATACAGGGCAAGAGTATGTCTTCATCTTTCTGTCCCTTTCAAGCTATCAAGTAACATGTAGGAATCCCTCAACTAGTTCTAAGAGGGAATTGGTCCAGGTGTAGCAGTATGTTTGGTGAGAGGAGGGAAATTCAGGGACCTAGATCTCCATCTTGGCCATCCTTTAGTAGCATTTCAAAGAGCATTATTCACTTTTTTTCATGTGTCACCACCAGGCATTAACAATTCTAATTACGTCCTACAAAAATATAAATGTTCTGAATAAAGCTAGATAATATTTGTAGTGACAGAAGGACAGCGGAGGAGGGCCATGATATATTGGTAGTCCGGAGATACAGTTACTTTGCCCACCAAAAGCATGAATTTTGGTGTTAGTATAACCATGTCACCTCAAATACAATAAAATTAAGGGCAGGATAACTAATACAGAATTTAATACTAGTTCCTTGAACACTACTGACTCTGGTTCGATCTTTAGTATTGCATATGGTCTCCTGCACACTGTCAGGAGTGATCACTGAGCAGAGTGTCAGAAGTAAGCCCTGAGCCCTGCTAGCTATATAGTCCAAACCTGTCCAACCTCAAAGAAAAGTGAAACAAATTATTTTATAAGTGGGAGTAAATTGCATTTTCTTTATTTTTCCTGTTGTTTGTCAATTATCTAAATTACTTAATGAAGACAAAATATGAATTTTCCTGCCACTAAATATAAAAAATAAAAATGGATGTTTACTTATCACAGAAATTGTAAGAGGCATTAATATACAAGATTAGATGACACCTGTCTCCTAGATTTCACGTGTCTCCTAATCCTAATCGATGGTTCAATGAGAGACAAAGACCTAAACTATTACATGGATTGGTGGCCTAAAATGGTCCTGATTCTCTAGTCTTCTTTGTATCCATACCCATGTGATCCATCAAGAAGAGATGGATCACATCAAGATTCTTCATCGAGAATAGATTCTCCATCGAGAATAGATTTTCCACCCGCTCTGAAATTCGGGCTGGATTTCCTACTAACTTGTTTTGACCACGGAGTATGGCAAGAGTGACAGGCTACCAGTTCTGAGCCCAAGACCTCAAGAGGCCTTGCAGACTTGCTTCCATTCTTTTTATTGGAACCCTGCCCAAACGTCAGGTTAACAATGCTGCAACAACCTGCTGCACGAGGGGAAATGATCCCTGTTCCCCCAGAAAATAGTCAGCAAGATGTGTAAGGGAAGCCAGTCGGAACCGATCAGTCACATGGCAATTCATCAGCTAACTGCAGGCAATTGAGTAAGCCCAGTCAAATCAGCCAAATCTGGCACAGTCTGCGAAATTACCCACACCACTTAGAGAAACAGGAGCAATAATAGATGTTTACTGTTTACGCCTCAGAGTTTTGGATAGACATGTAACACAACAACTGATACCAAAATTAATATATAGGAGGGTGGTTTTGTGGAAAAAAATGTTTAAAATATGTGGCATTGTCATTGGGACCAGAGGATAGGGGTAAAAAATAAGAGAAAACTTTAACAAATTGGAAAAACAAGACACATGCTATAAGATAGCAAAAATATTTAATGATTTATTTTCTACAGCAACTTGGAAGATATAAAACATACTTAATAAACTTGAATGCCTACAAAATATTATTCCCAGGTAGTATGCTACAGGTCTTGTTTGTAGGTTTTAGCTGTGTATTAAATATATAATAAAATCACCTTATTGGGAGAATTTAGGGAAAACACAGAAGAATGAAAATCAAGCTGAATGAAAGTAAAACTGGCTGTCTTCTACAGCCTACCCAAGGATTCTCAAGCAGGGACAAGGAAGACCATTGGTTAAGAGTTCTAAATGCATTAAGTCGGTCACTCAGAGATCTTTCCAACCAAACCAACAGATCAGTAGCAATAATAAGTAATCTTATGAAACTCTTTTCACAGCTGCCTGACATGACCAAATTAGCCGCACTAAAGATTAGAGAGAGAAGTTAGTCTGAAAAAATTGTCTGTGTGCTTTTTGTCCACTGGAGTGGGCTGAATTGAAATTCCATAAAAGAAGCAAACAAAGTTTTAGAAAGGAAGGAAGGAAGGAAGGAAGGAAGGAAGGAAGGAAGGAAGGAAGGAAGGAAGGAAGGAAGAAAGAAAAAGTCATGCTGAAGTGGTCAAGGGCTGGAGCGATAGCACAGCGGTAGGGTGTTTGCCTTGCACGCAGCCAACATGGCCCACTCGAGTTCGATTCCTCCGCCCCTCTCGGAGAGCTCAGCAAGCTACCGAGAGTATCTCGCCCGCACAGCAGAGCCTGGCAAGCTACCCATGATGTCTTCGATATGCCAAACACAGTAACAACAAGTCTCATGATGGAGACGTTACTGGGCCCGCTTGAGCAAATCGATGAACAATGGGAGGACCGTGAAGTGGTCATAGTACAAGAACTTACATCATACTTTGCTCACCCCAGTATGAATCCCTGGCACTGCATATGATCCCCCAAACACCAGCAGTGAGCTCTAAGCATAGAGACAGAAGTAAGCCCTGAGCACTGCTGGGGGTGGCACCAAATCCTCACTAATTAATTAATTCGTTAATTAAATGATGAGTATTTCCAAATCTCACTAAATGGGACTGAAATTGTTTTTTATTGAAAAATATGCAAATGGGTTCCCAAGAATCTCTGGGAAGGGCAGAGACTGCAAAGGGTACTCAATTTCTGACTTGAACTTTTTGAGAAACAGGCACTCTTAAAGGAGAATGGAAAAATAAAATTCCTCACAAAGCTAAGAGATTTGGAGAACAGGGGACAGTTCTGGAAACACTGTTTCCTAGAAAGTTGGACCCTACACTGGGCAAACCAGGCAACATTTGCTGGGTAGGTTTCAGACATTTGCCGGGTGTTGGTATCACTGTAGTACAGTAATCACTGTAGGTTTATGATTAGCGACAAAATCTCTAAGTGTACAGTGAGAAAATAAAAACTAGTGTCCTAAATTCAATAGCTACTTCCTCTAAAATCGTTCCTTCACTCAGCCTTTGGCATCTTAAGAAGATGCCACTCTCTGCAGCAATTCAAACAGAAACCTTCCAAGCCATTCTTGGTTGCGCTCTTTCTCTCCAGCCCTCCCAGGAGACAGACACAATGATGTTGGGTCTCTCTCCACCAAATATCCAGAATTCCACTGTGTCTTACAACTTCCAATGTCATCATCACTGCCCGATCCCTGTGTCTTGACTGCTAATCCCCTTTCCCAACACATGTCTGACACATGACAGCATGATCCCCTTTTAAAATAGGGACCACGCCATGCGCTGCTTTGGGGACCAAAGTCACTCCTAGAGGTGATCCCAGCAGCACTGGCCCCACGGTTGGGTGCTCCGACCCTGTGGTGCTGGGATAGGGGACAGCTTCAGGCTCACACACAGCTGTGCTAGGGGAAAGGAAGAGACGAAAATCAGGCTGAGCAGTGCTCTGCCACTGGAGCTATCTTCGTGGCCCAGAATGACCCTTTTATTACATTTGCTTGATTAGGCATTTGCCTTGCATGCAGCCAACATGGCCGACCCGAGTTCGATTCCTCCACCCCTCTCGGAGAGCCCGGCAAGCTACCGAGAGGATCTCGCCCGCACGGCAGAGCCTGGCAAGCTCCCCGTGACGTATTCGATATGCCAAACACAGTAACAACAAGTCTCATGATGGAGATGTTACTGGGTCCGCTCGAGCAAATCAATGAACGGGAGGACCGTGACAATGATTAGTATTTTAAATTCTAAAATAAAACAATATGTTTTCAAAATATTCATGAAAAGAGACCAACACTTTTTATTAAAATCAAACTTTTGTTGGATATCTTCAACTGGATTTTTCTAGAGCTCTAAGAATATGTATAATTTTTAAAATGTAATTTATAGGGGCTGGAGCAATAGCACAGAGGGTAGGGCGTTTGCCTTGCACACGGCCAACCTAGGTTCGATTCCCAGCATCCCATATGGTCCCCCGAGCACCACCAGAAGTAATTCCTGAGTACATGAACCAGGAGTAACCCCTGTGCATCGCCGGGTGTGACCCAAAAAGCAAAAAAAAAAAAAAATGTAATTTATAATTCAGTGACAATAACATGACAATAAGAATGTCAAATAGGGGCTGGAGAGATAACACCGTGGGTTGGGCGTTTGCCTTGCACGTGGTCGACCCGGGTTCGATTCCCAGCATCCCATATGGTCCCCTGAGCACCGCCAGGAGTAACTCCTGAGTGCAGAGCCAGGAGTAACCCCTGTGCATCACCAGGTGTGACCCAAAAAGCAAAAAAAAAAAAAAAAAAAGAATGTCACATAGGAAGAAAGTGTCACTGGGAGCAGTGTATTTAAATACTGTAATGTATTTAACAGTGTGGGATTACTAAATTTAAAATTTTATGCATACCTTTCTTAAATGTGTAACTCATATTTAACATTTTGCTTATATGTATGCCCATCTCTCACAAATATACACAAATATACCTACACATATAAGTATACTTATTTGTGTATATTTAAAACAGTTTTTTAGTTCACATAACAGAAATATTTATCACAGAGGGTGGAAATTATCCCAACTGTGAAATAGATTATGTTCATGTTTACTCTCCACCATCGGACAACCAAATATCAGCTGTCATTTGAGAAAGTACCGTCACTGTCACTGTCACTGTCCTCCCGTTGTTCATCAATTTGTTCGAGGGGGCCCAGTGACATTGTGAGACTTGTTGTTACTGTGTTTGGCATAAGTACCGTGGTTTATTTAAATATCAGAATATAGGGGATAAAGCCCAAGCAACCGTTGGACCTTTCCTGGTGGTACTTAGTGGCTGCTCCTGGTAAAATGTCCTAGGGTCTGTCCCAATGGTGCTTGGGGTTCAAGCAGTACAGGACATTGACACTGACCACCTACATGCAAAGCACGTGCATTTGTCCTTCAGGCTATTTCTAGTCTGGAAGGACATTTTACAGGAGACCACTCAGTATTCCACTCAGAGTTGTTTTGACCAGCAAATGTATTCGGTTCTTATTTGTCTGAAAATGTTGTTATTCCTGCCTCAATTATGAATAGCCGAGAGGGGTACAGAAATCTAGGTTGAAGATTTCCTTCATTTAGTACTTGAATATATTAGTCCACTTCCTTCTTGCCTGTAGGATTTCAGGTGAGAGATCGGGTTATGAATTTTATGTTGTTTTCCTTGTATTTGACAATTTATTTCACTCAAGCTGCTTTAAAAAAACTGTCTCTCTGGTTCTTGCGATTTTGATTACAGTATGTTTTGGTGTTGTTCTGTATGAGTTTATTCTTTTTGGCACATCTATTGGCCTCCTGATTTTGTACACAGGCCTCCCTCCTCAGACTGGGGGAGTTCTCAGCTACCTTCCCTTTCACTATTCTTTCACTGTTTCCCTTTCACTGTTCTTCCCATTTCTCTTTTTCCTCTCCTTCCAGTATTCTTATGATGTGAAGATGATTTCTATTGCTATTTTTCCACTAAATATTTTATATTTTCTTCAGCTTTTTATATCTTCCTCCAATTGCCTCGTCTTTTCTGTCTTCTGTTATGTCTCCAAACACACTGATTCAGTTTCCAGCTTCCTCAGTTCTGCTGTTGTGACTTGCTGCTGTATTCCTTAGCTCCTTCCACTCATTTTGAATGAATTCTTTAATGTTTTACATCAGTTTCTCTTTGTACTGAATGAATCTCTCATCCAATTTTTTTTTAATTTCAGTTATCATAAAGACTTGCTCTGATCATGCTTGGGCAGTGACAAGAGTTTTGACAAACTTGAGGGCTTACCTGGACTTCTGCCCCCCTCTGCTAAAGTCACTGAATTCCTTTGTTTTCTTGTTATTCCAAATGCATCAACTGTGTTAGTGATGAAACTTAAAATTCCAGATGGTCTGAGCATAATTCAGTGTACTATTCAGTATCTCAGGCCACTCTTTATGACTCTATTCATTTCTGCTCCCAACCCTGCTTTGTGAGAATTTCTGAAGAACAAACGAGCCAAGGACCGGCGTATGGATGTGGCTTGCGCAGGGGTTGGGCTGGAGCCCCAGTAGAGGGAAATCTGCTCCGGGTCCAGAACAGCCCTAGAGGAATCCAGAGTGAATTTTGAAAATACGAATGAGGTCACATCAATGGTCATTTAGAATGAACCCTTGAAAGTAAAATCAACAATAAGATTGTATGTGGTATGACTTTTGGCTGCTTCCCTAGTCTGTCTCATTTCCCAGCTCACTCTCTGGCTCACTCACGGATCTCCACCCACACTGACTTCCTGCCTGTCCCTCATACACACCAAGTCCAAATTCAGGGCCTTTGGGATTGCTCTTCTTATGCTTAAGTCAGACATTCCAAACTCTGTGTGTGTGTGTGTGTGTGTGTGTGTGTGTGTGTGTGTGTGTGTGTGTGGTTTGGGGGCCACACCAGTCTGTGCTTAGGGCTTTCTCCTGGTTCTGTGCTCAGAGATCACATCCAGATCACTTAATGTTATCTCCAGAGTGAGATCTTGATCAGGACTCCATTTAAAAGTGCTTCTTCCTGACTCCTGGTGAACAGCCACCTTGCCAGGGCGTGGTCATAAATTAAGCCCCAGCGTACCACTTGAGCAGCAATGTTCCTGGCTGCTCTGCGGTGACCTGCGATCCCCACTGCTCCGAGCAATTCCTCTGTGTGAAACACTGCAACGAAAAGTACGAGTGAGCAGGACAGGCACAGGCTACTGAGCCTTGTGGAAGCTCTACAAGGGAAGCAGTGAAACCAGTGAGCACTGGGGCCCAACAGGTGAGCACCACCAGCCAATGTGCCACCTTGGCAAGCTACACAGCTACAGATGTTTGAGCACCACTCTGAGGCATAGGTTTCACCCATGGCCACCACACACTTACAAAGCTGTTCACGATTGGATTTCAGTCATATCCAACACCCATCCCTTCACCACCGTACTTTTCCTATTACCAATGGTCCCGGATTCCCTCCTGTCCTCCACCCCCGCCCCCGCCCATCCCTGGCCTGTGACTAAGGCAGATCTCCTCCTCCTCCTCCTCCTCCTCCTCCCTCCTCCTCCTCCTCCTCCTCCTTTTCCTCCTCCTCCTTTTCCTCCTCCTCCTCCTCCTCCTCCTCCTCCTCCTCCTCCTCCTCCTCCTTTTCCTCCTCCTCCTCCTCCTCCTCCTCCTCCTCCTCCTCCTTTTCCTCCTCCTCCTCCTCCTTTTCTCCTTTTCCTCCTTCTTTTCTTCTTCTTCTTCTTCTTCTTCTTCTTCTTCTTCTTCTTCTTCTTCTTCTTCTTCTTCTTTTCTCTCTCTCTTTTTTGGGGTCTTATGGTTTGCAATATAGATAATGAAAGGTTATCAGGTATATCTGAAAGGAATATTTTTAATATTAAAAAATATCCATGTGGTTTGGGGAAAGGGTGGGGGTGGGTGGCGGGAGAGATATTGGGAATATTGGTGGTGGTGAATGGGCACTGGTGGAGGGATGGGTGCTCGACCATTATATGACTGAAACGTAAGCACAAAAGTTTTTAAGTCTGTAACTGTACCCCACGGTGATTCACTAATAAAAAAATAATAAAAATAAATTAAAAAAACAGACTCTGTCAGCAGCTAAAAAAATAAATAAATAAATCCATGTAGGACTGGAGAGATAGAGAGATAGCACAGCAGGTAAGGTGCTTGTCTTGCACATGGTCAGCCTGAGTTTGATCCCCAGTGTCTATACAGTCCGTGGAGCACTGCCAGGAATGATTCCTGAACACAGAGCCAGGAATAATCCCTGAGCATCACTGGGTGTGCCCCCCCCCCCCGCAAAAAAAAAAACAAGCAAATAAAATCAGTGTAGAAGAGTTTCCACAATGCTTTGAACCTGATACATCACAATTTATTTCGTTGTTTTGTTTGTCCTATTTCTGGGGAACAAAAATTTTGTTTTACTCAAATACGGTATTCCCAACATATTGAATTGAAAAATAGTATTTCTTACTGTTTTGAAATAGAGTATTTCTTAGTTGGAATGAATGGGGCTTTTGTTTTTGTTTTTGAGTCACACCCAGTGAGACTCAGGAATTACTCCTAGGCCTACACTCAGGAATCACTTTTGGCAGGCTCAGGGAACATGGGAAATGGTGGAGATTGAACCCAGGTTGGCCACATGCAAGGCAAGCACCTCACCTCCTGTACTGCCTCTCCAGCCCCTGGAATAAATGTTTTTAAAGGGATGCAAGGGCAGGAAGGAACATATTTTCAAAACTCAAACAGATAGAGGGCTGGGGGTATACAGAGGTTAAATTACTTGCTATGCATGCAGCTGATCCACATACAATTCCCAAAGCACCACCAGAAGTCACCTTTGAAAACAGAGCCAACAGTACCGGCTGAGCAGGAGTAAATGTGGCCCAAAGTTCCCATCTCCCCCCACCCCCACCAAAAGAGGCAGGCTCTTTTAGTCTGTGTGTGCACAATGTCTAATATTATTAAAATGCATATAATCAGATGTAAATTATATATAATTACATATTGTATATATAATTTAGAATAATCACATAATCAGATGCAATTATTGGGGGAAAGCATATGATTGTACTTAGAGTTTCAAAATCCATTCTTTCTCTTCATCTGTTCTTATACGTATAAACACTTAAAGTATGACTCTGAAAGACTCGACAGGAAGCATGGAATGTTCCTAAGGCAACAGACCCAGGCTAGAAATAAAACTGCCAATGTCAGAGGACCCTCCGCGTTCCTCTTTCAAAAACCTTCCTTTAATGGCCAAAGGCCAACGGCTAGTCTAAATATCTTCAAAGTGCTTTTTGCGATTCAAGACTTCTCATTTAAGATTTATGTATTCTCAACAGAGATATATAAAGAATAAATAATTGGTATCAAAAACAAAGCTATTTCTAGCATTCCTGCTCTAACTTCTACTCTCACTCTGGCTTAAGAACTAGGATAATGGAGTTTCTCATTACACAGTGGCTTGTGTTGCTCCACTATTGCGGCAACCCAGAGTGACAGAGCTCCTTTGGCCCCTGTTTCCAAATATGGCACAGATGAGGCAAAAGGAAAACCCAAATATGCACCCACGATATTGACCCTCATATCTCTAAGTCCTTAGGCTATCTGCTCTCTCTCTCTCTCTCTCTCTCTCTCTCTCTCTCTCTCTCTCTCTCTCTCTCTCAACCCTTAAGAATCTCGCTTTTATCATTGACTTCCAGCATATTTTCATTTCCAGGAATAGAGAAAAGCATGTTTAATTCATCTTTCCGGACATAAAAATTCTCAAGAGGCATTTATAAGTCCCATGGGGCCAGAGTGATGGTACAGCAGATAGAGTGCTTGCTTGCGGGAAGCTGACCGAGGTTCCATCTGTGACACCCCTTATGGTCCACTGAGCTGGCAGCAGGATCCCTGAGCACAGAGCCTGAACTATTCACAATACCCAAGATCTGGAAACAACCCAAGTGTCTTAGGACAGATAATTGAATAAAGAAACTGGCCCATATGCTGTCCCAGCCCATGTGCATCTCCCTTCCTGAGATGTGTACTTTCATGCTTTCATGTCTAATGCTGGGGTGTGTGGAGGGGCTCTCTCCGCCCTTGGAGAAGCCCGGATTCTCTCTCTTGAGCACGTTATTCTCTGTTTTCTTCCACTTTCTCTCCCTCCTTCCCTTCAAAATCTCCAATAAAAACTGAGTAATTTCAAAAAAAAGAAACTCTGGTACAGAGTTTGCATTGCATAATACAATGCATACAACTGACCAGGGGGTTGATTCCCCACCAACCCATACAATCCCCAGAGAGCCAGGCAGTATTTATCCCTGAGAGCAGAGCCAGGAGCAAGCCTGGAGCACCATCCGGTGTGGCCCCAAACCAATAACAGTTACAATAAAATTAAACTAAAACAAAAAAGACAAAAAACCAAAAGTCAAAACCATGAATATTAACACTATCACAAACATGTTATCGAATCTACCAAAAGATCTTTTAAAACTAAGATTGCAGGGTCTGGAGGGGAGTACAGCAGGTAGACCGCTTGCCTTTCATGCCACCAACCAGGGTTGGTCCCTGGCATCCCATAGGGTCCCCAAGCCCCCAGGAGCGATTCCTGAGTGCAAAACCAGGAATAACTTTCGAGCATTGCTGGGGGTAGCCCCAAAAACAAAAACAAGATTGCTCCCAAGATTCCCCTAGGGGTGGTGAGCTTAGATGAGAAGTTACACTAAATCAAAATGAATAGATACAACACTTCCTTTCCTTAAAACAACTCAGCAAGTGTGGTGTGAGGCCAAGTGGCAAGGAAGATTCAGCTTTTGATTTCGTCCACTGTTTCACACACTGTTTTTTACATTGTTATGTCCCGGGAAGGGAGTTTCACTCACACATTGACCAGACCAGATGCGAAGAAGCAAGTGCAAGGCCCCTTTATCACTAGCTCGAGCTAGAGTCCGAGTCTCATCCAACACAGTGGAGTCTTGACAAAGACCCCGACTCTGAATTCTAAGCAGTTTATGTAGGGTTTGGTTACATAACAGCATTTTTCCAGGAACTAGCAATATGTTTCCAATTCTGGTCCCTGTCTGTCCTGTGACTCTAGGGACCAACAATATGTTTCCAATTCTTGGTCCCTGTCTGTCCTGTGACTCCACTCCTCTCATTGGCTGGGCACCACTGCCCATGCCCCCTACTCTATAGGTTGCTGCCATAGGGCAGTTTATCTACCCAGGGTGATTCTGTTTTCTGAGAAATTGGGACTTTCTGATAGGGGAAACTGGAACTTAGGCCTGCTGAGTTTTGGTCCTAAAGTGGAGCCTGCCCTGGCTCCACTTCAGCCTCACAACATTGCACTGTAAGCTATACCTGGGATTCGATTCCCAGCATCCCATATGGTCCTCCAAGCACTGCCAGGAGTAATTCCTGAGTGTGTGAACCAGGAATAACCTCTGTACACTACCTGGTGTGACCCAAAAAGCAATATACACTCTCCGGACACATGAAGGTACCGGCAGAGGAACAAAGGCATGCAGGTCCCAGGGCTGAGATCTCCAAGCCTACTCAGATTGGGGCTGAGCATCCTCCACCCAGATCCTCCAAATTCCAGTAGGCAGGGGTCACACCCACCACCCTGGTGCCGTGTAATCCCATCAACGGCCAAGACCCAGAGATTACAAAACCCAGCTCCCGGAAGTGACATCTTATTATCTCATTCCTACTTTGGACAAACTGGCAGGCTACCCAATGTAGCCTGCCCACACGGCAGAGTCTGGTAAACTCCCCGTGGCGTACCCAATATGCCAAATACCAGTAACAATGATGGGTCTCAGTCTCCTAAAGAGCCTTGAATATAGCACTTTCTTAAAAATCTCAGGGCTAGGATGAAGGAGACGTTACTGGGGCCTGCTCGAGGCAGTCGACAAATAACAAGATGGTCATGATTCGTGAGATATATATATATATATGTATATGTATATGTATGATATATATATGTATGTATGTATTTGGGGGGTCACACCCAGCAATGCTCAGGAATTACTCCTGGCACGGTGCAGGGGAGCATATGGGATGCTGGGAATCAAACGGAGGTCGAGCGCCTGCAAGGCAAACGCCCTACCTGCTGTGTAGAATTCTTAATGTAATAAGCAGTCCACACTTATTTGTGCTTTTCTTACTTTTTTTGGCATTCTTAAAATTACCTTCCTTTTCAAAAACGATGGTTTTGAAAAACCAAGAAATTTTATCCCGCCAAAATAGAGTGGAAAAAAAATCTGTTAGCTCGCCCAAGTCCGTTTCCTGCAGGTTCCAGGAGGGCCCAGCGCTGAGCCTGCAGCCGGTGGCCAGTGCGCAGGCGCGGGCGCGGGCGCGGGGCCGCCCCGAACCCGGGAGGAGCCGGCCGAGAGGCGCGCGGGGCACCCGGGGCGCCAGGGGGCACTGTGCCGAGCCAGCCCGAGATCCCCGAACTCTCGCGAGACGTGAGCTGGGCTTCCCGGAAGTGGCCTCCCGGAAGAAGCATGGCTGCCCCCTGCGTCTGAGCACGCTCTCGGCGCGGACCTCCGGCATCATGCAGTCCGATGACGTAAGTCTGCTCCTGCTCGCCCCGCAGCCGCGTCGGTGGGGCCGGGGGGTTCCCAGAGCCCCGTTTCCCGAGCCTGGGGCTGTCCACCTGGGCTTTCGGGGCCTGGGTCCGGCCAGCTGGACCCCGCGCTCAGCGCAGCGGTCTGGGGGGAAAGGGTCTGGGGCTGGCGGAGGTGGGGGCGGGGCGAAGGGGCCGTGCCGGGTTGCAGCGGAGACAACACCCAGGGGTCCTTTGTACACGTTTACCCCCCGGTGTGCCCAGAGTGCAAACACGCTGGAGAAATGGCCCAGGGGTGCCCACGCTGTGATAGCGACTGGAGTTGTTTTTTTTAATTTTTTTTGCAGCCTTTTTTTTTTTCCTTTGATCACTGTAAGGTAGATGCTCACAGAGCCCTTCACTTTGGGTTTTCAGTCACGCGGCGTCCCGACACCCATCCCTCCGCCAGTGCACATTTCCCACGGTCCCTGCCATCACCCCCCACCCTCACCCCCACCCCCTGACTACCTCTGTGGCGGGCGCTATTCCCTACTCCCTCCCTGGCTCTCCCTCTCCCTCTCCCTGTCCCTTTCCTTCCCTCCCTCCCTCCACCCTCCCCCTCTTCCTCCCTCCCTCCATCCCCTTTTTGGGCTTTGTAGTTTGCAGTGTTGATACTGAAAGTTTATCAAGAGTACCCCTCTACCTCCTTTTAACACTCAGTTCTTGTCCAGCAGGATCATTCCCAGCTATCATTGCCATGCCAGTCTCTTAGCTCCCCTCAGCCCCCCCCCCCCACACACACACACACTTGACCGGACTGCATTCATTTGTGGTATATATATACGTGTATGTACATATACATATGTATGTATGCCACAAATGAGTGCAGTCAATCACAATCACGACCATCCTGTTATTCGTCGATTACCTCCAGCAGGCCCCAGTAACGTCTCCTTCGTCCTAGCCCTGAGATATTTTTAAAAAGTGCTGTATTCAAGGCTCTTTCATAGTTAGGAGAATGAGACCCATCGTTGTTACTGGTATTTGGCATATTGGGTACGCCACGGGGAGTTTGCCAGACTCTGCCGTGTGGGCAGGTGACATTCGGTAGCCTGCCAGTTTGTCCATAGTAGGAATGAGATGATAAGATGTCGCGTGGCCGCACTTGCAGCCACACGGTTCAGGGAGCTGAGCGTGATAATCTCTGGATCCTGGCCATTGTTGGGGTTACACGGCAGTTGGTGGGTGTAACTGTCTAGTTACTGTCAGGTCCAGTCCCAAACTGTGCAGGCTTGGAGATCTCAGCCCCGGGTCCCACACACCTGGGTTCCTCTGCCAGTTCTTTTATGCGTGAAGCTCATCCAAGTGTGTGGAGAGTGGTCCCAGCATGGCCTTGGCTGGGCCCCGGAGGTCTTCAGCTGTTGGGCCCTGGTGGAGACAGTCAGGCACAGGGTAGGAGACTCTGCCTTGTTCTCTCCCAGGAGCTGAGTGTAATGATCTCTGGATCCTGGCCGTTGTTGGGGTTACACGGCAGTTGGTGGGTGTAACTGTCTAGCTACTGGCAGGTCCAGTCCCAAACCGTGCAGGCTTGGAGATCTCAGCCCTGGGTCCCACACACCTGGGTTCCTCTGCCAGTTATTTATGCGTGAGGCTCATCCAAGTGTGTGGAGAGTGGTCCCAGCATGGCCTTGGCTGGGCCCCGGAGGTCTTCAGCTGTTGGGCCCTGGTGGAGACAGTCAGGCACAGGGTAGGAGACTCTGCCTGTGAATGTTGAATACAATATATCATGATCATCCTGTTATTCGTCGATTGCCTCAAGCAGGCCCCAGTAACGTCTCCTTCATCCTAGCCCTGAAATTTTTAAGAAAGTGCTATATTCAAGGCTCTTTAGGAGATTGAGACCCATCATTGTTACTGGTATTTGGCATATTGGGTACGCCATGGGGCGTTTGCCAGACTCTGCCGTGTGGGCAGGTTACATTTGGTAGCCTGCCAGTTTGTCCAAAGCAGGAATGAGATAATAAGATGATAATAAGAATACTATATATATACATATATATAGATGTATATGCATGCTGTAGCACTGCCCTCCCGTTCATCGATTTGCTCGAGTGGGCCCAGTAATATCTCCATTGTTAGACTTGTTGTTACTGTGTTTGGTATATTGAATACGTCACAGGGAGCTTGCCAGGCTTTGCTGTCCGGGCGAGATACTCTTGGTAGCTTGCCGGACTCTCCGAGAGGGGCAAAGAAATCGAACCTGGGCCGACCAGGTCGGCCGCATGCAACACAAAGGCCTTTCCTGCTGTGCTATTGCTCCAGCTGGTATATAGGGCTAGAGCAATAGTACATCAGTAGGGCCTTTGCTTGCGGGTAGCAAGCCCAGCCGAGCTGGGTTCGATTCCTCCACCCCTCTCGGAGGGCCCGGCAAGCTACGCAGAGTATTTCACCCTCTCGGCAAAGCCTGGCAAGCTCCCCGTGATGTATTCGATATGCCTAACACAGTAACAAGAAGTCTCATAATGGAGACGTGACTGGGCCCACTCGAGCAAATCGATGAACAACGGGAGGACAGTGAATATGTATACATATGCACATATATATTTGTAGTAGAAGACTTAAAATCCGTGACCAGGGAAAACAGAGATTTGACTCTTATATAACGAGACAAAAGTCCTGCTTTCCTGAAGCACCTATGGGGTGACAGACGATAGGCAGACATAGCAGTGAAAGTGGTATTATTCCATACTGTAGCCATATAATGTAGACAAGAAGATGGGTGCGTGAAGGAGTCAAGTGGGCTGAACGAGAAAGGTTTCTGTGAAGAATTTCGCGCTGTGAGCTGAAATATGAGAATGAACCAGGGCTTAAAGAGTGAGGGAACAACGGTCAGTTGGGACAGCCAACTATCAAGTCTGGAGACGAGAGAAGGAGTACAGTAAAGAGTACCATTGGCACTGTGATAGAGGAATGAACAGAAAATGGTGCTGCTATGCTTACCAGCACAAAATCATGTAGAGTTGTAGATAATGCTTTTTATTATTATTCTTTTGAGGAGTATGTCAAACTTTCTTTTTTCTATTTGGATTACACCCTGTGATGCACAGGGGTTACTTCTGGCTCTGCGCTCAGGAATTATTCCTGGTGGTGCTCGGGGGACCATATGGGATGCTGGGAACCAAACCCGGGTCGGCCCTGTGCAGGCGAATGCCCCACCTGCTGTGCTATCGCTCCAGCCCCCTTAATGACTTTTGGTGGGGAAAAAATCTATACTAGTGAAAACTCTAGTTGTATGGAAGAGGAGGACTGAAAGCAAGAAGACTGTACTATGATGAAAGGAGCTTTTCAGCTAAGGTAATGCTGGAGACGAAAAGAAGTAGGTGAATTTGGGATCTTTGTATGACTAGTGTAACTTGGTGATAATTAAAATATGAGAAGAAAAATAAATGGGTTTTGGGAGTTGAATAAATTGTGCAGCCTTATTTTAAAAAAAATAATAAATTCCTCGAGGTGGTGGAAACTAAGGAAGGAACACATTGTTTGGAGAGGTATGGAATGAAGAGTCCCATTTGGACAAGTTAATGTGTCTGATGCTTTGTAAACTTTCAGGTAGGGGGGCCGAGTGGGCAGCAGGGTGGGTAGAGTATCCTGTTTACTCTTTATTATGTTTTTCCTTTTAAATACTTTCAGGACTTCATTCCTCAAGGCAGTTCAAAGACCCTCATTCACCTCTTTTTTTCCCCCCCCTCTCTTTTTGGGTCACACTTGGCGATTACTCCTGGCTTAGGAATTACTCCTGGCGGTGCTCAGGGGACCATATGGGATGCTGGGAATCGAACCCGGTCAGCCGCATATAAGGCAAACGCCCTGTCCACTGTGCTATCACTCAGCCCCTCATTCACCTCTTCTGTGAGCCCTCTGTTGCCTAGTTAGTCAGAGTCTGTCGCTATGGTGCTCACGGCTTCAGTGCTTGCACAGGACCCTCAAATGGTCGCTCTTCCTGACCAAAGCGCTCACACATCTTTCCGCGGGAGTATTTGCACAGGGTTGCACCCTTTCGTTTCATTTCGTTGCACCATTTTGTTTGTATTGTAGTGCCTGGGGTTGCCGGGATCCCACAGCAGAGCAGCCAGCGGTGTCTGGCACATCTGCAGCACCAGTGATTGAACTCTCAGTCTTGATGGTTGCAAAGCTGGCGTGATAAACCAGTGAGCTGATCCGAGACTAAGCCCTATTAAATCTTCACTCAGCAAGCACTGGAGTGCATTCTGTGTTGGGATACATTGATGTCAGTCGCTTAAGTGTACGGAAATGCATTAAGAGCATGTTAGTGGAGGACACAATAGATGGTTTCCCTTGCCCACAATGAGCTAAAATAATGGTAAGGATGTTAAAAAAAAAGATAGTAATCCACAGACTTCAACCATGGGTAATAAGCATGCTCATAGCACAGCAGGTAGGGTGTTCGTCTTGCACCTGGCTGACCCGGGTTCAATTCCTCCATCCCTCTTGGAGAGCCCGGCAAGCTACCAAGAGTATCCTGCCTGCACGGCAGAGCCTGGCAAGCTCCCTGTGGCGTATTCGATATGCCAAAACCAGTAACAAGTCTCACAGTGGAGATGTTACTGGTGCCGGCTCGAGCAAATCGGTGAACAATGGGACGACAGTGTTACAGTAAGAAAAGTATTTCATACTTAGTAAAAGTCTCATTTTTACCTAAAATGAGACTACATATATAGTCTGAGGATATAAACATGTGTGTTTGTGTCTGTGTGTATCATTTTAGGTAAAAATATGGAATACAAAATGTTTAGAAACAAAATGTTTATAAAACATTGGTGACATTTTCTCTCTGGACAGTGGAGTTATAGTTTGAGCAAATTTGTATTTTTTTTTCTTAAAAAAAAAATCTATTATTTGTGTTAAGAAAGGAAAGCCAATTAGACTTACAAAGCACTTCTCTTTCCTTAAAGATGCCTTTCCTCAGTAAAGCAGGGTACTACCCTCGGGCATTGTTTTTCTGGGATTAAAACAAATGGATCTTTATTTTGTCTTGCAGGTTATCTGGGATACTCTCGGAAATAAGCAATTTTGTTCCTTCAAAATCAGGTCAGTGTGGATCTGCTACTTGTACAGAGGGGCTTCTGTTGCCTTCCTGGTAACCCAGCTCAATCCTTGTGTGCTTGTTTCCTCCCATTCCAGAACCAAGACCCAGGGGTTCTGCAGAAATGAATACAGCCTCACAGGGCTGTGTAATCGGTCCTCTTGTCCTCTGGCCAACAGTCAGTATGCCACCATCAAAGAAGAGAAAGGTAACGCTCACGTTTCAACTTCCACGAGAACTCCCAACAGCTTGTAAAATGATTTTTCTAAGGGACCAGAGATAGTACATCGGGAAAGCCTTAGACACAGTGCACTCGGGTTTGGTCCCTCGAACCTCTTCCGTTCCCCCTAGCACTGCTAGGAGGGGACTTAGCATAGAGCCAGGAGTAAGCCCTGAGCATAGCTGGGTGTAACCAAAAACCAAAGAAGTAATGAAAAAGATTTTCTTTCATTCGAGGTGTTTAATTTCTCTTGCAGGCCAGTGCTTCTTATACATGAAAGTTATAGAACGTGCAGCTTTTCCTAGGCGTCTCTGGGAACGGGTGAGTTTTCAGACAAGTGTGGCCATTAATTCAGAGCAAAATGCCACATGCTTTTCTGTCCTCGAGCAATCTGTGTTGAACTTTTCAAGTCATTCTCATTAAGCTTGAGGCAGTTAGTGGCCCAGACCTAATAATTAACTCTCGTCCTTGCTAAACTTTTTCTGTTTCGTAGGTCCGGCTTAATAAAAATTATGAGAAAGCACTGGAGCAAATAGATGAAAATCTTATCTACTGGCCCCGTTTTATTCGACACAAATGTAAGCAGAGATTCACCAAGATTACCCAGTACCTAATTCGAATTAGAAAACTTACACTCAAGCGACAGTAAGTACTTAGATCATTCATCTACTTATTTTAAACTGTTTTCCCATGAATCTTTATATGAAGATGAGAAAATTTTTTCTTTTTTTTTTTTATGTAGGAGTACTGCTGTTCATTCAGCCGCTGATTGAATCGGGCATGAACGCCACCTTACTTTTTTTTTTTTCATAATTTCATTTATTTATTTTCTTAGATTTATTTATTGGATTACTGTGGGAAAAGTTACAAAGCTTTCAGGTTTAAGTCTCGGTCATACAATCATCAAACACCTTTCCCTTCACCGGTACTCATTTTTCACCACCAAGAACCCCAATATACCCTCCTCCCACCCCTCCCAATGCCTGTGAGGCAGATGATTTTTACTTAACTCTTCTCTACATTGATTACATTCATTATTTCGACAAAAGATACACCATTATTGTTTAGAATTCCCCCCCCCCCCCCCCCCCCCCCCCGCCCAGCAATCAGAATTGCCAAAAAGGCATTGTGAAACACTTTGTTTTCAATAGCTGGTTGGGTGCTAGTCTCCTATTTTGTTACTTTATGTTCCCCAGATGAATGCAGTCTTTCTATGTCTGTCCCTCTCTTTCTGATTCATTTCACTTAGCATGATACTTTCCATGTAGAACCACTTGTATGTAAATTTCATGTCTTCATCTTCTCTAACAGCTACATAGTACTCCATTGTGTAGATGTACCAAAGTTTCTTTAATCTGTTCTTGGGCACTTGGTTTTTTCCCCAAATTCTGGCTATTGTAAACAGTGCTGCAATGAACAAATAAGTGCAGATATCACTTCAGTAATATATTTTTGGTTCCCTGGGCTTTATTCTCAGGAGTGGTATTGCTGGGTCAAATGAGAACTCAAATTCTAATATTTTGAGAATCGCCCATACTGTTTTCCAAAAGGGCTGAACCAGTCTGCATTCCCACCAGCAGTGGAGGAGGGTCCCTTTCTCCCCACATCTATGCCAAGACCAGTCGCTTTTGTTCTTTTGGATGTTAAAAACTAATTTTTTAACTATAAAACTAATTGGCTATCTTCTTTCAGGGTCCCAGTATTTTTTTTTTTTTCATTGTGATCGCCCAACAATGCTTCAGATACTTTTGAGTTTTCTACAGAAAATTCCTTTTTCTTAGTTCACCTTTGTAAATGCCCTCATATATTTCAGAGTACCTGGGGGGGGAAAGATACCCACATTGAAATATGTTTAAAAGTTCTTACCCCATTAAATGTTTAGAAAATTTTTCTTTTTTTTGTGGGGCCTAATTGGGCCACACCTGGTGGTACTCAGGGCTTACTCATGGCTCTGTGCTTGGGGACCACTCTGGTGTTACTAAGGGACCATATAGGGTGCCAGGGGTCAAACCCAGGTTGGCCTTGTACAAGGCAAGCATCCTATTTATTGTACTGTCACTCTGACTGACCCTGTCTGGGGAAATGTTATGTCATTTTGCTCTATTTCATGGAGCACTGCAAGTCAATTCCAATCCTTTTTTTCATTTTTAAAAGAAAACCTAGCACATGCACTTGGGTATTCTGATCACTATCACGATCACGATCCTCCTGTTCATCGATTCCCTCGAGCAGGCACAAGTAACGTCTCCTTCTTCCTAGCCCTGAGGTTCCAGTGCTCTTTCAGGATTAGGAGAATGAGACCCATCATTGTTACTGGTATTTGGCATATTGAATACGACACGGGAAGCCTGCCAGACTCCGCCATGCGGGCAGGATACTTTCGGTAGCCTGCCAGGTTTTCCAAAGGAAAAATAAGATAATAAGATGTTGTGCGGTCGCATCTGTGGCTGCGCACTTCGGGGATCTGGGTTTTATAGTCTCTGCGTCTTGGCCATTGATGGGACCAACCTGGCGCTGGCGGCAGCTGGTGGGTGTGACGCCTACCTACTGGAAGATGGAGGGTCTAGCTGGCGAAGGCCCAGTCCCAATCTGAGTAGGCTTGGAGACCGCAGCCCCGGGACCCTCATGTCTGGGTTCCTCTGCCAGTGGAGAGTGGTCCCGGATATTCTGATAATGTGTTTTATTTTCTATAGGAAGAAACTTGTTCCTTTGAGTAAGAAGGTGGAGAGAAGAGAGAAAAGGAGAGAGGTGATGTATTGTTTTATATTCATAGTTTCTTAGTCACCTCTGTCTGTGAACTGTTGAACTGTTTAGGCCCTGGAGAATGCTTTGCTAATGTGCAATGTATCAATTACCTGGTTTCCACATCATAGTCTTAGGAGTTTGGTAGCAGTTAAAATATGAGTGCTCTGGGGATATATGTACAGAGAGCAGGGGGGAAAATGCCTTAAATAGAGAAAGACTTATAATTCCTGAACTCAAGAATTTTTTTAAAATTTTCTTTTATTTTTATAAAGTTGTTCGCGATGATTACCACATTCAATATTACAACACCAATCCCACCACCATTATTTCCAGTTTTCCAAACTACCACCCAAGCCTGCCCCAATAGTAGGCCCTAGTAATTTATTTTGTATTGCTTGTTATGAATAATTTGCTAAAACGATCAAAAAAATTTCTTAGAAGAAAATGTGTGAAAATTATTGTGTCTTACCT
Source organism: Sorex fumeus (assembly GCF_029834395.1). NCBI lineage: Eukaryota > Metazoa > Chordata > Mammalia > Eulipotyphla > Soricidae > Sorex > Sorex fumeus. The sequence continues at coordinate 27,070,424 of NW_026606090.1, read as the reverse complement.
GGAGCATTTGAACCCTTGTATAAAAAATTACGAACATGTCGTTACAGGTTAAGCCTTGTGTTAATATTTTCTTAACCGAGACCGATTGCCTTCTACTTTATATCCCATCCAATGGGGTGTGCCACTCCTGGTATATCAGTGGTGTAGAGTATGAGATTTGCAGTCTTGTGCTCCAGGACTTCTAAAATTTTGAATGGGGTGAGAGAGCTGGGGTTAAATTTTAACTGGATGGTGACTTTGGGTTCCGGAAGCATCTCTGTTGTTGATCTCAAAATTTATTTATGAGTCTTTGGATCATGGCTGGTTAATGAGCTTCTCTGGAGCCAGAGGCAGTTCATAGGTATGACTGCCAGGCTCCCGGAAGAATGGGGAGGGTGGGGGGAGGTCACCCATTCCATGCTCTGAGAGCCTGGAGATTTCTTGCCCTCAGGTTTTTCAGGTGCTTTGAAATGTTACATACATGTTCCCGGCAGCAAGGTTTGAGCATTTCAGTCAAATGCTAAAATTCCGCAGTGGAATATAAGAATATTTCCACTCCGTCGAAGTTGTAGACTGTTTTTTGGTTGTTGGTTTGTTTTTTGAGGGGTTGTCAAAAATGGAGTTAAGGCCTCACAAATATCCTCCCGTGACCAACCTGCATCCCCAGCCCTAAAAGACTTTAAGTAGTCTTGTGTCTGTTCAGGTCATACTTGACCACTTGATTGAGTTTTTCAGGTTTTGGAGTTTCTGGTTGCACACGGGACCTCTCATTTGATCCCTAGCCGGGCTTCATCTCCTAAGTACAAGCTCTGAACCCTGGGAGCAGCCCCAGGCCCTCACTGGAAGCCCCCCTGAGCACCATTGTGGACCTATGACAAAACAAAAGAGTGAATTGTTTAGTTTTGTTTTTTAAGTAATTCTGACGATAGCACAGCGGGTGGGGCATTTGCCTTGCATGCCACCGACCTTGGGTTCAGTACCTTGGAGAGCCTCCCACCCGCACTGCAGTGATGGCATATTCAATATGCCAAAAAACAGTAACATCAAGTCTCATAATGGAATGTTACTGGTGCCCGCTCAAACAAATTGATGAACAAATTGAATGGGAGGACAGTGTTTTTTTAAGTAAACAGGGCGGTTTTATTCGATGTGGATAATGATTTAATACTGTGCTATCATGGGAACATATGAAGAGGATAAGCCAGCCTCTGTTGCCTAGAATAGACTGCATGTATGTCGACTTTACTCAAGCTGAATTTTCTTTTGGGGGGGGTGGGGAGGGTAGTGGGGGGCGGCATACCTGTCTGTGCCCAGGACTTACTTCTGGCTCTGCATTCAGGAAATCAGTCCTGGCAGGTTTGGGAGATAATTTGCGCTGCTGGAGATTGAACCTGGGTTGGCCAAGTGCAAGGCAAACTCAAGTGCCCACCTGCTGTCCTACCGCTCCGGCCCCTCAAGTGCAGTTTTCTTGAGTCTTTTTGGTGGGTGAAGGGGCATGCCTGGTGATGCTCAGAGTTTACATCTTGCTCTGGACTCAGAGATCACTGCTGATGATGCTTGGGGGACCATATGGGGGGCCAGAAATCCAACCCAGGTTGGCCTTGTGCAAGGCAAACCACCTACACACTGTATTATTGCTCAGACCCTTCATTAGAGCTTTTTAAAATCCAGGAATTAGCTTTTCCTGACAAATTCAGTCATTCTACGTGTGTACTTGGCTTACCTTCATACTCCAGCATTTGAAGCTTTTGTTCCACTAATTATATAGAGTTCTGTACCTCAAAACCTATTACATTGTTGGTTTCCAAACTTTTTTTTTTGGCCATTTAATTTCTATTTTCCAGTTTTCGCCCTTATATTTTATATAAACACGGTTTACAAAGTTGTTCATGATCATTTGTTACAGGCGTTTGTTACAGGCATTTCATCTTCCAGCACCAATCCCGCCACCATTACACCTTCCCTCCACCATTGTCTCCAATTTTCTAAACACCTCCAAAGCCTGCCCACAAAACAGGACCTCAGTAATGTTAATATTACTTATTATCAATAATTTGCTAAGAGAATGATCAAAAAATGTATCCCTAGAAGAAAGTTAATGAAGATTGTTCTATCTCACCTTTGAGCCACTAAGTCCTTGGATAAATAAGAGATTACTAAGATATTGTTACAGGATAAGCCTTCTGTGTTTACATTTTTTAATTGAGATTAGTTGCCTTCTGCTAGTTTATCAGCAGTATTGTAGAGTTTGGGATGTTGCATTTCAAGAGTTTCAAGAGTTTGAGCCCTTGCGGCCGCTTGCTCCAGGAAGCCCAAAATTCTTAATGGGGTGATTCAGCTGGCGTTAAATTTTTAACTGGTTGGTGGCTTTGGGGTGTGTGCGTGACTGTTGGAGCTTCTGGAAGTACAGGGAGATGGGGGTGGGTGGCCCATCCTGACTTCATAAAAGCCTGGAGGTTTCAGTCACAAGGTTTCCAGACTTAATCATTTCTGTCATCAAAACTTTTGAACCTGGGGCTGGAGAAATAATACAGTGGCTGAGGCAGTTGCCTTGCACACATCTAATCTGGGTTCCACCCCCAGCATCACATCAGGTCCTCCCGATTCCTGATTCTTGAGTACAGCCAGGTATGCCCAAAAACACAACAAAAAATGGTTTTTACATATGTTCCCTGATATTTCTCTTTTTTTCCTCACCCTTGTTCATAACGTCTGGGTGCACGAATAGTATGTCTTCACTATCACAGCTGATATTTAAAGGGTATAAAGTGCATTTTCAATGATTTGCATTAAGTACTTGCTTATTATTTTTTGTTCTCCAGCATGATTATACCTTTGTTATTTGTTTTTTTGGGTTTTTTTTTTTTTTTTTTGCTTTTTTGGGGTCACACCCGCCAGTGCACAGGGGTTACTCCTGGCTCATGCACTCAGGAATTACTCCTGGCGGTGCTCGGGGGACCACATGGGATGCTGGGAATTGGACCCAGGTCAGCCACATGCAAGGCAAATGCCCTACCCGCTGTGCTATCAACTCCAGCCCATTTGGGGTTTTTTGGTTTGGGGACTATATGGGTATCAGGGATCATACCCAAGTTGGCGGCATGCAAGGCAAGCGTCTTACCCACTATACTATCATTCTGGCCCCAATTACGCAATTTTTATTCACATCTGCCTAATGAGTTTTCTTCTTTCCTGGCTGTCAAATAGGTCTTTTATAAAGCTTTGAGAAGAATTTTTTTGTTTTACTCTGTTTGAAGCCCTATGAAAAAATGTAGCTATGAAAAATTTATAATTAATGGGTTGAAAACTTGTTTACAAATGTTTTAAGTATGTTATTGCGGTGTTTTTACTTCCAAATTTTGTAAGTGATTGCAGTTTCATAGAGACACATTTCCAACAGTGTAACATAAAGTTCTGTCCACAGTGTTGGTGGGCTGGGCTTTGGGGCCACTGCTAGCTTCTCTGGGCTATGCCTTCCTTGGGGCAGGGTTTGGGGGAACCAAGCGGTGCAGGGACTCAAACCCAGCCCTCCTGCACACTCTTGACAAATACCAGCCCTTTGACCTCTCTGCTCTGCTCTTTAAAAAAAAAAAAATTTTTTTATGTTTTTCAAATTCAGCTACAATATGTTGGTCATTTCTCTTGAAAGAATATTTTAAGAACCAAAATACTAAATAACTAGCATACCTTTGTAACTTTTCCTTGTCTTAGTGCAAATTATTCAATATCATCTGTATTACGCTTTACCAATGTGTGTAATAATCAGGGTTAAGGAGCAGGAGCGGTCAAACTTTCTGTGCTCTATTTTTTCCCTCAGGATAGCTTGCTGATAGCAATAGAGACACAAGGCACCACTGACACTATACATTAAAAATATTTGTAACAAAGGCTGGGGCTACAGTACAGCAGGTTGGGCAATATATAGCGGGTAGGGCGTTTGCCTTGCACGCAGTCGGCCTGGATTCAACGTTCGGTATCCTATAGGGGTTCCTGAGCACCACCAGGAGTGATTCTTGAGTAGAGCCAGGAGGTCATGAATATGGGTGTGCTCTCTCCCCAGCAAAATAAAATAGAAGCAAAGCAAGGAACCACAAGGTGCTTGCCCGCGTGGAGGGCCCAGTTGGATCCCTCTTCCTGGAGTAGGCCCTTCCGGCCCCCGCTGCTTAGCATCCACTAGGCGGTGGCCTATTTCTGGCCCCCAAAGAAAGGCAAGCAGAGGAATGCACTCTGATAACAGAAAGGAGGTTGACAGATTAGAGGCATAAAGGGGGGGGGGGGGGGGTGTCCCCGGCACTTTGCTATCATTGGAGGTGCAGTGATGAACACTTTTGGTGCACTAATACTACAACTGTGTTACCTCAGTTTACAAAGATAAAGGCATAGAAAAGATTTTAAATAAAGATGCATTCTGATAACAAAAAATCCTGTTTCACTTTGTTTTCACTGTCAAAACGAATGCAGTTGTAGGCTAAAAATGTCCATATATGGTTGGTTTTTTTTTTGAGGTGGTACAGGTTGATGATAGATACCATGTCATTTCCTGAGAGCAACTGGAAGAGATTTCTTACGTATCAATGGCTTTGTTAGAACTTAACGAACAGTGGAGTTTGTTTTAAGTAAAAATTTCCTCTGGTTTCAGAAGAAAAATATATCTGACTTAGAGGCAAGCCCCTGAAAACTGTTAAGGGAAATGATTACGTTGTTTTTGTTTTTTACTAAACTAACTTGCTTGGCTTCTACAGGCTAAAAGGGAATCCCAATGAAGTATGAGTTTGCTGTTTTTCTCTTATAGGAAAAGGCATTAATAGCGGCTCAGCTGGACAATGCTATTGAAAAGGAATTGCTGGAGAGACTGAAACAAGATACGGTGAGAAAACTCAGGGCTCGGTTTCTATTTTACACGGCAGTAGGCTTGGAAAAGTGGGAAATGTGTTTCGTTTTTAAAGATGCTGGAATGTTATCTTGATCTTATCCCTGAAATATAGATAGTCCTTGGCTTCCTTGATTGAATTTATTAATGCAGGTACAAAAATACTTTGGTCACATCTGTTCACAGCAAGAATCTTTTTCACTTTTTTCCATTAATCCCAACTGCAACAGTTTCAGATGTCTGCATAAGTCACACATATTTGTTTGAAGTTTAAAAGACCACGGTCTTTGAAGTGTAAAATCACTTTTTATTTTAAAAGTCAGTGTCATTTACAGAGACAACATGAATACTTTTTTCTTACTATAAAATTAGTTATTCCAGTCTGTGGTTTTCATTGACAACTCAATTTTAAGTAATCTGATTCCTTCCTTCACAGTAACTACCAGTTTGATATTAACCATCCGTTATTTAAATATCAGAATTAAGTTTCACAGATAGCTCTCAGCTGGATAATAGAGACATATCATCAAATTGAGAATTCAATTGAAGAAAAGGTGCTTGTCAGATTGTAGACTCTATGTCTAAGGTTCCAGTGTAGCTGAAGCCCATCTCTGTTTCCTCAGTATGGAGACATCTACAACTTCCCCATTCACGCCTTCGACAAGGCCCTGGAGCAGCAGGAGGCAGACAGTGACTCGTCAGACGCTGAGGAAAATGAAGAAGATGAAGAAGAAGTAAGACTTTTTTTAATTTTTGTGGTATCAGGCAGTAATCCCCAGAACTAGATCTATGATCTGTATTGATGAGCCAGAGTATCATTTTCAGATCTCTAGCCCAAAACAATTTGGACTTTTCTCCCTATTATAAGATTGACTTTGACTCAGCAGTTTCTGAATCTCCAGCTTCCTTCAGTTATTTATACATTGACTATTTCAGTCTTTTGGCATCCTCAGGTTGTTCCTAGAAGGTAGTAAATGAGTCCTCATCAACTGGTCGAATGAGAAACTTAGTGAAATTGTGAAGGATTTCATCTTTATTAAAGAAAGGCACTTGAGCAGTAGTATTTTTAGGAGAGGGGCAGATTTAGCAAGCAGATAATATTAGGGGCACGGGGTACCCCCAGCAGTTTACAGGGCCACCACCAGGTGGTTATGCAGTGCCAGGAATCAGGCTCAGGGCCTTAGCATGCAAGGATACAGCCACCTGTCAGCTCTTTCTCGGCCTTTACTAATGTTTCAGGCATGCATAGGTGGAAGGTATAGTTTCCCTACTAGGAGACATTCTGGAATTGATAGTTTAGCTGAATGTACAAGGAACTATTTATATATCTCCCATTAATAATGACTGGCCACTGATGATTTAATTCTATTTTGCAACTCTGATTCTGTTTGGTTTTTACAGAGTTATATAACCAATCATGTTTTATTTTAGGATGTAGGGAAAAGAGAGTTTGTAGAAGATGACGAAGTGGATGAAAGTGATATAAGTGATTTTGAGGTGAGATTTATGGGCTAAATCATCCCTTGTCCATCATCAATGAAGGGGCGGTAATTCCTGAACACATAAAGGCACATAAAACTGTAGCTCTAAAGTGAGGTGACAGTCAATGAGTTTCTTCCTTCCGCATACTAGGATATGGATAAACTGGATGCCAGCAGTGATGACGACAAGTCCTCCAGTGAGGAAGAAGAAAAAGCCAAACACAAAGGCAAAACACCGTTGAAAGGACCTTTTCGGAGAAAACGTGCCTATGTGGAGATCGAGTATGAGCAGGAAACAGAGCCAGCAGCCAAGTCCAAAACCACGTGATTTCCCTTTGTGTTTTAACAGGACCAACCTTTTGAAATCTTTGGTTTCTTTTATCTAAAACGACTTTCAGTTTTTGCTCCTTGTACTTAGAACAGTGTTTGTGAGTTTTTGGTTTGTTTTTTAATTTATGCCCCTCTGTGGGGCAAAAAATACTAATAGAATGACATTGTTGTGAACAGAGAGAGTATTTTTATAATACTGGCATATGTGTTAAAATAACAGCTTGAGCCCAAGCAGCTCAACAGATGAGTCTGTGGATATAAACATTTCTAAATTATAAACTGTCTCCTTGGTGTATTCCCCATTACCTCCCCCAGCATTAGAAATATTGAAACTTCAATTTTTTTCTTGTTCTCCTCTTCCTATGAAAGGAAAAAGATCTGAATCATAGCTTTAAGAAATACCTCTTGTCCTTAAGAGATTTCGTTTATGTAATTGGAATAGGAAAATCCTCTTCAGGAAAATAATACAGATCTTAGGTTCTGCTGTCGGGAGTGCCGTCAGAAACCTGCACTTTCCTGATACAGCTTACCACCGTGTCATCATCACAGCTTTGGACAATTTTGGCCAGGAGACCCTGAAACACAAAACCAAGCAGGCTCAGATTAGTTCTGTTTTAGTTATTTTCCTTCTACTTTAGTATTGGTTCTTTCATATAATGCTCAAAGAAGGAAACAATGGATGACCGTAGGGGAGAGTTCACAGCTTAGCCTAAGAGCTACTGACTTGAGGGCTGGCTCGAATCCAGTGGGGGCTGGTGCAGACACTTGCCTGGGGTTCAGTTCTCGGCATCCTCGCCCCTACATCCCACCCCCACAGAAAAACTCTTGGAATGCTTGAGAATGTTTTAACTTTCTCATGACCCAGCAGATTATTATCAGCGAGGGATCTAAGTCTTGAAAACTGTTTTAAAGAGTCAAGATAAAATTAAAAGTTTTTAGGATATAAATTTCTGTTCATGCTGCCTTTAGGCTTTGATATAGCAAGAGCAACATTACTAAATTACTTTCGTCTACATTTTATTCCTGGGTCGTCTTCAAGACTATTATTTCATTAAAAAATTCAGATGACGAGACCATAAATGAATGTTACAAATCTGATCGTTACCATTTTGTCCATTCTCCATCCTTAGGGAACGTCTGATTCTCATGCCTTCTGATGTAAATGGCTCTGAATATTTTTTAAGGTACTGATCAAACTCTTGAAGGCTCAGAGGTGGACACCCAACTGTCATGATCAAACTCTTAACTTATAGTTAAGAATCGTGGCACTTTGGCCTGGCCCATTTCGCTGCCAGGGTAGCTCACCGCTTGCCCTGGGTCCATTCAGTCCCTCGTCGGGACCCTGCTTTTGGGGTGTTAGGAACTAAGGGCAACTGAGGCTTAAGTCGAGAAAGCAGATGCCCGGGAGTGAATAATATTCAAGGCCAATCAAATCCTAAGTTACAAAGCATAATGTTAACGGTCTTCCTGTATCTATACAAAAAGGATATTACTTTAAGGTAAACTGTTCATAAGGCATAAGGAGAGGAGAAAGGCAATATTTCACTCATACACAGAAAATCATAGATTTCTGGGAAACTGATCTTACAAATTAACAAAATCTGATTAAGGGGGAAGCTGATTATCTGGGTGGGGAGGAGAGCATAGGAAAGACTGGAAGTGGAAGTGCTTCAGGAGCACTGTGATGGGTGTAACCAGATAAACCTAAGCTGCTTGTACTCCAACACCCAACCTTCCAGGTCATTTACAGATTGGTCAGGCATGTAAACACTAATCATATCTATTAGAGCCACTAGGTAAGATAATGAGCCCTAACTGAAGCCAGTTGCACCCGTGCAGACTGTCCCTTACCTTCACCTGCCCTTTCGAGCAGTGGTCCAGGACAATCAGGCAGTCTGTGGCCGCCTCCAACAAGGCATTCTTCACAGGCTTAGGTGTGAGGTCGGGATCCCTGGCGACATCACAGATCAGTTTCAAGAGAGCCTTCAATAAAACCACAGTTCGACAAGGAATTCTGGAATCAAGAAAAACTGCTTAGGCTCCACATCAGAATATGAAAACAAAGAGATGTCAAGTCCATCTGAGTGTAAAACCCTTACTTTATAGGAGATGAAATAAAGTCAGAGTATAATGACATGAAGATGACAGAACTAGAGACCAGACTCCATGCACAATGTTTTTTTTTCACCCCTTTAAATAGCATCTACCCAGATACACTCGGGCCTGTCTGAGAGTATCTGGCTTCCTTCCAAAAGCTCGGTTCCACTGGAAATGGAGGACTGACATCCCCCTTTACTTTGTTCAGCCAGTGACATTCTTTAACTTTTACACAATCGTAGGCTGAAAGTTAAAAACTAAGGAAATAAGCTTGGCTCCTGGGGTTTAAGTATCAATTTGAGCTTCCTGTTATTTAAATTCCAGATCATTTTTATTAGTTAAGTCCAGACTATTACTCATCAGCCTAAGTTGTTTACTTAATGAAGTGGAAGTGGATAATGGTGATAGTTTAAAAAGCTGTGAATAGATTTAGTGTTTCTGAATTTCTTATACATGAAATAATACAGGTTTGGGCTGGAGCGATAGCACAGCAGGTAGAGAGTTTGCTTTGCACGCGGCCAATCTGGGTCCGATTCCTCCGTCCCTCTCAGAGAGCCCGGCAAGCTACTGAGAGTATCCCACCCGCACGGCAGAGCCTGGCAAGCTCCCGGTGGCGTATTCGATATGCCAGAAACAGAAACCAGTCTCACAATGGAGACGTTAGTGGTGCCCGCTAGAGCAAATCGATGAACAATGGGAGGACAGTGCTACAGAATAAAGGTTTAGTGGAAGCTTAAAAATAACCAAAAATATTCTCAGTACACCATAATTCTGGACAGGAATGTAGAATGAAAGACAGCTTGATTTTAAAAGTATTCATGAATTTTCCTATCATTTGTGTCCTGCTCAGCTCTCATTTGACAACTGTCCACTTGCCCTCTTCATAGGTGACATTTCCTACGTAAGCTTGGTTTTCTACATATCTTCTACTTTCTTGATCTCTAGTCCAAATACTTGTGTGCCGATCTTAGATTCTTATACCAATATGAGCTTCGATTCATGCAAACCTTATAATGAGCAGGGAAGAAGGGAAGTAAAAAGAGGCAGTGAGCCCAGTTACAAACATGACCGAAGTGGCCAAGGAAAGGGAGGGGTTGAGGCACTCTGTCCTGCACACATCAGGCACCACCAGGGCTGATCTCTCAGCACAGCTGCGTGGTCCCAAAATACCACAACAGAAAATCTAGGCTACTGAAAGGAAATAAGGGTAGAGCTCAGAACAGCTATAGCAGGCAGTATTTCCTAAAAGACTTAATTCAAGCACGGAAGCCTTCTGCTAATTGAGCTTGTCTGAGTTCTAGCTGCATGTTCCTCAAACCAAAGTGTGAAGGCCTTATGGGAGAAGCGGGGGAGGTGCTTGGAATCAACACCCTGCGATCCCGGGGCTAGGCAGGGCTGCGGACTGAACTGGGTTTGGCTGCACACACTCGAGGCATGCGCCTTAGTCCCTGCCCTCTCTCTGGTCCAGTGGAAATGCTCACTAAGCAATACAGCCTACGGAGTACTATGGTCACTGCCGATACTCACTCTGCAGATGCTACAGTCGCCACACACCCGTTTTCAGGAAACCTCGGGGTGAATGAAGCATGACTTTACAAATCTGTAAAGATGTATACCTAAATAACTGTATTCAACTTTCTCAGTTCAATTGATGTGTGAAAATGAGAGCTCAAACATGTAGCATGACCTTCCTTAATTTAGCATGAAGATGCTAAATGTCCATCTGGGCAAGGTTCTTCTGAGGAGATGAACTGAGGTTTGGTCTGAGCACACCTGGTCTGTGTGGCTGGATTACCTGGGCCATGTACACTGCATGAGGAGTTTTAGGGTTTCCAACATCTTCAATCGAGCCTCCTCCTCTGGTCCATCATAAACTTCCAGATAACCAATGATGACTCGCTCCAGCCTCTTCAAGTGCCGGACAGTTAGGATCCCCAATCTGAAAACAAAAGAGAATGTGGCCGTGAGCATTTGAAGCGGGAGTCCACAGTCCGGCCAGTTTGCCTGAGAGCGCACCTCTTCACAAAGGCCGGCAGGCTTCTTGCGTAAGTCCTGCGTAAGATCAGGCGATGCTCTGGCTCCATGTGGGTCAGCACCAGCTGCAGCACCTCATCACAGTGTGTGGTGGGCCGCGCTGGACCTCCCTTCCAGTGCTGGCCTTTCTCCAGGATGGGAAACAAATCCAGCAGACACGGAAGCACGACCTGCAAGAAGCATACGGAAGCATTACAATTCACTTCTATTCCCAACACTGATTTTCCTAGGATATTCACTAAGCTGCTATTCTTGTAGTTTGTGTTAGAATTCTAAAATACGACAATACACGAAGTGTCTCCCTGCTTTTTATTTTGTTTTTTTGGGCAATGCTCTGGAGCTACTCTTGGCTCTGCACTCAGAAATTGCTCCTGGTGTTGCTTGGGGACTGAACATGGGATGCTGGGGTTGGGTCAGTACCTACTGCACTATCATTCTGGCTCCTTGCTTTTTATTTTTTAACTTTACTTTTTACATTCTTTGTCTCCACCTGTCAGTCTAAAATGGTTAACATTTTATCAGGACATTTTTGCTAATCTATAAAGTGCAGGCAATGGCAGATTCTGGATCTAAGTGATATTTACATGTACTTAAAAACACTACTAAATAAAATCATTTGTGCACAATTTAATCCCTGTATCTGAAGTTTCAGGGTTAAGTTACTCCCTTTGAGCCCCTAGGATCAGTGGTTTATCTTAGGTTTTTGGTTTTGTGGGTTTATTTTTTTAATTCATAAGTGACCTGCACTGTCCTCCCGTTGTTCATCAATTTGCTCGAGCGGGCCCAGTAACGTCTCCATTGTGAGACTTCTTGTTACTGTGTTAGGCATATCGAATACGTCACGGGGAGCTTGCCAGGCTCTGCTGTACGGGCGAGATACTCTCGGTAGCTTGCCAGACTCTCCAAGAGGGGCGGAGGAATCGAACCTGGGTCAGACAGGTCTGCCAAGTGCAATGCAAACGCCCTACCCGCTGGGCTATGGCTCCAGCCCGAGTGACCTAAATAACTAAAATAGTTTAAAAAGAAGGATGGGGACAGGGAAGGAGATAAGAAAAAAAACAAGCTAATTTCGATCAGAGAGAGAGGCAGTCCAGTGAGTAGGGTGCTTGCCTTGCACACAGTCGACCAGGGTTTGATGCCCAGCACCACATATGGTCCCCCAAACCCCACTAGGTGAGATCCCTGAGCAGAGCAGAAGTAAGCTTTGAGCACAGCCAGATGTGGCCCCCAAACCTACCAAATATCACTTCTAGCTCTTCTTTTATGACTTGTCTCCTCTAGCTGGAGAATATTCTTCACTCTCTTAAAACTTTAGATAAGCAACTGTCACCTCCTTCCAAATCCTAAAACCACACCCAACAACACCAATCTGGCTGTCTGCTGTTGGGTACCCACTGCACATTACACAAACTTCTTTCCACTGACTCACCACTCTAAAGATGTGTCTGAACATTCAGATGAAGTCAGAAACCCTTTGTGATACTCTTGGAATCTATCATGTTTACTGGTACTCGGTGTTGGATAAAAGAATAAATGACATTAAGACATCAACATGTAAAGAATTTCAAGTATGTTCTGATAAAAAGCACAGGATATCAGGGAAAGAGCTCAAGGGATAGAGAAAATTCCTAGGTGCTCTGGCTTCCATCCCCAAAGCCCCACAAATTTGATTCTCTGTAAAACCTGGCCTGAGCAACATTGGGTGTGGCCCCTATTTTTACAAAAAGGAAGAAAAGATACTTCAATAAAACAGAACATAATAAATACTGCAATGAAATGATTCATAATTGTCAGTAGACTCAAATGAAAAAAGAGAAAGACAAAACACTGATTTTTCTGTTAAGATTCAAGAAGGGGACTGTCCACTTCATACTGAGAAAAATGTCACCAGACAAATGCAACGTCCATATTCTCAACTTGGCAGGAGCTTTAAATTATCACCGTTACTTTCAAGAGAAGAAAACATTGCATAACTGTTCTTAGTCACAATTCCACCTCCTACTCAAACTTTGAACCCAATTCATAGTTAAGAAAAAAAGTTAAAATTACCTCAATGAGTTGGTGCTCTGGTGTGTACAGGTGGTTGAAAAGGGCATGGTACACGACCTGGGCCCTGTTATACTGGAGCAACTCAGCGGCTGGCTGCAATCAGATAAAGAAGAGCTCAATTAAAAAAGTCTTCCAAAGTTGGCAGGAGACTGGTCATTTTGAAACTTAATTATGGATACATAGGATTCCTTACACAGCTCTCCCTAATTCTGATTATATTTTTAAGTCTTCATGATACACAATGTTTTAAATAAACAACTTTCCTTGAGTAATAGCTTGCACACTTGGGTATATTCCCTTCTAGTTTGTTGTCTTCCTTGAAAGCCAATTACTCAAGGTCTGATGATTCAGTCATGACCACCTCTCCATGTTGTATAGACTCATATGTAATCTCTGAAATACAACTACTTTAAGTTGGCAGAGGGAAAATATAAGCACTCAGTTAAATAATATCATGGAGCGATAGCACAACGGGTAGGGCATTTGCCTTGCACGCAGCCAACCTGGCTGACCCAGGTTCGATTCCTCTGTCCCTCTTGGAGAGCCTGGCAAGCTACCAAGAGTATCTCGCCCGCACGGCAAAGCCTGGAAAGCTACCCGTGACATATTCGATGTGCCAAACACAGAACAAGTGTCACAATGGAGACGTTACTGGGCCTGCTTGAGCAAATCGATGAAAAATGGGAGGACAGTGACGGGCAATTAAAAATTAAAAAAGAGGCAACAATTAAACAGTGATATTGTGAACCAGTCTTGTAGTTGGCGAAGGACAAGCAGGCATTGCAAATGCTTTTCCCGGCTTCTGCTGCATCAGCCAGCACTGCTGCTCCTCTCTTTGAGGTCTTCCTTTATTGCTTCTCTGCACAGCTTTGTGAGCTCTGATGTTAGCTTGTGATTGCCTGAGGCTCAATCTGAACCACATTGGCGAATGAGCACAAGAGTTTCCAAAGACAGGTGTCTGTTTGTGGCTTTTCCTCTCTGGGCATTCCTCGTACAGTCATGGTGGTGCTGAACCAGTTGATTGTAATCCTCATTGATGTTGTCAATGACAGTATCTTCCCACATTGCTGCAATAGTGCCAATGAGCTCCCAGTTGGTGGTCATTCTGGGAGTTCTCTTCTTAAACGTTGCAACCGTTTCTTCCCGCTCCGTGAAGTAGAATTTTGCACGAAGGGGACGGTAGTCTGATCCCGCTTGGAATTTTGGGACAACAGCAACATCGGTCAGGCAAAACCATCGATTCAATATGATGTGGTCAATTTCATTGTGGAACTGTCCACCAGGAGACTCTCATGTCCAACATTTAGATTTGGCCTCCTGGAAGTATGAGTTACCATGGATGGTCCTGGTTGACATGATAAACTCAGACAGTCTCTCACCCTGCTCTTTCCATTCTAGGCCATGGGTTCTGATGTGTTCGTCCGTTGATCTTCTTGGTCCTATCTTGGCATTAAAATCACCGACAATAATCTTGTAGAAGGTGTGGTCTTCTTTATAGAACTTCTCCATCTCCATGTAGAACTTCTCAATTTCTTCATTGTAATTGGATGTTGGTGTGTAGACAACGAAGACAGAAACTGCTGGCAGTGAGCCACATCTATTCAAGTGTATTCGTCCGATTCGGGTTGTTAGGCATTCAAATGAATCAACACTCATGGCAAAGTTCGTGTTGGTAAGGACACCGACACCACTGACGCCTCTTTTGTCACACGTTCCAAGGAAGTTCTCCAGTGTCGAAAAAGGCATGATGTGATTGATGCCTTCTTGTCTTGGTCAGACCGAAGATGTTGTACTTGATCTTTTGCACCATCAGGTCCTCAATGGGTGCATCTGATGCCAGCATACGTACGTTGAAAGTACAGTCATTTTACTCCATTTTGGCAGCCTAGTTCGGTCCTGAGATTTTTACCAGCTTCTCCTTCCTCATCCTTAACGCTGCCATATTGGGGGCTTTTTCAGGGTCAGGGGAATGAGATCCATTGTAGTTACTGTTTTTGGCATATTGAATAAGCCACGGATAGCTTGCCAGACTCTTCGAAAGGCATAGAGGCTTTTAGGGTGGCCTCCAATTGCCCTCGCAGGTGTTCCCATAGTTAAAACCATACTTAAACCCCATCAAATATGGTGCGGTAATCTTGAAAGATCAGTATTAAGTGTCTTATGATGTGTCGCATGGCCGCAAAGCAGCCACACGGTCCAAACGTGGCCTGGAGCACGGCGGTGGCTGGGTAGTGGAGGTAGTGGTCTGCCCTCCAACATCCTGATAGATCTATCACATCTTCCAGAAGGACAATGGAGAAGATTATCCATGACTTCTACTCGGATCCCTTTGATAGCCATGTCCACCTGCCCACATACCAAATTCCGCAGGATGGATATGTTATTCCCAACTTTCTCCCTTCCAAAATCCAACATGCCATTTCGTTGATAAAGAAGCAAATAGCACCCGGCCCAGACAAGGTCAGACCCGAACACCTGAAGAATTTGCCATCAGTACTCATCAATACACTGGCTCGGCTCTTCACACACTACCTGTCTGAATGCAAGGTTCCGTCCCAATGGGAAGCCAGCAGGACTATTCTACTGTACAAGGGAGACATCCACGACATTGGCAACTATCGCCTGATCTGTCTGTTGTCTGTCATCTACAAGCTTGGGGGACTATCACTGTGTGATGCCGAGGATTGAACCTGGGTCAGCCACAGGTCAGGCCAGTACCCTTCCCCCTGTACTGTGTGATCCCTGAGCACAAGCAGGTGCGGCCCCCATAAAACGGGGGTGGGGGTTGCTTACCACATTGAGCAGAATGTGATGGAGGCACTGTACACCCAGGATCTTGTTCTCTGTTTGATAGTCGTCTGAGATGAGCAATGCTGGAGGAAGGACCTTTTCCAGATACTGACCCAGCCAGGGTCGTGTGACCTGCTGCAGGGTCCACGAGAAAACATGTTTGGTGGCAGGGTTCTTCTTCCAGGATTCTCTATATGGAAACGGGAAACCAGTGACATGGCATTGAGTAGCAAAATCCAAGATCCAATTAAACAGAGTAGGTACTTTTTCCTTGACCAAAAAGAAAAAAAGGGGGAAAAAAACCCCAGAGAAGCTAACTCAGTGTTAAAACATATTTTAATACTTAAATCAAAATAACCTAACAATCACCCAGGTCTGTAGGTCTAAAATTGATCTAATGAGACGTACTTATTTGTAACCAATTACTTCAAGACTCTGTGATCTGCTTAGTGAGGCTGTAAAAAGCAGGGAGGGGTAGAGAAAAGGCCTTAAGTCTATCTCACTGGGACCTGCCCCAGTTTGTCTGAAAAATATATTCAGGATTCCTGCAAAATGGGGAGTTTTTTCTACATTTTTTCTTTACAAACATGCACATACAAAGGGCAAGTGGAACTCACCAACAGCTCTGATAACAGCAATGCAAAAGGGCTTTAATTTTCCACCCCAAATAATTACTTCTGTATCTAATAGCTATCCCTAGCTAATAACTACGGATGTGTCTGAAGTGCTCTAAACTTAAATCCTGTACAGGTCCTCAATTCCACCTGATTTAAGAAAAAGAAGCTGGGGCTGGAGCAGGTATAGTACAGCGGGCAGGGCAGGGCGTTTGCCTTGCACGCAGCAGACCCTGGATCAATTGACAGCATCCCGTAGAGTCCCCCCAGCACCGGTAGAACTAACTCCTGAGTGAAGAGCCAGTAGTAACCCCTGCTACTACGTGGGGTGCAAAAAGCAAAAAAAAAAAAAAAAAAAAAGCAGCAGCCTTGGGGCCAGAGCGGGCTGGGCACTTGCCTCCCACGCAGCTGACGGCGGGAAACATAGGTTCGATTCCTGGCACCCCATGTCGTCGTCGTCCCCATGTAGTCCCTGAGCACTGCCAGGAACATTACTGAGCGCAGAGCGAGGAGTAAGCCCTGTGCATCGCCAGGTGCGATGCAAAAAGCAAAAAATAAAAAAAAAGAATGAAACAGCAGCAGCAGCAACAGCAGCAAGGCTAGAGGATAGTACAGCGGGCTGGGGGACCTGCCTCCCATGCAGCTCACCTGCGAAAACCCAGGTTCGATCCCTGACATCCCAGGTAGTCCCTGAGCTCTGCCGGGAGTGATCCCTAAGCTCGGAAACGGGAGTAAGCCCTTGGCACCACTGGGTGTGGCCCCCGCGTGAAAAATAAACAAAAGCTTTCGATCAGCGGGCTTTCCGAAGCTGCCCCAGGCCTGGACCGAGCCCTCTGCGGCCTCCATCCAGGCCTGGACCGAGCCCTCTGCGGCCGCCATCCAGGCCTGGACCGAGCCCTCTGCGGCCTCCATCCAGGCCTGGACCGAGCCCTCTGCGGCTGCCATCCAGGCCTGGACCGAGCCCTCTGCGGCTGCCATCCAGGCCTGGACCGAGCCCTCTGCAGCCTCCATCCAGGCCTGGACCGAGCCCTCTGCAGCCGGCATCCAGGCCTGGACCGAGCCCTCTGCAGCCTCCATCCAGGCCTGGACCGAGCCCTCTGCAGCCTCCATCCAGGCCTGGAGCGAGCCCTCTGCAGCCGGCATCCAGGCCTGGACCAAGCCCTCTGCAGCCTCCATCCAGGCCTGGACCGAGCCCTCTGCAGCCGGCATCCAGGCCTGGACCGAGCCCTCTGCAGCCTCCATCCAGGCCTGGACCGAGCCCTCTGCAGCCTCCATCCAGGCCTGGACCGAGCCCTCTGCTGCCTCCATCCAGGCCTGGACCGAGCCCTCTGCTGCCTCCATCCAGGCCTGGACCGAGCCCTCTGCAGCCTGCCCCGGCCCCGGCCCTCGCAGGTGACACTCACCTGCCCAGCTCGGGCTGCAGCAGCGCCAGCACCGCGGGCAGCGTCCCCGGGTCCCCGTCGCCCTCGCCCACCAGCAGCCCCGGCACCGAGGCGGCGCCCGCGGCGCTCAGCAGCCGCGCCAGCACCCGGCGGGCCACGTCCCGCGCCGCCCCGGGGCCGCCCCCGTCATCCGCGTGGCTCACGGCGAACACGTAGGCGGCGCCGGCCACGCGCGCCCGGCCCGCGGCCCCCGTCGCGTCCAGCAGCCGCAGGAAGAGCGCGCCCACGGCCTCGGCGCGCGCGGAGCCGGCGGGGGGCGCCGCGGCCCGGGCCAGCGCCCCGGCCACGCGGCCCAGCAGCGCGGGGTCCTCGCACAGGCGCGCGCCGTCGGCGCCGTCCAGCAGCGCGCCCAGCTCGCAAAGCGCCCGGCCGCCGTCGGGGCCCGCGAGCCGCTGCAGGACGCGCGCCAGGGCCCGCGGGGGCGCGGGGCGCGGGTCCCCGGCGCCTCCGGGCTCCATGCGGCCGACCCCCGAGGGGCCAGGGGCGAGGGGCGCGGCGGGGACCCTCCGGGGCGCGGAGGCCGGAAGTGGCGGGAGGGCGGCGGCGGAGGCCCCGCCCGCGGGAGCAGGAAGCGCCGCCCGCCCCGAGGCTGACGGCCGCGGACTCAAAAGCGGTCCCGGCAGCCGAGTCAGCGGACGCGACACCAGCGCGGGGACACCCCAGGGCGCACCCGGGCGCGGGGCACCCCGGGGCCGCGAGCTGGTCCCGCCGCCAAGCACGACGCCCGCTTCCGCCGCCGACCTACGGCCTCGCCCCGACCTTTCACGACGTCGGGTCGTAAAGCGTGACTCCGAGGAGGTGGAGCCTCGGCGGCTTGTTTGCATAGATTATCATAAGCACGCACTATTTTTGTTTTCTGTTTTCATTTCTGGAGGCAGAAAGAGAAGAATAGGGAGCGGGTCACAGAGGAGGTTGACAATGGAACATCCTGAGGTGTACCAAGATTAAATACATTGAGCTGATGTATATCACCCTGGCTGTAAAGGGGGTGAGCTGTATTTGGGGCTCCGCAACACGCCTACAGCCTTCGATCCTTTTCCGGTTCATAAGCATGATGATTGGGTGATCACACGGTTGTGTGAGATGTGCCGCCCTTTAATTCTTGTTACGCATTGGGCACATTACCCGTCTGACGTGAACTTAAGGATCGTTCCTGAATCTTTCCTGGAGTTTGTGTGACGTTTTGAGACGTGTAACTTTGTTTTATTTCTGTGTTGGGCACTTCGTTTGTTTCTCTCCTAGGGAGCGGATTTTCTTCCTTTCCTTCTGTGTAGTTTCTAAATAACATGTTCTACTTAACTCTCAGACATTGTTTTCTGCCCGGGGAGTTGAGGCCTCCACGCGTTACTAGGCTCATACTTTGACCCGGCGTGGTAGGATTTGTGGCTGTGTGTGTTGTCCCGGGTGCGTGGCGGGGGCGGGCGCTTTGCAGCAAGGGCAACGCTCCTAGGCGCTCGCGTGGGGGTGGGGGGTGGGAAGGGGCGCTGCGTTCCCCAAACACGCTGCAGTCTCCTTTCTGGCTCGATTTCTCCCCCAAAAGAGTCGAGGGTGGGGTCCGCAACGAATTCCAAGTCTTATGCGTGTCCCCACCACCCCGCCCCACCCCCACCTTGCCAATAGGGGACCCACGGCCTGTAAGTGGACTCTGCCCACCACCGCGAGTCCAGCTGAGCTGAAGACGGGCCCGGGTCCGGTGCTGGCTTCTCCTGAGCAGTTTGTCCGGGGCCACGTGTCGTTCGCAACCCGCGGACGCCAACGCCGCCGTCTGTGCAAAGGGGGCGTGGAGCCACCGCGGGTCGGGCAGGCCCTCCACCTCCAGCCCCCCACGACCTCCCGGAGAGGAAGAAGGAGAGTCCAGGGCTGGTTTCGCTTTGTTTTTTCGGTCACACCCGGGGCTCCAGGGCGACTCCTGGCTCTGTGCTCAAGGGTCACTCCTAGCAGGGCTCAGGGGATCCTACCCGGGTTGGTGGCGTGCAGGACCACACACGTGCTCTCTACCTGCTGACCATGCTCCCACCCATCGGAGTCACTGGACGGCACGCATGCCTTTCCTCCTTCCTCCCTCCATCCCTCCCTGCTCCTCCTCCTCGCTCCCCCGCGGTGTTGACCTTGGGCGGAAAAAGTGAGGCAGCCGCTTTGTGCCTTAATCGCTTTAAAATGAGAGTTAAGATCTCTGCTTCTCGGGTTTGGGGGTGCCCGAAGGAGTTAAGTGTAGGTAAGGTGCTGGTTGGCGCGATCTCGGGGCACCGGTAAGTTCTACCGAGGGCTTGCTCACTGTTTGACCACAGCGGATATTAAGTTGCACTTCCTCTTTGCCGGAGAATTTTGCGGTTAGGCCCCTTCCTCCCTGCGTCCCCCGTTTGGCCTTTCCTCCTCTGACCAAGTGGTGGCGCGCATGACTTTCTAAGCAGCTCCAAGCTTGGCGGAAATCCGTTCCCTCTCCTGGCCAAGGAAGGAGGTGGCACAAAGGACTGGATGGAGTGCCTTCTGGCTTGCCAGAGTTGGTGCCGGCCTCACCAAACCCACCCCACCCGAACCCCGGGCTCCGTCTGTAAGGAGTTCCCCAGCCTACCCCTGAGCACTTCTTGGGAGGCTCCAAATCAACCTCACCATGTCCTGGTAGGGACTTCTGTATTTAAGGAACACCCAAGGGTGGTAGAGATAAGGACCAGGAGCATCTCTGCCCAACTTCTGGCCTCGCATGCTGGGGGAAAAGGCAGCTCAGCTAGAGAAGGGACCACCAAGTAAAGGGTGCTTGGAGGACACGCTTGGGATGGGATATGCATGCTGAAAGACCATAGACAGAACATGATGGGCACTTAATACCTGCATTGCTGACCACAACACCCTAAAGGGGGGAGAGAGAGAGAGAGAGAGAGAGAGAGAGAGAGAGAGAGAGAGAGAGAGAGAGCGAGAGAGAGAAAGGGAGTCGCCTGCCACAGAGGGGGGTGGGGCTGGGAGGGAAGAGAGATACTAGGAACATTGGTGATGGAGAATGGGCACTGGTGGAGGGATGGGTACTCGATCATTGTGTATAACCGAAACGTAAGCACGAAACTAAGTCTGTAACTATCTTGCGGTGATTCATTAAAAAAAAAAAAACTTCTTAAAAATAGATAATAAGGTTCATGTGGGAGCCAATGTCCAGCAATAGACAGTTATTGTCCCCTTCCGTGAGTGAGCCTGTCTGTTTTCCACCGTCCCTTGTGTTCAGGGGCTCTGAGGTCTTCCCACTCATGAGGAAACTGCTTGTATTGCAGAGATGGCCCCCACTGCACTCCGAGTTTCCTGAAGCCACACAATTTCTTTATCTCCAGTGCCTGGCACAATTTAGTCATGCAATAAATGCTTCTTGCCCCCACACTTTCATCCCCACGAGGCTGACTGAATAAACCATGGTACCCCTTACAATGCAGTTCTGTGCAGCTGTAGAAAGGCATGAAAACCATCCCTGTGAAAAGGCCATGGGACTCCAGGATGGATTAGGTGAAAAAGACGAACTGGAGACTCTGTATATGTTGCCTTTCTTCTGAGAAAGATGTGTGCTTTTGCTGGCATTTTAAAGAAGCTGTGAAAGGACAAATCATAGATTAATAAAGCGGCACTTGTGGGAAAAGAATGAGGTGGAGAAGTGGAGAATGGCAGCTAAAACTCTTTTCATATCCTGTGTTTTGTAGTTTTAACTTTGGAATCAGGTAAATGTTTTATATAATGCTTTTTAAAAAAGAAAACTACAAAGTATTCCCTTAAAAAAGCCATTCATTGGGTTGGAGAGATAGTACAGTGGGTAGGGCGTCTGCCTTGAACACGGCCGACCGGGTTTCTATTCCCAGCATCCCATACGGTTCCCTGAGTAATTCCTGTGCAAAGCCAGAAGTAACCCCTGGGTGTGACTCCAAAAGAAAAAGAAAAGAAAAAAATGCCATTCAAAGTATATTTTGAATTGCTGACCTAGTCACATGGAAAAATAAGGCACTGACTTTAAAACTCATTATTTTGACTATATAGCCTATGTGACATATCCAAGGCCAAAAAAGGAAGGCAAATACAACAATATTTAGAAATAAATTTTTTTCAGTAATTACACTGGTAATGTTATTTAGATGCAACTGAATGTGTTGTACTCCGGGCACTGCTAAGTTCTACAGAGGGCTTACTCACTGTTTGACCACAGCGATATTAACTTACACTTCCTCTTTTCCAGAGAATTTTGTGGTTAGGCCCCTTCCTCCTCCACATATAATGGATAATATGTAATTATCTACATATTAAAGTCTTTAAGCCAGAGAGGTAGCTTAATGAGTTGAGTGTATCCTTTGCATGCAGGAGACTTGGGTTCGATCCCCAGCACCACAAGTTACCCCAAGCACCACTGGAAGTGACAGCCCCAATCAATGGGTTAGGTTGAAAAGCATATACAGCATATACATACATACACACTTATATATATATATTCAGTTTGGGGTTAAAGAAAGAAATATGATTATTAAGTTGATGAAGTTTTCTATCTACTCTATTGTCAAACGTTTGAATTGGCAGTCACAGCATAAATTGATTAGTTTTAGTCTTTCTGCAAAATGCATATATCTTGGGCTGTCCTGGGAAAGGCAAGAATTAACGACAAACAAACCATGCGCAGCCTTTGAGTCTAAATTCATAATATAAAAGACATTGCCCATCAGACCAGAGGTGACATAGAGGATCCTGGCCATTTTGGGGTGTGTGGGGGTAGGAGAGGGGAGTGTGCTGTAACTTTGTACATTGATGCCAGCAACAAGAACACTGTTGTGGGGCTGGAGAGATAGCACAGCGGTAGGGTGTTTACCTTGCACGCGGCCGACCCGGGTTCAATTCCCAGCATCCCATATGGTCCCCCTGAGCACCGCCAGGAGTAACTTCTGAGTGCAGAGCCAGGAGTAACCCCTGTGCATCGCCAGGAGTAACCCAAAAAGCAAAAAAAAAAAAAAAACCCACTGTTGTAACCCTATTACCTGCACTACAATAAAAATAAAGTTTTAAATGCTGTCGTCCAGGTTCAGAGAGTGAGTACAGCCAGTAGTAGGGCTCTTGCTTTGCATGAGGGCAATCTGGATTCAATCCTGGCATCCCAAATGATACCTTGTTCCCCTCCAAGAGCAATCCCTGAATACAAAGCCAGGAGTAATCCCTGAGCATGGCCAACTGCTCCCCCTCCACAGTAAAAAGAATAAATGGAATCATATAAAATATATAATCAAATATGTGAATTTTAATTAATACTAAAAAATGTTAAACCCTTCCTTGCACACTCTCGGATTACCTAAGGGATTTTTGTATTTTGGAAATTGGTAAATAAGAGGCAAAAAGCAAAGATATATTCTGCCATATATTTTAGGATACCCAAATGTTGGGGAACTGTTATTCCCAACATGTCCAGACATGTTGTGCAGTGGGTCGAGGCAGGAGCCTGGCTATGGGACAAAGGAGGACAAGCACGTGGAGAAACTCCTCCGGGAGCAGTTGATCACAGCTCACTTTATTGCCAAATACACACATTTTTATAGAGGGTCCCAGTTTACAGAAGTCCAGTCACGTGCTGCTTAACACTACTGGCCTATCACTTTTTCCTCTCTGCTTTGCCCTGGTCCAATTCCCTTCAAGGCGGGTGTGATGACTTGCTCAAGGTATACGTGATAATCTTTGCATTTTAGGTGTACGTGACTAGGGGGTTGAGGGAGGCTCAAGGCAGACACATGATGCAGACATCCTGTCTTGCTGTCCGCCCAGTTACTGCCCCTTGTGAGGTTTCACTTCAGGGATGTTTTGCAGAGTCGGGTTTTTCCTGCTTCAGTTCCCATCGCCCTGCTCCACACCCAAGCGATGAATGCTACAGAGATACAGTTATTACAACTCCTGATGAAACTAAGGGACAAAGCATCCATAGCTATTAAAATCATGAGCTGAAGGCTGATAGGAAACTTGATAACAGCTCAATTGAACCAAGAGAATTTGAATTCACTGATACACCTTAGCACCACTAAAAGTGAGACAACCTGAGGCCATGAGCTTCCTGAGGCAATGCAGTAGGAGGAACATCCCGTCTGTAAAATATTCTTGCACAAAAAGAGACCCTAATATTGGGAGACTGAAACTCAATCACGAACAACTTTGTAACTGTTTATCTCACAGTGGTTCAATAAAATAAATGTATGTGTATAAGTAAAAGTGACCCTAAATCAAATCAAACTTCTACAGCTAACTGCCAAATGACAAAAGTTATCAGCGAAGAGAAAGATTAAAGAGACCAAGATGTTAGAAACAGTGAAGCTAAGAATGTGACGAATTCTACAACTACTAAGTTTCTTCATAAAATAACTAGCAGAGAAGTGGAACGTAATATAAATGAAGTTTTTGAAGGCAACACCACAAGATGAAATGCTAGACCTTGTTTTCAATAAATGAATTATAAAAAGATATATTTAAGACAACTGGAAAAATCTGAATATAGATCCTTTACTAAGGACATTCATACAACTTACTGTGTAAATAGGACACATTGTGAGTTAAAGGGGAACTATTAAAAGGGGAAAAAATTGCACTAGTACAGAGATTTAATTGTACTAATTTAATTACAGAATATGTCCCCTGTAAATCTGAGTACTTGGTATTATACAATATTGTGTGATTTTTGTTAATTTTTTGGTTGATAATTTTATTTTGGGTCAGAGAGAGCTCAGTAAGCTCAGTACATACTTCGCATGTGAAAGGCCCAGGTTTGAGCTCTTGAACCACATGGTCCACCAGGAGCAAGCCCTGAAGAGAGCCAGGCATAACCTCTGAGCATCACTGGGTATGGTCCCTAAACCAATCTATATATATATATATAGAGAGAGAGAGAATGTTAGACATTTATTTTATTTATTTATGTATTTTAGGGCTAGAGAGATTGTATAGCATAAGGCACTTGCCTTGCATGCAGCCAAGCGGGGTTTGATCCTTTGTATCCCATATGGTTCCCTCCCTGGGCCCCCATACACACACACGCGCCCACTAGGAGTGACCTTTGGAAGTAGAGCCAGGAGCAAGCCCTGATCACAGCTGAGTATAGCCCCCAAACCAAAACCAAACCAAAGACATCCATTTATTTGTTTATTTATTTATTTATTTATTTTGAGTCACACCTGGCAATACACAGGGGTTCCTCCTGGCTCTGCACTCAGGAATTACTCCTGCGGCGCTCAGGGGACCATATGGGATGCTGGGAATCGAACCCGGATCGGCCGCGTGCAAGGCAAATGCCCTACCCGCTGTGCTATCTCTCCGGCCCCCTATCCATTTATTTTTAAAATAGCAACAACAAACCTATTTACTACACATTAAATAAAAAAAATATATCTTAAGGAAAACTATCAGTACTCTCCAAGAGAAAAACACTGGAGAAAAGTGGCATTCTTATACATTGTTTTAAACATTTGTGAAAATTGTTGGACTGGAGAAATAGTACACCTGGTAGGGCATTTGCCTTGCAACCCACCTGGGTTTGTCTGGTATCTGGCTTAATAGGAAACAACTTTACTTTCAGATGTAATACTGTATTCAATCTGTCTTGGAAAACCCCATTTACATTCATAAGAAAATGAGAACGAAAAATACAAACCACATGTTAACATAATTATAAAAAATAGTTTTGATCTGAAAAAATTTCTCATAGGTTCTTGGGAAACCTCAGGGTACTCCAGATAATATGGGGAACTGTTATTAGGGAAATAAATGGTGCTGGGAAAAAAGGGACATTTTTCTCCATAAAGAATGAAACTAGATCACTGTTTCACACTGTCCAACAAAAATTCACCGCAGATTCAGATTCATCAGAGACTTGTATGTAAGAACTGACACCACAAAATACATCCAAGAAGACACAGGCAACACACACCACAATATTAACTTCAGTGATATCTATAGAAACTCAACTACAAAACAAAGCAAACAAAAGGAAACAAGCAAAAACAAACAAATGGAACTAAAATAATTCTGTTCTCAGTGGAAGCAACTAAAATAACATTTGGGTGGGGGTGGTCGGAGAGATGGGACAGAGATTAAGGCATTTACCTTGCATGCACTGACCCCAGTTCAGTCCCCAGCACGGCATGATCCCCTGACAATTGCCAATGACCTTGAGCACAGACATCGGAGTAGTACTGGGTGGCAACATGTGTGACCCCCAAACCAACCTAAAGCCCTGTAATATGAGACTTCTGGGATGGAAAGATAGCCCAGTGCATTGAGCACATATTTTGCGTGAGGGAAACCCAGGTTTGATCTCTGGCACCATGTGTTCTCTTGAGCACTGCTGGAAATCCTGCTTGAAGTGATACCTGAGCACAGAGCAAGGAGTAAGCCCTGAGCACACCGTAGTAGGATGTGCCCCCTACTACGACCCCTCCCCCAAATGGGAAGATCTGAACAGATGCTTCACCAAAGAAGACATACAGATAGCTAATGGGAATATGAAGAAAGGAAAAAAGACACTCACGAGCACTTATTCTCAGGAAAATGCAAATCAAAGTACAATGAGATGCCACTTCAGCCTGTGAGAATGACTGTATCAAAAAGGCCAGTGCTGCTGAGAGTGTGGAGATGAAACCTGGCTCTGTATTGGTGGGAGTGTGTTGGAGTACACGGAGCTTAGGTTTATCAGATTGTGCCCATCACAGTGCTCCCGAGTCACTCCCATTACTTTGTCTGTCTGTAACCTCTTCTATGCTCTCTTGCCCAACCAATTCGTAAGGTCTCATCCTTCTTAGACACTGAAGCTGTACTGTAAGTCAATATTGCCTTTCTCCTCTCCTTATGTCTTTGAGCAGTTTACTTTAATGCAATGTCCTTTTGTATAGATACAGGAAGACAATTAATTAATATTATGCTTTATAACTTAGGAATTGATTGGCTTTGAATATTATTCACTCCTGGGCATCTGCCTTCTCAACTTAAGCCTCAGTTGCCCTCACTTCCTAGCATTCCAAGGGCAGGGTCCCGACGTGGGACTGGATGGAACCAGGGCAAGCCGGTAAGTTATGTGCTACCCTGACATCGCGATGGGCCAGGCCAAGGTGCCACGATTCTTAGCTATAAGTTAAGAGGTTGATCATAGGCAAATGCTGTCATGATCCAAAAGTAACGACAAGACTAGGGCCCTGCTGCTAGGAATAGGAAAGCTACCTGGCCTGAGCACTGCAGTCTGAGATCGAGATGGCCCTAGGAGAGCAATTCTATAAGCTCAAAGTATTTCTTACTGTGTCCATACGAAATGATTAATATTATGTATGCTTATATGTTGGTTGGACAAGGAGAGGAGAAACACGTCCTAGAAGCAGTTTCCTGTGTGTCCTGACTAGCTTGGATGAGACTGCTTTTTTGGAGATGTAGATTCCAAGCTCTAGCAGACTGGTCTTTGTTGTGCTAATCTAAGTGTTTGTAGCTTGTGAAAAGGTGAGGCCAGGATTACTGGCCTGCAGATGTAAGGAAACAATGTATGTTTGCCGCCTCAATGTTCTTTCTGTAACTCCTTTTGATGACATCATTATATTGCGCCCTTTAGAGGTGCTATGATCTATATAAGGGAGATTTCAGGGCTCTCTGGGGGGACACGTGCACCAGAGAATCTGGGAAGATGGGGCTGAGGACAGAAGCGGAGAGAACAAAGGCGCACGTGCCCGAGGATTCCTGAGGCCTCCATGACATACATCTCTTCCATGTAATAAACGGCTACTAAGACCAACCAGCCTGGTCCCCGTTTCCTTCCTTCGCCTGACCATCACCATCAACCTCCCTGGAGTGGGGAAGCGGCCAGACCGCCGGCCTTTTTATTTTTTGTGTGTTTACACGGGAGTGCACACTGGTCACACCACACCTCCCTGAAAACGGTGTGGTGGAGACTTTTACCAAATATTAAGTAGATATATCCCACGATGTTGTACCATGTTGCTGTACCTGAAGAACACAAACACATCAATTCCGAAAGAAAGGGGCACACTTAGGCTCACTGCAGCTCTGTCACACAAAGGTCAAAAGATGGAACAAGAACCGAGCGACAGATGAGTGACTAGAGAAGTTGTGGATTATAAAAATGACCGTAATCTTGCTCAGCTATAAGGATGGTAAGATCTTGTCTTTTGCTACAACATAATTTAGCTAACCAAAAGAAAAAAAAAATCCAGGAGAAAGACAAAACCCGGATGATTTCATTCCTAGTTGGATATAAAGAAACAAAGCAAGGAAACAGACAAAGCCAAATCAAAACAAACCCTTAGATTCTGACAGCTGAATTTAGGTTAGCACAGGAGGGGGGGGGGAGGGGAGGTAATCAAGGCAGGGGAGGGCAGTGGCCCTGCTAGGGGAGTCCTGCTACTTTGCTGTTGGACATGGTGTCATAATAACATACATTTGGAGTGGTGTGAAAAGACACAACTAAAGTATATAGATTTATGGGTTCATTTTACCTCAATTAACAAATTGAGGGGAGGCTGGAGAGACAGAAGTACAGTGGACGGGCTGGAGTGATAGCACAGCGGGTAGGACGTTTGGCTTGCACGGGTGCGATTCCGAGCATCCCATATGGTCTCCTGAGAACCGCCAGGAGTAATTCCTGAGTGCAGAGCCAGGAGTAACCCCTGAGCATTGCCGAAATGTGACCCCAAAAGGGGGGAAAAAAAGAAGTACAGTTGACAACCTGGGTTCAATTGCCAGCACCCCCGATGGTTTCCCTAACCCCACCAGGAGAGATATCTGAGCACAGAGCCAGTAGTAAGCCCGGAGCACAACCAAGTGTGGCCCAAAACAAAACAAGCAGACAAAACCAACAACAAGCAGAGAGGCCCACAAATTAAGGGGCTAAGATGTTTGTCTTGCACATGACTGACCCCAGTTCTCGGGCATTGGTACCATAAACACATCAGGAGTGACCCTTTAGCATAGAACCAGAAGTTGACTCTGAACACTGCCAGGTGAGCCAAACCTAATTAAATAATGTGTGTGTGTGTGTGTGTGTGTGTGTGTGTGTGTGTGTATATACATCTACCTATCTATCTATATGAGTGTGGGGGCTGGTAGAGCGCTTGCCTTGTACTTACCAGGTTCCATTTTGAGCATCCCATATGATACTTCAAGCACCACCAGTAGTGATTCTTGAGTGCAGAGCCAGGAGTAACCCTTGAGCACTATACAGGGTGTATATACATACATATACATACATACATATGTATATAAATGCATTGAAAATTGTCGAAAATCAGATGGGCTGGTCACGTAATGAGATTTAAAGACGACCGCTGGACTAGAGCTCTTACTGACTGGATTCCACGGGATGTCAAAAGACCGCGTGGCCGCCCACCTACCAGATGGTCAGACTTCTTCGTCAAGATCATGAACGATCGGTTTGAGGCCCTTCATGTTCCCGGAGCGAACAGATGCCATTGGGCTACACTAGCACGCGACAGGGACAAATGGAGACGTTACTGGCGCCCGCTCGAGCAAATCGACGACTAACGGGAAGTTAAGTGATTATGTATATAAATATATGTATATATACACACATACATATAATATAATATACACATGGTTTTAAAAAATTAAGACCATGTTTTAAAAAAGAACACCTATATATGTTGCATACTTATATATATCTTAGAATATAGGAGCAAGAAGAAAATGTATCCAGATTCTCACCAAGAGAAATAATGGGAGAAAGAACAAAATAAACAAAACAAAAAAGTTTTAAAAATGACCAAACCTTTTCACAAAGGTAAATGTAATTGTTATATTTCTGTGCTAATAGAAAATTTCAGCATGAGTTCTGATAGCATACAAGGATAACATAAAATTTTAAAAATATTTTCTTTAAGGAAAAATCAGAGAAAGCAATAGCTTTTAGAGATCTTGCAGCAAAATGTTTACCAATACCTCTGCTTTCCAGAAACTACCTGGCTAACAATTCGGAGTAAAAAGCTCTTCAGGAGGAAAAGCAAATGTGGAAAAGTGAAAAAAAAAAATAGACGTGTTTGCTTCTTTTCATTCTACTAAGAGTAACGACTGATGTGATCATAACATGCAGGCATTCCAATGACGTCTTTCAAGATTCATATGGTCTAAATGTGGTTAATAATAGGATCTTGGAACACGCTGTAAGATAATTACTGCTTTCAGCAGAGCTATTTTTCTGATTACAGGCCAAATGGAAAGATGAGAGTACAATATTTACAGCCCTTGAACGCCTGTGGAGAATATACAACCATATATCCTTTTACATAACATTTTTAACGGTGGGGGTGAAGGCTGGTTGGGGCTAAGGACCATGCTAATGACTTTGAAAATTCCCATGTTTATAAAATATGCACGAGCACCAAATGGTATTTAATGAAAAGATAGGGAAGGGCCAGAGAGATAGTGTAATGGGCTAAGCGGCTGGGTGCACGCTTGGCATGCAGAGGACTTGGTTTCTATCCCCAGGAGCGAACCCCAGATGGGGGTACCCTCTCTCCCCAGCACCACCAGGTGTGGCCCCCGAAATCAAAATAAAAGAGAAATAGATGAAAATTAGGGGAAAGATCTATCAAATAGTAAAAACCATAGCCACGCTGTAGATTTGACTATGTGAGTTGGCTTTCACCAAGTTGCGTTACATCCCCAGAGTTCTTTTCTCTTTATACACTTTCCGGGTGTTTGGTTGTTGTTTGTTTTTGATGCTTGCCTTGCACACAGCTAACCCAGGTTCAATCCCCAGCACTCCATTCGGTTCCCGAGCCCCTCCAGAAGTGATCACTGAGTGCAGAGGCAAGAGTAAGCACCCTGGGGCTGGAGAGATAGCACAGAGGGTAAAGCGTTTACCTTCCACGCGGCTCACCCAGGTTCGATTCCCAGCATCCCATATGGTCCCTCTAGTCACCACCGAGAGTATGGGAATGAATGAATTAGTAGAGAACACAGAATTCCTGAGTGCATGAGCCAGGAATAAGGAACCCCTGTGCATCGTGAGGTGTGACCCCAAAAGCAAAAAAAAAGTGGGGGGGAGTAAGCGCCGAACACCTCTGGCTGTGGCCCAAAAACTTAAAAATAAATAAATAAAATAAATAAATAAAAGATGTAGTACACGGTCAAAGAATATCTTAGCCAAAGTTATTTCTTCGGCGGGGACCCGGATCCTGTTTCCTGAGAGCCCCAGCAACTGTGAGTTAATATTCTGACACTTGTTCTTACTAGTTTTTTCATTAATTCATTCATCATCCTGTTATTCGTCGATTGCCTTGAGCAGGCCCCAGTAACGTCTCTTTCATCCTAGCCCTGAGATTATATTCAAGGCTCTTTAGGAGAATGAGACCCATCATTGTTACTGGTATTTGGCATATTTGGTACGCCACGGGGAGTTTGCCAGACTCTGCCCTGTGGACAGGCTACATTCAATAGCCTGCAAGTTTGTCCAAAGTAGGAATGAGATAATAAGATGTCATAAAATGATGTCCTGATAAGATGTCGCGCGGTTCCGGGAGCTGGATTTTATAGTCTCTGAGTCTTGGCCGTTGATGGGATTACACGGCACCAGGGGGCCAGGTGGTGGGTGTGACCCCCGCCTACTGGAATTTGGAGGATCTGGGTGGAGGTTGCTCAGCCCCGATCCGAGTAGGCTTGGAGATCTCAGCCCCGGGACCCGCGTGCCTTTGTTCTTCTGCCAGTACCTTCATGTGTGCAGAGAGTGGTCTCGGCATGGTGGTGGCTGGTCCTGGAGGGCTTCCGCTGCCAGAGCCCTGGTCGGGGCGGGGAGGAAAGCTCAACCCACTCCCCTCCAAGGGACCCCGGCGAGGAACAGCCAGGCGCAGGGGCAGGAGACTGCACTGGTCTCGTCTGGGAGCTGGATTTTATAGTCTCTGAGTCTTGGCCACTGATGGGATTACACGGCCCGTGTTACTAGTTTTATGTGGTCTCAAAGGATTTGATAGATATGGTGGGAGGGTCCTTGTGGTTGTTGTCTTTCTAAAAAGTTGTGAAAAGGGGACTAGAGCATCCAGGAGTTAGGATGCCTGCCTTGCATGTGGCTGACCTGGTGAAATTCCCAGCACCACAGGGTACCACCAGGGGTGATCCTGAGCCTACAGCTGGGTATAGCACCTGAACATGGCCTGCCAACTTGCTAAAGGGAAAAGGATATTCCCTTTCTGTGTTCTCTTCTAATTCATTCATTCCCATCGATACCCCAAAAGGTCTTTGTTTAAAGCTGATTCCTCTAGAAAAATCACTGTTTCAGCAGATGTTGGAAAACAACAAAAATTAAAAAAGACAGACACAAACCTGCACACATTTTCCCAACTCCTCATGTAACGCTCATCTCAGCTTGGTTGGTCGGTTGGTTGGTTGGTTGGTTAGTTGAGGTTGAGATGACCAAAAAAATACTCAGAGGATCCTGGGATCACTCGGAGCAAAACTTCACCCAATGGAATTGGCTAACAGTTCAATTCTAAAGCCCGGTGACATTGTGATGCTCACACCCAGTGCTGCTGGTGGTTGCCAGTGTACATCCAACTGTGCCGAGGTGATCATGAGGACACAAGATCAAACTCAGGACCTCCTGATCCAGAACTATCTCCCCAGTCCTGGAAAGTGTCTTATGATGGAAGGTTCGCACATGGTTAGTCTCTTAGATTTTGTTTTATTATAACTGCTCCCCCCTTCTCTCCATAAAAATGTCACGGAAGAAACAGTGCCATTTGTCGTGTAAGGAATGGAAACACTGAATGTGGCAGTTGCTGCTTGTTCTGCTATGTCATTTGTCCCCCCACCGCCACCCTGTTTCCTGTAACTGCAGCTGAGGCAGAGGGAGGCTTCTGGGTCACTGGCGACACCCAGATCCCACTGTCGTGGGGAGAAGAGAGAGAGGTGGGCTTGGTCAGGTTCCCCAGCACTCTTAACCTTGGTGGCTTTAGCTGCCAGAAATCATCAGGAACCAATGTTCTTATTTCTTCAGGGATTATAAAATGGCAACATTCTAATTCTATTCCAGTTTTCATTGATCAAGGGGTGTTTGGGTCACAATCAGCTTTGCTCTGGGCTTACTCCTGGCTCTGTGCTCAGGTATCCCTCCTGACAGGGCTTGGGGTGTGTGTGTGTGGGGGGGTGAACCATATTAGGCTCGAACCTGGGTTGGCCATGTGTAAAGAAAGCCCTTCACCCACTGTCCTATCTCTCTAACCCCCTATTTTTGCATTTTTCTAAAACATAGAGCTTTACTTTAAGCAGACTTTCAGCAGCAACTAGCTATACGATCATCCTGAATTAATATGACACCCAAAAATAAATGCTTGATTTTTCAGACAATATCCACTACCTTTTAAAATCGATTTTCAAATTCACGGAGTTCAATTTTAGATTAGTGATTAATAATTTTTTGATTAACAACTAGCACCTTCATTGAATATCTTATATGTTGTTGCTCTTATTCTTATTATATGTTGTTCTTTTAGCTTTTTTGCAGGTAGGGGAACCTCCCAGCAGAGCTCAAATTAGGCCAGACAGTTCAAAGCCCTGACCCAGCAATGTGACTCAGGTCCAGTGGTGTTGGTGGCCACCAAAACCAGCAGTGCTCCTGGACATCCAGGGATACACCACTTTAAAGCCACAGTGCTCAACAACACTTTTTGTTGCAATGCCCAACGGAAGTTGCATGCCAGGTAGAGGCGCTCACAGGTTTTAGTGTGCTGTTGGCCAGAGGCTGACGCGTGTCCATACTTGGCTGCAGGGTTCTGGAGACAACACACTTTCTTGCAGTGTGGCACCAGGCATCACCAAAGGTAGTGTGACGGCACTTACTCTAGTTGCATGTGGGATGACTCCAGGAATCAAACTCAAGTTCTCTCTTCAACAGGGTAGGTGTTTTGCCACTGAGGACAACTTCGTTATTTTCTTTCAACAATGTATGAGTATAAAACTATTCTAGTTGAGGACATTGCATTGTAGCACTGTTCTCCCATTGTTCATTGATTTTCTTGAGTGGTTCCAGTATCGTCTCCATTGTGAGGCTTGTTACTGTGTTTGGCATATTCAATACGTCACGGGTAGCTTGCCAGGCTTAGTCCTGTGGGCGTGATACTTTCTGAGCTCTTCGAGAGGGGCAGAGGAATCAAATCTGGGTCGGCCAGGTAGGCCAGGTTGGCAAGACAAACACTCTACTCATTGTGCTATCGCTCCAGCCCAGTTGGGGACATTTGTGATGGAAAATATACACTGGTGGAGGGATGGGTGTTCGATCATTGTATAACTGAAACTCAAACATGAAAGCTTTGTAACTGTATCTCATGGTGATTCAATAAAAATGAAATAAAACTATTCTAGTATTAAAACATTTGTTTTGTTTTTAAGTTCCCTGGCCATAGGGATAGCTCCATGGACTGAGTGCACGCCATGTGGGTGGCCAGGGTTTGGTCCCCAGCACTGCATGGTTTACTGGCACCATGAGAGTAACCCCTGAGCACTGCCGGGGTATTCAACCCAGTATGAATAACAGTTTATGGGCCTGGGATGTGGCTCCGTGTGAGCTCGTGCCCTTACATGTATCAGGGCCTGGCTTTGATCCTTACGCTGCAAACAAAATGCCTTACAAATGATGTTGGGAAAGCTTGTCTCCAAAGGTGCCCTGCTTTCTCTCTTCAGATGTCCTCCTGCAGGACATCTATATATATTTATATGGTCCCCTCAATTCCCCCCATTTCCTGACCTCTTGCTATCCTAAGGCTCTAATTCCTCCACTCAAATCCTCCATGAGGCTCTTGGGGGTCCTCTGCCTCCCCTAGCACCCCGAATGTGCTCTAAAGAAAGAACTGAAGAGATAGTACACAGGTTAAGACTCTTGCCTTGCCTGAGCCCGAGCTGGTTCTATCCTGGGCTCCATTCCTGGAATGATCTCTGAGCATAGAGTCAGGAGTAAGCCCTGACTATGGGGTCTAGAGGCATCGCTGCAGCTTGTTGTTCTCCTCTGAGATTTATTTTTTGAGTCTTTGGATCCATGGCCGTTAATGAGCTTGTATGACGCCAGAGGCAGTTCGTAGCCGTGACTGCCAGGCTCCCAGAAGAAAAGGGAGATCCGGGGAGTTCTTGACTCAGTGAAAGAGATTTGGGTCACAAATCCTGCATACCGGGGTTTTTCAGCAGATTCATTCATAGATGAGGCTTGTCCTGAGCCTGTGGAGATTGGCCGAGAGCATAGTGGCGGTTGGGTCCTGGAGGTTTTCAGCTGCTGGGGTTCTGTTTGGGTGGTGCTCTTCGGCTTCATCAGGAAGCTCCATACCATTTTCCAAAATGATGCGACTAATTTACATTCTCTCCACACTGTATCAGGATTCCTTTTCCTCCACACCCTTTCTAACGCTTGTGTTTATTGCTGCTTTCGATATAAATATTCTCACCTGTGTGAGGTGGTATCTTATTGTGATTTTAATTTGCATTCCCTAATGACAGGTGATGCTGAGAATGCTGAGAATTTTTTATTCGTGTGTCTATCCAACATCTGCTTGTTTTCTTTGGCGAAGTATTTTTCTGTTTTCTGCCTATTTTTCTATTTCTTAGGGATAAATTGTACAAGTTATTCATAGACCTTGGATATTAGCCCCTGAGCAAAAGTTCAGTTTGTCTGTTCAGTACCAATATTGATTTTCTGGAGTTTTCTGAAGTGATAGTTTGTTTTATTATTATTATTATTTTGCTTTTTGGGTCACACCCAAAGATGCTCAGGGGTTACTCCTGGCTCTGCACTCAAGAAATACTCCTGGCAGTGCTCAGGGGACCATATGGGATGCTGGGGATTGAACCTGGGTCAGCCGTGTGTAAGGCACTACCCACTGTACTATCGCTCTGGCCCCAGTTTGCTTTAGTTTTTGACTTATTTTGTGTCGTATAATTCTCTTAATCCCACTCTATTTTGTTGCAAGATTTTCATTTGTACCTTGTTCAAGGCTTACTCCTTGGGGGCTCCGAGGAACATACAGAGCCATGAATCGAATGTGGGCCAGTTGCTTACAAAGCAAACTCCTTCTCGTTGTCCTATCTCTCTGACCCTTTCCCTTCTGTTTATATTTTCCTTTTCTAAACAAAAGCATTTCAATTTAACTTAGTCTCAATTGTTTATCTCCAGATCCTTGTTATGTGGTTGAATCTCCAAAGGTCTCTGAGGGTAATGTTATGGAATGCTTCACCTCTGCTGTTGTATATGTAGCTTAGGGCTGGGAGTCTTGCATACAGGTCTTTAACCCACTTTGAATCCTTCTGTCATCACTGTCATCACTGTCCTCCCGTTGTTCATCAATTTGCTCGAGCAGGCCCAGTAACGTCTCCATTGGAGACTTTGTTGTTACTGTGTTTGGCATATCGAATACGTCACGGGTAGCTTGCCAGGCTCTGCCATGGATCCTTCTAGATATATAAAATTAGAGAGTAGCCCAGTTTTATTCTTTTAAAAAATTTTACATCAATTTAAAAAAAAGGGCTTATTGTAGAAAACTAAGGCCTTACATGTTTTCAAGCTCAAGAGACTAGGTAATTTTAATCGGTCACAAAAATTTCACTTTTCCTATTCTCCCATCTCCAGTTATCACAGTGCCTGAAACAAGTGTCATCAAAACAAACACAATAAATAAACAAACCAAGTCCTTTAAAGACAACTATCTCCAATGTAATTTCTTGGCACAGATTATCTCCATGGCATGGGATGGTGGCATTGATGGAGTGACCTGAACTCCCTGTTGGGCGTCCTCGGCAGCCTCAACCTGAATATCTGTAGCACTGTAGCACTGTCCTTCCGTTGTTCATCGATTTGCTCGAGTGGGCCCAGTAATGTCTCCATTGTGAGACTTGTTACTGTGTTTGGCATATCGAATACGTCACAGGTAGCTTGCCAGGCTTTGCCCTGCGGGTGCAATACTCCCAGTAGCTTTCTGGACTCTCCGAGAGGGGCGGGGCAGAGGAATCGAACCCAGCTTGGCCGGGTCAGCCACATGCAAGGCAAATGCCCTACCTGTTCTGCTATTGTAGAAATTGAAGGGATAGCACAGCGGGTAGGGCATTTGCCTTGCACGCAGATTCCTCTGCCCCTCTGGGAGAGCCTGGCAAGCTACTGAGAGTATTGCGCCTGAAGGGCAAAGCCTGGCAAGCCTGGCAAGCTACCCGTGATGTATTCGATATGCCAAAACACAGTAACAAGTCTCACAATGGAGATGTTACTGGGCCCGCTCAAGCAAATCGATGAACAACGGGAGGACAGTGCTACAGTGCTACGGCCTGAACATCAAGTTCAACAAAAGCAGCGTCATATTTCCCAGGTGCCAAATGTACTTCCTGGTATCCATGATTTGTGTTGAACTTCAAACAACCAAAGGAAAACAAGGTAAGAGCCCAGCTTCATTCTTTTGCATGACTGTCCAGTTCTCCAAACAGAGACCGACTAGGGCTGGAGCGGTAGTACAATGGGTAGGGCACTTGCCTTATGCGTGGCGGATCCAGGTTCAATCCCTGATACCCCATACGGTCACTGAGCCTGCTCTAGAAAAGGTTCCTGAGAGCAGAGCCAGAAGTAAGCCCTGAGCACTCTGGTGTGTCCCAAAAACGGAGAGAGAGAGAGACAGAGACAGAGACAGAGACAGAGACAGAGACCAATCATACTAGAATTGTTCAACAATTTTCTGCCTGCTGTGTCTTCTCATTATGCTCTTCTGTGGTCTTTCCCCAACTCTTGGCATTATTTGGATCTTCACTTAAATATCTCTACTCAAGAAGACTATTCCTGCGTGTACTCATCACCGCACCCCAAAGTTATTTTAGGCAGGTCTGTTGACTCTTTCACGGTTGGTGCGCACATGTTGTTTGTTTAGTATCTTTCTCATCAGACCATAAACATCTTGCAAGTTGGGTTTTGTTCTTCAACACAGTTACTGGAAGATTTATAAGGTACTTAATTAATATGCATTCACTTTTAAAAGTTGCTTAAAACTTTGAAATATGGGGTTGGAGAGATGGTGCAGCAGGTAGGGCACTTGCCTGGCCTGTGGAAGACTCAGATTCCATCCCTGCATTCTATATGGTCCTGAGCACCACCAGGAGTAATTTCTTTGTGTGCGTGTGTGTGTGTGTGTGTGTGTGTGTGTGTGTGTTCCAAAAAATTTAATAGACAAAAAGAGACATGTTCCAAGGTACATCTCATGTACCTTGCTAGCAATTTATGTTGCCTGCTCTTTTTTTTTTTGCCACTATTTGACTCTGATGTAATCTCTCTTAAATTCATTTCATTTTAATCTAATATTGTCACTGTCCCCTGTCCTCCCGTTGTTCCGCGATTTGCTCAAGCAGGCCCAGTAACGTCTCCATTGTGAGACTTGTTGTTACTGTGTTTGGCATATTGAATACATCCCGGGTAGCTTGCCAGGTTTTTGCCGTTTGGGCGAGATACTCTCAGTAGCTTGCCGGACTCTAATATTGTGAAAAAGAAAATTAGAAGTGTGTGTCCAGAGTTGGAAAATCTATGGAACAGAGATTTCTTTCACCTTTAAAAGCATCAAAATTGAATGTTCCCTGAAAGACTTCGATCTTTTTTGCTTTTATTATTTATTTTTTATCTTTTTTTTAAAAAGAAAACCTTTTTATTGAATCACTATAAGATAGACCCTTACAAAGCTGTTCATGATTGGATTTCAGTCATACAGTATTCTAACACCCGTCCTTCCACCAGTGTACACTTCCCAGCACCAGTGTCCCCAGGTTCCCTCCCATCACCCCCTACCCCCCCCACTCCCTGTCTGCCTCTATAGCAGGTGTTTTTCTTCTCTCTCTCTCTCTCTCTCTCTCTCTCTCTCTCTCTCTCTCTCTCCTCTCTCATTTCTGAGTGCAGCGGCATGCACATGACGTAGGAGGTCCAGGAGATGGTGATCTTAGCATATCTACCCGCAAGTATGTGACCTCAAGTTTGGGTTCCTGGCAGACCTGCTGTGTGAGCCTGGTGGCCCTGCGGTCTGCTGTCCCTGCCACAGCAGGTGCTTTCTGACCATACCATAGCCACCGTGAGGGGTGTGACAACACAGCCAGCAACTGCGAAGGACACGAGCACCGTGGTCAGAATGTGGGACCCTGGGCCACACCACCTTGACCCCAATGAGCACCACAACCTTAAAGGTGTGTACCTCAAGGAAGAGCGCCATGCCCAGCCAGCCTGTGAGCAAGCAGCTACAGGAGTGCAAACCTCGGTGAGCCCTGCACTGAGTGTGCGGGCAGCCCTGTGGCCGAGTGTGCTGGCAGCCCCATGCTGAATGTGCAGGCAGCCCCGTTCTGAGTGGGCAGGCAGTTCCGTGGCCAAGAGTGCAGGCAGCCCCGTGCTGAGTGTACGGGCAGCCCTGTGGCCGAGTGGGCAGGCAGCCCTGTGTCCAAGTGGACAGGCAGCCCCATGGCCGAGTGTGCAGGCAGCCCAAGTGTGCAGGCCACTTCAGCCTGATGTTGTGACCCTGGAGAGCATCAGGCCCTGGCCTGCGTGACCACCTCACCACGTCTCCCACTTCAGTGACAAAATTAGCCTTGAAAAGAAGGGGCAGGAGAAGGAAAGAAAGAGGTTTTGCTTATTATGAGTATCACAGGGGTCAGCTGCGCATTTCTGAAATTGTAACTGGTTGGGGTCCAGAGACATCTCTACAGGGAGCTAGTCCATTTGTAAGTTCATTTCGGAGTCTCTGGATGAGGCCGTTGATGCACTCAGATGGTGCCTGGGGACAGAGTGTGGGGGTGACAGCCAGGACCCCAAGCCCGTGGGAGACCGGAAGGGCCAGGCTGTCTCCCCTGCCGCCATGTGGCCTGGAGTCTTTAGTCCTGGAACCCGCGTACCTGGTTTTTCTTTTGGAAGCTTGTGGCCATGGGGGTTTCATCTGGAGCGTGCCCCAGTGGAATTGGCTCCCCATATGGGGTTCGGAGAGATCTCCGGCAAGCTGCTGTCTTCCAGGATTCACTGCTGTATCTCTGGACCAAGGCCTGGCAGGCAGGCTTGAGCAGTGGTGGGGAAATTCGAAATAATGGTGATGGGAATGTGAAATGGTAGAGTTGTCAACTGCTGTTAAAATATTGAATGTGGATAACCTTATGAAAATAAAATAAAATAAAATGACTAGATGAGTTGCAATTTCTGTTCCTGGAAAATAAGTCACAAAGTACCCATCTGATATTTAGACAGTGATAATTAAGAAACAGTATTTTATAACATAATGTAACTAGTCAAATGTTTTAAAATTGCTTTTTCACAGCTACCATAACAAACTATTGCTTATTTTCTTTAGGTATTTTTATAATTTGCCATCATTTATTGAAAGTTTATAGACTAGTTACAGTCTTTTCAGGTTTATTTTCTAAACTTCATTTGACTTTAATAGCTAGTCATTGGCCTAAACCATTTTTAAAAAAATTCAACAAGTTTACTGAGTAGCTATTGTATTCTTGTATACTTTTAAATGCAAGAAACATTTTGAAAA
Organism: Sorex fumeus; assembly: GCF_029834395.1. Classification (NCBI taxonomy): domain Eukaryota; kingdom Metazoa; phylum Chordata; class Mammalia; order Eulipotyphla; family Soricidae; genus Sorex; species Sorex fumeus. The sequence continues at coordinate 27,030,227 of NW_026606090.1, read as the reverse complement.
ATATATTTACATTCTTGAATGGTGAACATATCTTAAATTTTGAGATACTATTCTTTACAATAAATTTAAGAGTCATAAAAAAAAGATGTTTTTAAAGGGTAGGGAGTTGGGGGGCCGTCCGAGCTTCCATCTGAATGGAATTGGAGTCATGTTACGGATTAGCTTTTTGGTATTGGTATTGGTGGTGGGTGGGGCCCAACCCCTGGCACTTCTGGGCCTTTCCTAGCCCAGTACTTGGGGGCTGATTCTGGTGCAGCTCAGGAGACCCTGTGCTGAATGCAAAGCATATGTGGCAGCCCTTTGAGCCATCCTTGGAGCCCTTATTAGACATTCCTTTTTAAAAACATTTTTATTTTATTTTTTGGATTTTGGGCCATGCTTGGGGTTAACTCCTGGCTCTGTGCTCAGGGATCACTCCTGGAGAGGCCAGGAGTTTAAACCTGGGTTGGCCACATACAAGGCAAGAGATATCTCTCTAGCCCCTACATTTTATACTTGCAATGCTGCTACAACAGAACCACCAGCAAAGAACCCCATCCTTTGACTGTTCTCCTAATATTCTCCCTCCACCTCCCCACTCCAGAGCCCCCAGATCTCAATTCTTCTGACGATTTCTCTGGGTTGATTCCATTGGGAACCGGCTAATCCTTTTCTCTTTCTTCCCTTCTCTTTTAGTTTTTGGACCACACCTGGCAGTTCCCAGGGCTTACTCTTTGCTCTGTGCCCAGGGCTCACTCCCAGGGGGGGCTTGGAGTGCGGTGCCAGGGATCAAACTTGGTTGGCTGTGTGCAAGGCAAGTGTCCTCTCCACACTCCAACCTCCCTGGCCACGCATCTTTCTACTCTTCAAGTGAGTGAATCATCTGGTGTTTGTTTTCTTCCTGATTCACTTTACACGACACCCTCCAAGTCCGCCCAAGTTGCAGCAAACTTCAGAATTTCATCTTTTCCTCATAGCAAAGTAGTATTGTGTATACATACATACATACATACACCAGAATTTAAAAAATATATATTTAATTGAGTGATGTTCTGTGATTTACAGTACTTTTTTTTTTCCTTAAATTTTTATTAGTGAAACACCATGAGGTACAGTTGTAGACTTATAAATTTTTGTGCTTGGGTTTCAGTTATACAATGATCGAATCCAATGATCCAATGATCCCTCCACCAGTGCCCATCCTCCACCACCACCAGTCCCAGTATCCCTCCCTCCCCCACGTCCCCATCCCACCCTACTTCTGTGGCAGGGCATTCCCCTTTGTTATCTCTCTCCTTTTGAGTGCCGTGGTTTGCAAAAGAGACATCGAGTGGCAATCTTGTTCGGACTATAGTCTACTCTCATCACACATTTCCCATCCTGAGAGGAACCTCCCAACACCCTTTATTTGGTGCTCCCTTCTCTATCTGAGCTGACTTTTTCCCTAGCATGTGTGACTGGCCTCCAAACCATGGAGTAATCCTCCTGGTACTTACCTCGGCTATTCTAGGATGTTAGTCTCCTATTTTGTTACTTTATGTTCCCCAGATGAATGCAATCTTTCTATGTCTATCCCTCTCTTTCTGACTCATTTCGCTTAGCATGATACTTTCCATGTAGTACCACTTGTATGATTTACAGTACTCTTAATGCTGCTTCCTCATGTATATATTTCTAAACACCAAACCCATGAGCCCTTCACCTGTGTACCCACTCCCCTCCCCCAGAACACCCCTCCTGACTGCCAACACCCAACTCAATTGTGTGGATCAGATTTCTGATTGTGTTCCCTTTAGCTACTTGTTGCCACCTTGCTTATACACCACAATTTCTTGATTCACTCATCTGTACTAAGGTACTTGAGATGTTTCCAGAACTTGGCTAGTTTAAATAATGCTTCGATGCATTTAGGAGCCCATGCATTTGTTCGGATTGGTGTTTCTGTGCTTGGGGGCTTATGCATTCTTGCATGAACATCGGGCAGCCACAATCAGGGCAGTTATGATTGTCTCCATTTTACAGAGAAGAAAAGTGAGATTTAGAGAAGGTAAGAAACCAGGCCAGATTTTCCCAGCTAATTAGAGGCAGACAGAGCAAGGCTGAACATTCATTCCTTGCATTCCAGTGTTAGCTTTGTTTATTTCACTGTACAAAATTAATCTCATAATGAGGAGCAGAAGCTAGAGTACGATGATGATTTCTTAAAACAGTCACACACGTACGTTTATTGCTAACTAACTCTTGCCAACAAAACTTTAGTTTTTCCAATACTGAGTCCTTCTCCTTTTAAAGCTAAGAGTGATAAACATTATTGACTTTCCTAACGAAAATGCTCTTTCTTCATCTGTCCTAGTTGGTCTGCCACATTTTCTTTCTAAACCACAGTTGAAGAAATTTATTTCTAATTGTTTGCTCCATAGGCACATCTTAAAAAAAATCAAACATTGTGCAATTATTTCAGTGTTTCATAGCATACACAATTTAAAAGCAAAAGTCCTTAGATCCCTTTTTAAAGATTTTTTTTTTCATCATAAAGAGGCTCAAACATAGAATTCCTTTAAATAATGAACTCCGCCTGGTGCATTTCAGACCATTATTCAATTCATCGTATAAAATTGCCAGAACCCATAAAGCAGGGGTGCCTGAAATGCATTGCCTGTTTCTTGAGTTGTGTATAAGTGTTTTAATCACACAGATTTGTAATGAATTTGCTGGATAACTGTCTTCACTATGTCCTCCTCACAAAACAAAGGAGGGATCCACTTCTTTGCAGAATCATAAGGGTGAAGACATCTTATTCTAGCCACAAAGAAATGCAGATTGCCCCGTCACAGCACTCTGCATTCTTCCTTTCAAAATCGTTCTTAAAGTGGTGTTTAAAACAATAATTCTAGCTTGCTAAATTTAGGCTGGGAAAAAGTCCAAAACAAGAATATTCCATGGGTAATTGGTAATTGTAGAAGAAATGTTAATGTGTACAGAGAAAAATATTCTCTCTCTCTGACTGTCTGTCTGTCTGTCTCTCTCTCTCTCACTCTTTCCTCACCCCCTTTCTCTCCAAACAGAACTTCACTTGATCACTTTACTTCCTGTTAATCATCGATTTGCTCGAGTGGGCGCCAACAACGTCTCCATTTATCCCTGTCGTGTGCTAATGTAGCCCAATGGCATCTGTTCATTTTAGGAATGTGAAGAGCCTGAAACGGATCATTCAGGGTCTTGACGAAGAAGTCTGACCATCTGGTAGGTGGGCCGCTACGTGATCTTTTGACGTCCTGTGGAATCCAGTCAGTAACGGTTCTAGTCTCCAAATCTCATTACGTGTCCAGCCCATCTGATTTTCGACGCTTTGGCAAATGAGACAGCGTCCCTGATTCTTGACCATCGATGGAGGTTGGAACTCCTGATTCTTTCTCTCATTTGAGTAAAACGTGATACTCCAAGCTTAGCTCTTTCAATTCCTCTCTGGGAGACCTGAATAGTGTTCTTTCTCATCCTGTTTGCGTAGGGCCCAGGTCTCTGAGGCATATGTTAATGCAGGAAGAACAGTGGAATCAAAGAGATGTGCCCAGAGCCGGAGGTTCTTCATCCTCTTAGCTATTTCTTTGATGCTCTTGAAGGTGTTCCAAGCCGCTCTCTTCCTCCTGTGCAACTCAGGTGCCAGGTCATTTGTCATGTTGAGTTCTCGACCTAGGTACACCAAACTGTTGCATTCGGAGATGGTCGTTCCGTTGAGAGCAAATGAGGCATCAGGAACGAGGTTGTTTCTCATAAACATTGTCTTTGTAAGATTCAGCTGTAGTCCGACCTTTCCACACTCATGGTCAAAGTCGGCCAGCATTTGTGCCGCTTGGCTAATGTTTGGTGTTATTAAAACAATGTCATCAGCAAAGCGGAGGTGGTGTAGTTGCCGACCATCTATCTTCACTCCCATTCCTTCCCATTCCAGTAGTCACATGATGTTCTTGAGGGTGGCACTGAAGAATTTCAGTGAAATGGTATCACCCTGCCAAACCCCTCTCATGACATCAATGATCGCTTCTTTGTAGAATGGTGACATCCTGGTAGTGAATCGTAATACAGCTCACGAAACATCCTGATGTATTGAGTTTGAACACCCTGTTTGGCTAGGGCTTCGATGACTGCTTTCATCGCAACAGAATCAAAGGCCTTCTTTAAATCAATGAAGGTTTGATAGAATAGCATCTTGAACTCCCGAGAAACCTCCATCAGCTTGGTTATCATATGGATGTGGTTGATCGTGCTGAATCCTTTGCGGAACCCGGCTTGCTCACATGGTTGTTCTTCATCTAATATTTTGCCAATCCTATTCAGGATAACTCGAGTGAACAGTTTGTAGATGACAGACAACAGATCAGGCGATAGTTGACAATGTTGTGGATGTGTCCCTTCTTTTTTTTTAGTTTTTATTAGTGAAACACCATGAGGTACAGTTGTAGACTTACAAATGTACTTTGTGCTTGGGTTTCAGAGTGTGTGGCTGGCCTCCAAGCCATGGAGTAAACCTCCTGGTATTTTTCTGGCTATTCTTGGGTATTAGTCTCCTATTTTGTTACTTTATGTTCCCCAGATGAATGCAATCTTTTTATGTCTGTCCCTCTCTTTCTGACTCATTTCGCTTAGCATGATACTTTTCATGTAGTACCACTTGTATGTAAATGTCATGATTTCATCTTTTCTAACAGCTACATAGTCCTCCACTGTGTATATGTACCAAAGTTTCTTTAACCAGTCATCTGTTCTCGGGCACTCAGGTTTTTTTCCAGATTCTAGCTATTGTAAACAGTGCTGCAATGAACAAACGAATACAGATGTGTCCCTTCTTGTACAGTAGTACAGTCCTGCTGGTTTTCCATTGGGACGAAACCTTGAATTCAGACAGTTAGCATGTGAAGGGCCTAGCCAGTGTATTGATGAGTACTGATGGCAGGTTCTTCAGGTGTTCTGGTCTCACCTTGTCTGGGGCAGGTGCTGTTCAATTCTTTACCAATTCTTTATCGATTCTGAAATGGCATGTCAGATTTCGGAAGGGAGAACATTAGGAACGACATATTCATCCTGCGGAATTTGGTATGTGGGCAGGTGGATGTGGCTATCAAAGAGATCCGAGTAGAAGTCATGGATAATCTTCTCCATTGCCCTTCTGGAAGATGTGATAGATCCAGCAGGACGTCTGAGGGCAGTCATCTTCGTCTTGTAGTTGGCGAAGAACAGGCAGGTGTTACGAATGCTTTTCCCGGCTTCTGCCTCATCTACCAGCACTTCTGCTCTTCCCTCTCTGAGGTCTTCCTTTATCGTGTCTCTGCACGCCAAGCAGAGTTTAGCTGGGTTAAAGTTTACCTGAAGCCAGTGAAGAAACCTTACATCCCGTCACTACATTTTAAATATAAATGCTTTAATTTTGGGTGGATTTTATTTTTGTTGCTGTTGTTTTGGGTTCAAACCCAGTGGTGCTCAGGGATTATCCGTAGCACTGTACTCAGGAATCACTCCTGGCAGGGATCTAATTTAATTTGGCCCATACAAGGTAAGCACCTACAGGCTGTAATATTGCTCCGGTCCATAAATATAAAATGCCTTAATATTATTTATTCTAGAACCACCCTACAGTCTGAACCACGCCTCAAAATTTATCGGCAAGATCTAAGAAATCCTAATCTTCATATTCAAGGCAGACTCCTGACCCTTCCCAGTTTGCTGGCGAAGAGAAGTTAGCTCTAAATGAACCGTTGCCATTTTCTAGAAGTCAGCGACAAGCTCCAGGTACGAGAGGCGGTGGTGGCAAACACCAAGCCTCATGGGGCAACAGGACAGGGGAGGAATCGGCTCGTCTCCCTCCCCCCGCCTGCCCCCCCCCCCACCGATGAGACTCCGAGACACCATCTACTAAAGCTCCCACATGGCCATGATCCAGACACACACACACACACACACACACACACACACGAATCTTGGACCCAAGCAACTTGCTGCAGCCGTCTCTTCAGACCCTAATTATTAAAATTTTAGAATTCTTATATTATGGATACATTATATTGTATCTATAACAAGCAATACAAAACACATTGTCTACCATTGCAGTTTTGGCAGCTACGGGTGGTGGTAGGATTGGTCTCGAAATATCGAAGATAACTAAAGTAGAGAAAGAGAGTATTGTACATATTGTCTGTCACACAGGCGGGGGGTGGGGGGATGTGGAATGTGGGGAGAGGGGGAGACTGGGGGTTTTGGTGGTGAAAAATGTGCACTGGTGAAGGGGTGGGTATTTGATGACTGTATGATCGAAGCTTAAACATGAAAGTTTTGTTACTGTACCTCATGATGAATCAATTTAAAAAAAAAGAAGAAGAAGAAGAAGCAAACTGGTCTCTGAATCTTGTTTTGAAATGCACTGAAAATACATTGATTCTAGATAGATTGAAAATACATTGATTATAGATAGATTGAAAATACATTGAAGCGGGTAGGGCGTTCGCCTTACAAGCGGCCAACATGGCTGACCCGAGTTCGATTCCTCCGCCCCTCTCGGAGAGCCCGGCAAGCTACCGAGAGTATTTGATATGCCAGACACAGTAACAACAAAGTCTCCAATGGAGACGTTACTGGGCCCGCTCGAGCAAATTGACGATCAACGGGAGGGCCTTTACCTTTACCTTTTACCTTATAGATAGATAGATAGATAGATAGATAGATAGATAGATATGGAACAACACAAGCATGGCAAAAGGTTTATATTGTGGAATACAAGCAGGTTCCACCCTTCAATGTCTCAACTTGACAAGGCTAAAGGCCTGGGGTAGTTCCACAACAGAGTGCTGGCCTCGCAAGGAAGCCTGCATCTCATCCCCACTCCCCCATATATCACTGTTTGTAATCCCCCAGTGGCACAAAACTTGTGCTTTCTGCTGCATCCCAAGGAAGTGTATGTGTGACCTCTGATGACCCCCACCGCAGGAGACGAGCTACAGGGTTAGTGCGGCTTCACCTTAGCTCCGGGACCCCCAGGACGTGGAAATGCCTGGGAAGGCTGAGTCCTCTTCTCTTCCACAAACTTCTGTGACAGCAAACGGGGTACCAAGGATGCGAGACGTGGAGTCCAGAGGTGGGGCATAAGGGAGGTGGGGAGAGTGGATGTGTGGCAATCTCTTTAAGACTCCCACATTCATGATGATTCCAGGAAAAAGAAAGCACTACAGACAGGGAGAATGTTGGTGACTCAGGGGCCATGGTTATTTCAAAAGAACTATAGGGATGTGAACTGAGTGTGTGAAGGCGATTTACACTGACAGCAGAACACTGAAGATGGCACAAAGCCGCTTGCCCCTTGGTCTTTGTCCAACCAGCTTTGAAGGTCTTTTGTTTGGGGTCTGGGGAGATACCTCCAAACACTGAAGCATGTGTCTAGCATGCACAGGGCCCCAGGTTTGACCCCTGGCAAGCAAGGTCTATCAAGTAACCACTGGGTGTGCCCTTGAGGAGTGTTCTGCAGTAATTTTGGTGCTTACAGTAATATTAAACAGAAGGTTGGAAAAGCTAGAGAGACAGTACAGCAGGGATGATGCTTATCTTGCACAGCTGCCCCCTGTAGACCCCCAGCATACAGAGGATCCCTCCAGCACTACCAGGAGTGATCTCTGGGTATACAGGCAGGAGTAAGCCCGGCGCACAACCAGATATGGTCCAAAAGCAAAAGCAAAGCGGAAAAAAGCAAGCAAGCTGGGAGACAGAAAAGAAAGGTACAAATTAACCAACAAGAAGGGAGGACTGGAGCAATAGCACAGCAGGTAAGGCATTTGCCTTGCACTCGGCTGATCCCGGTTCAATTCCCAGCATCCCATATGGTCCCCTGAGCACCATCAGGAGTAATTTCCGAGTGCACGAATCAGGAATAACACTTGTGTGTCACCGGGTGTAACCCCAAAAAAAGAATAAATAAATACATAAATAAATAAATAAGAAGCAGGGAGAAAAGAGGAGGGAAAGGGGAGGAAAGACAGCCTAGAGCAACAAGCCGAGATCTAGCCTGGCATAGAGGAAACGTAAAGCTGCTGCCAAGCGCCCGCAACATCGAGAACACAGGCCTGGGTGGTGCGGCAGACACCATGGGGCACCGTTTTAAGAAACAGCCGAGAGAGGGTGAGTGGCTGGAACGCAAACGTGAGGCCAAGAGTTCGATCCCTGAGGCCTACGACGTGCATCCCGCCCGAGCCCAACAGCTTTGCTGTGGGTAATCCACCTGCGCAACAGGCCATTCCAAATCACATCCCAGCTGGGTTTGAAGGAGCAGCCCAAAGAGTGGGAAGATGCCAACCCCCAAGGCTGGGAGTGTAAGCTACCACGGGCGTACAAGTGAGCACCACTGATGGGGCTGTGAGCACTGCAACGTGGTCTCCCAACACCAGGACCAGGCTCATGTGCGGCCCCGCTCACGCCACTGGTGTCCACAGCAGGAAAGGAAGGGGGAAAGAAAATAAAGGTGGGATTGGTGGGAATCGAATAATTTTAAATTTATTACCTGGAGCATGGGAAACAATTGAATCATTCATTCTCTGTTTGTTTGTTTGTTTGGTTGGTTGGTTTGGGGGCCACACCCAGATGGTTCAGGGCTTGCTCCTGGTTCTGTGTTCAGGGACACTCCTGGCATGATTTGGAGGAACATACGAGGTATAGGAGATAGAACGTGGGTCAGTGGCATGCCAGGCAAACACCTACCAACTGTACTCTCTCTCCAGTCCCTGACTTATTCTTTCTTTGAATTTTCAGTTTGGATCACACCTGGCAGACAGACCTGAAGAGCTACTCCTGCCTCTGGCTTGGGGATCACTCCTGGTGGGGCTCAAGGGACCCCATATGGCGGGAAATGAACCCATTGCTCTCAGCCCTCTTAAGCTATTGCTCTGACCCAACATCTAATTTATTTTCCCATCAGCAAATTTTCTTGTCCAAATATGCAGACTGGCCATCATTTTATTAATTTTTTATCAATTTTTTTTTTCTCCGCAGGTTGATCACTCCTGACTCCTTGGTTGTGTGGGTGGCTTTTGCAAAAGATTATCATGTTGAGAGTGCCGTGGACAAGGGTTCCCAAGATGTTATTCTGAGCACACAGAAGCAGAGGGGTGGCAGGTAGAAGACCAAGGTGGGTTAGGCACTAGGGAAGGGGGACACATGGCCAACTTAGGGGGGCATGGAAGATCCTATGAGAATGATCAAAACCACTATGGGAATGAGGGGCTTGGAGTGGGAAGGAAAGAACTGATGGAAAATAGAACCAGAAGATGTATCTGCTGCAGGAAACTTTGTCTTGATCCACGAGTCAAGGAGTTTTCAAAGTCTGCTGCTTCTCACCCCCCCCCACCCTTCCACACTAATAAACAGTGAATCCTCCAAAGTTTCTCTGAGTTATGTAGTTAGAAGGAAACTATGGGGGTTGGAGAGATAGTACAGAGGAGAAGCACTTGCCTTGCAAGCAGCCCACCCGGGTTTGATCCTTGGGGCCTCCTGAGCACCAACCAGGAGTGATTCCTGAGTGCAGAGTCAGGAGTGATCCCTGAGAATTGCCAGGTATACCCCCCCAAAACAAAACAAAAGAGCAAAAATCATGGAGCTAAGATGAAAAAAATCCATAACACTACTGACAAGCACACACACCAATCAGCAATTATCTAACAAAATTTCTATATTCCACGATGCCCTCAGCACCTGCTTCCCGTGTGTGTCTTCACAGAGAGAATATGCCTCCTGAGCTAAGCTGGGGAGCAAGGACAAGGCGCTGAGCTTGGGTCTGTAAGAGCCGACAGTGTCCCTGGGTCCTGATGCGAACCATCTGCGTAATTGTGGGTAAACTGTTTATTTACATTTCTCAACAGTCTTCTAATCTCACATTCAGAGGAGTAAATACAGAGGGGGACAGAAAAGCGTATTGTGTGAAAGAACTCAGCGGTAAGCGCCCATTGTGATTTGATGGATTGCCCGGTCATAGCGTGGGTCACAGCGCTGGAATCCTGGTGTGTATGACTATAATGCAGCTTCCTGCAGGGTTTCACCCTTTGAGACATGTCCAAGCTGCAAACTCTTCTTCGGCGGTGGGAATAGCATTTAGCACATGTAGTGGTGATCCAGGAATGTTTGGTGTACAGAGGAAGTAACAACTTAGCCTACAAACCAGATCACTTTCTTTCACGCCACCCCCCCAACCCCCCCCAAGAACCTGATCTGTAGAACCCCAGGGTTCTCACTCTGTTGAGCCCCACCCCAACCTTTCCCCACCTGCACTTCAGCTCACGTCACAGGTGTTCTCTGCATCTTGGCCAGAGTCCTTTGGCTCATGTTCCTCGCGGAACTTGCAGATGATTCCTTGCAGGCAGCTCGGCACTCAACTTCCACAGTGTCCCTGCACGTCTGCTCACCCAGCATGCACTGGGGCCCGTGACCTTTCCCAAGGTCAGGGTGTCTTCGGGGGTCCCACACCCACCTCCCACCCAGCAAGCAGGTGTGTCAGAAAGGCCAGTCTACATCACAAGACCACACCAAGACAATCTGGGACTCATGACCAACATGTGACCAGCCTCCGCGAATTCCTGTATAATCATCTGGGAAGTATGTGTCTGGTTTCCGCATCCTGGAGCCTGTGGTGCCCTTTGACCTGTTCGTTCTGCAGCCCTGGAGATATCCAGGCACTAGGTCACCGTTCCTCAGATTTGCAGGCTGACCTGTGAGTACCAAGTCTTCCAGTTGGTCCATTACCTCCATGCTGCTTTGTAAGAGCTGGAGAAGCACACAGACTTGGTTGCACTGCATAATGGTTCTAGGTGGATCACATTCTTTTTGTTTTTGGACTACCCTTGGCAGGACTAAGGGACTACTCCTGACTCAGTGCTTGGGGGTCACTCTTTTTTTTTCTCGCTCTCTCTTTATTAAATCAACCTGAGATATAGTTCATCGATTTGCTCGAGCGGGCCCAGAAACGTCTCCATTGGAGACTTTGTTGTTACTGTGTCTGGCATATCGAATACTCTCGGCAGCTTGCTGGACAAGCTTTCATGTTTAAGTTACAATCACACAATGATCAAACACCCATCCCTCCACCAGTGCACATTCCCCACCAATATCCCCAGTATACACCCCCTTTCCCACCCTCCCACTGCCTCCCTGGCAGACAATTTCCCCCATACTCTCTACTTTGGGGCATTATGGTTTGCAATGCAGATACCGAGAGGTTATCATGTTTGGTCCTTTGTCTACTTTCTGCACACATCTCCCATCACGACCGATTCCTCCAACCATCATTTTCTTAGTGATCCCTTCTCTATTCCAGCTGCCTTCTCCCTTGGGGGTGGGGGTCACTCTTGGGGTTGAATTCGGTCCTGCCCACGCACAGCATGTGTTCCAGCCTGGGTCACATTCTTGAGTTGCGGTGCCCTGGTGCCTATGGAATGATCACGATCACGACCATCCTGTTATTCGTCGATTGCCTCGAGCAGGCCCCAGTAACGTCTCCTTCGTCCTAGCCCTGAGATTTTTTAAAAAGTGCCATATTCAAGGCTCTTTCAGAGTTAGGAGAATGAGTATGTATCCTGGGGGCCCATGTGGTGCCTTCATTGTTACTGGTATTTGGCACATTGGGTATGCCACGGGGAGTTTGCCAGACTCTGCCGTGTGGGCAGGTTACATTCGGTAGCCTGCCAGTTTGTCCAAAGTGGGAATGAGATATTAAAATGCCTATGGAACAGTGTGGGAAAACAAATGCACAGCCTCACATTTTGCAAGGTAGGCCCTTTGCCACTAAACTCTCCCTGATGTTTTACTGACAATACGTCAGCTCTGATGATCTTGCTTGAGAGCAAGCAGGGCAGAGGTCAGACAGGCGTGAGCACATGCTGATGCCTGTACAGACCAGTCTGGCAGGAGACCCGCAATTCTCAGCCTGCATCTTGGTGTGGCTGCTTCTGACCTTGTTTCCTTCCTGTGACCCCCGTCCTAATGGTTGGCCCCACCCCATGATGCAACTTTCCCCCTATGCCCCTCTTGGAGTATCCTGGGGGCCCATGTGGTGCCCTATGTGAGAAATGCTGGTGTTGACCACCTGCTGTGCTCAGGTCCCAGTCAAGGGGCCACAGAAGGCCACCTCTGGGGGGAAAAACTCTTTGTTCAGGAAACGCATACATTCTTCCTACTAAAGTGAACTGGCAGGACCAGGGGAAGGAAAGTGTCCCCAGTGAAGAAAGGGGCAAACCCTGGGGACAGAGCAACAACAAGAGGTGCTTTAAGAAGCAGAAGCGACTTCCTCTGCAGACAGCTGAGGACAGGGAGAGATGTGCCTCTTTGGGTCAAGGACTTCCCTGAGACAGGTGCCAACAACTGCAGCTTTGCTGGCCCTGCCTGGGGCCTGTCTGTCACCAGCACCAGAAACCACTGGGCTGGGAGGCCGTCTCAGATTAAGGCCTGCCCTTTGGGCCTGACTTCGTTGGCTGCACACACATCCATCTCCCACATGTCTGCGCCCGTCTCTGGGATTATCCAGGCACTGCCAACCCCCAAGCCCATCCAGTTGTTCCCTGTTTACGATGGTCAAAAAAAAAATTGTTCCCAACATTTTCCATCCATCCATTTTGCATATACACTTTGGTACCCATGTTGGACAGAATTAAAAGGGATGGGTGAAGATCTGAGCATCCACAGAACATCAGCCCTTCACAATGTGATGCTTTCAGCATTGTCAAGTGGGTCAGCTTGCACACAGGAAAAGACAGGAAGAGAAAAGGTCAAATCTCTGTGGTATCAAACCAGTCCTTCTGTGTGCTGTGAAGAGCACATTTATCCAAACAGAATTGTGCAAATTTCAATTCCTGGTTGGTGGGCAACATGAACTTTCTTTCAAAATACTTCAAAGGGGCCAGAGAGACACTAAGTGGGTAAGGCCCTTGCTCTGCACACGGCCAAGTCAGGTTCGATCCTTGTCAACCAGTACAATCCCCAGACCACCACTGGAAGTGATCCCTGAGCACCACTGTATCACTGTCATCCTGTTGTTCGTCGATTGCCTTGAGTAGGACCCACTAACGTCTCCTTCGTCCTAGCCCTGAGATTTTAGAAAGTGCCACATTTGAGGCTCTTTCAGGGTCCGGAGAATGAGACCCGTCATTGTTACTGGTTTTTGGCATACTGAATATGCCACGGGGAATTTGCCAGACTCTGCCGTGTGGGCAGGATACTTCCGGTAGCCTGCCAGGTTCTCCAGACTAAGAACTAAATAATAGGTACATGGTTCTTTCCATTTGTGTCTACGTGCTTTCGTGAGCTGGGTTTTATAGTCTCTGGGTCTTGGCCGTTGATGGGATTACATGGCGCCAGGGGCAGTTGTTGTGTGTAACGCTTTTTTAAAATTTTTAAAAATACTTTTTAAAATTTCAACAACTGTAGAAACTGCCATAGAAACAGGACACGAAAAGAAGTCTAGGGGACTGGGTAGTATAGGGGGTAGAGTGCTTGCCTGGCACCTGGCTGCCCGGTGTGGCCCCTGGCTCCCTGGCACCCCGTATGGTCCCCTGAGCTTGCAGGAGTGAACCTCGGGTTCATCCCTGAGCATAAACAGAAGTAAACCCAAGCTCAGCTGAGTGTGGACTAACCCCTCTCCTCCAGTTTCTAGGGAGAAAGGGCTAGAGCACATTCCTTGCATGGGAGAAGCTCAAGTTCAATCCCTGGCACCATAGAGTTCCCTGAACACTGTCAGGAGTGACCCCCCACCCCCACTCCCCAGCACAGAGCTAGGAGTATCCTTTGAGCATCCTAAGGTGTAGCCCCTAAGCCTACAATAAAATAAAAAGGCCTCATAAATCAGATGAAAGAGCCCACTATACAGTCTTAACACCACACACTGACAGCAGTCATGACCTACACTGTGCAGATGATGCTCTAAGACCAATTTTCACTGCTCAGAACTTCTGTGTATGCTTCTGTTTGGTTTGAGTGTGGGGAGAAGGGAGGCACGGCTGAGAATTCTGATAGATCCGGTTGGCAGGAAAGGACCAACAGCCACAGGCCACAAGACACAGGCACGAAAAGGGTTTGAGAGAAACTTGTTATTAAATTTATTTTTTCCTTAAATACATTTTCCCCACCCCCACCTACTTCGGGAGGAACAGCAATCACCCCAGTCCCTCCACTGGGGGAGCCCACGTATAAAGCCTGAGATGGTGAGAACAAAATATAAAAATACTATTTACAAAGGGGAAGAAGGTCTGTTTCTTCCTACAACCTCACAACCCCCGTCCCAAGCCCCTTTGGCTCCTTTAGAAGAGGCCTCTGGAATCCCACGGGGGTGCTGAGCAAGCCTTTCTTCCAGAGGAGGGAGTGTGGGAGCGACCCCAGACACGGAAGCTCTGAGATTAACTGAAGAGAGAAGTGGATAGCACCTCAGACCTGGCGGGGAGGCCGCCGGCCAGCCCTGGTTTCTGTGGGTCCCGTGTAAACATTGACATCCGCTGATACGGCTCTGCTCTTCCAGCGGCCCGCCTGAGCCCCTCACGGCTACTAGAGGCACTTGGTTCTCTCTCTTTCTTTCCTTCCTTCCCTTCCAACCTTCCCATGGAGGGGAGAAAAGGGGCCAGAAGCTCTAGAGAACTCAATTCATCCTCAGATCAGGGCAACTTTCCCCCTAAGGGAGGCCCTCAAGGACAGGGCCCTGAGTCCTTGACCAGGCAACAGTGATTTTCCTTCTGCAGGGCATGACCCAGACTGGCAGGGAATCCAGTACCAGGATGCAGGGGTCTTGGGGACAGTGCATTCCCCCGGTACGAGTAGCAGGAAGAAGGCTTCCAGAGGCTGAAGAGGGGCAAGTTCCAGTCCCACCCCAATAATGATGGCCAGCCCTGCTTAAACCCCCAGCCCACCCCCAGGTCAGGGCAGCCCCTTCATCCAGTCTCATTCACTGCAGCTGTGCACTGGTTGGTGGGGTCTTTGCCAGGCCTCGGGGGAAAGCTGACAGCTCACACCAGTTCATCTAATAGGACGCCGATGCTCTGGGTGGTCTCTGAAGGGCCAGCTATGGGCTTGTTGCACATAGGGCAGACGCAGCGCACCTCCAGCCATTTCACCAGACACCTGCAAGGCAAAACAAGACCATTTCCTCCCTTTAAAGATGCTCCAGGGGCCAGAGCGATAGCCCAGTGGGTAGGGTGTTTGCTTTGCATGCGGCCGACCCAGGTTCTATCTCTGGCACCCCATATGGTCCCCCGAGCACCACCAGGAGTGACTCCAGAGTGTGGAGACAAGACTAACTCCTGAGCATCTCCAGGCGAGACAGAGGGAAAAAGGAGTAGAAAAAGAATGAAGAAGAAGAAGAAGAAGAAGAAGAAGAAGAAGAAGAAGAAGAAGAAGAAGAAGAAGAAGAAGAAGAAAAGAAGGAGAAGAAGAAGAAGAAGAAGAAAGAAAGAAAGAAATAAAGAAAGAGGGGGAGGAGAAGGAGGAAGGGGGGAGGAGGAGGTGGGGGAGGAGAAAGAGAAGGAGGAGGAGGAGGGGAGGAGAAGGAGAAGAAGGAGACAAAGAATAAAGAGAAGAAGAAGAAGAAGAAGAAGAAGAAGAAGAAGAAGAAGAAGAAGAAGAAGAAGAAGAAGAAGAAGAAGAAGAAGGAGGAGGAGGAGGAGGAGGAGAAGGAGGAGGAGGAAGAGGAGGGGGAGAAAAAGAAGAAAGAAGAAGAAGAGGAGAAGAAGAAGAGGAGAAGAAGAAGAAGAAGAAGAAGAAGAAGAAGAAGAAGAAGAAGAAGAAGAAGAAGAAGAAGAAGAAGAAGAAGGAGAAGGAGAAGAAGAAGGAGGAGGAGGAGGAGAGGAGGAGGAGGAGGAGGAGGAGGAGGGAGGAGGAGGGGAAGGAGGAGGAGGAGGAGAAGGGAGACTGGAGGAGGAGGAGGAGGAGGGAGGAGGAGGGGAAGGAGGAGGAGGAGAAGGGAGACTGGAGGAGGAGGAGGAGGAGAATGGGGAGGAGGAGGAGGGGGATGGGGAGGAGGAGGAGGAGGAGGAGATGCTCCCAGCTGCTCTATGTGTCTCTGAATGGAGCCTTGTTGCTGCTGGCTAGAGCAAGGACAGCCCCCTCCAGTCCACCCACCCTGCTGGGGTCCAGGTACCCACAGAGAATACCCTGGAAGATGGAAAGTACAGGTCGGTAGGACTGGAGATTCTTGGAGATGTTCCCTGCTGGTTTTGTTCTGAAGGCACCCCTGGACCCACCCCAGCCCCTCTTACTTCCGGTGAAAGGCATGCTGGCAAGGCAGCAAGCCCAGCTCGTCCTTGCCCTTGAAGTCTTCCAGGCAGACGGCACAGGTCTGCTGTGGGGGGAAGCAGCTTGCGTGAGAGGAGACAGGGTTCAGCCTCACCCCCCCCCACCCTAAATACCCATGCTTTCACACCTCCAAGAAAACGGAGTTCCCCTGTCCTCTTAGCTATATAAAATTGCATGATGGGGGCTGGAGCGATAGCACAGGGGGTAGGTAG
This sequence comes from Sorex fumeus, assembly GCF_029834395.1. Lineage (NCBI taxonomy): Eukaryota > Metazoa > Chordata > Mammalia > Eulipotyphla > Soricidae > Sorex > Sorex fumeus. Next base: position 27,013,743 of record NW_026606090.1, on the reverse strand, counting down.
GGTGTTTGCCTTGTACGCAGCCGACCCTGGTTTGATTCCCAGCATCCCTTATGGTCCCCCGAGCATCACCAGAAGGAATTCCTGAGTGCAGAACCAGGAATATCATTGGGTGTGACCCAAAAAGAAAAAAAAAAATCACACAATGGTCTGGTAGCCATTAGCCACGTGTGAAAGTCTGTGTGTCCATCAGAGTAATAATTTCCTTCCTCCACAGCACAAGCCATGTGCCAAGAGCCCAACAGCCACAGGTGGCCAGAGGATCTGGAGAAGAAGATGAAGACACAGAACATTTCTTTCACCACTGAGGCTTTTGTGGACAAGACTATTCTAGAATGGGTGTTAATTCTCTCCAGCCAGGACATCTGGCAAGGGGGCTTGGGGTAGCAGCTGGAGGCAAGGAATGGTCTGCGCATGCCGACAGTTACTCTCTCATAGTCTCTTGTCTCTGTGTTGACTTCGTTGATACTAGCTGCTTACGGAGGGCTTAGGGAATTTCTGAACTTGCTGGGATGTGATCATGGCCATCGAACATTGGGGTGTCACTGAGCCGTGGCCTCGTACTACTGCATCAGGAAAGAACTGTGACCCTCCCTGTCCCCAGTGAACCCAAACACACTCTACAGGAGTCTGTGTGGTCACAGCCGAGATCCATGAAGCAGGGGATGTGGAAGGAGCAGGAACGGCCCAGTCTCAAGGGCCCCAGCTGAAGGAACTCAAGGAGTTGAGGCAGGAAGGGAGGAGAGGGATGGAGAAGAGAAAAGAATCATAGAAATGGGGGCCAGAGAGATAGCATGCGGGTCAGGGTCCTATCCAGGACACAGTGGACCCCTCAGCACAACTCCTCAGGGAGAATCACCAGAAGGTGCCCCTCGGCTACAATGATCAGATTCCCAATCTCACAGGTCAGACTGTGTAGACCAGGATGAAACTAAGGTATGGGGCATGACAAGGGGAGGAGTTAAAAAATAAGGGAGCTCAGATAGAGAAGGGAGCACCAAATAAAGGGTGTTGGGAGGATCCTCCCTTGATGGGAGAAGCATGCTGAAAGTAGACTCTAGACCAAACATGATTGCCACTCAATGCCTTTTTTGCAAACCACAACACCCAAAAGGAGAGAGAGAACAAAAGGGAATGCCTTGCCACAGAGGCAGGGTGGGATGGGGGGAGGTGGGGGGTGGGAGGGATACTGGGATCAGTGGTGGTGGGAAATGGGCACTGGTGGAGGGATGGGTACTTAATCATTGTATAACTGAAACCCAAGCACAAAAATTTGTAAGTCTACAACTATACCTCATGGTTGTCTCACTAATAAAATAAATAAATAAATAAATAAATAAATAAATAAAAATAAATAAAAAAAATAAGGAACTGGAGCAATAGAACAGCAGGCAGGGAACTTGCCTTGCATGCGGCCGGCTGACCTGGGTTCAATCCCTGCCACCCCATGGAGTCTCTCAAGCCCTGCCAGGAGGAATCCCTGAGCACAGAGCCAAGATAAGCCGTGAGGACTTCCAGCTGTGCCCCTCCCACTCCACCCTCCAGGTCTACAAATAATCACCTTCCTCTTGGGAATTATGCAGAGGGATCAGACTGGGGTTGTGTGTCACTGTTTACACAGATCCTTTTGCAATTCCTTATGCTTCCTGCCCAGGCCAATTCTAGACATGTGTTCCAGGGACTGACATGCTGGATGGTCCCTTTACTTGGTTCAAGGAAATAAGCAGGGAGGGACTAAATAGGTTTCTGGGAGGCTCTAGGTGGAGAGCTGGAGAAGCTACTGTCTCATCTGTCTTGCTGCTGGGAACTTCCTCTAGGCCGACCCAGCACACTCACCCCGTATAACTGGGACTTCTTGGCATCACCTTTAAGCACCACCTAGAAGGAAAGATGCATGGTGTAAGAGAGAGCAGCTAGCAGGGCCGGAGATTTAAACTCCCCTCCCCAACCCCATTTGAGAGAGGGGAGGGTTTGGCACTAGTTGTGCTAAGCCAGACATAAAGACATTGAAGAATCTGGTGCAGGGCAGAGGTGAGGCTTTAGGGCGTGGAGTGGGATTTCCCAGGTCAGGAGGGCTTAAGCTTTCTCCTTCCACGGGCCAGTCGCAGAGGAATTATCTCGGAGCGAGACGTGCAGCTTACCTCCTTGTAGCCATATCGTTCACTCTGTGCCTGGTTCCGCAGTTTGCTGGGGAGGAAGAAGGGAGGACCGTTACCATGCCTTTGCGTAAACAGAGCCCTTCCAAGGAGGGGGGGTGGCTGGAGGCTGGAGTATTTGGCGGGGAAAGGGGAGGAGTGATCCTGGCAACAAGATGTCCCACAGATGCCATGAGATGGGATTTGGAACAAAATTATACCAAGAGTGGCATATGCCCCTTTTCAGGCTCAATCACCTCAAAATTTCTATTCAGTCCCCACAAAATAAAACTCCCTGGCTAGCTACCCCAATGTATTCATTCGTGTTCTCCTGTTGCTTCTTAGGAGGTAAGTTCCTTTAGGTTTCAAAATTATAGCAATCAATAACTGGCTTGCTTCAGTATACAGAAGTTAGATTTTTTTTTTAAAAGAACTATTTCCAGGACCCAGAGCAATAGTGCAGACAGTGGGTAGAGCACTTGCCTTGCATGCGGCTGACCCAGGTTTGATTCATGGCATCCCATATGGTTCCCTGAGCACTGCCAGGGATAATCGTGAAGGGCAGAGCAAGGAGTAATTCCTGAGCATCACCTGAGTGTGGCCCAAAACACAACCAAAGAATTCCTTGCATTGTCCAGGGTAGGAGAATGCTTAAGTCTCTGATCACCCCGGGGAATTTTCCACCCGGGAACACACTATTCTGGAAGCAAAGCACACTCGGCCCTTCCTGGAGCCAGGCTGACACTGGGGATGCCCCTCTTTGTTTCTTTCTTTTTCTCTCAAGCTGGTGGCCTGCATGCAGTGAAACTTTCAATACCCCAAACACAGCCTCTCTTACTAATAGGAAAACCCCTAACAGTCATCAAGAACTCACTACGTTTCCATTCCCACACTAACAACCGATGATGTGCTCCTTTGATGACAAACTACCTCAAGAGGGTGAGATGCGACTTTTTATAAGTGACGAGAATGAAGTTCAAGGAATCTGAATGACTTGCCTAACTTCAGAGCTAGCTGGCAGCCAAGCATGAGTTTTGAATCAGTCTACCAAATTACAGAGCCCAACCTCCAATCCATGATGTGACCTGATTCTCCAATGAAGTGGGATACAGAAGTTCCCAACGTTATGATCCAGGCTTAATCAATATGCCTGTACCTCCTAAATGACTCAAAGCAAGTAGCCAGATGACTATGTATTGAGATAAACAATGTAGGAATAAAACTGATGTACAGATATATACTATATATACACATACATATACATCTTCAAACACACACACACTTGGTTTGTGTGTACTATTGTTATTATATTTTGCCACACCTGGATGTGCTCTTGGCTTACTCCTGGCTCTGTGCTCAGGAATCACTCCTGCCAGGGTTCAGGAGATCATATGGGGTGCCAAGACTTGATCCTGGGTTGGCCGTGTGAAAGGCAAGTGCCTTACCCACTATACTATCTCTCTGACCCCATAGTTGGGTTTTTTCCCCCACTCTATTTTTAGTGAGGGCAGCTTCATGAATTCTGCAAGCAGATCTATGGCCTCCTATATACAGGATTCAGAGGAAGCTTTTTCTTCCACCTGACATTTTCGGGAGGTTAGGGATGTTTAGGAGGTTGGGCAGGTGGGGTGGGGGGGTGGGGGGGTCATTGATGATGCCCAGGTCAACCAGTCTATCAATTCAGTGTAAGGGCCTGGGAAGGCTGCTTAAGCCCCTAGAGCCAGGGAGAATTAGGGCCACCCCAGGGGGATTATGTCCTCCAGAGTTATAGCCAGTAATGGTGGAGGACCATGTGTCGCCAGTAACTGCAATCAAGTTAGATACATGCTAGGTATACGCCGTACCTGCAGTAGTCCTCTCCCTGCCCTCACACCAATCATTCTTCCTATGCAGAGTTACTTGAAAGAAGCATTATAAAGCCACCAAGTTAGAGTAGGTATAATAATCCATGGTGTGGGGGCCAAATCCTGTTCACCACTTGTCTGTTGGGGCTCAGAGACGAAAAATGGTTCCATCCTGGGGCTGGAGAGATAGTACAAGGGTAAGGCCACTCTGAGCCCAGTTTCAATACTGAGCACTGCATGAATGGGCCCTGGAAGCACGACCAGGAGCGATTTTCTGAGCACAGATCCAGGAGCATGCCCTGAGCACAAGTGGGTGTGGCTTAAGTCCCCGAACAAACAAATGGTCTTCATTCCTTAGATGGTTGAAAATAGAGATCACAAGAGTATTTTGTGTAAAATTTTACATGGAACTCAAATTTTGATGCTTGCCAAGCCCTTTGGAGAACACCACCACATGCATAGTTCTACATATTCTCGATGGCTGCTTTAGACAGTAGGCTGGGGAAGCAGAAACAAAGACCAGAAAAAAAAACAAAACAGAGAACATTTGACCTTTGGCAGAAAAAGACAGTAGACACGTGTTAGAGAAGAAGAATCTCACATCACAAGTCTCCCAACCACGGAGATAAGCTGCTGGTAGGCACTGCAGAGGAGAGCGAGCCGGGCACCAGGGTGCCAACACAGAGGGTGGGGCCAGAGTCCTAGAGGTTCATGCCCCGGCACAAATCAGGGCGGGGAAAGGTCAGGCTTGCCGGTCACCTCCCAAAGCCCGAAGAGGAAAATCAGAGGACACGAAGAGCCAGTGTGTGCCTGTAGCTTAGCAGCTCACACCCAAGGGGGGCTTTTGCTGAGGGCTGGGGCCCTGTGAGCTGTAGTTCCATCGCCGATGCCCTCTCTGGAGAGGCTCTCGCCACTGGACAGTCCTGCAAGGGGCCTAGCCAGGGACTGGTCTGTCCACTCTTCACTTTGCAGAGAACCATTTGGTCCATTTGTGTGTGTGTGTGTGTGTGTGTGTGTGTGTGTGTGTTCTTTTTTCTCTCCTCTTTGTTCTCTCTTCTCTCCTCTCTCTCCCTTTCTCTCTTTTCTCTCTATCTTTGGCTTTCTCTCTCTCTCTCCTCCGTCCCCCTGCCCCCTCTGTCCCCCATATCCTAACTTCTAGAAACAGGGAACAGAGCTGAGAAGCCCAGATCTGTTTGTTTGTTTGTTTGAAGGGGAGGCAGCAGTGTTTGGGGCCACATACGGCACTGCTCAAGGGCTTCCTCCTGGCTCTGCACTCAGGCATCACTCCTAGCAGTGCTCGTGGACAAAGGTGCTCTGGCCTTTTGCGTTGCACTCTCTCTACCTGCCCCGGAAGCACAGAACTGGAACTTAAAGGAACAGAACTGAAGTCTACGTGAAGTGGGGCAGGGGAGGAGGTGTCCTAGCGAGGTCCCTACGGCCGCCTCTCTGTTTTTTTTCTTTGGGGGGGGTCACACCCAGCGATGCTCAGGGGTTACTCTGGCTCTGCACTCAGGAATGACTCCTGGCGGTGCCCGGGGGACCATGTGGGATGCTGGGAATCGAACCTGGGTCGGCTGCGTGCAAGGCAAACGCCCTACCCACTGTGGTATCACTCCAACCCCGCCGCCTCTCTGTTTGAGGGACATAATGGCGTGGTCCACAGGTCAGCAGTCCCTTTCTCTACCTCTGTGAGAACGAGGGTGCACAGCTCTTCGAGCCCCCCTCTGTCCCTGCGGCAGCCCTACTGTGTGCTGGGCTGCTCCCCTGTGCCCACGCCCTGGCTCTAGGGAAGGCCTTTGCCCGAGAATCCTCCCGAGGCCTGGCATGGAGCTCATCACAGAAGGTGGGAGACCAGGAGCTGCAGAGATGCTTCTAGCTTGGGAAGGTAGAGGCTGTGGGGGAAAACAGGGCCAGAAAGGCTGCAGGGAAGCAGGGCTGACAAGGCCTGGGTCCTCCCCAGGGACGAGGCCGTGCCAACTGGGGACAGGTGGCCCTCTCAGCTGCTGGCTGAGCACAGCAACTAAAAATACCCCCAGTGAGACCATTCCAGGCTGCCAGCGGGTTCTCCCTCACGCCTCTCTGAGAATAATTGCTCCTTTCCTGCCGGTGTGGACGTCGCCGGCCCCTTCATCCTGTGCCGGGCAGGGGTCAGGTCCTGGAGGTGGAGAAGAATTGGGGGGGGGGGGCAGCGGGAGGAGAGGCTGGCCCCAGAGATGAGCTCAGCAGGTCGGGGGCGGCAGCCAGGGGCCTATTTTGGCTGAAGAGGAAGCTGAGAAGCAGGGAGAGGAAGCGGCTTCTGGGCTTGTGTGTCTTTCTATATATAGACGCCCACAGGCTGCCACACACCAGCGGCCTCTGGAACCGTGACAGCCCAGGGTCAGCTGCCCCAGAGGGTGGGGGCCGGAGAGCCGGCTTCCTGCAGGATGGCCAGGTGGCGCCGAGCTGCACCCCGGTGGGACAGCCTTTGGTGGCATATGCCCGTGGCTGTTCTTTTCTCCTACCCAAGAAAAATAAGTCAGGGGCTGGAGCGATAGCACAGAGGGTAGGGCGTTTGCCTTGCACACGGCCAACTCGGGTTCGATTCCCAGCATTCCATCTGGTCCTCCGAGCAATGCCAGGAGTGATTCCTGAGTGCAGAGCCAGGAGGAACCCTTGAGCATTGCTGGGTGTGACCCAAAAAGAAAAAGGAAGAAAAATAAGCCAGCCGTCCACAGCCGCCCAGCCTGCCCTCGTGCAGAACCCCGAGTCCTTCCTATCACGGGTGCCCACGAACACCGCTGCCGCCTAGGCCCTTCACAATGCACATGCAGAGCAGACAGTCCCCGAGAGACTGGCTAACTGCCACCAGTGTCCCCAACTCTGTCTTCCTTGAGGGATGACCTGGGCTGACCCCTGATGGACGGGGCACGGCTATCCTGAATGATAAAGTCACTGATGCCTCAAGGGGAGGGAGGCTGAGAGGAGAGAGTGAGCCCAGCGCCTGGCCAGGCATGGGGAAGGCTAACGCTCACCCCTTGTTGCGGCAGGATCAGGAACTGAACACTGGTGACCCGTGGCAGTGGCCAAGGTTACTGCCAGGTGTGTGCCTTCTCTCGACCACCTCTACCCTGGGAGTAGACGCGTGCATGCGTGCAGGGGCCACAGGTAGTTGGCTCTGTAGACGCCTCCCCCCCACCCCCACCCCCGGCATGAATAAATCTGTAGTGTGTGGCATGTGTCTGCTTGAATTGCCTGGTGTGGGGAGATGGAAGGGGGTTGTGGTCAGCAGGAATCTGAAGAAAACGCAGACTGAGGGAGGAGGAGGAGGGGCAGAGACACCAGAATCTTCCCCTACTTCATAATTACATGCAAATTTGGAAAAGGGGGGGGGGGGAGAAAATCTTGTCTGCGCTGATTTTTGAGTGGAAAATTCCTGTCCTAGGGCTGGGAGCAGTTCAAAGAGGTGGCCTGGAGGCAGCAATGACAGAGCACTGTGCCTATGGGCATCATCCTTGAGGCACCATCCTCGAGGCAGACTCCTCAGCCTAGAAGGGGTGGACACGCCTCTGCCTTGACCCTCGCCCTTCCTTCAGGAGCAGCAGTGCCCAGACCCACGTGGGGAGGGGGGCGCATCTTAAAGGGGCCAGAATTCATTTCCTGTATCTTAATGTAATCTGTTTGGATAATTCTATTAGATACTGAGACATCAGCTAATATCTACCCAGGCACTGTGTATGTGCGTCTCTGTGTATGTGATGTGCGTGCATGTGTGCCCGTGTGTGTGTATGTGTGTGTGTGTGTGTGTGTGTGTGTGTGCGTGCGCACACAGGGGTTGGGGGTGTGGGGGTGTGGGGAAGGATGTTGATCATCAAATAGCTCACATTCTACATTCTACCCAGGCATTGTGTATGTGCATCTGTGTGTGTGTGTGTGTGTGTGTGTGTGTGTGTACGTGCGGGGGCGGGGGGAAGGGGAGGATGTTGATCTTCAGAGTAGCTCACATGTACCCAGGCATTGTGTGTGTATGTGTATGTGTAGGGGCCAGGGAGTGAGAGAGAAGAGGAGGGTTCTTGATGGTCACAATGGCTCACACCTACCCAGGCATTGTGTGCACATATGTGTGTATGTGGGGGGGTAGGGAGTGAGGGGGGAGAGGAGGTTGTTGATGGTCACAATGGCTCACATTTACCCAGGCATTGTGTGTGCATGGGAAAGGGGGTAGGGTAGGGTGGGAGGACTGTCGATTAGCACAATGACTATGAAACTCACAAATACGTTCTACTGGTCATGCATAACTCCCCAACCCTCCAAGGTACAGGACAATCCTGGACAATAGGAATTGCCAACACAGCCCCACACACCCAATCAGAAACTAGTTGAATTCCCAGTCAGGTCCCCGGTTTTGGTTTTGGGGAGAGAACAGCCCTCCGTTCCCAAGTCTTTAAATAGGAGGTGAAGAAAACAGTTCCTGGAGCTCGGCAGCTCCTGCCAAGCCCGAGTCCTTCCCTGGATCCCTAACACAATTAGAGAAAGTGACATTTTTAGTTCTTTCACTCTGAAAAATCAGAGCATACAAGGCAGAATAAACAAGTAGCTTTCCAGACATCAGCTTGCTAATTTTAGCATCTGGGTGGTTGACAACAGGGTTTCCCAGGAGGGCAGAACATGCCATGTGGTTGAGAAATGCCCACCTACCCCTGGCCACCCAAAGGGTGTGTGCGTGCGTGCGTGCGTGCGTGCGTGCGTGTGTGTGTGTGTGTGTGTTTGTGGGGGGGGGAGAAAGAGAGAGAAGGGAGAGAGGAGAGAGAGAGAGGAGAGAGGAGAGAGAGGAGAAAGAGAGAGGAGAGAGTTTAGAGTCTACTGGGGCTATTTCTTGGTCAGACAGTAGCGCCAGGCAATCTTACAGTAACTGGCCAACAGGCACTTGGGACTCAGCCCAGCACATGGTGACCTTATGTGCTCTGGGACAACTTGATAGGCTGATGTAAATAGAAACACCAGGCCTCAGGGGCCCAGCAAAGGGCCAGCCAAGCCCTGTCCTGAACGAAGAGGCCCCGGCAGGAGGCTAGTGGCTGGCGAGGGGCGTGCCTGCTTCATTCCCGGACTCCTCACCCAAGTCATCCCGAGGAGCACCCACCTGATAAAATAGCAGCAAAAAATGAGGCTGAGCATGAAGACAAAGATGCCTGTGCCAAAGATGACCATGTAGATGTTGAGAGGAAGGTCTTGAAAACTGATGGGTGGCATTGAACAGGACTTGTTGGTACTGACCAGTCCTAGGCCACAGAAACACCCTGTCAAGAAAAGAGGGAGAGAAAAATCATATTAGAGTTGGAATTTTGCCAGGGGGGGCTTGACGGGCCTCTGTGCCAGTGAGGACGGCGAGAGAAACGATGAAGTAGACTTCGGCAGTTCGCGCAAACGCTAACGAGTTACCCAACCTGGGTGAATTATTTACTCCATCTGTGAAATGGGACGCTGCACATAGGACCAAAAATAGCTCTCACTGAGGAGCAGAAAATGGTGAACTGAATTCTAAGCAGGGCAAGATGCAGGGAGTCTAAGAGCAATCATGAAAACACACAGGCAGGGGTGAAGGAAGAAAAAAAAATGTATATTAGAGGCCCAATTCTGCTGTCCTGTAAATATGTAACCTTTTAAAACCATTTCTAAGCCTCGCTTTGTTATGTGGAAACAAGCAAAAAATAGAGGAGTGAAAATAATGAGCTAAGAAATGTGCTTTGTAAATCGTAAAGGTCATTTATCACTATTAAGCCACCTGCCTTGGGACCAGAATAGAAATTATTTACTCCAAGACTAGGCCAGTGTTCCAAAGTGGTGTGGTGTGTGTGTGTGTTTGTGTGTGTGTGTGTGTGTGCGCACGCGCGCGCTTCTGAGCGAGTGTGTAGCTAATATTACCAGCTACTCTTCCTTTCTGCTTTAAGGCCTTGAGACTTGTTCAGCCCGGCAGTGGCCTGTCCTGAGAGGATACTGAAGATGCAGAATGTCAGTCCTGTCCCACTTGAAATGAAATGAATCGGAATCAACTTTATATTTTGTCCGTTTGCTTTGGGCTATACCTAGCAGTATTCAAGAGCTACTCCCAGCTTGGTTCTTGGGGGCTGGTGCCCTGGTGGGTCCTGAGTGAGGTCTCCTGTATATGAACACATACTTCAGATCTTACAGCGTCGCCTGGGCCCAGATCCACATTTCAGTGAAGCCCCCAGGACAGTCCCGCACTGACATCAGTGTGTTGGCTCAACGCTACAAGCTTCCCTGAGAACTTCTTTCTCTCCCCACAGGATTCTGCAAAAAATTCTGGCAGGTTTACCAACTGGGATTGTTTCTTCCCAATGCTCTTGCCAGAGTTTGGTGGCAAGGTGGGTATGGAATTGGACTCCGGCCAAAGAAGCAAAGAAAAGGTGTTTTTGTTCCTATAAAGTCTCCCTGAGACAGCTGGAATCAAGGTGGGCATGTTGCACTTAGAAAGAACAAACAGTTCAATTTAAGGCCAGTGTCTGAGAGAAACAGAGAAGGCAGAGGAGAGGTGAAAGGACGACTCTGCTGACAGCTGACTTGCTAACAATCAGTCCTGGAACTGACTCTCTCTGGGCGACTGGTAGTCAGACTTGATACGTTTTCTGTGACATTCACTCATACAAAATAGAATTTAGGCAAAAAACAGGTAGAGGCTTGTTTTTTCCTTGCTCAGAAACAAAAATCTTTTCTAAAATTTAATTTTAATACAGTTGTTCAAAATAATTTATTACATTCAATATTCCAACACCAATTCCACCACCATCACTCCTTCCCACCACCATTATTTCGAATTCTCCTACACCCCCTCCCCCCAAGTTGCCCCAAAGCAGGCCCTAAATAATTTATTTTGCATTTCTTGTTAGGAATCATCTACTAAAAATGATCCGAAAACGTTTCTTTAGAGAAAGGTGTGTGAAGATTGTTGTATCTCACCCTGGAGCCATTAAGCCCTTGTATAAGTGATTACCAAAATGCTGTTACAGGTTGAGCCTTGTGTGCTAATATTTTTGTTTGTTTGTTTGTTTTTACTTTAAATGAAATTGGTTTGAAGCAAAAAATCTTACCAATCTATAAAAAATAAAGTAAGGGTCAGGGATGTGGTTCAGTGACAAAGTGCATCTTCGACATTTCAAATTTCATCAATGAGTGATTCAACCACAGGCCTCCCTGCAAATCTGTGTCAGATCTTGGGCCAAATCCTCTTGCCCAGTCCCTATCGCAAACATATTTTGTGCCCAATTCTATTCTGAGTTCCTAGTCCAGACACCTAATTGATGTCTAGTTCCTTTTCTAATTCAGCCCACATGTCTGACATCTCCTCCCACTTGGATTTTATCATGTAGTTTCCAAATTCATGACTGGCTTAGGTCCTCCTACACAGGCATTCACGGGTCCCCCTCTCAGCCTCTGCGCAAGGCCCAGTGTCCCCCACTCTGAGGCCTCAGTCTCGTTCTTTCTCTCTCTCTTTTCCTTCTTCCTTCCTTCCTTCCTTCCTTCCTTTTCTTCCTTCTCTCTCATTCCAGTCTCTCCTTTCCTTCCTCTTTCCAAATCCTCCCTCCCTCCCTTCCTTCCTTCCTTCCTTTCTTTCTTTCTTTCTTTCTTTCTTTCTTTCTTTCTTTCTTTCTTATTTCCTTCCTTTCTTTCTCCCCTCCCTCCCTCCTTCCCTCCCTCCTTCCTTCCTTCCTTCCTTCCTTCCTTCCTTCCTTCCTCTCCTTTCTTTTCTTCCTTCTCTCTCATTCCAGTCTCTCCTTTCCTTCCTCTTTCCAAATCCTCCCTTTCTTTCTTTCTTTCTTTCTTTCTTTCTTTCTTTCTTTCTTTCTTATTTCCTTCCTTTCTTTCTCCCCTCCCTCCCTCCCTCCTTCCCTCCCTCCCTCCCTCCTTCCTTCTCTCCTTCCCTTCCTTCCCTTCCCTTCTTTCCTTCCCTCCCTCCCTCCCTCCTTCCTTCCTTCCTTCCTTCCTTCCTTCCTTCCTTCCTTCCTTCCTTCCTTCCTTTTTGGATTGCATCCAGCAATGCTCAGGGGTTACTCCTGGCTCTGCACTCAGGAATCACTTCTGCTGGTGCTCAGGAGACAACATGGGATGCTGGGAACTGAAGCCTGGTCAGTCATATGCAAGGCAAGCACCCTGCCACTATACGATTACTCTGTCCCCCCCCCTTTAAAAATATTTTGGGGTGTTTACACACAGTGATGCTCAGGGGCTCCTTCTAGCCCTGCACTTAGAATATAGCTCACTGTTTCTTTTTTCTTTTTCTTTTCCTTTTTTTCTTTTTTGCTTTTTGGGTCACACCTGGTGATGCACAGGGGTTACTCCTGGCTCTGCACTCAGGAGTTACTCCTGGAGGTGCTCAGGGGACCATATCGGATGCTGGGAATCGAACCCGGGTTGGCCACGTGCAAGGCAAACGCCCACTGTGCTATCTCTCCAGCCCTCAATGTTTCTTTCTTTTTTTTTTTAAAGGTTTGGGGAGCCATACCCAGTTGTGTTCAGGGATCACGCCTGCCCATGCTCAAGGGCCATCTATTATTGACCTGGTGCCAGAAACTGAACTGGGGTCAGCCACGCGCAAAGCAAGGCCATTAGCCTCGGTGTTACCCCTCCAACCTCAAGCCAGTCACTACTTCCTGCCCAACTTTATCTTCAAGGTTGTTCAACTTCCTTGTCTGTGACCCACCCTGCCTCCGAGTGTCTGCCCCAGTTCAGCAAGCCTGGGCTCTCTGACTCCGGTCACCCCTCTTCCTGCTGAGGTCTCACTCCTGCTCACAGGCTGCACTGCCTGTTCTGGCCCCCCACACCCAGCGCTTGTCTCCCACAGCCCAACAGTTCCTAGCATCAACCTAACTGGAACAGGCATGCAGCATCGATTAGATGACAACTCCCGTAAGAGATGTTGAAGGGGAAAAAAAAACAAATGAGAGCGCTCTGCTGCACCCGGGCTCTGCTACAGACACGCATGAGAGACACACAAAGGCTTTCCCTGACAAAGTGACAGCACGTACTAGAGGTGTGGCCGGGTCCTGAGACCAGAGGGGAGCGTGCTAAGATGCCGGAGAACCTCGGGTCTGGGGAACGCACTTGGACTTTTGTGCATTCTCCGGTCCCAAGCCGGTGTTTGGCTTGTTCTCAAGAACGAGCTAGCTGATAAATAGCTCCCAATTTTCACAGAATAACCTGGTACCCTTGGCAAAAGCGCCCCCTTGTAAGGAGAATGATGTTTGGGCAAAGTGCCCAGAAACTGCTCCCCGCTAATGGATGACCAGTCAAGCAACACACATTGTGGACGGCCTGATTTATGCAGTGACCTAGACATTGTGGGGAAACAAAAAGCAAAAGAAGAAGTTCTTGTCCTCAAAGACTTGCTGATTAAGTGGAAAAAATTAAATAATTACCGGCTAAACGTTGCTGTAGCTGACAGGAAGCTCTTGGTCCAGGTTTCCGCAGGAGTTCGGAGGGTGCCTTGTACCACTCCTCCTGCCTCCACCCTGCCTCTCTGGGCCAGTGGAGCCCGGCTCCAGAAACACCTCATGGGGGACTTTCCAGTTACTCTGCAGAAAAAAGGTCTAGGGTCTCCCCTGGCTGGGCAGAGGGTCCAAGCGTCTCTCCTTCCCTTGCCTCGGCAGTAGTTGATGCACCAGAGTCCAGGTGCAGGCTGCCGGGCACCTTGGAGAAGCTGGATGCTGATCTTTGTTGGTTTGGGGTTGGGGAGGGGGGCAAGAGTTCTCTCTAGCAGGAATCAGGGATCACTTCCAAGACATTTTGTGGCCTGGAGAGATGGTATAGAGGCTAAAGCGCTTGTCCTGTAGGACCACCAGCACCACATATGGTCCCCTGCACATGCTAGGAGAGCTGCTTGAGTACTCCCAACTCCCCCACCCCCAAATACTGTGTGACCAAATGCTTTAGTGTTCTCTCTCTCTCTCTCTCTCTCTCTCTCTCTCTCTCTCTCTCTCTCTCTCTCTTTTCTTTTCTTTTTTTCCTTTTTTTTTGCTTTTTGGGTCACACCTGGCAATGCACAGGGATTACTCCTGGCTCTGTACTCAGGGGTTACTCCTGGCAGTGCTCGGGGCACCATCTGGGATGCTGAGAATCTAACCTGGGTTGGCTGCATGCAAGGCAAATGCCCTACCCGCAGTGCTATCACTCCAGCCCCATGCTTTGCTTCTTGACAGCAGTATGTGTGTGTGGGTGGGGGTGGGGGGTGGGGGGGGGTGGGGGAGGGGTGCTGGTGGCAGAAGTAGGGTCTCAAGCGAGGCCTACACTTTGGTTCTTTGAGCAATCTCCCCAGTCCCAGATCCCAGGATCTCCTTGGGGCCTGAAGAACCTCCTTTGGTTCCCAGCTCTGGAAACTCAGCAGAATCGTAGCAGTGGCTGCTGCAGAAGGCTCATGTGGGCACTCGGGGCCCGGCTGCAATGCCCAGCTCAGTTTACCTGAACTCTGTCACCGGACAGGTTTGCCCTGGTGCTCAGGACTGAGTCCTGCTAAGGCATCAGGAGACAAAGAAGTAGGCTGCAGGGGGTGGTCCATTTGCAAGTGCCGTTATTAAAAAGGAAAAACATATTGACTAAGAGCTGGCATGGAGTGGCTTTCCTTCTCAATGGTCTAAGGACCAAATACCGACTCTTGAGAAGCTGGGTCCCAAATATTGTTTTGGTTTCCCAGTGGGCCACACCCAGCGGTTGCTCGGGGCTGACTCCTGGCTCTGTTCTCAGTGATCGCTCCTGGCAGGGCTCAGGTGCTGGGGATTGAACCCAGGTCAGCCACGTGCAAGCAAGCACCCCATCCACTGGGATGATCTCTCTGGCCCGGGTTTCAGATACTGTTTCACAAAGAGGTGCCAGCCAAGATGAAAACAACAGGAAGGTGTCACGGTAAGAAACGAGACCATAAAACAGCAGAATCTCACATGTCCCTCCGTGCCCCCTTCCAGGTACCTGTCCTACGGGGAGGGGGTGGATCCCTCAAGCACAGGGCTGGTGCCCACTGGCACTCAGGCGCACCTAACCCAGTGCCATCTCAGCAACCACAGAGTAAAGGGAAGGGCTGGGGGGAGGACATGGAGGAAAAAAACAATCCTCCAAAGGGCTGGGCCCAAGACAGGCCAGGTGCGTGCTTGCTCCTGGAGGCTCGGTTGCATTGTCTCCATCGATCCAGACTTTCTCACCCGGAGAGATGACGCGGGGCTGCGCTGACGTCAGCAGAGGGGCTGGCCAAGAAAAACCGGCGCATCTGGGAAGAGCTGCGCCTTCCCGGCCACCCCGGCACCGGGAACCTTTCCCAGATGCGGGGACGCGCCCGTCCCGTCTCGGCTCCCCCGCCTCACCCCGCCCCCGATCCGGCAGTGCCCACCTCTCACTCGGTTCGTTTCTCAGGAAGTCAGACCCCCCCTACCCGTCCGAGGAAGCGGGGGTGGGGCGGGGGACGCGCACAGGCCGCCCGAACCCTGCCTTTGAACAAAAGCCTCTCGAGATCAGTGATCCCAGCTCTGGCGGGAGTCTTCTGGGGGGCCGGAGCCCCGCGCACCCGCTCCCCCAGCTCGCACCCGCGCCGCGTCCCGGCCCACTCTGCTTTCTCCGAAACTCCCCGAGTCTTTGGGAACCGAGACTTTGGGCCGAGCCCTCGGGCTACAAGTGCAAGTGTTCGGATCAACCCCAGCCCCGAGATCGCGGCGAGGGCTCAGACCCCCACCTGAGCGCGCACGGCTGCGCGGCTCCAAGGTCACCTGCCCCGCCCGGGATGGGGGTCGAGGCGACCCAGGTTGCAGTGCCGAGGTGCGGAAGGTGGTCGCAGCCGGGTTGGAGCGCAGGTGTCCGGGCCGGGCTTCCCGCAGCTCGGGGCGCCGGGGTCCCCGCGTCCGCCGCGCGCGCCCGGAGCCTTTACCGCGCCGCCCCTCGCGCGCTCCGAGCCCCGCGCGCTGCACCCCGCGCCCGCCCCGTGTTCCGAGCCCCCCGCGTCGCACCCAGCGCACTGCACCCCGCACCCCCTGCGTTCCCAGCCCCCCGCATCCCGCGCGCTCCCAGCCCCCCGCACCCCGCGCGCTCCCCGCACCGCGCACCCCGTGCGCCCCGAGCCCCCCGCGCCGTCCCCCGCGCGTCGTGCCCGCTGGAAACAATCTGCAAAGTTTCGGGCCGGGAACTTGAGCTCCCTCTAGGAGCTCCAGGAGTCCCAGCGCGGATTGGAGTCTCCGCCGACAACCACAACAAAGAGCAGAGTTGGAGCGAGCGAGCGAGCGAGCGAGCGCACAAAGGCAGGGGAAGGGGTCGGCGAGCGAAGCCGGCACACAAAGGCCGGGAACCCTCGTCGCCGCCGCCCCGGCCGTCCACCAACCCCCGCCCCCGGCCGCTGCGGGCTCCGAGACCACCCCCGGCCCGGAGCGGAGCCGGGAGCCTCTTTCTCCCTTTCCCGGGGTCCCGCTCGGGGCAGGGCAGCGCGGGGCAGCGCGGGGCTCCTCCCCGGACGGTCCCGGTCCCGGGAAACTCGGCTCCCGGCGAGCGCGAGCGCGGCCCCGGGACTCACCGTTACACCACTGAAATGGGTGCATCAATGAATCCTGGGCTGGCTTCCTCGGGCGAACGAAAGCAGGCTGCGGGGAGGCGGCGGGGTGGGCGCGCCCGCGCGGGGCTGGGGGCCGCACTGCTCCCGGAGTCGCACTCCCGAGGAGCTTCGGGCGGGGGGGTGGGGGCTCCTGGGGGTCCGCCGGCGAGCACTCGGAGCGGAGAGGAGCGGACGAAAGTCCGGGCTCGGAGCGCCGGGAAGGGGGAGCGAGGAGGGCGCGGGGTGCGAGCGCGGCAGGTCCGGGCCGGAGAGTGGGGACCCCAGCTGCGGGGCCGGTGGCGGTGCAGAGGGGCCGGGACAGACACTGACGGGCCGCGCGCGGCCCCGCCCGCGACCCCGCCCCCACCGTCACGGTCGCCGGCCAATGGGAACCCGGCTCCGTCTCGGAGCCCCGGCCGCCGACCAATGGGAGCCCTGCTCCGGCGAGGAGCCCCGCCCACCCCGGGCGCCGCCCCCTTCACCTTCCCGGGCCGGGCCGGGCGGAGTTGGCCCGGGTAGAGAAGCGCTCGGGCAGGGGTCGCGGCCCCGAGCTGCGGAGAACCGACCATCTAGCCGCACCCGGCTGCTCTCAGCCTTCCTAGCTGTCGGCGATTAAGGTTTCGAGAGCTCCGTGGGAGGCCGGTTGCAGGGGGGGAGGGTTGGCTATCTGCTTCCTGGGACCCCACTCGGTCCCGGGGTCCGGCTGGCACCCGCGTGGGCTCCCTGCGAAACGGGCAGCGGCAGCAAGAGTTCAGAGCAGGGTTTGCCGAAGCGGGGTTGGAGGAAGCGCCTGGTGGTTATGTCTTTTGTGACTTGCCTTGGTTTTCGCGAACAAGGAACTGAGGTCTGAAGTTGACGCTTCTTAGTGAACGTGTCAGAGCCCCACGCTCTCCGCGAGCAGCAAAGTCAAACCCAGAAATCAACACTGGCCAAGACTTCCAGGGCAGTGTCTTCATTCAGCACCCAGGAGCACCGGTGTTAAGAAACAGCACTGGGAATAGTGAATGAATACCTTAAGTCTCTCTCGAATAGCTTTCCTTTACTGAACATGTCCTGGGTTTCCTCCCGCGTGTTCTATTCTGTCTGTCTGTCTGTCTGTCTTTCATTGATTCAAAAAATGCATCCACCGCGAACCTATTTTGCACCCGAGGGCCATCAACTGGCTCTGTGCTAGGTCTCAGGCAGCTTCCTACAGAGAATGAGGAGACAGACAGTCAACAAGCAAGCACAGAAGAATGACTCAATCTAATCTCCCTATTAAACTTAATTTGTTAATTGAAGGTGAGAAATAACCTCCCTAACTATAGGGAGTTTGTGACCCTCACATGAGATTATGCGTATGAGTGCTTTGTCATTTAAAAGCGTGATCGCTGAGATATATGATTTGGCCCAGATCACAAGGCAACAAATAGTTTGGAACTTAATTACTTAATTCTCTTAAAACGACCTCCCCCCCCCCAGCCCCCCTTTATGAGCAAGTGTGAAGGGGCATCAGGTCCGGGTCCAACTCATTTCATCTCTTAATTGGACAACTGTAAAAGCTTCCTAATTGGCCCCCCTGACTCAAGACCTCCAACTTGAAAGCCCACACGAATCACTGTTATGTTAAGAGACGTTAGTGAGGCAGACACCCAGACCTTGAGGCCAAAGATTCTAACAGAGATGCCTTGGCCCCGAGTTCACTCTGTGTCTTATCCGAGGCTCTTCCCTCCATTTCTCAGGTAGGTATGTTGAGTGCATGAACACGGATCTCATTCTCAAACTCATCCTCTGCTTGGTCCCAGAATTTTCTATGCAAGACATCAATCTCGTCCTTCACCCTGGTGTTTGCTGGATGAAGTCAAGTCCCGGATTCAAAGCTCTCTGGTTGGCCCTTGCCGTCTTCCTTGTCTCAGATGTAATCTGCTCCTACTTCGTCACAATGCCTCTGTGTTGTGGCTCGAACACAGAAGACTCATTCTTGACTCTGCTTTGGTACGTGGTATTGCTCATGTTTGGAATGGCCCTTTTCATTCTCAGACGGATATTTTATAGCCTTGGCAAAAAATTAATCTTCTGTGGCTGACTATCGATCTCCACCCACCCAGTTCTAGCGGTATTTTGCATGGACAGAGTGATACGTTAAGACAAATAAGCAAGACAAAGTAGCATGTTTTGGGACTCTGCTGCTAAGTATGCTATTTCCTGTGTTTGGCTCTTCACAAGCTCTTCTGAGAAAGGCCTTTTCAAGGGTGTTTCTTTTCAAAGGACGCATGTTGAGGGTTCCAGTGTCAGTTCCATAAATACTTTTGGAATGGATATTTGTGCGTTCAGCTGGAGAAATTACCTTACAATGTAAATCATCTTTTAGGTGGAGGAGTAAAAACACATATAATTGCTACTTATCTAATAGTTCTTCCTATTCTTTAGCTCAGGGGAAAGGTGTTGATAGGTGTGCTTAATTGCATTTAGGAGTTCCTGCGAGGTGCCTCTAGGGCAGGATTGTGAAAGAGAAAACATCTCTGAAGAGAAAATTGACTGGAAATGAGGACCACTCCTCTCCTCCTTCTTCATCTGAAGAGAACTCTAGGTAGGAAGACTCTGTGAAGGTAGTTTGGGTTACACCAAGGATGCTCAGGGCTTACTCCGTGCTCAGGGTTCACTTCTGGCGGTTCTCAGGGAAACATAAGTGATGCCTGGGTTGGACTTGATGTCAGCTGTGTGCAGTGCAAGCATCTTAAACCCTGTACTATCCAGTTCAACTACCCCAAAGTGGACATTTTTGTGGAGATTATGCAAGTCAATTAGATAGAAGACATCCCCAGAGCTATCTCTTGATAACACAATGACTGAGCACATGCTTGGCTATCTGGTCACCTGATTAGATCCCTGGCACCTTTGGGAATAACCCTGCTCCAGCACTGCTGGGTGTGACAAACCCCAAGCAAAATAAAACAGAAAAAAAAAAGTTCATCACACTTACATGAAGCATGAATATGGTCGTCGAACAGAATATTTTATAACAATTTTGGTGTTATGCTTGGAAATTTAAGCATTTAGTATGATCTCTGTAGACTCTGAAGGACTCTAATTGTGTGTGTGTGTGTGTGTGTGTGTGTGTGTGTGTGTGTGTGTGTGGCTTATTTTTTGACATTGCTCTGGGGACTACTTAGCCAATTTCTTAGTTGCTCCTGGTTCTATTCTTTTTCAAAAAAAAATTTTTTTTTTAAAAAATCATTTATTTATTTATTTTGCTCCTGGTTGTACTCTGTGGGACCATGCAGTACTGAGATCAGGAATAGGAAACTCAATGCTTGGGCAGAGCTATTTCCCTATCCAAAGACTCTAAACGCAATGCACACTTTCCCAGTCTCCCCACTTTGTCTCTGTAGGACATTGGGCTAAAGTATGGTGCCTCAAATTATGATTCCAAGTGAAAGATATCGATTGAAGAATTTGAGTCTTTGACATCCTTTGAAAGGTTTGTTGAATCCCTGAATTCTCCTGCAGACAGAAAAGATCCTATCAAAGACCAGTTTGGAGCGATAGCACAGCGGGTAGGGCGTTCGCCTTACAAGCGGCCAACATGGCCGACCCGAGTTCGATTCCTCCGCCCCTCTCGGAGAGCCCGGCAAGCTACCGAGAGTATTCGATATGCCAGACACAGTAACAACAAAGTCTCCAATGGAGACGTTACTGGGCCCGCTCGAGCAAATCGACGATCAACGGGAGGGCCTTTACCTTTACCTTTATCATAAATTAACAAAATCAAGTTAACTTCCTCCTCAGCTTTCTGTATTGAGAAAGAAACTAAGACAATGGTGATGGACTGTCCCTTCAAAGGCACTTAAGGAATATAGAGCATAATTGTATTTCTAAATCTTTCATGGGAAGAGGGGAAGGTAACACTGGATATAAGTACCCAGGAAAGCATCTAAGGAATAAGGAAATTTCTTCATCTTTGATCTCACCCCAACATCATTTTATCTACTCATAGACTTCCCCTACTTTAAGGCCATACAAGCACTGGGGGAAAAACTTTGGGGAGAGAGAGTTAATTCTGTGGAGAAGTGTAGAACCTGAGAACATTCTTCACAGACTCTGAATCTAACCCTAAAATATGGAAGAGGATGATAAACAGGATGATAATTCAAAAGTGAAAATTGGGGGCTGGAGTGATATAAAATGGATAGGGCATATGCCTTGCATGCTGCTAACCCAGGTTTGATCTCCGGTTTCCCGTATGGTTCCCTAAGCACTCCCAGGAATAAGTCCTGAGTGCAGAGTCAGGAGGAAGAAGTAACCCCTGAGTATTGCTGGTGTGACTCAAAAAGACAAAAAAAAAAAAAGCAAAGAAAAATTAGACCCAAAGAGGTCCAATTCTTCAAAACTAGACAAATTGTAATATAATCACCCCAAACATTTTCATTTCATTTTTTTTTGAGGGACTGGCCTAACAGTGCTCAAAGACCCTGGGAACTACTATGGCTGACACTTAGCATGATGGTGCTCTTGTGAGTCAGTGTTGGGGGTTACCAAGGTCACCCTCGGGGTAGTGGAGGACCATGTTGTACTGGGAATGGAATTTGGGACCTTGACATGTCAGCCATCTGCCCCAGCCCTTACCTCCATCCTTTTTCATCTCTCTCCCTCTCTCCTTGCTCCCCTCTCCATCTCCTTCCCCTTCCACTCTCTCTTTTCTCTTCTCTTTGGTAGAAGGCTAGGTCTTGCCCAAAATGACACAACCTAGGTATTGTGCAGAGTTTCAATCAAACCTGGTCTCTCTCCACAAATGCTCTTTCCCTAGCACCAATATCCAGGTCCAGAGAAAAAGGCTCTGCACTCTGGAATGGTAGGAACCATGTTCAACCCCAGTTTTATCCTATGTGAAATTAGGTCTAATTGTGTACTCCACCCAGAGGAGCATGGGAAATACTAAATGTTTGTGAAAGGCTTGGTATGTTCCTGGCTCATAAAAAGCCCCTGATGGAAGTATTATTGTTGAACAATTTTTTTATTTTTATTTATTTTTATTAAAAATTTTTTTAATAGTGAGACATCATGAGGTACAGTTGCAGACTTACACATTTTTGTGCTTGGGTTTCAGTTACACAATGATCAAACACCTATCCCTCCACCAGTGCCCATTTCCTGCCACCAAGGATCCCAGTATCCCTCCCACCCCCCATCCCCCCATCCCACCCTGTCTCTGTGGCAGGGCATTCCTCTCTGTTCTCTCTCTCCTATTGGGTGTTGTGGTTTGCAAAAGAAACATTGAGTGGCAATCATGTTTGGTCTATAGTCTACTTTCAGTATGCTTCTCCCATCCTGGGAGGATCCTCCCAACACCTTTATTTGGTGTTCCTTTCTCTATCTGAGCTCCCTTTCCCCCTAGTATGTGTGGTTGGCCTCCAAGTCATGGAGTAAAATTCCTGGTACTAATCTCAGCCATTCTTGGGTATTAAACAAAATTTTTTAAAAAATTATATAATTTTGGTTTTGGAGCCACACCCAACTGTGATCAGGGTTTGCTCCTGGCCTTGCACTCAGGAGATCACTCCTGGCCTTCCTGGGGGACAGTAAGTAATGCTGGGAATCTCACCTGCTGTACCGGCTTTCTGGCCCCTATCATTGAAAAACATGAGAACTGTGGCTCAGAAACAGTGATGGAGCAGGTGGTCGTGGATCTAAGGAATCTGTTAGGATGCACACTGAGTCTTTGTGGTGGTTTGGGAAATAATCACTGTCACTGTCACTGTCCTCCGGTTGTTCATTGATTTGCTCAAGCGGGCCCAAGAACATCTCCACTGTGACACTTGTTACTGTGTTTGGCATATCGAATACGTCACGGGGAGCTTGCCAGGCTTTGCCGTGTGGGCGAGATACTCTCGGTAGCTTGCCGGGCTCTCTGAGAGGGATGGAGGAATCGAACTCGGGTCGGCCATGTTGGCTGCTTGCCTGCAAGGCAAACACCCTACCCGCTGTGCTATTATTGCTCCAGCCCCGTGGGAAATCATATCCACACAGATTGCCAAGATCTTCCGTTTCAGAGGCAATGCTCACTCCCTTGAAACTGGGCTGGACCTTGGGATCCCTTTAAATCTTCAGTCCACTGCAGCCAGAAGTAGAATGTAGAACAGAGTTGAGGTGGTTGACTTTAAAAACTGGTCACAAAAATGCCTCATGGCTTCTTCCTTTTGACACACTCCCTTTTTCTCTTTTCCCTCCACCTCCCCTTCTCTCTCTCCAGACCCATCCATCACTTGCCAGAAACCCTTGGCACAGAGGTGAGCATTCCTTTCTTTGCCTGTGAAGAAGCAGCCTGGCTAGCAAAGGAAGGCTATGATCACAGCTGTATAAATGAGCTTGGAGAGGGGCTGGAGAAACAGCACCCTGGGTAAGGCCCTTTCATCATCTGCTGCACTTTCTCGACCCAGGTTCGATGCCAGGTGCTATCCCAGTTTGATCCTGGCATCCTTCAAGGTCCCTAAGCACTGCCAGGAATAATTCCTGAGTGCAAATCTAGGAATAAGCCCCAAGCACAGCCAGGTGTAGCTCCAAAGCAAAGAAATGTGAGCTTGGAGATGGTATTTGATTCTGAGTCAACTCCCCTCGCTAATGACTGAGGGTCCTGTCCACACTCTGGCTGGTACCTCTTGAGAGATCCTGAGATCAAACCCCATAGAAAAGTTGCTGCTCATCTCTGACCCACAGACACAATCGGAGGATAGCGTGTTGGGTGACAAATACACTAATGCACAAATACACTAATTCCTTCCCTGGAAGGATCCAGAAGGAAGCTGCAGGTCCCCTTTCGTGAAGCCATCCAGAGACCCTGCTTTTTTTGCTCTTGGGCTCTGCCCTAAAATGTGCTTACACAGTAGATGCTGGTTTACCAGTTGCCTCCCAAGTCAACATTTTCTTTGTGAACCCCAGAAGGTGCCCTTATTCCCAGTCCCTGGGTGAGGATTGAGATTTGTGGTCCCCCTTCTCTGCGAGGAAGTTTCTGACTGAGCAGCCCTCGCGTCCAGGCAAAGCCCAGGGCAGGCAAATTAATAAGAAGAAGAAATGCAGAAAGACTGGACCCTGGAAGATGACTACTGGTAATCTCACACTCACTTCTGAGGGCAGGTTCCTTCTCCATGACTTCCAGTATTTTATCTCAACAGGGCTCAGCTTTCTCCTTTATAAGTGGAGGTTAGATAACGGTGGTAGTTCCCAGACCTTTTTTTAAAAATAGCAGAATCAGAGGTTGGAAAGATAGTACTGGGGTTAACAGCACTCGCCTTTCAGGTGGAGACTCTGGTTTGAATCCCTGGGGCACAGCAAATAGTCTCCAGACCTTCACATGCAATCACTCTGACTGAACCTTAGAGCCAGAGGGCGAATCCGAACTCCCTCCCTGCTTTGAAAAGTATTAGGAGAATGTTCCCTGAACCCCACCAGGCGTGATCCCTGAGTGTAAAATCAGGAAGAAACCCTGAGCACCCGTGGTGTGTCCTTAAAATTAAAAGTAAACTAACAGGAAAAAAAAAAGTTTAGCAGATTGCTTCTTGGCCTTTAGACTAAGATTAAGCGCAGTACTTGTTCTTATAAATTGAATATCTGATATATCCTCTAACTCAAGGATGAAATATTAAATGTTCCTGAAACTCAATCACGGATAATTTTGTAATTCCCATGGTTTAATACTAAAATAAAAAATAAATAAATTGTGGCAGAATCAGGACTGGAAAGATACACCAGGGCTGGGCACATGCTTTGCATGCAGGCAGCCTGGCTCCATCCCCAGCTCCACATGGTCCCCTTGAGCACCCAGAAAAGGCAAAAAATATATATATATATATATGAGCAGAGAGAGTCATTTGAGTCAGTCTCTGGACTGCGAGGGTCTGTGCAGGACAACCAGAAAATCACCAAAGAACAAGCTTCTGACTCTCCTGCAGTTGGCAATCTAGGCCCTGTGTCAGGAGCTGACACAGCCTCACTGTCCTTCCTGGCTGGACACAAGTTGGACCGCTCAGGGACAGGTACTGGACTTCGGAATGAGCTTCTGTCCAGGACATCTAACCTCTCCTTTCTTTTCACCCTTTTCCTGACCATGTGAAGACACGTGGGGTTCCAGAGCCAACAGAGTAGTGTGGACAGCGAACCCAGATTGGCCAGTTAACCCTCCCTCCCTCCCTCCCTCCCTCCCTCCCTCCCTCCTTCTTTCCCTCTCTCCCTCTCTCTCCCTCCCTTTGACCATCTCTCTCTCTCTCTCTCTCTCTCTCTCTCTCTCTCTCTCTCTCTCTCTCTCTCTCCAGGGTAATGTTTTCCTTCCACTCTGTCCTCTCCTCTTCTGGGCTGGGCAGCCTCAGGTGGGATGGAAAACCCAGGTGCCAGATTAGCACCCGGAAGTGGAGTTGCTCAGCCCTGACCTCATTTCGGGATAACCTCCAGGGTCAGAGGGCAGAGGGCACTCCTGTGCAATTGTTCCGGACCCCAATTCATGCCATTGTTTTCATGCAGGAATACACACTGCAAGGGCAGGCAGTGGGGCAAGAGGAGTTCCTTTCCTTCAGCCTTCACATCAGAAGCTGGCTCTCCACTGGTAAACATCCCCTCCTGCTTCCCAAGGACAGGGCTGGGCCTCTTTCCACTTGCTTCCACGGTTCCTTCCTGAGAGACGGCTGTGCCAGCCACCTTCTCCCAGCCAGATACTGAATGGGAATTTGGCACCAGGCTGAGGGAACAATTTCAGGCCTCTTTGAAGGTTGTGACCATGGCCCAGAGATGAAGAACATTATAAGAGTGGCAAGGGACAGGATCAGATGGAGAGAAGGGGTGCTTGGGCCCCTCAGGGTGAGAAATGCAGGCATTTGCTTCAGGGTAAAGCATCAGGACTGGTACTGGGATTGATTTATCCCAGCATATTGTAGGGACATGATCTGAGAGATAGAAATGAGGCCCGGACAAGAAAGAACAAATAATATGGCCTGGAGAGATAGCACAGGGCCAAGGTGCTCGCCTTGCATCCCAAGGTCCTGTTTTAAGCCCCTGGTACCACATAAAGTTCCCTGAGCATCACCAGTTAGAAATAGCTCCTGAGCACTGTAGCTGTCAGTGCACCCCCCAAGTATCTATCTATCTATCTATCTATCTATGGCCTGGTGCTTGATGTAGGGGTGCACCCTTCAGTTACAATGCTGGCCCACTTGCTCGCACGAAAGGGGTTTTGTGCCTTTAATTGTGCTTTAGCACATTCTGGTTGCTCTATTTGCCAGGGTGCTGACCACATTTTGTTTTGGGTTGTGGTGCTCTGGCTGGGCACACTTTAGTTGTGCCATCTGGCTGCAGGGAATGGAGATCGTCATTTCGGTGGTGGTACAGGAGGTTCCAGATAAGAGAGCTGCAGGTGGGTCCATGTGGGGGGTTCCCCGGGGATCAAATTCACAACCTTGTGCCTGCAAAATGGCAGGTTCTGTCATCCAGCTATCTCTTGGAGACCTCTTTCAACTTTTAAAGAGAATCTTCAAGTCCAGATCTGTGTATCATTTCCAGTTATTCAAGCATGGCCCAGGTGATATGGATGAGTGGTCTAACCATGTATACAAAACATAGACTCAATTACACTGAAGTCATCGAAGTGGCAACCACTGGAACTTTGGAATGTGCCTGTCAAATTGACACACCAGGGATGGGGCAGGGGTTGGAAATGGAGATGGAATATGGAAACGCCAGTGGAGGAGGTTGATAGTGGTGGTGGGATTGATTGGTGTTGAAATATTAAACTCAACTATCAATAGCTCTGTAAATTGCAGTTCTTTAATTAAATTTAAAAAAATTAAGAAAGCAAAACATGACCCGGAAATGAAACTCTGGTGAGGGCACGGCGGTGTTCTGAAAGTTTGAAAGCTGTGACCTCAGGTGTGAGCCCTGGAGAGCATCACAGGCAGTGCCACAGTACCTTTGCTCAATGTCACAATGTCATTGACATTGAAGGGAAGGGGAAGACCTGAAAACCAAGTCATGGAAACAGGAGCTGGTCCTTTGAAAGAATAAACAAATGATACACACTTCAGTTGGACTTAGTAGGAAAAACGAAAGGGAGAAAAATGCCCAAATAAATCAGATCAAAAGTGAAAGGGGAGAAATTACAACAGAACTTTCAGAAATTCAATATACCATGAAAGGTTACTATGACCAACTTTAAACTGTTAATCTGGGGAACCTAGAAGAAGTGGACAGATTTTTAGACTCATGCAATCTCCCAAAAATGAGTGTGGAGGAACTAGAAAACCTCGACAGGCCAAATACAGGTAAGGAAATTGAAACAGTTATTAAGAAGTTCCCCAAGAACAAAAGCCTTCGTCCAGATGGATTCACTGAGGACCTCTATCAAATCTTCAAAGAAGACACTCCCTAGCTTTTTTTTTTGACACTCCTTAACTATTTAAGCTCTTCCAAAGTATTGAAGAAACAGAAATCCTACCCACCAGCTTCTATGAAGCCAATGTTACACTAATATCCAAGACAGATATGGACACTACTAGAAATGAAATTTCAAATCAATTTTTCTGGTGAAGATTGACACAAAAATTCTCAGCAAAATCTTAGCTAACTGAATTCAACAGCAATTTCAAAAAGTTATCACCTGTCAACCTGACACCCTGTCACCATGATCAAGTGGATTCATCCAGTCATGTAAGTGTGGTTTGACATACACAAATTAATTAAATTAATACAACACATTAATAAAATAAAGATTAAAATCACATGGTCATATCTATAGACTCAGAGAAAACTTTTGACAAGACCCAACATTCACAAACAAAATAAAGGTGGTAGAAATATACTTCAAGATAGAAATGGTAATCTATAATAAGCCTATAGCTGGTATCATTCTTTGTTTATTTATTTGACTTTTTGGGTCACTCCAGTAGTGCTCAGAGGTTACTCCTGGCTCTGGACTTAGGAATTGTTCCTGGCAGTACTCAGGTGACCACATGGGATGCTGGGGATTGAACCTGGGTCAGGCATGTGCAAGGCAAACAACCTCCCCACTGGATTGGATGCTCCAAGCCATGGGTATCAGCCTACTGGTAAAAACTGGGCTGGAGCAATAGCACAGCGGTAGGGCATTTGCCTTGCACGCAGCCAACATGGCCGACCCGAGTTCGATTCCTCCGCCCCTCTCGGAGAGCCCGGCAAGCTACCAAGAGTATCTCGCCTGCACGGCAGAGCCTGGCAAGCTCCCCATGACGTATTCGATATGCCAAACACAGTTACAACAAAGTCTCCAATGGAGACTTTACTGGGCCTGCTCGAGCAAATCGATGATCAACGGGAGGGCCTTTACTTTACTTTTACTATTCCCCTGACATCAGGTATAATGTCATCTGGTTTGATCCCAAGCATCCATATAGACCCCTACCAAGAGTGATCCCTGAATACAGAGCCAGGAGTAAGCCGGATGTATGTGGCCCTAAAAAACTAAAAAGAGAGGTACAAAAAAAAAAAGAAAATGGAAAAGAAAAAAATGCCTGCCATAGAGGCATTTTTGTTAAGATAAAGTCCCACAGAAAATAAGAAGTTGGGCAGTATCTCATTACCTAACTTGAAACTATACTATAAAGCTATAGTGATCAAAACAATATGGTACTGGAATAAGGATAGGTTCTCTGACAAATGGGTTAGAATTGAGAATCTAAAGAGAAATTCCCAGATTTGTGGTCAACTAACTTTTGACAAGGAATCTGGGTACATGAGCTAGAGTAAAGGTAACCTCTTCAACAAATAATGTTGGGAAAACTAGATAACTACATGTGGAAAAAAAGAAGAAAAGGCTAAATCCACATCTCCTACCTGACACAAAAGTCAAATAAAAGTGGACCAAAGACCTTGCGATCATATTGGAATTCATAAAGTCCACTGAGGAAAATATTGACAGAATGCTCCAAGATTTAAACCTCAAAGATGTTTTCAAAGCTACATTTACACTGGCAACAGCAACAGAAATAAAACTAAACATATTACATCAAATTAAAGAGTATCTGCATGGCAAAAGAAATATGACTAAAACTAAAAGACGCCCAACTTGGTGGGATAGAATATTTGCACTCAGCATATAAGAGGCCTTAATATCCAAGATATATACTCAAAGGTCAACAAACAACAAAAAATCAAAACCCCTATAAAAATGGACTGAGAAAAATGAACAGAAATTTCTCTTGAAGAAAACAGATAGATGGCCAATAGTCATGAAAAAGTGCTCACCATCACTTATTAGGGAAATCCAAATCAAGACAGCAAGCATCTCACACCAAACCAAAACAAAATACTCCCCGCCCCCCCCCCCCCCTGCGCACACACATACAAGTGTGGGGACAGTCTGTGTTAGTGGGGATGTGAGGAAAATCGGAACTCCCATCTACTGCCTGTGAGAATGTTGTCTGATTCAACCCCTATGGAAAATAGCATGGAGATTTCTCAGGAAAGTAAAAATAGAGCTGCCATATGACCCAGGAATTTCACTTCTTAGCATCTACCCCCAGGACGCAGAACATTTGTTTAAGAGGACATTTGCACACCATTATTCATTGTAGCACTTAGCACAATAGCTAGGGTATGCAATCAACCTTGGTGCCCAACCACAGCCGAGAGGCTAATGAAGACGTGTTATATAGACACAATGGAATACTAAACAGCTGTGAGGAAGGTTGGAATCATGCAGTTTGCTGCAACTTGGATAGATGTTAAATGAAGTAAGTCAGAAGAAAAAAGACAAATATAGAATGGCCTCATAATTATCTATGGTATATAGGATAGCACAGAGGGCTGGAGTGATAGCACAGCGGTAGGGCGTTTGCCTTGCACGCAGCCGGCCCTGCTGAGCCAGGTTCGATTCCTCCGCCCCTCTCAGAGAGCCCGGCAAGCTACTAACAGTATCTCACCTGCACGGCAGAGCCTGGCAAGCTACCCGTGATGATTTCAATATGCCAAACACAGTAACAACAAGTCTCATGATGGAGATGTTACTGGGCCCGCTCGAGCAAATTGATGAATAACGGGAGGACTGTGACCATGACCATATAGGATAACAGGACACAAGGTATTATTGTAAGATATTATCCTGTTCTTAGAATATAGAACTGAGAAGGACAGGGACGAAAAGAAATTGATGTTACGGGTACAGGGACCTCAGACTCATTGGCAATGTAGAGTTCTAATATATCTATTTATCTGAACTACAGAACCAATAGAACTGAAAGAGATCCCAACTACAACTGATTAAAAAAAGATCCCTGTCAAGGAGGTAGAATGGGGGTTGGGAGGGAACTCAGGGCACTGGTGGAAAGAAATGATAATGGAATTGGTGTTGGACCATTGTGTGCCTGGAACTCAACTATGAATAACTTTGCAAATCATGCATGGTACCTTAAAAAGAAATAAACAAACAAACAAATAAATAAATAAATAAATAAAGTCCCTCCTCCCCTGCAAATCCCACAAAGTCCATGTCAGAGATGAATAAATGGTCTGACTTCTGTCAGTTTCTAGGGCTACTGTAACATCACCACAGACTCAGTGGTTAAATATGACACATCCGTTCTCTGCTATTGTGTGGAGGAGTCGGATGCAGGTTTCTCTGGGTTATAATCAAGGTGTCAGCTGATCTGAGTTCCCTTTTGGGAGTTCTAGGAGAGAATCCATTTTTCTTAACTCTTCTAGTCTTTGGAAGACATGCCACTTTCCTTAGTTTGAGGTCTCCGTCCTTGTCTTTAAAGCAAGTAATGGGGGATAGAAAATCTCTCAACATGTTTTGTAAAAGTTCTCTGCTTTTACAAAGCACTACACACACCCAGTAGTACTCAGGGCTTACTCCTGGCATTAGCTTGGGGATCACTCCTGACCTTCTTGGGGACCATATGGAGTTCCAGATACTCAGCCCAGGTCTGCCCCTTGCAAGACAAATGCCTTGCCTGCTGTATTATCTCTTCAGCCTCCAAAGTTCTCCAATTAAAAAAAAAAAAGGTACTGCAGTGAGGAGTGGGTGTGGTTTGGGTGGCAGGGGTCATTTTTGTCAACGAAGTGATGGATACAAGCTTCATGGTTTGGGATTTGGGCCCTGAAGTTCTGGGAGGCAATATCAGGCAATATTGGCTTTTAAGGATTTATGAGAGTCGACCCAGCAAATAACCAAGTATCATCTCCTCATTTCAAGGCAAACAGAGTCTCTTGTGCAAAATTCCGTGTGTTGTGTGACATGACATATTCACAGGATCAGTGATCAACAACAGTGCTCTTAAACACTGGAATCTTTCACTCTTGAAAACATCTCAGAGGGCAGAGGCCTGCAATACCGGGTTTACCGTTCCTCCTCACCTGGCCCCTTCCTCTGCCAGCGCTTCCTGTTCTTTCAACCACGACTGGTTTCCGTGGGGCCTTTGGTGCTGCTGCTCTGTGTGTTCAGCAGAACGCACTGCCTGTCTGGACCAGCTTCCTCTGCTCCCCAGGGCTCTGGGGCAGCAGTTTCTCTCCTTGCTACATCTCCCGGTGGAACCTCTCAGCTGGGATTTCTGGGGTGAGGCGCTGGGCAATCATTCCTCCCTCTCTCCAGAGGCAGCACAGGCTCTAGGCTTGGCCTTGAGGGCTGCTGTCAACATCCCCAGCTGCTAGACTCAGGGCACAGGGGAACGACAGAATGTCAATACTGAGGTACTGATTCGGCTCTCTGCTCTCCCGGGCCTGCCTCTGACAAGAGCACATTGATTCCATTTCATTCTCAGGCCCTTTCCTCGGGTTCTTGATCACCGGAATGGGATGCAGGCAGATGGAAAGAATGCATTTCAGCGGGGTTTGGGAAGGAGAGGTGGGAGCCAGAACCTCAAGGTACGTGTCCACCCCTGCTGCTTGGAGGATACACTCTTCACTGAATTCCAAGTACCTTGGAATACTTGGGGGTGGGGGTGGGGGTCTTGGGGGCATTGCGTTGTGACCTCTGCCATCTCTTCCTTGAACAGTACAGGGTTTCAGCATGGGTGCGTATAGGTTCATGCACAGACACGTAAATGGTGGAGTGAGTTAGGGAGAGTCTGGAAGCAAGGCTCCCAGGTTTGAATTCCAACTCTTTTTGTTTTCTTGGAAAAATGACTGACCTCACTTTCCCTGTCCCTAGGCAATGCCTATTATACCTCCTTCAGAGTTTTTTTTTTTTAAATAAGGTTCAAGCAAATTAATATCTGCAAAGAGAAGAAAAGTGTTTTTGGATAGACACCTTGTTATTTGCTCTTAAATACTAAAAAAAAAAGGTATAACCTGCCCAATGAAGTAATCTGCAATCCTGTTGTGGTCAAATAGATAGCCACGGTCACGGTCACGGTTCTCCTGTTGTTCATTGATTTGCTCGAGCGGGCCCAGCTTGTAAGGTAAACGCCCTACCGATAGCACAGCGGGTATTTGCCTTGCACACAGCCAACATGGTCGACCTGAGTTCGATTCTTCCGCCCCTCTCGTAGAGCCCGGAAAGCTACCGAGAGTATCTCTCCTGCACGGCAAAGCCTGGCAAGCTACCCATGACATATTCGATATGCCAAACACAGTAACAAGTTTCACACTGTTACTGGGCCCGCTCGAGCAAAATCGATGAACAACGGGAGGATAGTGATAGTGATAGTGATTTCCCTAGCCGAAGGCAGCATTAAATGCTCAAGATATTCAACTTGAAAAGTCTTAGGGCCTTAGCTGAAGTCATTCAGAGCATTGCACGGGGACATTCCCAGTGCAACACCTTCTAGAGTACAAAGAGGAAGTGGCAGTTTTTTGAGGGCATAGTTTCTGAAAGAGAATGTTTCCTCTTGGGGGCTTTTTTTCAGTTATACATAAGTCCTCTCACCCAGGGTTCAGACAGGGAACCATTGCATTTTATTCTTGTTTTGTCTCTATTGTAATTGCTATTATTGAGGAAGCCAAGCTCAGGGTCTATGGGATGCTGTGAATTAAACCCAACGCCTTAGACACGTGGGGCATGTGCTCAACTACTTTGGCCACATCCACAACACAATCAGTGCTTTTGATTTATTTTGCAGTGCTGGGATCAAACCCAGGTCTCCCTGGCCCACTCCTCAGTGCCCCTTCACTGGAGTCAGTGGTCCTAACAAGTGGGCCTTGTTGTAGGTAGCCCTTCCAGAAAGTTATGCCTTAACACTAACCAAAAGTTGAGACCCCATTCAAGAGATCTTGCCAGCTAGCCGTTTAGAGGTGGAGCTCAGTCTTGTGATCCATGCTGGGTGCCACAGATTGTCAGTGCTGGCACAGCTGGGGAGGGAATCTGAAGTGAGTTCCACGCAGACCCTGGAAAACCATCAGAACTCTTCGACTGGGAGTGGACGAACCCAGGGAAGTGTTTAGAACCGGCATCATGCAGTGCCAAGGATGGAACAGGGCACTTTCAACATGGACTTGCTTGGCGCTTTCTGTCTCAGGGAGGCCTGTGCCTTAGTGACCTGGTGGAAGAAATGAGTGGGGGAGAGAGAAAGTGCCCAAGGGCTCCAGTCGTCTAGCAAAGGAACGAGAGTCTCTAATCGTTCACACGTGTCCCACTGGCGGGGAAATGGGAACATAGCTGTGGAAGGCTTGAGCAACGTCACGATCATGATCACGACCATCCGATTGCTTCGAGCAGTTCCCAGTAACGTCTCCTTCGTCCTAGCCCTGAGATTTTTAAGAAAGTGCCATATTCAAGGCTCTTTAGGAGACTGAGACCCATCATTGTTACTGGTATTTGGCATATTGGGTACGCCACGGGGAGTTTGCCAGACTCTGCCGTGTGGGCAGGCTACATTCGGTAGCCTGCCAGTTTGTCCAAAGTAGGAATGAGATAATAAAATGTTGCGCGGCTGCGAATGCGCTTCCGGGAGCTGGGTTTTATAGTCTCTGGGTCTTGGCCGTTGATGGGATTACAACATGGCGCCAGGGGGCCAGTTGGTGGGTGTGACCCCCGCCTACTGGAATTTGGAGGATCTGGGTGGAGGATGCTCAGCCCTGATCCGAGTAGGCTTGGAGATCTCAGCCCCAGAACCGGCATGCCTTTGTTCCTTTGCCGGTACCTTCATGTGTGCGAAGAGTGGTCTCAGCATGGTGGTGGCTGGTTCTGGAGGTCTTCGGCTGCCGAAGCCCTGGTCGGGGTGGGGAGGAAAACTCAACCTGCTCCTCTCCAAGGAGCCCTGGTGAGGACAGCCAGGTGCGGGGGCAGGAGACTCTGTTGAGCAACGTCAGAAATTCCTAATGCCTCAGGATGGAGAAAGGGTGGGAAGCACATAGAGGCTTCCTAGGGTGTCAAGAAACCGCGTGATGACTCTCATCACAGACAGCAAGAGGGGCTGTGCAGACGGAGAAAGGCAGCAGAGCGTACTTTGCATGCGGAGCCCTGGGTTTGATCCCAGCATGGCATGGCATCTCCAGCACCACGAGCTGCGGCCCACCCCCCTCCCCTCAAACAAACGAACACTCCCCACTCCCCCCCCCAAACAATGAAAGGTGTTTTATTTAGATTTCACTGGAGAGTAGAAATGGATGGATGGGGCTGGAGCAATGGTACAGTGGGTAGGGTGTTTGCCTTGCACACTGCTGACCCGGGTTTGATTCCCAGCAACCCATATGGTACCCCTGAGCACTGCCAGGAGTAATTCCTGAGTGCATGAGCCAGGAGTGACCCCTGAGAATCGCTGGGTGTCTCAGCCACCACCATGCTGAGACCACTCTCCACACACATGAAGGTACTGGCAGAGGAACAGAGGCATGCGGGTTCCGGGACTGAGATCTCCATGCCTACTCGGATCTGGACTGAGCATCCTCCACCCAGATCCTCCAAATTCCAGTAGGCGGGGGTCACACCCACCAACTGGCCCCCTGGCGCCATGTTGTAATCCCATCAACGGCCAAGTCTCAGAGACTATAAAACCCAGCTCCCGGAAGCACGTGGCCACATTTGCGGCCATGCGACATCTTATTATCTCATTCCTTCCTTGAACAAACTGGCAGACTACCAAATGTAACCTGCCCACACGGCAGAGTCTGGCAAACTCCCCGTGGCATACCCAATATGCCAAATACCAGTAACAATGAAGGGTCTCATTCTCCTAACTCTGAAAGAGCCTTGCATATGGCACTTTTTAAAAAATCTCAGGGCTAGGACGAAGGAGACGTTACTGGGGCCTGCTCGAGGCAATCGACGAATAACAGGATGGGTGTGAACCTAAGAGAAAAAAAAAGAAATGGATGGATAGTGGTATCTTTCAACTTAGAGAGTTCGAGTTTCTATGCATTTGGGGTAAGACGCTTTCGAGATATATTAAGTGACATCCTGCCCTCTATTTCCTTCTTCCCTTGCCATCGTATCTACTTGTCCCCCCCAAAGCATATATTTTGTTCTGTTTAAAAAGAGGGAGACAGGGCCAGAGCGATAGTACAGCAGGTCGGGTTTTTGCTTTGCAAGCAGCTGACCAGGGTTCTATCCTTGGCATCCCATACGGTCCCCCAGCACTGCCAGAAGTAATTCCTGAGTGCAGAGCCAGGAGTAACCCCTGAGCATCACTGGGCATGACCCAAAAAGCCAAAAAGAAAAAAAAAAGAGGGAGGATGTGGTGTTTGGCGTGTGATGTAACGGAAAGACCATACTATTCTCTCTGACTGCTCAGTCTAATATTTGACAAAGTGACGTATTCGATATGCCAAACACAGTAACAACAAGTCTCGTGATGGAGATGTTACTGGGCCCGCTCGAGCAAATCAATGAACTTCAAAGCTACTCCACTGCTCTGAGACCACACCTGGAGAAGGCAGAAGAGAAAGCAGTTGATTGCCTCATGCCTCCTCCCCCATCCTTGGCACCAGGTAAAATCCTCATCTCCTGGCTGCAGGATTGAAGGCCCTGGGATTTGATTCAAGGTAATTTTCTAGGATTAATTTAAGATAATATTCTAAGGCCTGGAGCCACACTACAGCAGGGAGGGCTTGTCTTGCAGGCTTTTGATCCCGGTTGGATCTCGAGCACCTCACCTGGTCCCTTGAGCACCACCAGGAGTAATTCCTGACGGTATTCCTGATGGCAGAGCCAGCATGAGCCCAGAGCAGCATCAGGTGAGGCCTCAAAACAAAACAGAAAGGATAATTTTCTATCCCAGCGGCATGGGGACTTGTTCTAAAGGAGGGTGCTCCCTTTTGAAAAATAAAGACGGGTTCCTTCTGCACCTCTCCACTCGCCCACAGAAATCTCTCAGCAGTTTTGGGGAGGGATGGCCAGGCTCGGAAAACGCTGCAACCCTGACGTTTGCGGTCGTCTGCTGGCCCCGTGTGGTGGTCACTGGAAACGACAGCTCCTCCCGCTTGCAGCCAGGTAGGAGACTGGACCGGGACAACCTGCCTAGCTGCACGGGAGAGGGTGCGGGGACCCAGATGCGGAGGGTCTCCGGAGCAGGGCACCCACCAGGACGCACGCCAGCGGCCCAGAGACAACTCAAGACGCGTTTCCTCTGGTGACCACCTTTATTTCTGCTGGCGACACGGGGTGCGGGCTCAGCCAGGCAGCCCTGGGGTGCGGGCGACCGGCTCCCGGGCCCCGCGCCAGCGCGCAGCCGCCTCCTCGCTGGGTTTGGAGTAACACGTCTGCGGTCCTCCCGCCCGCGCCGCCCGCTGTCTGCCTGGCATCCCCTCCCGCGGTCTCCCTGGCATCTCCCCCGGCTCCTGCAGCCCTGCCTTCCCGCACGGGACTGGCACGGCCTCCTTCCACGGCAACGAGAGGGGAACGGCTGGCACATCCAGGAGGAGGAGGAGGAAGAGGAGGAGGAGGAGGAGGAGGAGGAGGAGGAGGAGGAGGAGGAGGAGGAGGAGGAGGAGGAGGAAGGGATCCCCTAGACAGGATTCCAGGGGGTCAGAACCACAGGGCCAGCGTGCCCAGACCTCTGCCCTGCCTCCATCCCCACCACTCCGGTTAAGTAGGGGTGCCAAGTCTCTCTCTGCCCAGGAGACAAGCCCACCAACTGTCCTGCTCCCTCTGGGTCTCTCCCCATCTGTCTGGGGGGGCCGGGGCCCCTCACACCCAGCCTGACTGCTCTCCTCCCCTCAGGCTTCTAATCCCTGCCGCAGCCTGCGGTCCAGGGCTAGAAGCTGCCTCAGGAAGCCACGGTTGGGGATGATGCCTCGGTGGTCCTTGACCTTCTTGATGGCCTGCACCAGAGTGAACTGGTGGTACAGCATGAGGTAGGCCAGCACCAGGGTGGCGGAGCGGCTCACGCCCACAGCACAGTGCACCAGGATCTTCCCTGTGATGACAGATAGAGAGACAGCGGTAGGGCTTTGGCGGGCTGGGGGAGAGAGAGAGAGCTACAGGGTCAGGTGAGGGGACGGGGATCAGGTGGCGGGCTATGGGGAGGGCTGGGGCATACATGGGGACAGGAGAAGAATAGGCGCTTCTCTGGGGAGTGTCTAGGTGCTGGCCAGGACATGGAGAACATGCAGCAGCCACCAACCCCCAGAGCCCATCCCCAAGGGAAGACCTGGCTTTGCCCAGAGCAGTGACTCTGCCCTAGCGGCTATGTACATCCAAGGAGACCCCTGGGTCTAACCGAGCCTCCTAGCTCGCTGCTGGGATCAGCTACTTGCACTTGGCTCACCCGGGTTCGATTCCCAGCATCCCATATGGTCCCCCAAGCACTGCCAGGTGTAATTCCTGAGTGCAGAGCCAGGAGTAACCCCTTTGCAACATCAGGTGTGACCCCAGAAGGAAAAAAAAAACAAAACAAAAAAACCCAAAACCAAAACTTCATAAACATTCCATCTCTGAGTGCCTCTTCGGGTCACTGGCATAGGACACCCCAGGACAAAAGTGATGAGCAGGTGACAAGGTACGGAAAGAAGCCAAACCCTCCCTTTACCCTGCAAGTGACCGTAATCAAAATCTGGGGTGTTTTTCTCCTCTTTTTCTTTTGCATTGCCTTGGCACATGCTGGAGAGAAGGCTCTTCTGACCTGACTCAGGTAGGTCCTACTACACTCTTTGTCGCTCCTTGCTCCTGCCTGGGGGCTGTCCCTCAGCTCTGTTGAGTCCAGGCTCCTCCCGCCTGGCCTGGCTCCTTTCCCCACGTACCTCCCGGCTGGCCCAGTGCCCTGTGGATGAAGTCGGCTGCTGTCTGGAAGTGGATGCTCATGTCGAAGGCTGGTGAGTCGTGGGCCTCAACGCCCAGGTAGCGGATGCCCAGGGCCTCGTAGGCCTCAGGTGTGCCTCGCCACCGGCTGTGTGATGCATTAAGGACGTGAGTGATGCCCAGGCGCCGGAGCTCCCGCCGGTTGTTCGCTATGTCCCTGCAGAGAACGGAGGTTAAAGGGAGGGTGGGGAGCCCCTTAGAAGCCTGAACTGTCCCCTGACCTCTCTCCAGTCACTGGTTTCACTTGCTATTTTACTTCCTGATGACCCAGGAAGGACTTTGATCTGGAGGACAGTGACCTAGAGTCCTTCCCTTGAGTTTGGCTTGTGAGGATGGAGAAAGGGTGGTGGTGGTAGTGAGCGGGGGGGGGGATAATCGCCATTATAGGAGCTTGCAGGGCAGGGCGGTAGTACAGAGAATAAGAGGCACTTGTACGCTTGGCACACCCCAGTTTGATCTGGGCACCACATATGGTCCCCTGAATACAAGCAGGAGTGACCCCTGAGCACAGAGCCTGGAGTAAACCCTGAGCACAGATGTGTGTGGTCGAAATCCCCCCTCCTCAATCTTCAATGAAGGCTCAGGGCAATAAGACTGGGGGCCTGCCTCTTGGGTAGGAATAATGAGGTCTGTGCAAAGTTAGTGGGAACTCACTGAGGAATGACCAGAGCACCAGGGAGGAGTAACCGTCTTGCCACTGAGCTGGTCAGACCGAGAGAGGACGTCGGCATGAGCACAGTGGGACATGGACATCTGGTGGGCTGCGACACCTGCCTACAATGCCATACCCTGTTCAACCTTGAGACTCTGATTCAGATTGCTCACTCCCACCGTGTCTCCTAGAGGTCCTTTGGACAGCCAGAATCTTGTAAGGGTTTGCGAGTCATCCTTGTTTACCTCCATAGGCCATCTCCCTGTCAGACATCCAGGGACCCTGCCCTCGGCCAACACTGTCCAGGGCCAACTCCTCAATACGGAGCTCCACAGTGAACTTGCACCTTTCCACTTTGCTAGGTAGGACCTGGATGACCTTGGATCAGTTACAGCTTCTTGACGCTTCCTCTTTCCTCCCCAGAGAGCTGGGGCTGGTGGTCCCTACATCCCAAGGCTCTTGGGAAGATCGAGGAGTAAATGCACAGCAAGTGCTCCCTGTGGGCTGTCCGGGCCAGGAGAGGGACGGGGTTGCCCTCCTGAGGTCTGTCTGGCAGACTCTCTGACTGGGTTGGTCTCCCAGCTGCGTCCCTACCATGTCTGCCCCACTGGAAGCCTTTTCCAGCATCAGAGCATCATAGAGGGAAGGTCACAGAAGTCCTCTAGCTGTCTGATGCGTAACAGTGGCCCCCAGAATGCTTGCTAGATGCATGACAGAGTGATTCATGCTGCCTTCTGCCCAGAGTTGCGTAGCACAATGATGGTACCCAAACCCCCCCTGCTGCGACCCCCCTGTTGTATCCATGCACCCGATCCTCCACCAGGAACCAGTACCACAATTCGGTCCCTCTTTCACTTCTTGTGTGTGTGCGCACGCACACACACACACACACACACACACACACACACCCCTGTTCTGCCCTCCGGTACTTACTGGTCCCCGAGGTAGAGGCCGGGCCAGACCTCATCGGCGTGGTTGCAGGCCGTCTTGCCTGTGTAGAGCAGCCTCTCCAGCTCAAAGACACTGAGGAAGGGGTGCTGCATGGCCGGCAGGTCCTCCAGGGCTCCCCGTGCGCGGGCTGGAGACCGGGAGCCACTCCGGGAGAAGCGGGCCATGAAAGTCATGGAGGCCCAAAGCCAGTTTCCGGGGCACATCTTGCCGGGCGGCAGGTCCCCAGGCAGCAACAGCGTCAGTCTCCAGGGAAACTGGAGGAGGGAACGGAGGCCACCTGAGTCCTGAGAAGAGCTGGCCCCGCTTGGCCGCCCTCTGGCTCAGGCCCTGGGGACAAGTGTCCAGGGAGGGAGGAAACGCTGGCCCTGGGGGCGGGCGGGGGCCCCCTCTTCCTCAGGCTGCAGCGTCTCCTCTGCTCTGCTTCTTTGGCTCTGCCACGCAAGAAGGTGGAGAGTCACATGTCCTTGTTTACGAGGAGAGAGAGCTGCTGCCCAGCGGCTGGTCTGTGTTCCCCTGTCCACCACACACACACGCATGCATGCACACACACACACACACCATACACACACACCATACACACACACCATACACACACACACCATATATACACATGCACACACACACCATACACACACACCATACACACACCATACACACACACACACACACACACACACACACACACACACCCTGCTTCTAGTGGCCACCACTGGAGCTCTTGCTCAGCCTGGATCTGGGCCTTTCGGGCTTGGGAACTCCCAAGGGAGCTGGGGAGGGGTGGAGAGACTCCAGACCCACCCAGAGAGAAGGAGCAGGAAGATAATGGCAGCTGTGTCCTGGCAGATGCCAAGCTGCTCCCCAGGGCCTGGCAGCAGACCAGCTTTAACCCATTCCTGCCCAAGCACGCCAGCTGTGGAGCAGGTGTGCTGGGGCAAGGGACCCGGGAAGATCCAGAACGAGGAAGAGAGTTGAGGCTTGGAGACCTCTTTGCTGAACCCCAGAGCGAACGAGGGCAGGTGCTAACGGCAAGCACCACCATCCTTGGAGCAGAAAGAAATGAGAGAGGGCAGCTCATCCTGAAGGGGAGCTCTCTGAGTCAAAGAGGGCTGGAGTATTGTGTGGAGGTGGGCTGCGCAGAGGGGCAGCAGGCAGGGTCCGCGCTGGGCCCTGTCCCAGGCCAGAATGATTCCATCTGTGCTGCTGAGAGATACTCAGGGGGGCTCAGCAGGGGCCTCCAGGCTGGCTGGCGCTTCTCCTGTGTCCCAGGGTCTTGCCCTGGGACCCTCTCTCTGGCCCCCTCACACACTGCTTGTCGGGAAGACGAGATTGGCCTAAGGACCAGCAGTGGGACTGCCTTCTGCTCTGGGACTTCTCCCCACCGTCCTGCAGAAGCCCAGCGCGTGTGTCCATCCGCCCTGCCCCAGCTGCTGCCCTGGGCCAGGGGAGGCCAGTTTCCCCCAGCAATAGGGAACGGGGTTCTGGACTGTAAAGGGAGCCTAGATCTGGGGGCGTTCAGGCAGGGGTCCCCTCCCAGGGTCGGTCCCTGGCAGCCCAGAAACAGCCTGACACCCTCCAGCGGGTCTGCTCTTCCCAAAAGGGCAGGGTAGCAGGGGCCCTGACACCCCCTCGCCCTCCGCCCCCGCCCCGCAGAAGCCCCCTGCTCCCCCGGGATTACACCCCCTCCTGGACATCCCCTCCCCGCGGCCTCTGCCCTCCCTGCAGCGGGACTCGCTGCTGCGCCCTTTTGTCTCAGGTGACTCCCTCCCAGCCGGAGACCCCCCGCCGCAGGCTCCGCGCCCCCCGCAGCCCCTCACCTCTCCGGTGGGCTCCTCCGGCG
The DNA here is from genome assembly GCF_029834395.1 of Sorex fumeus. Lineage (NCBI taxonomy): Eukaryota > Metazoa > Chordata > Mammalia > Eulipotyphla > Soricidae > Sorex > Sorex fumeus. The sequence goes on along the minus strand of NW_026606090.1, from coordinate 26,972,614 downwards.
GCCGCCGCGGGACTGAGCCCGGCACGGAGCAGCGTCTATTTCAGTCACGCCACCACCTCGGAGCCGAGCCGGCGAGCAGGGTGTGCGGGCGGGGGTGGGCGGTGACACGCGGGGCACAGTGACACGGTGACGGGAGGGGCAGGGGCAGCGCCGCCGCCGCCCACCGCGCGCACGGCCAGCCCAGCCCGGGCCAGGCCGGCTGCCCGGATGGCAGGCGCAGGTGGGCCCGAGGCACGCAGCAGCCGCTGCAGACTCATTAGCTGTGCACACACAGACACACACACACACACACACACGCACACACACACTCACACATGCACACTCACACACACACACACACATGCACACTCACACACTTGCACACACACGCACACGCACACACACACGCCCACGAATGAACGCATGCACTTACTGGCACTCTCTTGCAACATTCCTTAGTTTCAAATACACCCTGTTTATATAACAACCGTAGTAAACCCTGGCACGATTCAGTACTTAGTCCCACCACATGTCTCTGGAGTAGGTTTTGTCAGCATTCCCTGACTTTTAAGGAGACTGAGGCACAGAGAGGTTAATTTGCCCTGGTCACATGCCTGTCACTGAACTGAATTCTCCCTGCTACCAGTCTGGCCTCACGGTTCATGTTTAACAAACTCTCTCTCTCTCTCTCTCTCTCTCTCTCTCTCTCTCTCTCTGTCTCTCTCTCTCTTCCTCTCTCTCCCTCCCTCCCCACAGCCCCCACCCCCACCCCCAGTGGCCGATGCCATGGAGAAGGAACCTTGATTTATCTTTCAGTCCAACTCATCTTGAAAGAACTCCTTGTCCCAGGGACTTTGGGAGGGAATTCCTGTCCCTATCTCTCCCTCTGTTGCCTTTTGGTGATTTGTCTTCTTTTGCTTTTCTACTGCAAGGGCTTGTAAATTCCCAGATTGGGACCTTCCCAGGCAAGGACTGAGCCTTCTACATTATGTGGTGGGGAAAGTGGGGCAGTGTGAGGACCGGAGGGGAGCATCAATAGTAGGAGAGGCTAGTGGGAGCCAGTACAATGGAAACTTCAGAGAGCTCCATCTCCCGGGATGAAGGCAGGGAGCAGCTAAGTGCAGAAGGACCTGACTCAGGCTGAGAAGATGTACCCACTGCAGCTGAAATCACGATGGATGGGATACCCAGCAAGGGCGGTAGACCAGGCTTTGATCTCTGGGTCAAAGAAAATTCTGTCCCAAATTACACAGCCCCCAGGTTCTCTCCAGGTGAGGGGCTGGCGGGGGGTTTGAGGACTGTGCTCAGGGCTCATGCCTGGCTCTGCGCTCAAGGATCACTCAGAAAACCATTTGTGGTACTGGGGACTGAAAAGGGTCTGCAAGGTGGTGACTTATCCCATCATTATTTCTCTAGCCATTCCAGGTGTATTTTGAAGATGAGATTTTATCACAGGTGATCATGAAGGGTAATTTCTTTCCTAGGAGTGATAGTACAGTGGTACGGTGTTTGCCTTGCGCGCAGCTGGCCCGGCCAAGCCGGGTTCGATTCCTCCGCCCCTCTCGGAGAGCCCGGCAAGCTACCGAGAGTATCTCGCCTGCATGGCAAAGCCTGGCAAGCTACCCGTGATGTATTCGATATGCCAAACACAGTAACAACAAGTCTCACGATGGAGACGTTACTGGGCCCGCTCGAGCAAATCGATGAACAACGGGAGGACCGTGACCATGATAAGCAAATTCAGTTCCTTTCTATTTTTTATGTGCCTTCTTTGCAGGGCAGTGAACACATGAAGACATGAAGTGTTCATTACTATAAACACAGAAGTGATGCGGGTCATTAGAAATACTAAGTTGTAGATCTAGAAAAGTGCAGGTAAGAATTGGTGACAAGTCAGATTGTAAGGTAAAGGCCCTCCCGTTGATCGTCGATTTGCTCGAGCGGGCCCAGTAACGTCTCCATTGGAGATTTTGTTGTTACTGTGTCTGGCATATCGAATACTCTCGGTAGCTTGCCAGGCTCTCCGAGAGGGGCGGAGGAATCGAACTCGGGTCGGCCATGTTGGCCGCTTGTAAGGCGAACGCCCTACCCGCTGTGCTATCTGAAAGAACATATACTACCACTCAAGTCATATTGTAAAAGACAATTGCTTTTGGAATTTAGAAGATTTAGAAGATGGTGCTCATATCATTGACTCAGCCTTTATTAACGACTTCAGATTGAGTGCTGCATTATACTTTTCTAGAATGCAGGAAAACATGCCTTTAAGTCGATTATGGATAACATGGGCAAATGTTTATGGGTAACCATAGAAACGGTCATGGATCTACATGGATCTACACAGGACCATTCCCAGGAACCATGCTCCAGTTCGGTCAGCTCTATGCTTTCGTTTATCCTTCTCCTCCTCTTGTTACTTCTTCAATGGCCAAACACTGCACACACTTAATTCAGGGGTTTGAATACTTAGTCATGGCACTTGCATGAGGTTACATGCTTTTGTGCCAGGGGGCACTCCTGGCAGCGCTCAGGATGTGTGTCAGGGCCTGGCAGGGCTTGGGGAGCATATGTGGCAGCAGAGATGGAACCCAGGCTTGCCACGTGCAAGACAAATACCTTAACAGCTATCCTATCTCTCTGGTTCTTGGGGTCACATACTTCAGTCGTGGTGTTCACACATGCCAGCTTGAAGTTCAACGACCTTCATCCATTTTTCTGTGGCCCGAGGGACCCTCAACAGAGCAAGCTGCTGAGAATCAGTGGGTGTGTGCTGCCGGGAATTGAAGTCGAGGCTTCCCTTGGACACAGATTTGCAAGACATGTATTCTACTGTGGAGCCATCCCTTGACCCCTAGGAGGTGACTTTTTAAGTTTTCAAGTGACAACTAACTCAAGATGCAGAAGAGGTATGAAAATGGGAGAAAGAATGAACAAAAAGGAGGCTATGGAGGAGGTAGGACAGGAAAGGGGACAAAAAATGATGTTTTTTTAAAAAATTATCTATCAGGGCTGGAGCGATAGCACAGCGGGTAGGGCATTTGCCTTGTATGCGGCCAACCCAGGTTCGATCCCCAGCATCCCATATGGTCCCCTGAGCACCGCCAGGAGTGATTTCTGAGTGCAGAGTCAGGAGTAACCCCTGTGCATTGCCGGGTGTGACCCAAAAAGCAAAAAGAAAAAAATTATCTATCAATTTCTGGGGTGTTTGTGTCAACTTCCTAAGGTGGGAACTTCTTCTCAGTGGCTGCTTGAGATGTCTCACTCTTGGTTAGGTTGTTCAACTCATTCCAGTAAGTAGCCCAATAAGTTGAAGAACGTAGGTTCACAGTCAGGACTTATGATTCCAAACTATTTCAAGACAAAGCTTCCCCTAGAATCATTTCTCCTATGCAGCTTTCTGGATCTATTTTATTTGCTCATTCTATTTTCTGTGCCTAATAGAGTTTTATCAAAGAACTTAGGAGCTATCTTTGTTTCTTTTTATCTATGCGCGTTGGAATCTTTGTTTCCAAACTAGAAGCCACAAACTGGTTCACTATAGTGGGACAAAGAGAGCATAGGCCATGAAACAAGGCAGAATGATTAGCTTCCCAAGAGTCCTCCTGCCCCCAACTTAATTAGAGATCACTTGATCACTTGACTTTCCGTTAATCATCCATTTGCTCAAGTGGGTGCCAGAAATGTCTCCATTTGTCCCTGTTGCGTGCTAGTGTAGCCCAATGGCATCTGTTCGTTCTAGAACACGAAGAGCCTCCAACCTATTGTTCAGGGTTTTTATGAAGAAGTTATGACTACCTGGTAAGGGGGCGGCCACACGGTCTTTTGACGTCCCGTGGAATTCAGTCGATAACGGCTCTAGTCCAGCGGTCATCTCCAAATCTCATTACGTGTCCAGCCCATTTGATTTTCGACGCCTTGGCAAATAAGACAGCGTCCCTGATTCTTGACCATCGACAGAGGTTGGAACTCTGGATTCTTTCTCTCATTTGAGTGAAACTCAATGATACTCCAAGCATAGCTCTTTCAATTCCTCTTTGGGAGACCCAAATGACGTTGAATAGCGTTGTTCTCATCCTGTTTTTGTAGAGCCTAGGTCTCTGAGGCATATGTTAATGCAGAAAGAACAGTGGAATCGATTCTTAATCGATTCTTAATGAGAGACGGGGAGAAACAGTCAAGAATGCCCAACGAGGGGCTGGAGTGATAGTTTAGTGGGGTAGGGCACCTGTTTTGCACACAACTTAGCTAGGTTCCATCCCACTCCTAGGAGTAAGTCTTGAGCACTAATGGGTGTGGTCCCCAAACAAAAACAAACCAAAAGAAAAAGAAAAGAAAGGAAGGAAGGAAGGGAGGAATGAAGGAAGGAAGGATGGCAATTTTGACTGTAACCATTAAGTATGGGTTGGGCACTGTGCTAAGAGCTTTCCATATATTGGTAAATTGAGTTCCACAAAGTGGGTTTTATTAATTCCATTTGACAGTTAAGGAAAATGCAGCGGTGGCCAATGTGCTCTGTAGCAACGGAACAACTTATTAATGGGACTGCAGCATGAATTTCAACCAAAGACTGTTCTAAATCAAAACCGTGCTTCAAGCCACTTTTGTATACTTAAAAAAAATAACAGCCATGGTAAGCTTGGACCAAAGCCTAATGCATTCCCAGCATTCAGGAAACACGACGTGAATTTCCCAGGAGAGTCAATTCTTGCCCCTTAGGTGGGGGTCCCACAGAGAGGATCTGCTCAAGTGTGTGTGGAGAGATTACAGCAATGGCCTTTAAGTCCCTGGGGACCTCCTGCCGCTCCCTAGACCATTTCCTTTCTGGAAAGGACCCGACTCCTCCCAGCCATGCCCCTCCCTCCTTTCCACTCTGCCCTGAACTCCCCTGCAGGTTTCGGAGGGACAGTCACCCCAAGTTCCCAGAAGCAGCCACAGCTGCACTTTGGGCAAGGGAGTGTGGCAGACACACACCCGCAGGACCCCCGATTTGTTATTCTTAGTCTCCTTTCTTTCCTTCCTGGTCTCCGCTGCCTTCTTCCCCAGCGCCTTCTCTCCTGGTTCCCACAGAGATTTGTGCGTACGTCTGCTCAGGTGTGTTCCAGGTCTGCCCTGTCCGGCTCCCGCGCACTGCTGTGTTCTGGGCAGAGAGTGGTATCCTGGCCTTGGCATCTGCTTGCCTTCCTTCCTCTGCCTCTGCTCTGCCTCTCCACGAAGGCATTGCCTAGTGTCCCCTTCCTCCACATTTACCTGGGCCACTGAACACATATCTTACGGTGAATATTAGTTTTTGAATCGTTTTTGTTTGTTTGGGGGCCACAGCTGGCGATGCTCAGGGGTTACTCCTGGTTCCGCACTCAGGAATTACTCCTGGTGGTACTGGGGAGACCATATGGGATGCCGGGAATTGAACTCCGGGTGATGGCGTGCAAGGCAAATACCCTTCCCGATGCACTATCTCTCCAGTCCCTGAATGTTAGTTTTTATTCAATAACCACATATTGTGGCAAGGAACAGATAGTCTTCCCATTAGCCTGACTTTTGAAAATAAAATAAACTCTAGGACACCAGTGATCCTGTAGAGGAGGTGTAGTAGGATTATCCTTTGCAGACCAAATGGGTTACAAAAGGAGAAAATTGATGAATAACGGGAGGATAAAAGGAATATACAGTATAATCTAGAGTGCTGAACCCCCAGATAAGATTTTGTCCTGAGCTAATCTCCTAGAAGTTCCCCTGAAGAAAGGGCTTTACATCTTTTATTGTTATGATAATGTTCAACTACACCTATGAACAACCCACCCTTCACTAACACTGTGAGACTTGAATAAATGGTCACTGATTGCCAGAAAAAAAAAAAAAAAGGAATATACAGTAAATCTCACAATTATAAAAAAAAAAGGGGGAGGCAGCAATGTAAATACACACTGAAAAAAAATGAAGAGAAATAGGTGAATTACTAAAAGCACCCTAGTCAGAAAGGGCTTATAGATAATTATTTTTTTGCTATAGACTGTCTACACTTTCCAAACTTACTATAATCCTTAAGAGTTATTTAAAATATGCCAGTGCTATTAAATTAGCTGAGATATCCCCCGTGACTTCATTTGTGGCCAGCTTAAAAAAATATCTTTCATGTGTTTAAGAGAAGACAGTTTCTGTTTTGGTATGCAAGTGCCTATATTTAATAAAATAGAATCATTTTATTGATTTTATTGAGGGGTGTGTGGGGACGTACCTGCTGGTGCTGGCGGCTACTTCCAGCTTAATGCTTAGTATTTCCCCGAGAGTGTTTTGAATACCATGTGGAGTGGGATGGAGCAAGGCCTCCTGCAAGCAAATGTCTTCCTCCACCACATTTGAGCTATTTCCCAGGTACCTCAAATAAAGTTTCTTGCTTTGGAGGAGGCTCAGTCCCAGCTGTGCTCAGGGCTCCTTTCGGGGTCTGTGCTCGGGGACCAATCCTGGCAAGGCTTGGGAGACCCTCCAAGGTGCCAGGAACTGACCCTGGATTGACTGCATGCAAGGCAAGCACCATGCTCGCTGTCCTAGATCTCTCTGGTTCCCCCAGAGAAAGTCTTAAATTATTCTCAATGTCTGTGGCTTGTTTTATCAGCTTTTAAGAGTGGTATTAAAATCGTCCACAGTTGTGGGCTTGTGAATGATTTATTATGATCTAGTTGATTTTGTTTGAAACAGTATTGGGCCACGTTGTTAAATACATAAAGCTAACACATGTAAGCAAAACCTTACGGTTAAAAATGAGTTTTAATCTATTGACAGTACAAGTCTTCTGTAATGTTACTTTTGGCAGGGAGAAACACATCTGGCCGTGCTCAGCATCAAACCCGACTTGAAGTCAGCAGCTATATGTTAGGCAAGTGCCTTAACATCTGTATTATCTCTCTGATCCTTTACTTTTTACTTTAAATTTTATGTGGTCTTTGAGCCAGAGAGATAGTACAGTGTGTAGGGCACTTGCCTTGTACGCAGCAGACCCAGTTTCAAGCCTCAGCATCTCATATGTTCCTCTGAGCACTGCCAAGGGTAATTCCTGAGTGCAGAGCCAGGAGTAACCCCTCAGCATTGCTGAATGTGATTCAAAAACCAAAGGGGGGAAAAAAAGAACTGTAGGCGGTTCAATATTTAAAACAAAAATCTCTCTGGTTTTATTTGGTAAAAAAATTTATATGAATGAAAATTTCATTCATGCTATTTTAGTTAAATTAATTAATTAGTTAATTAATTAATTTGCTCTCTGGGCCACACCTGGCAATGTTCAGGGGTTACTCCTGGCTCATGCACTCAGGAATTACTCCTGGCAGTGCTCGGGCGACCATATGGGATGCTGGGTATCAAACCCGGGACAGTAGCGTGCCGGTCAGTTGCCCTTCCTGCTGGGCTATTGCTCCAGCCCCTCATGTTATTTTTAAATATAATACATAAACAATAAATTGTATACAATAAATTGATCACTTGATCACTTGACTTCCCATTAATGGTCGATTCGCTCGAGCAGGCGCCAGTAACGTCTCCATTTGTCCCTGTCACACGCTAGTGGAGCCAATTATTGTTCTACCAATGTATCTATATTTAATTCTTCTATCATTTTTTTTTTTATTTATTGAATCACTGTGGGAAAGGTTACAAAGCTTTCAGGTTTATGTCTCAGTCATGCAAATATCAAACACATTTCCCTTTACCAATACTTATTTTTTACCATGAAGAACCCCAATAAAACCCCACCCCCCACCCCTCCCCGTTTCTGTGAGGCAGATGAATTCTAGTTAACACTCTATCTGCTTTGATTAGATTCATTGTTTCAATAAAAGATTCACCACTATTATTTAGAGTTTACCCCCCCCCCCCCAAATCAGACATGCTGAAAAAGCATTGTGAAGTGATTTGCTTTCTACGGCTGGGTTCAAGAATTAAATGTTGGTTTTGGATTTCTGCTCTTTTACCTATTGACCCTGGAAGTATTTCTACTGAAAGTCAGATAGTTAAGAAATTGGTTTCTGTGTTCTGGAGTCCAGGCCGTGCTGGAGAGCCGCTCGCGGGGGGCAACCGGTGGCCTCGGTAGGGCGTGAAGGGCGGAGTGAAACGCCCCCCTTCCCATGAGGTTTTAGTCGCCCCCACACTCCCGGCTCATACCTGCTGTCCACAAGGCTCCCATGTGGCCGCCATCTTTCTTTCCAGAGAGGAGAGGGCGAATGGGACAATACCCTTTCCCCTCCGGCAGACTTGATGGCCTGGATCAATGCATAGTCCGTTCACTTTTCTGCTCCAAGCTGCTGGGTTCTGCATTAAGTCCTTGTGCTTCTAGGGCCGTGGCCGTGCTGGAGAGCCGCTCGCGGGGGGGCAACTGGTGACCTCGGTAGGGCGTGAAGGACGGACCAGAACGCCCCCCTTCCCATGAGGTTCTAGTCGGCCCCACACTCCCGGCTCATACCTGCTGTCCACAAGGCTCCCATGTGGCCGCCATGTTTCTTTCCAGAGGGAGGAGGGCGGAAGGGAGCAACACCCTTTCCCCTCTGGGCAGAAATGATTGCCTGGATTAACGCATAGTCCTTTCACTTTTCTGCTCCAAGCTGCTGGGTTCTGCATTAGGTCATTGTGCTTCTGGGGCTGTGGCCGTGCTGGAGAGCCGCTCGTGGGGGCAACTGGTGGCCTCGGTAGGGCGTGAAGGGCGGACCGAAACGCCCCCCTTCCCATGAGGTTTTAGTCGCCCCCACACTCCCGGCTCATACCTGCTGTCCACAAGGCTCCCATGTGGCCGCCATCTTTCTTTCCAGAGAGGAGAGGGCGAATGGGGCAACACCCTTTCCCCTCCGGCAGACTTGATGGCCTGGATCAATGCATAGTCCGTTCACTTTTCTGCTCCAAGCTGCTGGGTTCTGCATTAAGCCCTTGTGCTTCTGGGGCTGTGGCCGTGCTGGAGAGCCGCTCGTGGGGGGCAACTGGTGACCTCGGTTGGGCGTGAAGGACGGACCAGAACGCCCTCCTTCCCATGAGGTTTTAGTCGCCCCCACACTCCCGGCTCATACCTGCTGTCCACAAGGCTTCCATGTGGCCGCCATCTTTCTTTCCAGAGAGGAGAGGGCGAATGGGGCAACACCCTTTCCCCTCCGGCAGACTTGATGGCCTGGATCAATGCATAGTCCGTTCACTTTTCTGCTCCAAGCTGCTGGGCTCTGCATTAAGTCCTTGTGCTTCTGGGGCCGTGGCTGTGCTGGAGAGCCGCTCGTGGGGGGCAACTGGTGACCTCGGTAGGGCGTGAAGGACGGACCAGAACGCCCCCCTTCCCATGAGGTTTTAGTCGCCCCCACACACCCGGCCCATACCTGCTGTCCACAAGGCCCCCATGTGGCCGCCATCTTTCTTTCCAGAGGGAGGAGGGCGGAAGGGAGCAACACCCTTTCCCCTCTGGGGAGAAATGATTGCCTGGATTAACGCATAGTCCTTTCACTTTTCTGCTCCAAGCTGCTGGGTTCTGCATTAAGCCATTGTGCTTCTGGGGCTGTGGCCGTGCTGGAGAGCCGCTCGTGGGGGGCAACTGGTGACCTCGGTAGGGCGTGAAGGATAGACCGGAAGGCCCCCCTTCCCATGAGGTTTTAGTCGCCCCCACACTCCCGGCTCATACCTGCTGTCCACAAGGCTCCCATGTGGCCGCCATCTTTCTTTCCAGAGGTAGGAGGGCGGAAGGGAGCAACACCCTTTCCCCTCTGGGGAGAAATGATTGCCTGGATTAACGCATAGTCCTTTCACTTTTCTGCTCCAAGCTGCTGGGTTCTGCATTAAGCCATTGTGCTTCTGGGGCTGTGGCCGTGCTGGAGAGCCGCTCGTGGGGGGCAACTGGTGACCTCGGTAGGGCGTGAAGGACGGACCAGAACGCCCCCCTTCCCATGAGGTTTTAGTCGCCCCCACACACCCGGCCCATACCTGCTGTCCACAAGGCTCCCATGTGGCCGCCATGTTTCTTTCCAGAGGGAGGAGGGCGGAAGGGAGCAACACCCTTTCCCCTCTGGGCAGAAATGATTGCCTGGATTAACGCATAGTCCTTTCACTTTTCTGCTCCAAGCTGCTGGGTTCTGCATTAGGTCATTGTGCTTCTGGGGCTGTGGCCGTGCTGGAGAGCCGCTCGTGGGGGCAACTGGTGGCCTCGGTAGGGCGTGAAGGGCGGACCGAAACGCCCCCCTTCCCATGAGGTTTTAGTCGCCCCCACACTCCCGGCTCATACCTGCTGTCCACAAGGCTCCCATGTGGCCGCCATCTTTCTTTCCAGAGAGGAGAGGGCGAATGGGGCAACACCCTTTCCCCTCCGGCAGACTTGATGGCCTGGATCAATGCATAGTCCGTTCACTTTTCTGCTCCAAGCTGCTGGGTTCTGCATTAAGCCCTTGTGCTTCTGGGGCTGTGGCCGTGCTGGAGAGCCGCTCGTGGGGGGCAACTGGTGACCTCGGTTGGGCGTGAAGGACGGACCAGAACGCCCTCCTTCCCATGAGGTTTTAGTCGCCCCCACACTCCCGGCTCATACCTGCTGTCCACAAGGCTTCCATGTGGCCGCCATCTTTCTTTCCAGAGAGGAGAGGGCGAATGGGGCAACACCCTTTCCCCTCCGGCAGACTTGATGGCCTGGATCAATGCATAGTCCGTTCACTTTTCTGCTCCAAGCTGCTGGGCTCTGCATTAAGTCCTTGTGCTTCTGGGGCCGTGGCTGTGCTGGAGAGCCGCTCGTGGGGGGCAACTGGTGACCTCGGTAGGGCGTGAAGGACGGACCAGAACGCCCCCCTTCCCATGAGGTTTTAGTCGCCCCCACACACCCGGCCCATACCTGCTGTCCACAAGGCCCCCATGTGGCCGCCATCTTTCTTTCCAGAGGGAGGAGGGCGGAAGGGAGCAACACCCTTTCCCCTCTGGGGAGAAATGATTGCCTGGATTAACGCATAGTCCTTTCACTTTTCTGCTCCAAGCTGCTGGGTTCTGCATTAAGCCATTGTGCTTCTGGGGCTGTGGCCGTGCTGGAGAGCCGCTCGTGGGGGGCAACTGGTGACCTCGGTAGGGCGTGAAGGACGGACCGGAAGGCCCCCCTTCCCATGAGGTTTTAGTCGCCCCCACACTCCCGGCTCATACCTGCTGTCCACAAGGCTCCCATGTGGCCGCCATCTTTCTTTCCAGAGGTAGGAGGGCGGAAGGGAGCAACACCCTTTCCCCTCTGGGGAGAAATGATTGCCTGGATTAACGCATAGTCCTTTCACTTTTCTGCTCCAAGCTGCTGGGTTCTGCATTAAGCCATTGTGCTTCTGGGGCTGTGGCCGTGCTGGAGAGCCGCTCGTGGGGGGCAACTGGTGACCTCGGTAGGGCGTGAAGGACGGACCGGAAGGCCCCCCTTCCCATGAGGTTTTAGTCGCCCCCACACACCCGGCTCATACCTGCTGTCCACAAGGCTCCCATGTGGCCGCCATCTTTCTTTCCAGAGGTAGGAGGGCGGAAGGGAGCAACACCCTTTCCCCTCTGGGGAGAAATGATTGCCTGGATTAATGCATAGTCCTTTCACTTTTCTGCTCCAAGCTGCTGGGTTCTGCATTAAGCCATTGTGCTTCTGGGGCTGTGGCCGTGCTGGAGAGCCGCTCGTGGGGGGCAACTGGTGACCTCGGTAGGGCGTGAAGGACGGACCGGAAGGCCCCCCTTCCCATGAGGTTTTAGTCGCCCCCACACCCCCGGCTCATACCTTCTGTCCACAAGGCTCCCATGCGGCCGCCATCCTTCTTTCCAGAGAAGAGAGGGCGAATGGGGCAACACCCTTTCCCCTCCGGCAGACTTGATGGCCTGGATTAACGCATAGTCCTTTCACTTTTCTGCTCCAAGCTGCCGGGTTCTGCATTAAGTCCTTGTGCTTCTGGGACTGTGGTCGTGCTGGGGAGCCGCTCGTGGGGGGCAACTGGTGACCTCGGTAGGGCGTGAAGGACGGACCAGAACGCCCCTCTTCCCATGAGGTTTTAGTCGCCCCCACACCCCCGGCTCATACCTGCTGTCCACAAGGCTCCCATGTGGCCGCCATCTTTCTTTCCAGAGGTAGGAGGGCGGAAGGGAGCAACACCCTTTCCCCTCTGGGCAGAAATGATTGCCTGGATTAACGCATAGTCCTTTCAGTTTTCTGCTCCAAGCTGCTGGGTTCTGCTTTAAGCCCTTGTGCTTCTAGGGCTGTGGCCGTGCTGGAGAGCCGCTCGTGGGGGGCAACTGGTGACCTCGGTAGGGCGTGAAGGACGGACCGGAAGGCCCCCCTTCCCATGAGGTTTTAGTCGCCCCCACACTCCCGGCTCATACCTGCTGTCCACATGGCTCCCATGCGGCCGCCATCCTTCTTTCCAGAGAAGAGAGGGTGAATGGGATAACACCCTTTCCCCTCCGGCAGACTTGATGGCCTGGATTAATGCATAGTCCTTTCACTTTTCTCCTCCAAGCTGCCGGGTTCTGCATTAAGTCCTTGTGCTTCTGGGACTGTGGCCGTGCTGGGGAGCCGCTCGTGGGGGGCAACTGTTGACCTCGGTAGGGCGTGAAGGACGGACCGGAATGCTCCCCTTCTCGTGAAGTTTTAGTCGCCCCCCACACCCCCGGCTCATACCTGCTGTCCACAAGGCTCCCATGCGGCCGCCATCCTTCTTTCCAGAGAAGAGAGGGCGAATGGGGCAACACCCTTTCCCCTCTGGGCAGATATGATGGCCTGGGTTAACTCATTGTCCGTTCACTTTTCTGCTCTAAGCTGCTGGTTTCTGCATTAAGTCCTTGTGTTTCTGGGGCTGTGGCCATGCTCCAAACTTAACTCTGATTTTCAGGGAGAAAGATTGGGTGGTTTACTTCTCATTGATCACGCGGCCGCGCGGTTTTGAGAAAAAGTCCTCGTTCCCGCATACTCGAGCTGTGTTTGTAGAGGCTTCTGGTCACCAGGGTTCCATCTGGGGGAGGCGGGATGCGGCTCCTACTCCATCTGGAACTTGCCGGTGCTCTCGGCTCTTTTTGGAACCTGTTTTTTCTTTTTTCTTTTCCTCCGGGATCCCGCACCCTCCATGTGTTCCTTCTCTTCTCTTCTATCATTTTAAGTAGAAGTTTTTTGGTTCTATTTTTTTGGGTCCACCCAGCAGTGCCCAGGCTTACTCAGGGAACCCTCCTGGCAGACATGGGGACCATATGTGGGGCCGGATTGAACCTGGGTGGGTTCAAATGCAAAGCTAGTTCCCTACCTGCTGTCCTATTTCTCCAACCTCAAGCACAACTTTTCTGGGAATATTATATAGATAGCTACTAAAACAAACCAGGCTGTGGCCAGAAATGTGATTCAGCGCAGGGCACATATCTTCTATGTGTGACGCCCTGAGACCCTGGGTCTGATTCCTGGTTCTAGCTCCAAAATAGTTTTATACTTTATTTTATTTTTTAATTATTTATTTATTTATTGCTTTTTGGGTCACCCGGCAATGCACAAGGGTTACTCCTGGCTCATGCACTCAGGAGTTACTCCTGGCAGTGCCCAGGGGGCCATATGGGATGCTGGGAATCAAACCCGGGTCGGCTGCGTGCAAGGCAAATGCCCTACCCACTGTGCTATCGCTCCAGCCCCAATAGTTTTATGTTTTAATGACTGTACATTTCTAATTTTTTTTTTTAAATTAGTTCCTGTGAATTCTAACATTATCCACTTTTGGGTTTCTGGCATCCAGTGGTCAGTAGCCTTCTACCAGTGTCCACTGCCTTTCACTAGGGCTCTCAATCCTCCTCCTCCCCCCTCCCCCGCATCCTATCTCTATGACAGGCACTTTAATGATAAGTTTTAGGCATTGTGGTTTACATTACTTTTACTGATAGGGTTTCATGCTTAATACCTTACTACCTCTCAACACCACTGTCCTCCGGAGTGACCCCTTCCCACCCCCATTGTCACAGTGTTCTCTTCTCTGTCCTGTTTCCTCCCAAAGCGTCATACTTCCTGCTGAAGACCAGTCCTCATATTCTTTGCCTCTACTGGCTTTGGGCACTGGTTATTCACAACTCTATTTCTTTATATTCTTCACACGAGGGAGTTTATTCTGTGTCGGCCTCTCTCCTTCTAACGTTCCTCAACATGGCACTCTCTAGATTCATCCACGTGACAGCAAATTGCTGATTTCAGCTTTTCTTCACTATGACAACCAACTTTGTGCTCTGTTCACTTGTCAATATTGTTTTTCTCTTCTCCTAAGACATAGTCCATTTTGTTTATAGTTTCTCTCTCAGACTGGATCTCTCTTTATATTGTATTAAGGTAAGGTAAGGTAAAGGCCCTCCCGTTGATCGTCGATTTGCTCGAGCGGGCCCAGTAACGTCTCCATTGGAGACTTTGTTGTTACTGTGTCTGGCATATCCAATACTCTCGGTAGCTTGCCGGGCTCTCCGAGAGGGGCGGAGGAATCAAACTCGGGTCTGCCACGTTGGCCGCTTGTAAGGCGAACGCCCTACCACTGTGCTATCGCTCCAGCCTGATATTGCTTTGAAAGTCACTGTCACTGTCACTGTCCTCCTGTTGTTCATCGCTTTGCTCGAGCGGGTCCAGTAACATCTCCATTGGAGACTTTGTTGTTACTGTGTCTGGCATATCGAATACGTCACGGGGAGCTTGCCAGGCTCTGCCGTGCGGGCGAGATACTCTCGGTAGCTTGCCGGGCTCTCCGAGAGGGACGGAGGAATCGAACTCGGGTCGGCCATGTTGGCTGCGTGCAAGGCAAACGCCCTACCACTGTGCTATGAAAGTACTTTGCTTTGAAATTAACCTATGATATCTTATTTCCTGTGTTCTATTTATTATGCATCGCCATTCTCCTGTTCTCTCATCTTTGTTCATTGTTGTTGCTGTTTCTGTGATGACAAGAATGCCACATACACACACTTCTGCCTGTGGTTCTCCCCCAGGGTGCATTCGACTGCAGTGCTCATGTACAAAGCCGTGGTGCTCTCTGAGGTTTGCCCTCCTTTAGTTGAGGAGCTCATACACGTGCTAGCCAGGAGTTGTTGTGGACCTTGTGCATCTTTTGTTAGTTGTGGGGTTTGCATCCGCTTGTGGTGCCTACATACACCTGTGGATGGCACACCTGGAAATGGCTTGTGGCACGGGACATGGCAGAGCGGAGCTGCCAGGATGGCGCTGGGTCTTGTGGATTTTGCATTCGTGACCAAACACTCGTAAGGCAGGTGGTTGCTCGACACCTCTGGGCTATTCCTTGCCTCATCCCTCTGCCCCTTCCTTTCTTCCTTCCAGTGGTTGAATGTTGTAGGAAAACATGGGTTTGTCTTTTCCGCTTTGCCACAGGAAGCTTAGGTTTATTGGGTTACTCCCATCACAGTGCTCCCATTCCTCTGTGTTTATTTGTAACTTCTTTCTTTGTGCTCTGTTCACTTGTCAATATTGTTTTTCTCTTCTCCTTAAGTCCTCTGCAGAGTTAATTCAGAGCAACGTCCTTTTTGTATGGACACAAGAAGACAGTAAATGCTATGCTTTTGTAACATGGGAATTAATTGACTCTCAGTGATATTAACCCCTTGGGTATCTGTTCTCTTGATTTAAGCCTCAGTTGCCTTAACTTCCTAGTACCCCCCAAAGCAGGGTCATCACAAGGGACTGGATGGACCCACGGCAAGCGGTGAGCTATGAGCTACTCTGGCATCGAGATGGGCATGGCCAAAGTGCCTAATGCTTAACTTTAAGTTAAGAACTGGGTCATGGACAAATGATGTCATGATCCAAAAAGTAATAACTAGATTCAGACCCTGCTAGGGTTAGGAATGATTAATCTGGCATGAGCACTGTAGTCTGAGTCTGTGGCAAGATGCTCCCAGGAGAATTGCTCTACAAGCCTCAATGTATCTCTTACTGTGTCCATACAAAAATAACTAAAATTAAGATGTTTATTAAGATGTTAAGTTATTGGACTAAGGAAAAGAGGGATACCCCTAGGTGGTGTTTCTGCCCTTGAGTCTGATGGGCAGTCAGAAAGGGCTTTCTTATGTTGATTTTGCGATAGGATTGGGTATAGCTCGGAGAGTAGCGACTAGAGAGTTGGAGGAGTTGGGAGAGAGAGCAAGGAGCAAGATAGAAAGATTGCATTCATCTGGGGGACATAAAGTAACAAAATAGGAGATTAATACCCAAGAATAGCCGAGATCAGTACCAGGAGGATTACTTCATGCTTAGAGGCTAGCCGGGCATTCTAGGGGAAAGGGCAGCTCAGATAGAGAAGGGAGCACCAAATAGAGGGTGTTTGGAGAATCCTCCTAGGATGGGAGATGCATGTTGAAAGTAGACTATGGACCGAACATGATTGCCACAGAATGCCTCTTTTGCAGACCACAACACCCAAACGGAGAGAGAGAACGAAAGGGAGTGCCCTGCCACAGAAGCAGGGTGGGATGCAGTGGGGGGGGGCAATGGGGGGTAGGGATACTGGGATCTATGGTGGTGGAGAATAGGCACTGGTGGAGGGATGGGTATTTGATCATTGTATAATCGAAACCCAAGCACAAAAATTAGTAAGTCTACAACTGTACCTCATGGTGTTTCACTAATAAAAGTTAATAAAAAATAAAGACGGAGCGCAGAGAGGTGAGTGGGAGAGACTGGAGGAGATGGGAATGAGGGGGCAGTGTGAGACTAGAATGGGGGGCTGGAACAGATGCCTGGGGAGAATGGAATAAATGGCAACTGATCAACCAACCGGCTTGGCCCTCATTTACTCCTCTGTCTGCCCCATACCCTGGGCCGCCCAGGCTGGGAGAGTGACCCAAGACCACCGAACCTGGGCGGCAAGGGGGAGTGCCACCAGGGCTTACCTCGCTGCCTGGAGATTATACAGAATGTATCTAGGATTCTTTCTTTTCCTTACTGATAACTTTTGATCAGAAAGTTAAAGTCTAAATTTAATTAGGAGTTTTAAACTCTGAGTAAAATAAGGATTTTTCTTTTCTTTCTTTAAAAAAAATAATGTTGCATTATAACATCATATGAGTTTCAGATGTGCATTGTTCAATATCAGCATCTATATATAGCACTTTAGCACTGTCCTCCCGTTGTTCATCGATTTGCTCGAGCGGGCCCAGTAACGTCTCCATTATGAGACTTGTTGTTACTGTGTTTGGCATATTGAATATGTCACGAGTAACTTGCCAGGCTTTGCTGTGCGGCCAGGCTTCACTGTGCTGGCGAGATACTCTTGGTAGCTTGCCGGGCTCTCTGACAGGGGCAGAGGAATTGAACCTGGCTCGGCTAGGCTGGTTGTGCTCAAGGCAAACACCCTACCGCTGTGCCATTGGCTAAGCATCTGTATATACTACATGAAATTTACTACTAAAAGTCCAAATCTATCCTTTATTATATTACCATTCATTTTTCACCCAATCAACCCCTTCTATAATCACGACTTGGTTTAATAGTCCAAAGTTTATTTTTATTAAACCATATGTGAGGGAAATCATATGGAGTTTGTCTTTCTTCCTTTGACTTGTTTCACTAAGCATAGTACTTTCTACCTCCCATCTGTGCTGTGCAAATGGCAGGATTTCATCTCTTCATAGCTGAGTAGTATTCCAAAATGTGCATGGACCACCTCTTTTAACTACTTTGTCAATGGGTTGCAATCGTTGTTTTAATTTCCCTCAAAAATACTTTGGAAGACAGTTTGACATATGTGTAAAAAATGAAATTATACAATCTAGGTTGTATAATTCCACACCCAGGTATGTCTATAAGAGAAAACCTATTCCCATAAAAGTTTTGTACATGAGCATATAATAAAAAAGGGTAGAAACAACCCAAAAGTCAAATCCCTCCTATTTTCTCTCTCAAATTCTTTATAATTCGCCAGACTCTGAACACTTTTCAAATAGGGGTCATAACCCAGAAAGTGGGGTGGGGAGAGAGGAGGCAGGATACTAGAAGTTATGTTGCGTCTGGCGCTCCAGGTATGACAGGTCTAGTTGGGCAGTTGGGACTAACATCGGCCTCCAGTCCACCCCCCCCTCCCCCCCAAGCAGTGTCAGGAGAATATCAGGGTTACTTATGCCTGGCAGTGCTTGGAGAGGCCCCGAAGTGCCAGGGATTAAACTCAGGGCCTGGACCTGCTAAGAAAGTGCTCTACCACTTTTGTAGTCTATTTCTGGTCTATTAGAGAGTATTTTGAATCCAACATTGAAAACATTTATTTGTTCTTCAAACAACCTCATTCAAAAATCAAGTGAGGAGCTGAATAGACATTTCTTCAAAGGAGACATAAGGATGTCCCACAGGCAAATTAGAAAGTGCTCAACCTTACTGCTGAGTCGGGAAATGCAAATCAATTAGGTATCACTTCACACTTGTGGGACTGGCCCACTTTAAAAAGTCCAGAGAAAACCAGTGCTGGCAGAAATGGAGTGGAGATAAAAATGGAGAAAATGGAGAAACATCTTCATTCACTGTTGGTGGTTCTGTTGGCTAACTTAGGCTCTACGAAAAACAGTATGAAGACTTACTTCCAAACTAAAAAATAGAACTGTCATAGGATCTAGCATCCTTGGCATCTATCACAGGAACATGATGACATTAATGTGAAAATATATTGTATTCATTTGTGCATACTGTATCAGTATGGGTCGGACACATAATACGATTTAGAGATGGCCACTGGACTAGAGCTGTTACTGACTGGATTCCACGGGATGTCAAAAGGATGCATGGCCGCCCACTTATGAGATGGTCAGACTTCTTTGTCAAAACCCTGAACAAACTGTTTTTTGAGGCTCTTTGTATTCCAGGAGTGAGCAGATGATATTGGGCTACACTAGCACTTGACAGGGACGAATGGAGACGTTACTGGTGCCCGCTCAAGCAAATTGAAGATCAATGGGATGACAAGTGATACAAGTGATATTGTATCAGTGATATTTACTTTATATAGCCAGGTTATGGAAACAACTTACGTACCCAACAATAGAAGAATGGATGAAGAAGAAATTGTGTACCTATACCATGAAATTTGAGACAAGATGAAATCTTGCATTTTGGTACAAGTTGGACTGAAATTGAAAGGTTTCACGGTAAGGTAAACTGAGTCAGAAGGGGACATACAAATACTAGATGATTGTACCGATGTGGGGAGTGTAAAGGGGCTAAGTATGAACAAGGACTAACCAATGACCAGTGAAAACCAGGAGTCTACCAAGTCTTGGGGTGAGAAAAAGAGGTGGGATGGGGAGAAGAAAGAACCTAGAGACAGTGGGGGTGGGGTGGGGAGAGTAACATGGTGGTGGAGAGTGTGGTACCGGAAACATTCTTATCAATCCTATTATAAATCACAATGCCTCAACAATATATTTTTTGTTTTATTGGTGGTCAGTTACGCAACACACATAGTTTAAAGAAACAGTCCTCCCGTTGTTCATCGATTTGCTTGAGCGGGCCCAGTAACGTCTCCATTGTGAGACTTCTTGTTACTGTGTTTGGCATATCGAATACCCTCGGTAGCTTGCCAGGCTCTCTGAGAGGGGCGGAGGAATCGAACCCGGCTCGGCCAGGCTGGCTGCGTGCAAGGCAAACGTCCTACCGCTGTGCTATCAACAGTGGAATTCAAAATGCCTTAAAAAAATAACCAAATCCATCGACCCATGCCTAAACTCGCTACCTACATCCACCTTCCTCCGCCATGCTTACTCCCTGAGAGAAGAGCAGAACATTTTCAGTTACTGCCTTCAGCGTATGGCCCTCAATGACATATTTTATTGTTTTCGTAATTTTTAAGTGTTATATATTACATAATAATTTCTCACTGTGACCAATGAAGGGTTACATTTCTTTCACTCCATGGATCCAAGAAAAATGTAAGAATTCTCTCTCTGTATATTTTTCTTATGCAGAAAATGCCATATTGTGGTTTTGTTATTTAAATATTCAGTGTTTGGTGGAGGGATGGGTGTTGGAGCACTGTATGACTGAAACCCAGTCATGAACAGCTTTGTACTGGTCTATCTCATGGGGATTCAATAAAAAATTTAAAAAAATGAATATTCAGTGTTTAAGATAGCAATGCTATATGTTATTCACAGTTGAACCACGTTGTATGTTATGATGTATGTTATGATTGCTTGTTCTTTCTTGCTTGAATTTCTGTTTTCTCTTCAGTTAGTTATTTTTTTTTGTTTACTTAATTTTCAATGAATGTCTTATAAATTCACTCCCACACTTAATTGGCTATATTTCTTCTTAGTAAATATCACTTGTATCATTTGTACCACTTATCATACCATTGATCATCGACTTGCTCATGTGGGCGCCAGAAAAGTCACCATTCGTCTGTGTCGTGTACTAGTGTAGCCCAATGGCAACTGCTCAGTCCAGGGACACGAAGAGCCTCAAACCGTTTGTTCAGGGTTTTGATGAAGAAGTCTGACCATCTCGTAGGTGGGCAGCCACGCGGTGTTTTGATGTCCTGTGGAATTCAGTCGGTAACGGCTCTAGTCCAGTGGTCATCTTCAAATCACATTACGTGTCCAGCCCATCTGATTTTTGAAGCATCGGCAAATGAGGCAGCGTCCCTGATCCTAGATTGTCAATGGAGGTCAGAATTCTACATTCCATCCATCACTTGAGTGAAGTTTGATACTCCAAGCATAGCTCTTTCAATTCCTCTTTGGGGGACCTGAATAGTGTTCTCATCCTGTTTTCGTAGGGTTCAGGTCTCTGAGGCATATGTTAATGCAGGAAGAACAGTGGAATTGAAGAAATGTGCCCAGAGGCATATATTAGTGCAAGAAGAATGGTGGAGTCTAAAAGATGAACCTGGAGCCGGAGGTTCTTCGTCTTCTTAACAGCTTCTTTGACACTGTTGAAGGTGTTCCACGTTGCCCTCTTCCTCTTGAGCAGTTCTGGTGCCAAGTCATTTCTCATGTTGAGTTCTCAATCCAGGCACACATAGCTGCTACATTTGGAGATGTTTGTTCCGTTGAGAGCAAATGGACTAGTTTTTTTTTTCCTTAAATTTTTATTAGTGAAACACCATGAGGTACAGTTGTAGACTTACAAGGGACTAGTTTGTTTTTCATGAACATTCTTTTGGTGAGATTCAGCTGCAGTCCGACCTTTCCACACTCACGGTTGAAGTAGGCTAACATTTGTTTACTTGGCTCATGTTTGGTGTTATTAGAATGATGTCATCAGCGAAGCGGAGGGGGTGTAGTTGCCGACCGTCTATCTTCACTTCCATTTCTTCCCATTCCACTTGTGTCATGACGTTCTCGTGTGTGGCACCTAAGAGTTTCAGTGAAATGGCATCACCCTGCTGAACCCCTCTCTTTATGTCGATGATCACTTCCTTGTAGAATGTTGAGATCCTGGTGTTGAATCCATATTACAGCTCGTGGAGGATCCTGATATATTGAATTAGAATGCCCTGTGTGGCTAGGGCTTTGATGACTGCTTCAGTCTCAACAGAATCAAAGGCTTTCTTTAAATCAATGAATATTACACAGAGCAGCAGCTTGAACTCTCACAAAACCTCAGTGAGCTTGGTCACCGTGTGGATATTGTCAATCATGCTAAAGACTTCTCGAAATCTGGCTTTCTCACATGGTTGTTCTTCATCTAGTGTTCTGCCTACTCTACTCAGGATGACTTGAGTGAACAGCTTGTAGACCATGTACAACAGGCAGATCGGGCGATAGTTGCCAATGTCATGGATGTCTCCCTTCTTGTACAGCAGTACAGTCCTGCTGGTTTTCCATTGGGATGGAACCTTGCATTCAGACGGGTAGTATGTGAACAGCCAAGACAGTGTATTGAAGAGTACTGGCGGCAGATTCTTCAGGTTTTTGGGTCTGATCAATCTCCCCCAATCTCTGGTGACCCAGGGATCACACCCATAAGACCCACTCTGCAGGTGCCAGATAAATACCTTGTCGGCTGACCTCCACTACCCAAACGCTGCCATGCTCCAGGCTGCTTTTCGGAAAGCGGCTGCGTGACACATCATAAGACACTTAATACCCTTTTTTCATAATTACTGCACCATATTTGATGGGGTCCAATAATGGTGTGAAGCATAGCAACACCTGTAAGGGAGATTAGAGGCTGCCCTAAAAGCCTCCATCCCTCTTGGAGAGCCCGGCAAGCTACGGAGAGTATCCCACCTGCACGGCAGAGCCTGGCAAGCTACCCATGGCGTATTCAATATGCCAAAAACAGTAAAAACAATGGGCCTCATTCCCCTGACCCTGAAAGAGCTTGGTAAACATATCAGTATTTTTTTTTTGCACATAATTTTTCTCTCTTTTCTGGAACCTTTCGGCATCTCCACAGGACCGATTATTCTCCACATTAGTCTAGAGCTATTATCCTGAGAATTCCTTTGTTTCTCACACTGACAATTCTTTTTGCCTTTGGGAACTTGTTTCCTGTTTATCTCTGTTATTAATACGACATCACCATGCTCAAAGAAGCCTGGGGGCTCCTCCTCAAATCTGGTTGAGAGACATTCTATTTTACCCCCTCAGAGAAAGCCTTTAATCTTATTCCTGCGTGGGGAAGGAGCAGTTGCCTGACTAAGCCATAGACACTCTGTGGAGTTTAAGTTCAGAGTCTTTGTATCACTTTGGGTGTTTAGTTGCTCTTTTCACTTACTTCCAGAGATACCCACAGCTGCCAGTTCGCTGACCTTTCAGGAGCTTGCAGTGTAAATTGGATAGACTGTCAATATTCCTCAACTGATTTGTCTTCTGCTTTTCAAGATCCAACATTTTGTTGCTACTGAGAGAGTTCCTCTTATTTCCAGTCTGTGGGCTGTGTGTGTGTGTGTGTGTGTGTGTGTGTGTGTGTGTGTGTGTAAATATTTCTGCTGCCATTTTAGTGGAGTTTTAGTTAGAAGCAGAACTAAATGTTTGCTTTTAATGTTTATTTATTTAGATTTTTTTGGGGGGGCCTCACCTGATGTTGCTCAGGGCTTACTCCTGCCTCTGTGCTCAGAGATCACTCTGGTAGGCTAGGGAGATCCTATGGGGTGCCAGGGATAAAATCCCGGTCAACCATGAGCAAAACAAGTGTCTGCCCTTAATGTTATCCTTATCTGGGGATTTTAGGTGGATTTTGAAAACATAAACACACAAAACTTATTGATATTTTAGTTTCTTACCCTTAATTTTTTTATATTTACAATATTTTAACATTAGTTTTGCATATTCATGCTGAATCCTTTTGGGAAACCGGCTTGCTCTCATGGTTGTCCATCTAGTGTTCTGCCAATCCTATGCAGGATGACTCGAGTGACCAGTTTGTAGATGATAGACAACAGGTAGATCGGACGATAGTTGCCAATGTCGTGGATGTCTCTTTTCTTGTACAGTAGGTTTCCTAGCAGGACTGTACTACAGTTGGGATGGAACCTTGCATTCAGACAGGTAGCATATGATAAACCGAGCCAGTGTATTGATGAGTGCTGACAGCAGGTTCTTCAGGTGTTCAGGTGTCGGATTTCGGAAGGGAGAATGTTGGGAATGACATATTCATCCTGTGGAATTTAGTATGTGGGCAGGTGGACATGGCTATCGAAGAGATCCAAGTAGAAGTCATGAATAATCTTCTCCATTGCCCTTCTGGAAGATGTGATAGATCCATCAGGACGTCAGAGGGTAGTCATCTTGGCCTTGTAGTTGGCGAAGGACAGGCGGGCATTGTGAATGCTTTTCCCAGCTTTTGCCGCATCTGCCAGCACTGCTGCTCTTCTCTCTTTGAGGCCTTCCCTTATTGCTTCTCTGCACTGCTTTGCGAGCTCGGACGTTGACTTGTGCTTGCCTGAGGCTTGTGCCAAGCCACATTGGCGAATGAGCTCGAGAGTTTTTGAAGACAGGCATATTTTTCATATTCATCATCCTGTTAATGTTATCTAGATTTCCCCCCCCCCCTAATTCTGTGCTGAGGCCTGCTTCCAAACCATGAAGTGATCCTCTTCACCCTTATCTCTACTGTCCTTAGGTGTTAGTCTCATATTATGCTACTTATATTCCATTTGGGGATCACTCTTGGAGTGTTCAAGGAACCATATTAAGTACTCAGAATTGAACAGGGGTTGGCTGTGTTCAAGGCAAGTACCTTCATCCCTGTTCTAATCTCTCAGGCCCTAGTAGTAACATTTTAAATGCTAGAAGACAAAAAGAAAAAAAAACAGTCCAAAAGTCACAAAAACTCTAATTTTACCTGGCATATAAATGACCTTTCATCTGACATTAGAAATTAAGGTTCCCAACAATGTATTCTTAGCATATCAATGATATTATTACATTGTCTTACAGGATTTACTTTTGCTGCTCAGATGTCTTTTTTGCCCATTGTTCTTGTCATTGTTGTAATCTGCTTCTTCTCTTTGTTGATTTTGTTTTATTTTTTTCATCCTTCTTTAATGATGTCTTTCCAGATATTACTCCAAGTAACACAAAACTGAGTTTATAGCTGATTGTATCACTTGTATCACTTGTCATTCCGTTGTTCATTGATTTACTTGAGCGGGTGCCAGTAACATCTCCATTTGTCCCTGTGGTGTGCTAGTATAGCCCAATGGCATCTGCTATCTCCAGGAATATGAAGGGCATCAAACCATTCATTCAGGGTTTTGACGAAGAAGTTCAGCCATCTCGTAGGTGGGCGGCTGGGCATTCTTTTGATGTCCCACGGAATCCAGTCAGGAATGGCTGGCTCTAGATCAGTGGTTATCTCCAAATTGCATTATGTGTCTGGCCCATCTGATTTTCGACGCCTTGGCAAACAAGGCAGTGTCCCTGATCTTGATCATCAATGGAGGTCAGAACTCTGGATTCCTTCTATCACTTGAGTGAAGTGTATACTCTAAGCATTGCCTTTCGACTCCTCTTTGGGAGACCTGAGTAGCGTTCTCATCCTGTTTTTGTAGGGCCCAGGTTTCTGAGGCATATATTAGTGCAGAAAAAATGGTGGAGTCTAAAAGATGTGCCCAGAGCGGGAGGTTCTTCATCTTCTTAACAACTTCTTCCACACTCTTGAAGGCATTCCACACCACTCTCTTCCTCCTGTGCAGTTCTGGTGCCAAGTTGTTCCTCATTTGAGTTCTCAACCCAGGCACACATAGCTGCTGCATTTGGAGATGTTGTTTCACTGAGAGCAAATGGAACGTCAGGGACTAGTTTGTTTTTCATGAACATTGTTTTGGTGAGTTTCAGCTACAGTATGACCTTTCCACACTCACAGTTGAAGTAGGCCAGCATTTGTGCTGCTTGGCTAATGTTTGGTGTTATTAGAATAACACCAGTGAAGCAGAGGTGGTGTAGTTGCCGACCCATCTGTCTTCACTCCCATTCCTTCTCATCCCAGTCATTGCATAATGTTCTCAAGGGTTATGTGATGTTGAAGAGTTTCAGTGAAATGGTATTACCCTGCTGAACCCCTCTCTTTACCACTTCCTTGTAGAATAGTGAGATCCTGGTGCTAGATCCATAGTAGGGATCACAGAGGATCCTGATATATTGAATTTGAACGCCCTGTTTGGCTAGGGCTTCGATGACCACTTCAGTCTCAACAGAATCAAAGGCCTTCTTTAAATCAATGAACGTTAGATAGAGTGGCATCTTGAACTCTTGAGAAACCTCAATGAAGTTGGTCACCACGTGGATATGGTCGATCGTGCTGAATCCTTTTTGGAACCCAGCTTTCTTGTATGGTTGTCTTTCATCTGTGTTCTGCCAATCCTATTCAGGATGACTCGAGTGAACAACTTGTAGATCATGGACAACAGGAAGATCGGGAGATAGTGCCGATGTCATGGATATCTCCCTTCTAGTACAACAGAATGGTCCTGCTGGTTTTCCATTGGGATGGAAACTTGCCTTCTGACAGGTAGTGTGTGAAGAGTTGAGCTAGTGTATTGATTCTTCAGGTGTTTGGGTCTTACCTTTTCTGGACCAGGTGCTATATGCTTCTTTACTGACAAAATGGCATGTCGGATTTTGGATTTTGCTGTGAACGACATATCCATCCTGTGGAATTAGGTATGTGGGCAGGTGGACGTGACTATCGAAGAGATCCGAGTAGAAGTCATGGATAATCTCCATTGCCCTTCTAGAAGATGTGGTAGGTCCATCAGGACATTAGTGGGCAATCATCTTGGTCTTATAGTTGGCAAAGGACAGGCGGGCATTGCAAATACTTTTGCTGGCTTCTGTTGCATTGGCCAACACTGCTGCTCTTCTCTCTTTGAGGTCTTCCTTTATTGCTTCTCTGCATAGCTTTGAGAGCTCAGATGTTCACCTTTGATTGCCTGAGGCTCATGCCAAACCACGTTGGCAAATGAGGTCGAGAATTTCTGAAGACAGACATCTTTTTGTGGATTTCTCACTCTTGGCATTCCTTGCACAATCATGGAGATGCTGAACCAGTCAGTCATGTTCCTCGCATCTTCCCATATTGCCACGATAGTGACAAAGAGATCCCAATTGGTGGTCGTTCTGGGAGTTATCTTCTCAAACTTTGCAGCCCTTTCTCCCCCGCGTCGTGAAGTAGAATTTTGCATGAAGAAAATGTTGGTCTGATCCCGTTTGGGATTTTGGGACAATAGCAACATCGGTCAGGCAAAAACCTTGATTGAATATGATGTGGTCAATTTTGTTGTGGAAATGTCCACTGGGAGAGTCCTATGTCTAACGTTTAGTTGGACAAGGAACTGCAAGTTATCTTGGTCAACATGATGAAATCAGACAGTCTCTCATCCTGTTTGTTCCATTCTAGGCTATGGGTCCTGATGTGGAGTTCTTTGGGCAATCTTCTCAGTCACATTAAAATCATCGACAGTGACCTCATAGAAGGTGTGATCTACTTTATAGAACTTCTCCAACTCCATATAGAACTTCTCAATGTCTTCTTTGTTGTAATTGGATGTTGGTGCATAGGTGAGAAAGATAGAAACTGCCAGCAATGAGACACATTTATCAATCATAAGCATCTGTTTCAGTTAGGTATTTAAATGAATTGATGTTCATGGTCAAGTTTGTGTTGATGAGGACACTGACACCACCGACGCCACTACTGTCACATGTTCCGAGGAACAGTTCTTCTTCAGTGTCAAAAATGGTGTGATGTGATGAATGCCTTCTCATCTCAGTCCAGTGACATTGTACTTGACCTTCTGCACTTGCACCAGCAGGTCCTACATGGATGCTTCTGATGCCAGCGTATGTACATTGAAAGTACAGACAATCATTTTAGTCCTTCTTCGTTTTGTGCTGGAGCGATAGCACAGCGGGTAGGGCGTTTGCCTTACAAGCGGCCAACATGGCCGACCCGAGTTCGATTCCTCCGCCCCTCTTGGAGAGCCCGGCAAGCTACCGAGAGTATTCGATATGCCAGACACAGTAACAACAAAGTCTCCAATGGAGACGTTACTGGGCCAGCTCGAGCAAATTGACGATCAACAGGAGGGCCTTTACCTTTCGTTTTGTCAGTCTAGTTTGGCCCTGAGATTTTATCAGCCTCTCCTTGCTTGTCCTTCCCAATGTAGCCATGTTGGGGGTTCTTCCAGGGACAGGGGAATGAGGCCCATTATTGTTACTGTTTTTGGTCTATCGAATATGCCATGGGTAGCTTTCCAGGCTCTGCCATGCAGACGGATTACTCTCAGTAGCTTGCCGGGCTCTCCGAGAGGGATGGAGGCTTTTAGAGAAGCCTCTAATTGCATGTACAGGTGCTCCCAGTCTACCAAATGCAAGCTTTTGGTTGACTGGCATGTTGTAACTATCTGCACACTGACAAACATGCACCTGCCTGCATCTCTGGGCAGCACCTGTTGGTTCACTTTTCACCAGTTGCTACTGTTGCCACCCCCCGCCACGATGAGGCGGTGAACCATTGAGGGTATAGCTTATTATTATTATTATTTTGCTTTTAGGCCACACTCAGCGATGCACAGGTGTTCCTCCTGCCTCATGCACTCAGGAATTACTCCTAGTGGTGCTTGGGGGACCATATGGGATACTGGGAATTGAACTGGGGTCAGCCACGTGCAAGGCAAATGCCCTACCCACTATGCTATCATTCCAGCCCCTATAGCTTATTATTAGTTTCAGAAAATGTTAACTTGACAGACAGCATCTCTGAGAATGAAAGGAAAACCAAAGCTACAGAGATTTTGAGTCTAGTGAAAGCTGGGTTTTCTAGGGCTGGGTCTTGATTAGGTAAATATGAGGAAAGCTTAGGATCTTGGAAGTAAGGTGAGGAGTTTGAGGAAAGGCTTTTAAAGAGTCTTAGAACCTAAACTACACATGGATATTTTCTAGGGCTGCCAAGACTTTTAGTAAGTTTATGAAGTACACAAACTGCAGTTTTTCTGTTCACAGACTCCTGGGATAAAAAATAAAATGTAAACAAAGATAATGTAACAGTAAACTCATGTTTTTTTGCAGACAGCCAGTGATGTGAAGGTCCGCAGTTTTGTTTCTACTGTTCTCCCTTGTGTCTAGTTTTCCAGCCTAAACTGAAGGGTAACAATCTATTAGCTTCTGGCTGTATGATCAGTACAGATCCTTGCTGCTATTGGAGATGTCATGAACAAATTTCTGGGAAATTCCAGCTACCTAGATCGTGAGGGTATCCATTTCCATCTCTCAGAGCAGCAGAATTCCCTACTCTCCTTTCTCAATGATTATTTATTGAATCTTTGATGGCCCAGCTGTGTGTCAGTATTCAAAATTCTGCTGACCTCTATTTGAACACTTTAACATAAAGGTAAAGGTAAAGGCCCTCCCGTTGATCGTCGATTTGCTCGAGCGGGCCCAGTAACGTCTCCATTGGAGACTTTGTTGTTACTGTGTCTGGCATATCGAATACTCTCGGTAGCTTGCCGGGCTCTCCGAGAGGGGCGGAGGAATCGAACTCGGGTCGGCCATGTTGGCCGCTTGTAAGGCGAACGCCCTACCCGCTGTGCTATCGCTCCAGCCCGCTTTAACATAAACAAATGTTTATAAGAAAGTCCTGGTAAGAGTTTGTAATTCACTTCTCAACCAGGTGTCAAGACTGCAACAACTGAAATAAAAAAAAAATAGTCTATTTCTTAAATGTGATTCTTCTTCAAAATCAGATTTAGGAGTCCAGAGAAATAGCTTAGCGGGCTGAACACACAGCATTGTGTGCAGGAGGTCCACAGTCAGACCCTGGTACAGTGGGAACCCTGAGCACCACTAAAAATCCCCTCTCCACTACATTCCCTGCACAGAGCCAGGAGTAGCTTCTGAGCAGGGCTGGGTAGAGCCCCAAACCCACAACATTTGATTTGGCATTATTAACCAATTCGCCTAGCTTTCTGATATCTTTGCTTGCTTCTCAGATCTTTTTGTAACATGAAAAATTCCAGAGCGGTCTAAGAATGTATAGCAGTCTGTAGAATTTTCCGTGGTCTGTGGAGTGTGCAATATCCTTGCCCTTGAAGAATACCCACTCTCGGCCCGGGGAGATAGTTTAAAGGAGCACACGCCTGGCGTGTCCAGAGACCCGATCCCATCTTCAGAGCAACTTGGTCTCCCCAGCATATTTAGAGGAAGCCCTGGTGGCCCTAGCACTGCTGACAAGACTTCCCCTATAAAACCAAGCCAACACAAATCAGGAAGAATTTTCTCACAAGAGGCCAACACAATCTCCTCAGATCCAACTGTCTTTTTTGCTTTTTATTTTTTGGACTTTTTAAACAATGCTCAAGAGATTGGCTGCCACTGCTAGTGCTGCTCAGTCAACAGGATGAGGTCATTCAAAGCTCAGGTTTGAGAATTTGGTGGGACTTAGGCCTGTCAGTGTGGGGGCCCTCTAGGCCTACTTGTGGTGGTGCCTGTGGGGGAGGGCAGGGGAGGCATTGAACTTGAAGCCTTGAGCATGTCAGGTTTGTCTCCAGTGCTTAGTGTATTTCCCCAGACCTCCATTTCCTTTTTCTGTCTGTTGTTTTTGGACCACGCCCAGCTCTGTGTTCAGGAATTGAACCTGGCTCTGCACTGCACTCAGAATCACTTCAGGTAGGCTTAGGGAAAAATGGATTGCCAGGGATCGAACCCAGGTTGGCAACATGCAAGACAAACTCTCCACCTGCTGAAGTATCTCTCCAGCCCATACCAGAGCATTTTTATATTGTG
This sequence comes from Sorex fumeus, assembly GCF_029834395.1. Classification (NCBI taxonomy): domain Eukaryota; kingdom Metazoa; phylum Chordata; class Mammalia; order Eulipotyphla; family Soricidae; genus Sorex; species Sorex fumeus. The sequence goes on along the minus strand of NW_026606090.1, from coordinate 26,942,458 downwards.
TTTGATGTGAAGTGGAGAGTCCAGGAAGAATGTGGGAGGACAAGAAGGGATATGAGTCAAGAGGATTCAGTGGGTCTGTTTATTCAGATTTCTCTGGATGTTCCTGGTCCTCTCCCCTGGGAGAGTATCTTTCCTTCCTCCTTCCCTCCCTCCTTCCCCTCCCTCCCTCCTTCCCCTCCCTTCCTCCCTCCCTCCCTCCCTCCCTCCCTCCCTCCCTCCCTCCCTCCCTCCCTCCCTCCCTTCTTTCTTTCTTTCTTTCTTTCTTTCTTTCTTTCTTTCTTTCTTTCTCTCCTTCTTTCTCTCCTTTCTCTCCTTCCTTCCTTCCTTCCTTTTCTTTCTCTCTTTCTTTTTCTCTTTTTGGGTCACACCCAGCAATGCTCAGGGGTAGCTTCTGGCTCTGAACTCAGAAATTACTCCTGGCAGACTTGGTGGACCATATGGGATGCCAGGGATTGAACCCAGATCGTCTGTGTGCAAGACAACCATCCTGCCTGCCATACTATCTCTCCAGCCCCTGGAGACTATATTTTACGTGAGAATCTTCTGCTTCTAGGGATGGTCAGATAATCCTTCCTGTACCTGCTATTTCATATTTCTTTGGTTTGAATAGTCACTGGGACAGAGTAGCATTTTGGTGTATCCTAACTGCTTCCAGTAGGTAAGAGTTTTTGAGGGACAGCAACACCCGGTGCTGCTCAGGGCCAACGCTTGGTTTTGCTAGCTCATTGGTGGGCTCAAGGGACCTATGGGGGTGTCAGGAATTGAACCCGGGTTTGCCAGATGCAAGGCAAGCACCCTACTTATTGTATTATTGCTTCTGCCCTGAAGCAAGTTTTCAAATCAAGTCCCAGGAAAAAAAAAATGTTCCCAGGCATTGTCTTCTTGGTGACAGGAACTTTCTTTTTTTAAGTATGCTGTCATAGGGATTTTAGATTTAGCTGTAATATTGTGGAGGCTGGTATCTAAAAAAAGAACCACTATTACCTACTGGACCAATTACCCAGGTGGTTTATGACAAAGGCCTGGAGCTAAGGGAGTTGGCTGACTTCCAAAGAAAAGGGTGCACAACTGGAGCTCCATTTAGCTGCATACTGCCTTTTTGAGCAATTTTTGGGCACAAATCAATGAATGGCTAAGGATACAAGAAGTAAATGCTGAATCTTGCACGTGAAATAATGAATAGACTTGAAATTATTACTAGAGAAAGAAAATAGGAAGACAGCAAAGAAAGGAAAGCAGAAGCAGAGGGGAGGCCTGCAGTTGCCACCAGAGGAGAGAGGAATCTCTGTATTTCCTATGGTCCTTCTTGGGTTTTGAAGTTCTTGGGTGATGCTTCTTCCCCCAAATTCTTTCTTTCTTCAGGTTTCCAAGAATACCCAGATTAAGATCAGGTTACAGTTTTCCAGATGTTCAGGAAAGTTTGTTTGTTTCTTTCTTGGGGATGGGGTGGATACTCCTGGCTCTGCACTCAGGGATCCGAGGATCGAAACTAGGCCATCTGCATTGCAAGGCAAGCACATTTCCTGCTCTACTACCTCTCTGGCCCTGAGAGATAGTGATTTAGTTTAACTGAAAGGTAGTGAATTAGTTTCTTATTGCCTCTCCGACAAATTCCTATATGTACCTGGCTTAAAATAACACAAATTAATTTTCTTTTTCTGGTTTTTGGGCCACACCCAGCAATACTCATGGGTTACTGGTGACTCTGCACTCAGGAATTACTCCTGATGGTACTCTTGGGACCATATGGGGTGCCAGGGTCTGAACTCCAATTGGCCACATGCAAGACAAATGCTTTACTCTCTGTACTATCTCTCCTGACCCACAAATTAATTTTCTTGTATTTGGGAGCGTGGCCAATCCGAGTTCGGTTCCTCCGTTCCTCTCAGAGAGCCCGGCAAGCTCCCGAGAGTATCTCGCCCGCAAGGCAGAGCCTGGCAAGCTCCCCGTGACGTATTTGATATGCCAAACACAGTAACAATTGTCATAACGGAGACGTTACTGGGCCCGCTCGAGCAAATCGACGAACAACTGGAGGACAGTGACAGTGACAGTGACAGTATTTGGGAGGTCAGAAGCCAAAAGTCAATGCACAGATTACATTTCTTCTGGAGGTCTAGGAAAGAATCTTGCCTTTTCTAGTGTCTGGAGACTACTTGCACTGCTTAGCCCATCCTCAGTTTTAAAGCCAGAAATATAGAATTTTCATGTATCACTGCATCCTCCCTCCTGTTATCACATGGTTATTTTTCTCTACCTACAACCCACCTGTCCTTTCACAAGAATACTATGGCTGCCTTGGGTTCATTTGGAAGACTCAGAAACCTCTCCCTGTCTCAAGGTCCCTAGCTTAGTCATATCTGCAAAAACCCATTGGTCTTGTAATGCAGTCTTAGATTTTTAAGTAAAATGTGGGACAACTTGGGAAGGTTGGAGATATAAATTTAAGGGTCAAAGTTTTACAGTTTTACTCTGGTGCTAGTTGATACCAGCACCTTACAAGTTTCTTTCTATCATGTGCAAAGGTTGCTTTCCTCTAACGTCTGTTTTATTCTGGTTTTTGTTCCACACCTAGCCGTATTCAGGGTCCTGGCTCTGCACACAGGGATATTGCTTCAAGTCATGTAGAAATTGCTTAATGTGATGTTGAAGAAAAGCTGTTCCTACACCCATTGGTGATAAGACTGAGTATATTAATGAGTGCTTGCAATAACTCTGTCTGCTTGTAATAACGTGCTGTCAAGGCTTAGAGGTGATATTTCTAGATTTATGACACACCTATTTCTAAGTCATGGAAAATATGTCCTGGACATATTTGATACCATGGTTAACATCAGTGCCTTAGATCTTGGAAGTTTGAGAGTCCCCATCAATTTGCTAACTTGGGAGCCAGATTGATAAGGTAGGGTGCTTACCGTGCATATGTTTGACCTGGGTGTGATACCCAGCACCACATATGGTTCCTTGAGCCTTCCAGGGATGATCTCTGAGCACAAAGCCAGGAGTAAACCCTGAGCCCTGAGATGCAGTCCCAAAATAAACACACAAAAAAGAATTTGCTGTTTTGAATTTTCAAAATTTGTTTTTCTTTCTAACATTTCTGAATATTGGGATGATGTGGTTAAAGAATAATCTGAATAGCACAGGATTTTGCAAAGCTCTTTAATAATGATCTAATCATTTCTATATAATGAGTGTCCCCAATCAAGACAGAGAGAGAGATTGAAATTCTCTGCTAGAAATACCTACCAGAGTGCTGGAGAGATAATACAGTGGGGAAAGCATGTGCCATGTTTGTGTTCAACTCAGGTTTAATTCCTTGCATGCCTTATCATCTATTCAAGTGTAATTGTCTGATTTGGGTTGGTAGGCATTCGAATGAATCAATGCTCATGGCTAAGTTCGTGTTGACAAGGACACTGACACCACTGACGCCTCTTTTGTCGCATGTTCTGAGGAACAGTTCTTCTCCAGTGTCAAAAATAGCGTGATGTGATTGATGCCTTCTCATATCTGTCAGATCAATGATGTAGTACTTGATCTTTCGCACTTGTACCATCAGGTCCTTGATGGATGCATCCGATGCCAGTATATGTGCATTGAAAGTACAGACAGTCATTTTTGTCCTTTTTTGTTTTGGCAGCCTACCTCGGCCTTGAAATTTTATCAAACTCTTCTTCCTCATCCTTTTTAATGCTGCCATATTGGTGGCTCTTTCAGGAGAATGAGACCCATTGTATTTACTGGTTTTGGCATATCGAATATGCCATGGATAGCTTGCCAGGCTCTGCTGTGTGGGCAGGATATTCTCGGTAGCTTGCCAGGCTCTCCAAGAGAGATAGAGGCTTTTAGGGTGGCCTCTAATTGCCCTTGCAGGTGTTCCCATGGTTCAAACCATATTTGAACCCCATCAAATATGGTGCGGTAATCTTGGAAGATGGTATTAAGTGTCTTATGATGTGTCCGGAAAGCATCCTGGAGCATAGCAGTGGCTGGGTAGTGGAATTAGTGGAGGTACTGGAGATGTGCTGATGAGGTATTTACCCTGTACTGGTCGAGTGAGTCTTCTATGTGTAAACCCTGGGTCGCCAGAGGTTGGTGGAAGCAGACAGGGCAGGGTAGGGTGGGGTTTCTGGTTTTAATCCCTTGGTCACTGGAGATTGGTGGGAGCAGGCAGAGGATCTCTGTTCCCAGGTCCCATTGAGTCTGGAGTCCAAGGTCACAGAGTTCTGCTTCCTTGGTTCTGTGGGGCTTCACTTGTGCATGAGTCTCGGCCTGAGCATCCTGGAAAGCGTCCTGGAGCATGGTGGTGGCTGGATAGTGGAGGTAGTTCTCACTGTCGGCAGTTTCTATCTTAGTTATCTATGCACCAACATCCAATTATGATGAAGGAGAAATTGAGAAGTTCTACAAGGAGCTGGAGAAGTTCTATGATGAAAACCACACCTTCTACAAGCTCATTGTCGGTGATTTTAATGCCAAGATAGGACCAAGAAGATCAGCCAATGAACTTCACATTGGCGGGGTATGATGCCGCCAGCAGGTCAATTTGTACCTGTGAGGCGAGTGCATCAACAGCCTGATGGCACCATCAGGCTTTCAGATACCCCAAAATTGCTGCTGTGCCTTTGGCCAGACCCCAAAAACTTGGGGCAAAGTTTACCAAGAAAGTAAATGGCCAAAAGTTAGGTATGTAGGAGACACACCCACAAACCACCTCAGGCTCAGCTATATAATTGGAAGCTTTGCCTCTCTGGTTCCTGATCGAACTGCTTAATGGCCATGATCCCAGAGACTCAGAAACGAATCTTGGAACCCAAAGGCTTTTGGCAGAAATGCATCCTGTTCCTGCAGTAGGTTACTGGCTCTGGGCGACTCCAGGTGGGAAGAGGTTTCGTGCCTTGGCCTGTTCCCTTTGGCCCAGTGACCACCATCCTCCAGAGGCCACTGGACAGTAAGTTTTGGCCCTGCAGTGCGGGACCTCACCAGATGGGGGTGGAACCAGCCCTTTCCTCTGCATTTCAGCGAGACCCCTAGTCGCCGCCTACAAATGGCCTCTCAAGTTCCTGATCAAGCTAATTAATGCCATGATCCCAGAGACTCAGAAACAAATCTCAAAACCCAGAGGCTTTTGGCAGAAATGTATCTGGACCGCATACAAGGTGGTTGCTGCCTCAGAGCTTCTTGGAAAGCCAGGTATGAGCCGGTGTTGATGGGGCAACTGCAATCTCATGGGAAGGGGGGTGGTACCGGCTCATCCTTCATGCTCTACTGAGGTCACGAGATGCCCCCCAAGAGTGGCTTTCCGGCATGGCCATGGCTCCAGAGGCAAAAGAACTTAATCCAGAGCCCGGCAGCTTGCGGCAGAAAAGTGAATGGACCATGCACTGAACTACGGCGCCATGCCTCCCCAGGAGGGAAAGGGTGTTGCTCCCTTTCGCCTTTTTCCTGCCCAGCAGCAAGGTGGCCACCGCCTCAGAGCTTATTGGAAAGCCAGGTATGAGCCGGTGGTGATGGGGCAACTGTAGTCTCATGGGAAGGGGGACAGTACCGGCTCATCCTTTGCACCCTACCAAGATCATGAGTTGCCCCCACGAGCGTCTCTCTGGCACAGCCATAACACCAGACGCACAGAAACCAATCTTGTAATTATCTGGCTCTTTGCAGAAACCCAAAATTGCGAGGCCACTATTGTGGCCAAGCGAGATTATAAGATTCTCATAACCAGCTATAGAAAACAAAGTATTTCACAATGTCTTTTCAGCAATTCTGATTGTTGGGGGAGACATTCTAAACAACAATGATGCATCTTTTGTCGAAATAATGAATGTAATCAATGTAGAGAATAGTTAAGTGGAAATCATCTGCCTCACAGGCATTGGGAGGGGTGGGGGGTATATTGGGGTTCTTGGTGGTGAAAAATGAGTACTGATGAAGGGAGAGGTGTTTGATCATTGTGTGATCAAGACTTAAATCTGAAAGCTTAGTGATTTTTCCCACAGTGATTCAATAAATAAATATAAGAAGAAAAAATAAATAAATAAAATTATGAAAAAAAATAAGATGGAGTTCATGCCAAATTCAATCAGCTAATCAGTGGATGAATAAATAGCAGTACTCCTACATTAAAAAAAACAAACAAAAACAAAAACAAAACAAAACAAAAACAAAGAACTCCACATTGGGACCCATGGCCTAGAATGGAAGAAACAGGGTGAGAGACTGTCTGAGTTCATCATGTCGACCAAGACCATCCATGATAATTCACAATTCCAAAAGGCCGAATCTAAATGTTGGACATGGGAGTCTCCTGGTGGACAGATCCACAATGAAATTGACCACATCATATTCAATCGACGGTCTTGCCTGACTGATGTTGCTGTTGTCCAAAAATTCAAAATGGGATCGGAGCACCTTCATGCAAAATTCTACTTCACAGAGCGGGGATAAAGGGCTGCAAAGTTTAAGAAGCAAACTTCCCAAACGACCACCAACTGGGAGCTCTTTGGCACTATTGCAGCAACATGGAAAGATGCCATTATTGACAACATTGATGAGGGATACGATCGACTGGTTCAGCACCTCCATGAGTGTGCGAAGAACACTGAAAAGAGACAGAGCCACAAAAAGACACCTGTCTTTGAAAACCCAGAGCTCATTCGCCAACGTGGCTTGATGCAAGCCTCAGGCAACCACAAGCGAATGTCCAAGCTCGCAAAGCAGTGCAGAGAAACGATAAAGAAAGTCCTCAAAGAGAGAAGAGCAGCAGTGCTGGCAGATAGAAGCTAGGAAAAGCATTCGCATTGCCCGCCTGTCCTTTGCCAACTAGAAGAACAAGATGACTGCCCTCTGACGTCCTGATGGACCTATAACATATTCCAGAAGGGCAATGGAGAAGATTATCCATGACTTCTACTCGGATCTCTTTGAAAGCCACGTCCACCTGCCCACATACCAAATTCCATAGTATGGATATGTCGTTCCCAGTATTTTCCATTCGAAATCTGACATGCCATTTCATCGGCAAAGAAGCAGACAGTACCCAGCCCAGACAAGGTCAGACCTGAACACCTGAAGAACCTGCCGTCAGTACTCATCAATACACTGGTTCGGATCTTCACACGCTACCTTTCTTAATGCAAGTTTCTGTCCCAGTGGAAAACCAGCAGGACTGTACTACTGTACCAGAAGGGAGACATTCATGACATTGGCAACTATTGCCCAATCTGCCTGTTGTTTGTCATCTACAAGCTGTTCACTTGGGTCATCCTGAATAGAATAGGCAGAACACTAGATGAAGTACAGTCATGCGAGCAAATGGGGTTCTGAAAAGGATTCAGCGTGATCGACCATATCCACACGATAACCAACCTCTTGAGGTTTCTCAGGAGTTCAAGATGCCACTCTGTCTAATGTTCATTGATTTAAAGAAGGCCTTTGATTCTGTTGAGAGGGAAGTGGTCATTGAAGTCCTAGCCAAACAGGGCATTCAAACTCAGTACATCAGAATCCTCCATGAGCTGCATTATGGATTCACTACCAGGATCTTACCATTCTACAAAGAAGTGATCATCCATTTCAAGAGAGGGGTTCGGCAGGGTGACACCATTTAACCAAAACTCTTCAGTGCCACCCTTGAGAATGTCATGCAACAACTGGAATGGGAAGGAATGGGAGTGAAGATAGATAGATGGTCAGCAACTACACCACCTCCGCTTTGCTGATGACAGTGTTCTAATAACACCAAATATTAGCCAAGCCGCACAAATGCTGGCTGACTTCGACAGTGAGTGTGTAAAGGTCGGACTACAGCTGAATCTCATGAAGACAACGTTTATGAGAAATGGTCTTGTTCCTTATGTTTTGCTTGCTTTCAACAGATCGAACATCTCCGAATGCAACAGTTATGTGTACTTAGGTTGAGAACTCAACATGATGAATGACCTGGCACCTGACTTACGCAGGAGGAAGAGAGCAGCTTAGAATGCCTTCAAGAGCATCAAAGAAATAGCTAAGAGGATAAAGAACCTCCGGCTCCGGGCACATCTCTTTGATTCCACTTTTCTTCCTGCATTAACATACACCTCAGAGACCTGGGCCAAATGAAAACAGGAAGAGAACACTATTCGGGTCTCCCAAAGAGGAATTGAAAGAACTATGTTTGGAGTATCATGCTTCTCTCAAATGAGAGAAAGAATCTGGAGTTATGACCTTCATTCATGATCAAGAATCAGGGATGCTGTCTCATTTGTCAAGACGTCGAAAATCAGATGGGCTGGACACATAATGAGATTTGGAGACGACTGCTGGACTAGAGCCATTACCAACTAGATTCCATGGAGCATCAAAAGACCGTGTGGCCGCCCACCTACGAGATGGTCATACTTCTTCGTCAAGACCCTGAATGATCGGTTTGAGGCTCTTCATATTCCTAGAATGAGCAGATGCCATTGGACTACACTAGTATGCGACAGGGACGAAAGGAGCCCTCTCGAGCAAATCGATGAGTAATGGGATATCAAGTGACCAAGTGATCAAGTGATCCCTTATCATCTCTGGGGCGCAAGCAAGAATGGTTCCTGAGTGTAGAGCCAAGAGTAACCCCCGAGCCTTGCCAGTGCAGCCCCCAAGACCAAACCAAACCAACCCAAAATAAAATAAACAATTAAAACCAATGGCCCAAAACACTACCAAGTGCTTTTATTCTTGCACAAATTCATCTTCATTCTTTCTAAAGATTTTGACAGTGATGCTGAGCTAAGAGCAAGATAAGAGCCTAAGATCAAATATATGATGATTTTGTTGTTGTTGTTCAAGGAGAAGTTTAAGTTCTAGAGGTAATTAAGCTTTGAGGATTCCTGGTCAGCTGGTATGTAGAATAGGTTAGAGGAATAGAGGAAAGTGAAGGGTAGTGAGAGATGTAAAGAAGAGGAATAGTGGAATCAAGGTCATTCGGACTGTAGTTTTGATGTAGGGGCTCTAAAAAAGAGTATTTTAAGTCTTTCACATTTGCCTGCTGCCATGGCTAACATATCTCTTACAGAAGCAATTTTGAAATTGAAACTTCTTTTTGGGCCTTCCCCTTGATAATCATAACTTGCAGATGATTGGATGTTTGATTTTTTGAAAATCCTAATGTGCTAATAAAGCAATTTTGTTAATTTCAAAAGTTGCTCAGTAGGCTACTATAATTCTAAAGTACCTTCATTGAAATTTAAGTTTATAGCATAAATACAGGAATGTAGCAGAAACCTTGTGCAGAGGGATTGCTCGGATTGTCTTAGTCTTTGGAGTAGACTGAGGCCCATCCAGGGTGCAGGGTCAGTAGGTCAAAGGGTTGTTTCTGCACTTTGTTTTCCAGTGGGCAACCTCACGGTTGGGCCACCCAACCAGAAACTCTGAGAAGGTTGATAGCACCAGGGGAGCAGAGAAGTTTTGGAGAGGAAATTTCTTCTAGAACATGATGCTCATGGACAAAACAAAACTGAAGAAAGTTCCCAGTTGGCCCCAGATTTGAGAAGAAAACTTGTTGAAGTAAATAATGTCCAGGATTGATGAATAGTTTTATTTTCTGGCCGGTGCTTGTACTTATGCCCTTAAACTTTCCTCTAAGACATGCAAATGTCAAAACTCAGAGACAAGAACCAAAGTTTTAAGGAACAAAGCAGATCTGTAAAAATCGATGGAAATGAGAGATAGTCCAGTGGTTAAAACACTTGCCTTGCATGAGGCCAGCACTAGATTTGATCCCCAGTACTATATATGGTCTCCCCAAATAGCTAAACTGATACCACAGTGGATAGGGCGTTTGCCTTGTGCGGCAGCCAACATGGTCCACCCGAGTTCGATTCCTCCACCCCTCTTGGAGAGCCCAGCAAGCTACCGAGAGTATCTCACCCGCATGGCAGAGCCTGGCAAGCTCCCCGTGATGTATTCGATATGCCAAACACAGTAACAACAAAGTCTCCAATGGAGACGTTACTGGGCCCGCTCGAGCAAATCGATGAGCAATGGGAGGGCAGTGACAGTGACAGTGACCTCTCATATGTTAGAAGTAGACTCTGAGGGCAGGAGCAATAGTACAGCAGGTAGGTTGCTTGCACTTCACGTGTCCCACCCCAGTTCAATGTCTAACACCAATTTTGGTCTCTGAGCCCACCAGGAGTGATCCCTGAGGGGAAAGCCAGGAGTTAGCCCTGAGCACTGCTAGCTGTGGCAAACGAACAAGAACAGTAACAGAAAAGTAGACTCTGAGCATCATAGATATGACTCAACTCCCTCCCCATGCCCCCTGCAATAGGAACTGCCCCTAGTGGTGCTAAGAGGGGGTGCATTCAGGGTGAGGACTAGAACTCAGATTCTCATGCCTGCAAGACATACACATTATCATTTGAGCTATTTCTTCAGCCAAACAAAGCAGATCTGCAACACAATTAAGTTTTCTAATCTAACCATATAACCAGATAATTCACTTATTTGGTTTCTTACTCAGCCCAGAGGACTGGAACAGGGAACAGGGTTTATGACACCTGCCTTGCAAGCATGTGGTTGAAAGTTCAAATCCCACATGCACCCAAGGTGATCCTGGCAGACCTACTGTCCAACCCCTGGCACTATAAGCAAATTCCAGTTCCGCCACAGCCAGGAGCAGCAAAAAAGGAATGGGACACCTGAAGACCACCACAATGAAAGAAGATGTGTAGGCACCATGGCCATGAAGGGCAAGCTCTGGTGAACATGTGAGTGAGCCCTGAGGCCTCCCCAGTGAGCATCTCTACCAGAGCTATTGTGCCTCTGCAGAGGAGCAAACCTGGTGAGTGCATGTTGCTGATATTACATTGAAGACAGTGCAAACCTCAGTGAGCACCATGGCCGAGTGAGCGAATACCATATCATGATGTCTGACTCTTGGTCCAGTGGGCACCACACAGAAATATGAATGACTTGTGTTAGCACAACCAAGTATCATTGGTGAACACGATGACGAAGGGAAGTGGGTGTTGGGGCTGGAGAGATAATACAGTGGGTAGGGCACTTGCCTTGCATGCCAATGATCTGGTTTCTATCCCTGGCATCCCATCTAGTCCCCTAAGCTCACTAGGAGTAATTTCTGAGAGCAGAGTTAGGAGTGGTCCCAAAGCAGAAACAAAACAAAACGAAAAAGTATTTTACTCTTAGAAGTAAAGAAGGTTTCTTTAGACTCTGCATTTGGAGAGTTCGACAGTAAGAAAGAAGTCGGAGCTCTCTCCAACATCAGTCCTGTGGATCTCCCCTCTATGGTTCGAAGGGTCTGTGAGGGAGTCTCAAGGAAGTGCTCTTGTCTACTTGGAGCTGTGCGCTCTGGTAGAGAAGATCCATTGTTCTTAACTCAGAGATGCTTCCAAGATGCTCAAATGTCAGTCTTGGAAGCATCACCAAGAATAGCCTGCAGAAAAGACAATGGATTTACTGATGAGCCATGGCAAGGGGGCTTGCTTCAGTGACAGAATCTCTGCAATGTCTCTAGGGAAGGAGAAGGTTGGATCAGTTGAGATTTTTTAAGCCTGCTAAGCCTGCTTTAATGTGGGGCTTTCCATTTGGATTCTTGGTAGGAACTGGGCATTGATGAGGTACTTGAGGGTTTGTGAAAAGAACAAAAGGAGGATTAAAAACATTGGGAGGGGGGGCATGTGGATTTTGGGTCACACCTGGATGTTGAGGGGTTATTTCTGGCTCTGCACTTAGGACTTATTCCTGACAGTGCTTGGAGGGCCATATGGGATGCTGGGGATTGAACACGATTTGATCACATGCAAGGCAAGCACCCTACCCACTGTACTATCTCTCTGGCCTTAAGAATTTTTTAAAATAATTTATTTATTTATTGAATCACTGTGGGAAAAGTTACAAAGCTTTCAGGTTTAGGTCTCAGTCATGTAAATATCAAACACATTTCCCTTACCAATACTTATCTTTCACCACGAAGAACCCCAATAAACCCCCACCCCCCACCCCTCCCAATGCCTGTGAGGCAGATAAATTCTAGTTAACACTCTATCTACTTTGACTAGATCCATTGTTTCGATAAAAGACGCACCATTATTATTTAGAGTTTACTTCCTCAAATCAGACATGATGAAAAAGCATTGTGAAATAATTTGCTTTCTACTGCTGGGTTCAAGAATTAAATGATGTCACGCGGCCGCAATAGTGGCTGTGCAGTTTTGGATTTCTGCTATTTTACTTATTAACCCTGGAAGTATTTCTACTGAGAGTCAGATAATTAAGAGATTGGTGTCTGTGCTCTGGAGCCATGGCCGTGCCGGAGAGCCGCTCGTGGGGGGCAACTGGTGACCTCGGTAGGGCATGAAGGACAAGCCGGGAATGCCCCCCTTCCCATGAGGTTCTAGTCGCCTCATTACCACCAACTCATACCTGGCTTTCCACAGGCTCCCAGGCGGCTGCCATCTTTCTTTCCAGAGGGGAGAAGGCAGAAGGGACCAACACCCTTTCCCCTCTGGGCAGACATGGTGGCGTGGATTAACGCACAGTCCTTTCACTTTTCTGCTCCAAGCTGCTGGGCTCTGCATTAAGTCCTTGTGCTTCTGGGGCCATGGCTGTGCCGGAGAGTCGCTCTTGGCCTTAAGAATTTTTTAAAGGCAGCTCAGATAGAGAAGGGACCACCAAGTAAAGGGTGCTTCGAGGGCCCGCTCAGGATGGGAGATGTGGGCTGATAGTTAACTATAGACTGAACATGATGGCCACTCAATACCTATATTGCAAACTACAACACCCTAAAGGAAAGAGAGAGCAAAAAGGAATGCCCTGACACAGAGGTGGGGGATGGGGTGGTGGTGATGGGAGGGATACTGGAATATTGGTGGTGGAGAATGGTGAAGGATGGGTACTCAATCATTGTATGACTGAAACGTAAGCATGAAAGTTTGTAAGTCTGTAACTGTACCTCACGGTGATTCAATAATAAAAAAGATTTAAAAAAAAGGAAAAAAAGATTTTTTAAATTAAAAATTAATTTAAAAATTAAAAAGTAATTAATTGATTAATATTTTTTTGGTCACACCTAGTGGTGTTCATGACTTACTCCTGGGTTTTTTTTTTCTTTTTGGGTCACACCCGGTGATGCTCAGGGGTAACTCCTGGCTCATGCACTCAGGAATCACTCCTGGCGGTGCTCGGGGGACCATATGGGATGCTGGGAATCGAACCTGTGTTGGCCATGTTGGCTTCGTGCAAGGCAAATGCCCCACCTGCTGTGCTATCGCTCCAGCTCCACTCCTGGTTTTGAACTCAAAGCTCACCCCTAACAGTGTGTGGGAGATTCTGTAGGATGCTGGAGAGCAAAGCTGGTCTGCCGCATGCAAGGCAAATGCCCAACCAGCTTTGCTATCGCTCTGCCTCCCTCCTGATTAAAAAAAATTGCAATAGTGTGAATGTTTATGGTTTATTTATTTTTGTTTTGGGGGCCACACCCAGTGGTGCTCAGGGCTTACTTGTATAGCTCTCTGCACAGGTATTGCACAGGGTGGGCCCCAGGGGACCTTATGAGATGCCAGTTTGATGGGAGCCAAGTTGCTGTGTGCAGGGCAAGAGCCTGACCTGATGAGCTATCACTCCGGCCCAGCAAGCCATAGTTTTTATAAGCTATGCTGAGAAGATATGACATTATCCATTATTTTGAAGAGAGGCACAAAGTTTAGTCTACACTAAAGGGGTGGGTCCCCACCCGGGAGTGGGCTCTACCAGGGGATCAGGGCCTCACCATATGATGCCAGATCAAACTGGGGCCTTGTGCAACTCCCAGCTCCCAAAAACTTCCCAGCTTTTTTTTTTCTTTTTGGGTCACACCCGGCAATGCTCAGGGGCTACTCCTGGCTTTGCACTCAGGAATCACTCCTGGTAGTGCTCAGGGGACCATATGGGATGCTGGGAATTGAACCCGGGTCAGCCACATGCAAGGCAAACGCCCTACCCACTGTGCTATTGCTCCAGCCCCAGGCCAGTTGTTTTTAGAGGATGTTTCTCAGACTTCTTTGGCGTGTGTCATTTACATTTTCCTTTCAATTCCTGTATGTTTTAAGTCAAAAGTAGTGATCAGTCTTTGCCTTTTTTTCTTTGGATTTTGAACTCAGGGCACAGGGCTCAGGACTTACTCCAGAGTCTGGAGTGAAGGTGTTATTACTATTATTGTTATTCTGGGGTCACACCTGGCTGTGATCAGGGCATACTCCTGGTTCTGCATTCAAGGATTACTCCTGTAGTACTTGGGGACCATCTGGGGTGCTGGGGGTTGAATGCAGGCTGGCTACATGCAAGATAAGTGCCTTACCCTCTAAACTATCTCATCAGCCCCCAAGGGGTCATTATTTATTTAGTTTTCAAGTTGAATCGGTAGGGCTCAAAAAGATTTTTCCAGACGCCTCCAAAATCACCTCGCTAGGTACTTGGGTTTTTGCTTACCTGGGGATGAATTTCAACTTTCTGCCTGAAAGAGATGTACAAGTCAAAGTCTTTGAACCTCAATTTGCTTTATATATACTGTGACTTTTGTGTGTGTGTGTATGCGATCAACGGAATAAGTTAAGATATGTAGATCACTGACATAACTGCATTTTACAAAGCTATCATTATTTCATGTGAGTAAAGCATATACTAACCGTCCTGCCTAAACTCTGTGGTGTGTGTGTGTGTGTGTGTGTGTGTGAGAGAGAGAGAGAGAGAGAGAGAGTGAGAGAGAGAGAGAGAGAGAAAAGGAGAGAGAAGGTACAATTGAGTCATTGATGGTGACCACAATTCAACATCTGACATAAGTGTGTGTATCCCAGGGAATGGCAGGGCAGAAGGTGAGACGAAAATATGGTGTGGAGAGGAGAAATTCAGGACTCAGCCGCTGGAGGCTGCTCCCATCACAGCTCTCCATGGCAAACTCGTGGGCTCAACTGCACGTTCACGGGCCAATGTCTGAGGGAAGGATGAAAGGCGGAAACCATGGTGACAGAGTAATGCCCTGGCAGGAGGGGACTGCTACAGAGGATCTCCTTGGAGGCCGGCACTGTTATTTATGAAAGTCTGGAAGGGCAGTAGGTGGGCTAAGTCACGTGATGCCTGAACTTTCTAGAACCTGATTTCCTCTTAATTAGAGCCCTGGTGGAGCCTGAAAACCTCTGGAGGAGACGGTGGAATCCACACTGGCGTGCAAATGACAAACATCAGGTTCCTTCCTCACAGGACAGTTTCATGAGGCAGAGAAGGAAACAAATCTCTTTTCTCCTAAAAGCTTATTTCTCGTTATAAATATGTCCATGATGGCAAAAAAAAATAAATGCAACACATGCTAAAGAATGATTTCCCTCATTGCTTCCAATTCCGAGATAACTTCTGTTGATTTGATGAATTTATTTTCAGCTTCAAGATTTGACACTGTGCGCCTGAAATACATTTATAAGACTAAACATTTGGAAACAATATTCATTTTTAAACTCGAATATATTAAATATTCATTGTTTTGAATTTGGCAGATGCGTGAAGATGCAATAAGAAAACAAAAAATCATCCCAAATCTCAATTCTCAGGATCGACAGAGTGAGATGTTAATGTTTTGTCTTTTCATTTCCCTCTGGAAATGTTTTCTTTTTTGTAAGTAAAAACATATTTGTTAAAGAAAAATTAGGAGTATTGTGTGAAAATTTCACAGTTATTTATTTTAACAGAAATAGTTTTATTTTGTTAGTTTGTTTGTAGTTTAGGTGATAGGATCTTTTTTTTCTTTTTTGGATCACACCCGGCGATGCACAGGTGTTGTTCCTGGCTCTGCACTCAGGAGTTACACCTGGAGGTGCTCAGGGGACCATATGAGATGCTAGGAATTGAACCTGGGTCGGCTGCGTGCAAGGCAAACACCCTACCGGCTGTGCTATCTCTCCAGCCCCTAAGTGATAGGATTTAATGGTGTTCAGATTCCTGGTATGGACGCACAAGTTTACCAACCATCCTCATCACCAAAGTGCCCATGACATTCCTTATCCCTAGGTCAACTTTGGTACAATGTTCCTTCTCTCTGATCTGTACCCTCATCATTTGTTAATTGACAGTTACAATTTTGGCACTTACTGTTACCTGCCTTAGTCCCACCTGTGTACTCAAGACCTTCCACTTAGATTCCTCTGTTTCTTCCCAGCGGTGGGTTTGCTCCCTTCCAAGTAACCTGGCACTCTCAGATCTGTATTTGAGTCTCGGAGACTTTATTCTCTATTGATCTTTTCCGTACCTTGATTGGTTTCTCTATAAACCATAGTTCGGTGAGATCATCCTGTATTTGTTTGACTGTTTTTGGCTTATTTTGTTCAGCGTGAGACCTTCTCATTCCCTCTATGCTGCCGAAAACTGCATTCTATTCTTTTTCCTTGGGGCTGCATTTTACTCTGTTGTGTGTATGTACCAAACTCGTTTAACCATTCACCTGTTGTTGGATATTTGCATTGTTTCCATATCCAGGCTATTACACCGAGAACTGGAGTGAACAAAGGTGTGGATACGTTAGTCTTTGAGGAATGGATAGCTGTCAAGTGAGAGCTCTTGATGGAGACGTCTCCATCTTATGTGTCATGGAGGCTGGACCAGGTGATTGTCACGCCAGCAGTGAATGAGGGTTGCTTTTTCACCACTTTCTTGCCAATATTTATTGTTCTCATTGGTTTTCAATATCTGCCATTCTCACTGGTGAGAAGTAGCATCTCATTGTTATTTTTATTTGTGCTTTATTGATACTGAGTGATAAAGAGCACTTTCCATCTGCTTACCGGTCATCTCTGTCTTCTTCATGGAAGTGTCTATTCACCTCTTCTCGTTTTTTGACCGGGCTATTGGTTTTAGGCAAGGTATGTGACTTTACCCTGCATCATTTCTCTGGCCCTTGACTCAATTCTTTCTTAAATTGAAGGTGTTATGTGTGGCAGTACTAAAATATTTATAGATGAAAAACAAATTCTCCCTTCAGAAGTGGAAGCTAGGTTCGGAGACAGAGTGCAGGGTTAAGGCACACACCTCTGACGTAACCACACCAGTTTGATCGCTGGCACAGTGTCTGGGCCCCTGACCCCTGCCAGGAGTAACCTCAGAACACAGAACCAAGAAAAAAGGTGTGGGCACTTCATATATGGCCCGAATACCTTCCCTCAAAGAAAGTGGAACCTATTTCTCCTTCCCTTATGTGTGGGTGGCTGTGTTTACTGATTTTTGATGACTAGGAGGGGTGGGAGTGACATTTGATCCCCAAGACTAGGCCACCTGAGCTGGGAACTCAGTGGCAGAGTATTTGCTTTGGGTGTTTGAGACTGCCCTGGATTCCACAATTAGCATCATAAAAACTGAAACCAAGACTGGATGATCCAAGACAACATCCACTTTGCCTTCTGCCTTGAATACCCGTGGGGTGGCATCCATGTGGCTAAGCAAGCTGTGCCCAGGAGAGACAGTCAGTCAGAGAGAGAGGGGGAGAGTCTGATGTTCTATTTATTATAAATAATGATATTTTGAGAATTAAAAAGTTTTTTTTTATTTATTGCTTTTTGGGTCACACCTGGAGATGCTTAGGGGTTACTCCAGGCTCTGCACTCAGGAATTACTCTGGTGGTGCCCAGGGGACCATATGGGATGCTGGGCATTGAACCAGGTCGGTCGCATGCAAGGCAAATGCCTTACCTGCTGTGCTATTGCTCCAGCCCTTGAGAATTAAAAGGTTTTTCTGTGGTTTAGGTAACAAGCTTACAACAGTTTAACACATATCATTTTAGATATAAATCACTGCCCCGGTGATGTGATGTTGACATGAGTCCCTGTGAAAAGTAAGTGGAGGAACTGGTGCTTGATCTTGTCTAGAGCAGTGGTGGGAGTGGGGGGCGCGTGGGGCGGTGGGGCTGTCCTGTGATTGGAAGTGCATTTCCCCGAAGGGTGTTTGAAGAAGTTCATTGCTGGCCCTTTGAGGAGAAAAGACTGGGTGTTATTCATTTTTTTTTTTTTCTGTATGGCTGGAGCGATAGCACTGTGAAGGGGGTTTTACCTTGCACGAAGCCGACTTGAGTTCGATTTCCTTGTCTCTCTCAGAGAGCTTGGCAGGCTACCGAGAGTATCCTGCCCACATGGCAGAGCCTGGCAAACTCCCCGTGGCATATTCGATATGCCAAAAACAGTAACAAGCTTCACAATGGAGACGTTACTGGTGCCCCGCTCGAGCAAATCGATGAACAACAGGAGGATAGTGCTACAGTGCTATGGTGCATGGTGGACAAAGCCTGGCGCCATATTAATTTGCAGTTTTCAGGGTGTCTCCCTCAGACTCCCCTCTCTAGGCTTTGCAGGACACCGGGGAGTGTGTGCTGGTGTTCTGTGGTAGTGTTGAGTGCATATCTTGAGGGAGAGGGAAGGAGTTAATAACCGCTGGTTCCAATAAATAAAACGGACCACAAAGCGTGTGTCTTGAGGAATCTTCCTGGCTAGCCCTTGTGCTGTGAGTCTGTAGAGAGCTCGGCCAGTGGACAGGTGCTCTCTGAAGACTCTTGCTGATGGAGACGAGCGGAGGTGGGTTACGCAGAGCCAACGGGGTGGGGAGACACAAAATGCCCGCAAATAGAACCTCTAAGTGAGGGTTTCTAAAAGAGGCTTGAAGATCTGGTGACATAAGTGCTGATTGTGGGATCTGGAACAGAGGGGCAGAATTTGGGCTTAAGAAATGATTGAGGGGGCCAGAGTAATATAGGACGGTGGGTAAGATGCTCGCCTTGCAAGCTGCTAACCTGGGTTCAATCCCGGGCACTCCATATGGTCCCTGAGCTGGGCTGGAGTGATTCCAGGGTGCAGAGACAGGAGCAACCCTTGAGCTCTGCTGGGTGTGGCCCCCAAACAAAAACAAAACTAGATTGAGAATGATCAGTGCATATACTTGGCCTAAAGTCACACTCTCCCTGGACCTGCTGTGGCTGGTCTCCTTCCTCCCGCGTCTCCCTTCTCCCTCCTCCCTCGGAGAAGCAGTGGGAGGGAGTGTGGAGGCGCCCACAGGCATGGCAGCTGCTGGGGGCTGCGATTCTCAGGGCCCTGCAGGACGGCGGGGAGGATCGACGGAGCCAAACAAACGCAACACGTGCAAACTGTGTGTCAGTGTGATTTCAGGAAATTTTTGTGCCAAGCCTTGGGATTTTATTTCTTGGAAAAGGAAATTCAATCACAAAATCTGGTCAGATAAATGTCATTCCCAAGTGCGTTTCATCCTACCCTCCCGCCTTCCCTTCCCTTTGTGTTGACAGGATCAGGGGCCACACATGCTTTGGTGGTGGTGCTCGCACACTTGGCTATGGGCCAGTGATCCCAAAAGGCCATGCTGCTGGAATGCGTTCTGCATTCAGTGTGTGTGTGTGTGTGTGTCTGTGTGTCTGTGTGTCTGTGTGTCTATGTATGTGGGGTGGTGGTGGTGGTGCGGGAGTTGGGACAAGGATCAAACTCTTGGCTTCCGGCTATTTGGTCCTTCCCCAAATTATCCTTTCTTAATATTGAATGCTAAACAGGTTTATTCTGTTCTCCCTCCTCCCTCCCTCCCTCCTTCCCTCCCTCCCTCCCTCCCTCTCTCCCTCCCTCCGTCCCTCCCTCCTCTCTCCCTCCCTCTCTCCTCTCCCTCTCTCTCTCCCTCCCTCCCTCCTCCTTCCCTTCCTCCCTCCCTCCCTGCCTCCCTCTCTTCCTTCCTTTCTTCCTCCCTCCCTCCCTCCCTCCCTCCCCTCCCTCCCTTCCTCCCTTCCTCCCACCACATCTTCCTCCCTCCCCCTCCCTCCTTCCCTCTCTAGCTCCCTTCCTCCTCCCTCCCTTCCTTCCTTCTTTCTTTCTTTCTTTCTTTCTTTCTTTCTTTCTTTCTTTCTTTCTTTCTTTCTTCTCCTTCCTTCCTTCCTTCCTTCCTTCCTTCCTTCCTTCCTTCCTTCCTTCCTTCCTTCCTTCCTTCCTTTCTCTGTTTTCTTTTCTTTCCTTTCTTTCTCTCTCTTCCTTTTTTCTTTCTAATCTTCTTCCTCTCTTTCTTCCTTCCTTTCTTTCTCACTTTCTTTCTTGCTCACTTTCTTTCTTTCATGCTCACTTTTTCTTTCTTTCTTGCTCTTTCTTCCATGCTCACTTTCATTCTTTCTCTCCTTTCCTTCATTTCTTCCTGTCTTGTCCTCTTTCCTTTCTCTTTCTCTCCTCCTTCCCTCCCTCCCTCCCTCCCTCCATCCCTCCCTCCTTCCCTTTCTCTCTCTTTCCCTTTCTCTCTCCCTTCCTCCTTCCTTTCCTATCTTTCTCCCTCCCTCCCCTCCCTCCCTCCCTCCCTCCCTCCCTCCCTTCCTTTCTTCCTCCCTCCCTCCATTCCTCCCTTCATCCTTCCCTATCTTCCTTCCTCCCTATCTCCCTCCCTCCCTCCCTCCCTCCCTCCCTTCCTCCCTCCCTCCCTCCCTCCCTTCCTTTCTTCCTCACACCCAGCAGTACTCAGGGCTTACTCTTATCTCTGTGCTCAAGGTACACTCCTGATAGCTCTCTGGGGAGCCTGTGAAATGCTTGGGGAGTACAGTTAGCAGTATGTCAGGTGCATGTAAGGCAGATGTCTTAACCCATGCACTATATCTCTGGCTCCTGTGTTTATAATGGTAAAAAGTTATAATGTAGAACTGACTGTTATAGCCATTTCCAAGTGTAAAATTCAGGGCATTGCCTATGCTGTGTCAGAAGCTTCCTCCTTGTGATTTAATAATATTCCATTCGTACAAGCACTACATTTTGTTGATCTATTCGTCTGTCCATGTGCACCTGGGTTGTCCCCACCTTTGGCTATTGTGAATCATGTCACCATGAGCGTGGGTGTGCAGGTCTCTCTCTCAATTTCTGCTTTCATCCCTAGGACTATTCACCCCGGAGTGAACTAGCAGGAGCATAGAATAATTCTGTTTTCTTTTCGAGGAATTGCTATGACTTTCTACTCCCACTAGCAGGGCACAAAGGCTCCAGTTTCTGCACATCTTTGTGTACATGTGTTTATTTTCCATTCTGCAGACAATAGCATTGTACTAGGTGTCAGGTGTTATTTCACTGTATCCTCGAATTCCACTTCTCTATTGGCCAGTGGTATTGAGCATCTCAGGCCTTGGGGTTTCATGTGCATTCTCTCACTTGGTGTTCCAAATTATTATTTTTTTTTACTCATTTGTGGGTATTAAAACTAAGGCTTTTGCATAATGTGACTTGACCAAAGTTTCACAAGTATGAGAGAAACAGATGGAAATTCAGATAACACTTTGACTCCAGCATCCTTTATCACTTTGTAAATTATGCTTTTTTTCATTTGTTTTTTGGCCACACTGGGCTTACTCCTGCTCTGCACTCAGGGATCACTCCTGGCAATGCTCAGGGGACCATATGGGTACTTGAGATGAAACCTGGGTCAGCCCTATGCAATGCAAGTTCCCTACCCCCTGTACTCTCTTTGGCCCTTCACTTCATAAATTGTCAAGCACCATACACTACAGGACAATTTTAACACTTTGTACATGGAGAGTGTCAGTCAAGGATTTGTAAAAGGCTTTCTATTTCAAGCTTGGCTTTTGGGAGCTTATGGAAAGCAGCGAGTTTTCTTCTGTTAACAGAGTTCCCCCCGATCACGTTGAAGAAATGAAGAACTTTATTTATTAATCAGATTTATTTATTAATCAGAAATTTATTTATTATTATTTATTAATCAGAAAGACTTAGAGGACCTGTTTTGTACTCTGCAGTAAGAGTTCCAAAGAAAGTAGAAGGCAGAAGACTGGAAAAAGAAATCCTTTCACAATCTTGGACTCGAATTTGATTTTCTTTTTCCTGGGTTTAGCTTCACTTTCCTAGAAAGCAAAGTTCCTATTTAGACTTGGAAGGAAATACGAGGCACTTAGTCAAAATCTTTGATTTTTGCTTTTGTAAAGCTCGGCTCGCGCCACCTGGCGGAGAGAATCTGCAAGTTCAAGTCTGCATGTTTCTTTTTTAAAACTTAGGTTCACAGCAACATACTAAAGTTTTTTGATCTCTGTCTGATGTGAACTACCCTAAGGTGGCAGATGCTGTTTCTGGTTGACTGTTTACTCTCTTGCTGGGCTTTTAATTTTGTTTTCAGGATATTGGCTTCAGAGAAAAGGAGTCCTGCGTATATGACTTGTAAGTTTCCTTTGTCTTTCAAATGAAATCCAGATCAACATTCCAGTTGTCTTGAAATTCCAAATCGGATTTAGAGGCAGCAAAGGTTCAGTTGTGTTGGGAGAAACACAGGCAATGGACATGGAATTCAGCAGGAGAGCTCCTGATTCTTCATGTTCTGCGTTCTGCACGTTGGTGACCACCAATGTGGGGTAGTAATGGGGCCCCCTCACCAGCCATCATCCAAATTCAAAGTCAAAGAGTTAGGTCAATCAGCTGAGGGTATACTTCACATACTGGGTGCATACTGGGTGCATACTAGTCATCCCCAGATACTGCATATTTCCTTGAGCACTGCTGGGAGAAATCACAGGATAAAGAGTGAGAACCAGGCACTCCTTGTGTGAACCCAACCCCAAACCCAAACCCATATAAAGTGAAACAAAACCAGTTGAAACTCCAGGGCACAGGGACCTCTACCAGCACAGCCCTTTAGAAACACACACTTCTGCCTTTCTGAGCACATTGGGTTATCACAGCATGATTCTTTCAAGTTTTATTCCTTCGTACATTTACCTAGCCATCTATTTTACTTTTTTAAAATAAAAATTTTGGTGTACTGCTCTATAAATTCCCAGGGTATTGTCTCACAACTTTATATGTGCTTTGGCCTCATCATATCCATTTCTAAAATTCTAGTGCCGTTCATATCGACACCCTCTCTGCCTTACCGTTTTCATACCGTTTTCCCTCTCCCTTATATTTCACATGGTTTAAGTTATTATTATTTTGGGGGGCTTTGGACCTCACTCTGTGGTAATCAGGGGCCATTCCTGGCAGTGCTTAGGGACTATAGAAGGTGATGGGACTGAACTGGGGTTGGCCACATGCAAAGCAACAACCTTCATCAACACCTGTACCATCTTCCTGGCCTCCAAGAGTTATTTTGGGGGGCTGGGGAGGTCACTCAATGGGATGAGTTTATGATTGACTTGCAGAAGGTCTGAATTTGATTCCTCAGGATTGCACGGTCCCTGAGCTTCATCAGGAGCGAGTCCCTGGCACCCAGTTGGGGCAGCCTTGAACACCACTAGGTGTGGCCCCCAAAACAAAGAGTGATTTTTTCTTATGATTTATTAGTTTGTTCACTTTGGTTATTTGTATTCTACAGATGAGAGAAGCCATCTAGAATTTGTCTTTTATTTAAACACTTTTAGAATTATAGCTTGAGTAAATTGGCTCTGATAGTGTGAAAGTTTGTGGTACTGAGTAAGAATTACTGCCCTACCACCAAAGGTCCAAGGCCGCCCCCCCCCCCCCACTATCCCCATGTCATTTCTTATCTGAGCTTCTTTCCTTCACTTTCCTTCTGTCTTACACTTTCCTTTATCTTTCATTTTCCTTTTACTCATTTTTAGCCTAGCAACATCGTCTCAAGCTCTATTAATGTTGTTGCAATTGGCAAGACTTCATCTTCTCAAACATCTGAGTACTTTGAGTACATTTGTACACCTTCACTTCTTCATCCAGTGATAAATATTCATAGATGGGATTAGGATTATTCCCATGTCTTGGATAATGTGAATAATATTACTATGAACACAAGGGTGTATATATATATATACACATATATACATATATATCTTCAGTCTAACGCTCTCCCAACTGAGCTATTTCGGCTACACAAGCGATAGCACAGCGGTAGGGCGTTTGCCTTGCACGCAGCCAACATGGCCGACCTGAGTTCGATTCCTCCGTCCCTCTCGGAGAGCCCGGCAAGCTACCGAGAGTATCTCGCCCGCACGGCAGAGCCTGGCAAGCTCCCCGTGACGTATTCAATATGCCAAACACAGTAACAACAAGGTCTCCAATGGAGACGTTACTGGGCCCCGCTCGAGCAAATCAATGATCAAAGGGAGGGCCTTTACTTTACTTACATATCTATACTTTTGAATAAATGATCTGTCTTCTTTGCATGATTATCTAAGCCTTATAGCTGAGCTGATTATAAAGGTAAAAAAGTAAAGGCCCTCCCGTTCATCGATTTGCTCGAGCGGGCCCAGTAACGTCTCCATTGGAGACTTTGTTGTTACTGTGTCTGGCATATCGAATACGTCACAGGGGGCTTGCCAGGCTCTGCCGTGTGGGCGAGATACTCTCGGTAGCTTGCCGGGCTCTCCGAGAGGGGCGGAGGAATCGAACTCGGGTCAGCCATGTTGGCTGCATGCAAGGCAAACGTCCTACCACTGTGCTATCGCTCCAGCCCGAGCTGATTATATGGTATTATATTTAATTTTTAAAAAGGATTCTTCTAATTGTTTTCCACTGAAGTTGCACCAGTTTACATTCATATCAACACTGGGGT
Organism: Sorex fumeus; assembly: GCF_029834395.1. NCBI lineage: Eukaryota > Metazoa > Chordata > Mammalia > Eulipotyphla > Soricidae > Sorex > Sorex fumeus. The sequence goes on along the minus strand of NW_026606090.1, from coordinate 26,917,929 downwards.
TTTCTCCTCCACATCCTTACAAATTCATGTCGTTTCCTATCTCTTGGATACAGGATATTGCCACAGGAGATACCTCGTTGTGTTTTTGATTCAAACTTTTCCTAATAAGTAAAGTTTAGCAATTCCCCCCTGTGCTTATTGGCCATTTGTATGTCTTCTTTGAAGAAGAATTTATTTATAGCTCCTGCCTATTCAGTTTCCTTTCAGTTGTTGTTGTTGAAGCTCCCGGCCTCCTCTCAATATATTTTGGATATTAACACCTTCCTCCACTACCACCACTCTCCGGGATGCTTTCCGGATGCTTGAGCCGAGACTCACGCACAAGCGAAGCTCCACAGAACCAGGTAAGCAGAACTCTGCGACCTTGGACTCCAGGCTCAGTGGGACCTGGAAACAGAGATCCTCTGCCTGCTCCCACCAATCTCTGGTGAACCAGGGATTAAGCCCATAAGCCTCAACCTACCCTGCCCTGCCTGCTTCCACCAATTTCCAGTGACCCAGGGATCACACCCAGAAGCCCCACCTACCAGTACCAGATACATGCCTCATCGGCAGACCTCCACTACCTCCACTACCCAGGCGTCGCCATGCTCCAGGCCACTTTCTGGACCACGCAACCACAAAGCATCATAAGACACTTAATACCCATCTTCCAAGATTACCACACCATATTTGATGGGGTTCAAATATGGTTTGAACCATGGGAACACCTGCAAGGGCGATTAGAGGCTACCCTAAAAGCCTCTATCCCTCTCAGAGAGCCTGGCAAGCTACCGAGAGTATCCCGCCCACACGGCAGAGACTGGCAAGCTAACCGTGGTGTAGTAGATATGACAAAAACAGTAACTACAATGGGTCTCATTCCCCTGACCCTGAAAGAGCCACCAATACGGCAGTGTTAAGAAGGACGAGGAAGGAGAGGCTGATAAAATCTCAAGGCCGAACTAAGCTGCCAAAATGAAGAGTGACAAAAATGACTGTACTTTGAATGCATGTACACTGGCATCGGATATATCCATCAAGGACCTGATGGCACAAGCGCAAAAGATCAAGTATGACATCATTGATCTGACAGAGACAAGAAGGCATCAACCACATCGCGCCATTTTCGACACTGGAGAAGAACTGTTCCTTGGAACTTGTGACAAAAGAGGCATTGGTGGTGTTGGTGTCCTCATCAACATGAACTTGACCATGAGCATTGATTCATTTGAATGCCTAACAACTCGAATCAGACAAATACATTTGAATAGATGTGGCTCACTGCCAGCAGTTTCTATCTTTGTTGTCTATGAACCAACATCCAATTACGATGAAGGAGAAATTGAGAAGTTCTACATGGAGTTGGAGAAGTTCTATAAAGAATTCTATACCTTCTATACACTCATTGTTGGTGATTTTAATGCCAAGATAGGACCGAGAAGATCAGCCAAAGAACACATCTGGACCTATGGCCTAGAATGGAACGAACAGGGTGAGAGACTGTATGAGTTCATCATATCGACCAAGACCATCCATAGTAATTCACAGTTCTAGAAGGCCTAATCTAAATGTTGGACATGGGAATCTCCTGGTGGAAGGTTCCATAATGAAATTCATCATATTCAATCGATGGTTTTGCCTTAGTGATGTTGCTGTTGTCCCCAAATTCCAAACGGGATTGGACCACTGTCTCCTTCTTGCAAAATTCTACTTCACTGAGCAGGGAGAAAGGGTTGCAAAGTTTAAGAAGAGAATTCCCAGAATGACCACCAACTGGGAGCTGAATTTCATGAAGACAATGATATTCAACTTCCAACTGGAAAGGTTGGACTACAGCTGAATCTCATGAGAACCAAACTTGTTCCTGATGTTTCATTCGCTCTCAATGGAACGAATATCTCTGAATGCAACAGTTAACGTGTAACTAGGTCGAGATATCAACGTGATGAATGATCTGGCATTTGAGTTGCACAGGAGGAAGAGAGCAGCTTGGAACGCCTTCAAGAGCATCAAAGAAATAGCTAAGAGGATGAAGAACCTCTGGCTTTGGGCATATCTCTTCAATTCCACTGTTCTTCCTGCATTAACATATGCCTCAGAGATCTGGGCCCTACGAAAACAGGATGAGAATGCTATTTGGGTTTTCCAAAGAGGAATTGAAAGAGCTATGCTTAGAGTATCACACTTCACTCAAGTAAGAGAAAGAATCCAGAGTTCTGACCTCCATTGACAATTGAGAATTCGGAATGCTGTTTTCTTTTGCCAAGGCATCAAAAATCAGATGGACTGGACACGTAATGAAATTTGGAGATAACCACTGGACTAGAGCAGTTACTGACTGGATTCCACAGGACATCAAAATATTGCGTAGTTGCCCACCTACGAGGTGGTCAGATTTCTTCGTCAAGACCCTAAATGATCGTTTTGAGGGTCTTCGTGTTCCTGCAGTGAGCAGACGCCATTGGGCTAAACTAGCACGCGACAGGGAGGAATGGAGAAGTTACTGACACCCTCTTGAGCAAATCGATAAGTAAAGGAATGTCAAGTGATCAAGTGATTAACACCCTTTCTGATGTGCAATGTGCGAATACTATCTCAGTCAGCTAGTTGTCTTTTTCCTTTATTGATTTGTTTCACCATGGAAAGTCATTTTAATTTGACAAAGCACTGTTCTTTTTAATTTTATTTTTTTTAATTTTCGTGTTCGTTTCCATTACTGTTGGAGTTGAGTCCCCAAAGATACCCCTGCCTTTGATGGCAATGAGCGTTCCAGTGTTTTCTTTCATATATTTTTTGATTTCAGGTCTTATAACCAATTCTATTTTTTGCGAATTTTGGTACATGGTGTTAGACAATTAGTTCTTTCCTTTCACCCTTTCCTTTCCTATGTTGCTGCTGTGATGAAGAGGGATCACACACATGCTTTTTTTGGGGGGGGTGGGCACACCTGTTGTGCTCAGTGCTCAGATCATAGCTATGAGCTCGGGGATCACTTCTGGCTGGGTTTTTTTGGTGTGTGTGTGTGCCAGTGATTGAACCCAGGACCTTATGCATGTAAGAAATGTAAGCCCTGAGCACTGTCAGATGTGCACCCCACCCTCACCCCCTCATCCTTGCCCTCCCCCCACATATAAGTCTCCTTAAGAGCAGAAGTTTAGGATCAGATGGCTCCCCTTAGTAAAGTTTGTAAAACTTTTAGTGAAGGTTGATAAATATTTTTCTAAAACCTCCCTAAAACTAAAGAGTGGGTTATCTTCCCAAACACATTGTCTGAGGTCAAGAATAATCTGATTTGAAACCAAACAAGGATAGTATACCAAAATTAAGACTGCAAAGCATATCTCTAATAAACATAGAGGCAAAACTTCTCAACAAAGCCTTGGCAAATAGAATAGAACAATACATTAACAGAATCACTCCTCATGATCAGGTAAGATTCACAGACACAAGAATGATTCAACGTATGCCTATCGATTACTATAAATCACCATGACTACAAAAAGAAAGATAGAAATCTTATGATTATCAACAAAAGCAAAAAAGAAGTGTTTTATATGATTTAATGCTGGTATTATGAAAGCTCTTAATAAATTGATAGTAGAAGGAACATCCCTCAACTCAGTATCAGCCACATATGGCAACTTATAGCTATCATGCTCAAATGATAAAAATCTGAAAACTCTCCCCCTCAGAGCAGGAATGGGGATGGGCTCTTTCATCACCACTATTGACCATAGTACTGGAACTCTTAGAGCAAGAAATCAGATACAATGAGAAATGTGAAAGTCAGTTGAATTTCTATATTCAAACCATTAGAGGAAAAATAAATGAAGGAGCAATTCAATTAGATTTTTTAAAAAAAATTAAATTTATTTTAATGTAGAAAAATTGCAGCTATTGATATAATTCTAGAATTAAAACTGACTAGATGACAAAGCTCTGATATTAAGACCAATAAGTGTAAAAATCAAGTTGTAAAAATTGTTATATCTGATCATGGGGGCATTATGTCCTTGTGTAGGAATTTATTAATTTGTTGCTGCTAGTTGAGCCATCTGTGTTATTGTTTTGCTTGTGGAGTTTAGTTTGTTTCTATGTTACTTTCCCATCAAATTTGGTGTGTTTCTACTGGGATTTCAGTATTGAGGAATGAGGAGGTGTCTCTCTGCTGCATATACGGCGTGTGGTCCAGACACTTTAGGATCTATGGTGTGGACCAATAACTTGACATGGTGATGGCTTTGGGCCATGGACATGGCTTTCAGGGCTTCTGACAGCACAGGAAGCTGTTGGAGGATCCTCACCCTGACTCCGAAGACCACTTGAGTTCTCAGTCTGGGCACTGGGTACCAGAAATTATTCCAAGTATGGCATCTCCGTAGAGAATATTCATGAAAAGGTAGAGTTGAACTCTTGGCATGGCTCCAGTGGGGAGGAATTCTATTTGTCGTATCAATACGACTGAAATAGGCTGGGGCTATGGCTTAGCATGTGCTATGTCCTGAGTTAGTCCTCAGTTTCTCGTGTGCTAGAGCACCAACAAGCATAGCCCTAGTAGCCCCACACCCAAACTCATAAGTACTGCAAGGCTCAAGCACTGAACCATCCATCATCTCCTTGCAGAAAAGTGTCACTGGAGTGCCCCCACCCCCACTCCCTATTTCCCCCAACACTGCTCGTGGGGCCCCTATTAAAAAGCACAAGGGAAGAATAAAATACCTAGGAACAAACTTAACAAAAGAGGTATAAAAACCCTAACACTGGCATTTTAAAACATTCTGTCATTGTTTAAAGAAAGAAAAGAAGATAAACAGCAGCAGAAAGATAGCCCATGTCCCCAAGCTGAAAAAATACATATTTAAATGACTGTCTTGCCAAAAGCAATTTACGTATTTGACATAATCTCTATTGAAATCTCAGCAGCTTTTTTTTTTTCAGGAAAATACAAAATGCTGGAAAAGTGGCATGGGATCAATAGCCAAAGCAATTCTGAGAAAAAGAAGATAGAAGGAAAAAGAAGAAGGAAAGTAAAGGAAATCACCTTGCCTGGGCTGGGGATGTAGTTCAGCTCTGTCAGGGGTCACTCCCGGATGTGCTCAGGGGATAACATGTGGTGCCAGGGATCAACCAGGCTCAGACACATGCAAAGAAGCTCTTTAACTTGTACTCTCTAATCCAAGATAATTTTTGATTAGTATTTTTATTTCCATGCTCTTTCATTGATTGTTTCAAACTTCTTTTTTTCCATTTTTTTTTGCTTTTTGGGTCATGCCCACTGACGCTCAAGACTTACTCCTGGCTCTGCAGTCAGGAATCACATCACTCCTGGCTGTGCTTGGGGAACCATATGGGATGCCAGGGATAGAACCTGGGCCAGCTGCATGCAAGGCAAATGCTCTACCTGCTGCACTATCACTCTGGCCCCCAACCTTCTCTTTATCCCTGGTTGAACCTAGAAGAAAGGTCCAATTTGTTTGCATGCAAACGTTCTTAGTACTCACTTACCTTTTGGATTTCTCTGGTATAAGTTGTAATATCACTTCTTTCAGAAAGGGATTTTGGAGGTTCCACTCATCTGCTAAGAAGGGCAAGTCAGGTTATGGCTGTAAGGGACTTTATGACACTCAATTAGCCTTATGTTTCCCCTGTTGGTCATTTTTATTACTACTTTATTTGTTTTCATGCTAGGGTTAGAGAAGGGTTGTGAGTTTGTTTTGGTAGAAACTTTCTTGAAGGAGCTAAATGAGAACAATGAATTATTTTGCACAATAAATCTTTGGGGTTATAAGAAATAGATTCCTATGAAATAAAAGCTAGCTGACAATTTTGAGAAGAGGTTGGGGAAAAAGAGGTAAGCATGTTGGGATCAGTATGAGGAAACAGGAAATCTGGGGCTACTATCCCTCCTGAGATGGGTGCCAATAGATGCTGCCTTATGATAAGGCACAACCATACGTGGTATTTGTTTCTGTTAGTGCCATAGCAAATTATGTCCTTGTTCCTGATTATTTTCTCTCTTGTAAGTAGATAGCACAGCAGTAGGGCGTTTGCCTTGCACGCAGCCAACATGGCCGACCCGAGTTCGATTCCTCCGCCCTCTCGGAGAGCCCGGCAAGCTACCGAGAGTATCTTGCCCGCACGGCAGAGCCTGGCAAGCTCCCCGTGACGTATTTGATATGCCAAACACAGTAACAACAAAGTCTCCAATGGAGACGTTACTGGGCCCGCTCGAGCTCGCTCGAGCAAAGTAGAATCTATATTTTTGTCTGTTTTCATGAGATTTATCTTACCTGCCTTGCTCATAGGAGGAGTTTGCTTCTGGATCTCACCTATATGATACTTGGCTCTGTCACTTGGTTTGGCTAATATTACTTGAAAGGGAAATCCCAATTTCCAGTAGAAACTTCAGGAATCATCAGAATATTTCTCCAAACATGGGGTAAGTGAGTCCCATATGAGACTGTAACTTTGACCTAGATCTCAGAAGAGGAGAAACAGAGTCATCACTGATTTCCTCGCTGACAGATAGGGAGAACAAACATGAATTCCTGGCCTTGGGTATTCAGGATTGTTTGTTTTCAGATGGCCTATAATAAAGCGGGGCTCATCAGGGTGCGAGAAGAGAGGCATTCCTCATCTCATCTCAGGTACCTTAAAAATGAAGGCAAGAAGCCAAGTGGTGTTGTGAATGATTTTCAGAAGATGAAGCATCTGTTATAGCTAAGGGATGAGTTGGAAGCAACTGTTTTGTTCAGGGAGCTTCTTGGCAAGAGAGAACCAGAAACTTTGAACTTGAAAGTAAAGGAATCTGAGAGGAGCAGTTAGTTGGGAAGTGGAGGAAAATACCCTAGTACAAAGTGAGGGATTCGTTTCAGTGAAAGTAGAAAGCAAGCAGACGGTGACTATGGAAATACCATGACTGGAAGGGCTACTCCTGAGTTGTGTAGCCTGGTATGTTTCTTGCAAAGGGACTTGGATTTCACTCCCAAATCTCTGGGGGAGCTAATGAAAAGTTTCAAGCAGGAATCATAGTCTCAGACTTAGATTTTAGATAGAATGGCATGGATGACTCCATGTGACTTACGTGTTGGATTGGCTGAAAGGAAATAGAACTAACTGCCTCCTTCGAGCTCCTGGCTGGTTGGTCTAAAAGTAAGTGAGCACATCACTGAAGGCTGCTGTAGCAGGTTTTGATTTATATGAAGACATACAAATACTGTTATTTGTATATCTTTGCTCTTTTAAGAGGGAATATCATGAGATCTGAATGTGTTTTAAATGAATGCCTGATAATTCTGAACCTTAGCATATGAGTTACCACTTAGTAGAATACCAGTACCAACCATGGTGATTTTTATATAGTTTTGATGATTACTTTTGCTAAATTATTATTAAGAATTCCAATAATGTGTCATTGTTCAAAGAAATTATAAAGAACACAGATTTGATTTTATTTTTATTATCCCCATCTTTATTGAGACATTGTGATCTGTAAGACTTTTAATGATAATTTCATCCATCAATTGTTCTGATTTCACATCCACCATGAGAGCATATGTTTCCCTTCACCAATGTTCCACAGACCTCTACCATATATATTACTTTGCCCCTAAACTCAGTTCTGTTGCTGTTAGCCTTTTGGTATTCCCTAATCATATATATTTATGTCACATATACAAAAGATTATGCTGCATCTATCCCTTTTCTTTTGACTGGTATCAGCCCAATAACTTCTAGTTCCACCATCCTTCTGTACAGCTACATAGCATTACACTGTGTAAATATGCCACAATTTATTGATCCACTCATCCATAGTTGGGTATTTGGGTTGTTTCAATATCTTGGCTATTGTAGTAAGCATATGAATGAAAATGGGTGTGCACATAATCTTTTAAATTGATGTTTTTGTGTTCTGAAGGTAGATGCCAAGGAATGGTACTTCTGGGTCTTTTCTTTCTTTCTTTTTTTTGCTTTTTGAGTCATACCCGGAGATGATCAGGGGTTACTCCTGGCTCTGCACTCAGGAATTACTCCTGCGGTGCTTGGGGGACCATAAAGGATGCTGGGAATCGAACCTGGGTTGGCCACATGCAAGGCAAATGCCCTACCCACTGTACTATTGCTCCAGCCCCAACGTCTGGGTCTTATGAATCAAATAAAATTCCCACCAACAGTGAATTAGGAAAGAACGCAAATTTTAAAGTATAGCAAATATATATTGAAAATATTTCAGCAAAATTCCCATTATATATATATCTTTATCATTGATTTGAGTTATCTTCTGCTAAAGAAATGTTTTAGAGGCACATTGAAAGTATTTGGCTTAAAATATATGTTAAAAATATATGACATAGTGTTTATATCCAATTTTTCTTTTTTAATTAGTAGGAGTAAATCCTATGCAATTCAAAATATGTTTTTTCTATATGTTTTTTCTATACTTGCAAATATCACCTTCTTTCATCTTGTCAATTAAAAAAAATATGGGCCCTCAAACCCCTTATATTTTCCTGAAGAGTGAATTAATTCAGAAATTTATATATAGTAAAGACAGACTTTTGCCTACCATGATGCTTTATATAGGGTTGAATACTTATTTTTCCATTTAGCCTCCAAATCATGTGACATAATGTCAACTTGGAATTTATTTCTGTCAACAAGAATATTCTTCATACAGAAATAATTTAAGACAAAGCATTTTACTTATCAAATAAATGTAAGTTGTGTCTTTATGAATAAAAACAGTACCTGACACACATTTCGGCCTCAATCCATACTTATTGACTACATGACAAAATACTGTTAAAATTATATAAAAGTAAATGTTATAATAAAATCTTGCAAGACCCATCAATCTAAAATAATACTTTCTACATAAAATCACTTAAATATCATAGATTAAGTAAAGCGGTGAAATGTTTATGTAAAGTCTGAGATTCCATGTCATTGTCTTAGGGACAGGGTGGCCGCCTCCCAGGGATGCCATTGACATGAGCACGACATGGAGGGCCTTGGAGTTCAGAAGTCCAGAGAGGAGGCGGTGCTCTCATTATGTGATTCGACTCTGCCTGCCGGCTTGCAGAGAGTTCTGTCCTATTTCAGGAGTGAGGAAGTGAGGTTCAGCAAGTCTACTGTCTTGATGCAAACCACTTGGAATACTGGTCTGGAGTGGTGCAAGAGCTCTGTGCACAGGTCTTTTTTTGTTGACTTGCCAACCTTCCTACCTCCCAACTGGAAAAGGGGTCACCAAGCAGGGTCCGATGCCTCTCATATCCCATATTTCTGGAGGTGACTGAGGGCACCTTGGCAGTGCTCAGAAGTTTTTTTAGGCTGAGTCTGGTGATGTTTGAGTGCTGTGTGGTGCCAGGGTTTGAACTGGGATCGGCTGCATGAAAAACATGAGCCTAAACCTATAGATTCTCTCTCTAGCCTCTCACAATCTTATCGTTAGGGTCATTACTATGCTAAATGGATAATGAGAAAGGCCAAAAAAGGTGTGTGGGGGTGGAGAAGGGACAGAGTGGAAGGCAGGACAATGGGGTATGAGGTGTGGAATGTGAGGGAACAAGAGGAGATACTTGCAGCTGCAAAGGTGGCAGCTGGGGCGATGGTATTGGGGAATAAATTGGATTTAGTTTGGTCACCTGCTGTTTGTGATTCCCTATGATACTCAATGGCCAGGCCCAGTTGGCAGTAATTCTTTCATATCTTAGGAGTGTTATCTGGGCCTGGGGGACAATTTTGGGTGAAGGGTGGGCGTGAAGAATAATAGTCACCTCCATCTAGATTTTATCAGGGCCTCACTCTGAGAAGAAGAATCTTGATCATTCGACCCAAGATCATTTAGAAGAAGATTTAAAGCAAGATCCTGTGGGTCAAGATCAGGTGGGTCCATCAGAACCTCACCTTCCTCCTCAGACCCCTGTGTTGTATTTTATGTGGGTGGTCTTTCACCCACTCCAGGTTTGGGAAACACCCTTCAGGCTTTCTAACTATTCAACCCAAGGGAATCTTTGAAGTTAGGTCAGGGTGGCATTATACTGCTCCAGGTTGTGGATGCTGGTAATTATGCTAGGTCAGAGCTTAGTTCTACTGTGAGGAACCTGTTGAATAGCACCTATGATCATTCACTAGTTAACTCCTTCCATGTGCACCCTGTCTGAGATTCGCAGGGCCCTGAGGGAGGTTTGACAAGAGAAGGTGTCTATTCTTTTTTTTTATATATTAAACAAGTTTTATTGGATCACCAAGAGATAGAGTTACAAACTTACATGATTGTGTTTCATTCGAACAACACTCGAGCACCCATCCCTCCACCATTGCACATTTTCCATCACTATTGTTCCCAGTGTCCCACCTGCCACCCCTACCCCACCCCACTCCCTGCCTCTGTGGCAGGTAGAGTCAGAAGGTGTCTATTCTTGAGGGCTTAGGATGTTACAATGATGTTTCTTACAACCAGTTCATGATGCACTCACGGTGTGCATGCGTGCGTGCGTGCGTGTGTATGTGTGTGTATATGTGTGTGTGTGTGTGTGTGTGTAAGGAGGCAAGTGGTGGGAGTGGGCATGAAAGGAGGCTAAGAGTTAATAAAGAGCATGAGAGAAGTCGAGAGGAAGGGAGAGAGATGGAGAAAGAAGCAGGGAAACGGTCAATCTGATCTAAGTGAGTGATGATAATTTCCCTAGGAAAGGGCAGCGGCGTCTGTTGAGATTCAACGTTGTTCAACTTTGAAAGGAGTAACCTTTCTGGAGAGCAGGCAAGTCACTGCGGGAGGAGGTGGTGGTGGCATTGTTCTTTGCAGTGCCAGAGAGAGTGTGGCTTTTATTAAAATCAAAAAGGTCGAAGGAAGACAGGTGTTGAGAGCAGGCAGAGTTCTAGCGTGACGGCTCAGAGCAGCGGCTTCACAGAGGCCTCCTTTGAGCTCTGTCTCCTGCCTGAGTGGGAGCAGCTGCAGTGTCACCCCGTCCCTTCCCGACGCAGTCTCTGGGTGACAGAGAAGCAGCCCCATATACCTTCAGTCAGAAACGGGCAGCATGAAATCGGTTTGGTCTCTGCATGAAGAAGTTTGGGTACAAGGATTCAGTTTAGAAACTGGAACACCTCGCCCCAGAATCCTCAGAGATGTCTGTGTCTCCACAGAACATGTTCCTCTGAATATGGCCGCCTGGTCTACTCCACAGGAGAGGCACAGTGTGCCATGGTGCTCAGTCCTCTTCTCTTCTTTGTAAGCTGCTAAATCCATTGTGTGCAGTTCCTTTCTCTGCAGGAAAGAACACCAAGTGGTCTGACGTCATGCTGTTCCTTAAAACTTCCCCAGATCTCTTGAGGGTTGTATTGTTGATTTCTCTGGAGTAAATTATGTTCTCCCCCAAATGCGTATTGAAGTACCCATTAGAAAATGGAAGTCTGTAGACATCTTTAGCTAAGATGTAGCTTGGCTGGAGGTGGCCTTTAACGAAATGTGATCTTTGGTGACATCTTCAATAAGGAAAGAAAATTTGGACACAGACACAAACATAGAGGGAACCTCTGTGAATATGAAAGTGGTTGTCATCAAGTCAAAGCAATCCTTCCTCAGAAGGAGCTGAGGTGGGGGCTGGAGTAAGGTGCTCGCCTTGTATGCTGCCAACCTAGGGTTTCCATGCACATATGGACCCCAGAGCACTGCCAGGAGTGATCCTTGAGTTCAGAACCAGGAGTAAGCCCTGAGCAAAGATAGGTGTGGCCCTCAAACAAATAAACTAAAAACCAAAACAACAAAAGAAAAAGCCCAGCCCATTGACTCCTTGAATTCCGACTTTTAGCCCCATAGCTGTGAGGTAATGTAGTCACTGTGGGACTTTGCTATCATAGTCCCTGCCAATGAAAATACCGACTGAGGAGCTGGAGCAATATCACAGCGGGTAGAGCATTTGCCTTGCACGCGGCTGACCTGGGTTCGATTCCCAGCATCCCATATGGTCCCCTGAGCACTGCCAGGAGTGATTCCTGAGTGCAGAGACAGGAATAACCCCTGAGCATTGCTGGGTGTGACCCAAAAAGAAAAAAAAAGAAAAAAGAAAATAACAACTAATGTTGTACCTTCTGGAGCTGGAGCGATAGCATAGCGGTAGGGCGTTTGCCTTGCATGCAGCCAACATGGCCAACCCGAGTTTGATTCCTCCGCCCCTCTCGGAGAGCTTGGCAAGCTACCGAGAGTATGTTGCCCGCACGGCAAAGCCTGGCAAGCTACCCGTGACGTATTCGATATGCCAAACACACAGTAACAACCAAGTCTCACAATGGAGATGTTACTGGGCCCACTCGAGAAAATCAATGAACAACGGGAGGACAGTGACAATAATTTTATTTATGGAATCACTGTGAGAGCAGTTACAAAGCTTCTGGATTTAAGTCTTGGTCATACAATAAAACACCTGTACCTTCACCAGTGCCTATTCTCCACCACCAAAAGCCCCAGTATACCCCCATCTCACACCCTCCCCCAACCTGTGGGGCAGATGATTTCCACATTACTCTCTCTCTCTACTTTGATCACATTCAATAGTTTGACACCAGACCCAACATTATTATTTGGGATTTTACCCCAACACTCAGATCTGCTGAAAAGGCAGCAGTAGACAATTTGTTTTCTATTGCTGGTTAAGAATAACATATGATGTCACGTGGCTGCAGTAGTGGCCGTGCGATTTTGAAATTCCGAAATTTTAACACTGAAATCTGGAGGGGTTTCTGCCAAAACCTGCTGGGTTCCAATATTTGTTCCTGAGTCTCTGGGATCATGGCCGTTAAGCAGCTTGATCAGAAGCCAGAAAGGCTGTTCCTGGGCGGTGACGTGGGGTCTTGTTGGGATGGGGAGGAAAGGGCCAGCTCCACCCCCATCCTGTGAGGCCCTGCGTATTATATCTTCATTGCAGGCCCAAACCTGACCGTCCAATGGCCTCTGGCAGATGGTGGCCACCAAGCCACCAAGGGGAAGCAGGTAGAGTGACAAGACCCTTTCCTCCCTGGGGTGGCCCGGCGACAGTAACCTACTGTGGGATCCGGATGCATTTCTGCTAAAAGCTGCTGGGTTTCGAGATTTGTTTCTGAGTCTCTGGGATCATGACCATTAAGCAGCTTGATCAGGAGCCAGAGAGGCCGTTCGTGGGAGTTGACTCTGGGTCTCGTTGGGGTGGGGAGGAAAGGGCCGGCTCCACCCTCATCCCATGAGGCCCAACTTGTCTCTTCACTGCGGGCCAAAACCTGACTGTCCAGTGGCCTCTGGAACAGGGACTGGACACATTTCTGCCAAAATTGTTGGGTTTCGAGATTTGTTTCTGAGTCTCTGGGATCATGACCGTTAAGCAGTTCGATCAGGAATCAGAGAGGCCATGCCTCCAATTATATAGCTGAGCCCAAGGTGGTTTGTAGGTGTCTCTCCCACATACCTAACTTTTGGCTGTTTACTTTCTTGGTAAAGTTTGCCCTGATTTTTTTGGGTCTGGCCAAAGGCACAGCAGCAATTTTGGGGTACTGGAAGTCTGAAGGTGCCATCAGGCTGCTAATGCATTTGCCTCACAGGTACAGATTGACCTGCTGGCGGCACCATACTCCCAGTTATGGTTCATTTTATAACATGATGATGTCTCACCAAATTAACAGTTAGAATTCTCATTTGCATGTCAGATTTCATCTGAGAATTCCCATACACCATATTTTATGTGAGGGGGGGGTTTGATGCCTCTTTTTTTTTTATTTCTATTCCTTTATTGAGGAAATAGGTTGTGAGATTCAATAAATACTCACACCTCCAGGGCCAGAGAATGAATTCAGATTACCTGGTCTCTAAAAGCAGTGTTTGTTTCTCCTGGAGGAATGCCTTCTGCCATGAATTATTCTCTCTGTTCTCCCTTTATTGCCAAATGATTCTTATTGAAATAAATTATATTACGCTTTTTTGTCACTGTTGTAGAAAGCCTGCTTATCATCACAATCTATTTTTCTATCCAGAGATGGAGTTTGGTTAATGGAATTAGCCAGGAATTAATTTTCCTTGTTTTTTTTTCTTTCTCTGTCATGCTTGGCACATGCAAAGTAAGTGCTCTTCCTATGAGCCACATGCCTGGTTAGGCAGAATTTACACATTGTTGAACTTATTTTTGGTTTTGGGCAGCCACACCAGCTGTGCTTACTCCTAATTTTGTGCACAGGAATTATTCCTGGAAGTTCTGGGGGCCATATCTGATGCCAGGAACAAAATCATGGCCAGCCATGAGAAAGACAAGCAAACCTTAACACTTATAGTATCTCTCCAGCTCTAAACAGAATTTCTCCAACTCCCAAGTTCTCCATAAACCTTCGCTTCCTCACCAAGGCATCTTCTCTGAGTTTTCTCCCTCATCATTTCCAGCTTTCGTCTTAACAAATGATCTGATCTTTTGTTATGTGTGATTCTGAAACCTGAGTGAGATAAGGCTAAAAGAATGGAAGAGATTTAGGGAGGTTTGAAGATTGATCAAGGAAGAGATGACTGTTCCTCCCGCCTTCTAAGGAGGAGCCTAGGCAGGCATGGCACCCCAACAAGCCAAGGACATCCCCAGGTGGCAGCCAGCATGAGGATCTCTGTGTACTGAGCAAATGGAACTCAATTCTGAAAACTACTTGAAAGAGTTAAATGTTTCTTCAGATCCTCCAGATAAGAAAGAAACCAGCCAGCCTCTGAATTTAGCCGGTGAAACCCAAAGCAGACCTGTGTGTGGTGGACATACCTACCTATACGTGGAGTAATAGCTTGTGTTGGTCTCGGGGTCGAAATGATCCAGTCGAAATGATTGTTAGGACAGCAGGAGGAGGTCTCATAATTCTGCTTCTGATTCTTATTGTCACCTCTTCACCCCTCATCAGGTGACTGGATGAGTTGATTGAGGTTTCAGTCAGTCTCCCAGGGCCCCTTTCTAAGTCATACTGACAAGCTCAGCCAATGCTGCTTCCAGCCACCCTCACTGGTTTGTATTCCATGACTCTGTTCTCCACACATTATTGTCTTTACCCCATCATTCAATTTTTTTTCCTTCAATGGGTTTTTTTCCCTATGCCAGCACTGATATATTTGAATTCTTGAATACTGCTTTTTCTACTCATTTTATGATCGCTCCCTGACGGTGTTCATTCTTTCTCAGGACCCTACTAAGAAGCTTTTCTTCACCCTCTCTTCTTTGGAATACAGTGCTTAGAGTCCCAGGGGCTAGGTCTGTCAATTCTCAGTCAACCAGGTCAGTGACTTGATGTGTGGGTCCACAGCTACAGTCTTGCTTGGGCTTCTGGTCCTGGGGATTACCCAGGTTCCCCTGGCAGTGCTCAGGAGTCTCCAGGTTTGCATTTGGCAATGCTCAGTTGCAATACTACTAATATGCAATGCACCCAACTTCTGTAGATTTGTTTTCCTGCATTCTCACTGATTTTAATATCTTATTTTCTTATTTTGGTTGTGATGCTACTAATAATAACAATAGCTGATGTTCCTTAAACTTTTCCCATGTAACACTATGCATATTTTAAACACATATTCTGATTTATTTTTATCTTCACAGCAACCTTACGTGGTAGGTATTATTACTATAGTGGCAACCTAACTATAAAATGGAGGTTTATTTATTTAAATATTTTGACTTGTGGGTCAGAACCCAGCTGTGACTCTTAGCTCTGTGCTCAGGGCTCACCTGTGAAAGGGCTCAGGGGATTATAGGTGGTGCTGGGAACTGAACCTGGAATGGATGCATGCAAGGTGAGCGCTCTATTTACTGTACTATCTCTCCAGGCTGAAAATGGAGGGATAGGAGGTCAAGAAAATTGCCCAAAATTCTGAATAGCATAGGGAAGAACCTGAAACTGACTCTAGATCTTTCTCCCTCTTAGCCAGTGTGTCCACCTCCCCTCATGGAGGAAGTCCTCAGCCACATTGGCAGGGGTGGGCTAGGGCTGGGTCTTTGGGGGAGTGTCATAAAATTCAATCCCTAAACGGAGCTCACTCTGTTTGTTTGTTTTGGGGCCATAATGGACAGGACTCAGGGTTTACTCCTGGCTCTGTGCCAGGGATCACTCCTGGCAGTGCTCAGGAGCACATAGACTGGAGATCCAATTGGGTCCACTTTTTCCAGGTGCCTTAGCCCCCATAATACCTCTCTGCTTGCAACACTCCGTTTGTCAGGCACTTTCCCATTATCTGTAAGTGATTATGAAGAGGTCTCTCAAGTGTGTGTCTGATGTTGCTTCTTCTCTAATTAACCCTGTCAATGATTTTCTGTCTTTCAAAATAAGTCCTGAAGCCTAACTGTCATAAAATTCCAGCCCATTATCCTTGACAGTTTGTGATAAATAGCTGATGCCTAAACATACTGAATGTGAAATCTCCCGGCAAGCGGCCTGTTCGCTCTGGGATTCAGCTTTCACATTGCCATTGTCTGAGACAATGTTTACAATTTGCCTTCCTCATTCCCCATTGCATCCAGACTCAACTCTTCTATCACTTTTTTCAAGAAATACGAGGACCTTCTGCTTCACCCATATTCTACTGTCCCTTCCACAGCCCCCATACAGCCTGAAGAAGCCTTTAACTAAAGAGAAGTTAGGAATATATATATATATATATATATATATATATATGTATGTATATGTATATATATGTGTGTGTGTATTTAAGGACAGTATATATAAGTATATATAAGGACAGTATATATATATATATATAGCTGGAGCAATAGCATAGCGGTAGGGCGTTTGCCTTGCACGCAGCCAACATGGCCGACCCGAGTTCGATTCCTCCACCCCTCTCGGAGAGCCCGGCAAGCTACCGAGAGTATCTCGACCGCACAGCAGAGCCTGGCAAGCTCCCCGTGACGTATTCGATATGCCAGACACAGTAACAACAAAGTCTCCAATGGAGACGTTACTGGGCCCGCTAGAGAAAATCGATGATCAACGGGAGGGCCTTTAGTGGCCTTTAGCCTTTATATATATATATATATATATATATATATATTTGCTTTTTTATTGAGCCACTCTGAGATAGACCCTTAAAAATCTTTTCGTGATTGGATTTCAGTCATATAGTATTCAAACACCCATCCCTCTACCAGTGTACATATCCCAGCACCAGTGTCCCCAGGTTCCCTCCCATCACCCCCCACTCTTCACTTTCTGCCTGCCTCTATGGCAGGTGCAGTATTTATTTTTTAAGTGTGCTTCTCAGTCTTCCCCAACACTCTCCAAATGCCTTAAGGGAATGGACCATCTCTTAGACTTTCTCTCTCTAAAATGAAAGAAGAGATGGTTCATTAAAAGAGAGAGAGTTCTTTCAATGAACTATCTCTTCTTTTTTTTTTCTTTTTGGGTCACACCCAGCGATGCACAGGGGTTACTCATGGCTTTGCACTCAGGAATTACTCTTGTTGGTGGTGTTTGGGGGACCATTTGGGTTGCTGGGAATCGAACCTGGGTTGACCGTGTGCAAGGCAAAGACCCTACCTGTTGTGCTATCACTCCAGTCCCATTTTTTTTTAAATTGAATCACCACGAGAAAGTTACAAGCTTTCATGTTTGGATTACAATCATATAATGATCAAACACCCATCCCTCCACCAGTGCACATTCCCCACCACCAATCTCCCCAGTATACCCCCCTCCCAACCCTCCCCCTGCCTCCATGGCAAACAATATTCCCCATACTCTCTCTCTACTTTTGGGCATTATGGTTTGCAATACAGACACTGAGAGATCATCATGTTTTGTCCAATACTTACTCTCGGCACACATCTCCCATCCCGACTGATTCCTCCAGTCATCATTTTTTTAGTGATCCCTTCTCTATTCCATGTGCCTTCTCCCCTCCGCTCATGAGACAGACTTCCAGCTATGGGGCAATCTTCCTGGCCTTTGTATCTACTGTCCTTGGGTGTCAGTCTCATGTTATGTTATTCTATACTCCACAAATGAGTGCAGTCTTCCTATGTCTGTCCCTCTCTTTCTGACTCATTTCACTTAGCATGATACTCTCCATGTTTATCCACTTATGAGCAAATTTCATGACTTCATCTCTCCTGACAGCTGCATAGTATTTCATTGTGTAGATGTACCAAAGTTTCTTTAACCAGTCATCTGTTCTAGGGCACTTGGGTTGTTTCCAGATTTTGGCTATTGTGAACAGGGCTGCAATGAACATATAGGTACAGATGTCATTCTTACTGTGCTTTTTTGCATCCTTGGGATATATTCCCAGAAGTGGTATTGCAGGGTCCTATGGAAGCTCAATCTCTAGTTTTTGAAGGAATGTCCATATTGTTTTCCAGAAAGGCTGGACCAGTTGGCATTCCCACCAACAAGGAAAGAGCGTCCCTTTTCCCCCAATTCCACGCCGGCACTGGTTGCTTTTGTTCTTTTGAATGTGTGCAGGTCTCTGTGGTGTGAGATGATATCTCATTGTTGTTTTGATTTGCACCTCCCTGATGGCTAGCGACGTGGAGCATTTTTTCATGTGCCTTTTGGCTATTTGCATTTCATTTTTGAGAAAATTTCTGTTGATTTCTTCTCCCCACTTTTTGATAGGGTTGGAGGTTTGTTTCTTGTTTGTTTCTACTAGTGTCTTGTATATCCTGGATATTAATCCCTTATTAGAAGGGTATTCGGTAAATATTCTTTCCCATTCTGTGGGCTCTTTCTGTATTTTGGTCACTGTTTCTTTTGAAGTGCAGAAGAAGCTTCTTAGTTCGATGTAGCCCCATTTGTTTATGTTTGCTTCCACTTGCATGGTCAGTTCCAGCCCCATTTTAATGAATCATCTCTTAAACCTCTTTTCACCTCTAAGACCGAACTGAGTGGCTGGCCTTTAGTGAGTCTTTGTTAAATTAATAAAACCATGTCCACAATACAGTTAATTCTAAATGAATATCACTCCATGAACATATAATTACATCAATAGATTTCTAAAATTAAAAAAAAATACGTAGAGGTTTGTGCCAGAACAATAGTATAGTAGGCAGGGTGCTTGCCTGGCACACAGCTGACCCGGGTTCAAACCTCAGAATCACATATGGTCACCCTATCTCCACCAGAGTGATTCCTGAGTGCAGAGTCCTAAGCACTACCAGGCGTGGACCAAAAAGCAAGGAACCCCAAACATCTAGGGACTGGACAGTCAGCTAGATGGGCTGAGTATATACTTTGTGCGGGAGACCTGAGTTATATCCTTGTACCTCAAGACCCCTACTGAGAACTGCCTGGAACTGACTGGAATAACCCTGTAACACAGAATGAGGATAGACCCAGGCACTGTGGTATGACTCCACCACCCCAAATTCAGAGAATGAGCACAATGCCAGGTCTTTGGGGTACTTAACTAGGAAGAAGGATGGTCTTCTTGGTAGTGTAGGTTTAGAAATTAAATGGAGCTGGATTCCAATGATTTTTTTGACACTGAAAATATAATCTTGGAAAACTTGTTTAGCCTCATTGCCTATTGTATTCATCAGTGAAAACAGTGTTAATGATGACATTCTTTCAATATATTTTTTTTTAAATCTTGTTTTAAACATAGGTCATACCTCCAGTATATTTTTATTTATTTATTTATTTTTGCTTTTTGGGTCACACCCGGCAATGCACAGGAGTTACACCTGGTTCATGCACTCAGGAATTACTCCTGGTGGTACTCGGGGGACTATATGGGATTCTGGGAACTGAACCCAGGTCGACTGCGTGCAAGGCAAACACCCTACCCTCTGTGCTATTGCTCCAGCCCCCATCATATTGTTTTAAGGAGCAAGTAAGAGACAGTATACTGAGAGGTTTGATTTAATATCGAGTTGTGTTTCTTTAGATCACGCGATGCCCAGAATTTATTCAGCAACATTTATTTATTCAGAACACATCAATTTAGCCCCTATGGTTTCTATTAAAGGGCCTTTGCTGGAAGAAAGGTTTGTGTGCGGGGAGAGGGAGTGAACCACGCGGGAGGCTGCAGCTGCTGGCCTGGCCCGTCAGGACCCTGGCGCTGGGAGCCATCTGCTCGGGCAGCACTTGATTGGCTGGACATAGAAAGGAATGAAAACCAATCAAGAAAGATGACCTTTCATGGAATTAAGCAATTTGCAAGCAGCTGCAGAGATCCTGGGACCTCAGTAAGAGCAAGCAGATTTGCCTGGCTTTCATGTTGGACTCACATCCAACTCTTTAATGTCAATAAGAAAGAAATTGAGCTTGTCTTTGTTGTCAGCCTAATGAACCCTTTGCTGGTTGCACTAAACTTTCTCTCTTTGATTTCCCTCTTTTCGCCTTTCTCCCTGCTTCCTTTTATTCAATGTCCTTCTTGGCAGAGGCTCTTTCACTCTGTATTTTCAAAGTAGGCAAGGAAGATCAAGACGAGCAACTTAAAAGTGTTCAGTGTTACATTTTTCTCCAAGGTGTTGTGCTTAGATCCTCTGAACCCCCAATCTGGGAAAACAGTGTCCTAGACTGAGTGACGGCTGGAGAGGTGAAGGGGCCACAGTTGCTCCTCGGGCTCTCGGGGTGCCATTGGCGTGGCTACTCCTTTCTAACACAGGTCACTCCTGGCTCTGAAGTTTTTTCTCATAACTTCTCAGGAAGGACCTCTATGTTACTCCAAAAGCCTCTCAGAACCACTACGTTACAGGCATCATAAATTGGAGAGAAAATCTCTTCATTCTCCTCCACAAGTTGTTGAGTGGCTTCTCTCTACTGAATAACTCCTGAGATATCTATCTGTCTGTCTGTCTGTCTGTCTATCTATCTATCTATCTATCTAATCTATCCATCCATCTGCCTCCTCAAACAACATTGCAAAAAAGAAAGTTCTCACAGCATTCCGTAATGAACTTTAGATTTTTATCTGGACTAGTATTATCCCCAAGCAGGCCTACATAGCACTGTAGCACCGTCCTCCTGGTGTTCATCGATTTGCTCAAGCGGGCACCAGTAACATCTCCATTGTGAGACTTGCTCTACCGTGAGGGCAGAATACTCTTGGTAGCTTGCTGGGCAATCTGAGAGCGACGGAGGACTCAAACCCAGTTCGGCAGTGTGCAAGGCAAATGCCCTACCCGCTGTGCTACCACTCCAGCCCCAGACCTACTATATCATACAGTAAATAGTTACTTTAAGTAAGCATTTTCTGCCTGCCCTTTTGCATAATAACCCCTATCCACAGCTTCACTATAGGATTTATCATACCTGTATCCCACCTCACTGCCAGGTTCATGATAAATGCTGCCGGCTTTCAAGTTTTGTCTGTCTAAAGATGGTCAAGGAATGCATTGCTTTTCTTTTTCTGCTTTTTGGGCCACACTGGCAATGCACAGGGCTTACTTTTGGCTCTGTGCTCAGGACTCACTCCTGATGGGCTTGGCAGATCATATGGGGGCTGGTATGGAACCCAGGTTGTAACATGCAAGGCAAGCACCTTTCCGCTGTACTATTGCTCCAGCCCAGTGGACTATCTTTCTAAATTGTTCGTCTCTGTTTGCTAAGGATCCTTCACTCACTTCTGCATGATTTTCTTCTCTGTGAGCTGACTTTTTTTTATGTCTTTACCCATTTTTCTGTTGTTGTCAATAAGAAAGAAATTGAGCTTGTCTTTGTTGTCAGCCTAATGAACCCTTTGCTGGTTGCACTAAACTTTCTCTCTTTGATTTCCGTCTTTTCGCCTTTCTCCCTGCTTACAAAAGTTTCTTGTTGGATTGCAGAAATTCTTTGTCTATGCTCAAAAAATCCCTCTGTTGGGTTTAGACATCGTAAACATCTTCTTCTAATATTTCCTTTATCTGCAAACTTTGTCCATGATGTACTTTATTGAAAACATTTAGATGTAGCAAAAGTTTTGTTTAAGTTTCCTTCCCATTCCCAAATATTGTTGAACCTAAAATTCTCTCTTTAAGAGATAGAACAAAAGGAAGTGCCCTGCCACAGAGGCAGGGTGGGATGGGGGATGGGAGGGGTGGGAGGGATACCGGGATTGGTGGGGGTGGAGAATGGGCACTGGTGGTGGGATGGGTACTCGATCATTGTATAACTGAAACCTAAGCACAACAACTTGTAAGTTTACAACTGTACCTCATGGTGTTTCACTAAAAAAAAAATTCTCCCTTTAATTTTTTTGGTTGTGTTTTTAGTTTTTGGTTTTTGGACCACAGCCAGCAGTGCTCAAGCCTTACTACTGGCTTTGTGCTCAGGGCTCACTCCTGGCAGGTTTGGGGACCCTCTGGAATGCTGAGGATCTAACTAAGGTTGACTGTGTAAGAGACAAGCACCCTAGCCCCGGAAATACATTTTTGTACTCACTACTAAGTATTTCTTATAGGGATCATTCCCAGCAATGTCCAGGCCTAGCAGTAAAATATTCGAATCGCCATAGCAGGCCATAAAAAGGACTGTTACTCAGGTAAACTTGTGATTCCAGGGACCAAATTCAGAACACTGTTCATGGCTGGTGTGTGTTCTACTACTTTAGTTATCTTCCAGACATCCTCTTTCGATTCAGTTTTTGTTTTATTTGTTTTTTTTTTGGGCCTCACCTACTAGTACTCAAGGTTTGCTTTTGACTCTGTGCTCGGGGATCACTCTGAGGGCGTTCTGGGAAACCACCTGCAGTCACGGTCACGGTCACGGTCCTCCCGTTGTTCATCGATTTGCTCGAGCGGGCCCAGTAACGTCTCCATCGTGAGACTTTGTTGTTACTGTGTTTGGCATATCCAATACGGGGAGCTTGCCAGACTCTGCCGTGCGGGTGAGATACTCTCGGTAGCTTGCTGGGCTCTCCGAGAGGGGCGGAGAAATCGAACTCAGGTTGGCCATGTTGGCTGTGTGCAAGGCAAACGCCCTACCACTGTGCTATACCATCTGCAGTGCTGGTGATAAAACCTGGATTTGCCACTTGCAACACAAACATCCTTTATGCTGTACTTAGGCTCAAAATGGTACGAATACCCCAAAATTCCATTCTCAGAAGTACAACGCTTCTTTATTCTCAGATCACATGGTAGATGTATGCTCCATCCTGGATCAGAAGCAGAAGCAGAATGTGTAACCAAGACTTGACATTCAAAGTTTCTTCTAGCCAGTGAGACAAACATTTTATATATATATGTATGTATATGTGTGTGTATATAGATATGCACACACACATATACATACATATACATATATCTCACTGTCACTGTCCTCCCACTGTTCATTGATTTGCTCGAGTGGGCCCAGTAACATTTGAGACTTGTTGTTACTGTGTTTGGCATATTGAATACGTCATGGGTAGCTTGCCAGGCTTTGCCATGAGGGCGAGAAACTCTCGGTAGCTTGCCAGGCTCTCCAAGAGGGGTGGAGGAATCGAAGGCAGAGGAATCAAACTCGGGTGGGCCTGGTTGGCTGTGTGCAAGGCAAACACCCTCCCCGCTGTGCTATTGCTCCACCCCTTTTGTGTATATATATATATATATATACATATATATATATATATATATAAAAAACACTGTCCTCCCATTGTTCATCGATTTGCTCATGCGGGTCCAGTAACGTCTCCATTGTGAGACTTTGTTGTTACTGTGTATGGCATATCGAATATGTCACGGGTAGCTTGCCAGGCTTTGAGATATATATATATATATATGTATGTATATATATATATGTATATGTATATACATACTTTGATTCATTGATGAGAGTAGATAATACCAACGTAGCCAGTTGGCAGACTTCTGCATTTTTCACAGTGATTAGTTTAATAATTTCAGCTTTTCCAGTAACAGTCTTTGGGTATGTGCAGAAACTATAGGAAAAAAAATATTTTGTTTTCTGTTGACTTTATGCTTGGGTAGATAATATCCTGCCATTTCCAGAAACTACCACATGATGTCTGTCCTCAAAACTGATGACAAAGCCTGATGGATAGAAATGCATTTCTAACAACATTTACCTTTTCCTGAGATGTCCATCTAGAAAAATGACTGGCCTTCGTTTTGTTTAAATTCATTTAAGATGGGTTTTGTGTTATGTACAGCTCAGGTTAATTCTTAGCAGTATGTTTGACGCCTACTGTATCAAAGTTATCCAATGAAGTTTTTCAAACTGAGAAGTGGTTCCGCAGATGGAGTGGATCATCTCTCCTGTGGTGTGATCCAGACCCTCACTGTAACTGTGAGCTGTTGCACAGTCCACAATAGAGCTGCCTTATCTCATCATCCATCATTCAGCTTAAATTTTCTAGCATGTTGCATGTACCCCCCCCCCCCCCCCAGTTATTACAATACATGCCAAATATTTTGTCTTCTCAAAACTCCAGTATTCCAATTCTTTTCAAGGGTTCTCATTATACTGCTAATTAAATTTTGTAGCCTTTGGCTAGATTTACATATTCTAGTCAAGGCTGAATTCCAAAATATGGAACACCCCTGAAGATAAAAACATTATCAGTGGGCTGTGATTTCTCTGGGGGGCACCATTTACCGTGATGCAAGGCAGGACCCAGGTCTTTTACATGGTGATCTAATGGGAACTGGGAAATAGGTTATCACACCAAGTCTAAGTGTCTCAAAATCAAATATTCTGTTTTTTTATCTTTGTTTTCCTCATGTGAAATACAAATGCTTAGTAAATGCCATATATATTCTGGAGTTGTTTTCTTGCTCTGATTGCACTCAATGGCAAAGCAGAAGAGAATATGAGTAAAGGTAAAGGTAAAGGCCCTCCCGTTGATCGTCGATTTGCTTGAGCAGGCCCAGTAATGTCTCCATTGGAGACTTTGTTGTTACTGTGTCTGGCATATCGAATACTCTCGGTAGCTTGCCGGGCTCTCCGAGAGGGGCGGAGGAATCGAACTCGGGTCGGCCATGTTGGCCGCTTGTAAGGCAAACACCCTACCCGCTGTGCTATCGCTCCGGCCCTTGCAAAGTATATAGAGTCAGAGGTGGCTTGGAATTATAGTCTCTCCACTCTGGGAAATGTGTTGTTGTGTGTCTTGGTTACATGACTGTTATAGAATAGAACTATATCAATGACCAGGTATAATAGAGGACGACTTTGCTTCCACAGGAGCCACCATTTCTGTGGTTTCCCATGGCCCCAAACACCATTATGTGACTATTTTTCAGGTTATCACCCAGCTCCACATCAAGGAATTTACTTTTTAAAAATTTGTTCATTTTTGGTCGCAGCCCACAGTGCTCAGGACGAACCTCTAGCTCTGATCTAGGGGACCATTCTTGGCAGGCTCTGGGAACCATATGGGTTTTAGGGATTGAACCTGGGTTGGCAGCATGCAAAGCGATTGCCCTACCCATTGTACTATTGTTCCAGCCCAAGGATTTTCCTTGTCAATGCTGCTATTATGTAAAGTGTGTCTGTATTCAGTTTCGTGTTTTCTTCTGGTTATATTTATTTTTCATTCCATACCCAGTTTTCACCAACATTTCTTTTCTCTGTACTGGCAGAGATAGAACTCAGGACCCCTCATATGAAAGGCAAATGCTTAATCACTGAGGCTTATCCCCTGACTTCATTACCAAATGAATTTGAACCCTATTATCATCTATTCCATGTTGGTGAGCAAATCATTACTTTATGAGAGTAAAATATTAAGCACTAGTATGCCAACAATATTCTGAGTTTAGCAGAAAATTTGAAGTAACATCCTATAATTTATTTTGGTAAGAGAGAGAATGTGATTGATTTCTGTCATAATTATAAGAAAAACTTGTGGGGGCCCTATATAGGCAGTGTGAAAGGGACTTGCTTTGCAAGCAAAAATATTTGGCAAGGGTCATTATATTTAGTTTTTCTATTAAATTTGCATTTCTTTTATATGGGGGTTACAACATTCTAGTACATAATGACACAGATCTTCTTCTTCTTCTTCTTCTTCTTCTTCTTCTTCTTCTTCTTCTTCTTCTTCTTCTTCTTCTTTTTCTTCTTCCTCCTCCTCCTCCTCCTCCTCCTCCTCCTCCTCCTCCTCCTCCTCCTCCTCCTCCTCCTCCTCCTCCTCCTCCTCCTCCTCCTCCTCCTCCTCTTCCTTCTTCTTCTTCTTCTTCTTCTTCTTCTTCTTCTTCTTCTTCTTCTTCTTCTTCTTCTTCTTCTTCTTCTTCTTCTTCTTCTTCTTAAGACAGGTGAAAGGCCAGGGCAATAATACAGTGGATAGGGCACTTGCCTTACATGCGGCTAGCCTGGGTTTGATACTTGACACTTAATATTGTCCCCTGAGCCTTCCAGGAGTGATCTTTGAGTGCAGAGAAAAGAAAAAAAAGTAGGATGTGATGATGATTATGTGGTGAAACACATACTTTGACTGGTTGATATTAGTCTTGATTTTTTTTTTTGGGGGGGCACACCTGGCTATGTTTAAGGCTTAATACTGGCTCTGTGCTCAGGGTTCAATCCTTGAGGGGCCAAATGGAGTGCCAGACATTGAGTGAAGCCAGAGCAGCTTCATGCAAAGCTAATTAGTTCCTTACTCACTATACTATCTTTCTGACCCAGAGACTTACTCTTTAAAAAACTTTTCATAAACATTTTCTCCCTCCCACTCACTTGGTGTCTTTTAGTTTTAGCTCATGTGTTCTTTTGCCATGAAGAAACTCTAATTTGATGTTGTCTCATTGCTTTATTTTTGTTTCTTTAAGTAACAAGGCTACAACAGTGTTAGAATTTGTGGCATTGGTGTACAAATTTTGAATGCCCACGACGTTTCACTACTGTCTTTTCATCACTTCTACTCTTTCCATGCTCACTGACATGGAATAGATGATGCTTCAATTTTGTTTGGTAATGAAGTCAGGGGATAAGCCTCAATGATTAAGCATTTGCCGTTCATATAAGGGGTCCTGAGTTCTATCTCTGCCTGTACAAAGAAAAGAAATGTTAGTCAAAACTGGGTATGGAATGAGTCAGGAGGACTTCATTCTCCTGATCTTTCCCGTCACTGCTTGATGACCAGTTTTGTAATCAAGGGCCAAGGGTTTATAGTTGTTTGATAGTGTTTATTTCTTTTATTTCTTTGCTTTGTTGACTCTTTTCATAGGGATCATTTGGACACATGGGGACAACCTCCTGCTTTAAGCATGGGACCTCAGAGAAAAAGTTATGGAACATATAGCCAAAATAGTGAAGTTCACCTGATTTTAGGGATTAACAGGATTTATACTCCTCCCGAAATCTTCCCACTTTGCTACCTAAGCCCCTGTGTGTGTAAGGTGGCTGTGGGGTCATGGGAGGAGCACAGGAATCCGTGGATTTGGATGATGTCTAGAGGCACTTAGGTATTTTTATCTACCGCTAGACAACATTTTCTCTCTTTGGGGAGTCTTTGCATGTGCAGAAGAGTGAGCATGTATGCTCATACTGGTAAACAGAATAAGGAGCTGTGTCTGTATGTTTGGGATCCTTCGACATAGGTAGAGGTGTTATTTCTATATTATCACTTAAAGGTTGTTGTTGAAAATTTCCATCATCAAACCTATTTAAGTATCCCCCTTACTCAGTCAATACTCATGGTGCCTGATATCCTGACAGATATTTGATATTTTCCAATTGTTGAACTTTGTCAACATGCAAACAGTTGAATTTGTTAATGTATTAATTGATATGTCATATTACATAATGAACCAGAGCAATTTTATTCATAGGTTACGTGACTCAGAAACAACTAACCAGATTATTCAGGAGTGGAAATCAGAAGAGTAAGTTTTGATGGGTGGATGTGGCTGAGGAGAAATCTGGAAAGATCTAGGTCTGGAAGGACCCAGGTTTTGAAATATATTTCACTGAGAATCTCAAAAGGATACATTGGACAACTCAGGTGCACTAAAATGTTTGAACATGGAGATCAGGAAAAAAGGAAAATATATTTATGAATTGAGAAGATTTAATTGTGCCACATACTTTCTGAAATCCAGTCCCATTTCTCTTTAGCTTAATTGCATAGGACCTTATTGTGTGTACATTTTGGCCACAACAGAGGGCCTTGCCATATTTATATTTACTATTGTTTTTTGTTTCCATGTTAAAGATATAGTCTCCTAGTCAGTACACGTAGGTATGTCTATTTATTTTAAAATTTACTTATTAAACAGTTTAGTATCTTTTGTGGGGAGGGCCTCAAATCTGTCTGTGGGGAGGCCTGATTCTCGAATCTGTTCAGAGGTCATTCCCTATAATTCAGATACTCCAACCCAGGCTGGCCACATGCAAGGCAAGCAAATACCTTATCTGCTGTCCTGTCTCTCTGGACTTGTGCACGCACATTTATTAAACTTAAGAGGACCTATGTGATGCACTCATATTTATGTTTGCAGAATAAATGGAGATGACTCTATGCTTGTTATCTTGCATCTTTGTGTATATCAGCTGCCTTGACACATGGTGTCATAGGGCTCATTAGAATACATTTATTTTGCGATGCTGGGAATTATACATGCAAAGCATGCACCCTGCCACTGACCTACATCTCCAGCCCTCATCCTAATGAAGTTTGACATTAGTATTTTAACAGCAAGCAGTTCATCTGAAGGGGAATTAAAGAAAATAGAGTCAAGTTTGTAAAACAATGTTAGTAGAGGGGCAAGCTAAAATAACTGCCAGGAGAGCAGTGGATGAGAAAACGACTTCAGCGCAGTGCAGGGATACAAGAGTAACAGAGCCGTTCACTTAAACCCAGCAGCACTGATTAATCAAGGCATGACTATTTTTGATTCTTTACTTACCGGGAGAGCGATTTCTTGCTTATGCTGCAGATGGCAGCATTGCTGGCCGTAATCTTTGCTCAGCCCTGGATGACTGAGTTTGTGTGATGAATCTGCCAAGGCAGAAATGCTTGTTTGCATTATAGGAGACTGACGCTTTTTAGAATTTCATTAGGAAGAGAAAGACCCCTCTTATTGCTATTACAATCATTTTACCTTTCAGTCGGTCTCTAGAGTAGGCAAGTATGGTTGCATTGTTGTCAGTTCCTGGTGACTGTTTCAAAAACCAATGTAAAGATTTGTTAAATTTTTGCTGATAGTGAAAATAGACCCTACAGCTTTTAAGTATATTTACAAAAGAGCATTGATCTTGGTGATATTACAAACTGAAACATTTTGTTGGGTTGGGATACAGCCATGTTAATCTTTACCTGGAGAAATTGTTGTAAAATATGTTTTATTATCTTCATTCTGCTTATGGATTGAATAAAGCCTTATTAAATAATATTAGTTGGTAAATGTTTACCACATTCTGAATTTTGTGCAGAACAGATACATTCTTTTATCATGTATCTGTTTATCAAACTAATTATCATGTTTTTCAGAGCAACTATTGTGCCTTAATTATATTATAGTCCTAACCCTATAGGATAGATACAGAATTTATGGAGTACTTGTACCAGATCAGTCACTATTCCAAATGCTTCACAAATATCAAAGCATATGACTATGATTAATAATGTTCTGAGGAACATACTATATTTACATATTGTATTGAAGAGGATATTGGGGAAGAGGGAGATTAAGTGACTTCTAGAAAAATTTAGTGTTCGCTGATCTTTGTTAGTTTTGGTTTTGTATGTTTTTTGGTTTGGTATTTCCTAGAATACTCAAAAGGCAAGTTCCTTAAAAATGAGTAAAAGGGGAGCAGAGAGATAGTACAGCAGGCTGACTTTATTTCTTTTTGCTTCTGGCTGACTTAATTTCGGTTCCCAGCATCCCGTATGGCCCTCTGAGCCTGCCTGGAGTGATGCTTTAGTGCAAAGGCAGGAGTGATCCCTGAGCCTTATGGAGTGTGGCCACCATCTAAAAAACAAAAGTTCAGAAAGGGCAACATTTTCATGAACTTTAACATTGCATTTTGTCATTTGTGTAAATGTGAATGTGATTCCACCTCAACAAGATATCTAAAGTCAAATCACAGAAACAGAAATCAGAATAGAGTTAGTCACTGTTTGAAGGGAAGGAGACATGAGGCCTCGCTTAGTGGATGTGGAACTTGAGATGAAAAGTTTTTTCCGTCAGAGTGAGTATACTTAACACTACCGAAGTGTATACTCAAAATTGTACAATTGAAAGTTGATGTTAGTTTAATGGTTAAGTGGTAAATTGATGTTAGTTTTTCACTACCATTAAAAATTAAAACAGATTTTTTTCCCCCAGAAACTTTCAACTTCAGATAATCCCACTTGTTTATTTATTTATTTGCTTTTGTTACTTTTGCCAATGGAATCAGGTCATTGGCTACCCTTTTGCTGCTTAGAGGCTGGAGAGGTCTGCCTATTTTTCTCCATGTATTTTAAGGTTTCTGGTAAAATTTCTAGTTTTTTTTTATCTATTCTAAAATAATCTTTGTGTATAGTGTGAGATATAGACCCTGTTTCATTTAGGAGTACTGCTACTTACTCAGCCACAGATTAAGCTGACTGAAGCAGACATAAACTACACATTACTTTTTTTAAAATTTTTATTTTCAGAAAGTTGTTCACAATAAATGTTTCAACACCAGTCCCACCACCATTACACCTTCCCACCACCATTAATATTCAAATTTTCCCACCACCACCGAAGCCTGTCCCATAGGCAGACGCTAAATAATTTGTATTGTATTGCTTGTGAGTAGTATGGGATGTCTCATGCAATCCTGGAATTCTAAATTTTTTTAAAAATATTTGGGCTCTGGAGGCATCTCTGTGGCGTGCTGCTCTCTTCTGAGATTCATTTGTGTCTCTGAATCACGGCCATTAATGCGCTAAAATTGCCTGATTTTGATCTCTTTCAAGATTTATTTATGGGTCTCTGAAGCAAGGCCAATGAATGAGCTTATATAGCTGAGCCAGAGTTGGTGTGTGGGTGTGGTTCCCACATACCTAATTTTTGGCTGTTTAATTTCTCTGGAAACTTGGTACCAAATTGTTGGGGGTCCAGCCAGAGCCATAACAGCAATTTTTGGGTATCAGGAAGACTAAAGTCACCATCAGGCTTTCACGCACTTGCCCTGCTGGGACAGGTTGATTTGCTGGGCGGCACTGTACCTCCTTTTAAATTTTATTTATTTTAAATTTTTTTTCCTTTTAAAATTTTTTTTTATATTTTATTTTCATATGCTGTTCACAATAATTGATTACATTCAATATTTCAACACCAACCCCACCACCATAATTTCAAAGTTTTCCACTACCATTCAAGCCTGCTCCACATGCAGACGCTAGATAATTTTTTCTATATTGCTTGTTATGGGTAAAGGGTAAAGGCCCTCCCGTTGATCGTCGATTTGCTCGAGCGGGCCCAGTAACGTCTCCATTGGAGACTTTGTTGTTACTGTGTCTGGCATATCCAATACTCTCGGTAGCTTGCCGGGCTCTCCGAGAGGGGCGGAGGAATCGAACTCGAGTCGGCCATGTTGGCCGCGTGTAAGGCGAATGCCCTACCCGCTGTGCTATCGCTCCAGCTTGTTATGAATAGTATAACATGTCTGTAAGGGTCTATCTGACAGTGAACTGTAGCACTGTAGCACTGTCCTCCTGTTGTTCATCGATTTGCTCAAGCGGGCACCCATAACATCTCCATTGTGAGACTTGTTACTGTTTTTGGCATATCGAATACACCACGGGTAGCTTGCCAGGCTTTGCTGTGCAGGCGGGATACTCTCGGTAGCTTGCCGGGCTCTCCAAGAGGGAGACTAACCAAAATAAACATGGCACCATTGATAGAGACAAGAATCTCAGAAGGATTAGTTGCAGAAATATGATCTTAGTTTGGGCACTTAAATTTTAAGGTGCTAAGAGAATTAACAGACAGACATGACTAATAGGTAACTGAAAATACTATTTAAAAGCTTACATCAGAGCTGGAGATGAAGAATTGAATAGAATTGAATTTAGGATAGAATTGAAGAATTGAATAGAGAAACTATGGCAGTGCTGAAAATATATGTAATAAGCAAAAAAAAAAAAAACAAACAAAAATGTATGAGATAATTGCGTGGCCGCAAAAGCAGCTTTGCCATGTCCTGGAAACATAAAAGTTTAAACGATTGAGGCCAGAGATATCCATGCATGGATCTGCTTGGTTCTGAGATTCATCAGTTAGTCTATGAATCATGGCAGTCTTCTGTAGTGACAGCCAGGCCCCCAGAGGGGTGGAGAGATGGGAAGGGCCTGGTCTTTTCAGTCACTGGTCCCGGATACCTGGGTATTTCAGCGGATTTAGCGTTGTACACCCCTTTTTGAACAAGTGGTTATCTGTTTTTCCAACATGATTTGCCAAAGAGGTTTTCTTTGCTTCTTTTCATGCACCCAATTTCTTTTTCATAGATTAACTGTCCATATATTTCAGGATTTATTAATTCTGATCCATTGGTCCTCAATTCTGATCCATTGGTCTCTCAGCACACACTTGTTCCACATCATACCATATTGATTACTATAGCTCTATAGTGTAGCTTAAAGCCAGGGAGTGTGTTATCTACAAACTTTTTTTTTTTCCAGGATCACTTCAGCTGTTTGGGAATTTTCATGCTTTTATATAATGTTTGTCCTAACTCCTTAAAGAATATCATCCAGATTTTTTAAAATTTATTAAATCTGCATATACTTTCAGTAGGATAAACATTTTGATGATAGTAATTCATTCAATCCATGAATGTGGAATACTATTTCAATTTTTTTCCATATCCTCTCCATTTTTTTCACAAGGGACTTAAAGATTTTATTATATAGGTCTTTCACATTCTTCATTGATTCAATATTTTACTTTTTATTTGTTTTTTTATTTATTGCTTTTTGGGTAACACCTGGCAATGCACAGGGTTTACTCCTGGCTCTGCACTCAGGAATTACTCCAGCGGTACTCAGGGGACCATATGGAATGCTGGGAATTGAACCAGGGTCAGCCGCATGCAAGGCAAATGCCCTACCCACTGTGCTATTGCTCCAGCCCCATTGATTCAATATTTTAAATGGAGTAGATATTTTGATCTTCCTATTGTGTAGCTCACCGTTAGCGTATAGAAGTGCAACAGAATTTAGTGTATTGATTTTGCTGTACTGGCTAATTATATCTGAAAGATTTTTTAAAGTGGAGTTTTTAGGGTCTTCTATATCTATATATTATCATGCATCTGCAAATAGTGATAGTTTGACTTTGAATTGGGATCAGTTTAATTTCTTTCTTTTTACCTTTTTTTTTTTTTTTTGCTTTTTGGGTCACACCTGGCGATGCACAGGGATTATTCCTGGCTCTGCACTCAGGAGTTACTCTGGGTGGTGCTCAGGGGACCATATGGGATGCTGGGATTCGAACCCGGGTTGATGCAAGGCAAACCCCCTACCAGCTGTGCTATCTCTCCAGCCCCTCTTTTTTTACTTTTTTTTAAATTGCTATGGTGATGACTTCCAAGACTATTAAATAATAACGGTGAAAGTGGAAGTTCTTGCCTCGTACTTGATCTCAGAGAGAAGTTTTTAAGTTTTTCTTCATTGACTACGTTGTTGTATGTAGATTTGTTGTAAATGACTGTTACTATCTTGAGGAACATTCCATCTATTCCAATTTGGAAGGTGGTTTTTATTTGACCTGGGGGCCATTCCCAGATAAACTTGAATAACCAGTCCAAGAATTCAGTGAAAGGGCGAAGGATGCAGTGCTTCTCTGACCCTGTGTTGCTTGGGGACACCAGGCCTACACCCAGCTATGCTCAGGGGACCAGGTGAAGCCAGGGATTGTGTACAGGATTGAGCTGCAGTTGCCTGTGTACAGGGTTATGTAGCTTAACCCATTACTCTTTCTCTCCAGCCTTCTAATTTTTTTCTTTGTCAAAATTATTTTTGGCATTTGGAGTTCCTTGAGACTTCTTATTCATTTTTGGATGATACTGTTTCTTAAACAAAAGTCAATATAATTTTAATAGGATTTCATTAAATATATAGATTGCTTGGGTTATGTGAAACTTTAGTAGACACTTTTAATGGAGCAAAAGGTGTTAATTGGCACACTGTGCTAATTTTTAAAGTATTCCTACAAAAACAAACACTGTCCTCCCGTTGTTCATCGATTTGCTCGAGCGGACACAGTAACGCCTCCATTTTGAGACTTGTTGTTACTGTGTTTGGCATATTGAATATATCACGGGTAGCTTGCCAGGCTTTGCCATGTGGGCGAGAGACTCTTGGTAGCTTGCTGGGCTTTCTGAGAGGGGTGGAAGAATTGAGCCTGACTTGGCCCCGCGGGCTGTGTGCAAGGCAAACATCCTACTGCTGTGTTATGCTCCAGCCCGTAAAGTATTCTTAGTTTTTAAAAATTTATAAGTGTTGTACAGTAGCAGGAATCCTAGACTGTAAAACAGAAGACTTGATGTAAATTATTGCAGATGTCTAAGCCATAGATTTTTTAATTTTAATGAGGATAATAATCTTCTGAGTCCCTTATAACTGTTGAATTATATGAGCTAATAGAGTAGGAGATATTAGGAATATTAATTATGAAATTATGATCAATACTAGTATGCATTATATTTATGTGGTAAGTAATTTAGAAAGCCTATGCTTACATTAAAGTAGACCATCTTAGCTTGTGAAATACTAAAAGCAAAAGCAGTTCTTGTTTAGTTTATTTTTTACGTGTCATGTAAAAATACAAATTTGTGGGCAAGCTCTTTGGCAGTGCTGACAATGATAGTTGAGATAATCATGTATAATGCTTCCAAATAGCAAAGGGCAGATTTTACTTAGGAAATGGATAATTTCTGTAGTAGGACTTTGTGTCAGAAAATAAATGGATAGCAGAGATAACCCCTGAGAGTAGGTGTCAGCTATCTAAAATGTAGATTTTCTTTCTTTTTCTTTTCTTACTTTAAAAGAAAATAAATACTAGAAATAGAGTATTTAAAGCTGTTAACATTCTGTGATACACTTTTTTCCCGTTCTTTTAAATTTTATTTAAAAAAATTTAGTTTAATGAAGAACAGAGGCACAACTTCTGATACAATTCTAGAATTAAAATTGATTGGATAACAAAGCTCCAATATTAAAATCAGTAAGTATAAAAATCAATTTATGTGCAAATTGTTACATCTGATCACAGGGTTGTTAAGTCCTTGTCTATGAGTTATTATTCCTATTATTTTTATTCATATTTTTACATATATATGAACTCAGACTATATATAATTCTGCACCTGACATTTTAGGATGACTCCAGCTTGTGCTCAGGGGATTCTGTGGTCCTAGGAATTGAACTTACATATGCAGGACAAGTTCTCTACCACTGAATCCTATATTTTACCCTAACTTTTTATTCTTAAAACCATGTTGTTGTAAAAATTTTCTATGTCTTTAATTATTCATAAAATCATATTAACGACTATGATAGTGTGGCATTCAAGTTTAACCAATTGTTTAATGTTGAGCTTGTAATGTTACTCCAATTTTTAAATATTAATTCTAAGGGTTTTTCTGTCTTCATTGTAGAACTACCGATCCAGACTCAACTTGCCTTCTTTGTTAGGAGAATTCATCAACCTGTCAGCCCTGAGAATTATGGTTCTTATGAAAATCTTCAGTCAATATGACAATACCAGGGAATATGGGGGTCTTAGACTCAACTGGTTTTTTCATAGAATCTGAAATTGTTAAACCCATGTTGCCTTAAATTAGAGTGTGCACGCACGTGAGCGTGTGTGTGTGTGTGTGTGTGTGTGTGTGTGCGTGTGTGTGTGCATGTGTGTGTGTTGAAGGGTACAGTATGTGGTTTTTCTGTTTCCTCTTTTTAAAACTATCACTGGGCTGTCATTTTAGCAACATCTTAACAAATGAAAATCCTCCTCTGAGTCAATAGTAATTATAGGAATTTATCACAATTGCCAATCAAGGTGTTCTGAAGAGACTCATCGGTCTTGTTAAATTAGCTTTCACTGCACGCAAACAGTGAGTTATCTTTAGGAAATCAATTGCAGGGAAATTACAGCTTTCATGGAGTGATATAACCTTGCCAACCATCTTGTTATACATAATTCTTCTACCAAGAAATTCAGCTGGGCTTGTATGACTTATTATGGGGGATCATATTTCAATACAGTATACCTAGAAAAGTAAACTTCTAAAGGCTCAGGCAGGAGCTAGAGGCAAGAATTGTAGAACAGCCCAGGATGCTTGCAGCCAATTTAGCCCTCATTTGAGAACGAGTGTGAAGTCTGGAGCTTGATAATACAAAATATTTTACTCAGTGAAGTCAGGAAAACAGTTGGTGGCTCTCTACACACCACACTAGAAGAAACTTTAGTTTACATAATTTCTGAACTTTTAAAAAGAGCAGAGGCATAAGAGGTGTTTCTGAAAAGTTTGGGTGACGTGGATCTGCATTGTTTCTTGTTGCAGGGGCTAGAGAGAGAGTCCATGAGGTAGAGCACTTACCTGACACGTTGCTGACACAGGTTTGATCCCCTGCACCCAATATGGTCCCCAGAGCCTTTCAGGAGTGATCCTTGAGTGAAGAGTCAGGAGTAAGCCCTGAGAATAGCTGCGTATTCCCCCACCCCACAAAAATAAAAAATAAAACAAAATATTCATTTCTTGTTGCCCTTGGGAAAGGTCTATTCTAACATTTAATCCATGTTCTTGGTTCCCAGATCCAATGCATGGCTCACTGAAGCAACACCAAGGTAGTAATGAATGCACAGTTAACCCAGAATAGGTGGAGAATCAGCATTTGGTTTTTAAATGAACTTTGCAATTTTTTATATTTATTTACTTATTTTTTATTATTTACTAATTTATTTGGCTTTTGGGCTGCACCTGATAGTTCTCAGGGTTAACTCGTGTCTCTGTGCTCAGGGATCACTCCTGGCTGGGCTCAGGGGACTCTATGGGATGCGGGGATCAAAACCAGGTTAACCGTGTGCAAGGCAAACACCCTACCAGGTGTATTATTGTTTTGCCCCCAAAAGACCTTTTTCTGTTTGCAATTTTATATTTATTGAGTGTGCTTACTGCATTCCTTCCTCCTGGAACATTTATGTTTGCACTAGGTTCTGTTAGCAGTCATAAAAATCACACCAATCCTAGTCTCTTTCTTTTGCATCATTTACCTGATCATGGCCTAGACATAAATTATATGACTCAGAAGGTTATTAACAGAAGGCAAAAGGATTTTTTCTAAGCTATGTATTGTTCTGCTTTAATTTTTGAGGGGGCATCCCTGGCAGTGGTTAGGGGCTACTCTCAGCTTGGTTGGAGGTCCCCCCACTGAGTGCTTGGGGGACCATGCAGTGCTGGGATTTGAGCTGAGGTCTGAATAAAAGGGAAGTGATTTAACTGTTGTGTTATCAGTATGGCTTCTTTTTGATACTGTGTTAAAATTCTTCTTCCAGGGAGGATCCTACCAGGATGGGAGAAGCATGCTGAAAATAGACTATAGACCAAACATGATTGTCACCCATTGCCTCTTTTGCAAACCACAACACCCAAAAGGAGAGAGAGAACAAAAGGGAATGACCTGCCACAGAGGCAGGGTGGGATGGGGGGTGGAGGGATACTGGGATCCTTGGTGGTGGGAAATGGGCACTGGTGGAGGGATGGGTATTTGATCATTGTATAATTGAAACCCAAGCACAAAAATGTGTAAGTCTACAACTGTACCTCATGATATATCACTAATAAAAAAAATTCTTCTTCCATAAATTACTGCCCTTAATCCTTACTTAATGCTTTGTGTGAAGAATATCATTGTTCCCATTTTGCACTTCTTCATTTTATGTTGTTCCCATTTTTTTATTAATCAGGGAACTAGGGCACTTACCCAGGTCAGAAATCCAGGAAATGGACACAGAAAGGATCTGATCCCCTCCAGAGATGACACCTTTCCTTTCCGATTTCTCTTTATAGAAGCCTGGTGTTTTGGTAGGTGGTGAAGTACAGGTCCTGGAAGGGACAGATTTAAAAAGTTCCTCTTGTAATATTTTTTGGGGGGAATCACATCCGGCGATGCACAGGGGTTACTCCGAGTGTTATAATTCACTTAGGAATTACTCCTGGTGGTGCTTGGGGGACCATATGGGATGCTGGCCAATCGAGGTTCGATTCCCAGCGTGCAAGGCAAACGCCTTACCCGTTATGCTATTGCTCAAGCCCCTCTCTTATAATTTTTACAACTAATACTTGCATGATTTTTGTAAGTCACTAAATATTTCTAACCCTCTGTTGCTTTCTTTTTAATATACAAAAATTACATTAGATGAAAGCTACTATAATCCAGAATCAAATTTATTGAGCCTACAGTCAACAATTTTATATATTCCCAAATTTTGCATACTATCAGTTTCCATAACATAGTTCTAAAATTGTGACGTGAGACAGAGATCCTGCTGAAGAATCAGGATGAAATTAGTACAAAACTGTCACTATGGCTGGAGGCAGGACTGGGAAAGAAAGATGGGGCTCTGGGAGACGGGGGCCAACAAAGTAGGTCTGACAGAGATGGCAAGGGAGGAAGAGGTAGAGATGGACATGTGTCAAGTACAGTGGAAATTAGGTGGAAAGCTTCCGAAAAACATGCAACTGAAAGAACTGTTGAGCGTCGGACCTCAAATCATACCAATACAGCAGAACTTTTCAAATAAAATAAAATAAAACAAAACTTAGTCTTCTCTACCTGGTTAATTGCCAAGCAATTCTTTTGGTTTGATTTTTTTTTTTTGTGCTACACCTGAATATCACAATCAATCACAACCATCCTGTTATTCGTCGATTGCCTCGAGCAGGCCCCAGTAATGTCTCCTTCGTCCTAGCCCTGAGATTTTTTAAAAAGTGCCATATTCAAGGCTCTTTCAGAGTTAGGAGAATGAGACCCTTCATTGTTACTGGTATTCGGCATATTGGGTACGCCACGGGGAGTTTGCCAGACTCTGCCGTGTGGGCAGGTTACATTCGGTAGCCTGCCAGTTTGTCCAAAGTAGGAATGAGATGATAAGACGTCGCGCGGCCGCCAATGCGGCCATGCGCTTCCGGGAGCTGGGTTTTACAGTCTCTGATATACTCACTGGATATACTCACCTGGATATACTCAGGGTTTACTCCTGGGTCTGCACTCAGGAATTACTTCTGGTAGTGCTTGGGATTCAGATGGGATGCCAGGGATGGAACCTAGGCCAGCTGCAGGCAAGCAAGCACTCTACCTGCTGTGCTATAGCTCCAGTCCCTGGCAAGCAATTTTTTAGGCAGCTCTCTCTGCTATTCAGACACTGGGATACACAGGCTCATGCTCAATGACTTGGCCTCTTTGTTCAGGTACAGCCACTGCCAGTGTACACAGTGCTTTGTGTGCACTAGGAAAGCATATCAGCTGGGCACAGTCCTTTAACGGCGCAACTGGAGGGCACATCTTGTTTGTGAGAAGGACACTCCTTTCTCGGGGCAGCTGTTCCTAAGCCAGGGACCTGGGGTAGGATGAACTGAGCTGTGTGGAAGCCAGCCCCCACCCAGACAACGCACACCAGTGATGCTGTCAGAACGAAAATCTCCGGTCCAAGAGGCGACAAGGGTTAAGTTCTTTCTGCCTGTGAGAGTGGCCTTCTATCCGCTGGCCAAAATTGAGACATCCCTCTGATTCTGTTGCTCCTGTTTGTAGGTGGAGGCTTCTGATATATGTCAGGGGTGCTAATTCTCCTTGGTTCCCCAGGTTGATGGACTGGAGCGAGAGTGCAAGGACATCAAATCAA
Source organism: Sorex fumeus (assembly GCF_029834395.1). Lineage (NCBI taxonomy): Eukaryota > Metazoa > Chordata > Mammalia > Eulipotyphla > Soricidae > Sorex > Sorex fumeus. The sequence goes on along the minus strand of NW_026606090.1, from coordinate 26,878,240 downwards.
CCTGCCATTCCTCGTTTCTCTCCTCCATCTAGTTATGAGCTCGGCGGCTGAGATAGTTTATGGCCTGCTCCTGTCTGGAGCAACGGCCGGGGAGACCCAGCCTGGAGGAGCAACGCCTCTGCACTAATTCAGCCTGAGTCGAGCAAATCAAAGCAGGAGTCCCAGGCCTCAGGAGTCACTACCTTTGCTTTCCGTGTGGGAAGGGGTGAGGGCCTTGGAAGCTGCTGCCTTTGAATCAGAGCCCAAGGCCAAACACAATTTGATGGCTCTTCCTTGCCCTCAGAGTTCCCTGGAGCTCGAGTCACAAATCTATAGAAGGCGGCAGCTCTTTACCCTGAAGGGGCCTTGGAGCACGCTGAGTTGTTCTGTGCAAGCTTCTGTCATTGCTGGAAGCAAATGCTACCCTCCAGGTCCCCAGGGCCTAGAGGAACAGAGAAACCAGTGGGGGCAGGGATTGCGGGCAAGCATTTAGTGAAGAAATCAGCTGATGAGCATTGGAAAGGGGGTCTTCTTTTCCTCTTCTTCTCATTTGTTCTCATCTGTGATCATCAATAAAACAACATCAAGTATAATTCAAGGAAAAAATGTGACCTGTTTCCGCCCCCGCCCTGGCTCTCCCTGCATTTCTTTCTTTCTATTTTTCTTTTGCTTTTTGGGTCACACCCGGCAATGCTCAGGGTTTACTCCTGGCTCATGCATTCAGGAATCACTCCTGGTGGTGCTGGGGGGCGGGGGTGGGGGGCGGGACCATATGGGATGCCAGGCATCGAACCAGTCTCTCCCCATATCTAGCAATCACTTTCCCACCTTTGCATAATGACTTTTAGTTCTTTCCCTTTCCTTTCCTTTCCTTTTCTTCTTTTAAAAATTTTATTTGGGGGCCACAATTGTCAGTGCTCAGGGCTTACTCCAGCTCTATTCTCAGGGCTCACTCCTGGTGAGGCTCTGGGACCTATATGAGGTGTCAGGGATTGAACTCAGGTTAGTTGCATATGGCAAATGCCATATTTGCCCACTGTATTATCTCTCTGGCTGCAGTTCTTATTCTTGGATCTGCATATTTAAGCTCCAAGACAGAGTTATAATGCACACTATATTAGGTGAAGGAGGCAGATACTAAATACCTTCTAATATAGTTAGTCCCTTTTTATTGGTCATCAGTGTTAATGGCCAGTTACTATGCACATGTAAAATACAAAATGCTTGCAATGCTTTGTTCTCCAATGCTTTTTTTGTTTCTTCGTCCTTAGACCTTCCTTCATTTCAGCCTGTGTGGTGAAGGGATACCTGTCTTGTTTAGACTTCAAAAAATATTCTGGGTAGTTAACACTGGGACAATAGAAACATAAAGATCTCGCCTACCACAATTATACTTGATAGCATGTATTTGAGAAGCTATTATTCTTTATCATAGAATCCTCCCAGAGGCATATAAAACTGGTTCAGAAAGAATCCTTATTACTACCTTTTTTTCAAATGTTGTTTCCTGTAATCTCTGCCTAATTGTATTTCCTTTTTTTATTTTTTTGTTTTAGATCATACCTGGAAATACTCAAGGGACCATATGGGGTGCTGGGGTCTGCCACATGCATGGCATATGCTCTCCCTGTTATCTTAAAAATTACTAAGTCTACAATTCAATTACATTAAGTGCATTTATACTAGTCTGTAGCTCCTACTATTAGCTTTCCCTGGAAAGGTGTTGTCATCCTAAATAAAAACTGGCACCATTGTATGCTCACATCCCCTTCACTTTTATTTCAGTCCTTGGTAATCTCTGTCACACTTACCATCATTAGGAATTTACCTTATTACCTCCTATGAATGGAATCATTTTTCCTTTTGTGTTTGATTTGCTTGAATTAGCGTAAGGTCTTGAAAGTACCTGCACGTGTAATTTCCCATCATTTCCAAACTGAATGCCATTTCAGTGTTGTGTGGGCATCACATCTGCTGATAGAGATCCCCCTGTGGATGGAGAAGGGCTCTTTATGTCTGTTGGCAAACAGGAATAATATTGGGGTTGGAGAGAGAGCACAGTGAGTCAGGAGCTTACTTTGCATGCAGCTGACTTGAATTCGATCCCCGGCACTCCAGATGGTCTCCCTAGCCCACTAGAAGTGATTCCTGAGAACAGTACTACCCCTGAACACAGCTGGATGTTAGCCCCCAAATGTAAAAAAATGCTGTATACATTTAAATACCTGCTTTTATTTTTTTTTTGAAAGTGAACTTGCCAGCTGGTATGTAAATCTATGATTCACTTTCTGAGCAACTACCAAGCTCTTTTCCACAGTGGCTGCCTCATTTTACATTTCCCTTGGGTAAGGTATAATTTTCCACTCTCTCTCCATCCCCACTAACAGTTGTTTTGGATAAAAGCTGTCCTAATGGGGGAGGAATGGCACCTTCATAGCCTCTCAAACATCCATTATATTTGCCTGCGTTGGCCACTGCACCCCCATCGTCCATAATGTGCGGTTAATGGGTCCGAGTCCCGTCTGAGGTGTTTGATGAGATGGAGCACGGTGCCACCAGGGTTTAGGGCTCAGAAATGCTTGTGGAATTGAAATCTGACTGCAAACTCTGTCCTCATCTTGATTTACTCACTGCCATTTCTTTTTCAAAAGTGCCCTTTCGTTGTTTTGGCATGTGAGGGAGAGATAAAGATAAAAAGGGCTTTTGTCCCCCGAGGAGTCAGCTCAGAATAATGAACTGAGCCGGGCATAACTTGGCCTTTCTGTTCATTGCTGCCCCCAAACCTCACAGATCCCTGGCTCCCTTCCTGAGCTTTGCTGAAGGAAAGGCTTGAGAGCTTTGCTTGAATGACAGACAAAGGATTGGTGCTAATGATTCCAAGTGGAACAAGATGCAGGGTCTGCACTTGAATTCCTGGCTTATTGGGAAAAGACACGGGAAGAATAACAGAACACTGTGGAAAAGGCACTGCCTATGGCACTGTGGCATCACCAAGGAGGAGGAGGGACAAACCGTGTGGGGAAGTGGGAATCTAACAGTGGGGGGAAGTGGGAATGACCTAATTTTTTTCTCCCCATTTATCATTTGAAGTATAAATTGGGAGAGAAGGACGAGGGACTGATCTAGAAAGAAGTACGAGAGAGAGAGAGAGAGAGAGAGAGAGAGAGAGAGAGAGAGAGAGAGAGAGAGGTGAGAATGACCTAATGGTACATCAGCAAAAATGTGAGCCCCAGGGAACGCAGGAGAGAATTTTAAGCAGGGAAGTGAGGTTGAATTGGAGGGGTTGGAGGAAGGAGACAAGGAGATCCATTGGGGTGGTCTTCACTGTATCACTGTATCACTGTCATCCCATAGTTCATTGACTTACTCGAGCAGGCGCCAGTAACGTCTTCATTCGTCCCAGCCCTGAGATTTTAGCAGTCTCTCCTTACTCATCTCTCCCAATGTTGCCATATTGGAGGCTCTTTCAGGGTCAGGGGAATGACACCCCTTATTGTGACTGTCTTTGGCATATTGAATATGCCACGGGGAGCTTGCCAGGCTCTGAAAGCCTGGTGGTGGTCTTATCCTGTATAATTTTGGAAAGGGAAAGTGGGGCCATGTCATTGGGGTGAGTACAGATGACACACAGGGACTGTGCCTAAGTGTTTCCAGGACTAGAAAGACGAAAGGGAACCAATAGGTTTAGGGGATGGTAAAGGTAAAAGGTAAAGGTAAAGGCCCTCCCGTTGATCGTCGATTTGCTCGAGCGGGCCCAGTAACGTCTCCATTGGAGACTTTGTTGTTACTGTGTCTGGCATATCGAATACTCTCGGTAGCTTGCCGGGCTCTCCAAGAGGGGCGGAGGAATCGAACTCGGGTCGGCCATGTTGGCCGCTTGTAAGGTGAATGCCCTTCGCGCTGTGCTATCGGAGAAAGAGAATAATTAAGTAGGTGAGGTTAGCAATTCTACATGGAACGGTTCCTCACTATTCTTCAGTGGTTAGAACATTTTATACTAAATAATTGTATGGGCTTTTTCTAGACTTTTGAGTGAGGTTTGATATACCAAAGTATACATAGTATTTAGATCATTCTTCTGGTTTCTTGGAAGTTAGTGACTGCATGTTTTTTGGTCATTTTTGGTTATCACATGTTAATATCATTTAATTTTCAAGTGACATTTCAATACTTTGATTTATGAGCCCCCCCTTTCTTTTAAATCAAACCACCAGGAGATACATAGTTTCAAAATTTTCATGACTGGGTTTTGATTGTACAATGTTCTAACACGCGACAGGGACAAATGGAGACGTTACTGGCGCCCGCTCTAGCAAATCGATGATTAACGGGAAGTCAAGTGATCTAACACCCATCCCTTCACAGTGTACATCATTTCCTGCCACCAATGCCTCAGTTTCCCCCCCGCCACCCCAGCCTTCTAGCCTACCTCTATGGCAGGCACTTTTCTTCTCTCTTTTTCTCTGAGCCTTTTTATGTGACAGGTATTTTACATGTATGTATCCTGATCAGATTTCTCCCATAGAAATGATTATTATTCCCATGTGTGGTAGATAGATACGTTTGCCATGTCACACCAATTTTTCTAAATTGAATCAACTTGATTCCATGTATCCCATTGGAGTGGCAGGAAATTCAGTCTGTCATAGGCATTTTCTCTACTAGCTCTCCTGTAGGACCATAGGATAATAGGTTTAAGGGTCTCACCTCAAAATAAAGCTTTAGAGGATGTCATTTAGTTTTCTGTCCATCCTGATTCCAGCTAATTTGCTCATTGCTTGAGTCCTTTTTAAAAAATGATTTTTTGTTGGGGCCAGAGAGATAGTGAAGTGGATAAGGTGTTTGCCTTGCATGGGACTCACCTGGGTTTGATCCCTGGTCCCTGAGTCCACCAGGAGTGACCCTGACTGCAGAGCCAGGAGTGAGCCCTAAGCACTGCCCCAGTGTGGTCTCCCCGCTGTCACTGTCACTGTCCTCCTGTTGTTCATCGATTTGCTCAAGCGGGCCCAGTAACGTCTCCATTGGAGACTTTGTTGTTACTGTGTCTGGCATATCGAATACATCACAGGTGGCTTGCCATCCTCTGCCGTGTGAGTGAGATACTCTCAGTAGCTTGCGGGGCTCTCCGAGAGGGGCGGAGGAATCGAACTTGGGTCGGCCATGTTGGCTGCATGCAAGGCAAACGCCCTACCGCTGTGCTATCGCTCCAGCCCTCTAGAGGTCTCCCCTCTAAATAATTTTTTTGTTTGTTTGTTCGGGACCAGACACAATTATACATGGATTTTTGGATCTTTGCTCAAGAATTATTTCTTGAGGTGCTCAGGGTTGAACCCAAATCTCCTGATGCAAATTATGCATGCATTAAGCTACTTGCCCTATCTCTGGCCCCACCTGTATTTTTCTTTTTGAGGGTAGAATGTTCGGCCACATGCATCAATGCTCAGAGGCTACTCCTGACTCTGTGCTCAGAGGTCACTCTTGGCAGTGCTGGTGGAGGGGGACATATTCAGTGTCAGGAACGAAGCTAGGTCAGCTCCAGCAAGGCAAGTGTCTTCACTTTGTTCTATTTCTCTGGTCCCTTTCCCACACAATTTTAAAAACTGCATTTTTGTCACAATAGGGGCAAACCCTTAGCAGCCCCCCTGCTAGGGATTCCATCCAATCATAACCTGTACTATGTTCCCTTGGGGATCATGCTAAGCTAGGCTTGAAAAAGCTAAAGGTAAGAAGAAAAGCTGTCTTGTGTCATCCTAAATGTCCCTTGAGATGAGGGAAGACTGGCTACAAACCTTTATAGACGGGAGAGAGAAGAATGCAATACTAATGAAACAAAAAGTAGTTGTTCAACAGGGCACATTTCCCAGACTTTTTCTCTTGGATGGAATACACAATCTGATATTTCACAGTGGAAAAGCCGTGGATTTCCCCCACACTTTGAAAGAATGGTGCTTGTAAAGTCTATTTTAAAAGGACTGATGGGCTGGAGAGATAGTACAGTGGGTAGGACGTTTGCCTTGTATGCGCCGGACCTGGGTTCTATTCCCAGCATCCTATATGGTCCCTTGAGCACTGCCAAGAGTAATTCCTGAGTGCAGAGCCAGGAGTAACCCCTGTACATCACCAGGTGTGACCCAAAAAAGCAAATAAATAAATAAATAAATAAATAAATAAAAGGACTGTTGTTTTGAGGATTAAAGGAGATTGTAAGTGAAAACAACAAAACACCCCAAACTACAAGGCACATCTCTGTACCATTCCATTTAGAGTTGAGTATTAATTACTCAGACAATTTGCCAAAACCACTATGGTAGGCAGACTTGGTAGTCATTACTCTAAGAGTGTCCAGGTCTTGGGGGGTGGGGTGCAGGGATAGGACTAAAGTGGCAGAAGACACTAAAGGCTTGCATCTGCAAATCTCTGAATCTCTAGTACCCCATAGTTCTTTGAGCACCCACAAAAACAGCAAAACAGATGAACAAATGTGTATGTCCTAACCCTGAGAAACTGTAACTGTGTTAATTGACGATGCAAGGGATTTTGCAGAGCACCCCGGGCCCACTCTGATCTTATAAGTCTTACACTTGGAAGACGGAAAGTGAAGGCGCTCAGATGTGAGGGCCTGGCTCCTTTTCTGATCTGCAGAGGGAGAAAGACTCCTAAGGAAGGAATATTTGACCTCCAGAAACTGAACTGGCCCTTAGTTTACAGACAGTGAGAAAACAGGGATCTCAGCTTTACAACTGCAAGAAGTGAATCCCGCCAACTGGAGGTAGCAAACATAGCCTTGCCATCACCTTGAATGCAGTCTAAGGATTCTACAGGAAAGACTCACAGAACTGTACGATAATAAGCTTGTGGTGTATGAACTGCTAAATTTGCGGTAATTTGTTAGAGCAGCCTCAGAAAATTAATGAAGTCACAAAACTAAAAAATGCCAAGATTGCATTTGAGGTCATATTCTAAAGCCCATGTTCTCTCCGTTATATTATGTTTCATCATTTTAAAATGTTCCCAGATTCAGCACTATCCTACACAAAGTTAAATTAGAAAACAGAAGATGTGGGCTTTTTTTTCCCCTTTGAGAAGCAATCTCGTTGTAAAAACACTAGATCTTACTGAAACAGAGTCAAACGACACATAAAAATACACAAAGGAAAGTAAAAGCCCCTAGAAATTTCATAATAAAAAAATCAGGACTAATATAATTTTCACAAACTTACAGCCTGAATATTTGTTTTGTGGTGTATGATAAATATTTGTATTTTTATATACATTTCTATAATTGCTTTTTTTTTGACTGGACAATTTTTCACAGATATTTCTTTGCCAAACAGTATAGATCGGCACCATTATTTTAGGTGACTGAGTAATATCCTCGTGTATGAATGTTTCATAATTTACTTAAGCAATTCTTATAAATGGACACTTATGTGTGTGTTACAGGATTCAACTCTTAAAATAATGCTGGGATTAAAGCCTTTATAGTTTATCTTATACATTTAAACATTCCATTAAGTTAATTCATAGGAGTGGAGCTTTTCAGAGGAGATATATATGTATATATATGATATTTATATATTTTTTGAAATATATATATATCTGGGGATATGGTTCCGCCATCAGGTCAACCTATACCTGTGGGGCGAGTGCATTAGTAGCCTGATGGTGCCTTCAGGCTTCCTGATACCCCAAAATTGCTGTTGTGCTTTTGGCCAGACCCCAACAACTTGGGAACAAGTTTACCAAGAAATTAGGTATGTAGGAGTCATGCCCACAAACCACCTCTGGCTCAGCTATACAAGCTGACTCAGAGTTGGGATGGGCTACCTCCCCCACTTTCTAATACTCCTGGAAGCACTGGCAGTCACCCCCACAAACCAACTCTATCACCACCCTCTACTATTGGCCTTGCCTCAGAGACCCCTAAATAAATCTTGAAAGAGATCAAAAGCCACAGTTAAGCTTGGACCCATATGTGGCTGAACAGAGCAGAGTAAATTGGAGGGGGTGGGTTGGCCTGTGCCTGCGCAAGCAGAGTTCCCGGCAGTCACTTGCTTCCACAATCCAAAATTGCCGCCATACCCCAAGCCTGACTCCATTGTCTCAGGATGGATCTCACCAAGATATAATCTGCTAAAAATTTTGTAATGTGGATCTAAGTGCACCAACAGCCCTGGCCCAGAGACACAGCAGCAAGTCCCAGAAGACACCACAGAGCAGGAGATCTTTCTGGACCCCGTAGCAAGCCAATATCACTGGGGCACCCCAGATGGAACAGGTGCAGTCTCCCCATCTACTCCAGATGGAATCCTGGTGACCAAGAGATTGCACAAGCAAGGCCCAGGTATGCGGGTTCCAGGACTAAATCTCCAGGCTGCATAGTGGTAAAGGACCCAGGCTGTCCCTCTCCAGGTCCCTACCCACCCAGAAGACTGGCTGTCATGTCCACAATTTGCCTCCAGGTGCCATCTTGGCTCACCCACAGATCTGGTTCAGAGACACAGCAAGTCCTGAAGACACCACAGAGCCGGAGATCTCTCCAGGCCCCATACTGAGCCAATATCACCGGGGCACTGCATATGGAACAGGTGCAGTCTCGCTGCCTACTCCAGATGGAATCCCAGTGATAAAGAGCTTCCACAATCAAATTCCAGGTATGCGGGTTCCAGGACTAAGTCTCCAGGCCGCATGGTGGCAGAGGACCCAGGCTGTCCCTCCCCGGGTCACCATCCACCCAGAGACTGGCTTTCACACCCACAATTTGCTTCCCAATGCCATCTTAGCACACCAAGAGCCCTGGCCCAGAGACTCCCAATTGAATCCCAAAATGGATTAGTGCCATACAGAGATGTTTCTGGAACCCAACCGTTTACAATCTATAATTTACATTTACAATCACTGCCATGTGAGCCCTCATGATATTCAAAATGAGCTGTGGAAAATATATTATCTGGTGTCTGCCCCTGGCAGGTAGGCTTGAATGCTGGTGAGAAAATTCGAGCAACATTAATGCCCCAAATTAGAGAGAGAGTATTGGGGGAATTGTCTGCCATAGAGGCTGGGCGAGGACTGTGTTGTGTATGTGTGTGTGGGGGGAGGGATACTTGGGACATTGGTGGTAGAAAATGTGCACTGGTGGAGGGGTGGGCGTTCCATCATTGTATGGCTGAATCTCAAACAGGAAAGCTTCATAACTCTATCTCACGGTGATACAATAAAATAAAAATATAGTGTGGAGTTCATACCCAACTCAATCAGCTTAATCAATGGCTGAACAAACAGCAGTACGCCTACATTATTAAAAAAAGAAGAAGAAAATATATATTCCTACCAGGATGATTCTTATAACTTATTGTTCTTGACAACATGGCATCAGGAAGTCAGCCTTTCCATATACTCATTAAGACTAGGTTTTGTTAATCTTCTAAATCTTTGTGTACCTGATAAGCAAAAAGCCAATAAATCATTATTCTTTTGTTTTTGGCTTTTTGGACCCTGGCACAAATAAATACTTTGTAAATGTTTATCTATCACAGATGTTTCTTCCTTTGTAGGCTGCCAGTGAGAAATCAATAGGGCCTAGTATAAAAAAGCAAGTTTTCAAAAGAAATTCTAAATCGCTGAGTCAGCACCTGCTAGATTGTGTGGTGGGTGCAAATTGCATCATTCAAATCTCAGTTTTTCTACCTGTCAAATGGATAAAATGTCTTTTCCTTCCTACAGTTTCTAGGAGAGTTCAAAAAGGGATTTCCTTTAAGGCTGGTATCCTATAGCTGCCATGCAGAAAATTTGCATGAATATTAGTTATTATTAATGAGTTTTGTTTATTTTACCATAGCAAGAATTTTTAGGTTCTGTAATTATTAAGGCTATTTGTCTTTGGGCATACATGTTGCAAAATATTTTATGTGAGTATCCTTTAAACAAATAGACTGGGAAAGGAAATGCCTACAAAAGTCATGTATCTGGTGTTAATGGGAGTGGGTGTTTATCACTTAAACTGGATCCCAAAAGGACCTATGGAATGTTAGCTATTTCTTCCATCTTTGTTTTCTATTTTTGTTTTGTTTTGCTTTTTGGGTCACACCCAGCAATGCACAGGGGTTACTCCCTCCTGGCTTTGCAAACAGGAATTACTCCTGGAGGTGCTCAGGGGACCATATGGGATGGTAGGAATCGAACTCTGGTCAGCCGTGTGCAAGGCAAATGCCCTACCTGCTGTACTATCGCTCCAGCCCCATCTTTCTTTGTTTTTGATGAGGTTTTGGGTTGCACTGGTTCTCAGTGGCTTCTCCTTGGTCTGCTCAGGTGCCCTGCCTGCTGGTGCCCAAGAGACAGTGGACATAGGCAGGAGACATAGAAGTGTTGGCTATTGAGATGGGCTTGACCAGCCTTAATGTCTTTCCTACCTCTCCAGGGCACAGGACCTACCTGCTGGTTTTGCTTCCCTCTGCCCCACAGATTCTTTCTTTAGCATAAAATTAACCTCCATATCTTTAGGGCAAGAGGAATGAGCCCTTCCCCACCTCCCTCTTTGCTAGATGGCCATTTGCTAGATGGCCATTTGCTAGATGGGGATTTTTGGCTAGCAGATGAATGTCTCTAACTACTGTGGACTTCTCTAGACTCGGTTATGCCCTCCATTCCCCATCTTCCTAAAGGCTCTGCTGGGCTGCAGTGTTCGGCCAGTCTAGGATGGCCCAGGCACTTCCTGCTCGCCTGGCTGAGACTCCTGCTAGATGTCAGGTTTCCTCCTCTTCACAGATTGACTCAGGCCTCAGCCGACAGTCACTGACAGAGGCCCGACTTGTTGCTTTATGTTAGCAACTATTAATAGGGCTCATTATTTCCCAGGAAACCGGCAGCGTGATGCTCTTCCCTGTCTGCTGTTTCCAGGGCACAATTGATTCCTCTTCACCGCATTAAGTGGCAGCCGTTTAAATCATATTGATGTCTACAGTTCAAAGTGATGTGTTGGATGCCTTGTGTGTTAATGAATTAAATATGGAAGCTGGAATCTTGGATGTATCACTTACTTCTTCCCAAGCCCATTGGAAGCATCCTGTGTGCAATGAGGCACTGTTGTTTCAGCTTGGAGGCCCAGATGTCTGCATAGCCTGCTGTGGGCATTCCTTGAGACTGTGGCTGTGTGTGACTTTTGCCTGCATTTGCATTTTTCTCTCTAAGTTACTAACACTCTGTATTTTACATCTCCCCCACCCCCATCTATCTGTCATCCCTCCCTCCCTCCCTCCCTCCCTCCCTCCCTCCCTCCCTCCCTTCCTTCCTTCCTTCCTGGACTTGACCCCAGGGCTTCATCCACCCTAGGCAAGTCTTCTAACCTTAAGCTACTGTGGAGCAGGGCGATAGGCACCTTGCAAAGCGGCCCTGAAGTGAAACATCACAAAGGGGAGTAACTGGGCGGAGGTAGCAAAACGATGCCTGCATCATGTGTCTGGCCTTGAGCCTCACTCGACCCACTCACTAGTCATGAACACCTAGAACACAGAAACTGCTCTTATCAGTTCTTAACATACGCCTTAAGCAAGTCATTCTAACTGCAGCATGTAGCCTTGAAGGAGATTGGACTGGGGACGAAGCAGAGGGGAAAAGCGATAGACCAATAGGTCCATGTGATACACCTACTGTAAGCCAAGACTCTCTATAAGGATGTGTGTATTTGGCAATAAAGTTGAACTGTACTCACCCAATCTGCTCCTGGTGTGCAACATGTCAGGGCATTTTGGGGATAACTGTTCCCCAACAAGCTACCTTCTTGGCTATCCTCTTCTTCTTTACCATTACCATTTACTTTTGATTCTATCTCCCTTGTTGTCTCAGTGGAATTAATCAGGAGGACTTTCATGAGGTCAGGTTGTCTCCAGTCTGTTCCAGAAGGATGCTTCCAGGGGGCATCTCTTTCCCTCCCCCCCCCGCTATATATGGGGCCATCCTGGCAGTTCTCAAGAGGCCACGTGGTGCTAGGGATTGAGCCTAGGTTTCCCACATGAAAAACATGGGCTCCAGCCTTTGAGCATCTTCCCAGCCCCTGCTCTCTGTTTCAAGTACATCTGTACTGAGTGGATAAGTCGGTGGACAAGTGAGTGAGAATAGAAACTTAAAGTGGGCTTGGGAGGAGAAGACACACATTCAAGTTTACTTACCTTTAGAAAGAGGTAAAAAGAATTAAAAAGGAAAAGAAGAGGCTAAAATGAAGAAAATTTCTTAGTATATGACATGACACGAAATAGTGAGATACGGGCCTATTATTGCTTGTTTATACTTAAAAACAGTCTCCTGCCCCGCACCTGGTTGTCCTCACCAGGGCCCCTTGGAGGGGAGAGGGTTGAGTTTCTCTCCCTCCCCCCCCACCCCGCCCTGAGCAGAGCCCCAGCAGCTGAGGACCTCCGGAACCAGCCACGGCCATGCTGGGACCACTTTCCACACGTCCGGACGTGCCTCATGTATGAAAGAACTGGCAGAGGAACCCAGGCATGCAGGTCCCGAGGCTGAGGTCTCCAAGCCTACTCGAATTGGGACTGGGCCTTCTCCACCCAGACCCCCCATCTTCCAGTAGGTAGGCGTCACACCCACCAGCTGCTGACAGCGCCAGGTTGGTCCCATCAATGGCCAAGACGCAGAGACTATAAAACCCAGCTCCTGGAAGCGTGCGGCTGCATTTGCGGCCATACAACATCTTACTATCTTTCCTTTGGAGTACCTGGCAGGCTACAAAAAATATCCTGCCCTCATGGCAGAGTCTGGCAAACTTCCCGTGTTGTATTCAATATGCCAAATACCAGTAACAATGATGGGTCTCATCCTCCTAATCCTGAAAGAGCATTGAAATGGCTCTTTTAAAATCTCAGGGCTAGGTAGAAGGAGACGTTATTGGTGCCTGTTCGAGACAATCGACAAACAACAGGATGGTCGTGATTGTGATACTTAAAAACAAAAGAAAACCAAACAAAACGCTGTTGCTTTCATCTTCCATGGCCAAGATGCTTGCAAAAAGGGACATTCACGATTGATCTATCCTCCACTTGTGACAAGGAGACTCTTCTGGTCACCTTTGGGTCCTCAGGCTTGTGCCCTGGCCCAACAGACAGCCATGGATGCCAGTGGTGGGGTGCTGGAGTGTGCCCGCTCTCTGTGACTGCCAGACGATGCTTAGCCCTCCCAAACAAGTGTGGGTGCATTTCCTAATATTTGTGACTTGTCCAGGAGTTATTGATTTGCCAAGGATAGCACAAAGACACCGAGGGAAGAAAAGCTTTGCTAAGGACTGATAGGTCATGGCTTTCCAGAGTGGACGGAACTCAAATCAAACAGCCGGGAAGGAGCTTATGCGGTGATTGCTTCCCTCAAACTCCTTAAGTGAGCTGGCAGCCTGAGCTGCTTCGAGAGGCACACCTGATTGATTGATTTCACAGTACGGCCTCCCCCGATGTGGAGGAACCGTAATTGTTGCTGGAGGTGGCTGTCAGCTTCCTGTGGAGTGAAGGCTGGTGCCTGAGAGACCCTGGGGGGGGGGGGTGGGGGGAGGGAATCCTGCTGGCTCAGAGTGGGGTGGGGGCTCCCTTGAATGCCTCTGACTTTGCTGATGCTTCTCAAAACCCTCTGTCACCAGTGAAAGAACTCTGGACACACGCATACACTCACTCATGCGGACATGCATGCACACATGTGCACACACACTAACTCCACTGAGTTCCACAGTGCAGGGTCAGGGAGAATGAGATCACTGTTGACGGATAATCAGAGTAAAACTCTAGAATCAGTCCCTGATTGCAGGGGGCGTGAATGCGTTTGCCCTCAGAGGATCTTATTTCCACCTCAGAGCTTGGGTGGGATTGGAAAAGACAAACATTTTGACTCCTGCCTGTGGCCCAACTATTTTTCTTGCAAGGCTTCTCCCGAATGTAAGTTTAAGGTCATTCACCCTTAAATTTCCTTAGTTTGATGTCTGGTCCTTCATTCCTTTCTCACTTGATTTGGGATTCTGGCGACTCTAAAATTGCAATACTGCTAGGGGAGGGAGTATTTTCAGTTTTTTAATTTTTAAGATGGATTTATGATACTCACATCTCGTGCCATGAACATGTGTTGAAAGGGTAGGTAGAAACAAGAGAATTATTTTGTAGTGCTGAGGACTAAATTTGGGGAGCACGACACCTGCAAGACAAGTGTTTGCCCTCTGAACTATACCCTCACCACACAAGAAGATTCTTTTGGTATTAGTTAGCATTGGATATTGAGAGGACTGAGGAGATTATTTATTTATTTATTTTAAAAAACATTTTTAAAAAAATTGTTCACAATAATTTATTACATTCAATATTCCAATACCAATCCCATCACCATTACACCTCCCCACCACCATTATTTCTAATTTTCCCACCACCACCCAAGCCTGCCCTCAAAGCAAGTCCTAAATATTTTGTATTGCTTGTTATTAATAATCCATTAAAAATGATCCAAAAAAGTGTTCTTAGAAGAAAATGTGTGAAGATTGTTGTATCTCATCCTGGATGGAGTGACTGAGCTTTTGTATAAGAGATTTACTAACATGTTGTTACAGGTAGAACTTTTGTGTGAGATATATATATATATATATATATATATATATATATATATATATATTGCTCTCAACGGAATGAACATCTCCGAATGCAGCAGTCATGTGTACCTAGGGCTCTGTTTGGGCGGGTGGTGGGACTCACTCACCTCACTTTGGGGTGACCTGGATGAGACTCAACCTAGTGTGGGGTCTAGAGGCATCTCTGCAGCTTGTGGCTCTCTCCTGACATTTCTTTGTGCATCTCGAGGAGATAATTTGATGTCTATATTGAATGTGACTCCCAGGGCCTCTTGGCTTCCTTTTGGAGTGAAGGGAGAGGTGTTTGGCATATGAGTGGGGAAACGTTTATATGGAGGGTAAGCAAATACCCTGGAACTTCCTTCAATATCTTTTTATTTTGAAATTGCTTGTGTTTTTTTTTTTTTGCACTGGAATAACCAATAAGAGATGCTTATAGATTATTACTGCTAAACTTAGCGAGGCCAGGGCAGGAGTGATAGCACAGCGGTAGGGCGTTTGCCTTGCACGCAGCCAGCCCGGCCGAGCCGGGTTTGATTCCTCTGCCCCTCTCAGAGAGCCTGAAAAGCTACCAAGAGTATTCAGTATGCCAAACACAGTAACAAGAAGTCTCACAATGGAGACATTACTGGGTCCGCTTGAGCAAACCTGGTGAGAAGACCACTGGCTCTGATCAATGAAGCACTCCATCTCTCCTGGACAGCACCAGAGAGGTGTGGAACATGCAAGGTGTGTGCTTTTTGCAGGTGCTCTATGTTTTCTCATTACTTTCATCCAGATTCCTGGTCTTCTCCCAACCCCACTCCAGTGGGAGCTTTGGTCATCTCAGTCAATAGTAATTTCACAGGTCAAACTTTGTACATCACCCACTCTAGGTGTCTGTTGTTACTGTATCCTCAGCAGCTGGACAGCATTGAAGACTTTTTCATATCTCCACTGTTGCCCCTCACGTTCAACTGCCATCTGCAGGCCTCGGTTACTACAAGGCCTGTAGAGGGTCTCCTGCTCTGACCTGGACCCTGCAGGCTCATGTCTGCTTTCAGAGCATCGGCAAGGTTTACTGGGACATAATCCAGAACATCCCTTTCTGCTTCACCAACTCTGCTACATCTCCTTCTTTCCTTCCTTTCCTTTGTTCTTTTCCCCTCCCTCCCTCCCTCCCTCCCTCCCTCCCTCCCTCCCTCCCTCCCTCCCTCCCTCTCTCCCTCCCTCCCTTCCTTCCTTCTTACCTTCCTTTCCTCATATCCTCATATCCAGCAGTACTCAGGGTACAGTAGGACTCCTGGCCCGGGAATTCTTACTAGCGGGGCTTGCAGGACCCTAGGGGGATGTTGCTATTGAACACAGATGGACTGTGTGCAAGACAAGCACACGATGGTTTGGGCTCATGACTAGTATGAACCTGACCTGACTTAATTCTTGGCGCCATGTGGACCTGCAAACAGCCAGAGCTTGAACAACATCACATCCTCAGGTTCTTGCATCAAACTTCCTGTGTTTGCTGAGAACTGCTGCGGGGAACCCTGGCTTCCCAAGCACTTCAATCCTCTGCTGAGCTTAACCTTTGCTTTTTGTTTTTGTGACATGGGGAAGGTTAGACCACACCCAGCAATGCTCAGAGATTACTCCTGACTCTGCACTCAGGAGTTTCTCCTGGTGCTTGGGACACCATCTATGATGCTGGGATCAAATCCAGGTTGGCCACGTGCAAGACAAGTGCCCTACCTACTTTACCATCTCTCTGGCCCCATTTTTTTCTTTTTAAAGTAGAATATGTTAACTCTAAATATGCTATGTAAATTTAAATATTATGCTTCTTTGCTTCAGTTTTATCTGTCTTCTTCCCCTGAATGTAAGTTTCCTGATTTTCTGCTTTGATCAGTGATGTATCGGAAATACTTAGAACAATGGCTGGCACTGTAAAAGTGCTCAGTTAATTTGTTGATCACTTTCTGATTGGTTTTCTCCCTTAGTTTGGGGTCCCTGCCTTAAGAATTTACTCCTTTATCTGCTCATTCCCACTTTCTGACTAAATTGAGCTAACAGACAATAGCTTCAACTTCTAGATATTTCTGAAATTTCTCCACCTTATCAAATCATACATAATCTATGTTCTGTTCTCTTAGAACTTCGCTTTTAAGCAATCTATGCTAAGATGATATTCATCATTTTTCCCCTTTGAGGTATTCGCAGAACAAATGATTCAGTCCTAAAAATGAAATTGTGCTACGCCTCCGAGTTGCTGCAGCTTGATCCTGGTTTCTGATAAGCCAGTAAGGCAGATGAATTTCAATGGCAAAGTAAGAGACAAAACATACAGCTTGAATGAGACTCCAGCGTAGTGGATGTTCCCAGGGCTAGTCCCGTTTGCTTTAGAACAACTATCTAGAACTCAGCTCTCCATTTGTGGCTCCACATCTTACATTATTTTCTTTGCTATTAGAAAATGCTAATAGCTAAACAATACTTAGACTGTGTGTATACCTGTGATCACATTTTCAGCATTATAGCATTCAATAAAATGAGCCATCATGCACTCATATTATGGAAGTGTCACCCAACCCCGGGGAATCCAAGTAACTTGCCCAAGTTTGCATAGACAGCAGTGAGCAAAGCCACAGTCCATATCTTTGAGATCAAGCTTAATGCTTCAAAACAAATTGAGAAACTGGGGGCCGGAGTGGTAGAATAACAGAAAAAGCACTGGTCTTGCATGAGGCCAGCCCAGGTTTAATCCCTGGCACCCCATTTGGTTCCCTGAGCACTGCCAGGAGTGATTCCTGAGCGCAGAGGAAGGAGTAAGTCCTGAGCACCACCGAAGGGGCTCAAAGTCAAAAAGAAAAAAAAAAAGACAAAAACCTAACTGATAAACTCAGTGATGTTAAGGAATTATAAAGTTAAATATCCTAACCACAGAGTCAGCAACATTGAAATCAGGAGACCTAAATTGTAACAACCAAGCTTAAAAAGATGACTTTAAGATGGCAGTTGGGGCTGGAGCGATAGTCCAGTGAGTAGGGAGTTTGCCTTGCCAGCGACTGACCTGGGTTTGATCCCCAGCATCCCATATGGTCCCCTGGGCACCACCAGGAGTAATTCCTGATATAGATCCAGGAGTAACCCCTGTGCATCGCTGGGTGTGGCCAAAAAAAAAAGCAAAAAATGGCGGTTGTCGTTGGGAGTGTCATCTTGGGAATATTGTTGGAAATTGACAATGGTGTGAGATGGTGCTGGGACATTGCACGTCTGAAACTCGAGTGTGAATAACTTTGTAATCATAGTACTTTTCCTTTAATAAAATCACATTAAAAATTGACAAACTTTAATTTTTAGAAACATTTCTGGTACATAGCAAAACAGAACAGAAAGTACAATGTCCTTATATTTTCTGTCCTTCACATGCACCCCTTTTCCCAAATGGTACCTTTTTTACAATTTAGAAACCTACATTGTTATCCTAAATCCATGGTTTAGATTGGGGTTTATTCCTGGTATTTTGAATTTCATGGTTTTGGATAAATTCATGAATGCATATATCCAGGTTATAATATCATAAAGAACAGTCTTATTGTCCTAAAAGTTCTCCAGGCTTCACCTATTCATCCTCCCCCATCCTAACTCACAAAAGTTGTGGCTCTTGTTATTGTCACCAGAGTTTTATCTTTTCAGGAATGTTATTGGGTTGGAATCAGACAACACCAATCCTTCCCAGATTGCCTTCTTTCAGTCATATGCATTTGATACCAGTTTTTAAAATAAAACATATTCCTCTTGGACTCAGAAAATTGCCCTCTTCCCACCCAGGCTATAAATACATTCAGACATGCTTGACTTTGTCATTGTTTTGTCTGAGGATAGTAGGTGTTTATAAGATGTCTGTACTGAGGCATCTTATAAATAGCTGATTGTTCACATACAATATGGTTTCATTTATTCTGACATCCCCCCTTTCCCAGTCCTCAACCTCTTGTGAAGAGGGACAGTCTCCTAAGCCCTTAGCAACAGGACTCTGAGCCAGTGGCTTCTTATAACTAATGAGGTGTAAATGATAAGACAAACAAGATGGGGAAGGAGAAGCCAGGAAGAAGGAGGGGATGAAGCAGATGCACAGTGACCTCTGATTCTCCAAAGCTGTTTATTGAACACATTTTTTGTGCTAAGACCACCTGCTGCCACCAGCCTGCATGCAGCCTTCACTCCTCCTAATTAAAGCCTGTAGCCTCAGAGGGAAGAAAACAATCTCAAGGTAAGGGAGGAGGGTACAGAGAAAGCAATTGCTTTCTTTTCTCTTTTTTTAGGGGTTTTCGGAACTTCTTCCGAATGAAGCTGGGCTGAAGGACATGCCTGGGAAATGAAAATTCAGCATCTTCAAAAGGTACCATTTGAATTGGCTGCATTCTATTTCTCTGGTGTCCTCTCGGGCTGAGTGTGTCAGACTGAATGGCCATGAGAGAGTCCAAAATGAATGAAAATTAGTCTCTGCCAGGCCGAAGACCCCAAACTCCATGGCTCTCACCTTCCTCAAATGGAAGAAATAGTGGTTCAAAAAGGACCCTGCTTGCCCATTTTTCTGTTTCCCATTTACTTACTACACATGCAGTTCTCAAATTTGCTGAACATCTGAATCACCTGGAGAATATTAAAAAGGTGCAGATATTGGGCCAGAGAGATCGGGCAGGGTTTAGGCACTTGACTTGTGTGCAACCGACTCTGGTTTGATTGCCAGCATCATAGATGGTTAACCGCCCCACCCTCCCCCCGCAAAATCCAGGTCTCCAAGCACCTTCAGGAGCATCCCTAAGTCTAGTCGGATATGGCCTCCAAACACATGAAGCAATGCAACGTAGATATCCCGGGGCTGGGGATATGGTTCAAGAGGAGGGGCACATGTCCAGCATGTGTGAGGCTCCGAATTCCATCCCCATGCTGCATGCCCCTCAGAGCCCTTCTGGGCTGGCCCTGATGGATACCAGACATAGCCGAGCACCAAACCTGGGAGTCCTGCTGCTCCACCCCCTTGTTCCCACCAGTTTCTGCCTAGAATGGCTATGGTGGTCCCTACCTAGAAAAAAAATTCCATGGATATGATCTTAGGCCAGTGTTTCTGATTCAGAACTAGGGTGAAGCTCTAAGAATTCAAATTTCTGATCCTGCTGATCTGGGGACCCCCCTCCGAGAACTGGTGTTTTCTGTGACTTGTTCCGAACTTTCTCATGTATGGACTTCAAAGTCGCCCCTTCTTGAGTTTTCCTGACTTGCATTACCTGCAGAGCTGAAGCATCCCAGCCGAAGAGGCAATGTTTTCAAATCAATGCTTTCTGAGCTAAATGATCCACTTGCAGGGAGCCGTGAGACTTTGGCCCACTGCGAGTGTGTGCAAAGGGTGTTGGGTGGCTTGTGAGCTGTGTTGGCTTGGGGAAGGAGGGTGGTAGCACTGAACTTCCTGTTATTTCACCAACACCCCATAGAGAGCTTTAGAGCTAATATTCAACCCCAACTCTGCATCTTGTAGTTGATTGCTTTGGATCATGTTATTTAATGTAGCTGAATTTTAACTTCTTTTATGTAAAATTTACTTACTCAGCATATATGAAGCTTCAGGGCTAGAATAAGGTGGCAGTGTGTGGGACACAGCCTGCCTCTGGTAGAATTTACGGTCAAACAGGAGGGACAGAGAGTCCATAAGCAAACCAGCAAACAGCTATCACTGCAGCTAATGAATAATAAAGAAAATAAAATGACAAACGGAAGCTTTTCCATAACATAGATTTCCTGGATCAATTCTTCTCCATCAGATGGGCAGGTCATGTAATGAGATTTAAAGACGACTGCTGGACTAGAGCTGTTACCGACTGGATTCCATGGGATGTCAAAAGACCGCGTGGCCCCCCACCTACCAGATGGTCAGACTTCTTCATCAAGATCATGAACGATCGGTTTGAGGCTCTTCATGTTCCTAGAACGAACAGACGCCATTGGGCTACACTAGCACGCGACAGGGACAAATGGAGACGTTACTGGCGCCCACTCGAGCAAATCGATGATTAACGGGAAATCAAGTGAGCAAGTGATCAAGATTTCCTGGGTAAAATAATACTGATGCCAGGTCTTGGCACCCAGAAGGAGCACAGCCAGCAAGAATGAATTCTCGCCTTTGCTCAGAAACCCTAGAATGCCAGGTTGGGAGTCAGTTTGCTACCAGGTCTTGGGGTATCTTTCAGACTCTTCGGACAGAAGATCACTGGGAACGAGCTTCCACATTGGCGGACATGCGCAGGGCATCCTGATTCCTGTACTCATTTATGTAGCCTAGACTTACTTTAATGAAGGGAGGTCCCATTCCCATGAAGGGAGATCTACTTCTGGTCCCTACCTCTTGCTCCTTACTACTTTCAGGGCAAGTCTGGCTCCTGGTCCTGCTTTTACCAAATCTGTGCTAAATCACCTTGACATGTTTGCGTGCTGTATCACTGTGTCATGTGTAAACTCTGACTGCTTTCTTCTCTAGCCCAGGATCGAGCCCTATATAAATGTGGCCTGAATCTGGGCTGTGTGCTCAGCCTTTGGAGGTGACTCTGGTGCTGAATAAACTGGTCTCTCCCACCCCCTGTACCTTACAGTTCATGTTTTTTTTTAAAAAAATAAAGATACCCCCTCCCCCTCATTTTTGGAACCACATCTAACAGTGTTCAGGTTTACTCCTAGCTCTGTGCTCAGGGATCACTCCTGGCAGGGCTAGGGACTATATGGAATGTATATCCCATATATTCGAGGATCAAACCCAAATCAGTCGCATGCAAGGAAAATGCCCTACCTGCTTGTTCTGTTTCTCCAGTTCAACAGTGCGTGTCTTTGTCTCTTGCCCTTGCTGCAATTCTGCAACTGGCAGAGCACCCCCTATTGGTGCTTAGGTTAATAGTCACTGAGAGAAAGCAAGGTCATAGCACACACATCACTGTCCTCCCGTTGTTCATCCATCTGCTCGAGCGGGCCCAGTAACGTCTCCATTGGAGACTTTGTTGTTACTGTGTTTGGCATACCGAATACATCACGGGGAGCTTGCCAGGCTCTGCCGTGCGGGCAAGATACTCTCGGTAGCTTGCCGGGCTCTCCGAGAGGGGCGGAGGAATCGAACACGGGTCGGACATGTTGGCTGCGTGTAAGGCAAATGCCCTACCGCTGTGCTATACAGTGCTTTAATGAATGAATTGCTCCTGTTCTTCTGGCTCCAAGTTCAGCCACTCCATTCCTACTATAAACATGAACTAAGAGGAAATATCTGGAGCCCTTATCCCCTACCCTCTTCCGCAAACACATTATATTGGGACTGGAGAGGTAGTACAGCAGATAGAGCATTTGGCTTGCATGCAGTCAGCCCAGGTTAGATTCCCGGCATCCCATATAGTCCCCTGAGCACTGTCAGGAGTAATTCCCGAGTACAGAGCTAGTAACAACTGAGCATCATCAGGTGTAGCTCCAGAACACCAACAACAACAACAACAACAACAAAAACAAACACATTCTATCTGGCTTAGAGGGTGCATACAGCGAGGAAATAGTACCTCTGAATAAACAAATCAAAATTTATGGGGGTAGGGAAGACATGATTAATATTGGATTCTACATCCCATTTGGAAGTCAAAACTCTTGATATGGTTTGGATTTTTAACCCTCAAAAGGGTTTCACTGGTGGGAGTTCTCAGTAGGGGGTCCTGTGCTTGTAGGTAGCTGTGACAGTGTAGGATGCTTGCCGTTAGCATGGTTGACCCCAGTTTCATCCCTGGAACCCCATAACCCTGCCAGGAATGATCCCTGGGTACAGAACTAGGAGTAAGCTCTTAACACTGCTGAGTGTGACCCCCTACAAAAAAAGATGTACCTGAACATAGCAAATATTTCAAAATGAAAGATTTGTCAAATTCTAAATTCTGTACAGTTAGTACAGGAAGAATATCCTGACCTTCTCCTGAAGCAGACGATCTTGTGAAAGGAGCCTCTGATGCTTGGAGGAAAGGTACATCTGTTTTTAATTTAATTTAATTTTTTAAATTGAGGCACCATGGCTTACAAAGTTATTCCTACTTGCGTCTCAGGTATGTCGTATTTCAACACCAATACCAATCCCACCACCAGTGTCAACTTCCCTCCATCAGTGTCCCCCGGTTTCCTCCCACCCTCCACCTGCCTCCTTGACAGGAACATTAAAAAAAATTAGCCACCATGAATTACAAAGTTATTCATGATGGGGTTTCAGGAATACAATGTTCCAACACCAACTCCTTCACTGGTGTCCACTTCCCTCCACCATACCCCCAACTAATTTCCTCCAACCCACCAGTGTGCCTATATAACAAAAATTTATTTATTTTTTGGCACTGAGGTTTACATTACTGTTACTGATAGGTCCCGTACCACAATTGACTACAACTGTAGGACAGGCATGTTTTAAATTTGGTTGTTGTTGTCATGGGATCTTATGTTGTCAGTTGTGTTGTTCTCTGGTCAGATGCACAGATACGCACACCTCTACTTGGCCGCTGCTGTGTTCAAGGCCCCTCCTCCAGTCCATTGCCCTGGCTCTTCTTATTTCCCTATTTGGGGTTCTTTCTGAAAGAGGAGGTGTATATTTTGGTTTCTTTCCAAAAGGAAAGTTTTAAGTTTTTCTCCTAAAATGAAGGGACCCAGATCTCAACAAAGTGGTCTTGCCCCTCAGTTTACCTGCATCTTATTCCTCCTCGCTCTTCCTCTTCTTGGTCTGTTATATTTTTTCCAGGATTCCCCGCACTTCATCAAACCTAACATAGAAACATCAGCTGTAGCTGTTTCTTTGGTTCTACACAAAGTTGATATTAAATTTATTGGTATGTTTTCCTCATGCTCATCTCTCTTGTTTCAGGTGTCCCAGCTGAGATGTAGTCTAGAGGACAGAGAGACTTTTTATCCCCTCCCCTACTTGGGGCTGGGGAAGATTCCTAGATGCCTTGGAGACCCTTGACATTGCTGGTTCTGCAGATCCAGCTCTTGATCACTGAGATTGGCTCCTGGCAGCAGTCCCTGTCACTGTCCCTGTCTTTATGCCATACTCATTACTCCCCACCTATATAGGACACAACCAGAAAAACTCAAACACTCCATATCTTTTAGAGCCGGAAACTCTTGAAGGACCCTCAAGACTGTTTCTACCACAGTTTATGTGAGTTAAAGTTTAATGAGTTCGTTGTTTCTCCTTTAGGTATCTGCATCTCACTCTATGTCTAAAATGGTAGAGAATGTGACTCATTAAAATGTTTTAAATTTAAAAATAATTTTATTCGCTAATGACATAAAAATATTCTTGCCGCCCACAAAATTTTTATTAATAACTAATAATTAGCATGATTATCAATGCTATCTAGGGAAAACAAGGCAATTGGAATCTTTCAGGCATTAAGAAATGAATGTTTTAATGAGACTCTCTCTTAGAGCAAGCTTTGATAGAGGAAAAGAGGCACAAGCAAGCACACAGGCCAGTGGAGGCTCTTTAGAAAGATATGTCTGGGGACTCAAGGGAAGATATAATCTCATTCATTGCATCCTTGCTGGAGGGAACGGTGGGAATTTTGCTCACAGCTAGAGATTGGATTCTTGCAACTCCATTTAGATTTTGGTCCAATTCCTTAGCTCTTCAGTGTCACCCATGGAATGAAAATAGAGGCACTCATGCCTATTTCCCAAGGCTAGACTAGCCCAAGGAGTAGTTTCTGGCCAGACATGCCTGCTGCCCACCATTTTGTTTAGAACATCTCTCCGTTTCCCTCTTCAGTGATCTGTTATTTCTCCTCAACTCAGAAGGAAATTCTTTGCTGTGTGGGCTTCACCTCAGGGAAGTGATAGCTTTGGGGACCCTGACCAGTGCAGAGAGAGGGACAGAGATGAATAAAAGTGAAAGAATTAGAAGGTTATTGGGGCGCACTCTTGGACGGTGTGCTATCAGAACCTCTGATGAGGCTGGGGTAGAGCCACGCCCTGAGAGAGGCTAAGTGGGATTTTTAAGTTGTCTTGGGTGGGAAAGGGAACAAAGACTGGTGGAAATGGTGCACTTGTTTTCTTGGGGGGGGAGGGTTGACGTGAGGAAGCATGGAATGCAGCCTACTGGCTTCCTGTCACCAGATGGTCCATAAGTCCTGGGTGATCTTTGATTCTGGGAATGCCGCTATTACATCCGACAGGCTTCATTCGGTCCTGAGCAAACCTTACAGGAAGAAATTCACAGACGTACTCATGCACTGGGTTAGCACTACTGTAAATCCAATGCCACCTTTTCCATGGGTGCTGCATTTTATTTATTTATTAACATTTCCCCCTTATTCTTTTTTTTCTTTTTTTGGGGTCCCAGCAATGCTCAGGGGTTACTCCTGGCTTTGCACTCAGGAATCACTCCTGGCACTGCTCAGGGGACCATATGGGTTGCTGAGGATCGAACCGAGTCATCTGCATGTCGGGCAAATGCCCTACCCCCTCTACTATTGCTCTAGACCCTTTCCCCCTCATTCTTATTGAGGTATCCTGATTTACAGTCCTGTTAATGGTACTTTCATGCATACCTCCTGGGTGTTGCATTTTAAAATGAGGCATCTGGGGCCAGAGAGAGATAGAGCTCACACCTCAGCTCGTGGCAGATCCCAGTTCTATCCCTGCGTATGATTCCCCGAGCACTGTGAGGAGTGATCCCTGCACACAGATTCAGGAGTAAACTCTGAGCACCAGAGTGTAGCACCCAAACAAAAACAAACAAGCAAACAAATCAGAAGGAACATCCTGGGTTGGAGATACTGCTCTAGGGTGGTCTTTGCATCCTATGAGGAAGACAAAGGTGAATCCAGTAACTGAAATTTCAGGCTTCCACACAAAACTAGTTGGGAGTGATGGTGACCAGTGTGACACATTGCTGCTTTTCAAAGTCCCCCTCAAAGTCACTTACTCAATTCTCACACCCAAACCCTAGAAAGACGGCAATTCTCTCATCTTCATGACTGCCATGCTTACACAGGAAAGGGTAGGTGGGAGATGGACAAGGGATATTGCTCTTACTGCTATTCTGCTTTTGCCTGAAATCAGCTAATGGTGCAGTAAGTATATTTGTATATGCTTTATACATGCATAATAGCCATATAATGTACCATCCTGTTATTCGTCGATTGCCTCGAGCAGGCCCCAGTAATGTCTCCTTCGTCCTAGCCCTGAGATTTTTAAGAAAGTGCCATATTCAAGGCTCTTTCAGAGTTAGGAGAATGAGACCCATCATTGTTACTGGTGCTTGGTATATTGGGTACGCCACGGAGAGTTTGCCAGACTCTGCCATGTGGGCAGGTTACATTCGGTAGCCTGCCAGTTTGTCCAAAGTAGGAATGAGATAATAAGATGTCGCATGCTTCCGGGAGCTGGGTTTTATAGTCTCTGAGTCTTGGCCATTGATAGGATTACACGGCGCCAGGGGGCCAGTTGGTGGGTGTGACCCCCGCCTACTGGAATTTGGAGGATCTGGGTGGAGGATGCTCAGCCCTGATCCCAGTAGGCTTGGAGATCTCAGTCCCGTGATAATGTACATTAACCTTGTTTATTTATATTTTAGAGAACTGTTATTTGTGTCTAAGATAGACTGTGAAAGGTTCTACCCCACTGGTAGACATGAAGCCTTGGAACCAAAGTGTGTGTGTGTGTGTGTGTGTGTGTGTGTGTGTGTGTGTGTGTGTTGGGGGTGGGGGCGGTGGACAGTAAGGACCAGGAAAGTTGGGGACTGCACTTGGAGGAGGAAGCAGGAAGGACATATTGGGAAGGGGGAGGAACTGGAGCAGGCCCTTGTCAGGTAAGCCAGCACCCTTGTCACCAGCAGGGCTACACCTGGGCAGGTACCAAGCTGCTTCTCTGGCCTGGGAATCCTGTCCCCATCCCAGACATTTGAGGAACTTCCAAACCACTGAGCTACAAGCAATTCATTGGGGTTGAAGGACAAACTCAGTGCCCTTCCTTTACTGGAATGCTGCATTTTTTTAGGTGTTGGGTCCCAGAGAACTAAGAGATGGTGGAGCTGTCGGCTCTCATGTGCCTTTGAGAGACAAATGTACCCTTCTTGGTCCCTGAGCGCTCACCTCCGTGATTGTTTTGCCATTTGCTATAAATGACTATCTCTACCACTTAATTATGTGATTACAGCACCCAGTGACAAGGAGAAAATTAAAAATCCATGCTGTATTTTCTATAACACTTTATTGCTCTATGCAAAAGAGTGCAGATGCAATTTAGCTGAGCTGTGGTGAATCAGAGCTGTTTCCTTTCCCTCATTTTAGCCCCTCCCTTGTCTTCCCCTGGAGAGAAGCTGTGTTAGCGGTTGACTAAAGCAGGGAACAGAGCAGGTGTGGAAGCAAACATAAATTACCATTATCCCTGACAATCCTGGATAGTGCCACCCACAGAGAAGGCACTTGGCCAGTCATCCTCCCCATGCCACTCCCCCCAGCCACCCCCAACTTAATAAAGGCCAGTAAGTTGTGGGATTTGAAGTGAGTTACTGTAGAACACAGATTAAGTCTGGTCTCCACCGTAGGTCTTTGTTTCTTTATGCTCACCTGTTGTACTTGTGCCTCTTTTGAAAAATGGAGAAGCAGGGCCAATAAGGAAAGAACGTGTTTTGAGTTGACTTTCCAGCTCTGCTGCCTACCTACTGTCTGACATTGGATCCACGTTCATTCTCTAATTTTTAATTTCTTCACTTATAAGACACTTTTTTTTAGGTAGAAGGTGATGGCAATGCTTGTGACAAAAACCAGGACTTTAAACATGCAAACATGTACTCTGCCCTGAGTTATATTCCTCATACCCTAGGACATACTTTTTCAACACATGCTTGAACATCTCTGAAATCAGAATACTTAAAAAAATTTTATTTTATTTTTATAAAGTTATTCACAATAATATAGTGCATTTAATATTTCAACACCAATCCCACCACCATTACAACTTATACCACCATATTTTGAATGTTTCCACCCCAACCCTCAAAGCCTGCCCCCAAAGCAGGATCTAAATAATTTATTTAGTATTGCTTGTTATGAATAATCCACTAAAAATGATCCAAAAGAGTTTGCTTAGAGGAAAGTGTGTGAAGACTGTTGTATCTCACCCTGCACCATTAAGCCCTTGTATAAGAGATTACTAACATGTTGTTAAAAGTTGAGCCTTGTCTGCTAATGTATATATCTCCATATCTATCTATCTATCTATCTATCTATCTATCTATCTATCTATCTTTCTCCTAGATTGGTTGCCTTCTACTTTATACCCCATCAAATGTGTTATGCTACTCTAGGTACATAAATGGTGTAGAGTATGACATATTGTGGCCAGATGCTCCAGGAATTCAAAAATTTTAGATATAGTGATACAGCTGAGGTTACTTAATTTTTGTTTTTAACTGGATGGTGACTTTGGGTCTGGAGGCATGTTGTACTCTGTGGCATGTTGTTCTCGTTTTGTTCTCTTCTGAAAGATTATTTGTGAATCTTTCTGGGTGTGGGCCCCAAAGAGAAGTCTAAGGAAAAACATTCCACTCACACAGACACACAGACACACAGACACACACACACACACACACACACACACACACACACACACACACCCTGGTTTTTGGACCACACCTGGAAATGCTCAGAGGTTATTCCTAGCTCAGTACTCAGGAATTACTCGGTGTAGGCTTGGGGGATCATATGGGACACTAGGGATTGAACCCAGTCCAGCCATGTGTAAGGCAAATGCCCTACCCACTTGTACTGTCCCTCAGGCTCCCTGATTATACTTTATTTTGCAACTTCTTTAGCCTTTGACCTACTAGTATTCGTTTCTCAGGCCATAAATGAAGGTGTTCTGATCATTTCTACGAGTTCTGAGAAAGTATCTGTGGGTATCATTCAGTATCTGTTATATTTTGAGAAGTAAGAAATACTTCTTTTCATTTCACTTCTTGTTGCTAAGCTCTGAAGATTACCAATTAGCCCTTGCCCTCCCTGAGTACCTTGGTACATTTTTACAATTTGTGGTCCTTGAAAAAGCAAAGCAAACAACTTTATTATTTTTCTGCACTTTTGAGTCTTTATTATGGCACTTATTATGTCCTACCTCAGATTATGGTTATTCATTGTGATGTTTTTCTTCTCTGCTAGATGGGGAGCTCTTTAAGGCAGGCACTGTGCTCATTCATCTCTTAGCATGGGGCCAGGTGCAGAGAAGGAACTTAATTGATGAGGTTGTACTGAAATTTTTGTAATTCTATATTAAGACAGAGAAGGGATTATTTAGATTTTTCTTCATCCCCTTGGGAGCTAGGAGTCAATGCCATATTTCCTCATCTTTCTGTTGAGCTGAAAGATGGGGATGTTGTGTGCAGGTAGTTTATATCTTTTTGTATTCCTATTTGTATGTCTGTGTCTGTGTGTATTGTATTACAGACATTTATGTACGCATCTTTGAGTCCCGACTCTTCTACAAAAGACTACTCTCAGGAAATCCTGCAGTGTCTGAGGAACAAAGATTGCTTTCCAAAATACTTTCGCGGATGTTTTTCTGAAATTTTTGTATTACTTTGCAGCTTCAGGGACTGGGGCATTAAGTGTCATTGTCACAAGTACTGCTGAAGAGTTTTCCTAAGATTGGACTGAGTTATGCGTGGGGAGTTGGAAGTGAATGGGTGACTGTTCCTTCAGAAGCTTGTAACTGCAGAGACTCTCTGCGTGGCCTTGGGGTAAACTCCAGTTGTACAGTCACATTTAGCCTGGTATAGACACAGAACCCACATGGGATTTATTTTGTTTGTATTTGGGCCATACCCAACTGTGTTTACTGCTGGCTCTGCACTCAGGGATCATTTCTGGCAGTACCTGGGGGACCATATGGGGTGCTGGGATCCAACCCAGGTCGGCTGTTTGCAAGGAAAATGCCCTATCTGCTGTATTATCACTCAAGCCCCCTGCCCAATCATGGGATGCTGATTCTCCATCTTTGGAATGCCTTAGGATTTCTTAGTTGAATTGTTGAGCCATTATCATAATCATCCTTATCTTCAAATGCATTGCCCAGGGAGATGGTTACAGAACTGGGGTTATTATGTGTCAGGTGGTGAATAGCTTCTAAGTGAATTCTGGCTTGACACTCACTTTCCATGCAGCCAGGACAAGTACTTCCTGGCATCACTTTGCCTCAGTTAGGGTTTGGTCAGGGGGCATTCTTTATCTTCTCCTGAACCCAAGAAGAAAGCAGGACACAGGGAAGGAAAAGACCCCCCCTTCCAGACAGCAGTGGGCTGGACAGGACCTATGAAAACATTCACAGGTGCTGATGGCAAAGGAATCCTCGAGTGGCTGACTGTGACCTTGCTGGAAATCAGAGTCAGTCCATAATTCCAGATGGACATCCAGGGAGAACTTAATCTGGTGAATTCTAGTTTTTTTTTGTTTATTTGTTTTTTACTTTCAAATTCTTGTTTCACAGAGAAAATTGAAAAATCACAGTGCTGATATTACAAATGGAGCTGGACAAAGCTGGCGTTAGGAGAATACACATCAGAACCAAGCCAGGAGACAGAGGATGTCTGTCACGGATTCAGTAGGGTGTGTGAACAGTGAAAAGAAACCGTGTTTGTTAGCCAACCCATGTCCAGGCTACGGGTCTTCAAAATATGGCTCAGAAGGGAGATGTCAAATAGTAGTGCATGTGGTGGCGGATAGCTATTGCACACAGAGGAAACAAACTGTGCCAGATATGACTGGCCATTTAGTGAAGAATTGACTGGAAAGGCATCTGGAAGGATGAACTAGCTTTTGAGATTTATCACATGATAAATCAATGTGAGAAATTCTTGATAGGTGGTCATATCAATGATAGAGAAAACGATCACTTGTCAGTTGAGTCAAATCAGTTCTGAAAATGGACTCCAGAAGATGAGCAGAGGCACCCATATAAAGTCATGCCAGGTTATGATTTCTTGTTTCCTGCATCGTTTGCTAACCTGGATCATCAGAAAGGGCAAATAATAACCAGGAGCTCTCTACTACAGAAATGGAAACTATCCATCCATCAATGCATGTTTATTCCTATTGGAGTCTTCCCTTGAGGTGATGTGGAGTGCATTGTAAGAGCTCTTTCTCGTATGACTAGGCTGGGTTAGAGATGATTCTGCCAGGAGTGGTGATACCACCCATAGCTGCAGTTTTCTGAAAGAGGTTGGGGAACACAGACTAACATACAGCTACGAGGCATTGCCCAGGGAGATGGTTGTGTGACTGTGGTTCTTGGGGAGGTGATAGTAAGCCTTGGAGTGAGTATCAGCTCTGGTACTCTGCCTGTGTGACCTGGGAAAGTATTTTCTGTCTTTATAACATGGATTCCTTCCATGTCAAGTGGGCAGTAATTATTTTGGAATGAATACACCATTAAATATTGTTAGTGAACAGGTGTACCAACCTTTAGCCTGTGGGCCAAATCCAGTCCGCCATCTGTTTTTATAAATAAAGTTTTATTGAAACCCAGGTGTACCCATTAATATTATGTTGTCTATGGTAGTTTTCAAGCTGCCATCACAGAGCTGAGTAGTTAGGACAGATCCTGCCTATCCCACAAGACCTAACATACTTATATGTTGACGCTTTATAGAAAGTTTCCTGCTATGTAAGAGCTGGAGAAAAATCAGAATGAATGCAGAGAAAATTTTTAAGTAGGTAGATAAGAAGATTGGATAGAGGGCAGGGCAAAACTCAAAGAAAAAGTGCTCGTGTTTTGCATGTGGAAAGCCTGGGAACTGCCCCTCTAGCACTGACCAGCTGTGGGCCCCCTGTCTCCCTACAAAAAAAGATGGGTGGAACATGTTGGGTGGTGGAGTTTGGCTCAGACCTAGGTTTTCTTATACTGGTGTGTGAGAGTCATACTAAAGATGTGCCTTGTGATAGTTTTTCTTTCTGAGGCATGTGGGTATTAAGCACAGAATCACTGGGCCCCTGTCTGCCAGCACATGCAGCCAGTGTGCTGATTGCTAGAGGCCTTTCCTTTCATCTTCCACGTTCCCACCCCTCTTCCCTTGATGGTTGGGATCTTCCTCACCAGGAGGGTAAGAAAGTTATCTGAACTGAGATTGGACTGCAACTTTTTCTAATGTGAAGGCATTTTTGGTCTGTTAAATTTCCCCCCAACCACCCTCAGGCAGGAGATAGTCTGCATTCTGAGAATATATATATATATATATATATATATATATATATATATGTGTGTGTGTGTGTGTGTATGTATGTATGTGTGTATATATATATATATATATATATATATCCTTTCGAATTGATTGTGAATGGGCTTCACTTAGGAAACTGCTCAGAGAGTGGTTGAGTTGGAATTTAGGGATGGGGAAAGTCTTTGGGGTATAATTGGAAGAAGTCACATAAATCACCTCTAAGGGAAAATACTTTGTGGCCTTTTAGGGGCTGAGGTTCAAGGTTGTAGGCTTCCCTAAGGAGGTTTGCATTTCCAGGGAAGGAGTCCTGCACAGAGAAGGAATTAACAACACCTTTGATACCCTGGGAGCCATTTCCTAACCCAGCAAGCACTTTTGAAGAATTAGGATCTTTCCATCATGAATTGACAGAGACACAGGGTGGTTAAAAACATCCAACCAGCTCTGCTTTGTGAGACAGAAATAGAGATTCAGAAATGGATGGAGACCCGTCTAGCCAAAGTCAACCCTTTGGTCCTAAAGCACATTAAAATGGTGAGACGAGATGAAAAGTTTGCTTACATGGGACCCCGAGACCTAGAAGGTGCCTTGAAGATTTTATTTGGAGATTTCTGAGTGGTTTTTCATACTTATAATTTATACTTATAATTTGACCAATTTACTTATTGGTCTAATAATTAATATGTCCATTTTTGTCATTTTTTCTAGAAATATATTAACTCAGTGTGTCACTCTTATTACTGCATGTAACTAGAAAGACCTGAGAAAGACTATATACATAATATATGTATATAAAATGGATATGTGCATGTAGCACTGTATTCCCGTTGTTCATTGATTTGCTCGAGCAGGCCCAGTAACTTCTCCATTTTGAGACTTGTTGTTACTGTGTTTGGCATATCGAATACGTCATGGGTAGCTTGCTAGGCTTTGCTGGGCTCTCCGAGCTTTCCGAGAGGGGTGGAGGAATTGAACCCAGCTCGGCCAGGCCGGCTGCGTGCAAGGCAAACGCCCTACCACTGTGCTATCGCTCCATATAAAATCAAATCTTCTTAAGTATGTTATAGATAATACATAACATAATATATAACATTTTATAGATAAGTCCTGATTATATATGAATAGATACTATATAAAATATATTTATATATAAAATCAGAATTTACTCTATAAACTTAGCATACTGCTGGAGCGATAGCACAGTGGGTAGGGTGTTTGCCTTGCACGCAGCCGACCTGGTTGGCCCAGGTTCGATTCCTCCACCCCTCTCAGAGAGCTTGGCAAGCTACTGAGAGTATCTCATCCACATGGCAAAAGCCTGGCAAGCTACCCATGATGTATTCGATATGCCAAACACAGTAACAATAAGTCTCACAATGGAGATGTTACTGGGTCCACTTCGAGCAAATCCATGAACAATGGGAGGACAGTGACAGTGACAGTAACATAGTATATATTTATAATGAAAGCAGAAAACTCTCCCTTACTTAATGAGGTAAACTTGACAAATAATTTTTTCCTAATCATGCCCACCATGATGGGGGGATATGTGACTTATACAAAGACTGCTGGGAGAGAAATAATTTAGAACTATTGACTAAGGCTGGGGCAAACAGACTATAGCTTGTAGTCAACTTGGAAAGGCTGAGTTGTTAGAACCCTGTATCTTGCTGTGTCTGAGTGCTCACTCCGTGGCTGTTTTCCTGCTGGAACTGCTGAGCTGAGTTGTGACAGAGACTCTGCAGTGCACAGAGCCTGTTCATCACTGGCCTGTTACAGAAGAAGCTGGAAGTTCTCTGATTTGCTGTGCACGCTCATGTGCTGGTCAGAAACTGGTCTGGCAGGGATGGTGACCTGCTCCAGGTGAGAACTGAAACCATCCTTTCGGTCTCCCTCCTCAGGCCTTGCTGCCGTTTCACATACTACCTCAAACACTACCTCTACCAGGTGTGTGGAGCCCAGGGCTGAGATCTCCAAGCCTGCTCAGATTGGGACTGGGCCTCCTTCACCCAGATCCCCCATCTTCCAGTAACTAGTCAGTAACACCCACCAACTTCCCACGGCACCATGTAATCCCATCAATGGCCAAGATCCAGACACTATAAAACAAAGCTCCCGGATTCACAGCCATGCAACCTCTTCTAGTCTAGCTCTCTCTCTCAGAGAACCCAGCAAGCTACCGAGAGTATCCTGCCTGCATGGCAGAGCCTGGCAAGCTCCCTGTGGTGTATTCGATATGCCAAAAGAAGTAACAATAATGGGTCTCATTTCCCTGGCCCTGAAAGAGCCTCCAATGTGGCACTATTGGGAAGGATGAATAAAGAGAGGATACTGAAAATCTCAGGGCTAGGACGAATGTAGACATTCTGGCGCCTGCTCGAGCAAATCAATGAACAATGAAATGACAGTGATACAGTGATACAGTGATACCCCAAACATTTGTTTAAGCTGCTTCTCTTTCCTAAAATAGTACTACTACTACTACTACTACTACTACTAAATTTGAGGCACAATACTGTTCATGACAGGGTTTTATGCATCCAACATTCCAACCCATGCCCTCCACAAGAGGGTCTGCTTCCTTCCACTATTGTCCCTGCAGGTCCTCATCCCCACCTTTGGTAAACTCAGTTCTCAGGTTCTGTTGTGTTTGAACATTGTTGATCCCTTATTATGTTTCTTTACATTCACATGGGCTGGAGCGATAGCACAGTGGTAGGGCGTTTGCCTTGCACTCAGCCAACATGACCGACCCGAGTTCGATTCCTCTGTCCCTCTCAGAGAACCCGGCAAGCTACCGAGAGTATCTCGCCCGCACGGCAGAGCCTGGCAAGATCCCCGTGACGTATTCGATATGCCAAACACAGTAACAACAAAGTCTCCAGTGGAGACGTTACTGGGCCCGCTCGAGCAAATCGATGAACAACGGGGTGACAGTGACAGTGACAGTGACATTCACATATGAGAGAGGTCATTCTGCAGCTGGTCCTCTCCTTCTGGATGACTTCACTGAGTTCCACCCACATAGCAGCAAATTGTACAATTTCATCTTTTCTTAAAGTCGAGTTGTATTCGTGTGTGTGTGTGTGTGTGTGTGTGTATGTGTGTGTGTGACAATTTCTTTATCCAATCATTTGTTTTTAGGCATTTGGGTTGTTTCCAAACTTTGGCTGTTGTCAATAGTGTTGCAATGAACATAGAAGCAAAGATGTTTTTGTTTTGAAATAGATTTTTGGGCCTTTGGGGTAGATGCCAAAAGTGGAATTTCTGGGTCTTATGGAAGCTCAATTCTCAGTTTCTTGAGGTGAGTTCATACTATTTTCCAAAGAAATTGGACAAATTGACACCTCACCAGCCATGGATGAGTGTTCTTTTCTCCTCACATCCTCACCAGCACTGATTACCTTGGCTGTTTTAGATATGTGCTAATCTCCCTGGTGTTGGTGTGAGGCAGAATTTTTTTGTTGTTTTGATTTGCATTTCCTTGATGATAAGTGATGAAGAACAGTTTTTCACATACCCATCAAACATCTGTATGTCTTATTTAAAAATAAAAAATTTTTGATTTCACAGTCAGTTGTTCTAGGGCTTACTCCTGACTCTGTGCTCAGACTCACTCCTGGACAGGCTTAGGTGACCATATACGGCGGTTGCATCCATGACAAGAGGGGTACTATCTCTCTGCACCCTCCCTGCCACATTCTCTTTAAAGAATTATCTACTCATCACCATTTTTTGTTGCTGTTGTTGTTTTTGTTGCTAACTTTTATAAGAGTTTTTTATATCTTGGATATTAACTCTGTCAGCTGAGTGGTGGATAGATATTTTCTCTAACTATGTGGAGGTGTTTAAAAATTTCTTATTTTTTCATTCTAGCCATTGTGACTTTTCAGGCACAAGAGCTACTTAATTTGATATAGTCCCATTTGTTTATCTTTGCTTCCGTTTGGTTGACTATTTACATTGAGTCTTTAAAGACACAGCTAGTTTCAATGTGAAAAAGGGTTCTGCTTATGCATTCTTTGATATGGATTGGGGTATGGTATGGAAGTCTCAATCCATTTTGAATAGAATTTTATGTAGGTGTGAGATAAGGGATTGAGTTCATTGTTTTCCATGTGACTGACCAGTTTTCCCAAATCCATTTGTTGAAGAGTCTTTCCTTGTTCCACTTCACATTTGTATTTTCTTTGGTCAAAGAATAGCTGACCTTGGGGCTGGAGCGATTGCACAGCATGTAGGGCATTTATCTTGCACGTGGCCTATCTGGGTTCCATTCTCAGCATCCCATATAGTCCCCTGAGCACCACCAGGAGTAATACCTGAGTGCATGAGCCAGGAGTAACCCCTGAGGACTGCCGGGTGTGAACCCAAAAAAGAAAAAAAATAATAAAAAAAATAGATTAGCTGACCACAGACTTAAGGCGCTATCTCTGAACTCTCAATCTATGCCTTTGGTTGGAAAATCTGTCTTTATTCTAGTCCCACACAGTCTTGATTACTATAGCTTAGAAGTGCAATTTAAAGGGTAAAGAAAATTTGCCCATTTTCTTTTTTACCTAGTTCTACTTTGGCTATTTAGTGAGCTGGGGATTATTACTCCATAAATATATGATTTTTTAATTGAATGCAGTAGATAGGTTTCAGGTGTATAATTTTCCATCTGCATATCCTACATTATAAAGTCAGAAGTCTAGTTTCTATTTACTGTCATACATTTGATTTCTTGAATTCCCATCCCCTTTCACCTCTCTGCTGACCACCATTCCTGGCCTTCCCTTCATTGTTCTTGTCCCTCAGCAGTTGTGTGCTCGACTGCAGTGCATGGGGATCACAAACCTGTTGTCACAACAGGAATTACAATGGCTGGGCTGCTTGGCTGGAGCTCAGGGCTCTGGGGCCTGTAGCCAGGTTGTGGCCATTGCTGTACCACCAACCCACAGCCCCAGGCCCACTATTTTGTTTTTATAATTTAAGGATTTTTCCCCCAGAATTATATATTTTTATTTATTTATTTATTGCTTTCACATCACACCCAGTGAGGCAAAGGGGTTATTTCTGACTCTGCACTCAGGAATTACTCCTGGCAGTACTCAGGAGACCATATGGGATGCTGGGAATAGAACCCGGATTGCCCATATGCAAGGCAAATGCCCTACCCACTGTGCTATAGCTCCAGCCAGCCCCTTATTTTTATTTTTAAATAGGAGTGACATCATATATCTTCATCTGACTTACTTTATTTGACCTAATGCCCTTTTGGCTCATTGATGTCACAAACGGTAGAAAAGTTATCAATTTTTTGATAATGAAAAGTATTCGTGTGTGTGTAAGAGATCTTCACTATACATACAGTCACCTGTTCTGTGGAAACATAGGTTGTTTCCATTGGATTAGTACTTTAGTGAATGTGGGGTGTGTATACATACATCTATCTATCTATCTATCTATCTATCTATCTATCTATCTATCTATCTA
This sequence comes from Sorex fumeus, assembly GCF_029834395.1. Lineage (NCBI taxonomy): Eukaryota > Metazoa > Chordata > Mammalia > Eulipotyphla > Soricidae > Sorex > Sorex fumeus. Next base: position 26,840,936 of record NW_026606090.1, on the reverse strand, counting down.
TCTATGTCCTCAAATTAAAGAAGTTTTGGAATGGGAGAGGAAAAGGAATTAGAAAGGTCTAGATTTGAGGTGACTCTTGGGATTGAGGGATATTATAGTGAGGGAATTTCGGTCAGTAAAAGGGAATTTGTAGTTAGATGTGGCTGAATTATTCGACTTGATGTTTCAATGTTTTGTTGAACACCTAAGTATATATATACATACTTACATACATATATATACATATATATACATACTTAGAATATATATATTCTCTCCCTCCTCCCATTGGTATTACAGAGCAGGTGTAGCCAGTATGGCTTAGTGTTGCAGACTTCCTGAGTTATTCTGAGGAATATAGTGTTAGGTGATTTTGTTGTATGAATATCACCTAGAGTGACTGTTCACGCCTACATGGCAAGCCTTACTATGCCATTAGACTCTGGTTTAACTTGTTGGGACCTTGTCACATATGTGACATCATCAAAATGTTAAACATCACACAACTGTGTATGTGTAGGTAAATGCAATAGCTAATCTCCTCTTAATAGCCTCGTTTGTGCCATGTTCTGTTTTTCTGATGTTGGCTTTTCATTTCAGGGGGAAGCACTTTCATCTTCTTCTGAAAAGGAGGCAGAATTTGCATTTATATTAACTATGATTTCATTCTCTGTGACTCAGCACAGATAATGTTCCATGTCTTCTTACAGGATGAGGCTGCTTATTCCTTAGATCCTGTGGAAGGAAGAAACTGTGATAATATTAATAACTCTTACCTCTTGTTTACAAGGCCCTTCATCATATCTTTCTTGAGAGATCAGGATGCTCAAAGACATACAAGGAACAAGGAGATGAATTTCTAGGAAAGAAAGTTCTGTAATGAAATCCATATTTTAACTTGGAAATAATAAACAAATCCAAATGGAATTATCTTTGAAATGATCTTTAGTGTGATTATAAATGAATAACTTTTGTTTTTGGTTTTAGGCTATACCCAGCAGCACTCAGGGTGTACTCCTGACTCTGTGTTTAGGGATCACTCCTGGCAGGGCTTAGGGGACCAAAAGGGGTGCCAGAGATCATATCCGTGTAGGGTTATATGTACAAAACAAGCACTCTGCTTATTGTACTATCTCTCTGGCTCTGTTTAACTTTTTTCATAAGACTGTCAAATAAAACATGCTCTTCTGGTCAGTTATTATAGAATCATAGTAAGTCGCAACAAAAGAAAATGTACAGGGAAGATTCATTTTTCCTAATGGTGGCAACTCAGACTGCTACAGTACATTAACAAAAATAGAAAAATGATATTATGCAATCCAAAAGGCTTATTCAAATTTTATTAGTTTTGCAAGGTTCGTTTGTGTATGTGTATTTGTTATTTCATGCAATATTGTACCCTATACATTTGTGTAAGCACTATGTAATCAAGATATAAGATTGCTTCACTGCCAAAAGCTCCCTCTGTAGCCACAGCTCAACACTCTCTTTCCCTTCATTCCTAACCTCTGACAGCTGTTCCTCTTTTCTCTCTGGAATATTGCCATATCAATGATGCTATGTACATGAAGCCATGAAAATTTTAGCTTGTTGAGGCTGTTGGAATTTTCCCCATTTGCATTATGCTCTTGAGATTCAGCTAAATGCTATAGATATCAGTAGATAATTTATTTTTATTGCTGCATAATATTCCTTGGTATGGACATATCCCCATTTAAATGTTTACCCATTGAAGGGTGTATTTGTTGTTTCAGTGCTTGACTATTACAAACAAATAATGCTAGGATTCATTCATTCATTCATATGCAAGTTTTGCTTGGAAAGTTTTGGGAAGGACATAAATTTTTATTTCTCTGAGATACTCATAGTACATTGTTGGGTCATGGAGTAAGTCACTCTTTATTTTTAAGAAACTGCTAAACTATTTTCCAGAGTTCCTGAACATTCTTTATTTTTTAAAACTTAATGTAGATAAAAGTGCCAACTGTTGATACAACTATAGGGTTAAAATTGATTAGATAACCAAGTTGCAATATTAACGTCAATAGATCTAAAACATAATTTATGTGAACATGCTATAGCTGATTACAGGGTTGGTAAGTCCTTTTCTAAGAATTTATTAAGCTTTTTGTTGTTTCAGGAAGTGTCCCCGAGTACCTGAACATTTTTACAGCAATGTAAGAGTGATCTCATTTCTTTGCATCACCAGCAGCGTTAGTGTTATCACTGTTTTTCATTTTAACAATTCTGATAGATATGTAGTGATTACCATGATGGTTTTAAGTTACATATTTCTGATGCAAATAATATTGACTGTCTTTTCATGTGATTTGTTAGCACACATATATCCTGGTCACTGAAACACATCCATGTACTATGCCCTTTTTCTATTGGGTTGTTTTATTTTTATTGTTGAGTGTTTAAAGTTGGTTATATACTTCAGTTCTGAGGTGAGGACTACATTTCTGTTGTAGTTTGTAAACATTTTTTTTTTGCCTCTGTGACTTTGTCTTATCTTTCTTTTCACAGTTCCCCCCAGAGTACAAGTGTTTTATTTAAATAAGTTTCAGTTGATCAATTTTTTATTTTATGGATTGTGCTTTTGGTGGGAGTAGGCAATGAAAAAAGCACAGGGGTTAACTATAAAACACTAAAATATCCAGTCCATTTTTCATTTTCCCTTCACGGAGGGCGGTCCTTGGCCATGTTTTAACATCCAGCCGCCAAGGGAGTGCAGGTTGACCCCTTGGCATACATTAGAGTGTGGGAAGGGGGCAGGAGGTTGGGGTGGGGGGATGACTCTCCAATAGGCCCAGAATAAAACCCCCAGGACCAAGACCTATCTCTGGGAATTAATGAACTGCTCTCCTCCAGCCTATTCAAATAATCCAACTCATTTCACGTGAAATAAATTACAGGACCTTGTCACCCCAGCTTTCAGGGGAGACGCTTGGTGATTCACGGCCGCAGCCCTCCCAGGAGGCAGGGAAAGGAACCATATTACTGACCGATGGCTTGTCGCTTGCTGACCTCCGCACAAGGTTGCACTCAAGGAGCAGGGCTGGGGAGGACTCAGGTGAGCCCATGCATGCAGGACCGCCGCTGAGGAGCGACTGTCAGGTTAACTGCCGCCGCCATCAAGTCAAGCCCGACTGTTGAGCATTTTGAGAGTGACATCAGCACATGAAGTTGATTTGGGGCAGGACTTAGTTTTTGTTGGTTGTTGTGGTGGTACAGCCGCTGTATCAGTGGTGATACTGTGGAGGGCTGTTCTGCAAGGGAGAAGTGCAAGTGATATGCAAACAGGGAAAAAATGGAGCATGACAAAAATTGAGTCTAGGATGTGATGTTCTGGCAAAGAATTCTACAAAGAGTGGGGATTGTGTTTCTTTGAAAATGCTCATGGGAGAGAACACAGGGGATTGCCCTGCCACAGAGACAGGGGGGATGGGGGGATGGGGGTGGGAGGGATATTATCCATGGTGGTGGAAAATGGGCACTGGTGGAGGGATGGGTATCTGATCATTGTATAATTGAAACCAAAGCACAAAAAATTGTAAATCTACAACTTTAAAAAAAATAAAATAAAATAAAGGGGAAAAAAAAAAAGAAAGTGAGAAATTTGTATGTAGCCCGTATCCTCAATCATCCATTGAGGCATGCTTGTTTGTTTTTCCCTTCCCAAATTCAAAAAAAAAAAAAAAAGAAAATGCTCATGGGAGTGAATCCAAAGCAGCTTTTCCCACCAGTGATGCTCCTCTAAACCTGTTCCCAGCGGCAGGTTTTCCTGTTATTAGTTAACAATCCAGGTATCTCCGTGATTTTTCTGGGCACTTCTAATATAGTGAAAAAAAAATCCAACAATTAACTTTAAATAACCAGTACAAACTAGCTTCAAACAACAAAGTTATCGCTTCCTTATAAGAATGAGTATGTCAATTCTAACTTCCAGTCAAAACTTCTATCACTTTCCTCCCTGAAGACACACAAGGGGGCAGCTCCCAGCCAGGGCGGGGCTGTGGTCAGCATTCCTATCTCCTCCATTATCTGCATCTTTCTCTGACTACCTGTTGTTTATGGTCCCTCCAGGTGAGGAAAGAGAGGAAGGCCCTCGGGAGCAGACTGTTATTTAACGGATGCTGTTGGAAGCTGGCTTCGGGCTCTCTAAGCTTGGCAGATACTTTTAATGGAATCGTTCTTATGTTGCTCTGGTTGGCTCTTTGGAGAATTACCACTTGCTAATGGTCTCTCACCAGCTGTTCCTTTTGCCAGAGGTGTCTTTATGCTGGTTGGTTACTCACTCCTTCTGTATCCCTTGGAACTTGGCCACCTCATCCCTTGGAATATCTCTATGATAGTGGTACTCGAGGGGTGTGATGGTGGTGGTGATTTTTGGCTGTGAAATTTGCCAACATCTGGTGACATTTTTGCTTGTTAAAATGGGGAAATACTTTTGGCATCAGTAGGCAGCATTCAGGAATACTACTCAGCTTGTACAATGCACAGAACAGTCCCATTCCACAAAGAATTATCTATCTCAAAATGTCAAGAGTACTGAAGTTGAGCAATCCAACTTTTGTACACAGAAAACTCATGCATCCCTCATTCTGAGAAATTCTGGTTTTATAGGTAGGTCTCTGTGTTCCATCTCTTTCAGCTTACTTACAAATCACCGGTCAAATTCTGTCTCACCTGTATTCTTCATCTGCTGTGCTTTGAATGGTACTGACAAAATCTTTTATCTGTGGCTTGAGTGTGGGGCATGTAGAAAAACTCTTTCCAGAGACAGTTTCCTGTATAAGGAAGATATATAACCTCTCCTCTTCCTCCACTGTAATTTCCTTGGTATGGATAATGAAATAAGATCTATCCTGTCTGACCTATTATTGTGAAAATAATCTGCCATTTTTGCCTCAGTAATTCTGAATAGTAGTGACCACAACATCCTCATGGTTTACCACACTATTATATATTTGCTTGTGTTTTTGAGGCCATTGGCTGGGGTTCTCATGATCTGAGCTAGCTCACATGACTGGGTGTCAGCTGGCCTTTGTTTGATCTGGGATGCTTCCCCAGTTCTGATCTAAGGGTGATTTGTGTGACTTTTATATTCTCCAAAGGCTGGCTTAGGCATGTTATCACGAAGAGACGGGATCAAGGTACAAACAAGTCCAATGATGTCAGTATTTTTTTTTGATGGCTTAAAAATGTTTATTAAAATTCTAGTAATTTAACTTCTTTTCCCCCACAAGGATCCATTCAGATGTTTGTCAGAAATGGAGAAGAAATTTTGACCATATTTCTACAGTTAAAGTCTAATAGTATTTTGAATACACAGGATATCAGGCCCACTGGTGTGATGCTAATGTTGTTTGCTGATCCCAGACACCAAAATAAGACACAGTTAGATCACGAGTCCTGAGGCAGAGTGGGAGGTACTGCACGGCAAAGTATATAGAAACAAGGAGGGGTGAAAAGTTAGGGTCATCTATGCAAGAAACCTATCTCATGTTTTCTTAAAATTTTTGAGGTAATTGACTTCATCTTTTAGCTTTCCAGCTCTGTAGAAATATAAACAAGAAGTTTCTCAAAGTCACATACCTCATGTGTGATGTGTATATGTGTATGTATATGTATATTTATTTTTATATTACACATGATTGGCATTCAAGCTATGCTGTTGTCCTCATTGAAAAAAAGACAAGATGGTGCGTGGATGAGTAAATGAATGGGATAGAGTCAGCTCTCAGCCACGTCTGTCAGAAGGCAAACCCACCCAGTTCTAGCTTAAACTGGGCTCTCTACATCAGCTGTCATTTAACAAGCCATGGTAAGAAACCCACACTTGATTTCACAACATAAAATTGTAAGACATCAAGGAAATAAAACATAGAGCTTTTTGAAAGAAAGGAAGAAAGAAGGAAAGAAAGAGGGAAAAAAAGAGAAAGAAAGAGAAAGAAAGAGAGAAAGAGAGAAAAAGAAACTCCCAAAGTACTTGACAAGAAAAGATCAGGACAAGGAATCAAATTCTGTTTAACTTTAGATAGGCACTGTTAGGACGCAGATTGTGATCTCCCTTTAACGACAAAGAGACTCCAGAGACTGCAAACAGCAAACAAGTTTTATTGTAAGACTGGCTAGCCAGGGTTGAGCTGCCTACACAGACATGCAGGTCAGATAGGTGAGGCAAGACCCTGAACTTCTTCAAAGGGGATCTTATATAGGCCTTCACTGGCCGTTACAGCAATGCCCGTGCATTTCATAGCCAATAGATTTGTAACAACATATACTTTCTTAACCAATCCATTAAAACATCACTCCTTAGCCTATAGATTTAACGATCAGCATTTACGTACATAGGCATTGTGGCTAGTGGGCATCTGGTAACTCAGACATTTGGTTATCTTCTTTGTTCCCTTTGATTCTCAGCTCATGGCTCCTGCATTCTGGTGGAGGTGGATAAGGGAAAAGTTCCTAACAGAGGCAACAGATAAGGAAGGGCCAACAAATGATTTCTGAATTTACATCCCAATAAGGAAGGGCTTCACAGCTAAGGCTCTACTAGGGAGGGGGCAGGAAAAGGAGAGTTACTAATTAGCAGAGTGTAGTTCTGGAATTTTTCTCAGGGTCCCTAGGGACCTTACAGCACCAAAGCTGAAACATTAAGGGCAAGTTTGGATCATTCTCCCAGTTCCACTTTCCTTTTGTCTTTTCTCTGTATCATATAACAACAGCAGACATTTATTGGAGCTGAACGAGAGCACAGCGGGTAGGGCGTTTGCCCTGCATGTGACCAACAAGGCTGACCCGAGTTTGATTACCCTGCCCCTCTCAGAGAGCCTAAGAAACTACTGAGAGTATCTCGCAGGCATGGCAAAGCCTGGCAAGCTCCCCATGACGTGTTCGATATGCCAAACACAGTAACTAGTCTCACAATGTTACTGGGCCCGATTGAGCAAATCGATGAAGAATGGGAGGACAGTGACAGTGATTATGAGTAAGACACTGAGATGAGAAATAAATGCTTTCTTTTTTGGTCACTCATACAGACATAGTAAAAGTAAAAGTAAAGGCCCTCCCGTTGATCATCGATTTGCTCGAGCGGGCCCAGTAACGTCTCCATTGGAGACTTTGTTGTTGCTGTGTCTGGCATATCGAATACTCTCGGTAGCTTGCCGGGCTCTCCGAGAGGGGCGGAGGAATCGAACTCTGGTCGGCCATGTTGGCTGCATGCAAGGCGAACGCCCTACCCGCTGTGCTATCATGATGGAGGGTTATTTTACTTTTGAGGAAATTGAGGCTTAGACACAAGTTGAGTAACTTGCCTACTGTCTCAGAATTGGTTTCTAGTAAAATAACAGACAGTAGAACGGAAGTCAGTGTGGCTCTTAACCACTGTAGTCTCTTTCTATATCCTTTCTGTTGGCATTTACTGTTTTGAACTGCAAATCTCAACCCCCAGTTTTTTCCCTGACATATTTTTCCGTTTCTTATGGTGGAAGAAGTTGATTCATTTAAAACACTAGGAAAGCTTTACCTCTTAAAACATCAGCCCTTCACCCCATACCTCTATCACCAAGAGACGTGTTTTCTTCGCCCCCTTTGGGCCACTTAATTACATTCTCTCTTCTTTAGGAGGGAAGCTGACATGTAATTATTTCCATGATTAACACTCTTGTGCAGCTAATTGTAATTATGCCTTATAATCACAGTTATGATCGTCAATTACTCATTCCTTCCTCATTTGAATGTTTTTCTTTATTCCGGCTTCAGAAAGTTGATGGAGCTAAAGTCCCTGCCCACACACATACACGTGCATATGTGCGCATGCACGTGCGCGCACACGCACACACACACACACACACACACACACACACACACACCCTCTAAAACCATGCATGGTCATTTTTCTGCTCTCCTATATTGTTCTCACCACACATTTCATTATAGTATTTTCTTGGCTACTGTCCATATTTTAAATTTATTTTCTCCTTTCCCTTCTCTCAGTTGTTGTTGTCCTTGCTGCAGTGTTAGGGGATGCACTTGTATTTTGTATTGTTGGGGGCTGCACTCTCAGCCATAGTGCACAGACTCTAGTGAGACTTGTTTTATTTATTTATTCACAATTTTTTAAAAAAATTTGAGGAACTAAGGCTTAATAAGACCCTCACCTGGCTCCAGCAACAGACCCAAAGAAGCTCCTGCAGGAACAAAAGGCCAGGAAAGGAATTTCCAAGAAGACCATCACCACTCCCATCCTCCCTGGTAACCTCCTTAGCAACGGACTTTTACTGGGAAGAAGCCCATGTGAGGGCAGGTTGGAGAAACCCGATAAAGGCCACCTTGAACAAAGGAAGGGCGCGCATATGCTGCCTGAGCCCATGTGTACTTATGCCCACGTGGCTGAGCACATGTGGTGCCCGAGCACATGTGTCACCCGCATCTCCCCTCTTGAGATATGTACTTTCATGCTTTCGTGTCTAATGCTAGGATGTGTGTAGGGGCTCTCTCCATCCTCGGAGAAGCCCGCGTTCTCTCTGGACGTGTTACTCTCTCTCTTACTCTCCATTCCCCCCCTTATCTGCTTATCCCTCTCTCTCCCTCTCCAAAAAGCCTCCAAATAAAATCTATTTATTTAAAAAAATTTTTTTGAATTAAAGACATATCCCGCCCCCCCCCCCCCCCCACCTCCCTTCTTGCTATTGTTGATGATGCTGTTACTGCAAGATTGGAGGATGCACCCATACCTGATTTTGGTGCTCACTACATTGCATTTTTCAGGCAAAAAGAGGTCAGGAGTGAAACAAGTCTGTGAAACCCTGTTCCAAGCCCATAGGTTGTTCCTCCGGGCTGTTGACTTATAGTAATCACCTCTTTTGGTTCCTTTGGTGAGATAGGATTTCCGTCCTAGAGTTATGGGAATGGTGCAGATCAGATGCCCAGAAACCTAAGCTACCTGAGGAAGGACAAAAAAGTGTTATCCTACAGTGCAGGACCCAAGCACATGACAGATGGGACCAAAAGTAGTTTTATTAGGTAGAATAGTTTACTAGGTGACATCCCTGGGGAGGACACTATGCCGTCTGGGGTCACAAAGCTGCTGTGCTTGGGAGCAGAGCAGAAAACCAGGGCTTTGTGAAGCCATCTCTGTAGTATCAAGAGGGTGTGTGACCTTGGAAGGAAATGATTCACTTCTTTAACTAATTCTTTTGACTGGCAGGTGACTGAAGCTCTTACTCATAGACTATCAGTGTCTGGGGATGGTTCTTATAAGATTGGGTTTTGTTCCAAGAGCAGAGTGAAAAGTTGGGTTTGGGGTTAGGTAATTCAAGAATTTCATGGAGTCCTCAGGCAAAGCATAACATCAGGCCATATTTTCTCACTCTGAAGTGGGACCAGAAACATGATTCACCAAAGAGGTATGGACTGTGTAGACTTGACTCTGACTCCAACAATGAGCTCTTGATTATTATAAGAAATTCACTTGATTTCCACATATGTAAGTGGGAATAACTCAGTACCTACCTTCTCTTTTCTGTCTTCTCCAATGGCTTAACTCTATCCCTAGCTCCCGCTATCATTCCAGTGATTTGCTTATTTATTTTGAATGAATTATTAAGGACCAGGGCCACTCTACCTTTCTCCAATTCCTACTTTATAAGGTGCTAGAGGATCATGATGAAGCCTGAGATTTCCAGACTGAAGAACTCAAAATCTGGTGCCAGACTGCATTGTCATTCTTGAAGACAGTCCAATACATGTCTCCTGTTCCCCATTCTCCCCTCTGTGTCTGGAGGCAATTAGTATATCATAAGCACCACACATATCACTCTTCAGGTATGCTACATCCTAGACGAGTCCTCAATTCTCTCTAGTGTTCCAGGGATTTGAGACTCATGCAATTGGAGAAATAAGTGGCTTGGACTTTATCTTTTACTGCAGGCACAACTGCCCAGTTCAGGCCTACCAAACTCTCCATCTTCTCTGATATCAAAAGCTTTGATTCATGAATTCTTCCTATTCTTAAGTCATAGGTAGCGTATTCCCATGAAAGTTTCTTTTATCTCTTCAGTGTGACATGATACTATCCTTTTCTAAATACCTCCTTGGTCTGTTCAGTCTTAGAAATTTACCTTTCTGAGGGTGTTTTTGTTGTTGATTCTATTTTTTTCTTTCTGATTCTATTTTTGTGAATGCTAAATTTATCTGTCTGTGTAAGATGTGAATCTGGAAACTGGTGGGTCCTTTGTGAGCTCTTGCCAATTAATCTTAAAAAAAAAGAGAGCACGTGTGTTGGTTTGTGCTCCAGAGCTTGGTGGGACACCAAAGTCAGTGAAGCAGCAGTAACTGTTGCATGAATAGGCAGGAAATGCCAGATTATAGACCGAAGGTTGGAAACCTCTGGTTTCTGTGGGAAAACAGGACCCTTGGTTGCCAGGGGTCAGGTAGTCTTTTGGATTCTGGTGTTTGGTCTTCTTGCTAAGACTCTGCTCAGTTCCTATTTTCTGTAGAGGAAGGTCAATTCTGTGCTTGGTCATAATTTCTAGTCTCAAAACAGAACCACAAGGTAGAGGTTGACTCCAGGTATCTTAGTAACACGTTTGCAGTGAAATTTCCCTGTGGGAAAGCAGAGAAAAGTAAAAGAAACTCACGTTTATTAATTGTCTTCTATATGTACTGTCTGGTAATCACTGGCCAGGCTCAGAATTGCTGCTCTGTGTGAAAAATGTCGTGCTCAGGTGTTGCAGGTTGCTTTCTCTGGGGAGCAGGTGCTGATAGCAGGTGATGGGCATGTGGAAAATGAACTAGGCCTGTTTTCACCTGTGGGAAAAGGAAGGCAGCAGGACTTGAGCAGAGGGAAATGTTGGTCTGCAATGAAGCTGCCACAAAGGCTTTAGCGATCCCATGGGAAGTCAGTGATCAATACCAGTTGGTTGGTGAGGTGGCAGCCATTTTATGCCACATACCTGAGATGTTCAGAAATTGGTACTGGAAAGAGACATGGAGATGAGAATTCATGAGGTCAAAAGGAGGTGGACTCCCTATCTGAATTCTTATTTTAATTTTTTAATTTTTTATTTATTTTTTGCTTTTTGGGTCACACCCACTGATGCTCAGGGGTTATTCCTGGCTTTGAACTCAAGAATCACTCCTGGCGGTGCTCAGGGGACCATATGGGATGCTGGGAATCGAGCCCGGGTCGGCCCCATGCAAGGCAAACACCCTACCCGCTGTGCTATTGCTCCAGTCCCTGGATTCTTATTTTTAAAAGACTTTTTGGGAGTCACACCCAATGATGCTCAGGGTTAACTTTAGACTCTGCTCAAAAATCACCCTGGCAGTGCTCAGAGGACCAAATGTAATTCCAGGGATTGAGACTGGGTCTACCATACGAGGCCTTACTTCCTGTACTCTCTCCACCACCTAGATAATTTTTTTTAAAGATTAAGTTCTTTATTATTTTTTTCAAAATTTTATTAGTGAAACCTAGATAATTTTATTCTAACATTTCCATGTGCAGGCTTTATTTTTCAATTTGATCTGATGACAAGTGCAGATAAGGTAACTATGGTTGACAGAAAGTCAGATGGATTTTCCCGAGCTGTGTGATGGAATCTGGTGCGTGGTGGTTTTGAGAAGTAAATAAGCTTCACGAAGAGAAGCAGTGCCATAGTATGTGTGTATATGAGTTTGTGGGCATTCGTAAGCCTGGACTTCTGGACAGAGATGCGGAAAATATTGATTTGGTAGGTATAGGGGACGTTTCCACTTTGGTAAATTATTTTATTCTTTCCAACAAAACAAGGACAATTAAAACAATTAGTGTTGTGCACTCGATTTTGCTGAAACTTGGATTCAGTTCGTGTTTCTTCTTAGCTCACCTCCAACAGAGAGCACTGAGGGCAAAGCTATGGCTGTGAAAGAATTCTATTACTTATTCTGAAGAAGTCAGAGGGCTTTTCAGATGAATAAATAAAGAGCAGTCCTCCAACCCTGAGGTGACTACCTTATTAATAAAGCTCACAGGAAAATGTTTGTTTTGGGTGCTAATGAGAATCCAAAGCACTTATCTGAGCTTCTGGTTCCGTTTGGAGGCTCTGTGTACTGTGGGCTTCCCTGCTGTCGGATGGATGGTTGGATATATCAGTGTCTTGCAATTCTCTCTGCATCAGCAGCTCTGACTTGGTCCAAGATCCTCATCAGATCAATTTGCCCCACCTAAAATATCTTCTTGTGTGTTTTAATTTAGTTGAATTTGATCTGAATCCCTAAGTTAAAGTTGGAAGGATGTATTAAGGATCAATTTTTGCAAATATGAAAAAGCAAACTCAGAAAGGCAGCCATCTGGCAGAGGTGAACTAGAACCCAGGGCTATGTGACTCTTAATCCAACACTGGTCTCACCCAGATGGTTCTGGGATTTCACTGTGTCTAGGCCCTTATGTTTACTAAATACCTAAGGATAATTCATACTTAATATTATTCACTATTCCTTTCCAGCACAGTAGGAACCAAGATTTTCTCCTTACACATGGGATATGAGAAACAGTAACATATTGAAGCAGAAATGTTTAAGTCAATGACTGGGATGGGTGATTTTCAATCATTTGAAGAGATACCTCAATATTATTTCCTACTTTACAGTTTCAGCATTTGAATATGCATTGGGATAGCCTTAAGGGTAATAATCACATACAAATTTTCTCTTTTTTGGGCCACATCTGGCAGTGCTTGGAGGCTACTCTCAGTGTACTCAGGAGTGGCTCCTGTTGGTGCTGGGGGAAGTGGGCAGTGCCAGGGATCCAACTGGGGCTGGCTGCGTACAAACTTGCTCTTGCAGACACCTGCATATTTGAATTTAGCTGACAAGTAAGAAAGTGAGATTGTTTAATATTTTTTTACTGGCTATTATTTTCATGAATTTTTCAAATATAATTAAGGCTGGTACAGAAAAGAAAAATTTTAAAACTTGTTTATTGATGTTCTAAATGCCTGATAAAAGAAGTGGTTTCTTTGAAACTGAAGACCTAATTTTAAATGTATAATCAGAATTTCTGACCATCAGAACTTATATATATGTGACCATAGTTTGTTAAGAGTTTAGTGGAAAGGTCATCTTCTAGATCTCTTACAAAGAGAATAACAGTTATGCAGTTAGTTTAAGACTTGAAGTTCTTCAAAGGCAGAACTGCAGACCAATGGAACAGGGTTGAATACACTGACATCTCTCCTCAATCATATGCTCATCTAATCTTTGATAAAGGTGCAAGTAATGTGAAGTGGAGTAAGGAAAGCCTCTTTAATAAATTGTGTTGGCATCACTGGACGGCTACATGCAAAAAAATAGGCTCAGAACTCTGCCTAACACCATGTACAAAAGTAAGATCAAAATGGATTAAAGACCTCAACATCAGACCAGAAACCATAAGGTACATTGAAGACAAAGTTGGCAAAACCCTCCATGACATTGAAGCTAATGGTATCTTCAAAGATGCCACGCCACTGGCCGAGCAAGTGAAAACAGAGATAGACAAATGGGACTAGCTTAAACTAAGAAGCTTCTGCACCTCCAAAGAAACAGTGACCAAAATACAAAGACAGCTTACAGAATGGGAAAGGATATTCACCGAATACACATCTAACAAGGGGTTGATATCCAGGATATACAAAATACTGGTTAAACTCCACAAGAAGAAAACATCCAACCCCATCCAAAAATGGGGCAATGAAATGAACAGAAACTTTCTCAAAGAAGAAATCCGAATGGCAAAAAAGCACATGAGAAAATGCTCTACATCATTAATCATCAGGGAGATGCAGATCAAAACCACAATGAGATACCATCTCACACCTCAGAGACTGGCCCACATTCAAAAGAGCAAAAGCAACCGATGCTGGCGTGGATGTGGCGAGAAAGGGACACTCCTTCACTGTTGGTGGGAATGTCCACTGGTTCAGCTCTTCTGGAAAACAGTATGGACGATTCTCAAAAAATTAGAAATTGAGCTCCCATTTGACCCAGCAATACCACTCCTGGGAATATATCCCAGAGAGGCAAAAATGTATATTTGAAGTGACATCTGCACTTGTTTGTTCATTGCAGCACTCTTTACAATAGCCAGAAACTGGAAGAAACCTGAATGCCCAAGAACAGATGACTGGTTAAAGAAACTTTGGTACATCTACACAATGGAGTACTATGTAGCTCTTAGAAAAGATGAAGTCATGAAATTTACATACAAGTGGTACAATATGGAAAGTATCATGCTAAGCGAAATGAGTCAGAAAGAGAGGGATAGACATAGAAAGATTGCATTCATCTGGGGGATATAAAGTAACAAAGTATGAGATTAATACCCAAGAATAGCTGAGATCAGCACCAGGAGGATTACTCCATAACTTAGAGGCCTGCCGGGTATCCTAGAGGAAAGGGCTGTTCAGATAGAGAAGGGAGCACCAAATAAAGGATGTTTGGAGGATCCTCCCAGGAGGGGAGATGCATGTCGAAAGTAGACTATGGACTGAACATGTTTGCCACTCAATGCCTCTTTTGCAGACCACAACACCCAAAAGGAGAGAGAGAACACAGGGGATTGCCCTGCCACAGAGACAGGGGGGATGGGGGGATGGGGGTGGGAGGGATATTATCCATGGTGGTGGAAAATGGGCACTGGTGGAGGGATGGGTATCTGATCATTGTATAATTGAAACCAAAGCACAAATATTGTAAATCTACAACTTAAAAAAAAATAAAATAAAATAAAGGGGGAAAAAAAAAAGAGTTGAAGTTCTTGGGTTGGAGATGTAATTTTGTGGTAAATATTTGCTTTTCTGTGTGAGAACCTGGATTTGGTTCCTGCCACCACACACACACACACACACACACACACACACAAACACACATACATTTACCTGCCCCCAACCCCTGCAAACATACCAAAACCAGAATTGGACTTCTTCATAAAGACAAGCCATTGATTGTCATACTGGGAATCCCAGAAAATATTTCATTTTCTTGCCATGATACTGACTGATGAAATGATTTGCACCAACATTTAGGATGGCTCCTTAAACACTTTTGGTACTTGCTCTCAATGAGTGCTCATTTTTTCTTGTTCTCATGTGGTCATTTATTCCAATGTCCAACTCAGTATAATCACAATCAAATTCCATTAGGTTGTCCATCTCAAGAGATTATTTTAAAACTGGAAATCAGTCAGAAGGAAAGGAATTGATACAGAATAATCTCCCTCACATGTGGAATTTAACCATACACACCAAAGTAGCAACAAAGGAACAAAGGCAACAGAATGAGAATTGATTCATAGAAGTGTGTGTGTGAGTGGGGGTATGTGTGTGTGTGTGTGTGTGTGTGTGTGTGTGTGTGTGTGTGTGTGCCAAGGAAGGGTGGATGAAAGAATGACGTATTCGGGAGGAAATGCAGTCCTTGGGGGAGGGAAGTAGATACTCTGGTAATGGGTGTGATGTTGGAATTATGTACACATGGAACCGTAGTAACGCTAGTAAGCTGTATTACAATTTATAGTACTTCAATCAATAAAGATAAAAAAGTAAAAAACAAAACTTGAAATTCTACAGGGCAAGGTCTTTCTTGATATCTTCCAGATCTTTTGGGAGACAGCTTGCTTTGCACCAGCAGCCTAGTAGACAACATTCTACAAAGAAGTCAGAGTGCTTTAAATCATTGCAAGCAGAATGATTCTTCTATGAGGATGGTGACCCTTCACAAAACTTTGATTTTTCAAAGTGCTCACTGTGTTGCAAATGCTCTAAGTTAAGTCAACTCTCAATAAAATAGCAATAATTCATACCTGAAATGAATTTATTTGCTAGCCTATGGAAATAGAGAAAAAGCTCTTCAACAGGAAATAGGAAAGTCTCTTTAACAAGTGCTGCTGGGAAAACTGGATAGCTACTTGCAAAAAAAAAAAAAAGAACTCAGACTCCTGGCTAATGCCAGGCACAAAACTCAGATTAAAGTGGGTTAAAGACCTCAATATCAGACCTGAATCCATAAAATACATGGAGGAAAATGTAGGCAAAACTCCATGACACTGAAGCTAAAGACATCTTTAAGGATGAAACACCACTGATCAAGCAAGTGGAAACAAACATAAAAAAAATGGGACTATATCAAACTAAGAAGCTCCTGCACCTCAAAAGAAATACAGAGAGAGCCATTCTGAAAGGGAAAAATTATTTACCAATATTCATCAGATAAGGTGTTAATATCCAGGATATACAAGACATTAGTAGAACTATACAAGAACAAAACCTCCAACCCCACCAAAAAATGAGGAGAAGAAATGAACAGACACTTCCTTAAAAAAGAAATACAAATGGTCAAAGGCACATGAAAAAAATGCTCTACATTGCTAATCATCAGGGAGATGCAAATCAAAACAAAAATGAGATATCATATCACACCTTAGATACTGGTACACATCAAAAAATAAACAAGAACAACCAGTGCTGGTGCAAATGTGGGGAGAAAGGGATTCTCTTTCATTATTGATGGGAATGCTGACTGGTCCAGCCTTTCTGGAAAACAATGTGGTCATTCCTAAAAAAAAATATACCCAAAACTAGAAATTGAACTTCCACATAACCCAACAATACCACTGCTGGGAATATATCCAGGAGGTACAAAATAGCACAGTAGAAATGACATCTGCACTTATATATTCATTGCAGCATTGTTCAAAAAAGCCAAAATCTGGAAACAACTTGAGTGTCTGAGAACTGTCACTGTCACTGTCCTCCCATTGTTCATCAATTTGCTCGAGTGGGCCCAGCAACATTGTGAAACTTGTTGTTACTGTGTTTGGCATATCAAATACATCACAGGTAGTTTGCCAGGCTTTGCCGTGCAGGCGAGATAGTCTCGGTAGTTTACCAGGCTCTCTGAGAGGGGCAGAGGAATTGAACTCGGGTCGACCTGGTCAGCTGCGTGCAAGGCAAATGCCCTACCCACTGTGCAATCGCTCCAGCCTCTGTCTGAGAACAGATAGCTCTTAAAGAAACTATGGTTGTACATCTACACAATGCAGTACCCTGCAGCTTTTAGGAAAGATGAAGTCATAAAATTTGCTTAGAAGTGGATGGTCATGGAGAGTATCATGCTAAATGAAATGAGTCAGAAAGAGACACAGAAAGAGACAGACATAGAATGACTGCACTCATTTGTGGAATATAAAATAACATAATATGAGACGGACACCCAAGGACAGTAGAGACAAGGGCTAGGAAGATTGCTCCATGGTTGGAAGCCTGCCTCAAGAGCTGGGGGAGAAGGCACCTGGGATAGAGAAGGGATCACTAAGTCACTGATGGTTGCAGGGATCGTTCAGGATGGGAGATGTGTGCTGAAAGTAGATAAGGACCAAACAGGATGGCTTCTCAGTAACTGTATTGCAAACCATAATGCCCAAAAGTAGAGAGAGAGTCAGAAGGAAATTTTCTGCTAATGAGGCAGGGGGTGGGGTGGTGATGGTGGGAGGGATACTGAGGACATTGATGGAAAATATACACTGTTGGAGGGATGCGTGCTCAATCATTCTATAACCGAAACTCAATCATGAAAGCTTTGTAACTGTATCTCACTGTAACTCAATAAAAAAGAGATAAAGAACAAAACTGCCCTCCAATTCCATCACCCAGACATTTTCAATACTCACAAATATTCAATCCTTATATTAATATAGACTGGGCATGTAGTAAGGCCCTCCCGTTGATCGTCGATTTGCTCGAGCGGGCCCAGTAACGTCTCCATTGGAGACTTTGTTGTTACTGTGTCTGGCATATCGAATACTCTCGGTAGCTTGCCGGGCTCTCCGAGAGGGGCGGAGGAATCGAACTCGGGTCGGCCATGTTGGCCGCTTGTAAGGCGAACGCCCTACCCGCTGTAAAAAGCATTATTTCATAAACTAGAACACAATCAGTGCGTCACATTTTGCACAACCCGTCAACTTTGGTTTTACATGAAATCAACAGAAGAAAAAGACAAGTGAGTGCTTAGGAATAGCTTAGCGTACCTAAATATTTATTTGCCTTCAGCATTAAAAAAGCCTCTGTTGAGAGAACAAGGGGGAATGCCCTGCCACAGAGGCAGGGTGGGATGGGGGGGATGGGGGATCGGAGGGATGCTGGGACCCGTGGTGGTGGAGGATGGGCGCTGGTGGAGGGATGGGTACTTGATCATTGTATAACTGAAACGCAAGCACAAAAATTTGTAAGTCTATAACTGTACCTCATGGTGTTTCACTAATAAAAAAATAAAAATAAATAAATAAAAAATAAAAATACGTGTAAAAAAAGCCTCTGTCATGAGAAACAATTAGGAAGAAAATTAAGAGATGCAAATCTTTGTGAGAGCTTAATACCTCCATGCTTCCCTTTTCGACAGAGTTGAATGATTCAGTGTGAAGATTCAGGAAATTGACACTTTGAACATCTCTGGGCTCCTCTGGTCTCCTCCCAACTTCACTCCAACTGTTTTCATGTGTCAGTATTGATAACATTTGCATTCTGTTCTGTAGCAATCTTTTCTTGAGTTACTGGTTCAGGTGCTATTTTTAAGAGTTTGTACCTTCTGAGACCGGAGCTCATATCTCAGTGATGTTGCTTTCTCCATGCTCTCAGGGTTCCTGGTCTGTGACCAGCTCCTCCCCAGCCCCCTGCAACTGCTGCTCACTTTCACTACTCTCCTCCATGAGAATCAGGGCTGCTTATGCCAAATTTTCTTTCTTGTTTTCTTCCCCATGTAATTTTGAAAATATCAACAAACTTCCTGAGAATGTCTTCTTTTTATAAAAATGGATTTTTATTTTATTTTTTTATTTTTTATAGTTATTATTATTTTTTTTATTAGTGAAACATCATGAGGTACAGTTATAGACTTATAAACTTTTGTGGTTGGGTTTCAGTTATACAATGATCAAGTACCCATTCCTCCACCAGTGCCCATCCTCCACCACCACGGGTCCCAGCATCCCTCCCACCCCCATCCCCCCCATCCCACCCTGCCTCTGTGGCAGAGCATTCCCTCTTGTTCTCTCTCTCTTCTTTTGGGTACTGTGTTTTGCAAGAGAGGCATTGAGTGGCAATCATGTTTGGTCTATAAGCTACTTTTAGCATGCTTCTCCCACCCTGGGAAGGTCCTCACAACACCCTTTATTTGGTGCTCTCTTCTCTATCTGAGCTTCCTTTTCACCTAGCACGTGTGGCTGGTCTTCAAGTCATGGAGCAAAATTCCTGGTACTAATCTCAGCCATTTCTGGGTGTTAGTCTCCCTTTTTGTTGCTTTATGTTCCCCAGATGAATGCAATCTTTCTGTGTCTATCCCGCTCTTTCTGACTCATTTCACTTAACATGATACTTTCCATGTAGTACCACTTGTATGTAAATTTCATAACTTCATCTAAAAATGGATTTTTAAAAACAAATACTTGCTTTGGGAAAAATCTAAAGGTTGAAAACAAATACATGAATAGAAAGAAAGAGAAAGATAGAGAAAAAAGAAACAGAAAGAAAGAAAGACAGAAAGAGAGGAAGAAAGGAAAGAAAGAAGAGAAAGAAAGAAGGGAAGAAAAGGAGAGAGAGACGGAGAGAAACCTTGGTACAATACTGGTATTGAGACCCATTTAAACAATTCTCTGATTTTCTTTGAGATGTAGCATGTTCTTTGTAATCAGAAAATAAGACAAGTGCAAATGAAACAATGAATTCTCACAGTTCTACACCCAGAAATAAGAATAGTTAAAATCTTTGTAATGAGGTTGTTTTATATCTTAACAATCTCTCTATTCATAGAAAAGCATATGCATTTATCTTTTTAAAAATAGAGATTATTGTACTATAATATTATTTATATCTTTTTTAGGGTTCAATGTTATCAGGGGATATTTTAATGCATTTTCATTTCTTGTTTTAAATAACTAAATTAGAATATGTCAGAACTAGGGAGATCTGAAATAACAACATTCCTTTTAAGTAATACAATACTTTTATTTTTGAATAGGTCCAAGAACTATAACTATACCTATATAATTAACTTTATTACAAAAACACGTGCACAACACTCTTAAACATTGAGTAGAAAGAACTATGAGTTTCCTGTTGAACTTTCTTCATTCCGTGCCTTTTCCCAAACAAGACTGCATTTATTTAAATAATTGGGATTCTGTGATTTACAATACTGGATAATGATTATATTATATAATTATTAGCATAATGATTAAATTCCAACACCACAACCCATCACTAGTGTACCTCTCTCCCTTCTCCATGGACTCCCAGACCCGTTCTTTTCAGTGTTCCTCTTCGCAAATCAGTAGTGTGGATCAGTTCTGTTGTGTTGCCTCAGACCCTTTGTTGTTGCCTTGCTGTGTATCTTGTGATGACTGGGGTCACATGGCCTTTGTTATAGTTCTTGCACCTGTGGTCATGACGCTATCACATTTCGTTGCGGTGAGTCTCTCACAATATCAGACTTAAGATCCCAAACAGAACTTCTAGGAACATTCTTGGGCATAGTTGGCTGTTTGGAAGATTGAATTCCAGGCTTCACTAACCTTGAGCAATACGTATAAGGCCCATTTTGTACATAAGGACTGAGATGCCGAAACTCACTGAGTATAGAGACAGTAATTACTATGTTATATAGAGACAGTACTTGCAATAGTTAATTTTATATGTCAACTTGACTGGGATGCTTTGATGAAATATTATTAGTGGGTGTGCATGTAAGGGTATTTTTGGAAACTGCTTCCCTCACTGGGGTTGGGAATCATAATTCATTGATGGTCTGGTAGAATACGAAAGCGAGGGAGCGACACTTCACTCTGTCTGACTCGGTGTGAGCTAACTGTCTTCTACCCTGAGGCTGGGACTCAGCCCATCAGTGCATCTGGACCTCAGGCTCTTGGACTCAGATTTAGTTTACACTACCAGTTTTCCTGGGTTTCCAGTTTGCAAATTGCAGATCATATTCTACATATGTATATATACTAATATATTTACATATTAAATAACAGAATGCATCATTAATTTTATATAACATTATTAATAAAACAGTATAAAATGTAGACATCCTACATAGAATTGCTCATGTTTCCCTGGAAAACCTTGACTAATAAAGTGATGGAGGAATTTCTAACTCTAAAGAATATTTTTCATTAGAACAAAACCTTTTTCCCCTTTGTGAATGATTATTTATATCTGTTTATATTCACTACCTCCACTACCCAGCCGCCGCCGCTCCAGGCCACTTTCTGGACGCTCAGGCTGAGCCTCATGCACCAAGTTGTGCAGGAGGAAGAGAGAGACTTGGAACACCTTCACGAGCGTCAAAGAAATACCTAAGAGGATGAAGAACCTCTGGCTCCAGGCATATCTCTTTGATTCCACTCTTCTTCTTGCATTAACATATGCCTCAGAGACCTGGGCCCTATGAAAACAGGATGAGAATGCTATTCCGGTCTCCCAAAGAGGAATCAAAAGAGCTATGCTTAGAGTATCATGCTTCACTCATGTGAGAGAAAGAATCCAGATTTTCAACCTCTATTGATGATTAAGAATCAGGGATGCTATCTTGTTTGCCAAGGTGTTGAAAATCAGATATCCTGGACACGTAATGTGACTTGGAGATGACCACTGGACTAGAGCCGTTACGAACTGGATTCCACTGGACATCAAAAGATCGCGTGGCCACCCACCTACGGGATGGTCAGACCTCTTCGTCAAGAGCCTGAATGATAGGTTTGAGGTTCTTCATGTTCCTGGAGCGAGCAGATGTCATTGGGCTACATTAGCATGCAACAGGGATGAATGGAGATATTACTGGCGCCCGCTCAAGCAAATCAATGAGTAATGGGATGTTCAGTGATCAAGTGATTTATATCTGTATCACTGTATCACAGTTGTCCCTTTGTTCATCAATTTACTTGAGCAGGTGCCAGTAACGTCTCCATTTGTCCCAGCATTGATATTTTAGCAGCCTCTCCTTACTTGACCTTCCGAATGCTGCTGTATCGGAGGCTCAGGGGAATGAGGTCAGTTATTGTTACTGTTTTTGGCATATCAAATACGCCACGGGGAGCTTGCCAAGACTCTGCTGTGCAGGCAGGATACTTTCAGTGGCTTGCTGGGCTCTCCGAGAGGGACAGAGGTTAAGCCTGTATATAAGAGAATACAAGCAAGTATGTTAAAACCAAGAACATGTGTGCTGCTTTAGGAACACCTATATCTATCACAGGAAATATTTCTTATGTCTCCTAAAAGCTTTTTGATATCTCAAATGTACATTGAGAGCTAAGAAAAGTCTTCTGGCCTTCTGTATTCTATTAGCCTCATTGTCGTCATTCTCTAGTAAAATCCCTGATCAAGGACAAATTTTAATGTGAGTTAATTTCACTGGCGATTCAAACCCACACAGTAATACAATAATTTTTTTTCGTTGGTCTATAGACAATGCTGAGGGTTAAAGACCCCTTGGAGTAGCACTTAGGTCTCTGCGTAGAAGGATTTCTGCCAAAATGACTAGATCTATTTAAGGAGTCTGGGCCCCTTTCATCACTTAGAGCTAAGTGCTCAGATCAAGAGTAGAGAGAAGATGGGTGTATAGCTTTCGTAGCTTGCGAGGGCTGTCATGACACAGTGCTACAAACTAGGTTGTTTCAGTCAACAGAATTATATTCTTTCACAATTCTGGAGGCTGGAAGTCTAAAATCAAGGGGTTGGCATGGCCGTGCCCCTCTCTCAGACTAAGGATAACACCCTTCATTGTTTCTTCTCAGTTTCCCTGCCTCTCCCTCCCCACTCATCTCCCTCCGTATCTTAACACTACCTTAATTTCATATATAATTTTTAAAATTTAATCACCATAAGATACAGTTAAAAAGCTTTCATGATTGAGTTTCAGTCATACAATGCTCCAAATTCTATCTCTCCATCTCTCCATCAGTGTACATTTCCAACCACCAATATCCTCTGTATCCCTCCTGCCACCCCTCCCCCACCTGCCCCCAGCTGCCTCTATGTCAAGCAATTTTCTTGTCTCTCTCTCTTTCTCTCTCTCCACTTTTGGGAATTATGATTTGCAGTATAGATACTGACAGGTCATCATGTTTGGTCCTTTGTCCACTTTCAGCACACATCTCCCATCCAGAGTGATCTCTTCTATCCATCATTGAAACAATGGTACCTTCCCTATCCCAACTATCCTAACCCAGGTCCTTGAGACAGGCTTTTATGTCCCACAAATGGGTGCAGTAATTCTGTGTCTGTCCTTCTCCATATTACTAATTTCACTTAGCATGATACTCTCCATGTCCATCCACTTATAAGCAAATTTTATGACTTCGTCTTTCTTAACAGCTGCAGAGCATTCCATTCTGTAAAGATACCATAATTTCTTTAACTCTTGATCTTTTCTTGGTCACTCAGGTTGTTTCCAGATTCTGGCTATTGTGAACAGTGCTGCAATGAACATACAGGTGCGGATATAATTTCTGTTGTATGTTTTTGCACTCCAACCATTGCTGGCGCAGATGCGGGGAGAAAGGGACTCTCAGTCAGTATTGGTGGGAATGCAGACTGGTCCAGCCTTTTTTGCAAAACAATATGGGCATTCCTCAAAACACTAGAAATTGAACTTCCGTATGACCCATCAATACCACTTCTGGGAATATACTTCTGGGGTTCACACAACCCCCAAAGACATATATATTGGGAAATAGCTTCACACTCCAGGTGACCTAGTTTTAACCAACTGAATTTGTGGTGGAGTTATTTCCCAATAAGTCACATTCTGAGGAACTGGGGATCAGGATTTTATTTTGTCTTCTTAGGGGACACAATTCAATCCATAACTGTAATACTTGAAGTACTAACCTTGGACGTAAAGACTTATAATGACAGAAGGTTATACTGTGCCTTTCTTTTACCAAATCTTTACTTTCTTATATTAGTGAGTTAAAGGACAAAGAAAATGATAGGAATTTTGGTTTTTGGAGAAATAATGGCCTTTGTGAGATCTAGTTATTAGAGGTCATCTTTGAAAATAGCCACCATGCCTTACAACAGTAAACACTTTAAAGATTACAAAATACTGCCATATACATTAATTATCACTTAGCTCCTGATGCCAGTTCTGTGCAATGCACTTTCCAGTTTATAGAAGTGAAGGTAGAAATTGAAGTGGGTTGCACAGCAGGCAGCTGCAACCTTCTGACACCAGGTCAGTTTTTATGCTACCCAGGGTCCTAAGAGAAGTAAAATCTCTTGCTTTGTTGCAGCTCTCTCTGCTCTATGTTGCAGGTATAATCAGGCATCATTTAAGTCACATCAACCTGGGAGAGTCATGGAGAAACAAGAGGGTAATAGACCTATCAGTTCCTGGGAATAGACGATCAACGTTTCTCTGAGCTCCTGGAGAGTTTTGGGGTTTTCTGTTTCATCAGCACTTTGACAGAACACTTGTGCCTTAAAGAAATTTAAACAAGACTTTCTTTCCAAGTGTGAGGAATTCTATGCACACATTAATTATATAAATTCTCCACCCACCTTACCATCTACAATAAAAAAAAGAAGAAAAAGGAAAGAATCTTTTGAAGATACAGTGCTATTAGAGGGGTGGGTCTTTAGGTATTTTACCACTTGGAGAAGCTCAGTGGTCTCCTTCACAATTACTAAAATATATTTAATAGGAATGTATGCAGTTGGCATAGAAATCAAAACTACATAAAAATTGCAAGTTGAACAATATTGATTCTGCTCATCCATCCCCTTCAGTTTATACCCCAAAGTACCACACTATGCACTGCTCCCTGAATTTCTTTTTCACTCAGCAATGTATTTTGGAAGCCTTTCCCTGACAGTTATAGAATTTCTTCATAGTGTGTTATACCACATATTATTCTATTATATGATTATACCATACATTATTTAAGCAGTGTCCTGCTGAAGAATCCCTGGATGTTTCCAATTTGTTGTTATTATAGATAATGCTGGAAAAACTTATGCACACGACATTTAATACATATTCATATATATCTAGGACAAATTTCTAGAATGAGGTTGCTGGGTCAATAAATTCATGTTATTTTTGATAATTTGTTGCAATCGCCCTTCTCAGTGGTTGAGAAAATTTACACTTCTTGCAGAATGATATTAAGTATGTATTTTCTTAAACTTTTTATAGGGGAGTATATTCTCAAGAAATGTTGGATTTCTTTTTGCAACTTTCTTGTGTTAAATTAAGTGAGAATATTTTCATACGCCTGAGGGCTTCTGTGAATTATTAAAGCTCTTTGCCATTTTTCAGCTGGACTGTCAGTTGCTTTGGTATTTAGGTACTCATATGCCTTTGATTATTTCAACAACATTGCTAGTGCTTGTTGAAACAGTAATAAAAACAAAACATAAAGCCAGGGGACTGGAATGATACAGTGGATGGGGTGCTTGCCTTATATATGGTCAACCTGGGTTTTATCCCTGGTAACCCATAATGTCTCCTGAGACCTGCCAGGAATGATAACTGGGTGCAGAGTTAGGTGTGAGCACTGAACACAGCCGGATGTGGCCCCAACACCAGAATGACTGACTGACTGAATTAATAAATAAGCCCCACAAAATCATCCTAACTGAACGTGGCCCAAGTTTGGCATATCATCTTTAAGTTGACTTCTATCTATGAAACATAGAGAGTCATACTCACTAACTTCTTATTTTAAGACAGCATGATCACTGTGTCACTGTCATCCTATTGTTCCTTGATTTACTCGAGTGGCACCAGTACAGTTTCCATTCGTCCCAGCCCTGGGATTTTAGCAGACTCTCATTACTCATCTTTCCCAATGGAAATAACGTGTCTTATTCCTTGGACTCTGAAAGAGCCTGCAATACAGCAGCGTTGGGAAAGACAGCATGATAGGTCACATGTAGTATGTGATTAGTTTTTAATGTAAACATCTTACATGATACCCTGATGGGCTCACAACTGAGAGAGTATAGGAAGCTTGGCGCTGGAGGGAAGCATCGCTTAGAATCCAAGGATGAAGGAGATCAAGAATCAACCCTAGGTTTGGAGAATTAGATAGTCTTCGAAGTGAGGTAAAAATTTAAAGATGAGATTCTGGCAAGTGCAGATTGGATCACATAAAGAAAAAGGGTGATGCTGGGTTGGGTAGTCACTTTGGGGTCTGGATTTATCAGCCCTGGCCTCATGCTGAGTACTCTGACTTCAGGCACAGAACCTCAAGCACAGAGCAGGAATGATGTTGATGTGGACTGAGTCAAATACTTTGATTCTGTCTTGAAAATTTAAAGAATAGTTTCATCACAATGCTGTTCTGTTACAAAAACAAGGTGATATTCACTAATTTTATACATTCCCTAGCTTTTGTGAATTATGATTGGCTCCTTCAAACAATGACCTCCATCATTTATAAAACATAAGATCACAAGGTGGTCTTCATTAGTTTTCCGACTGGCCATGTGTTAATCCCTGGAGATTCTTTCTAGTCGTGGACATTTTGCTATTTTTCTGTCTCCTCTGGTTAAACACTTATTTCATCCCGGCACACACACCTTTTTTCTGTATGCGTAGGGGGAGGCTCATCTAACAAACTGTTACTCAGGAGTTACTCTTGACTCTGTGTGAGGCTCAGGGGACCATGTGAAGTGTTGGTAATTAAACCCAGGTCAGTGTGTGCAAGGCACACACTGCCCTCCCTGCTCCATTATCTCTCCAGCCCCTTCCCCTCCACACACTTATCACACTTATTTCATATTCTTAATGATTTTAAACGGGTAATACCTTCACCAGCAATATCAGTATCACCTGGGGACACGTTGGAAGTGCAGTTTTTCAAGTCCCACTCCAGATATTTTGGCTAAGTGATGGACACAAGCAATTTGCATATAATAAACACGTCTCCTGCTTTTGAGCCAAGATGCAGAAGCCTGGCTTAGTGCAGTGGTTGACAGCACTCCATAATGATAGCACATTGGAATCTCCTAAACACGTGTTTAATACTGAAGCCTGGGGCCTACCCTCAGAAGTTAGGTGGATGTCATGGTCATGGATGGGACTCAGCCATTTAATTAGGAATATTTGAAAAACATTATGAATTTTAAAAGTTCTCCAGGCAATTCAAATAAGAAGGGAAGTTTGAGAATTCTTTGTTTTGGACATTCATCCTTCAAAGAAATGTATGGTGATCTTTTGCATGAAATCTCCTACCTAGTCTAGGAGACAGTCCTGTTGATTTTCTCATAATAGCTGGGTAAACTGAGGCCCAGAGGAATTGAGTAGTTTGCTCAGTGTTAGAATTGGAACTGGGGCTTAAACTGAGGGTTTCTATCTTTATTTTATTTTATTTTGCTTTGTTGGGTTCTTTGGTCACATCCAGTGATGTTCAGATGTTACTCCTTCACTCAGGAATTACTCCTGACAGTACTCAGGGTACCATATGGGATGTCAGAGATCAAATCTGGGTCGTGAGTATACAAGGTAAATACCTTACGTGCTGTACTATCTCTTTAGCTCCAGGTTTCTATCTCTAGTTTGGTAATTTAGAATCTTGCTGTTCCCTCTCATACCACAAGATTATAACTATCTTTTTGTGACATCTTTGAGATATAATTCATGTGCGATAAAATTTGCCTTTCAGGATTGTACACTTCCTTTGTCCTTACTATACTTACAGGTTTGTGCAAACATCATCACTTTCTAACTTTAAAACATTTTCATCAACCTCCCCCCCCCCGCCGCAAAAAAAAAAAAGGTCTTACTCTCCAACAGCTGCTTTTCATTCTTTTCTCTCTCTAGCGCATGGCAACCGTTCATTTACCTTTTGTCTCTGGCCTTATATATTCTGAACATTTCATGTGAGTGGAATCTTGCCATGCAGAGCAGTTTGTGCCAGGCTTCTTTCATTCCACGTGTTTCAAGGTTCACCCAAGACCTGGCATAGATTAGCATTTCGTCCCTTTTATCCACAAATCCATTTTATGAATTAATAATCTGTTGTATGTATATCATGATCATGATCACGACCATCCTGTTATTTGTCGATTGCCTCGAGCAGGCCCCAGTAACGTCTCCTTCGTCCTAGCCCTGAGATTTTTAAAAAAGTGCCATATTCAAGGCTCTTTCAGAGTTAGGAGAATGAGACCCATCATTGTTACTGGTATTTGGCATGTTGGGTATGCCACAGGGAGTTTGCCAGACTCTGCCATGTGGGCAGGTTATATTCAGTAGCCTGCCAGTTTGTTCAAAGTAGGAATGAGTTAATAAAATGTCGTGCGGCCACAAATGCGCTTCCGGGAGCTGGGTTTATACTCTCTGAGTCTTGGCCGTTGATGAATTACACGGCGCCAGGGGGCCAGTTGGTGGGTGTGACCCCCACCTACTGGAATTTGGAGGATCTGGGTGGAGGATGCTCAGCCCCGATCCGAATAGGCTTGGAGATCTCAGCCCCGGGACCCGCATGCCTTTGTTCCTCTGCCAGTACCTTCATGTGTGCGGAGAGTGGTCTCAGCATGGTGGTGGCTGGTCCTGGAGGTCTTCAGCTGCCAGAGCCCTGGTCGGGGCGGGGAGGGAAACTCAACCCGTTCCCCTCCAAGGGGCCCCAGCGAGGACAGCCAGGTGCGGGGGTAGGAAACTCTGCATGCATGTATATACCATCTACTATTCATCCCATTGCTTGATAGATACTTAGACTTTTTAAAATTTTGGGGGATTCTGTACAATGACACTGTGCAAGTGTCTAGAATGTTTTGGATGATCTTCACAGGGTCATTCCCCAGAAACTATAAAAGAGAACAACTCAGAAGAACTGAGCTTTAAACCAGAGATGTAGTACAGCGGGTGAGGAATGTGCCTTGCATGCAGTTAACCTGGGTTCAATTCCTGGCATTTCATGTAGTTCCCTGAGGACCACCAAGAGTGATTTCCAACCTCAGAGCCAGGAGTAAGCCCTCAGCATCTTTGGGTGTGGCCTCCCCAAACCAGAACCAAAACAGACAAAAAAAAAAAAAAGAAACACCATGATCTAAACACTAAATTCTATGACATTTTGTGGTGGCTCCTTCCTGTCTTTGTGTTATTAAAATCAGAGAATTTCTCCAAAACCCAGTGGGCGAAATCCTTAGGAAAGAAGGTGCTCATGTCACAGAGCGCCTTCACACAGGATAGAGAGAGGATGAAGAACTATGGAGGGATCAGGGAAAGATGGCATCCCAGAAAGAGTTGTTGATTTCATTATTGTGCTGTCGGTGCTCTAAAGCTGTGTGAGTGTCTCTCTGAGCGCAAATGAAGATGGAGGTAGGGAGATCTGTGGGAAGGTAAGAGCATTCCAGCTGGCTGCAGCAACGTGATGAACCGCACTTAGACTTAATCAGCACAGTCATCCATTCTCTGTTGCTTGTTCCAGGTCACTCTGAAGAAGCCACCAGCTGGTGTTTTGGGGATTGAGCTGATGAGATATTATTATCTGCCAGTTTTCATTTTTTAAAAATAAAAAGACATTCAAATGAATGCAGAGATCCTTGGTTTTAGCTCTCAATCAAAGTGTGAGTGAAACTGTTCAGACAAGAGCTTAGTGGACAGAACTTCCCTACTGGGGAAAAGGAGGGGGTGGGGTCTTACTGCAGAGCCACTCTCTTCCGGGTTCCTTATATCCGAAACTGGAGAGACAGGACATAGGGTAGGACACTTGCCTTGCAGATAGTTGACTTGGATTCAATTTCTGGCACCCTCATGTGGTCTCCTAAGCCCTTCCAGGAGTAATTCCTGAGAGCAAAACTAGGGGTAACCCTTGAGCATTGCCCTGTGTGGCCCCCAAACCAAAAGAAACAAAATAAAAGCCCAATCCTTTGTATCTGTCCTGGGGTGGATTCTCTCCTTCTCTTATTCTCTCCTTAAATGTCCCTTGCCAACTTTCTCTGACATCACGGTTTTACTCTAATGACTGTTGCCAGTTTTCTTTCTCAAACAGCAATTTGAAGCTCTTGTTCCCTTGTGGAAAAATCCATAGTAACTCTTTTGGTCTAGAGGATAAAGCTCAGGATTTACAAAGGATTAAGTTCTTCACAGGGGCTATAATATAGTCATTCCCCTTTACTTTCCTGCTCTTGGTCATCCTAAATCCCTGCTATTTTTTTTAGAGTCTAGGAAACATTTGTGTCTCTATTTCTTCACTTGGCACCTTGATGCTTATACTTGAAGGTTCAGCTCAAACATATTTCTTCTAAGAAGTATTTTCTGATTTCACCAACGTGGATTTAATGGTTCCATTATCACTTTCATAAGACTACCCGCCCTTCTCAGCACAGTATTCTTTGGGGGACTCAGTAAATTTTTTTACACTAGACTGTTTACCCCTCAAACGGGTTCTTATTCAGCTATATATTCTCAGTTCCTAACACAGTGTCTTGTCCTTGTTCTTTGTTCTCTCTCTCTACTCTCTCTCACTCTGTTTCTACATGGTCACGATCACGGTCCTCCCATTGTTCATCGATTTGCTCAAGCAGGCCCAGTAACGTCTCCATCATGAGACTTGTTGTTACTGTGTTTGGCATATCGAATACGTCATGGGTAGCTTGCCAGCCTCTGCCGCGCGGGAGAGATACTCTCAGTAGCTTGCCGGGCTCTCCGAGAGGGTCGGAGGAATCAAACTTGGGTAGGCATGTTGGCTGCTTGTAAGGCAAACGCCCTACCGCACACACAGTATAATATATACTATATGTAATTTTTTTGTGTGTTTTCTTTCTTTTTTTTGCGGGGGTGCAATATCTGGCAGTTCTCAGGGCTTAATCCTGTCTCAGAGATCATTCCTAGCAGTGCTCAGGGGACCATATAGGGTGGTTGGGATAGAACCCATGTTAGCCATGTGCAAGACAAGCACCTTACCCGCTATACAATCTCTTTATCCCTGCTATATATCACATTTTGAATAAAGGAGTTAACAGTGGAACCAGATGTGTCAGTAAAATAATAAAATATAGCCAAGATAAAATCAAGTTTAGGGAAAGGTTATGCTAAAGCTAAAATTTTTAACTTTTATTCTATTTTATCTTTTATTTTAAATAAAATTCTTACCTTTTCTTTTAAATGAAGGAGACTGAAAAATAAAGGCACCAAGGAGGAAGGCAGAGAGAAAGCCAGAAACATCAGGGGCCTTGGTGGTTTGTAATGGTGTCCTTACCAGGAAATTAAACTGAAGTTCATTATCTCATTAACTTTTGACTGAAGAGGGAATATTCAGCTGAAATTGTATTATCTTTCCAATATGACAACTTGGTAACAACCTGGGAGTTTGAAAGACATTTTTGTTTTCTTAGCAAGAAATTCTGCCAATACAAATGAATATCCATGGAGAGAAATTCCATATTAGAAAGATCCTTAAAGGCAGGAACCATGTGTGTCTAAATTGCTTTGTGTGCATGATAATCCCAGCGGATGATAAGGGTATCCTTGCACTCAGATTAAATCTCACCATCAACATATTGGAGTAGTTAAAGTTTTTAACAGTGATGCAAGATAATTGTGCTTGACCAACCTTTCCCCTTTCCCAAGAGATTCTTTCAGATGCAGAAACAATCTTAGCATGTTTATTAGAAGCTGCCATTTTTAATACTCCTACTTCTAACAGCATATTGCAAATCCCATGTTTGATCAGATTCTTTTTTATTATGGCCTTGTTTTTCATAGATGAGAGGAAATATATTGAAAAATTTTAAATGGCATATTGCTCAGAGAAATACTTCATAGACTTTGCTCTTGAATAAAATAAGTTTTTTTCTGTATGTAGCATGAATGTGATTAGTAGGAAGATCTGTAGCTCTGTAGCTCTGTAGCACTGTCCTCCCATTGTTCATAGATTTGCTCGGCGGGCACCAGGTAATGCCTCCATTATGAGATTTATTGTTATTGTTTTTTTGCGTATTGAATATGGCAAGGGGAGCTTGCCAGGCTCTGCCCTGCAGGCGGGATACTCTCGGGCTACTTTCTGGGCTCTTCGAGAGGGACAGAGGAATCAAACCCGGGTTGGCTGCATGCAAGGCAAACGCCCTACTCGTTCTTCTATTGCTCCAGCCCAGTAGGAAGATCATGGACTTTATCTGTATTTTTAAAAAAATTAAACATTTTTTATTGAGATTCTGTAGTTTACAATGCTTTTAATAATGATTTCACATGCACATAATTCCAACATCACACTGTGCATCACCAGTGTATTCCTCCTTCTCTCAAGGACTCTAACTTACACCCTTCTCCTCACCCTGCTCTGTTGTGTGGATCAGTTCTCCTTCTTGGACCTTATGTCCACAAAAAAAGTCAGTAGCAGATGTATGTGATAAAGGAATGTTGAGGGGGAGTCCATTAAATGGGATCAAGATGTGTAACACTTGGATAGCTTGCCTATGTTAGACCCCCCAAGTCCTAGCACCTGCTAAGCAAATATCTGAACTTGATTTAAACTGATGTCCATAAAAATTATACCTGTATATTACTGTACCTATTTTTAAAAAATGATGTTTGATTTAGATAGCATTATAGTAAAACACGTGTTGTGTGTTCTTTACAAATCAGCACAGATTACATAAAGTTCATGACCTGAAATCTATTTTTATCCTTTACCATAAAATTTGCTCCGTATACTCAATTTTTTCACCATTCTGCCACATTTCTTTCTGGTAATCACTAACTTGGTCTTAGAGTCTAAAACTTTATTTTTGTTTTATTTGATTTACTCTTTTGTTTCTTTATGTAGCATCCATGAGTGAAATCATATGATGTTTTATCTCTCTCTGCTCGATTCACCAAGTACAATATCCTTTACGTTCACACATGTTGCTGCCTATGGGATTGTAGCTTCATTTTTAGAGATAGTTGAGCATTTATACCTTTATTCAACTGCCTGTTGATGTGCACTCAGCTTGTTTCCAGCTTTGGCTGCTGTAAATAGTTCTGTGATAAATGTGGGAGCACACCATACCTCTTAAACCTTCAATCCACACTTGAAAGTAAGGAGTTTTATACTTTTAAGCTCTCCACTGTCCACTCGTCATTGTTTGCAGGATGAGTACCTCTTAACATGGTTTTGAATGTATATGACAGCACAAATCTGAGGATGTACATAATGAGGTCACTATGCTGAAAAGCAGCATTCTAGCTCTCTGAGGGAGCAAGCTAAAAAGATGCTATTAGAGTGATCTCAAGCTCTCTGTATAAAACTCTTCGGCATGTACTTTATTTCACAAAGCAATGATCACTTATATTCGGGAAACTGAAATCAGATCTTCTTCACCTAGTATAGGACATTCTTTCTTTTTCTTTATGTTTTTAAATAGCAAGATGATCCGTCATGCAACCAGCACAGCCCAATAAAGATATTAGAAATTTAAAGAGACTAGAAAACTAGGAATTTACCCTAGGATTGCTACACAAAATTCAAGATCTGTACTTAGGAATAAACTAGTATTGGGAAAGGGGGGGGGGACTAAAGAATCTCTTTTTTCTTTTCCATGCATGAGTGTGTGTGTGTGTGTGTGTGTGTGTGTGTGTGTGTGTGTGTGTGAATTTTAAACTCTGGTGGTACTCAGGGATTACAACCAGCTCTGCCCTCAAGGAATTAATCCTGACAGGGCTCCGGGGATCATAACTGGATAGAACCAGACTCAGCAGTTGCAAGGCAAGCGCTTTACCTATCGTCCTATCTTTCTGGCCTGACGAGGTTGTTTAGGAAGACTATAACACAATTCAGAGTGGAAGTAAGGGATGGGGAAGAGGAAAGATTCAGCATTTGCAATAACTTTGCACTAAGATGAAAAGGTAGCAACAGCTGACTGAATGTTACAGGTGGCTGAATCAATTAACTCCAAATCCCAGCACCCCCAAACATCCGGTGCTGGGATTAGGGAATCAGAGCTAGTTTACTAGTGAATCCCAAACCTCAGACATTATTTGGATTCAAATTGAAACTGTTGCAGATATGTTCAGATGGGAAAAGAATTAGGGAAATAGGGAGGTTGGCTATCTTTTCTTTTGGGAGTGAAAAGACTATCCCTCTTCTTTTTTTTTTTCTTGCTCTTATAACTCTTCTTTATGGCTCTTCCATTTGTAACTCAGTTTCTTCTTTTCATTCTTGGTGTGTCTCTCTCTTGCTTATTCTCTTTGACACTGTACACCCCATGGAACATCTGTTCTCAGTTTTTTCTCCTCCTGGTGGCCCTCTTCATCACTGCTCTGTCTTCAACTTTTTTCTTTCTAAATCTCTTTTTGTTGTTTATGCTTTATTTTGCTTAAAGCAGATGACTGAGGAGTGTTTTCTTTTGCAGAATATTTGGTTTAAATAAAGTATAAAAATACCACCGATATGAAAATGGGAGCATTTAGGCTGAAACTGAGCTATCCTCAAGAATGGCAAACATTAGTAAAAGGGAGGATTCAGAGGTCCATACTGTAGCATGTATTACTCCCCACTGGTAGGGTACCATTCTGGTTCACAAGTTTTATTTTCATGAGGACTAAGACCCCAATTATTACACTGAAGAACATGGGTATTCTTTGGGTGAGCTTTCAAGATGAACTTCTGATGGATAAGGATGATATACAAAGGAAATCTATTTGTGAGGGTCATGGTGAGGTTGATGAGAAAACAAATTGCAAAAGTAAACAGTGTGGTGTTACTTCTGAGTTGCCTTTTGGGCTAGCCTTCTTGGGAATGGGCATTTAATTAATTAAATAATGGTATTTGTGTTGGACTGGGAACTGGAATATGGCAGACAAAGGTTTAAGTGTGTATTTGGCTGATTTTTAGTTGTTTAGCTTAGGGAATACTTACAATATCTAAGCTTTTGTTTATATACTTTAACATGGGATCATGATACTTGCCTTATAGAATTGCATGGAATTTAATAGGAGAATCCCTTTGCAACATCTGAATATAATGATAGATGGCTTTATAATTATTTCCATGGAAAAACTGTCTACCGAAAGCCTTTGGTAATACCGAAAACACTCTCATATGGAAATATTTCTTTGAGTCTTTAAATTCTTTAGAAAAGGATGCTTTGTAGAAATATAAATAAAAAAAAGAAATATAAATGAGTAGTTCTATGGTAAAATTTTATATTTTAATGGAAAAGTTTGAAAAAATGTCTTTGACCAGGGTCAGCAACCTTTTCCTGTAAAGAACCTATAAGTATTTTAGGCTTGAAGGGCGGGTAGTCTCTCTTACAACTGCTCTTTCCTGCTATTGAAATGGGAAAACAGACAATACTTGAATGAGCATGGTAGTGTTCCAACACCACTGTACCTATGGTTGCTAAAATTAGGATCTCACACACTTTTCTTGTGCCATGAAACATTCTCTCATTTTATGCTTTTCCCCAACCATTGAAAGCAATAAAAAACAGAAATCTTTTTAGCATCATGTGCTGATACAGTTGGGTAGATCTGTAGTTTTTCTGGCCCTGTGTAAGTTCTACTTAACTCTAAGATGTCTGGTTGTTTCCTTTAGTCAGATGGACAAATGGTGACTCAGACTGGCTGAGTGACAAGGCAGGAATCCCTTAGCTGAAACAGGAAACTGAATTTGAAACTAGGCTACTGTTATCTAGCTTCACTCAGGCTCTAGCTCATGCTGGTCTCTCTCTCTCTCTCTCTCTCTCTCTCTCTCTCTCTCTCTCTCTCTCTCTCTCTCTCTCTCCTCTCTCTCTTTACAATGAACTTAAGTTTCTTCTTGGCCAGAAAACTTCCTTTAGTCTTGCCTGACACTATCATATTACTTGATGCTTTTGGAATAAATTGATTTCTACAGTGCTCCTATTGCTTAGTGTATGAGGCAAACATAGCTACCAAGGAATCAAAAACATTAAAAGAACTTTAACCATGGTGTGGGAACGTGGCCAGTTGGAGAAAGCGTGCCATCTCAGAGCAAGGGAGGAAATACGCTTTACTAGTTGATGATTTCCCTTCACGAGTGAGCCTGGGGCTTCTGACTTCAAAGGATGCCCCAAAATCTGGATTCTGATGTGAAATTTTATTGACAGAACATAAAAACAAAAACAGCCAAACCTGTGAGGTGTGAGCAGAACACCACAGGGGATCGCATGCGGCCTTCTGGCCAGTTTGTGACTGTGATGTTCAATGACCATTTTTTTTTAGTGGGATAATAGAGATGTGAAATGTCAATATTTTGAAAAGACTTTCTGGCTTCTTTTGGAAATGTGCTTGCTAAAATAGATCCTGTTCCAAAGATGACAGATAAAGATATTTGTTTAAAAGATAACAATATCGAATACTAGGCTAGTATACATTATTATGATTTAAATTGTATCATGATTTATTTTCTTTTTGGGTCACACTCGGTGATGCATAGGGGTTACTCCTGGCTCATTCACTCAGGAATTACTCCCGGCAGGACTTGGGGGATCATATGGAATGCTGGGAATCAAACCTGGTCGGCTGCATTCAAGGCAAATGCCCTACCTGCTGTGCTTTCGCTCCAGCTCCTTAAATTGTATCATGATTATTTTTAACCTGTAGGATTGATTATTGCAACATAATTGATCTATAGCAACATTGGAATTTGGGAGGGGACCTGACAGAAAGGCTAAGTCCCTCAATGGTGTGCAACTAAAATTTAAACTTATTTGTTTACTGGAGCCATAGTACAGCAGTAAGGGTGTGTGCCTTGCACACTGCATCCCATAGGTCAGTCACCTGAGTCCTGCCAGGTCTGATCTCTGAGCAGAGAGCCCGGAGAAAGCCCTGAGCACAACCTGATGCGAATGGCTTGTGAGTTGCTGGCAGCCTCCTGGTCCGTATCATTGATTTCCTCTCCATAAAGAGCCAGTGAATGAGGACATTGTTTTGCTTATTGAAAAAGGTGATTCCATCTCACCCAGGTACCCTCCTGGTGGCAGGGCTCCTTCCCACGGCTGCGCATCTGACTAGACCTCCAGAGAGCAGCTGGTTTTCATCCTTGATCTGTGGGGGACGGGAATTGAGGCACACTGCGTGCAACCAAAACTGACCCATTCCGGCACCCTATGCTCATCTCACCCAGGTACCTGACCTGCATCAGGGCTCCTTCCTGGAGCAGCGGCTGCATTAGTTATTCTCCCCTTACATATCCCATAGGAACCATAAGTTACCCTTTTAGATGGAACCTTCACTAGTTTAGCTTAAACACCAAAAACACATTAGCCAATAATTCATTAAGCCCACCTCAATTAATACTGCATTATAAGCAGAATAGTAACAATGAGCACGAAGGTCTAAACACACAGGTCATAACAGTAAAGCAATGCAGAAGCCCACCAAGCTTGCTTATTGAAGAGTCTAGCCCAGAAGACCCCAACAATAATGAAGTGCTAGACAACCTCTCTGACAAGGAATTTAGAAGGGAGCTACTGAGGATGCTTAGGGAGCTAAAAGAAACAGTGGAAAGCAATGCCAATAAAAGACAAGAGGATTTGAAGGTAGAAATGAGGAAAATGCAAAAAAAAAATTACAAACGGAAATGTCGGACCTGACCTGAAAAATCTGGTAGGTGAATTGAAAAACTTAGTGGAGGGCCTCAGCAGCAGAGTAACAGCTGCTGAGGACAGAATCAGTGAGCTTGAAGATGAAGTCCAGAGACTCCAGAAAAGAGCAGAAAATGGAAAAGAGACTCACAATTTGGGAACAGATGGCAAGAGAAGATTGTGATGAAGCCAGGAGGAGTAACGTAAGAATTATTGGAGTCCCAGAGGGACAGGAAGAAAACCCTGATGAAGAAGAAACTGTCAAAGACATCATTGCTATGATGTTCCCAGAGCTGAAGAAAACATGCGACCACATTCTGGAGGTCCGAAGGGTACCAGCTAGAAGAAATTTAAATAAATATACCCCAAGACACATCCTGATCAAAATGACCAAATCCTTAGATAGAGACAAAATTCTGAAAGAGCAAGATCAAAGAAAGAAATTTTCTGTGAAGGAGCATCCTTAAGATTCACAGCCAATTTGTCTGATGAAGCCCTCATGGCCTGAAAACAGTGGTGAGATACAGTGAAAAAAATCTCAATGAAATAAATTCCTCACCAAAAGTACTTTACCCAGTGAGACTCTCATTCATAACAGAAGGAAAAACATGTAGTTTCATAGACAAACAGCAGCTCAGGAACTTCATAGACTCAAAACCATGTTTATAAGAATAACTAAATGGACTACTTTAAGATGACAGCCCCTCAAATACACCTAATTTCAACAGAAAAATGGGACAAAATCCCAAAACAATAGTCTCTCTCAATGTCAATGGGTTAAATGCACCAATTAAAAGACACAGAGTTGCAAGATAGATTAGAAAATTGAACCCAACATTCTGCTTCCTGCAAGAAACACATTTCAATAGTCAGACCAAATACAGGCTTAAGTCAAAGGCTGGAAAACAATCCTACAGGCAAACAACTCCCATAAAAAAGCTGGGGTAGCCATCCTACAGACCACATTGATTTCAGACTGAAGAAGGTCACAAGAAACAGTGAAGGCCATTTCTTATTGATCAAGGGATCTGTAGAACAGGAAGAACTTACAATACTAAATGCATATGCACCTAATGAGGGACCAGCAAAGTACTTAAAACAACTACTCATAGACTTGAAGAAAGACATAATAGCAACACAATACTAGTGGGAGATTTCAACACCACTTTATCTCTCTTAATAGATCAACCAGAGTCAAGCTTAGCAAGGACATACTTCATCTGAGGGAAAAAATGGAAGAAAGGGACTTAGTACATATATATAGGACACTTCATCCTCAAAAAGCTGAATACACATTCTTCTTAAGTATGCATGGAACATTCTCCAAGATAGACCACGTGCTGAGCCACAAAACATACCTCCATAAAATTAAGAAGGTAAAGATTCTATCAACAATCTTCTCAAGACCACAATGTGCTGAAGTTAGAAGTAAATCACACACACAAACAGAAAACTAAATCAAACACCTGGAAATTAAACAGTTCACTATTGGATGAGTGGCTTAGAAAGGAAATCAAAGAGGAAATCAAAAGATTCCTGGAAATGAACGAAAATGAGGACATGAGTTATCAAAACTTATGGGACACAGCAAAAGCTGTGGAAAAGTTTATAGCTCTACAAGCATTCCTCAGGAAGGAGAAATGAGCCCACCTAAGTAACCTAGCCTCACAGTTTAAGAGTTTGGAGATGCAGATC
Source organism: Sorex fumeus (assembly GCF_029834395.1). Taxonomy (NCBI): domain Eukaryota; kingdom Metazoa; phylum Chordata; class Mammalia; order Eulipotyphla; family Soricidae; genus Sorex; species Sorex fumeus. The sequence goes on along the minus strand of NW_026606090.1, from coordinate 26,801,703 downwards.
AAAACCACAATGAGATATCATTTCACACCACAGAGACTGGCCCACATCCACAAGAACAAAAGCAACCGGTGCTGGCACGGATGTGGCGAGAAAGGGACCCTCCTTCACTGCTGGTGGGAATGCCGGCTGGTCCAACCCTTTTGGAAAACAGTATGGACGACTCTCAAAAAATTAGAATTTGATCTGCCATTTGACCCAGTTATAGCACTCCTGGGAATATATCCCAGAGAGGCAAAAAGGTATAGTCGAAGTGACATCTGCAATTGTTTGTTCATTGCAGCACTCTTTACAATAGCCAGAAACTGGAAAAAACCTGAGTGCCCGAGAACAGATGACTGGTTAAAGAAACTCTGGTACATTTACACAATGGAGTACTATGTAGCTGTTAGAAAAGATGAAGTTATGAAATTTACATACAAGTGGTACTACATGGAAAGTATCATGTTAAGCGAAATGAGTCAGAAAGAGAGGGATAGACACAGAAAGATTGCATTCATCTGGGGAACATAAAGCAACAAAAAGGGAGAGTAACACCCAGGAATGGCTGAGATTAGTACCAGGAATTTTGCTCCATGAATGGAAGGCCAGCCACAGGCTCTAGGTGAAAAGGAAGCTCAGATAGAGAAGAGAGTACCAAATGAAGGGTGTTGTGAGGGTCCTCCCAGGGTGAGAGAAGCATGCTAAAAGTAGTCGATAGACCAAACATGATTGCCACTCAAAGCCTCTCTTGCAAAACACAGTACCCAAAAGAAGAGAGAGAGAACAAGGGGGAATACCCTGCCACAGAGGCAGGATGGGACGGGGGGGGGGGATGAGGGTTGGGGGGGGTGGATGCTGGGACCCGTGGGGATGGATGACGGGCACTGGTGGAGGGATGGGCACTTGATCATTGTATAACTGAAACCCAAGCACAAAATTTGTAAGCCTATAACTGTACTGTTTTTCACTAATAAAAAAAGGAAAAAAAACAAACAAAAAAACAAAAAACCAAAAAAAATAGTATTACACAACAACATACCTATTGTTAAAATAAAGCATTACTTTTTTAAAAAAACAATTGCTTTAGGCATAGAGAAAAGGTTATGGGATATGTTAACAGGAAGTACATTAGGGACGAAAATAGATTTTTTTTTTTAATCTTATGGTTACCTATAATGTCTATTTCAAAATAAGTAACACATTACAAAAAAAAAAAGAGTTTGCTCTCCACTGCTGTTCAATATAGTACTGGAAGTACTTGCAATAGCGATTAGGCAGGAAAAAGATATTAAGGGCATTCAGGTAGGAAAGGAAGAAATCAAGCTCTCACAATTCGCAGATGATATGATACTCTACTTAGAGAACTCAATAACTTCCACCAAAAAACTCCTAGAAACAATAGACTCGTATAGTAAAGTTGCAGGTTATAAAATCAATACCCAAAAGTCCATGGCTTTCCTATACGCAAACAGTGAGAGAGAAGAAAGCAACATGAAAAAAACAATCCCATTCACAATTGTGCCCCAGAAAATCAAGTACCTAGGAATCAGCTTAACTAAGGAAGTAAAGGACCTGTACAAAGAAAACTACAAAACGCTACTTCAGGAAATAAAAGAGGACATGAGGAAATGGAAAGATATCCCCTGCTCATGGGTCGGGAGACTTAACATTGTCAAAATGGCAATACTACCGAAAGCATTGTATAAATTCAATGCAATCCCTATAAGGATACCCATGACATTCTTCAAAGAAATGGAGCAAACACTCTTGAAATTTATATGGAACAATAAGCCCCCACGAATAGCTAAAGCAATTCTTGGGAAAAAGAAAATGGGAGGAATCAACCTCCCGAACTTCAAACTGTACTACAAAGCAGTAATAATTAAAACAGCATGGTACTGGAACAAAGGCAGAACTGCAGACCAATGGAACAGGGTTGAATACACTGACATCTCTCCTCAATCATATGCTCATCTAATCTTTGATAAAGGTGAAAGTAATGTGAAGTGGAGTAAGGAAAGCCTCTTTAATAAATTGTGTTGGCATCACTGGACGGCTACATGCAAAAAAATAGGCTCAGAACTCTGCCTAACACCATGTACAAAAGTAAGATCAAAGTGGATTAAAGACCTCAACATCAGACCAGAAACCATAAGGTACATTGAAGATAAAGCTGGCAAAACCCTCCATGACATTGAAGCTAATGGTATCTTCAAAGATGCCACGCCACTGGCCGAGCAAGTGAAAACAGAGATAGATAAATGGGACTATCTTAAACTAAGAAGCTTCTGCACCTCCAAAGAAACAGTGACCAAAATACAAAGACAGTCTACACAATGGGAAAGGATATTCACCGAATACACATCTGACAAGGGGTTGATATCCAGGATATACAAAATACTGGTTAAACTCCACAAGAAGAAAACATCCAACCCCATCCAAAAATGGGGCAATGAAATGAACAGAAACTTTCTCAAAGAAGAAATCCGAATGGCAAAAAAGCACATGAGAAAATGCTCTACATCATTAATCATCAGGGAGATGCAGATCAAAACCACAATGAGATACCATCTCACACCTCAGAGACTGGCCCACATTCAAAAGAACAAAAGCAACCGATGCTGGCGTGGATGTGGCGAGAAAGGGACACTCCTTCACTGTTGGTGGGAATGTCCACTGGTTCAGCCCTTCTGGAAAACAGTATGGACGATTCTCAAAAAATTAGAAATTGAGCTCCCATTTGACCCAGCAATACCACTCCTGGGAATATATCCCAGAGAGGCAAAAATGTATAGTCGAAGTGACATCTGCACTTGTTTGTTCATTGCAGCACTCTTTACAATAGCCAGAAACTGGAAGAAACCTGAATGCCCAAGAACAGATGACTGGTTAAAGAAACTTTGGTACATCTACACAATGGAGTACTATGTAGCTGTTAGAAAAGATGAAGTCATGAAATTTACATACAAGTGGTACAATATGGAAAGTATCATGCTAAGCGAAATGAGTCAGAAAGAGAGGGATAGACATAGAAAGATTGCATTCATCTGGGGGATATAAAGTAACAAAGTATGAGATTAATACCCAAGAATAGCTGAGATCAGCACCAGGAGGATTACTCCATAACTTAGAGGCCAGCCGGGTATCCTAGAGGAAAGGGCTGTTCAGATAGAGAAGGGAGCACCAAATAAAGGATGTTTGGAGGATCCTCCCAGGAGGGGAGATGCATGTCGAAAGTAGACTATGGACTGAACATGTTTGCCACTCAATGCCTCTTTTGCAGACCACAACACCCAAAAGGAGAGAGAGAACACAGGGGATTGCCCTGCCACAGAGACAGGGGGGATGGGGGGATGGGGGTGGGAGGGATATTATCCATGGTGGTGGAAAATGGGCACTGGTGGAGGGATGGGTATCTGATCATTGTATAATTGAAACCAAAGCACAAAAAATTGTAAATCTACAACTTTGAAAAAAATAAAATAAAATAAGGGGGAAAAAAAAAGAGTTTGGAGAATGACCAACAAAAGGAGCCCTTCCTTATTGGGATGTAAATTCTGAAACCTTTTGTTGACTCTTCTCTGCTGGGATGTAAATTTGGAAACCATTTGTTGGCCCTTCCTTATCTATTACCTCTGTTAGGAACTTTTCCCTTATCCTCTTCCACTGAATCAAAGGGAGCCAGGTGATAACCAAGTTATCAGATGCCCACAAGCCACAATGCCTATGTACGTAAATGCTGATCTTTAAATCTATAGGCTAAGGAGTGATGTACTTTTAAATGGATTGGTTAAGAAAGTATATGTTGTTACAAATCTATTGGCTATGAAATGCGCGGACTTTGCTGTAACGGCCAGTGAAGGCCTATATAAGATCCCCTTTGAAGAAGTTTGGGGTCTTGCCTCACCTATCTGACCTGCGTGTCTGTGTAGGCGGCTTGACCCTAGCTAGCCAGTCTTACAATAAACCTTGCTTGCTGTTTGCAGTCTCTGGAGTCTCTTTGTCATTAAAGGGAGATCATGATCCGCATCCTAACAGTAAGAGATTAATATCCAGGATATACAAGACACTAGTAGAATTGTACAAGAAAATAAAACTCCAACCCCATCAAAAAGTGGGGAGAGGAAATTAACAAAAGTTTCCTAAAAAAAAAAATGGCCAAAAGGCACATAAAAATGCTCCACATCACTAGTTATCAGGAGACGCAAATCAAAACAACAATGAGATATCATCTCACAACACAGAGACTGACATACATTTAAGAGAACAAAAGCAACCAGTGCTAGCTTAAGATGTGAGGAAAAAGGGATGTTCTTTCCTTATTGGTGGGAATGCCAACTGGTCCAGCCTTTCTGGAAAACAATATGACAGTCCTTCAAAAACTAGAAATTGAGCTTCCATATGACCCTGCAATACCACTTCTGGATGTGGATGAAAAAAAGCACAGTAGAAATGACATCTGTACCTATATGTTTATTGCAGCACTGTTCACAATAGCCAAAATCTGGAAGTAACCCAAATGCCCTAGAACAGATGACTGGTTAAAGAAACTTTGGTATATCTACACAATTGAACACTATGAAGCTCTTAGAAGAGATGAAGTCATGAAATCTGCTCATAAGTGGATAGACATGGAGAGTATCATGCTAAGCGAAATGAGTCAGAAAGAGAGGGACAGACATAGAAGAACAGACATAGGACTACACTCATTTGTGGAATATAAAACAACATAACATGAGGCTGACACCTAAGGATAGTAGATACATGGGACAGATAGATTGCTCCATAGATGGAAGCCTGCCTCATGAACAAAAGGGAGAAGGCAGTTGGAATAGAGAAGGGGTGACTAAGAAAATGATGGCTGGAGGAATCGGTAGACTTGGGAGATGTGTGCAGAAAGTAGATAAAGGACCAAACATGATAACCTCACAGTGTCTGCATTGCAAACCATAATGCCCAAAAGTAGAGAGAGATTATGGGGAATCATGTCTCCCATGGAGGCAGGGGGAGTGTGGGAAAGGGGATGTATACTGGAGATATTGATAGTGGGGAATGTGCACTTGTGGAGGGTTGGGTACTTATCATTGTGTGATTGTAACCCAAACATGAAAGCTTGTAACTATCACATGGTGATTCAATAAAATTTTAAAAAAAAAGAAAAGAAAAAGGTCATTCCAGGGTGACTTGTCCTTCATTTTCACCGAAACCTAAAGTTTTCCAGTTCTCCTGGAAGGGATTGCCTCTCTCTGAAGTTTAGAGCTGAATTGGAGGCAAGGTGCTGCTGAGCTGGGCCCCTGCAGTGGGATAGACAAGCTGGCTCTCGGGACGGTGATAAAGCAGCAGGGCAGAATTCGGCTAAGTGAGCAGGTCTCTGGTTTGGGTGCTCAGCTGCACAGGCCACAGGAAAATCCTTGGGGAACTTAGATATCTGGACCTAATCTTCTGAGACAAAATTTAGGCTGGGAATATTCCTTTGAAAAAGCCACATAAATGGAGTCACATATTAAGGCAGATTCTTCTTCTCATTCAGAGTCAAGAGAACTTGCAGAAACTTAAAATCAGGAAATGAGAGGCTGTTGAAGCCAGCCTCATGTGCTGGGGGAAAAGGTAGCTCAGATAGAGAAGGGACCACCAAGTAAAGGATATTGGGAGGGCTCTCTCGGGATGGGAGATGCGTGCTGAAAGTAGACTATAGACTGAGCATGATGGCCACTTACTACGTGCATTGCAAACCACCACACCCAAAAGGAGAGAGGAAAAGGAAATGTGCCTGCCACAGAGACAGGGGATGGGGAGATGAGGTGGGGGTGGTGGGAGGGATACTGGGAATATTGGTGGTGGAGAATGGGCACTGGTGGAGGCCTGGTACTCCATCATTGTATGACTGAAAAGTAAGCACAAAAGTTTGTAAGTCTGTAACTGTACCTCATGGTGATTCACATAATAATAATAATAATAATAATAATAAAAGAAATGAGACGCTGGGAATATAACCCTAGCAGAAACACCAGTGCCAGGCCCTGAGCTCAATTGCTGTTACTACATGGCCCTGAGTAAATCTTATAAAGAAGTTTTTTTTTTAAATAAAGAAGTATAACCCCCAACTATCTTTTCTATGAACCAAAGTCTGTATCAAAGAAGAAACCACTGCTGGGGGATGCTGTGAGGTGGTAGTTGGGTATTGAATAGCAATAGATTAACCAGAGGCTCTACAGAGTATCTCTTTGTCATGATTTTCAGAGGCTAAGTCTAGGGTATGTGGATTGACAGTCAGGATTGGCAACTATTTCACTTATATGATTCTGTGGTCTTCTGAGAATTAGTTCTTAAAATATTCCCCTTTAAGGTCTACTTGGAGCACTACCATAGTCCCCACCCAACCTTCCTGTTTTTATTTTTCACTTTCGAAAGTATTGCCTTTAAAATGGAGAGTGTTTTAAGCCTTTGCTTCTCATAATGTCGAAATCACTTCTGCGTGGTAGGGAGTTTGGCAGATACGATGAACTAGGCCTGCCATTGATTCTTCCTTTTAGAAGCATCTACCACTTCTCACATGATATGGAGACTGTTGATTTTCTCTGTGAATCTGGGATACTTTGGGAAGAACTTGGATCAATCTTGTACTATAGAACCGATGTGATGGGTGTCGATCAATAGAAAGCTGCAGAACTGATGTGGTACTTAAGAAAGGACCCACAACTTTGAACTTCACCCTCTTGAAATCGGTTGCCATAGAGATATTTGCTTGTCTTGAGACCACCAGGTTGTGGGAACCATCGTGTGGAGAGGTATGATAAAGGAGATGCTGAGTATTGGGGTGCAATTGTCTAGAGTGTTCCTCCATGTCTTAAGTCACGTTTTCTTAGACTGTCTTTTTAAGGATTATTGTGGAACAAAGATCCTAGGAATTCAGAGATAGGGCCTCCCTCCTGGGAAGAGGGAAGATTTTTTTTTTCTGAATAGCATAATATAAAAAGCAAATGTTTCTTTCTGGAAGAGAATTTGATATGGCAGCTGTCTTCCCCTTTACATGATTGGGAATTTCTTAAGCTTCTGGCTTCTCCTTTGTGGCCAGATCTGCACCGTGGTCTGAGTCCCTTTGCATAACTGCCATCGGGTAAGGAGGAGGTGAAGGAAGGGGAATCAGGTCTCATAGAACTCAAGCTGAATCCTAAACCTGCTACTGAAGGACTCTCATAGGACTCTAGCCAGTGTTTGTGACTCTCAGACACACCATTTAAAATTGTTAGCTTGTAAGAGGGAAACTCTCAGGTCTTTCAGGATTCTTGACAACTGGTCAGGTACTGGCTGCTATAGCCCTTCTAATTGGTGACTGAGGATAAATGGCTGATGAGGCCATATTGGGCATTTTAGTTCAATCAGACACCTATATGGAACAGAGGACAGCTTTACTGAGCTAAGCCCAGAGTACAAGTCATGAAAACCTTTCTAATCGTTTTTCAGCATTGAGATAACAGCAGATAACTGAAATTGCACAGCTGTTATTTTCTCTTTCCAAGATACTTTCTCTTTTAAGCCCAAATATTTTCCACAGTCTTTTCTGTTAATTACTCAGAAACCCCCATATTCTCATAAAGACTCATGTTATTCATGAATGACTGGAATCTATAGCACCCAATAGACATGCCTATATCTGATATATATGTATTTTTCTGAAAGTTGAAACATTTAGGATAAACAATGGGCAATGGCTTCCTGCTGATAGGATAACATTTAAAGTTCTCTATTCTGTCTCTATCTTTCCTGTGTGATGTTATTATCTCTAACTTCCCTACCAGACATTTTTCCTTCTATTCTATCCTCCCTATGTCATTCTCTTTTTTGACTCAGAACTTAACTTTCACTTCTATTGTTCCTTTGGACTACTTACTCATTCTCTGTCACCACTAAATCAGAATTCTTCTAGTTTCTTCTCTTGCTGATTTCCCTGCTCTTCTTCATTGTGGTAGTTAATATTCATGCTACTTCATTTACTAATCAAACATTGAATTGTGTTAAATCTCAAATTAAAAGCGACCCAAAATACAAAAGCAAATGCAGTCGCTGTCAAAAATATTCAAAACTATAACTGTTTAAGTGGAAAAGATGACTTTATTTTCTTTCTATTTCTTTCTATTATATTTTCTTGACCTCTTTATACACACATACAAACATTCACACATTAAAGTGTATCGTTTTATTGATTAATTCACATGCACAACTTACTTATGGAAAAATCATGGATAATTTAAAATGATGTAATTAATAAATATTAATTAATATTTAATAAGTATGTAATATTTAACAATGTATGCTGGTAAACTGAAAAGTTTAACCTGTATATTTCTATTTCTGCAGTGGAGGAGAGGGTGCACTTCCCCTAACAGCAAAGACTGGATTTATATCTGTCAGCTTTACCATTCTGTTAAGCTGCTTCTTGGTTATTAACCTAGTGCTCATGTTGTACAAAGTCTTCACAAATACTGTCTTCTTTGATCTTTAAAACCACCTCCAAGTAATGAGGGCAGGCATTTTTATTCTCACTTGACAAGAAGACATCAAAATTAAAAGAAATCAAACAGCATCCATATTTTTATTTTTAGCCATCCTAAGAGCCCAGAAGAGATTTCAGGTCCTCTGCGTCCTTTGCAGGGCAATACTTCTTTTTTTTTTTTGCCTCTTGGATCACACCTGGTGATGCACAGGGGCTACTCCTGGCTCTGCAATCAGGAATTACTCCTGGCAGTGCTTGGGGATCATATGGAATGCTGGGAATCAAACCAGAGCCAGCTGTGTGCAAGGCAAACGGACACGTGCAAGGTCCTACCCACTGTGCTATCGCTCCAGCCCCCAGAGCAATATTTTTTAAACCCATGTATACCTTCACAGATCATTGGTTGAGAAACTACTGCTGCAGGACACCCTTCCAAACCTCTACTGATGTTTCTTTAGCTTAAAGCATGCAGAAATTTTGATTTTGTGATCTTCAGGTAAAGAGGGAGATTGAGGCAGGAGGCCATTAGAGACCAAGAGGACGAAGAGGTTCAACTCCTCACTGGATAGTCACTCACTGCTTCTCCTCAGCTGTCAGCCGGGTTAGCAGTGTTGGAGACAGCTGCCCCCTGGCACACCAACACACACAGCTAATGGAATAGAAATGATAATTATTCCCAGTCCCAGACATTTCACTTCCTCCTGACTACAGGGGTATTAAAATTGATTAAACACATATGCTTTGGGCAGACAGAAACTCTGATCACATATAGTGTGATCAGTCTTCTTCGTGCTCAATAAGAAAAAGACACCCAGACCACAGTACTGAGCAAAGGCTCAGTGGTTTAGGAAAGAGGAAGCAAGTCCCTTGTTACAGGACAGATAGGGGCAAGACCCAAAGTCTTTCCTTTTCCATTGTAATTCCCCACATCTCTTTACAAAAAAAACAAAAACAAAAACAAAACCAAAAAAAGCTTAAAGATACCTTTTAGGGGCTGGAGCAATAGCACAGAGCCTTCCACGTGACCAATCCGGGTTCAATTCTCAGCATCCCATATGGTCCTCCGAGCATGGCCAGGAGTAATACCTGAGCACAAAACCAGAGCCAGGAGTATCCACTATGTGTCACCGGGTGAGACCCAAAAAGCAGAAAAAAAAAAGATATTTGTTAAAGTTAAAATTCAATTTTCACAATTATAATTTGCAGTTTTCTTTTTTTTCAAAGCATACGTATTTGACAAAGAAGTTATACCAATTTCTTCAAACTTTGTAATTTAGGCGTGCATGCTTGAGAACAAACATGCACACACATGTATCTGCCAAGGATTTAGGATTGGGAGGACTAATACATCTTACAGCATATAGGAAGTGACTCACATATCCTCAGGATTCAATTATTTCTTAAAAAAATATGTTTCTTAAAATGACTTCTATTCTGCAATATCTCATTGGAATCATGTTTTATTAATCACAGCTTGATTTTCCAAACCATTGGCATGAGAAAATATTAAGAGACAATTATAAACATGTTTTGGAATAGATGATGCTTGATCTTAAGTTAGAACTTCTGAGTTCTCCTCTTCATTTGTTTGGCAGGGGTTTTGGATTATACCCAGCAGTTTTCAGGGACCACTCTTGGTAGGGTCCACATGTGATCCTGGGGATTAAGCCAGGGATGGCTGTGTGCCAGGCATCTTCTTAACTGCTTCCTCTCTCTGCCCTTGAGCTCTCTACTCCTCACCCTTGACTAGTCTCTGCCAATACCTATAGAGAGAAGAACAACCTCTAGCCCTATTGTCATCCAGCAGAGTAGTGGTTCCATCTTAAGCTGGATGTTGAATTTATTTTATTTTGGACCACACCGAGCAATGCTCAGGGCTTACTTAATTACTCCTAGCTCTGTGCTCAGGGATCACTACTACTGGGGCACCAAACCATACAAAGCAGACACCTTACTTACTGTACTATCTCTCCAGTCCCAATCAGCTATTCTTTAGGGCTTTTGAGATGTTTTGCTTCACCACATTGAGCCATGTTCAGAGTAAGTACATTTCTACCCACTTCATGTATTACAACATGTATTTTGTATCTCTAGTAGGGCTTAATGTGATTTGAAACAGGTAAAAATAAGGCATTTTTAATATTTTAAACATAGACTATTTTTTAAAAAATGCTTATTTTTCAATATTAAAATTTAAAAATATTTTAGAAAACTCTCGCTTTGCTTTGAATTGTGCCTTAGTTAAAAATCTTTATGGAAAAAAGTTAAGATCACTCTAGTTCGTATCATTTAGAAATGACCAATGTGAACATTTTAATGTTTTTATTTCTTTTCATCCATAATTACAGAAATCTGCAATCAAGTATTTATCGTGCATGAAAAGACACAAAGGAAACTGATGCTTATCACTAAGTAAAGCAAGATTTTAATTTAAGCATTTCTCACATCTTAAGCCTATTTAAAATATATTTCAATAGTTTCACATGAATTAGATTTAAAAATAATGCCCATGGAATGGGGAGAGAGCTGAGATGTCTGGGTCACAGGCACTGTGACCTGAGTTTAAACGGTGGAAGCCAATGTCCCTTTCTTCCCCCTGTACCACAAGGTGTGACCCTAACGGTCCCCAGCTCTACAAGGTCCTTACAGGTCCCTGCCACTGAAGCTCCTTCTCTGGTTGACCAACTACTGCCAAGAGTGGTCACCAGATCGTTTGAGCACTGTACATGTGACTTTCCTGCAAGCTCCTTACCTCCTTTTGGCACAAGACTTCATTTAAAAACGTGTTCAATTATTATTATTTATTGGGGGTTCACAGCCAGTGGTGCTGAGGGCTGACTGCTGGCTCTGCATGCAGGGATCACGCCTGGCAGAGCTTGGGGGACTGTTTGGGGAGTCAGGGATCGAAACCCTGGTGGCTGTGTGCCAAGCAAGTGCCTTACCCACTGTCCGATTGCTCCGGCCCCTAATGTTGGCCCAGGTTACTTTCCTGGAGACTAAGGGCAGATCAAGAATTCAGAGGAGCAGTTAAGTGACCCGAATCTCTCTCTTGTTTTCTTTTCTTTGAGTGACCTGAATCTTAACTCATTGCTAAATCCTTAAAATGTAATAAAGTAAAAATAAACACAGTTTGTGATGCCTAGAGGGGAAGGAACTGATAAAAAGCAACAAAAGAGATACAAATCAACAGGTCTTCCGGCACTTTCTCCAGACAGTTGGAGACTCTAAAGGGAAGGACAGAAATAGCTGTTGCTTTAGAATGTAATTGCTTCGGTCTGTCTAGGGAAAAAAGTGTGAGCGCTCTAATTTGCAGAAGTCACAAACTAAAGTGCTTTGAAATGTACTTAAAAAAAATCCAAGTGCTGAGACAGCTCTGTTCCCCTATAACACAATAGAAATTTGTGGATAGTTATAGTTTTTAATCAGATGTTTAGGGAATCCATGTGGCTATTCTCTTAATGGGGATTGTAAATTTTTTTTTTTTAGAGAAGAAACTAGACAAAAGTTCCATAGGATGAATGTGTGTGACCTAGATTAAACTAAAGGAAGCAAAGCTCAGGCTGTTAACTCTTTAATGGCTCACTGTGATGAAAAGGATGCCCCAGGGTGCACAGAACTGGACACCAGCCCCCAGTCAGCGAACACGACATACCCTACAATGCTGGTTCCCAGACACAGTGTTCCCTGCTCTGCAGCTGTCCCTGGTCCCATTGCTCACATCTGGATCCTTTACCCGAGTTCTGGCAGTCTGAGCTTGTGTTTCACTGAGGGATATTTACTCCCACATAGCTGTTAAGCAGGAGGAGCAGAAAATCAACTCGGATACAATTAATACCATGTTGTAATAAGGAGATGTCACCAAGAAAAACAGTTGCTGAATTGATTCTGATGATGCCGAGGAGGGTAACTATAATGATAATGGTGATTAATATAACCATTACTGGTTCAGACTCATAGAATGAGCGTATTTTTATCCAGCCTTTGTTTATGCTGATGCAATCCTTCATGCTCCAGTTACCGACATAGATCATGCACAGTGGCAGATAAGCTTTGCTTTGGCCTGAATTCTTTACCTAATTGACAAAAACACCTCTAATATACTTCAGTTAGATGATGGGATGATACTCAGATAAATTTTGCTTTGGCCTGAATTCTTTACTCAATTGATGAAAACACCTTCAACATAATTCAGGTAGATACTGGGGATGATACTCAAATATCTGTATAGCTCCCCCTGCCCCATTTTGATAGAAATAATCTTGCCTGGAATTGCCAAAATTCTTTCCTAAATAGACTTAACAAGAATGGTCAGACTGGGGTGAGAATGATAGTACAGAGGGTAGGGTGCTTGCCTTTCACACAGCCAACCTGGGTTTGATCCCCAGCACCCCATCTGATTGCTGAACTTGCCAGGACTGAGCACTGAGTGAAGAATAGGAATAAGCCCTGATCACTGTGGGATGTGGCCCCTCCCCCCAAAAGAAACACAAACAAGAAGGTCAGACTATTGACACAGAGTTAGAGGCAAGATTGATGTTTTGGTATCTCTCTGTGTCTTGGAAAGCACCATTAGAACTCTTGTCCTGAAATTGTCTTTTCATTGCCATGGGTGCTCCTGTGCTCCTCAGAGGGTCATTCTTCCTCATGAACACCTGTCAGGAGAGCTGCAGGCCACTTGCAGCTGTAGCTTCTACATACATTCGTATCTCAGTCAATGTGACAATCTGAAATATTCCTACATAATTCCAGGTGGCCCTCTCAAAGTAGAAAATTATGTAAGCAATGGAGGTCACCCCATTTTTTTCAGATTAATTGACTTTGAAGGTTGGGGAAAAATAGTTGAGTCCTTGCATTCTAATTCTCTTTACTTCCTAAATGAAGTATAGGAATTTGTGGCCCTTTATGACTCTGCCCCTCAACTAATCTTGCCGAAAATCCTACCTGGAATTAAGCTATGTGTGGAATTATATAGTTTTTACCAGGACCCAAATTCTGCCTAGTCTACCTAGCAGGGGATTGTGGGAATATTACTGTGCTATAGGATTGTCATATAAAGAACTGGAACAAGTGGCTCTTATCACACAGGATTATTTTGATGATTAAAATAAAACTTGAGAGAGCTGACACAGATGAACAGTTCATAAGCCTTAGCTTTGTGCTCATATATGAGTGCTTATGTGCGTTTATTAAGAACTGGACTTGAGTTCTGTCATAACAGGCAGCCAGATCTAGATAGCTTTTGAGACCCAGGGAGAGGATCTCACTGAGAGAAAAGAGCAGGGGAGAGACCTGTACCTTGCCAAGGATGTCTCTGATGTGGGCTTTGCTTATTGTTGTTTCACCATTGTACCGACATCGTATAGCTTACAAAAAAAAAAAAAGCTGTGATCTTCTCTTTGACCTTAATTTCTCACTCTTGCTGGCGAGGTACAGAACAGTTTGGTGGAAAGGGAGAGGGCAGATTTGGTGGTTGTGGCCCATTTAATGCCATTTCGCCCGTATTTGGATCTTAGACCATCTTCAGGGTTCCCTTTATTTGAAATTGGTGCAACGGAGGGTAGGAAAACAGACTAGAGGGTGTGGATAAAAATGGTTCTAGGACAGTAGTGAGAGAGTGTTTGCTTGGACCCAGCTGACAATAGAATGATAATTTCTGTCTCCTGTTGGGTTTCACTTGATTTTATCTATGAGGTAAAAGAGTACGTGGGAGTGTGGGGGAGGACAGGAAGGCATGGAGGCATGGTTGAACTTTGGAAAACCAAACTACACATAGAAAAATCTGAGATGCTTTCTGATAAAATCCATCTCCTAAGCAGAGTGAGCGCAGACAGGGATCCCACCCTCTGCTCCAGTCCTTATGTGATTCCTCTCATTGTAGTTCCTTGCTCCCAAACAGGTTGGATCAGGCTTGTCTTGGGATGGATATTGGCACTCATATGATATTGCCTTGCCTGTGGTGGCAGCTCTTTTCCAATCCTTTTCTTGTCACTAACACCAGTTGATTGCCAGCATCCTTCCTTAGTGCACTGGGTGAAGGCAGGTGGAGGAAAGCGACAGTGCAGATCTACTGTGCGACGGCAGCAGGACTCGTGCAGGATTTGTTCCTTCTATGCCCTCATCCCCAAGCTCTAGAAGAAGACGAAGAGACACTCACAGTCCCCTTTGTGAGGAAAACTTGAAACATTTCTCTCTCCACCAGTCCTCCTGCAGCCAATTTCAACTCCTGAACCATCTGACTCAGGGACTCATAAACAGAACTGAGCAGCGTCATGGAGCAAGGAACTCAGTGTGACCAGGGCAGCTCCACACTGGTGCCCTGCTGGGACCCTCTCCTCTCCAGAGCAATGGATGCATCAAGGATACAGCTGCATCCAGGCCAGGCAACCCCTGTGCTCTATCTGGGCCCAGGATTTTCTTACTTGGAATAAAATCCAAATCTGTTCTCGTGGCTCCCTAAGGCTTCTCCCACTGTCTCTTACCGTCTCACACCACCCCATTAGCCTCTTTGCTCATGAACCTGCTGTGACTCACAGAGCAGAGTCACCAGCAGAGTAAAGGAGCAGGTCTTGTCCCCAGGCACTTACTCTTTTCTTACTTACATACTCTTTCTTCTGCCACCATTTTCTTTTCCCATTATCCTAATGGATTGGTCCCTGACTTTCCTCAAGAAATCCTCCCCCAAAATAAAATAAAATAAAAAAAAGAAATCCTCCCAGGCAGACTGCCCATGAATAGCCTGGATAAAAGAATACTCCCCTCTGCTACTCTCTTTAACTTCCTCTGTTAATAGTTTTCTTGACAGCACCTATAGTCACACCAATTCTACATTTGCTCACTATCTCTGTTCCTCTCAGGAAGATAAGCTTAGTAAGAATTAGTACCTTGTTTCTCTCAGCAGTACCTAGAATAGGAGGACTTGGCACATAGTAGGTTCCCAACAAATTATTGGTGATCAAGGAAAGGTTGCATCAGGTGCTGGAAATCGTTTTGTTTTGTTTTGTTCCCAAGCAACACTTAGTGGGGCTGGAGCAATAGTAGAGTGGGTAGGGAGTTTGCCTTGCATGCAGCTGACCCGGGTTCAGGTTCGATTCCCAGCATCCCATATGGTCCCCCAAGCACCACCAGGAGCAATTCCTGAGTACAAAGCCAGGATTAACCCCTGAGCATTGCTGGGCATGACCCAAAAAGCAACAAACAAACAAAAAAACCCCCAAAATCAAAAAAACCCGAGCAGCACTCAGGGAACCCAGGGACTAGGAACTTTTTGGTGACTCTGGGTCTGTGTCTTAAATAAGAACCTGAAAATATGACGCTGGGGATTATCTATGCCACACTGGGGTGTTTGCGGAGGTGGGGGGGCGTTTCCAGGGATCATATACAGCAATGCTCAAAAAACTGAACAGAGTTGGAATTATACCCAGTTGAGCTGCATGGTCAGCTGTATTAGAGGTCAAACATCTAGAAAACCTGTTTATACATATATTGATGGATAATTGCAAAAAAAATGGTCACAATTCTCCTTTCTGTATCCATATGTGGCGATGTGACTTGGAGCTTCTTTATATATAGCGATAGCACAGCAGTAGGGCGTTTGCCTTGCATGCAGCCAACATGGCCGACCGGAGTTCGATTCCTCCGCCCCTCTCGGAGAGCCCAGCAAGCTACCGAGAGTATCTCGCCCGCACAGCAGAGCCTGTCAAGCTCCCCGTGACGTATTCGATATGCCAAACACAGTAACAACAAAGTCTCCAATGGAGACGTTACTGGGCCCGCTCGAGCAAATCGATATATATATATACATATATATGTATATATATATATATATTTACTTGGAGCTTTTTTCCAACAATATTTTTCAACTCTTGGGCTAGACTTGAGGCTTTCTTCAACCAATGGAGGTAGCAGATATGAGCTTCAAGAAACTTGAAAAGTTCTCCCACCATGAGATGCTATTGCTCCTGAAATCCTCCATGTCATCAACATACGGCTAGCCTGCAGCAGAATGAGGCATGTGATCCCGTGGCAGTGAGCCATGTGTGAAAGCTGAGTCACTGACCTTAGACATAAGGGCGATCTGAGCAGCTCAGCTGGGTCAGTACCACATCCAGTCCAGTTCCACCAACCCCAAATGCTGACCCCTGAAATACGACTTGATTGACTATTACTTTTTATTTTGACTTTTTGGGTTACACCATGCGACGCTCAGGGGTTACTCCTGTGTCTTCACTCAGGAATTAATCCTAGCAGTGCTTAGGAGACTGTATGAGATGCCAGAGATCAAACCCAGGTCAGCCACATGCCAGGCAAATGCTCTCCTGCTATACTATTGCTTTAGCCCAATTGACTATTGCTTTAAGCCATCAAGTTTGGAGTAAGCTGTTTCATGGCAAAAGCCAAAGAATACATATGTGAGAGAAGGCAGGAATTAAAAGCAGCTAAGTTTTTATTTTTGTTTGTTTGTTTAGGGGCCATACCCAGCAGTGCTTAGGGCTTATGCCTGACTCTATGCTCAGGAATTGATTACTCCTAGCAGGCTTGGGAGTTAGATGGGGTGCCAGGGATTGAACCCGGTCAACCGCATGTAAGGCAAATGGCCTACCCGCTGTACTAACAGTCTCGTCCCACAACTGGGTTCTGAATGAGGAATCTTACCACCCCCATCGCAGACACACAATGACTCCTGTCTATTACTCTGCCCACAAGTCATTTTCTGGGACTGGCACATTCCAATCAGATAAAAACTTCTAGATTATCCAGAATCTGCGGCCACCGCCATGTATTTACATTATATAACCCAAAATTTTTATATTTGAAAAGACTCACTCATCACAAATCTGTTTAGTGGTAGTGAGAAAAGATCACACTTCCTACATTACTAAATTTCCCAAGGGAATCCACAGAGTCAGAAACTATACCAGCATTTGATGTTCAATTCTTCATCTCCTGAAGCTTCACTCATGATGAGATTCCTCCAGAGATGATTAACTCCAGAGGGAATTGTGCCCGACTGATAGATACACATTATTCTTTATTCTAACTCTCAAAAAATGGACCTCTGTAAATCATTATCTCTCATTTACTAGAAAAAGATAACTCAATTCTCTTGTTAATATGAGCCTCCAAGCTTAGGTCCTGAAACCATGAAAGAAAATCCTGCTTGGCACATTTTGCCAGAATAGAAAGGACACCAGGAGAATTTTATAAATCTCTAATCTACATTGAATCAATCTCATTAAAGATCAAGATGTTTCTGTTCCATGCCTCAAAAGGTGCTAACATTATTTCTTGGACTTGAACTAGCTACTGATAAGATGACATCTTATATCAACATAATAGGGTTCAAATATGGTTTGAACCAGGGGAACACTTACAAGACGATTAGAGGCCTCCCCCCAAAGCCTTTATCCCTCTCAGAGAGCCTGGCAAGCTACTGAGAGTATTTAACCCACACAGCAGAGCCTGGCAAGCTATCCATGGCATATTTGATATGCCGAAACCAGTAAATACAATGGATCTCTTTCCCTTGACCCTGAGGAGTCAACAATACGACAGCGTTGAGAAGGATGTGAAAGGAGAGTCTGATAAAATCTCAAGGCCAAACTAGGCTGCCAAAATGAAGAAAGACAAAAAATGATTTTCTGCACTTTCAATGCATGTACACTGGCATCGAATGCATCCATCAAGGACCTGATGGTACAAGCACAAAAGATCAAGTATGACATCATTGGTCTGACCGAGACGAGAAGGCATCAATCACATCACGCTGTTTTTGACACTGGAGAACTGTTCCTCAGAACGTGTGACAAAAGAGGCATCGGAGGTGTCGGTGTCCTTGTCAACACCAACTTGGCCATGATCATTGATTCATTTGAATGCCTAACAATCTGAATTGGATGATTACACTTGAATAGATGTGGCTCACTGCCAGCCATTCCTATCTTCGTTGTCTATGCACCAACATCCAATTATGATGAAGGAGAAGTTGAGAAGTTCTACATGCAGCTGGAGAAGTTCTATAAAGAAGACCACACCTTCTACAAGATCATTGTCAGTGATTTTAATGCCAAGATAGGACCGAGAAGATCAGCCAAAGAACTCCACATCGGGACCCATAGAATGGAACGAACAGGGTGAGAGACTGTCAAGTTCATCATGTCGACCAAGACCATCCATGGTAACTCAGAGTTCCAGAAGGCCGAATCGAAACATTGGACATGGGAGTCTCCCGGTGGATGGTTCCACAATGAAATTGACCACATCATATTCAAATGATGGTTTTGCCTGACCAATGTTGCTGTTGTCCCAAAATTCCAAAAGGGATCAGACCACTGTCTCTGTGCAAAATTCTACTTCACAGAGCAGGGAGAAAGAGCTGCAAAGTTTAAGAAGAGAAGTCCCAGTATGAACACAAACTGGGAGCTCTTTGGCACTATCGCTGCAACATGGGAAGATGTCATCCTTGACAACATTGACGGGGAATGAGATCAACTGATTGAGCACCTCCATGATTGTGCAAGGAATGCCGAGAGAGATAGGCACAAAAAAACGCCTGTCTTTGAAAACTCTTGAGCTCATTTGCCAACGTAGTTTGGCGCATTCCACAAGCCACCACAAGCTAAAGTTCGAGCTCGCAAAGCAGTGCAGAGTTGCGATAAAGGAAGACTCAAAGAGAGAACTGAGGCAGTGCTGATAGATGTGGCAGAAGCCGGGAAAAGCATTCGTAACACCCGCCTGTCCTTCGCCAACTAAAGGATCAAGGTGACTGCCCTCCGACATCCTGATGGATCTATCACATCTTCCAGAAGGATAATGGAGTAGATTATCCATGACTTCTAATCAGATCTCTTGATAGCCACGTCCACCTGTCCACATACCAAATTCCGCAGGATGGATTGTCATTCCCAACGTTCTCCCTGCTGAAATCCGACAAACCATTTTGTCAATAAAGAAACGAATAGCACCTGGCCCAGACAAGGTCAGACAGGAACACCTTAAGAACCTGCCATCAGTACTCATCAATACACTGGCTCGGCTCTTCACATACTACCTGTCTGAATGCATGGTTCTGTCAGAGTGGAAAACCAGCAGGACTGTACTACTGTACAAGAAGGGAGACATCCACTACATTGGCAACTATGGCCCAATCTGCCTATAGTCTGTCATGTACAAGCTTTTCAATCGAGTCATCCTGAATAGGATTGGCAGAAAACTAGATGAAGGACAACCATGCGAGCAAGCTGGGTTTCGCAAAGGATTCAGCACCATCAACCATATGCACACGTAACCAAGCTCATTGCAGTTTCTTGGGAGTTTAAGATGCTGTTCTGTCTAACATTCAATGATTTAAAGAAGGCCTTTGATTCTGTTGAGACAGAAGTGGTCACTGAAGCCCTAGCCAATCAGGGCATTCATACTCAATACATCAGGATCCTCCATGAGATGTATTACGGATTCACTACCAGGATCTCACCATTCTACAAAGAAGTGATCATCGATGTCGAGAGGGGTTCAGCAGGGTGATATCATTTCACCGAAACTCTTCAGTGTCAGTGTCGAGAATGTCATGTGACGACTGGAATGGGAAGGAATGGGAGTGAAGATAGATGGTTGGCAACTACACCACCTCCGCTTTGCTGATGACATCGTTTTTTTTTTTTTGACATCGTTTTAATATCACCAAACATTAGCCAACTGGCACAAATGCTGGCGAACTTTGACTGAGTGTGGAAAGGTTGGACTACAGCTGAATCTCACAAAGACAATGTTTATGAGAAACAGTTTCGTTCCTGACATTCCATTCACTCTCAATGGAATGACCATTTCCGAATGCAGCAGTTATGTGTTCCTAGGTTGAGAAGTCAACATGATGAATGAGCTGGCACGTGAGTTGTGCAGGAGGAAGAGAGCAGCTTGGAATGCCTTCAAGAGCGTCGAAGTAATAGCTAAGAGGATGAAGAACCTCTTGCACATCTTTTTGATTCCACAGTTCTTCCTGCATTAACATACTATGCCTCAGAGACCTGGGCCCTACGAAAACAGGATGAGAACTCTATTCAGGTCTCCAAAGAGGAATCGAAATAGCTATACTTGGAGTATCACACATCACTCAAATGAGTGGAAGAATCTGGAGTTTCGACCTCCATCTACAGTCAAGAATCAGGGACGCTGTCTCATTTGCCAAGGCATCAAAAATCAGATAGGCTGGACACGTAGTGACATTTGTAGACGGAGACGACCGCTGGACTAGAGCTGTTACTGACTGGATTCCACAGGACATCAAAAGACTGTGTGGCCGCCCGCCTAGAAGATGGTCAGACTTCATCAAGACCCTGAGTGATTGGTTTGAGGCTCTTCGTGTTCCTAGAATGAACAGATGCCATTGGGCTGCACTAGCACGCGACAGGGACTAATGGAGATGTTACTGGCGCCCTCTCGAGCAAATTGATGTTTAATGGGAAGTCAAGTGCTCAAGTGAAGTGACATCAACCTTCACCCAAAATTCCTTTCTGTCTCCACTTAATTCCTGCCTTCTCTCACATATGTATTCTTTTTTATTTATTTATTTTTTGCTTTTTGGGTCACACCTGGTGATGCACAGGGGTTACTCCTGGCTCTGCACTCAGGAGTTACTCCTGGTGGTGCTCAGGGGACCATATGGGATGCTGGGAATTGAACCCGGGTTGGCCGCGTGCAAGGCAAATGCCCTACCCGCTGTGCTATCTCTCCAGCCCCTGTATTCTTTAGCTTTTGCCATGAAACAAATTACTCCATACTTGATGACTTAAAGTAATAGTCAATTGGGCTGAAGCAAGGTTTGATCTCTGGTATACTGAGCACCACTAGGATTAATTCCTGAGCTCCAGATTAATTCCAGAGCTAGGGGTAACCCCTGAGCATTTCCAGGGAGAGAAGTATATATTTATGTCACTATTTGGAGTCAGACTATAAGAATCCACTGATAGATAACTGTGGGGCTAGGGATGTGGTTCAAGTGACAGAGCATGTGCCTAGCAGGTGTGAGGCCCTGAATTTTATTCGTGGATCTGCATCCCCCCCTTCTTTAATAACACTGCTGGATATCACCCTAGTGACCCTTGAACACTGCTAGGTTTAGTCTCCATAAAGATATCACTGTCATCATCATCACTGTCATCCCATTGTTCATCGATTTACTGAATGGGCTCCAGTAATATTTATATTTGTCCCAGCCCTGAGATTTTAGCAGTTTCTCCTTACTCATCTTTCCCAACGATTGGAGGCTCTTTCAGGGTCAGGGGAATGAGACGTATTATTATTAATCACTTGATCACTTGACATCCCGTTACTCATCGACTTGCTCTAGTGGGCGCCAGTAATGTCCCCATTTGTCCCTGTCGCATGCTAGAGTAGTCCAATGGCATCTGCTCATTCTAGGAACACGAAGAGCCTCAAACCGGTCATTCAGGGTCTTGATGAAGAAGTCTGACCATCTCATAGGTGGGCGGCCATGCAATCTTTTGATGTTCCATGTAATGCAGTCGATAACAGCTCTAGTCCAGCGGTCATCTCCAAATCGCATTACGTGTCCAGCCCAGCTGATTTTCGATGTCTTGGCAAATGAGATAGCATCTGTAATTCTTGATCATCAACGAAGGTTGGAACTCTGGATTCTTTCTATCACTTGGGTGAAGCGTGATTCTCCAAGAATAGTTCTTTAATTCCTCTTTGGAGACCTGAATAATGTTTTCATAGGGTCCAGGTCTCTGAGGCATATGTTAATGCAGGAAGAGCAATGGAATCGAAGAGATGTTCCCAGAGCTGGAGGTTGTTTGTCCCCTTAGCTATTTCTTCAACGCTCTTTAAAGCGTTTCAAGCTGCTCTCTTCCTCCTGCGCAACTCAGGTGCCAGGTCATTCGTCATGTTGAGTTCTAGATCTAGGTACACATAACTGTTGCATTCGGAAATGGTCATTCCATTGAGAGTGAATGGAATGTCAGGAATGAAACTGTTTCTCATAAACATTGTCTTTGTGAGATTCAGCTGTAGTCCAACATTTTCACACTCACGGTTGAAGTCAGCCAGCATTTGTGCCACTTGGCTGATGTTTGGTGTTATTAAAACGATGTCATCAGTGAAGCGGAGGTGGTGTAGTTGCCAATCGTCTATCTTCACTCCCATTCCTTCCCATTCCAGTCATCGCATAACATTCTCGAGGGTGGCACTGAAGAGTTTCAGTGAAATGGTACCACTCTGCAGAACCCCTCTCTTGACATCGATGATCACTTCCTTATAGAATGGTGAGATCCTGGTAGTGAATCCGTAATACAGCTCACCGAGGATCCTGATGTATTGAGGTTGAACGCCTCTCTAGGGCTTCGGTGACCACTTCAGTCTTAACAGAATCAAAGGCCTTCTTTAAATCAATGAATGTTAGACAGAATGGCATCTTTTTTTTTTTTGATTTTATTGAATCACCATGAGATAGTTACAAGCGTTCATGTTTGGGTTACAATCACACAATGATCAAACACCCATTCCTCCACCAGTGCACATTCCCCACCACCAATATCCCTTTTCACCTTCACCCTGCCTCCATGGCAGACATGATTCCCCATAATCTCTCTACTTTTGATGGTTTGCAATACAGACCCTGAGAGGTTATCATGTTTGGTCCTTTACTTTCTGCACACATCTCCCATCCTGATTGATTCCTCCAGCCATCATTTTCTTAGTGGCCCCTTATCTATTCCAGCTGCCTTCTCCCCTTTTATCATGAGGCAGGCAGAGTGACATCTTGAACTCCCAAGAAACCTCAATGAGCTTGATTATTGTGTGGATCTGGTCGATTGTGCTGAATCCTTTTTGGAAACTGACTTTTTCGCATGGTTGTTCTTCATCTAGAGTTCTGCCAATCCTATTCAGCATGACTCGAATAACAGCTTGTAGACAACAGACAACAGACAGATAGGGCCAAAGTTGCCAATGTTTTGGATGTCTTCCTTCAGTAGTACAGTCCTGCTGATTTTCCACTGGGGCGGAACCTTGCATTCAGACAGGTAGCGTGTGAAGAGCCGAGCCAGTGTATTGATGATTACTGATGGCAGATTCTTCAGGTGTTCCTGTCTAATCTTGTCTGGGCCAGGTGCTGTTCGCTTCTTTACCAACAAAATAGCATGTTGGATTTCAGAAGGGAGAATGTTGGGAAAAACATACCCATCCTGTGGAATTTTGTACGTGGGCAGGTGGACCTGGCTATCGAAGAGATCCGAGTAGAAGTCATGAATAATCTTCTACATTGCCCTTCTGGAAGGTGTGATAGATATATCAGGATATCAGAGGGCAGTCATCTTGGTTTTATAGTTGTTGAAGAGCAGGCGGGCGTTATGATTGCTTTTCCCGGTTTCTGCTGCATCGGCCAGAACTGCTGCTCTTCTCTCTTTGAGGTCTTCCTTCTCTGCACTGCTTTGTGAGCTCGAATGTTCACTTTCAGTTGCCTGAGACTTGTGCCAAGTCATGTTGGCAAATGAGGTGAAGAGTTTTCTAAGACACGTGTCTTTTTTGGCTATCTCTGTCTCGGATTTCCTTTCACAATCATGGAGGTGCTGAACCAGTTGATTGTATTCACCTTTTTTTGTTCCATTCTAGCCCAAGGGTCCCAATGTGGAGTTCTTCAACTGATCTTCTTGGTCCTATCTTGGCATTAAAATCACCGACAATGATCTTGTAGAAGGTATGGTCTTTACAGAACTTCTCCAGCTCCATATAGAACTTCTCAATTTCTCCTTCATCATAATTGGATGTTGGTTCAGGATAGTGAAGATAGAAACTGCTGGCAGTGATCCACAACTATTCAAGTGTATTCGTCTGATTCGGATTGTTAGGCATTCAAATGAATCAATGCTCATGGCCAAGTTCGTGTCGACAAGGACATACCACTGACACCTCTTTTGTCTCATGTTCCGAGGAACAGTTCTTCTCCAGTGTCGAAATTGGCATGATGTGATTGATGCCTTCTCGTCTCGCACTTGTACCATCAGGTCCTCGATGGATGCAGCTGATGCCAGCATACATGCATTGAAAGTACAGACAGTCATTTTTGTCCTTGTTATTAATATGACTATTAATATTATTGGGCTGGAGTGATAGCACAGCGGGTAGGGCCTTTGCCTTGCACGCAGCCAACATGGCCCACCTGTGTTCGATTCCCCTCTCGGAGAGCCCAGCAAGCTACCGAGAGTATCTCGCCAGCACAGCAGAGCCTGGCAAGGTAAAATCTGAGCAGACTCAAAGAAGGTAACTCTCTTTTTTGTTTCTGAGTACCTTCACCCAAAATTCTAGTCAATGATTTTATCTACAACGGTGGCTTTGTAAACCTTTCTTGATCTAAATAAAATGGAGCTAACCAAGCTCTTGATCTTTCCAGACAAGAATATAGATGTTTTCTTGTTGAAAGGGATCTGTTTTCTTTCTTTGCTCCTTCATGGTTGCATTTCTTTTTCACACATTGAGACTTAGATTCTGTCTTGATGAATTCCTGAGATCCATATTTTTGTCGTGGTAGAATTGTGGTTTGGATAATATTTCTGCATTTTTTTTATTCCATAGATAATGATATACAATCTACTGTGAGGTTGAGTATAGTTCTCTTCCCTGTTTTAGGATTTCACATGACTCAAGCACTTCCCATCTCCTGGGCTGTGGATATCCATCCTCTGCTGCCATCAAATCCTGGCAGAAAGCAAGAAGAGACTCTCAAATGTCAGAGGGGGCAAGCTGTTAACTTCCTCTTTTCAAGGGGGAAATAGCATTGATTGACAGATTGGAGACAGCTGCTACTAATTTATCCACCAAAAAATATTACATGGCTTTAAGCAGTGTTCAGGAGCA
Organism: Sorex fumeus; assembly: GCF_029834395.1. Lineage (NCBI taxonomy): Eukaryota > Metazoa > Chordata > Mammalia > Eulipotyphla > Soricidae > Sorex > Sorex fumeus. Next base: position 26,776,364 of record NW_026606090.1, on the reverse strand, counting down.
TGAGAAGGTAATAAACTCTGTGTATAAGCTCAGATCTCAGGAGAGGGAGACCATGGAAAACCCTTAGTCAAATTATTTCTTTCTTTTAGGCCCTCTGAGCATGCCTAGATTAGCAAAGGTAAAATGATAAAGAAAATCTATCAAGAAAATAAGTCTATCTATTTGCTCTTCTGGAAGGTTATTCCTCCCATTCTATTGGCATTTTTGTGTGTCTGGGTGACTGGCAGAATGGTGGGCATAGAAACATCAGCCAATAGGGTCAGAATAACATTCAGTTCTCACACAGTGTTTTGATGGGAACTCAGTCATCCAACTCTCATGATATGGACATCCAGTCATCAAGAATCATTGTTGCAGAAATATGAAGTGGAGCGAGGAAAGCCTCTTTAACAAAGGGTACCGGGAAAACTGGGCAGCTACATGCAAACAAATGAACTCAGACCTTTCTCTAATGTGAGGAACAAAAGCTGTATCACTATGGATTAAAGATCTCAATATCAGACCTGAATCCATAAGGTCTCCCATGAGGAGAAAAATGTAGCAGAATCCTCTATGACATTCAAGCTTAAGACATCTTCAAAGATAAAACACCACTGACCAAGCAAGTGGAAGCAAAGATAAACAAATGGGACTACTTTAAATGAAGTAGCTTCTGCATCTCCAAAGAAACAAGAACCAAGATACAAAGATGGCCCATGAATTACATGAATTAGGAAAAATTATTTACCCAACACTCATCTGATAACGGGTTAATATCCAAGATATAAAAGCATAGTGGTAATTCACAAGAAAAAAATCCTACCTCGTCAAAAAGCGGGGAAAAAATCAGCAGAAACTTACTCAAAATAGAAATAAAATGGCCAAAAGAAACATGCAAAAATTATCTACATCACTAATCATCAGGGAGATGCAAATCAAAACAACAATGAGATATCATCTCACATGACGAAGACTGGCACACATCAAAAAGAATAAGAACAATGAGTTCTGGCTCAGGTGTGGGTTGAAAGTAACTCTCATTTTGTTGGTAGGAATGCCAGCTGGTCCAGCCTTTTTGTAAAATAATATGGGCATTTCTCCAAAACCTAGAAATTGAGCTTCTATATGACTCAGCAATACCACTTACAGGAATATACCCTGGGGACCAAAAACATACTGCAGAAAAAAAACCCTTAATTTTTATGTTCATTGAAGCCCTCTTCACAATAGTCAGAATCTGGAAACAACTGAAGTACCTGAAAACAGACGACTGGATTGATAAACTATGGTACATCTACACCATGGCATACTAAAGTCACCATGAAAAATGAAGTCATGAAATTCTCTTGTAAATGGACATGCTGAGTGAAATGAATTAGAAGAACCAATGGACTCATTTGGGGAAATCGAAAAAAATAATAAGATACCAATACCCAAAGACAGTATAAACCAGGGCCAGGAGAATTGGTCCATGGCTGGAAGCTTATCTCAAGTGCTGGGGCAACTATGGAGTTGGGAGAGAGAGGGGGCCATTATGACAATGACAGTGGGAAATGATCACTCTAGGTAAGAACTGCGTCTGAAAGTGGGTAAAGGAACAAGCACAAAAGCGTCTCAGCACCTGTATTGCAAACCATAGTGGAATAGAAGTATAGTGCCCAAAAGGAAAGAGAAAAAGAATGAGAGAGAGAGTGGGAGAGAGAGAGAAGAAAAGTGCCCACCATAGAAGCAGGCTGGGGGTTGGGGGACTGGGGGTGGCTGTCGGGAAACTGGACACATATGTAGTGGGAAATGTGCACAGGTGGAGGAATAGGTGTTGGAACATATTATGACTGAAACCCAATCATGAACAGTTTTGTAACTGTGTATCTCATGGTGATTCAATTAAAAATAAATAAATCAATAAAAGAATCATTGCTGTACCTTGGCCTTTGGGTGCCTTGGTGTGTGGCTTTGATCTGAGATAGGTCATGGGCTCAGTGTATAGCAGGCCATGGGACATGTGGTCACAGTTTTTTTCACAGTTTTTTTTTCTTCCTTCATCATGTTGAGCACCAGAATGGATACACTTATGGTGCTAGGTAAAAGGATTCATTTATGAATTAGCTGATTTCCCATGGGTCTTGAATACTGTAGGCACCTTAATTATAGAATAGTCTAGTACAATGACGATAGCTCCCCACCCAATTCTATATATGGAAAGTGTTCATCGACATCTGATTCATAAAAAGAGATTATGCCCTCAGAGGAGGTTTGTTGCTTCAGTTTTATTTTCTCTTATTTATTAATATTTTAACCATTAGAATATTAAAAATATTTTATAATACATTGAAGTTACTGTTTTATATTTGCAGTCCTGCTGCTCTAATCTCTTCACCAGGGTGTCAAGGTCCTTGTCCCATGATACCTTCATCTCCATCCCTTGACTATTTTTTTCAGTTCCCACTTCTTTTTAATCATGTATCAGTATTTGGGACCATCAATTAGAGACTATCTAATTCCTTTACTTTTTCTTTATAATCTTCCTATGAGTCACATAATAATTTTCTATTTGACTTATTTAATATTGGGGGGGTCGTTGGTGTGTTTGGGCCACTCCTGGAGGTGCCCAGTGCTTACTGCTGGCTCTGTGCTCAGGCATCACTCCTTGCTATGGTGGAGACTGAACCAGACACAACCTCACGCAAAGCAACGTCTTACCCTTGACTCTCTGGCCCTGTCTTTTACTTTCTGATTCATTCAATCAGCATGACATCCTCCAGTTCTATTCATGTTGCAACAAACCACACAATTCCATCTGTTCTCATACCTGAGCATAAGTGTGATTTTGTCCCTTGTGAATTATGTGTTCTTGGGGTAGGTATCCAGGAAAGGAATATGACCCCAGGAGGGTCATATGGAAGTTATATTTGTAATTTTTTTTTCTGAAAAATCTTCAAACCATTTTTCAAATAGGCTGAAGCAGGAAACAGCTTTATAAGCTTTTAATGTAGACTTTGGGTAAGTAAACTAGTAGAGAACTTTTCTGTATTTTTCTTATAAACTGTTGGGTATCATGGCATTTTGGGAAGGGTCTTGATAGGGCAGTCTAATGTACTGCACACTGGAACAGTAATTACTGACTTTACATACAGCATATCAGCCCCTGCTCTAGGTGTATGTGTATGATGTAATTTCATCCTCAAAATATGAGGTAATTACTGCTATTATCATCTCATTTTACAGATGATAAATGGAGGCACAGTGAGGACCTATTTCTGTTTCTTCTGCTGTAAGGCTAACAGATAAGGCAGAACCAGAATCCAAATACCAGTCTCTAGCTCCAGAAATGTCCCTTGTAGCTACTAGTCTTGAGTAGTACTGAGTGGAAGTAAAACTTTGATAAAATTATCAGTTCACTTTGCCAATAAAGAAAGTATTATAGATGCATCTAGGTGATTGCTACTTGGTTTAGAGTTTGTCACTTTTCTTTTTTATTGCTCATTCAAAAAATTGTGTAAGGAGCTGAAAAGGGTATCCTGGGTTAATCTCTTGCCTTGTTTGCAATTGAGATGGGCTCAATCCTGGGGACCCCTCATGGTCCCCCAAACACTGTCAGAAGTGATCCCTGAATGCAGAGCCAGAAGCAAGTCCTGAACACCTTTAGGTTTGTGACCCCTGGCCGCTGCCAATTGCTTAGACACCATGATTTAGAATATTGTCTATACTAATGTTTCTCAAACACTGTCACTGCACCACATTTGCCACCAGAGTACCTCCACCCCTCACCCACCTCCAACTCTAGGTCCCTGTCAACCCCTATGTGTTATCCATCTCCTATTCTAGCAGATTCTGTGCTCTAGAGAGACGCTGAGGCTGTTATCATGGGCTATTATTTATTCCTCTAGTATGTCTCTATGTGCAACATATGAGGGAGATAATTTGCCATTTGTCCTGTCTTTGATACTCTCTTCTCAGTATGATACCCTCCAGGTCCATCTAAGTTGAGCAAACTGCAGGATCTCATCTTTTTTTCTCTCTGAGCAGAATTCTACTGTGTTTATACAGGTTTATCTGTAGTTGAGCAGTTGGGTTGCTTCTTTATCTTGGCTTCTGTGAACAGCGCTGCAATGAATGTAGGTATTTTTGCTCATTTAAAAAAATTGGAATTTAAGAAGAACCTATGAATTATGAAGGCATGTATTCATTTTTTGACAGATATTATAAATAACCATAAAATTCCTTCCCATTTATTCATTTAGCTGATGAGGACCTGATGGATATGAATGAGGACTCTATTGAAATCATAATTTCTATCCTTTCAGAGGTTTTGGCCTCTGTTAGAGAAACAAGTATATGTTCATGAATCATGAAAGACAAGGTAGCATAGTGTGTGTGGTATGTGATCAAGGGAAAGCTGAAGACATGATGCTTAAAGAAGAAAGGGCTTAAAACAGAGCTGGAAAGATAAGGAGAATGTCCTGAAGGAGGGACAGATTGATTGCTAGCTCATATAATTTTCATAGGCTTTCTGGATTTTTTTTTTTTTTGGTTACACTCATTGGTGCTCAGGGTTACTCCTGTCTTTGCAACCAGGGATTACTCCTGGTGGTGCTCGGGGGACCATATGGGATGCTGAGCATCAAATCTGGCTTGGCCACATGCAAGGTAAGCTCCTTACCCCACTGTACTATTATTGTTCTTGCCCGTAAGTAGGCTTTTTTTCCCCCTTAAATTTTTATTAGTGAAACACCATGAGGTACAGTTGTAGACTTACAAATTTTTGTGCTTGAGTTTCAGTTATACAATGATCGAATACCCATCCCTCCACCAGTGCCCATTCTCCACCACCACCAGTCCCAGTATCCCTCCCACCCCTCATCCCCCCATCCCACCCTGCCTCTGTGGCAGGGCATTCCCTTTTGTTATCTTTCTCCTTTTGAGTGCTGTGGTTTGCAAAAGAGATGTTGAGTGTCAATCTTGTTTGGTCTATAGTCTACTCTCATCACACATTTCCCATCTTGAGAGGAACCTCCCAACACCCTTTATTTGGTGTTCCCTTCTCTATCTGAGCTGCCTTTACCCCTAGCGTGTGCAGTAAGTAGGCTTTTTTAATGGGAGCAGGATAGTGAATTTTTTTTTTACCTTATCTAGATAGTGTTTAGCTCAGGACCACAAGAGAAATTTCTGGAGCATGTTCAAATGCTGCTTCTTATTTACTTTGTCTTGAGGTATTCAGCAATTTAACTTTTCTGAGGCTCAGTCTTCTCTTCTATTAGAAGGTGGAAAGAGGGAATGAGAGATTTTTCAGTAATGATCACAGTAGGAATTAGATTGAGTTCTATAAAAGGCTAAGAGAAAGATGATTTATTTGCAGGTAGTAAGGCAGTTCGTTGGAGTGGTGTGAGGGCGAGGTTATAATTGTTCATGAGAGTCTGAGAGATCGCAATGGTCACCAAAAGAAACAGCCATAATTAGTAAGAAGCCATATCTCAGGGCACAGTGCCTGCTCCCTGGAGGGGCAGAGTGAGCTCAAGGAACCTCATCAGGAATGTAAATTGGAATGTAACCATTCTGGCAAAAGTGGTGAAGGCCCCTAAAATTTAAAAAAATAAACAGTCATGCAATTTTGCAATTCTACCTCTGGATATTTATCCAAAGAAAGTGAAAAAACAACTTAAAAAGTTATGTGCTCAGATGTTTATTTACAAAGGCTAAGACTAAGGGCCTTGGAACAATCTAAGTGTCCACAGATGAATGAATGGATAAAGAAAATAAACTATTATTCATCTTAAAAGAATGAAATTTTCCATTTAGCAGGAACATAAATCGATCTTAAGGATATTATGAAGTGAATAAGAGAAAACCACATACTGTATGATGTCACTTAAATATGGACTCTGGAATAACAACAACATAACCCTTAAGTCCCTTCAGTGGTAGTAAGGAGCGATGTGAGGTAAAAAGAGTTAACTGGGTCAAAAGGTACAAACTTCTAGTTAGAAAATAATTAAGTCGTGGGAATATAACATGTGCTTACTGCATTACCTAGTTTCCTAAACTGTGGGTCAATACTCCGTGAGATGCCATAATTGAATGTTGGGGTTATGAAAGACTTGACAACAGTAAAAGGCCTACACACATGCAAGAGCAAAGCATTGATTTAAATCCAAATGCATCAGGAATGAATTTGAGATGTTTCTGGGCAGAGCTTGCCTATATTACATTTCTCAGGTAGAAAGGTGCTGCTGGTGGAAGGAACTTAGGATGCCATGTTGTGTTGCATATATCAGAGTTTTGGAGAGAGTAAATTTTAAAATTTCTTATGTCACTTAATCACTTAAGATGAGAACTCTATTCAGGTCTCCCAAAGAAGAATAGAAAGAGCTATGCTTGGAATATCACGTTTCACTCAAATGAGAGAAAGAATCTGGAGTTCTGACATCCGTCGACGATCAAGAATCAGGGACGCTGTCTCATTTGCCAAGGTGTCGAAAATCAGATTGGCTGGTCACGTAATGAGATTTAAAGACGACCGCTGGACTAGAGCTGTTACCGACTGGATTCCACGGGATGTCAAAAGACCGCGTGGCCGCCCACCTACCAGATGGTCAGACTTCTTCGTCAAGATCATGAACGATCGGTTTGAGGCTCTTCATGTTCCCGGAGCGAACAGGTGCCATTGGGCTACACTAGCACGTGACAGGGACAAATGGAGACGTTCTTATGTCAAGAAGAAAATTTTGTAACTGTAGTGACAGATGTTAACTGGACCTGTGGTAATCATTTTCCAATATTTACAAATGGTAAATCATTATGTCATACACCTAAGACTACTATATATTTATATATAAATTACACTTTAATTAATAAAAAGTCTCCTAAGAGAAGGAGTCAGGCCAATAGGTTTTGCTCATCTCTCCTATTGGCTAGACTCAGTCCCAAGGACCAGCAAGAAAACTCTCAGTTCATCTGTTAGAATGAGAGTCACCACGAGAGAAAGGGAGAGGGTAATTGCAGAGGACCAGGCAGATCTGGGACCAACACTGAGTGGAAGCACCAAAGAGTGAATGCACAGAAACGTTTTCTGGTGTCCAGTCTTGCGGATTCTTGTGAACTGGGTTTAGGAATTTGGACTTGGTTCTAAAGGTAATGGGAATCATGGAAAGCTTTTGAGCATGAATGTGAAATAATGAGACAACAAACTAGCATCAATGTTTGAAATAGATCATCAGGTGGGAAGATAAAATAAATGCTTGGGTTAAATCTTAGGCCACTGGCTTGGTGCTAACCATTTACCTTTGGTGACCCAGCAAGTGACAGGGGCTTCTGGACCGGATGTACTGACAGCAGCATTTGTCTATATTTGGAAGCTGGGGATTTCTCCAGAAAACTTAAAAAAATAATTTTTTTTTAAATCCCAATCTCCTTCTTTTCTTGAGTTTTAAGAGCTACCCAGGTAACTGTAGTCTGATTAAACGTATTAGGGACTTTATAGAAAGAAAGAAAGCTGGTTTGGAAGTAGCTGTCTCAACCTAAGTCTTGGAACTGCCTCAGAACGCATCCCTAGAATACTCTTTTGGGATAAGAAAGTTACTGTGCTCATTACAGTCTGCTGAACATCTCTCTGACAGACACGTGGCTATGGCTGCAATCAGCACACTTCTGCAGGTTGAAAAGGTGACTTTGCATTGTTCTTTGGGCCAGTAATCATTTGCTATTATAAAAGTGAGCACATTTGTTGTACTACGCATTTCCTCTCTGAACGATGTCTTTATTGGATTCACTTAAGTATCAGAGGAATAAAGTACCATGTGTGCAAAGTCACTGGGTAACTGTGGTAGGCTTGAAAAAAATCAAGGTGTGCTTAGAACCAAGGTTTTAAAGGACTGTACTTCTGTCCCTGAAAGTTGTGTTTATATCTCCTTTGCCATAGAGAACTTGACCTTGTCTGTCCCCATAATTTCCTGTGTTGAATATTGCAGAACTGAACGGCAACCTGGAAACCACCAGGAATTATGTCAGCAAACAGAGGGCTACAACTCCTGTCTCTCAAGTGTGGACAGGGAGGCTCATAATTAGATGAGTCTAGAAGTTTTTATTATTTTTATTTCTAGATACTAGTTCTGAGTCTCTAAACCCCAAACCAGAGGTGCTATTGCTTCTTTAGGAAGAAAAACCAGTTATGAGGCACAAGAAGACCCTCTAGTTCTTTCTAGAATGTCACCCATTCATATCCCTTTTATCAAAATTGTAGACTACTCAGAATACTCACAGATAGCACAGAGGCTGGATTTCAGAATACAGGATTAAAAGGACTTTATTTTTTGATGAATAAAAATGCAATTGACATGTATTTGCTACTTTTTTTGGGTGTTTTTTGTTACAGCCTGAAATGTTCAGGCGTTACTCCTGGTTCTGCACTCAGGAATTACTCCTGGTGATGCTCGGGGGACCATATGAGGTGTTGGAGATCAAACCCAGGTTGGTCGCATGCCAGGCAAATGCCCTAATAGCCTAGCCCATATGTACTGCTTTTAATCAACAATGCTGGTAGACAGCACAAAGGTTACTCACTCACTGTGTTTTAAAAGAGAAATCTGAAATCCATAAGGGCAATTTTCTTCCTTTTTCTACAATACCCCTTACTTACATGATGATCTCAAATGATTTTGGATTGGGTTTCAAGTCTGCATTTGGATGCACATAAAATAATTGCTTTTCAAACAATACTCTCATGATTAAAAAACTACTGCAGCTAAAAATATTTAAATCAGGAAGCATCCCAAATAAAGGACTTGGCAAAACACATCAAGTATGACAAAAATTTTGCTGTCAGAATGTAAAACAAGTATCAAAAGACTAAGCTATACATAAGGCCCCATGCAACACTAGAGTTCTGCTTGGTACCATTTTGCCTGAAATGTTTGTATGTCTCCATGTAATTGTAGCTAATCATATAAATTCTTTGTTTCAGTCTGAAATCTGTTCAGGTTGACACCTTCAATTTTGTGTTGATTATTTTTTCTCCCATGTTCTGATCTCCTTCTGTCTTAAAAAAAAATTATACATTGCTGGCAAAGCATGGTCTTGTGAAGCAGAGATTTGATTATATTTAATTTCCTTCTCTCCACTTTCCTATGTTTATATCTATCGAACATTAATCTTCAACTTGAGGCCCACCTCAGGTTCTCTTAAGAAATCTGTTAGTTTTCACGTGTTATATTAATTTTTTCTTTCCTCTCTCCTTCCCTTCCCCCCCCTTTTTTTTTATTTCCTTCCGCAGATTTTCTTTTATAAAGTAATTCTAAACTGTTCATTTTCGATTGTTCTAGATGAGCCCAGTGGATTTTCTATTCAATTTCTCATTTGGGGGAGAAAAGATCACACTGAAGTTGGGGCCGTTCCTAGTGTTGTCACTTCTTTCTCTGATCAATGGACAGAAAGGAAAGAGTGAACTGAGATCACAGTTATGACCAGATACTGTCCTTTCGGAGTTCCTGTACTACATGTCTCCCACAGAGTCATATGTTGAAATCGTGAACCCCAGGTGATAAGACCTTTCGAAGGTGATTAGGTCTCCAAGGTGGAGTCTTCCTGATTGGGATTAGTGCTTTTACTAAAGTTTGCAGTAGTGGAAGACAAAACTCAATGAGAGGGGCCAGAGCAATAGCATAGCAGGTAGGGTGTTTGCCTTGCACAGGGCTGACCTGGGTTTGGTCCCCGGCATCCCATATGGTCCCCCAAGCATCGCCAGGAGTAATTCCTAAGTGCAGAACCAGGAGTAACTCCTAACCCCTAAGCATTGTTTGGTGTGGTCCAAAAAGAAAGAAAAAAAAAAAAAACAAAAAACCTCAATGAGAAAGAAATTCTCTCGAATCTACTGACACTTTGGACTACCCAGGCCCTAGAAAGAGAATGTCTGTTTTTTTTTCTTATCACAGCTCTTGTACACTTACAGAAAGGGAGTGGGCCTTTGGAGACCCCCTGATGCTAGTGTGGAGCTGGGGTTTGTCTTGGTCGTTTCCTTCCACTCTGTGACTGTGCCATCGGAGAAGTCAGGCTGAGTCAGAGGCAATTGCAGGCCCCAGAAGGATTTTCTCTCCTCTCAGACTTGACAGTTTATTACCTCCATGGGGGCTACAATGTAGTTCTGGAATGGGTATTTTCCCAGGCTATCAACCTGAGGATTTCTATATTCCAGATTCCAAGAAGGTCATTGGAGATTAGGAATAGCATCATTTTAGACTCTTTATCCATTGCCAAGATTTGAATTTGTTAGAAACACTTCCCTATTTTTTCTTCTTTCCCAGAGAAATCAACTGGATGTTAGAACAATAGCCCATCAATTTCCATCTGGAACTTAATTAGGATCCTGCTTTCTGTGACTTAAAAAAAAAACATATTTCTTCTGACTGCTCAGCCCATAGTGTTTTTTTTTCCATTTTAAGATCCCTTATATAATAACAGGTCTGCATGAGGTTGGGCCTCATAAAGTTTCAGTTCTAGCAGATTGAATCCCTAACACTTAACAAAATCTGATGTGTCTGACGCTTAATGCATACTATTTATTATGTATTGACAGTGCAATTATTTTTGTTTGCCTTGGAATATCTTTGGCTTTGCAATCAGATTTGAACTGTTCAAGAGCTTTAGATCACATCACTGTCTGTCTTGCTTGCATGAAGGCTACGCTTGTTTTAGACTCCTATTGATGAAGGTTATTCAGCTCTGTTCTCTGTGTGATGGGTACAGAGGTTGAAAATCTAAAGGAACTCTGGGGATGCATGGATGCAGCTCAGTGGTAGAACACTTATCTTGCAGGCACAAGGGCATAAATTTGATCACTGCCATCACCCACGTGTCAAGTGTGCAATCTCCTATGAGTACCACGACCAGAGCATATAAACACCACAACTAAAGTGCAAGCAGTACAGTCAACATGTGACCCATGGCCACTGCAACCACAACAACAACACAGGAAAGGGCAGGGGAAAATAAAATAAAGTTTGAAAAGCTCTTTCTTCACAGCACTTCAAAATATAGTAGGATAATGATATATCTCTGGGGTCTGACAAAAAAATGAATCACATTCTAATAGTTTTAGATTTAATTTTTATCACGTGGGCCTGATTTCAGAAATGCCTGGGCATTACCATGGAATCAACTGACATGTGTAATGCAAGAGTGGGATTGAATGAATTATCTTAGGGTGCTCTGAGTTTTTTCAGCAATAAATCACTTGCACTGCTTGCTATTTAGCTATTTATCTGCTGTAAATTTAAACCTGCCACCAACAAACTCTGTGAGGGCTCAGTGCAAAGAGAGGATGTATTGGATGCATTACTATGTCTCCAGGGCTCACAACTGGGACACACACCAGCACTGCTCACTCCTGCTGTGAGGCAGAGCTGCTAAGTGCAAGAGCTGAGATAAAAACCAAGTGTTACTGAAATGATTAATTTTGACTGCAGTGATTCTAGCCGACTTCACAAACAAATTGACATTTGAGTTGGTCCTTGATATTGGATTTTGACAAGCAGAGACCGGAGGAAAGACCAGCGATGGTGAAACGGGATCAACAGTAGCAGGAAAGTATAAATGTTTCTGACTTAAACACACAACAGAGGCATAAGAGTCGGGTGTGGTTTGGATATACATTTCCAAGGACTGTGAGTGACCTTAGGCAGGAGTTGCGCTGACATTTTCCAGGTGAAAATAAGCCTTTGGCCAAGTTTTGATGGTTCAGCATAAGGTGTTACATTTTTTTTCTGAGTTACTGCCAATATATAAAAGTCAGGTTTCAGGGGTAAGGTGCTTGCTTTGCATGCAGCTGACCGGACTTGATCCTTGGCACCTATTAGCTTCCCCCAAATTGCACCAAGTGTGATTCCTGAGCACAGAGCCAGGAATAAACCCCAAATACAGCCAGGTGCCAGATGTGCTCTCCCTTCCCCCCAAAAGATAAAACACATACAGGCATGCATCTATCCTCCTCTCCTTGGTCCTTAGGTTTGATCCTCAGGACTATTTCACAAATACAACTGGATTTGGGAATCTCTTGAAAACAATCTCACAATACTCTACCTCCGTTTCATCCTAGTGATAACCGTATAGAATAGAACAATGATTGTTCTTTGCTGATTCCAATAGAGCTTCTGATTTTGCCACTACTACACCAGTTGACTGGCCACGCTGCAGGAGCACTGGCAGGCATTTGAGTGGCATCCTCTGACCTAAGTATCGTCCTGACTTGCTTATTGGGAGACCTGTTGCCTGTTGGGCCTCTCTCTCTCTCTCTCTCTCTCTCTCTCTCTCTGTTTAAAATTATCTTTATAGGATTCTTGCATACTCAGGTGGCTCTTAGGAATTGGTAGACTCTTCAGAGAGGAAAAGTGCCAGGCAGTCATCCCAGACGCAGCTCTGATGAATCTTGTTGCTCTGTGTAGATCCTAGGCTGGAACACTTGGTAGAGTTTTAGAGGCAGGGAAGAATGACCCTCCCAGCTGCAAAGATCTCTTTCCATGGCAACCCACAAGGCTTTTGTCAATGTGAGAGCTTGTTAGCATCATGCATGGCTCTGGTTTATGTTTCCCTGATGAGTGAGCTTTCTTTTCTTCTAGAATGAAGACTGGCAGCATGCCAATAAGAATTGAAATCCATTTTCAGAACAAAGAAGGAAGTGTATATATTTTTTTCTCTCTTTATTTGCTTCATTCAGCTGTGATGTTAATCAGATGCTCAGACTTCTTGGACCTCTGTGAGCTAATTTCACTGCTTTTCCTAGAGAAGGGCACTTTGCTTTCTCCCGTGCCTATACTGCACTACATCAGAAGGCAGGAAAATGCTCCCACCCTCATGCCAAAGCACAAGGATGTACCTAATGCAGTTATCATTGCTTACTCCACTCTCGGAGACCTGTGAGTTCTTGCTCATATACCGGCAGGCTCTGTGCTTGATGCCTATTAAGAGTGAGAGGTTCCTAAGTGACATAACCTTCTTTTCAGTAGAATAAAATAGAAGGTTACTGAGTCTACGAGCTAATCTGTCTAATTAGATGCCTCTGAGCAAAATGCATAAAATTTGCATGAATTATCTTAACATGCAAAGAATAGGACACAGGAAGGAAAAAAACGCAAGGAAATTTGCATCCTGATGGGGGAGGCGGGAGAAGCTTGGGGGCTCTACCCCAGAAGGTCCTTTCTTCTGTATTTTGGACCCACACTGTATGGTGCATGTTGTCAACAAAACAGCTCTCTTAGCTTTGGATTTGAGGCCATCCTCCTAGTTCTCTTTGAGGACTGCAGGATGCAGCAGCCATCAAGCTCATCCAGGAAGCTTCTGCAGTGTCCGGGAGAGAAGGACTGTTAGTTTCAGTCTCAATCTCTAGGTGGCACTGTTGTATTTATTGTCAGAAGGACTTTGGGGAAAACACAACAGAAAAACACTCAAGTCCAGCTCCCCTTCCTGCTAGCCCCAGTTCCTCCTGGCATCCCAATCCATTCTGCCCAGGCACAGCGCCTTCATGCCGCCCAGTGGGCGCTGTGTTATTTAACTTCATGCCATTTATTTAAAACTAGCACTTGTCTTTGTTCTGTTGCTATAATGTACTTAGGAAGTCCAGGGACACGTGCAGTGTCTAACTGCCTCAGGTAGCCCTTGCTTCTCCCAGTTCCACTACTTCCTCTCCAAACCTCCCAATCCTCTTTCCAGGTTGATACAGTGCCAACACACGCGCCCGCACTCGCGCGTGTTTGTGTGTGTGTGTGTGTGTGTGTGTGTGTGTGTGTGTGTATGTGTGTGTAGAAAGGCTGGGGTTCAGAGCCTTGAATCCTGCAGAAGCTCTGGTTGGTAGTAGAGTCAGGACTTGGGCAGAGATGACAGGGGAAATCGCCACTGGACTGAAATGTTAGAGGAGATTGGGAGCAGGAACTGAGGTCAGTTCTTTCATCCCATTCTTTCTGTCAGTCTTAAAAAACCTGTTTCCTCTCAGGCTGACAGGTTTGCACCCAGTCTGAGAATTATATTCTGGTATCTAGTAGCCATGTTGAGGTTGAGGTAAAGGAAGACTAGCTTACACCAGACTGCCTCAGTTTCCCTGAGCTACGTCTTATTCTGGCAAAGACTTGTGGGGAGGGGGCAATAGAATGGCATTTGTGAGGAAGAAATGCTTGCAGATTTGGAAGATGGGCACTAATTCTGAAATTATCACAGCACATAATGACCAAGAGGGAAGGATATGGAGGGTGCAACGTGGGCAGCCCTAGAATGCTTGGTCAGGTACCATCCTCCCTGTCCCATCTCTGCCCAACTGCTCCTTCCAGCGCTGACTTCTCCACTGACAAGAGCTTCTTTCAGGAACATGGCTCGGTTCTTCCCCCATCTTGCTCCATGAACACAGTCCTCTCTGTAGCAGCATCAGACCTGGAGGGAAGATTGGGAGGAAAGAGGATTGGGAGGAGAAAGGATTGGGAGGAGAGGCAGGTACTTCCTGAGGCAGTCAGACTCTCTCTCCGACTACCCCTTGACTTCGTAAGTTCACCATAGCACTGTAGCAAAGAGAACCATGCATTTTGAATCAATACAAATTCTGATTTGTCAGAACAATTTGACCACTTGTTCTCTCTTGTCAGTGACCTCATCGTTTCCTCACCACATGGCTGTTCCCAGCTCACTTGGGCTAATGACGGGTTCATCCAGAGACTGGTTCAAGTTCATAGAGTTCGGGACAGAGTCAGAAGCCCAAATCAGGTTTCTTCACCCTTTTTGCTCTCCTTAGGAAGCTGTTTTATTTATTTTTATCTTAAGTAAATAAATTCTCCACTTTGGAAGAAACATTCAAGTCTGATCAATGTTTGCTTGCCACCCAAGAATCAAATAACAATGTTAAGCTGAGGGCAAAGTAATAAAAGAGACACCATGTTCTTAAAAAATTTTAAATCAAAATTCTGACTTGAGAAGCAATAACCCTAGGGTTTATTCTGTGTCTGTTTTCAATTTCACTATAATATTTTTTAGGGGGAGGTTTCAGTAAAGGGGTTGTCACTTTATCTGTTAGGCCTCAGTAGTACCTCTGTAAAGTAGGGTAAATAAATCTTAACTGGTCCTTTGGTATGTAGGGAAAATAAATTGTTTTATGAGTCACTGAGGGGTCTGTGAATGAAAGAATCAAGACAAGCATTATACTTTTATCCTTGTTTTAATAGCAATTTATTAAGCCCAAACCTCAGGGAATTGTGTAAGAATACATGTCTTCTGACTGATTATATCTTTGAATTTTGTAAAAGTTTATAATGGATGAAATAGTACTTAACAGCTTCATAAACCCAAACTGTAACACATTTAAATGGTCTTCACTCTTATTATCTTAACTAATGAATTTTACTAGGCATCTCTGTGATAGCTGTATGATTTATAAAGATTGTATTTACTTTTTCTCCTTATAAGAACCTAATGAGACCAAATTGGTTGCATGTAATCAGACACTGGCCTTTTTCATCTCTTCGGGTTTTATTTACGAAAGCTTATTAGAGCAAACGTACTGAGTAATATGCAGCGAGAGCTAGGTTTTGCCTAATGATCCCAAACAGCCAACACAGAATGCAGATAATGAAATGACAGGCTGATTACAAATGCAAGGAGAAAAGTAAATGCACTCAGGGCCCATTTTGAAAATCCTTACCTAGGCATAACACCCATTAACATGTTTTCACCTAAGAACATCTACTTGTAGAGACTAGAACGGGACTATAATACCTGTTCTTGAAAATGGGGGTCTGGTTTTTTGTTTCCAATGGTGGGGGCTTGGGTTAACATTAACTTCATGGCAGTGGTTGTGCAGAATGATAGCACAGTTGGCATCAAGGCTTTGAGGACCCTTCATTCAAGAGAAGTGGTTTACATTCTAGCAGGTGCTTTACAGTACTTATATTCAACCACTGAAACAAATAGTTGGGATGACCAGAAGCATTTTCCCTCTTTGAATGTCTGTCTTAGAGTCAATAATGCATATAAACAGCTTGGAAGCCAGCCTCACATGCTGGGGAAAAATGCAGCTTAGATAGAGAAGGGACCACCAGGCAAAGGGTGGTTGGAGGGCCCGTTCGGGATGGAAGATGCGAGCTAAAAGTGGACTATAGACCGAACATGATGGCCTCTCGATACCTCTATTGCAAACTACAGCACCCT
The DNA here is from genome assembly GCF_029834395.1 of Sorex fumeus. Classification (NCBI taxonomy): domain Eukaryota; kingdom Metazoa; phylum Chordata; class Mammalia; order Eulipotyphla; family Soricidae; genus Sorex; species Sorex fumeus. Next base: position 26,760,218 of record NW_026606090.1, on the reverse strand, counting down.
AAAGAAAAGAGTGAGCAAAAGGGAATTCCCTGCCACAGAGGCGGGGTGGGGTGGGGGGAAAGGGTGGGGGTGGGAGGGCTGCTGGGATCATTGGTGGTGGAGAATGGGCACTGGTGGAGGGATGGGTACTCGATCACTGTATGACTGAAACGCAAGAACGGAAGCTTGTAAGTCTGTAAAAGTACCCAACGGTGGTTCATTTAAAAAAAATAATAAAAAATCAGCACAACGTCATTTCTCCCACACAGCAGCCAAGCACCTTAGGTCATTTCTGGGCCAAGAGGCTGACATCGCTGTTGGGTCCTGCCTCTCCGCTGTCTCTAGCCTTCCTTAATCAGAGCACTTACTTCCCTTGCTGATTAGGATCTTCCTTTCTTCAACGGAGAGAAAGATTGGCTGCTCTTTCTGCAGTAGAAGGCTGCACTCACTGATTTTTTCCCCCATGATATGACTTAAAAGGCCCTTGGAGATTAAGGACAGCTTTATTGTTTTCTCAGATGATAGCTTTCAATGCTTCTTTCCTTTTTCTTTTCTTTCCTTTGTAAAGTCGGACTCTGTAATGACTTGGCCTTTTCTAAAACTTTCCCAAAGCATGTTTGTTTGAAGCCATTTATACATTTATTTCCTACCGTCTGGTATAATGCATTTAGTGAGTTTATTACCCTTTGGGTGAACGACTTCCTCTATAAAGTTTCCACGGTTGTCCCCCCTTACTAGTATTTTGAGATTTAGCAACTGACTCTGCTTTCACCTCGCTTGTGTTATTGAGGATTTTAGTGACCTCCGACCTCTTGTTGCTTTCTGCAACATTCTCTTTAGGCTCTCCAACGAGGAGAGCAACATTTGGGTTATTTATTCCAGCCATTGTTCTGAAGGTTTGTTTCCTTCACTCAGGCTAAACTGGTCTAGAAGAAACGAAAGTCAAGGGCAGAGGAAATGTTATAAACAGAGACCATTCATAGTAGGAAAAAGAAATTGAGGCTTAAAGAAGTTAGGTGTCTTCCTAAGGATAGTAAATACATGGGACCGATAGATCGCTCCATAGCTGGAAGCCTGCCTCATGAGCAAAGGGGAGAAGGCAGCTGGAATAGAGAAGGGATCCCTAAGAAAATGATGGCTGGAGGAGTTGCTCAGGATGGGAGGTGTGTGCAGAAAGTAGATAAAGGACCAAACATGATAACCTCTCAGGGTCTGTATTGCATACCATAATGCCTCAAAGTAGAGAGAGATTATGGGGATTCATGTCTGCCATGGAGGCAGGGGGAGGGTGGGAAATATCGGGGGGGGGGCGGTTAGACCGGGGATACTGGTGGTGGGGAATGTGTACTGGTGGAGGGATGGGTGTTTGATCATTGCGTACTTGTAACCCAAATAAGCTTGTAATTATCTCATGGTGATTCAATAAAATTTAAAAAAAAAGAAAGAAGTTAGGTGTCTTGTTCAAGGCCACTTGTTAAAGACAGATCTGGATTGTAACTAGCGCTGTAGCACTGTCCTCCCTTTGTTCATCGATTTGTTCGAGTGGGCCCAGTAACGTCTCTGTTGTGAGACTTGTTACTGTGTTTGGCATATCGAATATGTCACAGGAAGCTTGCCAGGCTTTGCCGTTCAGGCGAGATACTCTTGGTAGCTTGCCAGGCTCTTTTAGAGAGGTGGAGGAATTGAACCTGGATTGGCCAGGTTGGCAGCATGTAAGGCAAATACCCTACCTGCTGTGCTACCGCTCCAGCCAGATTACAACTAGGCTCTCAACTATTTTTCCTCAGGTCTTGCTTCCGGTCATCATGGCAACAGTTATTTATGCCAATGGTTTTGGACATACAGTTGATTGTTCAAGTTATGAAGAGTAAACTTGTAAGCAGGGAACTTTTCTTGGCTTTGCTGCTTCTCCATCCCCGACATATCTCTTATGCTGAAGAAGGAATTGTAGGGCATAACGACCCCACATCCACCATTAGCGTGGCTTCCTCTTTGCCTTGGTCCACATGCACCAATATGAGCTTTTTGGCTTGTGTTTTTTGTTGTTCTTACTAGTTTTGTTGTGAGATCAGTTTTAGAATTGCAGATATACCAGATTTATGCCCTACAGGTTGTGATATTTTATAACACCCAGTACTCAGATATACTAATGTTTATACCTTAGTATTTAGTTTTGTTTTGGGGCCACACTGGCGGTGCTCAGAGCTGACTCCTAGCTCTGTAGTCAAGGATCGGGTGGATGAGTGAACTTGGGTGGGCCATGTTAAAGGCAAACACGCTTCCTGCTGCATTATGACTCTGGTCCCCAGACGTTTGTTGCTTTACGATGCTTGAAAGTCAGCTTGACAATACAATTTTTGTTGTTGTTGCTGCTGTTTTCCACTTGCAGTTGATAGTTCAAGGTATGACGAGTAAAACTGTAAAGTGGAACTCAGGGTCTTACATATTGCAAAGGATGCACTTTTTTTTTTAACAAAAAACTTATTTTATTTTGGTTTGAGGGCCATACCTAGGGCCCTCACTGGATGTATTCAGGGATCACTCTTTTTTAAAAAAAATTAATTTTTAAATTGAATCAGTGAGATACACAGTTACAAAGTTGTTCGTGATTGGATTTCAGTCATACAATGTTCCAACAGTTCAGAGATAGTTCTTGGTGGGGCTCTTGGGACCATGTATGATGGAAGATATTGAACCCAGGTTTGCCATGAAGCGCACACTTTAGCACGGAGATAACCCCCAGTGTAAAGGGATCTGTTTCTACCATGTTTTCCCAGTTCCTCCAACCTGCACTGTTGGTATTGCAGCGAGAGCACATAGTGTAGGATCATGCTGTGACCTTGAAGCCCCGAGAAAACAATTGAATTGGACACATCACTTCGAGCCCAGAGACTTGGGGCCCCTGTTCCTTTTATCCTCTTGTTACCTCTTGTTAAGTTTACACAACGGTTGAATATTGTGTCATTCCAAACACATGAGCACCCTGTAGGTGAAACACTTTTCTGTGTTTTTCTTTTCTTCCTTCTATAATGCCCCCCTTTATTATTTATTTATTTATTTTTTGATTAATTCATTTTTTTAAAAAAATTTATTAGTGAGACATCATGAGGTACAGTTGTAGACTTACAAATTTTGTGCTTGGGTTTCAATTATACAATGATCAAATATCCATCCCTCCACCAGTGCCCATTTCCCACCACCACGGATCCCAGTATTCCTCCCACTCCCCATCCTCCCCATCCCACCCTGCCTCTGTAGCAGGGCTTTCCTTTTTGTTCTCTCTCTCCTTTTGGGTGTTGTGGTTTGCAAAAGAGGCATTTAGTGGCAATCATGTTTCGCCTATAGTCTACTTTCAGCATGCTTCTCCCATCCTGGGAGGATCCTCCCAACACCCTTTACTTGGTGCTCCCTTCTCTATCTGAGCTGCCTTTTCCCCTAGCATGTGTGACTGGTCTCCAAGCCATGGAGCAAAATTCCTGATATTAATCTTCGCCACTTTTGGGTGTTAGTCTTCTATTTTGTTACTTAATGTTCCCCAGATGAATGCAATCTTTCTATATCTATCCCTCTCTGACTCATTTCACTTAACATGATACTTTTCATGTTTTCATGTTACTTTTCACCACTTGTATGTAAATTTCATGACTTCATCTTTTCTCACCACTACATAGTACTCCGCTGTGTAAATGTACCAAAGTTTCTTTAACCAGTCATCTGTTCTCGGGCACTCAGATTCTTTCCAGATTCTGGCTATTGTAAAGAGTGCTGCAATGAACAAACAAGTTGTAATGTCCCCCTTTAAATGCCATTTTATTTTATTTTGGATCACTATTATCTAAAAATAACAGACAAGCTTATTGTCAGGGTCACTCCTGGATGTGCCAGGGGACCCTTTGCAGTGCTGGGGATCAACTCCGGTCCTGCTGCATCTCTCCAGCCCACAGTGCCCAGCTCTCTCCATTTGGGAAATGGGGGGAGGGTAAAGTTTTATATATTTTTTGGCATTGTTGGTGGTCCTCAGGACTTATTCCTGGCTCTACAGTCTGGGATCACTTCTGGATGGGTTTTGTGGTGCTGAGTAGAGAGCCGGGTTCAGCGGCATGAATGGCAACCCTCTTTACCACTTACAATCTCACTTAAGTCTCTCTGGATTGCAGCTTTAAGCACATTTGATTTTGAATCAGTGAGCCATTTTGCTGTGTAATTCTACTCCAGAGAAGTTTCTCCTGGTCCAATTTTTCTCAGCTTCAGTTCCCCACCCGTTTTAATTTCCTCTTTTTGTCCTCACGTTTCCCTCTGCTATTTGGGATACGGAATCTGAAACCAATATTTCTTCTGTTTGCCGACACAGTGTCTAAAATGACATTTTAAGGCTCGGTGTCTCTGCCCTTTCATCTGAGCCATTTGTGCCTAAAAGAATCTATTCCCCAAATTTCTTGCGTCCACATTTATGCGGCCCAGGTAAGAACAATGGTGGATGTGATCATCTGCATATTACTTGGAAGGCGCCTTCTTCTGGAAAGTTTCTTCCGGGCTTATTTCACACAGTGGTTTCACTTGCCTGCCTGTGGGGAGTTTTTAAGAATCTGATGGTCTACACTACACCTTTCTTACGATTGTATTTCCAAGGGCAGGGGTGCAGAGTTTACTCCCCCTCTCCAAACTTTATCTCATAGTAGAAAAATGCTTTGTGTATAATGAACATATAAGGCTTTAGATGGACTTGTGAATCTCAGTCTTTAACTCAAATGTTCCCAGTACAATTTCTATAATCCAAGAAAACTCAATATGCAGAACTAGAATTTACAGAGAACTTTGTGGTTTTTCTTTGTATTCCAAAAGGTTCCATGATAGGACTTCCTCTAATTTCAAATTCCTTGAATAATTTTAACCTATATATTTTTAATCACATGAAGGAATTTAATTTTTACTGGGAAAACAGATAAATTTGACGGTTGTCGTACTGATTGCATAGAAAAAGAGCACTTGATTCTCAGAGACTAACAGCCTGGTGGTTTGTCATCATCATTCTTTGTTGCATGGTTTTGTCATAGATAGAAGTGACTGTTTCATTATTAATGACCACAAAGTCTCAATTTATGTAGATGAAAAATGGAGCTGCAGGTAAAATAGAGGAAGGAACTCAGAGCTTACAATCTATTCTCTGGAAGAGAAATAGACACACACACACTCACGTACACACACACATACACGCGCACACACATGCATGTGCGCACACATGCACACACACACAACTTATTCCTACTTTTTCCATTAGAAGAGGGCACAGTATGAAACTGTGACAGGGCTCCAGAATGACTCTGGCTTTGCTTGGCTTTTTTTTTTCCCTCTCTCAACTCTGCCATGGGCTTTCTTAAACTCTGAGATTCTTCCACGAGCTGACATTCTCTGTGCCCAAGGCTTCCTGCTTCTCAGGCCAAAGCAAGGGACAGGACAGGACAGGACAAAGCTCCCGCCCGAACTGGTCCCACTCCCTCTCAGTCCTGTCACTGTGCAGCACTGCACACCCACTTTCCGAGGATGGAAGTAGCGACCTGGCAGCCCTTTCTCTCTCTCTCCTACTCTTGAAAGCCAATTTCCTGCTTCAATCTTATTCTTATGAATAGAAACACGGAGCTTGCATGGAGAATGAGAAACCACTGTATCATAGGAAGCAATCACACAGAACACAAAAAGCCATTCAAAGTAATTAAACTACTCCCATCCCCTTTTCTATATTTCTTTTCAGCTTCAAGCTGATGGGCTGTTTATCTTCGCCACCACCACTGCGGCAGCGCAGAGGAAGCAGCAAGCCATTTTCTGCAAGGCTCCTGCCGAGAGGGCAGAATTAAGACAAACACTTTCATTCTGGGCTGCCAAACATTTTAGCTTCTGAAAGGGGAGGGGAGCCACGCCATCACCGCCCCCCCACCTCCTCCCAGTAAGGAAATAAATAAAGGCCTGGTGGTGAGACGCTTCTGGGTGATTTTCCACTTGTCAGAGGGAAGAGGGTGGGCTTGGGGTGGAGGGGCTAGGAGGGAGAGGAGCTCATTATCTTCCCGCCCCTGGAAGCTTTTGTTCTCTTCAGCTGGGGAGAGAGGCTGCAGCTCTGGGCCCAGCTGTGCAGCAGTTTGCATGCTAGCTAAGAGGGCCTCAGACCAGGATGGCACTCAGCCCCGCGCAGATCCAGGAGGAGATGATGGGCAGGAGAGTGAATTCCCGGCTCTCACTGGAGTTGAGCAAGGATTGCCTCGATAGCACTCCTCCTGACCCCTTGGCCAATGCGTGCCTAGATGCTATTTTCCAGTGCAGCTGCAGAGAGGAAGCAGAGAGGTTTGCCTTGAGGTCCCTCTTTGAGGTCCCTCCTTTCCCCTGCATCCTGGTCCTTCCACAGGAATTTATGGCAAATTTTCTGCAGAGTGAGCACCTTGGCTGAAGCAGACGGGGCTTAGAGTTGGCAGTGCAAGGTGGTGAGATAGCGCATTGGGGGTCCAGAGCAGTTTCTCTTTCTCTTGCCCATCATCACCAGTGCAGGTGTAATCTGATTTTCTCTTGTGGAAAGCAAAGTTCCATTCTAATAGGTGGTGCGGGGATGTGGGGAGACAGCCAGGGGAAGTTGACCGGAGATGCTCTTCAGTCAGTCAACAGGAACAGGGTTACTAAGGACGTACAGAGCTTGATCAGCCTGGCCGACTGTCTTCCCAGCAGGCAGGACCAAGTGGGTATCAGACTGAGATATCAGGTCTACCTCCTGATAGACCCCTGAGTATCTGAGATGCTTCTACCCCTTTTTTTGGGAAGGGGCACTTTTAAGAAGCTTTGTACATGATAGAAAACCTGCCTCCCAGATCGCAACATTTTGCAGAAGACAATCCAAAAAGCACTAAGCCAAGCCACCACCGGGCTCGAATCTATTTGAGGACTAAGTGACTTTCACTCCTTCCTGAGGCTCTCACTCCCCACATAGCTTTGTATTTGATTCTCTTTTATTTTGCTGTAGTCTTGGATTTATTGGAGTGGGCGTCATTTCCAGGTTTCCATATATCCCAGCTTCAGAACAATCCCATTGGCTTTGTACCCAACCCATCCCAGCCCCACTGACCCTGCCTGGAGTTGCTGGTTTGGTTTAATCTGGGAGCTGGCAGCGGGCCCATTCCCACTGACAAACCTGCAGTATTCAGCACTCATTTTGCATCTGTCATTATCTTTTGTATGCAAGGGAGTTTAATGTGCAATAAATGTAAATGGGCAATGTATATTCTGTGTTTTACTAACTTTCAATTGAGCCTGTTTTTGCCAGCGACTGCTCTGCCTTGCCAGGACTCATCAGTGAGACCCTCAGTGCTTGGTTTCCTTTGCAGGCTACGTCTCTTCCCTGAAAGCAGCTTTTATCCAAGTTCTGTTTCTGCAGAGGCCACTGGGCTTTCCTCAAATCTCAAGACCATATATACCTATTCTTCTGGTGACCAAGTGATTCTGGGAGGGTTTGCTTAGGCATGAGGGATGTAGTGGAGGCTGTCATCTCCCTTACACATGAATCATTTCAGTAGATAGGGAAGTACGAAAAAATTCCTGGAATTGAGGTAAAATCAAATGTTGCTTCCTGGACCAGGCTATGAAATCTTTCCCTTCCCCCTTTTAAGACATTTTTCAAAGGACATAGAGTGGAATAATTTCATCCACTTTGCAAAAATGTTAACTATGCTGAAAGGAAATGATAATTCAATTTATTCTCTCAGTAGGAATCCTTGTAAGGTACAAAAGAGGTGGGGCAATGCCTACTGAAAATTAAATTGAGTCTATAGGGGCAATGACCAAAGATCTTGGGATTCTCGACTCTCAGGGCAAATGCACTGACATTCACAGGTCACAGTGGTTAATGTGCCTCCATGAGGACTCACCTTATGATTTAGTGTTGCTTCAGATAATGCAGACAAATTTTAATTTTGACTTTTGGGTGAGAATTTGCAGTAGCGAATCAAGGGAAATGCATTCTTGCAATACTTTCTCCAGTTAGCCAGGGAGCATTTCTGCTCTGAGGAGAGAGGGTATCAGTAATTGCATGTCACATACCAGGGATGAGACATCATGCTAAGAAAGCACATCTGTCAAAATCAGAGGAGACTGAGGAGCTTTAACAGTGGAGTATTTGGACATTTCACAGTCAGCTGCTTGCTACAGAGTTCTTCCTAGATCTGCTTTTATTTTTGTTTTGGGGCTACACTGGGCAGTGCTCAGGACTTACTCCTGGCTCTGAGCTGAAGGATCACTCTTGGCAGTGCTCAAGGGAGCACATGGGGTGGAACCCGGGTCAGCTTCATGCAAGGCAAGTGCCCTACCCACTGTACTATTGCTTTGGCCTCAAGAGATTTTCTTAGATCTGGCTTACTCTTAAAGTGAGGCACAATTAGCTCCTTCTCCCTATTTCTGTGTTAGGGAGTCTACACTTTCCTGAGTGAGTAGAAAGGAAGAATGGTAGTTCAGACCAATGAGGCAACAGAAGATTCAGGGTGCTGATTGGAGACGTTTGAGTCCAGAAGTCAATGGTGTAAATCTTTTTTTATCTGTATCCAAAGGCTGAAGAAGAAGACCATGGTCATAGCTAGATAGATTCTCTCTTATTCAGTTTTTTATTCTTAAGCTTTCAACATGTTGAAAAAGGCTCACATTAAGGAGAACTGTAGACATTGCTCAGTTTACTGACTCAACTGTTAGTCTTTTTTAAAAAAAATTATTGATTCACTGTGAGATATAGTTACAAGCTTTCATGTTTGGGTTACAATCACACAATGATCAAACACCCAACCCTCCACCAATGCACATTTCCCACCACCAACATCCCTGGTACACTCCTCCCCTCCCCCCTCCCCGTCTCCATGGCAGACAATATTCCTCATAATCTCTTTCTATTTTTGAGCATTATGGTTTGCAATGCAGATACTGAGAGGTTATCATGTTTGGTCCTTTATCTATTTTCTGCACACATCTCCCATCCAGACCGATTTCTCCAACCATCATTTTCTTAGTGATTCCTTCTGTATTCCAGCTGTTCTCTCCCGACCCATTCATGAGGCAGGTTGCCAACTTTGGAGCAATCTTCTTGGTCCTTGTGTCCACTGTCCTTGGGTGTCAGTCTCCTGTTATTTAGTCAAATGTTATTCTTATGCAGTATCACCCTCACAGACACCTGGAATAATGTTTAACAAAATATTGGTCACTTTGTGTCCTAGTCCTGTTGACATGTAAAATGAAACATTTCATGGGCTTGGTTGAGGCTTAGTTTCACATCTGTAAAATTCCTGGAAATATATATTTTTCAATTGGCCAAGTGAACACGGAGGTGATAGGATCCTGTAAATTATGATCTTCAGAACATCCAGAAGTAATGCCTGTTTCAGAGACAGGATAGTTTTCAATCTGCTCTTGCCTTTCAACTCACACTGCCTGCCAATCTCTGATACTATTCCCTATTACAGATTCACATAATTTTGTGGAAGGTTGAGACAGTGCCCAGGATTCAGAGTAGTATATGGATCTACTAATCCTTTTAGTGGGCAATTGGCCTCTTCTTCTGTACACATTTGGGAGGCAAGGTTCTCATGGCAGCAGTTGCTAGTGATCCTGAATTTAATTATTACAAAGTCTTACATTCGTTAGTGCAAATGCAGCTCTGTGGGGCCAAGAATACAGCCTTCAATCTGTGCCCAGGCTTAAAATCACCAGCACCTTCACCAGAGTAGAACTCTTCATATCACTTACGCTGACATTTTGGAAATGTCAGTGATTGCTGAGTGTGTCCCATGGAAGGTTTTGGTTCTGGAATATGAAGGGAGAAAAATGACATTAGCTTTGTAAGTCCCCTCATGTGACTCCAGCTGCTCTTTCCACCTTCTTCTATGTTCTTCTCCCTAAAAATTGTTTTAAGCTTCTCTGGCAACTGAACACATCTTCCTCTGACTACAGATTATTAATAACGTATGTGAGCATAGAACCAGTGAAGAAACTAATTGAAAACTGGAAAGTTGAGTCAAACAATCATTTCAAGAGATGGAAAGGGTAAGGCCATGAGCAGCAGGGAATAGCCAACACAGTATCAGATAATCAGTTTTTTTTTTTTTTAAAATCCATCCCTCCTGTGAATTTATTAATGTGTGAGTAGGTTTATATGGAACCAAAGCTGTCGTCTGACATGGTCAGTTCAGTCAATCAGCACCGGCTTCTTTTCCAGGTTGATTCTCAGAGGTGCATGTAAATTATGCAGGATTCGCTATAGGCATTTGGGCAGGTAAAACGTTTACAAGAAAGCCATCTCTCTGCCTCTCAAAATGTGCTGTATTTACAATTCCACAGGCTGTGTAGTTAGTTGCTTGCTGTTCTAAAGTTAAAACCCCAAACCAACACAATTTAGAGCTCCAAGAGAAGAGAACCATTGATCATAATTCCAACAATTGGGCTCTTTCACCCAGAGAGAAACTTGGAATATCAAAAGTAGAGCTGCAACATATACACATTATGTTGAAAGTTTTAAAAGAAAAAGAATTATCTGTGGGACATGGGAAATAGTACAACCTTGCACACAACTGACCTGGTTTGTTCCTGGGTACCCCATATGGTCCCCAGAACCGAGCCAGGGATGATCCCTGAGCCCAGAGTTAGGAGTAAGCCCCAAGAACTGCCAAGTGTGGCCCCAATTTTTAAAATTTATTATTTGTGACATTATTATCCCTCAATTTTTATCCTTCAATTAGATATCAACTTACATGTTGAATGCTCTTATAATTTTGTGCTTATTATGATCATGGTGTGTGGTGTATATTTCTCTAGGTGTTTTTTCTTTTTGTATTTGCTTGGTCTTGTTTTGGGGTCATACCCAGATGTATTCAGGATATTTTCTTGGTTCTGCATTCAGAGATAACTCATGGCAGTAATCTGGGGTAATATGTGGTTCTGACCTTTTGGAAAAACAATATGAACATTCCTTAAAAAGCTGGAAATTGAGCTTCTATATGACCCAGCAATATCACTTCTGGAAATATATCCCAGGGTGCGAAAAAACACAATATAAAGAATATCTTCACCTGTATGTTCATTGCAACACTGTTCACAATAGCCAGACCCTGGAAACAACTCAAGTTCCAGAGAATAGATGACTGGTTAAAAAAAACTATGGTATGTCTACAAAATGGAATACTCTGCAGCTGTTAGAAAAGATGAAGTCATGAAATTTGCTTATTAGTCGATAGACATGGACAGTATCATGCTAAGTGAAATGAGTTAGAAGGAGAGGAACAGACATGGAATCACTGCACTCATTTGTGGAATGTAAAATAACATAATATGAGACTAACACCCAAGGACAGTAGAGACAAGGGCCAGGAAGATTACTCCATAGTTTGAAGGCTGCCTCATGAGCTGGGAAGAGGGCATTTAGGATACAGAAGGGTCCTTTAAGACAGTGATGTTTGGAAGGATCGCTCAGGATGGGAGATGTATGCTGAAAGTACCAAACAGGATGGCCTCTCAGTATCTGTATTGAAAACCATATGCTCCCAAATAGAGAGAGAGTCAGAAGGGAATTGTCTGCCATAGAGTCAGGGGGTGGGGTGGTGAGAGAGATACTGGGGGCATTGGTGGTAGAAAATGTACACTGGTGGAGGGATGGTATTCAAGCATTGTATGACAAAAACTCAATCATGAAAGCTTTGTAACTCTATCTCATGGTGATTCAATAATTTTAAAAAAATGTGGTGCTGAATATTGAACCCATGTTGTGAGGCCTTACCCATTATACTGTCTTCCCAGTGCCAATATCTGTTTTTTTTTTTTTTATCACAAACTGTAGTTATTTGAACTCTTTTCTTACTTTATTTTACTTCCTATATCCTTTTGCTCATAGACATGTTTGTATTTATTTTCTTATATTTTCCAGTGCTCTGGCAATAGAATTATAAAGATTTTTTTGCAAATAAATAAGTATACCCAACTCAATTTAAGCTGTGGCTGACTGCATGTAGAACAAGTAGTTCAAATTCATAAAAAGAGAGTTTTCTCTAAAAGCTCATAGTCAAATTTGAATGTCAAATTCATTTTTTAAAGCAGAAAAGTCTTTTCACCATGGGCATAGCTTTTCATGAAAATATTGGACTAGCAATTCATTGCCTGCAGATTTATAGGATGTTAAGGGGGAAAATCTGATACTTTTGCCTTAAATAAATTAGTTTGACAGATATCTCTTTTATTGCCTATCTTAAATTTTATTCAGTTGGAAAAAATGATAACAGAATGAACATTCACACACCCATCATCCAGGTTAAAAAATAAACCATTGTATTATCTTAGAAATTCCTTTGTGCTTTGCCTTGAGCCATATCTTACTCATACCTCTTCTCTTTTTTAACAATCATTGGATATTGAATGAGTCATCTTCTGCCTATTTTTCTTTCTTTCTTGTGGTCACACCCAGCCATGCTATAGGGAGGAGCATTCAGTGCTGAGGTAAGATAGGCTCTGCCATTTGATTTATTTCCCAGACTCTTTATTTGTTATTTCATTTTAATTTTGTGGACACACCTGATAGTGCTTGGGGGCTAATCCTGAATAGGTGCTTATGTGTTGCTCCTGGGGACTGTGCAGTTGAAGCTTTTGTGACAAATCATGCACTAGAGCCCCTTTGAATCATTTCCCCAGTTAGTCCTGCATTATTATTTAACAAAAAAAGGCAGGACAAATTTATTAATAACATTTATAGTTGAGAGAAACTCTGTCCTATAATATTGAATAATTTACCCACAGGGTTTTCTGGACATAGCTTAAACAACTTCAATTAGGACAAAAGGTTGGAGGAGTATGAGTAGGTTATCAAGGAAGGTTCTTCAAACAAAGATATACAGACGTGTCACTTTGACCCTCCCCATGGAAGAGAGAAGACAGAACTAGATGTTCCCTAATGCAGTAGGGAGAGGTCTTCCTTGGCAAGTGTAAATGTGTAAATGTAAGGCAACTTACATACAGATTTCAGCACCCCGCCGATGAAATATGCCTTTTGTCAAAGATATATTTTGGGGTAGCAGGGCTTTTCTTTCTTACAGTGCCATTTTTATAATTTCCTAAAAAATTCCACAATTCAGAGGTTGGTTTTTAAAATTGTTTTATAAAACTAATCTCAGTTCTAGAGAATAAAGCAATGAGCAAATCCTTAAGGCAGTCATCTAGGAGGGTTTCTTTCCAAATTAAATTTATATTACTGCAAATAGCAAGAGGCATTTCTATTGAGGAAAAAAGTTAAAAATAGAAACAAATAGTCAATAGTCTATGGGAAGTCAGTGAACATTCTAGATTCTGGGTTCTAAGCCTCTGCTGATGACAGGTATTCTTGGGTCCAGAGTTTCTAATGTCATAGGTGTTTGAAAAGCAGCTTACAGATTGTCCAGAAACATCATTGTGGTGGGTGGTCTTTCTGAAGATTGCATCAAATCCTATTTCCAGCTTGCATTTCTTCAATAAAGGGATTCTAACTTTCTTTCCTTTATACTTTCAACTGCAGGATGACTTTAGGTTGACCTTGTGACCACTCACTACTTTTGTCTAACTCTCCCTCTCGAAGAGCCCGGCAAGCACCAAGAGTATCCTGCCCACATGGCAGAGCCTGGCAAGCTCCCCATGGCGTATTCGATATGCCAAAAACAGTAACAACAAGTCTCACAATGGAGGTGTTACTCGTGCACTCTCGAACAAATCGAAGAACAACGGGAGGGCAGTGCTACAATGCTACAGTGCTATGCTTTCAACTAGCATTTACCTATGCATAGAGAGCACAGTGTTGTGTAGTGCTTTCTAAGTTATATACACAACTCTTGCACAAAAAGCTTTAATAACATCAATAGCAAATCATGAATATTATTATTTAAATATTGGGTTAGTTTAATTTCTGGATTGAAATTTTATAAGATCAATAAATTCCAATGAAAATCTTTCTTTCTATAGAGTTGGAAAATAGTCCAATATTTTACACAGAGTTGCAAGAGTTAAAGGTAGTCAAGAAACAGAAAGTGGGAATACGTTAGTGGGAGGTGGAAAACATTCCCACCTAATATATATTAAAATTTATATAGTTGAAAGAAATTAGGACAGTGCAGAGATTGATAAATAGATCCATGAAACATGACAGGTCAGAACAAAATCATGATTGTATTAGAACATCATGTGCCACAGACACTGAACGGCAGACCAGGAGGAAATAAATGAACTCCTAGCAAACCGTTCTCCATATGGAAGAAGGAAAATTGAATCTCTACTTCAAAACATACACAATTACACATGCCTATTGAATTAAAGATGAATTTGAAAGTTAAGAAAGTAAAAACTATGAACATTTGAGAATGTAGGCAAATATATTAATTCTAGCTATGAGTAACTTCTTTTAGAAGACGGGGGAAAAAGCAGAAGTAGAAAGCAAAAGGTTGATAAATTCAACTACATTAAAAATAAGAACTTCAGTTCATCAAAGACACCATAAAGAGACAAACCATAAACCGAGAACAGATATTTGCAACAAATGTATCTGACAAAGATTTAGTATTATGAACATAGAAAGACCTCCTATGAATTGTTAAGCAAAAGGAAAACAACTAACTTTAAAATGGGAAAAAGACATGAATATAAATTTCAGAGACGAGGGAACCTCTAACCCATAAACACATGCAAAGATGCTCAACTTCATTTGTATTCAGTGAAATGCAAATTGAAATTATAATGAGACTTCCTTTCATATCTACCAGATTGGCAAAAGTTAATAAAAGGTCTCTGCCTCCTAAACATTTGCAAGAGTGTGGAACAACATGATCTCTTACCCACTTCGAGTATAGTGTAAACAGGTTCAAAACAAGGTAGCACTACTTAATTAATTAAAAACCTCCACATTCCCTTTCTGCTAGCGATAACAAATATGGCAGATAAGATGGCAGATCCTTAGATTCTTCACTGAGGCACTGAAAAGTCAAACAGCACTGAGAAGGAAGAGAAGGGGTTGTGGGTCATTTCCTTCTTCCTCCATATAACTCTCATAAGTTATTGGAAAAAAAACCCGTGGAATGCAAATAATCACATTGTAGATTTGTTGTTCACATAGTTTTAAAATTTCTTGTTTCTTTTTGACTCTAGGGTGAAATGCTCAGGGTTTACAACTGCCTCTGATCTTAGAGATAACTTCTCACAGGTTTGGAGAACCATGTGTGGTGCTGGGGTTTGAACCTGGGCCAGCCTCATGCAAGGCAAATGACTTACCTGATGTACTCTCCTATCTCTTCAGCCTGCTATGTACATGGTAGGAGCTGTACTTGTGACCTTAGTGTTTTATAAAGTAAGAAGTGAGAGAGTTCTTGAAAACTACCATCTCAAAGCTCTGGTTGCCTATTCTAAATGGATGAGGGTGGTCCTGAGTAATAACTGTAGGTTAGGGAGTAAATGGTAAGAAGCTAAGTTTTGACTCATTGACCAGCATTAGACTTATATGTCTTTTTAAAAAAAGTGTTTATCCCCCTCATGGATGTCATGGGATTTAGGATTTGCCCTCCCGTTGATCATCGATTTGCTCGAGCGGGCCCAGTAACGTCTCCATTGGAGACTTTGTTGTTACTGTGTCTGGCATATCGAATACGTCACGGGGAGCTTGCCAGGCTCTGCCGTGCGGGCGAGATACTCTCGGTAGCTTGCCAGGCTCTCCGAGAGGGGCGGAGGAATCGAACTCGGGTCAGCCATGTTGGCTGCATGCAAGGCAAACACCCTACTGCTGTGCTATCGCTCTAGCCCGCTTCGATAGCTCAGCCGGTAGAGCAGAGGACTGTAGATGTCATGGGATAAATTAAAAAAAAACTGATTTTGTTGATAAACTAGTTCTATCATTTCTGGTGTCACTAGCACTATCGTTCTTCATGTTGGAGAAGGGCAAAGAAATCTAAGTTAGAAGAGATTAAATAAAAACTTTGAGGTTTAAAATTAAAGTGGTATTGGAATGAGGCTATGCTATCCTGTATTTTGCCTTAAGATTTTTTCTTGGTTATGTCCATAGCAAAGGTATAGGAAGAATTCTCAGTTAAGAGCAATGTAGAGATTAATGACTTGAAATGTCATCTCCCAATAAAAAGGAGCAGAAATCATCGTAAGGTTGCCTAGAAAAGGAAATATACAGGATTAAGTTGGAAAATCATATCTAGGTAAATAGCAAGTCAGCTCTCAAAAGCCACTATGGTTTTGGCAAAAGGCTCAAGGAAACAAGTTGATCTTGAACAAATTTGGATTAAATAATATCAACACGTATAACTTAATGGATTTAAATATATACACAGAAAAATACATGAGATTATTATACGCTTATTGTGACCCTGGGAAAACAAACATAACTGTTCATTGTAGAAGAATGCTAGAAAATCTATCTATTTAGAAAACTGGCATGTAGGGGCTATAGTGATAGTACAGTGTGTGGAGAGCTTGTTTTTACTTGGCCAATCCGAAGTTCCATCCATGGCATACCTTATGGTACCTTGAGTCCAGCCAGGTGTGATCCCCAATTGAGAGCCAGGGATAAGTTGTAAGCACTGCTAGGTGTAACCCCTTCCCCAAAAGGCCTTCTCAAACACAAAGCAAACAAAAATCAAAACCCAAAACTGTAAATAGAAAGCATCAAGCATTTGTGTGACCATCTCAACAAGTACATATTTGTATAATTGAATTATTAATACTGGGAATTAATCTTTATAGAAGTCTTCTAGCTAATAAATGAAGAAAGAATGATTCATTTAAACTATCATCATTTGGGAGACCCTGATAAACTATTTGATACAGGCATTGCATATCAATGGCTGCTAACCCTATGAAAGGAGGAAGCATTATATCTCTGTTAATGGAAAGTCACATAACTGCTTATGAAGTAGTGCTGTTAAAATATCAAACTTGAGGGGCTGGAGAGACAGTACAGTGGGTAGGGTGCTGACCTTGTAAGTGGCAGACCCAGCATCCCATATGGACACGTGAGTACCACCAGGAGTAATTATTGAGTACAGAGCCAGGAGTAAGGCCTGAACATCACCCGGTGGACCTTAAAAAGCAAAGGAAAAAGTTCACAATGTTTGAGAGGTTAAGAAATGAAACCAACCAATACCTCCAATTTACCCAATGATCTTGAAAATAAAATTGTATCGGATGACATCGTGGAGGCACCATCAGTAGAATCCAGACTTTTGGGAATTTTGTGAGACAAATGATCTAGTTTTCTTAGCCTATAAATTGTAAGGAAATAAAGAGACTAAAATAGGGCATTTATTAACCTTTAAAATGAAAAAACTGAAGATCTAAGAGACATATCAAGACAAAAAAATGAAGCTTCTTATTTGGATACTGATTCAAATGAACAAACTGTCAGAAGCAAACAGTCATGGGCTTTGTTAATCAGTAATATCTTCTAAAAAGTAAATTTGCTTATTTTCTCTAAGTTTTAGTGTCCTCTTCCAGGACTATGGGAAATCCACACGTCTTCCTCATAGGGCTTTAGCTGGAATAAAATGAACAATATCTATATAACGCTTAATACAATGCTTTTACATTGTAAGGATTCAATATGTGTTTGTTGTCAATGTTGCTTTTATTTTTACTAAAAGCTTGGTAAACAGTTTTAATTGGCTATGCATATTCAAAACTGGATATTTAAAAAGCAGGAAAGATAATCAGATTGTCTGCTTGTTTCTGGTATTTGAGGAAGATGGAAATAAGTGTAACGAAAGTGAAAGTAGACTTGTAGAATTACTTTTATCCAAAGTACTGGCGTTAACTGTAACTTTCCACCAAGTGCCACCAAGTGCTCAGAAACTCTGGTGTAGTTTGCCAAAAGTAGAGGAAATAACCAAAGATGGCCTTCAACATGCCAATGGCCAGAGCTGAGAGTTGCTCAGAGCCTCACTTTGACTGTGTTTGAGTCGCCATTCACACCAGTTCTTTTGGATGCTGAGAGTAGGTTCTCCCCACACCCCACAGCATACTCTAGCATCGTGTAATGTCTGTCTCTATCTATTCTGATACCTATATTTATTATTTCTCTAAAGTAAAAATGTCAATGAAAGCAAAGGCTTAAGTACAAAGCACAAATATGGACTCTGTTATATTGCCAGGAATACTCCTGGAATAGAAATGCATAATGAAAGACATGGAAAGAGCAAATAGATAATTTTATATTTTCTTCCGTGCCTATATGAATGATTTTGTATATTTACTGTATATAAAAGCAGTTGGAAGTTGCCAGATGAAACTATAAATCCGATTGATGCTAAAAGAAGAAATAGTACTTATTCTTTAATCCAGAAATAGCCCTGTGAATTAATATTATTACTATAACGATTTTTCAGATAAGGGAAGGATTAAAAGAGATAATTACCTGACAGGGTGAGATAGCAGAAAAGAAAGATCTGTAATTCAAAGACCCAACCTTGATATAGATATATATCTGTGTCTATATCCATATATATTCAAAGAAATTTATTTAGAGAAAGAAATATTAAGGGAGAGATAGAAAGGGAGAGAAAGAAAAATAGAGAGAATGAAAAAGAAAGAAAGGAAGAGAGCGAGAGAGAGAGAAAACATGTTTAAGAGTAAACAAGGACTTCTCCAGAGTGGAAAGAGTCTATGCCTTTTATATTATACCATCATTGACATAAGCATAGCCATTATAAAAGGTACTAGTTTTAGTATTTTCATGAACAGAGAAGCAAAATCTTGCTCAATAATTAAAAAATACTAGGTGTTTCTTTTCTCCTTCCTTTGAAAGTGTGACTTTAAATCCAGAAGTAATAACACTGTTAAGGGTAAAGTAGTGATTCCAATAAGATTCTAGCTATTCCTGTTTTATGCACTTCATATGTGTATTTTTCCTTAATTTATGACCTTGCTTATCATTAAGAATTTCACCAGGCACATCTGATATGCTTTTTGGCTTCCGAGTTATTTCCTTGAAGGTCATCATGCATAGGAGAAAGAGAAAAGTTTTATTGAAGATACTACCAGTATTAAAATTAATTTATTCTATTCTTATAATTTGCTTTTAATATCATAAAACTTACATCTTCTAGGGACTGTGGAAATTTTTATCAACTGGTTCTTTTAATAAAGCAGATTATATTAGAAGATTTTTGGCTTTGCTTTGAGCTGTCTGTATTACTCAATTCCCAGTGTGCAAGAGAAAAATAACTTCAGAATCATAGAAAGGAAGTCATGAAATTTACATACAAGTGGTACTACATGGGAAATATCATGCTAAGTGAAATGAGTCAGAAAGAGAGGGACAGACATAGAAAGGTTGCATTCATCTGGGGAATATAAAGTAACAAAATAGGGGACTAACACCCAAGAATAGCCAAGATAAGTACCTGGAGGTTCACTCCATGGCTTGGAGGCGAGCAGCGCATGCTAGGGGAAAAGGCAGCTCAGATAGAGAAGGGAGCACCAAGTAAAGGGTGTTGGGAGGATCCTCTCAGAATGCATGCTTAAAGTAGATTACAGGCCATTCAATGCCTCTTTTGCAAACCACAGCACCCAAAAGGAGAGAGGGAGAGAGAGAGAGAGAGAGAGAGAGAGAGAGAGAGAGAGAGAGAGAGAGAGAGAGAGAGAGAGAGAACAAAAGGCAATACCCTGCCACAGAGGCGGGGTGGGATGGGGGGATGGGGGTGGTGGGAGGGATACTGGGATCATTGGTGGTGGAGGGTGGGCACTGGTGGAGGGATGGGTACTCAATCATTGTATAACTGAAACCCAAGCACAAAAATTTGTAAGTCTACAACTGTACCCCATAGTGTTTCATGAAAAAAAATATATACATATATATAATATTGTTTAAATGGGAGAAAAGAGCTTCCTATATGTTTTTGATAATTCATGCATTATTCCCAAAATGTACTTTTGTGTCCTTTACTTTGTATGTCTTAATTCTAACTAGGTATATTTTATATTGTGTATTTGTGGGTGATGACCCAGAATGTGCCATCAACTTTTGGGAACTTTGTATGTCAAGATTTGTCATGTATGCCACAACACCCAAAAGGAGAGAGAGAACAAAAGGGAATGCCCTGCCACAGAGGCAGGGTGGGATGGGGGGGATGGGGGGTGGGAGGGATACTGGGATCCGTGGTGGTGGAAAATGGGCACTGGTGGAGGGATGGGTATTTGATCATTGTATAATTGAAACCCAAGCACAAAAAATTGTAAATCTACAACTGTACCTCATGGTGTTTCACTAATAAAAATAAAAAAAAAGATTTGTCATGTATGGTTCAGACATTATTAATAACATTGAACTATATCATATTGTGCACACAGAGAAAACTGCTGGTCTGAAGGAGCTGACTGTTGATTCCACTTTTATGCTGAAAGTCTTTAATTCCAAACATATATATATATATATATATATATATATAATTTCTGTGCAAAAATAATCGTGGAGTTCTATGAGAAATGACTTTTCTCATAGAATTTCCATTGATTGTAGGCATTGCAGTATTATGGAATTTTTGAAGTCAACGGAACTCAGTTTCAGAGCTGGAAACACTGTAGCTTGGTCCTTCTGGAGATTTTCTCTTATTCTGGATTCCAGTAAAAACTTTCAACTTTGGTCATTGAACTGGAACAACATATCCAATGTACTGTACATCAATTTCAAAGCTCATTCCACCCTGAGACTTTGGTCATGAGGTCTGTACAGTGGGACAACATATCTTTCACCCTAGAAAATACCTAGTCTAGATGATTGGGCTTCCTGAAAATTCACTGCTTTTATTAATTTTGGAGTTTATTCCCCATCCATTGTCACAACTATCTTATAAAAATATTTAGTATACCTGTTATATTTTGCTTGCCAGATTCTAACCTGCACGATATCATCAGTAAAGTAGACCATGGTGTTCTATGAAATACAGTTTCTTTTTTTTTTAACGTTTTTTATTGAATCACTGTGAGATAGACCCTTACAAAGCTGTTCATGATTGGATTTCAGTCATACAATATTCCAACACCCGTCCCTCCACCAGTGTACACTTCCCAGCACCAGTGTCCCCAGGTTCCCTCCCATCACCCCCTACCTCCCCCTGTCTGCCTCTATAGCAGGTGCTTTTCTCTCTCTCTCTCTCTCTCTCTCTCTCTCTCTCTCTCTGGCTCTCGCTTTCTCTCTTCTATTGGTTATTGTGGTTTGCAATATTCATACTGAAAGGTTACCAAGAATATCCCTTTTACCTACTGTTAACCCTCAGATATTGTCCTCAGATCTTATAGCTGGAATGATCACGATGGACTAGAGACAATTTCTATGAACAAGGTTACGCAAAAGTTAAATAGTGTGAAGCTAAAGTAAGAAGGTAAAATTATACTTATGACCAAAAACTCAAAAAGTGAATTCAACAACTTCTGGTGATTTCTGCTTCATGCTTTGGAAAATACAGCACTCCCCCCGCCCTCACTACCCCGCCCCAGATCAACACCAGGTGGTTCAGTAGGTGTTGATTTGTTAAAGTAAAGAGACCACATCTGGAGCAACAGATTAATTTTATGATTAAGTTTATGATAATTTACTGTCCTTCTTCAAGACCCATCTGCATTTTCACCAGTCAAACTAGGGAGGAAAATAGGGATATTAAAAATCATCACCCCTGAAAATTTCAATTGCAGATTAAAATCTCCCTGGGGATACGGTATTAAGGTCCTGTTGTGTAGGAGGTGTGCAGTTGGTCTCCTCTCGGGCTTCATCTCAGTCCTCAAACCATAAGCCAGGGAACCAGAGTATGTATTTTTCTAGTGCTTAGCAAATCTATTTTATGATGGATTTAATTATTTTAGAGGAAATAAACATAGGATGAGTTTATAAATAGATTATTAAATAGACTGGAGCCAGCATTTATTATCAAACCCTTATAAGCTCTAGTGGATCTTAGGATATTCTTGGGTCATAAAAATTAGCTTAAAGTAATTCCTGAAAGCCTGATTTATTCCTTCCTCTTGGGCACAGTAATTCTAGGAAGTGGTGGTAGATCCATTTGAAGAAGTCCAGGCCTATTATTCATAGAACATAAATGTCACAATATTAGATGGGCTGTCTTAAATAGTACAGTTTTCTTCTCATTAATGTGCTTCCATGAAGTGAACATCTTTGGAACTATATGAGACCCCAATTCAAGTCTCTATTTGCATGTTACAGAGATTTTTATTCTGTTATAGAAATAACGAAATCCCTTTGAGTGTATGATATTCATTTCATCCGTGTAGACCTTATGATCAGTTATATATTACCAGTAATATATTACATCAAACCTTCTGATTACCCACAAGCTTTGCTTCATACCTGGGGAGATTTAGTATAAAGAGCTGGTTGATGTAATTATAGAAACTTAGTAGTTTATACTATGGTATTTGTAAACTAGAGCCAGCAAAGCTGTGTTATAATTCCATTCCAAGTCCGGAGAATCAAGGGAGTTTGGACATGTATATTACAGCCCAAGGATAGGAGAAGACTCATGTCTCAACTCAGGAAAGGAGAAAGGAATGCTTCTTCTCATTCTTTGTGTTTTGTTCCATTTCAGAGCTTCAGTGGTTTAGATGATGTCCACCCACCTTATGGAAGACAGTCTAGTGAGCCCACTGATTCAAATGCTTATTATATCTGGAAACACTCTCAGAGACACATAGAGTCTGTCTTCACTTCAGTACCATACTGCTTTGATCACAATAGATTAATAATATAATTTTAAGTTAGGTAATGAGATACCACTAAATTTCCAATTTTCAGTGTGGCTTTGACCAATTGGAGTGTTTTATGATTCCATACAAATTTTTTATTGATTGTTTTAAGTCCTTGAAGAATGTAACCTGAACTTGGATGGAGACTGTGTTGAATCTGTATAATGATTTAAATAGGGTGTTTCTTTTGACAATACTGATTCTTTTCATCCATTAATATAAAGTATTGCCACTTCCCAAGATTTTCTTCTTCTTTTTGTCATTTATTACGTTAATATACAATATATTTTATATACACTACATAAAATTTTATTATTATTTGTTGTTGATTATCTAACTCCACCCACTAAAGAGTAGAAAATTTACTTATTTTTATTTACTGTCATATGCTCAATACCTTCATGTGTGCGGAGAGTGGTCCCAGCATGGTGGTGGCTGGTTCTGGAGGTCTTCGGCTGCAAGAGCCCTGGTCGGGGCAGGGAGGGAAACTCAACCCGCTCCCCTCCAAGGGGTCCTGGCGAGGACAGCAAGGCGCGGGGGGCAGGAGACTCTGTGCTGTTCTCTTCTGGGAGCTGGGTTTTATAGTCTCTGAGTCTTGGCCATTGATGGGATTACACGGTGCCAGGGGGCCAGTTGGTGGGTGTGACCCCCACCTACTGGAATTTGGAGAATCTGGGTGGAGGATGCTCAGCCCCAATCTAAACAGGCTTGGAGATCTCAGCCCCGGGACCCGCATGCCTTTGTTCCTCTACCGGTACCATGCTGAGCACCACCATGCTGAGACCACTCTCCGCACACATGAAGGTACCAGCATAGTAGATACTGGATACCAACTCAACAGTGTTGACACAATGAATAGTGTTGTTTTTGTGGAATTTATATTAAGTAGAGGAGAAATATATGAAAGCATACACAATATCAATGGTAAAATAAGATTTTGAATATACAACGAGCTGAGTTTTTCTATTGTCAATTTGGTTGAGCTAAGAATGGTTTACCACAGATCCTCTTTCGCTAAGTGAGGACCTTAAACTGTGGGAGCTACAAAGATGGAACCTCTGTGAGAGCTTCCTTTTGCAATCTCACCTTGGCAGGTAATTTACTTTGTTTCTTGTGTTAGTTATTGAGCACTGACTTTCTCACCTGTAGCAGAGCTCTAGAAGAACTAGGTGATGATTCACCTTTGACCCCTCCAATCTCCCCACTTCCAGATCATTAGTCTTTCACTTTTCCTATAAATTTGTACTAATTCCTATTCTATATTCCTTATCCCAAAACATCCTTGACTATACTTTCCTGACTATAGAGAAGTATTTTGCCCAATATTTAAGTGCTATAAAAAGACCCATGTTATGTGGGAATTGACATGAGAATCATTATCCAAGTTGATTGTTAAGAAAGAATGATGTTGGACTGGGATCCCAACAAAGTGAGTGTAAATGAAAAACAGGCAGGAGTAGATATGTGCCTCTGGAAAACAAAACTGGATGTCAATAGTAGGAGGGGAAATGACCAGTGAAATGGACTGAAAAATCAATATGATCAGTGCAGATAATTGAAGAGTATCCTGGTTTATGGGGGAGGTAGAAAGATCAATGGAGATAAGGGAATGTTAGAATTTGGAGACCACAGAAAGTATACAGGCACTTGGCACGTGGCAGATGGTCATATCTGTGTTTTGAAAATATTAATCTGACTTCAGAAAGAACAATCAATTATAGGGGACATGAAGATTCAAATAGACAGGTTAGGTAATCACTGTACTATTCCATGGTGTTGGGGATGATACATTATTTTGAAGTGACAGAGGTGAAAAGTGGGTTTGATATTGAATATATTGACTTTGGAGATTTTCGGAGAGAATCAGGTAACATTTTCTTTTTAAGCAGTGGGGTCTGGAGTGATGCCTTAAAATCTGAGTTGAAGAAGTAACTGTATAGGAGACATCTGCCTGTCTGTAATCTAGTGGAGAGGGTCAGACTTGTGCAAATTCACATATAGCTATTAAAACAAAACTCAAACCCCCTCCCCATTCGACCCAGAGGAGGATAAAAATAAAGAAAAAGGAGAGCAATAGTTTCAGTAGTGAGACAATTTCTTGATGCTATTCTAGTCAGCAAGTGAGAGAACTTGGGGAAATCTGAATCAGCTGTTTTTTTCAGTCATTCCAAATTCCAGCATGTATATTTTATGGAATTCAACGTGATTCCAATATTTAAAATACTGCATATAGTTTCCATACAACATCTAAAACCAGTCAAGTTCTGGAGACAGCTAAAGGACCAGCAATTTTTCAAGCCATGATAAAAATCACCTGTATTGAATATATTGATATATGGCATACCAATTTCAAGTATGGCTATTCCTGAGGATTTTCCTGAGTAATTTTGAGTTTGATGAACATTTTCTTTTATCTAGACAGGCTGATAATAAACAATGATCGAAAATGCAAGAAGAAAATTTCACCATATCTCAGTGAATAAGATTATTTAGGAAAAAAGGAAGGGCCTTTTGGTCATATATATCTTAGATACCGGAAGCGAGGCATCTGCCTATTTGTAATCTAGTAGAGAGCGTCAGACTTGTGTGAATTGTCTGATATATCTTCGATACCAGAAGGGACTCTCATTCACTGGTGGGAATGCTGAATGGTCAGGTCTTTTGGGAAAACAATATACACATCCCTCAGAAAACTAGAAATCAGTTTCCATATGACCCAGTAATACCACTTCTGGGAATATACCCCTGGGACCCAAAATCACACTACAGAAAAACCATTTGCACTTCTATGTTCTTTGCAGCACTATTCACAATAACTAGAGTCTGGAAACACCCCAAGTGCCTGAGAACAGACAACTGGATAAAGAAAGTCTGGCACATCTACAGATAGCATACTACAAAGCTACCAGGAAAAATGAAATCATGAAATTTGCTTATAAATAGATGGAATTGGAGAGTATCATGACAAGTGAAATAAGTCAATGGAGAGGGATAGAGGGAGAGGATAGAAGTATTACACTCATTTGTGAGATGTAAAAACCTATACTGCAAACCATAATTCTCAAAAGGAGAGAGAGAGAGAGGAGAGAGAGAGAGAGAGAGAGAGAGAGAGAAAGAAGGAGGGCGACAAGAAAGAAACCGAGCACACTGGTGGTAGGAAACAAACACTGGTAAAGGAAAGGGTGCTGGAACATTGCTGACTGAAACCCAATCATGAACAACTTTGTAACTGTGTATCTCATGCTGATTAATTAAAATTAAAAATTTTATTAAAAGAAAGGAGCTATGACAAACCATTGAGAAATTCCAAAATGTCTTGGCTAGGTAGAGAATAACAAACTTAAACATGTAGGAAAAGTAATAATTATCATAAAGGTAGAAGAATCAAGAAAGTGCTTTGTTTAGAAGTAAAAAAAAATGTTATGAATCATGGAAGAGAAGCTTATGCGTCAGTAACTTGATACATTAATTATTCTGTGGAGGGAGTTTATTCAAACTAAGAAAATGTGAGTCTTTATTAAAAAATATTTTTAATTGCACAGTTTGTCGCTCATGAAGTAAGATGCTCTTCAAGAGGCAAAGAAAAAAAAACTAGAAGGAAACTCTATAGGTTGAAGCTAAAATGATGAATGTGAGTTTATTTGGAGAGATTTCTCTGCAGGGCTTTTTACACAGACTGTATAGCTTTTCCTCTGTGACCTTGATTCTTTGAGGACTTATGAACAAACCTTTATCACTACAGAAAAAGTTCTTTGGAAAGATGGCATAACAGAAAGCTGAACTCAAAATTTAGCTTATGCTACTGAGGATAAACTCTTGTTGTCCCAAGAGGGTAGAACCTTTGACCTTTAGCTGAAACCAAAATAGTCCCTGGATAAATTTATTTGCAATTCTGATTCCTAGATTCTCAACAGGTTAAAATAAATCCCTATGAGTTCACAAATAATCCTGATAGATTTAGTTCCTCAAAGGTTACAGATGATAGAACTATTATAAATAAATACAAAATGTATTTCTAATTTCAATATAACTATAACATATCACAAACTTTGTGGAAAAAAAGCATCGAAATTTCATTCTCTTGTAGTTGTGCTTTTAAAATTCTAAAATCAAGTCATTAATTGGAACTTGTTTTTTGTGTGTATGTGTAGGTTTCTGAGGAGATGCTTCTTTTAAAAATTTTTAAAAATTGAATCACTGTAAGATAAACAGTTACAAAGTTGTCCATGATTGGGTTTCAGTCTTATAATGTTCCAAAACTCATCCCCTTACCAGTGTACATATCCCAGCATCAATGTCCCCATCCTCCACCCAGATCCTCCGAATTCCAGTAGGCGGGGGTCACACCCACCAACTGGCCCCCTGGTGCCGTGTAATCCCATCAACGTTCAAGACTCATAAAAACCAGCTCCCGGAAGAGAACAATGCAGTCTCCTGCCCCTGCGCCTGGCTGTCCTCGCCGGGGCCCCTTGGAGGGGAGCGGGTTGAGCTTTCGCGGCTGCGTGACATCTTATTATGACATCTTATTATCTCATTCCTACTTTGGACAAACTGGCAGGCTACCGAATGTAGCCTGCCCACACGGCAGAGTCTGGCAAACTCCCCGTGGCGTACCCAATATGCCAAATACCAGTAACAATGATGGGTCTCATTCTCCTAAAGAGCCTTGAATATAGCACTTTCTTTAAAATCTCAGGGCTAGGATGAAGGAGACGTTACTGGGGCCTGCTCGAGGCAATCGATGAATAACAGGATGATCGTGATTTGTGATTCGTGAATATCCCCAATTCCCTCCTTCCACCCCCTACCTCAAGTCTGCCTCTAGGGCAGATACTTTTCTTCTTTCTCACTTTCTTTCTTTCCTTTTGATCATTATGGTTTGAAGTACAGTTGCTCGAGGCCCTCCCGTTGATCATCGATTTGCTCGAGCGGGCCCAGTAACGTCTCCATTGGAGACTTTGTTGTTACTGTGTCTGGCATATCGAATACTCTCGGTAGCTTGCCGGGCTCTCCGAGAGGGGTGGAGGAATCGAACTCGGGTCGGCCATGTTGGCTGCGTGCAAGGCAGACGCCCTACCCACTGTGCTATCGCTCCAGCCAGGTTATCATGTATTTCTCTTTACCTACTTTCAGCACTCAATTCTGGTTCAGAGTGATGATTTCCAACTGTCATTGTCATAGTGGTCCCTTTTCTGTCCCAATTGCCAAGCTTCCACCTGTGGGCCAGTCCTCCTGGCGCTCATTTCTATTGTCCTTGGGTAGTAGTCTCATATTCTGGACGTGCTTCTTTTCTGTTGTTTTATTTTTGTTTGGAGGCCACAGCTGGCTATGCTCAGGGCTTTCTTCTGGCTCTGTGCTCAAGGATGTTATGTGGTGCTGGGAATTGAGCCCAGGTCGGTCACATGCAAGGCAAGCACCCTACCTGGTGTAATATCATGCTGGTCCCAGAGTATCTTCTTCTTTTGACGATTAAAATTTCATCCTCTACCAGACGTGGTTTCAAAATTCCAAAATCAAGGTATTCACTGTGTGAGCTCCTTGTGTAAGCCTCAGAGGAGGCATTTCTTTAGTTTTCCTGCTTCTCCAGCTTTCCTGTCCTCCTGATCTCAGTGTCTTCCTCCCCTTCAAAGTCCATGCTCCAGCCTTTGGGTCCAGCCATCTCACCTGCTGTCTCACTTTGCTTTTCTGTTTTTCTCTCCGGTGTGCTTTTGTGATTTTATTTGGTCTGTTTATATAGTGCAGGATAATCTCCCCATCTGAATTTTCTTAACCTAAAAATGTTTTTCCCCCTAAGTAATAACATTTTTGTAGAATAAAATTAAAACACCATTAGGGAGGTTGCATTGTCTCATCTACTATCCTATGCATGCATGCTTAAAGTATTAAAAACACTCAAAAATGATTTAATAATGGGTTTATAGAGAAGATAAGATTATAATTCATATAAATTATAATTTGTAAGAGTAAGCATATAGATTTGAGAGAAAAAATTTGAAAATGAAATGCAGTCGTTAAAAGAAATAACCCAAATCACTTAATATTTGGGTCAAACAGCAGAGTAGATGTAATTGTAGAGAAGATTTTTGAATAAAGCATAAAAATTATGAATATTGCATAATGACATACAGGCCACTGAATTAAAAATATAAAAGAGAATGGCTGGAAATTTTGCCTTCCATGCATCTGAATTGAATTCCTGACACTGCAAAAAACAAATAAAAATGAAGTATTATCAATGATCTCTCTTGCCTTTCTTAGGATTGTGGATATAACTCAGCAGTAAAGTATTAATCTTCCAGGTATGAGGCCTTGGTTTAATTCTTGGCACAAACAAATGAATAAAATCTTGGACCAGGGGTTTGACTTAGTGATAGAATGTTTCTCGTGCATAAGCCCATGGATGATTTGATTCCTGGAAATTCTCTCTCTCTCTCTCTCTCTCCCGCCCCCCCCCCCTTCCCCACCCCCCTCTTCCTGGTGTGAGAAGCTCTGTATCACTGGGAGTGGTCCCTGAATTCCCCGAATATGGCTTGGGAAATACCTGAATATGAAAAAGATCTTAATAGATACGGAGAATATAAAAAGCATAAGTAAAATGTTTTCATTTGAAGCCTTAAGAAGAGAAACTAAAAATATTAGAGGCAAGGTAATATTTGGAAGCATACTTTTAGATAAGTTTTTAGAACTGAAGACAAAACATCACAGATCTGGGGAGAAACTATTTCTTGAATCAATTCAAGTATTTAAATTTATTCAAAACATATTTCAAAATAAATGGAAAACTAGCATGTCTTGTATTAGGATTCTGGCTAACTATGAAATACACCAAAGTGTAGCCAGACAGGAAAATGTTTCTTTTCCTTACCTTCCACTGTGTCTGAGAACAGATACTTTTAGCAGAAAAAAGAGAAAGAAGAATAATTACACATTGTAATACTACTCACAGGAAAAAAATGCTTTAGATTATACTAATGCCAAGAATAAGTAATATGAAGGTTAATCTTATTTAAGTCAATGTTGACTATACTGAAAGTTTTAATCAAAGAGACCGATACTATGTTTGGGGAATGTTTATTTTAAGTAAGTAAGTAAGTAAGTAGAGGCCCTCCCGTTGATCATCGATTTGCTCGAGCGGGCCCAGTAACGTCTCCATTGGAGACTTTGTTGTTACTGTGTCTGGCATATCGAATACTCTCGGTAGCTTGCCGGGCTCTCCGAGAGGGGCAGAGGAATCGAACTCGGGTGGGCCATGCTGGCTGCTTGTAAGGCGAACACCCTAACGCTGTGCTATCGCTCCAGCCCTAATGTGATGTACTACTCCTAATATATCAGTGGTGCAGAGGATGAGAGCATTCGTGCTATGTGTTCCAGGAGTTCTAAAATTTTGAATGGGATAATACAGCTTGAGTTAAATTTTTAACTGGATGCTGACTTTGGGGTCTGGAAGCATCTCTGCAGCTTGTTTATCTCTTACAAGATCTATTGATGAGTCTCTGGATCATGGCTGGTTAATGAGCTCTTATGGAGCCAGAGGCAATTCCTGGGCATGACTGCCAGGCTCCCAGAAGAACAGGAAGATGGAGAGAGGTGGCCCATCCTTGATTTCATGAGAGCTCGGAGAGTTCGGTGACAAAACCTACATACCCGGGTTTTTCAGTAAATTCATTTCTTGATAAGGCTTGTCCTGAGACTGTGGATTTCATCCACGAGCATGATGGTGAGTGGATTATGGAGGGTTTGGGCTGCCAGTGCTCTGTTTGGGTAGTGGTGGGCTCACTCATCCCCTTCCAAAGTGCCCCAGATGAGACTCAGCCTGGTCGGGGTTTCTCAGTAATGGGAAAATTCTTAATTTTAAAATTTGTTATATGGAGATACTAAATTGTGCAAATTCTGCTTACGCACTAAGAAAAAAGTACTTGGTTCCCAAACAAGCAGAGAATAAGAAATATGAGAAATCATTCAAATAAGAATTCTAGAAAAACCGATGTCAAGGTATCAAGATCAAAATGTAAAAAAGTAAAAAGAGATCTTAATAGATCTGTGATTCTAATAAATGCAAAGGAATTTAAATGATTAAAGATTAGAACACAGAGTTTGGGAGTTCTGGCAAGAAGGTTGAAATAGTGAAATGCCAGGCACATCTACCTCCATAAATACACAAAATAACATGTGTAAAATAGGAAACCCTGAAATAAGATCAGCTTATTAAAGGATCATATCTACACAGAGTGAGTAAACAAAGAATGTTGGGAAGGGCAAGAACAATTTAAATTTAACTTATCGGAGCTCTGGACTCTAGTGAGGGAAGGAGAGCTAAGATATGTGTGTGTGTGTGTGTGTGTGTGTGTGTGTGTGTAGTGTGTGTGTGTGTAGTGTGTGCACATGTGTGACTAAAGGAGGGGTCACTTTTGTAATAGAGAAAATGGTATGTGGGGACTGAAAACAACCTGGTGTGGAGAATACAGAGGCCTTCCTCTGGAGAACAACAGAATCCTGCGGAGCAAAGATCCAAGACTGAGTGATGGGGGAACAGATATCACCCGGGGCAGATGCCACATTGCTAAAAATTCAATAAAGATCCAGGGCAAGAGGGTGAAATTCTGAGATTCATTAGAAGTGCCCAAGACCTTTGGGCAGTCCTTTATAACCATAAGTGCAGTACTAGCCCAAGGTGGTGATTGATAGCTTGAATCTACAACCCCTCCGATGCAGACAGGAGTTCAAGGTTTTGGGGACGGTCTGGTGAGTGGTACTTTCTGGGAGATAAATGAGGACCACCTGGTATTGGAAAAGCTGGACTGTCACAAGCAAAAAAAGGACAAAGATGTAATATCGCAATTTAATGGATTAAACATTTGGATACTGGACAGAATCAATAAAGTATATAGAAAAAACTTATGTGATACACTTTAGTATCACAACCTCAGGGATGTATTTGGAAACTCAATTCTGTTGGTAAAGACAACAACAAAAAAAGATAAACAAACGGGTTATTACTAAATTCAAAAGAATTTCAGAACAAAAGAAAGAAGGAAAGAAAAGAAAGCAAGAAAACTATCAAGAAAACAAAAAGAAAACCTAACAATTGGGAGAACATACTTGCACATCATATATCTGACAAGAGACTGATATACAAAAAATATAGAATACTCACAACTTAACAAAAAAGAAAGCAAACACCCAAAGCAAAAAAGTGGGCAAAAGACCTGAATAAGAAATTTATATAGATCTCTGACTGAAATGAAAAATTTCTTAATGTCTTATATTACCATGAAAATTTAATTTTACAATGAAATATTGCCCCCAAATGAAGAGAATATCCTATATCAAAAAGAAAAAATCACAAGTGGTGGTCTGGATATGAAGAAGGAACTCTGTTACAGTTGGTAGAAATGTAAATTAGTGAAGCTTCTATGGAAATTGGTACAGAAATTTTTTTAAACTAAGCTGGAGCGATAGCACAGAGGTAGGGCATTTGTCTTGCATGCAGCCAACATGGCCGACCCGAGTTCGATTCCTCCGCCCCTCTTGGAGAGCCCGGCAAGCTACCGAGAGTATTCGATATGCCAGACACAGTAACAACAAAGTCTCCAATGGAGATGTTACTGGGTCCGCTCGAGCAAATCGATGATCAACGGGAAGGCCTTTACCTTTACCTTTACGTAAAAATGGATATATCTTATGATCTAGTGATACCATTCTTGGGCATTTCTTGAATGGATATGGTAAAAGGTAAAGGTAAAGGCCCTCCCGTTGATCATCGATTTGCTCGAGGGGGCCCAGTAACATCTCCATTGGAGACTTTGTTGTTACTGTGTTTGAAAAATACTAATTGCAAAATATATTTATACTGATATGTTCAAAGAAGCATTACTCACAATCTCTAAAACACAGCACTGTAAACAAATAATAAAGTGTGTATATTGAATGGTAGAAAGTATTGCAAATAATCAGAAAGGGGTTCAATATCCAAGTTATATAGAATTCATGCAACTCAATAACAAAAAATGCAATCCAATTTCACTATCTTTATAGTATCCTTGGATACATAAAAATTTTAAATTTTGCCAAAGTCTGTTTCTCTATTTTCCCTTTTGTTGATTTTTTGTGTGTTTCTTTTTCTTCTTTTTGTGCTTTTGATGTCATATCTAAGACTGCAAGACCATATCTAAAATCAGGAAAATTTAATCCTTTGTTTTCTTCTGAGGGCAATATAACTCTATCTCTTAACATTTAGGTCTATGATCTATATTTGATCAGTTTATGCTAACAGTGAGAGGTAAGGTGAAGATAGAAATCTTTCTTAATTTTATTTATTAATAAAATCAACAATATGTTTTAATTTGTTAATTAACATTTCTTTAGTTTTTTTATATTTTATGTATTGAATCACTGTGAGATGGAGTATTATAAAGCCATTCATGATTGCGTTTCAGCTGATATTTAAAAAAGAATCCTTTCACAATTGTGCCTCAAAAGATCAAGTACCTTGGAATTACCTTAGCTAAGCAGGTAAAGGACCAGTACAAAGAAAACTATAAAATCTTAATTAACATTTCAATACCTTATCTTGAAGTTAGTTAATTAATTGGGGATAGGGGCCAAGTGATCCCCAGTAGGCCTGAAGACCCTTCCAGTGGGGCTTTCAGCATGACTTGCTGCTCAGCCACTGAGGAGGTGCTGCAAAGGGGTGGTGGGTGCCAGACGGGAGCACTTGATGGGTGCACTGCATGAAAGGCAAACACCTTCACTGTTGTGCTATCTCTCTGGCCCATCTGTCTTTATGTTTTTATTTGTGGTATCTGGCTGTCCTAGCATCATATATTCATTCATTCCTTTTCCTTGGTATCTTTATGGAAAGTCAGTTCATCATATATGTATGGTTAATGCTACAGTTTTGAAAAAAATGTACAAAAATCCTAGGTTATGAAATAAACTTTGATGGAGGGGCTGGAGCGATAGTACACCAGGTAGGGAGCTTACCTTGCATGTGGCCGACCTGGGTTTGTTCCCTGATATCCCACAAAATCTCTGAGCCCCACCAGGAGTGAGCCCTGAGTGCAGAGACAGGGGTAAACCTTGTGCACAGCCAGGTGTGGTCCCCAAACAAAACAATATTAAACGTGCAATATAAAAAGCATAATATTAATGTCATGAAAAATTCTGTGACAAGAAACAGCAAAGATTGTTTCATAAAATGTTCTTTCAAGAACAACTGAAAAGTCAGAGAAAATTTAAAATTGACCTGTTTTGAAAGTAGTTGAGATCTTTCAACAGTGAGGATAGTGAGCCCCAAATCCTGATGAGAAGAAAAGTCCAGAGAGACAAATCACACCTGACATTGTTCTTCACAAAATGTGTCACCTCAAAAGCAAAGGCTGAACGATTGTCATCTGCAAAGTAGGAGAGATTAAAGAAAGAATATACAGCAATGTGGCATATATGGGACAAGATGAAAATCTGGAATATTTACGTAAATGAAATCCTAAAAAAAGAAAGAAATCAGAACAAAGTAAAACTTCACCCTCATCGCCATCTCCCTTAGATTTTTATTTTTAACTTTGAGGCCACACCCAGTAGTGCTCAGGGGTAGTCCTGGTTTGATTCTTAAGAGAGATTCATGGGCCGCATGCAAGATAAATGTTCCCTCCACTTACTATCTCTTCAGCCCTCCAAAGCAATCTCTGAAGAGGTAACAGCTTTTTCCAAAAATTAAAAGCATCAAGCCACACATGCAGGTAGAAAATACAAAGAAGACCACAGTCACACATTATACCGGAATTGCTACAAATGAGATGAAGACAAAATCAGAAAAAAGATCTATGATACCTTCTAGGAATAACAATAAGACTGAAAAACATCACTTTTAGGGGGATACTTCATCATGATAAAAAGGCCATTCCATTAGAAATACATAATAATTCTAAGCTTATATCTGTAGGAAGATAGATTTTTTTTTCTTATGAAATTTTTTTTTTATTAGTGAAACACCATGAGGTACAGTTGTAGATTTACAATTTTTGTGCTTGGGTTTCGATTATACAATGATCAGATACCCATCCCTCCACCAGTGCCCATTTTCCACCACCATGGATAATATCCCCCACCCCCACCCCCATCCCCCCATACCCCCCTGCCTCTGTGGCAGGGCAATCCCCTGTGTTCTCTCTCTCCTTTTGGGTATTGTGGTCTGCAAAAGAGGCATTGAGTGGCAAACATGTTCAGTCCATAGTCTACTTTCGACATGCATCTACCCTCCTGGGAGGATCCTCCAAACACCCTTTATTTGGTGCTCCCTTCTCTATCTGAGTTGCCCTTTCCTCTAGAATGCCCGACTGGCCACTAAGCTATGGAGTAATCCTCCTGGTGCTGATCTCAGCTATTCTTGGGTATTAATCTCATATTTTGTTACTTTATATCCCCCAGATGAATGCAATCTTTCTATGTCTATCCCTCTCTTTCTGACTCATTTCGCTTAGCATGATACTTTCCATGTTGTACCACTTGTATGTAAATTTCATGACTTCATCTTTTCTAAGAGCTACATAGTACTCCATTGTGTAGATGTACCAGTTTCTTTAACCAGTCATCTGTTCTTGGGCATTCAGGTTTCTTCCAGTTTCTGGCTATTGTAAAGAGTGCTGCA
The DNA here is from genome assembly GCF_029834395.1 of Sorex fumeus. Taxonomy (NCBI): domain Eukaryota; kingdom Metazoa; phylum Chordata; class Mammalia; order Eulipotyphla; family Soricidae; genus Sorex; species Sorex fumeus. The sequence continues at coordinate 26,724,832 of NW_026606090.1, read as the reverse complement.
ATGAACAAACAAGTGCAGATGTCACTTCGACTATACATTTTTGCCTCTCTGGGATATATTCCCAGGAGTGGTATTGCTGGGTCAAATGGGAGCTCAATTTCTAATTTTTTGAGAATCGTCCATACTGTTTTCCAGAAGGGCTGAACCAGTGGACATTCCCACCAACAGTGAAGGAGTGTCCCTTTCTCGCCACATCCGCGGTTGCTTTTGTTCTTTTGAATGTGGGCCAGTCTCTGAGGTGTGAGATGGTATCTCATTGTGGTTTTGATCTGCATCTCCCTGATGATTAATGATGTAGAGCATTTTCTCATGTGCTTTTTTGCCATTCGGATTTCTTCTTTGAGATAGTTTCCGTTCATTTCATTACCGCATTTTTGGATGGGGTTGGATGTTTTCTTCTTGTGGAGTTTAACCAGTATTTTGTATATCCTGGATATCAACCCCTTGTTAGATGTGTATTTGGCGAATATCCTTTCCCATTCTGTAGGCTGTCTTTGTATTTTGGTCACTGTTTCTTTGGAGGTGCAGAAGCTTCTTAGTTTATCTTAAGTCCCATTTATCTATCTCTGTTTTTTCTTGCTTGGCCAGTGGCGTGGCATCTTTGAAGATACCATTAGCTTCAATGTCATGTAGGGTTTTGCCAACTTTGTCTTCAATTTACCTTATGGTTTCTGGTCTGATGTTGAGGTCTTTAATCCATTTTGATCTTACTTTTGTACATGGTGTTAGGCAGAGTTCTGAGCCCATTTTTCTGCATGTAGCCGTCCAGTGATGCCAGCACAATTTGTTAAAGAGATTTTTCCTTGCTCCACTTCACATTACTTGCACCTTTATCAAAGATTAGATGATCATATGATTGAGGGGAGATGTCAGTGTATTCAACCCTGTTCCATTGGTCTGCAGTTCTGCCTTTGTTCCAGTACTATGCTCTTTTAATTATTACTGCTTTGTAGTACAGTTTGAAGTTTAGGAGGTTGATTCCTCCCATTTGGAAGATAGATTTTTAAGATCAATTAGGTGAAGATGAAACTAAAAGTTAAAATGGTTCACTGATAATTATAGGAGATTTTTAACATGTTCTCAATAACTTCCATACCAAGTAGAAAAATAATATATACAAGGCCAAAGAATTTAATAGATAAAATCAATAGATTGAATTAATAAAATGACCTAATTTATATTTGTAGAACACTGAGTAATTTTTCCTGTTATCCTATTTTTCAATCACATATTTAAACTAGACATCAATAATAAAACTGTAGGTAGCAGAGAGATAATTCAGTGGGCTGGAGAACAGGTTCTGCATGATGTAGACTCATTTTGATCCCCACACTAAATACAGTTCCCTGAGCACTAGTAGGAGTGATAGCTGAGTACTGAACAAGGAGCAGTACTAGCCCCTAAGTATCACAGAGTATGGCGTACAAAGCAAAGCAAATCAAGCCACAGTAAACCAAAACCAACAGAACATAACAGGAAAAGTCCTCAAATATTTTCAAAATATGAGTTAACTTATCTCTAATTCCTATGACAACAAATCACAGTTGAAAAATAGAAACTTTTCTGAAATTAATAGGAATGAAACTGTGAGATATAAAAATGTATGAGTACCAAAGTTACTCAGAGTGAAGGGAGAAGCAGGAGGAGAATCAGAGGGGAATGGAGAGGAGATTGGAATAAACTGCAGTTGATACCGGCCATCCTGGCCCTCATTCCTTCCTCCTCCTGCCCATCGTCATGGGCCTCCCTGGGGTGGGGGAAGTGGAGACCACCGAACACGGGTGGTGAGAGAGATAGAGCGCCACTCCCCTTAAGTATATACACATATGGCTGTAGGGGCTGGAGTAATACTACAGCAAGTAGGGTGCTTGTCTTGCATATGGCTATCCGGGTTTGATCCCAGAGACTCCACCAGGAGTGATTCCTGAGCATAAAGCCAGGAGTAAGTCCTGAACCAATGGGCGTGTCCCCCCAAAAAAAACAATGAAAAACTACATGACCCCAAACTCTGTGTGCTACTCTGCCTGGACAGCATGAGCACCCATATTTCAGATGTGTGTTCTTCCCTTAATAAATCTTTCTGCTTTCTGCTTTCGGAGAGCCCAGCAAGCTACTGAGAGTATCCCGCCCTCACAGTAGAGCCTGGCAAGCTCCCCGTGGCATATTTGATATGCCAAAAGCAGTAACAATAACAGGTCTAATTCCCCTGACTCTGAAAGAACCTCCAATACCGTTGGGAAAGACAAATAAGGAGAGGCTGCTAAAATCTCAGGGCTGGGACGAATGGAGATGTTTCTGGCACCCACTCAAGAAAATTGATGAACAGTGGGATGACAGTGACAGTGACTAAAGTTACGGTGAGAGGAAAATATAAATTAAATATACATATGCTGAAACAAAAAGAAAGACTGAAAATGAATACCTGATTCTCAGGACCCAAAGTTTTTTTTTTAAATAAGCTCCAAAGAAGCAAGATAAAATAAAGATAAGGACTTAAATGAGGAAAACTGGCAAAATTATACAGAACGTATCTTTAAAATCAAAACTTGATTCCTTTAAAATATTAATAGACTGATATGTGATCAGGAAAACTAATTAAGGATAAAAGGAAGAATTCCTAAAATAAATTTCAACAGCAACAGAAAGAAGATACGTATAATTTTATTCTGAATGAAGTTGAACTAGCAGATAACATTTTAAAAAATTTAGCTTTCCAAAACAGATACAAGAAAAAATAGTTTCAGGTTTATAAGATTTAAAACCTATTAGTTTCAACCCAACAAAGGAAATTACAGACACAATTTATTTCACCTAAGAATTCTACTTGATAACTACTAACATATACATGTATATGTGTGTGTACGCATTAAGACGTTCATTCTTTTTACTAGTTCTAAGCTCTGTGTTTCTAATCCTTTGTTTTCAACTGAACTTTCTAATACTGAGGCTTGAATTTTGTACTCAACTCTTCTGTTTTTGTAGTTTGACTTCCTGTTTGGCTTTGCAGAAAGGTGGTAGAAACAGGAGCTTGGACAAAGTTGGGAGATGGGATAATACACATATCAGATATCAAGAATATTATAAGTGGATTAAAAACAGTTTATAAAACCCAAAATTAAAAAAGGTAGCGATTTAGCAGAGAAACCATATATAATGAAGTCTAAATATAAAATTTGGACTTTTGTTGCAACCATTGGTAGGGTTAGGGAAATTATACGTGGAAGCAAGATTAGAATGAGTTTACAAAGAAGCAGAAAGGAAAAACAAAAAACAGTTGATGGACTGTTTTTTTTCTGTTTCTGGGCTGGATCACAGTGCAATAAACTGTAGGCTTCAAGTCTTTAACAGCCATGATTCAGCATGGCTGGGACAGTTTTGAACTGATATCCTGGACCCATGACTTAAATTTTATGACGCTTAAGTGTATTAACTAATTTGGAGCTTTGTTTATCAATTCGGGCTTTTCTTGGACTAGAGTCAGCTTCATGAGCTACACATCGGTATTGCAGTACTAAACCATTTGGCTGAATTGATTTACCCTAGTCCTTTTAATGTCAAAACTCAAGTCCAATCAAATTATTTTTGGTGATCCAGGCCACCTGAGAATTTTCTATTCAGTTCTGTTTTTCTATTAATACAGAGATTTAGTCTTATACCATAGCAGATGTTTACGTCTCTAAGGGAGTCTAACTTTAATAATTCATAGCGAATATTAACTGGTTATGGGATTAGATGGCCCAATCCATTAAAAGAGGCTTTAAGCCCATTCTCCTGTCTCTAGCTGCTTGTGTGCGGGATCTTGGCAAGAAGGAAGTTTGTTTTTTTTTTTCCTCCTGCAGGCTATTTTCAGGAAGAGACTTTCATCTGAAATGCATTTACAGCCATGCTCCTTGGTGTCACAACATCCTGTTGTGTGTTGGAAGACAGTGGTTTTATAGAACAGCTCACCAATGTTCTGGAAAAACCTAAAAATTGTCTTTTGACTTGGGAATGTGTTAGGATGATAACCTCAAGATTTTAGCAGAAGAAAACCTCCTTTCCTGAGTTTCTTTTTGATATGTCTACGTATGTTTTTAGTATATGTGCTGCCGAAGCTATTTGATTGCCAAAAACTGTAACAACAAGTCTCACAATGGAGACGTTACTCGTGCCCGCTCGAGCTAATCCATGAACAACGGGAGGACAGTGCTACAGTGCAGTGCTACATATGCTTAAAAAGGCAGGGGTTCAATATAGGATGGTTTTATTTGTTTGTTTCTCTTTTTTTGGGAGGTGTGATAAAATTCAAGTAATTAACTAAGCAGTAGAATTTCCCTTGGTCCTAAAGGAACAATCAAGAAGCAAGTAGGGCACAATGCAAATCATACTCATCTCTTGACAAGTAATTTAGGCAGAGTTTCTGGCAAGAAGCCTACCTATTCCAAAAGCTCCATCCTCCATTTCTCCACTTTGCTCCACCAGAGATAGCTTGATTATTTCATAATGTTTTGGTTTCCTTTTGTCTGACAAATTGAAGCGTTAGTAGAACAGTTTTCTGTACTTACTGAGGGATTTTTTTCTCACTTCACTTGATCACTTGACATCCTGCTACTCATCCATTTGCTGGAGCGGGCACCAATAATGTCTCCATCTATTCCTGTCATGTGCTAGTGTAGCCCACTGGCGTCTGTTCGTTCTAGGAACATGAAGAGCCTCAAAACAATCGTTCAGTCTTGACGAAGAAGTCTGACCATCTCATAGATGGTGGCCACGCGATCTTTTGACGTCCCGTGGAATCCAGTTAGTAATGGCTCTAGTTCAGCGGTCATCTCCAAATCTCATTATGTGTCCAGCCCATCTGATTTTTGATGCCTTGGCAAAGGAGACAGCATCCCTGATTCTTGATCGTCAATGGAGGTGGGAACTCTGGATTCTTTCTCTCACATGAGTGAAGCGTGATACTCCAAGCATAGATCTTTCTATTCCTCTTTGGGAGACCCAAATAGTGTTCTCATCCTGTTTTTGTAGGGCCAGGTCTCTGAGGAGTATGTTAATGCAGGAAGAACAGTGGAATCGAAGAGATGTGCCCAGAGCCGGAGGTTCTTCATCCTCTTAGCTATTTTATTGACCATCTTGAAGGCGTTCCAAGCCACTTTCTTCCTCTTGCACAACTAAGGTGCCAAGTTGTTCGTCATGTTGAGTTCTCGACCTAGGTACACATAACTGTTGCATTCGGAGATGATTGTTCCATTGAGAGCAAATGGAATGTCAGGAACGAGACCGTTTCTCATAAACATTGTCTTCGTGAGATTCAGCTGTAGTCCGACCTTTCCACACTCACAGTTGAAGTCAGCCAGTATTTGTGCCACTTGACTGATATTTGGTGTTATTAGAATGATGTCATCAGTGAAGCAGAGGTGGTGTAGTTGCTGACCATCTATCTTCACTCCCATTCCTTCCCATTCCAGTCATTGGATGACGTTCTTGAGGGTGGCACTGAAGAGTTTTGGTGAAATGTATTACCTGCCATCAGTAATTATCAATACACTGGCTCGGCTCTTCACACGCTACCTGTCTGCATGCAAGGTTCTGTCCCAATAGAAAACCAGCAGGACTGTTCTACTCTACAAGAAGGGAGACATCCACAACATTGGCAACTATCGCCCGATCTGCCTGTTGTCTTTTGTATACAAGCTGTTCACTCAAGTCATCCTGAATAGGATTGGCAGAACACTAGATGAAGGTCAACCATGAGAGCAAGCCAGTTCCGGAAAAGGATTCGGCACAATCGACCATATTCACATGATAACCAAGCTCATTGAGGTTTCTCCGGAGTTCAAGATGCCGCTCTGTCTAACATTCATTGATTTAAAGAAGACCTTTGATTCTGTTGAGACTGAAGCGGTCATTGAAGCCCTAGCCAAACAGGGCATTCGAACTCAATACATCAGGATCTTGCGTGAGCTGTATTGCAGATTCACTCACTACCAGGATCTTTTTTTCTCAGTAATAATTATTCCAGGTAGGTACTCTGGCTACAGAAGGAAAATTGAAGCAAAACACTTGAAAAAAATGCTACCAATCCCCATGAGGACAGAGTTAGCACATGCCACCACAGCGAGTATATGTGAACCAGAAGTTACAGGGAAAAGAAAGAAATCCATCCTAAAAGGTCATCTTTTCTATTTCACTCTTCATTCTCTTGTTCTTTTTTTTTTGCTTATAGTAGAAAGTCCATGTGTCTTGTGTTGATGTCATCAATTGCTTTTAATTGAAGTCATCAACTGTTTTTAATAACCTAAATGAATACCAATTTTCATTTGTTAAGCCTCTCTTCAAGGTAAAGTATGCTGACAGAAGACACAATAAGAGGGTTTTTTAAAAAAATTTTTTTATTGAATCACTATGGGAAAAGTTACAAAGCTTTCAGGTTTAAGTCTTGGTCATGCAATGATCAAAGACCTTTCCCTTCACCAGTACTTATTTTTCACCAACAAAAACTCCAATATACCCCCCTCCCAACCCTCCCAATGCCTGTGAGGAAGATGAATTCTACTTAACTATCTACTTTGATTACATTCATTATTTCGACAAATGATGCACCATTATGTTTAGAGTTTACACCCAACAAACGATAGCACAGCGGTAGGGCGTTCGCCTTACAAGCGGCCAACATGGCCGACCCGAGTTCGATTCCTCCACCCCTCTCGGAGAGCCCGGCAAGCTACCGAGAGTATTCGATATGCCAAACACAGTAACAACAAAGTCTCCAATGGAGACGTTACTGGGCCTGCTCGAGCAAATTGACAATCAACGGGAGGGCCTTTACCTTTACCTTTACCTTACCCAACAATCAGAACTGCTGAAAAGGCATTGTGAAATAATTTTTCTACAGCTGGTTATGAGAACCATATGATGTTGCGGCTGCGCGATTTTGAATTTCTGATATTTTACTTATTATGTCTGGGGGGATTTCTGCCAAGAGTCAGATAATTACGAGATTGGTTTCTGTGGCTCTGGAGCCATGGCCATGCTGGAGAGCTGCTCATAGCGGGCAACTCGTGACCTCGGTAGGTTGTGAAGGACGAGCTGGGAATGCCTCCCTTCCCATGAGGTTGCAGTTTCCCTGTCACCACCAGCTCATACCTGACTTTCCAAAGAGCTCTGAGGCGGCTGCCATCTTGCTGCCCAGGGGAAAAGAGGTGGAAGGGGAAAAAAGGGTTTTTTTTTTTTATGTTGTTTTTGTTCAGACATCTCATCCTTTATATGACAATGAAACATCAAGGATCTCTGGGTAACTGTATATTATTGGGTGATGTGGTAAACTGTCATAGTAATGACGTTTAGTGGATTATACCTGCCAGTATCCAAGCACCCATGAACTTCTCTCCCATGTCTGAACTCTTAACCACTTGGTTTGCTTTGGTCACTTGTATTCACATTGCAGCAAACAATAAGATTTCATCTTTTCTATAGATTCATATTATTCCATTATCTGTCTATCTATCTATCTATCTATCTATCTATCTATCTATCATCTATCATCTATATCTACCACAAATTCTTATTCAAATTTTACTAGATATCTGGGCTATTTCCAAATCTTTCCTATTGCACTAAGTGTTGCAATTTACATCAGTGTATATATATCTTTTCAAATTAATGTTTTTCTGTTTGGGGATAGATGTCAACAAGTAGAAACGCAAGGTCACGCGGATGCTTTAGTCTTACTTTTTGGATAAATCTCCAATTGTTTTCCATGGAGGTTCAACTAGATGACATTACCAACAACTGTGAATGAGGGTTTTATTTTTCTGCATTTCAGCTAAAACTGCCTTGCTCCTCATCCCTTTGATGTATGCCATGCCATCCTCACTAGTGAGATGATATCTTATCTCCAAGCCTACTCGGATTTGGGCCGAGCATCCTCCACACAGATCCTCCAAATTCTAGTAGGCGGGGGTCACACCCACCAACTGGCCCCCTGGCGCCGTGTAATCCCATCAGCGGCCAAGACTCAGAGACTATAAAAACCAGATCCCGGAACCGCGCGGCCGTATTTGCGGCCGTGCGACATCTTATTATGACATCTTATTATCTCATTCCTACTTTGGACAAACTGGCAGGTTACCGAATGTAGCCTGCCCACAGGGCAGAGTCTGGCAAACTCCCCTTGGCGTACCCAATATGCCAAATACCAGTAACAATGATGGGTCTCATTCTCCTAAAAAGCCTTGAATATAATCTCAGGGCTAGGATGAAGGAGACGTTACTGGGGCCTGCTCGCGGCAATCGACGAATAACAGGATGATTTGTGATTGTGATTTAAATTTTCTTGGTGGATATTAGCCTTTTATTTGATGTATTGTGTGTAAATATTTTCTCCAATTCAGCAATGTTAATTTCAGTCTGATTTCTTTTTATCATGCAAAGCCTTTTTAGTTTAATGCATGCAGTATCATTTATTTTTGCTTTTGTTATCTTTCCCAATAGAGTAAAATCACTGATGATCTCTCAGAGGTCCATATTATGGAGAGTTCTACCCATGTTTTCCTCAATGCATAAACTAGAAAATAATAATATTTTGATACCACCTTGACTGTAGATTGCCCAAAGATATTTTGGAGTTTTTACTTATTTATTTAAATTATTTTAAATATTATGTTTATCAGAAAGCATGGTTATTTATAAGGTTATTTACAATACAGTTGTTTCAAGCACGCAATGTTCTATCCGGTACAATCCCACTCATTACCATTGTGACCTTCCCTCTTTCAGAGTTTTTAACTACAGAGAACATAGGAAAAATAGACATTACCCAACAAGTGGAAAAAGAAAATATTTTAAGGAATATTAATGATTAGAATGTTAGTAAAACAAGGTCTAGCTTTGTTTAAAATATATTCTCTAATGTGTGCACAATTCATTTGCAGTATCTTAGAAGACTTTATTTTCTATTTATTTATTTTTTTTTTTTTGCTTTTCGGGGTCATATCTGGTGATGCTCAGGGGTTACTCCTGGCTTTGTACTCAGGAATCACTCCTGGCAGTGCTCAGGGGACCATATGGGATGCTGGGAATTGAATCGGGTTGGCTGCGTGCAAGGCAAACGCCCAACCCGCTGTGCTATTGCTCCAGCTCCCAAAGCTTAGAAGACTTTAAGGTAAAGTTTCACAGCCCTGAAATGTTATTGCCAGAGATCAGACAGACTCCATGAAGCTTCTAGATGAAGGAGAATCCTGGTGAGTTTCTGCTTACTACTGATCCTCAAGGAAAACAGAGGTAAGGGACTGGGAAAGTGAGGACTTTCTGCAGAGGGAATTATCTTTCCAGACTCACAAGGTGGCTGTCACACTACATCTATACTAGCTTGATCTGCTTATCTTGGGAATTGACCCTTGCCACCCCAAATTTCAGGAGACTAGATTGGGAAGAAATTTGATTTTTTTACATACCCAAAGTACTATGGCAGAATGGCCTTCTCCCAAGTGCCAGGTTCTTGTCTTGTCACAAGAAAGTATTCAAGGACAAGACAGAGTATGGACAAAAGCAGAATTACTGTTGTGATATTGAACACCCAGGGCATGGTTGAGAGCCTTCTCAAGGGGAGGTGTATTTGGTAAAGGGGTTTTAAAGGCGTTAATTTATTAGGTTGATTACAGGTTGCATGATTGAGTGGATGCTAAAGTTGTGCTGATAAGAGATATATTCTAGCGCATATGGTGTTTGTGTCATTAGGCAACATTTCAGTGTGTGAAGCAAAATGTATGTTAGGCTAATGAGAAAAGTGAAAATAGGCTCAGGATTCTGTTCTCTGAGCTTGTCACAGTAAATATCTGGAGCTAGTTTTCCAAAATTCTCTATCAAGAAGTTGAAAACATTAAGGTTGTCTGGCTACATGAGATAGACCTTTTCCTTTTTTCTTCTTCTTAATATTTTTAGGCCACACCCAACGGTACTCAAGGTTTAATCTTTTCTCTACACTCAGGGATCACACTTGCCAGAGCTTGGTGGACCTTATGTAGTACGTAGACCCGAACAAGGGGAGCTGCATGCAAAGCAAGTGTGCTATCTTTGTGGCCAAATCTTCTAAACTTTTAATGCAGTTAACTGCACTGGCACACCTATCTCATTGCCGCCGAAGGCACTGTGATTTTAGTAAAAAGGAAGCTTTTGGGTTTCCCCACCTTCTTGTCTAAAAAGTGCTTTTCTTTCATGTATATATAGAACAGCCATTTGCAGACACAAAATGAATCCTTCTGCAATAAACACTTCTCACAAATGTGCAAAGTAGAGGAAACTGTGCATAAATATACATCCAATTACTTTTGGTTTATAATAAGCAATTAAAGTGTGCATACACACACAGATAATCACACTTATTAAAAGATACCACCAATTCTGCTCCCACTTGGGATCCAAACCTCCTGACTGTTCCGGCATAGAAATTCACATTCTCGTTAGATGGGAAATTTTGGAAGCCGTATTAATCAAATCCTCCTCACTGCATCTCTAATTGTCTTGCTATTATAACAGTGATGATTTCTTAGGAAGAAATCACAAGATTTGAAGCAAAATGTAATTCGCTGAATGCTCCACTCAGAGGAGACACCAGGTTAAGCAGCTCTCTTCCTCCCTGGAAAGCAAGAAAAACATAAAGGGAAAAGAAGCAGGTGGGCGGTTGGCGGGGTGTAAGGAGCTTCTTGGGGTTTAACGATACCTGGTATTGTTGAAAAGAAGTGTGGAGAAGAACTTCGTTGGCATTCTTTCTAAACTATTAGCTTAAGGACTCTTCTGTGTGCTCATAAATGATCTTTAAATTACAACGTTAACTCACCCCCTCCATGTTCCTTTTTCACCCCCCACCTCCCTCATATGGTTCCACCATCCACAATCCTGACCCTAAAACTGAGGTGTAAGAAAGCCAGTGTCAATAACAAGATGGTTTTCAATAAGATCAATAGAAACAACTTTACTTTTCATTTTAAAGCAATATGTTCTCAAGTGTGGTCTGGGGATCAGTCTTTAGGCAGAGGGAAAATGCCCCTCGAGGGGCAGTATAATGTATTTGCAGTTGCTCTCTCAAGGCAGTGCTAGAATTTTCCTGGGAAATAAATCACTTAATCACTTAATCACTTAACTTCCCGTTAGTCATCGATTTGCTCGAGCAGGCGCCAGTAACGCCTCCATTTGTCCCTATCGCGTGCTAGTGTAGCCCAATGGCATTTGTTCGCTCCGGGAACATGAAGGGCCTCAAACCGATCGTTCATGATCTTGACGAAGAAGTCTGACCATCTGGTAGGTGGGCGGCCACGCGGTCTTTTGACATCCCGTGGAATCCAGTCGGTAACAGCTCTAGTCCAGCGGTCGTCTTTAAATCTCATTACGTGACCAGCCCATCTGATTTTCGACACCTTGGCAAATGAGACAGCGTCCCTGATTTTTGATCGTCGACGGATGTCAGAACTCTGGATTTTTTCTCTCATTTGAGTGAAATGTGATATTCCAAGCATAGCTCTTTCTATTCTTCTTTGGGAGACCTGAATAGTGTTCTCATCTTGTTTGCGTAGGGCCCAGGTCTCTGAGGCATAGGTTAATGCAGGAAGAACAGTGGAATCAAAGAGATGTCCCAAGAGCCGGAGGTTCTTCGTCCTCTTAGCTATTTCTTGGACGTTCGTGAAGGCATTCCAAGCCGCTCTCTTCCTCCTGCGCAGCTCGGGTGCCAGGTCATTTGTCATATTGACCTCTCGACCTAGGTACACATAGCTGTTGCATTCGGAGATGGTCGTTTTGTTCAGAGCAAATGGGGTGTCAGGAACGAGGCTGTTTCTCATAAACATTGTCTTCGTAAGATTCAGCTGTAGTCCTACCTTTCCACACTCACGGTCAAAGTCGGCCAGCATTTGTGCCGCTTGGCTGATGTTTGGTGTTATTAAAACAATGTCATCAGCAAAGCGGAGGTGGTGTAGTTGCCGACCATCTATCTTCACTCCCATTCCTCCCCATTCCAGTCGTCGCATGATGTTCTCGAGGGTGGCACTGAAGAGTTTCGGTGAAATGGTATCACCCTGCCGCACCCCTCTCTTGACATCAACGATCAATTCTTTGTAGAATGGTGAGATCCTGGTAGTGAATCTGCAATACAGCTCACGGAGGATCCTGATGTATTGGGCTTGAATGCCCTGATTGGGTAGGGCTTCAATGACCGCTTCCGTCTCAACAGAATCAAAGGCCTTCTTTAAATCAATGAACGTTAAACAGAGCGGCATCTTGAACTCCCAAGAAACCTCAATGAGCTTGGTTATCATGTGGATATGGTCGATGGTGCTGAATCCTTTGTGGAACCCGGCTTGCTCGCATGGTTGTCCTTCATCTAGTGTTCTGCCAATCCTATTTAGGATGAGTCGAGTGAACAACTTGTAGATGACAGACAATAGGCAGATCGGGCGATAGTTGCCAATGTCATGGATGTCTCCCTTCTTGAACAGTAGTACGGTCCTGCTGGTTTTCCATTGGGACGGAACCTTGCATTCAGACAAGTAGCAAGTGAAGAGCCGAGCCAGTGTATTGATGAGTACTGACGGCAGGTTCTTCAGGTGTTCAGGTCTGACCTTGTCTGTGCCGGGTGCTGTTTGTTTCTTTACCAACGAAATGTCGTGTCGGATTTTGGAAGGGAGAACGTTGGGAACGACATATCCATCCTGTGGAATTTGGTATGTTGGCAAATGGACATGGATATTGAAGAGATTTGAGTAGAAGTCATTGATAATCTTCTCCATTGCCGTTCTGGAGGATGTGATGGATCAATCGGGACGTCGGAGGGCAGTCATCTTGGTCTTGTGGTTGGCGAAGGACAGGCGGGCGTTATGAATACTTTTCCCGGCTTCTGCCACATCTACCAGTACTTCTGCTCTTCTCTCTTTGAGGTCTTCCTTGATCGCATCTCTGCACTGCTTTGCGAGCTCGGATGTTAGCTTGCGGTTGCCTGAGGCATGCGCCAAACCATGCTGGCGAATTAGCTCAAGAGTTTTCGAAGATAGGCGATTTTTTGTGGCTATCTCTCTCTTGGCGTTCCTCTCACATTCATGGAGGTGCTGAACCATTCGATCGTATTCCTCGTCAAAATCTCAAGGCCAACAAAATCTCAAGGCCGACCTAGGCTGCCACAACGAAGGAAGACAAAAATGATCGTCTGTACTTTCAATGCACGTACGTTAGCATCAGATGTATCCATTGAGGACCTGATGGTACAAGCTCGAATGATCAAGTACGACATCATTGGTCAGACTGAGACAAGAAGGCACGAATCTCACCATGCCGTTTTAGACACTGGAGAAGAATTGTTCCTCGGAACATGCAATAAAAGAGGTGTTGGAGGCGTCGGTGTCCTTGTCAACACAAACTTGGCCAAGAGCACTGATTCATTCGAATGCCTAACAACCCGAATTGGACATTTACATTTGAATAGATGTGGCTCACTGCCTGCAGTTTCTATCTTCGTTGTCTACACACCAACATCTCATTATGATGAAAGAGAAATCGAGAAGTTCTATATGGAGCTAGAGAAGTTCTATAAAGAAGACCACACCTTCTACAAAATCATTGTGGGTGATTTTAATGCCAAGATAAGACCGAGAAGATCAGCTGAAGAACTTCACATCGGGACCCATGGCCTAGAATGGAACGAACAGGGTGAGAGACTGTCTGAGTTCATCATGTCGACCAAGACCATTCATGGTAACTCACAGTTCCAGAAGGCAGAATCTAAACGATGGACATGGGAGTCTCCCGGTGGACGATTCCACAACGAAATAGACCACATCATATTCAATCGACGGTTTTGCCTGACTGATGTCGCTGTTGTCCCAAAATTTCGAACGGGATCGGACCACCGTCTCCTTCGTGCAAAATTCTACTTCACAGAGCGGGGAGAAAGGGCTGCAAAGTTCAAAAAGAGAACTCCCAGAATGACCACCAACTGGGAACTCTTTGGTACTATTGCGGCAACATGGGAAGATGCCATTGTTGGGAAATAAATACAAAATAAAATTTTATACATTCCTTGGAGAACAAATCCAATGACCAGCAGATCTCAGACCTCCACTGGCATCTTTTTTTTTTTTTAATTTTCATTAGTGAAACACCATGAGGTACAGTTGTAGATTTACAAATTTTTGTGCTTGGGTTTCAATTATACAATGATCAAATACCCATCCCTCCACCAGTGCCCACTTTCCACCACCACTGATCCCAGTATCCCTCCCACCCCCATCTCCCCCATCCCACCCTGCCTCTGTGGCAGGGCATTCCCTTTTGTTCTCTTTCCCCTTTGCATCTTTTTGTTTGAGGGCCACCGCAGCAGTGCTTCTAGGCTACTTCCGGCGTAGTGCTTGGGAGACCCTCCTGAGGATGCCACATGTAAAGTCAGAGCTTCGCACTCTTTCCCAAGGCACCTGACCCCATCCCAGCAGGCATCTCAGGACCCGGGCTGCCCAATGCATCTCATTTACCCTCTGCCAAAGATCAACTATCCAGCAACTATTGTTAAAACTATTTGTGAAAATAAAGATTCCTTGGGGAAATTATAATTTAGTGATCTGGGTTCAGAGCAAGGAATCTGCATGTTGTACAAACTCTTCAATGATTCTAATGCAACACCCATGTCAGATAATTAGGTTTAGAAAAAGAGTTGAAGAAGGCTCAGTTATCAAGCTAGTTAAAACCTTGATACACCGTATTGCTTTGGATAAATATTTCCAATTCAGAGAACAATTACCATTTTATATTAGGCAAGCAATTCCTGTGATAAAGTGCTATTTATGTCCTTTTATACATTAACACAATCTTCCAAATCACTAGGGTTAGGAAATTACATCAAATGTCTAGTGTAAGCCAGATACTCTGACCTCAGGGTTGCTGTTATCATGCAGGGCAGAATTACCATCTCCATTTTAAAGATGAAATCAGAGATGCACATATTTATTAACTTTGGGCCCATGATGTTTTTTATATGATCAGAATGGAGGCTGTCAGTCTTTTCCAATTTCAGTGCTCTTTCTCTATGTGACGAAATGATGGTCTTTGTAGCAGGGCCCTTGGTTGTAGTAGTTAATGGCTATATTATTCAGCCCTATTCCAGCAAAATGTGGACTCTTTCATATGTGATATCTTTTAGTTCTTGCCAAGTAACGAGAATGCAGACCAGCTCTAAATCGCTCACCTCTAGATTTCATTTGTATGAGAGAGAAATAAAATATTTTTTAATTTAGGTCATGTTATTTTAGGTTTTATATCACTTTCAGCCGCTTCTATCTTAAACTGATTAATATTCTCACACTTGTTCTTTTCTCCTTAAACATTAAGTGTGACAAAAGTTCTGTTGATTTGAATTTTGTTTATGTTAGCACAATTTTTGTGTAATTGAGACCAGATAATTCTTTAAAACAGATCTCACACCAAGTGTCTAATCTCTAATTTAATTTTATAAATATATTTATCTTTTCATAATATGCGTTGTGAAGGAAATATAAGATCTTAATCCTCAGTCTATGTTTTTAGTAGAAAGTAGAACAGGTACTGATGAAGTTGAAATTTACCTATTACTTGTCATATATTTTGTTTGACTATTGGTTCTATGCACTCTTCTCCAAAATCTTGTTTTACGATTCTTTTCGGAGTTTTCAATATTACTGCAGACATCTGGCAAAAATCTTTCCCGTCTCTTACAGCTACAAAACAGATGATTACACAAGTGTGGTGGAGTGGGAATTCGGAATGTGACTCAGGTAAAGCACCTGCCTTTCACCCCCTTCCATGCCCCACTTCATGTGATCCTTGGGACCACAGAAGGAGATGTGGTCACGAGAGCACCAAAGCCAAGTGTGTGTGAGAGTACTGCAGTGAAATTTCCAGCCTATCAGTGATAACACAGCAGCCAAAGGTCTAGATATAGTCACGCGGATGTGAAAATAGACTAGTGGGTAGAGTGAGGCATATCAGCTTTGTTCTTTTTGGGTTCACTCTAGGATTTTATTCACCCTGGGTGTGCACGGGGAGGCCAGCCCAGATGAAATGTTATATTTGGTTCTTTTCCTCCCCAAAGGATGAATAGGAGGCATTCACAGGAAATCTGCAGGAGGAGCTGAGGAAGAACTCTCCCTTCTCTTCTCTTGTCACAGCTTGTTGATTCCCTTGACTAGTTGCCTATCTCAGCTATTGTTGCAATAAATTTACTTTTCCCAGTTTATTTACTTAAGTAACTTCATGATTCTGTAGGGAGAAACTTTTGTTGGATTTGGTTGTCTACTTTTGGTCTGAACTGGCACCTGACTCGATCACTTTTAAATCTGTAATCATTTTTAGGTTGTCTGGGCACTGGCTGGCTGGCTTTCTTCAAAATTTGGCAGCTGACTAACTGTTATTGGAGACCAAAGAGGAGATAGTGACAATCGTGTCATCATTCAGTGAGCTAGTTCAAGGTTCTACTGTTTAGGATAACACTGGTTTGTCCTTTCTTCCTTGCCACAGGGAGTTTAGGTTTATTTTGTTACTCCAATCACAGTGCTCCCATTCCTCTTTGTTTACTTCTAACTTCTTTGTGCTCTGTTGACTTGTAAATATTGCTTTCCTCTTCTCCTTAGTCCAATAACTTAATTAAGCATCTTAATCACGATCACAATCATGATCATCCTGCTGTTCGTCGATTGTCTTGAGCAGGCCCCAGTAACGTCTCCTTCGTCCTAGTCCTGAGATTTTAAAAAGTGCCATATTCAAGGCACTTTCAGGGTTAGGAGAATGAAAGCCATCATTGTTACTGGTGTTTGGAATATTAGGTACACAACGGGGAGTTTGCCATACTCTGCCATGTGGGCAGGTTACATTCAGTAGCTTGCCAGGTTGTCCAAAGTAAAAATGAGATAATGAGATGTCGCATGGCCACAAATGCGGCCACGCACTTCCAGGAGCTGGATTTTATTGTCTCTGGGTCTTGGCCGTTGATGGGATTACACTGCACAATGGGGCCAGTTGGTGGGTGTGACCCCTGCCTACTGGAAGATGGAGGATCTGGGTGGAGGATGCTCAGCCCCGATCTAAACAGGCTTGGAGATCTCAGCCCTGGGACCCGCATGCCTTTGTTCCTCTGCCAGTACCTTCATGCGTGTAGAGAGTGGTTTCAGCATGGTTGTGACTGGTTCTGGAGGTCTTCAGCTGTCAAAGCTCTGCTCAGGGCAGGGAGGAAAACTCAACCCAAAGACCTCAGCTGAAGACCTCCAGAACCAGCCACAAACATCTTAATAAACATCATAATTCTACTTCTTAATACTATTTATTTTCTGAACAGAAACTTTCTTAAGGAAGAAATATGAATGGTAAAAAGGCACATGAAAAAATCCTCTTCATCACTAAACAATCAGGGAGATGCAGATCAAAACAACTATGAGATACTATCTCACAACACAGAGACTGGCATACAACGAAAAGAACAAAAGCAACCAGTGTTGGCCTGGATATGGGGAGAAAGGGACCCTTCTACACTGCTGGTGGGAATGCAGACTGGTTCAGCCCTCCTAGAAAACAGTATGAACGCTTCTCACAAAATTAGAAATTGAGCTCCTATTTGACGCAGCAATACCACTCCTGGGAATATATCCCAGAGATGCAAAAAAAAGTATAGCCGAAGTGACATCTGCACTTGTTTGTTCATTGCAGCACAGTTTACAATATCCAGAATCTGGAAAAAAACCCGAGTGCCCGAGAACAGATGACTGGTTAAAGATACTATGGAACATCTACACAATGGAGTACTATGCAGCTGTTAGAAAAGATGTCACTGTCACTGTCACTGTTCTCCCGTTGTTCATCGATTTGCTTGAGCGGGCCCAGTAATGTCTCCATTGGAGACTTTGTTGTTACTGTGTTTGGCATATCGGATACATCACGGGTAGCTTGCCAGGCTCTGTCGTGCGAGTGAGATACTCTCGGTAGCTTGCCGGGCTCTCCAAGAGGGGCGGTGGAATCAAACTCGGGTCGGCCACATTGGCTGCATGCAAGGCAAATGCCCTAGTGCTGTGCTGTTGATCTAGCCCTAGAAAAGATGAAGTCATGAAATTTACATACAAGTGGTTCTACATGGAAAGTATCATGCTAAGTGAAATGAGTCAGAAATAGAGGGACAGACAGAAAGACTGCATTCATCTGTGGAATATAAAGTAACAAAATAGGAGACTAACACCCAAGAATAGTCGAGATAAGTACCAGGAGGTTCGTTCCATGGCTTGGAGGCCATCTGCACATGCTTGGGGAAAAGGCAGCTCAGTAGAGAAGGGAACACCAAGTAAAGGTTTTTGGGAGGATCCTCCCAGGATGGGAGATCCATGCTGAAAGTGGACTATAGACCATACATGATTGCCACTCAATAACTCTATTGCAAACCACAATACCCAAAAGGAGACAGACACAAAGGGGAATGCCCTGCCACAGAGGCGGGGTGGGATGGGGGGAATGGGGGGTAGTGGGAGGGATACTGGGATCATTGGTGGTGGATAGTGGGCACTGGTGGAGAGATGGGTACTCGATCATTGTATAACTCAAACCCAAGCACAAAAAATTTTAAGTCTACAACTATACCTCATGGTGTTTCACAAAAAAAAAAAAGAAAGAAAAAACTGGAGAAAAAAAACCAGAATTATAAAACAACCAAAAAACAGAAGCTTGAATGGCAGTAAAGCCATTTCACTTGATCACTTGACTTCCCGTTAGTCGTCAATTTGCTCGAGCGGGCGCCAGTGACGTCTCCATTTGTCCCTGTCGTGTGCTAGTGTAGCCCAATGGCATCTGTTCGCTCTAGGAACATGAAGAGCCTCAAACCGATTGTTCATGATCTTGATGAAGAAGTCTGACCATCTGGTAGGTGGGCGGCCACGCGGTCTTTTGACATCCCGTGGAATCCAGTCGGTAACAGCTCTAGTCCAGCAGTCGTCTTTAAATCTCATTACATGACCAGCCCATTTGATTTTTAACACCTTGGCAAACGAGACAGTGTCCCTGTAAAGCCATTTACAAAAAAACAATTATACAGGAAGAGATAAACTGAGCTTGCAAAGTGGATCTCCTGGGAACATCTTGCCACGGACTCAGACTACAGTGCTCAGGCAGGTTTAATCTTTTCTAACCCTAGCAGGGTCCGAATCTATTTATTACTTTTTGGATCATTATAGAATTTGTTCATGACCATGCTCTTAACTCATAGTTAAGTTTTATGGCTCTTTGGCCAGGCCCATTTCCATGCCAGGGTAGCAAATACTCACATCTTGCCCTGGGTCTATTCAGTCCGTCATAGGGACCCTGCTTTTGGCATACTAGGAAGTAAGGGCAACTGAGGCTTAAGTGAGAGAACGCAGGTCCAGGAGGTAAATATCATTCAGAGTCAATTAAGTCCCAAGTTAGGAAAGCATAGCATTAACTGTCTTCTTGTGTCCATACAAAAAGGACATCGCTCTGAATTAATTATGCAAAGGGCATAAGGAGAAGAGAAAAGCAATATTTACAAGTCAACAGAGCACAAAGGAAGAGGTTACAAGTAAACACTGAGTAATAGGAGCACTGTGATGGGAGTAACCCAATAAACCTAAGCTCCTTGTGGCAAGGCAGAAAGGATAAGTCAGTGCTATTCTACACTACTGGGATGGTAGGACAGTTTGCAGAGTAAGCTGGACCACATCCCAGGCCTAGACTTGAAACAGTCGTTTCCTTTACTCACTATTAGTGAGCATAACACAAAATCAACCCAATTTTAAGAAGTTGTGGAAATCAACTCTGGATCTTAGTGAAAAGAAGTTCAAACCTACAGCAACAGGCACTAAGAGAGGAAGAAGTGGCGGATTGTGAGAATCTTGTCAATGTACTGGAGAGTTGTGTCTCCTCCCAAGATCTCTCCATGCTGCTTTTTATGTTCCTGGTAACTTTCATTTTTCATTATTGTTCTTTGGTATATAGTAATGGTTCAACACTCAAACAAAGTACACATTCATCCTTGTTTCTAAACAGACATTTCATCAAAGTTTTCTCTAGCCTGAGTTTGTCCTGCTGAGATCTGGACTGATATTTTCAGGTGTTTCTATTAAACATGAACGACTGAAAAATTGTGGGCCTATGGGGCAGGTGAGAGCCCTTCCCGCTCCAAGGGACCCAGCCCCGGCAGCCGACCTCCACTACCTAACCACCACCATGCTCCAGGTTGCTTTCTGGACGCTCAGGCCGAGCCTCACTCATGAATGAAGTCCCACAGAACGCAGATAATATGGAACTTTGAGACCTTGGACTCTGGACTCAACAGGATCCTGGAACAGAGCTCCTTTGCCTGCTTCCTCCAGTCCCTGGTAGCTCAGGGAGTCACACCCATAAGCTACACCTTGCTGGAACCAGATAATCTCATCGGTCACCATCCAGAACTCAGTATGCTACTCCAGACGGGAGTATAAAATGAGGCTCCCAGAACTATGCCAATGGACTTCGTGTCAGGCTGTGGGGCAGGTGAGAGCCCTCTCTGCCCCAAGGGACCCAGGTCCGGCAGCCGACCTCCACTACCCAACCAGTGCCATGCTCCAGGCTGCTTTCCAGACATTATAAGATACTTCCTACCCATTTTCCATTATGACTACACCATATCTGATGGGGTTCAGACAGCAGGCAACAAATAATAGAGAAAAATATTTAAATATATGCCTCTCCGAGAACCTGGCAAGCTACAGAGAGTATCCTGCCTGCACGGGCAGAACCTGGCAAGCTCTCAGTGGTGTATTCGATATGCCAAATATAATATCGACAACAGGTCTCATTCCCCTGAGCCTGAAAGAGCCTTCAATCATTGGGAAAAGACGAGTAGGAAGAGGCTGCTAAAATCTCAGGGAGGAATAGAGAATTTACTGGTGCCCACTCAAGTAATTTGACGATCAAACGGGATGGCAGTGATGATGATGATGATGATGATGACTGTCACTGTCCTCCCATTGTTCATCGATTTGCTCAAGTGGGCCCAGTAACGTCTCCATTGTGACCCTTGTTACTGTGTTTGGCATATTCAATACGTCATGGGTAGCTTGCCAGGCTTTGCCGTGCAGGTGAGATACTCTAGGTAGCTTGTCAGGCTCTCCGAGGGGGTGGAGGAATCAAACTTGGGTCGACCTGGTCAGCCTCGTGCAAGGCAAACGCCATACCTGCCGTGCTATCGCTCCAGCCCAATGAAGATGATGAACTGAAAAATTATTTATCCCACAGAAAATTTTACTTTTATTGGGAAAAGTCTTTAGATCCATATGAACAATGGTAATGGGAAAGAAGAGGACAAAGGAAATGGTATTTTGAAAGATGAAAGTATAGACATCTGAACAAAGCAGAAAAAAACTAAAATTAAGAGTTCCCAGGGACCAGAGAGATATGCTGGGTGTGGCCGCTAAAACAAGCAAATTCTAAGGAGCCTGAAAGTGCTTAATGACTTATCATAGCTTTCCAGTGAGTGGGCTCAAGGTCATGAGCTTAAAACCTGCACTGCCACAGGCTCTGAGGTGATCCTGCAGCTCTGCTATTAGAAGCTCTCTGGGAGAAAAGCCTAGAAGATGACTCTGTGGCTTAGGAAGTGTGAGAGCATGAGATTTAACCCTAATTCTGTCATGCACCCAGGGCATTTTCAAGGCCTCTCGTTTGGGGTTTCCCAGTGAGGGAAGAGAAGAAATGTCTCTAAACCCAAAAATGCATGAGTATTCATCTATGAAGTGCTTGTAGGTAATCATTATCATTATAATTAATAAGATAATATTTTTGAAGAGCATTGTGCCACACTCATAGGTGCTCTGGGATCACTCCTGGCAGTGCTCAGGATAACATATTTGGGGTCAGATATTGAAGGGATGTCAGCCTCATGCAAGGAAAGAGATTTAGCACTGTACTGTATCTCCAGCCCCAATTAATGAAAAATATTGTATCAAAGTATTTGTGGTGCATCAGTGAGTCATACACAGAAGGCCCTGAGTCTCCTAAAGAGGTCAAAGGTTATGTTTCTAAGATCAACAGTTGGGTGGTTCATGGGCATCCCCAGGTAAGAAGACAATGTTTCTGAGATGGAACAGAGGGATGGAAAAGAAGAGGATTGCAGATATTAATTGCTGACTTTGAAGAACCAGGAAGGGGAATACAAGACAAAGGAGGTCAGTAGTTTCTGGAAGTTGGATGGAACAGGGAAGGCTTTCACCCCTGCAACTGCTCAAAAGAAAGCAGTCCTGTGGGATCTGCTTTAGCTTCTGGCTCTCCAGAATTGTAAGATCATAAATTTATGTTTGAAGTCACAAATTTGCGGTATTAGCATAGTCAGAGAAAACAAGATACCGATCAAATTAATAACAAGATATGCATGCCTCTAAGTTTTGACCTCATACGACTTCCTTCAAACACTGTGAAGTGAAGTCCCATCAGAAGGAGAATGGCCTGGGGTCCAGCGAAGAAGAGGCGCCTAAGGAAAGTGGGAGGTTTTCTTCTGTAAGAGTAGAAGGGAGTCCGAGAGATGCAAAATGACAGAATGATGGAAAGTAGCTGTTCCAGATTAAAGTTAGTGAGACAAAGATAAACAAGTCTGGGTGGTAGACTGTTCCGTAGCTTGGACTTTGTCATACTTAAGAGATCATTCAAACAAAGCCAGACAGCCTAGAGTTCAACTTGTTCGCAACAGTTCCTAACCATATCACGGTCATATCACGCTCCTCCCATTGTTCATCAATTTGCTCGAGCGGGCCCAGTAACATCTCCATCATGAGACTTGTTGTTACTGTGTTTGACATATCAAATATGTCACGGGGAGCTTGCCAGGCTCTGCCGTGCGGGCGAGATACTCTCGGTAGCTTGCCGGGCTCTCCGAGAGGGGCGGAGGAATCGAACTCGGGTCGGCCATGTTGGCTGCGTGCAAGGCAAATGCCTTACCGCTGTGCTATCGTTCCTAACCATGCAGCCAAATTATTTAACTAATATTTCTGAGAATAATAATAGTGTTACCATATAGGTACATCAAGTCAGGAATAAAGTAATATATAAAGGGACCATGGAGATATCATGGGTTTTAAGATGCACCCAATACAGGTTTGATCCCCAGTACCACATCCCACCCCCCACCCTGCCTGCAAAGTGCAGTTCTCCTGGCTCCTGATCACAACACACATGCTCCTAGAAGTCCCTGGTACTGAACACCCCAGCAGCATCACCTCGTGATGCTCTTGCTTTGACTCTAGAGCCAGGTTGGTGGAGTACCTCTGAGAACAGCCACTGGCTACCCTGGAGCCCAACTTTCAAGGCCCCTTAAATAGAGCCAATATATAGAGATTGTGTGTCAGGGTTTCTGGTACATAAGTGTTCGATTGTTGTTTACTTTTTATTTTTGAAACATCTAAGAATTCTACTGGAAATTTTGGGAGGAATATTGATAGTAACATAGAATGCTAGATACACATGTAATTATGTGAAATAATTAAAATAGTAATGCAGTATATTTTAATATATCAAGTATTTTTACCATCATAATTATATATGGACTATTGTTTTAACCACCTTGCTGTTTAAGTGTTCTGGGAGGTTGATAGAATATGGTGTGTGTGTGTGTTTGTGTGTGATAATGTATGTATGTGGTGGTGGGAAGTTGAATGATAAGGACATCACATTATAAATTTGCGATCAAGCTCTAAAGTCAAGATATAGCAGTATAAGCATATTATTATTAGAAATAGCTGAAAAGTTACGAGTGTCTCTAGGGATTACAAGGATCTAACTAAGAGAGTCATTGATTTCCATTATAAGCTCTATGGCATTATTTGCCTTTTGAAAATTGCAGATATTAAAAAAAATCTTTTTATGTTTGCTAGTTTATATTTCCAAACTGATGGCACTCCTCCTAGAATGTCAGTATAAACAATCTTTTATAGCAATGATTGATGAAAATCCCTTGGATTACAAAACTGAAATTACCAAACATTGGAGGTGAGGTTGGGGGGAAGGCGAGTGGAAGAAAGAGATGAACTAGAAGTAACATAAAGGGCCTGGAGCTATAGTTCAGTGGGCTGGGTGTTTGCCTTGGTTTGGGGCCGACCCAGGTTTGATTCCCAGCATCCCATATGGTTTCCTGAGTACAGAACCATGAATAACCCCTGAGCATCTCTGGGTATGACCCAAAAAGCAAAAAACCCAAAAAAAACTCTTAGACTTTTGGGATCAGAAAAATAGCACAGTGGACAGGGCATTTGCCTTGTACACGGCTGACCCAGGTCGATACCCATCATCTCATATGGTCCCTGAGTACTTACTGAGTGCAGAGCCAGGAGTAACCACCCTGAGCATCATCAAGTGTGACCTAAAAATCAAAAAAATAAAAAAGAAAAAGAAGTAACATAAAGACATTGGGGTAGGAATTTGGGCACTTTGGTGTTGGTGAAGATACAATAATTATGTACATCAAAACTAAAAACATTAACACTTTCATAACCATGTCTCAGTAATAAAAATTCATAATAAACGAATAATAAGTCAATAAAGCTGATGATAAACTGTTAATGTCATAACAGGTAGTTGAGGAACTTTCAATTGATAATTCCCCAGAATTATCAAAAATCCAAGTTCAAATATTGGTAATTTAAAGCTCTGTGACTGATTACAATGTGTGACCAAGGCTGAAGGACAACTGTGAGAAAACATTCTGAGCAGTGTTTGATAGGTTATTTTTATCATCGCTATTGTAGTTAAAAAAACACCCTACATTTTTCAGCATAGTGGGAACAGATGTGGATCTGGTGGTAGTTAATAAAATAAATAAATTTAAACTATAAATATATGTGTATGTGTGTGTGTGGGCATGGGTATGTATTTCCTAAATATTATAATTTTAATTAGGATTCATTTGAGTAGTTTCTATTGTTAATTTTGTAAGACATATGTGGTTTTACACCTAGCTTTTGCAGTTAATGCAAAAGTTGGATTTCTAAGACTTTTTTATTTATTTATTTATTTATTTATTTATTTGCTTTTTGGGTCACACCCAGCGATGCACAGAGGTTACTCCTGACTCTGCACTCAGGAATCACCCCTGGCAGTGCTCAGGGGACCATATGGGATGCTGGGAATTGAACCCGGGTTGGTCGTATGCAAGGTGCAAGGCAAAAGCTCTACCCACTGTGCTATTGCTCCAGCCCCTCTAAGACTTTTTAGAGGCTTCTTTGAGGTTTAAGTACTGATTACTTTTGTTGAAATGTGCTGTCCAATGCGAGTGCAGAACATCTACTAATGAACTAATGAATAATAATTAAATGATATGAGGAAGACCCAATATTAATTGCTATGTAGTTCATACTACAATTTACAAATCAGATACAAAATCCAATAATTTAGGACAATTGCTATGTAATTACTCTCACCCTACATAATAATTACAGTGTAATTTTGTCAATAGTTCACACCACATATCCATAAAGAGAACTACTATTACTTTGCATCCTGGAGTTGAAAATAACTGGTTAGATTATTCTGACTTCAGTTTAGGGATGAAACAGTATGTGATCTTCACCCTAGTTTAGAATACAGAAGCCACTTCAGATTCAGTTTGTAACCTGCTTAGTATCTATCTGATAGTTAAAATTTAGGTTCAGGAAGGACTTACGCGTTCTGTTTTCCCCTGTAACATCCGACCTATAAATAAAATGATATATTACTCGGCAGATGAAAGTGCATATTTATGCAGAGGAATGCTCTGTGATTAAGAACTATTAGGACATGCTAGAAAGTGTTACTTTTTTCTTTGAAGATGCAATCCGAATCGTTTTATTCTAGCTGAACTTGAGTTTATCAAAAGCTTTTTAAATCAGTGAGTAGAATATGATTTGATTAGTTCTCTGCAGGGAATTTTCTTTCTTTCCTTTTTTCTTTATTCCCAGCTGTATTAGGAGCTCAATATGCTGAGGAGCTGAGAGAGTCAGCTCCAGGAAGACGAAAACAAATAGAATTGCCACAAAATTGTGGGGATGGGGGATGAGGATCCCTCGTATCATCCTCTGACAGGCAGAGAGACTCAATCTAAGACAAGTTCTGAAGGACAAAGAGGTTTCTTCACAAGTCCAAGCAGAGCGAAGGCTAAAGGGAAATTGAATCTTGACGAATGGAATGTCGGTGAGTTTCAAGTCACGACAGAGATCTCATCAAAGCAGCAAATAGACGGTGGCAACAGCCTCATCCAGTTAATCTCTCTACCACAGTTGAGTGTAGTAAACGAAGGATGGCTAGATCACCCTTGACCCCAGAGCTTAGGAAGAAGGATAGAGAAGGAAAGAAATCAAAGTGGGAAGGAAAAAGATGAGTAAAGGAAGTAATGGAGGAAGAGGGGTCAGCTTTCAGTTATACTGATGTTGTGAGAGTGAAGAATGAGTTGAACTATTTATCCAAAGCAGACTCAGCAACATTGAAAAGATGAGATCACTGGATAACTGAAACCCCAGCACAAAAATTTGTAAGTCCACAACTGTACCTCATGGTGTTTCACTAATGAAAATTTAAAAAAAAAAAGAGAGAAAAAATTGAAAAGATGAGTTCTAAGGTGCAACCACCAAACTCTGTAATGTGACTATCAAGGTGGCAGGGGTTGGGTGGGGGGATGGCAAGGGAGTAGAATATAGAAACAATGGTGGAGGCAGTTGACAATGGTGGTAGGATTGGTGTTGAAATATTATAGAGCTAAAACTCAACTATGGATAACTTTGTTAATCACTGTTCCTTTTTTTTTTTAAAAAAAAAACAGATGTAGTTGTCAGATTCAACCACTCTTGATTAAAAGCCAATTACAAGTCAATTACTCCTTGATCACCAACTCTCTGAAGAACAGGTACATCCCAAACAAGGTGGGACCCAGAAAGATGTGTCCCGATTAGGGCAGAGAAGTCCTCAGGCATAGAGTTGAGAGGCTAACTCCCTCTGAAACTCTAGGCTGAAGTTGTAGAGTTCCTGAATTTGGAACACTTCACTCTAGTTGTTTAAATGATGAAAATAATAGCCACAATATTTGAAAGGTTGTACTTGTGAAGCTCAATTAAGTAATGAAACCCAATATATTAGCAATCAAAGTGTTTTATCTCCAAGTCAGATTCATTAAACCTCCTAGAGGGTTCAGTGGACCACATATTGGATACTAGTGATTGAACCTTGGCCAGTCACATGCAAGGCATGATACTGCTCTGTTATTGCTCTGATCTCTCTTCTGTAGAATTCTTTGTAGGAAAGCAAGACCTCGTCAGGTTATCAAAAATCAAGGACATTATTTGCTTGCTTGTGTATTTTGCAAAAAGAAATTCTTTCTATGGAAAGGAATGTAGAGAAATGTGAAAGGAAAGAGAGAGAGAGAGAGAGAGATGTTCAAGGGAGAAAAGAGGCTTCTCCAGAGTGGAAGAAAGCTTACAATGTTGACATAACAATGTAATCAAGCTCGCCCAAAACTCAGAAAAGAGCTGATAAATGGACATAAATGCCTAATTTATTTAGAATTAATAATTTGTTTCTAATTATTTGAGAAATATTTAGTCTTGTGATGTCAATCATAAGACATATATAGTTTTCTAGAGAACTTAATATCTTAGCTAAAGTCAGTTTCCCAAAGCATTAGAAGTTAGGTTGTTTCAATTCTCAAGACACAGCATATTAATTTATTGTATTATGATAATTTTGTGTTGTGAATTTATTGCACAAATAATCTTTGTTGTTTAGGTAATTTGGTTACAATAATCACAAAATTGATGGTTTTGATATACAAAGTTTCTATCTCCCCAAAGCCTCTGCCACTGTTTTTTGTTTTTCTTTAATGTGTGTGGCTCTTACACCCTGTTCATCATAGAGCCTTAGGGTCCCTCCGCATTATCCCAGGGCCCTTACCTCCCGTGCCCCACAGCATCCTAGCTCACATTCCTCTTCCCCCCCCCCCCCATTTTTTGGGTCACACCTGACGATGCACAGGAGTTACTCCTGGCTTTGCACTCAGGAATTTCTCCTGGTGGTGCTCTGGGGGCCATTTGGGATGCTGGGAATCGAACCCGGGTTGGCCACGTACAAGGCAAACGCCCTACCTGCTGTGCTATCTCTCCAGCCCCTCAGCTTACATTTCTTTCTATTGGCATTCTTTCTGTATTGTTTCCATTGGGAATTGTATAATCCCTTGAGGTAAATATTTTTATCAGGTTACTATTTCTCTTTCAGCAGCATAATTAATGATTAAACCTTCTGAATTATATTCATACAGCAAGAATTATTTGGAAAGTTCAGACTTTTAAAATAACTCAAGGTCTTATAAGCAGGATGTGCTTTGAAAATTGTCGGCTAACAGTAGCCTGAAGTAACCTATGTTGTTTAGTGGTTATATGTCACTATGGGGTTGTTTGTTTTATTTCACTTTTTTTTTGGCTTTTTGGGTCACACCTGGCGGTGCTCAGGGGTTACTCCTGGCGGTGCTCGGGGGACCATATGGGATGCTGGGGATCAAACCCGGGTTGGCCGTATGCAAGGCAAATGCCTTCCCTGCTGTGCTGTAGCTCCAACCCCACTCTGGGGTTGTTAAGTCAATTGACTTTCTCTTCCCTTGACCAAGACATGTGAAATTAATCTAGAGATGTAGCAAAATTATATTAGGATTTAATAAGGATAGACGATGAGGATGAAGCATCTTTTTCAAAAGAAAGAACAGATCTTCTGTAGAGAATAAAATTCAAGGTTTTGCTTAGAAATTATAATGTGTAATGCTTCTCAATTGACTTTAAAAGAATATTTGATTCGAAAAATCCAATGAACTATAGAACATGTTCCTTTTTATTTTATTTTACTTTGGATTTTGGTCACACTATGCTGTACTTGGCATTCCCTTTTGGCTCTACATTCAGAGATCATTTTTGGTGGGGCTTTTGGGGCACCATATGGGTGGGTTGTCAGTTTGAACCTGGGGTAAGCTGCATGCAAAGCAAATACTCTACCCTCTGAACCCCAAATGTTTCTTTTTCTACCCTAGAAAAAAAGACACTGGTTATTGATTGAAGACTATTCAGAAGAAAAGACCAGTATGATGCATATAATTCAAAACATTTATAAATATTCTAAATAGTAAAGTAAAATTGAAATGGGCACAATTGAGGATCCTAAGACACCCATAATAGAACATTACTTCCTTTGTAAGATGTGTCCTTTCTACAGAATGAAGTCACTTTTTTCCAAATCAGTAAGAAGCCAGGAGTGAGAGAAAGCTCTTAATAAAGCAAAGGTAATTTTAGATACCCAGTTGACTTAATTTCCTAATTATATTTTATAAAACTTGGTATCACTAAAAAATCTGACACAAAATTTTCAGTGAGTGTTTAAATTTGACTTAATCTATTAATTTAAGACATGTACACGTATAATCTATAAATTAGTTCAGAAGAAAGATCTGTCAAATCTTGAAGGAAAAGACCACTAAAAACAGCTTCAACTCTTGCTCACAGCTGTGTAACTAAATTACATAATCTTCTGGAAAGCAATTTGGCAATTTGGCAATATGAATGAAAAATCATATAATATACATTTTTTCAATAGGGTAATTCTCATCTTAGGACTTTTCATGAGGAAATAATGTCATGTACATAAAATGTGTTGAATATACCAAGAATGTTCCACAGTTTGGTTTATATTACCAAAAAATGAAATAAAATTAAATGTTCAGCAACAGAGACATGGTAGCATAAATTAGCATTCATTAAAAGTGATGGTGCAGATTTGAATCTTTCAGAATATTCTTAATAAAAAAGTAGCTTCAAAGCAAAATATGTGATATGAAATCATTTTGTAATTTAAAGATAATTTAAAAAGTCTAGAAAAAAGGTCAAATTCTATAAATTAGTTTCTATGATTATGAATAAGTGATCAAATTTATGAGTGCTTGCTTTTATTTTTACTTATATGTATCTTTTTCATTTTTTTCAGAAGAGATGTTAATTACTTATGGAATTATCTACCATACATCTCATGCTTGCAAGAATTTAGAAAATAATGATTTTGTAGAGTTAGACAACAAAGTCTTATTACTCCATGGAACACGATAAAGACCTTAATTTTTTTACTTAACAAATACTTAAAATATCTACATGGAACTCAGTATATTTCTATATACCACGTGCAATTTTGTTTCCCCTGACTCTTTATCTTTGTCTACCACTCTGACTTTTTACATGTGTTTACAAGCAGATAAAATTTATAGATTTTAGTGTATGGATCTATATGACTTTTGTTAAGCACAAACATCAATGTAACCATTACAACCATCAGAGTCTTAAGTTTCATCACTCATCTCCTGCAGCTCATTTCTTTGTGCTCCTTTGAGGCAAAGTCTTGTGTTCCCAATCTCTAGCCCTTGGAAGACAGTGTTCAAGCTCTGAATCTTTGTTAGTGTTGCCTTTTCCAGAGTGTCATGTAATTGCACTTACACAGTTTTAAGAATCTGGCTTCTTTCAGTTGAGGTCAGGGAGTCATTTTGTACTGCTACGTAAAGTTCCAGTTATCTGCTTGTATCTTTACCCTTTCACCAGCTGAAGAAGATTCCATTTGTTTTTACTTTAGATCATGAATAACGATTCTTCTTTCCCAAAATCTAGTTCTAAGTGTGTAGGCTGTAAGCCCTCCCTACCTGAACCAACTGTGTGAAATTTTTGATATAATGGTCTGACCCGAAATGTCACCAACGCAGGTTTGTGCTGGCTCTCAGCCTACTGCAGCAGCAGGGAGGAAGGACAGTACTCTGCTAACACTTCACCACTTAAGCTGTCATTAAAAGGGAAACACCTGCTGCCTGGAGAGTCTTTATATTTCACTTTCCACAGGGGTCTTCTCTGGACTTGTCAACTGATTGCTTTGGGGCTAAATTGGAAAAAAAATATTATCTCCCCATGTAAGTATCAAATAAGGAAGGAAGTGTTCTTTGTGTGGTTGGGCTCAGCCACAAAACAGAACCGTGGAGGGTCTAGATGCATACGCTCTACTTTAGAAAAGGAGAAGCACTGTGTCTAGCTGTTCTTTGGAAGAATAGACCAGGGACACTGTTTTATTGTGTGCTTAGAATACTATTATCAGTGGGAGTTTCTGTTCCTCAGCACCATTTGCTGTTCCAAAATTATTTATTGCAGCTTGAAAACCAGTCGCAGAAAGTGCTATATCTCTAATCTTCTGAATTCGTATAGTTTGGGAGGTAGGAAGCATAGGGTTCAAGTCCCAACTGTAAAAAAATATCTTACGCATACGCGGTGAGATGGGAAGATGTGAGTTGTCGGCATGCTCTCAGGACACTACTCTCGTTGCCTATGTTTGGTACTCTCGAGCTGCTGTGTATGGACCGGATCGAGATGGCTCCTCCTTTGTGCTCTGCTTCTGTGTGTGCTGCTGTGCTCTCTTCTGTCTATCTCTCTATTTCTGACTCTGTCTCTGTAGTCTCTCCTCTGGTCTCTTCCAATCTCTCTGGAGTCTTTCTGTTTCTCTCTCTCTGGAGCGCTTCTGCTCTTCTCTCTGGAGCCCTTGGCCCTGGATTCTGACTCTGCCCAACTTGCTTCCGACTCTGCCCCTCTGGATTCTAACTTCTAGCTCTTCTCGCTTCGGACTCTGACCCCTTCCACTCTTGCAGTCTTAGTTTATATAGCAATCACATAGGGTGGTGACACAAAGGTGGGCTGAACATTAACAAATCAACAAAGAGGGGTAAGACCACTCCTCCAGGACATTAACTCAAGGACAAAATCTCATCTAAGGAGATTACTCCAGATTACTAGGAGATCCACTTAAGGGCGGGATCCCATCCAGGGTGTGTCACTTTCTCCTTCCTCAATTAGTAATCCACTTAAATAGTTGTAGTAAATCTACTTCTAATATTTCTAGCAATGTCATTCTGTATGAGCACAGTAAGAGATATATCAACTTAAAGTTTGGTTCTTCCTGAGGACGTCTTACTATATATTCCAGACCACAGTCCTCAGGCCAGTTTAGTCTTCCTAACCCCAGTAGGGTCCTAGTCTCGTCGTTACTTTTGGATCATGACAGCATTTGTCTATGATCATGTTCTCAATTTATAGTTGAGCATTGTGGCGCTTTGGCCTGGCCCATTTCGATGCCAGCTTGCCCTGGGTCCATCCATTCAGTCCCTCATTGGGACCCTGCTTCTGGGGTGCTAGGAACTAAGGGCAGCTGAATTGAGAGAGCAGATGTAAATATTGGAGTCAATAATATTGGAGTAAATATTATTGGAGTCAATCAACTCCCCAGTTACAAAGCATAATATTAACTGTCTTCCTGTGTCCATACAGAAAGGACACTGCTTAAAGGTAAACTAAGTTCCTTGCGGCAAGGCTGAAAGGACAAATCCAGTGTTATCCTACACCAACTATGTTGCTCTGGGCAGAATATTGAACTTTCCTGAGACTTCTTCAGTATTAGCTGGGACTCAGAGTGTGGGTCAGTTTGTATATCTAACTTTGATAAGAGGAGTTAAGGCCTCCCGAGTCTCAAACTGACATAACCTCTGCACCAGTTAGGAAGGAGGGTAATGCGGAGAGTTTCTTCATGATTTACAGTGAAATCTCCCTGGTTTCTGTTCACAGAGGGGGCAGTGAATAGTTTGAATTATAGGATACTTTTTCAGAAATGCCATTTTTATTACTTTCAAATGGGCACAGTAAATATGCGAAGCTAACAAAATGTTGCCAGGATGTTTTGCCAAATATAGATCTTTGTGTGAATGTATCAGAATGATATGTAATTAACTTTTATTGTTTATACATCAGCCTGAGCTTCTAGAGTGCTTAAATACAGTTTGTTCCCTTAAGTGGTTTCACAAGTACCTTTATCACCAGGCATTTATTTACACAATACCCTGCATAAAATTTGTTGGTGCAAAGATGAAACTGTATTCATTTTTTTATACTATCAGAATTTAAAGACCTATGATATTTATCATATATGAATGACAAAGAGTTGGTATTTACAAGATTATCTTGGAAGCATTTTTTTCCTATTGAAGTGCCATTTGCATTTTTTAGGGGGGCAAAATCCAGTGTTTCTGAAAGTGGGGCAGTGATGGGGGAACAACTCTCGGCATGGTATTAGCAATTGCCTCTGGTAGTGCTCCAGAGGCCATGCAGTAATAGAGATCAAATAAGGGGCTACAACATGCAAAGCATATATTCCAGCCCTCTGATCCATCGCCTTAGCCCCTTTAAGTGTCGTTACTAACTCTTGTAGTCTTGAAGTCTTGGTTGAATTTGTTTTCCTGTTTACCCCACTGATTCAGAAGCTCTGGTTTCTAATCTTATTTAGACTGAAATACAAATTATATTGAGAACTTCAGAAGATTCTTTGAAGTTGAATTTCTTCAACTTCTTACACATCTCTTACTCCTGCACCCTTTTTTCTCCGGGTCCCACCTACCTGGTCACATCCCAGTCTTCTTGGTCCAGATAATCTTTTAACTCCTGAATTCTGCAGTGTAATGTAGATGACATCAATCTCTAGAGAATAAAGCAATATGTTGTTTCAGAAACAACAGTTTGATGGTCACTGGTTGCCCAGATTCTGAATTCTTCATTAGTCATTGAATACCTACCGTGGATACACTATGGAAGACTAGCAAAGACGAATAAGAATCAGCCCTGCTCTGGTAGAGAAGGCTAATTCCCCCGTGATTATATTTCTATTTTCTAGGGCACCTGATTTGTCCTTTGTCCTCAGGCTTCAATAATCCCTGCATTCTGCAGAAACAATCTTTCCCCAGCAATTGGTGACAGCAAATGACACACTTAGCAAATGGCTTTGCTAAGGGAGAATGACCTCAACAGTGTTACTTGGCTTAATTGCAGCTTCTCAAAAAATTTACAAAATTTTTAGAAACTACAAAATATCCCATCGATGATCTGAGAATCCTAGAGCCTATGAAAAGGGAGGGAGAATAATGGGACTCTGGACTCACAAAATTTAAGCCAATTTGTTGGGAGCAGGGAAGGGAGGGGAGAATTTTGAGTCAGGGCAGCACTAACTCATTGACTATCTGCAGGAAGAAAAGCAAATAAACTCAGATGTCTCAACCACCTCTCATGAAGACAGAATTTGTGTTGGCTTCTTTGTACATCTGAGTTATTTCCATAATCATTAGAAAGATGTACCACACAAGTGTAGGGCCTGTTAACACATTCACTGAGATGCAAAGCCTAATATATAATCAAGGTAACTGCAAGGCCAAAATTTCTAATGGCTCTTGTTCTGACTGTCCTGTTTCAATTTCCAGCCATTAGAGTTTATAGGTTTGTGCTTTCTGGACACATTTACACTGGACATGTATTAAGGTCTTATTACTTCAAAGGTGAATGTCTTACTAGCAAAGCTTTGTTTATCTCGAGAGATCATTAATGCTCAACTCTGTCTTGGGGCGGGGGAGACGTAGGCTAGGAAAAAGAATGAGAAACAAAGTGTAGATGTGAGAGAGTGGAGAGCTCTGCCGCATAAAAGTCTTAGCAGCTCTCGGAAAAGGTGATAAATATTTTAGTCATCCAGGGTGAGAGAAGCAAAGATGTATGTTGTCTTTTGTATTTTTTTAAATTTTTATTAGTGAAACACCTTGAGGTACAGTTGTAGACTTACAAATTTTTGTGCTTGGGTTTCAATTATACAATGATCGAGTACCCATCCCTCCAGCAGTGCCCATTTTCCACCACCACGGATCCCAGTATCCCTCCTGCCCCCCCATTCCCCCCCTCCACCTCACCCTGCCTTTGTGGCAGGGCATTCCCTTTTGTTATCTCTCTCCTTTGGGGTGCCATAGTTTGCAAAAGAGGCATTGAGTGGAAATCATGTTTGGCCTATAGTCTACTTTCAGCATGCATCTCCTATCCTGGAAGGATCCTTTCAACACCCTTCATTTGGTGCTCCCTTCTCTATCTGAGCTGCCTTTTCCCCTAGCATATGCGACTGGCCTCCAAGCCATGGAGTGAACATCCTGGTATTTATCTTGGCTATTCTTGGGTGTTAATCTCCTATTTTGTTACTTTATGTTCCCCAGATGAATGCAATCTTTCTATGTCAGCCCCTCTTTTTCTGACTCATTTTGCAGAGCATGATACTTTCATTGTATTTTTGAACGCTTTCTTTATAAAGAAGTTTGGCTGATATCACTTAGCACTTCATTTTAACGTGCATGTATATTTGCTTATGGGGTTTGGGCTGATGTTCTAACTTTGTCTGGGTAGACAACAAGAAACTTTGACTTGCTAGCACTGGGATAATATTTGCATGGGGTGGAGATAGCATATGGCTATCAGCAAGCCTCAGTGTGGCTTTGTTACAAATTACTACATGGTCTTAGGCAAATTTGTTCCATTTCCTAGAGACCAGTAGTCATGGGTGGAAGAGAGTAGCAATCCAGAAGTAACTGCCCTGCTCCAAATGGGGATGTGTGCCTATGTATTGTAGAAGCAGAGATTTTAGTTCTAGAGAATTTGATCTTATCCATCATTATGTGAGCAATAAATAAACTTTAATTTCATAGCAACATGTGGTCCTGTCTCACATATTCCTTGGGGAGAACATAATGCATATATGTGCTGAGTGTCCAAGGTCCTTCCTAAACCTTCTTCACCTACTGAGTCATCCTACAAAGTTGGATTCACGGCTCCTGGGATAAGCCCAGCCTTGCCCAAAGTTAGGCAGCTCACATCTACTAGGGGCAGAAGCTTGGATTTTAATATAACAACCAAAGCCAATATATAGAAGTAATATGATTTTTTGAATCATTGGAATTAGCTAGTGGAGCTTGAGAGTTACAATTACTCAGAGGCTCGCAAACCCTAATAACATCTGGCAAATTCCAACTGGGGCAGAAGGAAAAAAAAAAGACAACAAAAATAAATCAATAACAAAAGCCTCATCATATGCAACAAGCAAGTAAACAAAAAACATACCTAAGGCACCATCATCCATTTTTATTATGACAACCTCCAGGTCACCATGCTAAGGAATAGAGGGAAATTAAAAGGAAGCTTCTTAGAGGACACTGCTTACAAGGATTCCTTTACTTATAGCTTGTTAATTTTCGCAGTACAGTTGCCCTGGGTTGTGAATTAAAGAAGCAGATGAAAAAAATATTGCGCCTTTAACTGTACTGGAGGCCCCTTGCATACTCCTGTGCCTTTTGATGAGAAACATTAAACATTTTTAATTTAGCACATCAATTTGAAAATCTAATTTTTTTTTAATGCTTTGTAGCAGCAGACGCATTCACGGTGCTGTCACGACCATAGAAGAATTATGAGAAACTTGAACCGCAAAAAGTAAATTAGAAAAATCTCATTTCAGTTACTCTAAAAAGAGGGGAAATTAGATTTTGATTAAAATCACTCACACATACAATTTTAGGTAAACTAATTTAGCAAGACTGACTATATAATTTTTTTCCCTGCCACTATGTCCTTTTAATACTGCCTGAGAGGTATTTGTACCCATAACCTTTGTTACAACCAATGGATGGAAAAAAGAAAGTCTAATAAAGTGGCCTCTTGACCACACAGCACAAGGCCTGGCAGGGAGAGATTAAAGTAGTGTATTTGTCAATATAATAGGCAGAAGCCGGGAATGAATTCAGACTCCTGGTAGAGTCTTTTTTTAGCTGGCTCTCGGCTTTGCCTTTTCAATTTTTTTTATTAAACTTGGAAATTTTTACTTTAAGGAATGATGTGTCAGCTAATGTAGGAATTAACTGCATCATTAGCACTGCATAATGTACAGTGTATGGCCAGCGGCCCCAGTCTGGGTCTGACGAATGCTGCCACGTCCAAGGTGAGGCAGAAGAACAGCAATCCACAGTTGTCATTAATTACAGTGGACCTTGTCCTCTCCAGCGGTGTGGCCAGATGAAGAGAAATGACAACAATGGATGAGGCTCACGGCTCTATGTGTCAGGATTACCCTGATGCCTGAGTTCAAATTACTGGCCCATTGTGTCTGCATTTGAGTCTTAGTTTTCCCAGTGTTGAAGCTAGGTTCTCAAAGGTCTCGGGATATTTGAAGGGCATTTGAATTATTAAGCATCTCATATCAAACCTCATTTTGGAAATTGCATTGTTAATGAATTAGAAACTTTTAAATTAAAGCTGAGGTGAATTATTAACTCTGGGTAGGATGAGGGATTGTAGCTCTATAGAGGACAGTGTCCTAAACTTATCCCCACAGTCTCTGGGAACAAGACAGAAAGAGGTTGACTTCTTGGAACTTGACAGTGAAGCAATCTAAGAACTGCATGAGGTGATGGGTGCGAGAGTCTTTGAAAATGATGACATAACCTATAGACAAGATACTATTTTAAATAGTATTTTTTTAAAAAAAAGACAGCATTTTAGAGCTGAGTAGAACATATGGAGGGAGCAGCAAGTCCAGAGGGTGTAGAAATGAGAGCTTTATTCACTAAACGCTCTTTCAGTGTCAGTGAATCTCTCTCCTCACTGCACTCACAATTTCCAGGAGAAAAAAGTGAAGGGAAAGAGGAAGGAGATAAGACTTAAAAAGGAAAAAAATACAAGTGAAAGGGAGAGAAAATTATTAGAAAATAGAGGAACGTGGACTAGAAATAAGAAATACAGAGATTTAAAAAAAAAGAGGAAAGTACAGAGAGAAGGAGAGAAAAGGATAACAAGAATCAGAAAAGAAAGGGGAAAGAAGCAAGTCAGCAGGAATGATCTGGATGTTTCTTACTGAGTTTAATTTGTTTTTACAGCACTGTGGTCAGCTAAGTCTCAGGCATTACTTTCAGCCTTGGGAATACCAGAAGCCTTCTTAACCATCTGTTCCCGGGCATTTTCTTACTGTGCATCAGTTTCAACTTTCTTCCATCTCTGTTTGGAGTTTATGGTCCATTATTACAATTTCTCCCTTGCAAATAAGCACAACTTGTCTATTTTTTTCTTCAAACCTTGCCATGTCCAATTCTTTTCCTTCTGTCTAGGCAGCTTAATGTTTCTGGAGAAATATCATGCAACAGGACATTAACTTTATTTTTAGTGAATGATGACTTAGTCCCAACTGACCAGGTGACATTCTCGGTGATTCTGTTCTTCCATACCGTGAATTGACACAGAGAATATTCGTTTAGTTAGGACTACTTGGCATTTTAACATTTAAACTTCACAGAACACAAAATGTTCTTAATAATATATGCCACTGATTTAATAATATTGATTTTAAAAGAATATATATTTTCCCTCATTACTTCTCAGTGCCTTTTCTATCAAAAACAGAACAAAATTGTGGCTGGAGCAATAGCACAGCGGGCATGCAGTGACCGGGGTTTGATTCCCAGAATCCCATAAATGGTTCCCTAAACACCGCCAGGAGTAATTCCTGAGTTCAGAGCGAGTAATAACCTGTGTGCATCGCCGGGTGTGGCCCAAAAGAGAAAAAAACAAAATTATGCTTGGTAATATTGTGGGACTCTGGGATTGATCTCCAGCACCCCAAAAGCCCCAAAAAAGAGAAAGAAAGAAAAAAGAAAGAAAGAATAAAGAAAAAAGAAAAAGAAGGGGAAGAAGAAGAAAAGAGTATAAATCCTTAATTTTTAGGACTTTCTTCTCTGTTGCATTAATGTGTGTGTCTCTCCCTATTCCAATATCTCATTTGTGAGAGTTCTTGGATATTTTTATCCTTTAAAATTGCCTTGACTGTTATTGGTCCTTTTTCATTTGCAGAATGAATGAAGTTTCAGAATCAGTGTGCAAACTTGTACCATAGATGAAAAATTCTTGCTAGGATTATTATTGGACTGCATTGAATATATAGCTCAATTAAAAACATGACATCTTATAGTATTCAGCCATTAATACAGAGGCA
The DNA here is from genome assembly GCF_029834395.1 of Sorex fumeus. Taxonomy (NCBI): domain Eukaryota; kingdom Metazoa; phylum Chordata; class Mammalia; order Eulipotyphla; family Soricidae; genus Sorex; species Sorex fumeus. Next base: position 26,685,922 of record NW_026606090.1, on the reverse strand, counting down.
TATACAGTTTTTCCATTTCTCTGTATCTTCTTTTTTTCTCTAGTCATTTCTATGCAGATATCTCTTTCAAATTTCATGTTGCTGCCCTTATATTTTCCTTGACCCATTATCAAGGAGCTGCAGTGATTTTATTTGAATTTTGAAGAAAACAACTTTGGACTTTGCTGCTGCATTCTTGCAAGATTACTCAAAAAGTTGTCTCTAAATTGGTGATAGTTGTTGGGGTACTCCTTCCTTGTTTGAGATACTGTATCAAAATCTGAGACGACGTTTAAAAATTTTATGGAAATTTAATCTTTTTCTGACATATATACTTATCATTAGTCCTATGAGCATTTTAATTTTTTATGGAATCATCTATGGAAAAAATTAAGATATCTTGAAATTATGAAAGTACACACAAACAGATGTATAGAAACATGTACATGAATCTTTTGATATGAGGATAAAATTTTGGAAAAAGTGAAGACGATTGGGTAGATAGAAATAGTATAGACTAGAAAATCTCTGAAAAGAATAGCTGATAAGTTGAACATATTAAATTCATGCTTTGTGTGAGACCCTATCAAAAAAATGAGAAGACAAACCATAAAGAGAAATCTGATAGGGGTTGTTATTTCAATATCAAAGAATTCCTATAATGAAATAAGAAAATAAACAACCTGAGTTAACACTGGAAAAAATATCTGAATACCTCACTAAAGACATAAATAGTATGTAAAATATACCAATAAAATATATTTGTAGGGCCAGAGAGATAGTTCAGGAGTTAAGGTCTTGTAAGCAACCACTCCAGTGTGAATTACTGGTAACACATATGATCCTCCGAGCACTGTGCCATGAGTGATCTGCGAGCACAGTCAGGAATAAACCCTGAGCACTGCCTGCCATAGCTGCAAAGATATTGATGATCCTGTGAATTAGGGAATTCAGACTAAAGCTATATTAGATATTTATAGATAAGACTCAGATCCCAAAGATACTTATGATCATATGAACTACAGAATTTCAGATTAAAGCAATAAAGAAATATCACTAAGGTTGATCCACATCAAAGTAGATACACCAAATGTGATTTAGTTGGAACAATGCTAGCTCTCATTCATTGCTGGAGGAAATGCAAGATGTTACGATCACTTTGAAAAGCGGTCTGGAAGATACTTAGAAAATTAAGCATATCACTGTTATCAGAGAACTCAGCAATTGGATTTCTTAGCACTTATCTAAATAAGTCAAAAACTTATGTCATCCATAAATTTCCACACAGGTGCGTACAATTTTAATTATAATTGCCAAAGCTGGGCTAGGGAGATAGAATCAGGCTTTAGGTGTTTGCCTTCCAAGTCGTTGACTTCAATTCTATCTCCAGTAGCACATTCTTCAAGCTTGGCCAAGAGTGATCCCTGAGCACAGAGCCAGGGTATCTTCCAGAAGCCAAGAGATAAAATAATATTGCCAAAACATGAGGCAATCAGGCATCCCTCAGGAAAGTAATGGAGAGGTAAAGTACAGTACTGCCAGACAATGGAATATTATTCAGTGTTGAAAATAAGGTATCAAGCCATGAAGATACAGAGGAATGATGAATGCAAATTATTAAGTTAAACAGTAAATCTTAAAATGTATATGTTGTGATTTCATCTTTATGATATTCTTTACAAGTTACATCCAAGGAGATTGTAAAAATACTGGGTGTTGTCAAGAGGGAGACGGAACTAGCCAGGGCAGTGAAACTATTTTGTAGACACTAAACCTAGGCATATATGTTATCACGTATTTGTAAAAGTCTATAGATTATACAACACAAAAGTGGATGTAAATATAAATTCTAGACATTGGGCAATAAGGACAAACCAATGTAGGTTTTATCAACTGTGACTAATGAATCACTTGGCAGGGAATGCTGATAGCTAGGGTATGGAGGTGTGGTGGCAGAAGATAAATGGGAAATCCCAGTTACATTTTTGTCAGGGACCTAAAATTACTCCAAAAAAGCCAAAACAAATAAATAAACTTAAAATACATCAATGAAAGTCAAACAAATAAACAAGCAAATTCATGTGAGGTTATTAGAGGAGTTACAATGGATATGCAATTTGAAATGAAAATCATTTTTGTTTGCTTTTCCTTATCTGTGTTTACAGTGATGGAATGAGCATGGACATGGTATCAAACATATTCATTTGAATCCTAATTATTATTTGCAAGCTCTATGATCTTAGGCAAATTAAATTCTTTGTTTAAATATTTCCATACCCAAAAACATGTACTCTATTTTTTTTTCAGTGCTGATTATGTAATTGGTAGGATGCCTATATCGAAGACATGGCATCTATGTAAAATATGCATTCTTGGTAAACGGTGGTCAGTAGCAGTTGGAATTGTCACAGAAATGTTGGCTGTGTTATGAACAAATATACTGCTGTGTAGCATAGTGGCCATTTGTGGATAAGAGGCAGCTAATTTAGTACATTAAGAAGGTTAAGAAGTCTTAGCTCTAGGAACAGGACTGATAGAATGGGTAGGGCACTTGTCTTACATGCACCCAACCTGGGTTTGATACCCTGCACACCATCTGGTCCCCTGAGCTCACCAGGAGTGATCCCTGAGCACAGAAACTGAACTCTGCTGGGTGTGGCCAAAACCAAAAAAATAAGTATTAGCTCTATAGTTAGAGAAATAAAGAATTATTACTCTCTTTTGTTAAAATGGTGAGGAAACTTGTGTCTTTTGTCTTTGAGGCCTCACCAGCAGTGCTCAGGAGACCATGTATTACCAGGGAATGAAGCCCTGCCTCCTGCATGTAAAGCATGTGCTTGACTATTGAGGCATCTATCCAACTCAAGAAAACTTCTGCAACATGGTTAGTGTTTATTTTATGGAAAAATTAGAAGTTAAAATAAAACTCTGAACTTTAAAGCAAAAAGATAAGAATTCAAAGATAAAGCTAAGTCAAATGAGCATCAACAACCCTTGAGAAAGCAGAGTTAAGGAAAGAAAAGGAGAATAGCTATTCACCAGAGTGGAGGACCATATTGGAAGCAAGCTGAATAGATGGAATCAGAGATTTGAGGAGGTTACCTAAGGAAATCACCTACAACTAAATGGAGAGGAAGCAAGACAGAAATTATTCCAGACAGAGAAATAGATATGTGAAATAAAGTGAAATTAAGTCAGTTTTTTTATCAAAGCAGGATGATTTAGAACACTATTGTTATTAGTGCCTCAGGAATAAAGTATTGCTATAGCAGAACTTTTTTTTATGACATCTTATTGTCTTATTTCTACTTTGGACAAACTTGCAGGCTATCGACTGTAGCCTGCCCACAGGGCAGAGTCTGGCAAACTCCCCGTGGCGTACCCAATATGCCAAATACCAGTAACAATGATGGGTCTCACTCTCCTAAATAGCCTTGAATATAATCTCAGGGCTAGGATGAAAGAGACGTTACTGGGGCCTGCTCGAGGCAATCGACGAATAACAGGATGATGAAATGAAATGAAAATGAAAAATAGCAATAGCACAGCGGGTAGGGCATTTGCCTTGCTATGCGGCTGACCAGGTTCGATTCCTCAGCCCCTCTTGGAGAACCCGACAAGCTACTGAGAGTGTTCATGCCCCGCCCCCCACACCTGCACAGCAGAGCCTGGCAAACTCCCCATGGCGTATTCAATATGTCAAAAACAGTAACAACAAGTCTCACAATGGAGACATTACTGGTGCCCGCTAGAGCAAATTGATGAACAATGGGAGGACAGTGCTACAGTGCTACCATACCTCATCATCAGAATGCCAGCCACCAGCCACCATTGTCTCTACGTTAAATATTGTTTCATTTGAAACGTGGTTATTTGCAATACTGTTCATGACAGCATTTCATATATATAATGATCAAAGACCACATCCTGCTTCTCTCCATTGTAGTCTCAGGATTCCCTTTTAAGTAACACCTGTGCCCTTGGTTAATTTAGTTCTGTAAACCAGTTCTAGAATGATGTAGCCTTTGACTATTATTCCCAGCACTCTGATTTACAATACTGTAAATAGCAATGATTCATGCATTCAATGTTCCAGTACCAAACCCATATGACTAGAACTCGTGTCTGTCTACCAATATCTCAGTGGCCTCTCCCTGCTCTTCTCTTGGTAACTCAGTTCTGTTGGCTGACTCCCATTTTCTGATGCCATTGATATATGTTCTTTACTTACTATTTTTCCTTATAGTCTACATATAAGGAAATAACTATGTGTACCTAGGTTGAGAAGTCAACATGACAATTGACCTGGCACCCGAGCTGCGCAGGAGGAAGAGAGTGGCTTGGAATGCCTTCAAGAACGTCGAAGAAATAGCTAAGAGGACGGAGAACCTCCGGCTCCGGGCACATCTCTTTGATTCCACTGTTCTTCCTGCATTAACATATGCCTCAGAGACCTGGGCCCTACGTAAACAAGATGAGAATGCTACTCGGGTCTCCCAAAGAGGAATTGAAAGAGCTATGCTTGGAATATCACGTTTGACTCAAATGAGAGAAAGAATCCGGAGTTCCGACCACCGTCGACAATCAAAAATCAGGGACGCTGTCTCATTTGCCAAGGTGTCAAAAATCAGATGGACTGGTCACATAATGAGATTTGGAGACGACCTCTGGACTAGAGCTGTTACTGACTGGATTCCACGGGATGTCAAAAGACCGCGTGGCCGCCCACCTATCAGATGGTCAGACTTCTTCATCAAGATCATGAACGATCGGTTTGAGGCTCTTCATGTTCCCAGAGCGAACAGATGCCATTGGGCTACACTAGCACGCAGCAGGGACAAATGGAGACGTTACTGGCACCTGCTTGAGCAAATCAACGACTAACGGGAAGCTAAGTGATTAAGTGATTAAGTCTATATATGAGAGACATCAAGCATCATTCTATATATTCTTTCTCTCTGACCGACTTCACTAACCATCAAGACTTCTAGTTCTCTTCCCACAGTGGTGAATTGGTATAGTCTCATCTTTTCTGATAGCTGAATAGTATTCCATTGTTTATATGCCATACATCCTTTATCTTCTTATCAGTTCTTGGGAACTTGGCATGTTTCCCAATCTTGGTTACTGTGGGATACCATAGCAATAAATACATGGCACTTGTAGCACTACCCTCCCGCATTGTTCATTGATCTGCTCAAGCGGGCACCAGTAATGTCTCCATTGTGAGACTTGTTGTTACTGTTTTGGCATATCTAATATGCCGTGGGGAGCTTGCCAGGCTTTGCCGTGAGGGCAGGATATTCTCCGTAGCTTGCCGGGCTTTCCGGGAGGGATGGAGGAATGGAACCTGGGTCGGATGCACGCAAGGCAAACGCAATACCTGCTGTGCTAAGTAGAAATATTTTACACAATAAATATTTCTGTACTCTTGGAATCTATTCTAAGAAGTCGAATCACTGGGTCATGTAGAAGATCTGTTCTTAACTTTTTTTTTTTTTTTGCTTTTCGGGTCACAGCCGGCGATGCTCAGGGGTTACTCCTGGTTCTACACTCAGGAATCACTCCTGGCGGTGTGTTTAGGAGACCATATGAGATGCTGTGAATCGAACCTGGGTCAGCCACATGCAAGGCAAAAGCCCTACCCATTGTGGTATCGCTCCAGCCCCTTTTCTTAACTTTTTGAGAAGTCTCTATGCTGCTTTCTATAGACACCCCCACCATCAGTGAATGAGGGTTCCTCCCCACCCCCTCCCCATTCCTCTAACCCTGGTTATTTCTAGTACTCTTGAAATCAGTCTTACTGGTGTGAGGTGACATTTAATTGTCATTTTAATTTCCATTTCCATTATTAGAAGTGATAAAGACATCCCATGATCATCTATCTGTCTTCTTGGAGGAAGTGTCTGGTCAGCTCACCCGCCCACACCCCGCCTTTTTGATGCGGTTGTTTGCTGTTCTTGTTTAAGATTCGTGATTGGGCAGAATGGGCACGGAGGCCAAGCTCTGGGCAACAAAGCTGAACGGCTCCTATTCCAACCAGATACAGCCCGCCCCCAAGGGACTGGGACCCTCTCTGGGCATGCGCAGCTAGCTCCATCTCCTAGAAAGCCAGTTTTCTCCCCTGATCTGGGCAGGACGGGCACGGACACCCAGCTCTGGGCAACAAAGCTGAACGGCTCCTCATTCCAACCAGGAGACGTTCCCAACTCCTCGCCCAGTGCTAGGGACTCTTTCTGGAGCCGCGGCCGCATTAGCCAAATATTTTCCCACTACATATGCCATAGGAACCATAAGCTACCTTCTTAGATGGAAACTTCTCTAGTTTAGCTCAGCCACTAGAAACACAGTAGCCAATAACTCATAAGCCTATTTAACTCACACTGCATATCAAGCAAAATAGTAACAGTGAACGTGAAGGACTAAACCACACCTCTCACAATGGTAAAGCAACGCAAAAGCCCACCAAACTTTCTTATTGAAGAGTCTAGCCCAGATGACACCAACAGTACTGTAGTGTTAGACAACCTCTATGACAAGGAATTCAGAAGGGAGCTACTTAGGATGCTTAGGGAATTAAAAGAAACAATGGAAAGCAATGCCAATAGAAGACAAGAGGATTTGAAGGCAGAAATGAGGAAAATGCAATCGGAAATGTCAGATCTGAAAAATCTTGTCGGCGAATTGAAAAACTCAGTGGAAGGCCTCAGCAGCAGAGTAACAGCTGCTGAGAACAGAATCAGTGAGCTCGAAGATGAAGTTCAGAGACTCTCCAGAAAAGAGCAGAAAATGGAAAAGAGACTCACAATTCGGGAACAGATGGCAAGAGAAGACCGTGATGAAGCCAAGAGGGGTAACATAAGAATTATTGGAGTCCCAGAGGTACAGGAGGAAAACCTTGATGAAGAAGAAACTGTCAAAGACATCATTGCTACAACGTTTCCAGAGTTGAAGAAAACTTGTGACCACATTCAGGAGGCCCGAAGGGTACCAGCTAGAAGAAATCCGAATAAAAATACCCCAAGACACATTCTGATCAAAATGACCAAAACCTTAGACAGAGACAAAATTCTGAAAGCAGCAAGATCGAAGAAAGAAATCTCTTACAAAGGAGCATCCTTAAAATTCACAGCTGATTTTTCTGATGAAACCCTCATGGCCCGAAAACAGTGGTGGGACATAGTGAAAAAACTCAGTAAAATAAATGCCTCCCCAAAAATACTTTACCCAGCGAGACTCTCATTCATAATAGAAGGAAAAACACACAGTTTCACAGACAAACAACAGCTCAGGAACTTCATAGACTCAAAACCATGGTTACAAGAACAACTAAATGGGCTACTTTAAGGCAAGACAGGCCCCTCAAATACACCAAATTTCAACAGAACAACGGGACAAAATCCCATAACAATAATCTCTCTCAATGTCAATGGGCTAAACGCACCAATTAAAAGACATAGAGTGGCAGGATGGATTAGAAAATTGAACCCAACATTCTGCTGCCAGCAAGAAACACATCTCAATAGTCAAAGCAAACACAGACTCAGAGTCAAAGGCTGGAAAACCATCCTACAGGCAAACAGCTCCCATAAAAAAGCTGGGGTAGCCATCCTAATATCAGACCACATCGATTTCAGAGTGAAGAAGGTCATAAGAGACAGTGAAGGCCACTTCTTATTGATCAAAGGATCTGTACAACAGGAAGAAATTACAATAATAAATGTATATGCACCTAATGAGAGACCAGCAAAGTACTTAAAACAACTACTCATAGATTTGGAAAAAGACATCAATAGCAACACAATACTAGTGGGAGACTTCAACACCGCTTTGTCACCTCTTGATATATCAACCAGACTCAAGCTTAGCAAGGACATACTTCATCTGAGGGAAACAATGGAAGAAAGGGACTTAGTAGATATATACAGGACACTTCATCCACAAAAAGCTGAATACAGATTCTTCTCAAGCGTACATGGAACATTCTCCAAGATAGACCACATGCTGAGCCACAAAACATGCCTCCATAAAATTAAGAAGATAGAGATTGCATCAACAATCTTCTCAGACCGTAATGTGCTGAAATTAGAAGTAAATCACACACAAAAACAGAAAACTAAACCAAACACCTGGAAATTAAACAGTGCGCTATTGAACAACGAGTGGCTGAGACAGGAAATTAAAGAAGAAATCAAAAGATTCCTAGAAACGAATGAAAATGAGAACACGAGTTACCAAAACTTATGGGACACAGCAAAAGCTGCCTTAAGAGGAAAGTTTATAGCTCTACAAGCATTCCTCAGGAAGGAGGAGCGAGCACACATAAGTAACCTAACCTCACAGCTTAAGAGCTTGGAGAAGGAGCACAAGCCGAATAGGAGAAAGGAAATAATAAAAATCAGAGCAGAGATTAACGAGATGGAAACCCAAAAAACAATCCGAAAGATCAATGAAACCAAGAGCTGGTTCTTCGAGAAAATTAACAAGATCGATAAGCCTCTAGCAAAACTCACAAAGAAAGGGAGAGAGAAAACCCTAATAAACCGAATCAGAAATGAAAAGGGGGTCATTACAACAGAAACTACAGAAATTCAAAGGATCCTCAGGGAGTACTTTGAGAAGCTTTATGCCACGGAACATCAAAACCTCGAGGAAATGGATAAATTCCTAGACTCCTACAGACTCCCAAGGCTGAACCCAGAAGACCCGGAATACCTGAACAGACCTATCACCATCAAGGAAATTGAAATGGTAATAAAAAGTCTCCCCAAGCACAAAATCCCTGGCCCGGATGGATTCACTAGTGAATTCTTCCAAATCTTTAAAGAGGACTTACTCCCAATCCTCTTTAAGCATTTCCCCGAAATTGAAATATCAAAAACACTTCCAAACAGTTTCTGCGAAGCAAATATCACACTGATAACAAAAGCAGACAAAGATACCACAAAAAAAGAGAATTACAGACCGATATCCCTGATGAACACAGATGCAAAGATCCTCAACAAACTACTAGCAAATAGAATCCAACTACTCATCAAAAAGGTCATACACCATGACCAAGTAGGATTCATCCCAGGGATGCAAGGATGGTTTAACATTCCGAAATCAATCAACATAATCCATCATATCAACAAAAGAAAAGATAAAAAGCATATGATTATATCAATAGATGCAGAGAAAGCATTTGACAAGATCCAGCACCTCTTTATGATGAAAACCCTAGCCAAAATGCGTATAGAGAGGACTTTCCTCAACATAATTAAAGCCATCTACCACAAGCCTACAGCAAGCATCATCCTGAATGGGGAAAAACTGAGAGCCTTCCTTCTAAGATCAGGGATGAGACAAGGATGCCTACTATCTCCACTGTTGTTCAATATAGTACTGGAAGTACTTGCAATAGCGATTAGGCAAGAAAAAGATATTAAGGGCATTCAGGTAGTAAAGGAAGAAATCAAGCTCTCACTATTCGCAGATGATATGATACTATACTTAGAGAACCCAATAACCTCCACCAAAAACTCCTAGAAACAATAGACTCGTATAGTAAAGTTGCAGGCTATAAAATCAATACCCAAAAGTCCATGGCTTTCCTATACGCAAACAGTGAGAGAGAAGAAAGCAACACGAAAAAAACAATCCCGTTCACAATTGTGCCCCAGAAAATCAAGTACCTAGGAATCAGCTTAACTAAGGAAGTAAAGGACCTGTACAAAGAAAATTACAAAATGCTACTTCAGGAAATAAAAGAGGACATGAGGAAATGTAAAGATATCCCCTGCTCATGGGTCGGGAGACTTAACATTGTCAAAATGACAATACTACCAAAAGCATTGTATAAATTCAATGCAATCCCTATAAGGATACTCATGACATTCTTCAAAGAAATGGAGCAAACACTCCTGAAATTTATATGGAACAATAAGCCCCCACGAAGAGCTAAAACAATTCTTGGGAAAAAGAAAATGGGAGGAATCAACCTCCCGAACTTCAAACTTTACTACAAAGCAGTAATAATTAAAACAGCATGGTACTGGAACAAAGGCAGAACTGCAGACCAATGGAACAGGGTTGAATACACTGATATCTCCCCTCAATCATATGATCATCTAATCTTTGATAAAGTTGCAAGAAATGTGAAGTGGAGCAAGGAAAACCTCTTTAACAAATTGTGCTGGCATCACTTGACGGCTGCATGAAAAAAAATGGGCTCAGAACTCTGCCTAACACCATGTACAAAAGTAAGATCAAAATGGATTAAAGACTTCAACATCAGACCAGACACCATAAGGTACATTGAAGACAAAGTTGGCAAAACCCTCCATGACATTGAAGCTAATGGTATCTTCAAAGATGCCATGCCACTGGCCGAGCAAGTGAAAACAGAGATAGATTAATGGGACTATCTTAGCTAAGAAGCTTCTGCACCTCCAAAGAAACAGTGACCAAAATACAAAGACAGCCTACAGAATGTGAAAGGATATTCGCCGAATACACATCTGACAAGCGGTTGATATCCAGGATATACAAAATACTGGTTAAACTCCACAAGAAGAAAACATCCAACCCCATCCAAAAATGGGGCAATGAAATGAACAGAAACTTTCTCAAAGAAGAAATCCGAATGGCAAAAAAGCACATGAGAAAATGCTCTACATCAATAATCATCAGGGAGATGCAGATCAAAACCACAATGAGATACCATCTCACACCTCAGAGACTGGCCCACATTCAAAAGAACAAAAGCAACCGATGCTGGCGTGGATGTGGCGAGAAAGGGACACTCCTTCACTGTTGGTGGGAATGCCGACTGGTTCAGCCCTTTTGGAAAACAGTATGGACATTCCTCAAAAAATTAGAAATTGACATGATACTTTCCATGTAGTACTACTTGTATGTAAATTTCATAACTTCATCTTTTCTAACAGCTACATAGTACTCCATTGTGTAAATGTACCAAAATTTCTTTAACAGTCATCTGTTCTCGGGCACTCAGGTTTTTTCCAGATTCTGGCTATTGTAAAGAGTGCTGCAATGAACAAACAATTGCAGATGTCACTTCGACTATACCTTTTTGCCTCTCTGGGATATATTCCCAGGAGTGCTATAGCTGGGTCAAATGGGAGATCAAATTCTAATTTTTTGAGAATCGTCCATACTGTTTTCCAAAAGGGTTGGACCAGCCTGCATTCCCAGCAGCAGTGAAGGAGGGTCCCTTTCTCGCCACATCCGCGCCAGCACCTGTTGCTTTTGTTCTTGTGGATGTGGGCCAGTCTCTGTGGTGTGAAATAATATCTCATTGTTGTTTTGAACTGTATCTCTCTGACGATTAGTGATGTAGAGCATTTTCTCATGTGCCTTTTTGCCATTCGGATTTCTTCTTTGCGAAAGTTTCTCTTCATTTCCTCGCCCCATTTTTTGATGGGGTTGGGTGATTTCTTCTTGTGTAGTTTAACCAGTACCTTGTATATCCTTGATATCAACCCCTTGTCGGATGTGTATTTGGTAAATATTCTTTCCCATTCTGTAGGCTGTCTTTGTATTTTGGTCACTGTTATTTTTGAGGTGCAGAAGCTTCTGGGATAGACACAGAAAGATTGCATTCATCTGGGGAACATAAAGCAACAAAACGGGAGACTAACACCCAGGTATGGCTCAGATTAGTACCAGGAATTTTGCTCCATGACTTGAAGGCAAGCCACATGTGCTAGGTGAAAAGGAAGCTCAGATAGAGAAGAGAGCACCAAATAAAGAGTGTTGTGAAGACCGTCCCAGGGTGGGAAAGACATGCTAAAAGTAGTCTATAGACCAAACATGATTGCCACTCAATGCCTCTCTGGCAAAACACAGTACCCAATAGAAGAGAGAGAGAACAAGGGGGAATGTCCTGCCACAGCGGCAGGGTGGGATGGGGGATGTGGGGGGTGGGAGGGATGCTGGGACCCGTGGTGGGGGAGGATGGGCACTGGTGGAGGTATGGGTACTTGATCATTGTATAACTGAAACCCAAGCACAAAAATTTATAAGTCTATAAAAGTAGTTCATGGTGTTTCACTAATAAAAAAAAAGATTAAATAAAAAAATTAGAAATTGAGCTCCCATTTGACCCAGCAATACCACTCCTGGGAATATATCCGAGAGAGGCAAAAAATGTATAGTCAAAGTGACATCTGCACTTGTTTGTTCATTGCAGCACTCTTTACAGTAACCAGAAACTGGAAGAAACTTGAGTGCCCAAGAACAGATGACTGGTTAAAGTAACTTTGGTACATCTACACAATGGAGTACTATGTAGCTGTTAGAAAAGAGGAAGTCATGAAATTTACATACAAGTGGTACAACATGGAAAGTATCATGCTAAGCGAAATGAGTCAGAAAGAAAGGGATAGACATAGAAAGATTGCATTCATCTGGGGGATATAAAGTAACAAAATATGAGATTAATACCCAAGAATAGCTGAGATCAGCACCAGGAGGATTACTCCATAGCTTAGTGGGCAGTCGGGCATTCTAGAGGAAAGGGCAGCTCAGATAGAGAAGGGAGCACCAAATAAAGGATGTTTGGAGGATCCTCCCAGGAGGGGAGATGCATGTTGAAAGTAGACTATGGACTGAACATGTTTGCCACTCAATTCCTCTTTTGCAGACCACAACACCCAAAAGGAGAGAGAGAACACAGGGGAATGCCCTGCCACAGAGGCAGGGGGGGATGGGGGGATAGGGGTGGGGGGATATTATCCATGGTGGTGGAAAATGGGCACTGGTGGAGGGATGGGTATCTGATCATTGTATAATCGAAACCCAAGCACAAAAAATTGTAAATCTACAACTGTACTTCATGGTGTTTCACTAATAAAAAAAAAAGATTTGTGATTGACTTTATAAATAATTGATGTTAGCCCAGCATCAAATGTATGGTGAGAAAATATCTTTTTTTCTATCCAGTGGAATGTATTTTTGAGTTATTTTTATTTAGCAGTGAGGAAAATTTTAGTTTGATGTAGTCCTGTTTGTTATTGCTTCTGTTTTCTTAGCCAAAGGCATGGAATCATTGAAGATTCTTCTGAAGTCGTTATCATGGAGAGTTCTAGCTATGTTTTCCTTGATGTATTTTATGGATTCAAATCTAATATTGAGGTCTTTAGTTCATTTTGAAATATTTTTGTGGATGCTATTAAATAGGTGTCCATATTGATTTTTTTTTTAATGTGGAAACAGGATTCCCAAAAATATTTGAATAGGTTTCCATTGTACCACTTTATGCATCAACATCCTTTGTCAAAAATTAACTTGCTTGTTTATTGAGGGTGCATATCTGGGATTAAATCTTTTCTTTTTATTCTTTTTTTTTTTTAGTAAAAAGTCTAAGATTTTGTTGTTTCCCCACACACCAACAGCCATGTCTATTTAATACAGACTTAAGACTCTTTACTATCACCGATCTTATTAATGCCTAGTCAAATAGAGTATGTCAATCAATATTTTCTGGTTTCTTTCTCCCCTTTCCCTTACCTAGGTAAGACAGCCAGAAGACAGTGAAATTGATGTGTAAGGGAAATTTTAATTTGGAATGCAGAACAAAGCTCCTGGATATGGTTGAGTCTAAATAATATGAAGGATAGGTAAAGGTAAGGTAAAGGCCCTCCCGTTGATCGTCGATTTGCTCGAGCGGGCCCAGTAACGTCTCCATTGGAGACTTTGTTGTTACTGTGTCTGGCATATCGAATACTCTCGGTAGCTTGCCGGGCTCTCTGAGAGGGGCGGAGGAATCGAACTCAGGTCGGCCATGTTGGCCGCGTGTAAGGCGAACGCCCTACCCGCTGTGCTATCGCTCCAGCCCATGAAGGATATAGCAATAATTTTTTTCCTGAACTTGACTGAAGAGGAAGCATACATTAGATATCTTTAGTGTGTATTTCTTTCTTAATATAGCATATTTTAGATTAACACATTGTTCCTTATATTGATAGTTGTTCATATTAATTGTTATTAAAAAATAACATTCAAGTATACATGACTATATCACAAAATGTTTTCTAATTCATTGCTGAATGCTAACTGATTCCCATTTTAGGATACATTTGAATAGAACTGCTATTAATCTTTTGTATCATACTCATATGGAAATATAAAATTTTCTTTTCTCTTTGACAGTTAGCTAGAGAAGAATTACTTTAACATAGGTAAATTAATATTTTGTTTCATATTAAATGCCAAATATATTTCCAAAGTTCTTCTACTTTTATTTTATACTCTCACCAGCAATGTTGAGTTCTCATCCTTGCCAATTTGCTATTATAAAGTCCTTTAATTTGTGTCTAATTGATGTTATCTCAGTGTGATTTTAATTTAAATTTCCCTTATGGCTAATTTTTTAAAAATATTTTTCCACAGTAGCTACTTGAATTTGTTCTTTGGTGAAGTCTTTTGCAAACATTTAACTCATTTATAGTTATATTATCTACTTACTGAGTTATAGGTGTGGAAATATTCTGAGTTATGTCTTCTATATATGTAATAACATATTACAAATGTTGTTAGAGCATTTTCATTTTCTTGTCTTTTTTAAAATTTTATTTATTTTTGTTAAATTTATTTATTGAATCACCTTAAGAAAAGTTACAACGCTTTCAGGTTTAAGTCTCAGTCATACAATGATCAAACACCCATCCCTTCACCAGTAATTATTTTTCACCACGAAGAACCCCAATATAAGCCCCCTCCCACCCTTCCCAATGCCCGTGAGGCAGATGATTTCTACTTAACTCTCTCCCTCTCTGCTTTGATTACATTTATTATTTCGACAAAAGGTGCACCATTATTGTTTGGATTTTCCCCTCAACAATCAAAACTGCTGAAAAGGCATTGTGAAATAATTTGTTTTCTATTGCTGGTTATAAAAACCATATGATGATGGATTCCTGATATTTTACTAATCAAGTCTGGAGGGATTTCTGCCAAAAGCCGGATAATTACGCGATTGGTTTGTGTGCCTCTGGTGCCATGGCCTTGCCAGTGAGCCGATCTTGGGGGGCAACTCGTGGCCGCGGTAGGGTGTGAAGGACATGCTGGTTCCATCCCCCCATCCCATGAGGCAGCAGTTGCCTCATCACCGCCAGCTTATACCTGGCTGTCCAATAAGCACTGAGGGAGCGGCCACTGTGCTCGGGGGTGGAAAAAGGTGAAAGAGACAGACACCCTTTCCCTCCCGTGGGGGGGGGGGGCGGCGGTGAGGTGGTGTGTGGCGCCATAATTTAATGCATAGTTCATTCACATTTCTGCCGCAAGCTGCTGGGCTCTGAATTAGGTCCGTGTGCCTCTGGTGCCATGGCCGTGCCAGAGAGCTGCTCAGGGAGGGCAACTCGTGGCCTTGGTAGGGCATGAAGGACATGCTGATTCTGCCCTCCATCCCATGAAGCTGCATGGGATCAACTCTTTTTCTATTGGTTGAAGAATCTTCCTTTATTTTGCCAATGTAATAATTTTTATTAATATAGATTTTTGTAATTTAAAATGAGGATGAAAAAAGGCTTTCATTTTCCCTTTACCTAAGATTATTTTAAATCTTCATAGAATTTCATTATTTCATATAAATTTTATCAGTATATGGTCCATGTTTCTAAAAACATTCTGAAAATTTTGATGGGGATACCCTTGAATCCAGATAATCTATGTAGTGCTTTGGATAGTATGTTCATTTTAACAATGTAATCCTTCCAACTGTATCCAGGGAATTTTGTTTTCATTTCCTTTTGCCTTGTGACATTTATTTTCACAGTGCTTTATCAATTTTTTTTGGTAAAAGTCATTCACTTCCTTTGTAAATTCCTTGAAATTTGTTTTGGAAGGAGACACAGTTGTAAATGGGATTTTTTCCCCTCCCCTCTAAGTCACCTGATCACTTGACATCCTGTTACTCATGAATTTGCTCGAGCAGGCGCCAGTAATATCTCCATTCGTCCCTGTCCCATGCTAGTGTAGCCCAATGGCATCTGCTCGCTCCAGGAACACGAATAGCCTCAAACCGATCGTTCAGGGTCTTGACGAAAAAGTCTAACCATCTCATAGATGGGCAGTCATGCGATCTTTTGATGTCCCACGTAATGCAGTAGGTAAAAGTTCAGTGGTTGTTTCCAAATCACATTACATGTCCAGCCCATCTGATTTTCGATGTCTTGGAAAATGAGACAGCGTCCCTGATTCTCAATATCAACAGAGGTCGGAAGTCTGGATTCTTTCTCTAGCTTGAGTAAAGTGTGATACTCCAAGAATAGATCTTTCGATTCTTCTTTGAGAGACCTGAATAGTGTTCTTATCCTGTTTTCGTAAGGCCCAGGTCTCTAAGGCATATGTTAATGCAGGAAGAGCAATGGAATTGAAGAGATGTTCCCAGAGCCGGAGGTTCTTTGTCCTCTTAGCTATTTCTTCAACACTCTTGAAGGCATTCTAAGCTGCTCTTTTCCTTCTGAACAATTCAGATGCCAGGTCATTTGCCATGTTGAGTTTTCGAACTAAGTAGACATAACTGCTGAATTCGGAGATGCTCATTCCATTGAGAGTGAATGGAACATCAAGAACAAGTCTGTGTCTCATGAACATTGTCTTTGTTAGATTCAGATGCAGTCCAACATTTCCACACTCATGGTTGAAGTCGGCCACCATTTGTGTCATTTTCTAAAGTTTGGTGTTATTAGAATGCTGTCATCAATAAAGCAGAGGTGGTGTAGTTTCTGACAGTCTGTCTTCACTCCCATTCCTTCCCATTCCAGTTGTCGCATGATGTTCTCAAGTGTGGCACTGAAGAGTTTTGGTGAAATGGTATCACCATGTCAAACCCCTCTCTTTACATGGATGATCACTTCCTTATAGAATGGTGAGATCCTGGTAGTGAATCCATAACAAAGTTCACGGAGGAGCCTGATGTATTGAGTTTGAAATGCCCTGTTTGGCTAGGGCGTCAATGACCACTTCAGTCTCAACAGAATCAAAGGCCTTTTTTAAATCAATGAAACTTAGACAGAGTGGCATCTTGAACTCCCAAGAAACCCCAATGAGCTTGGTTATCGTGTGCATATGATCAATTGTGCTGAATCCTTTTCAGAACCCAGCTTGCACGCATGGTTGTCCTTCATCTAGTGTTCTACGAATCCTATTCAGGATGACTCAAGTGAACAGCTTGTAGACAACAGAAAACAGAAAGATTGAGCTATAGATGCCAATGTCGTGGATGTCTCCCTTCTTGTACAGTAGAACAGTCCAGCTGATTTTCCATTGGGACAGAGCCCTGCATTCAGACAGTGTGTGAAGTGCCGAGCCAGTGTATTGATGAGTACTGACGGCAGATTCCTCAGGTGTTTGGGTCTGACCTTGTCTGGGCCCGGAGCTGTTCACTTCTTTACCGACGAAGTGGCATGTCAGATTTCAAAAGGGAGAACATTGGAAACGTCATATCCATCCAGCGGAATTTGGTATGTGGGCAGGTGGATGTGGCTATCAAAGAGATCCAAGTAGAAGTCATGGATAATCTTTTCCATTGCCCTCCTGGAAGATGTGATAGATCTAGCAGGATGTCAGAGGGCAGTCATTTTGGTCTTGTAGTTGGCGAAGGACACGTGGGCATTTCGAATGCTTTTCCTGGCTCTGCCACATTTGCTAGCACTGCTGTTCTTCTCTCTTTGAGGTCTTCCTTGATTGCTTCTCTGCACTGCTTTGCGAGCTTGGATGTTCACTTGCAGTTGCCTGAGGCTTGTGCCAAGCCACATTGGTGAAAGAGCTCGAGACTTTTCAAAGGCAGAAGTCTTTTTGTGGCTTTCTCTCTTGGCATTCCTCACACAATCATGAAGGTGCTGAACCAGTCTAAGTCATTGTTTGCATTTAGAAAAGCAATGAAAATATATTGACACTAATTTTGTTTCTTCCATCTTATTGCATACATTTGTTCTTTCTATGTGGCTTTTTAAGTGGTCCCTTTAGGCTTTTCTGTGTATAGTATCATGAAATCTTTAGTGAAAATTTGACTTCTTCTATTTAAATCCCTTTGATATCTCTTTCTTGCCTAATTGCTATGAAAAGGACTTCCAATATCATCCTATTATAATAGTGGTGAGAGTAAACATTTTTATCTCAGATATAATCTTAGAAGAAAGAGTTCATATTTTCTAACATTGGGTATGATGGTAGCTCTGGATTTGTGACATATGGCCTTCACTCTATTGAGTAAAATTTCTTATCTTTTCATTTTATTTTTTAATAAATTCAATATTATTTTTGATCATATATGGATATTGTATCTTCTTGGATATTCACTCTGCATCTATAGAGATGATCATATCATTCTTCATATTAATGCAACATCATCTGTGGAGATGATAATATCATTCTTCATATTAATGCAATGTCATCTATAGAGATGATAATATCATTCTTCATAGTAATGCAATGTATTGCATTAGTTAGCTTGCATATACTGCACTATCTTTGCTTCCCTGGGATAATATTCTTTGTATTAATGCAGTGTATTGCATTAATTAGCCTGCATATCCTGAACTATCCTTGCTTCCCTGGAATAAATTACACTCAATCATGGTGACCCTTTAATGTATAGTTAAATTTACTTCACTAAGATTTGTTGTAATCTTACAAATCATTACAAAAATTTTTAATGTATCTTCAGAGATAGTTGAAATTTTCTTTGCTTTTAGTGATATCTCACTTTTTGGAATCAGGGTAGTATTGGTCACATAGATACCATATAGAATAATTTCTGTTTCTCCAACTTTATGAAAGAGGATGAGAAGAATAGGAAGTAGGTCCTTTGTAGATTTGGAAAATTTACCAGTGAACATATCTGGGCGATATTTTCATTTTGGGGAATAATTAGACTTCCATATTAGCTGTTCAGATATTCTGCTTCCTGTTAACTTTTTCAGAGATCATTAGGATTGCAAAAAGATTCCATTTTTAAAATATTTTTTCTATTTATGAATCACCATGAGGTACAGTTACCGACTTGCAAACTTTCGTGCATTTCAGTCATTCAATGATCAAGTACCCATCCCTCCACCACTGCCCATTTTCTACCACCAATGATCCCAGTATTCCTCCCACCATCCCCACCTCATGAGTCCCCCCTCCGCCTCTGTGGCGGGCATTCCCTTTTGCTCTCTCTCTAAAGGTTATATTTTTATAGGTTCTTCAATATTGTGCCATAAAGTTCTCTATTGTATTTGTGTATCATCTTTTATTTCTGATATCTTTTGTCACTTTCAACATGGATGCAATTTATTGGAGTTCTCTCTTGCTTCTTTTTTGTTGTTGAGTCTAAATAAATATTTGCCCATCTCATTTACTATTTTGAAAAACGAACTCTTGGTTTTATTAATTATAGTCAATATATGGCTTATATATACATATATATGTTGTCTACTATGTCATTTATTTCCTCTATAAGTTTTTTGCTATTATTTTTCCCTTCTGCTTACATTGAGTACTCTTTGCACTTATTTCTCTAGTATCTTAAGCAATGTAGTTAGGCTATTTATTTGAACTTTTTCTTTCTTTTTTTAAATTGAATCCCTGTAAGAAAGACCCATATAAAGATGTTCATGATTAGATTTCAATCATACAGTGTTCCAACATCCATCCCTCCACCAGTATACTATTTCCAGTACCAGTATCCCCAGGTTCTTCCCTCCCATCATTCCCCACGGCCTCCCCATCCTGCCTCTATGGCAGGCTCTTCTCTCTCTCTCTCTCTCTCTCTCTCTCTCTCTCTCTCTCTCTCTGTCTTTTCTTTTGGGCAATGTGAACTTTTTCTTATACCCTGATGAATACTTACATTGCTATGAACTTCCCACTCAGTGTAAATTTTGCTGTTTTTCTTTTACATATTTTGATAACTTTTATCTTCACTCTCAATTTTTCCTGGGAATTTATTATTTTTTTACAAATTCCTCCTTGACTCACTAGTTTTTTAGTGGTAATCTGTTTAGTTTCCAAAGTATTTGAGTTTCCCCCTACTTTTTGTTTGTGACTATTTTCCACTTTCAAAGCATTGTGGTCTGACAAGATGCTTGATGTGACTCTATCCTCATGATTTTATGGAGACAGACACATTTTGTGCCCTAACATGTGGCCTATTTTAGAAAATGCCCCATATGTGGCGGAGTAGAATGTGTGCTGAACTCTTTTGGGTTGAGACCTTATATTGGATTAAATCTATTTCTTACACTATTTTATTTAAGGTCAAAGTTTCCTTATTGCTTTTCCCCTATTTGGCTGATCTTGTGGTAAGAGGAAGGGTTGTTAAACTTTCATTTTTACTATTGTGTTGCTGTTGATAATTTTTCTCAAGTTCCTTAACATTTGCTCTGTATCGTTTGATGATCCTTCATTTTGTGCATGTATGTTAATGAGTTAAGTCTTCGTGACATATTGATCACTTGATAAATATATAATTCCCATCCCTATTTTTTTCTATTTAGTACATAGTTAGAGTTTTAATATTTATGTCGTCAGATATAAGTATCAACATTCTGGCTTATTTTTGTTGTTATTGTTGCTCTGTAAGATTTTTTCCTGACTTTTCCTTTAAAACTGTTTTTTATCTTGATCACTCAGGTGTCTTTCTTGTAAGCAGGTAAAGGTTGAGTTCAGTTTTCTGGTCCTTCCTGCCACTCTGTGCTGTTTTATTGATGGCTTTCGGCTATCAGCATTAAACAAGATTATTGAAATGGAGAGATTTATTGTTATATTTTTGGTATAACTGGTTTCAATTGCCTCTTCTTGGTTGTGTCCTTTAAGTATGTTGCTATGAGATTGAATTCAGCTTACTCCAGTTTATCAGTTAATTTTAATATAAAGAGAATAAATTTCTGGCATATATGCACAGGTAAAGAAAAGACAAAATAATTTTATTCATATCATCTTGGCTTTAAAGTGTTAAGTAACACATTTTAAACATTACAATAATTGATGGATATAAGGTTCATAAATCCTCTTAGAACAATTATATTATGATAGATTTCAACAGACAACTAGATCAAATTAAATAAAAGATTCAGAGATGAGAAAATAGAAATAAGAAATATTTGAAGATAAACAATGAACTAATTTAAATATAAAAGTAATTTATTTCCCTTGTAGTGCCAGGAATTCCTTTGCCTAGGCAAGGTCCCTCTGCCATTGATCCACAAACCTGACTTCTAAATTTAAAAAAATTAAAAAAATTAAAAAACCAACAGGAGATTATGGAAGTTGTGACCAATATATAAAACTTGACGATATCAAGTGGTAATAGTACAACTAGAGAAAACTGTAAGGTGATAGGTAAGAAGTTTGGGGTACTAGAGGGGGTGATGATTTCCTCATATTTCATATCATGAAGTCAGAAACATTGTACTAGTGGATAAGTCATTAAGAAGACATTAAAGCTGATGATATAAAGAACTCAAAAGAGATACTGGCAACAAATCTTTAAGTGATTAGAATGAGCAATAATTAACGCCAAGAACATACAGATTACAGGAAAAAAGGAGTAAGTGTAAAAATAGAACAAGACATTTTGAACCAATTAACAAAGTGTTAAATGTTTACAGCTAAAATTATAGCAAATAAATTTTTGGTATTGACATAATTTGACAGTAAAATTTCTTTTTTTAATGGGGCAAATAATTTCATAATGAAGCTTAGTTTTAGTTTGTCTATTTTGAAATTTTAAAGATTTTTTTAGAAGTGCAAACAAATAGATGAAATAGCAGAATTCCTCTCTTCCCTTCATACTGTTTTTTTCATAGTAACATAACTGTAGAAAAAATTCTTCTAATTAAAAAATTACAATTATTTTATACCATTTATATTTTCCTTTTAAGTTTCGTTTATTTTTACTTTATTTAAACTCTATATCTTACAAAGTTGTTCATTATACATTTATTTCAGGCATTCAATGTTCCAACATCAATCTCACCACCATAATGACCTTCCCTCCATCATTGTCTCCATTTTCCCAACCACCCCAAGTCTGCCCCCTTAGCAGGCAAAAATATTTATTTTACATTGCTTGTTGCAACTAAATGGCTAATGGAATTATCAAAAATTCTTCAACAGAAGAAAATTGTTATGTTTTACCATGGGGCTGTTAAGTCCTTATGTGAGGATTTGACAGTAAGAATTTCTAATGCACTACTTTTATCCTATGACTGTTGATATTATTTAAATATAACTTTAATGGGATGATGTAACATAAAATAAATTGCGTAGAGATTACACTATAAGCAACAAGAGTGTTCACATAGAAACACGCCTATTTATGGAATATTTGAAAAGATCATATATCATCACTTAAATTAACTGTATAGAAAACCCATTCATTTAGGGAAGTTTATACTGCACAATTTTGGTAAGTTTCCCCTAATCTATTGCATTTCCTGAATTGGAGTTTGAAAAATCTCTGGATTAAGAAATGGCAGCTGTATTACTAGACCACCAGCATGAGAGGCTTCCTATTCAATATCAAACTACTTTTCCTATTGTTATTTCAGAAAAAAACAGTGTTCTGATTATAGCTGTCTGGCAGCTGTTGATTATAACCAATTCTACCGTACTCCAGCAAAGAAACTAAGAGAAACTTGGAATCATAAATCATCTCTCAAAGATGATTTCGACAATAATACTTTGTATTATTGTACACACTTGAACTTATAAGGCACTAGCCCTTGACCTCATCAGGGTTATCTGATATCCCCCGTGTAACACTCTTAGAACAGATTCTTTTTGGATAGTAACAGAACTAGAGATTGAAAGCTTATCTCTTGAATCCTAGTTCTTCTTTTCTTTAAGCTGCATTGCTTTGCCTCAACACACACATGGACTGTGGATAAAAGGTAGTTTTTATTTTAATTTTGTGTTATCTAGATTATTTTCCATTGGTTTTTCTGGCCAATTCTCCTTGGTACCGTCAGCAAATCCCCCAAATCTTCATACCCAGCTTTATGATTGTACATCATATAAAATATGTTTGATTGATCCATTCTGTCCCACCTGTCTGTCTGGTTTACACCAGATTATTGTTATCGAAGAGTGCGGGCAGCTTTTCAAGTGGTGATGAACTCCACATGAGCACTACACTTCTGTCAAAGAATCTCCTCACTCCCTCTCCAGGAGAGGAGAGGAAGAAACACCAAGAAGAAGCCTTTGGTGCGAACCCCAAACCATACCTGCTGATTATGGAATGCCTGTCCTGAGTATGAGATACCATAAAAGTCACAATCCAGGTTGCAAATAGTAGTTTTTTGTGTTGGTTGCTCCACTACCCTCTGCCAGGCTTCAAGGGGATGAGCAAGGCTTCCAGAGAATTGCATCTTCAGAGGAAGCAGCACTAACATCACCCTGAACCAAGATGCATGGGAAACCAACCCAATAAACAAATTTTGGTTCAAAAACCAAGTAAGAAAACAAAAGAGAGCTACAAATCCAACATCTCTGAAAGAGCCTCTGCTCACTGTTTTTTTTTTTCTTTTTCCTTGTACAAAATGAATCTGTTCCAGCTCTATGTTGATGTCTCCTGGTACTAATGCAGCATCTCTGGTCCCAAAATGCCTCAAGAATTGCACTCCATTTGCTTTTTTTTTTCTTTTTGGGTCACATCCAGTGATGCACAGGGGTTACTCCTGGCTCTGCACTCAGGAATTACTCCTGGCAGTGCTCGGGGGATCATATGGGATGCTGGGGATCGAACGTGTGTTGGCCACATGCAAGGAAAGTGCCGTACCTGCTGTGCTATCGCTCCAGCCCCCATGCACTTCATATTCTTTTCTTCAAACACATTCCATGTGAGTGAAGACATTATGGGAACTTTTTTTTTTGATTAGTCCTCTGCATATTTCTATCACTCTTCACAGGTGAAAAGCATGTTTCTTAATAAGTATATTAAATATAATATATTTTTATAAACCACCTAAATATATGTCTTAACAAATCAGTTATTTTTTTATCAAGGTATCATGGTTCACAGTAGTATTGGTATGATTGCTTTGTATTTTCAATACTATTACACCACCTCCATCACCAGTGTCAATATTCCTCTATCTCTATCTCAAGCCAGATTCAAGATAAATGATTTTACCAGATTGTTGGTTGTCCAAGGCCATCTGAACCCATTTGTTCCAGATGGATTCAGATCTTGGCCCAAAATATTTAGGTCAGTTCTGATTTCTGTGATTTGACCAAATGTTTAATAGACTCTCAGTATTTTTCTTTACAAATACATTTCATTTTTAATAATGAACTAAAATGATTTTTACTAACATAACACTCAAAAGATTTTGTGCTTTTATTTAGTTTATTTATTTTTAATTTGGAGGATTCAAGGGTTACTGTCAGATTGATGCTTAGGTGTTATACTCCTTGCAGTGTTGTTTCTGGAGATCAAATCCAGTGCTCTCTCATGTAAAGCATGTGATCCAGAACTTTTAGCTATTTTTCTAGCCCAGATATTTAGTCATTTTTTTTTCTCTGGGGCAGGGATTGGGCCATACCCAAAGGTTCTCAGGAATATTCCTGACTCTGTGCTCAGGGGTGATTACTGGAAATGCTAAAGAGGCCATACGTGGTCCAGGAATTAAAAACCAGGGTTGTGGTTGACCGTTACATGCAAGGCCTTACCCTTACAATTTCTCCAGTCCTGTTCTATGATTTTAAGATTGTGATAATGGGGACTGGAGTGATAGCAGAGAGGGTAGGGCGTTTGCCTTGCATGTGTCCTACCTGGGTTCAATTCCCATATGGTTCCCTGAGCAACACAGTAGTAATTCTTGAGTGCATGAGCCAGGAATAACCCCTGTGCAACAACGGATGTGACCCAAAAAGAAAAAAAAAAGGATTGTGATATTGTTTCATTGATAATATTTCTAGATATCTACTCTGAACTTTTTGATTGAAGGGATAAAGCTCTCTTAAGTCACTGGGAAGTTAGTTTTACCACAGAAAGAGTGGACATTATTAGCTACTTCCATAAGCAGCAGATCAAATCTTTTTGACATGGGTAGTACCTGTATTTTTACCATCAAGAATATCTCTAAGCTGAGGTAACATGCTTGGGTCCTTCTGTACAAATAAAGGAAGCCAAATTGTTTCTAATGCCTGTTCTAATATCTGTCTCTTTGAAGACCAGAAGGGAAAGACTTACTGGAATGATGAATTTATTAGTGCAATATACTATCAATCTTGCTTCTCATCTTTCCTTTGTTCCATATAAATGTACAAATACAAAAAAAATTTAAGCTAGACTAATTACATTTTGGGTTTTAGGGGAAATTTATGTTGAGATCATAATTCATCTCTGGCCCATGAGGCAACTCTGAAAAGTTCAAGGGAGTTGTTGATTAGCATATGAGTTTCTTGATAGAACCCGCTGAAAATGACTATATAATATGCTTTCATTCAGTTATTTTGTAAATATTTATCAGGCAGTTTCTGTCCCAAACTGCTGTATAAAATTCTAAAGGACCCGTGGGAGAAAAGGCAATTGATTGCCTGAACCAGGCTGCCAGCTCATTGAGACAAGGATATGTCAGGAGTATTAGTAATTTTAGTATCAGATACAAAACGAGTGTGAGGAAAGATAGAGGTGAAGTCCTTCAGAGACTGTGGGCAGTAGAGGTTAATCCCAGTTTAGAAGTCTGGAAGGGACAATAATTTAAGAAAACACGAAGAAAGTGTTAGGAGCTTCACTTCATTAAATAGGCAACAATGCACTTCAGAGAAGACAATGCTGTAATCAAAGTTTTATCAATTTATTTTTTGAAAATGTAAAAAACTCACATTGGCTTCTAACACATGGGTTTTACTGGTCAGCAATAACTCAACATCTCTGCCTGTCACAGTATGTTCACCACCAACAGTCTAATGACTGTTCATCCCTACATAATTAGCCCCCACTTTCCTGCCTGATTTACCCCTTGCCCACCTCCCTCCACTCCCTTTCTTTCTGGTAATTGCTGTTCTGTCTTTAGAGCCTAAGAGATCTCCCCAGACCCCCCGCAACTCAGAATTTCTCATGGGCTGGTTCTTGGCTCTGTGCCAGAGAGTAATATCTGGTGTGCACAGGGTATGATACGAGATGCTGGGGATCAAACCAAGGTTGGCCTCATATAAGGCAAGTGTCTTACCTCCTGTACTGTCTTTTCTACTCCCAAGAATTTGTTTTGCTTTATTGTTTATTATTTTTGTTTCTTTTTAAAAATTTCCCACGTATAGGTAAAATAATACTGTTTTTCTTTTTTCTGTCTGAAGATTCATGGAGCTGACAATTCAAATGAGTTTAACATAACACTCTATTTCCACGCATATTTAAACTTCCAGTTGAATTATTTTTCTTAGGTTCTTGTTATAGAACCAGGCTCATTTCCAATTAGATACCTAATTTTTGACCAATACAAACTCTGATTTTAGTGTTTCTGGGTCTGTGTGACTCTACAACCCCAAGAGATCAAATTACTGCAGCAACCTTTTGAAGGTTCTTAAAGTCAGTGGGCTTCAAGAACATGTGGTAGAGTGGCTGAGAGCATTGTGACCCATTGACCTTCAAATCCCTTGACTAGACCATTTTCTACTTAGACTTCTGCTCCTGCAAGCTTGGAAAATGCTTCCCTTTGTCGAGATGTGTATAACACAGGTATTGCAATGCTTTAGGCTCTAATTTTTTTTTTTTTAGTTTAGAAAATTTTAAACATCAGAGGTTCATATTATCATTAAATAAAGACACTTGAATTTTGTTGTGTTTGCTATGACTTTAGCATTTTCTCTGAGTTTACACTCTGAAGTTCTGGATTTCAGGTTTTTTTTTTTTACTGGGAATATTTTTTACTTGGAATTTTTTTTTTTTACTATCAATATTTTATGTGTTTCCCTACTTCCTTGGTAGTTGAGTTGAGAGAACAATGAGTTACAAAGTGTTTTGAATTTTTTTTACATAAAAACATGTATCATTCTTTTGAAAAGTTTTATAAGTTTAGCTATGGAATATTATGATTTATTTGAAAAAAAATTTCAATCAATTTTTATATGTGTCTTTGTAAAAAAGTCTTTGTGGTGAGAAAAGCTCTAGGCAAAAATTCATAAATAAAAGTGCACATTTAGAATAGCTGGGGGTGTACTTCAGTTGTATAGTTGAAGAGTATTTGACTACAGGGCACCATATGTCTCAGATCACATTTTTGATAATCCACTAGTATCAACATTTATAATAGCCAATTAAAATAATGTACCTGAAATGAAGTTCTCATGCAATTATTCCCTTGTGAGAAATAGATAGGCTACATGGGTTTCCAGCCATTTAAAATAATGCATTTCTTCTTTAATGAGTGTCAGGGGATGTTTAACTATATCAAATTTTAGTTAAACTCTTCATCAATTTTCACCAAGGTTGGTGGGCCTGTAAAGTTAAATAAGTTTTATGGAGAGTAATTTGGCAATGAATCAAAAGCCTTAAATACATTAATGCTCTTTGACCCAGTAATTTCATGCCTGAGAATTTATCTTAAGACAACAATCAGAGATGTGCTGAAAGATTTATGTATGATGCTATTTATCACGGACTATTTTATAACAGTAAACTACGGAAACAACCTAAATGTCAAACAATAGGGGGTTGGTTAAATAAATTATGGTACAGCTATATCCAGAATGCTGTGTGATCATTAAAAATAATGATCTCAAATAATTTTTAGGCTGTGAGATGCTTAGGGTATTTTATTGAGAAAAATAATAGAGTAAATAGATTAGAACTCAGTTTGTATTTTTAGAAAATATATATGTATTGCTATATTACAAACAGACTATGAATATATAAAAATTTTAGCAATATTTATGGGTAAAACAAAGCAGTTTTTCTCCTTTATTATCCTTCCCATATTTAGAGTTGATTTATCTTTTTAGAGTTGATATATATTATATTATCTTCAAAAGAGATTTTAAAATGTATGTATATTATATGTCTGCTATAACAACACAATGTACTAGAAGTCCTATGGTTTAGAAACAACAACATTTTATTTCTCCAAATTCTAGTGACTGGAAGTTAAGGCATCGGCATGGTCAACTTGGAGTGAAAACCTACTTCCTACTTTACAGTTCACATCTTCTGGCTGTGCCCAATTATGGCATAAAGGGATATGGCTAAATATCACTGAAACCTTTTTGAAGACACTAATCTCATTCATGAGTATTCCATCCTCATGACTTGAGAATCTTTAATAGCCTCTTGAGATCATTTTAGTGATTGGAAGTTTAATGTAGAAAGATCGAAGAGATGCATTCAGATCATGGCATTATACCTATGAGTCATACACTATATTACTTATTTTAAATAAGTCCTAAATTTTTCTTTGTAATTAAGCAGTTTTCCTGGGACTTTTAAGCTTTTTTCTTGTTCTCTCTGGGGTTTCATGTGAAATCCATCAGTTTGATATTGTGGTGGTAACCCACAGTTCACAGCAAGTTCAGAAATTTTATTTCACCCATGAATTCAGAAGTTTACATGAACCTGGTTTGAGACCCACACTAACCAAACTTAAAAAAAACTAATTTCAGTTAAAATAAAAGCTATTAAGTAAGTTGGAAAAGAAGTATAGCTTTACTGTTCTCATTATCTGATCGACTCATTGAAAATATAAGTTTTAAAGACTTAATGATGGAAAACTCCAAAATGGTTAAATTTTCCAAAATTACAAAACCAAGAGTGCAAAAAATAGCAGGAAATCTTAGGCTTGGGATTCTCAGATTTCCTTTTATTTTAAGATATTTCTAATAGAGAACTCAACTTCAAAATCTAGAAGACTTCTTCTTGCCATTACAGTCTTGGGCGATTTAAGTTTACAAACTTCATTTAAAACTTTTGTTAATTAATCCCACTTGATGATGGTGTATGATTCTTTTGATATTCTGTTGTATCCAGTTTGTTGAGATTTTGTTGAGGATTTTTGCATTGATGTTCATCTGTGAAATTGTCCAGGAGCTTTCATTTTTTACAAAATCTCTCTGCTTTGGGTATAGTATAATGATGACTCCATAGAAGCTGTTCGGGAGGATTTCTGTTTCTTAAATATTTTGGAAGAATTTAAGTAGAGGTATTAAGTATCTTTTGAAGATTTTCTATAGTCACCAGAGAACCCATCTGGATCAAAGCTTCAGTTCTTGGAAATATTTTTAATTAGGTTTTCACTTGACTTGCTTGTAACTGGTCTGGGTTCAGATTTTCTCCTTGTTTAATTTTGGGGGTTATATGATAGAAGCATATAACTCATTTGTTTCTTCAAGATTCTCCCACTTGACAATGTAGAATAGTTTGTAATAACTTCATATGGTATTGTCTTTTGTGTTTCTGAGGGCTCCACTGTAATTTCCCCCCTTTCATCTCTGATCTGATTTATTCGTTTTTTCCCCCCAATTTTTCTAGTGAGGTCAAGCTAAGGGTTTGCTTCGTTTTTTATTCTGGTTTCTGGTTTCACAGTTTCTGGTTTCACTGACTATTTTTGTATTGCTTCTTGGTTTCTATATTCATTGATTAATGCTCTTATTTTATTTTTATTATTAATTCATTTTACTAAGTTTAATATTTCATTTTTGTTCCTTTTCTATATTTTTATGCAAGGATGTTTCAACACATGTAAATAAATTAATGTAATATGCCATATCAACAAAAGGGAAGATAAAAACCATATTATTATTTCAATAAATGCAGAGAAAGCTTTTGACAAAATCCAACAGCCATTCATGATCAAAATAAAAACTCCCAATGAAACAGGTGTAGAAGGATACTTCCTCAAGAGAGTAGCAGTCATTTACAACAAACTCACAGCCAGTATTATGTTCAATGATGAACAACTTAGTATTCCCTTTTGTTTATATATATATGTATATATATATATATATCAATCTGTATACGTATATAACATGTCTAGGGAGGCATCAAAAATGAGTAAACTGTTGGTTCTATATTATAGAAACAAAAATGCCAAAGAAGAGACATGGGAAAGAAAGCAATAATAGGAGGTCTGGAAATAGCATAGGGGCAAAGGTCGGGGTTATAATTTCATGTAGAGGTTAGATAACCACATGCTTCTAAACAATTAGACCCATGAATATTGAAAATATAGGACCCAGACTATGATAATTAAACTATAAACTGCATTTTTCAAGGAGTTATTTTGGGGAGTAGGGCCATTGGGGGAAGGAAGGAGTCACGGGGTGGTGGTATCGGGAGTAAGAATATTGCATATCTGAAACGCTATGTTAATCAATTTTTTAAATCACAGAGTCATATTAAAAGTAAAGCCTCTTCAACAAGCAACAAAAACAAAACAAGAAGCTTTTGTTTAAAGATTTACTTTTAAGTGCAGTTTTAGGTTCAAAACAAAAGCAAAACAAAAGCAGAGCATGAAAATTTCTCATACATATGCAGACTTTTATCCTCCATCAACCTCTCCCACCAAAATGAACTGGCAGTGATATATCATATCCAACAAAGACCACAGATTTCATTATGATTCACTCTTGCTCCTGCACTTTCTAATGGTTTGGACAAATGTAAGACAACATGCATTCATCATTCCAGTACCACAGAGAATAGTTTCACTACCTTAAATATCCTGTTCTTCTCTTACTGCTTCCTCTTCTCATCATCCATGCAGGGAAATCACTGATCTCATTGTTTCCACAGCTCTGTCATTTCAAGAACATGATAGAATTGGAGTCACAAAGTAGAAAGCCTTTCATATTGACTTATTCCACTTTGTATTGCGAATTTAAGTTTATTCATGGTCTTTTGTGACTTAATAGCGTACTTAATTTTAACACTAAATTATATTTTATTGTCTGAATAGACCGCATTTTATTCATTCACCTACTGACACATATCTTATTTATTTCCAAGTTTCAGCAATTATCAATAATGCTAAACAATATAACTCTTTAATACTAACTCTTGATGCTTCACTTTGATAATGAATTTATATGAACAAAGATACTTGAAAATTTTTCTGAAGAGGCTCCAGAATATTATAGGCCCTTGAGAGTTGTGCCTCTTATTCAATAAAATATCTGCTGAGTGAACTAAAATACATGAACAAATATATATAATATATGGGTCTCTTCCAATTCATAAAGAGAATTAGAAAAACATGGATGAATTAATACTCTTAATCTGTTGTTCTTCATTCAAATTTTTAGATATGTACATTTTCGGTCATTCTGACACTATTTTTTTCTTTCGCTCTTTTTTTAAAATTTTATTGAATCACTGTAAAATAGTTACAAGCTTTCATCTTTGGGTTACAATCACACAATGATCAAACACCCATCCCTCCACCAGTGCACATTCCCCATCACCAATATCCCCAGTATACCCTCCCCTTTTCCACCCTCCCCTGCCTCCATGACAGAAAATATTCCCCATACTCTCTCTCTGCTTTTGGGCATTATGGTTTGCAATACAGACACTGAGAGGTTATCATGTTTGGTCCTTTATCTACTTTCTGCACACATCTCCCATCCTGACTGGTTCTTCAAGCCATCATTTTCTTAGTCATCCCTTCTCTAATCCAGCTCTCTTCTCCACTTTGTTCATGAGGCAGGCTTCCATTTGCTCATGGAGCAATTTACCTGTCCCATATATCTACTATCCTTAGGAGTCAGCCTCATGTTATGTAGTTTTATACTCCACAAATGAGTGCTGTCCTTCTATGTCTGTCTCACTCTTTCTGACTCATTTCACTTAGCATGATACTCTCCATGTCTATCTATTTATAAGCAAAGTTCATGACTTCATCTCTCCTGACAGCTGCATAGTATTCCATTGTGTAGATGTACCAAAGTTTCTTTAACCAGTCTCTGTTCTAGGGCATTTGGGTTGTTTCCAGATTTTGGCTATTGTGAACGGTGCTACAATGAACATATAGGTACAGATGTCATCTCTGCTGTGTTTTTTGCATCCTTGCTATATATTCCCAGAAGTGGTATTGCGGGGTCATATGGAAACTCAATTTCGAGTTTTTGAAGGACTTTCCATATTGTTTTCCAGAAAGATTGGACTAGTGTGTATTCCCACCAATAGTGAAAGAGAGTCCCTTTTTCCCCAAATCCGTGTCAGACCCCTCAAAGAGTGGCTGGTTTTCATCCTTTGTCTGCAGGGGATGGGAATTGAGGCACACTGCGTGCAACCAAAGCTGCACCATTCCAGCACCCTCTGGTCATCTCACTCAGGTGCCCATCTGGTGGCAGGGCCCCTTCCTGGAGCCACAGCCTCGAGTATTTTCCTCCTACATATCCCATAGGAACCATAAGTTACTCTTTTAGATGGAACTTTCACTAGTTTAGCCTAACCACAAGAAACACATTAGCCAATAATTCATTAAGTCCACCTCAATTAATTCTGCATCATAAGCAGAATAGTAACAGTGAGCATGAAGTTCTAAACCACACAGGTCACAAATGGTAAAGTAATGCAGAAGCCCACCAAACTTACTTATTGAAGAGGCTAGCCCAGAAGACCCCAACAGTAATGAAGTACTAGACAACCTCTCTGACTAGGAATTTAGAAGGGAGCAAAGAAGGATGCTTAGGGAGCTAAAAGAAACAATGGAAAGCAATGCCAATAAAAGACAAGAGGATTTGAAGGTAGAAATGAGGAAAATGCAAACAAAATTTCAAATGGAAATGTCAGACCTGAAAAACCTGGTAGGGGAGTTGAAAACCTCAGTGGAAGGCCTCAGCAACAGAGTAACAGCTTCTGAGGATAGAATCAGTGAGCGTGAAGATGAAGTCCAGAGACTCTCCAGAAAAGAGCAGAAAATGGAAAGAGACTCACAATTTGGGAACAGATGGCAAGAGAAGATCGTGATGAAGCCAAGAAGAGTAGCAAGAATTTTTGGAATCCCAGAGGGCCACGAAGAAAACCCTGATGAAGAAGAAACTGTCAAAGACATCATTGCCATGACATTCCCAGAGCTGGAGAAAACATCTGACCAGATTCAGGAGGCCCGAAGGGTACCAACTAGAAGAAACTCGAATAAAAATACCCCAAGACACATCCTGATCAAAATGACCAAATCCTTAGATAGAGACAAAATTCTGAAAGTAGCAAGATCACAGAAAAAAATTTCCTATAAAGGAGCATCCTTAATATTCACGCCTATTTGTCTGATGAAACCCTCACATCCCGAAAACAGTGGTGGGATATAGTGAAAAACTCAATGAAATAAATGCCTTACAGACACTATTTTTTAAATTTATTTTTTTAATGGATCACTGTGGGGTACAGTTACAGACTTATAAATTTTCATGCTTACGTTTCAGTCATACAATAATCGAGTGCCTATCCCTCCACCAGTGTCCGTTCTCCACCACCAGTGCTCCCAGTATCCCTCCTATCCTTCCAGTTCCCCCCCACCCCCCGCTTCTGTGACAGGCACATTCCCTTTTCCTCTCTCTCTCTTTCTCCTTTAGGATGTTGTGGTCTGC
The DNA here is from genome assembly GCF_029834395.1 of Sorex fumeus. NCBI lineage: Eukaryota > Metazoa > Chordata > Mammalia > Eulipotyphla > Soricidae > Sorex > Sorex fumeus. The sequence continues at coordinate 26,652,430 of NW_026606090.1, read as the reverse complement.
AATGCAAGTATTGAATGGCCATCATGTTCCGTCTATAGCCTACTTTCGGCATGCATCTCCCATCCTGAGTGGGCCCTCTAAACACCCTTTACTTGGTGGTGCCTTCTCTTATCTGAGCTGTCTTTTCATTGACACTATTTTGTTGTAGTTTTCTGAGAGAATGGCTACCCTGTACATTTAAATAGTTGCTTGTTCTTGTTGACACACAGGAAATAGCCACTATATTGTATGCCGATTCCCCATATAACGAGACAGTTACCTGTGGAACTTGTGTCTCAGTTTACGAGGACTTGCATTTTTATCCATTTTTGACAATAAGGGATAATTAGCCTTATCTATGTTCTATGCTATCTTCTAACCTGCTGTGGTATATTAAACATCATAGCCTAATTCTACTGAAACTTTGACAGTTTATTCAAGTGGATTAGTATATTTTCTCTGTGCTAACTGAAATCCTACATATATATATATTTTCCTACTAGAGAACATTCTTTTCAAATAATAATAGCCTAAGCTAAAAATTTTAGCCTTTTTTATCCCTCCTCCCTCATTTATTCACTTTGTATTTATTAATTTATCTAGCTTTTTTTAATTCATTTTTTTGGTATTTGCATTCTATTTTTACTGGCACTGATTTTATATATAACTTGGTGGGGGTTGGTATGGATTTTGTGAAATAAAAAATTAGTTAAAATTAAGTAAAAATATTATGACTTCCATTCTTTACAATATAGTCATTTTTACTTCTAGATACGAAGACGTTTGGTCTGGGTAGAAATGTGTATGTGGTTACAGAATTTGTAATATTATTTCAAGTTGAATACATCCTTTTATTAGATTCCAAACACCACCTGAAGATAATTTGGAAGGTGTAACAGCAGAAAATTAAACTCTGTAAATGCTGTCTGGCAAATTAAAAGACGTAATTGATTATATTAGCTTATTTAAGTGCTTCTAATTGCCAGAGATAGGGTTTGTTTGGTATAGGTTTTCAACCTACCAAGCAAAGTTTACACTGTCAACTAGCAGGTAATAGAAGTTGCCAAATGGCTCTAGAAAAACAATAATAACTCTCAGGTGCTTAATTTTACTCAATACTTTGCTTTTGGTTTCACATTCTCTTGTATAGTCTGTGGTTAGTGCGAGAAAATAGTACAGTGAGGATGGGTGTGGAAAAGATTTCCAGTACCCACCATTTTTTTCCCCAAAAGCAGCCAGCATTTTTATTTCTTTCTTTTTTCCCCTAGGAATGACTTTTATTTTTTATTTTATTTTTCAAAATTTTCATTAGTGAAACACCATGAGGTACAGTTGTAGATTTACAAATATTTGTGCTTGGGTTTCAGTTGTACAATGATAAAACACCCATCCCTCCACCAGTGCCCATTTCCCACCACCACAGGTCCCAGTATCCCTCCCGCCCCCCCACCCCCCCATCCCACCCTGCCTCTGTGGCAGGGTATTCCCTTTTGTTCTCTCTCCTTTTGGGTGCTCTGGTTTGCAAAAGAGGCATTGAGTGGCAATCATGTTTGGTCTATAGTCTACTTTCAGCATGCTTCTCCCATCCTGGGCGAATCCTCCCAAAATCGTTTATTTGGTGCTCCCTTCTCTATCTGAGCTCCCTTTTCCCCTAGCATGAGTGGCTGGCCTCCAAGCCATGGAGCAAAACTCCTGCTACTAATCTCGGCCACTCTTGGGTGTTAATCTCCTATCTTGTTACTTTATGTTCCCCAGATGAATGCAATCTTTCTATGTCTATCCCTTTCTTTCCCTCATTTCGCTTAACATGATACTTTCCGTGTAGTACCACTTGTATGTACATTTCATGACTTCATCTTTTTTTAAAATTTTTATTAGTGACAGACCAAGAGGTACAGTTGTAGACTTACAAATTTTTGTGCTTGGGTTTCAGTTATACAATGATTAAGTACCCATCCCTCCACCAGTGTCCATTTTCCACCACCACGAATCCCAGTATCCCTCCCAAACCCCATCCCCCCCACCCCACTCTGCCTCTGTAGCAGGGCATTCCCTTTTGTTTTCTCTCTCTCCTTTTGGGTGCTGTGGTTTGCAAAAGAGGAATTGAGTGGCAATCATGTTTGGTCTATAGTCTACTTTCAGCATGCTTCTCTCATCCTGGGAGGATCCTCCCAATACCCTATATTTGGTGCTGCCTTCTCTATCTGAGCTGACTTTTTCCCTAGCATGTGTGACTGGCCTCCAAACCATGGAGTAAACCTCCTGGTACTTATCTAGGCTATTCTTGGGTATTAGTCTCCTATTTTGTTACTTTATGTTCCCCAGATGAATGCAATCTTTCTATATCTATTCCTCTGTTTCTGACTCATTTCACTTAGCATGATGCTTTCCATGTAGTACCACTTGTATGTAAATTTCATGACTTCATCTTTTTTAACACCTACATAGTACTCCATTGTGTAGATGTATCAAAGTTTCTTTAACCAGTCATTTGTTCTTGGTCACTCAGATTTTTTCCAGATTCTGGCTATTGTAAAGAGTGCTGCAATGAACAAACAAGTGCAGAAGTTACTTCGATTATACTTTTTTGCCTCTCTGGGATATACTCCCAGGAGTGGTATTGCTGGGTTAAATGGGAACTCTATTTCTAATTTTTTAAGAATAGTTCATACTGTTTTCCAGAAGGAAGCAGCCAGTATTTTCAAACCCATTCGTGGCCGCGCGACATCTTATTATGACATCTTATTATCTCATTCCTACTTTGGACAAACTGGCAGGCTACCAAATGTAACCTGCCCACACGGCAGAGTCTGGCAAACTCCCGGTGACATACCCAATATGCCAAATACCAGTAACAATGATGGGTCTCATTCTCCTAAAGAGCCTTGAATATAGCACTTTCTTAAAAATCTCAGGGCTAGGATGAAGGAGATGTTACTGGGGCCTGCTCGAGGCAATCGATGAATAACAGGATGGTCATGATTCGTAATTCACTTGATCACTTGACATCCCATTACTCATCGATTTTCTTGAGCAAGTGCCAGTAACGTCTCCATTTGTCCCTGTCTCATGTTAATGTAGCCCAATGTCATCTGCTCACTCCAGGAACATGAAGAGCCTCAAAACGCTCATTCAGGGTCTTGACGAAGAAGTCTGACCATCTCATAGGTGGGTGGCCACGCGATCTTTTGACATCCCATGGAATCCAGTTGGTAACGGCTCTAGTCCAGTGGTCGTCTCCAAATTGTATCACGTGTCCAGTCCATCTGATTTTCAACGCCTTGGTGAAGGAAACAGTGTCCCTGATTCTCAATCATTGACAGAAGTAGGAACTCTGGATTCTTTCTTTCACTTGAGTGAAACGTGATGCATAGCTCTTTCAATTCCTTTTTGAGAGACCTGAATAGTGCTCTCATCCTATTTTCATAGGGCCCAGGTCTCTGAGGCATATGCTAATGTAGGAAGAACAGTGGAATCGAAGAGATGTGCCCAGACCTGGAGGTTCATCATCCTCTTAGCTATTTTTTGACACTCTTGAAGGTGTTCCAAGTCACTATCTTCTTCCTGCACAACTCAGGTGCTGGATCATTCGTCAGGTTGAATTTTTGACCTAGGTACACATAACTGTTGTATTAGGAGATGCTCGTTCCATTAAGAGAGAATGGAACGTCAGAACAAATCTGTTTCTCATAAACATTGTCTTTTTGTGTGTGTGTGAAACACTATGAGGTACAGTTGTAGACATAAACTTTCGCGCTTGGGTTTCAGTTATACAATGATCGTGTGCTCATTCCTCCAGCAGTACCTATTCTCTCCCACCAATGATCCCAGTAGCCCCCACTCCATACCCCCCCATCCCACCTCATCTTGTGGCAAGGCATTCCCTTTTGCTCTCTCTTTCCTTTAGGGTGTTGTGGTTTGCAATAGAGGTATTGAGTGGCCATTCTGTACTTTCATCTCGCATCTTGCATCCTGAGTGAGTCCTCCAACCACCCTTTACTTAGTGTTTTCTTCTCTATCTGAGCTGCCTTTTCCCCCAGCATGTTCTGCTGACTTCCAAGCCATGGAGCAGACCTCCTGGTACTTATTTTATAGATTTTTGGGAGTTCATCTCCCATTCTGTTGCTATATATTCCCCAGATGGGGGCAGTCTTTCTATGTCTGTCCCTCTCTTTCTGGCTCATTTCACTTATCATGATAATTTCCATATAGGAAAATTTGTATATAAATTTCATGACTTCATATTTTCTAACAGTTGCATAGTATTCCATTGTGTAGATGTACCGAAGTTTCCTTTTTATTCATTTTTTAAAAAAAATTATTATTAGTGAAACACCATGAGGTACAGTGTAGACTTACAGATTTTTGTGCTTGGGTTTCAGTTATACAATGATCGTGTACCCATCCCGCCACCAGTGCCCATTCTCCACCACCAATGATCCCAGTATCCCTCCCACCCTCCTCTGTGGTAGGGCATTCCCTTGAACATTGTCTTTGTGAGATTCAGCTGCAGTCCAACATTTCAACACTCATGGTCAAAGTCGGTCAGCATTTGTGCTGCTTGGCTAATGTTTGGTGTTATGAGAATGATGCCATCAGCAAAACAGAGGTAGTATAGTTGCTGATCGTCTATCTTCACTCCCATTCCTTCCTATTCCAGTTGTTGCATGACATTCTCGAGATGGCACTGAAAAGTTTGGTGAAATGGTATCACCCTGCCAAACCCCTCTCTTTTTGTCATGATCACTTCCTTGTATAATGGTGAGATCCTGGTTGTGAATCCATAATAGAGCTCATGGAGGAGCCTGATGTATTGAGTTTGAATGTCCTGTTTGGCTAGGGTTTTGATGACTGCTTCAGTCTCAACAGAATCAAAGACCTTCTTTAAATCATTGAACCTTATACAGAGTGGCATCTTGAATTCCCAAGAAACCTCAATGATCTGAGTTACCGTGTGGATATGGTCGATGGTACTGAATCCTTTTCAGAAACAGGCTTACTTGCATGGTTGTCCTTTATCTAGTGTTTTGAGAATCCTATTCTGGATGACTCGAGTGAATAGCTTGTAGACAATAGAAAACAGGCAGATCGGGCGATAGTTGCCAATGTTGTGGATGTCTCCCTTCTTGTACAGTAGGAACAGTTCAGCTGATTTTCTATTGGGACAGAACCTTGCATTTAGGCAGGTAGTGTGTGAAGAGTCGAGACAGTGTATTGATGAGTACTGACAGCAAGTTCTTCAGGTGTTTGGGTCTGACCTTGTCTGGTTAGGGTGCTGTTAGCATCTTTACCAATGAAATGGTGTGTTGGATTTTGGAAAGGAGAACGTTGGGAACGACATATTCATCCTGTGGAATTTAGTGTGTGGGATATTGGATGCGGCTATCAAAGAGATCCAAGTAGAAGTCTTGGATAAGACTCATGCTCAGAGAGTCCCAGGCCCTGGAGGTGAGCTGTACCTGATTGGAAGGAGGAGAGGGATCCCCTTCAGCTTTGTTGCCGAGCCGTGGGGCTCAGTTCCCATCCCGCGCAGATCAGGGGAAAAAACCGGCTGTGCTATGAGATCGAGCTAGCTGTGCATGCTCAGAGAGTCCCAGGCCCTGAAGGCGAGCTGTACCTGATTGGAAGGAGGAGAGGGGTCCCCTTCAGCTTTGTTGCCGAGCCGTGGGGCTCAGTTCACTTTGCAGCCTTTTCTCCCTGCTCTGTAAAGTAGAATTTTGCATGAAGGAGATGGTGGTCCAATCCCATTTGAAATTTTGGAACAACAGCGACACCGGTCAGGCAAAATCCTTGATTGAATATGATGTGGTCAATTTCGTTGTGGAACTGTCCACAGTCAGACTCCCATGTCTAATGTTTAGATTCAGCCTTTTGGAACTGTGAGTTACCATGGATGGTTTTGGTCGGCATGATGAACTCAGACAATCTCTCCCCCTGTTCATTCCATTCTAGGCTATGAGTCCCAATATGGAGTTTTTTGGGCGATCTTCTCGGTCCTATCTTGGCAATAAAATCACGACAATGATCTTGTACAAGGTGTAGTCTTCTTTATAGAACTTCTCCAGCTCCATGTAGAATTTCTTAGTTTCTTCTTCATCGTAGTTGGATGTTGGTGTGTAGACGACGAAGATAGAAACTGCCGGCAGTGAGCCATATCTCTGCATTCTTTGACAGCACATTATTCTCTAGTACAAATGGGCTAAGAATTTGAACTGTATCCTGATTATTTCCCGATTATTACTATCCTGATTATTTATTTATTTATTTATTAAATAAAGCTTTACTGAGACATATATTCTCTGCCTTATTCATATACATTGAAATAACTCGGGGCTTTTATGCATGGATAAGCAGTTGGCTCATAAATCCCCTCCACCTCAATGAGATTGCATTTATTTTCTGAATATTGAGTCTCTATAAATGCATCAACACATGTTTATTGGGTGCTTTTAATGCATACTACAACATTCAAGAAGCTCTAGGGAAAGTGAAAAGAGTATCAGTCAAAGTTTTTGTCCTCAAGGAGTTTGCAATGTGTTAGGGAGATAGTGAATGTTTACCTTAAAATAGCTACAACATAAGTCACTTATTTGCAATTGTCAACTGTCACACCTATGGGACCTGTTCTAAATTCTGCTAGGCTGTAAATACTGAGGAGATAAAGACTCAGAATTCCTGAAAGCCAACTTGGGTTTGTTCCCATGTGTTTATTCAGCATCTATGCTGAGACAATTTGGAACAGAAGGTTATGGTGCTTAGTTGTGGAAAATTTAGAGTTCAATGAATGATGCTGTTACTGTTGTCCTTTTTCATGTGGGAAGAGACAATAGTAAATGGTCACTGACATACAATTTCCTGGCCTGCCAGCTCTGCTTGGAAATATCACTTAATGGTAGGATGGGGCAGAGGCAGAGCCAATGTAATTTTGATGACTTATACATGCTCTCTTATTTGTATGCTGAGCCTGGTACCAGATTTTCTTAATTCACATCAAACGATGCTTATGAAAGAGTTTTTTGTAAAAGCATAAATCATAGGAATAGCCAGCATTTATAAGCACTGTGTCCCAGGCACTTGGCTAAGCATTTTGTATACATGATTTACTGTAATCCTTATGACAACTTTATGAAGTACTATTTTTAGTCTCACTTTTTATTTTTTTACATCTGGGAAGCCAGAGCTGTAAGAGGTTAAGTTCTGCTTAAATAAGTATTTGAACCTAGCTCTGAGTGACCCTGGAGCTCAAATTCTCTACCAGTATTTTAATAAACTACCTCACAGAAAGCTTTTTATTACCCCAAGGTGTAGTGGTGTTGTATGCAGACAATGGTGATGGAGAAATAGTAGCTTATTCCCACAGCTGAAAGAGACTCTAATGTCACCTTTTGATATTTCCTATCATTCCATTTTCTTCTAAGTAGTAGCAGGATATATACTGGTCACAAGTATTCCTTTGCTTCACTGATAGCATGTAGATCAATCCTCATTGAAACTCAGCATCTTAGTTGAGCCTTCTGTGTTGTCTTTGTTTGTTGAGTTTAATTGACTTCCTATGCTACTTTCCCATCTAAATTGGCGTGATAGGACCTACTAGAATTTTGGTATTGAGGATTTAGGAGGTGTTGCATGGAAATACTTAGACAAGGACTTAATGAGATGTAACAATTCAAACTTTTTTTTTACTTATTGGTTTTAATAATGGAGGTTTGTATCTAATCAATTTCAACACTAGAATTGTATCAACAGTTACGACTTTGGTCTGTTAGGGCGCAGATCGTGATCTCCCTTTAACGACAAAGAGACTCCAGAAACTGCAAACAGCAAGCAAGGTTTATTGTAAGACTGGCTAGCCAGGGTCAAGCCGCCTACACAGACACGCAGGTCAGTTAGGTGAGGCAAGACCCCGAACTTTTCAAAGGGGATCTTATATAGGCCTTCACTGGCCGTTACAGCAAAGCCCGCGCATTTCATAGCCAATAGATTTGTAACAACATATGCTTTCTTAACCAATCCATTTAACAGTACATCACTCCTTAGCCTATAGATTCAAAGATCAGTATTTACGTACATAGGCATTGTGACTAATGGGCATCAGGTAACTGGGACATTTGGTTATCACCTGGCTTCCTTTGATTCTCAGGCCTGCATTCCGGAGGTGGATAAGGGAAGAGTTCCTAAGGGAGGTAACAGATAAGGAGGGCCCAACAAATGGTTCCCGACTTTACGTTCCAACAGGGAAGAGTTTCATTCTAAAGCTCTGCTAGGGAGGGGGCAGGAAAAGGAGAGTTACTAATTTATAGAGTTTTAACTCTGGAATCTCCCTCAGGGTCCCTAGGGATCTAACAGGTCTACATTAAAATAAATTTTTAAAGAAGAAAGTAAAGTAAAGTAAGTAAAGTAAAGGCCCTCCCGTTGATCATCGATTTGCTCGAGCGGGCCCAGTAACGTCTCCATTGGAGACTTTGTTGTTACTGGGTTTGGCATATCGAATACGTCACGGGGAGCTTGCCAGGCTCTGCCGTGCGGGCGAGATACTCTCGGTAGCTTGCCGGGCTCTCCGAGAGGGGAAAGAAGAAAGTATTTACATTAAAAAATAAATTTTTAAAAAATAAAGTCAGTGTTCTGTTTTGAATAAAGCAACCCCCTGCCGACTAGGTCAAATCTATGACTTTGGGTCTTGTCAGTGCAAGCTATTTGGGATTCCCTGAGGGCAGTTTTCTGAGGACAATACAGTTGTCTTATCTTAATGCTTTGAATTTCTGAAGTATCCTGTGTCTGCTCAAAGCTTTTCACTGTGTCCTTAACTGTGGTTGTGGCATTTTTACTTCCAGTGCTCATGTCTCCCCTCATGAATGCATCATTGTATGTACTCTTTTCTGGGGACTTTGGGGTCAGCCTTCAAGCTTGATGCTCTCTGGCTTTGCCACTTACTGCCAATGTGATCATTGGGTAAAGTATTTTGAAATTTTTATTTTTATTTTCCTCCTATCTAAAAATTGTTTTGTAGTATTTATAGTGGTCAGGTGTAAAAAACTAAGGATATGTGTGTTCGCGGGCTCTCTGGACGGCTCTGTCTCATGGCCCGTGTCTCATGGTGCCCTAGAGCTGCTGTGTGTGGCCTGGATCGGGATGCCTGTTGGCCAAGGGCAGACGAAGGAAGAGACGAGGGCCAGGCTGGTTGGTCTTGCAGCAGTTTATTACAAGGAAGTTTATCCCATAGAAGAAATTTATGCTATGGAGGGCCCAGGTTCTCTCAAGCACGTGTTTCCCTTGCTAGCCTCTCTGAGGTCCATCTTGCAGCCCTGCTCTCTCTCTCCAGCTCTCTCCAACTCCCTGCAGTCTGGGCTGACACTCCACTCAGTCAGGTTAGCCAAATCAACATAAGAAAGCCCTTCCTGAGGGCCCACCTAAAAGGTAATTCTAAAGCTCTTCCTGACTGCCCAAGGGCAAAATACCTCCTAAGGTGTTTTTCTCTTTTCCTCAGACCAATAAACTATCAACTATCAACTATTCCTGAGGCTATGCAGGAAGGACAGAACGGCCTATCCTACAGTCAGGATGGAATAATATTGGAGTCACTGGTCTCCTGCCCATCTCTACTGATGTCCTGGAACTAGGGTCCAACTTAGCCCTTAGACAAAGTCCTAGAGGTGAGAGGAAATGAGTAGCTGAAGTTTGGCTAAAATCATTTGATTGGCTCCAGGTGCCATGAAGTTTCTCGTGGAGTTTACTCCCTAGAGTGGTCCGGCTCTAGGGGTGCTAAAGTTTGGAGTCACGGTATTCCTAGTGAGATGTCCTAGGGAGCTGCTGCACTGGGTCCTTTTGTGAGCTCAGAGAACGCCACCCTCTTTAGATTTGACCACTTTGCTCTGCCCTCACTCACTTCACACTCATTACCTCCAAGCAAATCTTCAGTCACTTTCTTTCTTGCCTTGCTACTTGGCTTCTGATTTCAGGCAAACCCAACTTGTCTCACTTTCGCTTTAAATTTAGGCTTGATGGTGTATTCAGAGCTATCACATCCATGTTGGCTTCAGATTCTTGCTACTCAAACCCAGACACAGTACTTCACTTCCCTGGTGGTTGCTCTGCCTTTAATATTTCCTTCTTGGAGAATATCCATTGTTCCTCATTTCGCCTTTTGCTTCTAACTGAGCCCTTAGGTGCCAACGCTATAGTGCCCCAGGTAACTTAGTGAACTGGGAGGAAGCAATCCCCTCTCCAGTGACCCAAGCAATGCCATCTGCCTTAGCCAGATGTGGAGAATTGTCCTCATTATGACTGTTTTAACATATTAAATCCTTGTGCCTCACCAGTGATAGAGCAAAGCCTCATTAATTAAGGCCTTACTGATTCAGACTTGAAGATAATTTGTTCATAGGCCAAGTTAAAATTTACATTTGTACTTTCTATATGAAAAAAAGGTTCATTAAGTAAATCAATAAAGTAAGGAAAATTGCAGGAAGCCTGTTTAATCTTATTAAGAAAACAAACTATTTTTCAGCACTTTGTAATACCGTTGACATATAAACTATGTGCTCATTACAAATGACTTTTATGTGTTCATTAAGGCATATCCAGGAAGATTTCTGTTTGACAATTTTTGAAAAAAAATAACGGAAGCAAACTTATTCAATTTAGGATAATAACACTGCTTTTACAGAGTTGGCCATTTGGGCTCTTTTGTGGTGAAATGTGCATTAGTAACATATTGGTTTAGTTCAGATGAGACCTGGCAAGCCTGTATACTAAAGTTCTCATCTTGACTTTGCCTGTGAACTTGGCAAGCCATTTCTTCCTATAAACTGTGATTTATTTTTTTCTCAAGGGGATTTTGAGAGGATTAAATAAAATAGTATTTGCAAAGTGCTTTTCACTGTCCTAGACATAGAGGAATAAGCCACAAAAATGCAGCTATTTTGTCTCATTTAACCCATACAACAGAACCTGAGAAAATTGTTATCATTCTCATTTTCCACGTGAGAGAACATGGACTTAGAAAAATTGAACAACATCCCCTCAAAGTGGAAGAGCTTGGATGCAAACCAGATTGGCCAGGTTCCCCCTCCAAATCCTTCCCCAACTCCCTCCCTCCCAGTGCCCTCTTCCTTTTAGAAGCTGCCAAGGGGGAACCCCTTAGCCTAAGAGGACTCGGATATTTTCAGTTGAATAAGGTATACATAAGTTAATTATCTATCAGTTATATAGTTGTTTTTCTCCAGTTTAGTGCATTAGGAAGAATCCTTTCCCTGTCATGTTTCTTTCCATTTTAAATTTTGGAGGGGGATTAACTTGGCAGTGAGAAGCAAAAGAAGAGATTAGAAGTATCAGAAACAAGGATTCTGGAAATGCAGATACATTTGGTGTCTTAGAAAAGGTTGGTGGGGGGGGGGCACGCAAACCAACGTATTGTCAATGGAAGCACCTCAACTGGGTACTGAGCGCTCAGAGGGCAAAGAGTCCAGCTTTTTTTTCTGTAAAAACTAGAGCTTCCAAAATGATGGAAATCTATTGTCGACGAGAAGGAAGAAATATGGATTAAGCCTATAACTATGTTTAGAGCATCAGGGGATGAATTAGCCTAATTGGAATATTAGTCTCAGTTACTGAGAGTAATCACTACAGGCTGCCTCTGTTTTCATTAGAAATTTAATTAAGTTTATCAATGTTTGGCTTCTCTAGTATTCGTTTCCCAGACTCTCCCCAGACAGCCCTGTTGTTTAATAGAAGTTTTCTGGTCTTTTGTTTGGTTTCCAGGAAGGGGGCTCTGCTGGAACCATGCTCAGGTGATGGAGAAATGGAAGGGAGACAGGTAACAGGGTCAGCCCTTCCCAGGATACCTGGTGGGTACCCTCATGGCAGGGTGTCACAGTGCTAAACTGTGAATTCCTAGTTCTCATAGGTGATGTGGGTGGAACTTTCAGTGTTGGCGAGATCAAGAAAAGCACATTTCTCCAAAACAGGGAACAGAGCATCTTCTGACTGTACACGGTTTCCTTTAATAAGAATCCAGAGATGGTCCCTGGGTGATTCTGCTGTTCAGATGTGACAAGTGAATCTTCTCCAGGCAGACAGTTTTATCTAATCACTTAGTGTCTGTGGGCAGTTTTCACAGGAGTATTGTGTGTACAATGCAAGTGCTTGGAAGAACCATGAAGGGCTTCTCAGTGGGTAAAGAGAGTAAGACCAACTTAATCTTCTCTTGCTGTTGTTCTCTCCTGGGACTTCCTGTCCTTATTTTCCTCCTTCCCCTTCTTACTCTACTCCTCCCCTCCACCCTCCTTCTTTTTGGGGGGATTTAGGTTTCTCGTGATTGATTCCCTTATGCTAGTTCTATTTTCCTTGCTCTGTCTTCAACCACTTCCAATATTTTATTTAAAGGGATTTCAAATTTACAAATTGTTTCTGTTTTGCCACTATTCCCCTTTATACATTATGTATAAAATCGTTGTAAATATGCGTCTATTTTTGTTCTGGATGAATCATTGTAAAGTAGAAATATTAATGTGCTCACATTTTCACATGTGAGAAGGCTTTTATTATGAAGTAAATTGGAAAACAAGAAGTAGATAATTCCGAACATTATTTATTATGAAGGAGATTCTCTTACTTGCCTTCTATACAGCCAACTTTGGTTCAATTCTCAGCATCTCGCAGGGTCACCTAAAACCAACACGAGTGATTCCTGAGCACAGAGTACAGAGTAAGCCCTGTGCACCAATGAGAGTCACCCCAAACAAAAATAAACATACAAAAGGAGCGCCTTCATAAAGATTGGTTTGAATGGAGATTTTTGCTAATTACTTAAAACAATTTATGACAAATTAACCTAATAATCCCATCTGTCCCTGTCCTCTTCAAGCAAAAAAAATATTTTTGTGCCATTCCCCCTTCAATAATGAACATAAAGTTGTTATTTTTTTTTTAACATTTTATCTTTGCAAGTAAATTGAATTTTGTTTTGGTTAGTATAACCAATATATTTAATTCTTTTTGTCTCCAATTCCCTTTCCAGTTTCAAAAAAAGAAATGTGTTGTGTGTTTATTAAAGCTTCAAGAATCATTCTCAGAGATGTGACATTGGTTAAACATTTATTATTTTTTTGTCTTTTTTTGGGTAGACTTACAAATTTTTGTACTTGCGTTTCAGTTATACAATGATCCAGTACCCATCCCTCCACCAGTGTTCATTCTCCATCACACACACACACACACACACACACACACACACACACACAAATCATCCTGTTAATCGTCGATTGCCTCGAGCAGGCCCCAGTAATGTCTCCTTCATCCTAGCCCTAAGATTATATTCAAGGCTCTTTAGGAGAATGAGACCCATCATTGTTACTGGTATTTGGCATATTGGGTACACCACGGGGAGTTTGCCAGACTCTGCCATGTGGGCAGGCTGCATTCGGTAGCCTGCCAGTTTGTCCAAAGTAGGAATGAGATAATAAGATATCATAATAAGATGTCCGGGTTCTGGGAGCTGGTTTTTATAGTCTCTGAGTCTTGGCCATTGATGGGATTACACGGCGCCAGGGGGCCAGGTGGTGGGTGTGACCCCCGCCTACTGGAATTTGGAGGATCTGGGTGGAGGATGCTCGGCCCAAATCCGAGTAGGCTTGGAGATCTCGGCACTGGAACCCGCGTGACTTTGTCCCTCTGCCAGTACCTTCATGTGCGTGGAGAGTGGTCTCAGCATGGTGGTGGCTGGTTCTGGAGGTCTTTTGTTCTTGTTGATCTATCCAGAGGTGATGAGGTGATGTTGGAGTCTCCAGCTACTATTGTGTTTCTAGCAACGTCCTCCTTAAAATCTGTTAGCGGTTGTTTTAAGTATTTAGCTGTTCCCTCATTAGGTGCGTGAACATTTTAGAGTGTGATTTCTTCCTGTTGTACGTATTCCTTGATGAAGAGAAAATAGTCTTCTCTGTCCTTTATAGTCTTTTTAAACCTAAAGTTAATGTTGTCGGATACTAGTATGCCCACCCCTGCTTTTTTGAGGGAGCTGTTTGCTTGCAGGATTGTTTTCCATCCTTTGACTTTGAGTCTATGTTTGCTCTGACTGTTGAAATGAGTTTCTTGTAGGAGGCAGAATGTTGGGTTCTGTCTCTGAATCCATTTTGCCATTCTGTGTCTCTTAATTGGTGAATTTAGACCATTGACATTGAGAGAGATTATTGTTATGGGTTTTTTTGTTATCTTTCTGTAAGGCTGTGTTGTGCTTGTAGGGGTTGTCTTGTCTTATAGTAGCCCCTTTAGTCCTTGTTTTAGGTTTGGTTTTGAGTCTATGAAGTTCCTGAGCTGCTGTTTATCTAGAAAATCGTGTACCGTTCCTTTGATTTTGAGTGAGAGTTTATCTGAATAGAGTATTCTTGGTGAAGCATTTGTTTCAGTGAATTTTTTCACTATATTCTGCCATTGCCTTCGGGCTTGGAGGATCTCCTCTGATAGGTCTGCTGTGAATCTAAGGGGTGCTCTTTGTATGTGATTTCCTTCTTTGCCCTTGCTGCTTGCATTATTGTATCTCTATCGGCAGCATCAATCATTCTAACTATGATATCTATGATATGTCTTGGAGTTTTTTTGTTAGGGTCTCTTTTAGCTGGCACCCTTCAGGCTCCTTGAACCTGGATGACTGCATTGTGGAGCTCTGGGAATTTTTCAGCAATGATTTGTTTAACCGTGTTCTTTTCGTTGGGATTGTTTCCCTGAGATTCTGGTAGTCCAATGATTCTAATGTTGCTCCTCTTGGAATCATCTGCTAGGACTCTGATTCTCTGTAGAGCTATTTTGAGGTCCTGTTGTTTGTTGTTGCCTGTTGGCTTGGTGCAGCTGCTCTTCCAGCTCACTGATTCTCTCTTCAGCTGTGGTCATTCTATTGTTGAGAGAAGAGACTGAGTTTTTCATTTCACCTATGGAATCTTTTATTCGTGACATTTCTGCTCTCACTTCTTCGCATAATTTGTAATTTTTTTGTCATGTTACTGGATATCTGTCTGACTGTTTTATTGAGTTGATTGAACATCTTCATGACTTCTTATCTGAATTCTTTGTCAGAGAGGTCCCTTAGGTGAAGAGTATCTACCGAGGTTTCTGGATTCTTTTCGTCATTCTCCCAATGTGGTGGGGATTTGCGTTGTTTCTTCATGATGGTGTGTAGGTATGGAGACTAGGTTTCTTGGTATGGGTAAATTACCTGCGGCGGCGTGAGCATTGGCCCGCCGAAAATTAGGCCAGGCCCACTCCCACAGAATCCACGCACACTTCTGAAAAGGCCACTCCCCCACGGAAACCTGGTGTGTGTGTGGGGGGGGTAAAGACTGGGTGGTGGAGAAGATCAGCACAGTTTAGGAGACAAAGAGGAAGAGGCAGAGGCTCAGGGCTGCTTTTCTCCCAGGATCCAAGAGGACGCCTGGGGGGCTTGCAGGGAGAAATCCAAGTCCCGGGTTTGAGTACCAGTGTATAAACTGACCTGGGTGGCGGAGTAGATCAGCACAGTTTGGGAGACGAAGAGGAAGTGCCATTGGTTAAACATTTAATCTCTTTGATCCTCAGCTTCTTTCTTTGGTGGAAATCAATTAGAGATCTAAGAACAACAAAAGTCCCCCCTTTGGAGCTATAATTTACATACCAATTTGAAGCATACTGTTCAATAAATGTTGCCAACTGTATACTTCCAAGTAATCTTCCCTCAAATCCATATAGCACACTACCCTTAATTGCCCCACTGTTTAGCTGAAAAATTTGCAGTTGATCCTCTTGTTAATCTCCACCCTATGTAGTAGTCCTGATTTGTTTCCTGCTTCTACATATGAACTCAAACTATTTTTAGAATTTCATATAGTATGTACCTTTTTGTATTTTCTCAGCATACTGTTTTTTAAATTTTACATGTTGTTGCAAATAACAATAGTGATTCATTTTATTTTCTAATATGCCATTGTATGAGTTTGCATGAAATTGCCACAGAGACAACTTTGGTTCTGTTATCATACATTTCCCTTCTGTGTATCTCACCACATATTATGCATGACATCTGTAAATTATATTTTAAAGGCACTAAAAAACCGGAAAGGTTTTCTGCAGTCATTTTGCCTTTGTGCCTGTCCACATTTTTATTTACTTCCCCTCTCATCCTGCAAAAGTCATGTAATGCAGAACCTCACAGGGCAATTCTTTCTAGCATTTAATTGTCTGAAAATTATCCTTTTTTAAAAAAGTATATATTCACTACATATACGAGGTCCATATTTTGTTATCCCTTTCATGTTCTTATGTTCTTTTATTTATTTATTTTTTATGTAGGAGTACTGTTATTTACTCAGTCACTGATTAGCTGATTGAATTGGGCATGAACTCCACCTTACTTTTTTTCATAATTTTCTTATTTATTTATTTTTCTTCTTATATTTATTTATTGAATCACTGTGGGAAAAGTTACTAAGCTTTCAGTTTAAAGTCTCAGTCATACAATGATCAAACAACTTTCCCTTCACCAGTACTCGTTTTTCACCACCAAGAACCCCAATATACCCTCCTCCCACCCCTCCCAATGCCTGTGAGGCAGATGATTACCACTTAACTCTTCTCTACATTGATTACATTCATTATTTAGACAAAAGATACACCATTATTGTTTAGAATCCCCCCCCCCCCAACAATCAGAATTCCTGAAAAGGCATTGTGAAATACTTTGTTTTCTATTGCTGGTTATGAAAATCATATAATCTTGCATGGCCACAACAGCAGCCTTTCGATTTTGGATTTCTACAAAGAGCCAGATAATTACGAGATTGGTTTCTGTGAGTCTGGTGTTATGGCTGTGCCAGAGAGCAGCTCGTGGGAGGCAACTCGAAATCTCAGTAGGGCGTGAAGAATGAGCCGGTACCGCCCCCCTTCCCATGAGACTGCAGTTGCCCCATCACTGCTGGTTCATACCTGGCTTTTCAATAAGCTCTGAGGCTGCGGCCACCTTGCTGCCGGGCGGGAAAAAGGCGGAAGGGAGCAACACCCTTTCCCTCCCGGGGAGATATGGAGCCATAGTTTAATGCATGGTCCATTCACTTTTCTGCCACAAGCTGTCAGGCTCTGGATTAAGTCCTTTTCCTCTGGAGCCATGGCTGTGCCGGAGAGATGATCATAGGGGGCAACTCATGACCTCAGTAAGGCGTGAAGGATGTGCCGGTATCATCCCCCTTCCCATGAGACTGCAGTTACCCCGTCAATGCCGGCTCATACCTGGCTTTCCAAGAAACTCTGAGGCAGCGACCACCTTGTATGCGGTCCAGATGCATTTCTGCCAAAAGTCACTGGGTTTCGAGATTTGTTTCTGAGTCTCTGGGATCATGGCCATTAATTAGCTTGATCAGGAGCCAGAGAGGCCATTTGTAGGCAGCAACTTGGGGTCTCTCTGGGATGGGGAGGAAAGGGCTGGTACCACCCCCATCTGGTGAGGCCCTGCATATCTCATCCCTGCAGGCCCAAACCTGACTGTCCAGTAGCCTCTGGAGGATGGTGGTCACTGGACCACCAAGGGGAACAGGCCAAGGCACGAAACCTATTCCCACCTGGACTGGCCCAGAGCCAGTAACCTACTGCAGGAATAGGACGCATTTCTGCCAAAAGCCTGTGGGTTCCAAGATTCGTTTCTGAGTCTCTGAGATCATGGCCATTAAGCAGTTTGATCAGGAACCAGAGAGGTCATGCCTCCAATTATATAGCTGAGCCAGAGGTGGGTGTGTCTCCCACATATCTAACTTTTGGCTATTTACTTTCTTGGTAAACTTTGCCCCAAGTTTTTGGGGTCTGACCAAAGGCACAGCAGCATTTTTGGGGTATCTGAAAGTCTGACTGTGCCAACAGTCTGCTGATGCACTTGCCTCACAGGTACAAATTGACCTGCTAGCGGCATCAACACCCCAACCCCCACCCCCGTCATGTTCTTTTAGGACTTAAAAAATTACTTTGGTTTTTGGGTGACACCTAGCTGCGCCCAGGACTTGCTCCTGACTCTATACTTGGGCATTACTCCTGACAGGGCTTGGGGGCTACATGGAGTGATGGGAATCGAACCTGGTTCGACTGTGTGCAAGGGAAACCCTTACTCTTTGCCCCAGTTTTTTCAGTATTTTAAAACTATGACATTTTCATTCCACTTGAATTTTTCCTGAGGAGATTGGTGATAATTCTTGTTCTTAATTTCACTTCTTCCTATGCAATGTTTCCTTCTTTCTGATTTTATTTTATTTTATCTCTTTTATTATTGCTTTAAAGTTTCTTGATTTCCATATTCTTTGGTACGTATTTCTTTGTGTTTGTCTTACTTGGGATTGATTTTGAAGTTTTCTTTTATCCCCACTTTGTTTCAACACTGTGGTTTACGAAGCTGTTCGTGATGATTTGCTGCAGTCATTCAATTTTCCAACACCAAGCCCACAACCACTGTCACCTTCCCTACACCATTGTCTCTATTTCCCAATTATCCTTCAAGTGTGCCCCTGTAGCAGGCCCACAACAACTTATTTTCCATTATTTGTTACCACTAACTGCCTAATGGAATAATCAAAAAAGTATTTCATGGAAGAAAATTTGTGACATTAAGTCCTTGGGTGAGGACTTAGTGGAACTCAGGACTTTAAGTCCTGGGTTTATCCCTGGCATCCCATATGGCCCCGAAATACCCAGAGTTAATTCCTGAGTGTAGAGCCAGGAGTAGCCCTTGAGCATTGCTGAGTGTGATCCAAAAAAAAAGAGATAAAAGAAAAAAAACTTTCAGTCCTTGCCTGAGTGTTTACCAAATATTGTTGCAAGTTAAGCCTCCTGTGTTACTGTTTTTGTTGGTGGAGATGGATTGGTTTCTAGTTTATATCCCATCCAACCTGGTATGTTAGTATGTGCTGTCAGCATTGTAGAGTTTGGAGATGTTGCATGGCCACATTGCAGATGCACAATAAAGAAAATCCAGAATATTTAAGTGGATAGTTCTGCCAGAAGCCAGGCAGAGGCGTTGGGGTGTGGGCCAGAGTTGGCCAGCCCCACTCCCGAGAATGCCCTGGAGGTCTCAGCTGTGAACAGATATTCTACAAAGTTTTGTAGCTAGTGGATCTCTTAAGAGATTTGTTTATGAGTCACTGGAACAAGGTTCCTAGAGGAGCTTAGATGGCAGGAGAGGTCTGAATTTTGTTTGAAAGTCTTCAGTGTAACTTTCCTCAAATTTCAAAATTTATTATTTCTATATAATAATAGAAATATTATTATTCTTCATGATTGTCTATGCAACTCTACCTGACTCTCCTCTCTTTAGGTGATAAATATATATGTTACATACTGAATATTGCTATTTACTCTATATAGTTAGTGATGAGTTTTCTTTTTTTAGCTTTTATAGTCACACTCCGAGATGCTCAGGGATGACTCCCGATTCTTCACTCAGGAATTACTACTGGCAGTAATAATTTTTAAGTTATAGTCTGCTAATTACTTTTCCATTGTCATTTCTAGACCTGTTCTTTGTTGGTTAGCTTTTCTTCTCCTTGTGGATCAAATATCCCTGCCTTTTTTTTGCATGCATAATCATTTTTTATCTGAATTGGATTTTTTGAGGTATTTCCAACATAAAATATTATTAGTTTTAGTTGAAAACATAAAGACTTGATATCAGCATTACATAGTGAGATGATTACATCATAACTCTATCTCTCATCTTTGGAGATATATACACACATATGTGCATATATATGACTTTTGCCACACTCATCTTGTGGATATATACAATTATATATGTATATATGATTATATATGTATACACATATGAATGTATGTATGCATATATATATATATATATGGATTTGGGAATCACACCTGGTGGCACTTAGGGCTTACTCCTAGCTCTGCACTTAGGGATAACACATGGTAGGCTTGGGGGACCATATGGGGTGCCAGGATCGAACTTACATCAGCTGATTGCAAGGTAAATGCCCTACCTGCTATAATATTGCTCCAGTCTCATCTTGATATTTTTAATGTTTTAAGCATTGGAATTCTTTTTCTTCCCTTAAATAAGTTTATTTTGGATTGGCAATTAAATTATTGTAGGCCAACAAAATGCATACTTTAAAACTAAACTTTATTTTCGATTGTGGTCCCATTGTTTTAT
Source organism: Sorex fumeus (assembly GCF_029834395.1). NCBI lineage: Eukaryota > Metazoa > Chordata > Mammalia > Eulipotyphla > Soricidae > Sorex > Sorex fumeus. The sequence continues at coordinate 26,632,290 of NW_026606090.1, read as the reverse complement.
ATCATTGCATGTTTCAGAAGTGCTTTTGTGTACCTCTCTAAAACTAATTTAATATGCGTACTTCTTTATACATTTTTATTAAAGTTTGAAGTACAGAGTGTATTTTATGTTGTACCCTACTAAGATCCAACTAAGATTTTTGCTGAATATCCTGGGTGTTTAACAAAAACCTGTGTTTTGGCAGATGAAAAGAATATATATGATGGTTCTTTGCATGACTTCATGGAGTTGCACCCTATAGATCCACAACTTAGTATTCCTCTAAAGACCTAGAGGCTCCCCCGAGCAGCTTTCTAGATCTTTTATTTTACCTGTTTTCCTTCTTGTCCATAGTATGTTCCACAGTCTGGGATGCCTGGCTGTACTTTCTTAATTCCTTGAGTGGACTTCTCTTCCCTGAGTAATAGAGCAGGGAGTGCCTCTTTAGAGAAGGTTTGGTGATTATGGGACTTAACTTGATTGTTCTTTTCCTAATCTCTTTGGAATCACTGTTCCATGTTGCTTGTTCTCCCTGGCCTGAAAATGCCCATGTCGTGTATTTTGTCCAGCCTTCCAATTGACCACAGCAAGAGAGTGAGTGATTCTGACGACAATTACTCTCTCATGGTCAGAAGCTAAAACTTTCTTAATCCTCTTATCTCCAAAGTTCACCACATCCACATGGTATTTTCAAGACTTATACGCCCCAAACCTGTTTATCTTCATGCTCCATGTACAAAAGTGAAAACAAAGTCTTAAATGTAAGAGAAGAATTTTCTGAATGAACCAAAAAAGGCCATTTCTCAGTATCCCTGCACCTACGCCATTTCTTTTTATTAACTGACTCCTATGTACTTTATCAAAACATAATTTACATTATATCTATTTACATTTACATAAAGTTGTATTTTTGTATAATTTCTATATACCTATATTTGTTTCTCATTCTGTAAATTTTATTCCTATATATATGTTTCTGAATCTGTATTGTTTTAAAACATATCTCCCTTTTTCTCTGTACATATATACATATATACGTAGTATTACATGTTTGTTTAGATGTGTGTATCTATATCTATGTCTATATCTATATCTATATCTATATCTATATCTATCTATAGACAGACTTGGAAGCCAACTCTTTGTACTGGAATTTCATTCTATTAATATTGTGTGTCTCATGACAGTTGGAAATGCTCTCTCTGGACACAAATTGAAAGCTGAAAGTTGGTAAGGGGATATACATGATAACCTTAGAGTACCTGTCCTGCAAACTACAATGCCCCAAAGGAGAGAGAAAGCAAGAGAGAGAGAGAGAGAGAGTGGAGAGAGAGAGAGAGAGGGCCATCTGCCATAGAGACAGACTAGGGGTGGGGGGTAGGAGGAGAAAAATTGGGGAATTGGTGGTGGGAAATCTACTACACTGGTGAAGGGACTGGTTTTGGAACATTGTTTAACTGAAACCCAATCATGGAAAACTTTGTAACTGTTTATTTCATGGTTATTTAATCACAGTCACGGTCAAGGCTCCTGTTATTCATCGATTTGCTCGAGCGGGCCCAGTAATGTCTCCATCTTGAGACTTTTGTTACTGTGTTTGGCATATCGAATTCATCACGGGGAGCTTGCCAGGCTCTGCCGAGCGGGTGAGATACTCTCAGTAGCTTGCCGGGCTCTCCGAGAGGGGCGGAGGAACCGAACTCGGCTCGGCCATGTTGGCTGCGTGCAAGGCAAACGCCCTACCGCTGTGCTATCGCTCCAGCCATGGTTATTTAATAAAAAATATATTATGTGTCTCTGGGAAATGCATCTAATCTTTGCATACCTGTCTTTCTTTACCTGTAAAATGGGAATGACATCTATGTCAACCTTATATATTTGCAGCAAAGAGTTAATGACCATATTAATATGATTCAATAAACTACCTGGTACTTTGCGAGTGCTATTTGAATTGTAAATATTAAGAGTTATATTTTTTAAAATTTTCCTGGCAGAAGCTGGGAAAAGCATTTGTAATGCCTGCCTGTCCTTCACCAACTACAAGACCAAGATGACTGCCCTCCAATGTCCTGATAGTTATATCACATCTTCCAGAAGGGCAATGGAGAAGATTATTCATGACTTCCACTCAGATCTCTTTAATAGCCACGTCCACTTGCCCACATACCAAATTCCGCAGAATGGATATATCGTTCCCAATGTTCTCCCTTCTGAAATTCAACATGCCATCTCGTCGGTAAAGAAAAAAAGAGCACCTGGCCCAGACAAGGTCAGACCCGAACACCTGAAGATCCTACCGTCAGTGCTCTTCAATACACTGGCTCATCTCTTCACACACTACCTGTCTGAATGCAAGGTTCCGTCCCAGTGGAAAACCAGCAGGAATGTACTAGGGAGACATCCACGGCATTGGCAACTACCGCCCAATCCGCCTATTGTCTGTCATCTACAAGCTGTTGACTTGAGTCATCCTGAATAGGATTGGCAGAACACTAGATGAAGGACAACCATGCGAGCAAGCTGGGTTCCGAAAAGGATTCAGCACCGTCGACCATATCCACATTATAACCAAACTCACTGAGATTTCTCGGGAGTTCAAGATGCTGCTCTGTCTAACGTTCATTGATTTAAAGAAGACCTTTGATTCTGTTGAGACAGAAGAGGTCATTGAAGCCCTAGCCAAACAGGGCGTTCAAACTCAATACATCAGGATCCTGCGTGAGCTGTATTACGGATTCACTACCAGGATCTCACCATTCTACAAAGAAGTGATCATCCATGTCAAGAGAGGGGTTTGGCAGGGTGATACCATTTCACCAAAACTCTTCAGTGCCACCTTCGAGAACATCATTTGATGACTAGAATGAGAAGGAATGGGAGTGAAGACAGACGGTCGGCAACTACACCGCCTTCACTTTGCTGATGACATTGTTCTAATAACACCAAACATCAACTAAGCAGCACAAATGCTGACTGACTTTGACCGTGAGTATGGAAAGGTTGGGTTACAGCTGAATCTCATAAGGACAATGTTCATGAGAAACAGTCTTGTTCCTGACGTTCCATTCACTCTCAACAGAACGAACATCTCTGAATGCAACAGGTATGTATACCTAGGCCGAGAAGTCAACATGATGAATGATCTGGCACGTGAGCTGCGCAGGAGAAGAGAGCGGCTTGGAATGCCTTCAACGAAGAAATAACTGAGAGGACAAAGAACCTCCAGATCTGAGCACATCTCTTCGATTCCACCATTCTTCCTGCACTAACATACACCTCAGAGACCTGGACCCTACGAAAACAGGATGAGAACGCTATTTGGGTCTCTCAAAGAGGAATCAAAAGAGCTATGCTAGGAGTATCACGCTTCACTTAAATGAGAGATAGACTCTGGAGTTCCAACCTCCATCAACACTCAAGAATCAGGGACGCTGTCTCGTTTGTCAAGGTGTCAAAAATCAGATGGGCTGGACATGTAATGAGATTTGGAGACGACCGCTGGACTAGAGCCATTACTGACTGTATTCCACGGGATGTCAAAAGATCACGTGGATGCCCACCTCCGAGATGGCCAGACTTCTTCATCAAGACCCTGAATGATCGGTTTGAGGCTCTTCAATTTCCTAGAATGAGCAGATGCCATTGGGCTACGCTAGCATGCAACAGGGATGAATGGAGACGTTACTGGCACCTGCTCGAGCAAATCGATGAGTAACGGGATATCAAGTGATCATTTAAAATTATTTACTGATATCTTATTGAATTACCGTTAGATAAACAAAGTTCTTGATTGGGTTTCAGTCATACAATGTTCCAACACCCGTTGTCACCAGTGTAAATTTCCCACCAGCAATTTTCCCAGTTTTTTTTCCCTTCTGCCACTGCCCCTTCCCCTTCTCCCCCACCGCCTTTATGGCAGGCCCTTTTCTTTCTCTCTCTCTTTCCCTTTGGTATTGAAAGGTTATCATGTTTGTTCCTTTACCTACTTTAAGCCTGCAGTTCTTTTTCCAGCTACCATAGTCATAGTGGCCCCTTCTCTAACCTTATCAGTTACCTTCTCCCCCTACAACTCGAGTCAAGTAGTAGTTATATTTTACTACAGAGAAAGGCCTCACTGAGTTTTTGACACCTAACTAGTGTCAGACATGAGAACTAGTACAGAGGATAAGGTGCTTACGTGTATGTGATGGGTCCCAGTTTGATCCCTCTCACCATATTTGGTCCCCTGAACACCACTAGGACTGAACCCCTCAACATATAGTCAGAAGTAAGTCCTCAGCATGGTCCACAGTGCCTTAAACACCAAAAAACCAATAATTAAAGACACAGTGTTTCCCTTCCTCCCTCCCTCCCTCCCTCCCTCCCTCCCTCCCTCCCTCCCTCCCTCCCTCCCTGCCTTCCTTCCTTCCTTCCTTCCTTCCTTCCTTCCTTCCTTCCTTCCTTTCTCCCTTCCCTCCCTCCATTTTTCCCTCTCTCCCTCCATTTGTCCCTCTCCTCCTCCTTTTCTTCTTTGCCCTTCTTTCTTCTTTCAAGTTTCTCTCTCTCTCTCTTTCTTTCTTTCTTTCTTTCTTTCTTTCTTTCTTTCTTTCTTTCTTTCCTCTCTCTCCTTCATCTTCCTTCCTTCCTTCCTTCCTTCCTTCCTTCCTTCCTTCCTTCCTTCCTCTCAATTTTTTCCTTAGTTCCTGAAGTCACTTTCAGAATATTTGGAAGAGAATTTGCTATTTCAAGGTGGTGAATATTTGCTTTAGAAAACTGGAAATTTCTATCCATATGAAGTCACATGTTTATATAAATCAGTAGCCTAAATGAGTAACGTGGTCCTTAAAAGCACTGCCAGAGGGCATCAAATAGTATCTACGGTCATTACTGTTTTTTTTTTCTGTTTTTGAGACCTTTTTATTTACTACTCTCTCTGCTGGTGTTCACGGTGTAGCCTGGCTGTGACATTTTGATCTAATATAGTTTACCTATGCATCTATGCAGATCAATTGATCTCTTTTCCACCTTCTATCTCCTCATGTGCCTGTTCCCCCTTACCACATTCCTTATCAAAAAGACCTTATTTAGCACAACTAGTCACCTTCCCAAAAACTCACAGAGGAATTATTAATAAATGAAAGCACTTCCTCTTTTTAAAAGTATTGAGCTCATGATGGCATTTTTTAGGAATGGTTCCTTATGGAAAAGAAAACCCATTTCGGGGCTATAGATAGAAAGTGGTAGAATCAGAACTCAATTTCAAATTGCCTGTCCCCAGAGATGAGTTGTTTATATTCCCTACATCAGAGTTCAGATGGTTTTATTAGGTCAAGGAGTCCAACAATCTAGAGAATTCAAAAGCAGAAGCCAGAGCCCATTTAACCTCTCTTGGTGTGTGTATCATAACTATTTCTTTCTTTTCTCCCCCTCATCCTACTCACCCCTACTTCCTTTCTTCCTTTTTCGATAAAAAAACAACCCTTATTTTATGTAGAAGTCATATGTTCTCTTTCTTCCAGTTATTTTAAAGACAGGGATCTTGAGTTATTTATTTCATTCTGTCCTTGGGTCATCGGCATTGATGCCCCAGATTATGGAATTTCACTTCTCCTGATTAAAGCTGCTGGGCACCGAGTTCCTATTTCCCTCTTGTTTCTTAGTTCCGGTGCTGAACCTCCTGACAAGCAAAAAATCCTAGAGGGGAAGAAAAGGAGGGGAGCAGAGGGTTAGAATTTTTGAGTCTATTACCTGCAGACACTTAGAGTGCCCCAAATGTTTTACATATAGCATGAGGGGCTCAGCTCACCATTTGCCTATGTAATGCTATTGAGTGTATTTATTTATCTCAAGAGAAGTCTGTTGGAATCATGCTATTTTTAATGCAGAATTCATCTTCCTCTCTGCTTTATGTCACTGAAAGATACTGGGTTTTAGTTCCACCTGGGCACAATGATGGGAACCAAGGGACTGGACTTGTTCCATACTGTAGAAAGGAGACTGCAGGGCTCTGACAGGTTCACTGTCACTTTCAAATATTGTAAGCAGCATCACATATTATCCAGGCTGTGTACATGTAGACAATTAAATACTAGTGAGCATTCTCCAGCTTGGAAACCAGAGCCTGTGACTAATGATCTTGTGTCTGACTTGAGGCCCTGCTGAGGACCAAAGACGGAATTAACCCCAATAGCATTTGGTGTTTGTAAGGTATCGTGAGCTGCTCTTACTTGAGAAGGTAAAAGAGTGTGCCTATTTGATTGTAAATGCCTTACTATAAGCAGATATTAAAAGATGACATTGTTGATGGATCTTCCTGGTTCCCTATCAGTACGATGTATGCATCTTTGGGATTTATCTTGTTAACGTAGAGGTCTGAGAATGACACCTTACTTTATCATCACACCTTAAAAACCCAATACATATGCACAAATACGCAACATTGCTTAGCATTTGTCATTAGAGCAAAGGGCTCTGGCACTGGCTACATACTCGGGTGCATTGTCTAAATTAATCCATTGAGGGATATTGAATCACTTCATCACAACACAGACTTGCTGCCTTGGTAGGCACGCTCTCCCTTCATTAGATTTAATATATTTCTCATTATACAAATCTGCCGCTGTGACAATAAGTCTTGTTCATAAATCAGTTTGCCCTTTTGCTATGCAGATGCAGAGAACTTTCATCAAACAAGACATAAATGGAGCCTGTTAGACAGGAGGTCAGAGCAGTCATCGGCAGAGAGTAATATCTATTCATTAAGATGATTTTTTAATAGCACATTTTAATGGGCAGAGGTAAAACAATTATGATTTTAACTTCTGGTTTGCGTTATAAAAAAGAAAAAGGGAAGGCAGTAAAAGAAACTATTTAGAACTTCTTTGATAACCCTCCAAACTTTTCACTCTCTCTGAGTTCAAGCCAAAGGCTGTGGACTCCGAGTTGGCTTACACAAACTTGCAATCTCTCAGGTTAGCGCTCTAGCACAGAGGCATTTCACTAAACACCGAGGCACAAAGAAAGTTATGTCTAGAAAGATATGCAACGTTTTGGGAATAATGTACAAAATGGCTATTAAGAAATTGAGCTAAAATTATGATTATTAATTCCAGAAAAGCTTTTACTTTATTTTTGGTTTCTCTACCCTAGTGCTTGATGTCCAGAATGTGTGATTGTATTTTTGTCAGACAAATTCTGATTTATTTACTACTTAGCATATATATATATATATACACACACACACATATATATATATATATATATATATACACATACACTGTAGCACTGTTCTTCCTTTGTTCATAGATTTGCTCCAGCGGGCCCAGTAACGTCTCCATTGTGAGACTTGTTGTTACTGTGTTTGGCATATCTAATACATCACAGGTAGCTTGCCAGGCTTTGCCATTCATGTGGGCGAGATACTCTCAGTAGTTTGCCGAGCTCTCTGAGAGAAGTGGAGGAATTGAACTTGGGTTGGCTGGGCCTACCGTGTGCAAGGCAAACACCCTACTACTGTGCTGTCGCTTCAGTTATATATATATATATATTATATATATATGGAGATATATGTCTCCAAATATTAGCTACTGACCCTGTCTTACATTTTCTTGATCATATTCTCAGAAATAAAGTCTGTTATTGGTCTTTTTCAAATATATTTTTTCCCATTATTCCTACTGTTTTAAAATTATTTCACTAGCATCTATTTTTATCTTTATTCATTTCTTTTTTCTTTTGGATACCATTCACTTATTTACTTTCATGAACTCTAAGCTTGTCTTATTTATTTTCCATTTGTTTACTTTAGATTGAAGATGTATAAGAATGGATTACTCATTCTGCTTGGTTCATGACTTGTCACATTTGTTTGTTCATTTATTTAATAGAAAATGCCCTTCTAAATCTGCTATGCTAAATAAAAACTATGACCTTCACCAAATTCATTTAACCATAATGCCTCTTTATCTTGTTTTTCCTTCTTGCAGTTAGGGTGACCATTACCTTCAATTTCATGTCATTCTTCTCTTTTCATATAGTTTTATTTCATTCTTACCTAAAGTTTATACATCTTTATTTTAGGTTTTTCATATAATTGAAATTCATGTTTCAAATCATATTTCTCAAGTAAAATGGATCTATCACCGTTTAGACTTATTTACTTTTTATTTCTAGTAATATTTTCTTTCTTGACATAAAGTCAAACTATCTAAGGTCTATAGAGCAATACAAAATATAAATAAAATAAACAAAGCATAAAAAAACAATAAAACATGCAGAAGGACATTTAGGGGTAAAAGTATATTTTAAAATGTATGAAAGGTTGTATGGAGAGCCCAACAAGCTACTGAGAGTATCCCGCCCACATGGCAGACCCTGGCAAGCTACCCATAGTGTATTTGATATGCCAAAAACAGTAACAATAACGGGCCTCATTCCCCTGACCTTGAAAGAGCCCCCAATACGCCACTGGACTACGCTAGCATGCAACAGGAATGAATGGAGTCGTTACTGGAGCCCACTGGAGCAACCTGATGATCAATGGGATGACAAATGACAAGTGACTGGAAAACCTTAACTTTACCTATAATATTAAAGCAAACAAAAATTCTATGAAAATAGTCATTCAATATCCTAAAATGTTGAAGCATTTGAAAAACAATGTATTGGTAAGTTTTTGGAGAAATAAGTAGTCATCCTCAGCCGGCTGCAATTTTAAAAGGTACAGCTCATATGGTGAGGTGTTTGTCAATAGCAAATGAAACTGAAAGTGTATTTATTATTTGATTCAGAGAATATGAGTCTATCTAATGATGCTTTTTGACAAATATCAATAAACTATGCAAAAGTCTCTATTTGTTTCAACATCTCTTGTAGTAGCAAAAGATTGAAGTAACCCAAATGTTTATCAACAGAGAACTGCTTGGATAAATTTTGGTTTGCTATGAAAATGCAGGACTGTGTAGCCGTTAAGAGAAAATTTAAGAAGATCTTCATAAAATGATGTCTAGTGATTTCTATTACATGTTATTAAAAAGGAAGAAGTAAGATACAAATAGAGCAGAGGATATGTTACCTTTCGTATGAGAAAGGAAAGTAAATAATACGTGTGTAAATTACTTTCACTCCAAAGAAATATGGGAAGGATAAACTGAAGCCATGCTGAAGGAAATGGCTACCAATAGAAAATAAAGGAATGGGGTGGAAGGAAATGAATTAAGACTTTCTTGACTTTTAAGCCTCATGTTTTATTATTTAACAATTTAACAAAAATTAAGTAAGTAGAAAAAATACAAATGTATGTTTACTTTTAGGAAAATAAATTATTTCAAGAAATGTTTGAAACCTACAGTTTTGTATGCTTTCAGTAGAATATATTTTAAGATAAAAGTACTGCAGACAGCAGTTAGAAAAGATGAAGTTATGAAATTTACATACAAGTGGTACTACATGGAAAGTATCATGTTAAGCGAAATGAGTCAGAAAGAGCGGGATAGACACAGAAAGATTGCATTCATCTGGGGAACATAAAGCAACAAAACGGGAGATTAACAGCCAGGAATGGCTGAGATTAGTACCAGGAATTTTGCTCCATGTCTTGAAGGCCAGCCACATGTGCTAGGTGAAAAGGAAGCTCAGATAGAGAAAAGAGCACCAAATAAAGGGTGTTGTGAGGACCTTCCCAGGGTGGGAGAAGCATGCTGAAAGTAGTCTATAGACCAAACATGATTGACACTCAATGTCTCTCTTGCAAAACACAGTACCCAAAAGAAGAGAGAGAGAACTAGGGGGAATGCCCTGCCACAGAGGCAGTGTGGGACGAGGGAGATGGGGTGTGGGAGGGATGCTGGGACCCGTGGTGGTGGAGGATGGGCACTGGTGGAGGGATGGGTACTTGATCATTGTATAACTGAAACCCAAGCACAAAAATTTATAAGTCTATAACTGTACCTCATGGTGTTTCACTAATAAAAAAAATTTAAAAAATAAAATAAAATAAAAAAAGTACTGCAGAGAAATTTTAAATGTCACATAATTTATTATAAACAATATTCATGTGCTTCAAGCATATTGTAGAACAAAGTGAGTAAATTTATAAAGATTTTTGTGGAAATAATCTATAAAATTATTATAAAATCAAATTAGTACTATATATGTATACATGTATATATATGTATATATATAAAATATACACTTTCAGTTAAAAATATATTCCATCCTCTATCCTTGAACCTAACTGAAAACAATAGCACTTGAGCAGCAATAAGCACAGACAGTAACTATCCCATGGTTCTAAATGTCATTCTCTATTAGAGACAACCAGGCTTCACACCCTCGGGAAATGGTTGGTTTTTGATCTGGTCTGGAAAAGAACAAGGTGAGTTTAGACTCTCTCTTACCAGAAAATAGGAAACACTCAAAGCAAAATAAGATTATGTCTCAGAGACACAAAAGTCAGTTTGATGGGGTTCTCACGGGGAAAATTTGGGATAACATGAATATTAAAAAGAATAATGAATATATTTGTGAAATAAATACAGTGATTAATAATTTAAGTGAGAAAAACACTATGAGTCCATTGTAATAGGTGGTAGGACTAGTTCATTAGGAGAGAACTAGTTAATAGGGCGACTGTTACAGGAATCACGATCACGATCATCACGACCACCCTGTTGTTCGTCGATTGCCTCGAGTAGGTGCCAGTAACGTCTTCTTCGTCTTAGCCCAGAGATTTTTTTTAAAAGTGCCATATTCAAGGCTTTTTCAGGGTTAGGAGAATGAGACCCATCATTGTTACTGGTATTTGGCATATTGGGTATACCACAGGGAGTTTGCCAGACTCTGCCGTGTGGGCAGGTTACATTTGGTAGCCTGCCAGTTTGTCCAAAGTAGGAATGAGATGATAAGATGTCATCTTATCATGCGGCCGCGGAGCTGAGTGTGATAATCTCTGGATCCTGGCCGTTGTTGGAGTTACACGGCAGTTGGTGGGTGTAACTGTCTAGTTACTGGCAGGTCCAGTCCCAAACCGTGTAGGCTTGGAGATCTCAGCCCCGGGTCCCACACACCTGGGTTCCTCTGCCAGTTCTGTTATGCCTGAGGCTTATCCAAGTGTGTGGAGAGTGGCCTCAGTATGGCCTTGGCTGGGGCCTGGAGGTCTTCAGCTGTTTGGGCCCTGGCGAGGATATTCAGGCACAGGGTAGGAGACTCTGCCTTGTTCTCTCCCGGAAGCTGAGTGTGATAATCTCTGGATCCTGGCCGTTGTTATAGGAATGCAAGTTAATAAATATAGAAATATGATAGCATTATAAAATCACCATTTTTATCCCCCAATGAAATAAATGATTCACTAAAGAAGATAAGCATTATAAAGCTATACTGAAATCATTTGCTAAAATGTTGTTTCAAAGCAGATATTCACAAATGACTAGAGTCACCTCCCAGGTTAATTATTGGCTGCCAATTTACAAAGGAAAAAGCACTTTTCTGTTCTTGTTGTTGTTATATAATAGAGATCTCGGTTACTGCTTCAAACAAATAAGACAAGTTAACATAAGTACTAGAAGGATGAATTAACACTTCTCCCAATTTTTCTTTAATCGTTGTGATTTAGAGTATGAATAATAGAGTTTCAAACCTGTAATGTTCTAATAGCACAACCACTACAGAATGTCAGCATTTCTCCACCAATGTCTTAAGCTTTTTTCCCTCTTTGCCTTTGGCAAAGAAGTTCTAAAGACTGTGACCATTTATCAGGGTTTGTTGTCATTGCCCAATAGTTATCCCTGTACTACTTTATATCCCATACGATGTGGCAGGCATCAGGTATGTTTCTCTCTCCCTCTGACAAACTTCATCCGGCATGATATCTTTTCGTTCCATCTATGTTGCAGCAAATGGGATGATTTCAGCTTTGATTTCCACTGCACAGATGGACCAGTTTCTTTAGCCACTCATCTGAACCTAGGCATGTGAGTTGCTTTTTGGGTCAAATTAGTACTATATATGTATACATGTATACATGCATATGTATATATATATAAAATATATATTTTATATTTTGGGCTCTTGTGAGTAGTGCTGTCATAAACTGGAGTGCAAAGGTCTTTTGCAAATAGCGTTTTTGGACCCTTGGATAGATGTCAAAAAATGAGGTATGGAAGCTCAATTTTTGATTATTTGAGAAGTATTCATACTGTTTAAAAAGCCGGTGGGCTACACTTTAAAAAACTTTGTCTTGAAAATGTATAAAAATAGGTAGAGGGATGATTTCATAACAACCAAAGCGAGGCCTGAACCTTGATTAGATTTTTTGAATGTAATTATGAAAGGAATTTGTGGAATAATTGGGAACATTTGAAAATGAACTATGACTCAATGTTATGTAATTTAAATTACTGTTTACTCTCTAAAATGGAATAATTACATTCAAATGCTTCTCTTAAGATATATGTGGTCAAATGTTTAAAGTGACTTCTCATGACAACCGCAACTTAATATACAGAAAGAAGTAACATAAAGGTAGAGGGGGAAGGATGAAGAAATATGGCAAAATTTTTATATTTCTGACTCTAGTTTTTTTTATTATATTATTTGCCCGAACTTTGTATTTAATACTCATAATAAAACTGGGGAAGCAAAGGACCTTAGCCGAGGAAAAAAACACAATCACACAGCCTTCTTGTAAACAGTAATTGTATACTTGGATTGTATCTGAGATTCGGTGCACTCTTGCACAAAGTGTGACCAGGGAATTAGCCTTATTATTCACTGTAGCACTATTCTTCATGAGCAAGACATGAGAGCAAACTAACTAGAATGATGGATAAAAAACTTTAGAATTTTGCAAAATTTGCTCCTTCCTCTTCCCTTGCTTCTCTACTTCCCCTTAATACTTTTACACACACACATACACACACAGATTTATTTTTTAAAAAGAATGTCTTGGGGCTGGAGCGATAGCACAGCGGGTAGGGCGTTTGCCTTGCATGCGGCCGACACGGGTCGATTCCCAGCCTCCCATATGGTCCCCTGAGCACTGCCAGGAGTAATTCCTGAGTGCAGAGCCAGGAGTAACCCCTGTGCATCGCCAGATGTGACCCAAAAAGCAAACAAAAACAAACAAACAAACAAACAAACAAGAATGTCTGCCATTTTCAATAATGTGAAAGAACCTAGAACCTAATACTGAGTGAAATGTTTGAACTACTGTATCATCTATTATCTCATTTCTATATGATTTCTAAAGTAGTCGAATTAACAGGAACAAAATAGACTGGTAGAACGGTATTTGCCAGGGACTTTGAGTAAAGTGAGGGAAGTGATGTGGGTCAGAGGGCAGACAGGCTGAATTATGAGAGATGAATACATTTTCGAGATCAAGTTCATATCATCTGCTGGTTGATAATACCACGATATACACCCCCAAATTGCTGAGAGTAGATATTAAGTCTTACAAAAAAGAAAAAGGTAACTATGTGTAAGTAATTACTATAGTAATTTTATTGTGGTGGTGATTTCATAGCGTAGGTATATTAAGATATTAGGTTGCTCACATTAAATATATATATATATATATACACAATGTTTATGTCAATAACGTTATTTAAAAACATAAATATAACACTTGAATGATAAAAAGAAAAGTCAGAGAATTTTATGCATTTCTCCATAACCTGTGAATCAGAATTTGCAGTTTAACAAGATTTCCAGGTGATTCACTTGTCTATGAAATGTTGAGAAATAGTGGTATACAAGATAGCAACTGAATTCTCAGTGAAACACATGCAATTCTCTAGCTTCTTTCTTTGTGCTATGAATATGAATATCAGAATTTTTACAGCTTTGTAAAGTTAAGCAGCAGGACATAATATATCTCTGGATCATTTTTTCCCCCCAGAGGAACATAGGATAATTGCTCTATAATTATATTTGTTTCAGGGCAGGTAGGCTATGAGTCAATAAACAACAAGCCTGCAAGCAGAGATTCAGATTGGCTTCTGCTTCATTTACCTCTGTACTTCCTTTCACCAGATACAATTACAGGGAAATAAAAGGTCTTTCCAAAGGGAGGAAACAAATGTCTAGAGAAATCTGTTTTAGATGTCCTCTGCTAGGTTCATAATTTTGGATTGCATTTGAGCAGTTTCTTTGCTCTTGTCAGTTTGAGAGATCTACCAACAGACCTTAGTGAAAACCCTACTTTAACAAGAGAAGGCAGGTGGTGACGACAAAATAAACCTACCTAACCAAAGTGTTCTTTCTGAATTTCTGACTTCTAATTCTGCTACTCCTAATTCACTTTAATTATTTTACAATTTTATATATATTGTTAGAAAAGATGAAGTCATGAAATTCACATACAAGTGGTACTACATGGAAAGTATCATGCTAAGTGAAATGAGTCAGAAAGAGAGGGACAGACATAGAAAGATTGCGTTCATCTGGGGAATATAAAGTAACAAAATGGGAGACTAACACCCAAGAATAGCCAAGATAAGTACCAGGAGGTCCACTCCATGGCTTGGAGGCCAGTCTCACATGCTGGGGGAGAAGGCAGCTCAGATAGAGAGGGGAGCACCAAGTAAAGGGTGTTGGGAGGATCCTCCCAGGATGAGAGATGCACGCTGAAAGTAGAGTATAGACTGTGCATGATTGCCACTCAATGCCTCTTTTGCAAACCACAGCACCCAAAAGGAGAGAGAGAGAGAACAAAACGGAATGCCCTGCCACAAGGGTGGGATGGGATGGGAGGGTGGGGGGTGGGAGGGATGCTGGGAGCATTGGAGGTGGGGAATGGGCACTGGTGGAGAGATGGGTAGTCATTCATTGTATAACTGAAACCCAAGCACAAAAATTTGTAAGTCTACAACTGTACCTCATGGTGTTTCACTAATAAAAACTAAAAAAAATAAAATTTTATATTTATTTTTATCTGTGTAAGGATTATTATAATTGCTTTATTAGTCATTTTTAAAAGTGGAGATTCTGTGGTTTACAATACTATTAATAATGAGTTATCGTGCACACCACACACATCAGCAGTGTACCCAAGTCACTCTCCCAAGGACCTCACTACTCCTTCAGCTTATCCCCTTCCCCTACTCCTACTAAGCTGGGTAAGTTCTCTCATTATGTTTCCTTTGGGCTTTTGCTATTACCTTGCTATGTATCTTTAAGTCTCACATATGAGAATTTAAGTAGAAATGTTTTACCTTCATGACCCACACACCTGTTTAATCTGGATGCTTCAAATGCACCAAATTCCACTGGGATAAAAAAATTGATGTTAAGTCAATATAATCAGCATTATTAGACTCTTTTCTGTTAATTTTCATTGGCATGTATGTTGAAACATAATTTGGTGCATTTCTCCCTGCTATGCAAATTCTGCTGTTTTATTGATAAATCTAGCAGTACTCGGGGCCACTCCTGCCTCTGTTCTGGGAGAATTGGGAATTCCTGGGATTGTTAACGATAAACTGGGGTTGGCAACCTGTAAGGAAAGCTCTGGCTTTCTTAATTAAGTGGGAGGGAGGGAGGAAGAGAGAGAGAGAGAGAGAGAGAGAGAGAGAGAGAGAGAGAGAGAGAGAGAGAGAGAGTGATAGCACAGTGGGTAGGGCATTTGCCTTGCATGTAGCCAACCTGCTGTCCCTCTCAGAGAGCCTGGCAAGCTACCAAGAGTATCCCCCCCTCAGAGAAGAGCCTGGGACGCTCTGGGTGGCATATTCCATATGCCAAAAACAGTAACAACAAGTCTCACAATAGAGACGTTACTGGTGCCTGCTCAAGCAAATGGATGAACAATGGGAGGACAATGTTACAGCTCTTGTTAAATCTAAGTGAAAAATGTGTGTCTTCTATCCCAGGCTTCATTTATCCCAGGATTATTATCTAGTTGCTAATGCTTCCTGTGACTTCCTATGCTCCATGCAGACTTCCTGTGGAAACTGCACAAGAGCTGTTGAGCCCAGGAAATAAGGCGGACACATGGGTGCCTGTTTCTGACACTTTTGAATTCAATTAAGTTTTGTGTGAGCACTGCTATTGCTTTGGGGCTTTACGGCGAATAAACTAAGATGCTTTAATTTCTTTTCTTTCTTTCTTCTTTTTTTTTTAAACAGCTTCCTGTCTTAACCTGGATGAGTTTCTTCTGAGTGATTTCATGTGACTTACCCTGTGACAGTCTTCCAAGCAAAAGGAAGTTAGTGAGAGGACCTTGACGGCTCTTCTCACTGACCTCCTTGCATCTGTTCGCAGCCTCCTGCTTTATAAAACACCAGCAAAATAGCAAAGCTGCTTCCCTTGGGAAAAGGTAAGTGTGGTCTCACCTTTTCCTTTCAGATTTTCTTCCTCTTCCTTCTTCCGAAGTCAATGTGTTTCGTGGCCGTGTAAAAGGGCCCCGCTCCATTTGAAGTGTTAGTCATCCTGAGTTAATTAAAATAACCGAATTATGCACATGAGAAGGAGAGCAGAGGAAAACAAAAAGAACTCCTATTTTCAGCTTCTGAGAGTCTAGAACTGAATTTTGCTGTAATCCTATGAATTTTGCAAGTGTATTTAGTTTCTTGGAGCTCCAGTTTTGTCATTTTTAGTGTAGGGTTGATTGAGCTTCCTGGCCTAGTTCCCAATGATCTATTGAGATGCCAACATACTTCAAATCAGGCTGTGTTTCTATATATTTCTATTTTGAGATAATAATCAATTCATGTTACTATATGAAGTAATAGAGTCTGTTTCTATTCACTCAATTTCTCACAATAATTTCTCTTGCACAACTATAGTCTAATATTGGAAGCAGAAAATCAGCACTGGTATGCTCCACGATCATCAGGTTTTACAAGTTTCATTGTCATTTTGTTTATTTAAAAAGTTTATATATTTAATTTTTATTAATTTAAATGTATTAAAATAACTACCTTATAACACTGTATAGGCTTCCATTGCAAAGCATCATAATTTGACCTCTGCATACAATAAATCACTGTCAAAAGTATAAATTTCATTGATTATTATATCTTTCAATTATTTAATGTCTCCTCCATAACTAGATGCTTTAATTTGTTCCATGTGTAAATCAAATTGATAAGTACATAATATATAATACATATGTTATATACACTATAAATCATCACCATCACTGTCACCATCACTGTCCTCCCATTATTCATTTGCTCAAGTGGGCCTAGTAATGTCTCCATTGTGACAATTGTTACTGCGTTTGGCATATTGACTACGTCAGGGGGAGCTTTGCCAGGCTTTGCTGTCTGGGAGAGATACTCTTGGTAGCTTGCTGGGCTCTCCGAGAGGGGCGGAGGAATCAAACTTGGGTCAGTCATGTTGACCGCTTGCAAGGCAAATGCCCTACTCGTTGTGCTATCGCTCTAGCCCATACACTATAAATAAGTTTATATATGAATATAGTATATATATAAATGTAGTGCAGCACCTGTGAATTTTCTAGGCCTTTGCTTCGCTGCTCTTTGTTCAACTGTAGAGCATTAGTCAGCACTTTCTCCCTCCTCAGTTTCTTCATCCAGGGAGAATTAGGGAAAAGGAGACACATTTGTTCTCTGGGGAGGGAACTGAAATTGTACTGCCATCATCCTTATCAGAAAGACTTGGACAAGAACAGTGCAGTCTTCTGCCCCAGCGCCTGGCTCTTCCTCGCCGGGGCCCCTTGGAGGGGAGCGGGTTGAGCTTTCCTCCCCGCCCCGACCAGGGCTCCGGCAGCCGAAGACCTCCAGGACCAGCCACCACCATGCTGAGACCACTCTCCGCACACATGAAGGTACTGGCAGAGGGACAAATCCACACGGGTTCTGGGGCTGAGATCTCCAAGCCTACTCGAATTGGAGTCGAGCATCTTCCACCCAGATCCTCCAAATTCCAGTAGGCGGGGGTCACACCCACCACCTGGCCCCCTGGCGCCGTGTAATCCCATCAGCGGCCAAGACTCAGAGACTACAAAATGCAGCTCCCGGACGAGACCAGTGCAGTCAGTCTCCTGCCCCTGCGCCTGGCTGTTCCTCACCGGGGTCCCTTGGAGGGGTGCGGGTTGAGCTTTCCTCCCCACCCCGACCAGGGCTCCGGCAGCCGAAGACCTCCAGGACCAGCCACCACCATGCTGAGACCACTCTCCGCACACATGAAGGTACTGGCAGAGGGACAAAGCCACGCGGGTTCCGGGGCGAGATCTCCAAGCCTACTCGAATTGGAGTCGAGCATCCTCCACCCAGATCCTCCAAATTCCAGTAGGCGGGGGTCACACCCACCACCTGGCCCCCTGGCGCCGTGTAATCCCATCAATGGCCAAGACTCAGAGACTATAAAATCCAGCTCCCGAAACCGCGTGGCCACATTCACGGCCACGTGACATCTTATCAGGACATCTTTTTATGACATCTTATTATCTCATTCCTACTTTGGACAAACTTGCAGGCTATCGAATGTAGCCTGCCCACAGGGCAGAGTCTGGCAAACTCCCCGTGGCATACCAAATATGCCAAATACCAGTAACAATGATGGGTCTCATTCTCCTAAAGAGCCTTGAATATAATCTCAGGGCTAGGATGAAGAGACGTTACTGGGGACTGCTCGAGGCAATCGACGAATAACATCCTTATCATGGTAGAACTTTGCTTACTGCAACAGAAACTCCACTTGGATTTTAAACATGCAGAGAGTTGTAAATTTTAAGAAATGGAAGATCATAAAGTTCTCCGGGACTATTGATAGAAAAATGTATAGTGGACCAATAATAAAGGGACAGAATCTTCCTGTTGCATGGGATGTGGAAGCCATTTTGTTACTTCCTCCCCTGTATGAAGGATACACTCTCACAAACACAGGAAGACATATTTTGTCACAGTAACAGAATCATCCTTCTTCAGAATATCCTTCTGACTCCTGAATATGGCAGATTCTGAAAAGGTTGATTGATCTTCACTTAGGTCATATTTTCTCTGATGTCTTCCCTTCTCCCAATAGATGTTGTCACAGTGTATCAGTCCGTTTCTTTGAATTAGGACAGTGTGTCTAGATTTGCTTTATTTCCCAAAATTTAAAACATAAACTCAAAAATATGGTTTCCAGATTGAGAATCTCCAAGCATAAGTTGTCAAATCATATTCTAAAGAGAAAGCACGAAAGCAGTTTTTGGATGCTTTTGAATAAAGCCAAAGGTTGATCATTCACTGAGGTTCAGAATTGCTAAACCATTTTCTTACTGGAGAGTAAGTGGGAGCTCTCTTAAAGCTTCTTTATTGTCCCACATCACAGCTATTTTTGTTCCTTACAAATGTTGTAGCAATTTAGCAATCTATCGACTTGACTTTTTTCCATAAACATGCTGCCTGTTAGATGCATAATTCAAATTCACACACAAACCGTGAGATGTTTGCTTAGCAAGAGCTATAATTTAAATGTAACCTCTGTAGAAAGCCATTCAGCAGCGCCTCTGTGTAAAGTGTAATTTAGTCTGTAGCCGCAATCTTCCCTCTGCCGCTCTAATATGTGAGCTTGTTTGCTAAATAATCATTGTAACGTTTTGCTCAAAGCAGTGGTTTTGTGTATTTTTTTCCCCCACCACTCCTAAATGTTGCCAAGGTAAATGAGAGTTCTTTGGAAACTGTTACTGTCATGTAGCTCTCATTTGAAAATGTCACAATAAAGCAATGTTCTTTGATGTCAAAAAGCATGGAACATTAGAACATGATAAACATAGTACCTAAATACAGTAAAATAACATAGCATAATGGTTCGATTCTCTGTTAAATTGAGAGGCATTTTGTTGTTTTTATTCTGAAGGGTCTAGTTGGGCCACATGACTGGGAGTGAGATGGAGTGCATAAAAGAGCTGTCAAGGTGGGAGTTTGGAGGAAATTATTATGATTTGCAGCTTGGGCAGAAAGGAAAGGAAGAGAAATTTGGAAGAAAAATGTACTCCAAATAAGTGAAATGGAGATTACAGTCCAAAAGATGCCATTAACACCAAATTACAAAAGTCTTTCCAGGTGGAGGCACAAAGTAAAAGCAAAGTTTTAAAGGCGTAATTCTAAGATTCTGAGGAATATACAAATTGGAAAGGAAGGAGAAAAAAAATTACAGAAGGCAGCCAGATTGGAAAAGCTACACATCGTCTTGATGCACTTTTAGTTCTTTTCATTATTATTTCTATTTATGATATTAGAAGATGCCAATCATACTTTTGGTATGTGTCTGAGACCTCCGAAATGAGTGGCGAACACATTTATTAAACCTGGCTGAGGAGGTCACTGGTGGTTTTCTTGTTTTGTTTTTTAAATCATTATTCCTTGTGATTGTGTGTGTGTGTGTGTGTGTGTGTGTGTGTGTGTGTGTGTGTGTTTAAACACTATGTTAATTGGTTAATTGGGCTGGAGCAATAATAAAGTGGGGAGGGCACTTTCCTTGTATGAACCTGACCTGGGTTAGATAACTGGCACCACATATGATCCTCTGAGCCCCACCAGGAGTCATCACTGAGCACAAAGCTAGGAGGAAGCCCTTGGACACCCCCAGGTGTAGCCCAAACTGCCCCCAAGCCTCCATGGAAAAAACCTTAAAAGCAATGACAATTTATCTCAACCTAAATTGAAACATAAGGCTGAGAATTTTAATTCATCAAAGAGACAATAGGAATAGCATTCAAACATCATAAAATAGTAATATGCAAAATGCTATCTGCCTTGCTTGCTTTCACATATTTAATTAGTTATGCACTCATTTGTTAAGCATTTATCATGTCATTACGATATGCTGCTCACTATACAGGGCAATCAAAATGGAAAGTTTTTTTTTTTCTCTCAAGAGGACTCAGTATCCTGAAACTTCTTAAAGGTTGTGTCCTTTTCTTACTTTTCTTTCTAATAATTCTGTCTAATGTTTCTCAACTTATTAAGATAATCACTTTTATCCCTGTCACTTAACATTTTGTGGACTATAAATTAATCTTTTCCTAAAATAGTTGTACCTTTGTACAACTACTCAGTTTAAGTAAAAATTATTCATCATTATTTCTTAGGTGTGCTTTCATGAAATAATCACCAGTACATGAAGTTTTCAATTATTGATTTTTGAATGATGACTGCTCTCAATCAACTTTAAAGTAAGATCTCAAGGAAGTTTTGAACAATGAAATTGCTAAAATAAGTATGTTCATACTCATATAACTTTAAAGGAACTATTCAATTCTGAGGCTATGATGTGTTTTTTTTTAAAGTTTAGTCACTTTTTTGTATATGTGAATACATATTGAAAATTCAATGGTAGGTCACTAATCATTTTTAATGCTTTAGCTAAAATTACCTCTTATCTAGTTTAGAAGATAGGAAAAAGCCAAAATAACAGAGAAAAGATGAAATTTACTCATATGCTGTTTAACTTTCTGTGTTCCAGAAATCATGATTATGAAACCTGTAGTTGATCACCCTTTGTTCATAGAAAGACTATCATTTAAAGTAAGACTGCATTCCCATTTTTGACACTTGTCTTGTTTTAGAATTGTCTTATTACACTTGTTTTATTTCTTGAGGACTGTTGACTGTCTTTCTTACTATAAAGTAAGATTTTAATAAGAGTGGATTAAATAGTGGTCCCTTCTCTATTCCAGCTGCCTTCTCCCCTTTGCTCATGAGGCAGGCTTCCAGCTATGGAGCAATCTATCTGTCCCGTGTATCTACTGTCCTTAGGTGTCAGCCTCATGTTATGTTGTTTCATACTCCACAAATGAGTGCAGTCCTTCTATGTCTGTTCCTCTCTTTCTGCTCATTTCACTTAGCATGGTACTCTCCATGTCTATCTGTTTATAAGCAAAGTTCATGACTTCATCTCTCCTGACAGCTGCATAGTATTCCATTGTGTATATGTACCAAAGTTTCTTTAACCAGTCATCTGTTCTAGGGCACTTGGATTTTTTCCAGATTTTGGCTATTGTGAAAAATGCTGCAAAGAACATATAGGTACAGATATCATTTCTATTGTGCTTTTTTGCATCCTCGGGATATATTCCCAGAAGTGATACACATATGGGGTCATATGGAAGCTCAATTTTGAGTTTTTGCAGGACTGTCCATTTTGTTTTCCAGAAAGTCTGGACTAGTGGGCATTCCTACCAACAGTGAAAGAGTGTCCCCTTTTCCCCACATCCACGTCAGCACTGGTTGCTTTTGTTCTTTTGAATGTGTGCCAGTCTCTGTGGTGTGAGATGACATCTCATTGTTTTGATTTGCATCTCCCTGATGGCTAGCATTTTTTCATGTGCCTTTTGGCCACTTGTATTCCTTTTTTTGAGGAAACTTCTGTTCGTTTCTTCTCCCCATTTTTTGATGAGGTTGGATTTTTTTCTTGTACAATTCTACTAGTGTCTTGTATATCCTGGATATCAATCCCTTATCAGATGGGTATTGGGTAAATATTATTTCCCATCCTGTAGGCTCTTACTGTATTTTGTTCACTGTTTCTTTTGAAGTGCAGAAGCTTTTTAGATTGGTGTAATCCCATTTGTTTATGTTTGCTTCCACTTGCATGGTCAGTGCTGTTTCATTCTTTTTTAGTTTCAATGTCATGGAGTTATGCCTACATTTTTCTCTATGTACTTTATTTATATTCATGTCTGGTATTGAGGTCTTTAATCCACTTTGATCTGACTTTTGTTCCTGGCATTAGACAGAGGTCAGAGTTCATTTTTTTGCAGGTAGCTTTTCAGTTTTTCCAGCACCACTTGTTGAAGAGGCTTTCCTTGTTCCACTTCATATTTCTTGCTCCTTTATCCTTAATATTTGCCAAAATTAAGTGGTAATATATTTGGGGGTCTGTGACAGAATATTCAACTCTGTTCCATTGGTGTGCAGGTCGTTTTCTAGCCCAGTACCATGCTGTCTTAATTACAACTGCTTTGTAGTACAGTTTGAAGTTGGGGAGGGTAATGCTACCCATTTTCTTTTTCCTAAGAATTGTTTTAGCTATTCGTGGGGGTTTATTGTTCCATATGAAAGATGGCTGGAGGAATCAGTCGGGATGGGAGATGTGTGCAGAAAGTAGATAAAGGACCAAACATGATATCCTCTCAGGGTCTGCACTGCAAACCATAATGCCCCAAAGTAGAGAGAGATTATGGGGAAAATCATGTCTGCCATGGAGGCAGAGGGAGGGTGGGAAAGGGGGGTTATACCGGGGATATTGGTGGTGGGGAATGTGCACTGGTGGAGGGATGGGTGTTTAATCATTGTGTGATTGTAACCCAAACATGAAAGCTTATAACTGTCTCACGGTGATTCAATAAATTTTTTTTAGAAAAGAGTGGATTAAATAAATGTGCTTCTTTTGACTTGATATCTCAATTTGGGTGCTATATCAAGTTGGTTTCTTTTTGATCCCAACTGTAAGAAATGGGATGTGTTCGATTTTGGATACATACTATAACCATGCCAAGAAAATGTTGCATTGAATCTGTAATTTTAGATAACCTGAAAATATGATGGAATCAATAAATTCATAGGAGGCATAGACTATTGAACTAGGTCAAGAAATACAATCAGTGAACCAGACGCAGCTTCTTTTATGATAGCAGGTAGATCATCTGGGAAGACATTAAATATAATATATACAAAAGATGCTAACCAAGGACCTGGATTGCCTTTCAAAGATGAATCTCATTTTATATACAACTACCTTCAAAAAGTTTTGCTCTCACGTTGACATCCCCACTTTATGTGTAAACACGTGACCTTTTATTGCTTCTTTGAAATCAAATTATGCTAATCAATAATATCACAAGGCTTCATACTCTCGAAGTGCATGCTTTAAAAAATTTAGGATGACTGAAGAGCCTTTATTATAGTCTCACTTAGGGTTGGTCACATTAAGCTGCTGTATCATGGCTCCCTGTTGACCTCGAGGCAACATTGTCCTTTAAGCAGCCATTGACTTATTTCCCACGACTCTTCCTGAAATGGGACAAAAACATTTTGAGTGTCTCTAAATCTTATCAGTGATTTCAGCTTTGCAAAAAATGCTCATAGCTCTAATAAACCAAAGCTTTTTTTTTTTCTCAGCTAGGATACTTTTACAAATCAAAAGAGGCACCGATAATAATTTTATTAGGACAGTAACTAAAAACAGAAAGTCTGAAAAGTGCAAGTAAAGGGAGAATGGGTAGCAGGTATTGGATGTAACATCTAGGTGACTGATGGAAGATTGTAGGTGCTTTGCTAGGGGTAAAGTGGGGTAATTCTGTACATAAAAGTCAGAAGTGGGAGGCTGGAGCAATAGCGGGCATTTGCCTTGCACGTGGCCAACCCGGATTCTATTCCCAGCATCCCATATGGTCCCCTGAGCACCGCCAGGAGTAACTCCTGAGTGCAGAGCCAGGAGTAACCCCTGTGCGTCGCTGGGTGTGACCCCAAAAGGAGAAAAAATGTCGTAAGTGTTGACTCTATTGTGGATATGTGACCCAAGTTATAGCACTGTAGTACTGTCCTGAAGCCCTGTCCACCCATTGTTCATCGATTTGCTTGAGTGGGCACTAGCAATGTCCCCATTGTGAAGTTTGTTGCTACCTTTGTTGGCATATTGAATACGCGACGGGGAGCTTGCCAGGCTCTGCTGTGCAGGTGGAATACTCTCAGTAGCTTGCCGGGCTCTCCGAGAGGGACAGAGGAATCAAACCCGGGTTGGCCCCGTGCAAGGCAAATGCCCTACCTGCTGTGCTATCACTTCAGCCTAATACAAGTTATGGTTTTTTAAAAAAATTAGCGGTGTTGGTGGAAATGTTAGATTGATGAAGTTGAAATATATCTTACTTGAAGCTCTATTTTTAACAATATTATAAATCACAGTGCTTAACTAATTAGTGAACTTAAAAATAAGGTAACAAAAAAAATGAGAGAGAGAGAGAGTCCAGATAAAGGTGGAGGAAAGGCTGCCATAACTAAAATCATTGTTTCTGATTTGGATCTATCTGTTTCTGAAAACACAGTGCTCTATTGAAGCTTGCTTTAGGGCATTATTAACACACTTGTTTAATGGTATTCCTTTTTGGTTGGTTTCCAGTAGATATCCTGCATTTCTGTTTTCCTCCCTAGTGAGCTGTTCTGCTTAGCTCTTTCCAATGTCAATTCTCTTGTTATTCTTTGTATTTGTACTCAAGCTGATTTTCCTGGTTGAGGACTCTGGTATGATTCTAAAGATTTTGTCTTGGAACCTAGTGTGGCGCTTTAAATCTAAACTTCTTCATCGATATTGATTCGCCCTAGGACACTGTTGCTTCTTAGGAGTAAAAATTAAATTTCGTCACAGAAACTTCGGAAATATTTTATGTGATCAGTTAGTGCTTCATGTGTGGGTGGACATTGCCGAAGTCATACCATGTTTTGGCCCATAAATATTTGTCTGCTCGATAGCTAGTTTTTTTAATCTCAGAGAACAATGGGTGTAACATTTTCTTTTCATTTATTTTAATCTCTTCTTGGTGTGTCTGAGTCAGAACACTAGTTTGGATCACGAACTATAGAAAAACAAATTTATTAAAACTCCATTGGGATACTTTTCCTCACTTGTATTAAATTTCACATAATTGTGGTATAACAAGCTTAAGTATTTTGTTATACAAAGACAAACTGGTTTTAAGTATTAATGTAGTAAAGGTAAAGGTAAAGGCCCTCCCGTTGATCGTCGATTTGCTCGAGCGGGCCCAGTAACGTCTCCATTGGAGACTTTGTTGTTACTGTGCCTGGCATATCGAATACTCTCGGTAGCTTGCCGGGCTCTCCGAGAGGGGCGGAGGAATCGAACTCTGGTCGGCCATGTTGGCCGCTTGTAAGGCGAACGCCCTACCGCTGTGCTATCGCTCCAGCCCATTAATGTAGTAAATGATAGAAAATATTTAACCTGTGAACATTATATGCCTGGTTCTCAATGTATTCACTACTAGTTTGATTTAAGCCTAACAATGATTTGAGATGTAAGGTTACCCCTTTATTGCTAAAGTAAACAAAATCTTAGAAAGCTTAAGTGAATTTTCCAGTATAGCATAAAGAAGGGCAAAGTAGAAATTTTGAATCCAGAAACTTTGTACATAGTTATCTAGGAAAGCTAGATATGACTGCATTGCCACCACATATATAAAAGGTAAAATGTAAAATATTCTAAAATTTTCTCTCTCTATATATATGTATATATATACATATATATATTTGCTAAGAGTAAACTTAGCAGGGATATCTTCCTTTCTTCATTTTGTTACTATAGGTCCACTGTAGTTACTACATACAAGTCCAGTACATCTACATGCTCTGGTATACAATCTTTATTTCTTTTACTATTTAACATAACTGTTCATTCTTTTATATTGATTGCCCAGTACCTTGATTTCATCATCTAATAGTGAATAAATCCAAGTGAATGTATCATTTACTCTGTTTCTCTCTATTGCCATTTTCATCAAGAGGTAAAGTTAATTTTTCAGTATCCTTTTCTGATTCTGACACCAATTCCTGTGTTTTGATGCCTTTCCCATATCAAGAAATACTTCAACACTAGCTGGGTGCCTTACAATTCAACTCAATTCTGACAATGTCATCCTGCATAGAATTATGTTAGACAGTTAAAGGCACAATGGTATGAGATTGAATTTCACCACCTTCCCTAATCAGACCCACATTTCAGATGATAAACACTAAACCAGATTAACTAAACTAGACCTCTGAATAACCAACTTGCCATAACTTGCAAATTTGTTAGGGCTTGACAAATTTTCTAGATCAGAAGTGGAACATTAGCAATGGATTACTCAAGGAGAACTCATAGGAACTAGACAGAAGTTCATAGGACTAGGTACAGTGAGAAAACTTGAGGTTTCCATGCTTTCTGTATTTCAACATATTCACCAGCTTTGAAGTGCTACAAGCCCCAGAATAGGGGTATTTTATGGAGTTTCTCATTACAGTCATGATTGACTAAGTCACTGGCCATTGGTGATTTACTGAAGATCAATATCTTATCCCCCACCCGTCTATGGAAGTCAGGGATGGAAACTTTGAACTCTCTAGTTACTTGGTTGGCTTAACTGGCTTCCAATCCTGATCTTTAGGTTATTTTCCGAAGATCACCTCACTAACATTAACAACAACAAAACACCTTTATTGCCATCATCAGCAGGCATCTCAAAGACATTTGTTCTAGGAAAGCTCCAAACATGTCTTTCTATAAATCATGTATCATGTCTGTTGGACATGGACTCCTCTCTCTCTCTCTCATCCTATTTGCTGCCCTCATGTACTGAAGGACACTAGTCCATAGAATATGGTTTCTTTGTAGTCCTGTGCTCACTACCTCTGGCTTTCTCTCCTAAGATGCTTTCATGCCTTCAGCTTTTTCTTTTTCTTCATTTTGGTGAAAACTTCTCTGTGATATGATTTTCTCTTCTTCATTTCTTCCTAAGGAACACCTTCCCAATCCTTCTAATTATGTTGTGCTATCTGAATAAGTGCTTAGGTACTAAGAACATCTCCTTCTTTGCAATTATAGAAAAATAGAGGATCCTTTAATTGAGCATTTGAACTTTTAAGTGACCCTTGAGGCAGGTTTTGCTTCTTTTTTGCCTACCTCACACAGAATAGCAGACTTGTCACAAAGAATAGGATGTAAATTAATATAGTTTTCTCCCACTATCTAAAATAGAGTATTCTTTGGGGGTAGAGAGACAATACAGCAGGTTGGGCATTTGCCTTGCCCGTTGCTGATCTGGGTTTGATCTCTAGCAGCTCATAAGGTCTCCCAAGCCTACCAGGAGAGATCCCTGAACACAAAGTCAGGAGTAATACCTGAGCACCACTGGATGTGACCCCATACGCAAAAATAGAGCATTCCTATGAATTTTTTTATAAGCACAAATTACATATCGTGAAGCAATTATCATTAATAATATATAAACTTAAAAATATCTGAAAAGATAGTCCACTTAATCACATCAGATAACACATAAAATATAAAATAACATTAATATATAAAACAAATGGGTGAATGAGTGAATGAACACAAAATTTTCATGCTTTTATTCTGTTTATCCCTAAAAAATAGACACATTTTTCTCCTTAATTGTGAATATGGAATAGACAGAATTTTCACCATGGTATTCTTGGAATCTTAGCTTTCTCTGTATTATTTTGGCAGTGTTTATTCTTTACTTTTCCGAAGTTTTCTTTTCCCTTAAACTATCATGTAGTTAGAAGTTTGGTCTTGTGGGAATTTCAAACAGCGGAGTTGTGCTTTTGAAACTTCAGGCAAATAAGCATCACTATATTCCCTGATCATGTGCAATAATTTTTTTTTTGTTCACTGCTATCTGCTTCTGTTTGTTTTAGTTCCCTTGAGTCCATAAAGTGGTGAAGAAAAAGAGAAAGTTGTTTCCATTGGTTTATTGCAAATTGGTCTTTTTTTTGTTTGTTTGTTTACTTATGGAATTTACACTAGATTCAAAGGTGTTTCCAGGCTTAAATTAGTCCAAGAAAGTGTGAAGATTTATGATTTATGGTCCTT
This sequence comes from Sorex fumeus, assembly GCF_029834395.1. Lineage (NCBI taxonomy): Eukaryota > Metazoa > Chordata > Mammalia > Eulipotyphla > Soricidae > Sorex > Sorex fumeus. The sequence continues at coordinate 26,603,778 of NW_026606090.1, read as the reverse complement.
GTTTGTGGTGATTGACATATATAAGTTCTTCTGAAACTGACTTTTGTAATTCACGTTTTGCTTTTATTGAACCACCATGAGATACACAGTTACAAAGCTGTTCATGGTTGGGTTTCAGTCTGCCTGCTGAATATAATTCACATTTTGGTGTGAGAATTTGAACATTTAATTTTTTTGTTATAGAATTTCAAATCTTCAAAATGATTTAGTTCTGTTCTTGATATCTATTTCTAAAAAGAAAAATCTTTCTTTAAAACTGGTTTCTTATCTAAGGATTTTTTTTTAGTTATTTAAAAATGCACCCACCATCTTTAGATCAAGACCTAGGGAAATTATTACACTTAAGAGTATAAATTGTGATATTTTAATACGCTAAACTATGATGAAATCATTGAAGGCATCATCATGCAAAGAAAACCCCAGGGAAGTTATTAGCAATTTAGCATTTACAGTTCATGAGAGAATGCTAATTTCACTTACCAGAGAAAAGTACAAAGATAGCAATCATTATGAATAAAACCCAATGATTGGATAAGCCTAAAATTGTGAAGTTGATGATTGAACAGACATACTCAGAATAAATGCATCTGATAGAGTAGAGGGAATTGAATGTTCCTTATTCAGTTTAATTTCCTTTCAGATTATTATTTTTTTTCTGGAAACTTGAATTGCAAGACCTATCTGCTTTAAAGGTATCTCCAGTCTGCAACTCTAATTAGTATAAGTGAGTGCTAGCTATAGATGAGGATATATAAATAGATCATGGGGATTTATCTTTTAAGCCTAAAGGCTGTCATTCCTCCTGATCAATTCTATGTCCCACTCTTTTTCTGACCCTATTCTGTTTGGCTCAGTTATGTAAACACCTGATAACTCATCTTCTTCCCTGCCTTTCCTCACCCATAACTTCTCACACACCTAATGTGATTACAAGATATTATAAAATAAACAATTTTAATGTTCCTCTTAAGAAAAATTCACCATTGATTTATAAATAAGAAAATGAAAGCTTAAAGGTTTAGCAAAAATTGCTGTTATAGAATTACTTCACAAAGGAGCATGTGTCCATGACATGCTATTAACTCTTTATTGGAATTTTTTTCTGGTATATTATTTTAATCATTTTCATTTGCTGACAGTTGTTCAAACTCACAAGAGTGAGAGTTGAATTAATCTCGTGGAATCTCAAAATTGCAGTTACTTTAGAAATAAAATATATCTTCCAAACTATAGTAAATCACTAGTAAGTTATTTTTATTGCACAGATAAAAAGGACATAGTTTTGAAAATTGGTAGGTTATGTCTAATAATATTGGGGGGAAGAAGCATCTTTTTAATTATGTAGGGAATAAAAATGTAGATTTTTAGGGAGACTATGCTCTTCCCTCGCACTACTATCATATATAATAGGGAATATAAGAGTTGCAAAATTTGAGAGAAGTAAGAAGGAAACTGGCACATAAAAACAGATAAATTGGTGATTCTGTGACTTTCATAGTTTCAGACAAGAAATTATGTGAGATCCCTTAGTTTTTAGGTGACTAAATCTGTACTAATTTTTTTCCCCACAAATAGTAAGCTCTCAGTAAATATTACTTATGTGTAGCTAACGGTACTAACTCATTAGCCAAAATATATGCTTACCTGAGAAGTAAATGTTGTTTAATCCCCATTTTGCCTGAGAAGAAACAAGACTGAAAATGTAAAAACATGTTCAAATCCACACATCTAACAGGTAGCAAAGTAGCGATTTAAACCTAGGTCAGGTGAATTTCCTTCCAAGCTTTCTAACCTGGTCAGAGACAGGAAAGAATTGACTTGACCTCCAAATGTCAAAGATATTTTGTGTTTCTGTGCGTTTTACAATCACACCCAACCCTATTCAATAAGTTATGATCAATGGGTAGATCATGAGACTTTACTCAGTAAACCTTCAAACCATATACTGTTCTTCATGCAAATTGAGTGGCTACTCTAAGTAAGGAATGAGTATGCAGTGAAAAATCAAAGGTGGGTGACACATAGCTCTGTAGTCAGGAGAAAGCTGAACGGAAGTTATTGTCAAACACTACACTAAACGTGGAAGGGAAGGCCATAGAGAAATCTGTGAGGAGACTGTGAGGAGAAATTTTCTGAGTTTGGAGGATACTTATGATGAGAAGAAGGCTATTTTAGTTTCTTAGTGCTGCCCATAACTAAATGCCCACAAAGTAGGTGATTTAAATAACAGAAATTAAATGTTCTCACCTTTCTGGGGATGGAAAGTTGACAATTAGGCAATGGAAGTTTGATTTCTCTGACTTCTTTGATTCCAGGAAGCTGTATCCGCCCTATGTCATGTGGTCCATTTTGTTTTATTGTGTACAAGCATGTCTGCTAGTTTCCCCTATATCTTAACCTCTTTCAGTAAAAACACCAATCATCATGTATTGGATGCCATGCTATGACTTTTTTTAAATTTTATTGCCTCCTCAAATACCTATGTCCAAACGGTCATAATCTGATGGACCCGAGGTCATGCTTGAACATGGAAAGGCAAAGGTCATGTGAAAGGCATGTGTGCGGACGTATGTGCATTTGTGTTTAGTGATATGATTCTTAAGTACCAGGAGAAGTAGGCCTCCAACAAACACCTCCAAAGCTCAGAACTGCTTTTCTCCCTTGGGGACTTGGTTGAAAATCACTTGGTTGAAGCAGAGTGCTGTTTAGTTTCTGGTTCTGGAGCTACGGGGAAACAAATTAGAAATTCCACTTCAAACAAATCTCTTGGTGCTGCTGCTGCTGCTGTTGCAGCTCTGGAGACAACACTTCTGGGATCTGCTCAGATACAGCCTCAGTCCAGGCCGGCATGCAAACCCAGCTGATTGCAGGAGGATGCTGAGCAATGCTCTGCAAGAGCTTTGAAAGGGTTTTCCTGGAGCTATGCTGTGCATTTTTTCTTTTAACAACTGGTGGTAGTTTAACATGGTGCCCAACGTGTTCCTAACAAACAATAATTTTAAAAGATGAGACTCAGTAGCAAAGCAAGTGACAGCTTGCTTTCTGGTTGTCTTCTTTAGGAAGCTCATTCAAATCAGTGGAGATAAAGCTTGTTATGGTCCCCCAGTCTCTTCCTCCCCCCGGCTTCTATTTTCTTGAGATGTTTATCTCAGATGGGAACTTCATCTGTCTGTGTGATACGACTGTATATTTCCTGCATAGTTTGGTGATTTTCAGCTGTGGAGAAGACAGTAACTCTGGGATTTATCATTGCTAGGTATGGTTTTATATTCCCTTAACATGCTTCGTTGTCCATTTTGTAAAGTGCGTGTGTACTAAGTGTGTGTGTGTGTGTGTGTGTGTAGAGGTTTCTCTTATTTAGTGGGCTTTTCATCATGTGACGCCAGCATGTATTTTACCCTTAGGATAATTCTTACTGAGGGCTGGTGCTTCTTGAAGCTGTTTTGAAGCTGGGTAGTTGCAATTTAATGGCAACTACTACTAATTATCATAAAACAAAACTAAGAAATGATGTTTATAACATTCTGTTCTCCAGGCACTAAGTTGGCTACAAAGGCATTCATTATCATTATGGACATTAGTGTTAAGTGGGTGCATTAATATTTTACTCCTGTATTATCAGGGCTGAATGATAGTAAACAGTAGGAGAGAGTACTGAGAATTTAAAGAAGGGGCTTTTACACCAGTTCTTTGCCTGTATGACCACTTGTGTCATGTGCATGTGGACCGAATCTGTTGTTTTAGTCAGCACTAGCATACATTTGGATCACTCCATAATTAATCTGGCCCACACAAAAAACAAAGGAAATAAAGGATCAGCTGTGCCATAGTGAAAATGCCCACTGCCTACTGGACAGAGAGAGCCTCTGCCTCCTTATCCACTTTATTCTAGCATGCAACATAATAAAATCTATGTTGACTCCTTTTATATATTCATAGATCCTGGGCAATGAACAATGCACACTCAAAGAGATTAGATAAATGTTTAGTGGACGTTCAATAGTAAAGGGAAAAAGTAAGTGGGTAATTTCATTTGCTCACTAACCATCACTTAATCTGGGTTATTATAGAACTGCTCTCTCAAACATATAAATCTTTCTAGGGAGGGCTACGTCAATCATCCACTCAATCAACAAATATTAACTAAGTGTATTCCATGTGTCAAGAATTTATATTAGCAGCTGTGAACAGAGCTGTGAGCAGAAAAGAATGAATAATCTCTTTCCTCTCAGGGCTTGCAAAATGCTGAAAGAGATGAGATATAAACAAACAAACAAATGAACAAGGAAAGAAGTACTACATGAGCTAGAGTGGTGTGGTTGAGGATGCAAGGATGCAGGACAAGGAGACTCACGGGGAGATGATATTTAAGTGGAAAGAGAAAGGAAAAGAATGAGCTAGATGTGCAAAAGGATTAAAGAGATATGGAAAAAGAGGACCACGTGTGAGGAAGCTTTCAGTCACGAGCCTCCTAATCAGACTGTCTGCTAGGATCTATGTGTTTGAAGGAATCAGTGTTTCCACTCATGGGTAAAAAAGTTCACAGTAACTTTGAATATAAGATAATGTTAGAGAAAAGCGGCACTTGGTGTGCTATCTGTGGTCATTATGAAAGCCATGGCCAGAGGGAAGAATAGGGGAGAGTAGGTGAGACACATTTTTCTATTTTCTAAAATCAGTAACACCAGCTGTAGACTGTGTGCTATAGACAATTTACCTCAGGATAGGATCTACTGAAGAAAAGGCAGAATATATTAACTCTTTGTTCATGTTTGACTGACTCAATGCTGCGGCATACCATGAAGATAGGTGCGTGCAAAGTGGTTTTCTCTGTATTCTCACCTGCTTGTCTGGGCTATGGCCATGTCAGGCTGGGGTCCAACAGTCTAAACGATCCAGGCCTATTTGGAAGTGTCCCTAGCTTTGAACTGCACCTGTGTTGGCTGGTCAGCAGAAACAGGAGCCCAGTCTTGTATTCTATATTAAGCCATGGCTCTGTGTAAAACCACCCGGTTGAAGAGTGAAAAATCCATTCAATCAGCCCATTGTTTAGTATTCAAAACACTTAAACAGTTTGGGCTTTTAGCTGAATTGGCCGTGATTTGAATGGGCATAAAAGCAGTTTAAATTAGCCACCGTGTAATGGTGGATCAAAACAATTATTCTAATCATACATTCAAACATTTAATGAAACCTCTCATATGCCATTGAACCCATCTCACTCTACCTGGGGGGATGGGTTCTTTTCAGCCAGGAATGCTGGGGCATGGTGGAGTCTTCTTGACTGTGGGAAACCTTAGCCTGAGTTAGCTGTGTTGCATTGTCATACTACAATATGGCGCAGACTGAGGCATCATCATGAACTTAAGATTCAGTGAACAATTAGAATACTTATTGTTAAATGATTTTCAAAACTCAATATCTGTTGACCGTTTATTGAAATAAATGGAATTTTGCAAAAATATTGAGGAAATTGGTTAGCCAGAAGGGTCAATACAAATAAGCTATTAAGGGTGGAGTAGGTTGAGTATGCTTAGAAATGGTTATTCATTATGTATGCAAGAATGCAGGAACAGTAGGAAGTATGCATGAGAGATCCAATGCATGATGGTAAGCACCATACTTACCCCACTTTTTAGGCTAGTGATTCTCAAACTTCCAGGTGTCTTATCGCTTGATCACTTGACTTCCCATTAATTGTGGATTTGCTTAAGCAGGCGCCAATAATGTCTCCATTTGTCTCTGTCGCGTGCTAGTGTAGCCCAATGGCATCTGTTCGCTCTGGGAACATGAAGGGCCTCAAACCGATCGTTCATGATCTTGACGAAGAAGTCTGACCATCTGGTAGGTGGACGGCCACGCGGTCTTTTGACATCCCGTGGAATCCAGTCGGTAACAGCTCTAGTCCAGCGGTTGTCTCTAAATCTCATTACGTGACCAGCCCATCTGATTTTTGATGCCTTGGCAAATGAGACAGCGTCCCTGATTCTTGATCGTCGATGGAGGTCAGAACTCCAGATTCTTTCTCTCATTTGAGTGAAACGTGATACTCCAAGCATAGCTCTTTCAATTCCTCTTTGGGAGACCCTAATAGCTTCTCATCCTGTTTGCATAGGGCCCAGGTCTCTGAGGCATATGTTAATGCAGGAAGAACAGTGGAATCAAAGAGATGTGCCCGGAACCAGAGGTTCTTTGCCCTCTTAGCTATTTCTTCAATGCTCTTGAAGGTGTTCCAAGCCACTCTCTTCCTCCTGCACAGCTCGGGTGCCAGGTCATTTGTCATGTTGACTTCTCGATCTAGGTACACATAGCTGTTGCATTCGGAGATGGTCGTTCCATTGAGAGCGAATGGGGCGTCAGGAACGAGGCTGTTTCTCATAAACATTGTCTTCGTAAGATTTAGCTGTAGTCCTATCTTACCACACTTATGGTCGAAGTCGGCCAGCATTTGTGCCGCTTGGCTAATGTTTGGTGTTATTAAAACAATGGCATCAGCAAAGCGGAGGTGGTGTAGTTGCCGACCATCTATCTTCACTCCCATTCCTTCCCATTCCAGTTGTCACATGATGTTCTCGAGGGTGGCACTGAAGAGTTTCGGTGAAATGGTATCACCCTGCCAAACCCCTCTCTCAGGTGTCTTATAGGATTGCATTATCCCCAAGACCATTTAATAGAATTATTCCATTAATTTGCTGTTATTAGCTTTCTTGCTACTATGATAGACAACCTGCTCTTATATACTTCCTCATTGATTACCATGAGCTAATATCCATAGAAGTTTGCTACCAACAATAGTGAGAAGCCAGAGATTCTGTTACTGTAATGTAGAGCATTCAATATAAAATTTCTCCTTGAAGAATTGGTACATGTAGTTATCATTCAACTGAAAAATTCTTCCTAAGTTTTATCTATATTTATTTATGTCATTTATGGTGCCTAGCACTCTGTGGCAATTCACTAATTTAAATGTTTCTGATTATCTAATTTCTTACAACTAAAGCCACTCAGTATCTCTTTCAGTATCTCTTGGCTTTCCTTGGAGGATCTGAGCCATTTATTAGTGCAATGACCTCTTAACTGTTTTTTAATTCTAGTATTTTCCCTCTTAAATTGCCTTCTAAAACTCCAGGAAGATCATTCTTTAAAATAGTTTATTCCTCTGGCCATTTGTCTTTTTGTTTTGTTTTGTTTTTGTGAAGTAAACCCTACTGTACTTAGGGTTTACTCTTAGCTTTGTACTCATATCACTCCCTCTGGACTGGGTGACCATATGGGGTGCTGGGGATCAATCATCCTGCAAGGCAAACGCCTTACCCACTTTGCTACTGCTCTGACCCCAGGCCATTGTTTGAAAAACAAGGGAATTCAATTTTACTTAGTGTTTTTTCTTAAATGCCTTTTCCACTTCTTTAACTGGAAAGTCTATGCCTTTTACACTTTGTCCATGAAGACTTTCTAGATTCTCCTAATCATAAGTATCTGTAGTCCTTATTTTTGCTGCTTCTTTGACCTGGACTACAAAATTAATTTAGTCATATAAAATGTAATTACACATATCACCATCTTTACGGTCCTTCCCTTCCTCTCCAAATAGTTACATGATCTGCTTTCTCTTAGAGACCAGGATTATAAAATGTGTCTTTCAAGTTAATCACAGTACAGTGTAGTTAGTACAGATAATATTCTAAGATTATTTTCATCAGGACAAAGACTATGAAGCAACAAGTAATTCCCTAACCTTCATGGATAAATAAATACAGTTTTTATTTTCCTCATATAGTTTGGTGAAGGAGTTGTTTCACACAGTTGTTTAAGCATATCTAACTAACTTCAGGGTTTTTGTGGATGATGTGTAAGATTGTCACACTCATCACCAGATATCGTCAGCCTCAAAGAATTTATTTCCCATACTCCTAGGTATTTCTCTCCAATATCAGTATAAGTAGTAGATAAAACAGGAGTCCAACAACTTCAACCTCTTTTGAGAACAGCGATGCCACCATGCCAACCATTCCTCAACTCTGCAAAAACCCGAGATCTGTGCTTAAATATTCAATAACTGTGCCCCTTAATTATTTCTATTTTCTGACTGGTCATGTCCTATGTAAATAAGGTTTGTGGAACTGACCAGTAAGATCACATATGACACTGGGCCATATAAAATGACCAATCAGAAGTCATGATTATTAGGCTCCTGCGTGCTCATTGCTCTGTGAAACAGTCACAGTCACAGAACCAAATTTCTTTCTAGAGACTCAAGTATCCTGGGATCCTGTATTCCCAGGACATCTTAGATCAGACTAGGGATAGGTGAAGAAAAACAGAAGGATTGCACCAGGTCCTTCATGACAACACTTGGAGATGACAGAAGTACTTCTGCTGATACTTCTTTGGAATTTTGTTATATGGCTCTTATTGGGAGAGATGTTTGGTTATGTAATTTAACTGTGTTTTCAGAAGAAAGAAGAAACATGTTTTATAAACATTTAAGTAAATTCTCCCACGCAGATTAAGATGAACTGGAAATCTTAAGAGCTTTGTTATAGAATATACGTCAAGGATAGCAGCCTTAGGAAAAAAAAAAACACAAAGCAAGGCACTGAGTTGTAAAAGGGTATCTCATGGGCAGGAGACAGAAATACCATTCCATGGGAAAGCGTATATTCCTTATCCCGATGACAGGATCTGTTATTTTATAGTCATGTAGTAAGAGCATCGGGCTCTCCGACTGGAAGTGAATGAAAATGTTACTCTATGAAAATGAATGCACTAGTCTGCTTTTATCTGTGTGAGATGCAGTGGCCTGCCTATCCTAAGAGGAAAGCTGTAGGAGCCAGCCTCTGTAAAATCTTGTAAGGGGTGGAGGAGGGCCACGGTAATGTCTTACAGTTGATTGATCAAACTGGTTTTCTTCAAAGGCTCATCTGACATGCCAGTCTCTTGTTCCTCACTCAATCCTCAGCTCTCCCTAATCCTTTATACCGATGGGCATTTTTGAGTTTGACAAATTGCACTGTCTGCATGGAGATAAAGGAGAGCAGTCTGATTCTTATTTAAACCCAGCGATTCTCTGGTAACCAAACCTGTGCTCAAACAGACAGCAACACCTGGAGCCCACCAGAGAGTGGAGAGAGAGAATGGGCGACATCCCAGTGACTGCAGGAGGACATTCCCGTATCTCTGTGGGGGAAGGGACCCAATTAATGCTGATATGCTAATTAGATAGCCTTTATAATAAGCGGGGGCCATTCCTCTGGGTCCAGTCCAGTTCCATAATGTGGAAATGAATCTTTTGTTTCTTTTCTCTTACCAGGCACAGGGGCCTCTTGAATGTTCTCATTTCTCACATTTATTTGTTTAAAAGAAGGAGCTTGCTGGCAGCACCCCCATTAAGATGACTCCCCTTATTTATCAATCCCACCAAGCTCCCTGACAGAAAGGGGGTTTGGTACTTTTAAAAATAGGTTTTCTTCCCAAATGAAGCAAAGCATGGGAAAAGGAGAAAGAAAAGTGAAATGTGAAGCATGTAGTGTGAAAGGTAGTTTCATTATTTGTCCTTTAGCTGCTTTTGTACTCAGGAGGGAGTGTTTGGGTCTCTCCACAGTTTGCTAGATATAAAAGCCCAGTTGCCCAATCATAAAAGACAGAAAAGCACTGACGGAGGAAGGGATTTTTCCAGCACTAATCCTTAGTCTACAGATGTAAAGAGGATCTGAGGATGAGTTTGATTTGCTACATATGTGTGGGAAGGTTCCAAACCTGAGTGCTTACACATTGTATCTTGGAAAATTCTATTTGACAACATGAAGCTCCCATGGATGAAAAATAACATTTGCATAGAACGCTTTTCTTTCCTTTCTGTCTTTATGATCTAAAACCTTTTTATTCCCCTTTGGCACCCATCAGAAGAATCAAAAACAAGTCCTTCCCCACTCCACCAGCACCCAAACCTCACTCCTGCCAATGACTGAGAACACAGTTATTCGCATGCAAATGCTTGGGGTCTAAAGCTAAAAGAATAAGACAGTGTCCACCATTTCTTATAGTGTGGTATAATAGAGACAGTACTGAACAGCAGTTGACCCTGTCTTCCATCTTTCTTGTTGTTTGATGATGTAAAAAACATTCCAAGATTTTCTACCATTTTTAAGCAATAGAATCTAACTAAAGTGGGGCTTCTAAAATCTATAGTTTCTTTCTCCTCAATGAATATGGATTTGAAAAACTTGAATGCTTCAAATACTTAAAATGCATATGATGACTGAAATAAAGATATCGTGGTACTATGTCAGCCCGGCAAGCTACCGGGAGTATTGGATATGTCAGACACAGTAACAACAAAGTCTCCAATGGAGACGTTACTGGGCCCACTTGAGCAAATCGATGATCAACGGGAGGGCTTTTACTTTACTTACTTACTTACTTATGTAAACCTTTGGACTAATATAGACTGCTTTCTCTTGTTAAAAGTGAATGCAGGGCCCAGGGAACTATATGGAGTGCTGGGGATTGAACCCAGGTTGACTGCATGCAAGGCAAATGCCTTACCTGCTCTACTATCACTTTGGCCCCCCAAATGGTATGCATTTTATTGTGACATATAGTAGGACTTATAGGAAAGCTGTGAGCATCAAATATCAAAATTTTTGAGATATATAGTGATTATAATGACAGCCAAATCTTAAGTGTTCAACATAGATTAGATACTATCATATTACCATGATTATGCCGATTGATATCAGAGGAAATTAGTAATTTTGAGGTATGCTATTTGTCTTATTCTTTGCAAATTGTTCTCCTCATATAGAATGTCCTAAGTTTTAGGGCAGAATTGAGGTCCTATAGGAAGGGAATGCATTACATTTTGAAGTCACCACTTCTGGGTGAGTCTCCCACATTCAAGTTAGCTGGTGACAAATGTCGGGTAGTGAATGTGATTTCATCAAATGTATTTCCTACCAGGTTCTAAGCTATCCGTAGGAGTTTGGGTTCACCAAAATGAATCACAGTTTGAGGAAATTTTAAATCAGTACACATGCCAGGTCTTGCAAAAGGGCCTACAATCAAAGGAAGTTTGACAATTCCATGAAGACACATGCAGCATCTCAGATAACAGCTGCAAAACTCAGTATTATGTCTATTTGTGAAGATGCAATGGAGAACACAGAAATTACTGTGCAACATCTCCTGGGTGCCATCTACATATCTGATGTATTTGCACACACGTAAGCCTAATTCAGTAAGTACTGGAGAGAATGCCTACTGCTACCCTAAAGGTAAGCTGTCAACCCTACCCTAGCACCACCTGACAACTCTTATTGTGGGGAAATACTCCATTCCTGGTGTTAAGCTTTATAAAATAGGTAAATTGAGTAGAATATGACATCCTATTTTTTTAAATTATAGATCAAAATTTGATTAGGCTGTTGATGAATCATTTACTGAATCCCCATGTTTTCAAAGTACTTGAAGCAGAATCCTCAGGGTGCTTAATGTTTAGCATTTTAAGAAAGTCTAGCTGTCTCAGAATCTTTGTTTGCTTTAAATATGCTTCAAAAGTGATCCAAATCACAGATAAGAGACAAGAATGAAAAAAATTAGCATATTTCCCTTTATGTGTAGGTGGGTGCATATGTAAATGTGTATTCTGCTGATCTCAATGTGTGTTAACACAGGAGTGTGTGAGTGAATGATGTATGAGAGAGAAACAGTGACAGCAATTTAATTAATTCTACTGACATTGTTATGCCTTTAAATACAAGTAAGAATTGAAATTGGAGCAACCCAGAAATCTCCATGGTTGCTATTGACAGTGCATTTGATTTAGCAAAAATGGAACTGCAAATTAACCAAACCAACCAACTTCTGGCAACTGATGGCTTGATGATTATCAATCCTCTGAGGAAGTTTGAAGAATGACCTGCGTGCCAGGAAACGACTGCTTCTCAGTCCCCATGCTCCTGCACACAGAGTAACAAAACACTTCAGCTGAAGAAAAAGGAGGAAGATTGGTGTTGTGGGAGTTACCTATTTGACTTCATGCATCTCTGTCATGTCACCGCTGCTAATTAGTAGAAATACTTTCCTGACAACTGCTATTAGAGGTAATTTAATCCACAAAAGTTTTGCAAAATGAAACCTGAATAAAATACGGAAGAATAAGAAAATTGGGTCAACGTCAGTGCTTTATTTTGAGTTGTCTGCATGTATAAATGGATAAGTACAAGAGCCACAGTCTGAGAGGGTTGGCATTCTGGACTATCCCTCCATGAATGCTCTCTAAATAAGGAGAAGTTGAAGGTTCGAGAACAGATTACAAAAAATGGGCATGTGAGTAGCTAAAAGTAGTCGCAAAGCCTTGGTTGTAGTAGGATCCTGAGAGAATCAACTAGGGTGCCAGAGAGATAGGACAGGGGTCAAGATGCTTTCATGCAGCTGACTACAATTTAAATCCCTGGCACCACATTTCATTTGTTCCCCATAGGTGTCTCCCCACCCCTGCCAGCACTTCCAGGGATCACGTCTGAGCACACAGCCAGGAGTAAGCTCAGAGCACTCCTGGATGTGCCTCATAAACAAAAAAACAACAAAAGAACTCAACTAGAGGTTTAGTTTTAAAAAACTTGTTTTAAGAAAAGAGATCTAGGAAATGGAATCACATTTTGTTCGTACTTTTCTGCTCAATTTTTCTTTTTTCACTTCCTAAAGCTACCAATCTGGATGACATTCTTCAATAATATCTGGGTATGTATCATTATTTTTGAGGACATTTTCTAGACTACTCTTTCTAAGGCAATATATAATCCAATAAATATCAGATTATTTGGTCAAGTGCTTAGAGTTTTTTTTAATGTATAAGCTATTCAACGATATTCATTGAGTGCTTTTAGCAAATTCTGTATTAAGAATTTTTTGGTATTATTTCACTTAATTATAAAAAGTATTCCTGTGAAGAGATACTGAATCTAGTTTTATAGTCATATTTTTAATTTTGGGGGGAGGGCTTTGGGCTTAATCCTGACAGTGCTCAAGGGCTAATCCTGACTCTGCTTAGAGAATCATTCTTGGCAGTGTTTAGAGGATCATATGCAGTATTGTGAATTAAATCAGGGTTAGCTACATTGAGGGCAAGTGCCTTAACTGTGCTCTATCTCTTGGTCCTCATAGTTATTTCTTTTAAGAGTTTTTCCCCTCTACTTTAGCTGTCTCTTAATTTACTATGCAATCAGCCATAATGTGTAGATATGCTTAAGAGAGGAACCACTATTCACACTATCATTTGAAAATAGTGTTGGCCTTGTGTTTTGCAATTCCTTGAAGCAAGTAGACAATTCAAGACTTCAGGTTGGATTTTTTTTTGGTGCTTTCAAAATACCATCTCACTAACACTCTTCATCTGGCTTACTTAGAAAATAGTTTTTGTTGTGCTGGTCTTATGGAAAGAGTAAGAGTAAAAAGATAAAAAAATATGCCACTGAGATCTTGTACTGTGTACTGTGAGCATTTATTACCGAGCCACTCTGCGACTCAGGATCCGAGGAAGTGGCAGCTGGCCCATCATACGCTTCACTTTCATCTGATTCACTGGAAATGGAGTCATGCAGAGGAAATGGGGGTCTCTCCAGCTTGTCATCAGTAAGGAACATTAATTCACCAGTGTCAGAAAAATTTTTACTTTGAGAACGTGTTTCCACTGGAAACATGTTGAGCTTCTTTTGGGGCTTGGACATGGGAGTAGCTGATCATTGAGCATCGAGCTACCATCAAGGCTTTTATCCTGGGGTTGGGGGTGGGGGGAGCCTAGGACATGGCTCTCTCAGCAGTAGGAGCTCTCTTTGTTTCATTCTTAATATTCTCTCTGTTTAACTCCTGAGGAGAGCCTCCATCACGTACATAACATCCTCCTCTTCAGATATACCTTCCAAAACCTGACAGATGGAATTAGCAATTTCACAAGTTAGCCAGAATTGTTGGGGGATCTGAGACCCTCCCTTAGTTAAGAACAAAAAAATCAAAGGTTGGGGGTTAGCAGTTACACATAGGTGAAATAACAGTCAATGTATGTAAAACCTTTCCTTCAAGCTTTTCCAGGACAGTATCTCACCTTGCTAGGAGATCCACCCAAAGATAGGATCCCATCTAAGGTTTTCCTTAGCTGGGATTCATTTAAATAGTGATCTTAAATTTACTTCTTAATAATATTTCTAGTAATTTTGTTTGGACACAGTAAGATATACCAAGCTTAAAGGGTAACTCTCCTATATATTCCCGACTACAATCCTCAGGCGAGATTAGTCCTTCCTAATGCCAGCAGCATCCTTGTCCAGTCACTTCTCTTTGGGTCATGACAGAATTTTTCCATTACCATGCTCTTAACTTACTGTAAGTTTTATGATACTTAGCCTGTCCATTATTGGTGCCAGAGTAGCTTATATCTTGTCCTAGGTCTATCCAAGTCCCTTCATTGGGACCCTCCACTTGGAGCACTAGGGACTAAGGGCAACTGAGGCCAAGTCGAGTAAATATGACAAATGCCCAGGAGTAAATATTATTCAGAGTCAATAAACTCCCAAGTTACAAAAGTCTAGCATTAATTGTCGTCCTGTGTCTAAACAAAAAAGAACCTTGCTTTAAAGTAAACTGCAAAGGACATAAAGGAAAGAGAAAATATATTTACAAATTCACTTACAAATACAAAATCCAGAATCCTCTGAAGAGTTTAACTTTATAGTCATGGGTCTTTACAGGGGGAAATGAGTGAACAACAGGGGAATCAGAGCACAAAGAGGAGTTAAATGTGAACACCAAGGAAATGGGAGTGCTTAGGGAGCGTTGTGATGGCTGTTACTCAGTAAACCTAAGCTCCTGCAGTTCTGAGGAGAAAGGACTGACTGACCAATGTTATCCAGCAGTTATCCCATTAGATCCATTGCCACATCCACATTACCCCTTTTCTCAGGCTGCTTCCAGTTACTGAGAGACTAGGCCAAGGGTTCTAAAGTAAGTTTATTCTGGCATTATTATTGAATTATTACTTTGGAGAACTTTTGTTTCGGTAATCCCCAAACCTGAAGGGTTTGCAGTCACCCTGATGTTGAAGACGTTTTCTGTCTAATTCTTTTTTTTTTTTAAATCTCCCTCAACAGCTTTATATCCTAATTTAAAGTTTCTTTCACCTTATCTGGCTATTTTCCTAATTTAGCTCTTGAAATTTTTTGTTTTATTTTGTTTGGGGGGGCATAGCCAGGAGTACTCAGAAATGCGTTCTGGTTCTACTCAGGGATCACTCCTGGCTGTGTCTGGGGGACATGATGTAGTTCCTCTGACAAAATCTGAGTGGTCTGTGTGCAAGGCAAGTGGTCTAGCCTGTTGTTCTTGTCCCAGCTCTTGAACTTCTTATCTTTTCTTGACTTCTGTCTCTCAGCAGATCCAAAGTAATATAAGTGGCACTGAAAATGGTTTAAAAAGCAGATGGTTACTCAGTTTTCTTTTTTTTAAATCAGATGGTCAGATGAAGATTTGTTTCCACAATCCAGCAGTGGATTGTTCATGAATGCCCCTGGTACAAAGTGGGGAACAAATTGTATACAATTTCACTGTTGTGTGTTTGAATGCCCTGTTAGAGAGATTGCCATTGAGATTACATGGTAAGATAATATTTACAAAGGCAGTGGCATTAGCTGCTAACTTATACTTAAGATCCATAGAATGAGAATGAGAAATTGAGGATTATAGGAAATCGAGACATCATGATGGAGTAAGAGCAACAGAAATAACATCCAACATAATTATTTAAGACAGCTCTTTGCTTAATCAAAATGTGTGTGTGTCTGTGTGTATGTGCATCTTTTAGATCTGAATTGGAGCTAACATATAGAATAATATAATTGATATTCCATATGTGTTTTATGTGTATCACAGCGGTTATCTTCTAGAGTGGAAGGTATGCCCCCTATATGATTTCTAGCATTTGTTTCAGATCTTAAAATTTATGGAAGCACTACTGATGTCATTGCCTTATTTACATTTCCATAATAACTTTTTTTCTAAACAATTTGGAATCTATGCAGAACACTTTAGAAGCATGATTCAGTTACCTTGCTTGGTCATTTATTTAGAAAGGGCCATTGAAAATTAAACCATGGTTATGATGAAATGAGAGACGAAAAATGTGATAAATTTGGTACATAAGAAACTAAACTAAGGGCATTTTCTGAGTGTTTTTTTTTCTCTTTTATTTTGATTCCATTTTTATTTGATTGAATGATTTTTAACATTTCCTGTTTCATCCTTTTCTTCTTACTATTTGTCAAAATTGAGTGCAGGATATTTCCTCTAAAGATGATTGTTTATGTTACTAAATTATTTTCTCAATTGTCTAAAAAATATTTCTTCTTTGTTTTTGGAAACAGCTCCTATTGTTTTGTTGTTGCCCTTTCAGTTCTGAGATAATTTGTAACTCAGGATCATTTTACTTGACATCTTTTGGTACATCTACATATTGTCTTAAATAATTAAAGACATCTGTATTCCCATTTACCATACATAAATGTTCTACAAAATAATCTTAGTTCAAATAATAAACTTTGAAATTATTGCTAGGTGGGATTTACTATGATAATAAGTTTAACATAAGAATTGGTCTATATGTTCTAGTTCAAGCATTTCCTTTCATTAATGAAAAAACTGAAGCCATTGCTATTCTTGTGTTCCTCTGAAATTTATCTGTTGAAACCAAATGCTCAATATGATGGTATTTGGAGATAGGGCATTTGGGACTATTAAATAAGAAGAAAGAGCCATTATAAAGGAATTAGTGACATAATAAAAAGAGATATGGGAAAGCTTGCCTCCTTATTCTGCTCTCCACCATTTGAAGATACACCATCTGCAAGCAGTTGTCACCAGTTATATGAATATCAGTGTCCTGATTTAGATTTTCAAACTCAAGACTGTGGAGAAATTAAAGTTTTTTGTTTAAGTCACCTCATATGTTGTGTTTGTGATGGAAACCAAATTGTCTGAGACACATAAAGATGCAAAAAAATGGTATCAGGTCTATGCAAAATGGAAGGAGAAAATTCCATCACATGGGATTCTAATCCTCTTCTCAACAGATCTGTGAGTTTAGTAGTTTCTGTAAGTTCCTGTTCTTTGAAAAGTCAAAGTAAGTTGGTAACTTTTTTTTTTGCCTTTTGGGTCACACCTGGTGATGCACTGGGGTTACTCCTGGCTCTGCACTCGGGAATTATCGCTGGCGGTGCTCAGAGGATCACATGGGATGCTGGGAATTGAACCTGGGTTGGCCGCGTGAAAGGCAAATGCCCTATTTACTGAGCTATTGCTCCAGCCCCTAAGTTGGTAACTTTTAACTGGACACTTTGGTGATCAAAATCTTGAGATAATACTAAGGCTTTATTAATACAATAAACATTTAATCAAAATTGCTAGGGGAGTAGTGTTTGGTAGGCAAGGACTAGGGACAGTGATGTCTCTTTGGAGCATGATACTGAAACTGCTCCGTGTTTAACAAGAACGTAAAAAATATGTGCTGACATTAAAGATCCATGATGAGAAGATGTTGGGGATAGAGAAGAGAGATAATTCAGGGGGATTAGGTGCTATAAAAGAGAAAAAAGGTATCAGGAATTACAATATGAAAGTAGGACTACCAGACTACTAGTATATCTAGTCAACTGAGGTGTGTGTGTGTGTGTGTGTGTGTGTGTGTGTGTGTGTGTGTGTGCACATATCATATTATTTTGTGTGTACTCCTTCTTCATTAATGGACCTGTTCAGGCTCATTTCTCTGCTTGAAACCCAGTGAGTTCCTCTCATTTTCCTCTCCTAACTCAAATGCAAGACATATGCTTCATTTTTTTTTTTTGAGCTAACGCTCTAGTTTCTGATATGGTCACAGTCCAGAATGGTCACAGTCCTCCTGTTGTTCATTGATTTGCTCGAGTGGGCCCAGTAACGTCTCCATCATGAGACCTGTTGTTACTGTTTTTGGCATATTGAATACATCATGGGTAGCTTGCCAGGCTCTGCCGTGCGGGCGAAATACTCTCAGTAGTTTGCCGGGCTCTTCAAAAGGGGCGGAAGAATCGAACTCGGGTCAGCCATGTTGGCCGCTTGTAAGGCAAATGCCCTACTGCTGTGCTATCTCTCCAGCCCTAATTTCTGATACATGATTAAAAAATATTCTAGAAATTTCTGATACATTAAAAAATATTCTAGAAATTTCCTTGGAGTCCCAGTCTCTTATTATTTATCAGGCATAGGTTACTTAGAAATTAAATATAAAATTCAAAAGCTTCCTTATGATTACCTTTGCCAAATGCACTTTACAATGTTGAATGGACAGTAAGAGTGAGAAGGGGATCTACTATAGAGATGAAAGCATGGAGATTATTTTTTCACCAGAAGTAAAAGGAATTAAGAAATCTAGGATAAAGCAGTCATTCATTAATATCTTGGTCAAAGGCAGAATTAAACATAAACAGAAGGCAATTTTCTGCTTTATAATTTTGCT
This sequence comes from Sorex fumeus, assembly GCF_029834395.1. Classification (NCBI taxonomy): domain Eukaryota; kingdom Metazoa; phylum Chordata; class Mammalia; order Eulipotyphla; family Soricidae; genus Sorex; species Sorex fumeus. The sequence continues at coordinate 26,585,243 of NW_026606090.1, read as the reverse complement.
GTGGTAGACTGACTCCTGTGAACTGCTCTATGTCTCCTACTGGGTTAGGTCAATGGAATGTAGACATTTTTAAGGACCTTTAGAAGGACTTAACTGGGGGTGGGAAGCAGGCCTAGTGTATGATCAGTCAACAGTCATCATAATGCCATGAGAATAGGCCAGAGGTTTAGAATCATCCAGGCGACTGGTAAATTTTATCAAAAGAAGAGGTGATATTTAGAAACGTAGCACTGTAGCACTGTCCTCCTATTGTTCATTGATTTGCTCGAGCAGGCACCAGTAATGTCTCCATTTGGCATGCAGAATACGCCATGGGGAGTTTGCTAGGTTCTGCAATATGGAGGGATACTCTTGGTAGTCTTGGTAGTCTCATGATGAAGACGTTACTGGGCCCGCTCAAGCAAATCAATGAACAATGGGAGGACAGTGACAGTGACAGTGACAGTGACTCTTCGTAGGTTGCCAGGCCCTCCAAGAGGGATGGAGTAATTGAACCCAGATTGACTGTATGCAAGGCAAATGCCTCACCTGCTGTGCTATTACTCCAGTTCATGACCAGGGAAAAAAAGAACTAAGAATAGGTAGGACATCTCTCCAGAAAGAGGAGAAACGTGAAAAAATCCAGGTTTAAAGTGGTCTGGGTGAGGCTCAGAGCTATAGAGAAACATTATCATATGCGTAGGCAGAGGGATAGTCTAGGTGGCCAAAGTGATGTCCTAAAATGAAGGATTGTTTGATGACTATGGTTACTTGTCTATGAATTTTTCTGCTACAATAGATTTTAGATATCAGTGAGGACAGCAAGCCACCCCATGAAGAAACTTCTCTCTCAATATTGAATTTAACCAGTCTGTTTTGATTACAGAGTTCTTTTTTTCTGATAAATAGCTATCTTGGGTAACCAGTTCTCTTCAGGCTTATCAGATACCTCTTCTCTCCAGGGAAACTAAGAAAATAATACAATACAGCCAAGTCAGCCAAGCTCTATCCCTGCCCCAAGGCAAAAGTGTCTTATTCTAACATTCAGTGGAAATTGTCATGTCTGTGAGTGACTATTTGTAGTTTGCTGAAACCCTTCAAGAGTTTCTACAAAATCAGAAAACAGGTAGTCTGATTATCTGAACCAAGATCTCCTGGGGATCACGCAATTAAGTAATCAGGCTACTTTCTTATAATTTTTGAAAACTTTATTTAACAATTATATCAATTAATTCCATGTGCATAGTGGGTGCTGGGCCTGGGAGAGAGGCGGCAGCAAACAAATGTTTATAGAACATCAATTCTCTACCACAAAAGATTTGTATTTTTTATTTACTTCTCTTTTTGGAGGGGGCATCAGGGGAGCACACACTCAGCAATGTTCAGGGCATGTTCTTGTTCTGTGCAGGACTCACTCCTAGGGATCTTTTAGCAAACATATGAGATACTAGAGATTGAGCCAGGGTCAGTAATGTGAAAAGCAAATGCCTTAATCCTGTACTATCTTTGCAGTGCCCTAAACACAAGAGAATTTAAATGGTTAATTAATTTTCTTAAATAAATCACTGAGGATAGGACATAATATATTATCTAAAAACAATGAATACCATATATCAAATAAAAGGCTAATATTCAAGATACATAAAGTACTCACACAGTTCAACAACAACAAAAATCCTGTCAAAAATAGGAGAGGAGGGGCTGGAGCAATAGCACAGCAGGTAGGGTGTTTGCCTTGCATGCGGCCGACCCAGGTTTGATTCCCAGAATTCCATATGGTTCCCTGAGCACCGCTAGGAGTAATTCCTGTGTGCATAAGCCAGGAGTAGCCCCTGTGCATAGCCGGGTGTGACCCAAAAACAAACAAAAGAATGGTAGAGGAGATGAATAGACACTTTAGTGGAGAGGAAATATGGATGAATTGTAGGCCAATAAAATTTAAAAGACCATCTCTTTTAAAATAGTGTTCCAAAATGTCAGAATGCCAACTGGTTCAGCCCTTTTGGAAAACTGTAAAATCTTATCACGCCGAAGGTTGTATGTTCACGGACTCACTGGACGGTACTGTTTCACCGCCTGCGTTCGGTGCTCTTGAGCCACTGTGTGTGGCCTGGATCAGAACGGCTGTTGGCCAAGGGCAGACGGAAGAAAAAGCGGGGGCCAGGCCGGTCTATATCAATAGTAGTTTATTCCAATCCTCTTCACTCCTGTCTTTCTCTGCCTCCTTCTCTCCTGGGCCCCAGTCTTGGAAGCTCTCTCCTTCTGGCTCTGACTCTGGATCTCTGGAGCCCGAGCTCTCTCACTTCTGACCCCCCTTTCCGAGCTTATGTCTTAGTTTATATAGCAGTCACATAAGGCAGTGACATAAAGGTGGGTTGAATACTGACGAATCAACAAAGAGAGGTAAGACCACTCCTCCAGGAGATTAACTCAAAGATAAAATCTCATCTACAGAGATTATTTCAGATTACTAGGAGATCCACCCAAGGGTGGGATCCCAACAAGGGTGTCTTCTTCCTTCAGTTAGTAATCTACTTAAATAGTTGTAATAAATCTACTTCTAATATTTCTAGCAATGTCATTCTGTATGAGCACAGTAAGAGATATAAATTTAGTTTGGTTCTTCCTGAGAACATCTCACTATACATTTTGCAATCCTCAGGCCAGGTTAATCTTCCTAGCTTCAGCAGGGTCCTAGTCTCGTCGTTACTTACTTTTGGATCATGACAGCATTTGTCCATGATCATGCCCTCAACTTATAGTTGAGTATCGTGGCTCTTTGACCTGGCCCATTTCGATGCCAGGGTAGCTCACTGCTTGCCCTGGGTCCATTCAGTCCCTCGTCGAGACCCTGCTTTTGGGGTGCTATGAACTAAGGGCAACTGAGTCAAGAAATCAGATGCTCAGGAGTAAATATTATTCGGAGTCAATCAGCTCCCAAGTTACAAAGCATAATATTAACTGTCTTCCTGTGTCCACACAGAAAGGACATTGCTTACAATACAAGTTCAGTGTTCTTAGATGGGTGTGACCTGACAAACCTAAGCTACCTGAGGAAGGACAAAAGAGTGTTATCCTACAGAAAACAGTATGGTTGATTCTCAAAAAATTAGAAATTGAACTCCCATTTGACCCAGAAATACCACTCTTGGGAATATATCCCAGAGAGGCAAAAAAGTATAGTCGAAGTGACATCTGCACTTGTTTGTTCATTGCAGCACTCTTTACAATAGCCAGAATCTGGAAAAAACCTGAGTGCCCAAGAACAGATGACTGGTTAAAGAAACTGGTACATCCACACAATGGAGTACTATGTAGCTCCATATTAGAAAGGATGAAGTCATGAAATTTACATACAATTGGTACAATATGGAAAGTATCATGCTAAGCGAAATGAGTCAGAAAGAGAGGGACAGACATAGAAAAATTGCATTCATCTGGGGAACATAAAGTAACAAATAGGAGACTAACACCCAAGAATAGCCGAGATAAAAACCAGGAGGTTTACTCCATGGCTTGGAGGCGAGCCGCATACTCTAGGGGTAAAGGCAGCTCAGATAGAGAAGGGAGCACCAAATAAAGGGTGTTGGGGAGAGCTGCCCAGGATGAGAGATGCATGGTGAAAGTAGACTATAGACCGAACATGATTGCCACTCAATTCCTCTTTTGCAAACCACAGCACCCAAATGGAGAGAGAGAACAAAAGGGAGTGCCCTGCCACAGAGGGAGGGTGGGATGGGGGGATGAGGGGTGGGAGGGGTGCTGGATTAGTTATGGTGGAGAATGGGCACTGGTGGAGGGATGGGTAGTCAATCATTGTATAACTGAAACCGAAGCACAAAAGTTTGTAAGTCTACAACTGTACCTAATGGTGTTTCACTAATAAAAATGAAAAAAAAAATCAGATATCAGGAATCAACCTAAAAAAGGAAGAAAGACCTATACATAATAAAGTATAATTTTTTGCTAAAAGAAATAGAAGAAGACACCAGGAAATTGAAAGATATTCCCTATTCATGTATTTGAAGAATCAACATTGTCAAAACAACCTTCCTACCCAAAAGCATTATACTGCTTCATTAATACTGATTAATTTTCCAATGGGTTGAAATTTGCTTATACATGAATGGACATGATGAGAATCATGCTGAGTGAAAGGAGTCAGAGGGAATGGGACAGATATAGAATTATCATGTGCATTAGCAGGATATAAAAATAAAGGTGTAGAAAAATACTCAAAGAAAATATAAACAAGGGCCAGGAGGTCCATGGTAGGAAGCTTGCCACAAGGTGTGAGAAGTGCAGTTTGGACAGAGAAAGGACCACTATGAGAATGATAGTTTGAAATGATCATTCTGGACAAGAACTGGGTGCTGAATGAAAGGTAATTGGCTCAAATGTATTACAAAACTCTTAATTTTATTTAGACTATAAGTACCGGACTAAGTTATAAATTTTTTAACTGTTTGGCAGATACATACTTTGACAAGAGGTTGAGGGAAAACACACACACACACGTATACTCAGATGCCTTGAATAAAAAATGTAAACTTTTATCAACTCTAGGGAAGAGGAATTTGAAATAAAAATCAAAATGACAAGTGAAAAATAATAAACTACACTTGAACCAGCAATTCTTCTCTAATAATTGAAGTCTTTGAATACTTTGACTAAATATTTCACTTTGAATATGTGAAATAATATACACCTAACTTTACACGGGGGACTATACCTTAGAAGCAAAAAAGTACTTAGAAACAGTCTATTCAGATTTGTGGATCATTAAATATGGAGCATTACAGAAACAGAATTTTATGAGACAATAGTTAGGAGGGAGTAGTGTTTTTATGTTATTATACTTAAAGAAATTTATAACACTGTAAAAAAATCAGGGGGCACTAATAAAACTTTACAAGAAAAAAAATACTCAACCCCATCAAAAAATGGAAGAGAGATGAACAAAAGCACTCAAAGAAGAAATGCAAGTGGCCTAAAGGCCTATGGTTAAAAAGCTCTACATCAACTCTCCACGACATTGAAGCTAAAAACATCTTTATGGATGAAACACCACTGATCATGCAAATAGAAGTAAACATAAGCACATGGGACTACATCAAACTAAGACGCTTCTGCACTTCAAAAGAAACAGTGATCCAAATAGAGAATGAGTCCACAGAATGGGAAAGAATATTTACCCAATACACATCTGGTAAAGAATTAATATCCAGGACATATAAGACACTAGTAGAACTGTACAAGAAAAAAACCTCCAGCCCCATCAAAAAATGGGGAGAAGAAATGAACAGAAGTTTCCTCAAAAAAGGAATACAGATGGCCAAAAGGCACATGAAAAAATGCTCCATATCTCTGGCCGTCAGGGAGATGCAAATCAAAACAACAATGAGATATCATCTCACACTACAGAGACTGGCACACATTCACAAAAACAAAAGCAACCAGTGCTGGTGTGGATGTGGAGAAAAAGGGACACTCTTTCAATGTTGGTGGGAGTGCCCACTAGTACAGCCTTTCTGGATAACAATATGGACAGTCCTTCAAAAACTAGAAATTGAGTTTCCATAAGACACCACAATACCACTTCTGGGAATATCCCGAAGATGCAAAAAAGCACAGTAGAAATGATATCTGTACCTATATATTCATTGCAGCACTGTTCACAATAGCCAAAATCTGGAAACAACCCAAGTGCCCTAGAACAGAGACTGGTTAAAGAAACTTTGGTATATCTACACAATGGAATACTATGCAGCTGTCAGGAGAGATAAAGTCATGAACTTTGCTTATAAATGGGCAGATGTGAAGAGTATCATGCTAAGTGAAATGAATCAGAAAGAGAGGGACAGCTTTATTTCGTCCCCCAAGCTTAGCTGGTCTTCTCCCCACCCAGGTCAGTTTATATGCTGCTTCTCAAACCCGGGACTTGGATTTCTCCCTGCAAGCCCCCTCAGGCGTCCTCTCGAACCTTGGGAGACAAAGTAGCTCTGAGCCTCTGCATTCTTCTTTTTCATCCCTCAAGCTGAGCTGGTCTTCCTCCCCACCCAGTCGTTACTCCCCCCACACACACCAGGTTCCCGTGGGGGTGTGGCCGCTTTAGAAGTGGGCGTGGCTTCTGTAGAAGTGGGCGTGGCATAATTTTCAGCCACAAGTAGTTTACTCATATCAAGTAATCTAGTCCCCCACACCACCTACACACCAACATGAAGAAACAACAAAGATCCCTACCACAAGAGGAGGGCCATGAAAAGAGTCCAGAAGCCTCGGTAGGTGGTACTCATTTAGGGGACTTCTCTGACAAAGAATTCAGATATGAAGTCATAAAGGTGCTCAACAAACTCAATGAAACAGTCATACAGATATCCAGTAACATGGCAGAAAAAATCAACAAATTATGGAAAGAAATTAGAGCATAAATTGGAAAGTTATGCACAGAAATGTCACAAATTAAAGATTACATAGGTGAACGAAAAAACTCAGTATGTGCCCTCAAAAGTAGAATGTTCATGGCTGAGGAAAGAATCAGTGAGCTGGAAGATCAGCTGCACCAAGCCAACAGGCAACAACAAACAGTGGCAAGGGACCTCAAAATAGCTGTAGAGAGAATCAGAGTCCTAGGAGACAATTCCAAGAGAAACAACATTAGAATCATTGGACTACCAGAATCTCAGAAAAACAATCCTAACGAAAAAACACGGTTAAACAAATCATCGCTAAAAAATTCCCAGAGCTCTACAATGCAGCCATTCAGATTCAAGGAACCCGAAGGATGCCAGCTAACAAGAACACTCCAAGACATATCATAGTTAGAATGATCGATGCCATATAGAGACACAATTCTGCAAGCAGCAAGGTAAAAGAAGGAAATAACATACAAAGGAGCACCCCTTAGATTCACAACAGATCAGAGGAAATCCTCCAAGCCCGAAGGCAGTGGCGAGATATAGTGAAAAATCTCACTGAAATGAATGTTTCACCAAGAATACTCTATCCGGCTAAACTCTCACTCAAAATCGAAGGAACGATACACTATTTTCTAGATAAACAGCAGCTCAGGAACTTCATATACTCAAAATCAAACAACAGTCAGTCAGACAAGGGCTAAAGGGGCTACTATAAGACAAGACAAATCCTGCAATCACAAAAGATCCTTACAAAAAGATGACAAAAAAAATGCGTATCAGTAATCTCTGTCAATGTCAACAGTCTAAATTCACCATTTAAGAGGCACAGAGTGGGAAAATGGATACAGAGACAGAACCCAACATTTTGTTGCCTACAAGAAACTCAACTCAACAGTCAGAGCAAATACAGACTCAAAGTCAAAGGATGGAAATAATCCTGCAAGCAAACAGCTCCTTCAAAACAGCTGGGGTGGCCATACTAGTATCCGACATTAATTTCACGTTGAAAAAGATTTGAAGGGACAGCGAAGGCTATTTTCTCTTCATCAAGGGATACGTACAAAAGAAGAAATCACACTCTTAAATGTATATGCACCTTATGAGGGAACAGCTAAATACTTAAAACAACTGCTAACAGATTTTAAGGAGGACATTGCTAGCAACAGAATAGTAGTTGGAGACTTCAACATCGCCTAATCACCTCTGGATAACAGAACAAAACTCAGCAAGAAATCATTGTCTTTGAAAGAAGAAATAGAAGAGAAAGGGCTTATAAACCTAAACAGGGCTTTACACCCCAGAAAGAATGAATACATATTCTTCTACAGTGTGCATGGAACATTTTCCAAAATAGATCATGTGCTAGGCCACAAAACATACCTCAACAGAATCAGGAAGATAGAAATAGTATCAACCATCTTTTCAGACCACGATGCACTGAGGATAGAAGTGAATCACACACAGACACGGAGAACCAAATTAAACACCTGGCAATTAAACAACTCACTGCTGAACAATGAGTGGGTCAGGAAGGAAGTCAAGGATGAAATCAAAAGATACTTGGAAACAAATGAAAATGAAGACACGAGCTACCAGAACTTATGGGATGCAGCAAAAGTCGTATTAAGGGGAAAATTTATAGCTCTGCAATCATTTCTCAGGACGGAAGAAAGGATGCACATAAACAACTTGACTTCACAGTTCAAGACCTTAGAAAAGTATCAACAGAAAGAGCCTAAATCAGGCAGAAGGAAAGAGATCATAAAACTTAGAGCAGAAATCAATGACATGGAAACCAAAGATACAATCTGAAAGATCAATGAAAACAAGAGCTGGATCTTCGAGAAAATAAACAAGATAGATAAACCACTAGCAACACTCACAAAGAAACAGAGAGAGAGAGAGAACCCTAATAAACCGAATCAGAAATGAGAAGGGGGATATCACAACAGAAACCAAAGAAATCCAAAGGATCATCAGAGACTACTTTGAAAGTTTGTATGCTACGAAACAAGAGAACCTAGAAGAAATGGATAAACTCCTGGATTCCTATCATCTCCCAAAGCTGAATCAAGAAAGATCTAGAGTACCTGAATAGACCTATTAACATCAAGGAAATTGAAACTGTAATCAAAAGTCTTCCCAAAAACAAAAACAAAAGCCCAGGTCCAGATGGATTCACTAGCGAATTTTTACAAACATTTAAAGTGGACATACTGCCAGTCCTTCTCAAGCTTTTCCAGGAAATTGAAAAAACAGAAACTCTCCCAAAAAGTTTCTATGAAACCCATATCTCTCTAATACCAAAAGGAAACAAAGACACCACAAGTAAAGAAAACTACAGGCCGATAACCCTGATGAACACGAATGCGAAGATTCTCAACAAAATACTAGCAAATAGAATTCAACTACTCATCAAAAAGATCATACACCATGACAAAGTGGGATTCATCCCGGGGATGCAAGGCTGGTTTAACAATTGGAAATCAATGAACATAATTCATCATATCAACAATAGAAAAGATAAAAATCATATGATCATATCAATAGATGCAGAGAAAGCATTTGACAGGATCCAGCAACCGTTTATGATGAAAACTGTCGCCAAAATGGGGACAGAGGGGACTTTCCTCAATATAGTTAAAGCCATCTACCACAAGCCTACAGTAAGCATCATCCTCAATGGGGAAAAACTGAGAGCCTTCCCTCTAAGATCAGGGATGAGACAAAATGCCCACTCTCTCCACTGCTGTTCAATATAGTACTGGAAGTACTTGGAAAAGCAAGAAAAAAATATTAAGGGCATCCAGGTAGGAAAGGAAAAAATCATGTTCTCAATATTCGCATATGATATGATACTATACTTAGAGAACCCTAAAATTGCTACCAAGAAACTCCTAGAAACAATAGACTTGTATAGTAAAGTTGCAGGCTATAAAATCAATACCCAAAAGTCCATGATTTTCCTATATGCAAATAGCGAGAGAGAAGAAAGTGATATGAAGAAAACAATCCCGTTTACTATTGTGGTCCAGAAAATCAAGTACCTAGGAATTAGCTTAACTAAGGTAGTAAAGGATCTGCACAAAGAAAACTACAAAACTCTACTTCAGGAAATAAAAGAGGACACGAGGAAATGGAAAAATATCCCCTGTTCATGGATCGGGAGAATTAACATTGTTAAAATGGCCATACTTCCCAAAGCACTGTACAAATTCAAGGCAATCCCTATTAGGATACCCATGACATTCTTCAAAGAAATGGAGCAAACACTTCTGAAATTTATATGGAGCAATAAACCCCCACGAATAGTTAAAGAAATTCTTGGGAAAAAAAATGGGAGGAATCAACCTCCCTAACTTCTAACTCTACTACAAAGCAGTAATAATTAAAACGGCATGGTACTGGAACAAAGGCAGAGATGCAGACCAATGGAACAGGGTTGAATATACTGACATCTCTCCCCCCAATCATATTATCATCTAATCTTCAATAAGGGGGCAAGAAAAGTGAAGTGGAGCAAGGAAAGCCTCTTTTACAAATGGTGCTGGCAAAACTGGACGGCTACATGCAAAAAAGTGGACTCAGATCTCTGCCTAACACATGTACAAAAGAAAGATCAAAATAAAGACCTCAACATCAGACCAGAATTCATAGGTACATTGAAGATAAAGTTGGCAAAACCCTCCTTGACCTTGAAGCTAATTTTATCTTCAAAGATGTCACGCCACTGGCCATACAAGTGAAAACAGAGATAGACAAGTGGGACTTCTTAAACTAAGAAGCTTCTGTACCTCAAAAGAAACAGTGACCAAAATACAATGACAGTCTACAGAATGGAAAAGGATATTCGCCAAATACGCATCTGACAAGGGGTTGATACTAAGGACATACAAAGCACTGTTTGAACTCCACAAGAAAAAAACATCCATCCTATTAAAAAATGGGGCGATGAAATGAATAGAAACTTTCTCAAAGAAGTAATAGGAATGGCTAAAAGGCACATGAGAAAATGCTCCACATCATTAATCATCAGGGAGCTGCTGACCAAAACCACAATGAGATATCATTTCACACCACAGAGACTGGCCCACATTCAAAAGAAAAAACCAACCGATGCTGCCGCAGATGTGGCGAGAAAGGGACCCTCCTTCACTGTGGGACCTTCCTTCACTGTTGGTGGGAATGGCGACTGGTTCAACCCTTCTGGAAAACAGTATGGACTATTCTCAAAAAATTAGAAATTGAGCTCCCATTTGACCCAGCAATACCACTCCTGGGAATATATCCCAGAGAGGCAAAAAAGTATAGTCGAAGTGACATCTGCACTTGTTTGTTCATTGCAGCACTCTTTACAATAGCCAGAATCTGGAAAAAACCTGAGTGCCCAAGAACAGATGACTGGTTAAAGGAACTTTGGTTCATTTACACAATGGAGTACTCTGTTGCTGTTAGTAAAGATGAAGCCATGAAATTTACATACAAGTGGTACTACATGGAAAATATCATGTTAAGCGAAAAGAGTCAGAAAGAGAGGGACAGACATAGAAAGATTGCATTCATCTGGGGAACATAAAGTAACAAAATAGGAGACTAACACCCAAGAATGGCCGAGATTATTACCAGGAATTTTGCTCCATGGCTTGGAGGCCAGCCACACATGATAGGGGCAAAGACGGCTCAGATAGAGAAGGGAGCACCAAATAAAGGGTGTTTGGAGGATCCTCCCAGGATGGGAGAAGCTTTCTGAAAGTAGACTATAGACCAAACATTATTGCCAGTCAAGCCTCTTTTGCAAACCACAACACCCAAAAGGAGAGAGAGAACAAAGGGAAATGCCCTGCCACAGAGTCAGGGTGGGATGGGGGTATGGGTTGTGGGAGGGATACTGGGATCCGTGGTGGTGGGAAATGGGCACTGGTGGAGGGATGGGTATTTGATAATTGTATAATTGAAACCCAAACACAAAAATTTGTAAGTCTACAACTCTACCTCATGGTGTCTCACTAATAAAAATTAAAAAATTTAAAAAAAAAGAAAGAGAGGGACAGACTTAGGACAGCACTCATTTGTGGAGTATAAAACAACATAACATGAGGGTGACAACTAAGGATAGTAGATACACGGGACAGATAAATTGCTCCATAGCTGGAAGCCTGCCTCATGAGCAAAGGGGAGAAGGCAGCTGGAATAGAGAAGGGATCACTAAAAAAAAAAAAGATGGCTGGAGGAATCGGTCAGGATGAGAGATGTGTGCAGAAAGTTAATAAACATGATAACCTCTCAGGGTCTGCATTGCAAACCATAATGCCCAAAAGTGGAGAGAGTTTATGGGGAATCATGTCTGCCATGGAGGCAGAGGGAGGGTGGGAAAGGGGGGTGTATACTGGGGATATTGGTGGTGGGGAATGTGCACTGGTGGAGGGATGGGTGTTTGATCATTGTGTGATTTTAACCCAAACATGAAAGCTTGTAACTATCTCATGGTAATTCAATAAAATTTAAAAGAAAATTTTAAAAAAAGCTCTACATCACTAATCATTTGGGATATGCAAATCAAAACAATAATAAAATATCATCTCATACCACAGAGATTGACATACACCATAAAGAATTAGAACACCCTGTGGTGGTATGGATGCAGAAAGAAAGGAACACTCCCGGTAGGAATGCCTACTGAGCAGCCTTTTTGTAAATTAATATGGACATTCCTCAAGAAACTTGAAATTGAGCTTGCATATAACCCAGCATTACTGGGAATATACACTAGGGGCCCCAAAACTCAGTACAGAAAAGTCATCTGCACTTCATGTCGATTGCAACACTATTTACAATAGCCAGAATCCGGAAACAGCCCAAGTGCCCAAGAAATAAATAAGTGGATAAAGAAACTATGGTTCATCTACACAATAGAATACTATGCAGCCACTAGAAAAAATGAAGTTATTAAATCTGCTTATACATGGATGGACTGGAGATTATCATGCTGAGTGAAATGAGTCAGAGACAGAGGGACAGACAGAGTTATTACACTTATTTGTGGGATATAAAAAGGCATTGTATGAGAAAATACCGAAAGATAATAGAAATGAGGTCCAGAAGGACAGGTCCATGCTAGGAAGTTTGCCACAAGGGGCAGGGGAGTGTTGTTTTAGGACAGAAAAAGGACAACCGAGACAATGATAGTTGGAAATGATCACTCTCACACGACAAAATGGATGCTGAAAGGAAGTAGAAGTGAAATGCATGACACCCTTTCAGTAACAGTATTGCAAAACACAGTGCCTAACGCACACACATACACACACACACACAGAGCAACCTGGGGAAAGGGAGAAGGTGGGGGGGTTGATGGGGGAAATTGGGAACATTGGTGCTGGGTAATGTACACTGGTGGAGGGGTGGGTGTTGCAACTCTGTATGAATGAAATTTAATCATAAACAACTTTGTAACCATGCATCTCACCATGGTTCAAAAGAAATTTCAGTGAAATTCTTCAATTACTTGGAACTATTAAAATTTGTATGGAAGCACTCTTCTAATAGTCAAGGCAATGTTAAGAGGAAAATAAACAAAAAAGAAGATAGGGTATTGTGGCTCCCGACTTTGAACTCTTCTACAAAGCTATAAAAATCAGAACTGCATGGTACTGGAATAAAGACAGACTCGCAGACAAATGGAATAGAATTAAGAATGCTGAGTTAAACGCTAAGAATAATGGGAGTTAAATTTATTGCAAAAGAGCTAAGTACATAAAGAGGAGCAAAGAAAGCCTCTTCATATCCTGCTGAGTGAAATGAGTTAGAAAGAAAGGGATATTCAAGGCAGGCTAATAAAGCATAGTGCCTAAAATGGGAGAGAGAAAGACAAAGAGAAACAGAGAGAGAAGGGAGGTGCCTGCCATAGAGGCAGGCTGGGATGGGGGATGGTGTGAAGGGGTGTGAGGGAAACTGGAGACACTGGTGCTGGGATGGGTGTTGGAACATTGTATGACTGAAATGCAATCACGGACAATTTTGTAATGCTGTATCTCATTGTGATTCAATAAATAAATAAATCACGGTCATGGTCCTCCCGTTGTTCATCGATTTCCTCCAGCAGGGCCAGTAACGTCTCTATCGTGAGACTTGTTGTTACTGTGTTTGACATATTGAATACGTCACGGGGAGCTTGCCAGGCTCTGCCCTGCGGGCGAGATACTCTCAGTAGCTTGCCGGGCTCTCCGAGAGGGGTGGAGGAATCGAACTCGGGTCGGCCATATTGGCTGCATGCAAGGCAAACGCCCTACCGCTGTGCTATCACTCCAGCCCAAATAAATAAATAAGTAAAAATTTTTAAAAAGTCTCTTCAACATGTAATCTTGGAAAAACTGGACAGTCACATGTAAGAAAACGTATTTGGAACCATACCTCATACCATTCACAAAAGCAACTTCAAAGCAGATTAAATATCTAGAGTTTAAACCAGAATCCATTAAATACATTGAAGAAAATGTAAGAAGAACTCTCCAAGAAATAGACGTCACAGGTATCTTCTATGAGATGACCACAGAAGCAAAGACAACAAAACAAAAATAAACAAAGGAGACTAAAAGGCTTCTGCACAGCAAAAGAAAATCAAGATAAATTGAAAAATACAATTTATTCAGTGGGAGGAAATATTTTCATGTAATACGTCTGATAGAGTTCTAATATCCAAGAGCTATAAAACACTTTCAAGATTCAACAACAAAAATTTCAACAATACCATTTTTTGATGAATGAGAGAAACAGACACTTCCTCAAAAAGACCCATGGCATAAAAAACCTTCTCATTGTCACTTATGATTAGGGAAATGCCAATCAAAACAACAATGAGGCATTATCTTACACCAGTGAGAATGCTGTATATTAAAAGATCTGGAAATGCCAGTCTTATAGGGGTTGTCTCATGAAATGAACCCCTATTCAAGGTTGGTGGGAATGTTAGCTAGTTTAGCCTCTATACACTGCAATATGGAGATTTCTCAAAAAGAGGTAACAATAGGGTTTGTATAGGACCCAGCACTACCATTTCTTGACATTTATACCCCAAGTGCAAGAACATTAATTTGAAAGGACATATATACACTATGTTCATTGTCACATTTAGTAGCACTGTAGCACTGTACTGTCATCCCATTGTTCATTGATTTGCTCGAGCGGGAACCAATAACATCTCCACTGTGAGACTTGTTGTTACTGTTTTTGGCATATTGAGTATGCCATGGGGGAGCTTGCCAGGTTCTGCTGTGTGGGCGGGATATTCTGGGTAGCTTGCCGGGCTCTCTGAGAGGGCCGGAGGAATCAAATCCGGGTTGGCTGCGCACAGGGCAAAAGCCTTACCTGCTGTGCTATACAGCCCTCTCATGTTTAGTATGGTAGATAAAATATGGAAATGACCCAAATACCCAAATACGGATGAGTAGAAAAAGAAGTTGCAGTATACATACACAACAGAACACGGTACTAAGAAAAAATCATGCAATTTGCCACTACATGAATGAAATTAGAGGATATCATGTAGAATGAAATCAATTAGAAGAATATAAGTAGATACAGAATGATCTTTCTATTTTATGGGATTCAAAGGCACTGAGGGTGCAATAGATGTCAAAAGACAGCATAATTAAAGAATTAGACCATAGAACTGAGCTTTCAGGGATGGGGAGTAGAACACGAGGGGCCTTTGTAACCTAGTTGGAGGGAAGTTGGTAACTGGTGGTGGATGTGGTGTTGAAATGATGTATGCATGAAACTATCATTTATAGGATTGTAAATCAAAATACCTTAATAAAGATAAAAATAAACATTTTATAGCATTTGCACAGAGGGTAGGGCGTTCGCCTTACAAGCGGCCAACATGGTCCTCCCGTTGGAAATGATCACTCTCACACGACAAAATGGATGCTGAAAGGAAGTAGAAGTGAAATGCATGACACCCTCGAGTTCGATTCCTCCGCCCCTCTCAGAGAGCCCGGCAAGCTACTGAGAGTATTCGATATGCCAGACACAGTAACAACAAAGTCTCCAATGGAGACGTTACTGGGCCCGCTCGAGCAAATCGACGATCAACGGGAGGGCCTTATATATATAGCATTTTAATCAATATGGTGATATAATTATTTCACTAAATAAAATTATTGAGATGTTTATTTTCTTTGTTTGTTTGTTTGTTTGTTTCTTTCTTTCTTTCTTACTTCCTTTTTTCTGTGAGACTATATAACTCTATCCTTAATAGCAGTACAATTCTATTCAGAAAATGTAGTGCCAACAATAATGTTTTCCATGCTATATATGAGATACACAGGTCTTAATCATCTTATAACTGAAAGTTTGCGTCCATTTGCTAATCTCTCTATCTGCCCCCTTGTTCCTTAGTTGATGTTCTGTCTTACTTCTCCTAAAAAAATGAAGTGTTCAATTTCCAAAAAAAATGTACAAAGAATTATTTTAGAATTATATGAAAAAATAAACTTCTTCACTTATTTTTCTAACAAAAAATATTAAAGCATTTCAAATGATAACTACTCAAAGGACATATAGATGGCACAGTTTTTAAGGAGACTGCCATCAGACAATGCTGGTAGGTAATTAAATAGTGCATTCTCTGTGCTTCAATAAAATTCTTCAAAAATGCTCTTCAAGTTGTCTCCTGGGCTAAAGGATTAAGACATTAACCTTAACAATGCCAAGGTGTGCTCACTTTCAGTTCCCGGTTAATTAGTATCCAAGGTAATATTTAAGAGCAAACTTCATAGAGAGGAATGTGTAAAAGCATTAGCTGTTCATAATCATGACAGTCGTTTGAGACTCAATGAACTAAAAAGATGCCAGATGGAATGTAAACTGTTATATTTAGAAAGGGTGAAGACATTTGAACCAAAAAGATAAATTACCAGAAGGGTTAGTAATGCACTACAGTACAGTTCTGTCCAAAATACTTTATATATGTTGAGAGAAATGTTGTTTATTTGTGCTGTCCAATGGACAGCCAATAGCAATCGGTGACTATTGAGGTCTAGATATGTGAAGCTACATTTAAAATTTTATGAATCAAGAAGCCACATTTAATGTCTTATACTTTTTAAAATCAAACCACTGTGAGTTATGAAGTCACAATAAATTAAGTTTCATAATTAATGGTAAGTAATCATGATCAAGTTTCATGATTAAGTTTTAGGTATATAATATTCCAACACCCTGCCCTTCACCAGTGTCTACTTTCCTTTCTGATGTCCCAGTTTCCCTCCTGTACACACACATGACTCTCTGGCAGATGCCTCTTCCTTTTTTTTCTTTCAGGCATTGTGGGTAGCACTACTGTTGCTGATTGGGTATCATGCACATCACTTCATATCCTTCCGAGAGGAAATGATCACAAGTGGGGCTGTCACACGAACACTGTGGATAGAGCCAGAAACGTTTCTTCCTTGGTTTGTCCCATCACCCTTATCCTAACCCTTCCCTGCTCTGAACAACAATACAACAAAATTAAACAGCGTTGACAGCCTTTCTGTCTGCACACTATGCACAAAAAGCAATAATCATGAGTTATTAGTTTGAGTCTCTCTTGGACGGATCTGCAGATCCAGGACAAGACTGATTCAGATTCACAGTTTACTTAATTAATCTATCATTGCTTTGTGGGCCACACCCAGCAGTACTCAGGGTTTATTCCTGGCTCAGGGATCACTCCTGGCAGGGTGCACAGAATCATGTGTGGAGCTGAGGAGCAAATCGAGGTCAGTTGCAAGCGAGGCAAATGTCCTGCTGTAATATTTCTCTGGTCCCCTAGACTCAGGGTTTGGTACTGAATTATCTGGGCAGATAGCAAAAGAAATTACATATTCAGAACTGACTTTAGGAAGTGAACGTCATGTTGTTGGTCTAGTAGAAGGAGTGAAGTGGAATTAATACACTTGGATCTATTCAGAGTTTTTTGTTTGTTTTGGGGTGTGTGTGTGTGTGTGTGTGTGTGTGTGTGTGTGTGTGTGTGTGTGAAAAGATAGCCACATAAAGATTTTGGAATAGGTGCCAGGTCATTCGTCATGTTGAGTTCTCCACCTAGGTACACATAACTGTTGCATTCAGAAATGTTCGTTCCATTGAGAGTAAATGGAACGTCAGGAATGAGACCGTTTCTCATAAACATTGTCTTCGTGAGATTCAGCTGTAATCTGACCTTTCCACATTCATGGAACTATCTAGTGGTAGTCAGATAGTTCTATTTAGTGGGACTATCTATGGTAACTATCTAGTGCTATAGTTACCATATTTGGTGTGTCAAAACTAGCATGATTGCATGAAATACTGATGGTCTCAGTGAATACTGATGACCTCATTAATTGCTACTTACCACCTTCATCAAAAACTTTTGTCTTCGAATGCCGTCTGACTGAAGTGGTTTTGGTCATGTTAATAAATCTGTCTAAGGTCAAACCATCTCTCAGTGATGTGTGCTGCTGTATTCCGAAATTGCTTTGGCAACACCAAAATGAAATGGAGAAGTGAAGCTCTCTCTTAGTTTATTTTTAAAATTGTCCTTAAGAAGATAAAATTTTGATTATTAGTATCATATTGATTTGTTTCGATCTACTGCCAACCGTATTCTCTCATTGTATTTTCTGAGAATACAGTGAGTTTACAAATTACTAGTTTTGTATTCCGAGACTGTTTCTAATTTGTCAGGGTTTTCTTTATTGCTCTATCTCTAGAAGATGTTTATAGGTGTATTTGATATCTCTTTATGACTCCTAGGATACACATATCTGAATCAAGGCTCACCCAGATCAAACTGGCTTATTATACATAAAGAATGTATAAAGAACCATCTATAAAAGAAAGGACAAAGTCTGTGCTCTCAGAACCCGGAGACTAATTATATTTATAGCAGCGAGACAGCACTACATGGGTTATGGTTATGGATCAAATTATTTTCCGACAACTCTGCTTACTTTGTATCTAAGAACTGCCCATGTGCTTAATGAAGTGTCTTTACCAACAAGAAACTCATTTAGCCACCTCTCATTTCTCCCTTCCTTCCGCTTTTTGCCTTTCTTTTTGCAGCCTCAAGAGTAATAATTACTAGGTAGAGAGGCTCTTTTCTTGCCACTGTCAAATTCCTGAGAGGAAGCATACTTGGATCATGCTTTCAGGCAGTGTATGCTGTGTTAGAGTTCTAGACGCATAAAACCTGTTGTCTAAGTACTGGTTTCCAAACCTTACTCATTATTTGAAAATCATTTAGTGGCCGCTGAGACACTCACTGAGACACTAACAGAGGTAGAGGTAAATGTTCCACAAAATTATTAAAGTCTGTTGAGTGATATTTTTATAGGCAATTAAAAGAAAGCGTATTTACAGCAACTCTCACAAATATTTCCACTAAGGCTGGGGGAACAGTATGAAGCAAGATGTCATTGTGATGAAGCTGTCGTAGAGAGTCTGAGTCTGGCGCCTTAGACCACTCGGCCATCCTGACAGCCTGTCATAGAGATTCTGGACCCCAAGGCTAAGGAATACTAAAATAAAAGTAAAGTAAAAAAAGTAAAGGCCCTCCCGTTGATCGTCGATTTGCTCGAGCGGGCCCAGTAACGTCTCCATTGGAGACTTTGTTGTTACTGTGTTTGGCATACCGAATACATCACGGGGAGCTTGCCAGGCTCTGCCGTGCGGGCGAGATACTCTCGGTAGCTTGCCGGGCTCTCCGAGAGGGGCAGAGGAATCGAACTCGGGTCGGCCACGTTGGCTGCGTGCAAGGCAAACGCCCTACCGCTGTGCTATCGCTCCAGCCCAAGAAATACTAAAATATGGAAAAGGAAATCCTGATAGATACAAAAGTTTTGGCTTCAGAGCACCTGTGTAGGATATCTTTGCGTGTTTCTTCACATCTATTCCAGTTCTATTCTGTGTCTGGGAGGTTGAGCAGTATAGACTTGGCCTCCTTCCTTTCAGCAGAATTAGGTCAATGGGGGAAGCTTGAGGCTCCCTCAGTCTCTCTCTCTCTCTCTCTCTCTCTCTCTCTCTCTCTCTGTGGCAATGCTGCTTGACTATGACTATGGTCATCAACAGAAAAATTACAGATCCTGCTTGGCATCCCTCTTTTTTTTTTATTATTATACTGTTCCCGACTTCTGTGCTTTGCTGATTTCTAGTTTCATGCAATCCAGCATGGCAGAGAGGCTCAAAGAAGTTCCCTTCACCCACCCAGGTGAAGGCACAGTAACTCTGTGCCTCCAAACCTAAAAGTTAACATTGCAATGAAGTAACATGAACCGAGACTTTTTTTTTTTTAAAGAAATGACATCTATCCAAAGAGCAGCTCCTGTGATCATTGTTCCAAGAAATGTTTAAGCGCTAAATTGGGTTGCAGTGTGTGAATTTGATCTCGGAGTAAAGCTAGTATATCGTTAGCAGTGTCCAATTAACTAGCAATTGACTTGGAAATAAGCCCGCTTCGGTTTGTTCATTTTGCCTCTCAGGAGTTGTAGAATTCCGAGAAGACTGAGCCACCCAGCGGTGGGGAAAGGTACTGCTGACAGCTGCACTCGGCTACATTCTGTGTAGCTTCCTGGTCCTACTTCCCACTTGGGTTTGCAAACAGCATTGAATTCCACGCACTGCTCAATTAGCGAAAGCTCAAAGAGCCCAATTTGCATGTAAAAGTGCTGTTTGCAGAAGAAAATAGAGAGTTTTAGGCACACAAATGATTTACTTATAAAAATCGCATCTAAATTTTTGGTTTTCAAAACTCACTACTGAAAGCCGATGGACCTAGAACAGTTATTAGAGACAGACAAACACTCTAACAACTGTCTGTATTTTTTTCTTCCATATTTCCACATGCATTCTTATCTCAGACCTTCCAATCCTATCTGCTTATCTCCCCTGCTTTTCTCCTGAAGCTGCCCAGGAGATTCCTTGGCTGGGAGGTGGGGAGGGAGGGGCAAGCTGACATCCTGCTTCAGTTCCCATTGACAGCTGAGCGCTAAGCAGCAGAGCTTGCATCCAACGATGATGTGCAAATCAAGATCTCAGATGGATTTGCAAGTCCCAGGTGAAACTCTTAGCAAAGGCATTTAAAAAACAAACTGTCTTTTGACATATAAACTGATTGAGTGTGATATGCCCTATCCTCGGAGGATAAGCTTGGAGAACTCTCAAGTATGATCCACGGGATCTGCTGCTCAGTTTCTAGTCACTCATTTTGAGGAAATATTGAAAATCCCAGAGGCAAACTCAGGCCTTTACTCTGGAGCTTAGTAGAATTAAAGGGCTGAACAATGGTGGGGCTGTCTATATCCTGCACAGTTTTGTTCCAGCCATAAAGACTAATTTTCCATTCACATGAAAGAATCCTAGCACTGCAACTGGAAACTGTTTTAAGTGCTTGAAAATTTCTTTTAGTCAGTCAGCAACCTTATCAACTCAATATTTATTTCTCACTGTGGATTCTAAGATGGTCAAAGAAGTACAATGAATTCTGATCCTGGGCCCCAAAGAACTTAAAAACTTACCAGGTTAAAAGAAATATGTGCTAAATTAATGAAGTAATGAGCAGAGGATCAAATTTATTTTAAATAAATTGAGCAACTACTAAGTGTGAGCCATTATAATAGTGGGCTAGAGATTGATCTTTGCTTTTATTGTGAGGTATTTATCTAGTTGGTGAATGATGGTGGGCACACATTGGACTTTGTAAAGAATTGAGAGAAGAGTGAGTGCAAAGAGTTGAACAATGAAAGTGAACTTGAGTTGGGTCTTGAAAGATGAGTTGGATTTTAGTGGCTGGAGTTGAGAACTAACCATGAGGGGGTCTGTCAATCTCTCTCTCTCTCTCTCTCTCTCTCTCTCTCTCTCTCTCTATCTATCTCTCTATCTATCATCTACCCAATGAGAAGCTGGAAAATACAGGATAATAGTAAGGTATAGATCCGGTGCATTTATCAAAGGAGTTTGGAGAGTGGTGTCCTTATGTCCCTGATTCTTGCCCTGGAAAGTCCAGAGACGGGGCCATCACTATGAAGCATGAGAAGGCATGTCGCTCCTCCAGCAGCAACGTCCCTCCCTCTCCTTCCTCTTTAATTGCCAGGCCTCTATTTTTGACAAGAGCAGATAAGTGCTAGGTGAGCTCTCATTGCCTCTGTGGGAAAGTTTCAGTCCTGTCCTTAGCAAGAGCTGCATCATCAATCACGCTTGACAAACTCAGGACGAGGGAGGAGGAGGAGGAGTTTGCTTTTCATTGAGGGAGGCACAAAGGTCACAGGCAGCTTCACTTGCAATGGGGTTTTCAGTCCCAATATTTCAGCGTCTACCTTTTCCTTCTGCTTCTTGTCAGACTTGCAGTGCTTTCTGCCCTTTTCAACTTCTTTCTTATATGAAATGCGTTTTACAAGTCTCTGTCAAGTTCCCTGTGAAAAATCCTTGATGCACAAAGTCCAGAGGGCTTAAAAAATTTCCTTGTCTTGTACCACTCAGGGAACACTGATCAGTCCTTTCTTGTCTTTAAATATACCCTCTTGGCTCTGCTGTGAAGACAGAGTTGGGAGAGATGAAGCAACGGGGGGTGGGACCCAGAGTGGTGACAAAGAGCCCTGTTTGTCAGCCAGCTGCTCACTGGCAGGAGGGCCAGGTAGGAGACATCTACGGGGATTACAGTTGTCCCTGGAATGCATAGCAGAAAGAGATGCGCTCAACCCTGGACACTTTTTTTTCTTTTTTGGTTTTTGGGTCACACCCAGCAATACACAGGGGTTACGCCTGGCTTTGCACTCAGGAATTACTCCTGAGCGGTGCTCAGGGGACCATGTGGGATGCTGGGAATTGAACCCGGGTCGACTGCGTGCAAGGCAAACGCCTTACCCGCTGTACTATCCCTCCAGCCCCTGGACACATTCTTAACACGGGGGAGAGTCCAATGCCCAAGGACCTGGCAGTTACAGCAGGGTAAGGCAAGGAAGGTGTGAAGAACCCTAAGGGATTGGTGGGGACTACAGTCAACTAGAAATCATCTGTCCTGTCATCTGAAGGAGATGCTTCTTCTCAGCTTCAGTGGATAGAGAGCTGCAGGAGGAAAGCAAGCTTAGTGCTGCCAGTTCTTCTGGGAAATTTTGGAAAGAGCAAATCTTGTGTTCTTTAAATAAATTTATCATTTTTTTAATTGGAAACTAATTCAGATTTTTATTTTTTGAAAAACACCATAAGGCCAGGATTGCACAAGTGAAGCAAAACTCTTTTGTGGGCTGCCAGTATGTGCAACTTCTTTAAGTGAAAATAATGCGAGCCCTGTTAATATGGTAAAGGAGAGAACTGATTTTTCGTAGTGGAGTTAATGTACTATCGATCGAGGCTGGCTTAGAGCGAGGCACACGTGGAGTGTCTATAACATCCCAATGCACTGTAACTCCAGCTTAAAATGGCGGTTTGCTGCTTCAAAGGCCTGGAGATTGTGCTGTGCATCTGGACTCCCTGGTTTGCTCCCTGGAACCACATGGACCCACAAGCGCTGACCAGATGTGACTCTGGAATGTGTGGCAGAAATTGCCCCTGAGTACCTTTGGTGTGGATCCAAAAGAAAAGTTCAGAAGCATTAGTCCTATAGTTGGACATATTTTCTTCTCAGCTCTCAACTGCGAGATGGTAACTCATAGACTGCTACTTATCTGTTCTAAGCTTCATTTTTCTACTAAGCAAGAAGGTAGTGATAAGCTTACCACCAAATACTATAGTAATTACTGTTACTATTATGTCCAGTCGATACAGTATTATTTTATTTTAAGAAAGGACTTTAATGTCAGGCACAGGGTTTTGAAAGTGGAATGTGGGGGATGCTTTACCAGCCATATTCACCAGCCACAGGAAGTGGTCAGAGGTGGTAGGAATCAGTTCCATGGAGGCCTGAGAGATAGTACTGCAGGAGGGAGCTTGCCTTGCATGCTGTTGGTCTGAGTCCTACCCTTGGCACCTTATAGAGTTCTCTGGGCACCAAGCCATGAGTAAGCACTGGGTCCCCAGAGTCCTACCTACCCCGGCCCTGCAAGAAGAAAGTAGTGCTTACTATAGCTAGCAGGACCTGAGAAGGGCTTTTGGTTCGGTGGCTAATGGAAGAATACAAAAAACAAGAATAAATAACTTGGCATGGAGTGACATTTAGATTTGAGTCACATGGCCAGGGTAACGAGAAAAATCAAATAGAGAAGAGTTAAGCAGTTTTTCCAGGTCATGCAAATAACGTGCCTACTACCACAAGTCACATCATCCAGGACTCATTTCCAGTGAGTTATTTACCAGAGCCTAAGAAACTGAGAGACTCTGTTTTCCTCACTCCAGGTCTGGCAATGTAGGGGAGATTTGGGGATGGGGGGATTATTCTAAAAGAGAAGACTTACAATTTTCCAGATGATAGCAATTCTAAGCTTAAATTCTTTGGTACCTAAGAGGTTCAGAGCAGTTTAATAGCATGCCCTGCTTCACACAAACTTCACTGACAAAACTGAAATTTGAACCTGAGTCTTTTTGAAACATTAGTTCAGGCATCGCTGCCTCCCAACCACAGGAAAAGGTGTAGATGGACATACCAGGGCCTTGTTGTTTTTAAGCTTTTGGAGAACATGTATGATGAAAGTGCAGAGTGAAGTCTCAAGAGGGGAGACTTGTTGTCCCCTCCCCATCACAAGGGATCCCAGGAGATGACATGATTAGGGTCACCTTGGTGCATGCACAGTCAGACTTACGTCCAGGAGCATACACTCATCCTGGGTTCTTTTTAAGTCCTTCTTCTTACCAGAGATCCTAATAGCAAAGCTTCTGATTTCCTCGGTTAGTACCTTCAGATGTTACCCCATTTAAATTCAGCCAAGTGCTTGCTGGGAAAGTACTTTAAGCTGATAAGCATCTTGAGACCCATACATTTTATTTAAGCAAAGACCAACAAGCTATCTCATTGTCTCATGTCAGATAAAACCAAGAAATTTTTATTTGCTCTTATTATTTATCATTTCACATTACTTAGAACCATCTCTTCCTGGCCTGCCTTTAGCTATTCATCACTTTTGAGGGGTTTGGGGTGGACCACACTCAGCAGTGCTCAGGGCTTACTCCTGGCTCTGCATTCAGAAATTCCTCTTGGTGGTGCTCTAGGGACCATGTGGGTTACTGGGAATCGAGCCCAGGTTGGTTGTGTGTAAGGCAAATAACCACCCTGTGTACTCTATCTTCAGCCCTCAGTTATTATCTTAGTCTCTCCAATCCTGCTGTAGTCAGACATCCTTTCCAATGCATACTTGTCCTTATATGCTGCAAGTTATTCTTCCTCTAGAAAAGGAGAGCCTGTGCCACAGTAACACACTACAGAGATCCTCGAGACTATAGGTTGCCTTGCAGAAGAAATTGATGGGTCGATTATTGCCAAAAGTATTTTACTTGATAATGCAGAGAGTAGCATGGTAGCATTGTCCTTCCATTGTTCATTGATGTGCTTCAGCGGGCACCAGTGACATCTCCATTGTGAGATTTGTTACTATTTTTGGCATTTTGAATACACCACGGGGAGCTTGCCAGGCTCTACAGTGCGGGTGGGATACTCTTGGCAGTTTGCCGGACTCTTTGAGAGGGACGGAACAACCGAACCTCGGTTGGCTGCATGCAAGGCAAATGCCCTAACCGCTCTGCTATCACTCCAGCCCAATGCAGATTATATTGTATATTGATGATAACAAAAGCAGAACTTCCATGAAAACTAAAATCAGTTTAATTTTGCACATCTGATAATTACTTTTGGTCAGAGGAAATGCATCTAGGACCAAGGACAGGTTGGCTGATAGACTGTTTTTAGAAATAGGAGGGGGTCATGTGTCAGATGAAAGGCTGGTCACCAAATAATCAATCAAATAAGTTATTTTTAAGGGATAAGTAGGAACGAGGACCTTTTCTCTCAGGGATTCAAAAAGGCCCGGCAGAGTCCGTGACAGTCATACATAAAGGAGCAGGCTTCTTGAGAAGGACCAAAACTTAGATAAACAAAAAAATAACTATTCACACAACACAAGGGTGAAAGTGATATTGATAGAAAGTGCAATTTGCTTTTAATTCTTTATCGCCCTAAAATCAGCAACAAACATCTATCGGGCTATCTATGCACATGTACCTATGGCACAAATAACCAATATGTCAGATGAATAAATTACCTTTCCTCCTCATCAAAGAATAGAGAAGATACAATATCAGGACTCAGTTCCAGCTACTTCTCTCTCTCTGTCTTCCAATACCATGCCCCACTTCCAATACAAATCAGATATGTGATGATATTCCCTTCTCTTTCAAATATGTTTATGCTTCTCTTCATTCTGCCCATCAACTATCTGCGTCTTCTTTCTGCTTTCATCTAAGTGGCCATTAAGTCCCATTAATTCTTCCTTCTATATATTTCTAAATCTGTCTCTTATTTATAGTAAAGTGTTTCTATACTCTATTTTTTTAAATCCGGGTCCCCTTGCTTCATCTAGATATGTGTCACCTTCATGTCATTGATTCCCTGAATAGCTGATGTGACTTTAGCTGTCTGTTAAACTCCTTGACCCACTACTCAAGATCCTTTATATGCCTCTCTTTGCTTAGCTCATACACTCATGCACCCACATTTCTGCTACTCTTCCTTATGGGAACCCTGAAGTCTATTTCAGGAAGTATCGGTTGCTCTTATAGAATGCTTTTATTATAAAAGGATATCTTGGTTCTGCAATTTCTCAGGCATCCTACTTAAACTTGCTTTTAAACACAAATTACTTTCTGGTTAGGAATACGCATTCTCTCCTAAAACATTTTTTCCAACCCCCATAATGTTAATCACCTGAAAACATCCCAATAACTTAATCTATCATTAGCTAAGGCCTACTTGGTAGTTTTGCCAAGAGCCTTAGCCGTTTGATGTATTGTTCCATACTTAGTCATGACAGTCCTGTGATGCATTATGTCACTCAATATTTTCACCCCAGAATAATAAATTGGAGAAATGAGACATCTGCCTACAATTTATTCCTGTTATGTCTTTTCCTTCCTGAAAAGGAAATGGCAACACTTCTAAAACAAGAAAGTTAGGTCAGCGTGGCCCTTCCCAAAGTCATCCTTATATCCATGGGACAGCCACATCACTTTTGTGTGCCTTAGTTTATTTGGTTGAAACATGAAACTCTTTTAGCTTTTCCTTAGAAAGTTGTTATGTTAATGAACTAAAAAGCGAAAATAACCTTACATATCAGGCACTACTCTAGTCACAGTGGCACAGGGACATGGTAGTCTGGGGCATCAGGGGAGGCGGATGAAGATGGTAAAAGGTTGAAAGCATGGACTTTTGACTCAAGTCATATTTCTTTCTTTCTTTTGACTTGTTTTGCTTTTGTTTCTGGGGCACACTCAGTGATGCTCAGGGCTTATTCCTGGCTCTTTATTCAGGGATGACTTCTGGTGGGCTCAGGGGACTATATGGAGTTGGGGATTTAACATGCGTGGGCTGCATGCAAGGCAAGTGCACTACCCATTGTACTATTTTCTCTTGCCCTTCAAGTCATACTTCTTATTTACAAAGCAATCTTGGATATAATCTTGGATATGACCTTTCCTAAGTCTTAATTTCTTCATCTGAAAAAAATTAAATTATTTTCTCTATTGTGTAGGGTTTTTAGGGGTATTTAATAGAATTTTAGGTTGATGCCATTGCAATTACAGTGGTATCTAGTGTTTGTTGAGTGTATATAATAGAAAATCTTTACTCTTACATCTTACATGTTTTTAAGGTAATTGACACTGCTCTCTCTGCTGTACAAAGAAGCTGAAGACAAAGAGGTTCAATAAGTTGTGTAAGTTTATTCAGCTTGCAAGGCTCAGCTAGACTCAGCTAAATTTCTAGCAAGAGGAATACCTTTGGGCCACAACCAAAATCTATCCCTTTGCAATGCAATTGTCAGCTGGAGAAATTTTGAGTAGGAGGCAAGTTGTTTGCCAGTTATGGGAACAAAGTGATATGTTTAAGTAGTTGGGGCCATGAAAATAGGTAAGAAGGGAATAAATCCACACCAATTCTGTTGGAGGTATCCTTTTGTTTTTCTTACCTTTAAAACACATATAAGTTAATGTAGTCAAAAATGAGTTTATCTATCGTCAAAATGGCAGTACTCCCGAAAGCTTTATACAGATTCAATGCGATCCCTATAAAGTTACCCATGAAATTATTCAAAGAAATAGATCAAGCACTCATGAAATTCATATGGAACAACAAACACCCACGAATAGCTAAAGAAATTCTTGGGAAAAAGACATGGGGAGGCATTACCTTCCCCAACCTCAAACTCTATTACAAAGCAGTAATAATTAAAACAGCATGGTACTGGAACTTAGGCAGGGCCACAGACCAATGGAACAGGGTGGAATATCCATACACATAACTCCGAATGTATGAACATCTAATCTTTGATAAGGAAGCAATAAATGTGAAGTGGAACAGGAAAGCCTCTTCAACAAATGGTGCTGGAATAACTGGGAAACCACATGCAAAAAGAATGGGCTTAGACCTTGACCAAACATGGTGCACAAAAGTCAGATAAAAATGGATTAAAGATATCAACATCAGGACAAAATCCATAAGATACATTGAAGACAAGGTCGGCAAAACCCTCCAGGATATTGAGACAAATGGTATCTTCAAAGACGACACTCCACTGACCAACCAAGTGGAAACAGAGGTAAAAAAATGGGACTATATTAAACTAAGAAGCTTCTGCACTGCAAAAGATACAATAACCAGAATACAAAGAAAATCTACATAATAGGAAAGGATATTTACCCAATATCCTTCTGATAAAGGGTTGATATCAAGGATATACAAAGCACTGGTTGAACTCTACAAGAAGAAAATATCTAACCCCATCAAAAAATGGGGTGATAAAATGAACAGAAAATTTCTCAAAGAAGAAATCTGAATGGCTAAAAGGCACATGAGAAAATGCTCTACATCACTAATCATCAGGCAGATGCAGATCAAAACAACAATGAGGTATCATCTCACACCACAGAGACTGGCCCACATCCAAAAGAACAAAAGCAACCGGTGTTGGCGTGGATATGGTGAGAAAGGGACTTTCCTTCACTGCTGGTGGGAATGCCGATTAGTTTAGCCCTTTTGGGAAACAGTATGGACGATGCTTCAAAAATTAGAAATTGAGCTCCCATTTGACCCAGCAATACCACTCCTGGTAATATATCCCAGAGAGGCAAAGAAGTACAGTCAAAATGACATCTGCATTTCTATGTTCATTGCTGCACTATTCATAATAGCCCAAATCTGAAA
Source organism: Sorex fumeus (assembly GCF_029834395.1). Classification (NCBI taxonomy): domain Eukaryota; kingdom Metazoa; phylum Chordata; class Mammalia; order Eulipotyphla; family Soricidae; genus Sorex; species Sorex fumeus. Next base: position 26,556,485 of record NW_026606090.1, on the reverse strand, counting down.
AAAATCCGAGTGCCTGAAAACAGATAACAGGTTAAAGAAACTTTGGCACATCTACACAATGGACCACTATGTATCTGTTAGAAAGGATGAAGTCATGAAATTTACATACAAGTGGTATTACATGGAAAGTATCATGCTTAGCGAAATGAGTCAGAAAGAGGGACAGACATAGAAAGACTGCATTCATCTGGGGAACATAAAGTAACAAAATAGGAGATAACTCCCAAGAATAGCTGAGATAAGTACCAGGAGGTTTACTCCATGGGTTGGAGGCCAGCCGCACATACTAGGAGTAAAGGAAGCTCAGATAGAGAAGGGAGCACCAAATAAAGGGTGTTGGGAGGATCTGCCCAGGATGGGAGATGCATGCTGAAAGTAGACTATAGACCGAACATGATTGCCACTCAATTCCTCTTTTGCAAACCACAGCACCCAAAAGGAGAGAGAGAACAAAAGGGAATATCCTACCACAGAGGCAGTGTGGGATGGGGGAATGGGGAGGGGGTGGGAGGGATGCTGGGATTGGTAGTGGTGGAGAATGGGCACTGGTGGAGGGATGGGTACTTGATAATTTTATAACTGAAACCCAAGCACAAAAATTTGTAAGTCTACAACTGTACCTCATGATGTTTCACTAATAAAAATTAAAAAAAAATAATAAAATAAAATGACTGTCACACCTGAGACTACAATACGGTGCTCCTGGAAGAGAACAGCGCAGAGTCTCCTGCCTCCATGCCTGGCTGTCCTCACCAGGGCCCCTTGGAGAAGGGTGGGTTGAGTTTTCCTCCCCACCCCAAGCAGAGCCCCGGCAGGTAAAGACCTCCGGTTCCAGTCACAGCCATGCTTAAGGCTACTCTCCACACATTCAGACCAGCCTCACGCATGAAGGGACCAGCAGAGGAACCAGGACCCGGGAGTGTGTTGATACCCATCCGATAAGGGATTGATATCAAGCATATACAAAGTGTGCGGGACCCGGGGTGTAGATCTCCAAGCCTGCTTGGATTGGAACTGGGGCTTCCTCTACCCAGATCCCCCACCTTCCAGGCCTTACACCCATCAATAGCCCCCGGCACCATGTGATCCCATGAAGGGCCAAGACCCAGAGACTATAAAACCCTGCTCTCGTTTTTTTTTTTTTAAATTTACATCTTATTATCTAGGTCTTATTCTGGTGAACCTGACAGGCTACCAAAAGTATCCTGCCCACACGGCAGAGTCTGGCAAACTTCAATATGGCGTATTTAATATGCCAAAAACCAGTAACAATGATGGGTCTCATTCTCCTGACCCTGAAAGAGCCTCGAATGTGGCACTTTTTAAAATCTCAGGGCTAGGACAGAGGAGACGTTACTGGGGCCTGCTCGAGGCAATCGATGACCAACTGGATGACAGTGATACAGTGATACAGTGACTGTCCCCACCCCCCAAAAAAAAGATGACATGCCACTGATCAACCAAGTGAAAACAGAGATAAACAAATGGGACTGTATTAAACTAAGAAGCTTCTGCATGGCAAAAGATACAGTGACCAAAATACAAAGACAATCTACAGAATTGGAAATGATATTTACCCAATACCCATCCGATAAGGGATTGGTATCAAGGATATACAAAGCACTGGTTGAACTCCACAAGAAAAAAAAATCCAACCCCATTAAAAATGGGGTGATGAAATGAACAGAAACTTTCTCAAAGAAGAAATCTGAAAGGCTAAAAGGCACATGAGAAAATGCTCTGCATCACTAATCATCAGGGAGATTCAGATCAAAACAACAATGAGATACCATCTCACACCACAAAGACTGGCCCTCATCCTAAAGAACAAAAACAACTGGTGTTGGCATGGATGTGGGGAGAAAGGGACTCTCCTTCACTGATGGTGGGAATGCCGACTGGTTCAGACCTTTTGGGAAACAGTATGGACGATTCTCAAAAAATTAGAAATTGAGCTCCCATTTGATCCAGCAATACCACTCCTGGGAATATAACTTGGAGAGAAAAAAAGAGTATAGTAGAAATGACATCTGTAATTGTATTTCATTTTTGCACTGTTCACAATAGCCAAAGTCTGGAAAAAACTGGAGTGCCTGAGAACAGATGACTGGTTAAAGAAACGTTGGTACATCTACACGATGGAATACTATGCAGCTGTTAGAAATGATGGAGTCATGAAATTTACAAACAAATGGTTCTACATGGAAAGTATCATGCTAAATGAAATGGGTCAGAAAGAGAGGGCCAGACATAGAAAGACTGCACTCATCTGGGGAATATAAAATAACAGAAGGGGAGAAGAACACCCAAGAATAGTTGAGATAAGTACCGGGAGTTCTGCTCCATGGCTTGAAAGTCGGCAGCACATGCTGGGGGAAAAGGCAGTTCAGATAGAGAAGGGAACACCAAGTAAAGGATGCTTGGAGGACCCGCTCAGGATGTGAGATGTGTACTGAGAGTAGACTATAGACCAAATATGATGGCCACTTAATACCTGCATTGCAGACCACAACACCCTAAAGGAAAGAGAGTAAAAAGGGGATCTGCCTGCCACAGAAGCGAGGGGATGAGAGAGGGATACTGGGAGCATTGGTGGTGGAGAATGGGCACTGGTGGAAAGATGGGTACTTGATCATTGTATAAGTGAAACCCAAGCACGAAAGTTTGTAAGTCTATAACTGTACCTCATGGTGTTTCACTAATAAAAAAAATAAAAATTTTTAAAAATAAATAAATAATAAAAATATAAGGATCGACACAAATAAGGTAAGAATTTGGACTACAAAAATCACTCTCTATTGAGAGATGTGGAATGTCTCAAGGGACACTTGTTTGTGGTGAAAAAGCTGGGAGGAACCATCCTGATATTATCTACACACGTTTTTGTAAATGGAAGGATACTGGAAAACATGGAGTAATCAAAGCTGAAAAGATTGAAAGCAGGAAGAGAGAAAGGCTATGAATGCTGTTTGGTGTCTTTCTCTGAGACATTCACCTGTGCAGAACAACAGAATCTGGAGAACTCCTCAGAAACTGTCCAACTTGATAAAAATTTAATCTCATCAGTGGTCTGATACAGAATATAGAAAACTGGTTTCCTTACAACATTTTCAAACTTTTCAGCAAGGTTTTATTTTTTTCCACTAATAGAACCTGTTTTGAGTGAAGACAGCTTGCAAAGCAGGTCTATTGGCTGTGGTGGAGTGACTCTAACAGTTTATTGGAGAAATAATGACCCTCAAAATAACCCTGGCAGTATGACTGTGTTCAGCACCTGAGTACAATGAAACTTGTGAGTTTTCTTGTATCACACCACTATGCTATTCTTATTTTCTAGTATCAATAGTTAGGGGCATTATGATTTTAATTCCTGATTCAAGTACTGCTCATTTTTCAGGGTATTGGGTGACACCAGGCTGTGCTACTCCTTGTGTCTGCTCAGCAGTGTTCAGGGGACCACATGTGCTACCACGAGCCTAACCACGGTGAGACACAGATGAGATAAGCACCTTACGCCTGCACTGAAGTTCCTGCCCCTACAGAGTTGCTTTAATGCCATGTGCTATAGACAGCCTGGCATATCTGCCTATGCTATTTTCTCCTTGGTTATAATATGGGATTTTGGGGTGGCAAGAAGAATGGGAAAGGTTTTTGATGCCTCTATTTGTGTAGCCTTGTGGAAGAATTTTTTCTTGGTCATCCAAGAAAATAAACTGGGTAAAGGAACTGAATTTTTATATGCTTGCCTGCCCCAGGCTAGCACTGACAATCCGACGTCTGTGACTTAATATTAGTATGTGATAATAAATTAGTAAGAAAAATATGTTTGGTGTTGGCCAGAGGTGTGTGACTGGTGATTGTGCTTTCTTATCTGAGAAACATTCTGTGACATTTCATAGTGACATGCCTATGTTCTCTTTGATCCCTGAATGTGGTGATAATTATGAATATTCCTGGGCCACTCTAGACACAGGGATCTATTTTCATTTTTCCACGTCTCTCATTTCCCTGCCTTTGTCATAACAAATAAATGACTCTTTAAGCCAGTTGGGGTCTCAAATGCCACATTTTCAAAACACATTATCTAGAAAGTTAAGAGAGAGGTTAAAAATAATGTCTTGGGGCTGGAGAAGCATTACAGCAGGCAAGGTCCTTCCCTTGCTCATGGCTGACCTGGGTTCTTTCCCCAGCATCCCATCTGGCCCCCTGAGCACTGCCAGGAGTGACCCCTGAGCAGAAAGTCAGGAGTAATCTCTGAGCATCACTAGGTGTGGCCCCAAAATAAAAGGAAATAATAATCATCTGCTTTCCTTTTCCTTGTATTACATAACAGCCGATTATGCCAAATTTGCTTTCCTGTGGTCTATTTAACAGCTCTTTATTATCCAAAGCATAGTCTCAATGGCAAATCAATAGTACCACAGGGAACATTTATGCTATGTAGCAAAGGGGGCAAATTCTAGACAAACAGGGAAGTAAATTTAGCGTGTTTAGGCAGATACTTCCATGAATTTTTAAAAAATGTGAGTGTGTGTGTGTGTGTGTGTGTGCACGTGCACCATTGTGTAATGAGAATTCTGATTAATCTACTTCCTTCGAACGCAAGTTTGGTCCATCTAGTTGTTGGTAAAATTCCCATAAAAATGGGGAGGGGTTGGAGAAAAATAAAATAGAAAAGCTCCACATTATAAATCTGTTCCTTATTGCTTAAAGCTCCAGGCAGCCTTACGAATCAACTTTTATTAGCTCCCTATTAGAGAACCATTTCCCTTATAATTTGATTATTAGAATGGATATATTTGAAATCTACATTTCCATATAGATAGAGCCACTCTGTTTTTATGACCTTGATGCACTCTTAAAAACTCAGAGAGACTCCATGTAAATTTCTTTGGTTGATTGTTTTCAAGAAGGAAATCTTAATACTATCCACTATGCTAATAGAGAGTGATTCAACTAGAGAGAGCTGAGTGGCAAAAGTTGGTTACCTTGAGCCTTTGCAGTATATTATTTCCTTTATTCTTAACAAATCATACTAGTTAAAGGTCATTGGATTTGCCTTTTTCTGTCCACTCAGGGAAATGTTTATTTTCTCTTTTTCCCTACTTTTCTTTCTCTCTCACACTGGATATACATAAACACCTACAGAAATCCTGCTACCCCATCTTGTCAAACAGTCCATTTTCCAAGACTGTGATGGAACTACTCGAAGCCTGCTCAGATCGGGGCTGAGCATCCTCCACCCAGATCCTCCAAATTCCAGTAGGCAGGGATCGCACCCACCAACTGGCCCCCTGGCGCCGTGTAATCCCATCAACAGCCACGACTCAGAGACTATAAAACCCAGCTCCCGGAAGTGCGCGGCCACATTCGCGGCCACGTGACATCTTATTGTTACATCTTATTATCTCATTCCCACTTTGGACAAACTGGCAGGCTACCGAATGTAACCTGCCCACACGGCAGAGTCTGGCAAACTCCCCGTGGCGTACCCAATATGCCAAATACCAGTAACAATGATGGGTCTCATTCTCCTAACTCTGAAAGAGCCTTGAATATGGCACATTTTAAAAAATATCAGGGCTAGGACAAAGAAGACGTTACTGGGGCCTGCTCGAGGCAATCGACGTATAATAGGATGGTTGTGATCATGATCGTGATTGTGATGGAACTAATGGTAGATAATACTGAGCTGTCTATTTTCCAAATGCCAGGCCCCAAGGGTATGATCCTGCTTATTCCCATTCAATCTTTAAGGAACAGAGAAGAAACTGGATGAGCGAGTTCAAGAAAATTTCTCAATATTTTTTTTCACAGTTTATAAAGACAATATTGGTAGTTACATTTAGAAAGAAGAGTGAAAAGCTCAGATGTTTTACTATACTGCCTTAATGTTTCCAAAGCTTGTAAGTAACAAATATTTCATTAAAAATTTTGATTACAACCATCCTCCCAGAGAGCTATATTCTAAATCTTAAATTCAAACTTAAATTCAGAGACATTTTATCCCTTGGACCACTTCATGTGATTGGTAAGGGATGAAACTCGAGTCTTTGACATCCCTGCTTTTATGCTATAAGAGACTTCAGAGCAGCAACTACAGATCCTGCCCACAGTAAGCAGTAAGTAGGTTCCCAAGGTCACAGATGTTCATATTCCCTACAATTACCCAACTCTCTTACCTCTAAAATTCCGTTTTCTACTTGATTGTTGTTGGAAAAGGCAGCTTCACTTGAGACATTTAGAATGACAAGTGGAAAATTGTTCCATTAGCAGAACAAGGAGAAATTAATTCCTTCTAGCATTTTACCCCTTTTGGCCATGAAAACACTGAATTAAATGTGCAGTAATGAGCAGGATAAATTGATTAAATACAATAATATAAAAACAGAATTTCTTCAAATTGATTTTCTCCTCATTTAAAAAAATCCATCTTATGTTCCTGGGGAATATTCATTCAGATGGAGTTAATTCTTTCAAAATACAGCAATAGGGATTGTTTTGAATAATTGAGTAGAGAAAGGGTAATCCTGGTAAATTAAGATGTCACTACTTCTTATGGAATTTCATCTTTACAGGTGGGAAGGCAAATATACATGTGCTGTCAACAAGTAAAACTTATGACTTGGGGCTGAACTATATAATGTTTCTCTCCAGTAAAGGGATTTCCCAGGTAAGAATTCTAGTAATCATTTTATTAATGATAATGCTTAGAAGCTCAAAAGTGCATTAGAGGTAATCTACTCCAAATCCCTTATTCAGTAGATGAGTTAACTGATACTTAAAAAAATTGACCTGTCCAATCTTTTCCCAGGATGAGATTGTGCAATGTGCAGGAAACAACGCCTGGGAGAAAGTAGAGATAGAGGGTAAGTAACAGATTGAAAAGAAGCATGTCCAATTGGCTCTTCTAGCAGAGGAAGTCTGAGAGAATAAGGGACTTATACGCAGAGCTAGAAATGAGATGAGATGAGATGAGATCAGAGACATCTAGTTTAAAATTGTGAAGCACTGGTATCCTTCTGTGTTACTAAAGTGAAATATATTCACAGCCACCAAGACTGAATGGTCAAGGCATCACCAAGGTCACTCAGAAAAATCTAAGACATAATAAGAACACTCAGAAAATAGGAGACAGTCCTAGACCAAACAAAGACACTATCCTTGATTTTATTTCCTGTTAGTCTGTGATGAAACTGCTTCGTGAATGAATCGCATGGGATTTGGCTTGTCAAATCATATGCAGAGTCAATAGTAAACTTCTTCATTTTGACCTTAAACGTATCACTTATGTAGGTTTTATTGTGCTGATATTATTAAACTGAGATGCTACTGCATGGGTTTGTGAAACTAGAACACATTTAAGAGGGTGAATTACAAAATTTATAGAGGTAGCCATTGTAATTGTCATGGAATAGTAAGGCATAACCCATACTTCCTGCTTTTTCAGACACTGGGCATCACTCGGATGCAGATAGCTCTGGAGAGTGAGGGCAGGCATGTGTGGCTTGGCATATCAGACCAGCTGTGATTGCGAAGAGGGATTTCCCTGCATCCAGCTCGGTTCCTGCAGGATTTTGCATTAGGCTCCATCACCAGCGTGTACTGATGCACTGAGCACATGGTCCTGACACAAAGCTGACTGTCACTGAAGCTTAACCTGGAAATTTCAGCGTAACTAGGTGCTACTAATTTAGCAGGGGAAAGCAGGAGTTGCAATTTAGGGAATAGGGATAAGGCAATGCTAAATTACAGAAAATTCTTATAAATTTTCCTTTGGACATGGCTTTCATTTGTTTTCTTTGGATGTAACAGTAAAAACAGTTCCATGGCCAAATGGGGTATCATTTATGTGATGGAGAGAAATAATAACCCTTACTCAGAAGTAGAGCAGAGAGGAGAAAATCAACTTCAAAATATTGTTGATTGGATTAGGGGTGTGGTGATAAAGCATATGCCCTTTATGGATAAATACTGGGCAGAGTCTCTGGACACTCTCTCTCTCTCTCTCTCTCTCTCTCTCTCTCTCTCTCTCTCTGTCTCATGCTGCTTATAAAAATTCAAGGAACACTTATGCAAAATCAATTATAAAGTAATTGAATTTCCAAGAATTGTGTTTAGAGAAAATCTGCCTACTTTTGTTTTTCCTTTTTCAGATTTTCTTAAACGTGATTGATCAAATTATAACGCATTTGAAATATACAGTGTGATGATTTAATATATGAATTTGAAAATTCAACATTAAGTTAATTAAAATAGACATTGCCTTCCATATTGCTTTGTTATGTTTGGTGGAAATACTCTAGTTTATCAGCAAATTTAAATGAAACAATAAACCCTAACTCAAATCCTGCTATATATTAGATCATCAGAACTTATTCATTTTAGACCTGAAAGTTTGTAATGCTTTATCACATGACTACATCTCTCACCGCCCCCCCCCCCCCCAGCCCTTGCTGGCTATCACCATTATATTCACCACTACTATGTGCACAGCAATTGTTTTTCTATGGTCCACATGCAAGTGACATCTTGCAATGTTTTTCTCTTCTGTTTGACATATCATTTAACATAAAAATATAGGAGTTGCTTAACTTAATTTTTTAATTTTTATTTTTTTAAAAATATTTTTATTAGTGAAACATCATGAGGTTCAGTTGTAGACTTACAAACTTTCATGCTTGGGTTTCAGTCATACAATGATCGAGTACCTACCCCTCCACCAGTGCCCATTTTCCACCACCAATGAACCCAGTAGCCCTCCCACCCCCCCACCCCTCCCCACCTTTGTGGCAGGGCATCCCCTTTTGCTCTCTCTTTCCTTTAGGGTGTTGTGGTTTGCAATAGAGGTATTGAGTGGCCATCGTGTTCAGTCCATAGTCTACTTTCAGCACGCATCTCACATCCCTCCAAACACCCTTTACTTGGTGTTCCTCTCTCTGCCTGAGTTGCCTCCTCCCCCCACCCACCCACCCAGCATGTGCTGCTGGCTTCCAAGCTGGGGAGCTTGGTACTTATATCAACTATTCTTGGGTATTCATCTCCCATTGTGTTACTTTATATTCCCTAGATGAGTGCAGTCTTTCTATGTCTGGCCCTCTCTTGTTTGTAAATTTCATGACTTCATCATTTCTAACAACTGCATAGTATTCCATTGTGTAGATGTATCAACGTTTCTTTAACCAGTCATCTGTTCTAGGGTATTTGGTTTTTGTCCAGATTTTGATTTTCTTAATTTTAAAGACCGAAAAATTTCCCAGTGTGTGTATGTATGTATGTATGTTTGTGTATGTGTGTATGTGTGTGTGTGGTGTGTATGTGTGTGAGAGATATTTGTAGCATTCTATGGTGTTTATATGTTATACTTCTCTATCATTTCATTGTCATTGGGCACTTAGGTTGTTTCTAAATCTTGATCTCTGAAAATAATGCCACAATAAACATAGATGTTCATACATATGCTTTACAACTAGCATTTATATATTCTTTGGATAAATTTCCAGAAGGGAGGTAGTGGGTTCCCATAATACTTAAATTTTTAAGTTTTTCAGCAATCTCCAAAGTATTTTCCACAGATGTAATACAGATTACATTTCCTTCAAAAGTATCTGAGAATTCCCTTTTACTACATAACCTTGCTAACGCTTATTGTTTCATGTCTTCTTAATAACCATTCTCACAGGAGTGAGATGACATCTTATAGTGGTTTTGATTTACATTCCCTGAAAATTATTATAGCCTTCAATAATCTTGTGTCTATTTATATATTTTCTCTGGAAAACATATCTATTTGGATTTGTGCATAGCTTTAAAACTAAATTATTTATTTTTATACTGCTGGGTTGTATTAGTTAATTCCCAATTGTATTTTAAATGTTAACCATTACCTGATGTTCAGTTTAGAGAGATTTTCTCCCACTTAGTAGCACTGTAGCACTGTCCTCTGGTTGTTCATCGATTTGCTCGAGCAGGCACCAGTAACGTTTCACAACAAATTGTGAGACTTGTTGTTACTGTTTTTGGCATATTGAATACCTCACAGGAAGCTTGCGAGGCTTTGCCCTGCAGGCGAGATACTCTCGGTAGCTTGCCCGGCTCTCAGAGAGGGGTGGAGGAACCGAACCTGGGTTGGCTGCGTGCAAGGCAAATGCCCTACCTGCTGTGCTATCACTCTAAACCCATTAATAAAATAAATACATAAACAAAAAAATAAATACATAATGATAGGGGCCAAGGAGAAAATACCAGGATAGCAGAGCCCATACTGACCCTTCAGTGAGCTCCCCCACCCCTGCCCCTGGCCAGCTGCAGTCCTGGAGGATACCCTGAGCACTTCCAGGTGGCCCCGGTCATCAAGAACAAAGAAGGGGAGAATGGGGAGGGGGGAGTAAGGATGCCAAGCACAGGTGAGAGGCTCCAGGCACTTTTATGTGTGACTGGCAGGAGCTGAGCATTTTTAAGGGTCATTTTCATGCTTTTATTTATTTATTCACTTTATTGAATGAGTGTGTTACCATGAGACACAGTTACAAAGTTTTTATGGTCTGGTTGCAGTCACACTGTTCCAACACCCTTCCTTCCACCAGCGTACATTTCCCTGCACCAATATCACTGTGTTCCCTTCCTGCGACCACCCCTGCACCCAGCCTGCCTCTATCTCTCTATAGCAGGCTCTCATGCTCTCTCTTTCTCTCTTTCCCTCCCTCCCTCCCTCCCTACTTACTCCCACTTAGTAATGTGCTTTTTCATTTTGGTAATGTGTCCTTTGCTTTGTAGCTTTTAGGTCTGATACACTTGTTGATTTCTTCCTCTATTGCCTTTGCTTATGGCATCAAAACAAAAATTTATCTAGCAGATCAATGCCAAGATAAGAATACACTTACTTCTCTGTATTCTTCTGAGAGTTTTGTAGGTCTTACTTTTGCAAGTCTTTGAGTCAATTTTTGTGTGTAAGGAATAAGCAGGAGTTCAGGTTTGGTCTTTTGCATGTGGATGTTCAGTTTTTCCAATGTCACTTACTGAAGCTGCTATAATTTTCCTTTTATATATTTTTTGACTCTTTTGTCAAAATTTAATATACCAACTTGCTTCTACGCCCTTCATTATGTTTTATTGATCTTGTGTCATTTTTTATAACAATGCAATACATTTTTTTGTTAATATGACTTTGTATTATAGTTTGAAATCAGGAAATGTAATACCTCCAGGTTGATATTTCTTGATTGATATTGCTAAGACAAGCAAGTAAGAACTTTTATTCTTCTATGTGAATTTTAGGAAAATTTTCTATTTCAACCAAAAATGTACCAAAATTTTGATAGGATTACAATGAATTTGTAGATGGCTTTAAGATATATGACATTTCAGCAATATTAATTCTTCAATCCATAAACATGAAATATGTTGACATTTACGTGTGTTCTCTTTAATTTATTCCATCAGTGTTTCTGTAATTTTCAGGTTACAAACCTTCTTGGTTAAACTCTATTTCTATGCCATTGTATTCTTTACACTATTGCAAGTGGAACTGTTTTATTAATTTCTTATTCTAATTGTTTTTAGTGTAAAGAAATGCAACTAATTTGGTATTATGATTTTGCATTCAATTTTCTTAATAAATTCATTTATTGGTTCTAATTGTATGTGTTTGTTATCATAAAGATTTTCTATATATCTTACACTATATCAATAGACAGTGTTATCTTTTTTCAGATTTGTATGACTTTGATTCCTTTCCCTTGCTTAATTGCTCAGACTAACTCCTTCAGTTCTATGCTTATTAAGAATGAAAAATGGACCAAAAATGATAACCTCTCAGTATCTGTGTTGCAAACCATAATGCCAAAAGTAGAGTGCGAATATGGAGAATATTGTCTACCATGGAGGCAGTGGGAAGGTAGGAAAGGGTGGTATTCTGGGAATATTGGTGGTGGGGAATGTGCACTGGTGGAGGGATGGTGTTTGATCATTGTGTGATTGTAATTCAAACATGAAAGCTTGTAACTATCTCACAGTGATTCAACTAAAAAATAACGAATGAAAATAATGAGCACCCTTCCTTGACTCATTTTTATTCTCAATGGGAAAACACTAACTTTTTTTTTATTTGTGAATCACCATGGGTACAGTTACAGATTTACAAACTTTTGTGCTTGCGTTTCAGTCATACAATGATTGAGAACCCATCCCTTTACCAGTGTCCATTCTCTATCACCAATGATCCCAGTAGCCCTCCCACCACCCCACCCCACCCCCACCCCACCCCACCTCTGAGGCAGGGCATTTCCTTTTGTTCTCTCCTTTTGGGTGTTGTAGTTTGCACTAGAGGCATTGAGTGGTCATTGTGTCTGATCTATAGTCTACATTCGGCTTGCATCTCCCAACCTGAGCTGGTCCTCCAAATACATTTTACTTGGTATTGACTTCTCTATCTGATCTGCCTTTCCCACGAGCATTTGAGGCTGGCTTCCAAGCCATGGGGGTAATACTAACCTTTTCACTATTTTTTTTTTCAGTATTCATATCATTTTTTTTTATTAGTGAAACACCAAGAGGTACAGTTGTAGATTTACAATTTTTGTGCTTGGGTTTAATTATACAATGATCAGATACCCATCCCTCCACCAGTGCCCATTTTCCACCACCATGGATAATATCCCCCCCACCCCCATCCCCCCATTCCCCCCACCTTTTCACTATTGAGAATGATATTTGTTGTGATCTTATACTAAAGGTTTTTGTTATTTTGAGGTACATTCCATATGTATATGATTTATTTATAGTTTTTATCCTGAAAAAATATTGATTTTTTTTTGTCTTTTTTGGGTCACAATCAACAATTCTCAGGGGTTACTCCTGGCTTTGCATTCAGGAATTACTTCTGGCGCGCTCAGGTGACCATATGGGATGCTGAGGATCCAACGTGGGTTGGTTGAGTGCAAGGCAAACAACCTACTTGCTGTACTATCACTACAGCCCCAGAAATATTGAATATTTAACTCTTTTTATGTGTCTATTTAGATGGTCATATGACTTCTATTTTTACCTTGGTAATGTAATGTTATTGCATTCATTGATTCGTGTATGTCAAACTTTCTTTGAATACTTAGGATAGATTTCATTTGGTAATTGTACTTTTAAAATACTGTTGACTTTTATTTTATTTGGCCAGCTAATGCTTTATTGAGAATATTTGTATCTATGTTCATTAGGGATATTGATCTATACTTGTCTCTTCTTTTTAAAGATAAAACATTTTTTAAAATTGAATCACTATGAGATAGCCCATTACAAAGCTGTTCATGACTGGATTTCAGTCATACAGTGTTCCAATATGCATCTGTCCACCCGCCCCTCCAGTGTACATCCCAGCACCAATGTCCCTAATTTCCCTCCCATACTACCCTCCACTTCCCCTCCAGTCTGCCTTTATGGAAGACACTTTTCTTCTCTCTCTCTCTCTCTCTCTCTCTCTCTCTCTCTCTTTCTCTTCTCTCTCTCGGTCCTTCCCTCCCTCCCTCCCTCCCTCCCTCCCTCCCTCCCTCCCTCCCTCCCTCCATCCTTCCCTTCCTCCCTCCCTCCATCCCTCCCTCCCTCCTTCCCTTTCTCGCTCAATCCTTCTCTCCCTCCTTCCCTCCCTCCCTCCCTCTTTCCCTCCTTCTCTCTCTCTTTCTGTCTCCTTTTGGGTATTGTGGTTTGCATTACAGATACTGAAAGATTATCATGTATATCCCTTTATCTACGTTCAATACTCAGTTCTTACCCAGCATTATCATTTTCAATTACTATTGTCATACTGATCCCTTCTTGGTCTCACCTATCCTCTGCCCTGCTTCCCCCACGCCTCCCCCCACACACTTGTGGTAGATTCCAACCATTGACCAGTCCTTCTGGTTCCTATTTCCCTTGACCTTTAATAATAGCCATATTTCTTTTTTATATACCACAAATAAATGCAGTCATTCTATATCTGTTCCTCTATTTCTGACTAATTTTACTCAGCATGATACTTTCTGTATCCATCCATTTATAGGCGAATTTCAAGACTTCATTTTTTCTAACAGCTGCGTAGTATTCTATTGTGTAAATGTACCGTGTTTTCTTTACTCAGTCGTCTGTTCTCGAGCACTCAGGTTTTTTCCAGATTCTGACTATAGTGAATAATTCTGCAAGGGACATAAAGGACAGATGGTGTTTCTGCTGTGTATTTTTGGCACCCCAGGGTATATTCCCAGTAGTGGTATTGTTAGATCAAATGAGAACTCAATTTCTAGATTTCTCGAGAAATTTCCATATTGTTTTCTAGAAAGGCTGAATATGGTAGTGTCTTCTTGTGGTCTTGACTGACGTTGTTATAAGAGTAATGCTGAGATTCTGGAATGATCTCAAAAGTGTTCCTTTCTCTTCTATATTTTGAAGTGTTTAAAGTGATTGGCATTGACTCTGCTTTAAGTTTTTTATAGAATTCACCTGTGATGGCATCTGGTCCCAGTCTTTTGTTCCTTGGGATGTTATTGATAACTAATTCATTGATATATTCATATTTATGCCAAACACAGTAACAACAAAGTCTCCAATGGAGACGTTACTGGGCCCGCTCGAGCAAATCGACGATCAACGGGAGGGCCTTTACCTTTACCTTTACCTTTATTCATATTTTCTAGTCTTAATGATTGGAAGTTTTTATGATTTTAATATTTTTTTCTGATTTGTCTAATATGTTAGAAGATACATATTCTTAGTTATATATTCTGATACATTTTGGGCTTCTTAAATCTAGACATCTATTTCTTTCCTTAGGGTAGGGACATTTTCCTACAAATATACAATAAATATTTGTATATTTATTTGAATAAGATTTTCTCCCCTCCCCTTTTCTCTCTATTTTTAATCAAAGCTTTATTTCTACTGCACATGTTGATCAGCTTGATGGCATTCCACAAAGTACTTTGAATTATTTTCACTATTTATCATTCCTTTTCTTTTTTTTTTTTTGATTGAATAAGTTCAACTTAAAAATCCATTTTCTTATCTCTCAAGTAGTTCCTAGAAGAATTGGGTCAACTCTTGATGATTTTATACCAAATAGATCAGTGATTCAGTGCAATGGCCTGAGCAGGTGGCACTGCTTGGACCCTACAGTGATGGGAAGTGTTGGTGGTACCATGTTGATTCTTAGGTCCTCCAGGACTACATTCAGAAGTGCTTCATCCTATGATTCTTGAGACCATGTGGTTTGGGAATCAAACCATACAAGACATATTTCTGTTGTGTGCTTTGCAGCAAACCGTTAGAGCATATTATGGCCCATAAATTCCGTTGTTTTTTGTATTCCAGTTTGCTCATCCTTTTTCTATTTGCGATGGTATTAAAATTAAAATTAAAGGCCCTCCCGTTGATCGTCGATTTGCTTGAGCGGGCCCAGTAACATCTCTATTGGAGACTTTGTTGTTAGTGTGTTTGGCATATCGAATACATCACGGGGAGCTTGCCAGGCTCTGCCGTGCGGGCGAGATACTCTCGGTAGCTTGCTGGGCTCTCCGAGAGGGGCGGAGGAATCGAACTCGGGTTGGCCATGTTGGCCGCTTGTAAGGCCAACGCCCTACCACTGTGCTAATGCTGTTTTTTCTATAGAAATTTTCAGCTCAATTATTGACTATTCTTTTCAACTCTTTGATTTCTATATAGTATTTCTGAAAAATAATTTATGTGCCTTAGTTGAAATTCTTACTCCGTGAAAAGTTGGACCATTATTTTAAACTCTATAGGTAAATTACTTATATCTGTTCTGTTAGGTCTGGTTTCTAGAGATTTGACATTTTTCCCCTTTGGATTATTCTTTTTGATTATTTATTTATTTTATTTTTAATTTTTATGATGTAGTTCACAATATTTGATTACATTCAATATTCAAACATCCTACCACCATCACACCTTGCCACCACCATATTTTGGGAGTTTCCATCCAAACCCCAGTCCCTGCCCCAAAGCAGACCCTAAATAATTTATTTTGTATTGTTTGTTATGAAAAACCACTGAAATTGATCCAAAACTCTTCCTTAGAGGAGAGTGCGTGAAGATTGTTGTATTTCACCCAGAGGCCATTAAGCTTTCTATAAGAAATTACTAACGTGTTGTTAAAGGTTGACTTATGTGCTTAAATATGTATGTCTGTAATAATATATTTTCCTCTAAAATTGGTGCCTTCTACTTTACCCCCCCAAAAATGTGGTGCACTACTCTTGGAATATCAATGATGTGAGGTATGACATATCGTGTGGCTGCATTTGTGGCTGCAAGGTTCTAGAGGTTTTTCCACTGCGGTTGGGGCGGGGAGTGGAACTCAGATGAAAATTCCGTGTGGCCCTGAATGAAACAGCCTGGCGCAGGGTTTGGTGACATGGTTACTGCCTGGAATACATTCTTATTTCTTCATTTTCACTTATTCTCTCTGTTGTTCTCTCTACATTAGATGAAACTGTAAACTTTCCCCACTATTAGTAGATGTGTGTGGGATATAAATTTTCCCAATGAGCGTGATTCAAATTCCTGATACATATCAAATGTGATTGTACAATTTTTGTTTCTAATGGCTCACAGTGTTGAGGATGTGCTGAGGAGTAGTTGAGGAGGTACTGGGAATGTTTATAGTCAGGGGTCTAAAGATTACTATTCATTTTTCCTTTCACATCCGTTCTATAGACTAATTGGAAGACAATGTTTAGACTGAAAAATCAGGATTTAAATTTTTTAGTCTAGTTTCTATCAGAAACAAAGTGAAAACTGAGTGTTTCTGCTTATACACTCTGTGCTGAGCCATAGTGAATTTTCAGTAGGAATCCTTGTGCATCTGAACAGAACTGTTTCTGTGTTTTAGATGATCCCACGGGACTCCTGATTGCCAATCTCTGACAGTTCCCAGAGCTAGGTGATTTGGGAGAAGTCCCTTGGGTGGTAGCTTAAAGTTGGGGTGTTATATGTATTGACAAGTTCCTTCTCAGAATTTGGAGACCTGGTTTTACTTGCAATAGGCAGCAGGGTATATATGACAATTATCTTTATAACATTCTCAGTAAGATTGTACTCAATTTCCACATGCGGCCTAATTAGATAGAAGCAACGACTTTTTCTTTTAAAAAATCTTTATTTTTAATAAGGTAGTTCATATTATTTGATTACAATTAATATTAAAACACCAATCCCACCACATTACACCTTCCCACCACCATATGTAGGATGTTTCCATCCCAAGGCCCAATCCCTGTCCCAAAGCACAACCAAAATAATATATTTTGTATTGTTTGTTAAGAAAAACTGCTGAAAATGCTACAAAAAAGTATCCATAGAGGAAACAGTGCAAGGATTGTTCTAGTTTGGCAAGGGCCATTAAGACATTATGTAGGATACCAGTAACATGAAAGCAACAGACTTAAAAAGCAACCAATGTATAACGTTTGAAATCAAACTGTTTTCATGGGGTCAGAATAATAGTAAAGTGGGCAAGGCAGTTGCCTTGAATGTAGCCAACTCAGGTTGATCTTGATACCCTGCACCAAATATGTTCACCTGAGCCCTTCCAGGAATGATCACTGAGCACAAAACCAGGAATAATCGCTGAGAACCATCTAATCCTCTTACAAAACAAAAATAAGCAGCAAAAAGGAAAAACTAAAACCTCTCTCAGGGAGAAGCTAGAATACAGGTCTTTGATGTGCCGAGCTTGAGGAAGACAGTTACATTAAAAACTTACATGCTTGTTTAAAAACTGCTTTTAGCTTGTTTGTTTCATACACTCTTTGGAACTCCTGAATATTAAGTGCTCTTTACTATGGGATATAGCTATTATACTTCATGTGGCTGCGTGACTTCGGGGAACCATAGCTTGCAGTGCTAGGGTGCAGCTCTTGGTATGGTTGAGGGCTGTTTCTGGTAATGCCAAGAATAATATCCTGAGGTTTCCACATGAAAAACATGAAGGGGGTAGGTGATATGAGTGTCCATCCTTCAGGTGGCAACTGTAAAAACTGGGACACTAAATGTTTGGTTAGATATCTTTCCCAAATTATGCTAGAAACGTTGTTTTGTCATTGGAACTAAATAGAGGGAGAAGGCAAAGTTCCCCTAGACTCTTTTGAACTCCAAGGGGCATTGCAGTCAAAACCCAGATTAGAAGCCTATAGATGCTGAACCATTAAATCAAAGTTTGAAAAGTATGCAGCCAAACCTTTTCCTGGGAAACATTGGATGATGGCATTCTGTTTGTTCTCCATGCTGAGTGTAGCTGTGGGGAGTATTTCTGTGCCTATTCCAAACGTCTACTTTTGTTTGCTAGAGTCTGGGGAATCATGAACTGTGCCTCTGTTTATCAGAGCTTAGATACTCCAGAGTGGATCTCTCATGGTCAGCCATATAACTTGAGGTGCTAGATATGTGATTGAAAGCCTCAGATCCTCAATGAGAAGTTGTGAGTTAAGCGTTCCTTCCTGATTATACTATTTTGTGTTGGTGATGGGGGTTTATGGTGGAACGTTTTAGTCAATTTGCTTATTTTCTCAGTCACCAGAAAGATAGCTTACCTAGCTTCTGGATCTCCTTCAGAGGAAGTTGTTCCAGATGTTTTGTATATTTGTGGAAGAAAAAAAAATTCAGAGGCCTTCTAAGACACCATTTTGGTGAATTGATCTCCTAATTATTATTGCTATTATTATAATTTTTAATGCTAAGGAAAGGTGGCTAATTGAATGTTTTCTTACCAGTTGAAAATTTTTATTTTTATTTATTTACAAGTTTTTATTCGAATGCTAATATTTACCAAATTGTTCATAATACAGTTTTTTCATGTATTCAATGTTCCAACATTATCCCACCCAAATGGAATATCTTTTAAAAAACACTGGGAAGGTAAGAATATGTTGGGGAGCATCAGGAGAGTATTCAAACGATCATTTGAACCCAAATCTATAATCAGAATCTATTTGAGTTCAGAGTTCATGTTTAATTCATATGTTGAAACTCTGCCTCCTTGTACTATATTTGGAGATAGTGTCTTTAAATTTGTGAAGCCATTAGGACAGGCCCTAATCCAAACTGATTGGTATTCTTATAAGAAAAAGTACTTTAAAACTACAGAGAAAAACCAGTTCTATGTGCACCCAGAGAAAAAGGGTGTGTGAGTTTATTGCAATGAGTCAATCTTTCAAGGAGGGAGCCTTAAGAAGCAATGCTAAGTCAAACCGTATTTTTAAATATCTATAACTTTTAGTGTCTAAAATTGTGGGAATCTAATTTAATTTGCTTAGGCCCTCCAGTCTGTGTGTTTTGTTGTGGTTATTCTAGGAAATGAACAGAGTTATTATGATTAGAGTAACAATTCAAGTATAGTTTATTATAGTCATGTTCTGAAATGTGGATACAATATTACCAAACTTAATCATCTTTAAAGGGAATCATAAATTCAGATTTTTAATTAGAAATATCGAGTTTCAAAAAATCTTCACATTTAGTTGTCATATTAAACCTTGCTAATATGACAAATTACCTATATATTATATTTGGTCCTTGTGCTTTTAGTTTAGAACCTCTGATGTAACACATGCAGGCAGCTAGCACAGTGTATGGCCCTTATGAGGTCTTCATAACTTATTATCAGAGAATAGGAAATGTTCCTATCACACAAACCTCAAAGTAATACCAGTTGGTCCAGCTTTGAAGGTGAGGGAGTCCAGAACAATTGGTGGTCCAGGAATGCCTTTTTTTAGGGTTAGTACCTGAACTTACAGTTCATGTAATCATATGTAATAGCTTATGGGATGGAGAATGTGACAAGAAGGCATTTTTCAGGTAAATAGAGCAGTTGTCTGTAGCAGTGAGAAAAGAGAATTTGCAACATTCTCATGAACTTTAAGTAGTCTAATATGTTTATGGTGGAATTAAAGGTGAATAATGAAGGTAATTGAGTGATGGAGGTAAAATTGAGAATTTAAGAAACTTTGTCCAGAAAACAATATGAGTAATAGAAGAATTTGAAGCGGAGACAAATACCATTTTTAGGAGACTTCTCTGGTAGAATCAGAAATGATCATGGTGAAGGAAGTTTGGCAGTCAGTAAAAGAGATGATGGTTTGATCTATATGGCAGTAGAAACAGAGAGGGCACATGTGAGAAAGAGCAGAGGAAGACAAGACTGACTTTGTTTTGGGTAAAGGAAAAGCTTGAATCAAAAGTGATTTCTAAATTGAAAATCCAGAGACAGACCCTCAAGTACATGGTCATTTAGTCTTCAATAAAGGAGAGAAAGAAAAGTGACCTCTAGTTTTCTGAAATACACAGTTGAGTGGATTAATGTCATTCACTGAATTAGAAAGCACAGAGATTTTGGAATATAAATTATACTAAATTTAAGATACCAAGTGACAATTTTAGTAATGTGGAGAAGTGTGCCTATAAAAGCAATATGCCTGTGTTCAAGATATCCGTTTGGCATCTATTAGTGTAGTCAGACAATTAAAATCCTGGGAAATATGTAAAGTTGGAAAAGAAGGGAGATGAACAAGAATGACCTATATCACAACCTACGTGCTTCAGTTCACTTCTGTAGCCATTTTTCATCCACAACAAAGTGTGCTCAGGAATCACTCCTGGCAATGATTAAGAGACCATCTGTGGTGGTGGTTGGGATTGAACCAGGGTCAGCTTCATGCAAGGCAAGTGCCTTACCCACTGTACTATCAGGATCTTTCTGTTCCCAAGATTTTAAGCTCTATAACAAACAAAGATAGCCAGAAATTCCTAAAATGGAGACTTGAAGTGTGAGTAACTTATTGTTTTACATATAAATTGTTTAATGATAGCACAGTGGTAGAGCATTTGCCTTGAGTGCAGGCAGCCAGGCCGAGCCGGGTTTAATTCCTCCACCCCTCTCGGAGAGCCTGGCAAGCTACCGAGAGTATTCAATATGCCAAACACAGTAACAAGAAGTCTCACAATGGAGACATTACTGTGTCCGCTCGAGCAAATCGATGAACAACGGGAGGACAGTGTTTGTTTTTGACAGTGTTGAGAATTCATGATTTTATGTGTATATATATATATATATATATATATATATATATATATATATGCCAGTCAGAAGGGTTGAAAATATAAACTCCAATCTACTGAAATAATGTTAAGTATCACATTATCCAGTTTGGGACTGGACCTGCCAGTAACTAGACAGTTACACCCACCAACTGCCGTGTAACTCCAACAACGGCCAGGATCCAGAGATCATCACACTCAGCTCCTGGGAGAGAACAAGACAGAGTCTCCTACCCTATGCCTGACTGTCTCCACCAGGGCGCAACAGCTGAAGACCACCGAGGCCCAGCCAAGGCCTTGCTGAGAGCACTCTCCACACACTTGGATGAGCCTCACGCATAAAAGAACTGACAGAGGAACCCAGGTGTGTGGGACCCGGGGCTGAGATCTCCAAGCCTGTACAGTTTGGGACTGGACCTGCCAGTAACTAGACAGTTACACCCACCAACTGCCGTGTAACTCCAACAACGGCCAGGATCCAGAGATCATCACACTCAGCTCCTGGGAGAGGACAAGACAGAGTCTCCTACCCTATGCCTGACTGTCTCCACCAGGGCCTAACAGCTGAAGACCACCGAGACCCAGCCAAGGCCTTGCTGAGAGCACTGTCCACACACTTGGATGAGCCTCACGCATAAAAGAACTGACAGAGGAACCCAGGTGTGTGGGACCCAGGGCTGAGATCTCCAAGCCTGTACAGTTTGGGACTGGACCTGCCAGTAACTAGACAGTTACACCCACCAACTGCCGTGTAACTCCAACAACGGCCAGGATCCAGAGATCATCACACTCAGCTCCTGGGAGAGGACAAGACAGAGTCTCCTACCCTATGCCCCCTATGCCTGACTGTCTCCACCAGGGCCTAACAGCTGAAGACCACCGAGACCCAGCCAAGGCCTTGCTGAGAGCACTCTCCACACACTTGGATAAGCCTCACGCATAAAAGAACTGACAGAGGAACCCAGGTGTGTGGGACCCGGGCCTGAGATCTCCAAGCCTGTACAGTTTGGGACTGGACCTGCCAGTAACTAGACAGTTACACCCACCAACTGCCGTGTAACTCCAACAACGGCCAGGATCCAGAGATCATCACACTCAGCTCCTGGGAGAGAACAAGACAGAGTCTCCTACCCTATGCCTGACTGTCTCCACCAGGGCCTAACAGCTGAAGACCACCGAGACCCAGCCAAGGCCTTGCTGAGAGCACTGTCCACACACTTGGATGAGCCTCACGCATAAAAGAACTGACAGAGGAACCCAGGTGTGTGGGACCCGGGGCTGAGATCTCCAAGCCTGTACATTTTGGGACTGGACCTGCCAGTAACTAGACAGTTACACCCACCAACTGCCGTGTAACTCCAACAACGGCCAGGATCCAGAGATCATCACACTCAGCTCCTGGCAGCGCGCGGCCGCATTCGCGTTCGCGCGACATCTTATCATCTCATTCCTAATTCGGTCAAACTGGCAGGCTACCAAATGTAACATGCCCACACGGCAGAGTCTGGCAAACTTCCCGTGATATACCCAATATGCCAAATACCAGTAACAATGATGGGTCTCATTCTCCTAACCCTGAAAAAGCCTTGAATATGGCACTTTAAAAAAAAAAATCTCAGGGCTAGGACGAAGAAGACGTTACTGGCACCTGCTCGAGGCAATCGACGAACAACAGGGTGGTCTTGATCGTGATCGTGATCGTGATCACATTAAAAATAAAATATTGCAAAGGATAATAGGAAAATGATAATTATAGTTATATGTATAATATTAAGGCATAAATCACTTAATCACTTAATCCCCGTTATTCATCAATTTATTCGAGCGGGTGCCAGTAACGTCTCCATTCATCCCAGTTGTGTGCTAGCGTAGCCCAATGGTATCTGTTCGTTCTAGGAACATGCAGAGCCTCAACCCGATCATTTAGGGTCTTGACGAAGAAGTCTGACCATCTTATAGGTGGGCGTCCACGTGATCTTTTGATGTCCCGTGGAATCCAATCAGTAATGGCTCTAGTCCAGCAGTTGTCTGTAAACCTCATTACGTGTCCAGCCCATCTGATTTTTGATGTCTTGGCAAATGAGACAGCGTCCCTGATTCTTGAGCATTGACGAAGATCAGAACTCCGGATTCTATCTCTCATTTGAGTGAATCGAGATATTCCAAGCATAGTTCTTTCGATTCCTCTTTGAGACACCCGAATAGCGTTCTCATCCTGTTTTCGTAGGGTCCAGGTCTCTGAGGCATATGTTAATGCAGGAAGAATAGTGGAATCAAAGAGATGTGCTCGTAGCTGGAGGTTCTTTGTCCTTTTAGTTATTTCTTCAATGCTCTTGAAGGCATTCCAAGCCGCTCTCTTCCTCTTGCGCAACTCAGGTGCCAGGTTATTCCTCATGTTGATTTCTCGACCTAGGTATATATAACTGTTGCATTCGGAGATGGTGGTTCCGTTGAGAGCGAATGGAGCGTCAGGAACAAGGCTGTTTCTCATAAACATTGTCTTCGTAAGATTCAGCTGTAGTCCTACCTTTCCACACTCACGGTCAAAGTCGGCCAGCATTTGTGCCGCTTGGCTGATGTTTGGTGTTATTAGAACGATGTCATCAGCAAAGCGGAGGTGGTGTAGTTGCCGACCATCTATCTTCACTCTCATGTTTTCCCATTCTAGTCGTCGCATGATGTTCTCGAGGGTGGCACTGAAGAGTTTTGGTGAAATGGTATCACCCTGCCGAACCCCTCTCTTGATATGGATGATTACTTCTTTGTAGAATGGTGAGATCTTGGTAGTGAATCCGCAATAGAGCTCACGAAGGATCCTGATGTATTGAGTTTGTACGCCTTGATTGGCTAGGGCTTCCATGACCGCTTCCGTCTCAACAGAATCAAAGGCCTTCTTTAAATCAATGAACGTTAGATAGAGCGGTATCTTGAACTTCCGAGATACCTCAATGAGCTTGGTTATTGTGTGGATATGGTCGATGGTACTGAATCCTTTTCGGAATCCGGCTTGTTCACATGGTTATCCTTCATCTAGTGTTCTGCTAATCCTATTCAGGATGACTCGAGTGAATAGTTTGTAGATGACAGACAATAGGCAGATTGGGCGATAGTTGCCAATGTCGTGGATGTCTCCTTTCTTGTATAGTAGTACAGTCCTGCTGATTTTCCATTGGGATGGAACCTTGCATTCAGACAGGTAGCGTGTGAAGAGTCGAGCCAATGTATTGATGAGTACTGATGGTAAGTTCTTCAGGTGTTCAGGTCTGATCTTGCCTGGGCCAGGTGCTCTTTGTTTCTTTACCGACGAGATGGCATGTTGGATTTCGGAAGGGAGAACATTGGGAACGACATATCCATCATGTGGTATGTGGTATGTGGGCAAGTGGATGTGGCTATTAAAGAGATCTGAGTAGAAGTCATGGATAATCTTCTCCATTGCAAGGCATAAATAATAAAGATTTTTCAAGCATGCCAGCAAATAATTGCTACTCTTCACATCTCAAACCTTAGAACCAGATAAGTTACTTACTTCTCACAGATATTATAAGGTGTAATTACCTGAACTTTGTAATTACTTAAAGCTTGAGATTAAATCAGCCATGCTACTGAAGGATTTCATATAATGCATTACAAAGTGAGCACATATCTCAGTTTATTTGTTCTCATTTGAACAAGAATTACTGAACATCAGGGTAAGTCCATCAAGAAACCAAAATAAGAGCTGCAAAGTACATGACAAATTCAAAATAATAAATCAAGCTCCCAGTAGAGCTTTGTTTCTGTCTATCTGGAGTGATCAGGGCATATTTCAGCTTACATCTGCTAGAGGTGTTAAATTTTCTCCCTCAGTAAGCTCAACTCTAACGCCCATTGGTTCCAAGGATTTTCAATTATGAGATCTTAAAGATGCATTATGTACTAACACATCATAGATGTGACTCTCCTTTCAACTACAGCCAGGTTTAGAACTGCTATGATTCATGTCAGAAGAATGAGAAATATTTTTTAAAAGGTTTTTCAGAATAGGTATCTCTGAGGTATTTCAGAAGTATAGAGCATGAATGTCTTCAGGGTCAATTTTCCTCTCTCTTGGTAATTGCAATGGTAATTAGTAAATTCTTTTTAGATATTTTCTGGAGTTCTGACAGGTGGCCTTTCCTTAGCTGTGCCATAAAGTTCATTTTCAGAACTTGGACAAAATCTAGGCAATTCAAAATGCTCTGCATCACCAACTTTTATTTTCATCACCACAAAAGCATGCAGTGTCTAGAAGTTTCCTTTAGTTTCACATATTTTTTAGTTTATCCTCTTATTTAAAAAGGTGCTTGGGTTTCTATAGTCACAATCTAACTTGTTATTTTCTGTCATGTCTTCCAGAAATAAAGAGAAGGAAAGAAGGAAATATATCGTGCCCTCCCAGTCAAACGCTTTAGGAATCCAAAACTAAAACCAAAAGCAAACTGAAAAACAACAATAGGAGCTAGTGTTATCAAAAATAAAAGACAACCTGTCTTCCTTTCACTAGCACACAGAAGAGGAAGCTCTTATAGCAAAGGAGATACAATAAAAAAAGGTCACTGTTCAGTAGACCCATCTTTGGGTTAAGCATCTTTGTTCTCAGCACTTTATAAATGCTAAGGTTACCTCATCCCCATGGCCACCAGAACATGAATTGTATGGCCTTGAAAATGCATAATGGTGCTCCCTGTCCATTTTAAGTTTCATACTCTATCACTCTTATAGCTTGGCGTTGGTTTTGTAGCATTGGGTACTGGAAGAATAGCAACCAAGCTGTTCTCTCTGCTGGTGGGGATGAGTGATTTGCTCAAGGCAGAATATCAGTGTTATGGATGTGGGAGTGGAAATCACCAGTAGAACGGGCATTTTATGACTTTGTTTAGATTGCTTTATTTTTCTCCTGCTGAGCATTAGTATCTTTAGAAGAGTTATATTCATCACTTGCCTCTCATCTTCAGTATCCTGGAGAGAATCATGTTTAAACTAGCCTGCACTTTGGGGGCAAAGAACTCTGCACAAGATGGCTTGAATAAAATGGGAATACCTTACCCATTATAAGTAGTTAAAAATGCAAAACATTTGGTTCCAATGCTGCTAAAGTTTACTTGAAGTTTCAAATACTTCCTAAAATTAAAACAGGAAAGAATGCTGTCATCCTAGAATCAGAAACCTGTTAAAACATTTTCTTTATACATTGGAAAGATCAGGTTTCTACAACACATTATGTTCAGAGAATCAGGTAGCTTTACCAAGGTCAGTAGTAGACTCTCGATAAATTTCTGTTGTCTATACCCCACATGGATAAGCAAATACCCTTTTATATTTGTGCCAAATTTAAAAAAGTGTTAGTAATACATATTCAAAACCTTTTCATTATCTATGATTCTAAATGCTCAGAATACTGAGTTTTCAGAAAACTTTAAAAAATATTGCAGTTTAGATAGCATGGTTAAAAGAGTGACGACTTTTACATTTTTGATGTGCACAGTAAACTGCACCTTACCACTGCTCAGGTACCCAAAATGCTAAACAACTCTCACTTCTAGTCCAGCTCTTCAACCCTCCTATACCCACCACATATTGTCTGGGAATCCCAGTTCTGCAATTAAAGGTCAGAGTGTCATCATCTAGTACTATCAGTGCATTTGTTTTGCTTCTCTTTGGACCAGAGAAGAGTAAGGTCATCTGGCATTTGTCCATCCTCTGACTTACTTTGCTTAACACCCTCCAGTTATTTTCATGGACACCCTCCAGTTCAATCCAAGTTGTGTTAGACTGTGATATTTTATCTTTCTTATAGCTGCATGATATTAGATTGTGTGTGTGCGTGTGTGCATGCATACACCAAATACCTGTGCCAGTCAGTGATAGGGCCAACATGTGCCAATTGGTACCAAACTCTTCCAGATGGTTTCAACATGTGCCACTCTGTTCCAGGCAGTGTCACCACCAGCTTATGTGAGTTCTGTCAGCCCGTGCAAACCTGTTCCTCTCAGCACCAGGAGATGCCAAACTGTGCCAGGTGGTATTAACCTGTTTCAGATAAGTCTGGATCAGGCAGTGACAACCTATCAAATATGTGTATCAATAAAGGCAGCGCCCATCCATACCAATCAACACTAGGCAGTGCCAACCTGTGCTAGTTAGTGCCACTTTGTTCCAGGTGGTGAGAACCTATCCAATATATGTCATCTGTGCAGCCATACCAACCCATTCCAGTCAATACCAGGTGGTACCAACCTGTGCTAGCCAGTGCCAACCTGTGCCTGTTAATGTCAAACTTGCAAATTTGTACCAGTCAGTTCCAGTCATGCCAGGTAGTTCCATCCTATACCAGATGGTGGCAACCCATGCCAGATATTGCCAGACTGCCAACTTCTTTTAGGACTAATCAGTGCCTGGTGGTGCCAACTCATGCCAATCAGTAACAGTTTGTACTAGGCAGTGCCAACTTGTGCAAAATTTTTCCAGTCAGTTTTAGTATATACAGTCTTGCAAACATGTACCAATCAGTTCAGTGTTATGCCAACCTATGCCATCACTGCTTCCTGGCATTGCCAACATATGCTAGGCAGTTCCAATTAGCACCAACATGTACTAGTCTGGGCCAACGTTGCTAGGTGGTGCCAATATGTGCTAAGATATGCCAAGTTTTGGCAGTCAGTGCTAGGTGATGCCAGAGTATGCCAATTGGTACCAACTGGCACCAGTCAGTGACAGCAGTGACAACTTTGCAAACCTGTGCTAATCAGTGCCAGGATTTGCCAGCTTGTTCCAATCAGTGCTAACCTGTGCCCAGCTCTTCCAGTCTGTACCAGTCCATGCCAGGTGTGCCATTTGTTTATTTCTTAGAAAACTTTTTTGGGAGTATACTTGAGTCAGGAGATTTTATGGGAATAGAAGCAGGTGCTGGTAATATAACCCAGGTCAACCGTGTGCAAGGAAGTGTCCTATCTGCTGTTCCTATCTGCTGTACTATCTCATTTCTTGACCTATAATTTCATACATTAAACCTGGGATATCTTTGAGGTATACCTGATAATATTAAGCAGTACCATCTAATGATTGTGTAACCTTTTATTCATTTATTTTCATTCATTCGACAAATATGGACAAATACATATTTTATGCAGTCAATGCTTTTGTACACACTGAGGTTATATTAATGAGAAAATGATGATTTCTGCCTGAGGTTTTTTTTTTAAATTGTCAAACAAGCTACAATTAGAGCTATAAAATATGTCTATATACCTAGCAGTGGTTTCCAGCAGGGGATGATTTTGCCTCTCAGTGGACATTTGACAATGCCTGGAGATACATTTGATTGCACAAAAGTGGTACTAATGTATAAGGATGTGAAACAGAATACAGTGTATTTAAGAACTCCCCATGTCAAAGATCTATTCAGCCCCAAATGTCCTTCATTAAGGACAGAAGGATCCCATTCATTAAGAACGAAAAGTGCTGAGGTTGAGAAACTGTAAATTGAAAGAATAACATAAAGGCAACCTAATTAAAACCCCATATTATCCTTGGAGAACCATCAAATTTTCAAACTAAGTCTACATGGGTATGGAGGGAAATGGCATAAGCATTCCAATGTTTTGATTTTTCAGATGAAGAAAAGGGTGAATAGAAATTAACCAGATGACTTAGTAGTGAATGAGAGGAGGATATGTAAGAAATATTTCCAGGATAAGAACCCATACAGGCTTGGAATATGACATCCTGACATCATTACTGACTGACAAGTAGTTCATAGAGCCCAAGCACATGAAGTATGTGTGGACAGCATTGTACAGGATAGAATGATGCTGATGGGTTTTGAGTAAAATGTTCAAATGCTTAACTTACTTCCTGAGAATGGTGGTCCTCAAGTGAACAATTTTGAATAAAACATGTGGCTCTATTAAACCTGAGTTTTCTGATGTATATTGGGAGGTTGTTCTAAATAGGTGAGGCTAAACACAGACATGGTCAGGTGCTGTTGGTATTTAGTTCAGAGGAGAAATGCTGAGGGACTTAAGAGATAGAGGCTATGAAAACTGAGAAATAGAGTCACAGATTCAAGGTCTTTATAAAAGCATATTTTTAGCAGAAATGGCCAAGATATTTGGGGGTATTTCAGAACCAGCTATTAGAGGATGAGTCCCAGGTTCTGACACTACCAAATAAATCATGCTGACTTTTATTAGCAGAGAAAATACAGGAGAAAGAGCAGGCAGAAAAAGGGGGGGGGAGAGAGAGAATGAGAGAAAAGAGAAAGAGTGGGAGAGAGAGAAAGAGAGAGAAAGAGAAAAGAAAGAGAGTTCTTGGCTTATTGGGGGAGACAACATAAAACTGACCTAATTATAATCATTTGTCTCTGGGACCTCATCTAGCTTTCAAACTGGCCTTGAATTCAACACATTGATTGATTTCCTAAAAAAATAACCTTACTTGTTGGCTGGTTTAAGGATGAAAATATAAGGAGGCATCTATTCTGACAGGTTTGCAAGCATTCCAAACTCATAAGGACATCCCTGTCAAAATTGTATGTTTGGCCTTTATCAGAAGCAATTATTCCCGACAACTGAAGCATATTTATAAGGGCACCAGCTAGAAATAACTGGGGCTATGCTATCTTGATTGCGGCTCATTCTCTTTCCTTGCAGGCAGTGCTGCTGATCACGGGTGCAGGAAATGCTATAATCATGTTGGCTCTGAGTTCACTTAATTGTTACTAGAGTAAGAAAGGTTTTTCCTCCAGTGGAATAGAAGCCTCTTGACTAATTAATTTGGATTGTTCTTCTCTTGGTGCCCTGGACAGTTCATAAGACTGGAAGTTGGAAAGACTTTTCTCTTCTCAGCCTTGCTTTAGATTGTCCTTTGGAAGGATAAATTATCATGTGTATAAAGTAATCCAGCAGGAAATCAATTTCCTCTTCATTTATGATATTTCAATTTATGAACTTACTTGTAATTTTTTGAGGTTTCTGCATAATTTGCTCTCCAGTCCAAGTTTGTCCTTTTTTAGGGTCCAAGAATTCAATAGGATTTTATGGTTAGAGTAGGAAGAATTGGTTCCTTCCAGTTTCCAAAACATCATATGGGACTGCAGTGAGATGTGTGCTGGGGTTTTACACTTACATAGAAGAGTCTAATAAAAACAGTAGGTACTATAAACACGAATATGAGGCCTGGATGTTATGTATGCCAGCTCATTTCATTTTCAAAATCCTTCTTGAAATAGTCATTGTCCTTTCTCTATATGAAAAGACAGGTTCAGAAGCAGTATTAGCACTAGCAAGTGGCAGGTTATAATCTTTTCCCTACGTCCAACCTGAATGTTTTTTGCTCATGCTCACGCAGCTTATTTTCTTGTATTGAGAGGAATATATGACTTCTTGCTGCTCATCAGTCTTGAAAAAATATTTGTGGGAGGAGAGAAACTTGTGCTTGTTTTTTCCAGATGCAGATTGGTACTTCTAGATCAAACAGTTGTTGGACCAATTTTAGGATGGGGGGGGGGGTTCTCTGGCCCATCCCTGCTGATGAGTCTGATAGCTAAGATTACTGAGCACATCTCTTGGGACAATGAGCTAGCAGGGTGCTTCTTTTTATTTTCCTTTGGTTTTTCCTTTTCCTCTTTAGGGCCACCAAGATGACCCTCTCTGAATGTCCACTGGCCAGAGGGAAAAGAGGAGCTCTATAGAATGTGTTCACTCTTAATGTGACAGGGAGCCACCTGGGGGCTCAGCTATGTATGAAAAGTGTCTCCTAAGAGTCCACCTGAATTCTAAACCTCTTGCCCCCCACGGCCAACATGATTCACTTGAGCACTAATTTGTAGTATCCACAACCTTCCTCTGCACAAGTACAGCTCTGACGTTATGAGAGTCACCCTGTCTCTCTGTTTTTGCAAGAGATTTCCTCCTGAAACTGGTTGGAGAAGCAGCCTTTGTGCTTTTCAGAGCAGCATTGTTATTTATCTGAATAATTTTTATCCAGCACTTTATCTCTGAAACTATACTACAAAATTAAGGAGATTATTAACAATAGTAAGAACTGTGTTGTGAAACGCAGAGTTCAGTAAAGGAGAGCTGGGACTGGGAGGATAGCTTGGGATTCACAGGTACTTGCCTTATTTGCTCAAGGACCCAAGTTTAATCCTCAGTATCATGGACCCCCCCCCCCCTCCAACTCCACCATATATAAATACGCATTCCCTGACCAACCACCCTCCCTGACCCTGCCTGCCCCAGCCCTGCTGGAATGACTCTGGAGGCTCCTAAAATTGTCAGATTTGAGCAGGGATGCATGGATGGTTCTTAGTATTAAACCAACTAGTGTGCCTGCCAGAATATTGCAACAAGTAGCCTCCAGATTCTTGAGAACTGCTTGGAAAGCTCCCCCCAAATCTGAAAATTAAGAAGAGCATGGATTTATATCTTAAAATATCCTAGAATATTGTAGAAAGGTTATTGACAGAAAGGGCAGGGTACTAGAAAACAGTTGCAATAAAAAAAGCAGAGCGGCCCAAATTCTTGCATGCCATTATGTGAAAAATTTAAATTAAAAAATTTAAATTTAAATAACCATATTAATAAAATGAGGGAGCCAAAATTTGAACTTAAGCTTGCGTAAGAGATAGGCAAGTTTTTCTGGGAGCATGAAACACAAAGGACTTTTATAGGAAAGGACCACAATCTGACCAACCTGATGTCTTCAATAATAAAATAACTTCTGTTTGCATTACAGTGTTTCAGATGCAGTAGTCCTGTCAACCACTATCTTTGTTTCATTTAATTCTAACAATGGTCTTATCAAGAAGGTTTTCCTCCGTATTTTACAGGAAATGTCTCAGAAGTTCAGCCACTTATGATAGCACACATAGTGAATGGCAGATTTTTGATAAGAGACCCCTGGACTTTTGACAGGAAGTTCAATATCCTTCCCACCATATCCATACTCCATTGTACCCTGGAGGATTATGGTTTTTTTCTAAATGGTCAGTTGAATGTGTCGTTATGGATGAGTTCATATTGCAGAAGAGGCAAAGAATGTAATTCAAAAAAAGTCCTGTTGTTAGGGGATAGTTGTCACAGAAACTCAAAAGATTCTTGAAGGTTATGAGTGTAAAGTCTTCTCAGGACCAAATGGTGATAACATCCTAGAATCAAAGATCACTCTGCTGCGGCACAGAAGACAGGACTTATGGCCCATCTTTGACAGGAAGCCACCAGGCTGCATTCCATGCTTCCTTACCTTTCCCCTCTACAGATAACTGAAAGCCAGACTAAACACTGGGGCCCTCTGGTTTCTGTACCCTGTCCCACCCACGACAACTTAAAATGCCACTTAGCCTCTCCTAGAGTCTCAGTTCTCCCCTCGTCTTGCCAGGGGCTTGTACGATCAGCCTAGGAATATGCCATAATAAATTTCTGTTTTTTCCCTTCATTTGTATCTGTCCTTCTGTGTGAGGTCAGGTCAGCAATCTATTCACAGTCCTCCCATTGTTCATCTATTTGCTTAAGCGGGCCCAGTAACGTCTCCATTGGAGACTTTGTTGTTACTGTGTTTGGCATATCGAATACGTCATGGGGAGCTTGCCAGGCTCTGCCGTGTGGGCGAGAGACTCTCAGTAGCTTGCCGGGCTCTCTGAGAGGGGCGGAGGAATCGAACTCAGGTCGGCCATGTTGGCTGCGTGCAAGGCAAACACCCTACTGCTGTGCTATCGCTCCAGCCCAGCAATCTATTAAAGAAAAGAAAATAATAGAAACAAAATAGAAACATTATTTTAAAGCACAGTGCTTATTACATGGCTTCTCTAATCTAAAACTTCTCACAAAATCAAGCACTGACTGGGATATTCCACTCTGATGAATGACTTCCCTCCCAACTTACTGATTTCTTATCATTTGGGTCCTATACCTTACTATCACGTGAGTCTGATACCCATCCCAGACTACTGGACATAGTCTTTGCCCTTTCCTAACTTTGTTGTGGAACCTCCTAATGTAGCTTTAGGAATGATGCACTTTTTTCTTTAGCAATGCCTCTTTCTGCCATTTACATCTCTACATCCCTGCCTATCTATTAATATCTGCCTCTGTGTTGCCTCTTCCTTGGAAGGATTCTTGCTTTCTCCTTCCCACCAACTGCCTGTCCATTCCATGTATTTACACAGAAATTTTTTTCTTTTTGGTTCACACCCATAAATGCTCAGGGATTACTCCTGGCAGTGCTCAGGAGACCATATGGGATGCCAGGGATCGAACCCAGGTTGGCGGTGTTCAAGGCAAATGCCCTACCCGCTGTGCTATCTCTCCGGCCCCTTTACTCAAAATTTTGATTGCATTGTTTTGATTTTGGTTTTGGGGCCACACCTGGCAATGTTCAGGGATTACTCCTAGCTCTGTACTCAGGAATTACTCCTGGAGGTTCTTTGTGGATATAGGATGCCAAGATTGAAACCCAGGTTGGCTGCGTGCAAGGCAAGTCCTCTACTTGCAGTACTGTCGAGGTCCTGGCCAGTCAATCCCGGCACACTGGAGTGTAATTCGCTGGAGTCTCCGAACTTACTCTCTACTCAGGGAGTGGGTAGGAGAGAAGGGCACCTCAGAGAAAGAACCACGAGGAGTGGGGAGAAAGTTGGTGGTCAATCAGCAATCCATTTATTAGCTCTCACTTAAGGGTTTTTATACATACATTCATGTATTGCACACATATATCACGTTCACCTCGTCAGTCTCAGTACAGAGGTCAGTTAATAATTTACATTTCCCGCTCTCAGGGCCGGGTGTGTCAGCAGGGCAGATGGCAATTGTCATGTCCCTCATCCTGTTATCTCCTCAACCAGAGTGCCAATGTGGGCGGAGTGCTGGAGCAAGCCCCTGGGCCCTTGTGAGCAGGGCCGGCTCCTATTTCTAGGGGTAGGAGATTTGGTCAAAGTCTCAGGCTGGCTGTTGAGACCCCAAAAATGTACTATTGCTCGGGCCCCTTGATTGCCTCTTTAAAGCACACATCTTTAAGCCCAAGTATGCACATAATTCAGAAAGCAGTTATTGGGTATGAAGAAAATGAAAACATGGTAGGCTATAGAGACCCTAGGTTTCTCATTTCCTATTTAGTTCTGATTATCTTGCAGGGAAGAAATTTACCTTCATCTAGCAATAACGTGTGTGAATACACATATTTACACTGAGATTAATATTTTTATATTGGCAATGAATTAAAATATATATACATATGGGTAATATATATATATATTTATTTTAAACTCTGTGAGCTAAACAAAGTCTGCTTGAGAAGAGTTTGATTGATTACCCTGTAGGCTCTATTTTGTAGACTTTGGAGACAAATAGATTATGCCAATATTAATAAATCATCCCCATTATTAATTAAAATACACTGAGGGTGAGGTACATGTTTGCATCTACAGAGGGTAGCCCCTTTTCTGAAGTTGGAAGGTGCTCAGTATGTACTTGCCAAATCACCAGAATATTTTGGAGGGTAAGGAAGGAAAGGGGTTCAGAGAAATCAATTGGCTGGGCTGTGTGTATAAGATTAGACAAGTTAAGACTACTTTTTGTAAACTGTTTCATTTGGATGTTTTATTAATCATGCTGCTGGTGAATGTAAATATTTTAATGATTGGTGTATTTTACTCTTTGCATGCCCTCGGGCTTTTTTAAAAAAGAAATGACAGTGAAAAAAATTAAAATAGAAATGCTTGTTCAGGCAACATTCAAACAGCCCAGTGACACTGCCACTTTCTGCTGTGAATCTGGGTCAGCGTGGCATTTGGTGATGGGGAAACTCAAATTGACTTCCCTCGCTGGTTTTTTTTACCAAGCTGAAATCATTAAGCAATTTCATCTCTCATATTAGAACCCTGAAAATTATCCCATGAACCAATTCTATTTAGAATGTGCAGCTTCATGCATCAAACAAAGCATGGAGCAAGAATAAAAAAATTATCACTTTATAAATTTTGCCTTTCTATGAAAATAGCTTTCCAAATTATAGATTGTACTTTGATGGAGATTCTCTCCTGAATATAAGTTTAGATCTCCTTAAAGCTATTAAATATTTATTTAAACAGAAAATGGAGGAGTTAAATTTATTTACTAAGCATTAGACTCTGCATTGCTTAAAAATA
This sequence comes from Sorex fumeus, assembly GCF_029834395.1. Taxonomy (NCBI): domain Eukaryota; kingdom Metazoa; phylum Chordata; class Mammalia; order Eulipotyphla; family Soricidae; genus Sorex; species Sorex fumeus. The sequence goes on along the minus strand of NW_026606090.1, from coordinate 26,521,246 downwards.
AAATAAAGCAACCAAATTCCCAATGAATGAATGGACATTCAGTTGTTTCTGATGCCAGTTGGGTCCCAGGGTGTCTGATCTGAAGAGGGGAAGAAGGAATTTGCAGTTTCCAGGAAGAAATCTGCATTTCTCTCTCTATCTACCTTGATACCCCAGAAATCTAGGAATGGAGAAATCTAGGACTGACTGAATCTGGTGTGGAGCTTGCTTATTGCAGGAACGGAAAAGTGAGTCCTAAGCCTTATCCAGGCTTTTTGGGTTCTTTGCCTTTCTTTCAGAAAAGAATTTCAAGAAAAATGAGTGGTGCAGTAAAACAAACAAAAAAAGAAAAAAATAACAACAACATAAAAAACAGGTTATATCTGGAAGTTTGAGGGAGTTGCTGGGAGAAAGAGAGAGAACACACTCAAGAAAGAGCATGGGCGTCTTCAGAGAGGAGAAGGAGCTCCAGAATGCATCCCAGCATTAGATACGAAAGTATGAGAGTCCACATCACAAGAGGGGAGATTCGGGGGACACATGCTCTGGCACCACATGCTCTCCACAGAAATACCTTGATAGGGTTTCTCCCCAGCTTTCCCACGTGGAGGCTTTCCACCTTGTTCAGAGTTCATCACTAGGGTGGTTGTGAAGACACAGAGTTGGAATTAGTTGATGGTTTTTGATATTACTTCCCTGGTCTTTGCTCCTGCTGGATCTTGTGGGTGAGGGGGGTGGGGATGGGGGTGTCAGGGTTCAGCCTTCTCTTGGTTTGTGCTGGTCTAGGCAAAAGTCTTATCAGGCCATAGTTCCTATGCCCACAAGGTGGGTTTTTTAGTAGCTTCATGGCTTTTGGTGTTATTACTTCCCTGACTTCATTGCCTTGGGGGACCCTCCCCTATCTATCTGTCTGCCTGTTTGAGTTTCTTTGAGTTTTCCTAGCAAGGCTACCTGTTCTCAAAGCTGGATGTAAATATGAAGTGCTGTCCTTGCTCTGTTGTCCCTTTTTTCCACTAAAGCACCGTCTCCAGTAGAAGCTGGGCATAGCCTGTGTATTCTTGTCCAGGGAATATTTTTCTATTTGCTCCGACCACAGGGAATTGTAACTTCTCTGTCATCTTCATCTTCTTTCCGTCTGCAGTTCCTCCAGGACCTGCCCCAAACCTCTCTTTTAGGGACTTGGTTTCTAACTCTCCTTGCAAATCCTTCAACCTCACTGGTCCGACTGGTCATTCTGTATCCCTACTGCAATCTTGCCCTTTTCCATGCCAAGGTTTGCTAATCCCTCCCTCTCTGAATTGCTGCTCAATTCTGTCAAATCAGCGACAGGCAGGCGGTGAAGAAAATCAAGTCATAGAACTGTGGCTTTTCATTCCCACACATGCAACTATTCTGAGTTGTCACTTTTCAGCCCATTCTTAGACAAGAAGTTTAAAAAAATACATAAATAGCTTTGTGACTCACCCAAGGGATTCTTGTGACCTTTTATTTCCATTGTTTTCACATTTTTCCCCCTCAGTGGGAAATCAACAATCTGCATTTTAAAACAAAACTCATTGCTCTACTCTCAGAAAGGTGAAGTAGAATAGGAAGCATTTGAAAAGACACCACAGGGAAGCCTTTGAAGGGTGGAATATCACTAAAAAAAATCTTATAACTGGATATTTTTATAGGAAGTCAAGATATTCTCTTTCAAACAGCTCAAGAACAAAAGCATCTCTGACCGCTCCCTCCAGCCCCCCACAGAAATCCACATCACATTATTCACTTTCCATAAAAAACACATTACCCCGAATTCTGACCTAATGGAGGACTCACCATGGAGCTAATCAAGTCTACCCAAGGCCTGAAAGCTGGCCCAGCAATGCTTTCTCAGGGTAATATTCTCTGTAAAAATTGCAAAAGAAGTTTACTGTGGATTGCCACTGGTATTTTTCCTTCTCTAGTTTTCATTTGACTCACTGTCCCTCATGACCCTTCGGCATTTTAAGTGTTCCCTAAGGGAAGTGGAGGACATATTTAGCCTGGGTTTAATGAGCTATGTTTTCATGATAATCTGTCTCCTCCATACATACTTAAGTTATTGCTAGCCAATCTAGTCTTCGAATTGATCACTCCCAGTGCTGCCTTTAGGACAAACTATTAATTAGATCACTGTCACTTAAAAGAGGATGTAAGTTAGTCTCCATGCAAGAAAACTCAAAATTCCCTGAAATCTTATAAACTCAATATGAAAGAGGTTTGAAAGAAGTTTTACCCTATTTTTTGCGGTCCTAGCAATATGTACAACATCACAAGTATTGAGTTGTGTTCTGAAACTCTTGCAAGCTATTGATAATACAAGGAATTTTAAACAACCAAAAAACAACCAAAGAGAAAGAAAAAGTTCATTATAAATTCTCTTTATAAAAACTATTTTTGTAACATAATTTTCAGATGATGAAAGAACAAAGAATTAAAACAGATATATCCCCCAAAGTTAATTAATGGCAATAAAGTTTTCTCTGGATTTTTTTTTTTAGCCATTTAAAATAATTGTGATTTGTCACTGTCACTGTCACTGTCCTCCCATTGTTCATCAATTTGCTTGAGTGGGCCCAGTAACATCTCCATTTTGAGACTTCTTGTTACTGTGTTTGGCATATTGAATATGTCATGGGGAGCTTGCCAGGCTTTGCCGTGTGGGCGAGATTCTCTCGAAAGCTTGCCGAGCTCTCCAAGAAGGGCTGAGGAATCGAATTCGGGTCGGCCTACTTGTTTTTCTTTTCTTCCTCTTCACTGGGGATCTTCTGATCATGGATTGTCAAGCACCAGGGATTAAACTCAGCCTCATTCTTTTTTTTCCCTTTTTATAATTTTAATAATTGAATCCTGTGAGAGCACTTACAAAACTTTCAGGTTTAAGTCTCAGTCATACAACAAAACACCCATCGCTTCACCAGTGCCCATTTTCCACCACCAAAAACCCCAGTATGCTCCCATCCCACACCCTCCCCCTACCTGTGGGGCAGGTGATTTCCACATTACTCTCTCTCTCTTCTTTGATTACATTCAATATTGTGACACCAGACCCACCATTATTATTTGGGACTTTACCCCAACACTCAGATCTGCTTAAAAGGCAACAGTAGACAATTTGTTTTCTATTGCTGGTTAAGAATAAGATATGATGTCCCTTGGCTGCAGTAGTGGTCATGCGATTTTGGAATTCCGAAACTTTAACAATTAAATCTGGAGGGATTTCTGTCAAAACCTGCTGGGTTCTGAGATTTGTTCCTGAGTCTCTTGGATTATGGCCATTAAGCTGCTTGATCAGGAGCCAGAGAGGCTGTTAGTGGGCAGCAACTTGGGATCTTGTTGGGGCGGGGAGGAAAGGGCAGAACACACCCCATCCTGTGAGGCCCCACATGTCTCATCACTGAGGGCCTACACCTGACTGTCCAATGACCTCTAGAGGATGGTGGCCATGAAGCCGCCAAGGGGAGCAGGTAGAGAGACAGCACCCTTTACCCCCTGGGGGGATCCGGAGCCAGTAATCTACTGCAGGGACCAGAGGCGTCTCTGCCAAAAGCTGCTGGGTTCTGAGATTTTTGTCTCTGAGTCTCTGGGATCATGGCCATTAAGCAGTTCGATCAGGAACCAGAGAGACCTTGCCTCCATCTATATAGCTGAGCTGGAGGTGGTTTGTGGGTGTGTCTCCCACATACCTAACTTTCGGCCATTTACTGTCTTGGTAAACTTTGCCCCAAGTAGTTGGGGTCTAGCCAAAGGCACAGCAGCAATTTTGAGGTATCTAGAAATCTGAAGGTGCCATCAGGCTGTTAATGCACTCACTTCACAGGTACAGATTGACCTGCTGGCAGCACCATACCACCAATAGCCTCATTCTTGTCCTGGGTACTTCTAATCTGCGGACCCATTTTTCAGGCCCTTGGTTCCAAATGGCACTGTGTTTTACATCTGTGACTCTGAGTTTGAAAATCTTAAGCCCTCAAGCAATATTTTGGGCCCCAGATTTTCTTTCTTTCTTTCTTTCTTTCTTTCTTTCTTTCTTTCTTTCTTTCTTTTTTCTTAAAAATTTTTATTAGTGAAACACCATGAGGTAGAGTTGTAGACTTACAAATTTTTGTGCTTGGGTTTCAGTTATACAATGATCAAATACCCATCCCTCCACCAGTGCCCATTCTCCACCACCAATGATCCCAGTATCCCTTCAACCCCCTTATCCCCCCATCCCACCCCGCCTCTGTGGCAGGACATTCCCTTTTGTTCTCTCTCTCCTTTTGAGTGCTGTGGTTTGCAAAAGAGGAATTGAGTGGCAATCCTGTTCGGTCTATAGTCTACTTTCAGAATGCATGTCCCATCCTGGGAGGATCCTCCCAACACCTTTTACTTGGTGCTCCCTTCTCTGTCTGAGCTGCCTTTTCCCCTAGCATGTGCATCTGGCCTCAAGCTAGGGAGTGAACCTCCTGGGACTTAGCTATTCTTGATTTTTAGTCTCCTATTTTGTTACTTTATATTCCCCAGATGAATGCAATCTTTCTATGTCTGTCCCTCTCTTTCTGACTCATTTCACTTAGCATGATACTTTCCATGCAGTACCATTTGTATGTAAATTTCATGACTTTGTCCTTTCTAACAGATGCATAGTACCCCATTGTGTAGATATACAAGTTTCTTTAACCAGTTATCTGTTCTTGGGCATTCGGGTTTTTTTCCAGATTTTGGCTATTGTGAATAGTGCAGCAATGAACATAGAAGTGCAGATGTCATTTCCACTGTACATTTTTTGCCTCTCTGCGATATATTCCCAGGAGTGGTATTGCTGGGTCAAGTGGGAGCTCAATTTCTAATTTTTTGATAATCGTCCATACTGTTTCCCAAAAGGGCTGAATCAGTTGGCATTCCCACCAGCAGTGATGGAAGGTCCCTTTCTCGCCATGTCCACATCAAAACTGGTTGCTTTTGTTCTTTTGGATGTCGGCTAGTCTTTGTGGTGTGAGATGATATCTCCTTGTTGTTTTGATCTGTATCTCCCTCATGATTAATGATGTAGAGCATTTTCTCATGTGCCTTTTTGCTATTTGGATTTCTTCTTTGAGAAAGTTTCTGTTCATGTAATCACCCCATATTTTGATGGGGTTGGATGTTTTCTTCTTGTGGAGTTCAACCAGTACTTTGTATATCCTTGATATCAACCCCTTGTCGGATGGGTTATTGGGCAAATATCCTTTCACATTCTGTAGACTGTCTTTGTATTTTGGTCACTGTTTCCTTTGAGGTGCAGAAGCTTCTTAGTTTAAGATAGTCCCATTTGTCTATCTCTGTTTTCACTTGCTTGGCCAGTGGAGTCTCATCTTTGAAGGTACCGTAAGCTTTAATGTCGTGGAGGGTTTTGACAGCCTTGTCTTCAATGTACCTTATGGACTCTGGTTTGATGTTGAGGTCTTTAATCCATTTTGATGAAACTTTTGTACATGGTGTTAGGTAGATATCTGAGCCCAGTTTTTTGCATTTAGCTGTCCAGTTTTGCCAGCATAATTTATTAAATAGTTTTTCCTTCCTCCACTTCACATTTCTTGCTCCATTTTCAAAGATTAGCTGATCATATATTTGAGGGGGAGATGTCAGTATATTTAAACCTGTTCCATTGGTCAGCAGCTCTGCCTTTATTCCAGTACCATGCTGTTTTAATAATTACTGCTTTATAGTAGAATTTGAAGTTATGAGGTTGATTTCTCCCATTTTCTTTAACCAAGATTGCTTTAGCTCTTCGTGGGGGCTTATTGTTCCATATGGATTTCAGGAGTGTTTGCTCCATTTCTTTGAAGAATGTCATGGGTATTGTTATAAAGATTGCATTGAATTTGTACAATGCTTTGGGAAGTATTGCGATTTTAACAATGTTAATTCTCCCGATCCATGAGCAGGGGATATTTTTCCATTTTCTTGTGTCCTCTTTTATTTCCTGAAGCAGCATTTTGTAGTTTTCTTTTTACAGGTCTTTTACTTCCTTAGTTAAGCTGATCCTTAGGTACTTGATTTTCTGGAACACAATTGTGAACAGGATTTTTTTAATGTCACTTTCTTCTCTCTCATTATTTGCATATAGGAAAGCCATGAACTTTTGGGTATTGATTTTATAGCCTACAACTTTACTATACAAATCTATTTTTTAGGAGTTTCTTGGTAGAGGTTTTAGGGTTCTCTAAGCATAGTATCATATCATCTGCCAATAGTGAGAGCTTGATTTCTTCCATTCCATAATGTCCTTAATATCTTTTTCTTGCCTAACTGCTATTGCAAGTACTTCCAGTACTATATTGAACAGCAGTGGAGAGAGTGGGTATTTTGTCTCATCCCTGATCTTAGAGGGAAGGTTCTAGTTTTTCACTATTGAGGATGATTCTTGCCATAGGGTTGTGGTAGATGACTTTAATTATATTGAGGAAAGTCCCTTCTATCCCCATTTTGGCGAGGGTTTTCATCATTAATGGGTGCTGGATCTTGTCAAATGCTTTCTTTGCATCTATTGATCTGATCATACGGTTTTTATTTTTTCTTTTTTGATATGATGAATTATGTTGATTGATTTCCGAGTGTTAAACTATCCTTACATCCCTGAGATAAATCCCACTTGGTCATGATGTATGATCTTTTTGATGAATAGTTGAATTCTGTTTGCTAGTATTTTGTTGAGAATCTTCGCATCTGTGTTCATCAGGGATATTGGCTTGTGGTTTTCTTTTCTTGTGGTGTCTTTGTTTCCTTTTAGTATTAGAGAGATATGGGCTTCATAGAAACTGTTGGGAGAGTTTCTGTTTCTTCAATTTCCTGGGAAACCAACTTTTTCTTTCTTTATAAATGTTTAATCATGCCAGGGATTAAACTCCTGACAGTCATATCCATATGTACGTCTTTCACCCTGATTTTTATTTTTTTTCTCATTTACTTGTGTATCCTAATTTTATGTCCTAACTCTTGTATCTGAGCAGTTTTCAACCTTGCAAGCATTTCAGGCCCCACAAACCTGAAACTATTCTACATCTCACTTCTCTGTAGTCAGCTGGGCATTTACTGCCGGTCTGTTTATCTGCTGAGCATGGCCGACTGAAGTGCCTAGTGCTTACAGGAAGGAAAATTCTATCCTGCAATGACAGAATAATCTAGCAAGAAAGAATAGAATAGGTGATAAATATCACCTCGATGCAGTTGGAAAACATAAAATAAGACTGCATAGGGGGTTTTAGATATCTGGACAGCATGGGCAAAATGAACAGGAAGCTGTCGGGAGCTGACTCTGCATTTGCAGAATGCCTTTCGAGAGCGCTGTACAATACCCCAGTCTTTGCTCTTCATGTACCTATTGAATGTTGATGTGTTGACTAGCTCTCCTTAATGTCTCTGTCAACAGCGGCTCACCTGTGGAGCCCACTGTGGGTGAAAGAGAGATATTGTAGTGAATAAATGGCCTCCCTGTGGGAGCACTGATGGTTGCCCAGGAGACCCTAAAGCTTGCATAGTCCATGTGTGTGTGTCTGTCTCCATATGTGTGTGTTTGTCTCATTCTTTGAGACTAACCTCTGCCAGATAGGGATCCATTGTGCCAATTCAATTGGCTTTAGACAATTTTTCCTTGCTAATCTTTGATTAGCTACTTAACAGATAGACAAAACATAAAACTGTTTTTTTAACTTGAAAATAATCATTCTAACTGATTTAAAAATTGAAACTATTTATACATCTTTAGTTTATATGTAATATATATTATGCACATAATATATATGTTTATAATATGTATATATGTAAACCAGACATGGAGAGCCCTTACTTCTTCAGAGCTTGATGTTTCTTTTCCATTGTGTAGTGAAGTGACTACAGATAAAGAAAGGATCCTGCTTTTCTGCCTTTTGCGAGAGATCCTTTTTGACAGGTGAGTGATGCATTTGGAAGCCCTCTTTTTTCTTACTGTTTTCGAATTCAACATCTTAGTGAAAATATTGCCTGAGAATCTTACTTCAGAATAGTCATCATGCAAGTTAACCAAGCTCTAGAACAGAGTGATCTGAGGAATGGGATTTCAGGGCCCTTTCTGTGTGAATTAGGAAAGACCAGAGAAAACCAACTGGTTATCTACCTTCATGGCAGTCCTGGTGAATAAGTTCTCTTGTTACTGCCGTTAAAGGAGAGGAAGGCTCAGAGACAAAAACTTGTCCTGTTTACCCAAGGTGTAAATGGGAAAGTGCAATTTGAAAATATTAAATCTGTGACCAGAGCTTACCGTTTTATTTTTGAGATTGTATTATCTTCAAGAAGGCTCCTTGGGTTGAAGAGGTTCAGAGGGAGAATGGTTCTTTTTTCTTTAAACAAAAAAAATATTATTTTATTGGTTGAAAATCCGCAATTTTCGATTCTGTTAATGATGGTTTTTCATGCATTTAATTTCAACAACACACGCATCATCATTGTAACCACCTCCATCCCCCAAGGACCTCAATGCCTCTCCCTGCTTCTCCCTTTCATACTCAGAAACCCCCTGCCCCCCCTGCCCCTCCACACCCTATCCACACACACACACACTGACTCAGTTGTGAGGATCATTTCTCCAGGCAAATGCTTATTTCTATTGGGTTTACTTTGTTGAAAATGGAAGGGAGAATGTGATGTTTTATAGAATTATGGTGAGATTGTGTTTGTATAACTTGAGTTCTCTCTCTCTCTCTCTCTCTCTCTCTCTTATACACACATATGTACACATGAAAACAGGACCCTTTCTTTCCTTGATCAGCTCCTTTTCTAAATGTTTGCTTAGTGATTTGAGACAATTGCTTGGATTTACAATACTTTGATGATGCAGTGTGGTTGCTGCCTATTGCAGAATTAATCATTGTCTCCCACAATTGTTTATGGTGAAGCCCTAAATCCTGTGAGACTGTATGCAAGAATCCAAGGACATAGGAAAGGTTAAATGATGCCAGAGGGTAAAGCCTTAATTTGATGGGATTAGTGTTCTCATAAGAAGAGGAAGATGCATGAAAGAGGTCTTGATCTCTCTGTTCATGTCCATAGGGAACAAAAAAAAACCCCTGCTGTGAGCCCAAAGCAAGTCTTTGGCTGTCTACACGCCAGCAAAAGAGGCATCATCAAAACCATTACTGACAGCAGCAACAACCTGATCTTAGACTTCCAGTCTTCAGAACTGTGAAAAAGTACATTTCAATTGTTTAGTTGTCCAGTCTCTGATGTTCTATTATGGCAGCCCAAGCAGACGGATGCACTGCCTATTTCAAAGAATATTCTGGGAAATGAGGAATGATATGTTTGCTAATTCAAACATGACTGACGCATCCTAGAATTGAAATGATTTGGGATTTGCATTGTGTTAGATGCCTACCTCTTTTAAAAGGAGGCATTTGAGATAATTAAGATCCAAATATGGGTTAGAAAAACTCCAAAGGAATTACTTCTGTAACCAAAAAGAAACATCTACGAACTTTTCCTTTGATCACAATTACTTTAAAGATGATGCCTAAAACTTCTCATCAAGTAGGCCACATGGAGAAAGAGGACGCGGGGAAAAGTTAGCAAGGGGAGAGTTACCAAGTAGATGAAACATGTATATTCATTTATACATATATAGACACTCATTTGCAAAAAGCAATATTTTTTAACAGAAAAGCTGAGAATATAGCCCAGAAGAAGAGGGGCAAGCGTTTTGATGAGGTCAAACACCAGTGTTCACCAGTGCTTCATAAGCTCTCTAGCTTTATTTTCCCAGAAGAAAAATGCGGATAATTCTATCTGTACTGAATTGCTACATATTTGAGGGGATTGTTTGTGAATTAATTTATAAAAAGGAACTTAGTCTCTCACATTCTACACTCCTCAAAGTATGTATTTCTCTGAGGACATAATGTAGTTGGAAGTTTCTACCACAGCGTTTAGCCCAAAGCGGGCACTCGATAAATGGTTATTGAATAAGTGATGACTATTGAATAGCCTCAACTGATGCTCTGATATTTTAGATTATGATTTTCTTGGAGCTATGAAGAAATGCTCTAAAGAGTTTGCAAATGTGACTGTTGTAGTGAATATAAAATGTGCAACTATAATATAGATGCGATCAGAATATGTCTCTATTTTTTTGCCAATCCTAAACCACTCATTTATTTTTCTATGTTTCTTCATGGAGAATTTGGCATTTAGCATAAAATATCAGGCCATTCTTAGTAATGTACTGTCATATGCTTCTGAGTCAAAATAGGTCTTTACCTTGGTAATTGGAGTGTATCTCACCCAAGATACTAATCATACTTGTTCAAAGTTCTTTCTTCCTGTCTTGGTTTATGCAGTTGGTTGCTCAGGGTTAGTTTCTTGTATCTCTTATTCACCTTCTTTATAAGCCAGCAACTTTTGCTGTTTTTTCCCCTTAAGAATTTACTGAACTGAGACAATATGAGGTTTTTGGGTTTGCAAAGAGTTGGAGTTGGTTAGATTAACTGTCTGTTGGTACCTAGCCTGTTAAACTGTGGGTCAAGACCCCAGAAGAGGTCAAATAACTGAATGTAGCAATTGTAGAAAAATTTTGAGGTCTTTTTAAATAAATTTTTTATGATTTACTATCAGAAAATGTTTGATTTGTATATTTACTTTATATACTTATACGCTTGGTGTTGACTAAAACATTTCTGGTGAAAGAGGTTTGGGAGTAGAAAAAATTTAAGACTTTCTTTCTCTCTATTCCTCTCTCTTTCTCTCTCTTTCTTTCATTTAGTTTATTTCTTCCATTCATTCTTTCTTTCTTCCTCTCTTTTTTCCCTCTCTCCCTCCCTCCCTCCCTCCCTCCCTTACTCCCTCCCTCCCTTCCTTCCTTCCTTCTTTTCTTTCTCAAGGGGTACTCATATGGCCCCAAAGGTTATTTCCAGTGATATCCAGCCAAATCAGTTGGCAGTTCCAAGCTAGGTCACCAGGATGCAGTGTTTCTCAGGTCCTGCATTGGGGGACAGTCCGTGGCAGTGCTCAGGGATCTCCAGCACTGCACCTGGCAATGATTAGGGGCCCTGGGGTACTGGCATTCCCACACAGGTCAGGAACACACAGAAGTCAAGTTTAAATGGATTCTTCATAATTCCCTGTTGTAGGCATCCCATGGTATATAATTTTTTCCCTTTGGATATATGTGTTTATAATAACATGAAAATGGTGAGTGCTGTGCTTTTCCACTGTACATTTTGCCAAAATATGAGAAAAGCATTCAATTCCATTTTCTGAAGTGTATATTATTTTGTGAGTTTCACTTATATTTTCATCTATCTTCCTTTGGAGGAAAAAGCTCCTTAATGTCCTCATGTGTGTATTAAAAACGAGTGGTAAGTGTGAAATATATTTCACGTTATTTGAAATTGTATGGAAAATATATAAATGACGAGTTATTTGAGTTGTGATTTTATATAACTTAAATGACATGTTCATTATAAAAATTAAATCCAACTGATTTCAGAGACAATGTGATAAAAGTCTTGTAAAGTCTTATCAAATTTAATATGATAGCAACTTATAAATTACAGTTATAAAAATTATCAAAAGTTGAACTATTAAAAATCATTAAAATAGTACATATTTTTAGTATTAAATATTAAATATTGCATATTCAAATAAGTAGTAAAAATTATTAAAATGGGGGCCAGAGAGATAGAGATTAAACCTGTATCACCACAAAATTCCTAACTTCTACCCCTCTTTTTGGAGCATGGCCTCCCAAGTGGTAGTCAGAGGACCTGGGGATTTTTCTTTGATATACTCAGCCAGGGGGGGGTCCACGGACAGTGCATTTCTGGGCTCTGTGGAGCCAGAGAAGTCTGAGCTACACCTGAAAATGTTTGTAGGCCACGTGGTGCCAGGGGTCAAACCCAGACTGGGTTTAAGCAAGGCATGTGCTCTCATCCCAGTGCTGTCTAATCTCTTTTTTTTTGGAGGGGCATACTAATTATTTAACAAATCTCTTTAAAGAAAATATCACAAATCCTCTCTTTCTCTACTTCTTGTTTATATTGATTCCTCAAGAATATAAAGTTGCAAAGTTGCTTTCATCGTCTCTTATGAAGAGATGCTCAGAGTGAGATTTTAGTTGAATTTTTCAGAATTTGTATCTGATTTCACTAACAATAAATTGACATGGGGCAAGCGATAAGGATTTATTTCCTGGAAGGAATGTTTCCTTATGTGTGACATTTTGTATAATGGGGATGAAGAGAGATTTTATTTGTAAAGAGTTTTACTGTCTGAGCCATACATTGGATAAGGCACTTGCCTTGCATGTAGCCAACCCAGGTTCAATCCTTGGCATCCATTTTGTCCCCCTAGGGCATTAGGAGGATTTCTGAGCACAGTGTCAGGAGTAACCCTTGAGCATCACTGAGACTTCTTTAAGCAGATCCTGTTTACTTCATAAGAAAAAGTTTTGAGCATCTAACTTATTTTCCCTATTATATATAAAGAAAAAATAGCCCACATTTTCATAATGTTTTGTAGTTCTTAAACACCTTACGTCTACCTGGTTTCTTGATACTTATTTTTCTTCAGATGCAGATAATGTAGGCATTGTTATTAGTATTGTATAGATAGACACCTATTTCTATCTATACTACCTGAGTTAATGGAAATTATAATCTAGAGAGGAGCACAGAAATTGTAACCTATGAACGAAAGACAAGTCTAAAATATGCATGGGGACCAAAATGATAGTAGAGGAGATAAGGTGCATTCCTGGCATGTGGTTGGCCCCAGTTCAATTTGATGGTACTCACGGTCTTCTGGGTATAGTATTGGGGCTCTCCCAATCCCAGACAGACCTCCAACAGCATCTCTGCTGTGGGTCAGGTCATCTCAGAGAACTCATCTCTCTCCTAACATTCCTGGTCCTCACTCTGTGGTTGTCAAATATTTGTAATTACTCCTGGAAGATTTACCTGCGAATCTATGGTGTTTAGTTTTTGGTGAACCACTGACTGAATGTGCTCCCCATGAATTTAAAATATGTGTTGCCTTCTGATGAATTGAAGTTTATATAATTTTAACTAAGTCAAATAAAGAGACTGATATTTGAATTTTGAAAATTTCAGAAAATATTTGAAACAACTTGGAACAATTTTCAAAGAGTAAATTTTAAAAAATCTAAATTCAGGGTCGAATTCAAGGTAAATAAAAAAATGTTGTCTCAATTGGGATCTTCTGTAACTTCCAGGTGTTCCAAAAATTTAGGAAAAGCAAAAGTTTAATCATTTGATCACTTGACATCCAGGTAATCTTTGATTTGCTCGAGTGGGCACCAGTAACTTCTCCATTCATGCCTGTCGTATGCTAGTGTAGCCAAGTAACATCTGCTTACTCCAGAAACATGAAGAGCCTCAAACTGATCGTTCTGGGTCTTGACGAAGAAGTATGACCATCTAGTAGGTTGGTGGCCATGCAATCTTTTGACATCCTGTGGAGTCCAGTAGGTAACGGCTATAGTCCAGCGGTCATGTCCAAATCGCATTACATGTCTGGACCATCTGATTTTTGACACCTTGGCAAACGAGACAGCATTCCTGATATTTGATCATCAATGGAGGTCAGAACTCCGGATTCTTTCTCTCACTTGAGTGAAGCATGATACTCCAGGCATAGCTGTTTTGATTCCTCTTTGGGAGACCCGAATAGCATTCTCATACTGTTTTCGTAGGGCCTAGGTCTTGAAGGTATATGTTAATGCAGGAAGAACAGTGGAATCGAAGGGATGTGCCTGGAGCCAGAGGTTCTTCGTCCCCTTACTTATTTCTTTGATGCTCTTGAAGGTGTTCCAAGCCTCTCTCTTCTTCCTGCGAAACTCAGGTGCCAGGTCATTCGTCATGTTGAGTTCTAGAACTAGGTACACATAACTGTTGCATTCGGAGATGTTCAGAGCTATCTAGTAAGGTAGATATTTATTTCTCTCGGGATATAGAATCATTACTATTATGTCATTCAAAAATCATTATTGTATTATTTTGTTTAAATACAGAGAGATGGGCTGAAGTGATAGCACAGCAGGTAGGGCATTTGACTTGCATGCAGCTGACCCAGGTTTGATTCCTCCGCCTCTCTTGGAAAACCTGTCAACTACCAAGAATATCCTGCCCACATGGTAGAGCCTGGAAAACTCCCTTTGGCATATTTGATATGCCAAAAATAGTAACAACAAGAGACGTTACTGGTGCCCACTCAAGCAAATCGATGAACAGGATGACCGTGCTACAGTGCTACAGAGAGATATGGCAGTGGGTCTTAGACTTGGCTTGGAGATTTTGTTGCATCCTTGGGATATATTCCCGGAAGTGGTATTGCAGGGTCATATGGAAACTCAATTTCTAATTTTTGAAGGACTTTCCATATTGTTTTCCAGAAAGGCTGTACCAGTCAGCATTCCCCCCAACAGTGAAAGAGCGTCCCTTTTCCCACACATCCACACCAGCATGGCTGTTTTTGTTCTTTTGAATGTGTGCCAGTGTCTGTGGTGTGAGATGATATCTCATTGTTGTTTTGATTTGCATCTCCCTGCTGACTGGCGTACCACAGTTTCTTTATCCAGTCTTCAGTCATCTGTTCTTGAACACCTAGGTTGTTTTGAGATCTCGGCTATTGGGAAGAGTGCTGCAATGAACTGGTGAAACATCACAAGGGAAACAAAAACAAAAACAGTCCTATCAAAAAGGAGGGGAGTAATTGAATTAAAACTCTACCTTAGAGATATAGGTGGCCAAAAGGCATATGAAAAATGCTCTGCGTCACTCATCATCAGGGAATGCAAATCAAAACAACAGTGAAATATTACCTCCTATCAGTGACATTTGCATACACCACAAAGGACAAAACCAACCAGTATTGTCAGGGATGTGGGGACTTTGTATGGACAGAGTAATAAATACTTTAAGCTTATAGAATTGCTCTCCTAGGGCCATCTCTATCTCAGACTGCAGTGCTCGGACAGATATCTTTCCTATTACTAGCAGCAGGGTCCTAGTCTCATCATTACTTTTGGATCATGACAACATTTGCCTATGATCAAACTCTTACCCTATGGTTAAGAATCATGGCACCTTGGCCTGGCCCATCGCAATGCCAGGGTAGCACATAACTTACTGGCTTGCCCTGGTTCCATCCAGTCCCACGTTGGGACCCTGCCCTTGAGGTTCTATGAAGTGAGGGCAACTGAGGCTTAAGTTGAGAAAGCAGATGCCCAGGAGTGAATAATATTCAAAGTCAATCAACTCCTAAGTTACAAAGCACAATATTAACAGTCTTCCTGTATCTATAGAAAAAAGGGCATTGCTTCAAACTATTCAAAAGACATAAGGAGAGGAGAAAGGCAGTATTAACTTACAGTACAAGTTAAGTGTCCTAGAAGGATGAGACCTTACAAATTGGTTGGGGAAAAGAGCATAGAAGTAGATGCAGACAAAGTAATGGGAGTGACTCAGGAGCACTGTGATAGGTGCAACCTGATAAACCTAAGCTCCTTGTACTCCAACAGGGACAAAGGAAACCTCACCCACTGCTGATGAGAAGAATGTCAACTGCTTCAGGTTTGGGGGAAAATAATACGGATACTTTTCAAAAGACTATCAGTAGAACTCCCATATGATCTAGCAATTTACTTCTGGCATTTACCCTAAAGGCCCAAACACTAGTCCAAAAAACCATTTGCACTCCTATGTTTACTGAATATCTTTTAAATTTTTTTCAAGAAGGTATATTGGTCAGCCTTGGAAGTTATAGATATTCCAGAACAAATAGTATGCCAATATATTGCCCATGGTGAAATATTGGGGTTCTCTACATTCAGAGTTCCTCTTTTATAACGCAACTCATTTCTTGAGCAGATGTTTGTCTGGGTCCATTGATGTCACTCTATTGGGTCTTAGTCTGACACAAATATGTTAATGATCATATTGCTTGCTTTGCCATGGGAAATCAAGTCTTTGGCTACCCAGGAGTGTCATGTTTTCTCCTAACCATAAATTTGGGGCTGGCTAAAGTGTCAATTTACAAGAATGGCCCATTCTCAACCCCTTCACAATTCTTGATGGAAATTTAAAAGCAGCTGTTCCAGGAAGCTTCTGGGGAAAAATAACTTTTTTAAAAAAGGGAACAGTTTTTGACACACTTCTTACTATTCTATCTACTATCCATTACAAATCTAGAGCAACAGTAGTTACCTGGGGTCATTCGATAAAGATGAATTCTTACATCAATGAACCATTTAACAAATACCAACAGCTACTACCTCAGTATATCTTGATAAAGTTAAGAAAAACGAAAAAGAAATTAACAAGAACCCCCGAACCAACACCACCAACAAAAAAACGATTTATACTCCTGTGAACTAGAGCTTATATTTCCTTGACCAAAGTCTTCAATACTCTTTCCATTGATCATTTTCTCAAGAAGCCAATGTTTACTTTGTGGAAAATGTGTGCAAGACACTTCAAAGGGGGAAGAGCTGTTAGTTATCCTGCCCTTGAGGGTGATTAGTTGTTTATTTATTTATTTTTAGGAGAAAGTGGTAATTAGCAAAATTAGGCATTGAGGTAATTTCCAGGAGAATAGAACAGGTAATAAAAGTTGTTCCAAGTCAGGGTAAAGGACGTGACCGAACTGACTGAACTTTATGTGTCTGGGCGACTGCCAAAACTGTGGAGGGCAGGGCAGTCGTTTGCTCATCTCCCTTACGAGAGAGCTGACTAGAATCAGAGATGTCTGAGACACACTTTCAGCAGCAGCACGCTCTGTAAATGAATACTTACCAAGACTCACACTCTATAAACCAAGCCGAAGTATAGATTTTTGGAAACACAAACACAAAATCAGATCACCGAACTCTCTTCCCCCAAATATATCTCCATACCCCCTTTCAGAATCCATAACGCAATTCTTTAAAACCTGAAAGGTCACCTAATACAATTTGGAAATTCTCAGGCACGAGGAATGCAGAGAATTATAACAACATAAAAAGAAAAAGAATTGGTAAAGATCAAGTGTGTGTGTGTGTGTGTGTGTGTGTGTGTGTGTGTGTGTGTGTGTGTGTGTAGCTTCAGTCAGGTAACTGCTTCAGCTTCTGCGGGATGCGGACCCAGCCAGGACTCCCAGCTCTGTGGAGCTTGGCTGATGCTTTTTCACTGACAGCAAGATAAGCATAACCAACTGCTCCATGACACTAGTTTATTCTGGGATGGGGCAGGGGGCTGAGGGCTGAGGGTGGGAAGAATCTAAAGAACATTAAGGCATCACTTTCAAATTCTATACCACTAACTAGAAAAACAACTCACAGTTCATCCCTCAGTTTCCATCTCTACCTGGAGACCAGCTCCTATATGGAAAGCAGCATTCCGAACCTCATGACAGGAAAAATGCTTTTGAATTAGTTCCCCCCACTACTATACCCAGAGGGGGAGGCTATTGTGGCCATTAGCTTTTCCCGCACTAAATCTGCTTGGTCTGACTAGGCCATTTGATTTCAGGTTTATCCTGAAGCCACAGAAATCGAGTTGCTCGGTATTTACTTGGGATTAATGAGCAGTTAGGAGAAGCTGTGTTTTATACCATTAACCCGAGCCAGGTGCTAATTCCTAGAACATGCCCTGCAAACGGAGGTCATTATTGCTATTTGAAACTGCGAACGCTGCCTTCTACACTACAGGCTTTATTTAGAGAAGGAGCCGTTTTGATTGGCCAACACAGTGTAGTTCTGGAGAATTAATGCCCTGTATATAAGCCAGTGTGGTTGCCTGGAACCATCCCCCGGTGTTTGTGCTGTTCGGCTGATAATCCACTTCTAGACACAGGGCAACCTGCTGGAAACCCAAGCAGGTTTTATTTTGGGCACCTAAAATCAATGTCCCATTCTGGCAGCCTGGTCTGCCGCTTCATTATTCCCCTTGCCCGGTGCACTGAGTGCAGCTTCCCTTTGTGAGAGATTAAAGTGCGTCAGGGAGTGTGATAAATGCTTTCAGTCATATCTGCTGTCATTTGAATAGTACTAAGTGTCAGGAAGACATACATCCCTCGCTGGTTTTAACCAGCCAGGCTCACTGGCGCTTCCTTTCCCTACCTTGCAGTGAAAAGCAGCTTTACAGAAAACTGCGACACCTCTGGCCCTACCCCACCAGCTCATCCTCTACTTGCAGACTCAGTTGCAGAGTCTCTCTGGAGACATTTCCTTTGCACTTCTCCAGCAAAAACTCTTTGGGGGAAGGGATTCCCCTTTCTTTGGGAATACCACCTGTTTTTCTGATGAAATCTGGATCTGTATGCGTTTAAACTGGGCTTAATGAATAAGCTTACTCATGCTTTCATTTTTCTACTGATAGAACTGGAAATAGTGAAAGAAAGGATGGTCAAAATGTATCATTATAGTCAAATGCTCTGCCCCTGAGTTATATTCCCTCCCTATACTAGAGAATGTAAATTGTTTCAGTCACTTTAAAGACAGTATGAATGTTCCTCAAATTCAGACTACACTACCCTCTGATTCAGCTATTCCACTTCTGTTTAGCCAAATATGAAAACCTAAGTCTTTAAAGTCACATGTACTCTATGTTTATGATAGCATTATTTCAATCGCCAAAATTTTGAAGGAACCGCTTCAAATTTTGAAGTGTCCACGAAGACATGAATAGGTAATAAGTGGCATCACTATGGAACAATCTTAGTTATTAAAAAATAGAACATTTTCAGCATGCTTCTCCCATCCTAGACCAGACATGATTGCCATTCAATGCTTTTTTTGCAGACCACAACACCCAAAAGGAGAGAGAGAACAAAAGGGAATGCCCTGCCACAGAGGCAGGGTGGGATGGGGGGATGAGGGGTGGGAGGGATACTGGGACCCGTGGTGGTGGAGAATGGGCACTGGTGGAGGGATGGGTGTTTGATCATTGTACAGTTGAAACCCAGGCACAAAAATCTGTAAATCTACAACTGTACCTCATGGTGTTTCACTAACAAAAATTTAAAAAGAAAAATTTAAATGATGGAGAATGGGCACTGGTGGAGGGATGGGTACTGGATCATTGTATAACTGAAACCCAGGCACAGAAATTTGTAAGTCTACAACTGTACCTTATGGTTTTTCACTAATAAAAAATTTTAAAAAAATAGAACATTTTTCCATTGTAGACAACCTAGTATATAAGTTTTTATAAGATGCTATGTGTTAGATACTTTTCTAGGTACTGGGAATAAAAACAAAAAATAAAAATAATTATTTGCCCTTTTATTATAGCTCATTATCTGAGAGACAATGAATATAATGAATAAGTAAACAACTTCAATCTATTAGAGGATGATAATTGCAATAATAAAATAAGGTACCATAAAGGGAAAGAGAAACTGAATATGGTGGGTTCAAGAAAAGCATAGAACTTGAATAAAAACCTGTGAAAGAGAGTTAGCTGTGTGGATTTATATAGGGGAGGGCTATTCTAGGTCAGGTTTTTATTTATTTATTTATTAAATTATCTATTTTTGTTTTTTTCACTTTTTACCTTATTTATTTATTTTTTAAAATTTTTATTAGTGAGACACCATGAGGTACAGTTGTAGACTTACAAATTTTTGTGCGTGGGTTTCAATTATATAATGATCAATTACCCATCCCTCCACCAGTGCCCATTCTCCACCACCACTAATCCCAGTATCCTTCCCACCTCCCATTCCCCCAATCACACCCTGCCTCTGTGGCAGGGCATTCCCTTTTGTTCTCTCTCTCATTTTGGGTGCTGTGGTTTGCAAAACAGAAATTGAGTGGCAATCGTGTGAGGTCTATAGTCCACTTTCAGCATGCATCTCCTGTCCTGGGCGAATCCTCCCAACACCCTTTACTTGGTGCTCCCTTCTCTATTTGAGCTGACTAAGTCAGGTTTCAAACTTTTCCTGCTGGCCATCTTTTTGCCTGAGAAATTTTAATTTCAGGTATATGGGCATGCAAAATAGGCACATAAATCACATTTATTGATAAAAATCATATATAGAATTATTTAAAACAACAGTTTTAAAAGTTAGGGAGTAGCAATCCACAGTTTTAGAAGCTGGGTTCTATGCAATGGGAAAACCTGAAGGAGAGAATATTCTTAACGTGTTTTGGAATAGGAAGGAGGTCAATGTGCTTGGAGCAGAATGAACAAATGAGTCATAGGAGAAGTCAGAAATTTGGGAGAGGGACAGCTTATAGAGCTTAAGGACTCTGACATTTGCAGACATGATGGCATGAGAAATGACTCGACTGGTTTGGATTGAGTGTCAATGATCTGACTTACCTTTTTCTTTCATTGCTAGGGGTCACAAACTGTGAGAGTCAAAATGGCCTCAGTGCCTGTAGTAGCGCTGGGGAGTGGTGGGTGTTTTAATTTTCCAGGCTTGGGCTTTTGGCCACTGAGTCATTGTCCAGGGTCCTGAACTTATATTTTAGAAAGATGGTTTTGGCTGTTGTTGGTTCTGTACAAACTACACAGAGGAAAAGGCAGGAAAAAGGAAGGCCAATGAGGGGGCCATTATTATAATCATTTAGGCAAGTAATGATGATGGCTGCAACCAGGAAGAATCATTCGAGTCAACTGAATTTGCAAAAAAGAGGTCAAAGGTGATTTTAAGCAACTGGAAGTGTGAGATTGTCATAACCAGAGCTGAGCAAGTTTCAAGGGGGAAGATCAGGATTTCAGGATGGTGCTAAAATTGAGAGATTAGAGAACACCTACTAGAAGTTTAAGCATTAACCCTTATAGGACATGAAGTCAGAGGAAAGAATAGGATTTTAAAAGACTAACTGTGGCTGGAGTTTGGAGGATTTCCTAGAGGAAAAAGGAAACAAATACCTAAGAGTGAATACATATGTTAAAAAGCATTGGAAAATTGAGCCAGACAAGAACTGACCCAGGATTTAGCAATGTGAGCATTGCTGGACACATGGACAACAGCAGTTTCAGTGAAATTTTAGTGGCAACAACCCAGGTAAATGAATTTAGGAAAGAATGGAGTGAAATAAATTGAAGATAATAAATTTCAATCCCTCCCTCCCTCCCTCTCTCCCTTCCTCCCTCCCTCCCTCCCTCCCTCCCTCCCTCCCCCCTCCCTCCATTCCTCCCTCTCTTCCTTCTTCCTTCCTCTCTCCACTCCCTTTTATTTTCCTCCTCTCCCCTTCCTTTCCCTCCCATCCTCTCTTCTCCTTCCTTCTCCTTCCCTCCCTTCTCCTCCCCTCCCCTCCCTCCCCCTCCCATGTCATGTTCAGGGCTTACTTATTCCTATCTCTGCACTCAGGGTTCACTTCTGGTGGGATTCTGGGGGTCATATGTGGTGCCAGGGCGTCAAACCTTGGTTGGCTGTGTGAATCAAACACCCTGCTGACTGTACTATCTCTCTGGTTCCAGAGACATCTCTTTAAAAAACTCACAAAAGGGGGCGGATAAATGAAACAACAGCTGGAGGGGAGATAGGATAACAAAAATACCAATTATTTCAAAGTGGAAAGTGCTATAACTTTCTTCTCTTTTTGCTACTAAAAATAAAGCAGAGATAACAATAAGAGACAGGCCAAATCCCCCTATCAGAGAGAGGAGCGTGGATCTGGAAATAAGGAGAGTAGTGAATAAGCAGATTTTGCTTGGAAACCGCAGAGAGGTCAAAGGGGTTTTGTTTCTTCTAGTCTCTGGTCAAAGATTGCTCAAATTTAGTGAAAGATTGCTCAAAAATTGCAGGGTCAAAAAATACTAAAGTAGATAAGCTTCTTGCCTTGTACCTGGCTGACCCTGGTTCAATTTACAGCTCCCTATTTGGTTCCATAAGCACCACCAGAAGTGATTCTTGAGTACAGACAGAGCCAGGAGCAACCCTGAGCATAGCCAAGTGAAGCCCCCAAACCAAAAAGTTCTTATTTTGTGTACTTAACTATTATCTAGTAAAGTAAGTAAAGGCCCTCCCGTTGATCGTCGATTTGCTCGAGCGGGCCCAGTAACGTCTCCATTGGAGACTTGGTTGTTACTGTGTCTGGCATATCGAATACTCTCGGTAGCTTGCCAGGCTCTCCGACAGGGGCGGAGGAATCGAACTCGGGTCGGCCATGTTGGCTGTGTGTAAGGCGAATGCCCTACCCACTGTGCTATTGCTCCCATATATATATTCTCTATGAGGTTTACATGTCAGAAATAAAGATTATTTAAAGATTAGTCATTTGAGATATGTGTGGTGTGCACAAGTATGTATGAGAGTGATATATATGTATATTTATATACATGTGCATGCATGCATGTAGTACATCTCTGTAAGATGAAAAATGATAAGTAACATATAAATCCTCATAGAATAAGCTTTCCAAACTCTTTAGCAATATAAAACCACTTAAAATTTCCACCTTTCAAAGGCATATTGTTAAAGCTCAATTATTTTTTTTTCCCCATCCCAGTATTAAATTAAAATGAAAGAGCAGTTGAGTATATTTCGGACACTTTATTTAAGATGTTTTCCAATCAGAAAACAATGACTTTTTTTTTTAAAAAAAAAAGAGTGAATCTTTGAAGTGAGTCAGCTGCTGATTTTCTCTCCCATAATTGAAATGAGACAGAATTATATAGAAAAGTCCTGGGTGCTCTTTAGTCCAGACAAAGCCATGATGATTAGGAGAATGAATTGCAAATGAGGAAGACAATAGGGAAGAAGGTTCTTTTATGGAGGGAGAGAAGATGGGTGTTGCAGAAAGGACTCTTTAATAATTACAATTCAGGCTCAGAAAGCACTTGGGGTGTGAATAATTCAGCAGCCATTAGAGAAAAGGAAACCTTTGGAGAATGTCAATCTGTGACATCAAATTGTACAGTGTGAGTGCCACATCTGTGCCTTGCCGAGAGTGGATAGAAACAACAAATGCAACTGGTTTATGAAGCACCCTCAATTAAAAAAGGCACAAACATAAAACACTAATTTTTCTCTAATTACTGCTCCTAACCATTTTGTGCCAAGTATTCATCTTCCTCTCGGGAACAGACTCATTTTGGTACAATTATGAAATTTTCTAGATATTTCATTATTAAAAAGCTATTTGTTTTAAATAGCTCGGATGAGATTCACGCATGAAGGAACTGGCAGAGGAATCCAGGTGTGTGGGACCTGGGACTGAGATCTCTAAGCCTGCTCAGATCGGGACTGGGCCTCCTCCACCCAGATCCCCCAACTTCCATTAGCTAGGCAGTTACACCCACCAATTGAAATTTTATCCCATCAACGGCCAAGATCCAGAGACTGTAAAACCAAGCTCCTGGAAGCGCACGGCTGTATTTGCGTTCTCGTGACCTTTTAGTGTCTAGTTCTCTCTCTCCGAGAATCCGGCAAGCTGAATCAGAGTATCTTGCCTGTATATATGCCTGACTGGAAACACCTGTCAAAGTGATTGGAGGTTGCCCCAAAAGCCTCCATTCCTCTCAGAGAGCCTGGCAAGCTACCGAGAGTATCCCACCCACACGGCAGAGCCTGGCAAGCCACCTGTGCGTACTCTATATGCCAAAAACAGTAACACTTATGGTCCTCATTCCCCTGACTCTGAAAGAGCCCCCAATATGCCATTGAGGTACACTAGCATGTGACAGGGACAAATGGAGACGTTACTGGTGCCTGCTCAAGCAAATCAATAAACAATGGGATGATAGTGATACGGTGTGAATTGTTTTAAATTTAAATTGTGTATCTAATTCAAAGTTTTCTTGCTAGCATTATATGTCAGACTTATCATCTGGGAGACAGGATGTGCAGACAGAACATATCAGTACTATGTCAAGTTGGCAGAGTCTTTACAGTTCCACATATGATACAGTTGGAGATTTCCATGGTCAAGGGAACATCACAGAATTCCCTCCTTTGAAGGGAGTACTTCGGTTTAGTGTGTTGTGTGCAATTCTGCAGCTGTAACTCAGCTTTTGTCTCTGTTGTAGGTTGAACATTCAGAGGTTACAGTGGTTAGAGCCACTTTGGAAAGTCTATGCTATTTACCCACTTTGCTTTTTCACTTTGCACTTAGGATGGTTGCTAATACCTATGAACTGATTCAGCAGGTCTACTTGGTAATTTCTTGCCTGTTCTATGGTGGATATATTTTACCTGTGTTAATGGATATCATCATTTTATACTACTTTCCCTGCTTTATAGCATCTACCTACTTTATTGCCATCTAACCCAGAGCTCCTTGTCTTGCCAATAACTTATCGTCTAGGCCCCAGTCAACATCCAAGACACTATTCATTGCCCTTGAGTTATGACTTAGATGCCATAACCTCAAGTTTCTTTCTTCCATACATAGCAGATGATCAATGCATGGCCCCAAACACACTCATTGGCACTACAGTATCTTTCCATTGTGTTTCAAAGCTCACCTTGACTGAGATGATGGAGCCCTAGTCTGTATTTGGCTTGCACCCCTATCCACTTTGAAAGCAGGGCTATGGTTTTCTTGCTTCTTCAGCTTGTCTTACAGAACTCTCAAGATAATTCATGTTGTCCACTGAGAGAGAATTGACGTGTAACAGTGACGGATGGCATTGGGCTCTGTGCCAACCTAAATTTTGCCTGTGCTCTATGTTCCCATTAAGGTAAAGGTAAGGTAAAGGCCCTCCCGTTGATCGTCGATTTGCTCGAGTGGGCCCAGTAACGTCTCCATTGGAGATTTTGTTGTTACTGTGTCTGGCATATCGAATACTCTCGGTAGCTTGCCGGGCTCTCCGAGAGGGGTGGAGGAATCGAACTCAGGTCGGCCATGTTGGCCGCTTGTAAGGCGAACACCCTACCCGCTGTGCTATCGCTCCAGCCCCAATGTTCCCATTAGTGTATAGTTTTTGGATTTACCTTGGGGCCAACTTGATTTTATTAGTAAGTCAAAAAGGACCCAGTTCATGTGAGAAACTTTGGCTGCACTTTTACTTGGTATTTTGTGGCTTAATATAACAACTCTATCCGTGCTCAAGAATATGTCAGGCTATTTTTCTCCTAGAGACATAAAACCCCCTAATATAGAAAGCAAGACTTTGTTCCAGAATTTGATTCTGCTTTGATATTCCTACTGAACTTGCCCTAAACACATCCTTTTTAATGATGGTGTTGAAATGTTGTGATGACAAAGGTTGTTATCTTTTCTGGAACCCCAACCCAAGTAACATAGCTACTTGGCTGCAACCTACACTTGAACACTTGCATTCTTGCCTTGTTTCAGGGTCGCCACAATAAACTGTTTTATATGACACCCAATTTTTTCAGACTTCAAAAGAAGCCTAACAGGTTTTGTGTTTTATTCTAGAAGGATTATCGATACAACACTACCTTTTTTTTTAAGAAGGGTTAGATAATAATGCTTCTGATCTTCAGACCCCTAAACATTTTACTAAAGTGACAAATTAATTTTTCTGGATCGTATTTTCTTAAAATATCCAACATATTATCTATTTCCTGATTAACCCACAGAAGCATCACCACACCAAAATATTGGCTCAGCATTCTATGATTATTATGCACACTATATAGACTAGTCAGATATCTTAGATCTATTGATAAGGACACAAGAGGAAAAGATACATAGCCTTGAAAAAGTGCGAAGGCGTCATGATATTCATTCCTTGTGAAACTCAACTGAAGTAATTTATTTTTCATCTGAGCTACTTTGACTTCTCTTTCCTGATAGGGACAGTTGGAATACACTCACAAAACGTGTATGCAGTGACACAACAATATCACTGCATATACTTAATTCCATATAAGAGAGCTCTACCAACAACAGAACCTCCTGGGTGGTGGCAGTGATAGGGACTCAAAGCTTTGTGAAGATATCAAGAATGCCAGTTTGGAAGCCTTTAGGCATTTAAGAAATCAACTCATGTGTGACATTTTCCCGAAGGTATAATATAGTTTTTGATTGGATTGGAAGCAGCACAGAGGGGTCGATTTTAGAGGCTTGCATCTTGGTCTTCCATATTCAGTGGCTTTTATTCCAAGATCAAATGCTGGGGATCTGATGTCATACTGATTATGCTTAGCTAGACAGCACTGGATCTTTGGGAGAGAGACTGGTTGATCCTGGCTCTGCACACTTGCTGGTTGATGGACAAAGAACTGTTTCCAGTTCTGCAAACAGACTCAGGGATAATTGTTGAATTTTTATTGGAGTGACCTCCCTCAGCTTTTCTCCATATATTTTATCTTTTGCGTTGTTTTGGGCCATATCCACTGGTATGCAGGGGTTACATCTAGCTCTGCACTCAGGAGTCACTCCTAGAAGTACTCAAGGGAATATGATTAGGGTTGGGGGGTTGAGGAATATGGATAGGGGTGGGGGGTTGCTGGGTATTAAATCCCAGTCAGTGATGTGCAAGGCAAGTGCCCTGCCTACTGTGCTATCTCTCTCATTTTGTTTGAAATATGTATCGAGATATATTGTTTTTAAATGACATTGTCCCCTACTGCTGCTAGAATTTTTTCATTTTTCATTTCATCATCCTATTATTCGTCGATTGCCTTGAGCAGGCCCCAGTAACGTCTCTTTCATCCTAACCCTGAGATTATATTCAAGGCTATTTAGGAGAATGAGACCCATTATTGTTACTGGTATTTGGCATATTTGGTATGCCACGGGGAGTTTGCCAGACTCTGCCCTGTGGGCAGGCTACATTCGATAGCCTGCAAGTTTGTCCAAAGTAGGAATGAGATGATAAGATGTCATAGAAGATGTTCTGATAAGATGTCGCGCGGCCGCAAATGCGGCCGCGTGGTTCCGGGAGCTGTATTTTATAGTCTCTGAGTCTTGGCCATTGATGGGATTACACGGCGCCAGGGGGCCAGGTGGTGGGTGTGACCCCCGCCTACTGGAATTTGGAGGATCTGGGTGGAGGATGCTCGACTCCAATCAGAGTAGGCTGGGAGATCTAGGCCCCAGAACCCACGTGGATTTGTCCCTCTGCCAGTACCTTCAGGTGTGCGGAGAGTGGTCTTTGCATGGTGGTGGCTGGTCCTGGAGGTCTTCGACTGCCGGAGCCCTGGTCGGGGCGGGGAGGAAAGCTCAACCCGCTCCCCTCCAACTGGCCCCAGCGAGGAACAGCCAGGCACGGGTTCAGACTGCACTGTTCTCGTCCGGGAGCTGGATTTTATAGACTCAGATTATAGCTGGATTTCAAGACTCAGAGCTGCTAGAATATTTCATTAAAAATCTTGATCTCTTGATCACTTGATATCCTGTTACTCATCGATTTGTTAGAGCAGGTGCCAGTAATGTCTTCATTCATCCCTGTTGCATGCTAGCATAGGCCAATGGCATCTGCTCATTATAGGAACATGAAGAGCCTCAAACCGATCGTTCAGGATCTTGACGAAGAAGTCTGACCATCTCGTAGGTTGGCGTCCATGCGATCTTTTAACATCCTGTGGAATCCAGTCAGTAATGGCTAGTCCAGTGGTCATCTCTATACTCATTACGTGTCCAGCCCATCTGATTTTTGATACCTTGGCAAACAAGACAGCGTCCCTGATTCTTGATCATTGACAGAGGTCGAAACTCCAGATTCTTTCTCTCATTTGAGTGAAGCATGAAACTACAAGCATAGCTCTTTCGATTCCTCTTTGAGAGACCCGAATAGCATTCTCATCCTGTTTTTATAGGGCCCAGGTCTCTGAGATGTATGTTAATGCAGGAAGAACAATGGAATCGAAGAGATGTGCTTGGAGCTGGAGGTTCTTTGTCCTCTTAGTTATTTCTTCGATGCTCTTGAAGGCGTTCTAAGCCACTCTCTTCCTCCTGTGCAACGGAGGTGCCAGGTCATTCATTATGTTGAGTTTTCGACCTAGGTACACATAACTGCTGCATTCGGAGATGGTCATTCCATTGAGAGTGAATAGAACATAAAGAACAAGACTGTTTCTCATGAACATTGTCTTTGTGAGATTCAGCTGTAATCTGACGTTTCCACATTCACGGTTGAAGTTGGTCAACATTTGTGCCACTTGGCTGATGTTTGGTGTTATTAAAACGATGTCATCAGCAAAGCGGAGGTGTTGTAGTTGCCAACTATCTATATTCACTCCCATCCTTCCCATTCCACTCCTTGCATGACATTCTCAAGGGTGGCACTGAAGAGTTTCAGTGAAATAGTATCATCCTGCCGAACCCCTCTCTTGACATCGATGATCACTTCTTTGTAGAATGGTGAGACCCTGGTAGTGAATCCATAATATAGCTCATGGAGGATCCTGGTGTATTGAGTTTGAACACCCTGTTTGGTTAGGGCTTCAATGACCACTTCCGTCTCAACAGAATCAAAGGCCTTCTTTAAATTAATGAATGTTGACAGAGCAGCATCTTGAACTCCCGAGAATCCTCAAGGAGCTTGGTTATCGTGTGGATATGGTTGATGGTGCTGAATCCTTTGCAGAACCCGGCTTGCTCGCATGGCTGTCCTTCATCTAGTGTTCTGCCAATCCTACTCAGGATGACTTGAGTGAACAGTTTGTAGATGACAGACAATAGGTAGATTGGGTGATAGTTGCCAATGTCGTGGATGTCTCCCTTCTTGTACAGTAGTACAGTCCTGCTGGTTTTCCACTGGGATGGAACCTTGCATTCAGACAGGTAGCTTGTGAAGACCCAAGTCAGCGTATTGATGAGCACTGACGGTAGGTTCTTCAGGTGTTCAGGTCTGACCTTGTCTGGGCCAGGTGTTCTTTGTTTCTTTACCGACGAGATGGTGTGTCGGATTTCGAAGGGAGAGCATTGGGAATGACATTTCCATCCTGTGGAACTTGGTATTGGGCAAGTGGACATGGATATTAAAGAGATATGAGTAGATGTCATGAATAATCTTCTCCATTGCCCTTCTGGAAGATGTGATGGATCCATCAGAACGTCAGAGGGCAGTCATCTTGGTCTTGTAGTTGGTGAAGAACAGGCGGGCATTACAAATGCTTTTCCTGGCTTGTGCTGCATCTACCAGCACTGATGCTCTTCTCTCCTTGAGGTCTTCCTTGATTGCTTCTCTGCACTGTTTTGCGAGCTTGGATGTTCACTTGCAATTGTCTGAGGCATGTGCGAAGCCACATTGGCGAATAACCTCAACAGTTTTTGAAGACAGGTGCTTTTTTTTTTTGTGGTTATCTCTCTCTTGGCTATCGCTCCAGTAGGGCGTTTGCCTTGCACGCAGCCAACATGGCCGACCTGAGTTCGATTCCTCCACCCCTCTTGGAGAGCCCGGCAAGCTACCGAGAGTATCTCACCCACACAGCAGAGCCTGGCAAGCCACCCGTGATGTATTCGATATGCCAAACACAGTAACAACAAAATCTCCAATGGAGATGTTACTGGGCCCGCTCGAGCAAATCGACGAACAACGGGAGGGCCTTTACCTTTACCTTTACCTCTCTTGGCATTCCTTGCACAATCATGGAGGTGATGAACCAGTCAATCATATTCCTCGTCAATGTTGTCAATGAAGGCATCTTACCATGTTGCCACAAGAAAGCCAAAGAGCTCCCAGTTGATGGTCATTCTGGGTGTTCTCTTCTTAAGCTCTGCAGCCCTATCTCCCTGCTCTGTGAAGTAGAATTTTGCAGAAGGAGATGGTGGTCTGATCCCATTTGGAATTTTGTGATAACAGCAACATCAGTCAGGCAAAACCGTCGATTGAATATGATTTGGTCAATTTCGTTGTGGAACCGTCCACCAGGAGACTCCCATGTCCAACGTTTAGATTTAGTCTTCTGGAACTGTGAGTTACCATGGATGGTCTTGTTTGACATGATGAACTCAGATAGTCTCTCATCCTCTTCGTTCCATTCTAGATTATGGGTCCTGATGTGGAGTTCTTCGGCAGATCTTCTCGGTCCTACTTTGGGATTAAAATCACTGACAATGATTTGTAGAAGGTGTGGTCTTTATAGAACTTCTCCAGCTCCGTGTAGAACTTCTCAATTTCTCCTTCACTGTAATTGGATATTGGCGCGTAGACAATGAAGTTATAAACTGCCAGCAGTAAGACACATGTATTCAAGTATAATCATCTCATTCGGGTTGTTAGGCATTCGAATGAATCAATGTTCATGGCTAAGTTCATGTTGACAAGGACACCGACACCATGTTGCATGTTCCAAGGAACAGTTCTTCTCCAGTGTCGAAAACGGCATGATGTAATTGATGCCTTCTCCTCTCGGTCAGAACAATGATGTCGTATTTGACCTTTTGCGCTTGTTCCATCAGGTCCTCGATGTATGCATCAGATGCCAGCATTGAAAGTACAGACAGTCATTTTTTGTCTTTGTTCATTTTGGCAGCCTAGTTCGGCCTTGGGATTTTATCAGCCTCTCCTTCCACATCCTTCTCAACTCTGCCGTATTCAGGGTCAGGGGAATGAGATCCATTGTATTTACTGGATTTGACATATTGAACACACCATGGATAGCTTGCCAGGCTCTGCCGTGTGGGTGGGATATTCTCGGTAGCCTGAGAACACAAATAAACTTTACAGGTGTTCCTATTCAGGCATATTTGCTGGTATGATACTCTCAGTAGCCTGATG
The DNA here is from genome assembly GCF_029834395.1 of Sorex fumeus. Classification (NCBI taxonomy): domain Eukaryota; kingdom Metazoa; phylum Chordata; class Mammalia; order Eulipotyphla; family Soricidae; genus Sorex; species Sorex fumeus. The sequence goes on along the minus strand of NW_026606090.1, from coordinate 26,490,668 downwards.
GGTTCTCTGAGAGTGAGAATTAGAGAATAAGATGTCACTTCTGGGAGCTTGGTGTTATAGTCTCTGGATTCTGGTTGTTGATGGGGTTATACGGCAGTTGGTGGGTGTAACTGTCTAGCTACTGGAAGGCCAAGTCCCGAACCGTGCAGACTTGGAGATCTTTGCCCCGGGTCCCGCACACCCGGGTTCCTCTGCTGGTTCCTTTATGCTTGAGGCTCATCCACGCGTGTGGAGAATGGTCTCAGCATGGCTTTGGCTGGGTCCTGGAGGTCTTCAGCTGTTGGGCCCTCTTAAGGACAGTCAGGCACGGGGGTAGGAGACTCTGCTTTGTTCTCTTCAGGTCCTTAGTGTTATAGTCTCTGAATCTTGGTATTAATTTAGATTTAGATTAAAAATTCAAAAAACCTTAATAGCCAATGTGTAAGGGGCTGCACTGATCTTGCTAATCCCTGGCTTCTGGCAGTTAAATGCTACCTTCTGGTTTCTATTGCTCCCTCCCATGCAAGATTCCACATTGATGTTTGCACCTGCAGTCTCTGCTACAGAGAATAGTCCTCACACTGTACTCTGAGTTCTAGATGACTGAAGTGAATGGTTGGTTCTCTAAACTATTGATTCTGAGGAACAAAAGAATACATAATATTTCATTCTGATTTGCACACTCTACTGAATTATTTTATTTTGCACTTCTTTCTCAAAGCAGTAACACAGCGGGTAGGCTGAATGCCTTGCAGGCAGCTAACACAGATTCGATTCCACAGCACCCCATTTGGTCCCTGAACACTGCTGGGAGTAATTCCTGAGTGCAGAACCAGGAGTAACCTCTGAGTGTTTCCAGGTATAAGCCCCAAGAAAAAATAAATCTTTGTTTAGAAGATGCCATTGTTTTCTCCAACCATCCTTGAGCAAAGGGTATATCTTACAAGCCAAGAGAGTGTTTCCAGGTCTATCAAGTTATGATTCAGTCACATAGTTCAGCTCTCTTGACCAAGTGCCCTCAATTGCTAGAGGGACAGACTCTTTCCTGGTTCTTGCTTATACATCTTGACAAATGCTACCACTCCCTGGCATAATAGGACCTATCTTTTCTAGCCCACTAGATTATAATAAGATATCTACAAGTTAGAGCCAGGAGAGAGAGTAAAGTGTATTTCAAGGGATGTTTTTATTAAATCTCAGGGCAGATGCCTCTTCCACTGGGGAGTGGCAGGGACATTTTTTTTTCTTTTGTAACTAAATAAGATCTGTACTCTCTTTCTTCAACACATTAATTCATCTATTAGCTTTTCATTTCATCCCTAACCTCTGGTAACTTCTGCTATATTTTGACTATTATTATGGATAATTATATAGAGTTCATATAGGTTCATATAGGTAGAACCATAAAACATTTCCCTTTCTGTCTTATAATTTAATTTATTCTCATGTTTTGAAATTTTCTATTATCTTATATATAAAAACTTCTTTCTTTTCTTTGGATGAATAATGCTCTATAGTAAATCATATTATTCATGTGCTTATGAAAATTTGGATTGTTTTACCACAGCATTGTTGTGAAAAAGAAAAGTTGCAATGCTTATTAAGATACAACTACATGTTCTAGTTTGCATTTTTCAATTATATGTGTATATACACATATATCCACCAATTCCATCCCTATATATACTTATATGCATACGTATATACATATATATATAGGGATGGAATTGTTGGATCACATGGTAAATCTGTGTTAAATGTTTTGAGGAACTTCTGAATGAACATTATTTGGCTGAGTCCTTCTATTACATATTCTGTATTTATAGAAAATGTACATAGCTCAGATAATTTTATTTTCCACTCACCACCTAAGAAATTCGCTCATTTAGGAAACTCCCTCATTCCTTCAGTGAGATGTTGTCAAGTGGTATACAACTTCCATGGCTTAACATTTCCTTCCATGAAATTTCTTGTGTTCATATAGACATTGACTAGAAAGAACATGTCCTCTTACTATATGAGCAAACTGGTATTGGTGTTATTTTTTCCCAGTTGAAGTCAATGCATAGTTATTTTGGAAGGCCATATCTAGCGATCAGAGAGCTTTCTTCTAGCTCTGTGCTCAGGAGTCACTCCTGACTGTGTTTGGACCATATGCAGCTCCAAGGATGAAACCAAGGTTAGACCTACTGTAACATCTCTATAGCCTGCTTGCAGTTCATTTCTAGCCTTTACCAGGTTCTTAACTTCAGAGACCAGAGAACATATTTCTTTTCTAAGAGATAGCTTGGTCCTGTCATGGACAATATTAGAATAATGTAGGAGAGTTATTACTTTTTGTTTCTCAGCTTTTGTCTCTAAACAGTAATTCTAAGGGAATAAAACATCGCAGTTTACTCTAATAGTAAACTGAGAAGAAATAGCAGGAGACCTTCTGGAGTCTATGTTTTATGCTAGAAGTATACGGCTCAGTTTGCTTTCTTGTAGCAAGCAAGAAATGCCAGGGGTAGGTGTGGGACAGTGAAGGGAGAGATAGCATGCTTTGGGGATCATGAGAAAGATCACCTCTGCGAGCTGTTTCTCCCACTTTTTACATGTGTTGGTCTCATTTCTCCTCTACTCCATAAAAGGCTGTCTTGAGTATTAAATTGGATTATGAGTACACAAACACATGACATAATATTTTCTAAATATGAGGTGATATTCTCAGGAATGATCCCAAGGAACTTTTGAGGGTAAAGGTTAATAGAAAAATGATGCTTGGAAATCCTTTCCACTTATTCATCCATTTATCTATCTGTCCATCAGCTGTTGCTTCATTGATTTATTCACTTATTCAACAATACGGGCAGCCATCATATGTAGGTACTAGAGAGTAACAGTGGTGAATAAAACATGCCTGCTGTCTTTCAAGAACTGACATTCTAGCAAGGAAGGAACGGGTGTAAATAAACAAACGAATACAACATGATGGGATAGAAACTTTGGCGGGCGTTATGGGCAGTGGGAGTCGTATGGGAATCTAAGGCCTGGGCAGAATCAAACAGGGTGAAGAATTCATTGTGTGTGATGGTTCGGAGAGTGAGCACATTTTGAATTAGGCTGGACATCTTCTGAGGATTGTCCCATGATGGAAATTACCACCCGGTTTGTGTTCTCAGATGCTGCCAATTTTCCTGCCAGGCGACATCTGCTGTAACACCTGTAAACCTCGTGCTAATGATTATTAATGACACTGTCCCTGCCTCATGCTAGATAGCAGGGAAAGCAGTAGCAATCGTCTCTTCACACAGCGAGTGACCTGGCCACCGCCAAAGGGACTTGTGTTTCACCTGTGGGGCTGCTGGGAATAGTCACCCTGGCCTCGAATAATGCCTTCGTAGAATAAGGAAAATTTTTATTCATCTTTTCACGAGACTCTCTTCCTTGAATACACTTCTTGCATATGTGGATTATAAGTTCTTCCAGAAAAGGTCTATTTGTACTAAGTGTTATTGTTAACCCATGTTTAGAAGGAATGTTGGCTGCAAAAACAAAAGCAGAGTCCGACATCCCCTCACTTATTTTACAACCTGGTACAACATATGCTTTTGATTCGCTGACTAGAACAATCCTACATTAGCCTATTTTGTGTGGGAAATAAGGATTTTTCTAACGTTGATATAAGGCACAGGAACAAAGTACTTTTTTTTCTTTTTTGTTTTTTGTTTGGGGGCCACACCAGCAAAGCTTAGGCATTAATCCTGGCTCTGGACTCAGGAATTACTCCTGGCAGTGCTTGGGGAACCATATGGGATGCCAGGGATTAAACTCAGGTTGACTACGTGCAAAGCAAACACTCTACCTACTGTACTATCACTCCAGTCCCAGTACTCTTCTTCTGGAGTCAGGTAGAGCTGGTTGTGAATCATAGATTCTATAATTTCTAACTGTGTGACCTTGAACAAAATCCTTATTTCTACAAACCTATTTCTAGAGTCCTACTTCTGTGGAATATATAGGAGAATTAAATAAGAATGCATGCAAAATTCTTATCACAGTTCAGACATATAGTAGGAACATGATAAGTGAAAATATCACAGCTGTTGTTACCTGCTTCTGTCTTGATATAGTTCTGGTTGCTTTAATTTATTAGGATTAAGAGTAAATGGGAGATCCACAGTGGTGGAGCTTTCCACAAGTGGTGTATTGGGCAGTTAGGATAAAGGACCCCTGCAACAAGGATAGATGGAAATGATCATACTAGAGAAGGACTGAGTGCTGAGTAAGCAAAGTGGGAAACATTATAATCTTTCAGTACTTGTAGTGCAAACTATTATGTCAAAAGGAGAGAAGGGGAGAGACAGATACAGAGACAGAGACATAGAGACAGACAGAGAAACAGAGAGACAGAGTGATAGAGAGAGACAGAGGGACAGAGTGACAGAGAGAGACAGAGAGACAGAGAGAGAGAAGTGTCTAGAGGCCATAGAGGCAGACTGGGGTAGGGGAGGGGGTGGGAATGACATTGGGGACATTGTTGGTGGGAAATGTTATATACTGGTGAAGGGACAGGTAATGGAACATTTTAAGACTGGAACTAATCATGAAAAAATTTGTAACAAAATATCTCATGCTTATTCAATACAAATATAAAATAAAATAAAAAATTAACAAAAATAAAAATGAAAACCACTAAACTGATAAATAAACAGAAGAGTTTCAGGAGAGACAATCCTTTTGACATTCCCTTCAATAGTGAGAAAACGTGAAACTCTATTCTCTAATACCAACACTTTCATCTGAAATGAGATGAAATAATATGGGAGCACTTATATATTATCTATCTTTCCATTTTCCAATAATGTTTCCTGGAGACTGTTAGCTCATAAAAACAAGGTCCCCCCTCCCTTGATAAGAATCACGTGGTGTCTTTGCCTGACATTATATGGTTTCATCAGTCGTACCTGCATGTCACATGCTCCTTATTCCCCTGGTAACCACAAAGTAATCCTCAAAGTGGGTATCAGCATATCCCCAAGAAAAGATGTTGAACAATTAATTGGTGTGTAAAGGGTCTGGGCTGTGCTCCAGCTGAAGAAAATTTCTTCCTTTCTTCATGCAATGCATTTTTATAAATAATTGGACCTCACTTTTAAATACTTGTCTGCAGAACAATTTATACACTCTTTTATTTCCCTTATTAAGAGAGACTTTACTTTGCATAGTACCATCATTTTCTTTCTATTGCTTCTCTCTTTTTCCTTTGCCGACATTGCTGTTACTATTATTACTCAACACGGCCATTAATAAAAGTTATATGGTTATAGGAGCTGATATTTAAGTAGTGCTTGAAATATGCAAGGGACCAGTATGAATACTCAGTTAATCATTATGATACTTGCACATACACAAGGGAAATTGAGGCAGCAGAGGTTAAGTATTTTTAAATTGTCAAGCTAGGAAATAGTGTCATTTTTCCAACCGGGGCAGTCCATCTGGAGAGTGAGTGCCCTTTGTAAATACTATGAATGTGCATTTTATTTTTCTTACACAGTGTTTCATACTGTATTTCACTGAGTAATTGCCACCATTGCATAATTGTTGCATTTTGTCCTTTAAGTTTGCTCTAGTGGGCCCAGTAACATCTCCAATGTGACACTTGTTACTGTGTTTGGCATATCAAATACTTCACGGGTAGCTTGCCAGACTTTGCTGTGCAGGGGAGGTACTCTCGGTAGCTTGCCAGGCTCTTTGAGGGGGCGGAGAAATTGAACCTGGCTCAGTCAGGTCGGCCGCATACAAGGCAAACGCCCTACCCACTGTGCTATGGAGCAATAACACAGCGGGTAGGGCATTTGCCTTGCAAGTGGCCAACATGGCCGACCTGAGTTCGATTCCTCCGCCCCTCTCAGAGAGCCTGGCAAGCTACATAGAGAGTATCTCGTCCTCACGGCCAAGCCTGGCAAGCTACCCATGCCGTACTCGATATGCCAAACACAGTAACAATTGTCACAATGGAGACATTACTGGGCCCGCTCGAGCATATTTGTGCATTGAATTATTCTTTGATTAAGGCAGAATGATTAAGCCACTCTGTTCTGGCAAAGATGTCACACAGTAGGGAAGTATTAGAATCTAAGAACATTCCATAACTTGGATAGCTTTTACATTAGAATTTTCTGAACTGACTTCGCTGGGTATTAGGTAAAGAACATATTATGTTCTTTTTATTAACTTTGATTCTGCTAAGTTACAGCTCTCTCAAAGTTGTTTATTTGTGTTGATATGAACAACGGGAGGACAATGACTCCATTACAGTCATTTAAGTTATACTGGCACAATTTTAAAAATGATTCACATAGTGGTAGCACCAACTTTTATTTTGCAAAAAAAAAAAATCACATAAAATCTGAGATAATTTTGCAGTTAAATGCTGCTGATAAATCAATTTCATATACACAATGCAATATAGTCCCCATTGCCATCTTGTGATATAGGTAGTGATATTTTTACATTTTATAGATGAGAAAACAGAATATTATTATTAATTAATTAATATTATTTTTTTTGGTTTTGGGCCCACATCTACTGGTGCTTAGGGTTTACTCCTAATTTTGGATTAAGGGATTACTCCTGGTGGTCCTTCTGGGGGCACCATATGTGGTGCCAGGAGTCGAATTCACATTAGCCATGTGCAAGGCAAGCACCCTACCCACTTTACTAATACTCTGGTCCGGGGAACAGGATTTTAGAAAGGTTTTGTGATTTTTAAAGAGTCTTACAGTGAGTATCCGCTTAACTAAAACTTGAAACCAAATACTTCTAACTACAAACAACCTTTAATATAGCAAGCTTATCTAGTTAGAAAAGATGTTAAGCTGGGAATTTGTTTACAAATTTTACATTTGAGAGACATTTGAATCTTGGTCTCATTCTTGTCTTACCAGTTTTGCCCTAACGGGGGAAAAAAAAAAACCTGTATACAGACATTGAAAATGCTTCTCCTAAAACCTTTTATACATGGTCTGATTTTTCCCTTTCCTTTTTCTCCTCTCACAAGGGAAAAAAGCTAATTGAAATTCATGCTGTGGTCTTATGAACTATGAGTCAGAAGAAAAGAAGCACTTAATCACTTAATGCAATGATAGTCTATTCAAATAAGCACAAGGGAGTCGGATGGAAGTTGGGAATGCAGAGAAGGAAAGACTGCATGATAGCGAGAGAAACTCTTTGAACACATGACTCCTTGATGTTGACAGTCTTTTGGAACCCTCCTGCGTAGCTCAGCGCAATGGCAAGGAAACAGGCGGAAATGGCTCTGCCTCTGCTTGGTGTCACGACACCTATGATGAGTGTCTGTGTTCATTACCCAGGGTCAGGTCTTCTTTAATAGAGTCCGTCCAACTCAGATGGTGCTTTTCACCCCTCCCCCTCCGTTACCCATCTGGGATACTCTATTCACTCCATGTGTTTATAAGGCCAGATTTGTTTTCTGTCTTAGAACTGAGCTTTGTTTCTAGGGTAGGCATTAGTCTTGACTAATTTTGGCCTACTTCCTCCCCCCACTGTCTGTTCCCTTCTTCTGTAGACAGACACCATTGTCATGATTGTGGCAGAACTTGCTTATAGTCCCAACTCCTCTAGAAGAATCCATGACATTCTCCATGAAGGACACATTCTGAGGATTAAATTCTGAGTTATTGTATTAAGTCCAAGGAGCAGCTTGTTTTTCCCTTAGCCTGGGAAGACATTTCTGTTTTTTTTTTTTTTTTTTTGGCTTTGGCTCCAGATAAAGTGGTTGGCTGATATTTAGTACCATGTGGTCTAAATATGTTTATTTTTTAAATGCTATCTTTATTTAACTTTGCATTTTTGCTTTTGCATAAGTTAAATGGTATCCTGTTCTACCTGTGTCATATGGCTTCTGTATGTGCGCAATATTTTGGAGATAACTGATATTCGTGCATTGAATTATTCTTTGATTAAGGCAGAATGATTAAGCCACTCTGTTCTGGCAAAGATGTCACACAGTAGGGAAGTATTAGAATCTAAGAACATTCCATAACTTGGATAGCTTTTACATTAGAATTTTCTGAACTTACATGGCTGGGTATTAGTTAAAGAACATATTATGTTCTTTTTATTAACTTTGATTCTGCTAAGTTACAGCTCTCTCAAAGTTGTTTATTTGTGTTGATAGAATTTGTATTCCCATCTTTTTAATAAAGGATTGTATTTATCTATGACATATAAATACTGTATAGCCAAGCCATTTGCAAGGAAACTCAGATACAGAAAAGCAGCATATGCTACAGGCTATTTTGTTAACTCTAGGTATTCTGATCTTCTAGAAGTTCTTTGAGCCTCAATTGATTATTGGTGAAAAGGTGTTAAAATAGTTGCAGCCTCAATTTTAGATGTTATAAGAATCAAATAAAGCATTTTATGAGAAAACATTTTGTAAAATGAATGTGTTGCTAAAAACTTGTAATCTCTTATTATAAATATCTGAATTTTTAGTACTTAATTTAATTGATTTATTTTAAGGGGGATAGGAATACCCAGCATTGCTTCGACTTACTCCTGGCTCTGTGTTCAAGGATCACTCCTGGTGATGCTCAGGGCCCATGAGTGGTACTGAAGAGGCAAGTACCTTACCCCGAGAACTATCTCATTAGCCTTGATTTTTTTTCAAGAATACCATTTTGGTTATTTGTTGATATTATCTATCAGAAAATATTTTTATCTTGGGGCCAGAGAAATAGTAGTGCAGGTAAGGTCATTGTCTTGCACACAGCTGACCTGTGTTCATTTCTTAGCACCCCATATGGTCCTGTGAGGCTGTCAGGTGTGATTCTTGAGTACAGAGCCAGGAGTAAACGCTAAGCATTGTGAGGTTTGGTCCAAAAAGAAAACAAAAAATAGTATTTATCTTTTCATAGAGAAAACACTTGCATCTTTACAGCACCCAATTAAATGAAATGAAAAAAGAGAAATCCACTAACTGTATTAAATGATACTAATTTAGTTATGTTTATACACACAAAGAAGACAGTTAAGTAATAGTTAAGAGTGTTAGTATTCACTGTGAAGTAACGATTATGACTGGATAATGTACTGGAAATTTGATTAAGGAACTGAATTGATATGTCTGACATATCGGTTTATAATATGTGGCAAGTAAATTGGATAATAAACAGACGGAGAATGAGACCCATTGTTTTTACTGTTTTACTGTAACGTTTGAAGACGACTGCTGGACTAAAGCTGTTACCGACTGCATTTCACATAGTGTAAAATTAAAAAAAATAAGGCGTGGCTGCCCACCTACGAGATGGTCAGACTTCTTTGTCAAGACCCTGAACAAACTGTTTGAGGCTCTTTGTGTTCCTTTAGCAAGCAGACGCCATTAGGCTACACAAGCAAGAGACAGGGACAAATGGAGGCATAACTGGTGCCCGCTGGAGCAAATTGATAAACAACGTGATGGCAGCACAGTGCAATAAACAGAAGGGGCCATACATTGCACGATTTTCTATAAATTCCAGGCTGTACATATCCAGGAAGATTTCTAACTTATGTGAATGTGTCACACTTTTTAGGAACCCTTTATTTCTAAAGACAGTTTGAGTTTTTAAAGATGTGTCAGTTTAGTTACACCTTTGGATGATGTATTCCACACTCTGGTCCTCAGATAGAATATTATTGCTCTTATATATTTATCTTTTTGAATTGGCCACAGTATTTGTGCCTACTCATCCATGAAATGGACTGATATGTTAATATATGCTCTAGTTTCATAATTCAAAAGTGAATGGGAAATAGACTTGGTGAATTCTCTCATAAGATCTGGCAAGCTTTCCAAGCTTTCCAGAGATTCAGATCATATTCCTACCATTGGAGATATAAAACATTTAAAATAACTTTTAGACAAATATTTTTATTGTATGTATATATAATCAAACGTATGTAAACATATATCACTTGATGACTTGATAGCCCATTACTCATCGATTTGCTCGAGCGGGCGCCAGTAACATCTCCATTCATCTCTGTTGTGTGCTAGCATAGCCCAATGGCATCTGCTCATTCTAGGAACATGAAGAGCCTCAAACTGATCATTCAGGGTCTTGACAAAGAAGTCTGACCATCTCATAGGTGGGCATCCACGCGATCTTTTGAAGTCCCATGGAATCCAGTCAGTAATGACCCTACTTCAGCGGTCGTCTCTAAATCTCATTACGTGTCCAACCCAACTTATTTTTAATGCCTTGGCAAATAAGACAGCGTCCCTGATTCTTGAGTGCTGACGGAGATAGGAACTCTGGATTCTATCTCTCATTTGCATGAAGCGTGATATTCCAAGCATAGCTCTTTCGATTCCTCTTTGAGAGACCTGAATAGCGTTTTCATCCTGTTTTCGTAGGGCCCAGGTCTCTGAGGCATATGTTAATGCAGGAAGAACAGTGAAATTGAAGAGATGTGCTCGGAGATGGAGGTTCTTTGTCCTCTTAGTTATTTCTTCAACGCTCTTGAAGGCATTTCAAGCCGCTCTCTTCCTCCTGCATAATTCAGGTAGCAGGTCATTCGTCATGTTGACTTCTCGACGTAGGTATATATACTGTTGCATTCAGAGATGGTCATTCCATTGAGAGTGAATGGAGCATCAGGAACAAGACTGTTTCTCATGAACATTGTCTTTGTGAGATTCAGTTGTTATCCGACCTTTTCACATTCAAGGTCGAAGTCGGTCAGCATTTGTGCCACTTGGCTGATGTTTGGTGTTATTAGAATTATGTCATCAGCAAAATGGAGGTGGTGTAGTTGCCAAACATCTATCTTCACTCCCATTCCTTCCCATTCCAGTCGTCACATGACACTCTCGAGGGTGGCATTAAAGAGTTTCGGTGAAATAGTATCAACCTGATAAATTCCTCTCTTGACATGGATGATTACTTCTTTGTAGAATGGTGAAATCCTGGTAGTGAATCCAGAGGATCCTGATGTATTGAGTTTGAACATCCTGATTGGTTAGGGCTTCAATGACTGCTTCTGTCTCAGAATCAAAAGCCTTCTTTAAATCAATGAACGTTAGACAGAGCAGCATTTTGAACTCCTGAGAAACCTCAATGAGCTTGGTTATCGTGTGGATATGGTCGACGGTGCTGAATCCTTTTTGGAACCCGGCTTGCTCTCATGGTTGTCCTTCATCTAGTGTTCTGCCAATCCTATTCAAGATGACTCGAGGGAACAGTTTGTAGATGACAGACAATAGGCAGATTGGGTGATAGTTGCCAATGTCGTGGATGTCTCCCTTCTGTATAGTAGTACGGTCCTGCTGGTTTTCCACTGGGACAGAAACTTGCATTCAGACAGGTAGCATGTGAAGAGCTGAGCCAGTGTGTTGATGAGTACTGACGGTACGTTCTTCAGGTGTTCAGGTCTGACCTTGTCTGGACCAGGTGCTCTTTGTTCCTTTACCGATGAGATGGTGTGTTGGATTTCGGAAGGGAGAGCATTGGGAACGACATATCCATCCTACGGAATTTTGTATGTGGGCAAGTGGACTTGGCTATTAAAGAGATATGAGTAGAAGTATGAATAATCTTCTCCATTGCCCTTCTGGAAGATGTGATAGATCTATCAGGACGTCGGAGGGCAATCATCTTGGTCTTGTAGTTCTTGAATGACAGGCGGGTATTTCAAATGCTTTTCCTGGGTTCTGCCGCATCTTCCAGCACTGTTGCTCTTCTGTCTTTGAGATCATCCTTCATCGCTTCTGTGCACTGTTTTACCAGCTTGGACATTCGCTTGCGGTTGCCTGAGGCATGCGCCACGGCACGTTGGTGAATAAGTTCAAGACTTTTTGAAGAAAGGCATATTTTTGTGGTTGTCCCTCTCTTGGCATTTCTCGCACAGTCATGGAGGTGCTGAATCATTCAATCGTATTTCTCGTCAATGTTGTCAATGATGGCATCTTCCCATGTTGCCACAACAGAGCCAAAGAACTCCCAGTTGGTGGTCATTTTGGGATTTCTAGTCTTAAACTTTGCATTATTTTCTCCCCACTCTGTGAAGTAGAATTTTGCACAAAGGAGATGGTGGTCCTATCCCATTTGGAATATTGGGACATTAGCAACATTGGTCAGGCAAAACCATCGATTGAATATGATGTGGTCTATTTCATTGTGGAACCATCCACTGGGAGACTCCCAGGTCCAATGTTTAGATTTGGCCTTATGGAACTGTGAGTTACCATGGATGGTCTTGTTCAACATGATGAACTCAGATAGTCTGTCACCCTGTTCGTTGTGGAATCGTCCACCAGGAGACTCCCATGTCCATCATTTAGATTCTGCCTTCTGGAACTGTGAGTTACCATGAATGGTCTTGGTCGACATGATGAACTCAGACAGTCTCTCATCCTGTTCGTTCCATTCTAGGCCATGGGTCCCGATGTGAAGTTCTTCAGCTGATCTTCTCGGTCCTATCTTGGCATTAAAATCACCCACAATGATCTTGTAGAAGGTGTGGTCTTCTTTATAGAACTTCTCTAGCTCCATGTAGAACTTCTCGATTTCTCTTTCATCATAATGAGATGTTGGTGTGTAGACAACGAAGATAGAAACTGCAGGCAGTGAGCCATATCTATTCAAATGTAAACGTCCTATTCGGGTTGTTAGGCATTCGAATGAATCAATGCTCATAGCTAAGTACGTGTTGACAAGGATACTGACACCACCAACGCCTCTTTTGTCACATATTCCAAGGAACAGTTCTTCTCCAGTGTCGAAAATGGCGTGATGTGATTGATGCCTTCTTGTCTCGGTCAGACCAATGATGTCATACTTGATCTTTCGCATTTGTACCATCAGGTCCTCGATGTATGCATCAGATGCCAGCATACGTGCATTAAAAGTACAGACAATAATTTGTCTTTCTTCATTTTGGCAGCCTAGTTCAGCCTTGAGATTTTATCAGTCTCTCCTTCCACATCCTTCTCGACTCTGCCGTATTCAGGGTCAGGGGAATGAGATCCATTATTTTTTTTTACTGGATTTTGCATATCGAATATACCACGGATAAGTTGCCAGGCTCTGCCATGTGGGTGAGATATTCAAGGTAGCCTGAAAACATAAATAAACTTTACAGGTGTTCCTATTAAGGCATATGTGCTGTTATGATACTCTCGGTAGCCTGCTTGGTTCTCTGAGAGTGAGAGTTTGAGAATAAGAAGTCGCGTGGCCACATTTGCAGCCGCGTGCTTCCAGGTGCTTGGTGTGATAATCTCTGGATCCTGGTCATTGTTGGGGTTACATGGCAGTTGGTGGGTGTAACTGTCTAGTGGAAGGTCCAGTCCCAAACCGTGCAGGCTTGGAGATCTTATATATAATATATATATATAATTTATATTTTTATTAATATTTTATCATGATCACGACCATCCTGTTGTTCATTGATTGCCTTGAGCAGGTCCCAGTAACGTCTCCATCTTCCTAGCCCTGAGATTTTTTAAAAAGTGCCATATTCAAGGCTCTTTCAGAGTTAGGAGAATAGACCCATTATTGTTACTGGTATTTAGCATATTCGTTATGCCACGGGGAGTTTGCCAGACTCTGCCGTGTGGGCAGGTTACATTCAGTAGCCTGCCAGTTTGTCCAAAGTAAGAAAGAGATAATAGGATGTTGCGCGGTGGATGCGGCCGTGCTTCCGGGAGCTGGGTTTTATAGTCTCTGGGTCTTGGCTGTTGATGGGATTACACTACACCAGGGGGCCAGTTGGTGGGTGTGACCCCTGCCTACTGGAATATGGAGGATCTGGGTGGAGATGCTCAGCCCTGCTCCGAGTAGGCTTGGAGATCTCAGCCCCAGGACCCTCATGCCTTTGTTCCTCTGCCAGTATATTCATGCGTGTGGAGAGTGGTCTCAGCATGGTGGTGGCTGGTTCTGGAGGTCTTTGGCTGCTGGAACCCTGGTCGGGGTGGGGAGGGAAACTCAACCAGCTCCCCTCCAAGGGGCCCCGGCAAGGACAGCCAGGCGCGGGGGCAGGAGACTCTGTGCTGTTCTCTTCTGGGAGCTGGGTTTTATAGTCTCTGGGTCTTGGCCATTGATGGGATTACACGGCCGTTGATGGGATTATTTATAAAATAATATTTTATAAATTATATATAATATATAATTAAATTTAGATTTTATATATATAAAATAGTCATCTCTCTTTCTTTTCCTTCCTTCCTTTCTTCCTTCCTTTCTTCTTTCTTTCTATCTTTCTTCTTTTTTCACTTTCTTTCTTAGTTTCTCTCTTCTTTCCTCTCTTTCTGTTTGCAGTGCCAAGGACTGAACCCTTGTGTCATACCTGCGAGACATACATTTTCCTATTGAGTCACATTTCCAACCCCTTGAAATGATAGCTGCAGACCTTAGATATTCTTGTTCATGTGTAAGTAGCTGCTTTATTAATATCTGGTTCCAGTCTGCAAGTACCCTTGGTGGAACTTATTTACGTATCTATTTCCTGTGGCTCCAGTGTAAAAACATAATATGAAATACTGCTGAGATCAGAGCCAGAAAATGCGGCCTAAAAATTCTGAAAAATCCAGGTTTTTATAATCGATCTTGAGGAGTGATTATATAGACCCCTTTCTTAGATCTAGTAGTTACAGTATTTAGTTTGAGGCATAAACATGCTATAGCCTCAACCTCTGTGCTTATTAGTTTTCTGGTAGGTTGCAGTTAATATACTGTTTTTTGGATTTCAGGTATGCTATATGATGATGAAAATTCAATCTAGTGAAAACATCTAAAGAGAACATCACAGTCACATCAGAACTAGAGGACTGGGTGTGACAGTAGTTTAGCCCAAGGCACAAAAATAACCTCAGAAGAACAAACATAATGAAGAGACAAGGAAATTCATTCCAACTGATGAATTAAGACAAAATTCTGAAAAATAAATCCTAGTACAGTAAAAATAAGTAGACTAGCAGTTTCTGACATCATTATATTTTCAGAATACCATCAGTTTGTAGATAAGCAGTTTAAAACCACTGAAGTAAACTACCTGACCTCAAAATATCAGTCATAATGGTGTTCTCTGAAATTAAAAGAACAATGAATAAAAAATGAGAATGTTAGCAAGGACAAACTATGAGAAAAATTCAAACAAAAATAGCAGCAATAAGAATGCATATTTTTTTTTCCTTTTTTGGTCACACCCAGCAATGCTCAGGGGTTACTCCTGGCTTTTCACTCAGGAATTACTTTTGGCAGTGCTCAGGGGACCATATGGGATGCAGGGGATTGAACCCAGGTCGGCCGTGTGAAAGGCAAATGCCCTACCCGCGCTCCGGACCTAAGGATAAATTTGTTTAACCAAATATATATACATAGTAATTGGGTTAAACAGAGGCTTATTGAAGCTGAGCACTAATTTGTTGAGCTGGGCTTAGGATAGAAGAGAAGGTAAGGGTAGAGAAGGGAAGAGAGAAAAAAGAGAAGAAAGAAAGAGAAAGAGAGAAAAGCGAAAAAGAAAGTAAGAATAAAAAAGAAAAGAACCAAATAAAGCCTAAATATAATTTGGAAAACATAACATATTTATGCACCTTTACCCAGAGAGAAAGGTTATATCATACTATAGGGATTATAGAGGGGCAGTAGGAACAGAGAGAAAAGAGAGGAGAGGAGAAAAGAGAGAGGGGATTAGAGAGGGTTGAAAGAAAGAGGGAGAGGGAGAGACGGAGAGAGGGACAGAGAGAGAGAGAGAGATTAGCTGAAAACATCAATTTGGAGAAGGAAACAGAAATTCAGATCCAGGAAGTTCAAGAGTTGTAAACAAAATAAATTGAAACATATACACACTAAGATACATTACAATCAAAAACAAAAGGAAAAGGGAAAATCCTAAAAGCAGTAAGACAAAAGCAAAGAGTCATATATATGGGAAAGATTCAGACTATCAGTACATTGCTCAGAAGAAAACTTACACACCAGAGAAGAATGGCATGATATATTGAAAATAATAAATAGAGAAGATATCCACCTAGGAATATTCTACCTAGCAGTCTGTAACTCAAATTAGAAGAAGTAATAAAGAGCTTGACAGACAAACAACAGCTAGAGGAATATATCCCCATGAATTTGGACTTGTAAGAAATACAACCTCTGGAAAATAAAAAGAAAATATCATTTTAAAGCAGCAAGATACAAAAAAAAGTAAAATGACGAGGGGGAAAGTAATAATGGGGATTCACAATAAGCATGAGATTAACTTGCTTTTAATTTAAATTTAGAAACCTAGATGTAAACCTCATGGAAAATTTAAAACTATTTAATAAGCAGAGGAAATGGAATTTTAATTTTATAAATAGGTAAAAACAAAAGTACAAAGGAAGTGAATGATAATAGAGACAAACTCCAAAGACATTTAGAAAAAAAATAAACTTTTTTGTATAATAATTTCTTTATTATCATACTGTGAACTCACTAATGATAAGCAACAGAGTATGTAGATCAAAAATAAAAACACAAAATTCTGATTTCTTTATGAGATTCTTATGAGTTCCAAAGATAAAAATAGGTTGAAAGTAAGAGGTTGAATAATATTCCTACAAAAAAGATACAGATCAATGGAATAGAATTTATGGCTCAGAAATAAATCCACACTTCTTTGGACAGCTAATTTACAGCAAAGGAGGGCATGGATAAAGGAAATAATTTTCAGCAAATAATTCTGAGAAAATAAGATAGTTACAAAAGCCAAAGGATGAAACTAGACCTTAATATTAGACCTCACAAAAAATTTAAGTTAAAATGGGTTAAGGACTTTGATGTATATCCTGAAGCCATAAAATATATAGAAGAAAACTTTGGCAATATACTCTTTAAGATCACTTAGAGATGTAAATTTCAGGCACTAAATTTTGGGTTAATTTGTCACATACCAATAAATGCTCATGTTGGAGTCATTGTTCATTCCGATTTGTAACTAAAGCATCAAATTAAAGAAATGAAGACAAACCATATACTCACTTACAATCTTGAACTTTAGACTCTTACTCTAGTTTTTAACAAATAACTGGCTAAAAATCCATAATTTTACCCATCGCTCATAATCTTACCCAATGGTCTTTTGAATTTTTTTCTTAATATATGTTTTTTTGACATCTGGTGGATATTAATCATCATCCTAAATAGTATTACTCAATTTACTGCATGCAGGATACTTGTCTAGTGTGTTTAGAAAAATATTTCCTAGCTTTATATCAGGCCCACTGACTCAGAATTTCTGGAGGTGGAGACAGAATTTTTTAATGCTTCTTAGATTTTGCACTGTTCTCACACACGATTCAAGAAAAATATTTTTTCCAATTCCTGCTATTAGTCACCAGCTTTTAAGCTGATGGAAATAATACTTTGACTATAATATGTTATGAAGAACATTTTATTCGTAACAGGATTACAATTACCATTGGTTTCAATCTTCTTAATTTCATGGGAGAAAGGAGAGGAATGTGTTCTGACAGAACAGATGGATGTGTTCAATGATTGCTTTCAAGTGTTGAGTACAGGTCAGTACCACGCTGAGGACTCATTTGGGGAAGTGCTTAGTGTTATGTAGGAATGCAGGAAAACCATTGAAAATCCACTAGCAGAGAGGCCTTTTTTTTGTATTTTCCCTTTATTATGAAGTTATAAAAACATAAGAAAGCCCAACTAATCGGTTACAAATCCAAACAATTATAACGGGAGTCAAGCTATTCTTGAAGAAAGATGAGCTCAAGCAAGACAAATTGAGTAGGCACAGAAGAACCCAAAATGAGAACAGCGATTTCAGTTCCAGCAAGAAAAATATAAATAATAAACACTCCCTTCCCAGTGTACACTTCTTTATTAATGAAATATTCTAATGATATTCCAAGTAACGTGTCCATCATAAAGAGAGGTAGAATGTACCAAAGTGGAATAATTGGCGAAAGCAACTCATCTTAGGAAGGATGACACACAGCAGAAGCAACGGATGGAAACCAGAGGAAGAAAAGGAAAATGGAGATGCTTTTTGTGCGAATATAGATAAAGGACAGGGGGCCAAGGAGATAGAACAGGGTGTGAGGATAGGGATCTCAAACAGTATTTTTTTTCTCTTTTTGATGTACAAGAACAAATCTGATTAGCTTCAATTCAGTTTAATTAAATTTAACCCAATTCAACATTAGCTTTGAAACACTTCACTTGGGCACTTAGGTTATGCAGAAAAGGGTAAGACAAGATTCATATCCTCAAGGAAATGCCAATCTAGAGGACAGGAAGGGGAAGTGGATAAATAGACATATAAACAACTGGTGTGATTATTTCTTTGTCTTTACTAGAAGATGCACTTCATGTTCTCCTCTGTATTCTAACCGATATTGTCTGTCCTTCTGAATGTATGGAGGATAAAACAAACTAAAGAACTCATCTAATTCATCTACAAAATTCAGATGGTTTTGTTGTTGCTGAGTTGATTCATATTTCCTAAGTTGCTGAGTTTTATTTCTCTAGAAAGATAATATCACAGGAGTTTGTTTAGTAAAACCCACTTAATTACTTCACTTAATCACTTAATCCCCATTATTCATCGATTTACTCGAGCGGGTGCCAGTAACGTCTCCATTCATCCCGGTTGTGTGTTAGCGTAGCCCAATGGTATCTGTTCATTCTAGAAACATGCAGAGCCTCAAACCGATCATTCAGGGTCTTGACGAAGAAGTCTGACCATCTTATAGGTGGGCGTCCACGTGATCTTTTGATGTCCCGTGGAATCCAATCAGTAATGGATCCAGTCCAGTGGTTGTCTGTAAACCTCATTCCGTGTCCAGCCCATCTGATTTTTGATGCCTTGGCAAATGAGACAACGTCCCTGATTCTTGAGCATTGACGAAGATCAGAACTCCGGATTCTATCTCTCATTTGAGTGAATCGTTATATTCCAAGCATAGCTCTTTTGATTCATCTTTGAGAGACCCGAATAGCGTTCTCATCCTGTTTTCATAGGGTCCAGGTCTCTGAGGCATATGTTAATGCAGGAAGAACAGTGGAATCAAAGTAAAACCCATATAGAGAAAATATTTCTTTTCTGACACCTATTACTTAAAGTACAGCGGATATTTACAAACACATTATTTTCTTATCCTTATAATAGTTAATGTGCAATGGCTTTAATTACTCATTTTTAGAGATCACTTAATCATGTAATCACTTAACTTCCCATTAGTCGTCAATTTGCTCGAGCAGGCGCCAGTAACATCTCCATTTGTCCCTGTCGCGTGCTAGTGTAGCCCAATGGCATCTGTTCACTCTGGGAACATGAAGGGCCTCAAACCGATCGTTCATGATCTTGACGAAGAAGTCTGACCATCTGGTAGGTGGGTGGCCACGCGGTCTTTTGACATCCCATGGAATTCAGTCGGTAACAGCTCTAGTCCAGCGGTCATCTTTAAATCTCATTACGTGACCAGCCCATCTGATTTTCGACACCTTGACAAATGAGACAGCATCCCTGATTCTTGATCGTCGACGGATGTCAGAACTCTGGATTCTTTCTCTCATTTGAGTGAAACGTGATATTCCAAGCATAGCTCTTTCTATTCTTCTTTGGGAGACCAGAATAGCGTTCTCATCTTGTTTGCATAGGGCCCAGGTCTCTGAGGCATGAGTTAATGCAAGAAGAACAGTGGAATCAAAGAGATGTGCCCAGAGCCGGAGGTTCTTCGTCCTCTTAGCTATTTCTTCGACGCTCTAGAAGGCGTTCCAAGCGTCTCTCTTCCTCCTGCGCAGAACGGGTGCCAGGTCATTTGTCATGTTGACCTCTTGACCTAGGTACACATAGCTGTTGCATTCGGAGATGGTTGTTCCATTGAGAGCGAATGGGGCGTCAGGAACGAGGCTGTTTCTCATAAACATTGTCTTCGTAAGATTCAGCTGTAGTCCTACCTTTCCACACTCACGGTCAAAGTCGGCCAGCATTTGTGCCACTTGGCTGATGTTTGGTGTTATTAAAACAATGTCATCAGCAAAGCGGAGGTGGTGTAGTTGCCGACCATCTATCTTCACTCCCATTCCTTCCCATTCCAGTCATCACATGATGTTCTCGAGGGTGGCACTGAAGAGTTTCGGTGAAATGGTATCACTCTGCCGCACCCCTCTCCTGACATCAATGATCACTTCTTTGTAGAATGGTGAGATCCTGGTAGTGTATCCACAATACAGCTCACGGAGGATCCTGATGTATTGGGCTTGAATGACCTGATTGGCTAGGGCTTCAATGACCACTTCTGTCTCAACAGAATCAAAGGCCTTCTTTAAATCAATGAACGTTAAACAGAGCGGCATCTTGAATTCTCGAGAAAGCTCAATGAGCTTGGTTATCGTGTGGATATGGTCGATGGTGCTGAATCCTTTGCAGAACCCTGCTTGCTCGCATGGTTGTCCTTCATCTACTGTTCTGCCAATCCTATTTAGGACGACTCGAGTGAACAACTTGTAGATGACAGACAATAGGCAGATCGGGCGATAGTTACCAATGTCATGGATGTCTCCCTTCTTGAACAGTAGTACGGTCCTGCTGGTTTTCCATTGGGACGGAACCTTGCATTCAGACAGGTAGCGAGTGAAGAGCCGAGCCAGTGTACTGATGAGTACTGACGGCAGGTTCTTCAGGTGTTCAGGTCTGACCTTGTCTGGGCCGGGTGCTGTTTGTTTCTTTACTGATGAAATGACATGTCGGATTTCGGAAGGGAGAACGTTGGGAACAACATATCCATCCTGTGGAATTTGGTATGTTGGCAAGTGGACATGGCTATAGAAGAGATTTGAGTAGAAGTCATGGATAATCTTCTCCATTGCCGTTCTGGAGGATGTGATGGATCCATCAGGATGTCGAAGGGCAGTCATCTTGGCCTTGTAGTTGGCGAAGGACAGGCAGGCGTTACGAATACTTTTCCCGGCTTCTGCCGCATCTACCAGTACTTCTGCTCTTCTCTCTTTGAGGTCTTCCTTGATCGCATCTCTGCACTGCTTTGCGAGCTCGGATGTTAGCTTGCGGTTGCCTGAGGCATGCGCCAATCCACGCTGGCGAATTAGCTCAAGAGTTTTTGAAGATAAGCGATTTTTTGTGGCTATCTCTCTCTTGGCGTTCCTCGCACATTCATGGAAGTGCTGAACCAGTCGATCGTATTCCTCGTCAATGTTGTCAACAATGGCATCTTCCCATGTTGCCACAATACCAAAGAGTTCCCAGTTGGTGGTCATTCTGGGAGTTCTCTTTTTGAACTTTGCAGCCCTTTCTCCCCGCTCTGTGAAGTAGAATTTTGCACGAAGGAGACGGTGGTTCGATCACGTTCGAAATTTTGGGACAACAGCGACATCGGTCAGGCAAAACCGTCGATTGAATATGATGTGGTCTATTTCGTTGTGGAATCATCCACCAGGAGACTCCCATGTCCAACGTTTAGATTCTGCCTTCTGGAACTGTGAGTTACCATGAATGGTCTTGGTCGACATGATGAACTCAGTCTCTCACCCTGGCATTAAAATCACCCACAATGATCTTGTAGAAGGTGTGGTCATCTTTATAAAACTTCTCTAGCTCCATGTAGAACTTCTCGATTTCTCTTTCATCATAATGAGATGTTGGTGCGTAGACAACGAAGATAGAAACTGCAGGCAGTGAGCCACATCTATTCATATGTAAACGTCCAATTTGAGTTGTTAGGCATTCGAATGAATCAATGCTCTTGGCCAAGTTTGTGTTGACAAGGACACTGACGCCTCCAACACCTCTTTTATCGCATGTTCCGAGGAATAATTCTTCTCCAGTGTCAAAAACGGCATGGTGAGATTCGTGCCTTCTTGTCTCGGTCAGACCAATGATGTCATACTTGATCATTCGCGCTTGTACCATCAGGTCCTCGATGGATGCATCTGATGCTAGCGTACGTGCATTGAAAGTACAGATGATCATTTTTGTCTTCCTTCGTTGTGGCAGCCTAGGTCGGCCTTGAGATTTTGTTGGCCTCTCCTTTCTCATCCTTCTCAGTGCTGCCATGTTGGTGAAGCCTTCAGGGTCAGTTGAGTGAGACCAGTTGTAGTTACTGGTTTTGGCATATCGAATACACAACGGATAGCTTGCCAGGCTCTACCGTGCGGGCGGAATACTCTCGGTAGCTTGCCAGTCTTTCAGAGAGGGATAGAGGCTTTTGGGGCGACCTCTAATCACCCTTGTAGGTGTTACCATATTTTAATCCTATCAAATACGGTACAATAATTTCGGAAGATGGGTATTTAGTGTCTTATGATGTGTCCGGAAAGCGTCCTGGAGTGTGGCGACGGCTGGGTAGTGGTAGTAGAGATCATGAAAATTTTTTTAAAGTGTTTTTACTAAATATGATGCCCAAGGTCACATAGCTAGCAAGAGGTAGAGTGGTAATGTGATATGCCTTTTTAACATCATCAGCATAACTTACTCTGTTAAAAGTCCTCATTCTTCTTATAGGGTAGCATGAAAGGAAAATGAAACAAGTGGTAAGTAAATGTAGACATAAACAATAGGTCTTCAAATGAAAAGGCACATTTTTTCTGACATGAAGTTTCTGTCTCTGTCTCTGTCCTCCCATTGTTCATCGATTTGCTCGAGCAGGCTCAGTAATGTCTCCATTGGAGACTTTGTTGTTACTGTGTTTGGCATATCGAATACAACACGGGTAGCTTGCCAGGCTCTGCCGTGAGGGCGATATACTCTTGGTAGCTTGCCAGGCTCTCCGAGAGGGGCGGAGGAATCGAACTCGAGTTGACCGTGTTGGCTGCATGCAAGGCAAAAGCCCTACCGCTGTGCTATTGCTCCAGCCATGAAGTCAAATAGTCTAAAAACAAAATAGAGATTGAATTGGGGATTTAACGATTAGAAAAATGTTAATCAAGACTTAAAATTGCTCAGAGCAATAGGAGCAAAAATATCAGAAAAACACAAGCGTAGGATGTTTTGAAAATGATGGGAACACAGATCACTAAGCACAACAGAGAGCAATAAAATTAAAGTAATAATTTGCAACTGGATATTTAAAAATCCACAAGAATTTAGGGTTTTATTTTGGAGTTGATTATGATGCTTTGAGAGGATGGACATGAACTAAACTGATTTCTTCATTTAGTGGACAAAAGATGGAGTTATAATTGACCAGGGAAGCAACTCTCTATAGGTTTGTGAGGCTAGTTAGTTTCGTCTGAAACAGAAACCAAAATATCAAGAATATAATCAAGAATAGAAATGTTGAAAAGAAGAGTATCATATGGATTTGTTGAGTACCTACATGCAAGGGATGTGGAAGGGAAGGTGTTGAGATAACCCCCAAATTTGTACAGATGTTTTTGTATCTAATGGTACTATTTAAGCAAGAAAGACTCTCAGCAGAATATTCTACGGGAAGGGAAAGTTGAAGAATTCAGCTTTACATAAATGGAGTTTAAAAGTATATGAAAAACAGCTGGAAATCTTGTTCTAGAGCTCAAGAGAGCGATAAAGTCTTGTGATATGGATGGGAGCATTTACTCTCAACTGGTGTTTTGAAGATTATCTGTTTTAGCTAAAGGAAACTGGAGAAAATATAGGAATGTGATTAGATTGCAGTCAAGTTAAAAAAAACCCTCCACTGTTGTTTAATGAGGAATCAGCAGAGTCTACAGACATTACAGGCATTTGGTCTGAGGAGAAAAGAAATAATTAATATTGCATACTATTCTATGAATTCATATTGTTATTTATAGGAATTGAACACTTATCGTCCAAGGAATTTAGTATATTGGGTTAAATTTATATTTATCATCTCAATAAAGACGTATTTGGTAATGAAATGGTCTTGGCAAATCGTAATCATTAGAAGTTTGTAATTTTAATTATATTAGGACACTATAGTACGTGACACTATAGCTCACATACCCACCTATGTTATGTCCTGCTAATGGCCAGCATGGTTAATCCTCAAGACAGCCCTGAGGCTGTCTTCATAATTTTGTGAGGTAAGAATCATAAAAATATTGAAGGAAATTGAAGAACTTGGACACAGCTCTGCCTATTTCCTCCCTTCATTAACCATCTCCTTGTGCATTTCCTTCATTTTAAAGTCCAATAAATATTTATTGAGCACTGTCTGTAGCCAAAAACTATTCTAGAAAAATACAAATGGAATATTCAGAAAATATCTCTGTGAAACAGTTTTATGGCTTAGTAGGTGAATAGGTGAAGAATAGACATTAAGATGATGCAATATAATTTTGTTAGGGGTTCAATATATCCAATAAAAATAATGATGGGTAAGGAAGAAAGGACTTTGAAAGCAGTTATAGAAAAGCAGTTGAGGAAGGCACACTGATGATGGGTGTAGTATTGGAACTATGTCCATGAGAAACTATTACTAGCATTGCAAACCAAAAAAAAAAAAACATTTTTTAAATTAAAATAGTTAATTGCTGAGAACATTCTACATGATGAAACTAAAGTATTTTGAAAGTAAAATAATGGAAGTGAGAAAAAAATCAAGGTTAAACAAGGGTTATTATGGAGGGATTTTTCAGCTGTTGTTTTCAGCTATTGTCTCCAGATAAGATGGAGAGAAATAGAGGAAGAAGCTGAGACCAGAGTGAAACTTCTAAAAAAGAGAAGGGTGACAACTGCAGGGCTGTTTCGTTGTTTGAGAGAAAAGGAGAGCAGTCACAGAGACTTACAAAAGAAACAGGATCTTGGCTTCTCAATTATGTGCAGATGTGTTTTGATCTCAGTTTTTTTCTATCTCATAGCAAATAAAGCCAGATAAATTTAGAAGCAAATTTTCTTTATTTGAATACATCCTTTCTTTCACTGTTCCTTTTTTTCTCGGAAAGGTGTATTGATGGAGAAAAAAAAGTTAATTTAACTAGAAAAGCTAGAACTGACAATGTGGAACCTTGATTCCCTTACAAATACAGCCCTTATTATTACAAAATCTGCCTATGACAGGTCTAATATGTCTCTCTTAGTGGTAAATTATCATTCATCCTGAAAGGTATAAGAACCTAATCCTTTGCTTTTAAGGAGCTCAGGGCCTGAACACCATGATTATAAAATGATTTATTTTTCTTAAGAAGCTCCAAAAAGTGCTGGAAATATGCTTGCAGTCTCAACTTGGTTAACTGACTGAAGTTTAACCTACAGTTCATGTGTTTCTTCTTGGTTCTCTTGATGTTGCTAATGTTTGGGTGGACACTTTACTTATTTCACCTCTTACTATCCCCACAGGTGTGGAAACTTTAGGAGGTGGCAGGAAATAATGGGGTGAATTATTGGAATCAGACAAATTCCAGACAAATTGGAATCAAATAAATCTATAAAGCTTTATCACTCACTAGTTGTTTGAGCTAGAGCAAGTCATTTTACCGCCCTGGGTCTTGGGTAAAATGGATATAGTAAGACCAGCTTTGCCTGTGGCTTGAAGAAAAAGTGATAGGATATGACTGTTTTTCTTCTGGTATAAATTCAACCTTTAGAAGGGCTGGAGCGATAGCACAGTGGTAGGGCATTTGCCTTGCATGCAGCCAACATGGCCGACCTGAGTTCGATTCCTCCGCCCCTCTTGGAGAGCCTGGCAAGCTACCGAGAGTATCTCACCCGCACGGCAGAGCCTGGCAAGCTCCCCGTGACGTATTCAATATGCCAAACACAGTAACAACAAAGTCTCCAATGGAGACGTTACTGGGCCCGCTCGAGCAAATCGATGATCAACGGGAGGGCCTTAGTTACTTACTTATTCTAATCGGGGAATAGTAGCATTTAGTCTATAGAATCTACAGCACTAAGGATGAACCATAGTATATGACTATGAAATAGAGTAATAATTATTTGTTAGGGAAAGCCATCAACCCAAACAAATATACTACAGTGGTACAGGAAATCTATAGGTATCCAGTGGAAATTTGAGGGGCTGGGGGTCTACATGGGGACTAAGGGGTATATGGGAACTATGCTCTGTAGTCAATTTAGCTGTGAGATTAGGGTTGCTCCAAGAATAGAACCCATTAATTAAAAAATAACGAATAACTAACAAATATCAAATAACGCACTCAGAACTAATGCATTATAAAGTTTACTATAAAGTTTACTATCACTCTATCTTCTTGTAGGATTTAGGAATGTCAGTTTTCCCTAGGCTCCCCTGAATAAACAACATTGGTTCTGCTGCACTGTTAGTCTCAGCATTGTATTCTCTACTTGTCTACTGGCCTTTCCCATAATTTTACTCACTGGTGGATGTAATGTTAGAGCAAGTTATATTGAAGGTTTGGGTATAATGAGTCAGGGAAGGGGAAAAGCACAATCAAAAATCTTAGTTCTCTAATTTCAAGCCACTTAGAATGTCATTTGGTCCCTTTTGCATAGTTTTACCTTAGTGGAAAATGTGCCTTGTTTCTCATCTATCATGTGCCTGCAGTCTCATAGTATTGTTATGATTTACTGATTCTTACACCTAATACTCTGTTCTTACCCATCCCCCTGCTTTTATTCCTCCTTTAATTGTAAAGAGTAAAAAAATATACTCAGGGAAATTTTCTTTCATTGTTTTTATTGTAAAAATTCTTTTGTAAGAAGGGCAAAATTATGACAAGGTGAATAAAAATTAACATGTGACAAATATTTAATTTATCATATTATGCAATGAGGTAAAGGTAAAGGCCCTCCCGTTGTTCATCGATTTGCTCGAGTGGGCCCAGTAACATCTCCATTGGAGACTTTGTTGTTACTGTGCCTGGCATATCGAATACATCACGGGGAGCTTGCCAGGCTCTCCGAGAGGGGCGGAGGAATCGAACTCGGGTCGGCCATGTTGGCTGTGTGCAAGGCAAACGCCCTACCGCTGTGCTATCGAGAATGCAATGAGATGCTAGATTTTTTAATGAATACCTTTTTATTATCTCTAACTACATTAGAATATCAAGGGGTGAGTCTCAGAATCTGAATTTTTATTAAAGACTATCAGTATTCCTATGCCTATAAAAAATACAACACCAAGGATAATAAAGAAAATCTATTATCTTTATACTCAAGAAGAATGATGAGTAAGTCTTCTTAGAATGGACATGAAGCCCAGTGGAGTAGCTTAATTAAGTTTTCAGAAGACCCAAGACCAACAAGATAGTTCAGACATTTGAAGGTGTTTGCTGTGCACACAGCCAAGCCCTGTTGAATAATGGCACTGCATATGGTCCCCTGACTATTGTCAGTAGGGAATCCTAAGCATTGAGCCAGGAGAAAGCTCTGGTCACTGCTGCGCATGGCCCCCAAACAAAAAAGACCTTATGCCTGATCAGTGCTGTCAGAAACTGGCAGGGTACATACAAAAGTTCAAATCCAGCTGCACTTGGTTGCTTTTCAGAAAGATCACTTGATCCTTGACTTCCCATTAATCAACGATTTGCTTGAGTGGGTGCAAGTAACATCTCCATTTGTCCCTGTCACGTGCTAGTGTAGCACAATGGCATCTGTTCTTTCTAGGAACACGAAGAGCCTCAAACTGATCATTCAGGGTCTTGACAAAGAAGTCTGACCATCTGGTAAAAGGGCAACCATGCAGTCTTTTGACATCTCATGGAATCCAGTTGGTAATGGCTCTAGTCCAGCGGTCATCTCCAAATCTCATTACATGTCGAGCCCATCTGATTTTTGACGCCTTGGCAAATGAGACAGCATCCCTGATTCTTGATCTTGAATGAAGGTCAGAACTCCGAATTCTTTCTCTCATTTGAGTGAAATGTGATACTCATAGCATAGCTCTTTCAATTCCTCTTTGGGAGACCCGAATAGCATTCTCATCCCGTTTTTATAGGGCCCAGGTCTCTGAGGCATATGGTAATGCAGGAAGAACAGTGGAATAGAAGAGATGTGTCCAGAGCCAGAGGTTCTTTGTCCTCTTAGGTATTTAAATTAAATCCAAAAAATCCACACGAATGCTCTTGAAGGCGTTCCAAGTCGCTCTCTTCCTCCTGCAAATTTCAGGTGCCATTTCATTTGTCATGTTGACTTCTTGACCTAGGTATACATAACTGTTGCATTCGGAGATGTACGTTCTGTTGAGAGTGAATGGAGCATCAGGAATGAGGCTGTTTCTCATAAACATTCAGCTTCGTGAGATTCAGCTATAGGTCGACCTTTCCACACTCAAGGTCGAAGTTGGCCAGCATCTGTGCTGCTTGGCTAAAATATTTGATGTTATTAGAATGATGTCATCAGCAAAACGGAGGTGGTGTAGTTGTGGACCGTCTATCTTCACTCCCATCCCTTCACATTCCAGTCATCGCATGATATTCTCGAGGTTGACACTGAAGAGTTTCGGTGAAATGGTATCACCCTTCTGAACCCCTCTCTTGACATCAATGATCACTTCTTTGTAGAATGGTGAGATCCTGGTAGTGAATCTGTAATACAGCTCATGGAGAATCCTGATGTATTGAGTTTGAATGCGCTGATTGGCTAGGACTTCAATGACAACTTTCGTTCAACAGAATCAAAGGCCTTTTTTTTAAATCAATGAAAGTTAGACAGAGCGGCATCTTGAACTCCCGAGAAACCTCAATGAGCTTGGTTAATGTGTGGATATGGTTGATTCTGCTGAATCCTTTTAGGAACCCGGCTTGCTCGCATGGTTGTGCTTCATCTAGTGTTCTGCCAATCCTATTCAAGATGACTTGAGTCCACAGCTTGTAGATGACAGACAATAGGCAGATCCGGTGATAGTTGCCAATGTCCTGATGTCTCCCTTCTTGTACAGTAGTACAGTCCTGCTGGTTTTCCATTGTGACGGTGCCTTGCATTCAGACAGGTAGCATGTGAAGAACCGAGCCAGTGTATTGATGAGAACTGTGGCAGGTTCTTCAGGTGTTCAGTTCTCACCTTGTCTGGGCCGGGTGCTGTTTGTTTCTTTACCAACGAAATGGCGTGTCAGATTTCAGAAGGGAGAACGTTGGGAGCAACATATCCATTCTTCAGAATTTGATATGTCGGCAGGTGGATGTGGCTATCAAAGAGATCTGAGTAGAAGTCATGGATAATCTTCTCCATTGCCCTTCCAGAAGATGTGATAGATCCATCAGGACATCGGAGAGAAGTCATCTTGGTCTTGAAGTTGGCGAAGGACAGGCGGGCATTACGAATGCTTTTCCTGGCTTCTGCCATGCCTACCAGCACTTCTGCTCTTCTCTCTTCGAAGTCTTCCCTTATTACATCTCTGCACTGCTTTGCAAGCTCAGACATTTGCTTGCCATTGCCTGAGGCACGCGCCAAGCCACGTTGGCTAATAAGCTCCAGAGTTTTCGAAGTAAGGCTTTTTTCGTGGCTATCTCTCTCTTGGCGTTCCTTGCACAATCTTGGAGGTGCTGAACCAGTCAATCGTATTCCTCGTCAATGTTGTCAACAACAGCATCTTACCATGTTGCAGCAGTAGTGCCAAAGAGCTCCCAGTTGGGGGTCGTTCTGGGAGTTCTCTTCTTAAACTTTGCAGCCCTTTTTCCCCACTCTGTGAAGTACAATTTTGCAAGAAGTAGATGGTGGTCCAATCCCGTTTGTAATTTTGAGACAGCAGCAACATTGGTCAGGCAAAATCATCAATTGAATATGATGTGGTCAATTTCATTGTGGAACCATCCACCGGGAAACTCCCA
This sequence comes from Sorex fumeus, assembly GCF_029834395.1. Taxonomy (NCBI): domain Eukaryota; kingdom Metazoa; phylum Chordata; class Mammalia; order Eulipotyphla; family Soricidae; genus Sorex; species Sorex fumeus. Next base: position 26,460,993 of record NW_026606090.1, on the reverse strand, counting down.
GGTCCAATGTTTAGATTTGGCCTTCTGGATCTGTACGTTACCATGGATGGTCTTGATCGACATGATGAAATCAGACAGTCTCTCACCCTGTTTGTTCCATTCAAGGCCATGGGTCCCAATGTGGAGTTCTTTGGCTGATTTTCTCGTTCGTATCTTGGCATTAAAATCACCGACAATGATCTTGTAGAAGGTGTGGTCTTCTTTATAGAACTTCTCCAGCTCCATGTAGAACTTCTCGATTTCTCCTTCATCATAATTGGATGTTGGTGTGTAGACAATGAAGATAGAAACTGCTGGCAGTGAGCCACATCTATTCAAGTGTAATCGTCCTATTTGGGTTTAAGGCATTCGGATGTATCAATGCTCATAGCCAAGTTTGTCTTGACAAGGACACAGACTCCTCCAATGCCTGTTTTGTCTCATGTTCTGAGGAACACTTTTTCTCCAGTGTCGAAAACGGCATGATGTGATTGATGCCTTCTTGTCTTGATCAGACCAATGATGCCGTACTTGATCTTTCGCACTTGTACCACCAGGTACTCGATGGATGCATCTAATGTACGTGCATTGAAAGTACAATCATTTTTGTCTTTTTTCGTTTTGGCAGCCTAGTTCAGCCTTGAGATTTTGTCAGCCTCTCCTTCCTCATCCTTCTCAATGCTGCCATATTGGTGACACCTTCAGGGTCAGGGAAATGAGACCCATTGTAATTACTGTAAGTTCAGAAATATAATAGAACTAAATGACCACTATTTCTCTCCCACTCCCAAAATTTCATACATAGGCATTAGGATAAACTTATTCTAATAGCAACCTATTCAGAGTACTTTGTATTTTTATTTGGGCCTCATAAACATTAATTCAAGTGCCTAAAATCAGATTACTACAGGCAACAGCTGCTCTAAGGCTCACTGATATCATTTTATGAACCATTAGTTGCCTTGGTTCTCTTCATGGGATTGCTTCTTTTGTGTACATATTTTTAAGGTATTTTGGTACTGTTTTCAAAGAACTGAATCAGAGACACACTATTAATTTTCTTCTCCTGGAGATATACTACACCTGGATCCTATGGATGGATTTGATAGAAATAGAGACACAATTATTCTTTCAGAAATAGACATCATCCCTTCTACTAGACATCAATTAATTTCGGCTAGACTAATTTTTCTTCCTTTATTAACTGTCCTCTGTGCTTAATGGAACCAAATTTGAGATGGAAATACAAAGTGTTCTGGGTTCTGTAGGACTAATTTTAGCATCAGGAATAGTTGTGTGGGGCTTGGAGCCAGGTGCATTTCAGTCTTAATGAAGTGGCACCTCCTTGATGCTTTTGACCTTGTCCATTGTAGGTGGGAATTTGTAGGAACCACTTAGACAACTTAAAGTACAGTTGACAGAACTGTCTGCACCATTCACCCTTATCCATTTGAGCACTACCAAGTGCCATTTTCTATCACCAGCAAGAAATGTACATTTATCTAGTCATGGGACAGATATATAAACATGAGTCGGCATCTCCCACCCAACTTGCAGTCAATATTAATTAATCTAAAATAGTCCTTACTTTATTTAGAGTCACACTACAAATTGATTCATATTTTAATAACATCACTGAACCATTGCTAATAAAGAATGATAGAAAAATATGAAGTAAAACATCAATAGTAGCTTCCTGTCTAGGGTGAATTCTTCCAGAGTGGCATCTGCTCTCCTGTATTAGAATGACCTACTAATCCTCAGCCTAATCCCAAATCAGAACATCAGAAGCACTGATGGTGTCACTCCTATCTGTAAATTTGTTTCTGTGAAGACTGTAAGGATTACATTTAAAGTCTACTATGGGAGAAAACGTGATGGCTGTTTTTGATCTTTGTTAATACTTTATTTTTCTTTCTGAGGGGATCCACCCCTGTGGTCTTCAAGGCTTACTCCTGGCTTTGTGTCTCAGGATCACTCTTGGCAAGCAATGGGACCAAGCTATCCATTCTCTTCTGCAGTAACTCCAGAGAAACATTTTAACTGCAATTATTGCAGTTTTGCTTTATTCCCGTTTATTTTTGTTTGAGGCCACAGCCAGCACTGCTCAGGACTTACATCTGGTTTTGTACTCAGGGATCACTCCTGGTAGTACTCAGGGGACCAGATATAGTGCTGGGGATTGAACTGTGGCCAGCTGGATGCAATACAAGTGCCTTGCCCCTTTCCTGTCATTTCAGCCCAAGATTTCTGCAGTTTCTAAAAGTTTTATGTTTTTCATTTTATTTTCACCCTTAATCTATATATTCTTCCAGTGATTGTTAATATTTAGTAACTAAAGAATAGGTCAACATAAAAATGAATCGTTTCCCATTAACATTCTCTTTCTCTTAGAAATATCCTTAAGAAAGAAAAGTAGATAATTGGTAAAATACATTTCAGCAGAAAATTTTTCAAGGATACATTGTTTGTGTGTGATAAGTTCTCTTGAAAGGAACATGAGATAGACTGAATAATTTTATGGTTTCATGGCTGTTGGGCTTAATAGTAAGTCATGGATAGAACAATGATGTTAAAGGCTTCCTCAATTTGTTTAAAAAATTTTGTTAATGTCAAAATTTCCTGAGGAGGAAAAATATTCTTACTTTCTTTTTGTTATATTTAAAAAAAATCTTGGGTTGGAATGAAACCAGTGAGTACTAAAGTCCAGGAATATCATTAATAAATTATAACTTTATTCCAACTTCAAGTTCTCAGGCTGTCAAGAATATTTTTTATGTAAAATGTTTTTCATTGGAATAAAGTCTGTATACTATGTACCTTTGAGAGGAAATAGCAAAACAATAACATTTTATTTTAAAAGGCATAAATTTAATTTTGTAAATTTAGTTCTCTAAGTCTGTGCCAAAGTTACTGAATCACCAACCTCCATTTACTTCTCATGCTTTCTGATAAATATTTCATTAATTATTCCCAATAAATTGTTCCTAAGAATTTATTCCCAACTAATTCTACCCCACTGCATCTCCAAAGTCTAAGAAATGCATGGGTGTGTGAAAATATTCAGAGAAAGACGATAATAAAGGAAATTATTTTATTTATAACACCAGTGATTATAGAATGCTGTTAAATAGACACTTTTCTCAGACTCATTAGGACTGAATTGTATTTTCTCTGTCCTATTGATTGATAATCTAACTTATAAAATAGAGTAGTAACACCTGCTCAGCTTAATAGTAAGGTTAGATAGGATTATCATATATGCTAATCAAGTTACAAATACATATAAGTTCAGGAGTTAAAATGAAAAGTAGAAAAATCTTGGGTTCCCCATGAATGCATCCATTCAAGCATTTCCAAAGATTTTTTCTATATCACACAAAGTATATGAACTATACACAGAAGCAAAGCATATTTTTTTCTAGATACCAACAGTCTTCAAAATATAATTTTCTTATGACTTATTTATTCCTAACTTATATCATATAAAACACTTTTGAACCCGGGGTCTAAATCAGGGTATTAAGGTACTTGCCTTGCACTCATCTCCTTTATTCAAATCCTGTCACTAATATCTTGTAGATCCTGTCACTAAACATCCTGAGTAGAGCAGCAGTAATCCCTATGAACAGAGCCAGCAGTAAGTGAAGAGAACTGTTGGGAGTGGTCCCCAGAACGAAAAAAAAAAAAAGCAAAACACACACACACTTAAATAGGTGGGACCCAAACAGCAATCTAACTGAAGTGGTCATTAAAATAAAAATCTTTCCTGACCAAGGAGAATAACACTGTGAAGATCAGCCAGACAGTACATTTTGGTCCCTATTCATCCAAACATGGTGGTTTACAAGACTGAAATGAACCATATGTTTCTTAAAGCTGCAGTGAATACTCTGAAGGAAGTAAGTACAATTTAAAAGTTTTTATAGTGCCAAATGTAGAATATATAGCCCAGTGCAGAATCCCACCAGGGGCTGTGTACACACAGTGCTTCAAATAAAATTCATGTGGTGGTTTTCTACATTGGACAGACTGCTCTTCCATGGAACAATAGAATAAAATGCATAGATATATAAAAGCAAAGAGACAGAGATGGATGGAAAGAAAAAGGATATTGCAGCAGCAATAAAAAACAGCAGTTAAAGCAGTCAAATGGCCACAACTGTCTTTTTTGACAGAATCTGGAAATAATAGATCTATATAAAAACTGAAAATTAAGTATTAATACTATGGGATCTTGGTAGAAATTTATGGCACGTAGGTCATACATGAAACTAATATTTAGTGGTTCCTTAGCAATGAGAGTTTTGTAATTATCACGATCACGATCACGACCATCCTGTTGTTCGTCAATTGCCTTGAGCAGGCCCCAGTAACGTCTCCTTCGTCCTAGCCCTGAGATTTTTTTTTAAAGTGCCATATTCAAGGCTCTTTCAGGGTTAGGAGAATGAGACCCATCATTGTTACTGGTATTTGGCATATTGGGTATACCACGGGGAGTTTGCCAGACTCTGCCGTGTGGGCAGGTTACATTCAGTAGCCTGCCAGTGTGTCCAAAGTAGGAATGAGATGATAAAATGCTTGCTTCCGGGAGCTGAGTGTGATAATCTCTGGATCCTGGCCTTTGTTGAGGTTACACGGCAGTTGGTGGGTATAACTGTCTAGCTACTGGCAGGTCCAGTCCCAAACCGTGCAGGCTTGGAGATCTCAGCCCCGGGTCCCACACACCTGGGTTCCTCTGCCAGTTCTTTTATGCGTGAGGATCATCCAAGTGTGTGGAGAGTGGTCCCAGCATGGCCTTGGCTGGGGCCCGGAGGTCTTCAGCTGTTGGGCCCTGGTGGAGACAGTCAGGCACAGGGTAGAAGACTCTGTAATTATAGAGGAAACAAATGCAGGTTTGCATCACTATAATAAGGCATCCACGTACCTTCTCCTGAATTGAAAAAATTGTTTTTATTCTTCAAAGTTTAAAAACATCAAATATTGGTAGATAGAAATGACTAAATTTGATTGGATCCAAATTAGATGCAGATCAGATTTTGATGCTGAATAAGTATTATCCCAGAAGAATCCACAAATCTTTTTGCTGGAACTTTGAAAATTCATTGTCACCCAGAATAGAATTGTCTCATGTGTGTGTCAGAATAAGTCATAGGAAAAAGGCAAGTTAGAAAAGCTAAGATGTGGCAAATGTAACGTTTGTTGCTAAAAATAACTCCTCATCTGGGGAACATAAAGTAACAAAATAGGAGAGTAACCCAAGAATGGCTGAGATTAGTACCAGGAATTTTACTCCATGGCTTGGAGGCCAACCACACATACTAGGGGGAAAGGGAGCTCAGATAGAGAAGGGAACACCAAATAAAGGTGTTGGGAGGATCCTCCCAGGATGGGAGAAGCATGCTGAAAGTAGACTATAGACCAAACATGATTGTCACCCATTGCCTCTTTTGCAAACCACAACACCCAATAAGAGAGAGAGAACAAAAGGGAATGCCCTGCCACAGAGGCAGGGTGGGATGGAGGGCATGGGGGGGTGGGAGGGATACTGGGATCCGTGGTGGTGGGAAATGGGCACCGGTGGAGGGATGGGTATTTGATCATTGCATAATTGAAACCCAAACACAAAAATCTGTAAGTCTGCAACTGTACCTTATGATTTCTCACTATTAAAAAATTTTTAATAAAAAAATAACTCCTTACTATCAACACAAGAAGCATCCCTCAGTGCGCTCAGTTTCTGCCAGTTGCCTCTCAGGTTTTTCTCCACTACTTTTGTTGGGTTCTCATGAAATAAAGGAGGTTACATTTTCTGAAAAATATAAAGGAATACACATTCAACTAGAACTATTATTATATATTTTCCTAAAATCATCTTGTCCTAGCTCTTCCTTCTTGCCAGTGTAATTTGTTGTGTTGTTTTTTATTTAAGTTTATTTTTTCCTCCTTCAGTGATCATCCTTCACCATTCAACTTGCCTGACATGTACCAAGCACCATGCTTTTACAGACCCCTAATTATTAGAAAACAGACATATCCCCCCAAACTTCTGATGCCCTAATAGTGGAAAGCATACGTGTAATTTTATAACTGTAGGTGAAGGGTAAGCTTCCATAAACAGAAAAACAAAATGTTCAGGGGCACATGAAAGGATCGAAGTAGGAGATATTATTTAGATTAAATAATCAGAAACCATCTCTCAAATGAAGGGTTTTTTAACTTTTAATTTAGGGCTGGAGCAATAGCACAGTGGGTAGGGCATTTGCTTTGTAGGCGGCCGACCTGGCCAACCCGAGTTCAATTCCTCCACCCCTCTCAGAGAGTCCAGCAAGCTACCAAGAGCGTCTTGCCTGCACGGCAAAGCCTGGCAAGCTTCCCTTGATATATTTGATATGCCAAACACAGTAACAACAAGTCTCACAATGGAGACGTTACTGGGTATGCTCGAGCAAATTGATGAACAATGGGAGGACAGTGCAGTACAGTGCAATTTAGGCACTGAGGTTTCCTACATATGTATATATACATATATATGCACAAATCTATATGAATATGTATTTATTTATTTAATTTTGGGGTCACACCCAACAGTGCTCTGCACTTACTTCTTGCTCCGTGCTGAGAGATCACTCCTGATGGGTGCTGGGGGCAGAACCAGCATTGGTTCCATGTGCGACAAGCAGCCTACTTGCTGTACTATTGCTCCAGCCTCCTAAAATGTTGTTAATGGTACATGAATACTAAAATGTTGTTAATGGTTCATGAATACTACATTTCATTTTTTTTTTTTTGCTTTTTTGGGTCACACCCGGTGATGCTCAGGGGTTAGTCCTGGCTCATGCACTCAGGAATTACTCCTGGTGGTGCTCGGGGGTCCATAGGGGATGCTGGGAATCGAACCAGGGTCGGCCATGTTGGCTGCATGCAAGGCAAATGCCCTACCCGCTGTGCTATCGCCCCAGCCCTACATTTCATTTTTATACCCTCCACCAGTGTCCAACTTTCCCAGCCATCTCCCAGTGTCCATGCCCCTCCCCCTGCCTTTTTTCTCCCCATTGTTAAACTTCCTACTAAAGACCTGTTCTCAGTTTGTTTTCTTTTGGTGCTTGTTATTCCCCTACTATGCTATTGCATACATGGGACAAACAATTCTGTCTGTATCTCGTCTTCTGACTAATGTTACTCAGTATGCTATTCTCTAGATCTATACCTGTAGCAGAAAATCGCATGATTTTATCTATTCTTAAAGTTGAGTATATATGCACCATAGCTTTTTTATCCAGTCAACCATTCTTAGACACTTGAGTGCATATAATGTGGCTTTTATTTATCCCTGGAGGAAGGAAATTGGGGGTACACAACTTGTGGTAGGACCTTGTCAAACATTACAGCTAATCTCTTGTGTACTTCTGTTTGCTTGCTATTTTTCTCTTCTTGTTGCATCTTAATCCTAATCCATTACCTTTAAGATTATTTATGAGTTTCTCATGCCAAGATTTTCCAAACAGTTCTATCTCTATTCATTATCTGTTTCTCCTTAGCATTACATCCCAATACATACATAACCAAAGAATGTTGATGAAACTATACCATGATTAAAAAACTACACCATGGGTTGGAGAGACGGAACAGTGGGTAGAACTGTCTTACATGCAGCTGGTCCAAGTTCAATCCCCAACATCCCATATGGTCCTCTGAGCACTACCAGGAGTAATTTCTGAGTGCAGAGCAAGGAGTAAACCCTGAACATCACCAGGTGTGGCCAAAACCTATGAATAATAAATTAATAAAATAATAAACCCCAAAGAAGCACACAATCAGATCCAACACTGCATGTCAGAAGATAGCATTTGGGTGTTTATAGAATGGAATACTTTAGGGGTGAATGAGGACCCCATAAATGGTAGCATAGATTTTTCTGTTGATGCATTTTCCTGAAGCAGGGAGAAATCAGCATCATTATCACTTTAGCCACTTTCTAATGCCCAACTGTACAATGGCCAAGAGGGAGAAGCACTCCAGGGACTCAAGTTTTAGTTCCCTTCACCTAGCAGTAATATAACATTGTCCTCAATTTATCACTTGAGACAGTAGTGTGCCATACATGCAAATGACAAAAGATTAAAGTGCTATGTGCAATAGTGGCACTCAGGGTTTTGTTGAGTTATAGTTTCATGTCCATGGCCAGAGTTCTCAAAATCCCTGCACCGCTTAGTCTGGGACACAGAACCATTTCTCTTAGGATTTAAGCAGAGAGCTTCTCTGCAAGCCCATTATCTCTCCATATCCCGGAAGGACTAGAATCATCTGAGGAGCGAACTTGCTTTTATTTATTTTTTTAAATTTATTTATTTATTGAATCACTGTGGGAAAGGTTACAAAGCTTTCAGGTTTAGGTCTCAGTCATACAAATATCAAACACATTTCCCTTTACCACTACTTATTTTTTTACCATGAAGAACCCCAATAAGACCCCACCCCCCACCCCTCCCAGTCCCTGTGAGGCAGATGAATTCTAGTTAACACTCTATCTGCTTTGATTAGATTCATTGTTTCATTAAAAGATTCACCACTATTATTTAGAGTTTACCCCCCCCCAAATCAGACATGCTGAAAAAGCATTGTGAAGTGATTTGCTTTCTACAGCTGGGTTCAAGAATTAAATGTTGGTTTTCGATTCTTGCTATTTTACTTATTGACCCTGGAAGTATTTCTACTGAAAGTCAGATAGTTAAGAAATTGGTTTCTGTGCTCTGGAGTCGTGGCCGTGCTGGAGAACCGCTCGTGGGGGGCAACTGGTGGCCTCGGAAGGGCGTGAAGGGCGGACCGAAACGCCCCCCTTCCCATGAGGTTTTAGTCGCCCCCACACCCCCGGCTCATACCTGCTGTCCACAAGGCTCCAATGCGGCCGCCATCCTTCTTTCCAGAGAAGAGAGAGAGAATGTGGCAAAACCCTTTCCCCTCCGGGCAGACATGATGGCCTGGATTAATGCATAGTCTGTTCACTTTTCTGCTCCAAGCTGCTGGGTTCTGCATTAAGTCCTTGTGCTTCTGGGGCTGTGGCCGTGCTGGAGAGCCGCGTGTGGGGGGCAACTGGTGACCTCGGTAGGGCGTGAAGGACGGACCAGAACGCCCCTTTTCCCATGAGGTTTTAGTTGCCCCCACACCCCCGGCTCATACCTTCTGTCCACAAGACTCCCATGCGGCTGCCATCCTTCTTTCCAGAGAAGAGAGAGCGAATGTGGCAAAACCCTTTCCCCTCCGGGCAGACATGATGGCCTGGATTAACGCATAGTCCTTTCACATTTCTGCTCCAAGCTGCTGGGTTCTGCATTAAGTCCTTGTGCTTCTGGGGCTGTGGCCGTGCTGGAGAGCCGCTCGTGGGGGGCAACTGGTGACCTCGGTAGGGCGTGAAGGACGGACCGAAACGCCCCCCTTCCCATGGGGTTTTAGTCGCCCCCACACCCCTGGCTCATACTTGCTGTCCACTAGGCTCCCATGTGGCCGCCATCTTTCTTTCCAGAGAGGAGCGGGCGACTGGGCGAACTTGCTTTTAATTTTTAGTTTTTCTCTCTCCATCAACATGTATCACAGTCACCCCAACTTATGCACAATATAGAGTCCTGTGGGAGGATGTGTTAGGAGAGTGCAGGGGAGTTGAGGGAGGAGTAGCTAAGGAGAAAATACAACACATTCCTTTAGGAAACTTTCAGTGGGGATTTCAATCTATGATTTGAATATCATGATCACGATCATCTTGTTGCTCATTGATTGCCTCGAGCAGGCACCAGTCACGTCTCCTTCTTCCTAGCCCTGAGATTTTAAAAGAGCCATATTGAATGCTCTTTCAGGGTTGGGAGAATGAGATCTATCATTGTTACTGGTATTTGGCATATTAAGTATGACACGGGAAGTTTGCCAGACTCTGCCATGGGGGCAGGATACTTTCGATAGATAGTCTGCTGGGTTATTCAAAGTAAAAACGAGATAATAAAATGTCTTCCGGGAGCTGGGTTTTATAGTCTCTGGGTCTTGGCTGTTGATGGGACCATCTGGCGCCGGCAGCAGCTGGTGGGTGTAATGCCTACCTTACTGGAAGATGGGGGATCTGAGTGGAGAAGGCCCAGTCCCGGCCCAAGCAGGCTTGGAGATCTCAGCCCCGGGACCCGCATGCCTGGGTTCCTCTGTCGGTTCCTTCATGCATGAGGCTTGTTTGGACATGTGGAGAGTGGTCTCAGCATGCCTTGGCTGGTTCTGGAGGTCTTCGGCTGCTGGGGCTCTGCTCAAGCCGGGGAGGGAAACTCAACCTGCCCCACTCCATTTGAATATATGCCTGTAAAAAATTCTGGGAATGTTTTAAATAATCTCAATTGCTACAAATTTTGGTCATTGCTTTAAGTGGCTAGGTGGTCAATATTTAGATAATATTCACAAAATAATTCAAAGGTAGCCACATAACCTTTACCTTAGGAGAATTTGCTTTAGAACAATAGTCAACTAATATACATATTAATATGTATATTATATATATGTATATTCAGTGCCAGTAATCAATTCCAGGGTTTCACATACACAAAGCATGAGCTTTACCCATGAGTTGCATCCTTGATCCTGAATATCAATTCTTAGTATTATTTTATTATTATCAATATTTCCACTTATAAAAAATAGAATCTCAGAGTTTTCTCTAGTTCTTTATAGTGACTATATTAGTCCTAATTTTCTGCATTTGGTCATCATTGGTTATTTTTATAGAAGATTGGAATAACAATCAGTAGATCTCAGACAGTGCCAAACATTAAAAGTAATCCTGAAGATTTAAATAAGTGAGTTTAAATGCAGCTCCAGATGCAACCCCTGGGAATTTAGGAATGAGAAAATGGATTGCCACCACTCATATTATTTTATGGCATATTCTATATTACTGTCTTCTGAATACAGGCTTCCCTAGGTAAACTCTCATAGTAATAAAAGGAGAACTAATAAAAATAAGGTTTAGTAATATCATTTTTGGCAGTAGTTTTCACTGAACTTGCAGGTCTACACCAGAAATGAATGGTAGCAGCAGGATTCAGTGTCTGTGTAAAGAGAAATTAACTGTTAACCAGAATCCCTGGAAAGCAATCTTGCTGGGCTACAAATGCACAGAGTTGGTCTAGTTAAATGGTCATTCTCTGTCTTATTTTTTAGAAACTTTTTTTTTAAAAAAATCAGGGATAATAGCATTGGTCTGTTGCTTTCACAGTTAGTGGTTAACTACAGGGGTGGAAGAATGATGAGAAAAATAGAGTGACTTAGCTTCGGGTTGGGTCTAGGAATTGGTTTTTAAACTTACTCTGGAAAATAAGATCCTCATAAATTTTAGATTGTAAAAGGGTTGGCAAGGCATGTAGTTTTCTCTTCTGTCATTTGCTTGTCTCCTGCTTGCTTCTCCTTTTATAGTATTGTGTCAATAAACAAAGGTCAAAGGATTCTAAGTGCTATGTATGATGGTGGCATTTAGAGTCTGTTGGAATGTGACTAGCTGGCTAGGGCCTTAGAATGCCTTGTACCACTTAGTCTGAGACCCAGAGCTGACCCAACCTCTGTCTCTCTTGATGGATGTGTTGTTCCAATTCCCCAAACATTGATCTGGGAATCATTGCTTTTCTTCTCAAATGATATGTCTTGTCCCTTAGATATGGTTTTATATCCCTTGATTTCATGTCTAGAGTTAAAGGTGATATTATCAAAGACATTCCGTTTTTTGGTCAATGAGCACACCGGAAGGTGCTAAGGTGACTTCTCTTATTTTTTCCTTAGGGGTCATTCCTTATGGTTCTTGAGGGATCATGTGGTGCTGAGGATCAAACTAGGGACAGATGCAAGGCAAGTTTTTTTTAACCCCTGTCCTACCACTATGTCCCAAAGATTCATTTCTTAAAAAAGTGACTCTCTTCAAAAGATCCTTAAAGATTTTTCAGGAATTAAAAAATGTGAAAAATCACCATATTTTTACTTTGCAGTCATGTGGAAAATATTTGTGTAAGACAGGTTTGGGGAATTCAGGAAACCCATTTAGGAAGTTTTGTGTTATTATAAAATGGATAGAGGTAGTTCTTCTATTAAATACTCTTAAACTGTTTTTTTTTCCTTTTCTGTTCTATCAGGACTTATTGATCCTGTGTATATAGAAAATCAAGCAAAGGGAAGTGCTAGTGAAGCTTAATTGCCTATCTTGGGGGGTCCCATTGACCAATAAAGTTGTGCTAGTCACAGCAAGTTAGCCCAAACATGCTAATAGACAAACACCAAACCAACAGAGGTTTAAAACATCAAATGCCCATTTTTTTTGTTCAGGAATTTTGGTGGGAAGATATGTGCATCATAATCATGCAAGAACTAAGACTGATTTAGGTTACTATTCTACTCTTATTTCAGCATCTCCTTCCACATAGGAAGTTAGAGGTACAGAACATAGAGAATTATGTACTCTCTCTTGATTAAAATTGCACAGAAGTTAACGTTTATTTCAGTCTTTTTAGGTCTTTATAGTATGATTATATTTATTAATAGTGTGTCCATAAGTATGGCCTTCCACATACATGGAACTATAAGATAAGTGTATACTGCTGATCATGTGTGATGTCCACTATCTTAGATGAACAGGAAAAACAATTACACCTGTTGGTGGTAGCAGTGATAAGAAATGCCTTAGAGACTGGTGTGCAGTGTTTGGGTAGCATGCTAAGGTGTCGAGAACACTGCCCAGATGAACTTTGGGTCCACTTAAAGCACAAGTGTACTTACATAAGGAGGTAAGTCTAATGCTATCTTCCCAAGAGAAAGGTCTAGTGGCAGAAAATGCTCTTGCATCATCAGATATTGTAGTTTTTAAGGTCATTGGAATGTATGGAAACTTCTAGGAGATTATGAGAAAAGAGAAAACGGGAAAATAGAAGTATGGCTCCATAAAGTTACAACATTTAAGTAGATAGCTAGAGAGAAAAAAGTAGGAACAGAAAAATATCAAAGCAAATGTTTACTAGAAATTTCTATTTCTATTTATACTAGAAATATAGTAATATATTGAAAAATATGTAAACACAGAGCAACAATTTATAAAGAAAAAGAATACATAGGCTAGGGTGGTAGCGAGTACAGAAGGTAGGTCACTTGCCTTAAATACAGCCAACCCCGGGTTTGATCCCTGTCAACCCATATGGTGCACCTGCTCCATGGAGAGCAGAGTGAGGAGTAAGTCCTGAGTACCTCGTCTTGTTCCCCTCAAACCAAACCCAACCAAAATTACTCACATTAAAAAGATTAAAAGGATATAATGATATATGCATTTTTAAAATGTATTTGCTTTTGGGTAAAAATAAAGACTTAAACCACATTTCTGCCACTGTGATTTCCAGCAAGCATTCTGCACTAGGGTTTATACTGTCCCTCAGAAGTAACCTTGAAACAGTCCTGTCTGCCAATCAGCCAGAAGCAGAACAGAGCTAAAAAGAATTAAATAGCTCACACTGTGAGGGAAGCAATCTTGTTAAGTTAGGTTTCTAAGTGACCCCTGACTGATATACCTCAAACTTGGGAAGTCTATGGCTTTCACAGTATGAAGACTGAAATCTAAAGAGCAACTTGTCTTTTTTTGGTAAAGTGATTACAAAACTACAAGAAAAGTGAACTTTCAAAGTTAAGCTTGAGAGAGCCTCCATGTATGATCCTTGGTGTTATCAAAAGGGAGTTTCCCTGAAAATCTGAGTGAAGACCCACTGGAAGAGGTCATGTGATCTCCTAGGCAAAGTCAGAAAATATGGAATTTAAGCGAAGATAGTGGTTCTCAAGAATGAGGTAGCTTAGACTACTTGGACAATAAGATAAGACCATTTTGTTTGTAGTTTCTGTCTTTAGATTGTTGTTTTTAAGAGATCAGTAATTATGCGATCAAAAAAAGCTAAGGGTTTTTTTTTTATTTTGTTTTTTGCTTTTTGGGCCACACCCAGTGATGCATGGGGTTACTCCTGGCTCTGCATTCAGGAATTACTCCTGGTGGTGCTCAGGGGACCATATGGGATGCTGGGAATTTAACCTGGGTCGGCCGACTGCAAGTCAAATGCCCTACCCGCTGTGCTATCACTCCAGCCCCAAAAGCTAAGGGATTCTTAAAGGGTCAATCCAAAGCAAGATACCTTGGTGTTCCATGAACATCTCTATTGTTTGAGTCTGATAGGACAGAATGACCTTGTTTGACATGGATGTCTTACTTTTCTCTGCATTATTTGAAGGTTGTCAAAGTCAAGGGAATCCTCCTGAAGTGAAAGGATTATCAGAAGGAAACAGATGCTGTGAGAGTGAGTCTGGAAGTGGGAGGCACACAGAGCTGGGGAGAAGCCTTGGATTTTTTTTCACCTATGTCATTGATTAGCAGACATTTCTCTTCCATGAAAGTCAAATACATACAAGGAAAAGATCTCAGTATCACTTATCACTGTCATCCCATTGTTCATCAATTTTCTTGAGCAGGCACCAGTAACGTCTCCATTCATTCTAGCCCTGAGATTTTAGCAAGTGCCATACTGGAGACTCTTTCAGGGTCAGGGGAATGAGATCCATCATTGTTACTGGGTTTTGGCACATCAAATACGCCACGGGAAGCTTGCCAGATTTCAGTAGATCGGCAAATAAGGGAAAGGGCTCTTATAAACAAAAGGGAATACAGACACTTTCTTTAGGTAATTAGAAAGAAGATATTTGATCCAAGGAAGGAAAAAATAAAAGTTGACATGAGCTTTTCTACCATGAGATTAACTATAGGTAGAGAACTGGAACCAAAGATGAAGAAACCAAACACAAGTGGTGACTGAGTTCAGTGAAAAGGAAATGTAATGTCTCCTTTATTTCTGACTGTTTCCAGTTTCTCATGGATTGCTTATGTTCATTTACATGAACTGAAATCCTTCCCTCGTTTATGTTTGTCATGTAAGGTAGAAATCAGCTGAATGATGATTATAATGTATGGGTTTAGATGAGTTACAGTACCAGACTCTAACTTGTTACACTAACTATTTTATCTAGATGTTTGTTGTTGTTAACTTTGAACTTTCTACTAACCTGAAAACTCTAGGATGAGATGAATTTGCACAGGCTCTTGAATGGTGCAAGTATTTATGGGATGGACTGTTTTAGATTGCTTGCAAAAGTTCTTCACTACAACTTTTGTCTCATTTGGAATTTACTGCACTTCAATGAATTCCTTAATTTCTGCCATAAAACTTTCGCTACTGACACATACAGTGCTTGAAAGAATTCACTCAGCTTTTCTGGTACATATGAAAACCTGGATTCACACTCTTGGTTAAGGTTCCTTGGGGCAATCATTATTGAATGTCCAGGGGATAATGGAGCTCCCTTACATCTCTTGCTGATAATTTTGGATATTATATGTTTCTCAGAAGATCCCAGCAAATTCAGGATCTCATCAATCACAGTACTGACCTTGATATATCATTCTCTTGTAGATTTACTGCTTCTCTCTTCTACTCTTTCTTTGATTTTTTCCACTCCACCTTTTTGGCTTATATACAAGATAAGCTGCCTATTCAAACATCCTTGCATCAGGTTCTGTTTTTATGGTATTAGAAATCCAAACAGATAGGTTGTTGGTGGTCTAAAGAAGAGGGAGAGAAAATTGCCTGAATGGGTATGTTGGAAATGATCTGAGAAATCACAGAGTAGTCGAGGAACTGGCTTCTCAATTTAGTTTTCAAATTATACAGCTCAGCTAATTTTTCTGTCTTAGATTTTTTCCCTCCATAAATTATCATTAACTACCCATTAGAAGTCAGGCACTATTTGACAAGCTATGGAGACTATGAAAGTCATGATCTTAAGGAACTTCTGAGATCATGGTACAATGGAGAAATCTATAGAACACTGTGTTTGTGTGTGTGTGTGTGTGTGTGTGTATGTACGTGTGCACCATTGTGTACACTGAAAATGGAATAAGAGAGATGGGAAATAGAGCAATCACATAAAAACTGACTTTTAAGCTTTCTCCCATACAATCCTGGGTACATATAAAGGGCCGGGTATGAGCATAGGGCAGCTGTGTGACAGCAAAAATTTCTCGTCTGTTACTAAATTGCTCTCACTGGAGAGATTGAACTACCAACACACATATGATTGGGGTATTCACTATTATCACTGATGAGACACCTGAGGCCTAACAATTCTCTCTGCCTTCCAAGCAGGCTTCCTGAAATACACTGCCTTTGCATAGATCACTCAGGCTCATTATTCTCCGAAATGTGACCATGATGCACAATCATCACTTGCTCTGAAATAACCTAACAAGGAAATTACTCTTCTATCTTCTTCGGAGTCAGCAACTGATTTACCATAAAGCAAAATCACTTAGATTTAGGGTCAGAGACACTGATATTTGCCAAGTTGAAAGAATCAAAAGATCAACAAAAGGTATTCTCCTAAGGCACCGTGCCCACATCAAAGTAAACAAAAGATTAATGTATCAAAAGATTCATTACTTATGTGTTTATGTACATATGTGTTCACCTGCACATGCGTACACAAATGTACACTGCCTTCTGTTGTAACTGGAGAGAGTAGTGTGGTAGCAAAGAGGGTAATGAGTGTGAATACAGGCTTCACCCTTGATGTGTGACTATGACTATGTTTGTGTGTGTGTGTGTATACATATATATATGTACGTGTGCATATATATATATGCAACTTCTAATATATATGTACATATATATATGTACGTGTGCATATATATATATATGCAACTTCTAATGGGTACTTACTTTAAGATATTCGGCTGGAGAGATAGTTTAGTGGTAGGGCATTTGCCTTGTGCACAGCTAGCCCGGCCAAGCCAGGTTCGATTCCTGCGCCCCTCTCGGAGAGCCCAGCAAGCTACCGAGAGTATCTCGCCTGCATGGCAAAGCCTGGCAAGCTACCCGTGTCGTATTCATATGCCAGACACAGTAACAACAAGTCTCAAAATGGAGACGTTACTGAGCCCCCTTGAGCAAATTGATGAACAATGGGAGGTCAGTACTACAGTGCTGATATTATTGCGGCTGGAGCAATAGCACAGCGGGTAGGGCTTCTGCCTTGCATGTGGCCGACCCTGGTTCGATTCCCAGCATCCCATATGGTCCCCTGAGCACTGCCAGGGATAATTCCTGAGTGCAGAGCCAGGAGTAACCCCTGTGCATGGCCAGGTGTGACTCAAAAAAAGCAAAAAAAAAAAAGACATTTACTGGCTATAATGAGGACAACTACATGTTTATAAAAGATACAAGTAGGGATTGATAATTATTATCAAATAAATTTATTAAAATCCATTGATATGATTCATGACTTTTTACAAGGGACAGTATCTGGCTTGATTCTTCTCCTCATTCTTCTCCTCTTCTTTCTTCTTTTCCTCCTCCTCCTCCTTTGACTGTTTCTGCTTCTTTTGCTTCTGATACTTCTTCTTCTCCTGCTTCTTCTTCCTTATACTATGTTTATTGAGACCATAACTATACATTCTTAAAGTTTCAAATATTCTGGAAATGGGAAAATTTCACCTTCATTTTTTTCTTTCCTTTTTCCTTTTTCTTCCTATTCTGCTTTTCGGATTCCTACTTTTCTTGAGGCATTCCAAGTGTTCCTGTCCTCTGGGATGCCTGAAGCTCTCAGAGCCCCTTGTCCAGGGGGATGCCCAAATCACCAACCAAATAGTTCTTATCTGATATACTTATGATAAGTAATAAAGTTCTCTCATTTAAGCTGTTAGCATATGGAGGGCTATATTTTATTCATTTACTTTTTCTTATGCTGCATATAATACTTAATGTATCATAGGGGCTCCATAAATAATATATTTTGCTATTTATGATGGTGATATCACTGAGTGATATTGTGTTGTGTTATTAATAATCCCCTTTGAAAATTTTTGAATGAACATTTCCATGGAGATGAGTGGAGGGCACATATCTACATTATTCTCTGCAATTGATGTAATAAAATGTCTGACATTCATACAGCTTTATCTCATCTCACATATTATCTATAACAAAAACATTAATAATAGAATCCTCAAAAGTTTATGTACAGTAAAAAAAATTTTCTATTGACAGATAATAATAACTAAAATTTAATGAAAGGTTTACTATCGTTCAGAAATAATCTTAGATACTTTTTATATAAAAGTAATTTAATATTCCTAGGAGCTATTTTCTTAGGTTCTACTTTGCAGATAAAGAGAGTGAGATGCAGAAGTTGGATTATATTTTGTCCACAGTTATATGTCCCGTTTTGTTTTGTTCTTATATAAGAAGAAAGAGCCTCTTCTCTCTCACAGATCCATGCTTTTTGCTAGCTAGCTTACTGACAATACTATGAAATTTGGTGGTGTAGGGTGACTGTATATGTGAACATGCTCCAGAAGCTGTCGCGTTTCACCTGGACTGATCTACTTGGGAGTGGGTAAACTAGTCAGGGAGATTCAGGGACATCATGTCCTTTTTGAGATGAATTATGGAGCTGGGCTGTTTCTGTACTGTAAGATATCAAATGTGGGAAGGAACTGCTGGGCTTTATGGTGGTGGGCATAGGGGACAGTAGTAGAGGTGGGGGATTTGGTCTTTGGAATAATCTCTTAAGCCAACGATATGTGAGTGGAAGACACAGTAGGCTTGTTTCAAGATTCATCTTTTGATAATCATTGCTTTCTTTTTTTTTCCTTTTTTTAAATATTTATTTATTGAACCACTGTGAGAACAGTTACAAAGCTTTCATGTTTGAGTCTCAGCCATAGAATGAATAAACACCCATCCCTTCACCAGTGCACATTTTCCACCACCAAAAACCCCAGTATATCCTCCCATCTCACTCCTACCTCTGCCTGTGTGGCAGATAATTTCCACATTACTCTCTCTCTACTTTGATTACATTCAGTATTTTGACAACAGTCCTACCATTATTATTTGGAATTTTCCCTCAGCACTCAGACCTGCCGAAAAGGCAATGTTAGACAATTTGTTTTGTATTGCTGGTTATGAGTAGCATATGATGTCGTGTGACAGTCTTGAAATTCTAAAATTTTAATAATTAGGGTATGAAGGGACTTCTACCAAGAGCTGCTTGGTTCCAAGATTCCTTTGTGTGTCTCTGGAATCATGGCCGTTAAGGAGCTTAATAAGTAGCCATGGGCCATTCATGGGCATCATCATCGATCATTGCTTTCTTATAATCTGCTATGAGGTTGAGAATGGAAGCTCAAGCTTAGCCTGTATCACAGGGTGAGCAGGAATTGCAGAGTTGAGTTACAGAGCGTCAGAGCTATAGTTAATTCACAGTCATAAAGAAATATGAGGGAGGAATAACTATTAATAGATGTTTGGAGCAGGTAAATTTTGGTTTATTTATTATAAAGCAGAATGAAGTATATGGTGCCTAATATATTGACTATGGATAAAGTAATTTACTCAAGGTTACATGCTTTTTATGTAACAAGGTTCAGATTCAGAATCATGTCATCTTTCTTGCAAAGTCACTGGTTTAACATCACATTATTGAAGTAAGAAAATAGATGGCTGGTTTGAGTTGGGGGCGGCTATCAATGAGTTCTCCATAAGTAGAAATTTCTCTATCACTGGCCATAAAGAAGTTAAAGCAAAAAAACACAATGTAAAACGTGAAGGACAGGACACACTTTGTGGACACAGGAACTGACACTGATAAGTCTATCTGGCACCTGCACCAGCCCAGAGAATGCTGGACCCTTTCCAGAGAGGAAATGCTCCAGCAAGAACAAAAGATTGTGGTAAGAATATAAAGGTGGACCACCAAAATTTTAAGCTCTTCCCCTTGAATATGCCCCACCACAGGCTCTTATATTTTTTATTATTATAATTGTTATTTTAAAAGATAGATTGTATGCCTACAGAATTACATCACCAAACTCTATAAATTTAACTTTGCAAAGGCGAGTGCCATGCACTGTTCATCTTCGAAATTCTCCTGCATCTCAACCTCACATGTATACTTTACTCTCAGCATTCTGAATTGTCCTCCTGTCCTCCTGTTGTTCATCGATTTGCTCAAGCAGGCACCAGTAATGTCTCCATTGTGAGACTTGTTGTTACTGTTTTTGGCATATCGAATACGCCACAGGGAGGTTGCCAAGCTCTGTCATTCGGGCGAGATACTCTTGGTACCTTGCCAGGCTCTCTGAGAGGAGCGGAGGAATCGAACCCGGGTCAGCCGTGGCAAGGCAAAGCCCTACCCATTGTGCTATCACTCCAGCCCAACCCTTCCAAATTTGTCCCTCTTAAATATTTTGTTCTCTCTCTCTCTTTCTCTCTCTCTCTCTCCCCCTCTCTCTCCCTCTCTCCTTCTCTCTCTTTCCCCTTCCCTTTTTCCTTTCTTCCTCATGACCTCTAGGAAAAACTATTTTACTTGTTTCCTCCTGAAATTTATTTTAGCAAGAGGAAACAGCAGACCTGTAAAGAATCAGGGTAGGAATTACTACTGACTTTCCCTTTCCTTAAGAAAAAAAAATTCCTCAGTCCAACTGAATTCCATAGGTCCCTGAGAAACCAGATGACAAGGATCAATTTCCAAATATGTACATCAAGTGAGACTAAAGTGCAGCGTGATGACTCCCATGTGGGGCTGACGTTAGGTCTGTACCATGCAGGTGCCCATAGTGTGTGTGTGTGTGTGTGTGTGTGTGTGTGTGTGTGCGGCAGGGTGATACCATTTCACCGAAACTCTTCAGTGCCACCCTCGAGAACATCATGCGACGACTGGAATGGGAAGGAATGGGAGTGAAGATAGATGGTCGGCAACTACACCACCTCCGCTTTGCTGATGACATTGTTTTAATAACACCAAACATCAGCCAAGCGGCACAAATGCTGGCCGACTTTGACCGTGAGTGTGGAAAGGTAGGACTACAGCTGAATCTTACGAAGACAATGTTTATGAGAAACAGCCTTGTTCCTGACGCCCCATTCGCTCTCAATGGAACGACCATCTCCGAATGCAACAGCTATGTGTACCTAGGTCGAGAGGTCAACATGACAAATGACCTGGCACCCGAGCTGCGCAGGAGGAAGAGAGCGGCTTGGAACGCCTTCAAGAACGTCGAAGAAATAGCTAAGAGGACGAAGAACCTCCGGCTCCGGGCACATCTCTTTGATTCCACTGTTCTTCCTGCATTAACATATGCCTCAGAGACCTGGGCCCTACGCAAGCAAGATGAGAACGCCATTCAGGTCTCCCAAAGAAGAATAGAAAGAGCTATGCTTGGAATATCACGTTTCACTCAAATGAGAGAAAGAATCCGGAGTTCTGACATCCGTCTACGATCAAGAATCAGGGATGCTGTCTCGTTTGCCAAGGTGTCGAAAATCAGATGGGCTGGTCACGTAATGAGATTTAAAGACGACCGCTGGACTAGAGCTGTTACTGACTGGATTCCACGGGATGTCAAGAGACCGCGTGGCCGCCCACCTACCAGATGGTCAGACTTCTTTGTCAAGATCATGAACGATCGGTTTGAGGCCCTCCATGTTCCCGGAGCGAAGAGATGCCATTGGGCTACACTAGCACGCGACAGGGACAAATGGAGACGTTACTGGCGCCCGCTCGAGCAAATCGACGACTAACGGGAAGTTAAGTGACTTAAGTGACTATATATATATATATAGTCTAAAACCAAGTGATGGGTGGATTAAGAGGAAAATGGTAGATTCCCCTTCTGGAGCTTCTGCCTCTCTTCCCCCACTCCACGTATGTCCCTTACAACACTATCATGCTTCTTAACAGATTAAAGCTCCTGAGTCCTAGAGTGGTAATTATGTGTTTGTCTAAATGATACGTGAAATATTTTACTGAACTTAGGTTAGGAATTTATTCCCTGAGTTCCTTCCACGTCAGAGTCTGCATCTTGATTTAAGGAGGTATGGCTGCTGTGCCTGGTAGGCAGTAGCCTGTTCCATATTTATGGTCATACTCTGTGGGCAGCTGGTAGATGATTCTCTGAGGTGGAGCTGACGTCCAACTGCATAGCTCAGTATTCTGGTCCTGTCTCTAGCCGTCCTCTTCTTGGGGTTATTTATGAGAGATGAAGGATGAGGGGGGCTGTGCAGAGTTATTTGTTTTCAGTGAAGCTAGGGGATTGGAAATGGTTTAGAAGCATAACTGGTTGACACAAACGATAAAAAGTTAAACACATAGAACCCAACATGTCCTCTCCCGGGACCTCTGTCTACCAAGCAGCAGGATTCACTCTGACAGTGTACTGCAGACTGGATGAGGGTAAAAGACAATCCTGTTCAAACAAAGCCTCGACTACAATGGTTTGAAAGGCCACATATTGAGTTCTGTGAAGCTCTTTAAGAGAAAATGTAGTTTGAGTGCTGGTTTGGGCGGAGAGCTTTGAGAGTCGCAGCTGGTGCAGGGTCAAAATACTTGTAGATGGTTGCGGGGGCTTCTTGCTTCTTTTCAC
This sequence comes from Sorex fumeus, assembly GCF_029834395.1. NCBI lineage: Eukaryota > Metazoa > Chordata > Mammalia > Eulipotyphla > Soricidae > Sorex > Sorex fumeus. The sequence goes on along the minus strand of NW_026606090.1, from coordinate 26,438,498 downwards.
AGGAGTATCCATGGGAATCAGAGAGGTATTTGCATCAAAAAACACCTGTCTCCTCCTCTTGACCACATGCAAGCACACATTTAGGGTAATACAATATAGACATTATCATTGTGATGATTTTCTGTAAAATATTTCTTTTATTTTTACTCCTTTGCTCTGCTGAACAAAACAGCAAGATTGTGATAGTGTGAGAGAATTAATTTACTATTGCCTCTTCAGTTGCAGAATCAGAGAACAGGAAGGCACTTTGATGTCATCTATAGCAGTAGAAGTTTGACTCAGATGATATTTGTGTTCTCAATATGTTCAGTGGGCATAAACCACTGTCGATTTGCTTGAGCAGGCCCAGTAACGCCTCCATTTTTGAGACTTGTTTGTTACTGTGTTTGGCATATCGTGTGTGGGCGAGATACTCTCGTTAGCTTGCTGGGCTCTCCGAGAGGGGTGGAGGAATCGAACCCAGCTCGGCCAGGCTGACTGCGTGCATGGCAAATGCCCTACCGCTGTGCTATCACTCCAACCCCTCAGTGGGCATAATGATTGTGTAAAGCAGAAAGTTGTGACTAGTGTGCAAATTTACAGGACAATAAAATTAGGAGTTAAAGAAAATTAGTACCAAAGGTACTTTCCAGCAGGGCCTCCCAAATAGTGCTCAGGAGACCTGAAGGCCCCAAAGCAATTCCCAATCACTCTGGTCAGCAGCTCAGTGCAAAGGCATCCATAGGCCCTTGCTGCTATGCTACTCAAGCTCTGCAGTGCCCAGAATCACCCAGGCTACTCTAACAATGCTGGGTATGTTTAGGAATTCATGTAGTGGTGCTCTGGGGACCAGGTGAAACATACGAGACAGCATGCTAACCCCTTTTCCAATATTATTATATACTTGCAGCTATACTACACCATCCAGGCCATCAGAATGCCCAGATAATAACAATCCAAGGTCCCCACCTCGAATGAATTTCTTCATCCACTCAACTGTTTGGGGGTACTTGTTTTATTTCCAGATCTTGATATTTGTAAATAATTCTGCATTGTATATATTTAGGTATATAATGACCTTTGGATCATTGTTCTTGTGTTCTTTGTATAGATGTTCAGTAATAGAATTTCAGAATTATATTGAAGATCTATTCTTAATGTTTTGGAGAAGTCTCTAAAATATTTGACAAATAGTCTTGAAACTAAGCAACAATTCCTCCAGCACTCAATAAAAGTTACTTCTCTGCCACATATCCGACAGCATTTATTGTTTCAGAGCTTCTGATATTCGTCATTCTTGCTGGTGTGAGATGATATTTTAATGTTATTTTAATTTGTATTTCCCTGATTACATTTTTGCAATGTTGACCATTTTTATAGCATCTTTGAGATATTGTCTGTTGATTCCTTTCCCTACCTTTTTTGGTGGGACTCACTTAATGATGCTCAGGGTTTCTACTGGCACTTAGGAATTATTCAGGGTACTATATGGGATGCCGATGAATGGGACTGGGTAACCCACATGCAAGGCAAGTGCCCTTCCTGTTAAACTGTTACTCCAGCCTTATCCTCTCCCATGTTTTTTGGAAGGGTATATTTGTTATTTATTTAGCCTTGAGTCCAGGATTTATTATCACCATTCCAAACAGAAATTGGCACAAATGCTACAGTATCAAAGTTGTGTGTAGCCAATTTTCTTATCAAATGTTTTGATTTTCTTAATAATGTCCCTGTATTGTTTCTCACTATAGGGTGACTCAGTGGAATCTATTTTGTTAACACCAATAATTAATTGCTTGGCATCCGGTATGAGTCACCCCATGGAGATACCTGTTTCAAATTCACCCATACTTCAATCAGCAGCAGTTAGGAAAGCAAAATCTGCCTGAGACGTGTCTGGAATCATGTTCCTGAAAAAGTCTGTGTTCTAGGGCATCAGTGACCATGAACTTCCACAGAGGATATCAATGGTTTTAACATGCTTTGGTTTAGCGTTTCAGTTTATCAAAGCTCAGACATGCGTGAAGGAACCCTTTCTATCTTGGAAGCCTCCTTGGAGTTCTCAATGGCTCTCTTGCTGATCCTGCCACATTTGTAGATCAGGTGGTCCGTAGTGGTGGATTTGCTGGAATTTATGTGTCCAAAGACAGCAACATTGATGTGAATCCTTTCCTTTCCCATTTTGGCTTTGGTTTCACTGTGATTTTCATGACCCCTATGTTCTGATGAAAAATCTGTCATAGAGAAAGCAGTGATGCCTGTCTGGTCTCTTCAGATTTGGTTAGTACTGGAGTTGTATGGTTTCATATAAAAATTTTACAAGTATTTTTCCTATGTCTTTGAAAATGCCATAGAAATTTTGATGTGAATTGCAATGCATCTGTGAGTGCATTAGGTAAGATGGCAATTCTAATGATGTCTACTCTTCTAATGCTGGATCAAGGAATGTGTTTTCATTTTCTTTATGTCTTTTTTTTTAATTTCAGAAGTGATTTATAATTTTAATTAGATAGGTCTTTTACCTCTATTGAATTGATTCCTAGGTATTTGACAAATTTTGGTTTTGAGTGCAATGATAATTGATAATTTAAGAAATTTTCTCTTTGATATTGTTAAATAAAGGTAAAGGTAAAGGCCCTCCCGTTGATCGTCGATTTGCTCGAGCGGGCCCAGTAACGTCTCCATTGGAGACTTTGTTGTTACTGTGTCTGGCATATCGAATACTCTCGGCAGCTTGCCGGGCTCTCCATATTGTTAAATATGGAATGTAAAAACCTTCTAAGAATTGAATTTTGTTATCTTCTACTATGCTGTTTAAGTTTATTGTTTCTAGGTATTTTTAGTGGAGCCCTCAGAATTTTCTATGTACATTATCATGTCATCTACAAACAGTGATAGCTAGGTTTATTTATCAATATGAATTCCTTTAATTTATTTATTTTTTGCCTAAATGCTGCAGCTGGAATTATTAATATAGTATATTGAATATTAGCGGTTAAAGTGCACATCCATGTCTTGTGCCTGGTCTTAGAGAAAAGGTTTTCATCTTTTCTATTAAGGGAGATACTAGGTCTGAGTTGGTTATATACGTTACTTATATTTAAAAAATTTGTTTGGAAACCACACCTGGGAGGTTCTCAGGGCTTGCTCTTGATTCTGTGCTCAGAGAATCGCTTTTGGTGGGGCTTCAGGCACCATATATGGTGCCAAGCATCAATCCCAGTAGTTTCATGCAAGGCAATGTGGACTTTACAATATAGAGGTAAGTTCCTTGAATTCCCATTTTGTTTTATGGATCTCTTGAAATGCTTCTCTGCTTCTGTGATGATGATAATGTGATTTTTTTGTTCTTCTTTTATTAATGCTGTGAATCACACTAGTAACTTTGCATATATTGAACTATACTTGTATCACTGTAATGATTCCCACGTGATTATGGAATATGATTTATTTAATGTATTATTATATTTTATTTGCTAGGATTTTATTGATAATATATGTATGTTCATCAGAATTGTTGGTCTTAAATTTTTATTTTTAGTAGTGTCTGTCAGCTCTTGGTATGAAGATGATATTGATATCATAGAAATTATTAAGGAGATGTTTTTATTTCTTCCATTTTCTGGAAGAGCTTGAGAAGGATAGCTAGAAGGGGCAATTTACTTTTGATCTGTTTCTTCTGAGAAAGCAAAGTTATCCCTTGCTTTATTGGATTAGGAATAATCACAATTACTTTCCAAGATAAATTCAGAAAGTAAGAATCCCTACCTGGAACTAGTACCCCAAAAAAGTGAAACCTTAAATTTTTCTTGAGTTATATTAAATCTGTGATAAAAATAGCTCAAGTTCTGATTTTTGTAATTTTGAATACTATAATCATGTACTGAACCTTCACTTAGGATAATCATGTGAAGAAATGGATATTTTCCCATAGCAGAAAGATTTACTGTGTCATTTGTTAATTAAGACCTTCTAAGAAGCAGATGTGAAAATAAGATCGGGGTGTAAAAACTCACTTTAGGTAACTGTCTGTGAAGTATATATTCTGAAGGAGAAAAAACTGTTGAGAATCCTCAGATCAGGAGGGAAGCAGGAATGGGTAGCAGCTCATATTTCAAAGCAGCCTGTGATCAGTCGGCCTGGACAAATATGGTGTCCCTGGGCAAAGTTTATGTGTTAGAGAATTGCAAATAGAGCAGTAATTGTCCACTTTTATTTATTTATTTATTTTTAAAATTTTTATTAGTGAAACACCATGAGGTACAGTTGTAGACTTACAAATTTTTGTGCTTGGGTTTCAGTTATACAATGATCAATACCCATCCTTCCACCAGTGCCCATTTTCCACCACGACGGGTCCCAGTATCCCTCCCACCTCCATCCCCCCCATTCCTACCCTGCCTCTGTGGCAGGGATTCCCTTTTGTTCTCTCTCTCTCCTTTTGGGTGTTGTGGTTTGCAAAAGAGGCATTTGAGTGGCAATCATGTTTGGTCTATAGTCTACTTTCGGCATGCTTCTCCATTGTCCACTTTTAGTCCACATTTTTTTTTTCAGTGTCCAGAAAAACAGCATCTTAGGGGAAGCTTGGCCTAGTATGAACTCCATAGTGGGTTCAAAGATATGATGGCTCATTGCTGCTATCATTTATTTTCCTTTCAGTGCTGAGTCTTCAAAATGAAGTACAGGCCTCAGACTTAGGTAACCTAGTGATTTTCCACTCTTAAAATATGTTATAATCTTTATCGTGGTCCCTTCTCGATCCTAACTGCTTTTTCCTGTATCCTCGATTTTCATCTAGTTCTAGGTACCAAGAATTTTTTTCTAAAAGTTTTATTATTTTTACATTTTATATTTTCACCTGTGGTTTATGTTGACACTTTTTTAAAGATAGGAGATATAAACTGAGATCAATAATTTTACCAATGGATGTCAATGGTTTCAGTACCATTTGTTAAAAATATTATTGTTCTGTCAAACTGCTTTGGAGCTGTTTGTCAAAAGTCAGGTGGGCCATATTTGTGCTGACATGATTATTACAACTCTTATATAATGATCCTTAATATTGGGAATAGTGACCCTCCAACTATGATTTTCTTTAAAAGAAAATTGCTTTAGCTAATCTAGCCTTTATGTCTCTACAAACAACTTTAAAATAGATGCTTATAGCTGTCAAAATCTTGCCAGAATTTTGATAAAGTTTTTTTTCTTTAGGAAATTTCTCGAGGAATTCTATTGTGATATACTTTTTTTAAAAAAATCTATTTATTTATTGAATCACTGTGGGAAAAGTTACAAAGCTTTCAGGTTTAGGTCTCGGTCATGCAAATATCAAACACATTTCCCTTTACCAATACTTATTTTTCACCACGAAGAAACCCAATAAACCCCCACCCCCCAACCCTCCCAATGCCTGTGATGCAGATGAATTCTAGATAACACTCTATCTACTTTGACTAGATTCATTGTTTCAATAAAAGATGTACCATTATTATTTAGAGTTTACACCCCCAAATCAGACATGCTGAAAAGGCATTGTGAAATGACTTGCTTTCTACAGCTGGGTTCAAGAATTAAATGATGTCACCCAGCTGCAATAGCAGCTGCGCGGTTTTGGATTTCTACTATTTTACTTATTAACCCTGGAAGTATTTCTGCTTAGAGTCAGATAATTGAGAGATTGGTTTCTGTGCTCTGGAGCTATGGCCATGCCGGAGAGCCGCTTGTGGGGGGCAACTGGTGACCTCAATAGGGGGTGAAGGACGAGTCGCGAACGCCCCCCTTCCCATGAGGTTTTAGTCGCCCTATCACGACCAGCTCATACCTGGCTTTCCACAAAGCTCCCAAGCAGCTGCCATCTTTCTTTCCAGAGGCGTGATATACTTTTGTATAATTTTGTCCATGCTTTTTTTCCTGAGTTTCATCTGATTACCTGTGTAATTTTCATCAAATTTAGAGAAATTTTAACCTTTATTTATTCAAAGATTTTAAATTAAAAAAATATTGCAGGCTGAAATGATGGTTAGCATGTAGGGCACTTGCCTTGGACACAGCTAACCCTTAGGTTTGAGCCACCGTACCTCAGATTCTTCCCCAAGAACTGCCAGAAGTAAGCCCTGCACACTGCCAGGGATGGTCCTTCCCCCTCAAAAAACTTAAATTGCTATTATGACTGATTTGAATGGAATACTATCACACCCCAAAACAAAATTCTGTTCTAGCCCACCACCAAAAAGACATTTCCACTCATTTATCCTATTGTAGCTACCCTACTGGCAACCACAACAACTCTTTTCTACTAAGTCTAGAAGTTCCTTTTATTGCCTTTGGCTACTTAGTTTTCTGTAGAAATTCACATTTTATATCTAAGTAAAACCATCCTGCAATTGTATTTCACTTACTAGCATAACTGCATAAAAACTATCCTTTTGTTCCCAATGACAAATTTATTTTTTCAAATGTCAGTCTTATACCTCAAATACATACCATGTTTTTTTCTTTAATATATGTTAATCGTCCAAAGAAATGGCAGCCTTACAATGCAATGTTTTCATTGATATAGGCAAGAAGCAGAAGTCATAGATATTTAAGCAAAAACACGACAGTAGAGGACAATTTTTCTTACTATTTGTAGTTAAAATTTATGCTAAATATTAGTTTTTCTTCTGTAGACCGATTTATAAATTATTTTTTCTATTGAAAGTGTTTTTAAACAGCATTTACCCACCACTCACAGCTATTTAAAAGATGGATAAACTTGTTGTGTTTTCTTGCTTTTGTGCCTTTCAATGAATAAGGGCCTTTCATTTTGAGCTTTAGAACTGTTTATATACTTTATTTGTTAATAATAATTAAAATCTTGAAAACATAAGAATGTATATATTGATTTATCAGCTTTAAGTCCACGTTCTGGTTATTGTGAATAATATTTCTGTAGACATAGAGGTGCATATGTTCTTCAAAGTAGTGCTTTCTTATTTTTTTAATAAATGATCAGAAGTAGTATTGTTGGATAATATAGAATTTCTGTTTTGTGTTTTGTGAGAAATCACCCTTCTTTTTTCCATAGCAGGTGCACCAAGTTACATTCTCACCATCTGTGTATCAGAGTGCTCTTTTCTTCACATCTTCACTAACACTGGTTGCAATCTTTTTCTAAATGATTTCTCACTTGTGTGATGTGATATATAATTGTAGTTTTATTTACATTTCTTTAGTTATAAGTGATAGTGAGTGTTTTAATGTGACTGTGAACCATCTGTATGGCATTCTTAAAATGTCCTCTAAACTCTTTAGCAATTAAAAAATTGATTTGACTGCTTTTTGGGTGTTGTGTGGCTTTTAAAAATACATTTTGATTCCTTGACACATGTGTGTTATGTAAATATATTACTCCAACATATAGGCTACTTCCCCCCCCCAACTTCTTTTTTGTGCAACATCCACATTTTCATAATACTCAGAGGCTACTTCCAGCTCAGTGCTCAGGTATTACTCTCGTAGTGGTCAGGGCACTATGCAGAGCGGTGCATCAAATTTGGAGTTCTGCATACAAATAATGCATGCAAACCCTGAAGGAATCACTCCCATTTTCTTTTATTTCTTTTTTTTTTAAAGGGTAATTTCTTCATTTGCGTAAAAGCTTTTTATCCTTACTCTTCTTGGTCTGTAGCCTAGCGAGTTACAGAGAAATAAGCCTGGACAGTGCAAAGGGAATCTATTTTCTCACATTCTCTCCAAGAGACCGATCCCTACTACTTGGTTTATTCTTTCACATTGTTTGTTCATTTATTTTATTGTGTCATTCAGGAGAGTAAATGAAACCACATAATTCCATCTTAACCAAATGAAGAAATATGGGTATATTTCATCTCTGACCTGCCCTTCTCCCAAAAGTTTGTACATTTACACAATGGAGTACTATGTAGCTGTTAGAAAAGATAAAGTCATGAAATTTACATACAAGTGGTAGTACATGGAAAGTATCATGTTAAGCGAAATAAGTAAGAAAGAGTGGGATAGACACAGAAAGATTGCATTCATCTGGGGAACGTAAAGCAATAAAATGGGAGAATAACACCAAGGAGTGACTGAGATTAGTACCATGAATTTTGCTCCATGACTTGGAGGCCAGCCACATGTACTAGGGGAAAAGGAAGCTCAGATAGAGAAGAGAGCACCAAATAAAGGGTGTTGTGAGGATCCTCCCAGGGTGGGACAAACATGCTGAAAGTAGTCTATAGAACAAACATGATTGCCACTCAATGCCTCTCTTGCAAAACACAGTACCCAAAAGAAGAGAGAGAGAACTAGGGGGAATGCCCTGCTACAGAGGCAGGGTGGGACGAGGGAGATGGGGGGTGGGAGGGACGCTGGGACCCGTGGTGGTGGAGGATGGGCACTGGTGGAGGGATGGGTACTTGATCATTGTATAATTGAAACCCAAGCACAAAAATTTGTAAGTCTATAACTGTACCTCATGGTGTTTCACTAATAAGAAAAAAAAGTTTGTAACACTGACAAAATAAGACAGAGATAGTCTAAAATGAGAGAACTAATTTTAGCACCAACACCACCTATTCACACTATATTCCTTGGGTTCTTCTTAGCTAATTGCATGAATAGAAACAGCTTTGAATTATGTTAGCAAATAAGTTTGGGACACTTATTTAGTCCTATTGTAGAATTAAGCATAAATATTAGATGTCTCTCAAACAGTATTTAGAAAGACAGGGAATATTCTATATTTGGGGATTTTAAAAAAAATATTCCATAAGATAGTTACAAGCTTTCCTGCTTAGGTTACAATCACACAATGATCAAACACCCATCTCTCCATCAGTGAAAATTCCCCACCAACAATATGCCCGGTATACCCCCCCCTCTTCCACCCTCCCCCTGCCGCCATGGCAGACAATATTCCCCATACTCTCTCTCTACTTTTGGGCATTATGGTTTGCAATGCAGATACCGAGAGGTTATCATGTTTGTTCCTTTATCTACTTTCTGCACACATCTCCCATCCTGACCAGTTCCTCAAGCCATCATTTTCTTAGTCATCCCTTCTCTAATCCAGCTCCCTTCTCCACTTTGTTCATGAGGCAGGCTTCCAGCTATGGAGCAATCCTCCTGTCCTGTGTATCTACTATCCTTAGGTGTCAACCTCAGGTTATGTTGTTTTATACTCCACAGATGAGTGCGTCCTTCTATGTCTGTCCCTCTCTTTTTAATTTATTAATTTATTAGTGAAACACCATGAGATAGAGTTGTAGACTTACATATCTTTGTGTTTGGGTTTCAGTTATACAATGATCAAGTACCCATCCCTCCACCAGTGCCCATTCTTCAGCACCAATGAACTCAGTAGCCCTCCTACTCCCACCCGCCACTCCCCCTACCTCTATGAGAGGGCATTTCCTTTTGCTCTCTCTTTCCTTTAGGGTGTTGTGGTTTGCAGTACAGGTATTGAGTGACCATCGTGTTTGTTCTATAGTCTACTTTCAGCCACGTATCACAACCCGAGCAAGTCCTCCAAACACCCTTTACTTGGTGTTCCCTTCTCTATCTTACCTGTGTATGCTGCTATCTTCCAAGCCATGGAGCAGACCTCCTCCTGGTACTTATCTCAACTATTCTTGGATGTTCGTCTCCCCTTTTGTTACTTTATATTCCCCAGATGAGTGCAGTCTTTCTATGTCTGCTCCTCTCTTTCTGACTCATTTCATTTAGCATGATACTTTCCATGTAGATCCACTTGTTTGCAAATTTCATGACTTCATCCTTTCTAACTGATGCATAGTATTTCATTGTGTAGATGTACATTCTTTAACCAGTCATCTGTTCTCGGGAACTCGGTTTTTTCCAGATTTTGACTATTGTGAACAGTGCAGCAATGAACATACAAGTGCAGATGTCATTTTGACTATATATTTTTGCCTATCTTGCATATATTCCCAGGAGTGATATTGCTGGGTAAAATGGGAATCAATTTCTAATTTTTTGAGAATAGTCCATACTGTTTTCCAAAAGGGTTAAACAAGTCAGCATTCCCACCAGCAGTGAAGGACTGCTGACTCTTTCTGACTCATTTCATTTAGCATGATACTCTCCATGTCTATCCATTTATAAGCAAAGTTCATGACTTCATCTCTCTTCACAGCTGCGTAGTATTCTATTGTGTAGGTGTACCAAAGTTTCTTTAACCAGTCATCTGTTCTAGGGCACTTAGGTTGTTTTCAGATTTTTCACTATTGGAAACAGTGCTGCAAGGAACATATAGGTACAGATGTCATTTCTACTGTATTTTTTGCATCCTCGGGATATATTCCCAGAAGTGGTATTGCAGAGTCATATGCAAGCCCAATTTCTAGTTTTCAAAGGACTATCCATGTTGTTTTCCAGAAAGTCTGGACTAGTGGGCATTCCCACAAACAGTGAAAGAGTGTCTCTTTTTTTTCTATTTGGGATTTTTTTGATGTGTCTTCCATGATGATTTATAATGAGTTTTAAAATTTTGACTATAGAGCTTGTTCATTGGACATCTATATTTCCACGTTTAACACTACCCCTAAGATATAGAAGTGACTTAAAAAAAAGATTGTCCTGGGGCTGTAGTGATAGCACAGTGGGTAGGGCATTTGCCTTGCTCACAGTCGACCCAAGTTCGATCCCTGGCATCACATAAGGTTCCCTGAGCACCAGTAGGAATAATTTCTGAGGGCAGAACCGGAAGTAACCCTTGGTGCATCTGCAGGTGTGACCCAAATAAGCAAAAAAAAAAAAGTTTGTCTTTAGAAAATTCTCTTTTCTTTCACAAAATTAGTTTTTTTCAATTTTAGCTACCTATTTTTCTGCTTGCACCTCCAAGTATATTTATTCATCTTTTTTCCCTTCTTTAAATTACACAGTAACGTCTCCATTGGAGACTTTGTTGTTACTGTGTCTGGCATATCGAATACTCTCGGTAGCTTGCCAGGCTCTCCAAGAGGGGCCGAGGAATCGAACTCGGGTCGGCCATGTTGGCCGCTTGTAAGGCGAACGCCCTACCCGCTGTGCTATCGTTATAGAATTCTTCATTATCATACTTCTATTACTTCAAACTCTCTTCCTCTAATTCTTCACAGACTCCCAGATAATCTTTTTGCTCTCAGCCCCTCAGCCATAATCCATTGTAAGTGACACTGATACATCAGACTCCCCCTCTTCCCATTTTAATCATGCCACTCCTTTTTTTAGCATTCAGCTCCCACCAAAATATGATTCTAACTTTCATTAATTTTTGTACTGACTCCTGCTTCTCTCTTTTATTACTGTAGTAGCTCTTTATTTATTTATTAGTTCAACAAATGTTTACCAAGTACCTACTCTAAGCAGAGCACTGATATTATGGAAATAATTGTTACTTTATACTCTCATAAACTTTATATTTTAATTTGGAAGCCACAATAATAGCATTTATTAAGATGAATGAAAAAATAGATGTAGTAAATAAGATGCTTGTCTTGCATGCAAATGTCTGGGTTCAATCACACTACATATAGTAAATTGAACACCACCTGAATAGATTCATGAGGGTATAGAATCATGATAAATCCACAATAGCCATGGGGTGGGGCCAAAAATGAATCAAAAATGACACAAAAAACAAACCAAGTCTGAGTTTAAATTAAAAGATGAATCAGAAAAAATAGGGTGATCCTGTAATTTAGTTCTGAGTGCTTGCTTTCGATTAAGACTAACTGGAGATTTATCTGTAGATGTTTAGGACAAAACCAGAGTCTAAAAGATGACTAGATTTGTTTTCGTGTAAAAAAGGAGGGAATGGAATTAATTTGTGGTCAATAAAACTAGTAGAAATATGAATATGGATATGCTTGGTTTATATATCAAAGTAGTCTACAAAACAGAAAATAAAACTATTTCACAAAGGATATTGAATAGTTTCCATTTTATAATAACACGGCAGAGTCTGGGAAACTCCCCGTGGCATACCCAATATGCCAAATACCAGTAACAATGATGGGTCTCATTCTCCTAAAGAGCCTTGAATAAAAACTCAGGGCTAGGATGAAGGAGACGTTACTGGGGCCTGCTCGAAGCAATCGACGATTAACAGGATGATTTGTGATTTTGTGATTATAATAACAACAACCACTCATTTTAAAAGTTATGAATAAAGTCCTATTTTTGTGTTGGGATTTAATACATTAACTCTTTATTCTCATAGTATTTTCAGATTAATAAATCATTGATAATTCAGATAAAAATAAAGAATCTCTGTTAACAAATAATTAAAAATAACTTGATTTTGGGGTTGGAGTGATAGCACAGCAGGTAGGGTGTTTGTCTTGCTCGCAGACCACCTGGCCGATCCAGGTTGATTTCTCTGACCCTCTCAGCGAGAACGGGAAACAAAGCCTGGCAAGCTACCCACAATGTATTTGATATGCCAAACACAGTAACAAGTGTCACAATGGAGACGTTACTGGGCCTACTCGAGCAAATCGATGAGCAATGGGAGGACAGTGACAGTGACAGTGAATATTTTGTTGAGGATCTTCACATCTGTGTTCATCAGAGAAATTGGACTGTAATTTTCTTTGTTAGTGGTGTCTTTGTTTGCTTTTGGTATTAGGGAGATATTTACCTCATAGAAATTGTTTGGGAGATTCCTGTTTTTTTTTTTTTTCAATTTCCTGGAAAAGGTTGAGGAGAACTGGCAACAAGTCTTGTTTAAATGTTTGAAAGAATTCACTAGTGAATCCATCTGGGCCTGGGATTTTCGTTTTTGAAAGACTTTTTAGTAGGGTTTCAATTTCCTTGATATGAATGGGTCTATTCAGGTATTCCAAGTCTTCTTGGCTTAGTCTCAGGAGATTGTAGGAATCCAGAAATGTATCCATTTCTTCTAGAGTCTCTATGTTCTTGGCATACAGACTCTCAAAGCAGTCTCTGATGATCTTTTTAATTTCATTGGTTTGTGTTCTGATGTCCCCTTTTTCATTTCTGATTCGGATTATTACAGTTCTCTCTCTTTTGGCCTGGTTTGGGTTCCTTTTGTTGGTCTTTTTCTAAGATCTTGAGCTGTGAGATCAAGTTATCAAGTTATCTAGGTAGTCCCTTTCTTCCTTCCTTAGGAATGTTTGCAAAGCTGTAAATTTTCCTCTTAACACGGCTTTAGCTGTGTTCTAGAGGTTCTGGTAGCTTATGTTTTCATTCTCATTTGTTTCCAGGTATCTCATTTTTTTATTAGTGAAACACCATGAGGTACAGTCGTGGACATTACAAGTTTTTGTGCTTGGGTTTCAGTTATACAATGATAGAGTACCCATCCTTCCACCAGTGCCCATTCTCCACCTCCAGTGATCCCAATATCCCTCCCACACCTCCCACCCCACCCCCCATCCCATCCTGCCTCTGTGGCAAGGCACTCCCTTTTGTTCTCTCTCTCCTTTTGGTTGCTGAGGTTTGAAAAACATGCATTGAGTGGTAATCATGTTCGGTTTATAGTCTACTTTCAACATGCATCTCCCATCCTGGGAGGATCCTCACAACACCCTTGGTGTTTCTTTTTTATCTGAGCTGCCCTTTCTCCTAGCATGTGCGACTGGCCTTCAAGCCATGGAGTGAACCTCCTGGTACTTATATCGACTATTCTTGGATGTTGCTCTCCTATTTTGTTACTTTATATTCCCCAGATGAATACAATCTTCTATGTCTGTCCCTCTCTTTCTGACTCATTTCACTTAGCATGATACTTTCCATGTAGTACCGCATGTATGACAAATTCATGACTTTGTCTTTACTAACAGCTGCATAATACTCCATTGTATAGATGTACCACAGATCCTTAACCAGTCATCTGTTCTCGGACACTTGAGTTTTTTACAGATTTTGGCTATTGTGAACTTTTCAGCAATGAACATACCTGTACAGATTTCATTTTGGCTATACATTTTTGCCTTTCCAGGATATATTCCCAGGAGTGATATTGGTGGATCAAATGGGAACTCAATTTCTAATTTTTTGAAAATCGTCCATACTGTTTTCCGAAAGGGCTGAACCAGTTGGCATTCCCACCAGCAGTGAAGGAGAGTCCCTTTCTTGCCACAACCTTGCCAGCACTTGTTGCCTTAGTTCTTTGGGATGTGGGCCAGTCTCTGTGTTGTGAAATGATATCTCATTGTTGTTTTGATCTGCATCTCCCTGATGATTAGTGATGTAGAGCATTTTCTCATGTGCCTTTTAGCCATTCGGATTTCTTCTTTGAGAAAATTTCTGTTCATTTCATCACCCCATTTTTTGATGGGGTTAGATGTTTTCTTCTTGTGGAGTTCAACCAGTGCTTTGTATATCCTTTATATCAACCCCTTATCAGAAGATGGGTACTGAATAAATATCCTTTCCCATTCTGTAGATTGTCTTTGTATTCTGGTCACTATATCTTTTGAGGTGCAGAAGCTTCTTAGTTTAAGATAGTCCCATTTGTTTATTTAAGTTTCCATTTGGATGGTCAGTGGAGTGTCTTCTTTAAAGATATCGCTAGCCTCAATATAGTGGAGGGTTTTGACTACCTTGTCTTTGACATATCTTATGGATTTTGGCCTGAGGTTGAGATCTTTAATCCATTTTGATATGAATTTTGTGCATAGTGTTAGGTCGAAGCTAAGCCCATTTTTTTGCATGTGGTTGTCCAGTTATGCCAGCACTATTTGTTGAAGAAGATTTTCTTGCTCCACTTCACGTTTCTTGCTCCTTTACCAAACATTAGATGTTCATACATTTGGGGTTGTGTGTATGGATATTCCACCCAGTTTTATTGATCTGCATACTTGCCTTTGTTCCAGTACCATGCTGTTTTATTACCGCTTTGTAGTAGAGTTTGAGGTTGGGGAGGGTAATGCCTCCCATTGTATTTCCCCCAATAATTGCTTATCTATTCGTGGGCGTTTGTTGTTCCATATGAATTTCAGGAATAATTGATCTATTTCTTTATAGAATTTCATGGGTATCCTAATGAGTTTCACATTGAATTTGTATAATGCATTGGGCAGTACTGCCATTTTGATAAAGTTAATTCTACCTATCCATGAGCAGGGGAGATGTTTGAATTTCCTCAAGTCCTCTTTTATTTCATGAATTAGCGTTTTATAGTTTTCATTGTAGAGGTCCTTTACCTCTTTTGTTAGGCAGATTTTGAGTTATTTGATTTTCTGGGGCATGATTGTGAACAGGATTGTTATTTTCATCTCACTTTCTTCTGTCTCATTATTTGCATATAGGAGGCCATGGATTTGGGGGAATTAATTTTATAGCCTGCGACTTTACTGTACAAGCCTATTGTTTTTACTAGTTTCTTGGCGGAGAATTTAGGGTTCTCTAAGTATAGTATCATCACGACAATCACGACCATCCTGTTATTCATCAATTGCCTCCAGCAGGCCCCACTAACGTCTCCTTTGTCCTAGCCCTGAGATTTTTTTAAAAAGTGCCATATTCAAGGCTCTTTCAGAGTTAGGAGAATGAGACCCATCGTTGTTACTGGTATTTGGCATATTGGGTACTCCACGGGGAGTTTGCCAGACTCTGCTGTGTGGGCAGGTTACATTCAGTAGCCTGCCAGTTTGCCCAAAGTAGGAATGAGATAACAAGATGTCGCGTGGCCGCAAATGCAGCTGCGCGCTTCCAAGAGCTGGGTTTTATAGTCTCTGAGTCTTGGCTGTTGATGGGATTACATGGCGCCAGGGGGCCAGTTGGTGGGTGTGACCCCCGCCTACTGGAATTTGGAGGATCTGGGTGGAGGATGCTCATCCCTGATCCGAGCAGGCTTGGAGATCTCAGTCCCGAGACCCGCATGCCTCAGTTCCTCTGCCAATACCTTTATGTGTGTGGAGATTGGTCTCAGCATGGTGGTGGCTGGTTCCGGAGGTCTTTGGCTGCTGGAGCCCTGGTCGGGGTGGGGAGGGAAACTCAACTCGCTCCCCTCCAAGGGGCCTCGGCTAGGACAGCCAGGCACAGGGGCAGGAGACTCTGTGCTTTTCTCTTCTGGGAGCTGGGTTTTATAGTCTCTGAATCTTGGTCATTGATGGGATTATACAGCGCCAGGGGGCCAGTTGGTGGGTGAGACCCCTGCCATATCATCTGCCAATAGTGAGAGCTTGATTTCTTCATTTTCTATCTGGATGACTTTAATGTCTTTTTCTTGCCTAATCGCTATTGCAAGTGCTTCCAGTACTATATTGAATAGAAGTGGTGATAGTGGGCATCCTTGTCTTGTTCCTGCTCTTAAAGGGAAGGCCCTAATTTTTCCCCATTGAGGATAATGCTGCCATGGGTTTGTCGTAGATGGCTTTGACTACCTTGAGTAAAGTTCCTTCAAAATACATTTTGGTGAGAGTTTTCATCATAAACCGGTGCTTTATTTTGTCAAAAGCTTTCTCTGTATCTATTGATGTAATCATATGGTTTTTATCTTTACTTGTGTTGATATGATGGATTTATGTTGATTGATTCCCAAATGTTAAACCATCCTTGCATCCTTGGGATGAACCTCACCTGATTGTGGTGTATGATCTTTTTGATGAGTTGTATTATATTTGCTAATATTTTGTTGAGCATATTCGCATCCGAGTTCATCAAGGATATTGGCCTATACTTTTCTTTATTGGTGGTGTCTTTGTTTGCTTTTGGTATTAGGGAGACATATGCCTCATGGAAGATGTTTGGGAGAGTTCCTGTTTTTTCAATTTCCTGGAAAATCTTGAGGAGAACGGGCAACAGGTCTGGGCAACAGATCTTCTTTAAATGTTTGGAAGAATTCACGAGTGAATCTGTCTGGGACTTGGCTTTTGTTTTTGGGAAGACATTTGATTACTGCTTCAATTTACTTGATATGAATGGGTCTATTCAGGTATAACACGTGTTCTTGGTTCAATCTTGGGAGAATATGGGAATACAGGAATTTATCCATTTCTTCTAGGTTCTCTTGTTTTATGGCATACAGACTCTCCAAGTAGTTCTGATGATCTTTTGAATTTCATTGGTTGGTGGAACATCTGTTGTGATGTTCCCTTTTTCATATCTGATTTGGTTTATTAGGGTTCTTTCTCTCTTTCATGTGTCTTGCTAGTGGTTTATCAATCTTGTTTATTTTCCCAAAGCACCAGCTCCTGGTTTCATCGACATTTTGGATTGCTTTTTGGGTTTCCATGTCATTAATTTCTGCTCTAAGTTTTATTATTTCTTTCCTTCGACAAATTTTGGGTTCTTTTTGTTGGTCTTTTTCTAATATCTTGAGCTGTGTGGTTATCTATGTAGGCCGTTTCTGCTTTCCTTAGAAATGCTTGCAACACTATATATTTTCCTCTTAGCGTGGCTTTAGCTGTGTCCCATAAATTCTAGTATCTCCTGTCTTCATTCTCATTTTTTTCCAGGTATCTTTTGATTTCATCTTGGACTTCCTTCCTGACCCACTCATTGTTCAACATTGAGTTGTTTAATTTACAGGTGTTTGATTTGTTTCTATATGTCTTTGTGTTATTCACTTCTATCTCAGCGCATAACGTCTGAAAAGATAGTTGATACAATTTCTATCTTCCTGATTCGATTGAGGTATGTTTTGTGGCCTAGCACTTGATCTATTTTGGAGAATGTTTCGTGTGCAGTGGAGAAGAATGTGTATTCTTTCTTTTGGGGTTGTAAAGCCCTGTATAGGTTTATTTGCCCTCTCTCTTCTATTGCTTCCTTCAAAGCCAATGCTTTCTTTTTGAGTTTTGTTCTTGTTTATCTATCCAGACATGATAAGGTGATAATAGAAGTCTCTAACTACTATTGTATTGCCGACAATCGTCTCCTTAAAATGTGTTAGCAGTTTTTTTTAAGTATTTAGCTGGTCCCTCATTAGATGCATATACACTTAAGAGTGTGATTTCTTCTTGTTGTACATACCCCTTGATAAATAGAAAATGGCCTTTGCCATCACTTCCAATTTTTTTTTCAACCTGAAATTTATGTTGTTGGATACTAGTACGGCCACACCAGCTTTTTTTGAGGGAGCTGTTTGCTTGTAGGATTGTTTTCCATCCTTTAACTTTGAGTCTATGTTTGCTCTGACTGTTCATATGAGTTTTATGTAGACAGCGGAATGCTGGTTTCACTTTCTGGATCCATTATGCCACTCTCTGTCTCTTGATTGATGCACTTAGATCATTGACATTGAGGGAAGTAATTGTCATAGGGTTCTGTGCCATCTTTCTGTAAGGGTTTGTTGTGCGTATGGGTATGTTCCTTCTTGAATTACAGGAACCCTTTAAGTCTTTCTTTTCGGTTTGGTTTTGAGTCTATGAATTTCCTGAGCTGTTTTTTATCTATAAAATTGTGTTCCATTGAGTTTGAGTGAGAGTTTAGCTGGATAAAGTATTCTTGGTGAGGCGTTCATTTCAATGAGTTTTTTCACTATATCCCTCCATTGTTTGGGCTTTGAGGGTTTCTTCTGAGAGGTCTGCTGTAAATCTAAGGGGTGCTCCTTTGTATGTGATTTCCTTCTTTGACTTTGCTGCCTGCAATATTGTGTCTCTATCCTACACATCTATAATTCTGACTATGATTTGTCTTGGAGTGTTTTTATTTGGGCCTCTTTTAGCTGGCACTCTTCTCACTCCTTGGATCTGTAGGCCTGCATTTTCTAACTCTAGGAACTTTTCAGCAATGATTTCTTCAATTGCGGCTTTTTCATTGGGGTTGCCTCCCTGTCCTTCTGGTACTCCAATGATTCTAATATTGTTCCTCTTGGAGTCATCCCCTAGTTCTCTGATTCATCTTGGAGGTATTTTGAGGTCTTTTCCCATTGTTTTTTGTTGCCTGTACGATTTCTGCTGCTCACCTTCAAGCTCAGTAATTCTGTCTTCAGATGTAGTCATTCTAACACTGAGTTTTTAATTTTATATACTAAATCCTTTATTTGGGACACCTATTTTTGTAGCTTTTTTATTTTTGCTCTCCTTTATTCCTGTATTTTCTTGACTATCCATTCCACTCTTTCTTTCATTTCTTCCTGTATTTTCTCGACTATCCATCCCACTGTTTCTTTCATTTCTTCCTTTAATTTTCTGGATGTCTGCTCCATTGGTTCTTTGAGTTCCTTGAACATCCTCAGCATTTCATCTCAGAATTCTTTATCAGAGAGATTGTACTTTTGGGTAACCCTTGTTGAGGATTTATGACTCTTTTCTTCATCATCTCCTTGTAGTGGAGATTTGCACTGTTTCCTCATGCTGTTGTGGTCCTATAGAGGTAAAAGCTTCAAGTTCACTATCACTGTTACCTCTCATTGTGGGAAAGGATCAGTTGATGGTGGTCACCCTTTTGCCCTTCTAGAATATATCCTTCCTCTCAGATATTATTCTGTGGTTTATGATAGGCATGTAGTGAAGTGTTGGAGGAGATGCTCCTTTATGTTGCAGGAGGTGGTTTGTACAGCTTCTTGTGTACACTGGTCTTTTGTGGAAATTGGAATAGGTCGGTGGATTATCATATAGTGTTTGAGGCAGACAGGACTTTTCCCATGGAATTAGGTGATAAAAGTTCTGACATGTGTCAAGAGCGCTGGGAGTGGGAAATATAACTGCAGCAGCTTCGTGGGCCACACAGAAAGCCACGACCACTTTTGAGGAGGCCACGGTCCCTACACTGGAGGCCACACCCCCAACCGGTCTAGATGCTAGTCCACAGACCTGGGCCCAAGTGCCTTTGCAAAGGAAAGGCCTGGGCTGGGCGGGTGCACATGTCAGAACTCAGGTGGGTGCCTTCAGGGAGCTGTAGGAGTAGCTGGCGATTGGGAGTGCTGGGTTGGACAGGATAGGGGCACACAGATGAACCCATTTGTGCAGAGAAAAGGCCATAAATGAATGGTTTTTTTTACTAGTATTTAGGAACTTCGAAGGGGTGGAAATATTCTCAACTACCAAGGAGCTGATAACCTACAAAGGAGACATTAAATACAGTTTTTTAGTAGAATAAAGATTTCTGTTATAGCACAGGTTAAACGACTATAACTAAGTGAGAAACATTGAAATTAGGCAGCTGTGATCTCTGGTTTTACCTTTTTTTGAGCTGTGTGATTTTGGGTAACATATTTAACCTTCACACTGTTTATTCCTTAATCTATGAAAATAAGAATATCACTGTTGTATATAGTTCTTGTGAGCATTAGCAGTTGTGCATTAGCTTTTGTTTCCAGCAATGATGGCTAATGTGTGAATGAAAATTATGGTGATGGTGGACCTGATGAAGACATGATAAAAAGGGCTGACTGAGAAGGAGTGATAAGAAAACAGGAAGGCTTAATCGAGGATTTGGGGATGACATGTCTCTATGACTAGACATAAACTCAAAATGGTTGAAATAAAGTTAATTACAAGATAATAACTCTACTTATTTCTTTCAAGCAGGATTCAAAAGAATTTTGCATACATGTGTATACATTTCCACATATATTTTCAATACATATATTTCTTTTTCAAATAATTGAAATTGTTGGAAAAGGTATCAACAAGAAATGTCATTTGGGGCTCAAAAGGTCCTTAGTAGTCTTCTACCCCTGCCTCCTCGTTTAACTAATGAGAAATGCAACATCCACAGTTGGCGAAGGTGTCGCCTCTGATCCCACCGTTAGGAGGTAAGAGAGTCGAAATTTGATCTTGAAAATTCAGACTTCATCTGTGCTATTTTTTCAACATACTTGTCTGTCTCAGTAATGAGAAAGCAGTGCCTATTAGCACACAGATTTCTATTAATGTAATAGTGTGACAACTAGCCTTACATTTCTTTAACATTTTGAACATTTCTACTTACTCTTGTAAACATGGGCTGGAGCAATAGCACAGCGGTAGGGCGATTGCCTTGCACGCAGCCAACATGGCCGACCCGAGTTCGATTCCTCCACCCCTCTTGGAGAGCCCGGCAAGCTACCGAGAATATCTCGCCCACACAGCAGAGCCTGGCAAGCTCCCCGTGACGTATTCGATATGCCAAACACAGTAACAACAAAGTCTCCAATGGAGACGTTACTGGGCCCGCTTGAGCAAAATCGATGAACAACGGGAGGGCCTTTACTTACTTTACTTACTTGTAAACATGTGTGCTTACTCTTGACTTTTATTCTTCTATCCAATTTGATTCTCATGATAGCTGTAAAGAATTTATAAAGTCAACAAAAAAATAAATAAAATAGAGATAACATGACAAAATGGAGGAGCCTTGATTTTAAAAAGAACATGTTCAGTCAGACATATGGAGGAAATATTGTTCAGCATTTTCCAAAGTGTCTTCTAATATACTTATGGGGGTGGGGGAATATGACAGAGTGATTTATAGATAATTCAAACATGTTGAACTTCTCAAGCCAGAATATTTGGATTTCAGTATATCATGGTTCATAAATAAGCTCATAACATAACTTATGTGCAGAGATAATATACTTGCTTCATCTTTTTCTGGTATCACAATCACGACCACGAACATGACGATCACGACCACGATCATGACGATCACGACAATCCTGTTGTTCGTCTTTGCCTCGAGCTGGTCCCAGTAACATCTCCTTTGTCCTAGCACCGAGATTTTTTAAAAAGTGCCATATTAAAGGCTCTTCCAGGGTTAGGAGAATGAGACCCATCGTTGTTACTGGTTTTTGGCATATTGGGTACACCACGGAGAGTTTGCCACACTCTGTGGTCTGGGCAGGTTACATTTCGTAAGTCTGCAGTTTGTCCAAAGTAAGAATGAGATAATAAGGTGTCCGGGAGCTGGGTTTTATAGTCTCTGGGTCTTGGCCGCTGATGGGATTACACGGCGCCAGGGGGCCAGTTGGTGGGAGTGACCCCTGCCTACTGGATTTTGAAGGATCTGGGTGGAGGATGCTCAGCCCTGATCCGAGCAGGTTTGGAGATCTCAGCCCCGGGACCCACATGCCTTTGTTCCTCTGCCGGTACCTTCATGAGTGTGGAGAGTGGTCTCAGCATGGTGGTGGCTGGTTCTGGAGGTCTTCAGCTGCCAGAACCCTGGTCGGGGCAGGGAGGGAAACTCTGGTACAACGCCTATTTTTTCTAGAAAGAAAATATTTGTTCTATATCTTGGTACCCCTAATGGTGAGAGAGTTATTAAGGAACATGGTGGAAAGCATGGTACAAACAAATGTGGGGAATTATAGAATGTGTGGGTCTCTACTGAAGAGTTTCCTGGTTTTAAAGAATTACAATTCACCTTCCTTGTCTGCGATGTGCTCTTTCCCTCTTGGAGTTTATTTCTGGAGTCTGTGACTTGTGTAAATCACGGTCTTGCTGTTCACCCTTGCCTTGGTAAAGCAAGATGTCCAGAGAAAGGGCAGTCTGACTCTCCTTGCTCTCACTGGCTCTCACTGATACCAATGTTTCTAAAGCTCTAGTCTTTGGAATGCAATGAATGTGGACAGGTTAGCCCAGAACCTGCATAAGGTATAAACACTAGCTCCACACCCTTCACTGCCATTTGACTTTTCAGTTGTTAAACAAAATAAATGCAGTCTATTCCTCCTACCTCTGCTCTGTTCTAGTTTTGTGATGGTACTAGGTTTTGGTCCATGGAGATTCTTTTTAAATTTGAAATAAATCACAGAAATGTGCCAGTTCTGAGCACAGACCCTGCAGAAGCCATGTGTGCTAACTCTTGACTTTTATTTTGGGGGAGGGGGAGATCACACCCGACAATTCTCAAGGGTTATTCCTTGCTCTGCACTCAGTAATTACTTCTCTCAGTGCTCAGGGGCTCATATGGGATGCCTAGTATTGAACCAGGGTAGGTTGTGTTGTCAAGGTGCAAGCCCGACCTGCTATACTACCGCTCTGGCCCTGAATGTTTACTCTTAGCTACTATGTCTCTGTTACCCTTGTGAATAGATGCGTGCACGAATCTCTGGAGAATAAAAGACATATGGAGCTAAACTGAGGTGACTAATCAGACTAACGCCCACCTTCATCATCCAGTCAATTTATCTCATTTTTTTTGTCTTTTTTGTTTAATTACCCCTGGCAGTGTTCAGGGCTTGCTCCTGACTCTGTGTCCATGTATCACTCCTGGTATGGTTCAGGGGACCATTTGGGGTGTTGGGGATTGAACCTGGTGTGGCCGGGGTACAATGCAAACTTCCTACACTCTGTGTAATCATTTCAGTCCATACCTGATCAGTGCTAACGAGTTTAGGCAAAATGACATCCCCAAGTTCCAGAACAATAAATACTATACTGTACTAAGGTGTTTTGAGAACTACTCAGTGGTCTCACTGGAGCCATGGGGGTCATTCTAGTTTATGTTCAGTCTAGATGTGCAGGCTTAATGACAACAGAACTTATACTCAGAAATGTCACATGGTTCAAATCCAGTAGTGCTGGGGCCACAAGAGGTACACCTAAAATTTCTTGTAGTGCCATGAAGTTCCAGAGATTAAATTTGGGTTAAACCTGGGACCCCATGCATGACAAGCATTCACTCTGATCCTTGTCCTCTCCTTCCCATCTACCATTGATATTTTTGGTTATGTAACTAAATTTGTGATATAACTAAAGCTATTTGATAAAGCATTTCACTCCCAATATAGCAACATTTTGGAAATCACATCAAGCATCCTTGTATGTTGTCAGTGCAGGGACATAATTGCAGATATAAATACATTAGTGTCTTAAAATAAAATTGAAAGCCATCATAAGGCAGGCCATGAAAAGGTGTTTGAAAGAAATTGAGATTTTTGTTTGGTAATTGGCAAGAGTCCAAGGAAACAGTCTCTTTGTAGATAAGGCATTGTCAGAAATAAGAGGCAAAGATATGATTTGGTATTTCAATATGTATTATCTGTAGGATAATCCACACTAAGAGTAAAGTTGTAACTGATAAACAATGATCAGTTACTCCATTAGTTACAAGGAGTCATTGGGTGTTTTATGCTGCCCAGTGACTTAATTTTGTTTTCCTTTATCATTTTTCAGAGAATGCAATATTCCAAAAGATCATTTGTGGCCAAGAGGAGAAAAAACTGTTCCACCTGCAGGCATCAGATAAGCTTCTAGTAATGCTGCTGTCTGTGAATCCTAGACCAATTCTGGATACCAGAAGCTGGTTTTTCTCTTACAAGTGACCTTCCAAATTTTTCCAAAGGACATGAGAAATTCTGGGCCAACTGGTACTGTCAGTTAGTTAAGGGGAATTCTGAGGAGCTAGATTTAGGTCCTTCTATTTTACTCAGTCTCTTTATTTTAATGAAAATACTCCTGGGGAAATTTGTTTAAAGGCCTTGAGGATAACGGCTAGTAAAAGCTTAAACAAAGAGTGGAAGAAAGACCCTTTCTTCACCATAATGTGACGCTTCTTTATTTAACGTTTTACTCCTGTTTCAGGTCATGGATTGGGAAGTTATGGTAACTTTCAATTTTGGTCTTGTTTCTTCTCAACTCATGTTTGGAAAGAGAGCTTATTTCACTACAAAGAGGCAGAATTGAACAGTATTTGTGAACTTCTGAGAATTTCTATAATATAATAAATAAATCTTGTAGAAAAAAAGGAAATAGCATTTCTAAATATTACAACCCCTACAAATGCCAGGTTTTTTCTCATCACAATAACTGTTCCTTCTCATTTTTCCTATCTCTAGTCTGTTGAGTTGTATAAGGTAAGAGATGGACCCAGGCCAAATATGGTAGTGGGTGGAGTACTGAAAATATCAGATTCTCAAGAAATTCTCTAAATTTATCTGAGCTACTGCTAATTTTCCCCTAGACTTAAACTCCAGCATATCTAGCTACTAAGCAGGCTAACTTCCTCCTGAAACTCCATGTTATGATTTACAGAAAAGGAATTTCAATTCTTGCTCTATTTTTGGGACTCTTTAAATGAAATTAACTATACGTGAGCAATGTATTGTAGCCATTAGTGTTCATAAAGCTAGCTCTGCTGTTACATTTGCTGGTCAATTCCTCACTTCACATGAGGTTCATTTATGCTTCAAATGACCATGGGGAATTAGAGACTTTTCCCTACCTCAGTTTCCTGTGTGTATGTATGTGTGTTATATAAAAAAATATGCCTTAGGATTTCATAGTAATGATCATGTGAGTGGTTTATTCGTTGAATAAGTTAATAAATGAAACATGTTAGTAAGAAAAATCTTGTTAATAGTAAAATAATAATAAAATAATAATGCAGAGCTTGTTAGTGGGTGTTTTTCTATTAAAAAGTATGAATTCTTAGAGCAGTATCTGTCTTACAATGATATAATATAAATATTTTCTCCAGTAGGCTGGAGTGATAACACCGTAGGTAGGGCATTTGCTTTGCATGTGGCTGACCTGGCAGACCCAAGTTTGATTCTTCCGCCCCTCTCAGAGATCCTGGCAAACTACCGAGAGTATCTCGCCCGCATGGCAAAGCCTGGCAAACTACCCATCACATGTTCAATATGCCAAACACAGTAACAATAAGTCTCACAATGGAGATGTTATTGGACCTGCTCTAGCAAATCGATGAAAAACGGGAGGTCAGTGCAGTGCAGTGCTACATTTTTTCCAGTAGCCATAGTAACTGCCACTGCATTTTTTGTATTAATGTTTTCAAGTATATATTTAAATAATTTAATATACTATATATCTTAATTAATGATTCACCTGTAAACTAAGCCTGATTAATTTAAGGCAAGGATAGATTTTATGTTTCTTTTGAGATCTATCATAAATTTTCCTTGTCCAACTGCCTGATTCTCAGAGTAGAGAATACAAAGTGCTTGATTTTTCTACTTTCAAGAGCTTTGTTTTGTGTAATAAATAGTCTTTATACTTATGTGTGGCTGATGCTCAATAATAATTTATTGACCGAAAAAAAACCAGAATAAATTATATAGCTCTTCTCTTAATTTAAGGACTTAGAACTATTTACCTTGCAACATAATGCATAAAACTTCAACATCAATATTGAGGATACCACTGTAGACAGATTTCCTAACTCCTGAAAGCAGTTGGTAGGGGTATCTTATTACCAGAAGGTGTCTGGGAGCAAGTTATGAAATTGCTGTTCTTTGCAGAACAAAGGAGGACTATCAAGTAGATTGGATTTCTACAAAACAGAAAATTTATTTGCCTGTTCTATTCATTTTTTTCTCCTTTCTCTATGATTGAGAATATAAATTATTTCTTCATATTTAGCCTGAGGGCTGGAGCGATAGCACAGTGGGTAGGGCGTTTGCCTTGCACGCAGCCAACATGACTGACCCGAGTTCGATTCCTCTGCCCCTCTCGGAGAGCCCGGCAAGCTACCTAGAGTATCTCGCCTGCACAGCAAAGCCTGGCAAGCTGTCTGTGACGTATATGATATGCTAAACACAGTAACAACAAAGTCTCACGATGGAGACGTTATTGGGCGCGCTCGAGCAAATGGATGAACAATGGGAGGAAGTGACAGTGATTTAGCCTGAGCAGAGAAATTCACTGATGGATACTATTTCTAGAACTGAGTGAGAGTGACCAAATTCCTCATATGAAAAACTGAGATGACTATAGTGTCCAGAAACTAGATGAAACAAGACAGGGAATGCCTAGGTAGCCCCAGAGTGTCTTTCTTTCTAGTGTGGGAGAGTTTAAGGGGGCTTTTCGGCTCCTTGTTTCCAAGTGACTTCTCTGTCACTGATGCCATAGCACAGAGCATATAATATTTATGACTAGGCAGAAGACAGAATCAATTTTTAAAAAGAAATAAATTTTATTTTAGTTTAGAAGGCAAAGCATTCAAGCTATTCTTTGAATTAAAGTATTTTTAACTGACAGTCTGGAAAGATAGTCATAGGGCTGTGAGTAGGACCTTACATGCTGCAAAACTGGTTCAGTGCCTGGCATCCTATATTTTACCCCGAGCCTTCCTGAACAATTCCTGTGCACAGAGCCAGGAGCAACCCATGAGTACCACTGGGTGTGGCCCCAAAACAAAGCAAACACCCCCTGAGTGTATATCATTTTGGAGTCAAGGCCATGTAAGTGCAAGAGTGCATCCC
This sequence comes from Sorex fumeus, assembly GCF_029834395.1. NCBI lineage: Eukaryota > Metazoa > Chordata > Mammalia > Eulipotyphla > Soricidae > Sorex > Sorex fumeus. Next base: position 26,411,461 of record NW_026606090.1, on the reverse strand, counting down.
AGCTAACCTGCCTCGTCCAGTCTTCCTGGGATTATGCGTCTTGTAAATGGAGGCAAAACTCAGTAGCTTCCAGCACTGCAGGGAGGATGATTAATCCTCAGTAATGGAAGATCTTCTCTGAGGAGCTGTGCAGTTCCCAGTCAGGAACTCCCCAAATGCAGTGACCTAAAACATTAAGCATTTATTATTGTATATGAGTCTCCTAAGCATCTCTTCATTCTGCTGATAGAGGTAAGTCTCTGCTGAGCTCAGTGAACTGGTTCATATGTCTGTGATCAACTGATTAGTCAGGAGGGCACTTGCTTGCAGGTCTAGTATGACCTTAGTTGCTTGTCCTGTGTTTGGTTAACAATTAACTTATGTTATGGGAATTTTTCTCACTCATCACTTAGCAATCTCGTCAGGGCTTTATTCTTGTGGTATCTGATCAGAATCAGTAGAGTAGAGGGCCTCTTGAGGCCTAGGTATAAGAGTTTATCTTCTATAATATGGTAATCAAAGTCACCCATCTATTCATTTATCAAGATGGGGAGGAAACATATTTACTATATTGTTTGGTGGAAAATGAAGCAGAGTTGTATGCCAAAAGTCATAAACATCAAAATGGAGAGTATACTGGTCATATTTATTGTATAACAGATGATGCTGAATAGATGGTAGTAATTGACATAGTATATATAGATAATGATTTTTGTGAAATGAATTAATGACCTTAAAGAACACCTTGCCCTTCAGCACTGTATGTTTCAATGTTACTTACAAATTTTAGCTGGAGTTACATTATTTGCTTGACACCATCAATAATAAAAGATTCCACATTCAATTGCAGTATACTTTCTCCAAAGTCAATAAATTAAACTGAAGAAATTACCTTTTTGGAATTCCCTGTGTGTGTTGTGTATGTATATGAGTATGTGAAGGGTTGAAAAGATTTCAAATCTATAAAAGGTTTAAAAAGTAGTTTTTATTAGAACCCCCACAAGCTTTCTGAAATAGAGAAGGCTTCTCCTCATTTCTGATCTTCATTTCGTATCATATATTTTCTGAGGACAGGTACTATACAAAAACATCTATGCAGATTATGTCAAAGGTCTAGAGATTGGAAATTGATGAGCTCCTGACAATGTATTTCCTATGTCACTCTTTTGATGGTATCCTCTAAAGAACATTTATTATTCTATAGAAAAAGACACTTCCAAAAAGATCATCTGACATTTCTAAAGGGACTTGCAGAAATTTTAACTTTTCCTTGTGGCAATTCGGTGAGGTCATTGAGAGGATTAGTCCTTCTCAACTTACAGATAAAGGTTTAGAAGCTGGAGGTACTCTTTAGTTTGTTGGAGATGTCAGTGGCTGAACTTGAATAAAACACCTCAAGGCCCAAGGCTCTGTCACTTCAGACCTGCATTTGTATTGACAGATGGAGGCCGACTGAGTGTTGGGTCTTAGATTCTAACCCTATAGCTCTCACCCAGCTGAGAGTTAGAACCTTAGACTGTACAGCAAAACTAGTTATTGACTCTAGGGTTGGGTTCTGAAGTGATTGTAAAATCCACTTTGTAGATTGTAACTGAAAAAGAGAAATGAAGTTGAATAAATGTAAATAGACTAGAACGGAGATTTTATTCATTTAGAAAATATCAATAGAATATTTTCTCTCCAAATATAGGGCTGCAATTTAAAGTTTTATTTCTTATGCTTGGCTGTGTTAAGAAATGTAAATCCAGCTACAGACATGTACTCTGTGTGCAAGAGACCTGACTTTGACCCTTGCCACCATGTTGTTTCTGAGTCTGACCAGCACCAACCCCTAAGTGTAGGGCTGAGTACAGCCACCGAGTGCCACAAACTGTGGCCCCAAATTAAAAATAAGTTTTTAATCTTTCCTTCTTTAGCTTAGCACTCTGGAAACTGAGGCTTAGAGACATAAAGTAACTGGACCTAGGTCACCCAGGGAAAAAAAATAAGATTTGGGCTTCCTAATTCTTTGGGGAAGGCATCATGGCAAAAATTAAAGAGAAGTCATTATGAGCAAATAGATGTTGGCTTCAATATTATATAACTCTTCTATAATGGTTGAAATATTTTTATCTTTGATTTGGGAAGCTGAGCTTGGAGAGGTTAATCCATAGTAGGGTCTACGATAGGAAGTAAATTAGATATTGACACAATGATAAATTAGATCTGGTTCATTTGGTAAATACATTTCAGTTCATGCTATTCTTTTCTTTTATTCTGAAAGAGCACAAGAATTCTACTCTTTGTGTCAAGGGGACACCCCAAGCAGTGATTAGGAAGACTCAGGGCAATTTTCAGTCAAATGAGAGTGACAAGGTTTGAGGACACATGCTACTCCAGCAATGTGTGCTGGGGATGCAAGATCAACTTAGGGTGCAGGACTGACTGCACCCAGCAAAGGTCAGGGGTCAATGTGTTGCTGCGAACTGAACTTAAGTAGGTACCTAACCATTACACTATACCCTTGTTTCTACTCTACTTTAAAATATGATTAATATGTAAAGTTGTGATTAAGCTTTGACATAAAAACCAAATAATTGGTTCATTGATTTTCAGCTTGTCCTATGTAAATGCTATTTAGATTACAAGGAAATATGCAGATATTATAATGGGTAAAAATAGGAAAAGAGAATAACGGAACAGTTATGTTGTAGAACAAACAAATTTAATAATTGTCTTTTCTGAATATGCCTCTTCTCAACTCGATAACAAAATCATGTAACATATTTGAAGAGGTAGAAACCACTTTGAGGTAAATATATTGAAAAGGACTCTTTCAAGGTTTAAATAAATGATATTTGAAGGATTAATATAATTTAGAAAGTCACACAAATAAGATGGCATCTTGAGAAATAGGAATGGTAAATGTAGAGAATTGGGGATATGGGCATATTCAAGTTGAGTTATGTGTAAATTTATATAAAGGAAGAAAACCCAGGGTCAATCTATGGAGTACCTGGAACTCAAGATTTGGAATTTCATTCTGCTAATGGGACCCCATGAGACTTTTTGTCAGAATATTGGCAAAATAGAACTGTGAAGAAATAGCACTGTCCTCCCATGTTCATCAATTTGCTCGAGCGAACTCCAGTAATGTCTCCATTGTGACACTTATTGTTACTGTTTTTGGCATATTAAACATGCCATGGGGAGCTTGCCAGGCTCTACCATGCAGGCAAGATACTGTCGGTAGCTTGCCGAGCTCTCCGAGAGAGACAGAGGAATCAAACCCAGGTTGGCTGTGTGCAAGGCCAATACCCTACCCACTGTGCTATCACTCTAGCCATTGGCAAAATGATAGACTATTTAAACAAAATTAATTTCCATTTTAGAAGAAACAGATAGTTTCTTGGAAGTAATATATTTGTAATATTTAATCCTATTAAATTATTCTAAGACATTATAAATATCACACAGATACACAGAAACACATACAGAGATAATTAACTCAGATTGAATAATTTAACTTTAGGTTCAGACTGATTAAGAATGCCTTTCACAGCTTTGGGGTAAGATGAATTTAAGATATCTCTCTCAAAGCATTAGACAAGAGGTGGATAAGAGATTAAGTTGTGAAATCAGTCAAGGAAAGAGGAATAATCCAAGTCATGACAGAGTCCAGAAAAATGGTTTCATTGGAGGATTGACCAGTGCCGAAATGAAACTGCAGGATAGTAACTAAGGCGCTTTGCAGAAATTGTTCCATCAGAAATGACTGATGTCCTTAGATGTATAAAATAATGACAAGTTGGAGGTTAATGTGGGTATATTATTATTGACAGCCTGAGAGAACAGCACAGAAAACAGATGACTTGTGATTATGACTCTTAACCCTAAAATTGTCAATAGCTTACCATAGAACACGTTGCTTTCTCTTTCTTGAGACCGTAGGTATTTTGATCTTACTATCTTCCAGAGTTATTCTTCCTGTTATTCTATCATTCCAAATTTTACCTTTCCTTCTTCTTAAACCAGACCACGGCCCAAAAGCATATCAGAAAGGAATTTTATTTCTACATGTACATACGTATATGTACAAATCAATTCTTATTTAAAGATTATTTCTGTTGTTTCTTTAAGTGACTTTATTGTCATTACATGATTGTTTTAAATCTGCTTTTTGAAAATATAATTATATTTTATCAAATGTGACTCTTGCTATATACAGGAAAACAATAGTAATACGAATTTTACTATTTTCTCAAATAGCCTATACAACTTGTCTACACGTTTTTACCCCCAGTGTTATTTTCATAAAGAAAGTCTCCCCAAAATATGGAACACTTCATGAATTTTCATGCTTTCATGTGCAGGGCCATGCTAATTTTCTCTCTATCATTCCAGTTTTAGTATATACCAGTTAGTGCTGCTGAACTGAGCACCTTTCTCCCAGTTTTATTGAGGTATAATTTAATAATAAAAAACATGCACTTTAACATGTTAAATATTTATGGCATTAAATTTTACTATTACATAAACGCTTTGATGTTTTGGTACACAGTTGTGAAATAATTATCACAATAAAGCTAATTATCATATCCATCATTTCAAAAGTTGAATTCCTAAAAGTAGAAAGTAGAATAGTGGTTGCTAGGAGCTCAGCGGAAGCTGGTTACAGGGAATACTTTTGCTATGACCCTATTTATATTTAATTATGCAATCTTCAAGTTTATACTTCCATACTTCTCATCTCACTGAATGATCTAATAATAGCTACTAGAGATTTTGAATATTATTAGTCATTTTTTCACCTCTCTATCCTCTTCTCCTTAGTATAAAATCACAATACTTTCAATATTCCTCAAATAGCATGTTTTACAGATTTTTATTTCTCACCATAGTTATCCTTTACAAAATATTTTTGTCTAGTTCTCCTTGCTCTTATTAGATTAGAACAATTCAAACAGAGCCCAGTGTTCCATGTATTGTTTTGACATTAGTCAGAAAGATCGTTTTGTCTGGGACATAGAATTCTACTTGGACTGCTAAGTACCTAAAAATCATGGAACTAATGATTTTATTTTGTTTGCTCGTTTGTTTGTGTTGGCCATGTTGGCTGTGTGCAAGGCAAACGCCCTACGTTTGTTTGGGCCACGGCAGAGCCTGGCAAGCTACCCGTGATGCATTCGATATGCCAAACAAAGTAACAACAAAGTCTCCAACGGAGACGTTACTGGGCCCGCTCGAGCAAATCGATGAACAACGGGAGGACCATGACCATGACCGTTTGTTTGGGTGCCATACCTAGCAGTACCCGGGGCTTTTCCCACAGGCATCTCTCCTGGCTGTGATTGCTCTGGGGACCATATGTAGTTCTGGAGCTAAAATTCTAATCAGCTATGCAGAAGGCAAACGCCATACCCATTATACTATCTCTCCAGCAACATAAATACTTTATTTTATATAGAAGTTTTATACCTGGACTGTTTTATTTGGCTCTATACACTTTCTGGTCCTTCTATCACTTGTTCTACAGAATCTTGATATGATTTACCTATTTTGTTTCTTCCTGCCTTGTCCAAGTAACATTTGTCTCCAGCATTGCCTCCATTGTTCTCACTATGGCAGAAATTTCAGCTTCTCCAGGACACAGATTACATCCCACTAGGATGATGGGAAGTTTGATTCATTTCTTCAAGGCTCACATAAAGTGTCATGACTTCTGACATGAGATCAAATGAGATGAGATGAAGCATGAGATCTGACTTCTCAATTTGGTTGTACAAAGGATCCAGAGTCACAAATATATCAAGGCATTGCTGCTTCATAGGAAAAAGTTGGCCAATGATGGGATATAGTGGAGTCAGTACATTTTTCCATTTCTCTTATTGGTTAGTTCTAAATAAAGTATATTAAATATGAAAACATAGGGCTTTTTAAGTGAATAAACAATAAATTTAGTTTTCTTGTGAAGCTTTGGACAGCATGGTATATAAAATTTTTAATTTTTTTCCTGCCTTTCCTGTATATAGAACCATTTTCTCAATTAACCTAATCTACTATTGCTATAAAACAGTTTCGTATAAGTTTGATCTTGAATTTTTTCTTTTAGAGAACTTGGAAAAGATATGAAATTCTGTAAATTATTCTACAAACATTTGTTAATGCTTTTATATATTCTAGGTAATGTTTTGAGAAGCTGTGAACTTACTTGAAAAGTTGATAGAAGTTTCATGGAGGGAAAGTAGTTTATGTGTTACTTATAAATCTTTGTTATATGATTTAGTACAATTGTACAATTAGGATTTAATAGATTACTGTGAAATTTTGCACTAGTATTTATGACATTTTACTTATTTAAAAGCTTTGGTTTGTGGGCATCACTTGTATCACTTGTCATCCTGTTGTTCATCCATTTGCTTGAGCGGGCGCCAGTAGCGTCTCCATTCGTCCCTGTCACTTGTTAGTGTAGCCCAATGGCGTATTGGGGGCTCTTTCAGGGTCAGAGAAATGAGGCCTGTTATTGTTACTGTGTTTTGCATATCGAATATGCCACAGGTAGCTTGCCAGGCTCTGCCGTGTGGGCAGTATTCTCTCAGTTTGTGGTCATATATATTGAATAGTGAAGATTCCATTTTAATAAATTTTATTTTTAATATATAGCAATCAACTATTTTCCAAGGATTGGGTATTGTTTACTTTTTTCTCACCTCTCTTATCTTTCTTTTTATATTTTTCCTTCTTTTGCTTTCCTCTCTCTTCTACTTCTTCCCTTTCTCTTCCTTTTCATCTCTACTACACATCTAAAACTTAGAAGAGCAAATCTGAATTTCAGACCTTTTGGAAAGGTTTCTGGAAGTGAAAAATTATTCCTGTTGATGCTCAGGGGACCATATGCGATGCTGTGCCTTGAACCACGGTCAACTGTGTGTACCGCAGGTGCCTACCTGCTGTCCTAGGGCTCTGATGCCTGAGATTGACTATTTTAATTAGTAAAGACAGCTTGTTCCTGCTTTGTTGGTTATTTAAGCATATTTTATTTTTCAAGGAAAGGGTACTTTTAAGTGATGCTCAGAAGGCTCAGTGGTTCAAGGCGAGGAATGTGGTACAATGGGGGCCTCCAGGACGGTTCCGAAGAGTGATGGGGGATGATGCATTAGGATCAAGGGATTATAGTGCATAGAATAGAACTAGGGTCTAGTGCATTCCAAGTCTAGAATTAACTCCTGTACTATGGCTCCTGTACAGTTGAACATTTCTTTCAAATGTTTATTAAACATTTTCTGTGTGCAAAATATACATTTATATCTATCAAATCTTAGAATTTTTCTTATTAACTATGAAATAAGATTCTTCTGTTATATTTGTCATAAGTATTTCCTTAGTTTGAAGTTTACTTATCATGAATGACTTTACAAACATGTCAGACGTTTTAAAGTCTTCTTTTTATTATATTTTTACATCAGACTTTCAATTTTATCTCATCTGCAAGTTATAAAATTGATACCTTATCAAAAGTCATTGATTTTAAGAGAAAAGACACTAAAACAAAACAAAACAAAGATCGAACCCAATCAGACAAAAGTTAGAATCTTGGCAATTCAGGGACCCAACTCGAGACTGACATTTGTCTGCTAACAAATTTAATTTAGTAATTTATCATTCACAAATGCCTTGCTCTCTTTTCCACAAAAGAAATATTTTGAGAAACTGCACCCCTATGAGTTACATGTCTTACTGACACATAATTCCCATGATGATTTCTTAGCAGCTCCCTCATGTCTATGCAAAGGGATGTGACTAGACTTGGACAGATTGTGTGTAAAAACAACAACAACAAGGTGACAGTTCTTGGAAAACAGGACTTGTGCCCTCTGTTTCCATTATTTTTCCTTAATAAGGTAAAGGTAAAGGTAAAGGCCCTCCCGTTGATCGTCGATTTGCTCGAGCGGGCCCAGTAACGTCTCCATTGGAGACTTTGTTGTTACTGTGTCTGGCATATCGAATACTCTCGGTAGCTTGCCGGGCTCTCCGAGAGGGGCGGAGGAATCGAACTCGGGTCGGCCACGTTGGCCGCTTGTAAGGCGAACGCCCTACCGCTGTGCTATCGCTCCAGCCCTTCCTTAATAAATGTGATATTATTTTTGCAAATGGGTAGCAAAATGACATATGTATGTTCTAGATTTTAAATTCCTTTCGTCTATTTTAATTTTAATATATTGTTATTGAAGGCAAAGCTTGTAACAATAAGTAAGTTTCAGGTATACAGCACTGCAACTCTGTATCTGTAGTACTGTGTCTACATCATCCTAGAAATGGCCCAGGGAAAGTACATAGAGGCTAATGTTCTGGCCTGACATACAGCAGATTTCTTTTTGATTCCTGCTATGACCCCATATGGTTCCCTCATCATTGCCAAGAGTGGTCCTGAACTCAGAGCCAAGAAAACTAAGAGCAGAGAAGAGTAGACAACACCCGTGTCTTCTAAAATATTATTCCTATCATCAGACACTTTCTCCTTTTTACCCCCCAACCTCCCTGTCTGCTTCCCCCGTGGAACCAACTTCTCTGTATCTATGTTTGCTTTTATCTTGTTTCTCTTTATTTCCCACCAGCGAAGTTATGTAGTATTTGTATTTTCTGAGTTATTTCACCGAATAATATCTTCTAGATCTGCCCATATCGTCATAAATGGTAAGATTTATTCCATTTTATACACATATTTCATTTTCTTCATCCATTACCTGTCAATGCCTACTTAGGTTGTTTCTGAATCTTTGCTAATTTATAAGTAAGTCTGAACTTATAGGAACTAAATTTTATAGAGAAATTTGAAACAAAATTTACACAAAAATGTATGTACAATCATTCAATACGGGAAGCAGAATTTCACTGTTAGCAAAGTTAGCTCACAATGTTTCTGTAACCCTCTCTAAATCCTAGAAGATTCCTCTGGTGTAAGAGATTAATTTAGATGATGCCATGCTGCATTATTATAGCTTAGGATATGATAATTCTCTCTCATACTTGCTTTATTTCATGCTGTTTCTTCCTTTTAAATGTACTAAACCTTGATAGAAAATATTAAAACAATTAAGAGTGGTTTTGCTTTCTTTAATTCTTAATACCTATAATAAATACTGTTTTTTTATGCTCTGGTATTTATAATTTCTGTTTTTCTTACTAGCACGATTTCCTTCATTCCTTTCTCTTTTCATTCCCACAAAGATAAACCCAAGTAGCATGAAATCAGTCTTCAGTGTGTGGGGACAAATGTGGGTCGTGGATATGTGAGGTATTTTTTTAATTTTTAATTTTTTTTAAGTTTTTATTATTGAAATTGTGCCATGTGGGTACAGTTGTACACTTCTTACAAACTTTCTTGCTTGGGTTTCAGTTATACAATGATCGAGTACCCATCCCTCCACCAGTGCCCATTCTCCACCACCAATGATCCCAGTGACCCTCCCAATCCCCCCCAGCCCCCCTCGCCCCCACCACCCTACCTCTGTGGCAGGGCATTCTCTTTTGCTCTCTCTATTCTTTAGGGTGTTGTGATTTGCAATAAAGCTATTGAGTGGCCATCGTGTTTGGCCTGTAGTCTACTTTCAGCATGCATCTCCCATCCCGAGTGGATCCTCCAAACACCCTTTACTTGGTGTTCCCATCTCTATCTGAGCTGCTCTTTCCTCCAGCATGTCCTTCCAGCTTCCAAGTCATGGAACAAATCTCCTGGTACGTATCTCAACTATTCTTGGATGTTATCTTTCTGACTCATTTCACTTAACATGATACTTTCCATGTAGAGCAACTTGTACACAAATTTCATGACTTCACCTTTTCTAACAGCTGCATAGTATTCCATTATGTAGATGTACCAAAGATTCTCTAACCAGTCATCTGTTCTCGGGCACTAGTTTTTTTCCCTGATTTTGGCTTTAGTGAACAGTGTAGCAATGAACATATAAGTGAAGATATCACTTCAACTGTACTTTTTTGCCTCTCCTGGATATATTCCCGGGAGTGGTATTGCTGGGTCAAATGGGGACTCAATTTGTAATGTTTTGGAGAATCGTTCATACTGTTTTCCAAAAGGGCTGAACCAGTCAGCATTCCCAGCAGCAGTGAAGGAGGGTCTCTTTCTCCCCACATCCATGCCAACTCTGTTTGCTTTTGTTCTTTTGGATGTGGGCCAGTCTCTGTGGTGTGAGATGATATCTCATTGTTGCTTTGTTCTGCGTCTCCCTGATGATTAGTGATGTAAAACATTTTCTTACATGCCTTTTAGCCATTTGGATTTCTTCTTTGAGAAAATTTCTGTTCATTTTATCACCACATTTTCTGACGGGGTAGGATGTTTTTTACTTGTGCAGTTCAACAAGTACCTTGTATATCCTTGATATCAACCCCTTACTTGATGGGTATTGGGTGAATATCCTTTCCCATTCTGTAGACTGTCTTTGTATTTTGGTCACTGTTTCTTTTTCTTTGTTTGATCCATTATTGGATCAAACACTCCTGAAATTCATATGGAACAACAACCCCCCACGAATAGCCAAAGCAATACTTGGGAAAAAGCAGATGGGAGGCATCACCCTCCCCAGCTTCAAACTCTATTTCAAAGCAGTAGCAATTAAAACGGCATGGTACTGGAACAAGGGGTGAGCCGCAGACCAATGCAACAGGGTTGAACTTCCTTACACACAACCCCAAATATATAAACATCCAATCTTTGATAAGAGACCAAGAAATGTGAAGTGGAGCAAGGAAAGCCTCTTTAATAAATTGTGATGGCATAACTAGACAACTACATGCAAAAAATGGGTTTAGATCTTGACCTAAGACCATGAACAAAAGTCAGATTAAAATGGATTAAAGACCTCAAAATCAGACCTGAATCCATAAGATACATTGAAGACAAGTTTGGCAAAACCGTCCACGACATTGAAGCTAATGGTGTCTTCAAAGATGACATGCCACTGGCCAAGCAAGTGGAAACAGAGGTAAATAAATGGGATTATTTTTTATGTGAGGTTTATGGGCTGACTCTCATTGGTGCTCAGCACAGGAAGAGAACACTATTTCCATACCTCCTTCTTGAACCTGTTCAAGTCTCTTTCAGCCTAATGCTATTAGTATCAATCACCTAGCACTTTGATCTATGGACCAACATTTCCATTCCATAGGAGAGCTAGAAACTACAGACCATCCCTTATTCATTTATGCAGCATAAATTTGGTTGTGTCTAGTGTCTATAAGGAGATGAATTTTGCCCTGTTCTTCAATTGCTTCCTTCAGAAAGGGAAAGGGACACCTTGCTTTTCCTAAGGGAACTTCCCTTTCTTCCCAGAGATCTCTTTGGAATGATAGTTTCATCTTGCATGGTACAAAGTTACCCTGAATATTATCCTGAGTGTCTAAAGAAGACAGAGGAGTCTTATTTGGATAAGAGCATCTCCTGTTACATTTTACTTTTTGTCCAATAAATGTTCCAGGAGCTCAGCTGCAGAGATGGATAGCACATACTCTTAGATTTAACCTGCAAGATGTTGAGGTCAAAGACCATAGGAAATTCAATTCCAAGCTCCACTTGTTTCTGATCAGACCTGACATCTATGCCTGGGCAATAAAATTTGTGACCTAAGCAGAATAAATGGAAGCCCAATCTCAATTAGCATATATAAGAAGTTGTGCTCCAAGGACTTGGTCTCAGTTTCAGGCCCTCCTACACAAGTAAAAAAAGGATATAACACAGATTTTCAGAAGATCTAAGTTCTAGTTCTCCCTCTTTTTTCTATGAATTCTTTATAGATAGACTTCTTAATCTTGATAAGACCTGTAGCACTGCAGCATTGTCCTCCCATTGTTCATCAATTTGCTCGAGCGGACTTCAGTAATGTCTCCATTGTGAGAATTGTTGTTACTGTTTTTGGCATATTGAATATCCCACTGGGAGCTTTCCAGACTTTGCCATGTGGGTTGGATACTCTAGGTAGCTTGCCAGGCTCTCCGAGAGGGGCAGAGGAATCGAACCTAGTTGGCTGTGTGCAAGGCAAATGCCCTACCCACTGTGCTATTGCTCCAGCACTGATAAAACCTAAACTTAAAAAATGTAAACTATGAAGAGAAAATTACACATGTCTTACAAACTTGTGTGTATTAAAAGACAGCACGGGAAACGGTGCTATATTATTAATAAAAATAGCAAGAATAAAATAGGAATATGTAGTAATTTGTGACTGAAAATTATACAATGATGCACTTTAGTCATCTCTGAACTTTCATAGTAAGAATATAAATAATATTTCATCATGATTGTTATCATTATTAAGGACCTAACTAAGGAGAAAGATAAAATCATCATTTCATACAAAATTGTTTTCCAAAAGGTCAAAAAATACACAGATATGAAGCTCTTCTGAACTCTGACGATAATATTTTCTTTTGTCTTTTCTCAGTACAGAGCCACACAGTCTGTATCATATTTTGTTTGAATCATAACATGAAATTTATTCTCCTTTTTTGCTCATAGACGCCCTTAAACTAGATTACAAGTCACTCTGGGCCAGAGAGAGCTGAATATAGTGTGATGCATGCAGTAGGTATGGAAACACACAAACAAGTTTGAGCTCATTTTCAGGAATCAGAGGGGGTATTATTATTGCAATTTTGAAAAGGAGTGCAGAGATTTCCTAGGGGAGGAGACTGGAGAATGACTTGAATTCTTTTTAGACCCAGAAATAAAACCTAAAGTCTTCATATGAAACTTAAGTTTCTCATTCTTCTTTCCCAACACACACACACACCACACACACACACACACACACACACACACACACACACACACACAGAGAGAGAGAGCGCAAAGGAGGAAACATCTTTGGAAGAAAAGTAGACAGATAAACATTTATTATGATGGAAATAAAGAAGTAAAAATTTCCCTCATAGATAGGAATGATTGTGTATTGCAGTATTGTGGTAGAGGTAATTATAAGCTATAGTCATAATTCAAAGGAAAATCTATAACCAATTGTAAATAATTAGCAATAAAAATAATTAAAGGCAATAATGGTAATTTTACTGAGAATGTTACTAAAGATATCTAATTTTTCAAATTTTTTCAGACTAAACACTTTTGCTAAAACTTTATCACATTATCATGAATTATAATGCACCTTCAGTAAGGTAATTATTATGTTCCTATCTTCACTTTACACATGTGAAAGGTTCACAGGTTAAGTAATTATCTAACGCAATTTTAAATCTAAGAAAAACAATTTTAAATCATTACATACTATCAGATACTGCCCTAGGATATAGGCTTTTATCAGATACTCTAGCAATCAGAAATCTCTGTGTCTTGAAGCTTACATTATAACTGGAGAGGCAGAGGACAGATAAAATAAATATAGCACATACTATTGAAGATAAAAGATGTCCCAATGAAAAAATTATAGCATATGCAGTGTTAGCAAGTATCAGAAAGATAGAGTGGGGATATTACAGTGGGCAGGGTATTTGCCATGCACATAGACAACCAGAAGTTGGTCCCTGACATCCCATGTGGTTCCCTGGTCCTGTGAGGAGTGATTTCCAAGTACATAGTCAAGATTAAGCCCTGAGCACTGCTAGATGAGACCCTAACTCTATAACCTCCCACACAGAAATAAAAGAGACAATGATTTTTGATGGAAAGTGGTTGAAGAATATTCAATTATGAAGGTGAAAATTTGGTAGAGATCCAAGCAAATGAAAACAAAACAATCATGCTAACATTGTAACAAGTGCATTTTCAGGTAATAGAAAGGCAGATGCAAAATTCATATACTGGACATATGTCAGGAGTGTTTGAGAAACTTTCAAAGGCAGGTGTGATGGGAATTAACTTAAAATGTAAGAAAGATGGTTCAGAGCCAAATGATACACTCATTAAGGTAGAAAGACATTCAAGATATTTTAGTAGAGAAAGTAAACAATCTGATTTGATTTTTAATTTTTTAACTTGGAGAATAATTTAGAAAGAAGTTGCTAAAATAGCACACAAAACTCCCACATACTATTTATTTAATGAACATTATGTAATTAATTTTCCATAATGGCACAATTATCAAAAGTAAGACTTTAATGTACATCAGTACTACTGAACTCTGGACTTTAACCATACTTCCCCAATTTCTTCTCCAGTGTTCCAGGATAACTTGTCTTCCCTACTCTATGAGTTTCTAAGACATGTCCTATTTCTTTTGAACTTGAGAATTTTGGAGAGCACTGGTCATGTATTTTGTAGAATTATTCATGTATAGTGTAGAAAATCCTTTAATGTGATTGTGATCTGACCAGGCTTATTACTTGTGGTCAGGGTGAATGAATGCTTCAAGAGGTGAAGTAACCTTCTCATGATAGCACATCAGTAGTTAAGGTGACGTCTCCATGACATCTCCATGACATTGAGAATGTCAGCCTCTATCACATGGTTAAGTGGTGACTGAATGGTCTTTTCACTGTGAATTTAAAATTTGTTCATTTTCCTGAACTATTTTTTAAGAAGTTATTCACTAAATTCAGTGTGCTCTCAGAGTGGAATGGAGTAAATTAATTTATTCCTGTTTAATGAGGTTGTCCTGGCTGGGCTGCTGAATGGTCTAGGTAAAAGATAAGTTATGAGATTTTTGTACAAATCTAGCCAGGGATAATGGTGGCTTTGGTTAAGGTAGATGCAATAGAGGTGACGGGATGAAGTTGGGTTCTGGGTTTATTTTGAAGGCATAAGGGTTGGAGCGATAGCACAGTGGGTAGGGCGTCTGCCTTGCACGCAGCCAACATGGCCGACCCGAGTTCGATTCCACCGCCCCTCTCAGAGAGCCCGGCAAGCTACCGAGAGTATTCGATATGCCAGACACAGTAACAACAAAGTCTCCAATGGAGACGTTACTGGGCTCGCTCGAGCAAATCGATGATCAACGGGAGGGCCTTTACTTTTACTTTAACCTAACAAAATTGGAACAGCTTAATTGTAGCATGTAGAGAGAGGAATCAAAGAAAAATCCAGTTACTTGGAAGTCTACAGTTACTATCTGGTGAGGTCTTGGAAGTCTGCAGTTGTTATCTGGTGAGGTAAGGCATGATTCAAGGTGAGAAAGTCACCATGCTAGCAAGTTGGGAAGGGAAGGAGGTTGTAAAGCTGCTCTGTCTGACTCTTAAACTCCTTAACTTTAATGATGTTCAATTTCTTTACCTCACTCTCATCATCTGCAAAGTATTTGCTGGCAGAATAAAAGTTCAAAGTATTCTTATTGTAAGTTTACTCTTCTCTCTTTGCAGTGCGCTTTTACTCCAGATGTCCAGCCAAGGTGTGTTTCCTCTTGCTCAGCAGATACGTGGCAGATTGCCAATAGCAATACTTAGAACGAGGAGCACCTGGGGATGTCCATGTCCTATTACAGTCATTATGGACTTTTACTGGATTCCTTTATTATCTCACTACAAATGTTGCCTCGTTCCTGCTAATTAAACAGCAACTTTTTTATTATCAGTGACAAAATTATCCAGTAACACATACCCTAAGGAAGCAGTCCAAATTTTTCAAGGTCAAAGGGTTGTTCTATTATATTCAGCTCTAACAAATAGTGTTGTTTTAGAGACATTTGGTCATGTTGTAGGAATTGAATGAACAGGATAAACAGAGAATAAAGCATACTCGTATGTTTTTTTGTTAATAAATCTCACAACTCCTCTCCCTTTTATGACCCCATCATCCATTTCACTGGGATCTCTGCAGGTGGAGACAAAGCCAGAACTGTGTGATAGGAGATCTCCTGTGCTAGATATAGGCACATATATCCGAGATATGGCTTTCAGCTAACTATGGGCATGTGCTGGTGATTATCTATCTGCTAACACATATTCTCTTTGTTAAACTAACAGTCAAGCTCTTCATGTTGTCCTATAGATTGGATCCCTGTTAACCTCTCCATCCTCATAGCTCATAGCACCACAGCTGGAAAAACTTACGTTCTGCCCTCACACTCAATCATCCTTATCTTAACCCAATTTTCCTTTGTGCCTGGTGTGCCACTTGCCTAAAGACCTCTCACTCCGGCTTTGCATGACTCGTTGATTTATTCATGTGTTTTATGCCTCAATTAAAAAACTACCTATCTACAGGGATTCCTTCACTACCAAATCTAAAGTGGGAAAGCTCTCTTTTTCTCTCACAGTGAACACTTCTGTACATCATTCACTTTCTAACACTGAACTCTATTTTGGTGCCAGCACTTTGAATAATTTGACATTATTGCTGCCTGTTTCCTTGTTTCCTCATTTATTTTCTGACTCTGTCTGCTAGAATACAAGCTCTTCAAGGCAAAAACTACTCTTGTTTATTTCTCACTGCCATTGTATCAATTGGACTAGCTCCTCAATTATTAGTGATGAATGGATATTTGTTATATGAATAGTTGTCCTCAAGATTTCTTGAAAACAGATGCGGATTGTTCACCTTTACCCAAGTTAACAGGACAATATAAAAATGTATTCTATGACAAATAAACTACAGGAAATCTTTTGATCGAGGGATGCAAAATGCATGCTTTGAACCATGCAAAAATGAGCAGTTCAAATGGAATGAAGCAGAACATGGGTGAGGAGAACCTTCAGAATAAGGTCGTAAGCAGACATTTGTGACATGCTAGTAAATTTCTACTGGTAAGCAGCAATCAAGTGGCAAGACAACTCAATTCCTAAGAGATATGTTTCCATGGACTGGCTTTCTGCCACATACCTTGTGCCCCAACATCCTAAGTTATTTTACCAAGCAATTCCTAGAGGGGTTGTCAAGTAATAGAGAACTAGGGAAGGAGGATATTTTGGAAGCCAATTATCTCAAAAAGTTCATTTATGCATTTCCATTTCAGTCTCTTGGGAACAATGGCATAGTTCTCTAATGGGCACTTTATGGAAACCAGATCGGAATCAAGCTTCTCAGATGAGATTTAGTAAGAATCTGAGGCGTAAAGTAATGGTGGGGAAGCATATAAAAAATACTTGTATTTGCTAGGAAAGCAGGTTCACTTTATAAAAAAAAAAACTAAAACTAATGTCATGTTGTCTGTTTATAGGCTGTGACATTAGGGACTAAGGGCTCTGACTAGGTTCTTTACTTCAGAGTCCTCAGCCTTTGGATCTGTGTCAGATCAGATAAATAGAGGCCATGGATTTGGTGGTCAGGATAATTCCTGGATACAATTTTTGGATCCAAAATCTATTTAACTTTGGTAGGGAACAAATCTACTCCAATTTAAAGTCAAGAAGGGACATTGTAAGAATTCTCTTGTGAGCCAGGTGGCACTGCCAGATAAACTTATAGAGGGTGGAGATCTCTGAAAGGCTCAGGTGATTTAAGATGTAAGAATAAAGAAGCTAATATATGAAAGTTTTTTAGAGAAAAAAACATGTATTGAGGAATGGAAAGTTGATACAATGGGACCCAACAATTACAGAGAGAAACCATTTCAGGTTTATTTTTGTTGCTATTGAATTTGGTCTTTTCTTACTCTTTTCTTACCTTGCCATCTTCTTAGAATTCTGTTTGACAGTCGGTTTTCCTTGAGGAGTGGCCTGTTGCAATCTAGTTTTTCTGTGGAAGACTCTGCCCAGTATTGAGGGCTAGGAGGGCTATGCCGGTGGATCTAGGGAGACTATGTGGAGCAAAGGATCAAACCTGTGGATGTCAAACACTTGCTCCAGCACCTCTGAGCTCTCGCCCCAACCCTTGCTCTCATCTTTTCAGTATTTGTTTTGTCATAAATCCCTAAGCCTTATTCCCTCTGTAGCGCCCAAACACAAGATAAACAGCAAAATAACTAGTGTTCTCTCTCTCTCTCTCTCTCTCTCTCTCTCTCTCTCTCTTTCTCTCTCTCTCTCTCCCTTTCACAGTCCTTGGCACAAAATGTTCCCTTGCAGTCTTGCATTTTATATTCTGCAGTCCTTCCAACTCCAAAGAAATTTTGATGGCATCTCACACTGAGGTGTTAATGACTGCCTTACCCATAATTACTCTTAAAGAACATGGTGTAGTGATAAGAATAGAGAGTTGGGAATGCTTTTGGAATGTTGCTTCTGAGTAACTGTTGTATTTACTGCAAAAGCACCACTATGATGTTAGAGCCTGGAGTTAGAGAACAACAATGTACCATTTAGTTGGAATCCTTATATGACCCTACTTGCATGTTCTGCCTACCAAACATATTCCATTGCCTCCTTTTTTAAATTGTTTTTCATTAATGTACAAGAGTTGTTGAAAGAACTGACAAGCCAGAAGGAAAGGTCTGGTCTGATTCAGAAGTTCTGTTTTCCTATTCTGGGATATAATGTAATTCCTCTGTTTCAGATGAAGCCAGTAAGTTCGTGGTGGATGGATAGAAAACATCAAGAGTTAGAGTACATGGAATAAAAGAAATCTAATCTTCAGCCATAGTTGTTCTTTCCTCAATCTGCCACATCTACCAGGGAAATTAGATCTGGCAGCTCAAGTGTCCAAGATTGGAACAACGTGTACTGTCTTTCTCTTCACAAATTAAACTCCAGGAGAAGCAGAGGGACAAAGAAAAGAATATAAGGGGAAAGTATCAGAGGAGAAACACAAGAAGCATGGTCTGTGTCTAAGGATAAGGTTGCTTCAGAGTGTTCTCTCCTCTTGAGTATTTGTACAAGGAAATAAATCATTTTGATACCTTAACAATATTTTATCAAAAGCTAAGTTGGACTTGGAGTCTTCTTGAGAGGTAACTGGAATTGTTACAGCAGCCAGCCTCTTTCCTCTCGGCCCAGGGAATTAACACCGAGATGTGGCTGTGCATGTATTATCAGATCCTCTTCTCCTTGCAGGATTTTGAAGAGGTTTGAGTTGTTAACAAGTGTTGTTTTTGAAATAAGGTGTATCTTTCAAGTGATACTTGAAATTCTCAGTTTCCTGTTCCTATATGGTGTGCAGAACAGGGCAGAAATGTGATCTGTTAATTGTGGTCATAAAACAGCCTGAGAATTGAGCTGTCAGTTTCTTTAATAGAGGGATAAGAGCTAAATGCCCAGGCCTCCCTCTTGGTCCCAAGTCTCATTGGACTATTGCTCTCATTTAGTTCTTTGAACTCTTCCCAAACTGTATGCCATTTGCATTAGAAAAGTTTTTCATTACCACCTTGATTGGCTCTAGTCACTCAGGAATCTGGGCGATGGTGATTGCATTAGTCAGGGTTCTCCTAAAACAGAACCCAGCATATTATGTATGTATATAATATATATGTAGATATATTATATAGATAATATATATATGGAGCAGGGTAAGGAGCACTGGAGCAGGAAAAACCCGACCTTGCAAAGCAATCCTGAAGTGAAACCTCACAAGACGAAGTAACGGATAGAGATAGCAAGACAGGACGCCTGCATCATGTGTCTGGCCTTGAGCCTCACTCGATCCCCTAGTCACGTCATGAATGCCTAGAACACGGAAACTGTTAAGTACATCTTAAGCAAGGCTATATGCTCCTACCTGCAACATATAGCCTTGAAGGGATTGGACCAGGGGCAAAGCAGAGGGGAAAACGTGGTAGGCCAATAGTGTTAAGCTCTATGTGATTGGACCTCCTGTAAGCCGAAACCGCTATAAAAATGTGTACATTTGGCAAGAGATGAGAACAGCGCAGAGTCTCCTGCCCTGGCTGTCCTCGCCGGGGCCCCTTGGACGGGAGTGGGTTGAGTTTCCCTCCCCGCCCCGACCAGGGCGCCGGCAGTCGAAGACCTCCAGAACTAGCCACCACCATGCTGAGACCACTCTCCACACACATGAAGGTACTGGCAGAGAAACAAAGGCATGCAGGTCCCAGGGCTGAGCTCTCCAAGCCTGCTTGGATCAGGGCTGAGTATCCTCCACCCAGATCCTCCAAATTCCAGTAGGCAGGGGTCACACCCACTAATTGGCCCCCTGGCACCATGTAATCCCATCAACGGCCAAGACCCAGAGACTATAAAACCCAGCTCCCGGAGGCATGCGGCTGCATTTGTGGCCGCACGACATCTTATTGTGATATCTTATTATCTCATTCCTACTTTGGACAAACTGGCAGGCTACTGAATGTAACCTGCCCACACGGCAGAGTCTGGCAAACTCTCCATGGCATACCTAACATGCCAAATACCAGTAACAATGATGGATCTCATTCTCCTAACCCTGAAAGAGCCTTGAATATGGCACTTTTTAAAAAATCTCAGGGCTAGGACGAAGGAGACATTACTGGGGCCTGCTCAAGGCAATCGACGAACAACAGGATAGTTGTGATTGTGATCGTGATATTTGGCAATAAAGTAATCAACTGCTCCCAGAGGGGTTTCTCCACATACTTGTCCTCCTTCACCCGATGGCCAGGCTCCTGCCCAGACCCAGTGTGCAATGTGTCTGTTGAGCATGTTGGGGATAACTGTTCCCCAACAATATAATATATTTACAATATATTATAGATGTAATATATAATATATTTAACATGTAAACTATATAAAATAATAGCTATGTATGTATATATGTATACATTATCATACATATGCATATACATACATATGCATATATATGCATATACATATGCATATATAATGCATATCTATTTAGAGAGATTATAAAGATGATTCTGTTATAATGGAGGCAGAGAAGCTCCACAATTTGGACATGTAGGAAGGTCTGTGGTGAAATTTAGTCCAAATACAAAGGCTCCAGAACTGGGTAAGACCTTTCGGTAACACTCAATTTGAGGGAAGGAGAAAAGCAGGTAGGAAGAGAAAAAGGCACATTCCTCCTTGGCCCATATTTGTCTTCTGTTGTGATCTGAGCAGGATTGGTGGGATGATGGACACTAGTATTGACAGTGGTGATCTGTTTTGCTGACTTCACTAATTCAAACACTAATATCATCTGGAAATACCCTTGCAGATATACTTAAAAACAGTATGTCTGCAAGGCTTACTATTAATGATTAATCCCCTGGTAAGTCAGAGATACACATGAACATAACTCTGAATGTCAATGTTAAAAACTTAAACACTATTGTCATAATTACCTCAACTATAAGGAACAAACAAACGAACTGCCCTCCCGTTGTTCATCGATTTGCTCGAGCGGGCCCAGTAATGTCTCCATTGTGAGACTTCTTGCTACTGTGTTTGGCATATTGAATACTCTCGGTAGCTTGCCAGGCTCTCCAAGAGGGGCGGAGGAATCGAACCCGGCTCGGCCGGGCTGGCTGCGCGCAAGACAAATGCCCTACCGCTGTGCTATCACTCCAGCCCTGAATCACTTAGTGGCCATGTTGGTCCTAAGGCCTACATTTTGTCACTTATTTTCTTCTCTGAGGTCAAAGTATCCTGAATTCGAGCTGAGATGGGGGAGGTGAGAAGGACATTCATAAGCAGTGCAAAAAATCTTTAGTCATCTAGACAATCACTTCACTTAATCACTTAACTTCCCGTTAGTCGTCAATTTGCTCGAGCGGGCGCCAGTAACGTCTCCATTTGTCCCTGTCGCGTGCTAGTGTAGCCCAATGGCATCTGTTCGCTCCGGGAACATGAAGGGCCTCAAACCGATCGTTCATGATCTTCAGGAAGAAGTCTGACCATCTGGTGGTGGGCGGCCACGCGGTCTCTTGACATCCCGTGGAATCCAATCAGTAACAGCTCTAGTCCAACGGTCGTCTTTAAATCTCATTACGTGACCAGCCCATCTGATTTTCGACACCTTGGCAAATGAGACAGCGTCCCTGATCCTTGATCGTCGACGGATGTCAGAACTCCGGATTCTTTCTCTCATTTGAGTGAAACGTGATATTCCAAGCATAGCTCTTTCTATTCTTCTTTGGGAGACCTGAATGGCATTCTCATCTTGTTTGCGTAGGGCCCAGGTCTCTGAGGCATATGTTAATGCAGGAAGAACAGTGGAATCAAAGAGATGTGCCCGGAGCCGGAGGTTCTTCGTCCTCTTAGCTATTTCTTCGACGTTCTTGAAGGCGTTCCAAGCCGCTCTCTTCCTCCTGCGCAGCTCAGGTGCCAGGTCATTTGTCATGTTGACCTCTCGACCTAGGTAGACATAGCTGTTGCATTCGGAGATGGTCGTTCCATTGAGAGCGAATGGGGCATCAGGAACAAGGCTGTTTCTCATAAACATTGTCTTCGTAAGATTCAGCTGTAGTCCTACCTTTCCACACTCACGGTCAAAGTCGGCCAGCATTTGTGCTGCTTGGCTGATGTTTGGTGTTATTAAAACAATATCATCAGCAAAGCGGAGGTGGTGTAATTGCCGACCATCTATCTTCACTCCCATTCCTTCCCATTCCAGTCGTCGCATGATGTTCTCGAGGGTGGCACTGAAGAGTTTCGGTGAAATGGTATCACCCTGCCGCACCCCTCTCTTGACATCAACGATCACTTCTTTGTAGAATGGTAAGATCCTGGTAGTGAATCCGCAATACAGCTCACGGAGGATCCTGATGTATTGGGCTTGAATGCCCTGATTGGCTAGGGCTTCAATGACCGCTTCCGTCTCAACAGAATCAAAGGCCTTCTTTAAATCAATGAACGTTAAGCAGAGCGGCATCTTGAACTCCCGAGAAACCTCAATGAGCTTGGTTATTGTGTGGATATGGTCGATGGTGCTGAATCCTTTGCGGAACCCTGCTTGCTCGCATGGTTGTCCTTCATCTAGTGTTCTGCCAATCCTATTCAGGATGACTCGAGTGAACAACTTGTAGATGACAGACAATAGGCAGATCGGGCGATAGTTGCCAATGTCATGGATGTCTCCCTTCTTGAACAGTAGTACGGTCCTGCTGGTTTTCCATTGGGACGGAACCTTGCATTCAGACAGGTAGCGAGTGAAGAGCCGAGCCAGTGTATTGATGAGTACTGACGGCAGGTTCTTCAGGTGTTCAGGTCTGACCTTGTCTGGGCCGGGTGCTGTTTGTTTCTTTACCGATGAAATGGCGTGTCGCATTTCGGAGGGGAGAACATTGGGAACAACATACCCATCCTGTGGAATTTGGTATGTTGGCAAGTGGACATGGCTATCGAAGAGATTTGAGTAGAAGTCATGGATAATCCTCTCCATTGCCGTTCTGGAGGATGTGATGGATCCATCAGGACGTCGGAGGGCAGTCATCTTGGTCTTATAGTTGGCGAAGGACAGGCGGGCATTACGAATACTTTTCCCGGCTTCTGCCGCATCTACCAGTACTTCTGCTCTTCTCTCTTTGAGGTCTTCCTTGATCGCATCTCTGCACTGCTTTGCAAGCTCGGACGTTAGCTTGCGGTTGCCTGAGGCATGCGCCAAACCACGCTGGCGAATTAGCTCAAGAGTTTTCGAAGATAGGCGACTTTTTGTGGCTATCTCTCTCTTGGCGTTCCTCGCACATTCATGGAGGTGCTGAACCAGTCGATCGTATTCCTCATCAATGTTGTCAACAATGGCATCTTCCCATGTTGCCGCAATTGTACCAAAGAGTTCCCAGTTGGTGGTCATTCTGGGAGTTCTCTTTTTGAACTTTGCAGCCCTTTCTCCCCGCTCTGTGAAGTAGAATTTTGCACGAAGGAGACGGTGGTCCGATCCCGTTCGAAATTTTGGGACAACAGCAACATCAGTCAGGCAAAACCGTCGATTGAATATGATGTGGTCTATTTCGTTGTGGAATCGTCTGCCGGGAGACTCCCATGTCCATCGTTTAGATTCTGCCTTCTGGAACTGTGAGTTACCATGGATGGTCTTGGTCGACATGATGAACTCTGACAGTCTCTCACCCTGTTCGTTCCATTCTAGGCCATGGGTCCCGATGTGAAGTTCTTCAGCTGATCTTCTCGGTCCTATCTTGGCATTAAAATCACCCACAAAGATCTTGTAGAAGGTGTGGTCTTCTTTATAGAACTTCTCTAGCTCCATGTAGAACTTCTCGATTTCTCTTTCATCATAATGAGATGTTGGTGCGTAGACAACTAAGATAGAAACTGCAGGCAGTGAGCCACATCTATTCAAATGTAAACGTCCGATTCGGGTTGTTAGGCATTCGAATGAATCAATGCTCTTGGCCAAGTTTGTGTTGACAAGGACACCGATGCCTCCAACACCTCTTTTATCGCATGTTCCGAGGAACAATTCTTCTCCAGTGTCGAAAACGGCATGGTGAGATTCGTGCCTTCTTGTCTCGGTCAGACCAATGATGTCGTACTTGATCATTCGCGCTTGTACCATCAGTTCCTCGATGGATGCATCTGATGCTAGCGTACGTGCATTGAAAGTACAGACGATCATTTTTGTCTTCCTTCGTTGTGGCAGCCTAGGTCGGCCTTGAGATTTTGTCGGCCTCTCCTTTCTCATCCTTCTCAGTGCTGCCATGTCGGTGAAGCCTTCAGGGTCAGGTGAATGAGACCAATTGTAGTTACTGGTTTTGGCATATCGAATACACAGCGGATAGCTTGCCAGGCTCTTCCGTGCGGGCGGAATACTCTCGGTAGCTTGCCAGTCTTTCCGAGAGGGATAGAGGCTTTTGGGGTGACCTCTAATCACCCTTGTAGGTGTTACCATATTTGAACCCTATCAAATATGGTACGACAATTCCAGAAGATGGGTATTTAGTGTCTTATGATGTGTCGCGCGGCCGCAAGCGGCCACGCGGGTCCGGAAAGCGTCCTGGAATGTGGCGACGGCTGGGTAGTGGAAGTCTTGTCGAGAGTGGAAGTCTGCCAGTGGGGTATTTATCTGGGTAGGGTGGGTCTCCTGTGCACAATTCGATCCCTGGGTGGTTGATGGAAGCAGACAGGGCAGGGTAGGGTGGGGCTCCTGATTAGAATCCCTTTGTCACCTGTGGTGGTGGGAGCAAGCAGAGAAGCTCTGTCCCTGGGTCCGCCGAGCCTGGAGTCCAAGGTCTCAGAGAGTTCCGCTTATCTTGTTCTGTGGGTCTTCAGTTGTGCGTGGGTCTCGGCCGGAGCTGCCGCGCGTCCGGAAAGCGTCCTGGAGTGTGGCGACGGCTGGGTAGTGGAAGTCGATCATCTAGACAAATAATAGGTAAAGGTAAAGGTAAAGGCCCTCCCGTTGATCGTCGATTTGCTCAAGCGGGCCCAGTAACGTCTCCATTGGAGACTTTGTTGTTACTGTGTCTGGCATATCGAATACTCTCTGTAGCTTGCCGGGCTCTCCGAGAGGGGCGGAGGAATCGAACTCGGGTCGGCCTTGTTGGCCGCTTGTAAGGCGAACGCCCTACCCGCTGTGCTATCGCTCCAGCCCATAGACAAATAATGAGACAAATAACATTTAGTGCAATTAGTATTACAAATTAAAAAATGAATATGTTCATGGTGAATCCGTTGTTTAATTTTCAACACATTGGGGCTCAGCCTTACTGATTTTTTTTTCTTACAGCTTCAAAGTATCCATGAGCAGCATTGGTTCTCACCACATCTTGGTGAAGACAGAGACTATTCTTCCTGTCTCACTTGAAAGACCCATAGGAGGGCACAGTACCAGCGACTAGGCTAAGGCTGGAGGCGAGAACTTATGTCCTAAAGGAGAAGTTGTTGATTAGAACAACTTTCTAATGAACTGAACATTCCTTTCTATGCCTTTCCATGTGATAGCATCTAGCTGCTGTAAAAGGAATTGGCCAAACAGGCAAAAGTGAAGCTTTCTCAACTGACTTAGTTCAATTCAACCTCCCTTTATATGACCCTGGGGATTTCCAGGAACAAACTTCACTGTGCCTTACACATCTCACTATTCACATCTTTCTCCGCGTCAGAGTTTGACCTTGAGAAAGTCATTTTATGGGGGCCTGGTAGATGCTCTTTTTTCCATTGCATCTTGGTAGGGCTCTGCCCTTGCCACTCATTTTCACTGTCTTCAGCACCAACACTTCCTTCTGTAGAGAATCTTAAGCCCTCTCAAGTTAAAATGTAAATGATTAATAATAAAAAAAAAGCCAAATAAAAAGCCACGGGCAACAACATTAGCTTAAGGCTTTGATCTTTGCTAACAGTAACAGTGAAACTACAGTCATTAAACAAGGAATGAGAGGTAAAGGAATTATTTGAAAGTAACCCTTGATATTATGATTTACTGACTAGTTTTCTCCTCAAGGCAGGCTAGTGTCCTCTGGCAATTTGTTCTCTCTCCTTAACGTGCTACGTCAGGAAATATCTTTATTGGGTACCGTTATACATTTCTCAAATATGGATAAAAATAAAGGAATAGATAGTATTTCACAAATTATAATAATTTATTTCTCAGATTCATTGCAGTTCTGCAATGACTCTATGAAGTAGAGATATCATTCTTACTCCATGGAGGAGAAAACTGAGGTTCACAAAGTATCATTTGCTTTCTCAGACTATAATTAAAATTAAAATGGTAGATAAAAGACTCAAACAAAGCTCAGCTTACTCCCATACTGTGGGGTTTAAAAAAATTCAAACTCTTTAAAATCACTACGATATATTCTAAGTTCCCTTAGCCTCACAACGCCTGAGCTCAATCCAGAAAGCTATTAAACATGTCTCTTGGAAATTGTGGCCCGGTGAGATGGAAATGGTTAAAGACGACCCCGTATAAAATGGGGTTTGCTCTTGGGAGCCCTCAACTTTATTCAGCATATTAGAAATATTTGCATAGATTTTTTCTCTTCCGGCAATAGTAGAGAGTGATATTTCTATAGGGAAAATGGCATGTCAGACTCAGGAGGATGAATTTGATGAGAATCTGCCCTTGAGTTACTTTTCTGTATTCAACTTCCAAGCCTGATGCGCCTGACCCTTGGGACCCTTATAAATTCCCACAAAGCTGGAAATATACCACTTTCCTGCCTGGACAGCAGCAAATGCATTCTGTGTGCTCAGCAAAATAGAGAGAAAAGAAAAAAGTCCTACAGATTCTGCTTAGTGTATAAATTAGCAATCATGTTTTGGGAGCCATGACTTGCCCTGCAGCATTTATCTAAGTTTGCCTTAACAAACTGGGTTGTTAGGGGACTACACTAAATAATTAGTGGACCTAGAACAGAGCTGACCACATTTTCTTTCTTGCAGGCATTAGTTGTCAGATTTGGTTTTCTAAAGGAGACACATCTCTTTTACTATTTGCCCTTTGAAGAAATTATATTAAACCCACATCGGGCACCAAAATAGAAACTTTTGTCTTCTGAAGTTCTCATTATTTGCTAGTTTTTTTAATTTGGGACCAAATTGCAAGTTTCTGAAAAACAGGGGATGACTTCTTAGAAATCAAGAAGCTGGTGCTGGTGATATGGGTGGAGGGTGTGGAAGACCGCATTCTTGCACTGTCAAGGATCGGTTTCCAAATGAAAGGATGGATACCTGTGCATCAAAAGACTCTTCATATGAAGCATAAACTTGGAGAGAGGTTAACTAAGATTAAGAAAAGAAAAGTACAAAGTTTAAGACATTCGTTGAATCCTCTTACTCTACAGCAGGTGGAGACATGTGCCTTTCTGACCCTTGATAAAATAATTTCTTCATTTTTAAAATGATCTCATTTATTTCTCCATAACATCAATCTTTTGTAGTTACAGATTTTGACAACATTCTTGGGCATGCATAATGGGGTCAGTTATTGAATAAATTGTGTCTTAATATTTGAAAAGTAAACTTATTTAAAAAGCAGAGAAGAGGTACATCTCAGAATAGCTAAGGATATAACAGTAAAGTATTTTCTATATTCCTCTCCCCCCGATATCTATTAGTTGTATAATGTACTAAAATCCTAAGGAATACAGTTAAGTATTTTCTATATCCCCTGCCTCATATCTATTAGTTGTGTAATGTTACTGAAATCCTAGTAGAGATTGTGGCACATTTTCTCCTTTTTACTGTTAAAGATGAAGAAAGTATCCTCTTTTATTATCATAAATGACATAGCATTGATTGTCCACCACCAACTTCTGCATTTTGAGTGCATGTGTGTGTGCGTGTGTGTGTGTTTGTGTGTGCATCTTAAGATTGATGATACTGACTTTTTTCTAGAACACAATTCACCTCCATTTCTAAATGTTTTGCCTCTGGACCTATGAAGTGTTTGTTCTCTTCCTTACTTGTCTTTCACACATGTCCAGACCTATAGACTTGGTTCTCCACATTTTCTGCTTGGTTCTAATAGTGTGTCCTCTGGTGAGCTTTGGAATCTCTTCCACCTGTCTGGCTAAAACAGCACTGCCAGGTTAACTTAGCTTGAGATCTTCCTTTCCCCAGCCATGTACGCATTATGTTCTTTCCAGTCTTGGAATAAAGAACTGGAAGAAAAGGAAATACATTTTGATTTACATGGTAGATGTGCTCTTTGCAAAAACACTTGCTTATTTATTATTGTGTTTACTTTTTGCTTAAAATACCTACTCTACTTTTACTTCTTAAAAAGTAAAAAATTAAAATGTTATTTTGTCTAATAAAAGTCTTAGAGAAAGTCCTTCTATTTAGAAAGTCCTTCTATTTTCTAATTGAATTATTAAAACTGCTAGTATTAGTAGTAGAAGGGTGAAAAAATCCTTTTAATTTACTGATTTAATACACTTAGTAATTTACATTTACTGTTTCCAGGCTTTGAATCTTTATTATTGCTTTTTTTATTACAGCAGAAAAGTTTTCTAATGTAACAAATAACTCTACTCTGAAGAATTTTCCTGGATACCTGATTCCTAAATTAATTCTATTTAACAAGATTAATGAGAAAATTTCCTCCCAGTAGGAACTTGATGGATCCCTCTATCTCTCTTTCCTTCTAAAGTTTTCTTTATCTTTGAGGTTTTTTTTTTTCAATATTTTCTCTCTCTCTTCTTTTCTTCTTAAGTACTCCCTATAATACCAACTTATTGCTTTGACCCATGTTTTTTTTTCTTTTAAAAGACCTTAATTGTTTCTTTTCCTACTTGATGTTACAATTACTGGGGTACTCACACTTTACTTGTGACTCTCAATCACTTACTTTTGACACTCACTGAGGGTTGCACTATTTGGTTGTAGTACTTGCATCATTGGTTGTGGTGTGCCAAAGATCTCACTCTTTGTTTCTATGCCAGAGACCCCAAACAACAGTACCATCTGGATCCCATCAGATGGGGAAATGCTGAGGTTGGAACTCAAAACCTCATGCTGAAATGGCTGGTGCGTTCCTCTGAGCCCTCTCCACATTCCATCTTTCTTTTCCCTCATTTCTCCCATCTTCTTCGGTCATTGCCCAGCCAATGCAGTCTATGCTGGGGTTGTGTGTTTACAAATTTCACACACCATCAAAGTGCCAAGGTTGTTTCTAATTACATCAAATTCAGGAATAAAGTTAAGTTTCAGTTGGAAGAAATCTCAGAGAGAAGAACCTTTGAAATTTGAGAAATTGGTTATATTGGAGATTTTTGGCTACAAAACAGAGAGTGGAAAAAATGAAAAATAGAGTGAAACAGAAAGTATGTTTAGTCTGGGTACCTCTAAGTTCTATTGTTTTGTGAAGTCCTTGAGAACAAATTTACGACAAATGTTTGTTCTTGTTTTGATCCGGGTTATTCTTATTTTGACATATTTTTAAAAAATATTACCATATAAGATAACCTTCAAAAAGATTTTTAAGGGACTTGAAGATTCCTGTAGAAGAGCTCCAAATTATTCTTGACTAAATAATGTTTTTATTATTTCCACAATTACTCTTACAATCACCATTATCCTCCTATCCATTTGTACAGTACTTTTTTTTATTTATTTTTCATTTTTTGGCCACATCCATGCATGTCAGTGTTCACTCCTGACTCTATTCTCAGGGATCACTTTTGGTGGTGATCAGGGGACCATGGGGGTTACCAGGATCAAACCCTGATCAGTCATGTGCAAGACAATTGCCTTACCCACTGTATTCCAGCCCTACAGTACCTTATATTAAAAAGTAGTTTCATATTATCTTTAATTTTAATTAGACAAATTTACTATAAGGGAGTGATTTATTGAGTATTGTACAGGAAATCAGATTGATGTGAAATTTGGCATTGGTTTTAAGGATTGGTGTTGATGTTAGTTTCTAGTAAATAATTTTTATATGTCTACCATTGTGCCACTTGTGCTGTCTTATTTGAAAATCTTGAGGTAAGCAAAATTTCTCAAATTTTACAGTTGAAAAATCTGGGGCATGAAATAATTAGAAGATTTGTTCAAAGGTCTGTAATGAGTTCATATTAGAGCCCTTGACAGCCTAGCTCTGTCTTACCTCATCAAAGCTCTGTGCCATCTGCTTCAAACTTATACATCTGAGTCTAGATCACACATCCTGTTCTATGGTAATTTCTACTACTGTGCAAATGCATGAAGACACAATCTGATATAGAGGCTTATTAGCATACATCTCTCATCCCAGTGAGGTGTCTATAGAAATATGTTTCCTAGTAAGGGATTTGGGAATTTCATACCACAAAGAAAAGGAAACAAATCAGAATAGTACAGTGTGTAGGGCATTTGCCTTGAACACTGATGAGCTGTGTTTTATACTCACACTGACACAGTACAAGGTAATGCTTATGGTCCTGCCCTCCACAAAAGCCCTGCCAGGTGAGATCCCTTAGCACAAAACAAGAAGTAAGCTCCTCTGAACACTACAGGGAGTGGTTCAAACATACCCCTCTCCAAACAAAAAAAAAAGTAACAGAAAAATGAATAGAATAATATTTTTAAAATGTAACAGAAAAATAAATAGAATAATATTTTTAAAATTACAAAATCGCTGCAGTGATAGCAAAGTGGTAGGGCATTTGCCTTGCACGCAGCCAGCCCCGCTGAGCATGGTTCGATTCCTCTGCCCCTCTCGGAGGGCCTGTCAAGCTACCAAGAGTATCTCACCTGCATAGCAAAGCCTGGCAAGTTACCCATGTCGTATTCAATATGCCAAACGCAGTAGCAAGTCTCACGATGGAGATGTTACTGGGCCCGCTCGAGCAAATCGATGAACAACGGGAGGACAGTGCTACAGAACAGTGCTACTACAAAAAAATAGAATAATAGTAAAAAAAAACACTTTTTAATTTTTTTGACCCACAAGCCTTGTCACTTAGTCACCTACTTCTGAGTGATTAGAAAGTGACTCACAAACTGACTCTCAAAACTTCATCCATATTAGCTTTGACTCAAGATTATAGAATTGAGGAAAGCCAGATCTGCAGACCAGTGCAATACAGTTGAATATCCTGGAAAAGACCCTAAAATATGCAATCACCTAATCCTTAATAAGAGAGCAAGAAATATGAAGTGGAGCAAGGAAAGCCTTTTTAACAGGTGGTGCTGGGAAAACTGGACAGATACATGCAAAAAAAAAAAATGAACTCTGATCTCTACCTAGGGTCATGCACAAAAGTCAGATCAAAATGGATTGAAGACCTCAACATCAGACCTGAATCCATAAGATACATAGGTAAAACATAGGCAAAACCCTCCATGACCTTTAAGCTCAATGTATATTCAAAGATGAAACACCGCTGACCAAGGAAGTAGAAACAAAGATTAACAAATGGGAGTACGTTAAACTAAGAAGCTTCTGTGCCAGAAAAGAAACAGTGACCAAGATACAAAGACAGTCATGGAATTAGAAAAACTGTTTATCAAATACCTATCTGATAGGGGTTAATATCAAAGATATACAAGGCACTATTAGAACTTCACTTGATCACTTGATCACTTGACTTCCCCTTAATCATCGTTTTGCTCGAGTGGGCACCAGTAACATATTCATTTGTCCCTTTTACGTGCTAGTGTAGTCCAAAGGCGTCTGTTCATTCTAGAAACATGAAGAGCCTCAAATCGATCGTTCAGGGTCTTAACGAGAAGTCTGACCATCTGGTAGGTGGATGACATCATGTGGAACTCATTCGGTAATGGCTCTAGTACAGCTGTAGTCTCCAAATCGCATTACGTGATTTTCGGTGCCTTGGCAAATGGGACAGAGTCCCTGATTCTTGACTGTCGACAGAGGTCGGAACTCTGGATTCTTTCTCTCACTTGAGTGAAGTGTGATACTTCAAGCATAGCTCTTTTGATTCCTCTTTGGGAGACCCAAATAGCGTTCTCATCCTGTTTTCATAGAGCCCAGGTCTCTGAGGCATATGGTAATGCAGGAAGAACAGTGGAATCGAAGAGATGTGCCTGGAGCTGGAGGTTCTTTGCCTTCTTAGCTATTTCTTTGACTCTCCTGAAGGCATTCCAAACCGCTCTCTTCCTCCTGTGCAACTCAGGTGCTAGGTCATTCGTCATGTTGACTTCATGACCTAGGTACACATAACTGGTGCATCGGGGATGTTTGTCCTGTAGAGAGTGAAAGGAATGTCAGGAATGAGACCGTTTCTCATAAACATTGTTTTCATGAAATTCAGCTATAGTCCAACTTTCAACACTCACAGGCAAAGTCGGCCAGCATTTGTGCCCCATGGCTGATGATTGGTATTATTAGAATGATGTCATCAGCAAAGAGAAGGTGGTGTAGTTGCTGACCATCTATCTTCACTCCCATTCCTTCCCATTCTAGTCGTTGTATGACATTCTCGAGGGTGGCACTGAAGAGTTTTGGTGAAATGGTAACACCCTGATGAACCCCTCTCTTGACATGGATGATCACTTCTTTGTACAATGGTGAGATTCTGGTAGTGAATCCGTAATACAGCTCATGGAGGGTCCTGATGTTTTGAGTTTGAATGCCCTGACTGGCTAGGGCTACAATGACTACTTCTGTCTCAACAGAATCAAAGACCTTTTTAAAATCAATGAACGTTAGACAGAGCGGCATCTTGAACTCCCGAGAAACCTCAATGAGTTTGGTTAACATGTGGATATGGTCAATTGTGCTGAATGCTTTTCGAAAACTGGTTTGCTCGTATGGTTGTCCTTCATCTAGTATTTTGCCAATCCTATTCAGGATGACTCAAGTAAACAGCTTGTAGATGACAGAAAATAGGGAGATCGGGTGATAGCTGCCAATATCCTGGATGTCTCCCTTCTTGTACAGAGTAGTACAGTCCTGCTGGTTTTTCATTGGGAAGGAAACTTGCATTCAGACAGGTAGCGAATGAAGAGCCAAGCCAGTGTATTGATGAGTAATGATGGCAGGTTCTTCAGGTGTTCAGTTATGACCTTGTCTGGGCCAGGTGCTGTTCGTTACTTTACCAACAAAATGGCATGTGAGATTTCAGAAGGGAGAATGTTGGGAACAACTTATCCATTGTGTGGAATTTGGTATGTGGGCAGGTGGACGTGGCTATCAAAGAGATCTGAGTAGACGTCATGAATAATCTTCTCCATTGCCCTTCTGGAAGATGTGATAGATCCATCAGGACATCGGAGGGAAGTCATCTTGGACTTGTAGTTGGCAAGGGACAGGCAAGCATTATGAATGTTTTTCCTGGCTTCTGCTGCATCTACCAGCACTTCTGCTCTTCTCTCTTTGAGGTCTTCTTTTACCCTATTTCTGCACTCCTTTGTGAGCTCGGATATTCGCTTGTGTTTGCCTGAGGCAGGCACCAAACCACATTGGCGAATAAGCTCAAGAGTTTTCGAAGGCAGGCATTTATTTGTGTCTATCTCTCTCTTGGCGTTCCTCGCACAATCAAGGAGGTGCTGAACCAGTCTAACATATTCCTCGTCATTTTTATCAACAACGGCATCTTCCCATGTTGTAGCAATATTGCCAAAGAGCTCCCACTTGGTGGTCATTCTGGGAGTTCTCTTCTTAAACTTTGCAGCCCTTTCTCCCTGCTCTGTGAAGTAGAATTTTGCAAGAAGGAGATGGTGGTCCGATCCCGTTTCGAGTTTTAGGACAACAGCGACATTGGTCAGGCAAAACCATTGATTAAATATGATGTGTTCAATTTTGTTGTGGAACCATCAACCAGAAGACTCCCATTTCCAACGTTTATATTAGGCCCTCTGGAACTGTGAGGTACCATTGATAGTCTTGGTCAACATGATGAACTCAGACAGTCTCTCACCCTGTTCATTCCATTCTAGGCAATGGGTCCCAATGTGGAGTTTTCAGCTTTCTTCTCGGTCTTATCTTGGCATTAAAATCACCAACAATGATCTTATAGAAGGTGTGGTCTTCTTTATAGAACTTCTCCAGTTCCATGTAGAACTTCTCAATTTCTCCTTAATCATAATTGGATGTTGGTGTGTAGACAACAAAGATAGAGACTGCTAGCAGTGAGCCACCTGCATTCAAGTGTAATTGTCCAATTCGGTTTGTTAGGCCTTCAAATGAATCAATGCTCATGGCCAAGTTTGTGTTGAGAAGGACACTGACACCTCCGATACCTCTTTTATCTCATGTTCCGAGGAACAGTTCTTCTCCAGTGTCGAAAACATCGTGATGTGTGTGTATTTCCCTGAGCCTGAAGGAGTCACCAATATGGCAGCATTGTATTCCCCAATACATGGCAGCCTTGAGAAGGATGAGGAAGGAGAGGCTGATAATATCTCAAGGCCGAACTAGGTTGCCAAAACGAAGAAAGACAAAAATGATTGTCTGTATTTTCAATGCATGTACGCTGGTATCAGATGCATCCATTAAGGACCTGATGATACAAGCACGAAAGATCAAGTACAACATCATTGGTCTGAACGAGACAAGAAGTAGAACTTCACAGAAAAAAAAAACCTGACCGCATTAAAAAAAATGGGGAGAAGAAATGAATAAAAACTTTCTCAAAGAAGAAATTCAAATGGCCAAAAGGCACATAAAAATGCTCTACATCATAAAGCATTAGGGAGATGCAAATAAAAACAACAACAGTCATCTCCTGCCAGAGAGACTGGCACACATCCAAATGAACAAGAATATACAATGCTGGCACTGATGTCTTGAGAAAGGAACCCTCATTCATTGCTGGTGGGAATGCCAACAGGTCCAGCCTTTTTGGAAAACAATATGGCGATCATATAAAACAGAAAAACTAGAAATTGAGCTCCCATTTGTCCCCACAACACCACTTGACAGTGTGTTACTCATCAATTTGCTTGAGTGGGCACAGTAACACCTCCATTTGTCCCTGTCGTGTGCTAATGTAGCCATATGGCGTCTGCTCGCTCTAGGCAAATAAAGAGCCTCAAACCGATCCTTCAGGGTCCTGATGAAGAAGTCTTACCATCACGTAGGTGGGTGGCCAACCAATCTTTTGACATCCCATGGAATCCAGTAGGTAATGTCTCTAGTCCAGCAGTTGTCTCCAAATCACATTATGTGTCCCACCCATCTGATTTTCGACACTGTGGCAAACAAAACAGTGTCCCTGATTCTCAATTGTCGACAGAGATCGGAACTCTGGATTCCTTTTCTCACTTTAGTGAAGCATGATACTCCAAGCATAGCTCTTTTGATTCCTGTTTGGGAGACCCGAATACCATTCTCATCCTGTTTTCATAGGGCCCAGGACCCTGTTTTCATGAGGCACATGTTAATTCAGGAAGAATGATGGAGTCCAAGAGATGCGCCCAGAGCCGAAGGTTCATCGTCCTCTTAGCTATTTCTTCAACGCTCTTGAAGGTCTTTCATGCCTCTCTCTTCCTCCTGCGCAATTCAGGTGTCAGGTCATTCATCATGTTGAGTTCTCGACCTAGGTACACATAACTACTGCATTCAGAAATGTTTGTTCCATTGAGCACGAATGGAACGTCAGGAATGAGTCTATTTCTCATTAACATATTCTTCATGAGATTCAGCTGCAGTCCAACCTTTCCACACTCGTGGTCAAAGTTGGCCAGCATTTGTATCGCTTGGCTAATCTTTGGTGTTATTAGAATGATGTCATCAGTGAAGTGGAGGTAATGTAGTTGCCGACCATCTATCTTCACTCTCATTCCTTCCCATTCCAGTCATTGCATGACATTCTCAAGGGTGGCACTGAAGAGTTTTAGTGAAATGATATCACCCTGCCGAACCCCTCTCTTGACATCCATGATTAATTCCTTGTAGAATGGTGACATCCTGGTAGTGAATTCATAATACAGCTAATAGAGGATCCTGATGTATTGAGTTTAAATGCTGTGTTTGGCTAGGACTTATATGACTGCTTCCATCTTAGCAAAATCAAAGGCCTTCTTTAAATCAATGAACATTAGACAAAGTGGCACCTTGAACTCCCGAAAAACCTCAATGAGCTTGGCTATCATGTGGATATGGTCGATCATGCTGAATACTTTTCAGAACCCCACTTGCACCTCATTCACCCATGTACCTGCCCGGCAGCATGGCCCCTTTCTGGGCCTGCGAGGCTAACTAGATCCCCTGAGAACTGCCAGTTTTCACCCATGGTCTGCGGGGGAAGGAAATTGAGGCACACCACACACACACACACACAAAAGCTGAACCGCTCCAGGCACTCTCTCCTTATTTACCCAGGTAACTGCCCTGCAGCAGGGCCCCTTCCCAGACCCATTACTCTCCCCCTACATATCCAATAGGAATCATAAGTTACCCTATTAGATGGAACTTTCACTAGGTTAGCTTAACCACCATAAATACATTAGCCAATAATTCATTAAGCCCATCACAATTCATTCTGCATCTCAAGCAGAATAGTAAGAATGAGCATGAAGGTCTAAACCACATTGATCACAACGGTAAAGCAATGCAAAAGAACAACAAGCTTTCTTATTGAAGAGTCTAGCTCAGAAGACACCAACAGTAATGAAGTGTTAGGCCACCTCTCTGACAAGGAATTTAGAAGAGAGCTACTGAGGATGCTTAGGGAGCTGAAAGAAGCAATGGAAAGCAATGCCAATAAAAGACGAGAGGATTTGAAGGTAGAAATGAGGAATATGCAAATAAAATTACAAACGGAAATGCCAGACCTGTAAAACCTGGTAGGCGAATTGAAAAACTCAGTGGAAGGTCTCAACAGCAGAGTAACAGCTGTTGAGGACAGAATCAGTGAGCTCAAAGATGAAGTCCAGAGACTCTTCAGAAATGAGCAGAAAATAGAAAATAGACTCACAATTTGGGAACAGATTGCAAGAGAAGATCGTGATGAAGCCAAAAGGAGTAACATAAGAATTATTGAAGTCCCAGGGGAACAGGAAGTAAACCCTGATGAAGAAGAAGCTGTCAAAGACATCATTGCCATGACATTCCCAGAATTGAAGAAAACATGTGCCAATTCAGGAGGCCTGAAGGGTACCAGATAGAAGAAATCTGAATAAAAATACCCCAAGACACATTCTGATCAAAATGACCAAAAATTTAGATAGAGAAAAAACTCTGAAAGCACCAAGATCACAGAAAGAAATTTCCTACAAAGGAGCATCTTTAAGATGCTTTGTCAAATCAGGTGAGTTTATAATACAACCTTACTATGTATGTGCTGACATGGGAAATTTATTGTATTTTTGTTCTACAACATGGGTCACTATATTTTAAGATAACTCTTGAGAACAGGTTTTTATTTTAAATAAAATTACATGCAAATAATTTCAGGTTATGAATAAAAAGTTCTTGTACGTTGCCTCATAGGACCCAAATGTGTTAGTTGCTATGATAGAACTTCAAAGATATTAATATTAGATGAGATTATAGACTTAGATCATACATTATTATAGAACCCATTGCAACAATTTATTGTGGAAAATATTCATAATTTTAAATTTTTGATTTGTGACCCTCAATAAAAATACATTTTGTTGTTCTTGGAATTAAATAAGAATGTATTGAAGAATCTTGTATGTGTGTGTGGGGGAGAGGTAAGAGGCTAAGTAATACCTTTATATATGTTTGATATCTCTTTATCTATTCCTATGCACTTTATATATTTAGCTGACTAGCTAATTGTGTGATAGGGATAAAATCCAAAGCTTTGTGCATGAAGAACATGCATTATCTCAAAGTTCATTTTGATAAATTATAATTATAAAATAAATGTCCTCTCCACAATTTTTTTATTTTATTCTTATAAACTAATAACAGAAAGTGCTAGTGGGATCGCTATTGCTGTGCAAATACATATTACAAAATATGGCAGCTTAGAATACTCGTTTAATTTTGTTCCCAGTGTTGTGAATGAGAAATTCAGCTAGATCTTGACTGGATAACTCTCCAGTGCAATAGTAGTAAATATTGGTTTATCTGGTATTGCCAAAATCATGACTGAGTTCAATGGCTCAATCACATGATCAGTATTTGACAATGCTTGATTTCTACTGTTGCCTGGAGCACAGCTGGGGCTGATGGACAGAAAATTTACATGGAGCCTCTGTGGCATTTTGGGCCTAGTATATTCAGACATCTTAGTTGAGCCTGGTCTTCTCCCATAGTCCATGCTTTGAGAGATCCAAGTGGATACTGCATGACCTTTTCTTTTCTTTTAGCGTAGTCTAAGAGGTCAGGTGTCATCAACATTCTTTGTGTCAAAGCAATCAACAACCTGCTCGCATTGAAAGGGAGAGCATATAAGAACTTACTCTTGGATGTAGGAGTCTTCCCCTCATTTCCTTTGTGAGAAAAGAGTTAAAGGATTTGGAATGCTACAAGTTTATTTATAGAAATAAATCATATCAGTTTGCTGCTGTTGCATAACAAGCTGTGACAAAATTTCAAACAACTCACTTTTTCTTAGTGGATAAGTGAAGTGAGGTTCAGGTAGGTTTTTTTTCTTAATCACTTAATCACTTAACTTCCCGTTAGTCGTCGATTTGCTCGAGCGGGCGCCAGTAACGTCTCCATTTGTCCCTGTCGCGTGCTAGTGTAGCCCAATGGCATCTGTTCGCTCCGGGAACATGAAGGGCCTCAAACCGATCGTTCATGAACGAAGGTTTTTTTTTAAATTTTTAATATTTTTTGGCTTACTATACCATTAATAATTGTTCCTCATAAATATATTTCCAACACCTCACCCACCACCAGTGTACCCATCTCTCTCTCTCCCACGGAATCTAGCCACCGACCTGTCACCTACTTCCCAATTCTATTGTGTGTATCAGTTCCCTGTGTCTGTTGCCTCTTTTTTAAAATGTATTTATTGAATCACCATGAGAACAAACAGTTACAAAGCTTTGAGGTTTAAGTTTCAGTCATACAACAATCAAACACCCATTCCTTCACCAGTGCATATTTTTCACCACCAAGAACCCCAAATATACCTCCCCATTCACCTCTCCCCATGTCTGTGAGGCAGATGATCTCCACTTAACTCTTTCTGTACTTTGATTACATTCATTCTTTCGACAAAACACGCACCATTATTATTTGGAATTTTCCCCCAAAACAAGGCCGACCTGAGTTCGATTCCTCCACCCCTCTCGGAGAGCCCGGCAAGCTACTGAGATATCTCGCCCACACGGCAGAGTCTAGCAAGCTACCCGTGATGTATTCGTTATGCCAAACACAGTAACAACAAAGTCTCCAATAGAGACGTTACTGGGCCTGCTCGAGCAAATTGATGAACAATGGGAGGACAGTGACAGTGACAGTTTTCCCCCCAATAATCAGACCTGCTGACAAGGCATCATGAAATAATTTGCTTTCTATTGCTGCTTATGAAGACCATATGATGTCGTGTGGCCACGTGCTTTTGAATTTCTGATATTTTACTAATTAAGTCTGGAGGGATTTCTGGCAAAAACCGCATAATTCCGAGATAGGTTTGTGTGCCTCTGGGGCCATGGCCATGCCAGAGAGCCGCTTGTGGGGAGCAACTCATGGTTTGGTGGGGCAAGAAGGACGTGCCAGTTCCATCACCCATCCTATGAGGCCACAGTTGCCTCGTCACCACCAGCTCATACCTGGCTGTCCAATAAGCTCTGAGGCGGGTGGAAAAGGCCTAAGTGTCTCCTTTGTCTCTTGATTTTTGTTGTTACCTTGTTGTACTGTTAAGTCCCCCCATGACAGAGATAATTCTGTAGCAGTCCTTTTCAATTTGATTGACTTAACTCATTATAGTTACCTCAGTTCAATTCATGTTGCTGCAAACTGCATAACTTTCTTCTTCCTTACAGTTGCAGAGTTACATTATCTTTATATACCAAAAATTTTTGAGCCAGCTAGATGATTCTTGTGGTCTTTGCTGGGCTCCCTTGTACAACTGATTATAGCTGTGCCTAATCTTCCTGTGATCTCAGTTTGGCTAATTTAGAAATGGTCTCTGTGGATACCTATATGACAGGCTGGGTGGTAATTCACAGTTTATAAAGCTATAGACATTTAAAAAACTATTTTCCTGTGTAGATAATGTTTAAGGAAATTAAGATAGTGTCATTAAAGTCACAAGAAAATTTTATCACATTATTAAAGAAGTAACATGGAGGAACAATTGAATCCATGAATCTGGAAAATAGATTCCTTATGTGTCAAGAAAGTAGATTCCTTATGTTGTACTGGGTAACCTCTGGTTCCATAATATTTTAAAGTATAAATCTCATCAATATTAAATATATATATTTATATGAAACTAGTCAAACAATGGACTGGAGCGATAGCACAGTGAGTAAGGCATTTGCCTTGTTGGCTGCTGAACTGGGTTCAATTCCTCTGCCCCTCTTGGAGAGCCTGGCAATCTACTGAGAGTATTGTGCCCAAACGGCAAAGCCTGGCAGGCTACCCGTGACGAATTCGATATGCCAAACACATTAACAACAAGTCTCACAATGGAGACGTTATTGGGCCCACTTGAGCAAATCGATGGATAAAGGGAGGACAATCTGACAGTACTACAGTCAAACATTATCTATAATAAGGATAACAAATATACTGCTACTATTGA
The DNA here is from genome assembly GCF_029834395.1 of Sorex fumeus. Lineage (NCBI taxonomy): Eukaryota > Metazoa > Chordata > Mammalia > Eulipotyphla > Soricidae > Sorex > Sorex fumeus. Next base: position 26,370,719 of record NW_026606090.1, on the reverse strand, counting down.
TGGGATTTCTGGTGGTTATTGGCTTTTCTATATGTTATCCACATATATTATCAACCATTTCTTGTTCTAGTTTTTAAGTAAGGTACATTAATAGTTGATTAATAAATATCTACAATTTTAGAAAACAAAATTAATCTTTTGAGAAATCACTCATAAATATGTTTTTCACGTGACATGTTTAATGGTGCTTGGATAGGCATTGAAATATAATCACTCTACATAAATATTTTAATATCATACAGAATAAGAGATGTGGTTAGAGATTTATGTGAGACCATTTACTGGACCAGATAGCAGCAAAAATCAGGGATTTCTAATGGGAAACTTACTTTTTCAGGTCAATAAGAAATCATTATTAGCACCAGAAATGATATGGAAATCTGGTTTCTTTCTGTTTATAGAAAGAAATTAAGAAAGAGGAGAAAGAAAGACAGAGAGAAAGAAAGAAAGGAAGGAAGAAAGAAAGAAAGAAAGAAAGAAAGAAAGGAAAGAAAGGAAGAAAAATAGTAAGTTCAATTAAAAACTGCAACTCAAAGCTCACACCATGCCCCAGGTATGGAATACAAATTCATGCTCCATATGCAGGCATGAATTCTAAATTGATAAATTAACAATGTAAATACTGACCTGGTCAGATGAATTCTCAGAGGTTCCCAGTAGAAGAAAAATGAAACAGCTTTTTTGGACTTCTGTGGTGGAGGGGGAAAGGTAGCCACTGAGAGAAAAATAAAATTCCAGATTAAAACTGATACTTATTTAAAATTATAACTCTAAATGGAACAAAATTAGAATGAAGGGCATAAACAAATATAGGAAAAGAAAAAAGTTATTCAATAATAAAACATTAAGATTTAGATGAAAGAATAGGTATGAACAATTAGAGAAAATAAGACAATAAATAGTGAAAGGCATAAGAGTATTAAAAACTCAGTAGAGCCTTCTTATAAGAAGAGGAAGTAAATGTCCTTTTATTATTTTTCAAAGTATAACTAAAGGCCAGATAATTAATTAGATATGTTATGTATAACATAACTTATTTTAATATATAATAAGATCATCTAATTATCTCATGAGAATCTTTGACAATTTTGAATGTGAAATAAGGTAGTCAGAAGGTCTTTTAGGATAGAGAACTGACACATTGGTGAATTTCTTAGTATTAAATTAATTATTTTGTTTCACAATCACAATCACAAATCATCCTGTTAATCATTGATTGCCTTGAGCAGGCCCCAGTAACATCTCCTTCATCCTAGCCCTGAGATTATATTCAAGGCTCTTTAGGAGAATGAGACCCATCATTGTTACTGGGATTTGGCATATTGGGTACGCCACAAGGAGTTTGCCAGACTCTGCCGTGTGGGCGTTCGCTAGCCTGCCAGTTTTTCCAAAGTAGGAATGAGATAATAAGATGTCATAATATGATGTTGCGCGGCCAACAATTCACCAATTCACATTGGTGAATTTCTTAGTATTAAATTAATTATTTTGTTTAGTCAAGCAAAATGTGAAAGCTAGAACTGCTATCCCATTGTGCAGTAATGAGTCTCCAGTCAAGAATTAACTGAATGTTGAAAGATGAAACTAGACTTCATAACCACCTGAAGGTAAGGAGTCCATCTCTGCAACTTCTCTTATTAAAGCCATGTTAGAAAGTGTCAGATGAAAAAGATTTAACACAGGGCTGGAGAGATATTATAGTGGGTAAAGTATTGGCTTTGCCCATTGGCCAATTTCAGGTTCGATGCCTGGTATCACATGTGGTTCCCAGAGCACTAACAAGAGTGATCCTAGTGCCAGAGTCAGCCCTGAGCACAGCTGAGTATGGCTCTCAAACCAAAACAGTAAAAAATCAAACAAAAAATTATTAAATAGATTGAACATAATCCACTCTAAATCTCTAAATTTTAATTTAAAAATCGCTTGTCATATCAAGAATCAGAAAGATTTCACACAGTTGAAAATGCTGCCACCAGCAACAAAGGTGTCAACATCAAGATGACAGAGATCTTAAACTACATAACAAAGATTTTAAAGAAGGCATAAAAACCGCATCAATATGCATTTCTGAAAATTCTTTAACAAGTGAACAGTACAACAAAAAATTAGAAGTTTTCAGCTAAGAAATAGAAAATATTTTTTTAAAGAATGGGAGCTATAAACAAAAAAATATTGTAATTGAAAAAAATCTTAAATGTGATGTGATCGAGAGCAGACCAGACAAAGGTAATAATGAGCTAGAAAAAAGTATCATAAAATCATCCATTGTTCCATTGGAACAAGAAAGAAAACACACACACACATACACGCACTTCTGACTTTAGGTAGCTCTGGGAATATAGGAAAAGAGCAAATATTTCTTTTATCTGAGTTCCAAGAGGAGAGTAGAAAAAAGTTGAAGTTGATAAACAATAAAAGAAATAAAGTGTAGGGGGTCAGAGAGGCAGGATAGGTGTTAAAAGCAGGGCTTGTATGTTGTTAACCTTGGTTTGATTCCAGTGACTACAAATCCTCAGTATCACTGTCCTGCTCACCCTATCCGACTTCCCAAGAAACACTGCATTGTCTGGCTGATATATTGTGCCATGGGTTTGATTGGCAAAACATAAGGAGCGGTTTCTAGGAATCTTTAGGATTCCCGAGAACCATCACCTTTAAAGCTGTATTCTTCCCAACCCCCTAACATTCTACACATAAACAGACAAACAGACACTCATGCGCGCACACACACACACACACACACACACACACACACAGATGTGTATGCACACACACACACCATTTTGATTCAAGGTCAACAAATCTCAATAGGTATTCCCTAATAACTTATCTAAATAAACTCACACAGCGACACATGATAATCACACGCAGAACGCTAAAATAGAATTAAGAAAGATGAAGTCAAGAAAGAACAATGAGGGCTGGAGCAATGCACAGCAGGTAAGGCATTTGCCTTGCATGCGGCCCACCCTGGGTTCGATTCCCAGCATCCCATATGGTCCCCTGAGCACTGCCAGGAGTGATTCCTGAGTGCAGAGCCAGGAGTAATCCCTGTGCATCGCTGAGTGTGACCCCAAAAAAGCAATAAATAAATAAAAGAGGTGGAGACACAGAATGTCCATTTGGGAAAATACTCTTCCAGCATAAACCTTATTTTGAAATTAGAAAACTGAATTGAAATAATCTTATTAAAAAAAAAGAACAATGGAAGGGTAAATTTATAGGTAAGTACAATCCCTTTAATCCCTTACCTTTCAACTATGATGATTAACAAGAATGCTAATTTACCTGTGGAAGAAACACTTAAGACAAATATAAATAAGCAAAGAAAAGAAGGAAAACACAATAAATTATATTTAGTTTTACTAAAACAAAGTAGTAGTAGATGAATAACCTATATGTATATAATACTTGAACAAATTTTTAAAAGACTATTCAGGGACTCTCAAATCCTCTATATATTCTACTAATTTAGCAGTAATCCAAGGACAATTTACACAAAATTCAGAGAGAAGAAACAGACAAAAAAAATAAACGTCAAATGTAAACCTTAACATATTAATCATTTGATCACTTGATCACTTGCCGTCCCGTTACTCATCGATTTGCTCGAGCGGGCACCAGTAACACCTCCATTCATCCCTGTCGTGTGCTAGTGTAGCCCGATGACATCTGCTTGCTCCAGGAGCAGGAAGAGCCTCAAACTAATCCTTCAGGGTCTGACGAAGAAGTCTGACCATCTTGTAGATATGTGGTAACGCAATATTTGACATCCCATGGAATCCAGTCGGAAACGACTCTAGTCCAGCAATCGTCTCCAAATTGCATTACATGTCCAGAGCATCTGATTTTCGATGCTTTGGAAATGAGAAAGCATTCCTGATCTTTCATCTTCCATGGAAGTCAGAACTCCACATTCTTTCTCTCACTTGAGTGAAGCGTGATGCTCCAAGCATAGCTCTTTTGATTCCTCTTTGGGAGACCCGAATACCATTCTCATCCTGTTTCCGTAGGGCTCAGGTCTCTGAGGCATGTGTTAATGAGGAAGAACAGTGGAGTCCAAGAGATGCACCTAGAGCCAGAGGTTCTTCATCCTCTTAGCTATTTCTGTGATGCTCTTGAAGGCATTCCAAACTGCTCTATTTGTCCTGCACAACTCAGTTGCCAGGTCATTCATCATGTTGAGTTCTCGACCTAGGTACAAATAACTGCTGCATTTGGAGATGTTCGCTCCATTGAGCATGAATGGAATGTCAGGAATGAGTCTGTTTCTCATGAACATTTTCTCCGTGAGATTCAGCTGCAGTCCGACCTTTTCACACTCATGGTCAAAGTCGGCCAGTATTTGTATCAATTGGCTAATGTTTGGTGTTATTAGAATGATGTCATCAGAGAAACAGAGATGGTTTAGTGGCTGGCCATCTATCTTCACTCCCATTCCTTCCCATTCCAGTTGTCCCATGACATTCATGAGAGTGGCACTGAAGAGTTTTGGTGAAATGGTATCTCCCTGCTGAACCCCTCTCTTGACATCCGTGATCACTTCCTTGTAGAATGGTGAAATCCTGGTAGTAATACAGCTCACGGAATCCAGATGTATTGAGTTTGAACGCCCTGTTTGGATAGGTTTTGATGACTGCTTCAGTTTCAACAGGATCAAAGGCCTTCTTTAAAACAATGAAGGAAAGAGTGGCATCTTGAACTCCTGAGAAACCTGAATGAGCTTGGTTACCATTGGAAATGGTTGATCGTGCTGAATCCTTTTCAGTACCTGGCTTGATTGCATGGTTGTCCTTCATCTTGTGTTCTGCCATTCCTATTCAAGATGACTCGAGTGAACAGCTTGTAGACAACAGACAACAAGCAGATTGGGCGATAGTTGCCAGTGTCATGGATGTTTCCCTTCCTATACAGTAGGACAGTACTGCTGACTTTCTGTTGGAATGGAACCTTGCATTCATACAGGTAGCATGAGAAGAGCCGAGCCACTGTATTGATGAGTAGTGACGGCAGATTCTTCAGGTGTTCAGGTCTGATCTTGTCTGAGCTGGGTGCTGTTTGCTTCTTTACCGATGAAATGGTTTTTCGGATTTTAGAAGGGAGAACATTGGGAATGACATATCCATCCTGTAGAATTTGGTATGTGGGCAGGTGGAGGTGGGTGGTTATCGAAGAGATCTAAGTAGAATTCATGGATAATCTTCTCCATTGCCCTTCTGGAAGATGTGATAGATCCATCAGGACATTGGAGGGCAGTCATCTTGGTCTTGTAGTTGGCGAAGGACAGGCGGACATTGCGAATGCTTTTCCTAGCTTCTGCCTCATTGTCCAGCACTGCTGCTCTTCTCTCTTTGAGGTCTTCCTGAATTGCTTCTCTTCAAGCTCGAATGTTCGATTGTGCTTGCCTGAGGCTTGCACCAAATCACTTTGGTGAATGAGTTCAAAAGTTTTCGAAGACAGGCATCTTTTTATGGTTTTCTCTCTCTCTCAGCCTTCCTTGCATAATCATGGAGGGCCTGAACCAGTCAATTGTATTCCTCGTCAATGTTGTCAATGATGACACCTTCCCATGTTACTGCAATAGTTCCAAAGAGCTCGCAGTTGGTGGTTGTTCGGGAATTCTCTTCTTAAACTTTGCAGCCCTTTCTCCCTGCTTCATGAAGTAGAATTTTGCACAAAGAAGATGGTGGTCTCATCTCATTTGGAATTTTGGGACAACAGTGACAGTGGTCAGGCAAAACCATCTATTGACTATGATGTGGTCAATTTCATTGTGGAACTGTCCAACAGGAGACTCCCTTGTCCAACATTTAGGTTTGGCCTTCTGGAACTGTGAGTTACCAAATGTGAGTTATCTCCACTACCTCTACTATCCAGCCACCAGCATGCTCTAGGCTGCTTTCCGGATGCTTGGGCCGAGCCTCATGCATGAGTGAAGCCCCACAAATGCAGGTAAGTGGAACTTTTTTTTTTCCCCTTTATTTTATTATATTTTTTTAAAGTTGTAGATTTACAATTTTTTGTGCTTTGGTTTCAATTATACAATGATCAGATACCCATCCCTCCACCAGTGCCCATTTTCCACCACCATGGATAATATCCCTCCCACCCCCATCCCCCCATCCCCCCTGTCTCTGTGGCAGGGCAATCCCCTGTGTTCTCTCTCTCCTTTTGGGTGTTGTGGTCTGCAAAAGAGGCATTGAGTGGCAAACATGTTCAGTCCATAGTCTACTTTCGACATGCATCTCCCCTCCTGGGAGGATCCTCCAAACATACTTTATTTGGTGCTCCCTTCTCTATCTGAACTGCCCTTTCCTCTAGGATACCTGGCTGGCCTCTAAGTTATGGAGTAATCCTCTGGGTGCTGATCTCAGCTATTCTTGGGTATTAATCTCATACTTTGTTACTTTATATCCCCCAGATGAATGCAATCTTTCTATGTCTATCCCTCTCTTTCTGACTCATTTCGCTTAGCATGATACTTTCCATATTGTACCACTTGTATGTAAATTTCATAACTTCATCTTTTCTAACAGCTACATAGTACTCCACTGTGTAGATGTACCAAAGTTTCTTTAACCAGTCATCTGTTCTTGGGCATTCAGGTTTCTTCCAGTTTCTGGCTATTGTAAAGAGTGCTGCAATGAACAAACAAGTGCAGATGTCACTTCGACTATACATTTTTGCCTCTCTGGGATATAATCCCAGGAGTGGTATTGCTGGGTCAAATGGGAGCTCAATTTCTAATTTTTTGAGAATCGTCCATACTGTTTTCCAGAAGGGCTGAACCAGTGGACATTGCCACCAACAGTGAAGGAGTGTCCCTTTCTGGCCACATCCACGCCAGCATCGGTTGCTTTTGTTCTTTTGAATGTGGGCCAGTCTCTGAGGTGTGAGATGGTATCTCATTGTGGTTTTGATCTGCATCTCCCTGATGATTAATGATGTAGAGCATTTTCTCATGTGCTTTTTTGCCATTTGGATTTCTTCTTTGAGAAAGTTTCTGTTCATTTCATTGCCCCATTTTTGGATGGGGTTGGATGTTTTCTTCTTGTGGAGTTTAACCAGTATTCTGTATATCCTGGATATCAACCCCTTGTCAGATGTGTATTCGGCGAATATCCTTTCCCATTCTGTAGACTGTCTTTGTATTTTGGTCACTGTTTCTTTGGAGGTGCAGAAGCTTCTTAGTTTAAGATAGTCCCATTTATCTATCTTTGTTTTCACTTGCTCGGCCAGTGGCGTGGCATCTTTGAAGATACCATTAGCTTCAATGTCATGGAGGGTTTTGCCAACTTTATCTTCAATGCACCTTATGGTTTCTGGTCTGATGTTGAGGTCTTTAATCCATTTTGATCTTACTTTTGTACATGGTGTTAGGCAGAGTTCTGAGCCTATTTTTTTGCATGTAGCCGTCCAGTGATGCCAACACAATTTATTAAAGAGGCTTTCCTTACTCCACTTCACATTACTTGCACCTTTATCAAAGATTATATGAGTATATGATTGAGGAGAGATGTCAGTATATTCAACCCTGTTCCATTGGTCTGCAGTTCTGCCTTTGTTCCAGTACCATGCTGTTTTAATTATTACTGCTTTGTAGTACAGTTTGAAGTTCGGGAGGTTGATTCCTCCCATTTTCTTTTTCCCAAGAATTGCTGTAGCTATTCGTGGGGGCTTATTGTTCCATATAAATTTCAAGAGTGTTTGCTCCATTTCTTTGAAGAATGTCATGGTTATCCTTATAGGGATTGCATTGAATTTATACAATGCTTTCGGTAGTATTGCCATTTTGACAATGTTAAGTCTCCCGACCCATGAGCAGGGGATATCTTTCCATTTCCTCATGTCCTCTTTTATTTCCTGAAGTAGTGTTTTGTAGTTTTCTTTGTACAGGTCCTTTACTTCCTTAGTTAAGCTGATTCCTAGGTACTTGATTTTCTGGGGCACAATTGTGAATGGGATTGTTTTTTTCATGTTGCTTTCTTCTCTCTCACTGTTTGTGTATAGGAAAGCCATGGACTTTTGGGTATTGATTTTATAACCTGCAACTTTACTATACGAGTCTATTGTTTCTAGGAGTTTTTTGGTGGAAGTTATTGGGTTCTCTAAGTAGAGTATCATATCATCTGCGAATAGTGAGAGCTTGATTTCTTCCTTTGCTACCTGAATGCCCTTAATATCTTTTTTCCTGCCTAATCGCTATTGCAAGTACTTCCAGTACTATATTGAACAGCAGTGGAGAGAGTGGGCATCCCTGTCTCGTCCCTGATCTTAGAGGGAAGGATCTCAGTTTTTCCCCATTGAGGATGATGCTTGCTTTAGGCTTGTGGTAGATGGCTTTAATTATGTTGAGGAAGGTCCCCTCTATACCCATTTTTGCTAGGGTTTTCATCATAAAGGGGTGCTGGATCTTATCAAATGCTTTCTCTGCATCTATTGATATGATCATATGCTTTTTATCTTTTCTTTTGTTGATATGGTGGATTATGTTGATTGATTTCCGAATGTTAAACCATCCTTGCATCCCTGGGATGAATCCTACTTGGTCATGGTGTATGATCTTTTTGATGAGTAGTTGGATTCTATTTGCTAGTAGTTTGTTGAGGATCTTTGCATCTGTGTTCATCAGGGATATCGGCCTGTAATTCTCTTTCTTTGTGGTATCTCTGTCTGCTTTTGGTATCACTGTGATATTTGCTTCGTAGAAACTGTTCGGAAGTGTTTTTGATATTTCAATTTCGTGGAAAAGCTTAAAGAGCATCGGGAGGAAGTCCTCTTTAAAGATTTGGAAGAATTCACTAGTGAATCCATCCGGGCCAGGACTTTTGTGCTTGGGGAGACTTTTTATTACCATTTCAATTTCCTTGATGGTGATAGGTCTGTTCAGGTATTCCAGTTCTTCTTGGTTCAGCCTTGGGAGTCTGTAGGAGTCTAGGAATTTATCCATTTCCTCGAGGTTTTGATGTTCCGTGGCATAAAGCTTCTCAAAGTACTCCCTGAGGATCCTCTGAATTTCTGTGGTTTCTGTTGTAATGACCCCCTTTCCATTTCTGATTCGGTTTATTAGGATTTTCTCTCTCCCTTTCTTTGTGAGTTTTGCTAGAGGCTTATCGATCTTGTTAATTTTCTCGAAGAACCAGCTTTTGGTTTCATTGATCTTTCGGATTGTTTTTTGGGTTTCCATCTCATTAATCTCTGCTCTGAGTTTTATTATTTCCTTTCTCCTGTTCGGGTTGTGCTCCTTTTTTTGGTCCTTCTCCAAGCTCTTAAGCTGTGAGGTTAGGTTACTTATGTGTGCTCGCTCCTCCTTCCTGAGGAATGCTTGTAGAGCTATAAACTTTCCTCTTAACACAGCCTTTGCTGTGTCCCATAAGTTTTGGTAACTCGTGTTCTCATTTTCATTCGTTTCTAGGAATCTTTTGATTTCCTCTTTGATTTCCTGTCTAATCCACTCGTTGTTCAATAGTGCACTGTTTAATTTCCAGGTGTTTGATTTAGTTTTCTGTTTTTGTTTGTGATTTACTTCTAATTTCAGCGCATTATGGTCTGAGAAGATTGTTGATACAATCTCTACCTTCTTAATTTTATGGAGGCATGTTTTGTGGCTCAGCATGTGGTTTATCTTGGAGAATGTTCCATGTACGCTTGAGAAGAATGTGTATTCAGCTTTTTGTGGATGAAGTGTCCTGTATATATCTACTAAGTCCCTTTCTTCCATTGTTTCCCTCAAATGAAGTATGTCCTTGCTAAGCTTGAGTCTGGTTGATCTATCAAGAGGTGACAAAGCAGTGTTGAAGTCTCCCACTAGTATTGTGTTGCTATTGATGTCTTTTTCCAAATCTATGAGTAGTTGTTTTAAGTACTTTGCTGGTCTCTCATTAGGTGCATATACATTTATTATTGTAAGTTCTTCCTGTTGTACAGATCCTCTGATCAATAAGAAATGGCCTTCACTGTCTCTTATGACCTTCCTCACTCTGAAATCGATGTGGTCTGATATAAGGATGGCTACCCCAGCTTTTTTATGGGAGCTGTTTGCCTGTAGGATTGTTTTCCAGCCTTTGACTCTGAGTCTGTGTTTGCTTTGACTATTGAGATGCGTTTCTTGCAGGCAGCAGAATGTTGGGTTCAATTTTCTAATCCATCCTGCCACTCTATGTCTTTTAATTGGTGCGTTTAGCCTATTGACATTGAGAGAGATTATTGTTATGGGATTTTGTCCAATTGTTCTGTTAAAGTTTGGTGTATTTGAGGGGCCTTTCTTGCCTTAAAGTAGCCCATTTAGTTGTTCTTGTAACCATGGTTTTGAGTCTATGAAGTTCCTGAACTGTTGTTTGTCTGTGAAACTGTGTGTTGTTCCTTCTATTATGAATGAAAGTCTTGCTGGGAAAAGTATTTTTGGGGAGGCATTTATTTCATTGAGTTTTTTTACTATGTCCCGCCACTGTTTTCGGGCCATGAGGGTTTCATCAGAAAAATCAGCTGTGAATTTTAAGGATGCTCCTTTGTAAGAGATTTCTTTCTTCGATCTTGCTGCTTTCAGAATTTTGTCTCTGTCTAAGGTTTTGGTCATTTTGATCAGAATGTGTCTTGGGGTATTTTTATTCGGATTTCTTCTAGCTGGTACCCTTCGGGCCTCCTGAATGTGGTCACAAGTTTTCTTCAGCTCTGGAAATGTTGGAGCAATGATTTCTTTGACAGTTTCTTCTTAATAGAGGTTTTCTTCTTGTCCCTCTGGGACTCCAATAATTCTTATGTTACCCCTCTTGGCTTCATCACGATCTTCTCTTGCCATCTGTTCCTGAATTGTGAGTCTCTTTTCCATTTTCTGCTCTTTTCTGGATAGTCTCTGAACTTCATCTTCGAGCTCACTGATTCTGTTCTCAGCCTCTCTTACTCTGCTGCTGAGGCCTTCCACTGAGCTTTTCAATTCGCCTACGAGATTTTTCACGTCTGACATTTCTGATTGCATTTTCCTCATTTCTGCCTTCAGATCCTCTTGTCTTCTATTGGCATTGTTTTCCATTGTTTCTTTTAATTCCCTAAGCATCCTAAGTAGCTCCCTTCTGAATTCCTTGTCAGAGAGGTCGTCTAACACTACAGTACTGTTGGTGTCATCAGGGCTAGACTCTTCAATATGAAAGTTTGATGGGCTTTTGCGTTGCTTTACCATTGTGAGAGGTGTGGTTTAGTCCTTCACGTTCACTGTTACTATTCTGCTTGATATGCAGTGTGAGTTAAGATAGGCTTATGAGTTATTGGCTACTGTGTTTCTAGTGGCTGAGCTAAAATAGAGAAGTTTCCATCTAAGAAGTTAGCTTATGGTTCCTATGGCATATGTAGTGGGAAAATATTTTGCGGCCGCGTTAGCGGCCGCGGCTCCGGAAACAGTCCCTGGCACTGCGCGAGGAGTTGGGAAGGTCTCCTGTTTGGAATTGGAGCCGTTCAGCTTTGTTGCCCAGAGCTGGGCCTCTGTGCCCGTCCCACGCAGATCAGGGGTTGAAAACCGGCTGTCTAGGGGCTGTTTCTAGCTGTGCGTGCCCAGAAAGGGACCCAGGCCCTTGGGGGCGGGCTGTACCTGTTGGAATTGGAGCCGTTCAGCTTGGTTGCCCAGAGCTGGGCCTCTGTGCCCGTCCCACGCAGATCAGGGGTTGAAAACCGGCTGTCTAGGGGCTGTTTCTAGCTGCGCGTGCCCAGAAAGGGACCCAGGCCCTTGGGGGCGGGCGTAAGTGGAACTTTGTGACCTTGGACTCCAGGCTCAATAGGACCCAGAAACAGGGATCCTCTGCTTGCTCGCACCAATCTCCGGTGACACAGGTATCACACCTAGAAGCCCCACCCTGCTGGTATCAGAGAAATCCCTCATAGGCTGACTTCCACTACCACCATTACCTCTACTACCTAGCCTCCACCACAATCCAGGCCGCTTTCAACATCTTAAGACACTTAATCCCCATCTTCCAAGACTACTGCCCCCTATTTGATGGGGTTCAAATATGGTTTGAACAATAGAAACACCTGTGCAGGTGATTAGAGGCTGCCCTAAAAGCCTCTATCCCTCTATGAGAGCCCGGCAAGTTACTGAGAGTATCCTACCCACATGGTAGAGCCTTGCAAGCTATCCGTGGCATATCTGATATGCCAAAAAACAGTAAATACAATGTTTCTCAATGTTTCTCATTTCTCAATGAAAGAGCCCCCAAGAGGACAGCGTTAAGAAGGATAAAGAAGAAGAGGCTGATAAAATCTCAGTGCTGAACTAGGCTGCCAAAACGAAGAAGGACTAAAATGAGTGTCTGTACTTTCAATGCATGTACAGTGGCATCGGATACTGCATCGAGGACCCCTTTTGGTGCAAGTGCAAAAGATCAAGTACAACATCATTGGTCTGACCAAGACCAAAAGGTATCAATCAACTCACACCATTTTCGACACTGAAGAAGAACTGTTCCTTGCAACATGGCAACATGCGATGAAAGAGGTGTCAGTGGTGTCAGTGTCCCTCTCAACAAGAACTTGGCTATGAGCATTGATTCATTCCAATGTCTAACAACCCAAATCGGATGATTACACTTGAATAGATGTGGGCCACTGCCAGCAGTTTCTATCTTCGTTGTCTATGCACCAACACCCAATTAAGATGAAGAAGAAATTGAGAAGTTCTACATGGAGCTGGAATTCTATAAAGAAGATCAGACCTTCTACAAGATCATTATTGGTAATTTTATTCCAAAATAGGACCGAGAAGATCAGCCAGAGAATTCCACATCAGGACCCATGTGCTAGAATGGAACAAACAGGGTGAGAGACTGTCTGAGTTCACCATGTTGACCAAGAACAATATATTAATAATTATATGTAAATAAAATGAGCATACAATTAAAATATAGTAATTAGTGCCCATGTTTAGAAAGCAATACTCATTTATATGCACTTTTATAAGAATACTACACATATAAATATAGACAAATTGAAAGTATAGATATATATACACCATGCTATCATTAACAAAACATATTATTGTTAGTAATACAATAAATTCAAGTAGAATTCAAAATAAAAAATGCCAGGAATCAAAAAAAAAACATAAGGATTAAAGTGTCATTTCTCCAAGAAGAGATAGTAATCACAAGTATATATGCAGCGAACTGAGATTAAAAGTGTTACATAAAAACTAATGTATTTAAAAGAAGAAAGAGACAAATCTTCTGATTATATTTGGAGACTAAATTATGTTCTCTCAATTAGTAGAATTATTAGATAAAAGATCAGCAGTGACAGAGATTAATATAATACCATCAAAGAAGAAGGATCTAATTGACATTTATAGACATTATAGACAAATACTCCAACCAACAACAGCAGAATATGATTCTTTCTAAAGTACTCAAAAAATCTACTCACCATATTCAGGTCATAAGAAAAGTTCTACGGTCAGAATCATTTTAAGCATTTTTTTAAATTATTTTTCAGCAAAATCAAGATTCTAATGCTTCATAATTTTTCTTAATTTGTTGTCTTATTAATATTTGAATGTATGTTTTTTTCCAATGTTCTCAATGTTCTCCCTTCCAAAATCCAACAAGCCATTTCGTCAGTAAAGAAACAAACAGCACCCGGCCCAGATGAGGTCAGATCTGAACACCTGAAGAACCTGCCGTCAGTACTCATCAATACACTGGCTCAGCTCTTCACATGCTACCTGTCTGAATGCAAGGTTCTGTCCCAATGGAAAACCAGCAGGACTGTACTACTGTACAAGAAGGGAGATATCCATGACATAGGCAACATTCGCCCGATCTGCATATTGTCTGTCATCTACAAATTGTTCCCTTGAGTCATCCTGAATAGGATTAGCTGAACACTAGATGAAGGACAACCATGAGAGCAAGCTGGATTCCTCAAAGGATTCAGCACCATCGACCATATCCACATGATAACCAAGCTCATTGAGGTTTCTCGGGAGTTTAAGATGTCGCTCTGTCTAACGTTCATTGATTCAAAGAAGGCCTTTGATTCTTTTGAGATGGAAGCAGTCATGAAGCCCTAGCCAATCAGGGCATTCAAATTCAGTACATCAGGATCCTCCGTGAGCTGTATTATGGATTCACTGCCAGGATCTTACCATTCTACAAAGAAGTAATCATTGATGTCAATAGAGGGCTTCGACATGGTGATACCATTTCACCGAAACTCTTCAGTGCCACCCTCGAGAACATCATGCAATGACTGGAATGGGAAGGAATGGGAGTGAAGATAGATGGTTGACAACTACACCACCTCCGTTTTGCTGATGACATTGTTTTAATAACACCAAACATTAGCCAAACGGCACAAATGCTGGCTGACTTCCACCGTGAGTGTCAAAGACTGGACTACTGCTGAATCTTACAAAGACAATGTTTATTAGAAATAGCCCTGTTCCTGACTCTCCATTCCCTCTCAACGGAACGACTATCTCCGAATGCAACAGTTATGTGTACCTAGGTCGAGAAATCAACATGACAAATGACCTGGCACCTGAGCTGCGCAGGAGGTAAAGAGCAGCTTGGAACGCCTTCAAGAACGTCGAAGAAATAGCTAAGAGGATGAAGAATCTCCGGCTCTGGGCACATCTCTTTGATTCCACTGTGCTTCCTGCATTAACATATGCCTCAGAGACCTGGACCCTACGCAAACAGGATGAGAACATTATTCCGGTCTCCCAAAAAGGAATTGAAAGAGTTATGCTTGGAGTATCATGTTTCACTCAAGTGAGAGAAAGAATCCAGAGTTCAGACCTCCATCAATGATCAAGAATCAGGGATGCTGTCTCGTTTGCCAAGACATCAAAAATCAGATAGGCTGGTCACGTAATGAGATTTAGAGACGACCGCTGGACCAGAGCCATTACTGACTGGATTCCACGGGATGTCAAAAGATTGCCTGGCCACCCACCTACCAGCTGGTCATACTTCTTCATCAAGACCATGAACGATCGGTTTGAGGCTCTTCATGTTCCTAGAACGAACAGACGCCATTGGGCTACACTAGCATGTGACAGGGACAAAAGGAGATGCTACTGGTGCCCGCTCGAGGAAATTGACGATTAACAGGAAGTCAAGTGATAAAGTCAAGTGATGTATGTTTTTTCCATAGACTTTTTAAAAAATTTGCTCTTTTGGTCTTGTTGAAGTTCTAGTTTTAAATTTAAATCTTTTTTCTAATATTTTTATTTTTTAAAAAATTAGAAAAATAGATTAACATTTCTGTAAAAATATTTTATTTATGCATTATAATTTTGTTGTCATGTATAAGAAATTTTGACTTTACTAAATCCCTCATTTTTTAAAAATTTTTATTTGTGAAACACCATGAGGTACAGTTGTAGACTTAAAGATTTTTGTACTTGGGTTGATTGATTTTGAACGTTAAACCATCCTTACATCCCTGGGAATAATCCTAGTTGGTCATGGTGTATGATCTTTTTGATGAGTCATTGGATTCTATTTGCTAGTAGTTTGTTGAGGATCTTTGCATCTGTGTTCATCAGGGATATTGGCCTGTAATTCTCTTTCTTTGTTGTATCTCTGTCTGCCTTTTGTATCAGGGTAATGCGACCGTGGCTCCAGAAAGGGTCCCTGATGCCAGGTGCCAGGCGGTACCTGTTTGAATGCGGAGATAATGCCCGAAGAGGTTCAGCTTTGTTTCTGCGCAATGTACCTCCTAAATCCCTCAAATTTTTGCTGCATTTTAACATATTTTATAATTTTTTTATTTTTATATGTAAGTCAATTTATGTGTAACATATTTTGAACTAATGTTTAGCATTATAGTTACACTAAGGTCAAGTTCATTTTTTCCTTAATTCATTAATGTTCAATTCCTTCAGCTGTTTGGTGAAATCCTATCTTTCCTTCATTGAACTGCTTTGAACCTTTGTCAAACATTTAACTGGGCTTATTCATATGCATCTTCTTTATTCAACAATCTTTCAAGGTGTATTTAGTTATTTCCTATCCTTGCAACTGTAAATAATGTTTCAATAGGCATATGAGCAACACACGCACCTTTAAATTAGTGCTTCATATTATTTGTTTAATAAACTTAAAGTAGACTAAGTTAAAAACATCGAGTTTTATCGGGGCTGAAGCGATAGCACAGTGGTAGGGCGTTGTGCGCAGCCTACCCTGCTGAGCCGGGTTCAATTTCTCCGCCCCTTTCAGAGAGCCTGGCAAGCTACTGAGAGTATCTCGCCCATATGGCAAAGCTGGGAAGCTACCCGTGATGTATTTAATATGTCAAACACAATAACAACAAGTCTCAAAATGGAGATGTTACTGGGCCCGCTCAAGCTAACTGATGAACAAGGGGAGGACAATGACAGTGTTTTTTTTTTCTTTTTCTTTTTATTTTTGTATAATACAAATACAAATCCATATTTATGTATGCTTGGGCCGAGCCTCATGCATAAGTGAAGCCCCACAAAAGCAGGTAAGTGGAACTTTGTGACCTTGGACTCCAGGTCCAATATATATTATATATATATTTTATATATTATATTATATATAATATTTATATTTATATTTATATTATATATATAATATTATATTATATATTATATATATTCTCATTTCTCAATGAAAGAGCCCCCAAGAGGACATATATATTATATATAAACCATAAAAAGATGCCTGTCTTCGAAAACTTTTGAACTCATTCATTCAGGTCAGGATTCAGAGATCATCACACTCAGCTCCTGGGAGAGAACAAGACAGAGTCTCCTACCCTATGCCTGACTGTCTCCACCAGGGCCCAACAGCTGAAGACCACCGAGGCCCAACCAAGGCCTTGCTGGGAGCACTCTCCACACACTTGGATGAGCCTCACGCATAAAAGAACTGACAGAGGAACCCAGGTGTGTGGGACCCGGGGCTGAGATCTCCAAGCCTGTACAGTTTGGGACTGGACCTGCCAGTAACTAGACAGTTACACCCACCAACTGCCGTGTAACTCCAACAACGGCCAGGATCCAGAGATTATCACACTCAGCTCCCGCAAGCGCGCGGCCGCATTCGCGGCCGCGCGACATCTTATCATCTCATTCCTAATTCGGTCAAACTGGCAGCCTACCAAATGTAACATGCCCACACGGCAGAGTCTGGCAAACTCCTTGTGGTATACCCAATATGCCAAATACTAGTAACAATGATGGGTCTCATTCTCCTAACCCTGAAAAAGCCTTGAATATGGCACTTAAAAAAAAAAAAATCTCAGGGCTAGGACGAAGAAGACGTTACTGGCACCTGCTCGAGGCAATCGACGAACAACAGGGTGGTCGTGATCGTGATCGTGATTTCTTTTTATTTATTTATTTTTAAATTTTTATTAGTGAAACACCATGAGGTACAGTTGTAGACTTACAAATTTTTGTGCTTGGGTTTCAATTATATAATGATCAAATACCCTTCCCTGTACTAGTGCCCATTTTCCACCACCACCGATTCAAGTATCCCTTCCACCCTCCATGCCCCCCATCACACCCTGCCCTTTTGTTCTCTCTCTCCTTTTGGTTGTTGTGGTTTGCAAAAGAGGCATTGAGTGGCAATCGTGTTTGATCTTTAGTCTACTTTTAGCATGCTTCTCCCAATGTGGGAGGATCCTCCCAACACCCTTTATTTGGTGCTCCCTTGTCTATCTGAGCTGCCTTTTCTCCTAGCATGTGTGGCTGGCCTTCAAGCCATAGAGTAAACCTCCTGGTTCTATCTTGGCAATTCTTGGACGTTAGTCTCCTATTTTGTTACTTTATATTACCCAGATGAATGCAATCTTTCTATGTCTATCCCTCTCTTTCTGACTCATTTCGCTTAGCATGATACTTTCCATGTTGTACCACTTGTATGTAAATTTCATGACTTCATCTTTTCTAACAGCTACATAGTAGTCCATTGTGTAGATGTGCCAAAGATTCTTTAACCAGCATCTGTTCTCAGGCACTCAGGTTTTTTTTCCAGATTCTGGTGATTGTAAAGAGTGCTGCAATAAACAAGTGCAGATATCACTTCAACTATACTTTTTTGCCTCTCTAGGATATATTCCCAGGAGTGGTATTGCTGGGTCAAATGGGAGATTAAATTCTAATTTTTTGAGTATCGTCCATACTGTTTTTCCAAAAGGGCTGAACCAGTTGGCATTCCCACCAGCAGTGAAGGAGGGTCCCTTTCTCGCCATATCCATGCCAGCACCGGTTGCTTTTGTTCTTTTGGATGTGGGCCAGTCTCTGTGGTGTGAGATGATATCTCATTGTCTTTCAGATTTGCATCTCCCTGATGATTAATGATGTATATTATTTTCTCATTTGCGTTTATTGCCATTTGGATTTCTTTTTTGTAAAAGTTTCTGTTCATTTCGTTGCCCCATTTTTTATGGGGTTGGATGTTTTCTTCTTGTGGAGTTCAACTAGTACTTTATATATCCTTGATATCAACCCCTTGTCGTATGTGTATTGGGCGAATAACCTTTCCCATTCTGTATACTGTCTTTGTGTTTTGGTCATTGTTTCTTTTGAGGTGTAGAATCTTCTTAGTTTAAGATAGTCCCATTTGTCTATCTCTGTTTTCACTTGCTCGGCCAATGGCGTGACATCTTTGAAGATACCACTAGTTTCAATGTCATGAAGGGTTTTGCCAACTTTGTCTTCAATGTACCTTATGGATTCCGGTCTGATGTTGAGATCTTTAATCCATTTTAATCTTAATTTTGTACTTGGTGTTAGGCAGAGATCTAAACCTATTTTTTTTGCATGTAGCCGTCCAGTTTTGCCAGCACAATTTGTTAAAGAGGCTTTCCTTACTCCACTTCACATTTCTTACTCCTTTATCAAAGATTAGATGATCATATGTTTGAGGGGAGATGTCAGTATATTCAACCCTATTCCATTGGTCTACAGCTCTGCCTTTGTTCCAGTACCATGCTGTTTTAATTATTACTGCTTTTCAGTAGAGTTTGAAGTTAGGGAGGTTGATTGCTTCCAGTTTCTTTTTGCCGAGGATTGCTTTATCTATTTGTGTGGGCTTATTGTTCCTTATGAATTTCAGGAGTGTTTGCTCCATTTCTTCGAGGAATGTCATGGGTATCTTTATAGGGATCGCATTGAATTTGTACAATGCTTTGGGAAGTATTGCCATTTTGACAATGTTAATTCTCCCGATCCATGAGCAGGGGATGTCTTTCCAATTTCTCGTGTTCTCTTTTATTTCCTGAAGTAGCCTTTTGTAGTTTTCTTTGTACAGATCCTTTACTTCCTTAGTTAAGCTGATTCCAGGCACTTGATTTTCTGGGGCACAATTGTGAACAGGATTGTTATTTTCATGTCAATTTCTTCTCTCTCACTGTTTGTGTATAGGAAAGCCATGGAATTTGGGGTATTGATTTTATAGCCTGCGCCTTTACTATACAAGTCTATTGTTTGTAGGAGTTTCTTGGTAGAGGTTTTAGGGTTCTCCAAGTATAGTATCATATCATCTCAGAATAGTGAGAGCTTGATTTCTTCCTTTTATACATGAATGTCCTTAATATCTTTTTCGTTCATAACTGATATTGCAAATACTTCCAGCAATATATTGAACAGCATTGGAGAGAGTGGGCATCCTTGTCTCGTCGCTGATCTTAGAGGGAAGGCTCTCAGTTTTTCCCCATTGAGGATGATGCTGGCTGTAGGCTTGTGGTAGACGGCTTTAACTGTATTGGGGAAAGTCCCCTCTATACCCATTTTGGCAAGGGTTTTTAGCATAAATGGGTGCTGGATCTTGTCAATAGATTTCTATGCATCTATTGATATGATCACATGATTTTTTCTTCACTTTTGTTGATATGATGGATTATGTTGATTGATTTCCAAATGTTAAAACATCCTTGTATCCCTGGGATGAATCCTACTTGGTCATGTGGTATAAACTTTTTCATGAGTCATTGGATTCTATTTGCTAATAGAACAACACTATTGGCCTGATGCATCTGTGTTCATCAGGGATACTGGCCTGTAATTCTCTTTCTTTGTGGTATCTCTGTCTGCTTTTGGTATCAGGGTGATATTTGTAGAAACTGTTTGGAAGTTTTTTTTTGATATTTCAATTTCGTGGAAAAGCTTAAAGGGGATTGGGAATATGTCCTCTTTAAAGATTTGGAAGAATTCACTAGTGAATCCATCTGGTCCAGGACTTTTGGGCTTGGGGAGAATTTTTATTACCATTTCATTTTCCGTGATGGTGATAGGTCTGTTCAGGTATTCCAGATCTTCTTAGTTCAGCCTTGGGAGTCTATAGGAAGGGTCCTGTATATATCTACTAAGTCCCTTTCTTCCATTGTTTCCTTCAGATGAAGTATTTTAGGATTTTATCCATTTCCTCGAGGTTTTCTTGTTCCTTGGCATAAAGCTTCTCAAAATACTCCATGAGGATCCTTTGAAGTTGTGTAGTTTCTGTTGTAATGACCCTCTTTGTATTTCTGATTCTGTTTCTTAGGGTTTTCTCTCTCCCTATCTTTGTGAGTTTTGCTAGAGGCTTATTGATTTTGTTTATTTTCTCGAAGACCCAGCTCTTGGTTTTATTGATCTTTCAGATTGTTTTTTTGGATTTCCATCTTATTAATCTCTGTTCTGAGTTTCATTATTTCATTTCTTCTATTCAGGTTGGGCTCCTTTCTCCACGCTCTTAAGCTGTGAGGCTAGGTTACTTATGTGGGCTCGCTCCTCCTTCCTAAGGAATGCTTGTAGAGCTAAAAACTTTCCTCTTAACACAGCTTTTGCTGAATCCCATAAGTTTTGGTAACTCATGTCCTCATTTTTATTCATTTCTAGGAATCTTTTGATTTCCTCTTTGATTTCCTTTCTAAGCTACTCATTGTCCAATAGCGCACTGTTTAATTTTCAGGTTCTTGATTTAATTATCTGTTCTTGTGTGTGATTTCCTTCTAATTTCAGCACACTATGGTCTGAGAAGATTATTGGTACGATCTCTATCTTCTTAATTTTATGGAGGTATGTTTTGTGACTCAGCATGTGGTCTATCTTGGAGAATACTCCATGCATGCTTGAGAAGAATGTGTATTCAGCTTTTTGAGGATGAAGGGTCCTGTATATATCTACTAAGTCCCTTTCTTCCATTGTTTCCTTCAGATGAAGTATGCCCTTGCTCAGCTTGAGAATGGTTGATCTATCAAGAGGTGATAAAGCGGCGTTAAGTCTCCCAATGGTATTGTGTTGCTATCAATGTCTTTCTCCAAGAATATGAGTAGTTGTTTTATGTACTTTGCTGGTCCCTCATTAGGTGCATATACATTTAGTATTGTAAGTTCTTCCTGTTGTTCAGATCTCTTGATCAATAAGAAATGGCTTTCACTGTCTCTTGTGACCTTCTTCAGTCTGAAATCAATGTTGTCTGATACTAGAATGGCTACCCCAGCTTTTTTATGAGAGTTGTTTGTAGGATTGTTTTCCAGCCTTTGACTCTGAGCCTGTGTTTGCTTTGACTATTGAGATGTGTTTCTTGCAGGCAGAAGAATATTGGGTTCAATTTTCTAATCATTCCTGCCACTCTTTGTCTTTTAATTGGTGCGTTTTGCTCACTGACATTGAGAGACATTATTGTTATGGGGTTTTGTCCCATTTTTTTCTGGTGAAATTTTGTGTATTTCAGTGGCCTATCTTATCTTAAAATAGCCCATTTAGCTGTTCTTGTAACCATGGTTTTGAGTCTATGCAGTTCCTGAGCTGTTGTTTGTGAAACTGTGTGTTGTTCCTCCTGTTATGAATGAGAGTCTTGCTGGGTAAAGTATTTTTATTTCATTGAGTTTTTTCACTAAATCCCACCACTGTTTTTGGGACATGAGGTTTTTATCAGACAAATCAGCTGTGAATCTTAAGGATGCTCCATTTTAGGAAATTTCTTTCTGTGATCTTGCTACTTTCAGAATTTTTTCTCTATCTAAATTTTTGGTCATTTAGATCAGAATGTGTCTTGGGGTATTTTTATTCGGATTTCATCTAGCTGGTACCCTTCGGACCTCCTGAATTAGAGCATGTTTTCTTCAACTCTGGGAATGTCATGGCAATGATGTCTTTGCCAGCTTCTTCTTCATCAGGGTTTTTTTCCTGTTCCTCTGGGACTCCAATTATTCTTATGTTATTTCTTTTGCCTTCATCACGATCTTTTCTTGCCATCTGTTCCCGAATTGTGAGTCTGCTTTCCATTTCCTACTCTTTTCTGGAGAGTTTCTGGACTTCATCTTCGAGCTCACTGATTCTGTCCTCAGCAGCTGTTACTCTGCTGCTAAGGCCTTCTACTGAGATTTTCAATTCACCTACCAGGTTTTTCAGGTCTGACTTTTCCATTTGCATTTTCCTCATTTCTACCATCAACTCCTCTTATTTTTTACTGGAATTGCTTTCATTTTTTTCTTTCAGCTCCCTAAGCGTCCTCATCCTTCTAAATTCCTTGTTAGAGAGGTGGTCTAACACTTCATTACTGTTGGTGTCTTCTGGGCTAGCCTCTTCAATAAGAAAGCTTGGTGTTTTTTTTTTGTATTGCTTTACCATTGTGATCAATGTGGTTTAGACCTTCATGCTTAATCTTACTATTCTGCTTGAGATGCAGAATGAATTGAGATGGGCTTAATGAATTATTGGCTAATGTGTTTCTGGTGGTTAAGCTAACCTCGTGAAGATTCCATCTAAGAGGGTAACTTATGATTCCTATGGGATATGTAGTGGGAGTATAACTTGAGGCCGCTAATGCAGCCATAGCTCCAGAAAGGGCCCTGGCGCTGGGCAGGTACCTGTTTGAATGAGGAGAGAGTTCCTGCCTGGAGCATTTCAGTTTTGTTTCTGTGCAGTATGGTTTAATTTCCATCCCATGCAGACCAAGGGTGAAAACCGGCTGTTCTCAGGGGATCTGGTTAAGCTGCGCAGGCCCAGAGAGGGGCCCTGGCGCCAAGTGGGTACCTCTTTGAATGAGGCAAAGTATCGAGTTTTCATCTCATTTTTTTCTGGGTAATCTTCATATGCCTTTGCATAATGACCACACCAAGTTACATTCCCACCAACATCCAATTTTGTATCAACTATGCAGAATTCATTTGAAGAAAGAATTGGTAAAGAGAGGAAATAGGAAAGAGATAAGAAGCATTTTATTGGCAATATATTTCCTAGAGTTATGCTATTTTCTTACTTTATTTTATCCATTTCAGAACCCTTCCTTATATGTGTCTGTAGTAACAGATTTTTTTTCAGAGAAATTAAACCACTGGTGCTAGGTCACTCAATAGTATTAGAGTAGAGACATTATTAAAATTATGATTCATCATTTCACAGATAGGAATCTTTTACTGAATTCTTCAGACATTTTATTTGGAAAGAGTCCCTGCTCTCCTTGCTCATGTATGCACCAAAATATCCTTATAAGCCGTCGATGCATGTTAAAGAAGGAAGACAGAATACTGTGCTAAATAAAAGTAACAGTCAGCATTTTGAAGAAAAGTCAGCTGGGACCTACTGCAAATATCATGGTTATTCCTTCAATGAGCTTCTGATGGATATGATGCTTCCTTATGTTTTCAGGGATTGGTTCGTGATTTATCACTCTGAAAAGAATATTGGATTGAGTGTTTGAACTGGGAAAGGAATTTCCCTGAATAGAGAGAACTAATTTTCAGCCATTAATAACGTGTCCTTTTCTATTTTCTTCCTGTCATCTAAAGGATTACATTATAGGCTCACTGACCTGCTACATTTAATTTGAAAAAACAAATCCTCTTTTGAAATCATAAAGACTGAAAACATTATTAGAAAGTGCAGAACTCTATTTTCACCCTTGAAACTAAATATAACAGCTTCAGTTTAAAATGACTGACAGTGAGAACACATTATTACAAGAGAAATGATTAATAGAAAAGAAATTACTAAATTCTTTAAATTGCAGATTTTAGCTTTTTGTACATTAAAATAATTATCTGAAATACTCAAATATTCGTGAAATACATTTTTAGTTTAATTACTGAATTATACATCTCAATAACCTTATTATGAACTTTCCAACAGGGAAATCTGAGAGATTTAGAAGAAAGTGCTATATTTGGCATAAACATAGTGGGCATTTATACTATTAAGCTCTCAACTCCTTTGATGAGACCCTTCCTTTATGGGGTTTGTGCATACCTAGTAATGCTCATAAATAATTCCTGGCTCTGCACTCGGGTATAATACCTGGGGGTGCTAAAGAGACCATGTGGGATGCCAAGGACTGAACCCAAGGTTGCCTTGTGTAAGGCAAGTATCCTGTATGCTCCAGACCCAACCTATTCCCCTTAAAAACAGTGTTATCCTATATTTACCATTTTTATTTCCTAGACACATATATTCTCTAACACTGATATGTTTTGATGATGTGTTAATGTCATTACTTTGTGCATCTTATGGTTTTTTTCTGGTATTCTCAACAGACAGAATTCTTTTTGTGAAATTTACATTTCTTTTTCTGTTTTTGAGACAAATGTCACTAAGGTGATCACTTAATCACTTAATCACTTAATCCCCGTTATTCATCGATTTATTCGAGCGGGTGCCAGTAACGTCTCCATTCATCCCGGTTGCGTGCTAGCGTAGCCCAATGGTATCTGTTTGTTTTAGGAACATGTAGAGCCTCAAACCGATCATTTAGGGTCTTGACGAAGAAGTCTGACCATCTTATAGGTGGGCGTCCACGTGATCTTTTGATGTCTCGTGGAATCCAATCAGTAATGGCTCTAGTCCAGCAGTTGTCTGTAAACCTCATTACGTGTCCAGCCCATCTGATTTTTGATGTCTTGGCAAATGACACAGCGTCCCTGATTCTTGAGCGTTGACGAAGATCAGAACTCCGGATTTTATCTCTCATTTGAGTGAATCGTGATATTCCAAGCATAGTTCTTTCGATTGCTCTTTGAGAGACCCGAATAGTGTTCTCATCCTGTTTTCGTAGGGTCCAGGTCTCTGAGGCATATGTTAATGCAGGAAGAATAGTGGAATCAAAGAGATGTGCTCGTAGCTGGAGGTTCTTTGTCCTTTTAGTTATTTCTTCAATGTTCTTGAAGGCATTCCAAGCCGCTCTCTTCCTCCTGCGCAACTCAGGTGCCAGGTCATTCATCATGTTGATTTCTCGACCTAGGTATATATAACTGTTGCATTCGCAGATGGTGGTTCCGTTGAGAGCGAATGGAGCATCAGGAACAAGGCTGTTTCTCATAAACATTGTCTTCGTAAGATTCAGCTGTAGTCCGACCTTTCCACATTCACGGTCAAAGTCGTTCAGCATTTGTGCCGCTTGGTTGATGTTTGGTGTTATTAGAACGATGTCATCAGCAAAGCGGAGGTGGTGTAGTTGCCGACCATCTATCTTCACTCCCATGTTTTCCCATTCCAGCCGTCGCATGATGTTCTCGAGGGTGGCACTGAAGAGTTTTGGTCAAATGGTATCACCCTGCCGAACCCCTCTCTTGATATGGATGATTACTTCTTTGTAGAATGGTGAGATCTTGGTAGTGAATCCGCAATAGAGCTCACGAAGGATCCTGATGTATTGAGTTTGTATGCCCTGATTGGCTAGGGCTTCTATGACCGCTTCGGTCTCAACAGAATCAAAGGCCTTCTTTAAATCAATGAACGTTAGACAGAGTGGCATCTTGAACTCCCGAGATACCTCAATGAGCTTGGTTACTGTGTGGATATGGTCGATGGTACTGAATCCTTTTCGGAATCCAGCTTGTTCACATGGTTGTCCTTCATCTAGTGTTCTGCTAATCCTATTCAGGATGACTCGAGTGAATAGTTTGTAGATGACAGACAATAGGCAGATTGGGTGATAGTTGCCAATGTCGTGGATGTCTCCTTTCTTGTATAGTAGTACAGTCTTGCTGGTTTTCCATTGGGATGGAACCTTGCATTCAGACAGGTAGCGTGTGAAGAGTCGAGCCAATGTATTGATGAGTACTGATGGTAAGTTCTTCAGGTGTTCAGGTCTGATCTTGTCTGGGCCAGGTGCTCTTTGTTTCTTTACCGACGAGATGGCATGTTGGATTTCGGAAGGGAGAACATTGGGAACGACATATCCATCATGTGGTATGTGGTATGTGGGCAAGTGGATGAGGCTATTAAAGAGATCTGAGTAGAAGTCATGAATAATATTCTCCATTGCCCTTCTGGAAGATGTGATAGATCCATCATGATGTCGGAGGGCAGTCATCTTGGTTTTGTAGTTGGTGAAGGACAGGCGGGCATTACGAATGTTTTTCCCAGCATCGCTGCATCTACCAGTACTGCTGCTCTCCTGTTTTTGAGGTCATCCTTGATGGCTTCTCTGCACTGTTTTGCCAGTTCGGACGTTTGCTTGTGGTTGCCTGATGCACGTGCCAAGCCACGTTGGCGAATAAGTTCAAGAGTGTTTGAAGAAAGACAGTTTTTTGTGGTTATCTCTCTCTTGGCATTCCTTGCACAATCATGGAGGTGCTGAATCATTCGATCGTATTCCTCATCAATGTTGTCAATGACGGCATCTTCCCATGTTGCCGCAACAGAGCCAAAGAGTTCCCAGTTGGTGGTTGTTCTGGGAGTCCTCTTTTTAAACCTTGCATTCTTTTCTCCTCGTTCTGTGAGGTAGAATTTTGCACGAAGAAGACGGTGGTCTGATCCCGTTTGGAATTTTGGGACAACAGCAACATCGGTTAGGCAAAACCGCCGATTGAATATGATGTGGTCTATTTCATTGTGGAACCGTCCATTGGGAGACTCCTATGTCCAACGTTTAGATTCAGCCTTTTGGAATTGTGAGTTACCATGGAAGGTTTTGGTTGACATGATGAACTCAGACAGTCTGTCACCCTGTTCGTTCCATTCCAGGCCATGGGTTCCGATGTGGAGTTCATCGACTGATCTTCTTGGTCCTATCTTGGCATTAAAATCACCGACAATGATCTTGTAGAAGGTGTGATCTTCTTTATAGAATTTCTCCAGCTCCATGTAGAATTTCTCAGTTTCTCTTTCACCATAACTGGATGTTGGTGCATAGACAACAAAGATAGAAACTGCTGGTAGTGAGCCACATTTATTCAAGTGTAATCGTCCGATTCGGGTTGTTAGGCATTCAAATGAATCAATGCTCGTGACTAAGTTTGTGTTGACAAGGATACCGACACCACCGATGCCTCTTTTATCACATGTTCCAAGGAAAAGTTCTTCTCCAGTGTCGAAAACAGCATGATGGAATTGATGTCTTCTCATTTCGGTCAGACCAATGATGTCGTACTTGATCTTTCGTGCTTGTACCATAAGGTCTTCAATGGATGCAGCAGATGCCAGGGTACGAGCATTAAAAGTACAGACAATCATTTTTGTTTTTCTGCGTTTTGGTAGCCTATGTCTGCCTTGGTGTTTTATCAGCCTCTCCTTCCATATCCTTCTCGACTCTGCATATTCAGGGTTAGGGAAATGAGATCCATTTATTACTGGATTTGGCATATCAATTTGGTCTATTTGGCATAGACCATGGATAGCTTGCCAGGCTCTGCCGTGCGGGTTGGATATTTAAGGATATTTAAGGTACCCTGAAAATTTAGAGAAAATTAAATAAATAGTCGCGCGGCCGCAGGCTTATCCAAGTGTGTGGAGAGTGGCCCCAGTAAGGCCTTGGTTGGGGCCTGCAGGTCTTCAGCTGTTGGGCCCTGGCGAGGATAGTCAGACACAGGGTAGGAGACTCTGCCTTGTGCTCTCCCGGGAGCTTGTTGTGATAATCTCTGGATCCTGGCCTTTGTTGGGGTTACACGGCAGTTGGAGGGTGTAACTGTCTAGCTACTGACAGGTCCAGTCCCAAACCGTGCAGGCTTGGAGATCTCAGCCCCGGGTCCCACACACCTGGGTTCCTCTGCCAGTTCTGTTATGTTTGAGGCTTATCCAAGTGTGTGGAGAGTGGCCCCAGTAAGGCCTTGGTTGGGGCCTGCAGGTCTTCAGCTGTTGGGCCCTGGCGAGGATAGTCAGACACAGGGTAGGAGACTCTGCCTTGTGCTCTCCCGGGAGCTTGTTGTGATAATCTCTGGATCCTGGCCTTTGTTGGGGTTACACGGCAGTTGGAGGGTGTAACTGTCTAGCTACTGACAGGTCCAGTCCCAAACCGTGCAGGCTTGGAGATCTCAGCCCTGGGTCCCACACACCTGGGTTCCTCTGCCAGTTCTGTTATGTTTGAGGCTTATCCAAGTGTGTGGAGAGTGGCCCCACTAAGGTGATAGGTCATGGAAAATGAGAAAGCACTTGAGGATGGGAAGGGGAATGTTTTCAGAAAGGATAATCAAAAGAAGTTTAACTCATATTGTCATATTGTATTCAGTTCTGCATTATAAAATATATCTCAGGAAGAACAAGGGCTAGGTTCTAGAAACAGAGTGAACAATAGCGTCCCATAGAATATTTGAGAACAAAGAAAGATAACTGGTGTCAGAAGTATGGAAAATAAATGAAGATTGACTCAGGATGATATAGATCATTTGGAGAAATATAGCCATTGAAGAGTATTGCATTTTATCCTAACTGCAATGGGAAATTATTAAAGAATTTCAATGGGGGATAAGAAGATATAAAATACTATTGATATAAAATGATACAAAATTAGCTGATAAAGTCTAACAATTGAAGAATTTACTTTGTATTTAACAATGCATTAAAGCTACAGGAACAGCAGTCATTATTGAGACTGCTGCATAAAAACAATTCTTTCAATCCATTTTTCCACCTTCTACTTCTCTGAACCATTACGAAGTATATGATTTTGCTGATTTTCTTTGGGGGTGGCTGCATCTGGTGATTCTCGGGGCTTTCTACTTGGCTATGCAATCAGGGATCGCTCCTGGTGGGCTCAGGGGACCATATCGGATACTGGGCCTCTAAATCAGGTTGGCCACATGCAAGGCGAATGATCTACATGCTGTACTATCCCTTCAGCCTCTTACTTTTTCTTTCTTTTTTAATGGCAATAACCAAACCTGTTTGGAATCCCTCTGATATGGTGGTTCTTTGCACACATCAGTTCAGTCTGATTTTAGGTGGTTATTGAAACAAACATCGTAGATTTGTTCAATCATCAGGGCATTTTCCATTTGAGCTGGGGTGGTAGCTGTCAAATGATTTTGATGAAGTGGGGAGTTGTTCACTAACCAGACGCTGTGACTATAATGGAAACCCAGACATATACCAAAAACGGTGACAGCCTTCTTGATCAAAAGGCTCTGAAATCACGTTTCATGAACTTCCTCTGCAGCCTGTGTTCCCTGGCACAAATCCCACACTCAGTCAGGCTGGAGGGAACCGTGTGACCATCTGTCCTAGGGCAATGAGGTTCTGTGGTGTCCTGTCAATTCAGCCAAAATTGCTCACAGATCAAGCAAAAGAGCTAAATGCTTCAGCATTTCCCAGTTCTTCCTCTAATAAGAGAGTGCTATGGAGGGGACCGGGGAGGGATGCGGTGGGATGCAGGGTGCAGCTCTGTACACAGTGTACAAAGTCCAAACAATCTTTCTGAAACAGCCTGAAAGGAACGATTTAGAAATTTAATGTAGTTTCCAACTTCAGAATGACTGATTTGAAGTTGCTACATTCATGCATTTCCATGGTTATTCTGTAACCCAATAGGCCCCTGATAATTTCTGTTTGAAGACATTTGCATATTAAACTCATAAAAATATGATTCTTTTTGTCAGTGCTGTATAGCATTAGGAAGAGAAATACTAGTCCACACTCTATGTATATGACATGAAAAGGGTAGATTTTTTGAAATTCCTGTGTGTGAATTATTTAATTCAGATTGTATCTTAGCAAAGCTGTATTTTTAACCAGAAGTTTCCAAATGAGATGGGTAGGAGGCTATATATGTTTCCTTAACCCAGTTCTGAAGTTATAGAACCGGAGGTTTAGAATCAACAAGAGAGTTATCTAGAAATATGAAAATGCATTAAAATATGTTAACAAGTGATCTAAATGTGATTAATATTTCTTTTACTACCTACCATATATTCATATATATTCTACAATATATGTTGTAGTTAAGGCCTTGACACTTTCTTCTTATACAGCCTATATCCTTGCTGTGATATAAATCATAATAATTTGCTAAAATGAAAACTGAAAATACAATATTAGAGACTAATCTACTAGGTTACCGAAGATTTGTAGATGATAACAACATTAAAAAAATCTAGATTTTAAAAATATGTGCCATAAGACTATTTGCTAACTTTAAGCATCTAAATGTCCAGATTAATCTTTTAGAGGGATCTAATTGTAGCAGTATATTCATATGTGTGCGTATTTGTATCATATATACATACATGTAAATGAAGCTTCTCAGGACCCTTAACTTTTTTTTATTATTGTGCATTTTGCTTTAAATATATTTCATATAAATTTCTAAATTCTAACTATGCTAAGGGATGGGAAATCACTTAAGGAGTCAACCATGGTTCAGTTAATGGTGCAACAGTTGAGTTGCCCTTAGGAAAACAAAAATAAATATCATTGTACCCCAAGCTTGATGCTGATGCTTACACCAGGAAGTTATAAATGAATTCTAGATTTAATGTACAGAGAACCCAGTTTAGATGTTTAGACATTTCTTCAGAAGAATTACATATATGTGTGATTTCTGAGGATAAATATATAATAAGTGAAAAACCCACTTTATAAAAAAATGATAAGGCCAAATAGATCATAAGCAGAAGCATGTGTGTTAAAACTACAATGAGCAAAAATATAGACATATGATAAATCAAGAAAATACTGAGAAGATTAAATTTTGCTAATATTGATTTTCTAATATAAAACTTCCATAACCCAGCAGGAAAAAAATGAGCAAAAGACACTTCACCACAGAGAAATTTAAGTGGCTCAAATTTAAGTGGCTCAAATATATTGCAAGAGTCTTCATCTTAATTAGAATATAGATGCTACTAGTTAGACTGAATTGCAAATTTCTTATACCAGTTTGGCATATGTATAATGACAAAAGTTTGAGGGAATATATATATATATATATATATATATATATATATATATATATATTTACCCACATACTCACTAGATTGCTTTGAATAAAAATGTAAACTGTTCTAGGGAAGCACTGTAGCATTGTCCTCCCATTGTTCATCGATTTGCTCAAGCAGGCCCAGTAACGTCTGCATTGTAAAATTTCTTGTTACTCTGTTTGGCATATTGAATACGTCACGGGAAGATTGCCAGGTTTGCTGTGGGGGTGAGATACTCTTGGTAGCTTGCTGGGCTCTCCAAGAGGGGCGGAGGAATAGAACTTGGGTCAGCCAGACAGGTTGCATGCAAGGCAAATGCCCTACCGCTGTGCTATCACTCCAGCCCCATATTGCTTTTTCCCTAAACTTTAAACACCATGGTATACAAATGTTTTCCTGATGATTTGTGATAGGCATTCAATATTCCACAAAAATCCCACCACCACAGTCAGGTCCACTATTGTCTCCATTTTCTCAATCACCCATCAAGGCTGCCCCTGTTGCAAACACATAATAATTTATTATATATTTTTGTTATCAATATGATCACATGTTCACTTGATATCCCGTTACTCATCGATTTGCTGGAGCGGGCGCCAGTAATGTCTCTATTCATCCCTGTAGCCTACTAATGTAGCCCAGTGGCGTCTGCTAGATACAGGAACACAAAGAGCCTCAAACAGATCATTCAGGGTCTTGAGGAAGAAATCTGGCCATCTCATAGGTGGACGTGTCATGGAATCCAGTCAGGAACAGTTCTAGTCCAGTGGTCATCTCCAAGTCGCATTAAGTGTGCATCCCATCTGATTTTTGACACCTTGGCAAACGAGACAGCATCCCTGATTCTCGATCGTCAAAGGAGGTCAGAACTCTGAATTTTTTCTCTCACTTGAGTCAGAGGTGATACTCCAAGCATAGCTCTTTTGATTCCTCTTTGGGAGACCTAAATAGCGTTCTCATCGTGTTTTCGTAGTGTCCAGGTCTCTGAGGCATATAGTAAAGAGGGAAAAACAGTGGAATCTAAGAGATGTGACTGGAGCCAGAGGTTCTTCATCGTCTTATCTATTTCTCTGATGCTCTTGAACGCGTTCCAAGCCGCTCTCTTCCTCCTGCACAACTCCAGTGCCAGGTCATTTGTCATGTTGACTTCTCGACTTATGTACACATAACTGTTCCCTTTGGAAATGTTCGTTCCATTGAGAGCAAATGGAACGTCAGGAACAAGACTGTTTCTCATAAACATTGTCTTGATGAGATTCGAATGTGGAATTCTCTGGCTGATCATCTCGGTCCTATCTTGGCATTAAAATCACCGACAATAACCTTGTGGTGTTCTTTATAGAACTTCTCCAGCTCCATGTGGAACTTCTCAATTTCTTCTTCATCATAATTGAATCTTGGTGCATAGACAATGAAGATAGAAACTGCCAGCAGTTAGCCACATCTATTCAAATGTAATTGTCTGATTTGGGTTGTCAGGCATTGGAATGAATCAATACTCATGGCCAAATTAGTGTCAACAAGGACACCAACACCACTGATGCCTCTATTGTCTCATGTTCTGAGGAAGAGTTCTTCTCCAGTGTCGAAAATGGCATGATGTGGTTGATGCCTTCTCGTCTCGGTCAGACCAATGATGTCGTACTTGATCTTTCACACTTGCACCATTAGGTCCTCGATGGATGCATCCGATGCCAAGGTACATGCATTGAAAATACAATCATTTTAGTCCTTCTTCGTTTTGGAAGCCTAGAGATTTTATCAGTCTCTCCTTCTTCATCCTTCTTAATGCTACCATATTGGTAGCTCTTTCAGTGTGAGCGGAATGAGACCCATTGTATTTACTGTTTTTGGCATATAGAGTATGTCATGGATAGCTTGCTAGGCTCTGCCATGCAGGCTTGATTTTCTAGTAGCTTACCAGGCTCTTCGAGAGTGATAGAGGTTTTTAGGGCGGCCTCTAATCACCCTTGCAGGTGTTTCCCACCTTCACTTGCGCTCTCCCACCACCTGTTGGGACTGGGGTCCGAGCGGAGACCCACTCCTCTCGGGACTCTGGGCACGGCTGGAAAAGCAGCTGCCCCCTCACCTGTCACTCAACGCATGTTTGTGGAGAACCTGGTGCTAAACCATTCGTAGACGACCTGCTTCTGTGTCAGGGTTTCGTACAGATCCAGTATACTACTCCAGCATATACCCTTGGGGCTCAAAAACACAATGCAGGAAGTTCATCTGCATTTCTATGGTCATTGCAGCAGCATTCATAATAGCCAGAATCTGGAAATAAGCTAAGTACCCAAGAACAGATGAGAGAATAAAGAAACTGTGATACATCTACATAATGGAATTCTAAGTAGTGTTTTGCTTATATGTGGATGTATACGGAAGGTATCATGCTCAGTGAAATGAGTCAGAGGGAGAGAGACAGACAGAGAGATCACACTCATTTGTGGGATATATATATTTTAAAACAAAACATGGTATGAGAATAATACTATGTGAGTTATCTATCATAGAGGCAGGTTGGGGGTTGGGGCAGAAACTGGGACATTGGTGGTGGGAAATGTACACTGGTGAAGGGATGGGTGTTGGAACACTGAAAATCATGAACAACTTTTTAACTATGTACCTTAAGATGATTCAATAAAAAAGAAAAATTTAAATCAAGGTGCAAAAAGATACTTTATATCTTAATCTATTTTGCATATATATGCTAAAATACTAAACTTAAGTTTAAAAGTATAATTTGAGAGAATTTATTCTTTGTATATGAGTAAAATATCTCTGTAAAAATATCAATGGAAATAATAAAACTCGATTGCCCAGAGAAGAAAAACTGGAAATATAAAGTTTAGATCAGACAGAGATAATTTTTGCTTTGTGCTCTTGTGTTTTCTTTTGCACTTTACACCATATGTATATGTAAATTATAAAGAAAGACAAAAATAGTAAAGAGAAAAATAGGATAAGTTCACAATAAGTGAATATTAACTCTCATAACTTATCCAGGTTTGGCCCCCACTGTACACCATAGCTAGTTCTCTATTTAACCTTTATTATCAGTTCTTTCACCAATACAGAAAATTATGTTGTAATGATACATATTTTTTTCAGTATCACAGTGCAGAGAAATGAAGTTTAGATCTGACTTCATATGTCAGCAACTTAGTTTCTATGTTAGTTTCCAATTCCTTGCTCTTTCCCATAAAGTTCTTATTGGAAACTTCTAAGACATATTAGTGTCCATATTTGTGTCCTTCACACAGAGAGCAGTCCCATTGTTCATTTACTTTGGGAGTTGTAAGAAGTTTGAGGGCTAAGTCTGAGTCTAAACGAGGCTTGAAACAAAGGGAAAGAAATCAAATCTGAGCACATTTCTCCAAAGTTGGCCTTTAGTTGGCTACTCAGCAGTAGGCATAACCCGCAACTCTCCACCTTATGACAACTTGAAAAATTACACGAGTCATTTATCTTTGAGAGGTCACCTGTTTGCAGGATGCATGTGGTGGCAAGTGGAGATTAAATACCCAGAAGGGCACCAGGTGACAGCTTATGTTTGTGCTCCCCGTCGACAGTATGTTTATTAGATTCTATTTTATTCCAAGGAGAAAGTCATGCCCACAATTATGAGTCTCTTACTTGTCCACTCTCAAAGCTCTTCTGTTAGATAGGGGGCCAATTACGTCGACAGATCCTGTTCCTGGAATTCCTCAGTGGCCTGGCTTTCTCTTGCCCTCTCCCACCTGCTAGGAACAGATCATTAAAGGAGACAAGAGACATCTTCAGGAAAGGCACACCGCCAACAAGATGGAGGGTTCAGGTTTTCTTTTAATCTTGACCCTCCCTCCAACTGAGCAACTTCCAAGGATGAGATTCATGTAAAACATGAAGTCTCAGATGCACAAAGGTGTAAGAACACAGAGAAAGACTCAGAAAGATTCCATGCTGATCTCATGGAAATGAGATTGCTGCGAGGCAAACTTCCAATTCCTTGCTTGGTTTTGTTGCACTTATTTGATTTTTTTTTTAAATAGGACATCTTTTCTATGAGGGTTAATTGAAGTCTAGGTTGAAGTATGAAAATGCTGCTTGGCAATTCTTCCGACTACTTGAGAGCTTGAAGATTTGATTCTGATCTTGTCTCTCATTATTAGAGCCACTCATGATATTAATTTGACCAAACAATGTACCACAATTAAACCCTCTGTGAGAGATTATTGTCTTCTTTCAAATAGCACACGTTAAATTTAGAGTTACAGTTTTGTGTTAGAAAAAACAAAGCAAAAGTATATATATATATATTTATATATATATATATATATATACCTGTTCCCAGGTGTAAAATTATTAGTTTTTATGAAAAATTTTAGTAAAGATTTGAATGTTCAAATATTTATATCTTTAATTGAATATTCCAAATCAATATGCTATTTGAAGGCAATATTTGGACAGATGTGCAAAAAAGCCTGTAAAGAATGTTCATAACAGTACTGTTTATAAGAGATCAAAATTGTTGTTCTTTTAAGTGTACAATAGAGTAATTGAGTAAGTACATCTACCCCTTATTTTCTTTTTTGTTGTTGTTTTCTTTTGTTTGGGAGGGTCACATTCTGATGGTGCACCAGGCTTACTCATGACTTTGTGCTCAGGCATTACTTCTGGCGGGGCTCAGGGGGCCATTTGTGGTGCCGTGGATTCAACCTGGATCAGCTGTGTGCAATACAAGCCCTCTACGTGCTGTACTATCACTCTAGCCCACCCTTAAAATTGTAAGATCAATCTATATTTATCAAAAATTTTGGATGTTTGTCTTATAAAATATAAAGCTTGTAAATAAAATTTATAGCATTACTTAGTTTTGCAGCTATGATGGGCTTATCACATATGTCAAGTAAGAATATAGAACAGCATATATAACTCTCTTTGCTTAATAGACATATTGATGTCTTTTGTTTTTAAATATTTTTTTACTTATGTCAAGGTCACAAACATGTTGGGTGGGCTACTATTGCTCAAAGAACCCTCAGGTACTGATCTCCTCACAAAGGCCCAACCTACTAATATCTTTAGATTGAAGATTAAGTTTCAATATGTACATATTAGTGGAACACAGAACCATTTCTATTCTCTCTCCCCACCCCTCCTCTCTTTCTGGACACTATGGTCTGCAACACAGATACTGAGTTATTGTGTTTGTTCCTTTACCTACTTTTTCATACAGTTCCTGTCCAGTGTAATCATTTCCAAATATCTTTGTCAAGGACCTTTTATTTCCATGATATTTTTTCAAGTAAAATGCACTCATCTCATGCCAATGATTTCAACACTTTTAAATAACTTTGCTGATTTTAAAAATTTTTTCACTATAAACACGACTATTTATTATTTATGTATTATAATTATATAAAGGTAAAGGTAAAGGCCCTCCCGTTGATCGTCGATTTGCTCGAGCGGGCCCAGTAACGTCTCCATTGGAGACTTTGTTGTTACTGTGTCTGGCATATCGAATACTCTCGGTAGCTTGCCGGGCTCTCCGAGAGGGGCGGAGGAATTGAACTCGGGTCGGCCATGTTGGCCGCTTGTAAGGCGAACGCCCTACCCGCTGTGCTATCGCTCCAGCCTATATAATATGATTACTTATTATAATATTTATGAATATTTTCTCCAGAAATGCCATGCTAAAAATAATTTCAGGTAACCAGTGGCCAGGCTGAGAACACTGATATTTCTCGGGGTTTGGGTGGGCAACCACTCCCCAACCTCCCATACTTCAAGAATCATTCATTTACATTTCTATTTTTCCATATAGTTCAAGGTTTACTTTTTTGTTTTTATATTCTATACCCTACACATGTAGAAGGGCTGGACGATATAGCACAGCTGGTAGTACACTTACCTTGCATGCAGCTGACCTGGATTCCTCTGTCCCTCTTGGAAAGACTGGCAAGCTACCAAGAGTATCTTGCCCGCATGGCAGAGCCTGGCAAGCTCCCCGTGGCATATTTGATATGCCAAAAACAGTAACAACAAGTCTTACATTGGAGACGTCACTGGTGCCCACTTGAGCAAATCCATGAACAATGGGAGGACAATGCTACAGTGCTATTATAATATTAAAAATGGAAAACTGGATCGCTACATGTAAAATAATCAATTCAAACCTCTGTCTAATATCAGGCACAAAAGTCAGATCAAAATGAATTAAAGACCTCAGCATCAGACCTGAATTCATAAGGTACATAGAGAAAAATATCGGCAGAACCCTCCGTAACATTAGAGCTAAAGACATCTTTAAAGATGAAACACCACTGACCAAGCAAGTAGAAGCAAGGTTAAACAATGGAACTACATTCAGCTAAGAAGCTCCCACACCTCAAAAAACAAACAAAAAATAACAACAACAATAATAAAAAAAAGTAATCAAGATGCAGAGACAGCTCACAAAATGAGAAAATGTTTTTATACAGTCTCCATCAGATAGGAGGCTGATATCAAAGATATATAAGGCACTGGTAGAACTTTATAAGAAAAAACCTCTAACCCCATTGAAAAATGGTGAGAAGTAGGGGGTATGGTGCCTCCAGCAGGTCAACCTGTACCTGCAGGGCGAGTACATCAGCAGCCTGATGATGCCTTCAGACTTCTTGACACCCCAAATCGCCTCCGGGCCCCAATAACTTGGGACCAAGTTTACCAAGAAATTAAATGGCCAAAACTTAGGTATGTGGAAGCCACGACCACAAATCACCTCCAGCTCAGCTATACAAAGCTCATCTATTGTCCTTATTTCAGAGACCCATAGAAAAATCTCAAAAGAGATCAAAAGCCACAGTTAATCTCAGATCCATGCATGGTTGAACAGACTGGGGCAAAATAGAGGTGGGTGGGTTGTCCTGGTGGCCTGTCCAACCAGAGCCCCCAGCAGCCACTTGCTTCCATAATCCAAAATTGCCACCATAGCCCTGATCTGATTCCACCATCTCAAGACAGACCTCACCAAGATAAAATCTGCTGAAAATTCTGGCATATGGGTTTTGTGACTAAAATCTCCAGACTTTCTCAGAGTTGCAGTGGGCTACTTCTCTCCATTTCCCAATACTCATGGAAGCACTGTCAGTTACCCCTATGAACAAACCCCAGCACCATCTTTTAAGCTCTACTATTGAACTTGCTTCAGAGACACATAAATAAATATTGAAAGAGATCAAAAGATGCAGTTAAGCTTGAACCCACGCATGGCTGGAGACTGGGATGAATTGGAGGGCGTTGGATTGGCCTGTGCCCACCCAATACCCCTGGTCTAACTCCACTGTCTCAGGTTGGACCTCACCAAGATATAATCTGCTGAAAATTTTGGTATGTGGGTTTTGTGACTAAAATCTTCAGGTTTTCTCAGGGTCTGGATGGGCTACCTTACCGCACCTCCTTGTGTTTCCAGAAGCCTCGGCAATCACATCTACACCCCAAAAGTGCCACCCAATTGAAAAGCTTCTTCAGCCTTACCGTCCCGATGAAAATACTGAATGCCCTGAACAAATACCATGACCTCTTAGCACCTGTATTGCAATCCATAATGCATTAAAGGAAAAGGAGAGAGAGAGAGAGAGAGAGAGAGAGAGAGAGAGAGAGAGAGAGAGAGAGAGAGAGCAAGAAGAAAAGAAGAAAAGAAGAAAAGAAGAAAAGTGCCTCCCAAAGAGAGAGGTTGGGGGTTTGGGGTGAGAGGGTGAGGAATGGTGCTGGGGAAACATGGGACAGTGGTGGTGGGAAACTTTACTGGGGGAGGGATAAGTTCTGGGTCATTGTATGACTGAAACCCCATTATAAACAGCTTTGTAATAGTCTTTCTCATGGATTATTTAATTAAAAATTTTTAAAAAAAATAATGTGGAGTTCATGCCCAGTTCAATCAACTTAATCAATGCTGAATAAGGAGAAATACTCCTACGTTAAAAATAATAAAAAATAAAATAAAACTTGGGGAGAAGAAAAGGACAAAAATTTTCTCAAAGAAGAAATACAAATGGCCAAAAATCACATGAAAAGTATGCTTTCCATAGATAATCATCAGGGGATGCAAATCAAAACAGTGAGATATCACCTTACACCACAGAGACTGGCACACATCAAAAAGAGTAAGAACAACCAGTGCTGGCTCAGATGCAGGAAAACAATACGGGCATTCCTCAAAACACTAGACGCTGAGCTTCTATATTGCCCAGAATTATGACTTCTGGAAATATACCCCCAGGCTGCAAAAATACATAGCAGAAATGACTTCTACACTTGTATATTCACAATAGCCAGAATCTGGAAACAACGAAGTGCCAGAGAATAGATGATTGGTTAAAGAAACTACAGTACATCTACACAATACAACTGTTAGGAAAAATAAACTATACAACTGTTAGGAAAAATAAAATCATAAAATTCACTTCTACATGAATAAACATGGTGAGTGAAAGAAATCAGGAGGAGAGGGACAGATATAGCACACATATGTAGGATCTAAAAAGAACATAGTATGAGACTAACATCCAAAGACTGTAGAAACAAGGGCCAGTACAAATGTCCCATGCTTTGCATCCTGCCTCAAGGGCTGAGGGAGAAGGCAGTTGGATATAGAGGGACCAATTTGACAGTGATGGTTGGGGAAGGATCGTTCTGGATGGAAAATGTATGCTGAAAGTGCATAAAGGACCAAACATGATGGTCTCTCAGTATCTGTACTGCAAATCATAATGCCCAAAAGAAGAGAGGAGAGAGAGAGAGAGAGAGAGAGAGAGAGAGAGAGAGAGAGAGAGAGAGAGAGAGAGAACATCATGCCATACAGGCAGTGAGGGGTGTGGGAGGGAAACTGAGGACACTGGTGCTGGAAAATGTACATTGGCGGAGGGATGGGTTTGGAACATTGTATGACTGAAACCTAATCATGAACAGTTTTTTAAAGAGTCTTAGAGTAATTCAATTAAAAAAAATTAAAAAGAAGGGGACATATTTTGAGGAGAAGAAATTTGGGGAGTTCATAAATTTAAACTTCAATGAGACTCTACTTTTGTTTCAAATAGCTTTCGCTTCAGTACAGTTGGATTGGGTCCAAGGCAATTTTTAAATCATGTGTCCTCTAGAATCAGAATGTCTAGTTCTGAATTTCCTTCTACCACTTATAAGATGTTTGATGTACAAGTTATTTACACTTTCCTTAATTTCTTTCCCTGCTAGATAGAAATAATCATTAAACTTCCTCCATATGGCTGCTGTGAAGACTATATTAAAAATACCAATAAAGGTAGAGTAGTAGTTAGTTCATAGTTAGTGCAAACTGTATGTTAAAACATTCTTTTTTATCATTTTTGAAAAACATAAACTCTATGTTGTGTCTGGATTTGAGCTGTAGTTAGCAATTCTTTAAGGAGAAAACCAACCTAGTGGTGTGTTTGCTAGCTTGTTTAGACTAATAAGAGACTCCATGAAGTATTGAGTAGAGGGCAAATTAATACAAGGCTAAGAAATTCATTGTACAGTTTAAATGAGGAATTTTAATAAGTATAAAATATATTTTATAAATCAATACAGAATTTTCAATAACATTAATTGTTTAAAATTTAAGTGGTTGATTTCATTTACTTCTAAGTCTTTTCACTATAAGGAAACAGAGAAATAATCTCTTAACTGAGCTTAGAATATTGACATAGTTTAGTCCTTCAAGGGAGCATAAAATGAGGCCCCCATAGTCATACCACCGGACTCCATGCCGGGCTGTTTTCACTTGGGGCACCCAGATGCGGGGATGAGAGCCCTCTCCACCCCAAGGGAACCAGCCCAGATCTCCACAACCCAACCACTGCCACATTCCTGGCCACTCCCCACCCACTCGGGCCAAGTCTCACATATGAGTGAACATATTCCTGGACCTTGTGGCAGCTTTCTTGGCCACGCGACACACCATAAGAGACTCCCTACCCTTTATCCATAATTACCACACCAAATTTGATGGGGTTCAAATAGCAGACAACAAATCATAGAGGGAAATATATATGCATATATACTGTCACTGTCACTGTCCTCCCGTTGTTCATCGATTTGCTTGAGCAGGCCCAGTAACATCTCCATTGTGAGACTTGTTGTTACTGTGTTTGGCATATCGAATACATCACAGGTGGCTTGCCATCCTCTGCCGTGTGAGCGAGATACTCTCGGTAGCTTGTGGGGCTCTCTGAGAGGGGCGGAGGAATCGAACTTGGGTCGGCCATGTTGGCTGCATGCAAGGCAAACGCCCTACTGCTGTGCTATCACTAAGATGGAGCCAATATACATATTTTCAGATATATATATATATCTAATCTCCCATCACCCAAACTTTACTAACATGTTAGTGATATCCTATAGAATGTCTTAATGGCTCCAGCCAAAATAGAACAATCTTCACACTGTTTCCTATATGGACACTCTTTTGTAAGTATGTTCAGCAGTTCTTCATAACAGACAGGTAAAGGTAAAGGCCCTCCCATTGATCGTCGATTTGCTCGAGCGGGCCCAGTAATGTCTCCATTGGAGACTTTGCTGTTACTGTGTCTGGCATATCAAATACTCTCAGCAGCTTGCCGGGCTCTCCGAGAGGGGTGGAGGAATCGTACTCGGGTCGGCCATGTTGGCCGCTTGTAATGCGAACGCCCTACCCACTGTGCTATTGCTCCAGCCCTTAACAGACAATACAAAATATATTCTTTTGGTTGTGTTTTGGGACAGGGATTGAGGTTTGGGATGGAAACATCCAGAATTTGGTGGTGGGAACATGTAATGGTCCTAGGATTGGTGTTTGAATATTAAATGCAATCAAATATTGTGAACTAACTGATAAAATAAAAAACTTAAAATACAAAAATATTATGTCCTTTATTTGTACTATATTGGGTATTGCTGAGGTCACTGAATTATAAACAGCAAACATTTATTCTATTTCTCCTTTGAATTCTTGATTAGAAATATAGTTCAAATTTCAAAGATCTCATCAGTGCAATTGGTATATTTAGTCTAATGTTTATTAGACTAAATTAATACTAACATTTTATTTATACATTTCATTAAACATGCCTTACACTACCTTTTAGGACATGTCAGTGTTTGAAGATCAGTGAGTACAAACTTATGAGTGGAATTCAAGTAATCTTAGGTGGGTAAGAGCTTGTTAGGGAGAAAAATTATATTCATTCCTCTCTGAAGGTCTCAAAATGCTTAACCTATACTGGTACTAACCTTCACAATCACAATCACAACCATCCTGTTATTTGTCGATTGCCTCGAGCAGGCCCCAGTAACGTCTCTTCATCCTAGCCCTGAGATTTTTTTAGAAAGTGCCATATGCAAGGCTCTTTCAGAGTTAGGAGAATGAAACCTTTCATAGTTACTGGTATTTGGCATATTGGTTACGCCACGGGGAGTTTGCCAGACTCTGCCATGTGGGCAGGTTACATTCCGTAGCCTGCCAGTTTGTCTAAAGTAGGAATGAGATGATAAGATGTCATGTGGCCGCAAATGCGGCCACGCACTTCCGGGAGCTGGGTTTTATAGTCTCTGAATCATGGCCGTTGATGGGATTACATGACGTCAGGGGGCCAGTTGGTGGGTGTGATCCCCCCTTACTGGAATTTGGAGGATCTGGGTGGAGGATGCTCAGCCCCAATTCGAGTAGGCTTGGAGATCTTGGCCCCAGAACCCGCGTGGCT
Source organism: Sorex fumeus (assembly GCF_029834395.1). Lineage (NCBI taxonomy): Eukaryota > Metazoa > Chordata > Mammalia > Eulipotyphla > Soricidae > Sorex > Sorex fumeus. The sequence continues at coordinate 26,327,922 of NW_026606090.1, read as the reverse complement.
TGGGCCCTCTGCCGGTACCCTCATGTGTGCGGAGAGTGGTCTCAGCAAGGTGGTGGCTGGTTCTGGAGGTCTTCGGCTACCAGAGGCCTGGTCCGGGCGAGGAGGAAAACTCAAACTGCTCCCCTCCAAGGGGCCCCGGCAAGGACAGCCAGGCACGGGGGCAGGAGACTCTGTGCTGTTCTCTTCTGGGAGCTGGGTTTTATAGTCTCTGAATCTTGGCCGTTGATGGGATTACACGGCGCCAGGGGGCCAGTTGGTGGGTGTGACCTCCGCCTACTGGAATTTGGAGGAAAAAGATTATATTCATTCCTCTCCGAAGGTTTCAAAATGCTTAACCTATGCTGGTACTAACCTTATTAGAGACAAAATTCATTCAAATAAGTTTACAGATTAATTGGTCTTGTTAAAAGTTTTATGAATATGGTGACAAAGCATCTAACAAACAGAAGTGATTCACAACGGATTTCACAAAATGGATTTTATTTTAGTCCTCATGAAAATGATTGGAGCCAGCAAAAAATATATACAAAAAAAACAGACTAGTGTTCCCTAAGCTAAAATGGTCCACAGATTTGTAAAGTTTCATTAAAAAATAAGAAAGAATATCACTGTATTTCATTAAAAAATAAGAAAAAATTTAAAAAAGGAAAGAGCATTGGAGAGGATTATTACCTATATTTATATATATTTATACATGTGCATGTGGGCTGGAGCGATAGCATAGTGGGTAGGGCATTTGCCTTGCACGCAGCCAAACATGGCCGACCCGAGTTCGATTCCTTCGCCCCTCTTGCAGAGCCCGGCAAGCTGCTTAGAGTATCTCGCCTGCACGCCAAAGGCTCGCAAGCTACCCATGACATATTCAATATGCCAAACACAGTAACAACAAGTCTCATGATGGAGACGTTACTGGGCCTGCTTGAGCAAATTGATGAACAACGGGAGGACAGTGATACAGTGATACATGTGCATATATATGTATATATGTTTATATATATATGTACACACGTGTACACACATTGTATATGTGCATATGTATAAATATGTACATATTTATACTTAAATATGCATATATTATACTTACACATATGTATACCAATACATCTATCTATAGCATGTTATAAAATATATACGTGCATCTCTTTCTCCTGAAAAATCCTCCCGACCTTGTGGGTAGTAAGGGATAATCTTCACTACTAATCTGTGCCATTTCCTTTTACTGGCTTAAATTCCACTTTTAAGAAGCTGGGAGGTGGGTGAAGCAGGAGCACCTCTGCCCAGTATATATGTGAAGCCGCCCTCAGCTCCCACACAGCTGATCAGAGACCTGGCTGCTCACCGAGCACTTCCCAGCCCCATAAGAGCTCAGTTATCTGTCCAGAACCATGAACCCTGGGGCCTGTGGTATGCTCCTGTCCAACAGTTCTCCTCCAGGGAGAGGCTGGATAGGTACTAACCTTACTCCATCTGAGGGCAGATTTCTGGCCCCATCCACCCCAGCAACAGCAGAAGCCTCTAGTTTAGTCAAGTTTCATAAATATCATCTAAATCAGATACTGGTGAGACTCAAGGTGTGATTCATCCTGAGGCAAATTGATCCCAAGCTGTGAATCTGTGAAATCAAACAACTTTAAAATTTTATGCTTCAAAAATACATTGCTGGAGATAGGATAGATTTTCCAAAAGCAAGAAATAGGAAAGAAGAAATGAGAAACAGGTTCAAAGCAACACATATCAAAGGTGAAAAATATTAACACTAAGGGCTCCAAAAGAATAATCTGTGTTTTTTTTTTTTTTTTGGAGCCAAATCTGGTGGTTCTCAGGGCTTATTCCCGGCTCTGTACTATGGAATAGTTCCTAGTGGTGCTGAGGTGGGAGGGGGGTAGATTTACCTCCTGGACATACTGAAGAGAGCGACTCATGCCCACAGCTCTTTTCAGGGTTCCTACCACAAGAAAAACTGGTTTTGTCCTTTGGAATCTCGATAGAGGTGAGCATGCTTGTGGGATGCGTGTCCCTGAGCACTGGTGGGAAGAGTATAAAAATGAAGCTGCCAAACTTTGCTGCTGATGTCCTCTTGAGAGGTAGCTCTCAAGACGAGTGATGCATTGAGGCCCACCAGAACCACCTGGGCAGGGCTGAGCATTATTATCTTAGAGTGAGAGAAAGGACAACTCTAGTGACAGGGGCAGCAAGCAGCCACATGGAAAGCCCGGGTCTTATACTCTGGGTCTATGGTGGAAGGGGAAGCTCTGAGGATCTCTGAATTTCCTTCAAGATCATCTTTCAGGTTTTGCAGAGTAGCTTCTGCCTTGGTAGAGCTGAATGTTCTAGACATCTCTCACTCACAGCTTTTCAGTTCTTCCCTGGTCTAACTTCCTGAGTCTCTACACCATGAATAAGCTAAGACTTCTAATCTGAAATAGCTAAGGATATGGGAAGGATAGAGTTCAGAAAATTCCTTTAGGTGCTACTTCATTTTAAATGAATGATTCCATTTATAAATCATCACTCTCTTCTTACGTGTTGTTGTCTGCAATTAGGGCTAGTCAAGGCACTGTCTTGAACACTTGCTTAGAATAGCTTCAACTAAATATATCATTTTTCTAAAGTTTTATCTTCTCCGAATACTAGTCAATATAATTAAGCCATTTTGGCCACCTTAAACCAACACTTTTTTTAAAAATTTTCCAATAGCAAGTTTTTCATTTTCACACGAGACCTCAGCACAGAGCTCTGAACAGTTTATCCTTTCTAACACTTTGCTCAAGATTACTTACATGTCCTATAAGAAGGCCGAGACTCTCAAAAGCTCTCATGCTTTTTTCTGAGCTCTTAGCAGAATCACACTTAACATTCTGTTCTCTGCAGTATAGACCTTTTTTTTGGACAAGAAACTCATAACTGCTCCAGCCTTTAACCATTATCCAGTTTCAATGTTGCTTCAGCATTTTGAGGCATTTATTGCAGCAATACCTGACTTCTAGCACTGATTTCTGTCTTAGTTTACTTAGGCTGCTTTAACAAAAACAGCAACACGGTATTTGGAGTCTGAGAAAGGTGATAATTTTTATACATACAAAGGATCATATGTAAGGTTCATATGTGTCACTGTCACTGTCCTCCGTTGTTCATGGATTTGCTGGAGCGGGCCCAGTAACATTATTTCTGTGTTTGGCATATCCAACGGGTAGCAGGAATCGAACTCAGATCAGCTGGGTCTGCCGCATTCAAGGCAAATTCCCTACCAGTTGTGCTACTGCTCCAGCCCAAGGTTCATATGTGTAAGTATCATATATGTCATTTCGATATTTGAAGGCTCCAGGTTCCATGCTTAGTGAGAGTCTCTACCTAGTAAACCACTGTCCTAGCGTGCTCATTTGTTTGTTCATTTGTATACTCATAAGTGGTATATAATAAGAATCTGAGAATCTGTGATTAATGAAGGGTGGAGGAGAAATATCATTGAATAGTGGGAACCAAGAAATTATATTGCACACTGGTATTATATTGGGAAGATAGTTACTGTTCTGTTCGGAATCACCAAGAATTCTGTTTTGTTCTGTTTGAGGGGCCACAATCATCTGTGCTCGGGGCGTTCTCCTGGCTCTGTGTTTAAGAGATACTTCATAGGCCACTATATGGGGTGTCTGGGAAAGAACCTGGGCTGGCCGTGTGCAAGGCAAGTGCACTACCCAATAGACAATCGCTCCAGTTTCCCCTCCCCCACCCCACTTCCATTTGGGTGCTAACCAAAAATATTTATACGGTAGAGTTGATAGTGCCACAGAGATTAAAATGAACCAGTAACTAAAAACTCTAAGGCATCATGGGAAAATCCATGTGTGTATATTATTTGATGGAGTAACCTCACATGGAATAACTTGAGATTCAGAGTTGGGAGGCTTTAAGAGAAGAGAGACTGCGGTAGTTTACAAGGAGCAAAAGGTGATCCTTAAAATTCTCCTAGGATATAAGAACAGATCTAAGGTTTTAGATATTTGGAGAATTTTTGTTTTGGTTTGGTTTGTTTCCATACAGATTTCCCAGGACCAAACAATTAATATTCTTTCTAGTTTTCTGACTTGTCTATATATATTACAATAGTTTGCTTATTTAGTTGAGACTAAATTTAGAGTCTTGGTTTTGTCAAGAAAGAGAGTTTCGATTTTCACTTTGCTCTGCCTAATCTTAAGCGATTTTTCTTCTGGTACTGTTTAGCACTAAAATCTAGGCCCCCTTGTACTCGAATCTGTTGTTGCTCTCTGCCCACAGCAACAGAATTGTTAGACTTCGTTTACACTGAGAATTTTATTTATTTGTTCCTGAAGATGTCCTTTGTTTTCTTATTATTTAAAAATGCACTTAAAAAGATGACTAGCATATATGTACTTTCCATTATTTCATATTGCTTTATATTGTTGCTTAAAATGGAAGCTCTTTATACTTGTTCTTTTCCCTTACAAATGGAAAAAAGAATTTTATATGATGACCAAAACTTACCATTTAATATCACAAAAGCAATTTTGAAACTGTAGTAACACAGGCAATCATTGCAACGTTTTCAATGTATATAAAAATAGCTCATTTTCCAACAACAATTTGCACATCAACATATGTTGTTCAAATATTTGATATGATGCAGCCATTTCATTTCTACTTTGTGGAACACATATGGCAAATAGTCTAATCATATACAGCCATTTATGCCAATATTTATTTTTTTAAACAATAGAGAAGTATATAAGTGCACAAAGGCATGACTATTTTTCTATTTAAATATTTGAACAACATTCAGATAGTGTATTTTAATGAAATAGAAATTTTGTGTTTTTTTTTAACTGTTATGTGATTCTGATGAAACATCACTGAAGTACAATTTGTTAAATTCTCAGCCAGGATCACACATTCGTATCATATAATTTAAATAGGTATAAATAAGTAACAATCCTTGCTGTGTGCAAGTGGAGCCTTTTCAGAGGGTCTCTGCACTCCTGCCTGTCTGGGAGAGAACCCCTCTTACAATTTCCAAAATGACTTGTGGTCCCAGGAGCAAGGTGACAGGACCTTCCAACAGGGGGCCAGACTCTTTCTCTATGGGCTATTTACCAATTTTCCACTTACCTGTGGGGTCAACAGTTGCTAGGAGGAACTGAGACTCTCTGAGGAGACACAGCCCATTCCATGGACAGGTCAGTCCATCTAATTGTTACTTCCTGTCCCTGCTCCTCCTCATCATCATCACAAAAGGGTTTACAGTGATTAGGGATGATGCAAATATATAGATAGAAGGCCAACAAAACGTGTTTGCCCAATATCTTAGGGGAGGCTCTGCCCCAAAATGTGCCACAACTTCCCCTATCCCCCTTAATTCTCATTTCCATGGTTTTTCACTTTGAGAGTAAGTACTAGAGGAAACTCCAGTGGTTATTCTGTTTAGGAAATGGATTCTAGCAGAATGTATTGGTTAAAAGTGGTTAAAAATTCTTAAAGAATGAACAACAACCTTTGCATTTATGCCTTCTCTTCAGAAAGTCAACTAGATTGTTATTTTAATGGGAGCGACATGGGCCTTGGTTTCCTGGGAATTGAGTTAATGTGACATTCCTGACCCTCCATTGCTATGAGAACCAGTGAATGGCAGGGGGAGGCCTCCAAACTCACTGACAGTTGACTTGTATTCAGGGGCTACAATTGGTAAAACCTGATGGAAAAGGATCATAAAATTCAAGTAACTTTGTGTCTTTTTCTCCTGATTCTGCCAAAATGACAAAAGAATAGCAAAATGGAGGCTATTTTTTGGGTTATTGATTTCTGACTCAAATACTAGAGATCTCCTGAGAAACTGTTTTACTGAACTAGTAGGTTTATATGAGAACTAAAATGCATTATTGGTTTGTGGACTTTTTTTCCTTGCCAGGCTATGGAGAGGTTCTGAGATCCCATCTAATCTAACTATTATGGTGCATCAGTGTCTTGGATGCAAAGACATTGAAAAAAAATATATATATATATGTTTGCAAACTCTTTTAAATTTTCTTTTCCTGGACTACTTCTGTCTGAGATTGAAAAGAAAATATAAAAACAGTGACTTAAGCACAATAACAGTGGATACAAATCAATTCTTATCTAGTTTTTCTTTATTATGAGTGGGATCTTTGGAGATATTAATTTACGAATCACAACTCCATATAAATAGGAAATAATGATTGAAAAGTGCATTTAATTATCTAGTTTTTTATCTGGGGAATAGAGAAGTGTCTGTAATAGTATTATTAGAAAATCACCCATCATGTCTCCAAGGAAATGATAGAGAACAGAATTAGGAGATATAGAGACTTGTTATTTTATGCTTTGTAAAACAGGAAAGCTCTAGAAGATGATTTAAATAAAGAACCTTGCTCTCCATATTTTAAAAGACTTCAAAGAATTGAAATAAGACTCATGGATTCTGTGTATCCACCGTGCTTGAGGACCACTCCAGACTCTATGCTCAGGGTCACTCTAACAGAACATGGTCTGAGGTCAACTATAGGTCAAGAATGCACCTTAACCCCTGTGCCATATCTCCAGTCCCTCAGAATACCCCTTTATGTAGGAAACAAGCCTGGACAAGAATAACGGCAAGAGCCTTACCGTCCCAATAAAAATACCATATGCCTTGAACACCATGATCTCTTAGCATCTGTATTGCAAGCCAAAATGCATAAAAAGAAAAGGAGAAAGAGAGAGCAAGAAGGAAAGTGCCTTCCATGGAGGGAGACTGAGAGTATGAGTGGGGGGTTGAGGGTGATAGTGGGGAAATGGGGGACACTGGTGGTGGGAAATGCACACTGGTGGCAGGATGGGTGCTGGATCATAGTTTGATTTAAGTCAGACTATGAAGCTTTGTAACGGTCTATTTTATGGATAACCCATTTAAAAAAATGGGAAAAAAGCAATGTGGAACTCATGCCTGTTCCATAAGTTTAATCAATGGCTGAATAAATAACAATACTCTTACATTACAGTTGTAGCTGGTTCTGGAGGTCTTCAGCTGCCAGAGCTCTGCTCAGGGCAGGGAGGGAAATTCAACCCGCCCCCATCAAAGGGGCCCTGGACAGGACAGCCAGGTGTGTGGGCAGGAGACTGCACTGTTCTCTTTCGGGAGCTGGGTTTTATAGTCTCTGGGTCTTGGCCTATGATGGGATTACATGGTGCTGGGGGTCAGTTGGTAGGTGTGACCCCTGCCTACTGGAAGATGGAGGATCTGGGTGGAGGATGCTCAGCCCCGATCAGACCAGGCTTGGAGATCGCAGCCCCGGCACCCACATGCCTTTGTTCCTCTGCCGGTACCTTCATGCATGTGGAGAGTGGTCTCAGCATGGTTATGCCTGGTTCTGGAGGTCTTCGGCTGCCGGAGGTCTTCAGCTGCCGGAGCTTTGCTTGAGGGGGGAGGGAAACTCAACCCTCCCCCCTCTAAGGGGCCCCGGGGAGGACAGCCAGGCTCAGGGGCAGGAGACTCTGCGCTGTTCTATAAAACCCAGCTCCCGGAAGCATGCGGCAGCGCAACATCTTATTATCTCATTCTTACTTTGGACAACCTGGCAGGCTACCGAATGTAACCTGCCCACACGGCAGTCTGGCAAACTCCCCGTGGAGTACCCAATAAGCCAAATACCAGTAATAATGATGGGTCTCATTGTCCTAACCCTGAAAGGGCCTTGAATATGGCACTTTAAAATCTCAGGGCTAGGATGAAGGAGACATTACTGGTGCCTGCTCGAGGCAATCGATGAACAACAAACAGGATGATCGCAATTGTAATCATGGCTCTTACATTAAAAAAAAAAAAGAATAGGAAAAGGAAAAGAATGACGGAAAGTCTGGAAATTCGTCAGCTGCCTGGAGACATTGGAAATATTTTCCTCTGCAGCAATTTACAACATTTTGTTGGTGTAGAAATAAATTCAAAGAGGACACCATAAAAGGGAAAGAGAGTCGAAAGGGGGCAAAAGAGGGAAAGGAAAATTATTTGGAAGGTATCTCAACTGGATAACTCCTCCAGTTTTTTTTTTTTTTTTCATTAAAGTGCACGGTGCTCTAGTGTTGGGTAACATTGCTTTGTCTTTCAAGAAGCTTAGGTTTATCTGGTTACACCCATCAATCTGGTTATACCCATCACAGTGCTCCTGAAGCACTTCCACTTCCATTGTGTTTATCTGTAAGCAGTCTTACCTATGCTCTCCTTCCCACCCAGTTAATCAGCTTTCCCCTTAACCAGACTTTGTTAATTTGTAAGATCAGTTTCCCAGAAATCTATGATTTTATATGTATAAGTGAAATATTGCCTTTCTCCTCTCCTTATGCCTTATGAACAGTTTACCTTAAAGTAATATCCTTTTTGTATAGATACAGGAAGACCGTTAACATTATGCTTTGTAACTTAGGATTTGATTGGTCTTGAATATTATTCACTCCTGAGCATCTGCTTTCTCGACTTAAGCCTCAGTTGCCCTTAGTTCCTAACACCCCAAAAGCAGGGTCCCGACGAGGGACTGAACGGACCCAGGGCAAGCAGTGAGCTACCCTGGCAGCGAAATGGGCCAGGCCAAAGTGCCACGATTCTTAACTATAAGTTAAGAGTTTGATCATAGACAAATGCTGTCATGATCCAAAGGTAACGACAAGACTAGGATCCTGCTAGGGGGTGGGAAAGACTATCTGGCCTGAGCACCGTAGTCTGAGATCGAGATGGCCCTAGGAGAGCAATTCTATAATTTTAAGATATTTCTTACTGTATCCATACAAAATGATTTATATTATATTCTTATATGCTTGTCGGACAAGGAGAGGAGAGGCAGGCCCATGGGATTATGCTCTAGGGTGGGTCCTCCTGCTGAGGAAGGATCTGTCCTAGGAGTGGCCTTCCCTGAGGCTAAGATTTCTACCCCTATTGATTGTGACCTCACCTATGTGTAATTGTTCCCCCAATTCCTCATGGAGAGAGGATTTAACTGTACTGTAGGAGCGGGCTGGAGGCAGAAGGAAGAAGAGAGTTCAGAGAGGATCTGAAGGAAGAGGAGGATGAAGGGAGATGGAGAAGGAGAATGAAGTAGCATGGGGGCAGAGACAGAAGGAGCGATGAGGAGAGAATCAGAATAAACTACGACTAATACCTACCAGCCTGGCCCTCATTCCTTTCTTTGCCTGACCATCGCCATCAACCTCTCCGGGGTGGGAGAAGGGTGAGACTACCGAACATGGGCGGTGGGAGAGATAGAGCCACCGCCGCTGTGTGTGTGCTGCGCCCCTCTTTGTGTGAGTTTACACACTCTAGCTAGGATTGATTAAGCTGGATAGGGATAGCAGTGAAAGTGCAGACCACTGAGAGTCATCCTCCCAGTGAAGTGCAGTGAAGCCTCTGCAAGCAATGCTCCTTATTTGGAATATCTGGAACTTTCTCATATGTGAGTAAAAACAAACACACATAAGTAAATATGGCCATTGCAATAATTTCCCAGGGTTATTACAATAAAAAAAACTAGCAAATATTAAATTCATACTTAAGTAGTATGAATTTAGCTTAAATTCATTACATCAGTCCTGGAGGTCGATTGCCTCGAGCAGGCCCAGTAACGTCTCTTTCATCCTAGCCCTGAGATTATATTTAAGGCTCTTTAGGAGAATGAGACCCATCATTGTTACTGGTATTTGGCATATTTGGTACGCCACGGGGCGTTTGCCAGACTCTGCCCTGTGGGCAGGCTACATTCGATAGCCTGCAAGTTTGTCCAAAGTAGGAATGAGACAATAAGATGTCATAAAAAAAAAGTTCAGATAAGATGTTGCGTGGCTGCAAATGCGGCCGCGCGGTTCCGGGATCTGGATTTTATAGTCTCTGAGTCTTGGCCGCTGATGGGATTACACGGCGTCAGGGGGCCAGGTGGTGGGTGTGACCCCCGCCTACTGGAATTTGGAGGATCTGGGTGGAAGATGCTCGACTCCTATCCGAGCAGGCTTGGAGGTCTCAGCCCCGGAACCCGCGTGGCTTTGTCCCTCTGCCAGTACCTTCATGTGTGCGGAGAGTGGTCTCAGCATGGTGGTGGCTGGTCCTGGAGGTCTTCGGCTGCCGGAGCCCTGGTCGGGGCGGGGAGGAAAGCTCAACCCGCTCCCCTCCAAGGGGCCCCGGGAAGGAACACCCAGGAGCGGGGGCAGAAGACTGCACTGTTCTCGTCCGGGATCTGGATTTTATAGTCTCTGAGTCTTGGCCACTGATGGGATTACACAGCGCCAGGGGGCCAGGTGGTGGGTGTGACCCCTGCCTACTGGAATTTGGAGGATCTGGGTGGAAGATGCTCGACTCCAATCTGAGTAGGCTTGGAGGTCTCGGCCCCGGAACCCGCGTGGCTTTGTCCCTCTGCCAGTACCTTCATGTGTCCTGGAGGTGAGGGGTCTAAAATCAAGGTGTCCTAGGGTTGGTTGCATCTACAGGCTGAGGGACCATCTGTCCCAGGTCACTCCTAACTCCTGGTGCTCTCCTCACAGACTTTAGTTTTCCTTAGCTGCAGTGACACCACCACTTCTCTGCCTTCATATTCTCATCACAGTCTCCCTGATGTGCATATTTATTTGTCTTGGAAACAAAATTTCTCCTTTTATAAGCACAAAGTTGTATTGGATCAGAACTGAGCCTAATGACCTGATTTTAGCATTATTTGCAAAAATCCCATTTAAAATGAGATCACATTGACATGTCCTGGGTATTTTAATATAGGATTATTGGAGACCTAATTAAATCTATAAATGTATTCACATAACATTTAATTTAAATAGATCCTGCATTTAGAAAATTACTAAATCAAATTAGAAACTTAGAATTAAAATTTAGGAAACCGAATTCTAATACGGCTGTTATGTCATAACTGAAGAAATCTTTAAAAATTCACCAACATATTTTTATCAAGTATTTTGTTATTTAAAATGTTGTTGTTGTTGTTGTTGGGCCACACTCAACTGTGCTCAGGGCTTACTTCTGGCTCTGTACTCAGGGAGCACATCTGGTGGTCTCAGGGAGCCATACAGGATGCCAGGAATCAAACCCAAATTGGCTTCATGCAAGGCAAGTGCCCTATCATTTGTACTATCTCTTCAGTCCTTAGAATTTGGGACATAATATAAAATGTCAGTAATTTTAAGAATTATATTTATAAGGAATGTTTAATACAGAAAAGTATTCATTGATCCTATGGAATGTCATTTTGTCACTAAAATATATCTCGTATATCATGCTATAAATTTGCTAGGGATGAACAATAAGAATATTTTTTGATCCTGTGCTCTTTCTATGTTTGCAAAATCAGGTTTTGTCCTGCCACTTCTTTGAACTACTTTTTGGTCTTGGCTGCAATTACTTTACACATAAAGTTTCTGTCTGAAATATAAGTGGGCATATAAAATTTTGTAGTCAGAAACAAGGAATGAAGATTTCTCATTGTGTATTATTTTGTTAGAAAACAAGTGAGTGTACTTTCAGTATGATGAGATATTGAAAATTATCCTTTGATTTCACCTGTATTTATCACACACTGAATATCTTATAAATCACTACCACAGGATTAAAAGTAATCTCTAGGTTTTAATTCTCAGAATTGCCAGAAGAATAAAAGTAAGTTCCTCTGTGTGTAAGAAGAAATTGAAGAAGTGCTTGAATGTCTTAGGAAACAAGTAATAAAAATGGTTTGAAAGATCTAAAACACTAACTGTAGTATATGACTAATGATTGTTGCTTGGAGATTAATGAATATTGGGAGTTTAACTTAAGAAAAAACACATAAATGCATATATCCTATGAAAATTTCACCTTAATGTATTACTCAGAAGGATAGAGCTGGTCATTGAGACTATCTTTCAACTCACATGTAGGAGAATCACATAAGTTGTACCTTGCTCTGTTGAATCTGAAGTACGATGAAATCATTATGTTTCATTCATGTCAGAACATCGGTTCACAGAAAGTTAGAGATCATAGAGAACATTTTTCTTCCTCCTTTGTTGATAAAGAGAGACTGAAGCCATTGGGTTATCCAAGTTTCCTAGAAGAACCCAGTCTGAAGTCCTGATCCCTGGCAAATCACAGGAAAATTCCTTCTGAAATAGCAAGTTGGCTGAATGATGTTTAGGTCTGTATCTTTTGTTATATTTCAGAAATCTTAAATTTATATTCAACTTTAGTTCTACCATAGCAATTATGAGAGGATATTATTGGCTATTCTTCAATTATTTGTTTGAAGTAGGGTGTAGGGGTGGATGGAGGAAGAAGGAAAGAGAAAGAGACAGAGAAAGCTTAGCAATCAAGTACATTGTCAGTCATTTAGCTAAGATAAGGAATAAGAATCTTCTGAGAGATGGTCTGTTTATAATATGTGCTTATATGATCTGACAGTATCACATTCTAGAATTGAATTAATAAATCATTCACAGTTCTGGCTAGTATAGTTAATGCACTTTTTGTGCCCCAGCAGAGAGGAAAATGGCCCTGCTTTCCTTAGCTTCATGACACATTAAGCCTAAATAGAATTAATGATTGAGCTTTTGAATCATATTTACTGTGGAGAGTTCCTTTCGAAGGCAAGTGAGCTACAGGAATACACAAGAGATTTCTTACATTATTAACAATCGTATCTTATTGATTTAGAGAACTTTTTCTAGTTGGAGAGGTAACATTACTTGATAAAAATTCTGTGTGCGTGTGCATGCCTGTGCCTGTGTGTCTGTGTGTGTGTGTGTGTGTGCTTTATGTTAACATACACTTTTAAGAACTAGGCCTTTGTGTATTATTATACTGTTTAGTCTGTCTTGTAACTTCTGAAGAATTATATGCACTGTTCAGAGAAAGAAAGAAATGGAAGAAAGAGAGGGGAACAGAAATAGATATAGTTTTTCTTTCATAAGAAGAAAAACAGAGTACAAGAGAATGAATAAAAATACAATTATTTTTGGCCTTCAATGGATTGGTTAAGAAAAAAAAACTACACTTTGGGATCGTAGCTCTTAAATATTTTGTCATATTTTCTAGTCACCATGAGTTATTGTAAAGAGGATATAGATTAGGCAAGAAAGCTTAGCATTTATAGTGTAGAAAATACACATGTTAATCAGATTTGTATTTAGTTAATTATTGAAATATTAAGTATCTTGTAACTAATTAAAAATTAAAGTCAATTTTAATGCAATATACATTTAGAATATAAAGTTAGAACAAATATGTTAATTTTCTATGATAATACCACAACATTTTTCTTTTTCTTTTGACATGAGGTTCACTCAATGACAAAATATCAAATTAAAATACATATTTTCTTTATTATACTTCTGGAACAATAAGTATATATTAAAATTGTGCTCATTCAATGTCTTAAACTAAATCATGTCTAAATTATCCATAGTAGTCCTTAAAAACTCCCTGTATGGGAGGATTACTACATGACTTAGAGGCCATGCAGACATTCTAGGGGAAAGGGCAGCTCAGATAGAGAAGGAAGTACCAAATAAAGGGTGTTGGGAAGATCCGCCCAGGATGGGAGATGCATGCTGAAAATAGACTACAGACCAAAAATGATTGCCACTCAATGTCTCTTTTGCAAACCACAGCACACAAAAGGAGAGAGAGAACAAAAGGGAATGTCCTGCTACAGAGGCAGGGTGGGATGGGGGGTATGGGGTGGGAGGGATACTGGGATCCATGGTGGTGGAAAATGGGCACTGGTGGAGGGATGGATATTTGACCACTGTATAATTGAAACCCAAGCACAAAAATTGGTAAGTCTACAACTGTACCTCATGGTGTTTCACTAATAAAAATTAATAAAAAAAATTAATAAAAAAAACTCCCTGTATGTATCAACTTATTTGATGCTTTTCTTAATTATATATATATATTATTAGTTAGTATGTTTTTTAAAATATACATTGTATTTTATATTTTAATTTATTTTTATGTTGGTCTCACCCAGCAGTGCTCAGAAGGCCATTTAGTACTATATTTCTTAAACAACATTGCTGGTTACCTATACTACATTAAAATCAGAGTGGCATTTATCTAGTACAAATAAATGAGCCTTTTGTCTGACAAGTCTTTATGCTAGTTTGTGAGCTCACTAGAATCATTCCACTAAAATTTTAGATATTCATGAATGTTAAGGTTATATTTTATTTCTGTATTTTTGTTTATGCCTTCAGATTGGTAAAATAATATTATGCAAGGATAAAATAAGTAGGAAGGTAAAAAAACATCATTTGACAAATCATAGAGAACTAAAGGCAATTTCTTTTAAAAATAATACATATCAACATGGGAACAGGATGAAGAGAGAACTCTGTGGGGATCAAATTAATTTTCTCTGTCTAAATATATAGGAAGTAGCTTTGTAAATAAAAGAAATTTCTAAAATGTCTGAATAATATTAACTTCAATTATTCGGAGATTTTGAAGTGGGCACGGAATATGGGGAATGTTTCAAGTTACTGAGATAGATTTTCTAGAGAATAGCCATGAAGCATTGTCTAAGATAGAAGATTGCCTAACCTAGGAAAATACTGTAATTCCATAAACTAGAGGCTAGCAAATCATAGTATTTATGTCTTTTGGAATTTCTGACAGTTCAGCAATTGTGCATAAATTACTACATTTCATCGTTTTCATCACCAAACTTAACACGACTATTTAACATAAAACTAGCTCTTTGTAAAGCACTTGTTATTTTACCTTTTCAATTGAAAGAAGGTAGAGGAGCTGAAATTTTAGTGACTACATGAAAAACAAAGTACTTTTTTTTTCCTTTTTACATTCTAACAATTTATTTTTCATACTTGATTAATTGCATTTTTAGCCAATGGCACATGGGGAATAAGCTATACCTCTAGCCCATCACTTTATTTTACCCTGTGCTATAAATGTCTACTCTGAGTTAATTAATCCCTTAGAGATTTCTTTCCAAATCATGATTGTGTCCCTTGTTTCTGAGAAGCTGAACTGCTGGTAGCATGCGAAGATTTTGCAATCCTCAACTTAAAACTTGAGAGCAATGAGAGATGACAAATTAATCAATATTGAACATAATAATCAAATTGAAGTGAGAAAATATAAAAGGTGCAAAATTATAATATATTACTTTAAAATTTTTTTCTATCAGCTGGATTTCAAGACAGCATTTATTTGTCTTATGTAAGGATCCCAAAACATGTGGATTGAAACCTTTGCCCTCCACTAGGATGAATGAGATGCTTGGTGCAATTTAAGTGCTAGAGGGGAGATTGGCAGGATTATTGCAATGAGAAGTGATGAAGGAATGAAATGAATGGGGTAGAGAAAAGAGGAGAGATGCTTTTTCTTCCAGAGACTGAAGAAACTGCATCTGGGATCTGACATATTTAACACGATACAGGCATCACTGATCTAAATGTTATAGGTTACCAATTGCATACATGATGTCTATTTATGCAAAGGCAAATAATACAAACCTGCAAACATAAAAATTATATTGGTGAAATTATAATGATATATTTTGAATAATAGAAAGAAGTGTATAAATTTTAGGTCAGGACTTCCTCAGAGCAAATCAATAGGGGAAAATGATACAGAAAGAAAGAGATTTCTTTTTAGGATTTGGCTCTCATGACTATGGGTAGAGCAGGCTGGGGACCTTCCACACAGGACAGCAGGCTTAGATGCAGGGAATAGTAGATGGAGCTCAAGTCCTAAGGCAGTATGAAGAACAAATTCCTTCTTCCTTGAAGGATCACAACATTTCCTCTTAAGTTCTTCCACTGATTGGTAATGTCTACTCACTACAGGGTATACTTTGTTTTGCTAAAAATTAAACACTATTTACAATTAAAAATGCCTTCACTGAAACATAAAGACTTTTGTTTAACAAAAATACCAGGTGCCATTATTGAGCTGACTAATTGAACAAAATGAACTATGATAGCATAACAATGTGCTGTTATTAACTATGATAAATTACGAATCACAAAGAAACTGAGTCAAATAGTACTAGGTTTAGAAAAAGAGAAATCCAATAATTTCTCTGGAGCTGAGAAGCAAGCAGTCCAAGTTAGTGTTTTTCTTTTTTTTAGCTTAGGAAATCAAATAAATGTAAGGAGCATAAAGTGAGGTAAAGAACCAAAAGTAGACTGTTTCCTCAGATTGGCATTGACTTTTCTAGAGAACATGGAGGAGAAAACCTCTTGTAAGCAGTTAAATGCATATGTGCTAGATTTAGACTCATGCAACTGTCCCTAGGAAGATATTTTTGAACAATATTAACCTATAAATGGCAGCTGAGGACACTTGAGTGACAGAAAGGTGACTCTACAATAAGAAACTAATTGTTATTAGGGAATCAGGAAATATAGAAAGAAATAGCAAGACATTCAAAGAAGGAATAGTCATATAATGAAAATGAGAATACTCTTCCTAAAACTGAATACATGGTGACAATAATGAGAAGCACAATAATGGGTTGGTATGAAGGCCATGAGAGTAAATAATTTTATCAGGGTAGGAGGGTTCAATATCAAATAGCAAAGGAAATTATGAAAAGAATAGCTCTAAAATACTTCTAGTGGATTTGTCGATCAGTTAGTCACTGGCAACTTTGGCTAGTAATGTTTAAATAAAAATTCGAAGAAAGTATGAGATTTTGTGCTTTGCTTTGTATGTGCAGTCTTCTTTAATACTTTCTACCATATGTGAGGCAGGTTTTCTTATCACGATTTCAATGATATGAATGTGCACATTCAAGTTTAGAGAAGGTAGGTGTCTAACATAGCTAGAAGTCACATACTTAGAGATGGGGCATCAGGTCACTGATATGTTTTGTTTAAATTCAAAGTCTATTTATCCACATCTATTAGGTTTTTGTGCAGTAAAGGAGATTCATACAGGTGACAGGGTCATGGAGTGAGCAATAGGTGAGACAAAGGAAAAAAATTACTGACGATAATTTTCCAGAATTGTAGTTTGAGTAACGATTCTTTTATGGAGGGTGAAGGAGTGGAAACAATAGTGAGTGACACACCCACCTGGCAGTTCTCACAGCTTACTTCTGACTCAGCATTCAAGAATAATTTTTGGTAGTGCTCAGGGGAATATATTTACTGCCAGTGGTTGAAGTTTGAACCAGACCCAGCTGTGTTCAAGGCAAGCACCCAGATCTTCGGACTATGTTTATGGCGCAAGATGAATGTTATAAAAGCTCTTTTAAATTATGAACTATGTGGCCATATTACTATTCTGTTTTCAGGAATCTGTGAGAGGAGAGGAAGAGCTCAGAGACTATAAACAAGGAGCCAAAGGGGGCAAAACCACAGGAGGGTCACAGGGTGTGATCTCAAGCAGAGGGGAAATTTGCGAGTCAGATCTTTTAGAGACTATAAAACCCAGTTCCTGGAAGAGCGCGGCCACATTTGCGGCCACGCGACATCTTATTATCTCTTTCCTACTTTGGACAAACTGGCAGGCTACCGAATGTAACCTGCCCACACGGCAGAGCCCAGCAAACTCCCCGTGGCATATCCAATATGCCAAATACCAGTAACAATGATGGGTCTCATTCTCCTAAAGAGCCTTGAATATGGCACTTTCTTAAAAATCTCAGGGCTAGGACGAAGGAGATGTTACTGGGGTCTGCTCGAAGTACTTGACGAATAACAGGATGGTTGTGTTCGTGATCGTGATTGTGATCTTTTAGAAAGAAGAGAAGGAAATGTGGGCGAAGGAAGATATAATATTTAAAGGGGAGTGGAGTGGGGTGGAGGTGAATGAGTTGAGAACAGTGAACTTCGTGTGCTGCTTTGAGCAGGTGAAAAGAGTAAGCCCTGTGCTGCAATGATCAGTTCTGCCTATCCTGAGTCCATTTCTGCCTCTGTATCCACCAAATGCATCCTCTCTTTTAGAACTCAGATTGCATGGCACCGCTGTAGAAACATCTTTTCTCCTGGCTCCTGTGAAGGATAGCCTCCTTTTATCCTTTCTCTCATGCCATCAAAATTAGTCAGTATTTTGTTTGTGCTTAGCTTTTCCTCCATGTCCTTTCTTTACACTATGCCAACATCTTTCTTCCTGTTGTACTTAGATGCTTAATATAGTGCCTCAGTTCACATAGTTGGCCTTGAACAAATCTGTATTGAATGATAGATTTGAGTGTCCCTGTCTAGTATTTTGTCAGTCTTTGACAAGACCAGTTTACTTCTCAGGCCAGTTTTGTCACATGTAGATCAGAAATACTTACTCTACCCTATCATAGGGGTCTTGTTAGCATATGAGCTGATGAATATAAACTACCATTTTTTTTACCTAATTTTAATAAATATTAGCTATTAGTTTGTTAATATGGGAGTATAAAGACATAGAGGTTGTTATTTAAAAATAAAAGTAGTTTGAGATTCAACGTGCTCTTCAGTGGTAATAAAGTAAGAAATGAGGAGCTATGAATGAGGCTTACTGTAGAGCACAGGCTTCATGTCTGTGAGGCTCTGGATTTTATTCCTGCATTACAAAACAACAAACATCCAAACCACTAAGACAAAATCAAAGATGTGTTCTTCTGAACAGTGCCCCCTTAAATCTTGTTTGATAATAAAGATACAGAAAAGTGTACACAAAATAGTGTCTTTTAAAAATATATAATTCCATTTCAGTTCCAAATCAAAGGACTAGAAGATAATTCAAACCAAGCGTGTCTCCTTTTCTATAAGTGTGCTCCCCTGAAATGGCCTGCTGAAACAGCAGGGTTCCTGTCAATACCATGTCTCATCACACCCTGCCTTAATGCAGCTTAGTATCAAGCAATATGCCCCATTAATCAAATTTAAGGCAGTCATGCTGGAATCTGGGAGTTGTAACCTGAGTCACTTCTCCCTGGGTAAATAAGAATGTGGTTTTCTAGAAATTGCTTCGAGGTGTCCAGAGATTTATTTAATCTAATCAAAAGAAATGATTGCCAATGCCTTATTTGATAGGGCCGTGTTGGCTTGTCCTTTTCTCTTCTTCCATTAAATTTTTCCCTTGCCCCTGATAATAAGGCTCCAAGGACTCTGAATTTGAAAAAAACATTTCAGTTATTAAAAAGGAAAGAGGTGAATGAAAATTTCTACCTGTTTGATTTCCATGCTTCAGTGACTTCTTTACTGACTGAAAAATGGGGTTAGGAGATAAAAGAAATTCACCCACAACTCATATTCTAGAAGATTCTGTTGGTCTAGCCATATCAAGGTATTTAATTATCTGAGAACAAGACTGTGAGATACACATGACTAAATCTAAAAAATGCTCAGAGATATCCTAAAATCCACTCAAAACTCTTTGCTTGCATTTAAGCTAGGCTCCAATTTTATGTAGAGAAAGTATTAATAACTTGCATAATGTAATTTCTCCCCTAACTTAGACATATATTTTTATGTAAAGCACACATGTTTTTCATTTATTCTGAGTGGCAGCAACATTCAAAGCTGTCATCATTTATTATGTCTGCCAGATTGTTTATTATTTATTCCTCTTTATTAATAATGCCTAAGCAAAGAGGTCTTTGGATTCCTTTAGATATTTGGTTTCTTTATTCTTATTTCCTCTGGGTGAAAACTTATCAAAACTACCTCTCTAATATATTGTTCTTGTCCTTGAGTGCTTTTTGTTAGGTGTTTATATTTGAAGTTTTAAGCCTTTAAAAACATTTTTTCAATCGCTCTATCTCATTGCGCTGTTTCGGGCCAGGCTCTCCTAATATCGTCTCCTCTTTTTGTTCACATATAGGTCTGAGCACATAGACGAACGTGGATGGAATACAGTCAAAAACTTGTCACAATAACTGGGAGATTCACTGGTTTCTCAAAGGTGTTGTTAGAGGGAAAGCTCTTCTCATTTCCCCTTCAAAGCTTAATGTGGAAAAACTCAATTTTCTGATTTCATAAAGTAAAGTAAAAGTAAAGGCCCTCCCGTTGTTCATCGATTTGCTCGAGCGGGCCCAGTAATGTCTCCATTGGAGATTTTGTTGTTACTGTGTTTGGCATATCAAATACATCATGGGTGACTTGCCAGGCTCTGCCGTGCGGGCGGGGTACTCTTGGTAGCTTGCCGGGCTCTCTGAGAGGGGCGGGGGAATCGAACTTGGGGTGGCCATGTTGACTGCGTGCAAGGCAAATGCCCTACTCCTGTGCTATCGCTCTAGCTCTGATTTCATACCATTCTGAATCTCCTGCCCCTTTTGTTTCATAGACATAGAAGGCATATCTGATTTCCACTACATTCTGCCAATATCCAGCACACTTCTAAGTTGTGGGTCTTATGGTGTGACATGAGGAGAGTAGGTACAACATCTTGGAACTTTTTCTGTTACGCCATCCCCTCTTAAGATTTTTCTCCCAACCATCCTAGATCAAAGATTTAAACCAAATGTTAATGAGCATCTTATTTATCAGTTATATGCTATTTTTATTTATTTCTTATTTATTTAAGCATAATTTTAATATTTATACCAAATATTAGTCATTTCGATATATTCTATTTGTTCTGTCTTGAGTTTACTCACACACACTTGAAACCTCCACAACCAGTGCTCTTAAAAATGACTGCACATTGGAATCACTTAGGGAACTTAAACATTTTTCTGTTGCCTAGTTTCCCCATGTCAGTCCAATTAAATTAACATCTCCAAATAAAGCTCAGACATCAGTATTTTGTATAAAACCTGCCCAGATAATTGTATGTGCAGCTAACTTTTGAAAACAATGGTTAACCCGTTGTTATCTAGATGATGTGAGATTTCTGCTTGACTTAGTGTTTGACGGTGTTTGTAAAGTCCTTTTAACTCTCTTAAAAGTTCAGCTTTCTCTAAAGGTTGGTGTTGACAGTCTGATTATCTGAGTTAATGTGTACTCACATCCAATTCTCCCTGGTTTCACACCACACTTTCTCAATCTTCTATTATTCACTTGAAGACGCTCAGGTAATGGGCTAAGTGACTTTATAAGTCCCCACTAATGTTATTAATGAAGGACAATTGCTGGAGAGGTAAGAGAAGCAAAGGACAGAGATGCAGTCCACATTTCCCAAAACAGACACAGGAATGATAATATCCCCAGTCCCATCTATTGAGTAATATAACTATTATAACCATGCAGACTAGTCTAAGTTCTGCATGTTTGGAACAAAACTATCTATCTCTTTCGCAAACAATCATGCCTTAACCACGTTTTGCTCCGCAGAACAAGCCGCAATAGGTTCAACCTCCGCCTGCCTCTGGAACATACTTATTAAAATAGAATGCCTACCTGCAGCTACTGTCATGTTGGATAACCAGATGGCTTCCGGAAGCAATCCTCCCTACTCAAATGATATTCACCCAGAATCTTTCTTGGAATATAAATTAAAGCATCACTTTACAATAAACTATATGTGTTTGGTGATCAATACAGAACTCTAATTTTCTCAAGTTAATGCTTTTTAATGACAGGTTCCCAATGCTGGCTCTAGACAGTTACATGCAAGATTATAAATCATGGTGATGTCTTAGCTCTGAATTATTAATCTTTGTTCCCCCTGCATTACATAATTGATAATGACTATATTGACAGTTCCAAGAGGGCTCCGGAGATGGATCTGTTCAGTGGAAGGAAAAGCATTACCACCGTGGAATGAGTGCAGCAAACAATGCCAAAATGACACGCTGTGTATTCTAATGAGTTGATTCCATAAGCTCTGGTTGTAGCCCTACATTTTCTAGGACTTTCCTTCACTTAAAAACAGGTTGGCTGTGGTCAGAAATGACTGCATAAATATGTTATCTTCTTATCATTGATATTTATTCCCTACGTGTCTTCAAGTTATTTTTTGATAACTTATACTGCTGGAAAAATACTTTTCATTCCTTTCATTAGGTTTCACAGATCCGATAAAGCTATGAGAGAAAACTATAGTATATTCCTCCTAGCAAATCAGCATACTTTATGGTTTCACACTTCTTGGTAGCAAAGAAAAATCAGAAGAAAGGGTAAACAAGACAATTTAGGTCAGAGAGATGCCCAGAGGCCCATCACATTGACTAAATTTTAAAAATGCATGTCTCTTTAGGAATGGGGATTTTATTCATTTACAAAGACACTATTTCCCCTGACTTTGGCTGTTTTTATCTGACAAAGAGGATAAATGCATATTATTTTACAGTTTTACTTAAGACAAAAGTCTGGTCTAGAGGGAACAATCTAGTTTCCAGTGACAACTCTGCAAAATATGTTCACAATAGGCATTTCTCTACAATTGGATCATTCTTTAAGTGATAACTAACTTTTCTCATTCTCCCTATAATTAAATAAAATTTTTAGCATCTTGATTCACCATTTTTATTTTATCTGCTTATTTATTTTTTTCGTTGAATCACTGTGAGATACACAGTTACAAACTTGTTCATGATTAGGTTTCAGTCAATGTTCCAATGCCATCACTTCACCAGTGCACATGTCCCATCACCAATGTCCCCAGTTTCCCTCCTGTCATCACCCAGACTGCGTCCATCACACACACATGCACACACACACACACACATATAAACACCCATCACACACATACACATATAAACACATGCTCTCCTTCTCTCCTTTTCTCTTTCTGTCTGTCTCTCTCTCTCTTTCTCTCTCTCTTTTCCCTTTTAGGCATTATGATTTGAAACACAGTTACTAAAAGTTTATTGTGTTTATTCTTTACCCCCTGAGCGATAGCACAGTGGGTAGGGCATTCGCCTTACAAGCGGTCAACATGGCCGACCCGAGTTCGATTCCTCCACCCCTCTCGGAGAGCCCGGCAAGCTACCGAGAGTATTCGATATGCCAGACACAGTAACAACAAAGTCTCCAATGGAGACGTTACTGGGCCCGCTCGAGCAAATCGACGAGCAACGGGAGGGCCTTTACCTTTACCTTTATTCTTTACCCCCTTTCAGCAGTCAGTTCTTGTTGATAGTGATCATTTCCAACTATCATCAGAGAATTCACCATGTTTTAGTAGGAACATACCCAAAGGACTCTTTCTGCTGAAGTGGGTTGGGATAGGATATTAGGACACACCCTCTGATGCTAAACTCCTCTCTCCCATTTCTTCAAGTAAAGTATTTATTTACTAAGCTTTACTCAAATTTTATCAAGAGGTGACAGGGTGGAGTTGAAATATCCAAGGGCTGTTGTCTTGCTATCAATATCTTTTTCAAGCAAGTATTTTAAGTAATTTTTTTTTGTGCCTCATTAGGTGCATATATGTTTAGTACTGTGAGTTCTTCTGATGTACATACCCTTAATCATTAAGAAATGGACTTTGCTGATTTGTAGCCCTTTTGAGCCTGCAGTCTATGCTCTGCAGTCTATCCTTTGCTCTGCTACATACTTATTAAAATAGAAAGCTTACCTGCAGCTACTGTCATGTTGGATAACCATGTTGGATAACTAGTATGGCCATCCCGGTCTTTTTGAGGGGTTTGTGACTTAAAGGGTGGGCATGCAGATCTGGGGTCCATCTTGGAACTGTGTATTTCCCCAGCACCATCAGGTATACCAGAATTGGCTGGAGAGCAGGGGTGATGGCTTAAAGGGCTGAGCATGTGCTTTGCATAGGGGATCCCCTAATATGATCACTGTCACCACATGGTTTCCTAACCCCACCAGGAGAGACCCCCAAATTTTTCAATTTTTGTGATCTAAGTTATGGCAATATATTTTAGATCATAGAGTAGAAAATTTGTATGTGATTTAGATTTATGTGATTTATCTTTATGTTGGACTAGAGTGATAGCACAGCGAGTAAGGCATTTGTCTTGCATGATGTTGACCTGGGTTCAATTCCTCCGGCCCTCTTGGAGAGCCCGGAAAGCTACTGAGAGTATCCCACCTGCATGGCAGAGCCTGGCAAGCTCCTTATGGCGCACTCGATATGCCAAAAACAGTAACAAGTCTCACAATGGAGACATTACTGGTGCCCACTCCAGCAAATTAGTGAACAACGGAAGACATGCTACAGTTCTAAGGTGCTACTATCTTTATTTACATCTATGTAAATGAGACAGGCATTACATTGTGATACATTTAGATTAAAATTTCTGTATTTGCATAGGTTAAAATCATATAAAGGTAAAGGTAAAGGCCCTCCCGTTGATCATCGATTTGATCGAGTGGTCCCAGTAACGTCTCCATTGGAGACTTCGTTGTTACTGTGTTTGGCATATCGAATACTCTCGGTAGCTTGCCGGGCTCTCCGAGAGGGGCGGAGGAATCGAACTCGGGTCGGCCATGTTGGCCACCTGTAAGGCGAATGCCCTACCCGCTGTGCTATAGTTATTACATAGTTATTCATAGTTGGGTTTTAGACGTACAATGTTTCATCACTGATCCTGCCACCAGTGTTGAATTTTCTCCACTATAGGCACACATACAGCTAACACATGTTTCTATCACTAAACTAGAAAAGGAACTCCCTCATAATCAAAATCACATGATGTTACTTCCTTCATTCAATTCATTAAAACTCAGAGGAATGAACAATGAACGATTTCTTCAATAAGTTATTGTATTCATAAACCATCTGAAACTTTAATTTTGTAATATCAATTTCTCTATCACAGTGCCCTTTGCCTTGCTTAATGCTCTCTCACACATCCTGATGGAGTAGTGTAAAAACCATAGATAAAAGCTCGGAGGTCTTACGTAGAACTTGTATGGTGCAAGGTCACCTTCTCTTTCTGTAAATGGATAATAGAAATAATACACATTCTAACTCACAGTTACATATGAAAATTCTTTAAAAGATATAGTCTAAACATATGGTCTCAATGGAGTCATTACTAATGTTTTAGGCTAAATAGTTCCAGATGAATATAAAGAGTTGGTGAGTAAAAAATAAAACAAAATAAAAATTGCTTTATTAACAAGCTGCGATAAATCTGATCAATAAACCTTATATAAGGTATCTTTCTATTCTCTAGGTCATTTTAAGTACTTTTTATTTATTGTAAATTGGTAACCTTTCTTTTTCATTGGATCACCATGAAACACAGTTACAAATTTTCATGATTACACTTCAGTCATAAAATGATCAAGCACCCATCCCTCCACTAGGGCACATTTTTTACTACCATTGTTCCCAGTATCTTCCTGCCACCCTCACCCCATCTTACCCCTGTGTCTGTGTCAGGTACATTCCTTCTTACTCTCTCTCTAATTTTGGGCATTATCATTTGGAATACAGATACCAAGAGGACATCATGTTTGGTATCTGTATTCTGTTTGGTGGGCTGGAGCAATACCAGAGCAGGTAGGGCATTTGCCTTGCATGCAGCGGACATGGCCAACCTGAGTTGGATTCCTCCACCTCTTTTGGAGAGCCTGGCAAGCTACCAAGAGTATCTCGCCCTCATAGCAAAGCCTGGAAAGCTACCCATGACGTATTTGATATGCCAAACACAGTAACAACAAGTCTCACAATGTTACTGGGCCTGCTCGAGCAAATCGATGAACAACAGGAGGACAGTGACAGTGACAGTGATTCTGTTTGGTATCTGTATCTGTGTGTGGGACCCGGGGCTGAGATCTCCAAGCCTGCACAGTTTGGGACTGGACCTGCCAGTAACTAGACAGTTACACCCACCAACTGCCGTGTAACTCCAACAACGGCCAGGATCCAGAGATCATCACACTCAGCTCCCGGAAGTGTGACATCTTATCATCTCATTCCTACTTTGGACAAACTGGCAGGCTACCCATTGCAACCTGCCCATACGGCAGAGTCTGGCAAACTCCCCGTGGCATACCCAATATGCCAAATACCAGTAACAATGATGGGTCTCATTCTCCTAATCCTGAAAAAGCCTTGAATATGGCACTTAAAAAATAAAAATCTCAGGGCTAGGACGAAGAAGACGTTACTGGCACCTGCTTGAGGCAATCGACGAACAACAGGGTGGTCGTGATCGTGATCGTGATCTGTATCTGTATTAGTCTACTTTCAATACACATCCCCCATCCCAAGTGATTCCTCCAGTCATCATTTACTTAGTGGTCCCTTCTCTATCCCAACTGCCTTTTCCCCCAGCATGTGAAGGGACCTTCCTAACCATGGAGTGATCCTCCTAGCCCTTATCTCTACTGCCCTTAGATGTTAGTCTCATAGTATGCTACTTTATATTCCACAAATGAGTGCAGTCATTCTATGTCTGTCCTGTTCTTTCTGACTCATTGCACTTAGCATGATACTCTACATGGCCATCCACTTATATGCAAATTTAATGATTTCATCTCTTTTAACAGCTGCATAGTACTCGATTGTGTAGATGTACCAAAGTTTCTTTAACCAGTCATCTGTTCTCAAGCACTCAGGTTTTTTCCAGATTCTGGCTATTGTGAACAGTGGTGCAATAAACATACAAGTGCAAATGTCATTTCTAATGTGTTTTTTTTTTTTGCATCTGCAGGATACCAGAGTGGTACTTCTGGATCAGATGGGAGCTCAGTTTCTAGTTTTAGGAGAAATGTCTACATTGTTTTCCAAAAAGGCTGGACCAGTTGGCATTCCCACCAGAGATGAATGAAAGTCCCTTTATCCCTGCATCCTCACCAGCACTGCTTGTCCTAGTTCTGATTGATGTGTTCCAGTTTATGTGGTAAAGTAAAAAAGTAAAGGCCCTCCCGTTGATCATCGATTTGCTCGAGCGGGCCCAGTAACGTCTCCATTGGAGACTTTGTTGTTACTGTGTTTGGCATATCGAATACGTCACGGGGAGCTTGCCAGGCCCTGCCATGCAGGCGAGATACTCTCGGTAGCTTGCCGGGCTCTCCGAGAGGGGCGGAGGAATCGAACTCGGGTCGGCCATGTTGGCTGCATGCAAGGCAAACGCCCTACCGCTGTGCTATCGCTCCAGCCCTATTTGATAAGCTCCTATCTGATGGGTAAATATTCTTTCCCATTCTGTGGGGTCTTTCTGTATTTTAGTCACTGATTTTTTTTTATTATTTAAAAATTTTATTGAATCACTGTGAGACAGTTACAAGCTTTCATGTTTGGGTTATAATCACACAATGATCAAACACCCATCCCTTCGCCAGTGCACATTCCCCACCACCAATATCCCCGTATACCCCCCCCCTTTCCCACCCTCCCCCTGCCTCCATGGGAGACATAATTCCCCATAATCTCTCTCTACTTTTGGGCATTATAGTTTGCAATAAAGACCCTGAGAGGTTATCATGTTTGATCCTTTATCCACTTTCTTCACACATCTTTCATCCCGACCGATTCCTCAAGCCATCATTTTCTTAGGGATCCCTTCTCTATTCCAGCTGCCTTCTCCCCTTTGCTCATGAGACAGGCTTCCAGCTATGGAGCAATCTATCTGTCCCGTGTATCTACTTGTCCTTAGGTTTCAGCCTCATATTATGTTGTTTTATACTCCACAGATGAGTGCAGTCCTTCTATGTCTGTCCCTCTCTTTCTGACTCATTTCACTTAGTATGATACTCTCCACGTCTATCCATTTATAAGCAACGTGCATGACTTCACCTCTCCTGACAGCTGCATAGTATTCCATTGTGTAGATGTACCAAAGTTTCTTTAACCAGTCATCTGTTCTCAGGCACTCTGGTTGTTTCCAGATTTTGGCTACTGTGAACAGTGCTGCAATGAACATATAGGTACAGATGTCAATTCTACTGTGCTTTTTTGCATCCTCGGGATATATTCCCAGAAGTGGTATTGCGACGTCATACGGAAGCTCAATTTCTAGATTTTGAAGGACTGTCCATATTGTTTTCCAGAAAGGCTGGTCTAGTGGACATTCCCACCAACAGTGAAAGTGTCCCTTTTCCCCCACATTCACGTCAGCACTGGTTGCTATTGTTCTTTTGTGTGTGTGCCAGTCTCTGTGGTGTGAGATTGTATCTCATTGTTGTTTTGACTTGAATCTCCCTGATGACTAGCGATGTGGAGCATTTTTTCATGTCCCTTTTGAACATTTGCGTTTCTTTTTTGAGGAAATTTCTGTTCATTTCTTCTTCCCATTTTTTTGATGGGGTTGGAGGTTTTTTTCTTGTACAATTCTACTAGTGACTTGTATATCCTCGATATTAATCTCTTATCAGATGGGTATTGGGTAAATATTCTTTCCCATTCTGTGGGCTCTTTCTGTATTTTGGTCACTGTTTCTTTTGAAATGCAGAAGCTTCTTAGTTTGCTGTAGTCCCATTAGTTAATGTTTGCTTCCACTTGCATGCTCAGTGCTGTTTCATCCTTAAAGATGTTTTTAGCTTCAATGTCGTGGAGAGTTCTGCCTACAATTTCCTCTATGTACCTTATGGATTCATGTCTGATATTGAGGTCTTTAATTCACTTTGAGCTGACTTTTCTGCCTGGCATTAGAGGTCAGAGTTCATTTTTTTTTTGCAGGTAGCTATCCAGTTTTTCCAGCACCACTTGTTGAATAGGCTTTCCTTGTTCCACTTCACATTTCTTGCTCCTTTGTCAAAGATTAAGTGGTAAAATATTTGGGGGTCTGTGACAGAATTTTCGACTCTGTTACATTGGTCTGCAGGTCTGTTTCTAGCCCAGTACCATGTTGTCTTAATTACTATTGCTTTGTAGTACAGTTTGAAGTTGGGAAGGGTGATGCCACCCACCTTATTTTTCCCAAGGATTGTTTTAGCAATTCATGCGGGTTTATTGTTCCATATAAATTTTAGTAGTGTTTTGTCTTTTTCTTTAAAAAATGTCATGGGTATCCTGATAGGGACAGCATTGATTTTGTATAGTGCTTTGGGCAGTATTGCCATTCTGATAATGTCAATCCTCCCTATCCATGAGCAGGGGATGTGTCTCCATTTCATAGTGTCATTTTTTATTTCTTGAAGTAGTCACTGTTTCTTTTGAGATGCAGAAACTTCTTAGTTAATGTAGACCCATTTGTTTATGTTTGTTTCCACTTGCTTGGTCAGTGTTGTTTCACCCTTGAAGATTCCTTTAACTCCACTATCATGGAGGGTTCTGCCTACATTTTAACTGATGTAAGTTATGTATTCATGTATGATATTGAGGTCTTTAATCAATTTTTTTTTACTTTTGTTCTTGGCATTAGACAGAGGTCATATTTATTTATTTATTTGCTGGTAGCTGTCCAGTATTCCCAGCACCTCTTGTTGTGAAGAGGTTTTCTTTGCTCCACTTCACATTTCTTGCTCCTTTATTAAAGATTATGTGATCAGATACTTGAGAGGCTGTGTCAGAAAATTCAACTCTCTTCCATTAGTCTGCATGTCTGTTTCTATTCCAACACCGTGGTGTTTTAATAACTACTTCTTTGTAGTATGGGTTGAGATTGGGAAAGGTGATGCCACCCATCTTCTGTTTCCCATTAATTTCTTTGGATATTCATAGCAGTCTATTACTCCATATGAATTTCAGGAGTGTTTTGTTTATTTCTTTGAAAAATGTCAAGGGTATCCTTATAGGGATTGAATTGAATCTGTACAATGCTTTGGGGAGTATTGCCATTTTGACATATTAATCCTCCCAATCCATGAGCAGGGGATGTGTCTCCATTTGCCAGTGTCCTCTTTATTTCTTTTTCTTTAATGTGATGAAAGGTTTTATATATATATATATATATATATATATATATATATATTCACTGTCACTGTCCTCCCATTCATCGATTTGCTTGAGCGGGCCCAGTAACGTCTCCATTGTGACAATTGTTAGTGTGTTTCGCATATTGAATACATCACGGGTAGCTTGCCAGGCTTTGCGGTGTGGGTGAGATGCTCTCGGAAGCTTGCCAGGCTCTCCGAGAGGATATATATATATATATATATATATATTTAGTGAAACACCATGATGTGCAGTTGTAGACTTACATATTTTTGTGTTTGGGTTTCAGTAATAAAATGATCAAGTACCCATCCCTCCACCCATGCCCGTTCTCCACCACCAATGAACCCAATAGCCCTCCCACACCCACATCCCCCGCACCCCACCCCACCTCTATGGAATGACATACCTTTTTGCTCTCTCTTTCCTTTAGAGTGTTGTGGTTTCCAATAGAGGTATTGAGTGGCCGTCGTGTTTGGTCTATAGTCTACATTCAGTGCACATCTTGCATCCCAAGCGAGTCCTCCAAACACCTTTTACTTGGTGTTCCCTTCTGTATCTGAGCTGTGTTTTCCCGCAGCATGTGCTGCCGGCTTCCAAGCCTTGGAGGAGACCTTCAGGTACTTATCTCAACTATTCTTGGGTGTTCGTCTCCCATTCTGTTACTTTATATTCACCAGATGAGTGCAGTCTTTCTGTGTCTGGCCCTCTCTCTCTGACTCATTTCACATAGCATGATACTTTCTATGTAGAACCACTTGTTTACAAATTTTATGACTTCATCCTCTCTAACTTCTGCATAGTATTCCATTGTGTAGATGTACCAAAGTTTCTTTAATCAGTTACCTGTTCTCAGGCACTTGGATTTTTTCCAGATTTGGAATATTGTGAACAGTGCAGCAATGAACATACAAGGACAGATGTCATTTTGACTGTACTTTTTTTCCTCTCTGGAATATATTCCCAGGAGTGGTATTGCTGGGTCAAATGTGAGCTCAATTTCTAATTTCTAATTCTTGGAGAATCATCCATACTGTTTCCCAAAAGGGCTGAACCAGTCAGCATTCCCAGCAGCAGTGAAGGAGGGTCCCTTTCTCGCCACATCAATGCCAAAACCGTTGCTTTTGTTCTTTTGGATGTGGGCCAGTCTCTGTGGTGTGAGATATCTCCTTGCTTTTTTGACTTGATGATTAGTGATGTAGAGCATTTTCTCATGTGCCTTTTAGCCATTTGGATTTCTTCTTTGACAAAGTTTCTGTTAATTTCATCACCCCATTTTTTGATGGGGTTGGATGTTTTCTTCTTGTGCAGTTCAACCAGTGCTTTGTATATCCTGGATATCAACCCCTTATCAGATGGGTATTGGGTGAATATCCTTTCCCATTCTGTAGATTGTTTTTGTAGTTTGGTCACTGTATCTTTTGCAGTGCAGAATCTTCTTAGTTTAATGTAGTTCCATTTGTTTATCTCTGTTTCCATTTGGTTGTTCAGTGGAGTGGCATCTTTGAAGATACCATTAGCCTCAATATCATGGAAGGTTTTGCCAGGCTTTTCTTCCATGTACCTTATGGATTCTGGTGTGAAGTTGAGATCTTTAATCCATTTTGATCTGACTTTTGTGCATGGTGTTAAGTTGAAGTTTAAGCCCATTTTTTGCATGTGGTTGTCCAATTATGCCAGCACCATTTGTTAAAGAGAATTTCCTTGCTCCACTTCACATTTCTTGCTCCCTTATCAAAGATTAGATATTCATGCATTTAGGGTTGTGTAGGGATATTCAACCGTGTTCCATTGGTCTGCAACTCTGTCTTTGTTCCAGTAGTATGCTGTTTTAATTATTACCACTTTGTAGTAGAGTTTGAGGTTTGGGAGTGTGATGCCTCCCATTATCTTTTCCCCAAGAATTGCTTTAGCTATTCATGAGAATTTGTTGTTCCAAATGAATTTTAGGAGTGCTTGATCCAATTCTTTGAAGAATTTCATGGGTATCCTTATAGGGATCTCTTTTATTTCTTGAAGTAATGTTTTGCAGTTTTCTTTGTATAGGTCATTCACCTCTTTAATTAAGCTAATCTCAAGATACTTGATTTTCTGAGACACTATTGTAAATACGATTTTTTAAAATATCTCTTTCTTCTTTTTCATTATTTGTGTATAGGAAAGCCATGGACTTTTGTGTATTGATTTTTTTAAAGTTTATTTTAGTTACATTGATTCACAATATGACAAGATTCCTCTCATACAAGGTCCCAATTACCTTAACCTTTTCTAGAACGACTGCTTCCTTCCACCTTTCTCTCGGGGTTCTTCCCACCACCTCCACCACCCCTACCACACACTCTTCCATCTCCCTACCACAGTGTGTTCAGTTCTGTAGACCAGTTCTCAAGTTCTATTGTCTTTACATGTTTTTATTTGTTTATCCAGGTTCTTTATATTAAAAATTGGAGAGAAATAATTCTTTAGTCATTTTATTTTCCAACTGAATAATCCCACTGAACAAAAATTAGTAATTGGACCTGAACATTTTGGGAAGGAAGGAAATCATTGAGTGAATTATGCAGGACCCGGTATAAGAAATACCAACTTTCATAATAAACTAAGGCCAATATCTGCCGCAACAGCGTAACAAGGGGGGACTCATGGAAAGCTAGCCTGTCTGTCTGCGCCATGGGTCCTCCTTTAAAGAGAGGCAGGCTGACCTCAGGGACCCACTGCATCCTCACCGACACATACCAAAAAATTGGCAAATGTATCCTTGGCTCCCTGAGTAAAAGTATTCAATTGTGAATGTGAACATTCAAAGGGAAATAACTGCAGAGAATGAAGAAACTAGAGGCAAATTCTGTGACAGGGCTGAGTTTGTAGCCCAACGGTCATAGCCAATGATGAATCTGGCTATCAAATCCAGTCTTGTTTTCAGACTTTCTTTCATAATTTTAGTCGGAAAGGGCCATGTTTAGCAATCCCCATTCAGGAGCTGACTCCAAACATTAGGCCCTGTCCTGAACAGACCAAGAAAAGCTGAACCCTTTTTCAGATTAACCTCTGTTAGTGTTCTTGGTTCTAAGTTCCTCTTTGAGGTTCAAGCTTATTTCCCAAAAAGTTAACCCAAGGAACTGCTCCAGTCTTTCCAGCAAGACTCCATTTATCAATATGGGTGCAATACAACCAACCATCACAGATTTAACAGAGACCATATTAAACTCCAATACAGCCCTGTCATTTTCATTCTGAAAAATACTCAGCTATGGGAAAGAGGAAAGAGAAGCTCTCAGAATGAAATTTTTACATTTGAACTATTGGGTGTTACTCTGTGTGTGTATTTTATATGTCTTCTAGTACTAATAAACTTTGGCCTGAGTTTGCAGACCCATGACCAAGTAGCTATTTAAAAGGGCAAAAGAATAGAAGGGGAAAGAGGGAGGAGAAGAAGAATGGTGGAGGGACAAAAATTTATAGAAGGAAGCAAAACAAAGTAAAACACGCAGGATCTAGTAAGCTATGCAGCGTGCCTGATCGGCTATTTCTGGAGACAATAACAGTGGAAGAAAAGAGAGTAAAACGTAACTCCAGATACATGAGTGCAGCTACACTTTGAACTAAGAGTGTAGCTGTTCCTCTTTAACATGATCGCAAGCCCTCTCCCTGGGAAAAAGGGCCTAAATCCACTGGCTCCTTTTTTCAAGAATTTAATGGGCCAGCATGAAGCTGAGGCCAACTCTCAGTTGGTCAATGGCAAAAGTATGGAAAATTCCAGACGGTGGATAAATTCAAATGTCATTGGCTCTGGAATGTAAGATAGATTGTGGTAGAGTTTTCAGTAGCAGCTATCCTTCCTAATTATGTTTTCCTTAGGCTAACCAGCCATCTCCACTCTATGCTTCTGCGCATTTGTGTCTTTACCAGCTCACAACCTCACCTGCTGAGGTGCAAAGTGATTCACAACAGCTTTTTTTTTTAAATAATTATGTAGGAGTACTGCTATTTATTCAGCCATTGATTCACAAATCACAATCACAAATCATCCTGTTATTCGTAGATTGCTTTGAGCAGGCCCCAGTAACGTCTCTTTTATCCTAGCCCTGAGATTATATTCAAGGCTCTTTAGGACAATGAGACCCATCATTTTTAGTGGTATTTGGCATATTGGGTATGCCACGGGGAGTTTGCCAGACTCTGCCGTGTGGGCAGGCTACCTTTGATAGCCTGCCAGTTTGTCCAAAGTAGGAATGAGATAATAAGATGTCATAATAAAATGTTGCACAGCCATGAATGCGGCCGCGCGGTTCCGGGAGCTGATTTTTATAGTCTCTGGGTCTTGGCTGTTGATGGGATTGATTTAATTGGGCATGAACTCCACAATACTTATTTTTTATTCTATTCTGAATATTTATTTTATTATTTTATTTCCCCCCTTTTTGTTGGTTTAATGTGAGATACAGTAACAAAGTTTTCATATTTGAGCTTTGGTCATACAATCATCAAACACCCATTCTCTCACCAGTGCACATTTTCCATCATCAAAATCCCCAGTATTCCCACCCCTCACCCCCCCCCCCCCATTCCCCTGCCTGCGTGGCAGACAATTTTCCCCATACTCTCCCTCTACTTTGGTTATATTCGATATTTTGACACCAGTCTCACCACCACTCAAAATCGAACCTGCCAAAAAGGCAATGCTCAATGATTTGTTTTGTATTGCTTGTTATGGCTTCCGGGAGCTTTAGTTTATAGTCTTCAGGTCTTGGCCATTGATGAGATTACATGGGCTGGGGGAAGTTTGTGGGTGTGACTGCCAAGCTTCTGGAAAACTGGGGACCGGGGGGAGAGGGCCCAGTGGGCTTGGAGATCTGAGTCACAGGTTCCTGCATATCTGGGTTTTCCTGCCAGTCCGCTTTCTCGTGAGGTTCATCCCATAGTGGGTGAGGCCCATTCAAGCCTGTGGAGAGTGGCCTTGGGTAAGGCAGAGGTTGGGTTCTGGAGGTTTTCAGCTGCTGAGGTCCTGGTTGGGGCAGGGAGAGAAACTCAACTCCTCTGAAGCACCCCTCTGAGGTGCCTCAGTGAAGACAGTCTGGCACGGGGTCAGGACATTCTTCAGTGCTCTCTTCTGGGAGCTCTAGTTTGTAGTCTTTGGGTCTTGGCCATCGACGAGATTACAGGGTGCCAGGGTGGGGGGCAGTTTGTGGGTCTGAATGCCAAGCTACTAGAAAACTGGGGACCTGGGGGAAGGAGGTCCAATCCTTATTCCAGCAGGCTTGGAGATCTTAGTCATGTGTTCCTGCAGATCTGTGTTTTCCTGCCAGTCTGCTCTCTGGTGAGGATCATCCCATCTTGGATGAGCTCATTTGAGTGTGGAGTCGCCTTGTGCATGGTGGCGGTTGGATTCTAGAGGTTTTTGGCAGCTGGCGTTCTGTTTGAAGTGGGGAGGGAGACTCAACCCAGCCCCCCCCAGTGTTCTTTGGAGAATTCAGCCAGGCATGGGGTTAGGACATTATTCAGCATTCTTTTCTGGGAGCTTTACTTTATAGTCTCTGGGTGTTGGCTATTGGTGAGATTACATGGCACCAGGGGCAGTTTCTGGGTGTGACTGCCAAGCTTCTGGAAAACTGGAAACGTGGGGGGAGGAGGCCCAGTTCTGAACCAAAAGAGCCTGGAACTCTCAGTCATACGCTACAGGCCCTAATTTCATCGTTTTATCTTTTTTGAGACTTATGGGTCTCTAAAGTAAGACCAACAAATGAGCTTATATAGCTGAGGCAGAGGTGGTTTGCAGATGTGTCTCCTACATTCCGAATTTTTGGCTGTTTAATTTCTAGGTAAACGGCACCAAGTTGTTGGGGTCTGGCCAAAGGCACAGCAGCAATTTTGGTGTACGTGGAAGTCTGAAGGCACCAGTAGGCTGCTGATGCACTCACCCCACAGGTACACGTTGGCCTTCTGGAGGCACCATATCCCCAGGGTATTGATTTTGTAACCTGCCAGTCTACTATACAAACCTATTGTTTCTAGGAGCTTTTCTGTAGAGCCTTTAGGGTTCTCTAAATATAGTATCATGTCATGCAAATAGTAATAGCTTGACTTCTTCTTTTCCTATCTGTATGCCCTTCATATCCTTTTCTTGCCTAAGTGCTATGGAAAGTATTCCCAGAACTATATTGAATAGAAGTGTGAAAGTGGGCAACCTTGTCTTGTTCCCAATCTTAGAGGGGAGGCTCTTAGTTTTTCTCCATTGATAATAATGCTTGCTGTGGGCTTGTGGTTGATGTATTTTACTATACTGAGGAAAGTTCAAGTCCCATTTTGTTGACAGTTTTTATCATAAATGGGTGCTGAATCGTGTAAAATGATTTTATTGAATCTATTGTTATAATAGTTTTTTATCTTTCCTTTTATTGATATGGTGTATTATGTTGATTGACTTGTAAATGTTAAACCATCCTTACATCTCTTGGATGTATCCTACTTGATCATGGTGTATGGTTTTTTGATGAGTTATTGGATTCTATTTGCTAATATTTTATTGAGGATGTTTGCATCTGTATTCATCACGAATATTAACCTTTTATAGTCTCTGAGTCTTGGCCGCTGATGAGATTACACAGCGCCAGGGGGCCAGGTGGTGGGTGTGACCCTTGCCTACTGGAATTTGGAGGATCTGGGTGGAGGATGCTCGACTCCAATTCGAGTAGGCTTGGAGATCTCGGCCCCGGAACCCGCGTGGCTTTGTCCCTCTGCCAGTACCTTCATGTGTGCAGAGAGTGGTCTCAGCATGGTGGTGGCTGGTCCTGGAGGTCTTCGGCTGCCGGAGCCCTGGTCGCGGCGGGGAGGAAAGCTCAACCCGCTCCCCTCCAAGGGACCCCAGCAAGGAACAGCCAGGCGCAGGGGCAGGAGACTGACATCAGCGGCCAAGACTCAGAGACTATAAAATCCAGCTCCCGGACGAGACCAGTGGAGTCAGTCTCCTGAAAATATTGTTGATATAATTTCTAACCTTTTAATTTTATGGAGGTATGCTTTGTGGCCCAGTGTGTTGTCTATCTTGGAGAATGTCCCATGTGCACTTGAGAATACGTATTCAGTATTGAGGGGATGAAATGCATATATATGTATATATATATACATATATATGTACATATATACATATATCTTTATCTATATATATCTTCTTTTTGGGGAGACTTTCCATATTCCATTTCTTCAATTTATGTCCTTGGGAATGGAAGAACATAAGTATGTCCTTGCTGAGCTTGAGTCTGGTAGATCTATGGACAGTTGGTAAATCAGTGCTGAGATCTCTAACTATTCTTGTGTTGGTATGGATGTCTTTCTTCAAGTTTGTCAGCAGTCATTTTAAATGTTTTGCTGGTTTCTCATTAGGTGCATATATATTTAGGAGTGTGAGTTCTTTCTGGTGTACAGATTCTTTGATAATTAAGAAATGACCTTCACTGTCTCTTATCACCTTCTTCAGTCTAAAGTCTAGGTGGTCTGATATTAGTATAGATACTCTAGCTTTTTTGAAGGAGTTGTTTGCTTGTAGAATTGCTTTTCATCCGTTCACTTTGAGTTTGTGTTTGCTCTGACTATTCAGATGTGTTTCTTGCAGGCAGCAAAATGTTGAGTTCAATTTTCTAATCCATTCTGTCACTGTGTCTTTTAATTGGTGCATCTAGCCCATTGACATTGAGCTAGATTATTGTTATGGGGTTTTGTCCCATCTTTCTGCCAAAGCCTGGTGTATTTGATGGACTTGTCTTGTCTTAAATTAGCCCACTTATTTGCTCTTGTAGCCATGGTTTTGAGTCTATGAAATTCCTGTGTTGTTGTTTGTGAAGCTGTGTGTTGTTCCTTCTCATATGAATGAGAGTCTAGCTGGGTAAAGTATTCTAGGTGAGGCATTTATTTCATTGAGTTTGTTCACTATATACCCCCACTGTCTTCGGGTCCTTAGAGATTCATTGGATAGGTCTAGTGTGAATCTTAAGGATGCTCCTTTATAAGCAATGTCTTTCTTGGATATTTCTTTTTTCACAGTTTTTTCTCTGTCTATGATTTTCATCATTCTGATCAGGATGTGTCTTGGAGTATTTTTATTTGGATTCATTTTAGCTGGTACCTTGTAAATTGGTAACTACTTGCATACTTTCCTGATCTCTTGTCAATATGTTATATGCAAAATTGATTCTATCATCATCTGTTATCTTGCCTTAGATTATTTTATTGAAGTTTCAATTATTTACTCAGCCACATTGCACCTGCTCATACTGTTCAGAATTGTATAATATATTATATAATAATACATAATATAATATAATATAGCATAATTGTATAATATAATAATTATTCAAAGATGCAAAGTCTTAGATATTAATCTCATGTAAGGGTAGAAATAATTTTATTATGAACTTTTCTCACTAAGCTCAAAGATAGATGTGTTTATGTAGTAAGAATTAACTATGTCCTACATGAGAATAACGTTAGTACATGAGAACCACATTCCATCAGATCAATAAGTATTTGCTACAATGCATTATTTGTGACTTCTGACAAAGAAAATTAATTATACTTTATCTGAAAACATTAGTTTAATACTAATGACAAAGATGTATATTACATTTTTCGATATAACTTTTTACTTAAACTAAGCTACATTTGTGTCACTAAAGTTTTTTTCTATTTAAAAAAAGTTAAAGAACTAGTGTTCCATATTTAATGAATATATAAATTTTATAACATTCATGTAGGCAGTATAGCTAAATACACAAACTATAGAGATATCACTGTCAAATCATTTACAGTGGTATAATCAATTCGTGGAAAAAAGATGGATTTGGGGTTACTTGAAGGAAAACATATCTTCATTTTGTAGATGAATTGGAATAGCTCTGTAGCACTGTTCTCCCGTTGTTCATCGATTTGCTCCAGCGGACCCAGTAATGTCTCCATTGTGAGACTTGTTGTTACTGTGTTTGGTATATCCAATACCTCATGGGTAGCTTGCAAGGCTTTGCTGTGTGGGCGAGATACTCTCAGTAGCTTGCCGGGCTTTCCGAGAGGGGTGGAGGAATCAAACCCAGCAAAGGTGGTTCACAATATTTAATTACAATTAATATTCAAACACCAATCCCACCACCATTATACCTTCCCACCACCATATTTGAAATGTTTCCATTCCAAACTCCAAACCCTGTCCCAAAGCGGTACTAAAATAATATCTTTTGTGTTGTTTGTTATGAAAAAAACACTGTGAAAGCTAGAAAAAAGGCTCGGCCGGGCTGGCTGCATGCAAGGCAAACGCCCTACCGCTGTGCTATTGCTCCAGCCCTAGATGAATTGGAATATTTGATTAATAACATAAAACAAAACTAACTTCAAGGCAACTATAGAATTTCTTTTTTGAGTTCATATTTCTTAAAAGCAGATATATATGTACATATATATCTGCTTTTAAGAAATAAGATATATGTATATATATATTTATACATATATATATACTATTATTTCCCTTTCTAAGGATAGTTTAATTTCTTCCACAATTTGACAGATATTATTATATTATTAATTTGTTTTTCAGTTTTAGCACTTTTTAATTTTTTTGTTTCAGATATGGAAACCAAGTAAGACAAAGAACAGATATAATCACAAAAGAAGAGAAGGCATTGATGGCCAGTTTCCCATACATAGTGCAACTATTGAGGAAAACCAGTCAATAGCTTAACCCCTTTCCATCTCCTGCAAGAAGTCCTGAGGAACAAAACTGATGTTGAAATCAAGAGCAATACCTTCACTAGAAAAAAAAATTATAAAATTGCTAAATCTTATAGTAGAATTAATAGAAAATAAAATACCCCCATAAATATTTTAATATGTAATGAGAACTCTAATGTGGTTAAATTTCAATTTGCTCGAACAGGCCCAGTAATGTCTCCATTTTGAGACTTTCTGTTACAGTGTTTGGAATATTGAATGTGCCATGGGTAGCTTGTCAGGCTTTTCTGTGAGGGTGAGATACTCTTGGTTGCTTGCTGGGCTCTCTGAGAGGGGCAGAGGAATCGAACCCGGCTCAGCCGGGCTGGCTGCACGCAAGGCGAATGCCCTACTGCTGTGCTTTAGCTCCAGACTCAGGGTTAAATTAAATACAAATATAATCAATACATGCATATAATGTACAAACTATCAGAATGAAACATTAATGGAATAAGAAAATGTAGGAATTTTTTACATAAAATAATTCTTCAAATAGGCTCAATCTTACAGAAGAATGAATTTTAAATCAAAGATAAAATTCCACAAATGACTCAAGTGGAAGAGAAAAGTAACGTACAAAAAATCAAGAACTTGAGGCTGGAGCAATAGTATAGCGGATAGGGCATTTGCCTTGCACGGGATTCGATTCCCAGCATCCCCTATGGTCCCCTGAGCACTGCCAGGAGTAATTCATGAGTGCAGAGCCAGGAGTAACCCCTGTGCACTTCCAGGTGTGACCCAAAAGAAAAAAGTAATCAAGAACTTGCCTGAAATCTGACAATTAAATGTCCTAATAATTTATTTTTAGCTTTTCTTGAAAGCAATGAAATCATATCCTTCTGTATGCTAATAGACTTATCTAAAACCCTTGAAATAGAGTGAAGAATGTCAGGACAAACGGTTATTTCATTGCCAATAGTTTACTGAACTTGTCCCTTCAAATATCAGTGATGATTTAAATGACAAAGATAAAGGCTTTTACTCTCATTGAATCTTTATTGATAAATGACTGAGAGTTCTTCCTGAAAATGTATACTCTCATTACATTGGTTTATAGTGGATGCCTTTTAACCAGCCACTTCTATGCATAAACAAACAACTCTGTGTGTGTGTTTGCATATTTATAGATCTACTTTCTTGTTCTCTGTATAGAAGCTATTAGGCTCTATTAAAAGAACAAATATGATGATGATGGGTGTACAAGAAATTAAAGAGGCAAATCGATTTGTGTCTTTGAGACAATATGGGTGACATGTTGAATGATGATCTCAAATCAAATAATTCAGGAAGTGAAAGACAATTGCTGAATGTTTTTACTCTTATGTGGCATATAAAAATCCCTAGAAAATAGATGGATAAAATGTAACAAAAATAACTCAGGCTCTATTTAAAATGTTGTGGAAACAGGTATACTGCAACATTATTGTGTTTATTTTGTAAGCATGATGAGGTGAGGCCATGAGCTTGGATCTTGGCATCCCCTCTTATGCCTGAGTATATTCTCAGAGGATCCATTATTTGGTATCTTTAATAACAAGCAAGTGGCTCACAGAGGGAAAGTGAAAGAATTGAAGAATGGGTGAACTGAGTCATTTTGACAGTGCAAACCTGGGCTGAACCTTGACTGGGACTTTGACTGGAACCTTAATTGTGGATGAGGTGAAATATGTACAGATTGGTTTGGAACTTTATTCCCCAAACCTTATAATATACTTTTAATAAAACTTTATTGAAAATAGTTTTAAAAATAAAACTGGACTTGTATATTAGTTTCTGAAACCAAATGAGATTTGCAGCCCAATTTCATAACAATAACCACTGTCTCTTGTTATCTTCTGTCACAATCTTGCTCTATTTCTAGAGTCAGTGTTGGATTTTATTTTTGTTTGTTTATGTTTATAACTAGTACCAGGTCATGCTGTTAGTTTACAGCAC
Source organism: Sorex fumeus (assembly GCF_029834395.1). Classification (NCBI taxonomy): domain Eukaryota; kingdom Metazoa; phylum Chordata; class Mammalia; order Eulipotyphla; family Soricidae; genus Sorex; species Sorex fumeus. The sequence goes on along the minus strand of NW_026606090.1, from coordinate 26,286,584 downwards.
ATTTCAAGTTATTAGGTATTTATTTCACTGGCAATATTTATTTTTTCTTCCCCCTTATCAACTCCCTCCTTCCCTCTCTTCATATCATCTTCCCTCCCTCCCTTCCTCCTGCTCTCCTTCCCTCCTTCCCTTCCTCCTTCCCTCACTCCCTACCCCTGCCTACCTCTGCATCCCTTCCTCCCTCCTTCCCTCACTCCCTCCCTCTCTCTCTCCCTCCATCCCCATTCCTTTCTTCCTTGGTCTGATAAAAGTTGAATTCTCAAATATCTTAGTCCATTCAGGTCACTATAACAAGATACTATAGACTAGGTAGCATTTGGACAATAAACTTTTATTTTTCATAGTTCTAGAAAATGGGTAGTTTAAGATTAAAGTATTTGAAGATTTGTTGATGGTGAAATATTGTTCTGGTTCCATAAACAGCATGCTCTCAGTATGTTCACATGTTGGAAGAGGCAACAAACAAATGAGATCTCTTATTTTTTATATATATTTTTATTAGTGAAACACTATAAAGTACAGTTGTTGACCTTACAAGTTTTTGTGCTTGGTTTTCAATTATACAATGATCAAGTACCCATCCCTTCACCAGTGCCCATTCTCTACCCCCAATGATCCCATTATCCCTCCCACCCTTCCCATTGCCCCACCCCCTGCCATCCGATTCTGCCTCTGTGACAGGGCATTCCCCTTTGTTCTCTCTCTCCTTTTGGTTGCTGAGGTTTGCAAAAGAGGTACTGAGTGGCAATAATGTTCAATCTACAGTCTACTTTCAGCATGCATCTCTCATCCTGGGAGGATCCTCTCAACTCCCTTTATTTGGTATTCCCTTCTCTATCTGAGCTCTGCCCTTTCCCCTAGCATGTGCGGCTGGCCTTAAAGCCATGGAGAGAACCTCCTTGTACTTCTCAACTATTATTGGATGTCAGTCTCCTATTTTGTTAACTTTATATTACCCAGATGAATGCAATCTTTCTATGTATGTCCCAAGCATGATACTTTCCATGTAGTACCACCTGTATGACAATTTCAAAACTTCATCTGTTCTAACATCTGCATTATACTGCATTGTATAGATGTACCAAAGTTTCTTTAACCAGTCATCTGTTCTCGAGCACTCGGATTTTTTCCAGATTTTGGCTATTGTGAACAGTGCAGCAATGGACATAGAAGTGCAGATGTCATTTCTGCTATACTTTTTTGCCTCTCAGGATATATTCCCAGGAGTGGTATTGCTGGGTCAAATAGGAGCTTAATTTCTAATTTTTTTACATTTGTCCATACTGTTTTCCAGAAGGGCTGAACCAGTTGAGTTTCCCACCAGCAGTGAAGGAGAGTCTCTTTCTCACCAGATCCATGCCAACACCGATTGGTTTTGTTCTTTTGGATGTGGGCCAGTCTCTGAGGTGTGAGGTGAAATCTCATTGTTGCTTTGACCTGCATCTCCCTGATGATAAGTGATATAGAGCATTTTCTCATGTGCTTTTAGCTATTTGAATTCTTCTTTGAGAAAGTTTCTGTTCATTTCATTACCCCATTTTTTTATGGGATTGGATATTTTCTTCTTGTGGAGTTCAACCAGTGCTTTGTATATCCTTATTATCAACCCCTTATCAGATGGGTATTGGGTGAATATTCTTTCCAACTCTGAAGATTGTCTTTGTATTCTGGTCAGTATGTCTTTTGAGGTGCAGAAGTTTCTTAATTTAAGATAGTCCCATTTGTTTATCTCTATTTCAAATTGGCTGGTCAGTGGAGTGTCATCTTTGAAGATACCATTAGCCTCAATATCATGGAGGATTTTGCCGACCTTGTCTTCAATGTACCTTATGGATTTTGTCCTGAGGTTGACATCGTTAATCCATTTTGATCTGACTTTTGTGCATGGTATTAGGTTGAGGTCTAAGCCCATTTTTTTGCATGTGGTTGTCCAGTTATGCCAGCACCATTTGTTGAAGAGGCTTTCCTTACTCCACTTCACATTTCTTGATCCTTTATCAAAGATTAGATATTCATACATTTGCTGTTGTGTGTACGGAGATTGCACCCTGTTCCATTGGTCTCTGGCCCTGTCTTTGTTCCAGTACCATGCTGTTTTAATAATTACCGCTTTGTAATAGAGTTTGAGTTCGGGGAGGATAATGCCTCCCCACGTCTTTTTCCCAAGAATTGCTTTAACTATTTGTGGGTGTTTGTTGTTCCATATGAATTTCCGGAGTGCTTGATCTATTTCTTTGAAGAATTTCATGAGTATCCTTATAGGGATCACATTGAATCTATAAAATACTTTGGGGAGTATTGCCATTTTGACAATGTTAATTCTTTCTATCCATGCATAGGGGATATGTTTCCATTTCCTCGTGTCCTCTTGGTTTCATGGAGTAGCATTTTTTAGCTTTCATTATAGAGGTCCTTTACTTCTTTTGTTAGGCAGATTCTGAGTTATTTGATTTTCTGGGGCACTATTGTGAAATTGCTATTTTCATGTCACTTCTTCTTTCTCATTATTTGTGTATAGGAAGGCCATAGATTTGGGGGCATTAATTTTATAGCCTTCAACTTTACTGTTCAAGTCTATTGTTTCTAGGAGTTTGTTGGTAGAGGTTTTGGGTTCTCTAAGTATAGCATCATATAATCTGCCAATAATGAGAGCTTGATTTCTTCCTTTCCTATCTGGATGCCTTTAATATCTTTTTCTTGCCGAATCACTGTTGCAAGTACTTCCAGTACTATACTAACAGAAGTGGTGATAGTGGGCATCCTTGTGTTATTCTTGATCTTAGAAGAAAGGCCTTAGTTTTTCCCATTGAGGATAATGCTTGCCATGAATTTTTGGTGAGAGTTTTCATCATAAACAGTGCTGGATCTTGTCAAAAGCTTTCTCTGCATCTATTGATATAATCATGTGGTTTTTATCTTTACTTTTGTTGATATGATGGATTATGTTGATTGATTTCCGAAGGGTGAACCATCCTTGCATCCCCGGGATGAATCCCACTTGTTCGAGGTGTATGATTTTTTGATGAGCTGTTGGATTCTATTTGCTAATATTTTTTGTGGATCTTTGCATCTGTATTCATCAGGGATATTAGCCTATAGTTTTCTTTGTTGGTGGTGTCCTTGTTTACTTTTGGTATTAGGGGGATATGTGCCTCATAGAAGCTGTTTGGGAGAGTTCCTGTTTTTTCAATTTTCTGGAAAAGCTTGAGGAGAACTGGCAAAAAGTCTTCTTCCAATGTTCTCAAGAATTCACTTTTGAATCCCTCTGAGTCTGGGCTTTTGTTTTTGGAAAGACTTTTGATTACTGCTTCAATTGTTCTTCTGCAAAATGGTGTATAGTTCCTTCGAGTTTGAGTGAGAGTTTAGCTGGATAAGGTATTCTTGGTGAGGCGTTCATTTCATTGAGATTTTTCACTATATCCCACCATCGCCTTCAGGCTTAGAGGGTTTCCTCTGATATGTCTGCTGTAAATCTAAAGGGTGCTCTTTTGTATGTGATTTCCTTCTTTGACCTTGCTGCTTGGAGTAATATGTCTCTGTCCACAGCTTCCATCATTCTGACTATGATATGCCTTGGGGTGTTTTGTTAGCGTCATTTTAGCTGGCACTCTTCTGTCTCCTTGATCTGGATGTCTGCCTTCTTTAGCTCGGAACTTTTCAGCAATGATTACTTTCATTGTGGCTTTTTCATTTTGGTTGCCTCCCTGTCCTTATGGAACTCCCATGATTCTAATGTTGTTCCTCTTGGAGTCATCCCCTTGGTCTCTGATTCTCCTTAGAGCTATTTTGAGGTCTTTTACAATTGTTTGTTGTTCCCTATGTGATTTCTGTTGATCATCTTCAAGCCCACTGATCCTTTCTTCAGCTGTATTCATCCTATTGCTGAGGGCACCTACTGAGTTTTTAGTTTCGTCTACTGAATCCTTTATTTGTGACACTTCTTTTTGTAGCTTTTTTATTTATGTTCTCATTTCTCCCTATATTTCTCAACTATCCATTCTACTGTTTCTTTCATTTCTTCCTTCAGTTTTCTGGATATCTCCTCCATTCATTCTTTGAGCAGTTTCTTGAACAACCTATGCATTTAATCTCAGAATTCTTTATTGGAGAGAGTATATTTGTGGATTACCCTGGTTGAAGATTCGGGACTCTTTTTTTTGTCCTCTCCTTGTAGTGGAGACTTTTTCTGTTTCTTCATGTTATTTTGGTTGTCTAGAAGTAGAACCCTGGAATTCATTAGCGCTGCTCCATCTTATCTTGGGAAAGGATTCTGATTACAGTTGGTTGATTGTGGTCACCCTTCTCCCTTTCTAGAGTCTGACCTTCCTCTCACGCATTATTCTTTGAATTTTGAAGGGCATCTAGTGAAGCTATGGAGGAGGTGCTCTTTAATATTGGGCTTGTACAGCTTCTTGGGTACTGGTCTTTTGTTAGAATTGTAGTGGGCCAGTGGATTATTGTTGTATTGTATTTGATGCAGCCAGGATTTTTTCCACAGAATTAGGTGATAAATACTGGGATGAGATTTGAGATGGCTGGGAGTGGAAAAAGTAACTGCCCAGGGGGAACCCACCTTGGAGAAGGCCATGCCCACTTGGGGGAGACCACACCCCGTAAGTGAAGGCCAAGCCCCAGCTGGTTTTAGGGACACTTGGACCCAGGAACCCGGAAAGACGGGGCTCCGGAGAGGTGGGTGGTATGTCTGGTGGAACTCGGGCAGGTGTTCCCCAATGCCCGCCCGACAGAGGGAGTCTGGAGCCACGGGAAGAGGGGGTGCACACTGGGCATGGGAAAGGGGAGTGCTCTGGTCCCCATAGGAACCTGGAAAGGTGAGGCCCAGAAGAGTTGAGATCTCTTTTATAGAGTGCTCATGAGAACTCTACACATATTACTTACTTCCCAAATGATCTGTCTCTAATATCACCACACTGGGAATTTGGTGTGAAGTAGAATTCGGGGGGTCCAACAATGTTCAATCCATAGCATTAGGCTTCTAGTATAATGATTGAACATCCATATTTTCCTCTTCCCCATTCCACTTCTTTTTACAATGATTTTCCTCCTCTCCCCAGTCCACTTCCTACCACCGTTTCCTGTCCTACACTCAAGAATTTGATGTTCTGAGAGCAAAATACAAGTGTTTATACTCAGCTGGCTATCGGGTAGGGCATTCGCCTTACAAGCGGCCAACATGGCCGACCCGAGTTCGATTCCTCCGCCCCTCTCGGAGAGCCCGGCAAGCTACCGAGAGTATTCGATATGCCAGACACAGTAACAACAAAGTCTCCAATGGAGACGTTACTGGGCCCGCTCGAGCAAATCGACGATCAACGGGAGGGCCTTTACTTACTTTACTTTATACTCAGCTGGGAGATAGCTCAGGGAGAGAGCATTTGTCTGGCATGCACGAAAGCCTTTGTTATATCCCTAGCTACCCGTCTCCCTCCACACAATAAATAAATGAAAATTAAAAGTGTTTATACCGACCAGTAGTTTTTTCATAAAAAGGAGTAAGAGTATTTTCTTTAAATATCGCATACATTAAAGTGTTTTAGTTTGCTCTCACGTTTAATTGACAATTTGGCAGCATTTACAACTCGAACTTGAAAATCATTTTCCTCAAAATTTGGAAGTATACAAACCACAGAGTCATTAAACAATGATAACAGGAGCTCCAAACCACAACAACCTAATTTAAAATGTGTCTTTCAAAAAGGCTGGCTGATGTTGAGGAGAGAGAACCTGGGGACACGGGAGTTGGGATTGATGCTGGAGTATATTATGCCTAAAACTCAGCTCTGAGTAACTTTGTAAATCATAGTGTCTTGATAATCTTTTTTTTAAAAAAATGAAGTAACTGTACTACCACACCCTAGATTTGAATGCTGGTATTGATAATTTCAATGCCTATATGTACCTTAATGTTTTTTTTAAATTTTATCTGACTTCTTTTCTGATTTCTTTTCTGAATTTTAAGTTTTTGTCACTTGCCTCATTTATCATTATGACTTGCTATATTTTATCTGAAAAGTGGAACTGCTACATTTAAGACAATGTCTTGAATCCTAATAATCCAGATCTATTTCCTTGAAAAAAAAAGAGTGTGAGACAAAGATTAAAATGCAAGAAGTATAGATATCCAGGATCAAGCTTCTTTTTTTTTAATATATGAATTTTTCTTAAGGACCTGTGGTTTTAAGTAAGAATATTGTGTCACAACCCAGATATTTCATTACAGAACTAGGATTTATCTTGCTTGTTGTTTATTGTTCTTGAGTTTTTCCAGGGGAAATTATTTCAAATAGTACATTGTTGCATTGAAATGGGAGTTATTAGGTATAGGGGTGTCATCATACTCTAGCTTTTTATATTGGTGTTTCTCAGTGCCAGTTATGTTAAAATCTAGGACTCTCATATGACATTTTCACAAAGTGATCTAATGCCAGAATAGCTGATATCTGGGTACTTTTCTGATTCAATTTTCCTATGAAATGAATCACCAGTTCTGTGACGAGGTTAAGTATTTAAACACTTACCATGAATACTTTCAAATAAACTTTCAGTTTTCAGTCCTATATTACTTTTGAGCTATCCTTGAAATCTTTGCTATTAATATTGGCATGAGGAAGAGAGAGAGAGAGAGAGAGAGAGAGAGAGAGAGAGAGAGAGAGAGAGAGAGAGAGAGAGAGAGAGAAGAGAGCATGACATGTAAGATGCGTGTGCATCATATGGTCCCCTGAACCCTGCAAGGAGCAATTCCTGAGCAACAAGCCAGGAATAAGCCCTGAGCACTGCTGAGTATGTCCCAACCAACAGATCCACCCTAATCCCCTAAAAAAAATGCATGATTTTTTTTTTAGCTTCTGCAGCCTGATTTGATCTAATTCTATTGAGCATTATTCATTTCCTGATAATGTTTTGGTCTCTTTATATCTTGACAGAGGCTTGAGTAATAGCACAGCGGAAGGGCATTTGCCCTGCACATGGTCGACTGGGCTGACCCAGGTTTGATTCCTCCGCCCCTCTCGGAGAGCCAGGCAAGCTACCAAGAGTATTGCGCCTGCACGTTTGATATCCCAAAAACAGTAACAACAAGTCTCACAATGAAGACATTACTGGGCCCACTAGAGCAAATTGATGAACAATGGGAGGACAGTGCTACAGAGCTACAGATGCACATAGCTGAACCACCATTTTTTATATCTTGATAATTTCTTCTTTTTATCTTCATGTCCTGAGTTTGTCTTTACTTTCACTTTGTGGGATTCCTGGAATAAAAGAAAAATATTTCAACGAATTCAGTTCTTTTTGTTTAACTAGAAGTTTTACTTTCTATTACAACTGCAAAGTTCTAAAAAGTTTATACAAGAGGACCAGAGAAAACCTCAATGGCTGAAATGAATAATTTGTATTCAGGGCTTGTGAGCTTGACCCTTCGCACTCAGGCTTCCCCCTGAACACTGCTGGGAATGACCCTCAAGCACAGAGCTCAGAGTAGTCCCCAAATAACACTCACTGTGGCTCAATATTCCTCCACAAAAGAAATAAAAAAGGATATAATATGATAAAGGGTTTATTTTTAGCTAGGAAGCATGAGTGGGTCAAAAGGCTTTATGCAATAATAAAGATATTCCCTCTCAGAGTAAATAAAATACTGGATGTATGACTTTTTATTATAAATGCAGCCTGTCTAATCTTTATGAGTAGTGAAAATGTTGTTGACTCTCATACAGCAAAATTGATTATTGATTTTTTTCAGTACTGTTTGGAAAAAGCTATTTTTTCCTGTTGGTTCCTTCTCATGGAATGAAACAAAATGTTTAAGAGAAGAAAAAAAATATGTAGTGAGCTGGGTTAGGTTAGATTTTGTTTTCATCTCTATTTTCTCTGTCCCAAGCAGAGTTAAAATATTGAGGGGGAAAGGGACTTAACAAATAGTACCTGTTCTTGCCATCGATGCTGTCATTAATCTAATAGAACTGCTCAAAGTTCTGTCGCCATTTTATTTAGTAATGTCAAAATAACCTTGTTAAAGAAAAGTGCTTAAGTTGACCTTCAAAACCCTTATCCTTTGCTTTCTCATCTATTATTAAATTTGTCTTTTAGAAGAAAAAATACTTTAAAAAAACTCCACTGTGTTTATTTCATCACTCTATATTTTGTGAGAAACTTATCAAGCTAACAACTCAGTAGACCATTAGATATGAGAAACGCGATTGTCTTATATTTGTCATTATACATTTTATAAACATTTAAAAGTTTATTTAAAGTAGGGAATGTGGCTCTTTGTTCTCTGAATGCTTTTGACTGTTTTATTTTATTTAAATGTAATTAGGAAATTTAATGATTTTGCCTCTGTATTAGTAGTATACTTTAAATTTTTCTAGGAAAATAAAGAATTGACCTTGACTGTCATCCCTAGTGTTCTAGATTGAATTTGTCCTTTTAAACATCAGTGAACATATGTAAGGCAAATTTAAGGGCTTTAATTCTTATGAGATCTCTGTTGATAAGTGGTTGAGAGAACTTGACTTATCAATTTTAAGAATGTATACTCTCATTATAACATTTTTATTTCATAAATCTACTTTAATCAGTTAACTGTTCCTGTATATGTATAAGATTGTGTGTGTGTTTGTGTGTGTGAGAAAGAGAGAGAGAGAGAAATCTGAAAGTTACTAGTTCCCTTCTTACTATCTCATACATGAATTTTTTTAAATCTTGTCATAGTTTCTAGTGAAGGTTCAACCAATATTTGTTAAATATTGAGCTCCAGTGAACTCAATCTTTATTTTTTTTTTAGAATCATGGTAATAGCTTGAATTGTAATTACTTGAATTGTAATCAAGATGCCACTCTGTCTAACGCTCATTGATTTAAAGAAGGCCTTTGATTCTGTTGAGATGGAAGCTGTCTTTGAAGTCTTAGCCAATCAGAGCACTCAAACTCAATACATCAGGATCCTCCTTGAGCTGTATTATGGATTCACAACCAGGATCTCACCAAAAAGGAATCTAAAGCGCTATGCTTGGAGTATCACGCTTCACTCAAGTGAAAGAAAGAATCCAGAGTTCCTACCTCTGTCAACGATTGAGAATCAGGGACACTGTCTCCTTTGCGAAGGCATCAAAAATCAGATTGGCTGGACACGTAACGAGATTTGGAGACAACCGCTGGACTAGAGCCATTAGCAACTAGATTCCATGGAACGCCAAAAGATCGTGGGGCCGCCCACCTACCAGATGGTCAGACTTCTTCATCAAGATCCTGAATGATCGGTTTGAGGCTCTTCGTGTTCCTAGAACAAACAGATGCCATTGGGCTACCCTAGCACACAACAGGGACAAATGGAGACATTACTGGTGCCTGCTCGAGCAAATCAATGAGTAATGGTAAGTCAAGAGATCATGGTAACAGCTTATCTAAAAATGAAGTTAATACAGATATATAACCACATCTTTTATTGAATAAAACTATATATTTAACTATTTTAGCTAAATTTTATTTTTCTTTATATTTTCGATAATTTTTGCAGTATATACAGACATATATATGTATGCATATATATCTGTAATTCATATGTGTATATATTTAAAATTCTAATAACATTAAACATCAGCCAAGCGGCACAAATGCTGAATGACTTTGACCATGAATGTGGAAAGGTCGGACTACAGCTGAATCTTACGAAGACAATGTTTATGAGAAACAGCCTTGTTCCTGACGCTCCATTCGCTCTTAATGGAACCACCATCTCCGAATGCAACAGTTATATATACCTAGGTCGAGAAATCAACATGATGAATGACCTGGCACCTGAGTTGCGCAGGAGGAAGAGAGTGGCTTGGAATGCCTTCAAGAACGTTGAAGAAATAACTAAAAGGACAAAGAAGCTCCAGCTACGAGCACATCTCTTTGATTCCACTGTTCTTCCCGCATTAACATATGCCTCAGAGACCTGGACCCTACGAAAACAGGATGAGAACGCTACTCAGGTCTCTCAAAGAGGAATCGAAAGAACTATGCTCGGAATATCACGATTCACTCAAATGAGAGATAGAATCCGGAGTTCTGATCTTCGTCAACGCTCAAGAATCAGGGACGCTGTGTCATTTGCCAAGACATCAAAAATCAGATGGTCTGGACACGTAATGAGGTTTACAGACAACCGCTGGACTAGAGCCATTACTGATTGGATTCCACGGGACATCAAAAGATCACGTGGACACCCACCTACGAGATGGTCAGACTTCTTCGTCATCGGTTTGAGGCTCTGCATGTTCCTAGAACAAACAGATACCATTGGGCTACGCTAGCACACAACCAGGATGAATGGAGACGTTACTGGCACCCGCTCGAGTAAATCAATGAATAACGGGGATTAAGTGATTAAGTGATTAAGTGATATAATTAAAATTAGATCTCCTTTGACCCATCAAACTGAGTTCTTTTTGGTGTTTTTCTGTCATTTTCTACTGTCACTTAGACTTGACATTTTTGACTTGTCTTTACTCAACACTTCCTTTTTTTTATTTTTAAGGTTTTTTTTTTTTTTATTTTTAAGGTAACATTGTAGCACTGTCCTCCCATTCATCGATTTGCTTGAGCAGGCCCAGTAACATCTCCATTTTGAGACTTGTTGTTACTGTGTTTGGCATATTGAAAACATCATGAGTAGCTTGCCATGTTTTGCCGTTCGGGTGTGATAGTCTTCGGTGGCTTGCCTGGCTCTCTGAGAGGGGCGGAGGAATTGAACCTGGCTAAGGTAGTTCACAATATTTAATTACAATTAATTTTCAAACACCAATCCCACCACCATTATACCTTCCCATCACCATATTTTAGGATGTTTCCATTCCAAACTCCAAACTCTGTCTGAAATATTATATTTTGTATTGTTTGTTATGAAAAACTACTGAGAATGCTAGAAAAAAGTATCCATAGAGGAAAGAGTTTGAAGATTGTTATATTTTGGCGGGGTACATTAAGACTTTCAGTAAGATATTACTAATATGTCATATGTGAACTTTCATATATATGTAAATATATATATGTAGCACTATAGCAATGTCCTCCTGTTGTTTATCAATTTGCTCAAGTGGACACCAGTAACATCTCCAATATGAGACTTGTTGTTACTGTTTTTAGCATATAAAATATGCCAGGTGTAGCTTGCCAGGCTCTACCATGTGGGCGGGACACTCTTGGTAGCTTGCTGGGCTCTCCTAGAGGTACGAAGGAATTGTACCCAGATCAGCCACGTGCAAGGCAAACACCCTACCTGCTGGGCTATGGATCCACACTTCAGGTTAGCTGGAGCTCTATCATGACCACCCATGCAGTTTTATCTGGTCAAGTGAATGATTAGAGGTCTTGGGGAGTAAATATATATATATATATATATATATATATATATATGTATATATATATATATATATATCCCTCTATTGTTGGTTGCCTACTATTTAAACCCCATCTAATGTGTTACAGTACTCTTGAAGAATAGTTAGGGTGTGTCTTGGTCACGTGGGTCAGGAATAGGTTCACTTGTGGGTGAGACTAGGTCCGGGCATGTGAGGAGTGGCCTTGAGCATGGCAGGAGTTGGATTCTGGAGGTTTTCAGATGCCTGCTGGATCCCTTGGGGTGGGGAGGGCTCTTACCCGGTCCCCTCTGAGATTCCCTGAGTAAAACAGCCCAAGGAGGGGCTTCGTAGCACAGTTACAGTGAGCGTCATGCTATGCTCCCTTCTGGGAGAGAAGGACGTGTGATCTGAATTGTGGCCGATGACGAGATTATCTGGCGCCAGTGGGGTGGCTTATGGACATGATTGTTGTGTTGCTGGAGACAGGCAGAGGATCTCCGCTCCCAGTCCAGTTGAACACAGAATTCTAAGTCACAGATTTCTGCATACCTGGGTTTTGTTTGACTTCACTCGTGCATGAGTCTCGACCCAAGCAGGTGGGAAGTGACTGTGAACATGCCCGCAGTTGGATCCTGGAGGTTTTTGGCTGCTGGGGCTGGGTCCCTTTGGGCAGGTAGGGGTCTCATCCAGGGCCTCTGGCAATGCTCAGAGTGAAATAGTCTAGCGTAGGGTCCGATGGCATGGCTATGGCAAGTGTCATGTTCTGTTCCCTTCTGGGAGAGAAGGACTATACAGTACTTCTACATTAACTCAGTACTGTTGATTTTTTCCCTTCATACTTTATCATCTACAATTCTCACATTTTTATTATTCCAACTCTTATCTCTCCATTCTTCCTGTGAGGAAAGGAATTTGTCTTAGTCTTTTCTGCATATACAGCACAAGTTGGTATTCAGCACACATTTACTGCATAAAATACATGAATCATAAAATTAACAGATATATGTTTGTATGGCCAATCCTAATAACTTTATGTATTCTTAAAAATTTAATAATCACAAAACATCTGTGAAGTAAGTTGCACTACTAAAAATATGTTTATAGCTGTAGTAACTAATACACAAGGCCATGATATTAGTTGGCATCCAATATTAATTAACATAGTGGGTGTCTGGTTCTGAATACAAGGACTGAATTTAATTTTAGTGATATTTTGATGCGAAATGCTTTAACATAATTGTTAAAATAAGATATATACTGTTTCTTTAACTGTAGAGTAAATTTCCAGAAGTTAGGCATTGTGTGTCATGATTCTTACTTCCTAGAGAGTTGAGAATTATGTTGGTCAAAGTGAACAAAATTTAGCATTAAGTGTCATGTCACAAATTCAACCAAAATGACACCCTTTACTACTGTACGGATTGAATACAGTTCCCTTTAGAAAGGGAAAAATATCACTCTCTTGTTGGACAAAATATAGCTAGGAAATGAATCGAAAAGTCCTTCACTTCTTTATCTGAGCAACACATATCAGTAATTAGAACAGGAGAAACATTGTTATATATCTTTAGTAGAAACTTATTTATATATCAATTAACCTTGAAGAACTTTGGTCACAGTAATGGGAGAGTAAATGATGGTTTTCACTATTGTTACATACATCTTTTCCATAGAAATTTCATAAGGGCACCTTTCATAAACTATATAGTTGTCTCCATTTATATACCCAATCAGGAAGACCATAACTCTTTTTTAATGGCCTTTTTTACTAGAAAAGACACCTCATTTCTTTTCTTAAACAATATAAATTAATATTCAAACTGTTCCCAGTTCCCTCCCCCAAATCCTCTATGTAAATGCAGCAAATCAAGGCTATTATAAATTATTATTGCAACACGTTAGAAGAATATCCAGCATCGATTTCCACTGTTTGGCATCATAGTGCCATGTAAGTTTTCCCCATTTTAAAACAATCAAATCAATATTTCAAGATCTATGAATTTGAAGCTTAAAGTAAATTAAGCAATTCAACTGAAAATCAGTCTGTGTACTCAAACATAACAAGTCAATAGATCTTGATAGTAATTTTGAAATTGATTTTTTGTTTAATATTATTATGAAATTCTTAGCAGCATGAATCTGAGTTCAGTGTTGTTTCTTGATTTCCACCTGGGTAGTCAGATGCTTTCATTTCACACTGTTATTTTCAGACCATCTATAAAGTCACCCTCAAGTTTATAGAGATAAACTTCTCTAAATAACATTTATACTGATAATGTTGGTATCCAATAACATTCCACTGATGTTATCCATGGAGAAGCAAGAATCCTAAGCAGAGGTTGAGAAATAGTGTGAGAAATATTTTATTGCCAAAAATGGAACTGAGGAGAAACACTCCATAGTATAATACCAGATCCAAGATTCATCTTCTCCACTGCAACATCTCCATTCTGTCCTTTGTGTAACCTTATTGGTAGTCCAGCCTGTTTCATCAAAGTTCCTAACTTAGGCTACAAATGCTTTCTGCTACAGCATCCATCCTTTTTTCTTTTTCTATCCATGCTTGGGAAGCCCATATAAATATAATGTTGTTATAGAGCTGTCATTTCTGTCCTACAACAAATCTCACTGTAGTCGAGTGTCCTGTGGCTGAAGTTGCTATTAATGTTTTCTCTGCTCTGTCAATTGATTTCAAGGCTGCCTCCCTATCAAGCGGTGTGCTCCTTCAAAAGGTACATAAGCCGACTGAAGGAAAGGATCATAAAAGTGTCTGACAATCTCACATCATCTTCACACAGCCTGCCCTTGCCAGATAAATTCTTCCCATGTGAATCTTTTGGTAACACATTCCCCAACTTGCCAGTTAGCTTTCTTCTTTTCCTTCCCATGAAGGCTTTTAACTGAAATGACAAAATCATCTGGCTGTTTGACAGTCTCTAGGATTTTTTATGTCCATTTAAAAAATATAAATAAAATGGAAAAAATTGGTATTATCTCTTCTGAAATTTGTTTTAATGTTTCTGGGGATTGGTCCAGGACTTCACACATGCCATATCCCAGGCTCTATATTTTACTTTTTAAGACAAGTTTCTGTGAAAAGAGATCTGCTTTACATATTTAAATTTAACGAAGTTGTCAGTGACTTTCATCACTAATGGATCGGTTTTCAGGTTCTTAACCAATTCTTATTCATCATTCAGGCCCAGTCTCTGGTATTAGCTCTCATAGGAATATTTGCCTAGTGCTGAGGCTGTGTAATGCTGATAACATACATATTAACTACAGGACTGGAAACATTTACCACCTCCACCATTGTGAACTAAGCAAGAAGAAAATAAGGAATATATCAACATAAAAGTAGTGAACCACAAGTCCCATTTTTCTCATCTGGACCTCTCTTTTGTTCAGAAATGAGATGATTTCTCTGATGTCTAGTACTTGCTCAACTTATGTGCCTCCCTTCTTTTTTATCTGAAAGTTTTCTTATCTCGAACCGTTGTTCATCAACTCAAGCTTATAAGTTTATGTGTGATGTTTATGTGACAGACAAGGAAAATAGGCCTATGGAATAATTCTTCTGCTCTTTCAAATCAAATACAATTGTTCCTATGTGTTCCTATTGTTCCTATTTGTTCAAACAAATGATGATAACCACTTAATGTTGTTCAGAACAAACACAACTGCTTTATCCTGAAGATCTTCTTCAACATCAAATAAAACATATGCAGAATGATCCAGAATTAATCTGAGACCTGAATTCAACACTTTTTACAACCCTTGCCACAAGCAATACTTGATTTAGTCACTTCATACTTTGGTTCATATTGTTCTCGAGGTACATCAAAAAGCAATGTAATGAGATCTTCATCTTTTGGGTTAACCAATGGTGATTAACCCCAAATTTTCTAGTGAGTATATTTTCAGATGATCAGATATTGAAGTGCAATTGTAGGGATTTTGGATAAAAAGGGTAAATTTTTTTTAAATTAAAGAACTATGATTTATAAAGTTATTGATAATTGAGATTTAGGCATGTAATATTTCAACACCAATCCCACCATCACTGTCACTTTTCCTCCACTTGTGTTTTTATATTTCCTCCCCATTCTCCAACCCATCCACCATCTAATCCCAGCCTGTAATTTTTTAAATTTCTTTTTTGTTGAATCACTGTGAGTTAGACCCTTACAAAGCTGTTTATCATTTTGTTTCAGTCACACAGTGTTACAACACCCATCCCAACACCAGTGTACATTTCCTAGCACCAGTGTCCTCAGTTTCTCTCTTCTTTTTCTTCTTCTTCTTCTTCTTCTTCTTCTTCTTCTTCTTCTTCTTCTTCTTCTTCTTCTTCTTCTTCTTCTTCTTCTTCCTCCTCCTCCTCCTCCTCCTCCTCCTCTTCTTCCTCCTCCTCCTCCTCCTCCTCCTCCTCCTCGTCTTCCTCCTCTTCCTCCTTCTCCTCCTCCCCCTTCTCCTTCTTATTCTTTTTGAAGTGGCTCCAAGCTTCTTTTTCATATTTATATTATTGATCAAATTCTAGTATATGTAGCACATAACCAATGTGCTTCTATCCCAAGACCCAAATGTACCACATTTCCAGTTCAAAATGACTTTTACTTTTCACCTTTAACTTTTTCATAAATGCAAACAAAAAAAATGAATCATTGTGCAACCCCACTAGAAAAATGTTTGAAAGAAAAACAAAATGTGTCATTGATGGTGGGTGGCTTTAGATGTCACTAATTAAGGCTATCACTATTATTTCTGTATTCTTACATTGTTGGCATATCTGTTCCCTGATGTCTCTGAACATACCAAGTCAGAAGAGAAGTAAAAAAATGAGTGGTAAGAAGGTTATGTGGGGGATGGGTAGATTAAAGTGGATCTGGGTTTTCCCCTGCAGGGACTATGGCCCATAGGGGTGGGTAGGAAGAGGATGAGAACACCTGGAGACTGAAACATTGAAAGGGGAGCCCCTTAACGTACTACTTTTTTTCCACTGATCATGATGTTACCCATACACTCTGCAGAAAGAGAAGATGGAGCTTGCAGGTAAAAATAGGACTAAATAAAAATGCTTATTTAAGCAAATTAAATGAGACATCAATACCATTTTGTGGATTAGGGTTACAGTGTACCTTAAAATGAGAGAACTCATTGGATTAGCAGCAATTTAAAATAATTTTTGGTGCTTTCTATCTTGGGGGGGGGTGAAGTCACACCCAGCGTGCTCAAATCTTACTTCTGGCTCTGAACCCAGAGAACACTTCTGATCGACGAATAACAGGGTGCTATATGGCATCACGAATCATGAATCACGACCATCCTGTTATTCGTCGATTGCCTCGAGCAGGCTCCAGTAACATCTCCTTCATCCTAGCCCTGAGATTTTTAAGAAAGTGCTATATTCTTTAGGAGAATGAGACCCATAATTGTTACTGGTATTTGGCATATTTGGTACACCACGGGGAGTTTGCCAGACTCTGCCATGTGGACAGGTTACATTCGGTAGCCTGCCAGTTTGTCCAAAGTAGGAAAGAGATAGTAAGATGTTGCGTGGCCGCGAAAGTGGCCACGCGCTTCCGGGAGCTGGGTTTTATAGTCTCTGAGTCTTGGCCATTGATAGGATTACATGGCGCCAGGGGGCCAGTTGGTGGGTGTGACCCCCGCCTACTGGAATATGGAGGATCTGGGTGGAGGATGCTCAGCCCCAATCCGAATAGGCTCGGAGATCTCAGCCCCGGGACCCGCATGCCTTTGTTCCTCTGCCAGTACCTTCATGTGCGTGGAGAGTGGTCTCAGCATGGTGGTGGCTGGTTCTGAAAGTCTTCAACTGCCGGAGCCCTGGTCGGGGCGGGGAGGAAAACTCAACCTGCTCCTCTCCAAGGGGCCCCGGCGAGGACAGCCAGGCACGGGGGCAGGAGACTCTGCGCTGTTCTCTTCTGGGAGCTGGGTTTTATAGTCTCTGAGTCTTGGCCGTTGATGGGATTACACAGCGGTGTCGAGGATTAAACCTGGGTTGGCCATGTGCAAAGCAAGCACCTGACTACATTCTTTCTCATTTACAGGCATTCAATATACTCAAAGAATAGACCTAAAGGAATGAACTCTCAAGAAATCATGAGTAATGGGGTTAAACGTAAAACCATAGGAGGCTGGAGAGATAGAACAGTTAGTAGCGCCCTTGTCTTTTATGTGATTGACTCATGTTTAATCTCTAACACTCAGCCCTGCATGGAGTTATTTCTGAGTACAGATACAGGAATAATCCCTCAGTGCAGTTGGGTATGGCCAGAACAGAATTTTTTATTGGATAAAATATACAACTTTCCTGTCTTTATCCCTTTCCTTTTATGTGACTCTGATATAATAGCTCATGAATTCATTGAAATTGGACTATTGGCTATGCTTCAGAATAGTCACTATTTCTCTTACTAATTCTAGTGGGATTCCTAATGTTATCTTCTTGTTTGATCCTTCTCAGCCTGTCAAATAAATTATCTCACAATGCATATTAATCTGAAACATGTAGTTAAAAGAAAGAACTGATAAGTCTATCTTTAGGATCTAATAAAGTATAAAGCATTTCTAATGAACAATTATTGTGTTAGACAATTGCAGTATTTCTAGGACGTGGGTATATTTAATTAAAGTGTACACACAGATAATATGAGAGGGAGAAACTTCCTGCATGTGGAATTCTAGCTTCTAAAAGCCAGCCATGTTGGGGGATTGCTGCTAACTAAACATTGCATCAAAAGTCATGTACTCCTCTGAAAAAGAAAGGGACAACTCAATAATCCTTAATTCTATATTAACTCATGTGTATGCATGCTTGTGTGTGTTGAACTAATTGTTTAGACATTGATGGAATCAAAAGTAAAATAGTGGATGCCATGCAGTTTGTTGGAAAATGAAGTTTATTGGAAAGGAAGAGGACATGGAAAATAAAAAGCTTTTCTGAAAACTTTGCTGTGACTCTCCTTAAATAAACACTCCTAAGGAAAGGGAAAAGCATTGTGAAAAGTCTGCCAGAAATCCAGTTCTCATTTAAAGAAGATTCTTGAAGGCTACCACTGTAAAAGAAATTTAGGTTGAAAGATGCCAGCCTTACCTTCTATTTTAGAGGTAATCATTTAAACCTGGAGAATTATTTTCTTTTTTTTTTCCATTTCTATTGAAGATTCCAGTTTAGTTGTGTCAGAGGCAAAATTGTTTGGCAAATAGAGATGAGGTGATGCACGTTGAGAAATGTGGTCCTTCTTGGGCAGCACAGAGATGGTCCAGCCTCTTATCTCCCCCTGTTAGCTCAAACTAGAGACACCTATTGCCCTTTGCAAAGGTCAGGGTCAGAGGCTATTTTTGTTAGGGGCACATTTGGGCTAAAGAGAACAGTAACAGTGCTGTCAGCAAGAAGCTTTGAGAAAAGAAAGAAAGGAAAGGTCACTGGCCTGGAATTCTTCCCCATGGGGTGAAATTCAGGGCGAAATGTCCCAGGGCAAGAATTCAAACAAGAAAATAGGTGGATTGGGCATTGTTCCTCTTATCTGATCACTGAAGGGAAAGATTATTGCCGAGGGTAAAGGGACATTTTTGAAGGAAACCACAAAGCAGAGGCAAGTGGTCCCTTCCCTCTTCTTTTCCCAGACTGGCTTTGTTGTTCCTAAGGAGTCTGAAGATTTTAAACAAAGATGCTGTCAATCTGTGTTTTGGGGAAATGGTGATAGCAACCAAAGTTCTTTTTGTAACATTATAATCTACAATTGTGCCCTCTAGATTTCAAATCTATTAAATTGCAACCTTCAATTTACATCTGGCTACATTATCAGAAATTATTAAAAAACACAAGAGGTATGAAAAGTCTTTTTTTTGCATTTTTTGGGGGTCACACCCAGCAATGCTCAGGGATTAGTCCTTAGTCTGCACTCAGGAATTACTCCTGGCAGTGGTTGGGGCACCATATGGGATGCTGGGAATCGAACCCGGGTCGGCTGTGTGCAAGGCAAATGCCTTCCTGGCTAGACTATTACTCTGGCCCTTTGTCTTTTTTTTTCTTTATGGGTCACACCTGGCAATGCTCAGGCAATACTCCTTGTTCATGCACTCAGGAACTACTCCTGGCCATGCTCAGGGGACCAGATGGGATGCTGGGGATCAAACCAGGGTCAGGCCGCGTGCAACGCAAATGCCCTACCTGCTGTGCTATCACTCCAGCCCCTCTAATATCTTTTTTCTCTCTCTCCTTTTTTATCATCAGAACATTCATGCTACATATACACAATGTATAATAAATCAAAAGAGGAATATACCTTACTTCTCATTTGCTCTGAAATTAAAAAACAAACAAACAAACCAGTTTTCTCAAATTTTGAATGAAGGTATAAAATGATAGTGGGAATTATTCTCAGGCTGATCGAATCAATACACGAATATCACACTGATTAATATGAAAAGAAGAAAAATCTATTATGTATGTATGAAAAAATTGTGTGACTTTGAATTTTAGGGTTAAAGAGGACAGATTGAGGACTATAATTCTTGAGCTAAAGAAGGGCACAGGGACCCAATGTCAAGGAGGAAGAAAAAGGCATCACATGACAAGGAGAAAGTTACTCCTGAGACAAACTCAGTTATGGATTTTGACCCTGGCATACATATAGACAAGCATCTGTAATAAATGTCTGTTTCCAGAGGTGGTCTTAAACCCAAAAGTAATCTTTCTTCAAGCAGTTAATATATTGGTCATAGATTTTCTTTGGTGGTGGCGGCAGGGTGTGGATCCCTTAGTGATCAGAGGGTCCTGAGGCTTCCCCAGCCATTCTCCACCAACCAGGCCTCTGATTCCCCAGAGGACTTGAAGGGTCATATTGCCCCTGCACATCAGTGCCAGGCATAGGTGGACCACTCCAGCAGTTCTCAGAGGAGCTGCACCCATCGGTGTTCTGGGGTGAGGTGATGCCTGGAATTAATTCAGGGTGGGACTCATGCCCAGCATCTACACTAACAACTGTAGTTGGCCAAACTAGAAGTGTCTCTTTCAGACAGTTTCAACTGACTTAACATCTACAGACAAGGTAACATGTATTAGAAAAAGTCTATTTGAACTATGAAGGGAGGTGTATCCTTCCAAAACAGTGAAGTAAGTAAAGGCCCTCCCGTTGATCATCGATTCGCTCGAGCGGGCCCAGTAATGTCTCCATTGGAGACTTTGTTGTTACTGTGTTTGGCATATTGAATATGTCACGGGAAGCTTGCCAGGCTCTGCAGTTTGGGCGAGATACTCTCGGTAGCTTGCCGGGCTCTCTGAGAGGGGCGGAGGAATCAAACTCAGGTTGGCCATGTTGGCTGCATTCAAGGCAAACGCCCTACTGCTGTGCTATCGCTCCATACCACCCTGAACGCACCCAATCCAAAACAGAAAAGAATATTTTTTTAACATAGAGTAAAACAGGGATTGGAGAGATAGTTTAGTGGGCAATGTGCTTGCCTTGTAAGCAGCTGGTCAGGGTTCAATCCCCAGGACCCATAATGTCCCCCCTAATCTGCCAGTAGTGGTCCCTGACCATTGAGCCAGGAGTAAGTCTTGAGAATTCCCGATGTGATTCAAAAAAAAAAAAAAACAAATTCTTAAAATTAGAGTAAACTATATCTCCTTAATCTTCTTATTAGGTATAATGTTGAACAAAATTAAAGGTTGGTTGCTTTAGAATTTAGAAATCTCAATGTTTAAGTCACTGTTTTATCTAATCAGGGTTTCATTCTTAACTGGACTATTCATTTGTAATTTCCTTTGCGTCTTTGTCAATGCATTTCAACATTGCCCAAATTTTGACCTACTGTTCCAAGTCTGTTGTTTTTCTTCCATTCAATCTTAAGGTTAACAAGCTAGGTCTGCCAAATTATAAAATATGTGAACCCATTTATTTCTGCAATTTTTCCCTTCAGCATCTTTTATTTTGCAACAAAGAAATAAGGGGAAAATATACTAACCTGTAGATAAAACTAGGACAACAAAAATTGAGATTTTATTTAGGTTGTGTTATTCTTTCCCCTCCCAATGTACTTTTCTACTTTTATTTTTTCCTGAAATGCTTGTTCTACATTTGTACATAATTTATCCTTGTACTAAAAGCCGCATTTACCTCCACTTTCATAGAAGCAATTTATTAATCTTTTTGCACAGAAATTCTTCTTTTTGAACTTACATTAACTTCAGGTCTCTGAAAAAAGCAATCTCTCTATGTTTCGTTTGTATATGCCAGTTTACCAAAACAGAAAATATAATAATTTCTTCAAAGACTCTAATCGTAAGTCCTAGAGATGGTAAATGAAATATAGTAAGATGAAAAACATTTATGAGAAAACTAGATATTTTGACATCTTGATGTATTCAAGGGAATTTGAGTAAAGAATAAGTATTGATTAATAAGTAATTTGAAGTAATTTATCTGAACCTGCAAATTTTATGGATTAACTTGCTCCTCTGAAGGAAGACATTGAAATAATAAGTAGATATGTGAAGTTTATATATATTCATAAATCAATGCTTTCTTTTATACATATTAGATTAATTGCTGGTATTTTTTAAATAATTTATAACAATTATAACAATAGTGATTGTTATTTTTTGTTTTAGGTAAAAATGATTCACAAAAGACTTGTTTTCTGTCTATCTTTTATTGATATTTTATTTCGTGGGGTTTTATCTTTATAGATTACTTTCTCTTTACCAATGAAAATATTGTTATATTGTTTCTAAACTTATTTAAAACAACAAGAAATCAAAAAAAAGCTAGACAGAAAAAAACTACAACAACCAAAGTAAAAAACAACATATTAATATGTTGTTTTAAACACAAAACATATATATGTGAATATGTATATGCTTTCCTAGTGCTTCGGACCTTAAATTCTAGAATATCTATGTGGTCTCAAACTTAATTTCCCGAAGATGCAGAGGATTCAAATGAGTAGAAGGTCAATTTTATAGCACTCTTCATTTTAGACACATTTCCTCCCATCTGCTCCCTTTTCACAAGAAGTATTGTTAATCATGTATTTATCTACTTTTGAATACTTATAAGCATTTGTCTGACAAAAAATGAAATCTATAATTGGAAGTTTGCAGTTTCTTGGTTTGCATTTTAAGCAGTTCCCATGAACATACACTTATTTATATTTACTATAAATCTTTCTTTATTAACTACATCATGTTAACCGTAGAGGGGGTAATCAATTTCTATCACGCCAAGCCCTGATCTTGAATTACCATTTTATTTCTTCAACACTGATGAAGTTCATTTGTTTCCATGTCATTTAAGCATCAAAATGATTACCTATTTGTAATCACTGAATCCAAGAATAAATGATATCATGTAAATGCACAGAACCATTATTTTATACCAAACAAAGGAACACCTCAGATCAATGCTATGATACCTTGCTGAATTTATTGTTCTGGTACTAATGGCACACACATTACATTGTCAATTTCAAGTTACTGGGCAACTTGCTCCAAAATGCTTCCATTCATCATATTGACGGTGATGTTAATCAAATTGACTATCCTTAACAAAAAGCCCTGCTTCATTTGAGTTATATTGCTTTTCTGCCTACGGGGAACATTTACACAATTAACAAAAGCAGATTGAATGCTAATAAAGAAAACAAATGAAGATTTATTCATAATCTTCAAAAGAATTGTAATAATTTAATTAAGGTATATGGTATTTGGGGAAGGAAAGTGATAAGGGTGGGGGGAAGGTCGGGGAAAGCAAAGGAACTTGCTAAAGAATTATTTAGCTTTTGTAATATTCATTGATTTAATTTCAAAGAACAAAATTGAAGAATCCATTGAAGGTGGAAATTAGCACAGAAAGTAGTGGGGGATAAAAAAGATCAATCAAAATCTGAAGCTTGCCAGATATTTGAAAGACACAGAGAGAACCAGGAGGGAGGTCAACCAACCAGGGTAGTTCAAGGGAAGAAAAGAAAAACTTAATGGGATGAAACTAAAGAGCGAAAGAGAATTCAAACTTATAATCAAGTAATGTGTTGTGGCAGTTAGAGATTACTCATTCCTAAGCAAAGCTGGACTTCCTGTGGATATGTTTTCCTTTAATGTTTTATTCCCCTCCCCTAAGAGGGAGACGGAGCTTCTGAAACTGTGATGTGAATAAAACATCAACATTTGGGAAGAAGTTTGGCTTAGCTAAATGTAGTAAGATGTTTGTAGGGATGAGAATTTTATTTTATTTATTTATTTTAATAATGTAGGAGTACTGCTATTTGTTGAGCCATTGATTAAGCTGATTGAACTTGGTATGAACTCCACATTACTATGTTTTTTTTTTCATTTTATTGTATCACGTGAGATAGAGTTACAAAGCTTTGATAGTTGAGAATCAGCCATATAATGACGGAACACCCATCTCTCCACCAGTGCACATTTTCCACCAACAATGTCCCCAGAATCCCCCCGCCCCTGACAACATACACACACACACACACACACACACACACACACACACACACACACACACATCCCAATCCTCACCCTGCCTCTGTGGCAGACAATTTCACCAATACTCTTTCTGTAATTTTGGGCATTATGTTTTGCTCAAATTTTCCTATCACCATTCAAGCCTACCTGCCAGGGGAAGACCCTAGATAATTTATTTTTCATTGTTCATTTTTAATACCATGAGAGCTTGCGTGATCACGATTGTAAATGTAAATTTCTAGACTGTAAATGGTTGGGTTCCAAAAACATCTCTGAATGGCACCACTCCATTTTGGGATTCAATTGGGAGTCTCTGGACCAGGGAAGTTGGTGTGCTAAAATGGCACCCGGAAGCAAATTGTGGGCTTGACAGCTGTCTTCTGGCAGGGCAGAGACCCGGGGAGGGATAACTCGGGTCCTCTGCTGGCACGCGGCCTGCAGATTTAGTCCTGGAACCCGCTTACCTGGGCCTTACTTGTGGAAGCTCTTGGTCACTGCGATTCCATCTGGATTAGGCAGGAAGATTGCCCCTGTTCCATATGGGGCATCCCACCTGGTGAAATTGGCCTGGTATGGGGCCCGGAGAGATTTCTGGTGCTGTGGTTTCTTCCGGGACTTGCTGCTATGTCTCTGGGCTAGGGTTGTTGGTGCAATAAGATTCAAATTACAACATTTTCAGCAGATTATATCTTGGTGAGGACCATCCTGACACTGTAGAGTCAGGCTGGGGGTGTGGCGGCGACTTTGGATTAAGGAAGCAAGTGGCTGCTGGGGTCTCTGCTTAGGCAGGCATAGGCCAATCCCCCCATCCCCGAATTTGCCCCTATCTCCTCAGACATGCATGGGTCCAAGACTAACTGCAATTTTTGATCTCTTTCAGGATTAATTTAGGGGTCTCTGAAGCAAAGCCAGCAGTAGAGATTACAGGGTGATGCTGCAGTTGGTTCTTGGAGGTGACTGTCAGTGCTTCCATGTACTGGTAAGTGGGGGAAGGAAGCCTATACCAACTCTGATAAAGCCTGGATCTTTCAGTCACAAAACCCGCATACCAGAATTTTCAGCAGATTATATCTGTCCTGAGATGGTGGAGTGAGGCTGGGGTTATGGTGGCAATTTTAGATTTTGGAAGCAAGCTGCTGCTGGGACTCTGCTTGGGCAGGCCACCAGGCCAACCTGCCCTTCTCTGATTTACCCATCTGTTCAGCCATGTGTGGGTCTGAGTTTATATGCTGCTTTTGATCTCGTTTATCTATGATTTATCTATGGGTCTCTGAAATAAGGCCAATAAATTAGCTTTTATAGCTGAGCTGGAGGTGGTTTGTGACTCTCACATACGTAGCTTTTTAGTGTTTAATTCCTTGGTAAACTTGGTCCCAAGTTGTTGGGGTCTGGCCAAAAGAACAGCGGCAATTTTGGGGTATCAGAAAGCCTGAAGACACCATCAGGATGCTGGTGCACTCACCCCACAGGTAGAAATTAACCTGTTGGCAGCACCAAATCTCTAGGGATGAGAATTTTAATGAAAGAATAGCACTTAAACCTGGAATTTGATCTAGAGGTTTGTATAGAACCTAGTAAACTAGGCACTGGAAGCACTTGTTCCTAATTTGGGAAGTCACAACCACCCTTTACAATACGAATTAAGGTAGTAATTCAATCTTTCAAATTTTTATATACTTGAAAAGAAATCTTGCCTAATAAGGAAGTAGGAAAAGCTGTGTCCTGGATGAAAAGTGCAACGTTTAGGCCTATAATACAAAGGATGGAGTTAATGGGAAAATGTGTGAAGTTGGAATCTTTAGGTAAACTTTTACAGAGGGATATTGGGAGACTGGACAAATATGAGTTTTTAAACGAAATACAAAATTTGCTTTTCAAAACAGTGTGAAATTTATAAAGTATATTTAGTTTGAACATATAGCATATGCAGGAAGACACGCTTTTTAATGAAACCTTGCACAGTTTCTTCTTGAAAGATAAAAAATATAGAGCTATGAAGATTCCTAAGTATATGAAGGGAGTTGTACAGGCAGATTTCAGGGATATATGGATTTGGTTTCAAATTTTGTAATAAAGTGAATAGGGTAATAAAATGAGTCACAAGAATATGTCTGATTACCCCATACCATAAAAGCTATGTCAACACTATACTGTAGTCCATTAAGTATGCAATTACAATGTGTCTAAAAATATATGCAGACATCAATTTAAAAACATTATTGCTAAAAGTGCTATCATCTGAAACTTCCAGCAAGTCATAATATTTGTGTGCTTTCTAAAGGATGTTGCCTTGCTATTGGACACTATGGACTCTGGATGGTAGTTACTGAAAACTGAGCTAGCTATGATGACTTATTAAAATAAGAAAAGGAAACATGTGACATAGGATGACTCTTCCTATCACAAATGGTTTATATGTATTTTGTATGCTGCTTAACAATATTTTACCTTACAGAACAACTTCTTTTAACAAGGAGCAATTTCTTTCAAGCTCCACCTCCACATAACCACATCAATTTATTTTATATTCTAAATCCATTGTTGTCTTTTCAACAATTTAAAGCTTTTTCATCAGGAGTAAACTTTTTTTTAAGAAATCATTTTATTTGCTTGTTTATAAGAACTGTTTTATTCGTTCAAATTTAACCATGAGATGGTTCCAATTTAGTCACAGGTTTTTGTTTTGTTTTGTGGGCTACACCCAGAGGTGTCCAGAGTTTACACCTGGCTCTGTGCTCAGGAATCATTCCTTATGGGGGTTGGCAGACTATATTAGCATGCGGATTTTGGACAGTGATAAATCAAGTCATGGTCAGGCAAGTTACTTAATACTTCCATTAGCTCTCTGGCCCTCAGTTACATCTTCAGACTGTATTTCTAACTCTAACTTTTCTTGAGAAGGAGCTCAGAATGGTCTTATCCAAATTTTTCAAAGTATATCTCCACAAGATTCTTAGAAAATCCTTTGCAGGAGTCTCAGCATTGGTCACATTGGAGTACAGATTATCCTTAGCTGCTATCAATTGATTCCATAACAATTAAGGAGAAACCATTTCTGGGATATAAATGAACACAATATGAGACTGATACCCAAGGACAGTAGGTACAAGGGCCAGGAATATTGCTCCATGTTTGTAAACCTACCTCATGAGCTGGAGGAGAAGGCAGTTGAAATAGAGAAGGGATGACTCAGTCAATGATGGGGATGTAGGGATTGATCAGGATGGGAGATGTGTGCTGAAAGTAGATAAAGGACCAAGCATGATAGCCTTTCAGTAACTGTATTGCAAACCATAATGCCTAAAAGTAGAGAGAGTATGGGGTAAATTGTCTGCCATAGGGGCAGGGGTAGGAGTAGGATGGGGCTGGGGGATACTGGGGACACTGGTGATGGAAAATATGTACTGATGGAGGGATAGGTGTTCGATCATCATATGACTGAAACTCAAACATGAAAGCTTTGTAACGGTATCTCACAGTGATTCAATTAAAAAAATGAATAAGGTGAAATAATGTGATATATCTTCCCTTAATATCTGGAAGAATGAATTTCTCGAATAAATCTACATTTGTAGACCAAATCTGAGCTAACTTCTCCTTATCATGTCATGTTCCCTCACCTTGATGCCCTAGATTCCTAACTTATTTTTAATTTCAGGATATAAACCTTACTTACAATGCCTCTCTAAATATTGAATACCTATTCTCTTTGTAGATTACCCTTGCACATATTGCTGAGGTTTTTGGGGGGATGGGCACCTGGTGGTGATCAGGGTTTACTCTTAGTTCTGTGCTTAGGTATTAAAACCCTGGCAGTCCTTGGCTAACCATATGGGATGAGGGAACTCAATCCAATTTCGTTATGTGCAGGGAAAGACGATACACACTGTACTATCTCCTCCTCTTGCACTTATTATTGATAGCTTTTTTTTCTAAGCCATATGATGTTCTTTTGGTTACTCAACAAGTCAAAGAACAATCCAGTGAAATATGAAAGGGGGAATTTTCCCATTATAATTATTATGTTTAACACTTTCGTAGTTCGTTTCTTCAATAAAATGTTGAACATCTATTTCAAAGTCACTGAGGATTAGCTTCAAGTTATTCTCAGCCCCTCTTAATGTTGATATTTTGACCAGGTTTCATGAATTATGTCTTAATGCCATCTAAAATGATTGATACTTTCTAGAAGGTTTTTAATTGACTTCCCCAAGAATTATCAAAGGGATTACTACCCATGGCAATTGTAGCCTTACAAAATGTATTCCTTTAACCACAAGCCTTGAAGGTTGAGGCCATTTCTAAACCTATTGACTGCAGAATGTTGGTTGTGTTAGCAGATATGGAAACATTGATCTCCTTGTATATCTTCATTAGACCTTTCGGTTGACCTGATATATTGTCATGAGCAGTAATATTTTAAAAGGAATTATTTTTTTCATAAGTGGTAGGTCTCAACCATAGATTTAAAATACTTAACAAACCAAGCTTCCAGTGCCATCATAAAAGCATTGTTGTTTTATTTATAGAACATAAGCAGACTAGATTAATCATAGTCCTCAAAAGATTTTCAGAACAAGTGAGCATTGACTTCTATTTAAAATGACTGGTGATATTCTTTTCCTTAATTTTTCCTATGCATTCACAACTTGGGAAATTGTTTGACATAACAATCTTGGATTTTAAATTCTTCAACCATAAGTTCAGTTGCTACTAGCATTTAGTTTAAGAATGAGAGATATAGATTGAGTAGTTCGGGGTCATTATTATTAGGGTAAGTAATTGACTTATTTTCAATTTTATATTTTTATATAAGGGAATAGGGAGACCTGAGAAGAGGATGAGAGGTGTTTGAATAGCTGTGTGTGTGTGTGTGTGTGTGCGTGTGTGTGTAGTGGGGGACACACCCTGTGCTTCTCAGCACTTACTCCTGGATTGATGATCAGGAATCACTCTTGACTCGGGGGATCATATGGGATGCTGGGAACCAAATTCAAGTGCCCTTCTTGCTGTTGGATATCTTGTGTCCCTCTCTATCTTTTTTCCCCACAGTTACAAATTAGTTAATGATTGAGTTTCAGTCATGCAATGTTCCAACTCCCAACCCTTCACCAGTGCACAATTTCTGCCATCAATGTTCTCATTCTTCCTCCTGCTCCCACTCTTCACCCCTCTCTTAGAGTTGTTAGTATCCCAAAACAAGTATAACTGTAATGTCAATGACAATTGAACAATGATTACATAAGATAAATAAGGAGAATCTTTGAAATTGTGAAAATGTCTAAAATATGACACCAAGTCACAGAGTAAGTACATACTGGTTGAAAAGTGATGTTAAGAAATTTGTTCACCTCCCCTGATCTGCGCAGGACGGGCACGGAGGCCCAGCTCGGGGCAACAAAGCTGAATGGCTCCAATTCCAAACAGGTACAGCCCGCCCCCAAGGGCCTGGGACCCTCTCTGGGAATGCACAGCTAGATCCAGCTCCTAGAAAGCCGGTTTTCTCCCCTGATCTGCGCGGGACGGGCACGGAGGCCCAGTTCTGGGTAACAAAGCAGCAGGAGACGTTCCCAACTCCTCGCCCAGTGCCAGGGACTCTTTCTGGAGCCGCGGCTGCTAACGCGGCCGCGAAATATTTTCCCACTGCATATTCATAGGAACCATAAGCTACATTTTTAGATGGAAACTTCTCTAGTTTAGCTCAGCCACTAGAAACTCAGTAGCCAATGACTCAGTAGCCACTCAGTAGCCAATGACTCATAAGCCTATCTTAACTCACACTGCATATCAAGCAGAATAGTAACAGTGAACATGAAGAACTAAACCACACTTCTCACAATGGTAAAGCAACGCAAAAGTCCACCAAACTTTCATATTGAAGAGTCTAGCCCAGATGACACCAACAGTACTGCAGTGTTAGACAACCTCTCTGATAAGGAATTCAGAAGGGAGCTACTTAGGATGCTTAGGGAACTAAAAGAAACAATGGAAAGCAATGCCAATAGAAGACAAGAGGATTTGAAGGCAGAAATGAGGAAAATGCAATCAGAAATGTCAGACCTGAAAAATCTCGTAGGCGAATTGAAAAGCTCCGTGGAAGGCCTCATCAGTAGAGTAACAGCTGCTGAGAACAGAATCAGTGAGCTCGAAGATGAAGTTCAGAGACTCTCCAGAAAAGAGCAGAAAATGGAAAAGAGACTCACAATTCGGGAACAGATGGCAAGAGAAGATCATGATGAAGCCAAGAGGGGTAACATAAGAATTATTGGAGTCCCAGAGATACAGGAAGAAAACCTTGATGAAGAAGAAACTATCAAAGACATCATTGCTACAACGTTTCCAGAGCTGAAGAAAACTTGTGACCACATTCAGGAGGGCCGAAGGATACCAGCTAGAAGAAATCCGAATAGAAATACCCCAAGACACATTCTGATCAAAATCACCAAAACCTTAGACAGAGATAAAATTCTGAAACCAGCAAGATCGAAGAAAGAAAACTCTTACAAGGGAGCATCCTTAAAATTCACAGCTGATTTTTCTGATGAAACCCTCATGGCCCGAAAACAGTGGTGGGACATAGTGAAAAAACTCAATGAAATAATTGCCTCCTCAAAAATACTTTTCCCAGTGAGACTCTCATTCATAATAGAAGGAACAACACACAGTTTCACAGACAAACAACGGCTCAGGAACTTCATAGACTCAAAACCATGGTTACAAGAACAACTAAATGGGCTACTTTAAGGCAAGAAAGGCCCCTCAAATACACCAAATTTCAACAGAACAATGGGACAAAATCCCATAACAATAATCTCTCTCAATGTGAATGGGCTAAATGCACCAATTAAAAGACATAGAGTGGCAGGATGGATTAGAAAATTGAACCCAACATTCTGCTGCCTGCAAGAAACACATCTCAATAATCAAAGCAAACAGAGACTCAGAGTCAAAGGCTGGAAAACAATCCTACAGGCAAACAGCTCCCAGAAAAAAGCTGGGGTAGCCATCCTTATATCAGACCACATCGATTTCAGAGTGAAGAAGATCATAAGAGACAGTGAAGGCCACTTCTTATTGATCAAAGGATCTGTACAACAGGAAGAACTTACAATAATAAATGTATATGCACCTAATGAGAGACCAGCAAAGTACTTAAAACAACTACTCATAGATTTGGAAAAAAATATCAATAGCAACACAATACTAGTGGGAGACTTCAACACTGCTTTGTCACCTCTTGATAGATCAAACAGACTCAAGCTTAGCAAGGACATACTTCATTTGAGGGAAACAATGGAAGAAAGGGACTTAGTAGATATATACAGGACACTTCATCCACAAAAAGCTGAATTCACATTCTTCTCAAGCGTACATGGAACATTCTCCAAGATAGACCACATGCTGAGCCACAAATATGCCTCCAAAAAATTAAGAAGATAGAGATTGTATCGACAATCTTCTCAGACCATAATGCGCTGAAATTAGAGTAAATCACATACAAAAACAGAAAACTAAATCAAACACCTGGAAATTAAACAGTGCACTATTGAACAACGAGTGGATTAGACAGGAAATCAAAGAGGAAATCAAAAGATTCCTAGAAACGAATGAAAATGAGAACACGAGTTACCAAAACTTATGGGACACAGCAAAGGCTGTGTTAAGAGGAAAGTTTATAGCTCTACAAGCATTCCTCAGGAAGGAGGAGCGAGCACACATAAGTAACCTAACCTCACAGCTTAAGAGCTTGGAGAAGGACCAAAAAAAGGAGCACAACCCGAACAGGAGAAAGGAAATAATAAAACTCAGAGCAGAGATTAACGAGATGGAAACCCAAAAAACAATCCGAAAGATCAATGAAACCAAGAGCTGGTTCTTTGAGAAAATTAACAAGATCGATAAGCCTCTAGCAAAACTCACAAAGAAAGGGAGAGAGAAAACCCTAATAAACCGAATCAGAAATGAAAAGGGGGTCATTACAACAGAAACTACAGAATTTCAAAGGATCCTCAGGAAGTACTTTGAGAAGCTTTATGCCACAGAACATCAAAACCTCGAGGAAATGGATAAATTCCTAGACTCCTACAGACTCCCAAGGCTGAACCAAGAAGGCCTGGAATACCTGAACAGACCTATCACCATCAAGGAAATTGAAATGGTAATAAAAAGTCTCCCCAAGCACAAAAGTCCTGGCCCGGATGGATTCACTAGTGAATTCTTCCAAATCTTTAAAGAGGACTTACTCCAAATCCTCCTTAAGCTTTTCCACGAAATTGAAATATGAAAAGCACCTCTGAACAGTTTCTACGAAGCAAATATCACACTGATACCAAAAGCAGACAGAGATACCACAAAGAAAGAGAATTACAGACCGATATCCCTGATGAACACAGATGCAAAGATCCTCAACAAACTATTAGAAAATGGAATCCAAACTACTCATCAAAAAGATCATACGCCATGACCAAGTAGGATTCATCCCAGGGATGCAAGGATGGTTTAAGATTTGAAAATCAATCTACATAATCCATCATATCAACAAAAGAAAACATAAAAAGCATATGATTATATCAATAGATGCAGAGAAAGCATTTGAGAAGATTTTGCACCCCTTTATGATGAAAACCCTAGCCAAAATGGATATAGAGGGGACCTTCCTCAACATAATTAAAGCCATCTACCACAAGCCTACAGCAAGCATCATCCTCAATGGGGAAAAACTGAGAGCCTTTCCTCTAAGATCAGGGACGAGATAAGGATACCCACTCTCTCCACTGCTGTTCAATATAGTACTGGAAGTACTTGCAATAGCAATTAGGCAAGAAAAAGATATTAAGGTCATTCAGGTAGGAAAGGAAGAAATCAAGCTCTCACTATTCGCAGATGATATGATACTCTACTTAGAGAACCCAATAACCTCCACCAAAAAACTCCTAGAAACAATAGACTCGTATAGTAAAGTTGCAGGTTATAAAATCAATACCCAAAAGTCCATGGCTTTCCTATACGCAAACAGTGAGAGAGAAGAAAGCAACATGAAAAAAACAATCCCGTTCACAATTGTGCCCCAGAAAATCAAGTACCTAGGAATCAGCTTAACTGAGGAAGTAAAGGACCTGTACAAAGAAAACTACAAAACGCTACTTCAGGAAATAAAAGAGGACATGAGGAAATGGAAAGATATCCCCTGCTCATGGGTCAGGAGACTTAACATTGTCAAAATGGCAATACTACCGAAAGCATTGTATAAATTCAATGCAATCCCTATAAGGATACCCATGACATTCTTCAAAGAAATGGAGCAAACACTCCTGAAATTTATATGGAACAATAAGCCCCCACGAATAGCTAAAGCAATTCTTGGGAAAAAGAAAATGGGAGGAATCAACCTCCCTAACTTCAAACTGTACTACAAACTAGTAATAATTAAAACAGCATGGTACTGGAACAAAGGCAGAACTGCAGACCAATGGAACAGGGTTGAATACACTGACATCTCTACTCAATCATATGATCATCTAATCTTTGATAAAGGTGCAAGTAATGTGAAGTGGAGTAAGGAAAGACTCTTTAACAAATTGTGCTGGCATCACTGGACGGTTACATGCAAAAAAATGGGCTCAGCACTCTGCCTAACACCATGTACAAAAGTAAGATCAAAATGGATTAAAGACCTCAACATCAGACCAGAAACCATAAGGTACATTGAAGAAAAAGTTGGCAAAACCCTCCATGACATTGAAGCTAATGGTATCTTCAAAGATGCCACGTCACTGGCCGAGCAAGTGAAAACAGAGATAGATAAATGGGACTATCTTAAACTAAGAAGCTTCCGCACCTCCAAAGAAACAGTGACCAAAATACAAAGACAGTCTACAGAATGGGAAAGGATATTCACCGAATACACATCTGACAAGGGGTTGATATCCAGGATATACAAAATACTGGTTAAACTCCACAAGAAGAAAACATCCAACCCCATCCAAAAATGGGGCAATGAAATGAACAGAAACTTTCTCAAAGAAGAAATCCGAATGGCAAAAAAGCACATGAGAAAATGCTCTACATCATTAATCATCAGGGAGATGCAGATCAAAACCACAATGAGATACCATCTCACACCTCAGAGACTGGCCCACATTCAAAAGAACAAAAGCAACCGATGCTGGCGCGGATGTGGCGAGAAAGGGACCCTCCTTCACTGTTGGTGGGAATGTCGACTGGTTCAGCCCTTCTGGAAAACAGTATTGATGATTCTCAAAAAATTAGAAATTGAGCTCCCATTTGACCCAGCAATACCACTCCTGGGAATATATCCCAGAGAGGCAAAAATGTATAGTCGAAGTGACATCTGCACTTGTTTGTTCATTGCAGCACTCTTTAAATAGCCAGAAACTGGAAGAAACCTGAATGCCCAAGAACAGATGACTGGTTAAAGAAACTTTGGTACATCTACACAATGGAGTACTATGTAGCTGTTAGAAAAGATGAAGTTATGAAATTTACATACAATTGGTACAATATGGAAAGTATCATGCTAAGCGAAATGAGTCAGAAAGGGAGGGATAGACATAGAAAGATTGCATTCATCTGGGGAATATAAAGTAACAAAATATGAGATTAATACCCAAGAATAGCTAAGATCAGCACCAGGAGCATTACTCCATAACTTAGAGGTCAGTCGGGTATACTAGAGTAAAGGGCAGTTCAGATAGAGAAGGGAGCACCAAATAAAGGGTGTTTGGAGGATCCTCCCAGGAGGGGAGATGCATGTCGAAAGTAGACTATGGACTGAACATGTTTGCCACTCAATGCCTCTTTTGCAGACCACAACACCCAAAAGGAGAGAGAGAACACAGGGGATTGTCCTACCACAGAGCCAGGGGGGGTGGGGGAGATGGGGGTCGAGGGGATATTATCCATGGTGGTGGAAAATGGGCACTGGTGGAGGGATGGGTATCTGATCATTGTATAATCGAAACCAAAGCACAAAAAATTGTAAATCTACAACTGTACCTCATGATGTTTCACTAATAAAAAATAAATAAATAAATAAAAATAAATAAATAAATAAAAATTTAAAAAAATAAAGAAATTTGTTCAATATATAGTCAAATATTCAGTTTTTTTAAAATGCAATTTCCATAAAGAAAAAGAAAGCAAAGTACAATAAAATAAATATAATACATTTAAATAACAGACTATTTACCCAAAAATCTTTTAAGTCATGAATTCTAAGCATAGTCCTGCTATAAATTAGAATTATTCTTTTGCTAAGGAACTTCACTTTTCTAGATAGTTGGCCATTTGTAAAAAAAATAAAAATTTGAATTAAATAAATAAATAAGTACATTTTACAACTTGTCAATGCTGTTTATTGTTTATATTTCTAAAATTCTTTCTTAATTGGTGTAGAGCTCTGAATTTTTTGAAAATAAATTTTAACACGTTAAAGTTTTATTTAGGGTTAAAATATTTGAGGATGCATGAAAGATAGTGTGTTCTTATTACTCCTTATTCTTATTTCTTGTAGTTCTTCTCTTCCATAGAAAGGGAGATTTGATCCTAACTTTAGATCTCTTGAAAGGGTATCAACCTAGCATCAGAAACACTTAGCTCTATCATATCTGACTAGAAAAAAGAAAACAGTGTTGCTCTTTGGTGTCTAGATAGGAAAAGGACAGGTAGTACAATTAGTTTTATCCCAGAACTATGCAGCATTTAATTTTTATTATAACATTATCATCTTATCAAGTACAATTTAATGATCTCAGATATTACTATTGAGATTCCTTTTACCACAATTAAATAAATGAATCTCATTAAAATATGATGGGGTTGGAAATCCTATTTGGTATACAAGGTTTCTTAGGAGAAAGTCAAACAGAATTGTGCTGGTTTAATATTCATATATTTATAGATACATAGATATATAGATTTATCTGTGATGAATTCCAAGGTCTTAGCACTAACCTATGCACACTAAAATATCTTCAGTTTCTACAAATGACCTACGTGATCAGTTCTACATTTTCCATTTAAAAAATAAGAAAACCAGTGCTCAGAATGTAAAGGGAATTTTTAACTTATCTATTTAAAGTCATGTTGTTATCAAGATACAGACAGAGCCCCTAATCAGTCGTAAGGCCCATGCTCTCCCCCTGTCAACATAGAGCACTTGTCTAATAGGTCATTTTATTCTTCTGTTTTCAAATAATAAAACATTTCTCATCATGAACTGTTGTCTCCACAGAGTTACAGGGTAAAGAATCCATAGTGCAATTTCGGTTCCTTTCATTTTTCTTTAGCAACAAGGTTAGGAAACCTACCAAAGTTTCAAGACCAATTTGAAAAGTCACTTAATTCACAAAGACTTCAATTAAGCTCACAGTCACTTTACTGACTTCATGCTTGATCAGTATTACTTTTGTCATCTTTTCTTTAGGTCGGAGCCGTTCAATACATGTGACTGTTAAAATGAATTAAATAAAAATTTAAATGTGGCTACTCACTCTTAGCCGTCACATTACATGAGTTTACTAACAGATAGGGTCTGTTGGTTAATTTTCTTTTAGTTTTAAAAATTTGTTTTATTATTATTATTCATTATGACACTGTGATTTACAAAGCTGTTTTAGGTATTCACTGTTCTAATATCAATCCCATCACCAGTGTGACCTCTCATAATTGTTGACTATTGACTATTGCAATACAAAAATATACAATTCTTCCATTATCACAGAAAATTTGATTGTATAACAATGTTCTAGGTAAGTGGTTGAAAAATAGAATGAATGGGAGAAAATAAATTGATTTTTATTGTATAACAACCATACCTCTTCATTTCATATGATCTTTGGCCAATTTGATGCTACAAGGTCAAGATGGAACAGCTTTACAAGGTCGAATGACTAAGTCTAAGATATTTTTTTTTTCTAATAGAAAACTTTTGTTAACTCCTAATCAGTACCAGAAGTTTTTTTAAAGCTTAAAGCTCTGAATATGTTTCTTCTAGTTGAGGTGTCATCATATTAGATTTCTTAGAAAGAATGAGTGTTTGCTAAATTAAGTTCACATTTCATTAAAAAAATTAACATCATATAAATGAGTAAAAATTCAAAACAATTGATCTGTCACTATATGTACTTATTTCATGCCATTAATCTTTCTCTTGATCTCTGTTTTTATTAGTACAGTATTTAGTCAAAAACAAGTGACAATCATGTGGTAGGAGCTTCAGCAAGATACGACAAGATCTGGATAGATTTTGTTAAGGCTTTTATTTTAAATATTATTTCTACTCCTAAGGTACTCGCATAACAATACACAAATAAAATAGGTAACAAAATAAACACATACTCATTTGGATTACTGTTACTTCTTTTATTTTATTATTTTCTTTTCTCCTATTGCTCTCTTTAGTCTAACTATAAAGGATTCCATTTCTCCTGAACCAGTTAGGAATGCGTTTATCTCAGCATTTTTCAAACTTCTGCTTTTGTTAGGATGAATATAGTTTAAAGTTTTTCAAATCCCGTACCAAAACAGGGATAATTTACCATACCAGCCATGCTGCCTACAACCGTTTTCCTTCAAATATTCAGCAAACTGCTATGGTTTTCTCTAGGCTATTCACTCTCATTTTCTTATAAAAACTCCCAGTCTCCTTTTCTTGTTTCTATTTTCTTAACTTTTAGGTTCTAACATATTACACTATGTAAATAACTTTTAATTATTATTATTATTATTATTATTATTTAACAAAACATTTTTTAGGAGCAAAAACACTAATTGGTGCTTAGAGAACGGGGGTCTATTCCCTAAATGAATCTCAAGAGTTCACTATTCTTTGGGGGATGGTGATTGGTATATCTGACAGTGCTCAGAGGAACATAAAGGATACTGGGGATAAAATTAAGGTTGGCTTCATGCAAAGTGAATGCCCTACCCAATGTAATATCACTTCAGTCCCTGGAATTCAGACATATGTTGTTCTTTGTAGCCCCAGAAGTACTCAAGGACCACCAGGGCTGCTAGAGAACCATAAGCCAAAAATTAAATTCAAGGTCTCACATACTATATATACTCTACAACTTATACTGCTTCCTTGTAATGTATTATTTAGCTTATTGATTTTGCTTTCTATTTATTCTTTAATTTAGTCCTATTAGAAAACAAATTACACAAGGGAAGATCAAACTACTAAATCACTTCCTTAAAATTCTGTGCTGGTTGGCATTCTCAATCAATAACAATCATATCTAACAGGTAAATAGAAAGCAATAATTGAATTAATAATGCCAATAGCAAGGAATGTTACCCTAGGAAAATTCTCTCTTCTATCTTTATCATAAAAAGTATTAGGTGTATGTTATATTAAAGTTTGAACCTCCCTTTCTCATCCTTCTCTTTCTATCTTTCTCTCTTTTTCCTCAATGACCATCAAAGAGAAGTTCAGGTTATGAGATTGAGAGTTGTGGTTGAAGATTACAAAAAAGGAATTGTACATATGAGTTAGTGTGTATATAATTGTGTGTGAGAGAAAGAAGGCATTATATATATATGAGTGAGTGTGTATGTAATTGTATAAGAGAGAGAAGGGAAAATTTATTATCTCAGAAAGAGTGAGAGAGATTGGATTTGGTAAAATATTCATAAAATATATAATATATATCAAAAAGAGTGAGGAAAGTTGGATTTGTTAAAGCAGTAATAAAATACATAATAAATATTTATTTGACATAGTTCAATATGGATTTGCAGGTATGATGTGTGAAGATTATCTAACGCAGAAATCAAGCAGGATACTATTGATGTGATAATGCCAGTATCTTGGAAGCTGATATTCTGTTTTTACTTCCTGCAAAAGATATTTTCCCTAGTAGAAAAACTTAGTTTGTCCATAAATCAAATAGAAAGGCAGTAAGAAGTAGGAGGGTTCAGTCATCCCCCTGGATTTTCCCTACTTTGCTACTCTATAAATATACTGAAAGATCAGTTTCGTTTCTTTGAATCATTCTTCTTTGCTGAAGGAAACAATATCTCAGTGCTATTTCAAAGAATTGATTAATTTTGCATAAGTTGCAGAGATAAAATCAGGTTCAGGGCTGAGGAGCATGAAAAGAATTTAGTGCAAAGTGTCCTTGCTTTACAATTTAGTGTTGATACCAATCTTTTAATTGCCTTTGAAGTAGGAATGAAGAGCTCTATAGTAAGGATAATAAAGCTATGAAATTTGGACTGTATTGGATGAAATTGGATAACTAATTTACAATTTTTTAGGTTACATATTTGGTGGTAGGAAAAGAATTCAAAGAAGTTCCTGGCAATGATAGCTAATAATTTAATCCACATAAATATCTACAAATAATTTATTTTATACAACTTTATAACTATTCACTGAGTGCCCAGAAAATGTTATCCATGATAGTACAGCTAGTGACTGGACCTGAAATAGCAGAGAAAGGGAGATTATAAAGCACATAAACTCATCCGACATAAAGCAACCTGCCTTGAGAAGACAGAAGAACAATAGGAAAACATAAAAATCATATTTATCACTTACTACTCATTTACCACTGTTATCATTTGAACGAATTCCCCATCTTTTAACCATTTTATCATTTGAACGAATTCCCCATCTTTTAACATTTTAACCTTTCAATCATCCTATGTTTATGTTAAAGAGAATTTGACAGATTAAAAAATATCAACAAATAAAAATATAAATTAGGCATCTTATTTTCCTTAACTGTCCCTTTACTTTGTTCTCTTTACTCCTATTCACTAACTATACTATCATTCACCTGTTTAAGTTCATATTGGTAGTGAAAATCTTATGTAAGACTTTATCTGTTCTCTTAATTTCCCCAATTCTTCTGCTTATCTTTAGCTACTTTTTTATTCATGTCAGCCTTAGAGTTTCTCTTTGGGTATATTATTTATACAGACACCCTAATGGAGATTTTCTCTTGCCTTTGCTTTGCTAGTTTGAAAGATATAGGAACATCCTTGAACTCCCAAGAAGCCACTACAAATATATTTCTAAATGTAGAAAAATAAAAATAATGGAATTGTATCATATCACATCATAAAGTTTTGAATTGAAAGTCCCAGAAGAAAGTATTGGGTTCTTTTTCATCTTTTAAAATGGTTGAGTCCCCATGATCCCAGAGATTCAGAATCAGGCAGCTTTCGGCAGAAACACATTAGGTGACCAGCACTGGGCCACCCCGGGTGGGAATAGGTTTTGTGCCTTGGCCTGTTCCCCCTGGGGGCTCGGGGTCCTCCATGTTTCAGAGGCCAATGGTCAGACAGATGAGGGCCCCAGTGAGGAGACATGCAGGGCCTAATGGAATAGGGGTTGGGCCAGCCCTTTCCCCCCCCCCTCCAATGAGACCCTTAGTCGCCGCCCATGTACAAGCCCTCTGGCTACTCAAAAAGTGGCTTAAACCATGATCTCAGAGATTCAGAAATACATCTTGAAACCCAGCAGCTTTTGACAGAAATTCCTCCAGATTTAATTACTTAGATTTCAGAATTCCAAAATGCAGCGATGCGACATTGTATACTATTCATTATCAGCAATAGAAAACAAATTGTCTAATGTCGACTTTTCAGCAGATATGAGTGTTGGGATAAAATCCCAAATAATAATGGTGAATCTGGTATAGAAATATTGAATGTAATAAAAGTAGAGAGAGAATAATGTGGAAACCATCTGCCACACAGGTAGGGGAGGAGGTGAGATGGAGAGTATACTGGGGTTTTGGGTGGTGGGAAATTTACACTGGGGAAGGAACAGGCATTTCATCATTGTATGACCTAGACTTAAATTCAAGAGCTTTAACTGCTATCATGGTGATACAGTAAATAAATTTATAAAAAGTAAAAATAAAATAAAATGGTTGAGTCCTCACTAGGTCTGGGGCTATATTACAGCAGATAGGTTGTTTGCCTTTCATTCAGCTTACATGGGTTCAATTCTGACCATCCCATGGTCCCCCAAACATTGCCAGGTGTAATTCCTTAGAGTCAGCTGTAACCCCTGAGTATCTCAGGGTCACATGATCCCTTGATGTCCCATTACTCATCAATTTGCTTGAGCGGGCTCCAGTAATGTCTCCATTCATCCCTGTTGCGTGCTAGTGTAGCCCAATGGCATCTGTTCATTCTAGGAACATGAAGAGCCTTCAAACCGATCGTTTAGGGTCTTCATGAAGAAGTATGATAGGTGGGTGGCCACGCGATCTTTTGACATCCCGTGGAATCCGGTCGGTAATGGGTCTAGTCCAGCGGTTTCTCTAAATCTCATTACGTGTCCAGCCCATCTGATTTTTGATGCCTTAGTAAATGAGACAGCATCCCTGATTCTCAATTTCTCTTTCCTCTCAGGTATGGCCCAAAATTCCTTCCCCCAATAAATACAATAAAAGTGTCTCAGACTTTGGAATGTTCGAGCTAAGTGATCCATTATTTGATCTGAAGAGTTGCATAAGGAAAGAGTTATGTGAAATACATTTTGATATGTGAAACACATTTCTGAGGTGAAATGCAAGGGTAAAAGATGTACAAAACTTGGAAAATATGTACAAATTATTTATTTCCAACTAGAGAGACAAATTTGTTTAACTTTCTGAGAAAAGACAATTTCAAGAGCAAGTTATATAAAACCTCCCCAAATAATGCAGATTTCTTTTCAATAAAATTTCCAAAATGATAAACACATTTCAATATATCCTTATTGTCATTTTATTTTTTAATTCTTCTTTTGGAGTTGTGTTCAGACTACTGAGAATCCTCAATTGTCTCTCAATAACTCCAACCTAATTATGGGACACCTTCACTCTCTAAGTGAGAGAATTGATTTTCAAAAATAGCCAAAGCCTATTTCACCAAATTTAAATAACAGGATTATATAGTAAGAATGGACTGGAGTGATAGCACAGTGGGCAGGGTATTTTCCTTGCACACAGCCAATCTGGGTTTGATTCCTTCATCCCTCTTGGAGAGCCCAGCAAGCTACTGAAAGTATCCCACCTGCTCAGCAGAGCCTAGCAAGCTACCCGTGGTGTATTTGATATGTCAAAAACAGTAACAACAAGTCTCACAATGAAGACATTACTGGTGCCCGCTCGAGCTAATCGATGAACAATGGAAGGACAGTGCCACAGTGCTATAGTAAGGCAAGCTAATATATTTTTAAATAAAAATGATGAATACTTAGTATTGGATTGTATTATTTTTGATATTGTAGAAATTATGCACAAAGACAATCCCAAACCTTGTTTAGATTATAGATTGAAATAAAGAATAGTTGGTATGTGCCCATAAAGCTATTCTCTTCTCTTTTTATAATATTTTGCTGGTAGAAGGATAATTGCAAAACAAAGGAAAAGTGTTAGTCTTTGTGCCTTTCTTACAGTGCTTCACGGAGTCATCTTGGTAGCTAAGATTACACAAAAGCAACTCTGAAAATAATGCTAATAGAATGTCAATGAAAATTCATATTTCATTTTATCTATTGGTTTTTATCAGATTTTAAGTGGGTTTCTTTTTAATAAGAAATTTTATTTTAAAACTTTAACTTGATAGTACAAAAATTGACTGATTAATTTAGTAAGTCAATAATTAGTAAGTCAAAATTTTACTTTTGTCAATTTATCGTTCCTTTGCAGAAAAACAAATTACTTCTCTGAGTTTAATTTTTCTTCCGTGAGTAGGTGAAACAAAGGCTTGTATCATAGATAGTTATTTTTGTATTAATTTACAGGAATTAATCAACTTATTTTTTCTTTAAAGGATACCTTCCTGTGTGGGAAGTTTCAAAACATTTGTCATAAATTTGGTCATGGGCCATGGTATTTTAAGTGGGGAAAAATAAATGTTATTTGGCAAATTAGGTATGTGGGTGGGTGACTAGGTAAAAGGAAGGAAAAGGAGAGGACGAAGGGGGAGGAGAGAGATGAAGAGATCGAGAGAGAAAGAGAGAGAGAGAAAGAGAGAGAGGAGAGATCAGAAAATAATTTAACCTCTTATTTTGGAGATCACACAGAATCCAATTGACCTTTTAAAAAACATCTAATTGTCATGCACCCAGGTACTTTCTGGGTTTGAACTGGCAGTCAAATATCACTAGAAAGGTTATTCTTGTTATTTCAAAACCTTTTTGAATCAAGAAATATTAAGTGTCCTTGGTGAGATACCAATTAAACTCATCATGGAATTATTTTAATTAATTAATTACTTAATGTTTGTCAAGTGTTTTGAAAATGCTAAATGAGATGTATGTGCTAATTATTATTATTTATAAAAAGCAAATCAGATTAATGACTTCTTTTTCTCTCACAAGTGCATCATTTTAGTTGTCTAACGTATGAACCTAAAGAATAATTGAGTTTTTATCATTTTGTAAAATGCTAAATATTAAATTCAGAAAAACTATTTGAATTCTTAAACACAACTGATAAAAATCATGTTTTTTTTTCTATTTAACCTATGTTGTGTAATTTTATTAATGAGAAGCACACTCCTTAGAATAAAATAGAAGTAATGTGCAAATGTCTCGTGAGTTTGAAAGTGTTCTTCACATTATTTAAATAAGCTTTAGATTTTATGAGTAACTTTAACTTATGCATTGACTTAAATGGAGAATTTAAGTGAGATAGGGACAGAAGATAGTTTTCACATGACACTTTTCATTGGAAATCTCAACAGACTAGACACTTTCACTAGATCTTCCATTTTGGTGCTATTGAGGGTGAAAGGAATTCCAAGTTATTTGGCCATAATTAAATTCTGGGCCATACTCTTTCAGGGCCCATGAATATAGAAGCAC
This sequence comes from Sorex fumeus, assembly GCF_029834395.1. NCBI lineage: Eukaryota > Metazoa > Chordata > Mammalia > Eulipotyphla > Soricidae > Sorex > Sorex fumeus. The sequence continues at coordinate 26,242,885 of NW_026606090.1, read as the reverse complement.
AGGAAAATACTGGTTAAAACTTATAAGACAGATATACTCTTAACTCTTTAGAAAATGAAGGGTAACTGTGACAGCTAACAACTTCCCTTCCCAGATCCATGTCTCCTATTCATCATTAGATGTTTCTACAAGACACATAGGAATCCAACACCCAAAAGAACAGCTCTGTGGCAATTCTGAGATTTTGAAACATGCAATCTTTGTTCCTCAACATCGTGTAGTTGCAAATCATATTTTTTAAGCACAAGATTGTAAAAGGTTTTGCAACCTTTAAATCTTTTCTTGTCATTTTATGTTTCTGGCATTAAATTTTGCTGTATTAATGTCATCTTCACTTGGTAATATTTACAGCACCTAAATCAATGTTGAGGACACATGGAATATTGAAGGATCAACTCTACTTATTCCAGATACACTTTAATATTTTGACTGCCAGACCAGAGTTCGAGAAATATATGCAGTAGAATGATAATGAGAAGTTTAACAGTTTTATGATGGTTGAAGCTGACTTTATAAAAGTTGATAAATTTCATCTTGTAGGTTTCAATTTCTCATTCCCTACTGAGAGATGGGGAGAATGCATTGATACTGCATTTCAAATTGGCTAGATCAGAAGGAACAGCAGCTAAAATCCATTACAACCCAATTACATCCATCAGCTGAAGCTGTGTGCATTCACTCGTGAACATCAGCATTTAATCCATAAAGAGGAACTAATGAGAAATTTGAAAATGGAATCCACGCATCAGTAAGTTTGGAGAGATTTTTCTGGGATTAATGATCTGCCAGAGCATCTTCAACATTCAGGAAAACTATTCTCTCTGGGTTTGTTTACTGACCAAGAGGGGAAAAAGTGGGGTTCCTTCTGTCTACTCATCAAACATTTGAAAGACTTTACTCATCTAATTCCTTGAAAATAGAATGTCCTGTATTTCGGAAGGAAGGCAAGTGTAGTAGACATTTATATTCTGGAATGGAAAACACTAAATTATTAGTTGGGGTGTTCCAATCTAATAAGAGTAGCAAATTACCTTGGGTAATTTGACTCAGAAACAAAATTCAGAAAGCACTGTTCCTTTACTTTCAGTCCCAGAAACTTATTTGGAGTTGTGCATATGTTGTAAATATTTTTAAAGAATATGTATTTTAAGTTTCTATACTTCCAGAGATATAAATGAACATTCTACTATTGAATTGCAATATTGAAAGAGCAATAAGGCAATTTATAGCTATTGTGTACATCTGATTTTAACTAGTTCTCTGAGTCTAACTAGGTCTAACATACTGTGTCTGATTCAAACCTGTAGGTCTGATTCTAACTAGTATCAATTGTGAAAAACAGTAAAGGACAAAGTTAGAAAATGTATAAGCATATTTTTTATCTAGCAAATTAATTCAGTATTACTACATCTGACATCTTGGTAGTATAAACATTTAGATGAAAGGAATATACATATATAGTTGTGGAGAATAAAACTGCATATAAAGAAAAAGTTTATTCACCCTGTTCAAATGACATAAGGTGTACTATTCAAATGATATAACTCTAGGTTTTCTAGAGTCACTGGACTATTTCTTCATAAGCAGCATGCAATGTAGTGACTGAATGCAGATCAAAATGGTATGAAATTGAAGAGTTCCTGTTTTTCCTATGTATTTAATATTTTAGAGAGGAATTTAAGGAAATTACATTTTCTTTAAGAAAAGCATTTCAAAAGGTATACAAAAATTTTTAGACTTTGTGTGTTGGGTAGGTAGAGGTCATTGGGGGATTTTTGATAAAGGGATACTATGTATGTTTAAGAATGGTTACTCTGGATACAATGAAGACTGGGCTTGGGTGAAGACACTTAAGCAGAGGGTATGAGATTGTAATAAGGCAGTGGTGCCCTTTAAGTAAGAGAGTATTGACACTGAAAGCAGTAATGAGAAGAAGAAATCTTAAATCATGTATTAGAAGTAGAACCAGTAGAATTTGATTATTAACATGTTAAGATTTTGTCTAGGTTAACTGTGATTCTGGTACCTTTACTGGAAGATCAGCAGCAGGAGAAAAGGAGATCAGTTACTTTTCCTGCTATTTCTCAATCTTTTTGAGAATATATTTTTTAGCAAATATGCATTTAAAAGGTACCTAGGGTAAGAAATGTGTAGTTGCACTTTTAAGGAGCTGACTGTTGGCATCTCTGGATTAGCTGATCTGATCTTAACACTCTGGTCCCAACTCTCAGATAAGTGAAAAGAGAAACCAAGTGAAAAAATTTTAAATAAATATAACAGTGAATTCCTCTGTGAATATCAAAATTTGCCTTCAGGAACTCTTAATGTACCATGAGATTGAAAAAAAAAAATCCTCCGTTCCTAGAACGTCCAGGCACCAGAACTGGAAAGATGGAAAGATAGTACAGAGGGGAAGACACTTGTCTTGCATATGAATGATTGGGGTTTAGTCCTCAGCACCACATATGGTTTTCTGAGCCCTATAAGGGGAGCTGAGCAAAATAGATTCCAGGAACCATCTCTTCTAAAGTTGGGGAGACATTCTATAGCTAGAAAGAGTTACCCTGAAACAGGAATACATTTATTATTGGTAACTTTATTCATTCAGGGAAATTTTGTGCTTTCACAAATAGTTTGTAGTACTTTAAAAAAAAATACCTTTTATTTACATCTATTAGGGCGTTTGCCTTGCACACAGTCAACGTGGCCGACCCGAGTTTGATTCCTCCGCCCCTCTCGGAGAGCCCAGCAAGCTACCGAGAGTATCTTGCCCACATGGCAGAGCCTGGCAAGCTACCCGTGACATATTCAATATGCCAAACACAGTAACAACAAAGTCTCCAATGGAGACGTTACTGGGCCCGCTCGAGCAAATCGATGAACAATGGGAGGACAATGATAGTGATAGGTATGTGCTTACTGTTCAAGGAATTTTCAAATCCTGAAGGCCATGCTTGTGCGATGGGGAAAGAAAAAGAGAGTGACAAAGTAACTAAAATGTGTAATAAAAATAGGTAAAATGGGGAAAAGTATATATAGATATTACCTGTACATGTAGATACATAAATTAGCTGTGTTTTCAAATATGTTTACAATTTTCAAAGAAATTAAGTCTTGGAACTGGAGAGATAGTACAGCAGGTAAGGATCTTGGCTTGCATGTGGCTTATCAGGGTTCAATCCCCAACACCCCATATGGTTCCCTGAGCCCATCAAGAATGATCCATGAGCAAAGAACCAGGAGAAATCCCTGAGCACTGCCAGGGGTGAATGAAGCCCATCCCCCCAGAAAAGTGGAATCCTATTCATATGAAGTGTTTCAATATTTTGAGAGACAAAATTTTAATTAATTAATTAGTTAATTATTTAAATATTATTGAATCACCTTGAGATAGTTACATGCTTTCATATTTGGGTTACAATCACATAGTGATAAAATACCCAACCCTCCACCAGTGCACATTCCCCACCACCAATATTGCTCATATGTCCCCCTTTCCCACCCTCCCCCTGCCTCCATGGTAGACAATATCCCCCATACTCTCTCTCTATGTTTGGGCATTAAGATTTGCAATACAGATACTGAGAGGTTATCATGTTTGGTCCATTATCTACTTTCAGCACGTAACTCCCAACCCGACCGGTTCCTCCAGGACAAGGGATCATTTTCTTAGTGATCCCTTGTCTATTCAAGATGCTTCTCCCCCAGTTCATGAGGCAGGCTTCCAGCTATGGAGCAATCCTCCTTGCCCTTGTATTTACTGTCTTTAGGTGTCAGCCTCATGTTATGTTGTTTTATACTCCACAAATGAGTGCAGTCCTATGAGAGACCAAATTTGTATGTGTCATTCCAGATTCTAGCGTGATACATTTTTAGATTAAAAAAAGGTGGAAAATGAAAATAAATTTTACAGTTAAATATATAAATATGAATTCGGTAACTTTTTTCAAAGTTTTTCTGCTTTCTTTACTTATTTTTCTGCTTTATTTTCTTTATAATATTCTCAAGATTTCTTCTTTTCTCCCGATTTGTTTATTCAGTAAGGTATAAGCAAATTGGGCAATAGATATATTACATGATGTATAATCACTTAGCAATGAAAGAAGTATTATTTTTCTGCTACTTCTCCTACTCCTTTAGCTATATAGCACCTCAATATAAGCTTAATAACATGATGAGAATATACAGAGGAATTAATTGAGTCATCATAAAATATGTAAAGTTACATTCGGTTAAAAAAAGGTTAAGATGTTTGTTTTATTATTTTAAATTTTAAATTACTTATAGATTTATATAAAGCTGAAAGTTCAGAGAGAGAAGGATTCAAATTATCATTTATCAGGTTTTCCTAACAATTTAAAGTTTACATAAAATGAAAGATATTTATTGTAATATTTTCTATTTTATAACATGTATGACCTCTTAAAAACATCACAATGAGGATACAGAACCATTCCATTACAGTAGTTTATTTCATTTTTGTTATTGTGTCGCATTTTTAAGTTTTTTGGACATACTCATTGGTGCTCCGGAGTTACTCTTGGCTATTCTCAGGAATCATTCCTGGTGGGCTTCAAGGGACTAAATGAAGTGTTGCGGGATGAATCTGGGTCCTTTTCGTACAAGGTAAGTGTCCTAGACGCTGTACTATCTCTCCTGTGCCTTGTAAAGATCTACTAACATCTACTAACATTTTCTAGATTAATTAAAGTAGTCTTACCATTCCCTTTAAAAAAATTCCACTACAACATTGTTTTAATACTTTTATTGAGATAAAATGTATTTATAACTATTTACCATAAGTAATGGTAATTATTTCATATGATTATTATTAGGTGATTAGTTATTATATTCTATTAGAAATGCTCATATTGGGGCTGGAGTGATAGCACAGCAGGTAGGACATTCACCATGCAAGCAGCCAACCTGGGTTTGATTCCCAGCATCCCATATTGTTCCCTGAGCAATGCCAGGAGTAATTCCTGAGTGCAAAAGCCAGGAGCAACCCCTGAGCATCGCTGGGTGTGACCCAAAAAGCAAGAAAAAAAATGCTCATGTTTAAAATTAGGGAAAATTTAATTCTGGATACTGGTGAGATCCTACAGTATATAGAGCATTTTCCATTTGCATGGTCAATCTAGGTTTGATACCTAGTCCTACATATAGTTCTCAAAGCATTGTCAGGAGAACAGAGTCAGGATTAAGTCCTGAGCATGACTTAGTATGGTCCCATACTCAAAATAATTTTGTTAACATTTAAACATAACTAGTGTTTTTCTAAAAAATCAAAATATATTATAAGTAATTTTTTAAAAAAGAGTATAAAACAGAATAGCTGAATAAGCATGAGAAATACATATACAAAAGCCATTCAGAATGATTTAACAGAAAACTGAATGATGACATTAGGCCGTTACTGAAAAATATTACATTTTTATAACTGAAGAGTAGCCTTATAAATATTTATATTTAAACCTTTATTATTAATTGCACTCAAGTATATTTTCAGAACTAGTTTAAGTTTTTGTAAAAGAGAAAAGGACGAGAGAATAAATAAGAGATGCCAAAAAATAAAAAAAAAATATTTTCTCCTCCCAGAGAAAGGCAGATAATTCAGAATGGAACAACAGTTTTTAAGGGGAGCCACTATTCTACAAGATTACTGAAATTATCCTCTGGTGTTATAGTCTACTCCACCCAGATCCTCCAAATTCCAGTAGGTGGGGGTCACACCCACCAACTGGCCCCCTGGCGCTGTGTGGTCCTATCAACGGCCAAGACTCAGAGACTATAAAACCCAGCTCCCGGAAAAGAACAGCACAGAGTCTCCTGCCCCCGCGCCTGGCTGTCCTCGCCGGGGCCCCTTGGAGGGGAGCGGGTTGAGTTTCCCTCCGTGCCCCAACCAGGGCTCCGGCAGGCGAAGACCTCCAGAACCAGCCACCACCATGCTAAGACCACTCTCCGCACACATGAAGGTACTGGCAGAGGAACAAAGACTTGCGGGTCCCGGGACTGAGATCGCTGAGCCTACTCTGATCAGAGCTGAGCATCCTCCACCCAGAGCCTCCAAATTCCAGTAGGCGGGGGTCACACCCACCAACTGGCCCCCTGGCTCCATGTAATCCTATCAATGGCCAAGACTCAGAGACTATAAAACCCAGCTCCCTGAAGCGCGTGGCCACTTTCGCGGCCACGCGAAATCTTATTATCTCTTTCCTACTTTGGACAAACTGGCAGGCTACCGAATATAACCTGTCCACATGGCCCCCTGGCGCTGTGTAATGCCATCAATGGCCAAGACTCAGAGACTATAAAACCCAGCTCCCAGAAGCAACATCTTATTATCTCATCCTTACTTTGGACAAACTGGTAGTCTACCGAATGTAACCTGCCTACACAGCAGAGTCTGACAACCTCCCGTGGCATACCCAATATGCCAAATACCAGTAACAATGATGGGTCTCATTCTCCTAACTGAAAGAGCCTTGAATATGACACTTTTTAAAAAATCTTAGGGCTAGGATGAAGGAGACGTTACTGGGGCCTGCTCAAGGCAATCGACGAATAACAGGATGGTCGTGATTGTGATCATTATAGTCTACAGAAAGATGAAAAGAAAGATTGGTTGGCAAGCACATGCAGAGGAACTCATACAGCATTGCAAACAGTAGTCACACATCTATTTACAATAGCTTCTTCCTCGTTGTAGTCTTGCTGACAATTTCCCTAAGTGTATTATCCATAATTTAAGTCAGACACAGTAGGTGACAAAAGCTCCAGATTCTCTGTGTGCTATGGAATGATTTCCAAATAGTCTTGACATGCCTTCTGATGTCTAATGGACAGTGTGCTACTCTACGTGCAGTATGATAGTTTCATTAAAATCTACCAGTAACAAAATGTACAATCAGAATTTCTTTAAAAGTGGAGAAAATCTGATGTATCTAATGATGGGGTATAGTGGAGAATTGAGTTCCTAGGTCAAACTCTTCTCCTTTCTAAAATTCCATTCCCCCCCGCCCCAATACCTATTATTTTAAATTTACTATCTTGGAAATACTTCTTTGTCTATTATTAGTTATTAATACATCTGAAAAGAGTACTAAAATAAAAGACCCTTTGATCATTATTCAATTCCTGATGGTGCCTGTCTGAATATTTTCAAGTTGCTTTATCAGTAGAGCAATCATAGACTTTTGTATGCCAGGCTTGTAGTTCTATTGACAAAGGAATTTCTTCAATACTTGGTAGGATTCTGACTTAATTACTTCCAGAAACTTTCATGTGAAAGTTAAAATAACAATTATCTTGTCTGATCATGGTTTTAGCTAGCACGTTTATTACCTGTATTCCATGCTTAGTTCCCTACCTATCTCCTCCTGATTTAATTATTGCAAGGCTGGCTAAAACAATAGGCTGGAATGTGTAGGTTTTTCGATTTGGTTGTCAACAATCACAAAATATCATCTAACATAGGTTGCAGTCATCATTCTGGTTCCAAATTCTCTAGATGCAAATATCCGAAGAAGGAAAGAAAAAATTACTCAATGTATTCTGAAAACAAAGAACCAACCAACTGAAAAAAAAGGACAAAAAGATATAGGGCTTCTGATGGTTACAAAAGAACTAGGAGTATGAGTAGGTCAGCACTTTCACTGCATATAGAGTTCAAAGACAGATCCAAGAAATTATCTCAAGTGTCAGAGCTCATGTCTTATATGTGAGATGTCATGAGTGAGTTGGATCACCATAACCACTCTCTATTGGCTTGGTGAACCTAATGAATCACACAGAGCTCAACCATCAAACTCATAAGCTCACACCATTGGAAGAACCCTATACCCACTTCACCTTAATTAAGATTTTGGAATATTTATTCTAATTTCATCATAAAGTACAAAAACATATAATCTTATCAGTGACAGTGTTTTTTCATTCATTTTTCTAAGTATGCTTTGGCATTATAAAGTCATACAAAGATTTCAAATTTTTTCCTGAAATTTTTTCACTCACTTAGTTTTACTATTTTCATCTTGATTAACATTTAATCACCTTTTTTATCCTTTTACATATCTCTTTTATATATCATATATCAAGCATAGTTAGATACAGGTACATACAAATTTAATGCTTATCTTTCCATCATACATACATAATAGCAAAGAATATTAAAAAATTGTATATTAAAGAAAGAATAAAACTGCCATATAGCTCTAATATTCAGTGACAAAATTCTAGGTTTTGTCAATCTCATGGGAAAGATATTATTATTATGTTTTAATTTGTATTATTTTTGTTGGCAATGAACCAAATATCATTCATATATTTATCATTTTTACCTCTTTTTGTTATCACCTATTAAATTTAACATTTGGATTTGGGAATTCAAACTTTTAATCAGCTTTTTAGAACTAGAATATATATACATATATAGAATATATGTATATATGTATAACAACTTTATTATCACATTATTTAGTCACTTTGCTCCAGAAATGTAAAGTATGTTATACTTAAATCACTCAAATATATTATATATTTTTATTTTTAATAATTCTTATGCCTAAGTATACTGTATTTTTTACAATTATCAAAAAATTCCATAGGGAAAGTAGATGAGAAGCAACGGGGACAGTCAATGGAATGCAGGTACATCAGTGGTGTTAAGGAATGGCAGAAGCAAATCTCCATGCCACAGATTCAACTGCCCTGAAATTATGAGATCCAAACTTTAAGGACTGAACTTAAAAAGTGAATGTCAAAATAGCAGACAGAGGCTGAAAAGGAGAAGTCGGGGATCAAGGGGGGCAGGCTTAGTAGAGGAACCTGGCAACACTGGTGGAGGGAAGTTGACACTGGTGGAGGGATTGTGACAGGACATTGTATGTCAAAAACCAAACTATGAATAACATTGTAACTCATAGTGCCTTGATAAAATAAAATTTGGAAAAAATAACACTATTTGGAATTTCTCATGGAACTACACTGTAGCAAAGATCAAATCTGAGTCCCTATATATACTCCACATCTCAAATCTTTATCCCAACTCCTCATTTTAAGAATTCTTATATATATATATATATATATATATATATATATTTGCTTTGCAAATACTTTTACTATTGTACTTATAGCTTTTAAAAAAATATTAGTGAAACACCATGAAGTACAGTTATAGACTTACAAATTTTTGTGCTTGGGTTTCAGTTATACAATGATCAAGTACCCATCCCACCACCAGTGTCCATTCTCCACCACCAATGATCCCAGTATCTCTCCCAACCTACAATTCCTCCCCCCCCACCCCAACCAGCTTCTGTAGCAGAGCATTCCCTTTTGTTCTCTCTCTCCTTTTGAGTGCTGTGGTTTGCAAAAAGAGGTATTCAGTGGCAATCATGTTCGGTCTAGAGTCTACTTTCACCATGCATCTACCATCCTAGACGGATCCTCCCAACACTGGGATGTGAGTCTTGCATGCTGGGAGTGGGAAATATAACTATGGAGGGCCACACAGAAGGTCATGCCCACTTTTGAGGAGGCCACCCCCGCCCTACAGTGGAGGCCACACCCCCAGCCCATCCCAGGAACTTGTTTACCTACCAACCTGCAGAGAATTGGGTCGCCAAGAAGAGGTGGGCATGCGCTCCATCGGAACTTGGGGAGGTGTTCCCCAAAGTCCCCTCTGGCTTCCTGGAGGAGAGGGCACTGTGCGGGGGGGGGGGGTGCGGGGGGGGGGGCGGGGAGAGGCGTGTGGGGCACGCAGTGAAGGGACTCACTGACCCAGGAAACTGCAGAGAAGGGCGGTGCTGCGGCCTGTATTTATGCTTTTATTAATTTCATTGATAATGTTATCTTATTTGCAATATTTATGTTGTTGATGCTTCAATTATGAGGGCCCACTCCTAAAACTATTCAAGGCCCATGCAGTGCTAAATATGGAGTCTAGAATCTCCCATATGCTAGTCATATTTCACAATGCTTAAGCCATACCCTTCGCCCTTGACAATTTTCTTTAATGAACACAAGTTTTAACTTTAATAAAGAAGAAATGACATATTTCGCCATTTGTTGTTGTGTCCTTGGGGCTATATCTAAGAACAGTTACCAAGATTGATATGCAATGTTATAAAGAGTGATATGCAATGTTATAAAGATTCACCTTTGTTTTTCTCCACAAGCTTTGTAGTTTTAGTTCTTATATTTAAGTCTTTCATCCTTTTTGAAGTAATTGTTTAAATATGGTATAATAGAGGACTAATGCTCCACTTTTTATCTCACATAATCTTATGGAAGTCTAGCTGTCCCAGTGCTGATGTTGAAGACACAATTCTCCCTCATTGATTATACTTGGCATTATTGTCGAAAATTGACTGATGTCCGAACATGCATTTAATATGGTCTTTATAAAAATACAATATCTTATAATATTTTTGAATTTCAAATATATATTTTGATTGTTGCTATTTTTAAAAATCCAGTTTTAAAAATCATTTCCCTACCTAAAGCTTACAAATATTTTCTTCTTGTTCTAATAAACTTTCTTTACAAAAGAGATTGGGGTCCAAGTTTGTTATCTTCTATACATATATCTTATATATTATTTGAAGATATTGGGAAATTATTTAAATGTATCAAATCAATGACCATATAACGTTGGGTAGATCCTGCACAGTCTTATTCTTTTTTATTGATTCAAATGTCTAACTTTCTATAAATGCCATTTTGCTTAATTACAGGGGACTTATTATAAATCTTGAAATTAATTTATAACCTTTTCACTATTTCATTTCAAATTGTTTTGGCTATTTATGATTTTATCAGTTTATAAACTTTTAACAAATCACAATTCTGGATTTGGGTTGTAATTGTGTTTAACCTCTAAGTCAATTCTGGAATGATTTGCATCTTGACAATATTGTGTCAAAGTTTATAAAAATGGTAAAATCCTCCAATTATTTAGGTGTCATGTAAATTACTGTGATATTTGGTAGTTTTTAGTATTGATTCACACAAATTCTTCAAGTTCATTCATAAGGATTTTACTTTTAGCATTTTAAGTGTTCTCATTTAACAATTTCATTCTTAGTTATTTATTAGTATAAAATACATTGAGGAGTTTAAATCCTCCATGGTCACAGGAGTAGGTCAATTCATCTTCTATCAAAATATGGCCATTTATTAAAATAGATGAAAAGAATTCTATCCTGGAATGATGAATCCAATTAAATATTCCATTAAGCACAGGAACCCGTGACTGACATCTCCAAGCCCACTTGGATCGGAACTGGGCCCCTCCTCCCAGCTCCCCAGTCTTCCAGTAGCTTGGCAGTCACACCCACAAACTGCCACTGGCACCATGTAATCTCATCAATGGCCAAGGCCCAGAGACTATAAACTAAATCTCCCGGAAGAGAGCACTACAGAATTTCATTTCTTATACTCTGCCTCACTTACTTAACAAAAGTATCACACATTTGTTTGATTTCTAACATACTTGCTTGTATTCTCTTATATTCGGGCTTAACTGGTTCCAGAATGAAATACAGCAACCCTTACACACTTCCCTCTTATTGTGGTGGGAAGGTGCTCTGTGGTGGGATTGGTGTTTGAATATTATCTGTAATGAACTATTGGGAACTACTGCTCCACTCCTACTTTTATAAAAATAAAATAAAATAATAATTAAAAAATTCCACTAAGTTTTACAGCAGTGAGAATCCTGGAGATAATTTAGTAAGATCCCTTCCACTTGGTCATTAGTTGTTCTGAAGGGATCTACTTTTTCAGGTTTATTATGACACAACTACAAGGTTGGGTTTTTATTGGAGATAACTCTCCATTTGGGCTATGTAAAACAGCTTTTCCATATTATTTTGTTTTTTTTTTCTCTAGGTGGGGCACACCTGATGGTGCTCTGGGCTATGTGCTCACAGATCACGCTTAGTGGAGCTTGAGGGACCATACGTGGTGCTGGGTACTGAAACTAGTTCAGTCATGGGCAAGGACAATCAGTGCATGTGGTTTACCTTTACTCTATACTGGCGCTACTACTGCACTGTACTTCCAACATTCTTTTATTGCCCATTGCACTTTTGCTAGGGGTTGGAGTGATAGCACAGCAGGTAGGGTGTTTGCCTTGCACGCAGCCAACATGGCCAACCCGAGTTTGATTCCTCTGCCCCTCTCGGTGAGCCTTGCAAGCTACTGAGAGTATCTCACCCACACGGCAAAGCCTGGCAAGCTACCCGTGTCATATTTGATACGCCAAACACAGTAACAACAAAGTCTCACAATGGAGATGTTACTGGGCCCACTTGAGCAAATCGATGAACAATGGGACGACAGTGACAGTGACAGTGACTTTTGCTAGACTAATAACATGCTTATAAACTTTTTCACTCTCTTACTCTAATAAGTACTACAGAGAGATTAGTGTCCTCCCTCTGAAAGGGAGAAGATTCAAGAGACTCAAAATGTCCTAATAAAATATAAAAAAAACTATCAAGAGTTCACGAATAAGCCCCTACCCCTGATCTTTCTGGAAGAGATTATGATTTACAGTGCAGTTAATGACAAATTAATGCACACATTGCTTCGATATTAGACCCACCATTTTCTCAAGAATCCCTAACATCTTCCCATTCTTCCCACCTAAGCTTCTCTTGTAGGATAAATTCCTAGTTCTGTTGCCTTTATCTGTTTTCTTTGCTCCCTTACTAATTTTTTATATTACTCATACAAGAGATAGCATTCTATACCTGTGTCTTTCCTCCCAATTGACCTCACAAGCATTATGGCCCATAGTTGTATGCATGCAATCACAAATTGCATGATTTTATCTTCATTTGTAGTTCAGTAATACTGCATTTTGTATATATGTCAGAATATTGTTACCCAGTAATCTCTGAGACACATGAGTTGTTTCCATATCTTTGCTCTTGTGAATAGTTCTGCAATGAACATAGATAGGGGAGCAAATGTCTTCAAAATAGTATTTTTTGGATATTATGGTAGATGTTAAGAAGTGGGATTTTTAGTTTATTCAGAAGTGCAATTCTTAGTTTATTTAGAAATGTCCATATTGGTTTCCAGAAGATTGAACCAGTAAATATTTCCACCAACAGCGAATGAGAGAAATGTTCCTCCTCCTATTTACATCAGCATTGGTTGGTTTAACTCTTTTGTGTGCTAGTTTGACTGCCTTGAGGGAATAGTTCAGAAGAGTATATTTGCATATACTTGTTGTATCTGCATATCTTCTTTAAGGAAATGTCTATTTTATTTCTTTTCCCATTTTTCTGATGGGGGTTGCTATATTTTTTTTTATTAACTTTTACAAGCACTTCATATATCCTGGCTATTAACCCTTTGTCAGATGAGTGTTGAGCATACATTTTTTTTCTTAGTCTTCAGAGTATCTGTTTTATTCTGTTCCCTTCTTTTCTTTTGTAGTACAGAAGCTTCTTAATTCTATATAGTCCTATTCATTTTGCTTTTGTTTTCCATGTAATCAAGCCATTGAAGATGTTGCTAGATGCAGTTTCATGAAGGATTCTGCTGATGTTTCTCCTTGATATAACTTATTGATTGATATCTAATATTCAGGTTATTAATCCATTTTGAATTTATTTATTTATTTATTTATTTATTTATTTTTGTTTTGTTTTGGTGTCTCACCTAGCTTTGCTCAGAGCTAAGTCAGGCAGTTGGAAGGCAAATGCCTTACCTGCTTTTCAGTCCTTGAATTGAGTTTTATATAAGGTGTATTATAGAAGACTTTATATTTTTTTTACATGTGGCTGACCAGATTTCCCATACCATCTGTAGGAGAGGCTTTTTTTTTTTTTTGCCTTTTGAGTCACACCTGGTGATGCACAGGGGTTACTCATGGATTTGCACTCAGGACTTACTTCCGGCGGTGCTTGGGGACCATATGGATGCTGAGAATCGAAACTGGGTCAGCTGAGTGCAAAGCAAACACCCTACCCGCTGTTCTATCTGTCCAGCCCCTATCGGAGAGACTTTTATCTCTCCACTACACACTTCTAGGTTCTTTGTCAAAAGTTAGGTGCTCTCTGTTGAATACATATATTTCTCTCTCTCTCTCCATCTTTTCCCCTTCATATTTCTCTAATAAACTTATTTACCTCAGTAAAAGTGAGGTATGTTGAGGGGGCCCAGGAGAAAGTACATGGGTCAGGACACATGGATAGCATGCTCATGTCAAACTGGTTCTATTACTGGTATTACTGGTAATAGATATTTCTTCTATCAATCCTTGGTGAAATTCTGGAGACCCTCAGCAGCACCGGGTGAGACACTGAAGACCCACAGCACTTTCAGAGAGGCCTAAGGAATCCTTTGCTTCGCATTCTTTTTTTTCAGGGGGGGGTCACACCTGGTGATGCACAGGGGTTACTTTTGGCTCTGCACTCAGGAATTACTCCTGGTGGTGCTTGGGAGACCATATGGGATGCTGGGAACAGAACTCAGGTCAGTTGCGTGCAAGGCAAATTCCCTACCTGCTGTGCTATCACTCCAGCTCCAACGCTTTGCATTCTTGTAATGAATCACTGGATGGGTTGGACAAGATTCAGTCCCTGGCCTCCTGAGCCATGCTTGGAAGGTCCCTCCACTTCCTAAAGGGGACATTGAGGGCTAGGATGGATCAAAGGAATAGAGAAGGTAGATTTTCTGGTTAATGCCCTATTTTGACCTCCAAGGGCTGGAACTATAGCACAGTGGGTAGGGCATTTACCTTGCATGCAGCCAACCCAGGCTGTACTCCAGATTCCTGACTACTCTGAGGAGGACCTTCAAAATAAATAAGTAAATAAATAAAGATATGATGTCTTGGTCCTGTGACATTACTAAATTCACTTAATACTTACAGTAGACATATTTCTATAAATCCTTAAATTTTCCACCAAAGAAATAAGGTGAATACTTTGTTTTTTAGACCATATCTGGCTATGCTCAGGGATTACTTCTGACTCTATGCTCAGGGATCATCCCTGGTAGTATTTGGAGAATCATATAGGGTGCTGGGGATCAAACCCAAGATGGCCATTTGCAATGCAAACACTTTAACTATTCTACTAGCGTTCCAGCCTGGAAATCACATGGATTCTAAGTAAAAATGTCTTTCTTTTATTCCTTCATCTTCGTACTCTCTCTCACCCTCTCCCTTCATGCCCTCTCTCTCCTCCCCTTTTATTTCTTTACTCAAATTCCGTGAATTTTATTTGACTGAATAGGATCTTTGCTATAAGACAGAGTGAAGGTGTTAAGAAACAGTGACCTTAACTTGTTCCCACTGTTAGAGATAATTTTATTTTCAACAGTAAAAAACCTGTTAGCTGCAGGTTTTTTGCACATGCCATGTATATGTTGAGAAATTTCCTTCTCTTTCTAACATGTACCTTTGTTTGTGCTAAATAGGTGTTGAGATTTACAAAATACAACTTCAATAGTTTTTATCCCTGTTTTTAAAAATAATAAAAACGAATTAAATTCTTATTTAATCATACTTCCATACAAGCTTCCTTACATTGTTGACCTTTTAATATTTTTAATAATGTACTATGTGCTGTACAAGTATTTATAAAATTTCTTTATTTTTAATAAAAATGCTGTTTCTTAATAAAATGGGACTTTTTTTTTAAGAAACGAGAGAAAGAGAGAAGAGAGATAAAATGAGAAGAAAGGGGATAGGAGAGGGAAGAGAAAAGGAGATAGTGAGTATATCTCAGGTTGAGATGTGGCCAAATATTCAAGATACATAATGTGCCTGAATCTTATTTTTAAACTGAATTCTAACATGTTTGGAATTAATATTCTCTCTTAAGCATGTCTTTCACACTTTTTTTTAATTCTACACTCTTTGTATAGCCTATGAATTGCTATTTAATATAAGAACATTTGTTCTTCTAATAGATCTTTTAGACTTAATGTTAGAATTTTTCACATTATTAAAATGCATAATATAACATATATAATGAAAGGAGCGGTTTTGGCACCAAAGAAATAAAAAATACGTAGCCTTTTCAAGAACAAATAGGACATAAAAATAGGTCAAGAATTATACTTTCAGAAAATAGCAATTAATTTCTAAAGCAGAAATAGCACAGTCCATATTCTCTGAACACAATGCAATAAAAATGATGCTAAAAATGTCTATGCAGGTAAAATTTTAAAAGTGTTCTAAGGAAATGTGAAATAAAAGGGTTTAAAATTAATAAGTGTTTTTATACTAAAAGGAAATATGTGTAGCTCATATTAAAAGCTCTAGTATCTGCTCAAAGTCATACTGTGATAAAAAGGTAACATAAAATGCATGTGTTTTAAAATTTTAAATTGCACATGAAGAAGGTACATAAGAAGTAAAAGAACTCCAATTAATAAAAACAAAACTAGAAACTAAATTAATGGAAAATAGAAATAGAAAATATAGGTAATAATAAAGAAACTCTTCAAATTTTTCAATAAATTTGTCAAACTTGGATAACTTTTATCAGTAAAAACTAAAAACATAGCTGTAGAAATGACAAAGAAGAAAAATTGTTTCCCAATTGTAGCAGAGATTTACATGCAGTTTATTATTTTTTTAAATTGAGCATGTTAATGAAAATCATTTTCTAGTGCCAAAATCCTTAATTTCATATTAAAAATGGTATAAAATATTGATAGTACATGGGGAGAATTTTGGACACTTCTTTGCCATAACAAGAGAAAGTTAGAATCAGAATGTTTTTTAGAATAAACTACTCTGCCTCTAAAAATAATTTTTGTTATATGTATGTAATTGAAAGACCCTAATAGACTATTTCTTAAAGCATTCTAAATGAATAGCATATTTCTGATATCAAAGCCGGAAAAATGTAGCACATCAAGGAAAGCTTAAGAAAATGATATGAAGCCATAAATGAACCCCTAGTAAATTAATTTCCGGACTGCATTAGCAGACTATTAAATACATTATGTTCACAGGGTGTGTACTGAGAAAAAAGTGTTTTAGATTATGAAATTTGTACATTAATGTAGTTAGCACACTAACAAATTAAGAGATAAAGTGAATAAATATCTCAATATGGATGAATAAATTATTTTATTCCTTACAATGTTTGTTATTCTTAACTCAGAAAAAGAAGGCTCATTCTAAAATAATTTATAATCTAGACATTTTAAACTTGGTTTCAAATTTTACCAGAAACATTCAAAAATTATCATAATCCTCCCCACCCCCTACCCACAACAAAACCCAATCTCAGTTTCAAGCATCTTAATTCCTCAAGCTTGAGACTATGTTGCTTTATATGGTCAGAGAAGATTACTCAAAGATACTGAGATAAGGAGGTAGACCTGAATTTTTAGAATGGCAGAAGGTCAGAGGGATAAGAAATCTGATGAAGAGGCTAGTAGATATTGGAGGGATGCCTAGGAATGCAGGCAGCTGGGGCAAGGCAAGGAAGTTTCCTCTTTTGAGACTCTTGAAGAGACCAGCTCTTCCTTTTTATTTACTAAATTTGTAAGATGCATTTGAAACCTGAATTCCAGAATTGAAACAGCAATCAAACAAATGAAAGCAAATTTTATGTTCTAAGTACCAACTCTAGTAATTTATCACATTACTACTAAGAAATCAAGCACAAAAAGAAACTATATTGATAGTTTCGTTGATGCATGTTGAAAGTAAACTATGAACTGAACATGTTTGCCACTCAATGCCTCTTTTGCAGACCACAACACCCAAAAGGAGAGAGAGAACAAAAGGGATTGCCCTGCCACAGAGGCAGGGTGGGATGGGGGAATGGGGGTGGAAGGGATATTATCCATGGTGATGGAAAATGGGCACTTGTGGAGGGATGGGTATTTGATCATTGTATAATCGAAACCCAAGCACAAAAAACTGTAAATCTACAACTGTACCTCATGGTGTTTCACTAATAAAAATTTTAAAATAAATAAATTAATTAAAATAAAATAAAATAAAAAAGAAACTATAGTAAGTCAGAAATAAAGGAATCCTGGTAAATACATTAACATTGATAATGGATGGACCATGAGTTGAATTAAGATAAAAGATTTTCCATCTGTATACACACATATGCACACACACACACACAAAATGTGAATGTGTGTTTACGAATATATACTGACTTAACAAGACAAACTGATTACTTATTGCCAGCCCCCCACTCCAAATCACCAAGAGTCAATGGGAAAAGCATCAGAACTAGTTAGAGTCCAGGAAAATAGCCAAAGGAAAAAAAAATCAATATAAAAAATCAATAGTTTTCTTATAAACTAACAATGGCAAATTTAAAATGTAATAGAAAAATGGTTCTCATTTAAAATATCCACAAAGTTCATTAAATACTTATGATTAGCTACGATGTGGAAGTTATAAAGCTATTTTTTAAAGTGGTATAGTTTACTGAAGGTCATAAAACAAATTCTGAAAAAAATTATATAGCATCCCTGGCTAAAAATAATTCAATTTTTGTAAGGAGTAAACTCACCTCAAATTATTTTATTTATTAAAATTCACCTGAAAATTGAAATAAAAGAGAATTTTAGATTTACTAAGTAGTAAAATATTCTGATGATATTTGAAAAGAAACAATAAGGGAGTCGAACTACCAAATATCAAAATATACCATAGGATTACAGCAAGTTAAACAATTATGAGAAGCAATGAGAAAATTGATGGGGCAGATGATAAACTCAGAAATATATTTTTTGTGCATTGAATGTATGAATTCACAGAAATTATGAAATACCAAATAGGAGTAAAACATAAAATATATAATATACACCAGTAATAGAGTTTTCATTTAAAAAATTTATTGAGTGGCGTTAATGCCCAATTCAATCAGCCTAATCTGTGGTTGAATAAATAGCACTCCTACATTAAAAAAAAAATATTTAGGTTATCTTCCTATCTTTACAATATCACTAACTATAGTTTTAAGAGATAAATAAAAATAAGAAATGTTTTTAAATAGTGGTTGAAGTGATTTTCTAAATATAATACAAACCTAGAAATGACAATTGTTGTTATCAATATATTTTACTGCACATAAATCATACACTACATATTGTAAAATAGAAAAAAATCCAGACACCATATATGCAAAACAAAGCATTAATCATTAAGTACATTAAAAATCCTAAAAATCAATAAGAGAAGACAAAACAAACATTTCAGTGGAAAAATGAGCATAGGACTTGAAGAAGCAATTTGCAAAAGCACAGATCGAAATGTCAACATCACTAATATTCACATTAAGTTGACAAAAAATTTAAATGACTAACAGTCAAGAAGCTACAGAGTATTAGAGTTTGCTATATAACAAATCACCCCCAAAGTAGCAATTTAAAGCAACAAATGATTATTGTCTAAGCTATGTGGTGGTTAGGAGTCTGGAAGGTGCTTAACTGATTGTATCTGGCTCAAGCTGTCTCAGGAGACTGCACTCAAACTGGCTGTGGCTTTTGTCATTTTCAAAGACTACTGGGAGAAAGGGATCCACTTTTAAACTCTTTTAGATGGTCAAGAACCTTCAGTTCTTTCAATTCTTGAAATGGGGGTTTCGGCTTCTTGCCATGGCACAGGGATCTTGATAGTTCCAGAGAACTATGAAACGCAGAGACAGAGAAATAGAAGGACAGAGATAGAAACAGAGAGAGCTAGTCAGAGCAAGTATACAAATATCAGATACAGAATAAGTGGATGGCCATCCACTTTCCCAATCTAAGTTGGAAAATATTTGCTATGGTGTTTCTGTAGAGAAAATCTGATGAGGAGTAGCACTGTAGCACTGTCCTCCCATTATTCATTGATTTGCTCAAGTGGGCACCAGTAACATCTCTATTGTGAGACTTCTTTTACTGTTTTTGGCATATAGAAAACACCATGGGAGCTTGCCAGGCTCTGCTGTGCAGGCGCGATACTCTCAGTAGCTTGCCGGGCTCTCCAAGAGGGGTAGAGGAATTGAACTGGGGCCGGCCCATGTCAGCCTTGTTCAGTCATAAACACTGAAACAAAAATCCCAAAAATAGCACTGTAGCACTCTCCTCCTGTTATTCAATGATTTGCACGAGTGGGCACCAGTAACATCTCCACTGTGAGACTTGTTGTCACTGTTTTTTTGCTATATTGAATATGTTATGGGTAACTTGCCAGGCTTTGTTGTGTTGGCGGGATACTCTTGGTAGCTTGCCGGGTTCTCTGAGAGGGACAGAGAAATCAAACCCTGGTCAGCAACATGTAAGGAAAACGCCCTACCCTCTGTGCTATAGCTCCAGCCATGAAAAACTGTATTGGTGAAAATGAGAAGCTGGTTAATTTTTAAACTATGATGTAATCCAATGTGTATATGGGGTTTGATGCAACATAATAAGATAGAGTTATGTTCTGAGAGGACTCTGTCATATTTGGTAAGTGACAAAAATAGCTAAAGAATAAAGCTTTTATTAATAGTGTCTTCATTATGTAATAAGTAAGCAAGCAAAAAAGGAAGAAAGAAAGGAGGGAAGTAAGGACAGCTGAAATTAAATTTAGAAATAGGAGTCAAGAGATAGTAGAATTGTTAGGTCAGGTGTCTAGCATTATCTAACTTAGGTTAAATCCCCAGCATCTCACAGGTGTCCAAGCATTTCTGGGGATAACTCTAAAGGACCCAAAGCAGCACCAGATTGATCCCGAGGGACCCCTGGTATCATGGGGCCAGAATCCTAGCATTAAAACACAGCCCCATAGCATGAGAATCTCAGGGAGTTGCCCTCATCCCCACAACAGCAGGAAATTAGTTTTTGTATACATACATTTAAGAACAAAATATTTTTATTTTAATTGGATTCTAAAACATTCGACATGCCTTAGCTTCAGAAAAACGTCATTTAAAACATAAATTTTGGGGCTCTCCGGCACGGCCATGGCTCCAGAATCACAAGGACTTAATGCAGAGCCCGGCAGCTTGCGGCAGAAAAGTGAATGGACTAAGCGTTAATCCATGCCGCCATGCCTGCCCGGAGTGGAAAGGGTGTTCCTCCCTTCAGCCTTTTTCCCTCTGGAAAGCAAGATGGCGCCACCTCGTAGCTCTTTGGAAAGCCAGGTATGAGCCTCTCATGACAGGGCAACTGAAACCTCATGGGAAGGGGGGGGCGTTCCTGGCCAAGAGTTGCCTCCCAAGAGCGGCTCTCTGGCACAGCCATGGCTCCAGAGCCACAGAAACCAATCTCATAATTATCTGACCCTCGGCAGAGATACGTCCAGACTTAATAAGTAAAATATCAGAAATCCAAAATCACGTGGCTGCCATTGTGGCAGCGCAACATCATTTGGTTCTTGTAACCAGCTGTAGAAAACAAATTATTTCAAAATGTCTTGTAAGCAGGTCTGATTTTGGGGTGTAAACTCTGAATAATAATGGTGCATCTTTTGTTGAGCAATGAATCTAATCAAAGTAGATAGAGTGTTAACTAGAATTCATCTGCCTCACAGGCATTGGGAAGGTTGGGAGGGGGCGTTTATTGGGGTTCTTGGTGGTGAAAAATAAGTACTGGTGAAGGGAAATGTGTTTGATGATTGCATGACCAAGACTTAAACCTGAAAGCTCTGTAACCTTTCCCACAGTGATTCAATAAATAAAAATAAATAAATAAAACACAATTTTTTTTTTAGTTTCAATTTTTTTTTTAATTAGTGAAACATCATGGGGTACAGTTGTAGACTTACAAACTTTCGTGCTTGTGTTTCAGTTATACAATGATTGAATATCTATCCCTCCACCAGTGCCCATACTTCACTACCCAGTAGCCCTCCCATCCCCCACCCCCCCCCGACCCTATCCCGCCTCTGTGGCAGGGCATTCCCTTTTGCTCAACGTCATTCAAAACAGAATATTTTTACTGACTAGTTAAGGGTTATAAATAATAGAGTCTGAGATTATGCTTTACCACAGCAATAAACTTGAATTCAAGTACTAGGAAAAATATGTTCCAGACAGCTGTAGATAATGTCAGGTCAAGCCATATTTTTATGATAATCTGTAGGCCAATAAAATTGATGGTACATTAAGCATGAAAGGAAAGATCACTGGATTTTTCTTTTGATTAAAAAATACAAAAACAAAATAAAAGAAAGAATCAAACCAGCTCAATAGAAGTTTTGGAGGGCAACAGTTATGTACTCTGTCCTCTATTTTTTTTTCTATCACTGTCAATATTCAGGTTTCTGCTTTGTAATAATGTAAATATTCTAATTCTGAATTTTTCTATTATGTAACTTGCCTTTTTAACCATCTTAAATTAAATACAGTAATGCAGAATTAATTTTAATGTAGTCAACATATAATTAATTTATAATTTGCCTGGAGTTGGTTTTGTGTATGGTTGAGGTATGAAATATTTTTTTTTCTTGTGAACAAGCTGACCTTGCACTATTTAGTGAAAATATTTCTCTGTACACAGTTACACTGAGCAACTTTTATTCTAAGTCAGATGATCAGACGTTTACTTTTTCTTCTGGACTCTTGACTGTTTTCCATTGCTCTATTTCTTCCTCCTTGAACAAATGTTACACTATAAAAGGTAAGGTAAAGGCCCTCCCGTTGATCGTCGATTTGCTCGAGCGGGCCCAGTAACGTCTCCATTGGAGACTTTGTTGTTACTGTGTCTGGCATATCGAATACTCTCAGTAGCTTGCCGGGCTCTCCGAGAGGGGCGGAGGAATCGAACTTGGGTCGGCCATGTTGGCCGCGTGTAAGGCGAACGCCCTACCGCTGTGCTATCACTCCAGCCCTTAGAGCGGCGCTATATTAAAGTTATTTTCAAGTTACATTGTACAAACTTTTATAAGTACTTCAATTTTTTTTCATAAATCACCAGATGAATTTTAGAATTATTTTATCAATTTCGCCAATCCATTGTCCGTTTCTACAAAAAAAAAAATGTTTGCTAATAATGTTAAAAGGTTTGTTACTGATTGAATGCTTGATCTACCAATTACTAAGTGAAGAATAAAATCCCTCCCACTATAATCAGATATTTGCTGTTTTTATTTTTATTTCATCCAATTTTTTTTTATATTTTGAAGTTACATGTCAGGGGCATATAAACTTAAAGTTTATCCCTCTTGTTATTATAGAATATTTTTTCTTTAGCCCCAGGAATATTTCTTACTTTAAAATTCAGTTTGAGGTTCATCAACTGTGTTTTGGCTTGTGTCTGTCTTATCCAAATTGTGTTGAAATTAGTTGAAATTGATTGAAATTTCTTTCAACCATATTTTAGTCTCAGAATGTGTCTCCTACAAACTGTTTTCCACTGTGTTTAATCTCAATTTCACAACTGATGTCTTTTTTGGAGCGTGTGTTGGGCTGGGACTGAGGTTCAGTGATAGTGTTCTAGCCCAGGTAAGGCTCTGGGTTTGATTCACCATATATGGAAAAAATAATGAAAGAAAAAAAAAAGAAACTCCCAATTGGAACAACATTTTATTTAATTGCATTTGAGTTTAAATACATAGATTTATTATTTTTAACATTAAAAATTTTTATCTGAGGCCATCCCTGTCTCTCATGGGTTTTTTAATAAGAAGTGTATGTTTTCTAATATTAGTATGCCCACCCTGACTCTCATGTAGAAATTTTTCCTACAGAATTGTTTTTCAGGCTTTTATTTTTTGCCTTGTTTACCCTGAATGCTTCCAGTGTGTCTCTTGCAGGCAGCAGAAAGTTGAGTTCAGTTTTCTAATGCATCTGGCCACTCTGTGTCTCTTGCCTGGTGAGTTCCATTGATTGATATTGAATGACATTATTGAGTTAAAGGAATTTATTGCCATCATTTTGTGGAAGATATGCGTGATCCTGTGGTTTGCCTAACTTTTTAATGAACCTCGTTAATGCTTCTTGCAAAATTGATTTTGTGGATATGAAGTTTCTGAAATACTCCTTTCCTATGAAATTATGCATCATTCCTTCAGATCTAAATGATAATCTAGCTAGTTAAAGTACTCTTATTGAGGTGTTCTTTTCATACAATCTTTTTATAATATTCCACCATTTATTCTTGGTTCCATAAGAGTCTCATTTGATAGATATGCTGTAAATCTTATGGGATTTCCTAAGTGTGAATTATTTTTGAATGCTTGTTATTCACAGTGTGTTTATGTCTTTGACTTTTGACACTCTGGTTATAACATGTATTGAAATTATTATTTTTTTATCTGTATCATTTGTGGCTGGACCCATTGTACCCTTTTAAATCTGCATGTTTGTACTTCTCAACTCAGGGGAAACCTCATCTCTGAGTTCTTCATTAAATTCTCTTCCTATTCCTCATCATTCTTATACTGTTCCTCTTGAACTCATCCCATAGTTCTCTGTTGTAATATTTACTTCATTGTAAACTTTCCTCCATCTTCTGTTAGTTTCTTCCTCCTGCAACCTATCTTGAAACTCATAATTCCCCCTTCCCCCCAGCACTTATTATTCTGTTGTTGACGCCTTCCATTGGGATTTTATTTCACCTATCATACTCTTTCATTTTGTTGCTTTGGATTGCAGTTATAATGTTGGCAGGCAGGAAGGTAGCAGGGAAAGTTCCCCACTGCCTCCCACCAACCTCCCCTAGGCAATGGCAATGAATTTCCTGGGAAATAATAATATCAATAGCCCTTAAACTGCAAAAAGCTAACTTTGTAGAAACAGGAACAAAAGTCTGATAAGATATTTCACCTGGCAAATAAAAGAAACTGAGAAGGCTTGACCACCTCCAAGAAAAGCTCCAACTGGAACAAAGGCCAGGAAAGGAATTTCAAAGACCATCCATGACTCCCAGTTCCACCTCTTTTAGCAACCTCCCTAGCAGTGCCCTCTTAGATTAGTAGAAGTCCCGTGGAAGGGCAGGTTGGGAAAACCCTATAAAATCCACCTTGACCAAAAGAAGGGAGCACTTATGCTGCCCTATCCCATGTGCTGCTTGTGCCCACGTGGATTGAGCACATGTGGCACTTGAGAACACGTGGAGCATGCATCTGGAGACGTGTACTTTTGATGTAGGCAGGCAGATAGATTCGGCCCCTTCCCAAGGCAATGGCAGTAAATCTCCTGGGAAGCCATAGCTCTGACTTCATGGAGAACTAATCGGCACCAGTCCACCAGTCTGTGGCAGACCCTGCAATTATGAACCAGAGAGAGATTAACCAGAAACTCCAAAGCTGTTTCTCTGACACCTGACTAACCCCCTCCTCCAACAGAGGATCCTGCTGAAACAAAAGTCAGGAAAGGAATTTCAAAGAAGACCATCACCACTCTCAACTCCCTTGATAACCTCCCTAGCAACAGACGTTTACATAGGTAAAAGCCCCACAGGGGGGCAGGTTGGAGAAACCCTATAAAGGCCACCTTGAACAAAGGAAGTGTGCGCATATGCTGCCTGAGCACATGTGTCTTCCACATCTCCCCTCTTGAGATGTGTACTTTCATGTTTTCATGTCTAATGCTGGGATGTGTGTAGGGGCTCTCTCTGCCCTTGGAGAAAGCCAGGGCTCTCTTTTGAGCAGGTTACTCTTCACTTTCTCCCACTTTATATCCCTCCTTCCCTTCAAAACCCTTCAAATAAAAACTGCGTAATTTCACTGCTCATCTACTCCTGAGATTTCTTTCTGTGAGGTGAGACAAAAATCTAGTAACCCTGGGTCCCGGGTGGCAGAGGCGGATGGGGAGAAAGTGACTATGTTTCTTCTCCCTGCTTCACATAGAGCCCACAGAGTCCCATTTTCTATTTTCTGTTCTCATCTTTTCTGGTAACTCTACATTGTTTTTATCTATTTTATGGTGCCAAGGATCAAACTCAGGACATCATATTGCTCTACCATTGAGCCACACCTTGGATATAATGGATATAAAATGGAGTCCCTGGTCTCATCTCCTAGAACAAACAAACTGAAGTCTAAAATGCAATATATGAAAAGGGAAAAAATAAAAATATTTTAAGGAACAATATTTCTGAACTCAGAGACCTGAACTAGGATTTAAAATTCATCTTAATATTTTGATAAGATATGATATGATATAATATGAAATGGGAACCCAAGTCGAGGTTGCTAGACACCAAGATAGAAGGTATTTATTGTTTTCAAAGACTTTGCTGTAATGAAGTTGTGCTGCTTATAGGTCTTCATTTTCTTAAATATGTTGAATAAGTCATATCTACTTATTGAGATAAATTTTATTCCAAACTTTTGTTTTTTTAAACTACTAAGTTGGGCTTTATTTCTAGCTTACATGTCTGAAAGAATATAGCATGTTCCCTTAATTTCTAATTTTTTTGGTTAAAATATGATGGTCACAAATTTATAAATAAAAATTGGTAGATTCTCCTTATTTAGTCCCAAAGAAATTTAAACTGTGAACTTGATTTTTTAAATTCTGTTTTTCTCTTTATTTGGATTCTACAATGAGTCGTTCCATTACTTTGAATGTGTATATTCTTTCTTTTCTTCTCTATACAACGTTTTTTTCTTTTTTACTTCATTTACTGAGATTTAAGTCTCTATCAGGAGTCAGAGTCCGAGAAACATTAGAGGAAAGCAGAATAAGGATTTCTTTTTTCCTTGACTTGTTACATGGTTAGATGGGATGAACTTCAGTTCTCTGTTTTCGTCTATTCTTTTTTTGAGCTTTGACCCTCACAGAAGCCACCACCTCAGAGGTAATTTGGGAAACACAGACATAGTTTCCTAGGTGTGGCACTGTACCTTTCTAACTCTCTACTATTGCATAAAGCCTCTTCTTTTGTTTGTTTGGGGTTTTTTATGCAATATTTTAATACAAGTGCTCCCGGAATAGTATTTCATAAGTATATAGTCATATTTCTTAATATTTTTTGGTCAACCCAGTGATGCTCAGGGTTTATTCCTAGTTCTGTGCCTGGGAATCGCTCCTGGCAGTGCTCAGGGACCATTCACCAGCTCTTGAACCTGCATCAGATGCATGCAAGACAAACACGATAACTCTTATACTTGTCTCTGGCCAGTACAAGCTCTCATTGTTAGCAACCATTATGCATGTGTGAAAAAATTGTTTCCTAACCCCATCCCAAACTTAAAGATTCCCCACAATTCCTCAAGTAAAGCTGATTATGTCCGTCTCTTTTGACTTCAGGTAAAAGGTTTTCCACTGTTATCTCCTCTCATTCATTTCCATTGGATTGATTAGCTCTTAGTACAGTTCTCTCCAGCCCTTCTTATAAATTTCTTACATCTCCAAATGCTTTCCATCATTTGTTATTCATGAGGTTCTCTACTAATTCTGTAAATCTACTTTCAAATCTTTTGCTTTATAGGTGTGTCATTATTCACATCACGCCCCTGACAAATGTCTTATTCATTCAATCATTTATTCATTCAGATAGGTATACATTCAACAAATATCAATATTTTACTATAGGCTGAGTACTATTTTGGAGAATGTGACTAAAATAAAGAAACGAATAAGACCAAGATTTATGCACTCCTTTGAAAAAGGTGAGACAATAAAATTACATGCAAGCTATTTTTTTTGTATTAGGAGGTGGTAGATAATGCACAAAATAAAAGCAGGGGAGAAATATAAGAAGTAAGGTGGGGACATAGAAGACATTTTAAAGATAATAACCAAGTGAGGGAGGTGATTTGAGCGACCTCTATATAGAATGTTCTGGATAGATGTAAAACTGCATGCAATGTTATATAAAAAAAAAGTATTCCAGATATATGTAGCTAAGGTGGGAAAAAGTGTGGTATTTCTGTGGACCATAAGGAGTCAATGACCAAAATACAATGATATGTGGGCAGAGAGTAGGAAAACAAAGCCTGATACCACTGGAGAGCTAGTATGTATAGACAGATGGCTACTCTGGGTCCTGTCACTCCTCCCCTGCACACTCAACACACAGCGATAAAGGAACACATATTGCAAGGAGTAGAAAAGAGGTATAATTGCTGACTCAAAGTTTTTAAATAACCAGGCTGCCTTTGTATTAAAAGTAGATTGTTAGAGAGATGGGTGTAGAATAAGGGGCAGAATGAGATTAATATTTGTGACTGAAAGCAAATCAAAACTGAACGTTGAGGGCTGGAGCCATAGTACAACAGGTAGGGCGTTTGCCTTGCACGCGGCTGACCAGAGTTTGATTCCCAGCGACCCATATGGTCCCCTGAGCACCGCCAGGAGTAATTCCTGAGTACAAAGCCAGCAGTAACCCCTGAGCATCGCTGGGTGTGACCCCCCCAAAAAAAAAGAAAAGAAACTGAATGTTGGAGGGTGGGAGTGTGGAGAGAAGCTGCCTCTGCCTTTTTTTACTTCCTAATGGAGACCTTGGGGCTCTGGGTCAGTTGCACTTGGAGCCCAAGATTTCCCCACAAATCCTGCTAATAAAAGTCTCATTGCAGTTCTCCTTTCGTGAAGAAGATACCACGTTTTTAAAGCACTATTTTGAATAACGGGTGTTTTTAGATTGTCTATTCTAAAAACAGCACATAACATTTGACTTTTAATTAATTGCATTGTTTAGTCACTTGGTAGGTTTAATAGCCATTATAAAATTTTCATTGTTTTATAACTTCTTTATTCTAATACAGAATCATTAGATGAAGTTTGAGTTGTGTCAACACAGACTAGAGACTAGGTTCATATTTGGTGAGCTGTGAAATATGAAGAAACTTTTATCTCGTGTTATTTTTTTTACATTTACCTTATTAACATAAAGGCGGATAAAAGAAAATATCTACTTTTCACCGAAAACAAAGGAAGCGTCAAAAGAAGGACAATCTAGAAATTATTTACATTCCAGAAACATTTATGACACTATTTCCTAGGCCATAGTCAACGAAAGTCCACTGTTTGATTTTAAAGACAGTTTATATTCTAAAGGACTGATTTCGATTTGTGAATGAGGAAGTTCAACCTTATCTTGCACTGTCTGTTAGCACTTTTCTTTAGTGTTTTCTTTCAGACTTCAAAACTGGTGTCCAAATGAAAAGTTGTGACAGGTGGCCCCTCAGAGAATCTACTTCGTGTGCTTTTAATTTGATGGAAGTGATAATCAGAAATGGGAAGGAAGAAGCTGGCAAAATGTGACAGATGGGACCCTAAAATTGTCAAGAATGGATCATGTCAGGTCATGAAAAGTGGGGCATATGAGCAATAATTTTGTTGATATATTTCTCTCATGTGAAAAAAGTGATAGAAACAAAATTCTCTTATGAAGAAATCAAATTTGGGTCAGGTAATGAGGTGCGATTGGCATTTGGCATTTGTCTTTTTATGATTGTTATGCTCTCTCTCTCACACACACACAAAAATTAAAATAATAAATAAAAGTAAGAATACCTGGCATCTAAAATAAAATCCAGATTTTAATGTCTATGTATATGAATCACATAGAAGCATGCAATTGTGCTTGATATATATATATATATATATGATAAAAAGCAAGAAGAAATTTAGACATATGACATAATTTATTGTTCTTGCTTCATTAGAAGGAATTTGAGACAGAGATAGTGATCATAACGTATGTAAAATTAAAGTGAACTAGGGACCTTAACAATTATTATTTAGCCAAATCAGTATTTAATTTCAATATAAAGAGTATTTGAATTCTTGTTAACAGCTTAAAACTTAGGAAAATCCTTTCAATTACCCAGATTCCTAAACTCATTAAGACTATAGCCACAGACTAGAAAAGTAGCTTAATGTTAAATATATATGCCTTGCGTATGAAGCCCTTTGTTTGAGCTCTAAATTTTCTCCACGAAACACAAATAATAACCTTTAATCATGTAACTCAATGTTTTGTACATTTTACTTTACGTGTTATAGTTTATATATCATTTATTAGTAATTTATTAATTGTATCCTGTTTTCATAAAGTGACTTATGATGTGTCTCAAGGCCCCTTTGCGACACATCATAAGACACTGAATACAAGATTACCGCACCATGTTTGACAGGGTTCAAATATGGTTTGAACGATAGAAAAACCTGCAAGGGTGATTAGAGGCTGTCCTAAATTCCTCTATGTCTCTCGGAGAGCCTGACAAGCTACCAAGAGTATCCCACATGCACGGCAGAGCCTGGCAAGTTATCCATGGCATATTTAATATGCCAAAACCAGTAAATATAATGGGCCTCATTCCCCTGAATTTGAAAGAGCCACCAATATGGCAGCATTAAGAAGGATGAGGAAAGAGAGGCTGATAAAATCTCAAAGGCGAACTAGGCTGCCAAAATGAAGACGGACAAAATATAACTGTCTGTACTTTGAATGCAAATACGCTGGCATCAGATGCATCCATCGAAGACCTGATGGTACAAGCGTGAAAGATCAAGTATGACATCATTGCTCCATTTCACATTTCCTGCTCTCTTATCAAAGATTAGATGATCATATGTTTGGGGGGAGATGTCAGTATATTCAACTCTGTTCCATTGGTCTGCAGCTCCGCCTTTGTTCCAGTACCATGCTGTTTTAATTATTACAGCTTTGTAGTAGAGCTTGAAGTTAGGTAGGTTGATTCCTCCCATTTTCTTTTTCCCAAGAATTGCTTTAGCTATTCGTGAGGGCTTATTGTTCCATATGAATTTCAGGAGTGTCTACTCCATTTCTTTGAAGAATGTCATCTGTATCGTTATAGGGATCACATTGAATTTGTACAATGCTTTGGGAAGTATTGCCATTTTGACAATGTTAGTTCTCCCGATCAATGAGCAGGGGATATATTTCCATTTCCTCATGTCCTGTTTTATTTCCTGAAGTAGCATTTTGTAGTTTTCTTTCTACAGGTCTTTTACTTCCTTAGTTAAGCTAATCCCTAGGTAGTTTGTTTTCTGGAGCACAATTGTGAATGGGATTATTTTTTTCATGTCACTTTCTTCTCTCTCACTATTTGTGTATAAGAAAGTCATGGACTTTTGGGTATTGATTTTATAGCCTGCAACTTTACTATACAAATCCATTGTTTCTAGGAGTTTCTTGGTAGAGATTTTAGGGTCCTCTAAGTATAGTATCATATTATCTGTGAATAGTGAGAGCTTGATTTCTTCCTTTCCTACTTGAATGCCCTTAATATCTTTTTATTGCCTAATCACTATTACAAGTACTCCCAGTACTATATTGAACAGTAGTGGAGAGAGTGGGCATCCTTGTCTTGTCCCTGATCTTAGAGGGAAGGCTCTCAGTTATTCCCCATTGAGGATGATGCTTGGTGTAGGCTTGTGGTAGATGGCTTTGACTATATGGAGGAAAGTCACCTCTATACCCATTTACCAAGGGTTTTCACCATAAACGGGTGCTGGATCTTGTCAAAAACATTCCTGCATCTATTGATATGATCATATGGTTTTTATCTTTTCTTTTGTTGAGATGATGGTTCATGATGAAGCAAGGAAAGCCTCTTTAACAAATTGTGCTGGAAATACTGGAAAGCTACATGTGGGAAAAAAGGTCTCAAATCTCTACCTAACACCATGTACAAAGTAAGATCAAAATGGATTAAAGACCTCAACATCAGACCAGAATCCATAAGGTACATTAAAGACAAAGTTGACAAAACCGTCCATAACATTGAAACTAATGGTATCTTCAAAGATGTCACACCACTGGCCAAGGAAGTGAAAAGTGAGATAGACAAATGGAACTATCTTAAACTAAGAACTTTCTGCACCTCAAAAGAAACAGTGATTAAAATACAAAGACAGTCTACAGAATAGGAAAGGATATTCGCCCAATACACATCTGACAAGGGGTTGATATCAAGGATGTACAAATCACTGGTTGAACTCCACAAGAAGAAAACATCCAACCCCATAAAAAATGGGGCGAAGAAATGAACAGAAATTTTATCAAAGAATAAATCGGAATGGCTAAAAGGCACATGAGAAAATGCTCTACATCATTAATCATAAGGGAGATGCAGATCAAAACAATAATATATCATTTCACACCACAGCGACTGGACCACATCCAAAATATCAAAAGCAACCGGTGTTGATGTGGATGGACATGACAAGAAAGGGACCCTCCTTCATTGCTGGTGGGAATGCCAAATGGTTCAGCCCTTTTGGAAAATAGTATGAACAATTCTTAAAAAATTAGAAATTGAGCTCCCATTTGACAAGCAATACCACTCCTGCTGATATATCCCAGAGAGGCAAAAATGTATAGTCGAAGTGACATCTGAACTTGCTTGTTCATTGCAGCACAGTTTACAATAGCTAGAATCTGGAAAAAACCTGAGTGCCTGAGAACAGATGACTGGTTAAAGAAACTTTGGTATATCTACACAATGGAATACTATGTAGCTTTTAGAAAGGAAAATATGAAGTCATGAAATTTACATATAAGAGGTAGTACATGAATAGTATCATGCTAAGCGAAATGAATCAGCAAGAGAGGGACAGATATGAAAGATTGCATTCATCTGGGGTACATAAAGTAACAAAATAAGAGACTAACACCAAAGAATAGCTGAGATAAGTACCAGGAGGTTTAAACCATGGCTCTGATGCCAGCTGCATGTGCTGGGGGAATGTGCAGTTCAGATAGAGAAAGGAGCACAGAGTAAAGGGGTTTAGGAGGATCCTCCCAGGATGGGAGATGAATGCTGAAAGTAGACTATAGACCAAATAGGATTGCCACTCAATGCCTCTTTGACAAACCACAGCACACAAAAGGAGAGAGAGAACAAAAGGGAATGCTCTGCCACAGAGGCAGGGTAGGAAGGGGGAGATAGAGGGTGGGAGGGATATAGGAATCAGTGGTATTGGAGAATGGACACTGGTGGAGGGATGGGTACTCGATCATTTTATAACTGAAACCCAAGCACAAAAATTTATAAGTCTACAACTGTACCTCATGGTGTTTCACTAATCACTTAATCACTTAACTTCCCGTTAGTCGTCGATTTGCTCGAGCGGGCGCCAGTAATGTCTCCATTTGTACCTGTCGCGTGCTAGTGTAGCCCAATGGCATCTCTTCGCTCCGGGAACATGGAGGGCCTCAAACCGATCGTTCATGATCTTGACAAAGAAGTCTGACCATCTGGTAGGTGGGCGGCCACGCGGTCTCTTGACATCCCGTGGAATCCAATCAGTAACAGCTCTAGTCCAACGGTCGTCTTTAAATCTCATTACGTGACCAGCCCATCTGATTTTCGATACCTTGGCATATGAGACAGCGTCCCTGATCCTTGATCGTCGACGGATGTCAGAACTCCGGATTCGTTCTCTCATTTGAGTGAAACGTGTTATTCCACTACTTCCACTACCCAGCCGTCGCCACACTCCAGGACGCTTTCCGGACCCGCGCGGCAGCTCCGGCCGAGACCCACGCACAACTGAAGACCCACAGAACAAGGTAAGTGGAACTCTCCGAGACCTTGGACTCCAGGCTCGGCGGACCCAGGGACAGAGCTTCTCTGCTTGCTCCCACCACCACAGGTGACAAAGGGATTCTAATCAGGAGCCCCACCCTACCCTGCCCTGTCTGCTTCCATCAACCACCCAGGGATCGAATTGTGCACAGGAGACCCACCCTACCCAGATAAATACTCCACTGGCAGATTTCCACTCTCGACACTACTTCCACTACCCAGCCATCGCCACACTCCAGGATGCTTTCCGGACCCGCCCGGCCGCTTGCGGCCGCGCGACACATCATAAGACACTAAATACCCATCTTCTGGAATTGTCGTACCATATTTGATAGGGTTCAAATATGGTAACACCTACAAGGGTGATTAGAGGTCACCCCAAAAGCCTCTATACCTCTCGGAAAGACTGGCAAGCTACCGAGAGTATTCCGCCCGCACGGAAGAGCCTGGCAAGCTATCCGCTGTGTGTTTCACTAATAAAAATTAAAAAGGAAAAATAGTATGACATCACTGTTTTGACCAAGATGAGAAGACATCAATCACATCACGCCATTTTTGACACCAGAGAAGAACTGTTCCTCGGAACATGAGGCAAAAGAGGCATTGGTGGTGTCGGTGTCCTTGTCAACACAAACTTGGCCAGATGCATTGATTCATTGGAATACCTAACAACCAAAATTGGACTATTGCACTTGAATAGATGTGACACACTGCTGGCAGTTTCTATCTTCGTTGTCTATGCACCAACATCCAATTATGATGAAGGAGAAATTGAGAAGTTCTACATGGAGCTGGAGAAGTTCTATAAACAAGACCACACCTTCTACAAGATCATTGTCAGTGATTTTAATGCCAAGATAGAACTGAGATCAGCCGAAGAACTCCACATCGGGACCCATGACCTAGAATGGAACGAACAGGGTGAGAGACTGTCTGAGTTCATCATGTTGACCAAGACCATCCATGGTAATTCACAATTCCAGAAGACCTAATCTAAACATTGGACAAGGGATCTAGTGGTGGACGGTTCCACAATGAAATTAACCGCATCATATTCAATCGACGGTTTTGCCTGACCAATGTTGCTGCTGTCCCAAAATTCAAAAAGGGATCGAACAACAGTTTCCTTCATGCAAAATTCTACTTCACAGAGTGGGGAGAAAGGGCTGCAAAGTTTAATAAGAGAACTCCCAGAACCACTACCAAAAGGGAGCTCTTTGGCACTATTGCAGCAACATGGTAAGATGCCATCCTTGACAACATTGATGAGAAATATGATCGATTGGTTCAGCACCTTCATGATTGTGTGAGGAATGCCGAGAAAGAGATAGATATGAAAAAAGCCTTTCTTTGAAAATTCTCGAGCTCATTTATCAGTGTGGCTTGGTGCAAGCCTCAGACAACTGCAAATAAATATCTGAGCTTGCAAATCAGTGCAGAGTAGCGATAAAGGAAGACCTCAAAGAGAGAAGAGCAGCAGTGTCGGCAGATTTAGTAGAAGCTGGGAAAAGCATATGCAATGCCCGTCAGTCCTTTGCCAACTACAAGACCAAGATGACTGCCCTCCGACGTCATGATGGATCTATCACATCTTCCAGAAGGGCAATGGAGAAGATTATCCATGACTTCTAGACAATTCTCTTCAATAGCCATGTCCACCTGCCCACGTACCAAATTCCCAGGATAGACATGTTGTTCCCAATGTTCTCCCTTCTGAAATCTGACGTGCCATTTTGTTGGTAAAGAAACAAACATCACTCGGCACAGACAAAGTCACACCCGAACACCTGAAGAACCTGCCGTCATAATGCGATTTGGAGATGACCACTGACATATCCCATTACCAACCGGATTCCGTGGGACGTCAAAAGATCGCATGGCCGCCCACCTATGAGATGGTGAGACTTCTCAAGACCCTGAATGATCGGTTTTACGCTCTTTGTGTTCCTAGAATGAACAGATGCCATTGTGCTACATTAGCACATAACAAGGACGAATGGAGATGTTACTGGCTCCTGCTTGAGCAAATCGATGAGTAATGGGACGTCAAGTTATCAAGTGATCCTGTTTTCATGATTATAGACCTTACTTTTAGTAAACTTGTCATTTATATTTTGACCTAAATAATTGATATATTGACCAAAATTATGTAATACATATAGATCAATTCTAAATTATATAATTATCTTGTTTTTCTCTATAGAGAACATGCAACAGAAATATCAAGTACACAGATTATAAACTGATCCAGAATATTTTGATTTCTAATAATAATCTATTATGACATGGAAGGATTTTTTAAGAGCTGGCTACTAACTAAAGTAGTAAGAGCCTATTTACTATACTTTTTTTATTAAGTTGAGTCTTCAACAAAACTTCCTCTAAGTCACTATTAAGGTACACTATAGACAGTAAAGGTAAGGTAAAGGTAAAGGCCCTCCCGTTGATCGTCGATTTGCTCGAGCGGGCCCAGTAACGTCTCCATTGGAGACTTTGTTGTTACTGTGTCTGGCATATCGAATACTCTCGGTAGCTTGCTGGGCTCTCCGAGAGGGGCGGAGGAATCGAACCTGGGTCGGCCATGTTGGCCGCTTGTAAGGCGAACGCCCTATATTTTTAAAACTCACTTCTGCCAAATAATTCTATCCTTAGACCCTACCATCCTTAGGGACTATACAGTGTAATGTTCTGCTCCTTGCCTACTCTAAATCCCCTTAGTTACATTTACTTATAATATGCAAGCACTTACCAGAATAAAAACAGTTTTCCTATTGTAATTTTATCTTTTCTCTGGTGAAAGCTTATAGACATAAAGTACTTCATTTTCTTTTTCCCTCCCTCCCTCCCTCCCTCCCTCCCTCCCTCCCTCCCTCCCTCCCTCTCTCCCTCCCTCTGGTCCATTATTTTCTGGATAAACAACAGCTCGGGAACTACATAGACTCAAAACCAAACCTAAAAGAAGGGCTAAATGGGTTACTATAAGAAAAGACAACCCCCTATGAGCACAACAAACACTTATAGAAAGATGACACAAAACCCTATAACAATAATCTCTCTCAACGTCAATGGTCTAAATAAACCAATTAAGAAACACAGAGTGGCTCACTCATCCAGGTAACCACTCGGTGGTAGGGCCCCTTCCCGGGGCTGCACATCTAACTGGATCCCCTGGTAATGGCCAGTTTTCATCCTTGGTCTACGGGGTACGGGAATTGAATCACAACGCTGAGCCATTCTGGCACCCTCTGCTCACTCACCCAGACACCCGCCCAGCAGCAGGATCCTTCCTATGGCTTCCAATGGAATACTATGCAGCTTTTAGAAATGACGAATTCATGAAGTTTACATACAACTGGTTCTACATGGAGCATATCATGCTAAGTGAAATGAGTCAGAAAGGTAGGGACGGACATAGAAAGACTGCACTCATCTGGGGAATATAAAGTAACAGTATGAGAGACGAACACCCAAGAATAATAGGTGAGATAAGTACCAGGAGGTCAGCTTCATGGCTTGGAAGCCAGCAGCACATGCTGGGGAAAAAGGCAGCTCACATAGAGAAGGAAAAACCAAGTAAAGGATGTTTGGAAGACTCGCTTGGAATGCAAGATGCGTGCTGAAAGTAGACTATTGAGCGAACATGATGGCTACTCAGTACCTCTATTGCAAACTACAACATCCTAAAGGAAAGAGAGCAAAAGAGAATGCCCTGCCACAGAGACAGGGTGTGGGGAGGATGAGGTGGTGGTGGAAGTGCTACTGGGATCATTGGTGGTAGAGAACGGGCACTGGTGGGGGGTGTGTACTTGATCATTGTATAACTGAAACCCAAGCACGAAAGTTTATAAGTCTACAACTGTATCTCATAGTGTTTCACTTTAATCACTTAATCACTTAATCCCCGTTATTCATCGATTTATTCGAGCGGGTGCCAGTAACGTCTCCATTCATCCCGGTTGCGTGCTAGCGTAGCCCAATGGTATCTGTTCGTTTTAGGAACATGTAGAGCCTCAAACCGATCATTTAGGGTCTTGACGAAGAAGTCTGACCATCTTATAGGTGGGCGTCCACGTGATCTTTTGATGTCTCGTGGAATCCAATCAGTAATGGCTCTAGTCCAGCGGTTGTCTGTAAACCTCATTACATGTCCAGCCCATCTGATTTTTGATGTCTTGGCAAATGAGACAGCGTCCCTGATTCTTGAGCGTTGACGAAGATCAGAACTCCGGATTCTATCTCTCATTTGAGTGAATCGTGATATTCCAAGCATAGTTCTTTCGATTCCTCTTTGAGAGACCCGAATAGCGTTCTCATCCTGTTTTCCTAGGGTCCAGGCCTCTGAGGCATATGTTAATGCAGGAAGAACAGTGGAATCAAAGAGATGTGCTCGTAGCTGGAGGTTCTTTGTCCTTTTAGTTATTTCTTCAATGCTCTTGAAGGCATTCCAAGCCGCTCTCTTCCTCCTGCAACTCAGGTGCCAGGTCATTCATCATGTTGATTTCTCGACCGAGGTATATATAACTGTTGCATTCGCAGATGGTGGTTCCATTGAGAGCGAATGGAGCGTCAGGAACAAGGCTGTTTCTCATAAACATTGTCTTCGCAAGATTCAGCTGTAGTCCGACCTTTCCACATTCACGGTCAAAGTCGTTCAGCATTTGTGCCGCTTGGCTGATGTTTGGTGTTATTAGAATGATGTCATCAGCAAAGCGGAGGTGGTGTAGTTGCCGACCATCTATCTTCACTCCCATGTTTTCCCATTCCAGTCGTCGCATGATGTTCTCGAGGGTGGCACTGAAGAGTTTTGGTGAAATGGTATCACCCTGCCGAACCCCTCTCTTGATGTGGATGATGACTTCTTTGTAGAATGGTGAGATCTTGGTAGTGAATCCGCAATAGAGCTCACGAAGGATCCTGATGTATTGAGTTTGTATGCCCTGATTGGCTAGGGCTTCCATGACCACTTCCATCTCAACAGAATCAAAGGCCTTCTTTAAATAAATGAACGTTAGACAGAGCGGCATCTTGTTTCACTAATAAAAAATAAATAAAATAAAATAATTAATAATTATTAAAATATTTAATATTTAATAAATATCTATCTATCAATTTTATTTATTAAATAAAAATTAAATATTAATATTTAATAAAATATTATTTTTATTAAATAAATTTAATAAAAATAATATTTAATAAAAATAATAAAATAAAATATTTAATAATAATTTAAAATAATAAAATAAAATAAAATAATAAATAAAAAATAAATAATAAGAAATAAAACTAGTTTAACATTTCTCTTAGAGAGCTGCTATATAAAATAAAAGAACTTTTTTCCTATGAGATTCAGAATTGTTCTCCAATTCTAATAGGAATTATAAGTAACTGAATAACTCATGATGTGTAGACCTTTATAAAACCCATTGATAAGTATTAAAAATTAGTCTAGTGAAGTTATGTTATTTGTAAATGGTTTTCAGGAGTACACTGTGTCAGCATTAGAAAGAGATCTGAGTTCATTTACTCTTTTGCATGTAGCTGCTCAGTTTTTCTAGCATCATTGGTAAAGATGCTTTCCTTGCTCAACTTCTTTTTATTCTCCTATATCAAAGATTACTTGATCATATACTGAAGGTCTGTTTCAGTATTTTCAATTTGATTTCATTGGTCTGTGTGTCTGTCTTTATTCCAATACCATGCTATTTTCATTACTACCACATTGTAGTTACAATTTGAAGTTGGGGAAAGTGATGCCATCAATCATTTCCCCAAGGATTGCTTTAGCCATTCAAGTGGGGCTTATTTTTTTCATATGATTTTCAGGAGTGTTTGATCTTCTATTTGAAAAATGCCATGGGTATCCTTTCAGGAACTGCATTGAATCTGTACATGCTATCTTGATGATATTAATCCTCTCAATTCATGAAGAGGAGATGCGTTTCCGTTTTCTTTGGTTCCCTTTTATTTTTTAAAGTAGCGTTTTTTCTTTGTCTTTATGTAGATCTTTCACTTCTTTAGTTAAGCTGATTCTGAGGTACTTGATTTTCTGAGGCACAATTGTGAATGGGATTGTTTTGTAGATATCTCTTTCCTTATTTACATATAGGAAAGACATGGACTTTTTCACGTTACTTTTGTAACATGCAACTTAACTGATCAAGTCTGTTGTTCCCAGGAGCTTTAAGGTAGAGTCTAGGATTTTCTTGGTATTATGTCATTGCAAATAGTAAGAGCTTGATGTCTTCTTTTTCTGTCTGACTACCTGTATCACATTTTTCTAATCTATTTGCTATGATAAGTACTTCCAGTACTATATTGTACATGAGTGGCAAAAATGACAACTTTTTCTTGTGCCTGATTTTTTAAGGGAAGGCTTTTAATTTTTCCCCGTCAAGTATATTTGCTGTGGGCTTATTGTAAATGGCTTTGTCTATGTTGAGGAAAATTCTTTTAATTTCCATTTTGTTGAGAGTTTTTAACACAAGTGGT
Organism: Sorex fumeus; assembly: GCF_029834395.1. NCBI lineage: Eukaryota > Metazoa > Chordata > Mammalia > Eulipotyphla > Soricidae > Sorex > Sorex fumeus. The sequence goes on along the minus strand of NW_026606090.1, from coordinate 26,202,972 downwards.
TATTGGATTTTGTCAAGTACTTTCTCTGCATTTATTAATATAATATGCTTTTTATTTTTTCTTTTATTGACATGGTTTATTATATTGATTGACTTGTATATACTAATCCATTCTTGCATCCCAAGGATGAATCCCACTTTATCATAGTGGATGATCTTTTTGATGAGCTGTTGGATTCTATTTGCTGAGGATCCTCTGTTCATCAAGATATTGAACCATAAATCTTCCTTTTTTGTATGGTATCTAGTCTTTTGATATCAGGGTGATGTTTACTTTATAGAAACTGGTTGGGAGTGTTCCTGATTCTTCAATTTTTGTGAAGATCTTGTAAAGGATTGGCACTAAGTCTGTTCTAAATGTTTGAAAGGAGTTTCGAATCTTTCAGTGAACCCATCAGGTCCTGAGCTATTGTTTTTGGGTAAACTTTTGATTACAGTTTCAATTTCAATTTCTTCAAAAGTGAGAGGTCTGTTTGGGTGTCCCATATCTTCTTAGTTCAGAAGTGAAGGGTTATAGAAGTTTAAGAATCTATCCATTTCATCTAGTTTCTCTCATTTCAGGGCATAAAGATTCTCAAAGTAATCTCTGGTAATCCTTTAAATTTCTGTAGTATTTGTTGTGACAGTCCTTTTTTCATTTCTGATTTGGTTTATTAGAGCTCTCTCACTCTTTGTGGGTCTTGATAGTGGTTTATCAATCTTGTTTATTTTTCCAAAGAACCAGCTCTAGGTTTCATTGATCTTTTGTATTTTTTTAATTTAAATCCATTAATTTCTGCTTTAAGTTTTATTTTTACCTTCTCCCTACATACCTGGGCCCCTTTTGTTGATAATTTTTCAGATTCTTAAGTTGTGCTATTAAGATATGTGTGGGCCATTCATCTTTCCCGAGAAATGGTAGCATAACTCTGAACTTTCCTCTTAACACCATTCCCCAAAAGTCAAACACACATTTTCCCCATTATACATGGGACATGCTCTAAGATGGACCACATTTTAGGGTGCAAAATGAGCTCCATAAAGGCAAAAAGATAGAAATTGCATCAACAATCTTCTCAGACCATGACACACCATTTATGCTTAACACCATTTATGCTATGTTCCACAAGTTCTAGTAGGTCAAGAACTTATTCACATTTGTTTTCAGAAATCTTTTGATATCCTCACTGATTTCTTTTCTTACCTACTGGTTGTTCAACAGTGAGCTGTTTTATTCTCAGGCATTAGGGTTTCTGCTTCTGTTAATGAGTAACTTCTATTTTCAGTGTGTCATGGTCTGAGAAGATTGTTGGTAACAGTTCCTTTCCTCTTGACTTTATGGAGCTAATTTTGTGCCTTAACATGTGGTCCATCTTAGAGCATGTCCTATGTCACTGGCACTGTCTTCCTGTTGTTTGTCAATTTGCTCGAGTGGGCCCAGTAATGTCTCCATTTTTTGAGACTTATTGTTACTGTTCTTGGCATATTGAAAACGTCACGGGTAGCTTGCCAGGCTTTGCCGTGCAGGCGAGATACTCTCGGTAGCTTGTCGGGCTCTCCGCGAGGGGTGAAGGAATCGAATCCGGCTAGACTGGGCTAGCTATAAAGGTGGTTTTAAGGCAAACACCCTACCTCTGTGCTATCATTCCAGCCCATGTCCTATGTATAATGGGGAAAAATGTATATTTGACTTTTGGGGGATGTCTATTGCAGTTGTTTTAAGCATTTCGTTAACCTCTCATTAGGTACATATGTTTAGTAGTGTGAGTTTTTCCTGAATGACATACCTTCTAATCACTAAAAATAGACATGTCCTTTAGTCATTTATCACTGTCTCTTACAGCCTTTTTTAGCCTGCAGTCTAACGTAGAACTACGTAGGTCTAATACTATTATGATCACTCCAGTCTTTTTGAGGGAGTCTTTGCTGAAAGAAATGTCTTCCAACCTTTTGACTTTGAATCTATGTTTGGATTATTCAAATGTACCTCTTGCAGGCAGTAGAATGGTGGGTTCAGTTTTCTAATTCATTCAGCTACTCTGTCTTTTAATTGGTGAATTTGGCTCTTTGATAGTGAGAGAGATTATTTTCATGGAATTTTGTGTCATCTTTCTGTTGGAGTTTGCCTGTCTTGCCCTAAAGAAGTCTTTTTTTCTTTTTATATAGGTGTTTTTTAGTCTATGAAGTTACTGAGTTGTTCTTTATCTGTGAAGTTGTGGATCTTTCCTTTAAACCTTAATGAGAGTCTGGCTGGGTAAAATATTCTTGGTGTGGCATTCACTTCATTGAATTTTTAAACTATAACCCACCATTGTCTTTGGGCCCAAAGGGCTTTATTTGGTAAATCTGCTGTACATCTTAAGATGCTGTACATCTTACACCATATGCTCCATGCTCCATTGTATATAAATTCCTTCTTTGATCATGTTGCTTTTGATATTCTAATTTTATTTTTTATCATCATGATAAGGATGTGTCTTGGAGTACTTTTATTTGGGTCTCTTTTACCTGGTACCCTTCAGGCCTCCTGAATGTGGATTCATGAACTCTCTCTTGACCTGGGAATTTCACAGTAATGGTGTTTTTACTGTTGCTTCTTTATGAGGGTTACCTAGCTTACCCTCTGGGACGCTGGTGATTCATATATTATTCCTCTTGAATTCATCTTAAAAAACTTTCTTATCAGTTGTTCATTTACTTTGTGGGAACCCCCATCTTCTGCTCTTGTCTGGAGGTTTTGTGCACCTAGTCTTGGAGCTCACTGATTCTGTCCTCAGCAGCTGTTACTCTGCTAGTGAGGCCTTCCAGAGAATTTTTCATTGCACTTACCAAGTTTTTCAATTCTGTCCTTTCTGCTCATAGTTTTCTCATTTCTGCTTTCCTGGCCTCTTTGTTAGCTGTCTGTTCCATTGTTCTTCCAGCTGATTAAACGTTCTAAGCATTTCCACTCTGAATGTTTTTAATAGAGAAATCTTATAGGTGGATAAGATGATGATCTTTATCAGAATGATAATCTTTACCTGCTCCCTGTGAAGAGATTCTCTGCTACTTTGCCATGACTCTTTTTGCAATCTGGGGATGTGTCTTTTCCACTTTAGTCCCAGTGTCCTTCCCACTGCAAGAGAGATCTTTGAAGAAACTCTATTGAGGTGGGGAGATTTTTCTCATGGCCCCATTAGTGACCACTCTTTAGGAGACCGTTACACTGCCTTCCTACCTTTAGACGGAGTTGGCTTCCACGGTTGGCTGCTTGGTGTTTGTCAGACCTCTCCAGGCATGGTAGGGGATAGTGGAAGGCTGTCATGCATCTCAAGCTTGCAAGCACTTGGGCCTGCTGGTGAGTGAGGGCACCATGGTGCTTCCTTCTGACCTTTGGTGGAGTAAGTGTCCCTGGCACTGCAGCTGCACATGCATGTATCAAGTATTCCATGAAGTTTTAATGAGAGACAGATTTAAGACCACAGAAATGGCAATTACAGGTTGTTTAATACCTGACAGTTAATGCATCTATGACTGATATACTGTTAAAGATGCAGTAAGATAGGTTTCAGAAAACCCCAGATTTTCCTTCCCACCTGAAAATGAATTTTGGAGTGCAAATCAGCCAAAATGATATTGGAGATATAATTCTACATTTGTTATAATCATTTGTTTTAAATAAATAATTCAAAAATATGTTCTTTTAACTCTCAATAATAAATAGTTAATATATTTCACAATTGACAGCAATATACCACAATGTTATTCATGTACAAATTACCCAGACACAAGTTGTGTGGACCACATAGTTTTTCAGATAATGCTTGATAAACATAATTTTAGCTTTTTAAAAATACATTGTGGGTGAAATTAAGATTGAATACTAGGCAGATACTTGGACTGTAATGTTCTACATTGCCAATTAATTCTAAAAAATATATCTGGAGTCACCAGGTTGTTTGTAAGATTTTTCTGTTGTGAAAATGGAAAAATCCATAAGAATATATACTGGAAAAATACTTTCTCTTCTACTCATCTATTTCAATATCCTCTTATGGGTATATTTTTTATCCGCATGTGGTATATCCTCAAATAAGATCATTTCATTTAACTTTAATGTCACTTTATTGATTTGCTCGAGCGGGCCCAGTAACGTCTCCATTGGAGACTTTGTTGTTACTGTGTCTGGCATATCGAATACTCTCGGTCGCTTGCCGGGCTCTCCGAGAGGGGCGGAGGAATCGAACTCGGGTCGGCCATGTTGGCCGCTTGTAAGGCGAACGCCCTACCCGCTGTGCTATCGCTCCAGCCCATATGATTAATGAAAAAATGATGTAGATTAATACTACACAAATATTATTTGAGGACCTGCTTTCATTAGTCAACATTTTGTTTAAATTTCCAGTTTTCAAAAACCTTCTAATTTTACTATATAAGACTTAATGATTGGGAACAATATAAAATAAAGGTATAGCTTTAAAAAATCCTAAATTTCCAAATAAGAACTCTTAGGTTTATTAAGTTCTGTTTCCTGATTTTCCTTGCAGAGATAATCCTGGGTCATGTAGCTTTTTCAGAACCTTTGCCTCTCAAGTGTCATGCTTCAGACATATCCACAATACATTGATCAGAATGTGCTGGCCAGAAATATCAACCTTAGTTGGGTACTTGTTCTTTTTTTTTCTTTTTGGGTCACACCGTAGATGCACAGGGGTTATTCCTGGCTTTATATTCAGGAATTACTCCTGGAGGTGCTCCGGGGACCATACCGGATGCTGGGAATCCAACCCGGTCGGTTTCATGCAAGGCAAATGCCCTACTTGCTACACTATTGCTCCAGCCCTGGGAACTTGTTCTAAATAAAAATTTTTGAATACCACTCTAGACCTATTAATCAGAAACCCGGGGTAGAATTGAGCAAGAGTTTTGTTTGTTTTACTGAAGTGCCAGGGACTGGACTAAGGAGATCACACTTTTTGCAAGACAAACGCTGTACCATGAGCCACATTTCACATTCCCTGAATAGTCCAGTGATCTTTTACCATATGCATATCACATATTTTCGCATTTTTGTCTTTACTTATAATTTCCTTCCTAAATGATACTTTAACTCCTTTACATACCCTTTAAGGGAATTTGAAATATCTCTCCTGCTTTCTTTTGTTTTGTTAATTTGGGGGTGACACCCAGTAGTGTTGAGGTATTACTCTTAGATCCTCATTCTGGGATTATTCCTGGTAACACCATATGAAGTTTTGGTTTAAATAAGTATGCTCTGTTTGCAAAACATGTGTTCCGGTCGGTTCAGTCCTTTCTCTGGACCCTGAAATGCCTGAAATGCCACTTTTCCTAAGTCTTGCTGGACAAATTACTTCCAGCATCATTTCTATTCTCTTGAAAAAAAAAACAAAACTCTGGGGGTTCTGGGTGATAGTGCAGCTCATAAGCCAACCTGGTTATGGTACTGCATGTGGTTCCTTGACCCCACCAGGAGTGAAAGGCCTGAGCACTTCTAGGTGTGGCCTCAAAACCAAATAACTAAGTAAATAAAACCTCCCAATTTCAAGAAAAAAACATTTGTATATATAGCACTGTCCTCCCTCCAGTTGTTCATCAATTTTCTCTAGCAGGCACCAGTAACATCTCACAACAAATTGTGAGACTTGTTGTTACTGTGCTTGGCATATCGAATACATCACGGGTAGCTTGCCAGACTTTGCCACGCAGGCGAGATACTCTCGGTAGCTTGCCGGGCTCTCCGAGAGGGGTGGAGGAATCGAACTCGGGTTGGCCATGTTGACTGAGTGCAAGGTAAAGGCCATGCCAGCTGTGCTATCGCTTCTGCCCATTTGTATATATAATATCTATTAATTATGAAATATTTATAATTCTTCAAATTCAGGGAAGTATTCAGGAGTCAGTGAAGTATTTTGTACATTGTTGCTTCCTTCAAACTATTTTTGATTTATTTTCTTATTGACATAATTTATTGAGTGACTAGAAAATGTCAATGCATGATAACTCCTAATGTTATCTTTTTTTATAAATTCTTACATTTATTAATTTATTTTTAAATTTTTATTAGTCAAACACCATGAAGTACAGTAGTAGACTTACAAATTTTTGTGCTTGGGTTTCAACTATACAATGTTCATGTACCCACTTATCGGGCCAGGGAGATGACTTTGCATCCAGAAGTGCATACTGGGCATATGACAGGACCATGTTCTATCTCTGGCATGGCACCTGGACATGTTTCTCCTTATCATCTTGGGTGTAGTCCAGGAAGACTGTGAGCAACTTAACTTATTTCCTCACAATTCCCAGCAACTGTAGGCCCAGTAGCATAACAATGACATTCTGGTGTGTGGGCCAGTTGTTACCCAACTGTTGTTTTGTACACACACAAAAAAAATGAATGAAAAATAAATAATATTTAATACACAAAGTTTCTCTTCACCAAATAATCAGTTCTTGTTCATAGAAGAGATTGAATGGAGAAATAATTTACATAGTCTATTGTGCTATAAGAAAACAGACCAGGTCTTTTGAGTTAAAATACTAATTTATGACTGAAGACACAGTATAGAGGGAATAGTGCTTGTCTTGCACAGAGTTAATCTGGGTTAGATTCCCAGCACTACATATGGGTCTTGGAGCCCACCAGAAGTGATCCCTGAGTGTAGAGCCAGCATTAAGCATGGAGCATTGCTGAGTGTAGCCAAAGTACCAAACAAACATACAAAAATGTTAATTTACACATACTAGCAGAAGAGGAAAATAGAACCTCCTCTGAAAGTCCCAAATAGTAAACTACATGGAGTAAGTGACTATAAGTCAATCCTATCAATGGAAGTATGAACACAGAGTAGATTACTTAGTTCTATTTTACCTCTGAAGCAATACTGAGCTATTTTACTACTTTCAAAGATCTAGACAGTTGAGATACAGTCCTTATTACAAAAGAATTTAGCCTATTTTTTGTATATTTTTGCTTTTGGGGTTATAACCGGCAATGCTCAGGGTTTACTCTTGGCTTTGCACTCAGGAATCACCCTTGGCGGTGCTCAGAGGACCATATGGGATGCTGGGAATTGAACCTGGGTCAACCAGGCAAGGCCAACTTCCTACCGGCTGTGCTATTGCTCAAGCCCCAAGAATTTATCTATTTTAAAGTTTTGTTACCAATATGAATACATATGTATTCAGACCATACTATGTGCAAAAACTTTTCCAAACAGTTGAAGTAGTGAACAGAGTAGGTAATGTTTCCTGAACTTTAAAAGCATATAGTCTATTTTACTTGAATGTTTCCAGTGTTGAAATCAAACTCTCTAAGACCATTTCTTCTATATGTAATATAGAACATCCAGCAACTTTTCTACTATGATGCAAATATTATTAGTAGAGTCTCCCCCCAGTTTTGTTTCTTTGTTTTTGGAAGTGCTCAGGGATTACTCCTAGCTCTGTACTCAGGGGTTTCTCCTAGTAGGACTTAGAAGACATTATGTGATGATCAGTTAACAGTATACAAGGCAATCACTTTGACCTTTGTACTATATTTGGCAGCAATCTCAGTATTTCTTTTATACAAGTCTACAGATACTATAGATAGACCTTTTACTGGGGTCAAGGGGTGGATGTTTAGTGGTGGGCATGCCTCTGATTTCCTGGTGAATGATGACAAGTATTGGGGCAGGTATTGGCATGCATTTAAACTTGAGGGGCCAATATTAAGCGTTTTTTTGTCTGACTATGCTAATTGTAAGAAAATCTTTGATCTCATCAGCAAATTGATCGTCGATTTGCTCGAGCGGGCCCAGTAACATCTCCATTGGAGACTTTGTTGTTACTGTGTCTGGCATATCGAATACTCTCGGTAGCTTGCCGGGCTCTCCGAGAGGGGCGGAGGAATCGAACTCGGGTCGGCCATGTTGGCCGCTTGTAAGGCGAACGCCCTACCCGCTATGCTATCGCTCCAGCCATCAGCAAATGAATCAGTGAATTATTTAACTGCTAGAAAAACATATACTGTCCATTAGGGTTTATATGACTCTGTACATATCAGAATGTCTTCCTCTTGTGCAATACTTTATCTTTGATGAAATATTTTCTCATTTCATTTCTTTTAATGAGGAAAACTACCATATGAGAAACATATTGTTTCTATTAAGCAATTGAAAATGCTCAGGAAGTTTGAGTGAGTTGCACCCTGTGATTCTGAAGAGGATTCTGTTTTGTTTTATTTTGGTTTACGGGACACACCTGGCAGTTATTTTTGGATCTTCATTCACTCCTGTAGATGCCCCCAGGAACATATGTAGTGCCAGCTATCATACCCTGCTTGGTCACATACAAAGTAAATGCTTTATGCACTATACTATCTTTTCAGCCCAAGCACATTCTGTTTATAATCTTTCACGCTGCTTCTGACACTACTAATCTAAAATGGGTTGCCTCAGTGACCATTAAAGTTTGTTGGCAAGAAAAGCTTTGGCACATAAAACAGTAGCCATTTTATCAAATTCAAGAATTTGTTTTTAAATTCCTAAAATGATGTATTCATTGAATTATTTATTATCATTATTTTAGTTTTGGGGTCACATTTGGAGGTGCTCAGGGCCTAATACTGCATGTAGCTCACTCCAGGCAGGGTTCAGGGATATATGGGTGCCAAGAATTGAACCTGGGACAGCTTCAAGCAAAGCAAGTGCTCTACATTGTATTATTTCTCTGGCACAAAATAATTTATTTTTTAAAAGCATAAATAAAATATGTTATTTTTTAGATTTATTAAACATATAGACTTTATCAGAATCTCTATCCTAAAAATGTCAATATATACCCTAATATTTATTTAGTTTTAATATTTTTATTTGTTTTAGTTTTTATTTTATGAAGAAAAGGTCATCTGATTAAAATGTGTCTGATGATAGCTTAGTTGTTGCACAGAAGGCAGAAAAGTACTGATTTACAAAGTTCACAGAGAATGCTCTAGAAAGTATTACCCACCTCAACATTCAGAAATCAGCCACCCTGAAACTTTCTGCACAAGGGATTACTAAACTCATTTTCACATATTTGTAACCTAATTAGTCTCCTGAGGCCAAAGACTAACAATTTGCCACCCCACAGTACTTCTTTATTCACATTAGCAAAGGGCTTTCACTCCTTCAGGAATAACAGTTTCATTAAAGCCAACAAATTCTAGGGAAAACCAATCAAGTTGTAAAGAATTTACATCCTTCCTTTTATAAATGATTCTCCTGGCTCTCTCTTTTTTAATCTTCTAGAAGTTGGTTGGTTTTTTAATCTTCTTAAAACTGTCACTTCCTTTCCTTTCTCCCATTTTATTCAAGTATAGTCATTTTGATATATTTGCAGCAGCCAAGAACCCATTGCTGAAGACGTATGTTCTAAATATTTTCATCGGATTCCATGTAGCTACATAACGTGTAGAGACATTTTTCAGTGGTGCTGGCGACTGTCTAGGGGATTCAAAAGTACCCCTTGAGGCAAAAATTCCTCTGTGTTAAACCTAAAATAGTAATGTTCATTTCAATCATCTAGATTATAGCTGTAGAAATATCCTACGGGCTAGATTTTTATCACCAACGACACTTCTATATCCATGCTTGCTTGAGGTTTAAGCCTTCTTAATGTGTTTTTCTTTAGCAAGCAACTAGTCTAACTCACCTGCTGTTTCTATGAAATGGGACAAAAATGTGGCTTGATGAAACTTAATAGCTGATCCTTGTTTAGATATAATCTTCTCAATCAAGTTATTCCAGTGGGCGCACCTGGTTTATGCTGTAACTGCTTCTCTGGAATGAAAGATAGCAGATAAATAATACGGCAGAACCAGAGTTCAGCTGAAGTCTTACACTGGGGGGACAGTGTTTCCTGATACTTATAGAGTCATTTTGTGGACAAACCCCTTACCTCTGCATCCCAGTTCTCTATAAATTCAAGTGGGTTATGAGCTGAAACAATCTCAGGGAAACAAAATAAAAAAAAAATAGTTCAAATCAAACAAATTTGAAAATGAAAGTCTCAATAATTGCAAATGATCACCACTAAAATAAAGTGACATGCAATTATATATTTTTGTGTCTATTTTCACCTTAACATCTTGGTTCATTGGCAGATGAAATACATTCTGGTGAGAATTTTGCGAGATTAAGCCTTTTTAATGGCTGAATAATTCTTATGATTGTTGTGTTGAGCTATAATTCTAAACCCTTTTTGCTTCATATACTAAACGCAGTTTTATGAGACTTTTCATCTTTACTATATCAATTATTTTACAGCCTCACTTAATAAATAACCAGGTACTTTCTACAAAGCATAGCTTGAGGCTGATAAACCGATAACTCTATAAAATATGAATGAAGGGTCATCTGTGGTTCAGATGACTTATAAAATGGGGGACACAAATGGTTGACTGCTAGCCTGAGCATTGAGGGTGTCTTGATGTGACCTAGGTCTTTCCTGTGAGTGTTTACTATCAGGTATGCCTCAGGTATTTGAATACAATCTACTGGTCAAAAACTTGTTATCAAAACACCCATGTAGTTGAGTTTCATGAAATGAATGCTGTTTTTTTTTCATCAAAACCATGGCCTTATCATGAAAACCTTCATAAATCATATTTTTAAAACAGCTTCTTAACTGCCTACTGTTTTCTTTCCAAATACCTGTTGTTAATCTTCCTGACAGTTCTGACAGTTGTGTGCCTGCAGCTTTGAATTCCACATGTTGTAAGCAGCTTAAAACTTCAAGCCAAAGAAAAAAGAATATACATCCATGATAGAGACCCCTGATTCTCAACTGCTGCGTTATCCAGGGCAGGCAGATATCAACGGGGAGGTTTTACTAAGAATCTAGAATTTTCTATGTTTCGTAGGATGATAGATACCAATTTCATTAGCGATAATTTTAATAGCAGAATCTGCTTTAGAGGGGGAGTTCTGCACATAAATTTAGCTGCTTTTATTATGACGATTAGCACACAGAAGCATTATTAAGGTAAACATTCCCTGATATCCAAGATAAGGTCTCCTTAGATATAATCCACGGGTAGACTCAAGAGTGAACTCTAGATGTTATCAAAAGTTTATCTTTCTTCCAATTTACACAACTCATCTTCATTCAGTTTGCCAGTTCTAGCTTGAAAGGAAATATATCCTTTATTTTACTCTCATTATTTAAAGGGATCTTTCAGCATTACAATTTCAAGTAGGAACTTTCCAGATAGAGAACAGTTGAATATTTGGTTGACTTACCAAAATGACTGAGACATGTCCCTGTGGTCCCCATCTCTAGTCCTCCTTTAAGAAAACAGTCAAATATGGTTTCTGAACTTGGTGCAGTAAGTGAAACTAACTTCTTTAAGTACAGAGTTTTAGGTCAGCCAATAATAGCTCTTCTGTCACCTGTGATAAAGATAAAAAAGAAGGAAAATCTGAGCCTTTATTGGTAGCCACAGTGAAAGGGCCTCAGAGAAGTATCCCCTGCTGAGTTATTATCCAGAGATCCATCTAGAAGGAGTTATGCCCAAGTAAGTTATACTATACTTCACTTATATTAAGAAAATATAGTTTTAGAGCTTCAAAGAAAGTATAGCACTTTGACTGAAAAGTCTTCTTCCCCACTAATCACCCAAGTTTTCCAAGCAGCGTTGTAAGATAAGGCTATAAAGGGATTTGGAAGCAGTTGCAAAGAGGCTCAATGTATAGCACTGTGAGATGGATAAAGAACATCATTAATCTATAACTTCCTCACTTGATGAAGAAACTGGATTGCAGAAAAGATGGACAAATGCTCATTTAAAAACCCTCAACATAGATAAAGACCTTAGATGACCTTCTATATCCTCACACATTTCGACTCTGACTCTCTTCCTCTCATTCTCTCACTGAATAGCTTCAAGCTCTCACTCTGTTATCTGAAAATTCACCTGTTGAATACTGGCTGTGTTTACTGAGCACCCTCTCTTCATTTAGTTCCTAAAAAAATACTCTTGTTTTGACATACTATCTTTGGTTGATTGTAAAATAGCTTTTTTACCTTCTCAGTTACAGTATGTCACATTTATATGTAATATATCATGCTTGAATAAATTATATGTGTATACATATGTACTATATATGCATATAATATATATGTGTGTGTATAGTGTCATACACAGTTGTCTCTTTTAAAGTCTAGGGATGAGAGGAATGAGAGCATTTTTTGCAAAAATATTATTTTGTTACTTTCAGTTGTTGAGAGGGCAAATGCATATCTTGTTATTTATAAGAAGCTTCTTTCAACAACACTATAGTTAACTTAATGAGGTAGCTCTTCCAAAGCCCTTAAAATGAAGTCAGTGGATATTAGAGAATCAACCATGAATTGAAGGGTGAGACTTTCAGTCCTGCCCTTGTTTATGGGGAGGAATGAGGGGTAGAAAGTTGAATAAATCACCAGTGATGAAATCAATCATAATTATGGTAATAAAATATACACAAAATTTAGGGGTTAATTGAGTTTCTGTCTTGGTAAACCAGAATGCATTGTGTGTCTCTAAGCTAGGACCAAAAGATGATAAGGATGCAAATTTATTTTGAAACCTAGCCCTGCGTCACATAAATCTCTTTTTACCTTTCAACCTTCTTCCTCTTTTGGTATAATCTTCCTTCACAGCTCCTTCATTTTGTTCAAGGGTGAGGGTCTAAGTCCAGTGCTTCATGTGTGGAAGCCCTACCACTAAGCACAGCCTAAAACTTTATATATCTCTCCTTCCTCTTCTTTTCTCCTAAACCAGTAATCAAGTGAGTAAACCGGTTTACTGAGACTTATGAGATCTTATATCAAATTAATTTAACCCAAGTGAGGGTTCTTTGGTTTGGAAGACCTCCGGAACCATGCTGAGACCATTCTCCACATGCATGAAGGTACCAGCAGAGGAACAAAGGCATGCGGGTCCTGGGGCTGAGATCTCCAAGCCTACTCAGATCGGGGCTGAGCATCCTCCACCCAGATCCTCCATCTTCCAGTAGGCTAGGGTCACACCCACCAACTGCCCCTCAGTGCTGTGTAATCCCATCAATGGCCAAGACCCAGAGACTATAAAACCCAGTTCCCGGACATCTTATTATCTCATTCTTGCTTTGACAACCTGGCAGGCTACCGAGTGTAGCCTGCCCATGTGGCAGAGTCTGGCACACTCCCTGTGGCATACCTAATATGCCAAATACCAGTAACAATGATGGGTCTCGTTCTCCTAACCCTGAAAGAGCCTTGAATGTGGAACTTTTTATAATCTCAGGGCTAGGACGAAGGAGATGTTACTGGTGCCTGCTCGAGGCAATCAACAAACAACAGGATGATCGTGATTGTGAAGCGTTCTTTGGAGCCTTTGATTTATAGTCAGTTGTTCAGAAGTTGATTTGCTCGAGTAAAGTAAAGTAAAGGCCCTCCCGTTGATCATTGTTCAGAAGTACAGGTGTCAAATTAGACTGGAAATAACACCAGAAGTGCTGTGGAGGCTTAGGACACCTCCCAGCAATTCTCAGCTAAGCTGGCTAGTGATTCAATGCAAAGACCTGAGCATTCAGTGTTACTTGGCATTGAAATATTGTTATTACCTGAGTTCTGCCAACAGTGCTAGGGGGCTTCCAGGACTGTTCAGGGCACCATGCAGTGCTAGATAAAGAACAAAGGTTGGTTGCATGTGAAGCGTATACCTTAAAAGCTCTACTCTTTCTTAGACCTGTGAAATGCACCTCTGTGAGGTGAGATCTGCAGGATCTGAAGTTGTGTCCAGGTCAACTGCTTCAAACTTGAGTTGGATTGTGAAGGACCCATCTGGTGTGAGAATCGCTTGATTGTATGAGAACAACATCCTTACACAGTGCAATTGATTCCTGAATTTTAGTCCCTTTCCTGCTTTCTTTTTCTATATGTTCCTTTGTTCTCTATAAGAACATATATCATTTCTTTACAGTTCTATATATATGGTCTATATTATTACTTTATGTAGATTTTATAGATCCCCATTTTTCTTATTTGGTTCATTTTATCTACCAAGCATGTCTAGTAAACAGGTGAAAAAGAATAAATACATGAATGAAAGCCCCTGGCTCATCCTTTGTTCCAATTGACTCTTTTGTTCTCTCTGATGGAAAGGAATCAACTCTGTTTTCCAGAAGATGTCTCTAACTACCAACTGTCTTCATTATAATAAACATCCTTCAGATATGTTTCTATATCACATACTCTGGACTGGAGTGATAGCACAGTGGGTAGAGTGTTTGCCTTGCATGCAGCCAACATGGCCGACCCGAGTTCAATTACTTTGCCCCTCTCCGAGAGCCCGGCAAGCTACCTAGAGTATCAAGCCCACACAGCAAAGCCTGGCAAGCTACCCATGATGTATTCAATATGCCAAACACAGTAACAAGTGTCACAATACAGACGTTACTGGGTCCGCTCGAGCAAATCGATGAACAACGGGAGGACAGTGACAGTGACACTGATCACATGCTCCACCCATCTTGCCTTAGAAATAAACTGCATTATTGATGACAATTTTTTGTTTGTTTATTTCATTTTGTTTTGGTGCCACACCTGGCACTACTCAGGGTTTACGTTTGACTCTGTACTTAGAGATCACTCTGGTGAGGCTCAAGGAACCATATAGGACACTGGGGATCAAACCAAGGTCGGATGCATGTAAGGCAAATGCCCTTAAAACTGTAAAATACTTCTGGCCACCTGTCAAAAATTTTGATTGGGGAATTCTTGAAAATGTTCATTCAGTTAAATTTTATCCCAAATATCAGTAATGAATGACACATAAGACTGAGGAAAGAAGAGAGGAAATGTCACTATTAAGAATTATTTAGAAGTTTCTTTGGGGGTAACAGGTATTTTGATTTCAGGATCTTTCTAAGGTGCCTACAGAATGTTACCCAGAATTGAGAGTTGATATCCTGGATTGGAACCACTACACAATCACGACTTGTATAGACAGGGCCAGCATTAACTTTAGACAGCACCTTATGTTAGAGGGGATAGTGCATATTCTTGAAGGGAGAAGCTGGCCAGAGTGGAAGATATACTGGAGCATTCCTAGGGTTTTACATCAATTCTGGCTGGAATCAAGGAGGAGGCTCATAAAGACATAAAGGGGGCTCCCATATGTATCCAAATGCTGAGTTCATTCATCTTCTTTTCTGAGGGTGAACACCCAACTATGCTCAGCGCTTACTTCTGGCTCTGCACTCAAGGGTTATCTCTGGAGGGCTCAGGGGACCATGGTGGTGCTGGGTGTGAAACCAGAGTCTTCTGTGTGCAAGGCGAGCACCCTGACCCTCTTTTTTATTTTATTTTATTTTATTTTATTTTAATTTTTTTCCCTTTATTTTATTTTATTTTTTTTAACAGTTGTAGATTTACAATTTTTTGTGCTTTGGTTTCAATTATACAATGATCAGATACCCATCCCTCCACCAGTGCCCATTTTCCACCACCATGGATAATATCCCTCCCACCCCCATTCCCCCATCCCCCCTGTCTCTGTGGCAAGGCAATCCCCTGTGTTCTCTCTCTCGTTTTGGGTGCCGTGGTCTGCAAAAGAGGCATTGAGTGGCAAACATGTTCAGTCCATAGTCTACTTTCGACTGACCCTCTTTTTATTCATCTTCTTGCCCAGAACCTTAGGAAAAGAGCTCAGTTGCTAGAAAACAATGGAATCGAGCTACTGTTTATTGAATTGACTTCATTGAAGCAAGAGTGAGATAAATGTGAGTTCTATAGAGACTTAGGGTTGCATTACAAATCTTCCTGAAATTTTGGAAAGATTATATCATTTCTTCCGGCTTTATCTTTCTCATTTGAAAAATGGGCAACAATATCAGCAAGAGAAAAATCGGCACAGCCTTTACATTACTCCCAAACAGAAATGTTAACTGCATTAAAGATAGTAACAGATAATGATGTTAGCATCCTGTTTGGCATTGATATGACTCTAGTTATCCATTTCCATGCTTTCCCCTCACTTCATGTCTTCTTTAACATATAGAGTCAACTTTACTCTTTACTCTGGGCAATTTGTTGTTAAAGTGAATTCATCTCTTTCAGGTTCTTAAGCCCTACAAGGTTTCCACAGAGAAATTCAGAACGGCTGTGGACTGACCATGATGCTTATTTTGTCTCTTTCCTTAGAGCCCTGCAAGTTATACTGATCTTAAATGGGACTAGAGATATAACTAAATCCCTCAGGGAGTTGTCAGCCAGAAGCTAAATTCATGGACACAAGTGTACCCATGGCTGAAAACTCCGGGGTCCTAGGAGGTGGACAGGCTGACTACCTGCCCAGTGGAAGTTCCCACAACTGCACCTATGCTCCACCACTGAAGTCATACCAATGCTCAACTCAACTGCTTCACCAATATTCTCTGCAAAGATGCCAAAATGAATATAATTTCTGGTACTCTGGTGCCCAAGCTAGCTCAGTTCTATAGTCTAGTTCTCAGGTTTCCCTTGCTTTTGGTCACTGGTTATTCACTCATTATGCTTCATTATATTCCACATATGAGAGATAAAGAGAGTGAATAAATGAATGAAAAAGTGCAATCTAGAAACATTATTTGATACATATAGGTAAGTACCAAAAGTAGCACTGTCTATAGCACTGTCCAGTTGTTCATTGATTTGCCGAGCGGGCCCAGTAACATTGTGAGACTTGTTGTTACTGTATTTGGCATATCGAATACGTCACAGGTAACTTGCCAGGCTTTGCTGTGCGGGCCAGATACTCTTGGTAGCTTGCCTGGCTCTCCGAGAGGGGCGGAGGAATCGGACTCCTGTCTGCCACGTGCAAGGCAAACACCCTACCCGCTGTGCTATTGCTCCAGCCCACCAAAAAATAAAGAAAAGGAAATGGATAAAATTGGCTCTTTCTGGGAAGCAGGAAAGAGAAGCGGAAAACAATGGCAATTAAATGTTGATTTTCACTAGATTAACCTTTATTTTTATTTTTTGAACTATATTCATACATCACTATAACAAACACTCAAAAATATTTCTCAGGCAGCAATTTAAGGAGAGATGTTTGAGTGCCAAAATATCTGTTAGTTTTTTTTTTCATTTCTACTGAGGGAATCTGGTTGTCTTGTTGAAAATATAAAAAGCTCAACACAGATTAGTTCTAGGCTCCCCCCAGATTGAAGCTTCAATCTCTCTCAAGGTCTAGGTTGGGGTAGGAGGAGAGCATGTAATCTTAAACCAGTCAATCTGGGGTTCCCTGTTCAGCCCCAGTGAGTTAATATGCATGATACAAACCCTATGTCTTGCCTTCCACTGATGGACTATGGCGTGGTCAGCAAAAATATCTTGCTGAAGATACCACTAACGTCAATGTCATGGAGGGTTTTGCCAACTTTGTCTTCAATGTACCTTATGGATTCTGGTCTGATGTTGAGGTCTTTGATCCATTTTGATCTTACTTTTGTACATGGTGTTAGACAGAGATCTAAGCCCAGTTTTTTACATGTAGTTGTCCACTTTTGCCAGCACCATTTGTTAAAAAGACTTTCCTTACTCCAATTCGAATTTCTTGCCCCTTTATCAAAGATTGGATGATCATTTGTTTGAGGGGAGATGTCAGTGTATTCAACCCTGTTCCATAGGTCTGCAGCTCTGCCTTTGTTCCAGTACCATGCTGTTTTAATTATTACTGCTTTGTAGTAGAGTTTGAGTTTCGGGAGGATAATTCCTCCCATTTTCTTTTTCCCAAGAATTGCTTTAGCTATTCGTGGGTGCTTATTGTTCCATATGAATTTAAGGAGTGTTTGCTCCATTTCTTTGAAGAATGTCGTGGGTATCCTAATAGGGATCGCATTGAATTTGTACAGTGCTTTGGGAAGTATTGCCATTTTGACAATATTAATTCTCCCTATGCATGAGCAGGGGATATTTTTCCATTTCCTCGCATCCTCTTTTATTTCAAGAAGGAGCGTTTTGTAGTTTTCTTTGTACAGGTCCTTTACTTTCTTAGTTAAACTAATTCCTGGGTAGTTGATAACTGAAACCCAAACACAACAACTTGTAAGTCTACAACTCTACCTCATGGTGTTTCACTAATAAAAAAAATATCTTGCTGATAACTTTGTATCACTCTGTTTGTCCTTTTTCATTGTGGGTGGGGAAGATGGGCCAGAGAAGAGGGGTTTTCATACTCTATGGTGTTTAGGATTCACTCCTGGCTCTGTAATCAGGGAACATTCTTGGTGTCGTTTGTTTGCGTGATCACATCCAGTGATGGAATCAAAGATGCCTGCAGGCAAGCGCCTAAACCCCTGGATTCCCTGGGGAATTTCCTCACAGTCTCTTTGCCTTTTTAAACCTTACACTCTGTCATCCTTTCTGGGTGCTATGAGCTATGCAGGATACCATCCTCTTGAAGAATCCTTAAAAAGGGGATTTAAATTTGTCAGTTTTGGTTTTACCCCAATGGCAAATACTGAGACTTATGTATAATGATTATTCTATAAACACCCAATAAATATGATGACTTTCAATGTGAGGGCAGAGATAAGATAGGTACCTGTGAATAGAAACACTGAAGATTAAAGAGCAATATATAAGAATTCTGACTAATTTGTTTGGGAATGTGAGCTGTTTTCAAGCCACTGTGAATGATCACTAGTAAATTAGGGTAAATAAAGAGAGTTCACCTGGGTAGTCCCTGAGCATTTAATACATCTTCGCAAAATTAAGAAATTGATAAACCAAATCAGGTTTTGTAAACATTTTTCTTTTGTTAAGTCAGCAAAAGCTTACTTTATGTCAAAGAATGTTTGGAACATGCCTTTTTGATCAAATTGGATCAAATCAATTGATACAATGGGTGGTTTATTTACTCAAACTGTTGAGTAATTTATATATATATATACATATATACATATATACCAAGTTTGATAGCTAGCTGAAGGTTACTGAGTATAAACTCTGCAGTTCTTTGACTGATGGTGTGAGGTGGGAAGCATGGAGCAGAAAGCGCTCAGTCATCACGTGTTCTGGAGGTGCTTAGGCAGGCAGAGGACCTGGGAAGAACACTGTTTAAAAATAAAACTTAAGAGCCTGCCTGTGATCCCGACCTGACATGTCACCTGCAAAGGGACTGCAGCTAAGGGCTCTGGTATACCCTAAAAAGAATTCACAATTCCAAACTCTCTCCCAGGAAATTCCCTCAGTCTCACTCACCCTATTCTCTGGAAGCCTGTGCTTCTGCAGAAAGGAGAGGGGGTCAAAACATGCATATTCAATTTTTTTTGTTTTTATTGAATCTTCCCTGATTTATATCTCTCAGAAACCTATTATTATCATCATTCCCTTACAAAATGCAAATACACTCTGTTTTTTCTGCAAACATTTGGGGATAAACACAACCAAACTGCCAGAAGGTTTGATTCCCCAGAGCACTCCCTACATGCACAATCTGGCTCTCTCCCAGTGCCATTTGTTAAGTTCTCCTTCACTTGTGCTACTTTTCTTTCTAACCCATAATCTGCCTTCACCACAAGCAGGAACCTGACAGGTCTTATGGGATCAACAATTGCAGCAGCATCTCTTCATTTTTCTCCTCTTCTGTCCCAGCTTGTGAAATGCCCACTGACATAAGCTGGCAGTCAAATGAAAATAAAAATCCTATTCAAAATTCCATTCATTGTTGTACATATGCAGTATTGGCATTTTGCATGTTAATATCTGACACTGTTTTCTTAATGTGTTCTAAACTGCCAGTTCATTTGCATCATCTCTCTGTGATCTCCCACCTGTGCAGCAATTTGGGGGGGAAACATAACCATTTATGTACCTACTGAAACTTGATTCAGTAACAAAGCCTCATCCAAGGAGCATGTGTTTATTTTCTAAATATTCTACACTTTGTTTACTTTCTAAATATTGTACACTTAAGTTTTGACTTGGGTTTCTAGTTCACAAATTCAGAGTCCTAGGCCTTGTCTCTGAGAACCAAGTGGAGCTTTGAAATGCTCAGATTCTTGGACTGTGCTGATCTCAGCTTCTGATGGTGCTTACAGTGCTGTGCTTGGATTGTACACAGTCAGGCCAAGCTTCCTTGGGGCCCACAAACTGCTTTACCACTTGGGCTAGTCAACTACTTGAACTGTCGGAGGAGCAAATCAAACTCTAACTGTGAGTCTAGGGTGATCATAGGGAAAATAAAAGAGGAAACAAGAGAGTCATTAAGTGCTGGACTAGTGCACTTCAATAGATTTTAATGATGAGGGTGAACCCCACTAGGCAAATTGTCTTCTTAAAAATACGTTTATTTGTTTTTATGATCTAGAAACTAATGAACCAGAAAGGGAAAAAGTTCTAATTCATGATCCATGGTATAAGATGAATATCCTGAAGAATGCAGCTTTGACATAGTCATCCTTAAATGCATTAAGCCCAAGACTGAAGAGACTGATATAAGAAGATGTTGATTTCAGAATGAACTGATTTCAAGTACAACAGTTGTATGTTCAATGACCTATTCGGGATATTTGTTATATATTATCTCTCTTCCAAATGTGAAGTTATATTGCCATTTCTCATCCCAATAACATGTTTTGGTAATTTATATATATTAAATATCTAGAGGAAATATCTGGCACACACAGTAACTGCTCAGTAAATATTGAATGGATGATAAGAACATCTCAGAACTACTGCTATCTTTTAGAATCTTAATGATCATTAAGACTGTGGGAAAGAAGCTCCTAGCCTAAATTTCATAGATCTGAGAGAATGTGAGAGAGAGAGAGAGAGAGAGAGAGAGAGAGAGAGAGAGAGAGAGAGAGAGAGAGAGAGTTCAAAAATTCAGGGCCTATGGCCAGAGATAGTCCAGATTTAATGTGCTTGTCTTGCATACGGCCAGCTTCAGTTGGATGTTGGACACCTCGTAGGGTTCCCTGAACACTTACCTGAGTTATCTCTGAGTAAAGACTCAGGAGTAAGTCCTGAACACCACTTATGGTGTCAAAACCAAATGATGAAATGAAATAAATCTAAGGTTAAATAAAAAGGGGCAGTGATTCAGCAGAAGGGAATGAATACAATCTCAGATCTCTGGTCCATGTCCATGATTTAATGAGACATTAGAGTTGCTGGCTTATTTCATACGAATCATTGAAATAACTCTGTAGGTGTAGTTCCGCATAACAGGTTTAGGGGTCTCTCAGACCTCAACATTTGGATTTTGCCGTTTCCCTAGTTAAACATTGAACATATGGTTCATGTGTGCAGTCCTTTGCAACTGGGACAGGTCATAGGTCAAGGTGTAATGAGAAGTTATAAGAAACAAAAGTAAACAAAAGTGGATCTTGGGAGATAACTCAAAGGGTTAGAGTGCAAGAGGTTCATGAGTGATGATTGTTTCATTCATAGCACCACGTGGCCCACTGAGCATGACCAGGTATATCTCAGGCTCAACACCTAAACTGCTGGGTATTTCCAGGAGTCAATGCCAAGTCCTGATCCCCCTGGAGAAGTCCCCTACCAGAAAAAGTATACGGTAACAACAAAATAGATTCTCTAATGCCTGTTTAATTACAATAGAACATGAGAAGGAGTGTTGCATCTGTACTTTTTAAATACATATTTAAAAAATAAAATAGCTACAAATTCCTGATGGGTTCTATCAAAAGTTTTAAAAATATGTTTAAAAGAGACTTTTTAATACACCAATAAGGGGGATAATTTACATGCTAGGGGAAAACGGAGCTCAGATAGAGAAGGGAGCACCAAATAAAGGGTATTGGGAGGATCTTCTCAGGATGGGAGAAGCATGCCGAAAGTAGACTATAAACCAAACATGATTGCCACTCAATGCCTCTTTTGTAAACCACAACACCCAAAAGGAGAGAGAGAGAGAACAAAAGGGAATTAACTGCCACAGAGGCAGGGTGGGATGGGGGAAATGGGGGGTGGGAGGGATACTGGGACCTGTGGTGGTGGAAAATGGGCACTGGTGGAGGCATGGGAACTTGATGATTGTATAACTGAAACCCAAGCACAAAAAATTGTAACTCTACAACTGTACCTCATGGTGTTTCACTAATAAAAATTTTTAAAAAATAAGGGGGATAATCTAAAATGATTAACTTTCTCAGAAGCATCTTAGGCTAACTTGAGCACTTATCAACTAGCAAATTTTAAGAGCCTTCAATATGTAGAACATAGTTCAGCTGAGTAGAAACAGCTTCTACAAAGACTAGTGAAGCCAAAGGACATACTAGATTCCAGATTAGGTAATTCACTTCCATCACCACAAAAGCTCAGCTTAAACAGAATTTGAGAGATTGTCCAGTTTAGAAATTTTAGACAATATCATGCAGATATTCTGGTGGCTTCAGTTGATTTCATCCTTTAAGGTGTCCCCTGTTTCAGGTGTTTACAAGGTAAACTGCTAGCCAGCTTTCCTTGGGCAAATTGGGGGTCAGATAGATGGTATACAGGGTTAAGACACTTGCCTCATGCATGGCTGACCAGACTTTGATTCAGGCATAAGGTATGGTCCAAGAACTGTTAAGAGTGATTCCCTGAGCACAAATCCAGTAGTTATACCTCCTGAGCATTCCCAGGTGTGGCCTAAGTAATGGTAGTAAATTATAGGTACCTTAAACACAATCGATTCTTTTACTCCACACAATCCTAACCACTCACCCACCAAATGAATAAGACCCAAAGATAACTACAGTCTCACTTTCCCCCAGTTTTGACATTTTTAGCAAATATTTGTTTCTTCAACTTGTATAGAAGTAATGGAAATAATGCAATAAGTAACTTAGCCTGTGCTGCCTTATCTTTCAACCAAATGAGGATTTTCATCTGTAGACACATTGGAAATAGATAAGCAAAGAAGAGAACTGGTCCAGAGCAAATGCTAACATGTCGGGATCAACACCCCTTAAAATCTCTAACTCCTCTTCTTCGCTTCAAAAGAAACAGTGACCAAAACACGGAAAGAGCACACAGAATGGGAAAGAATACTTACTCAATACCCATCTAATAAGGGATTAATATCCAGGATTTACAAGACACTGGTAGAATTGTACAAGAAAAAAAACCTCCAACCCCACCAAAAATGGGGAGAAGATATGAACAGAAGTTTCCTCAAAAAAGAAATACAAATGGCCAAAAGGCATATGAAAAAATGCCCTACATTGCTAGCCATCAGGGAGATACAAATCAAAACAACAAAGAGATATCATCTCACGCCACAGACACTGGCACACATTCAAAAGAACAAAAGCAACCAGTGCTGGTGTGGATGTGGAAAAACTAGAAATTGAGCTGCCATATGACCTTGCAATACCACTTCTGGGAATATATCCTGAGGATGCAAAAAAGCACAGTAGAAGTGACGTCTGTCCCTATATGTTCATTGCAGCTCTGTTCACAATAGCCAAAATCTGGAAACAACCCAAGTGCCCTAGAACATATGACTGGTTAAAGAAACTTTGGTACATCTACACAATGGAATACTATGCAGCTGTCAGGAGAGATGAAGTCATGCACTTTGCTTATAAATGGATAGACGTGGAGAGTATCATGCTAAGTGAAATGAGTCAGAAAGAGAGGGACAGACATAGAAGGACTGCACTCATTTGTGGAGTATAAAACAACATAACCTGAGGCTGACACCTGAAGACAATAGATACCTGAGACAGATTGCTCCATAGCTAGAAGCCTGCCTCATGAGCAAAGGGGAGAAGGCAGCTGGAATAGAGAAGGGATCACTAAGAAAAAGATGGCTGGAGGAATTGGTCAGGATGGGAGATGTGTGCAGAAAGTAGATAAAGGACCAAACATGGTAACCTCTCAGGGTCTGTATTGGAAACCACTGTCTGTCTGTCACTGTCCTCCCATTGTTCATCTATTTTGCTCGAGCGGGCCCAGTAACGTCTCCATTGTGAGACTTCTTGTTACTGTGTTTGGCATATTGGAATACTCTCGGTAGCTTGCCAGGCTCTCCGAGAGGGGCGGAGGAATCGAACCCGGCTCGGCTGGGCTGGCTGCGTGCAAGGCAAATGTCCTACTGCTGTGCTATCACTCCAATGTGCAAAAGTAGAGATTATGGGGAATCATATCTGCCATGGAGGCAGAGGGAGGGTTGGAAAGGGGCGTTATTTGGTGGTGGGGATTGTGCACTGGTGGGGGGATGGGTGTTTGATTATTGTGTGATTGTAACTGAAACATGAAAGCTTATAACTATCTCATGGTAATTCAATAAAATTAATTAAAAATACTCTAACCCCTGCTCTTTCATGTTTTATTGATCTTGAACTTTTTAGTTTCCTACCACCAATTAATTTTGTTCTAAAACTTCTACTTGTAAAGATCATCCTGCTTATGAGGAAATTCAGAGCTGTTCAGAAATTATGAACGCTATTTTTTGCCTTAAGCAGGAGAAAGGAATGTTACAAATGGTATATTGTGTAGCTATTTAGAATAAACCATTTTAAAGATTTTTTGGGAGGACAGAAAGATATTAATAAATTAAGGTACTCAAACTGCATGCCGCTAACCCAGTTTTATTCCCAGTACTACATATGGATGCCCTGGGAACAGATCCAGGAGTAACCGATAAGCACGTCTGGATGTGGTCCTCTTTAAGAAGGAGAATTTTACTCCTTGGGTCCATAGATGTATTTCTATAGCAAACTTAAGAAAGTTTTCAAAAGTTCATTCATGAGAGAAAGTATTCATTTGTTTCCTTTTCTAAGTATCAGGTTAAATAAGACTTCTGTAGGTGATTTTAAATTAGACTTAATTTTCTAGTTAGAATAGGAGTCATAGAGTAGCAAATTTAGGGTAGATCAGGGTAGAAAGAACTCTTAGCTTTGACTTGCAAAGTTCTATTGTCAACAGTAAAAGCATACTATAATAGCTTCCACAATGCTGCTTATTATAAATAATGATTTCCTATGACCAGACCATCAAACATTTTCTTTATTAATATAGATGAGTTTTGAGGAATAGAAACAATTTCACTGAAAAAAATATGACAGTTTGAATTTCAGCATGGAAAATGCCATTTTATGGATTTTTATTTCTATTTAAATCTTACTATTTCTTTTAAAAATGTCTATGAAGTGACTCATCTCTAAAAACAATTGTTTTAAAATATACTAAAAGTATTATTTTTCATTTGAGTCCACTGTTGCAATTTATGTGGAAGAAGAAAAGTGTCATATCACTTATTCACCATATAACCTCAAAATGAACAAAAAATTGAGGTCATGTAATATTTGTCTATTCGATTTTACATGAAAAGATTCATTCCTTTATTTTTATGGATTTATGTAGCTTACTGGTATCTGCTGTTTGACTAAAATTTCTTGGAAGCACCTGATGATAGGAAGTTTATTTTATAGACATTTTATAATAAACACCTAGAAAGTTTATTCCTTTTATGTTTCTAACTTTCTCTCTCAAGCTTTATTCAAACACCATGTAACCCTCCACTGTGCTCTAAAAACAAAACGTCCAAACATATTTTTTGCCTTCCCACAATTATTTAATTGTCTTCCTAATTAATTCCACAGTCTGAAATAAATTATTGACTTACCAGACTTTCTTGTTTTCTGTGACAGCTTCAGCAGTAAACAGGTCATTAACAATTCATAATGAGCAGGACATGTTTGTTTTTTTCCATGTGCTAATTTGGTACCCCATTAGAGACTTCCATTGACTCTTCTCTTTCTTGTCTACTCATCTTGGAAAAAGGTGACAGACTGCTGGGCCTTATATATTTGAATAAAAAGGTATTTAAAAGGAAAAGAAAAACTTTTGCTTAATCTAACAAATTTATGCAGAGATAATTTATGAAATTTCTCTTTTGTTTGTCCTTTTTTGGTTCACTTTGTTTTGATAATTTACAGAGGACTAGGAATGCTTCAGACAAGTGCTGAAAAGTCACTATGTGTTTATTGATACTCAGTGAGAGTTTCTAGCTAAGGTACAAACTGTCTATGAGAAAATTTTAGTCTATATCAAAAAATGAGTAGATTTTTTTCTTTCATTTTTGGGCAACACCCAGCACTCAAGGCTTAATCCTGGCTCTGTACTCAGGGATCACTTTTGGAGGAGTTCAAGAGACCATACGGGATGTGAGGGGTGAAATACACATTAGACACATGCAATGCAAGTATTTTCCCTTGCTCTACTCTCTCTGACTCTAATATTTCTTATAAAAATATATCTTGTATTCAACCTTGAAAAAGGGATAGGTCTTTGATAAAAGACAAAATTCTTTTGATAGAAAGAATGTAGGGAGAAATTATGAGGAATACTGATTCAATAATGGTGATAAAGAATGAAACAAAATATTAGTATAGAGATTGTTCAGTTTGGAGCATAAGCACAGAAAAGATGGGTAGTTACAGTTTAAAATTTCTTGAGAAAATCAAATTTCCTTGTGAAGATTGTAGTTGAACCACTAGTGCAAAATTGCCATTGTTGGTTTAAGTGCAGAAAAGCATAAGTCAGAAACAACACTTGTCTCCCATTAATCTGGGAGTTAGCTTCTGGGTTCAATGAATTAGAAGAAAAGACAAAATGAAAAAGAAACACAAAATATTGACCAAAACTTAACCTGAGGAACTTTGGTGGAGTAAAACGTAAACAAAAAAAGAAAGAAAGAAAGAAAGAAAGAAAGAAAGAAAGAAAGAAAGAAAGAAAGTAAGTTCTTTGGAATTCAACAGTTGAGTTCAAATTTAGCTTTGGGTTGTTCTTCATTTATAAAACTGGGATAATGTATTTATATGTATATATACATATAAAATTCATCACGGGTAGCTTGCCAGACTTTGCCGTGTGAGTGAGATACTCTTGCTAGCTTGCCAGGCTTTTCGAGAGGGGCAGAGGAATCGAATTTGGGTTGGCCGCGTGCAATGCAAACGCCCTACATGCTATGCTACATATCACTGTCACTGTCACTGTCATCCTGTTGTTCATTGATTTACTCGAGCAGGCACCAGTAACCTCTCCATTCGTCCCAGCCTTGAGATTTTAGCAGCCTCTTCTTACTCCTCTTTCCCAACGTTGCCGTATTGGAGGCTCTTTCAGGGTCAGGGTAATGAGATCCGTTATTGTACAATACATTATTATCCCAGTTTTCCAAAGTCAATAGAATATAAACTATCCAAAAGTACTATAGAAAGTACTTTGGAATATAGAAAGCATTCCAAAGTACTTTCAACATTCAATGTGTTCATATATATGTGCATATATACATATTTACATATATATACACATCTATGCTTTTTTATATATATGAACTATTTTTTCATATATACATGTACTCTTTTTTTCATATAGATATATGAAGTTGGTGCCCCCCCACAGATGGCTTCTGTGTGGTCAAGAGGAAAGGAAGGTCACTCTCTCCTGATCTGCCTCTGACACACTGGGGCCAGCTGAGAAGATTAGGACAAAGTCTGTGATGAGCCCCTCCATGAGAGGGGTCAGAGCCCCATTAGACCCAGCAGGTGGCCTTCAAGTCACATCTGATGTCTGCTTGGTCTTCTCTGCAAGGGAGTTAATCCCCACCACCCAATATTCCTGGGAGTTGCAGACTCCGGCTGAGGCAAGGAATTGCTCTTTGCAGGAAAGTCAGTCTTAGGCCTTACTCAAGGATTCCAGGTCCTTATTCTTGCAGAGAGGAATTTCACTAGTGGACAAGCAGAGAAATTAAAAACAGATTTTATTTGGAGACTTTTAGGAAGGAGAAGGAGGGAGAGCAAAGGAAGAGAGTAATGCATTCAAGTGAGAACACAAGATTTTACCAAAGGTGAAGAGGGAGCCCATCTCAAGAGGAAAGATGTGGGTGACACGTGTGCTCAGGAAGCATATGTGCTCAGCCATGTGGGCACAAGCAGATCCTGGACTGGGGCAGTATAAGCATACACTTCCTTTTATCAAGGTGGCTTTTATAGGGTTTCTCCAATCTGTTCCTAGCTTTCTAGCTAGCTAAGAGTCAAATTGTTAGGGTGATTGTCAAAGGAGTAGAGTAGGGAATAATCAATAGCCCTTTTTGAATTTCTGTTCCTGACCTTAGTTCCTGCCTTCTCTAGGTCCTTAGAGCCAGGTGAAAGTCTTATCAGGCCTTAGTTCCTGTGCTCACAAGGTAGGTCCTGAAGACCTTAGGGCTAGGTGGTTTGTCTACTCCCTAGGGATTCCATTGCCATGGGGACCCTTCCCTGTCACCTACATTATAATCTATAAATAAATGAGAGAATAAAACTAAATGTAGAAGTGGGTACATAAATAGTAGCACTGTAGCACTGTCCTCCCATTGTTCATCAATTTGCTCAAGCGGGTACCAGTAACATCTCCACTGTGAGACTTGTGGTTACTATTTTTGACATATCGAATATGCTATGGGTATCTTGCCAGGCTTTCTCCCGTGCAGGTGGAATACTCTCGGTAGTTTGCCAAGCTCTCCGAGAGGGACAGAAGAATTGAACCCTGGTCGGCCGTATGTGAGGCAAATGCTCTACCCACTATGCTATCGCTCTTGCCCACATAAATAGTAATGATTTAATAAATTCTAATTAAGAATGTTTGAGGTATAGAAGCCAGATTGGTAGTAGAGCTGGTAAGAGCTTGCCTTGAATATGGCCAACTTGAATTCAATCCCCAGTACATCATGATTCACTGATCCCGTCAGGATAACCCTGAGAGAAGAGCCAGGAGTAAGCCCTAATCACCACCAGATGTGATTCCAAAACAAAAGAAATAATGTGCAAAGTATGCATTTATCTCTTTTACTTACTTATGTCTGCACGGCAAATCCGGGCAAGCTCCCCATGACATATTCGATATGCCAAACACAGTAACGAGTCTCACAATGAAGACAATACTGGGACCGCTTGAGCAGATCAATTAACAATGGGAGGACAGCGCAGTGACAGTGCAGTGACTTACTTATGATTAGGTTAATTTGTAAAGAGCATCACACATGTTTAGGGTCTCAATAGTTTAATGAGTTTTATGAGTTCAATAGTTTAATGAGGTTTCATGATAAGATGATTTCATGTTCATAAACCAGAACTTTGGAGAGAATTTTAAGAAGTTGGTCCATAAGGACTGCATTGAATTCTCATTGTCTGTCTGTCTGTCTGTCCTCCCATTGTTCATCAATTTGCTGGAGGGGCACCAGTAACATCTCTATTGTGGGACTTGTTGTTACAGTTTTTGCGATATTGAAAACGCCATGAGGAGCTTGCCAGGCTCTGCCATGCAGGTGGCATACTCTCGGTTGCTTGCTGGGCTCTCTGAGAGGGATGGAGGAATCGAACCTGGGTTGGCCTTGTGCAAGGCAAATGCCCTACCCACTGTGCTATCACTCCAGGAATTCTTATTAATTTTATTTATTGTTTTTTTAATGTATTGTGTATTTGTGTTTTAATGTATTTGAGTATGAAAATGTACAGAACCATTGCTCAGTTATGTCAGTAGATAAAGCCTAGGAAATCTGTACCTCATAGGGCAGAAGTTCACTTGTTCATCCCCAGAGTATATGAATTGTTTTATGGCTCTGAGATTTATCTACTCTTTATATTCAAGTCTTTTGCAATGCAACTTTGTATTTCTATGCAGAAACAGTTGCTCCCCCATCCCCCACACTGAGATTCTGAACTTGTTTATGTGACTGGATTTGCTCAATAAGCTATTAACTATTGCTTTGAAACCTGGGGCTTAAAACATGTGTTTGCACATTTCCCTTTTAATTCTTGTTTTAGCCCTAAGAAAGTGTCAGGTCTGTTTTCTGGAGGATGGGTCTCAAAAGTCAAGTCATTTGAAATCTAAGGCATTTTCACATGTGATCATAGTAGGCTGGCTAACTTCTCCTTAGCAAACTTGTGGAGAAGTCCAGTTCAACTTAATATAAAAGTCCACTTCGACTTAATATAAATAGCCTGGCAAGCTACCCATGATGTATTCGATATGCCAAACACAGTAACAACAAAGTCTCCAATGGAGATGTTACTGGGCCCGCTCGAGCAAATCGATGAATAACAGGAGGACAGTGACAGTGACTGACTAAATAAGTTTAAGTTACATCATTGCTTACCATTTTAAGCCGCTGTGTTGTGGGCAGGTTTGGGTAAAAATTAATATCTTCTCACAAAAGCATAAGTATGAAATGGACGAAGTCCATTTCTAAAGAAGAAATGAAAAAAATAAGCATTTTTTAAATTGTGATACTAATGATATTGAACCGAATGAAAATGAACATTGAACACTCAACATTGGTATTAGTTATATTACACATGCCTCAAGCTGTATGTCTTACACTTCTCCTCACTTTGATCTCGCCACCTAATCCTAACCAGAATCAATTAGAAAAGTTTCCACAAAACTAAAAATGATGAGAAGGCACAGACCAGGGAAGAAAAACTGAAGAAGAGTCATTGTATCCTCCCTTTGTTGGGATATAGCACAATCACCGAAGTGACAGTAGTAGTATTACATGTAATAATTTCCCATTTTGGATCACAATGAAGCATTTATTAGATGTACAGTTATTTTTTTGCTTGTCTGTAGTATTTAGAAAATACTTTTCTTATACATTCTAAGAATAAGCTAGATAGAAGTGGCAATGGGATAAAATAGTAGAAATTTAAAAAATAATAGATACTTTTGCCCCATGTATTACCTCTGCTAGAACAATCTTGTTTTAACCTTGAGCCTAGATCAGTTTGCTTTGATGTTCTCCTTATCAGGGAAAATGTAGGATTATTTATCTCTACATTCACCTTCCATGGAGTCAGCAATAGAACCCATAAAATATTGCTGGTGTCTAATAAATAAATAACTGCAACAAATCTCGATTTTAAACAGTGAAAGAAGTTGATTCCCTCTGATGTGGTATTTCCTGGGTTTCCATTGTTGTTTTGAGAAAAAATAACAAACAACACAAAAGTGAAAATTCTTTCTTAGAATTCAAAGTTAACAGTAAACCAAATTTGTGATCTATATCACAGAATTGGAGCGGAGGTATATGGAAGAAATATTTACTATCTCAAGAACCCTGAGGCAAAAAAATGAAGGTAGCTAGAAAATGGGTCTATTTCCTCCTAATCTTGTGAACCCTATCTCTAAGTGATGATTCTTAATGAGACATTCTCAAAGGTGGCAAAAGAAATGGTTACATATTCAACTTTCCAGGATGTGTCCATATATATTCAATGGAAATATGAGCCCTGAGAAGATAAAACAGTTTAGTTGTAAAGGCCCATGTTATTGGTGCAGTCAAGTGGAGGAGCAATAGAAGAGCATGTCAATTGATCTGAAAATTACTGGTAGTTACTCTAACTTCTATGAAATGATTCACGCTAATTCTGGTAAATGTTTCTTCTCTCTGTTAATGGCCTTCATGCTTTAGCATCGGGAAAGTGAGGAAGGCTGTAAAACCAGACCAGATCCAAGGCACTCGCCTGCTCCCTACCACAGAATCACTTGATACTCAAGCTTGAGTTTGTCCCAAGCACATGGATTCTCCATAGAGCCATGGTAAAACCTCTGTCTTCACTCTTCCTCCTCTTGGAGTCTAGTGTAGACCTATCAGGGGTGTAATGGGCTCCTCCAGGATGTCCTGGATATAAATGCATGCTTCTATTTTTATTTATTTTCTCAAATGAAGTTCTGTAACTAGTTAAAGGCAATAATTATTGGCACGTAAATCTTAACTACTCTGCTTTTGTTTAGCGAGTTTTGGGTGTAAATTCATGCCTGTGTTCCTGTTTGCCTTCAGCGAACACCAGTGGATTTAATTTTTACAACTTTACAATGCCAGCAAACTCCATGCCAGGCTGTGGGGCAGGTGAGAGCCCTCCCCTCGGAAGGGACCAAGCCCTAGCAGCCGACCTCCACTGCACAACTACCACCACAAGAAGCGGCCTCAGACAGACACATTATAAAACACTTCATACCCATTTATGCCTCTCGGTGAGCCCAGTAAACTACCAAGAGTATCCCACCCCCAACAGCAGAGACTGGCAAGCTTCCTGTGGCTTATTCAATATGCCAAATACAGTAATGACAATAGGTCTCATTTCCCTGATCCTGAAAGAGCCTCCAATTGTTGGGAAAAAAGCAGTAAGAAGAGGCTTCTACTTCCAGGGCTGGGAGGAATAGAGACGTTATTGGTGCCCATTCTAGTAATTACACGATCAATGGGATGACAGTGACACAGTGAACGCTACAATAACATATTGCCCACTCAGTATATTCTGTTTCTTCTAATATAATGACTCAATACAGTCATTGGACTAAGAACCCAAATGTGTTGTTGAAAAACAACTGCTTAAGGACAATGCATGTGTCTCCCTGTGACAGAGGTTCAACTGTACCTCTGAAATTTAATCCCTGAAGCCACACAAGAAAAAAAAAAAAAACAAAATCTTTTCAGTGGTAAAGTGGCTGCTTTACATCTGTGGAGGCTTTGTTCCTATCCTCTGACACCACAAACAAACACAAATCTGTTTAAGATTTACAAAAGACTGAATTACAATGTTATATTGTCACTCATCTTGTGCAAACCACCTCTCACTGAATCTTGTTTTGTCCTCTGTATTTGGGAATTGCATTTATGGATGCCTGGAATCAAGAACAGGACTGCAGATAGGAAGCTATTACATTAAAAAAGCAAGCAGAATTGGCAATCATATCTTTATCCATATCACTATGTTTGATTTATTCTAGGAATTTTGATAATCATTCTCATAAATCATTTCTAAAAACTGTCAGTAATTTGCATTATGGTTGGGCCAGGAGATAACAAAATTGAATATTCATACAAGTGCAAATCACTTCATTTCAGCTTCTCTGTAGACATGGAGCAAATGAACTTTACTTCAATTTTCATCAGTACACATACTAGGTATGTGCTCTTAATCATTTGCAGGATAGCCATATACTTTGAAATATTTTTTAGTACCTATTACAA
This sequence comes from Sorex fumeus, assembly GCF_029834395.1. Lineage (NCBI taxonomy): Eukaryota > Metazoa > Chordata > Mammalia > Eulipotyphla > Soricidae > Sorex > Sorex fumeus. The sequence continues at coordinate 26,169,996 of NW_026606090.1, read as the reverse complement.
AGGGATGGAGCAATAGCACAGTGGGTAGGGCGTTTGCCTTGCATGCAAATGGAGGAGTCCCTCTCTGAGAGCCCAGCAAGATACCGAAAATATTCTGCTCACATAGCAGGGCCTGGCAAGCTCCCCGTGGCATATTTGATATGCCAAAAACATTAGCAATGAGTCTCACAATCGAGACGTTACTGGTGTCCGCTCAAGCAAATCGATGAACAACGGGAGGACGGTGCTACAGTGCAGTGCTACCTATTACAAAATATTTCCTAATATTCTAATGATCCCTTTTATGAGTAACTGGAGCAAATTCTATGGGACACACGGGCTGGTAAAGGATAGTGACAAAACTGTGTAGAAAGATCCAGTAGGCAGATTTGGGGCCAGAGCAATAATGCACCACATAGGGAACTCGCCTTGTGTTCAGCCAACCGAACTCCATCCTTAGCCCCCTCCTCAATATTATGGTTCTCTGAGTTCACCAGGAATGATATTTGCGTGCAGAACTAGGAGGAAGCTGAGCTCTACAGGGTGAGGACCAAATAACACTAACTCCATGCCCTCATGTGCCAATAAATAAATAAATTAAAGATTGTGCAAACTGTGTGTTTCTTCTAGGAATGTTACTCATATAGACTAGAAACAGTGCTGCCTGGATTTGTGCTGTGTACAGTCTTCTCACTGTACGTAATATGTTTGATAGAGATGATGGCTGAACTGAACTAGCCAAGCAGGGCAGTGGGTTCATGAATCATACATGTGTCATTTCACAGCTCTGGGACTTTGTAAATGTTTCCTTTACAAATTTCAGCTTTCTCTTGAACAAAAATAGGTTTATATAATAGCTTGCTCATGCATAAAACTGACATGAGTATTGTTAAGTATTTGTTATAGTTTTGGGTTGCAATAATAAATTTTAGATTTTCATTGTTACTGCATTTAAAAATAAGATATTTGGAGGGATACTATAATTATACTTAGTCATTCAACATTTCATCTTTCAAGTTATAAAAGATAACTTTGGGGAGTGTCTGCACATATATATGTGTGTGAGTTGGAGTGGTAGGAGGTGGTATAGAATCTTTGATATTGAAGAATAAAAAAAGCAGCTGTTCATTTTTGGAACCATTTCAGTCATTTAAGACTGATGAGCTGATTACCTAGAACTTAATGAACAATATTGTGAATATAAGTTATTCATAGTTCAACTTCAGGTGATTATTATGCTGTAATTTTCCAGGCCATTTGGAACTGTGAGTTACCATGGATGGTCTTGGTAGACATGATAAACTCAGACAGTCTCTCACCCTGTTCATTCCATTCTAGGCCATAGGTCCTGATGTGGAGTTCTTCGGTAGATCTTCTGTCATATCTTGGCATTAAAATCACCAACAATGATCTTGCAGAAGGTGTGCCCTTCTTTATAAAACTTCTCTAGCTCCATGTAGAACTTCTCAATTTCTTCAATTTCTTCTTCAACATAATTAGATATTGGTGCATAGACATTGAAGATAGAAACTGCCAGCAGTGAGCCACATCTATTCAAGTGTAATCATCTGATTTGGGTTGTTGGGCATTTGAATGAATCAATGCTCATGACCAAGTTTGTGTTAACAAGGACACGGACACCACCAACATCTCCTTTATCACATGTTCTGAGGAACAATTCTTCTCCATTGTCGAAAATGGCATGATGTGATTGATGCCTTCTTGTCTTAGTCAGACCAATGATGTCAAATCAAGTCAGACTTGATCTTCCACAATTACAGCATCAGGTCCTCAATGGATGCATCTGATGACTTCTTGTCTTAGTCAGACCATCAGGTCTTCAATGGATGCATCTGATGCCTTCTTGTCTTAGTCAGACCAATGACGTCAGATCAAGTCAGACTTATCTTCCGCAATTGCACCATCAGGTCCTCAATGGATGCATCTGATGCCAGCGTACGTGTATTCAAAGTAGAGAAAGTCATTTTGTCCTTTGTTTTGGCAGCGTAGTTCGGCCTTAAGATTTTATCAGCCTCTCCTTCCTCATCCTTCTTAACGCTGCCATATCGGTGGCTCTTTCAGGGTTAGGGGAATGAGACCCATTTTATTTACTGATTTTGGCATATTGAATATGCCACGGGGAGCATGCCAGGTTCTGTCGTGCGGGCAGGATACTCCCGGTAGCTTGCTGGGCTCTCCGAGAGGGATAGAGGCTTTTAGGGCAGCTATAATGCACTTGCAGGTGTTCCCATGTTTCAAACAGTATTTGAACCCCATCAAATAGGGTGCAGTAATATTGGAATATGGGTATTAAGTGTCATATGATGTGTCATGCAGCCGCGTTTGTGCTAGGCCGTCCAGAAATCATCCTGGAGCTTGGTGGTGGCTGGGTAGTGGAGATAGTGGACGAGTCTAAATGTTGTACATGGGAGTCTCCCTGTGGACAGTTCCACAATGAAATTGACCATATCATATTGCCTAACCAATGTCGTTGTTGTCCCAAAATTCCAAATGGGATTGGATCACTGTATCCTTTGTGCAAAATTCTACTTCAGAGAGCAGGGAGAAAGGACTGCAAAGTTTAAGAAGAGAAGCTCTCAAAATGACCACCAACTGGGAGCTTTTTGACACTATTGCAGCAACATGAGAAGATGCAGTCATGACAACATAGAGGAAGAATATGATAAATTGGTTCAGACCTCCATGATTGTGCGAGGAATGCTGAAAGAGAAAAAGCGACCAGAAGACGCCTTTCTTTGAACACTCTCGAGCTCATTCACCAGCGAGGCTTGGCATTAGCCTCAGGCAACCACAAGCAAACATCTAAGCTCTAAAAGCAGTACAAAGAAAGGAAGATCTCAAAGAGAGAAGAGCAGCAGTGTTGGCTGATGTGACAGATGCCAGAAAAAGCATTCGCAATGCCCGCCTGTCCTTTGTCAACTACAGGAACAAGATGACTGACCTCCAATGTCCTGATGTATCTATCATATCTTCCGGAAGGGCAATGGAGAAGATAATCCATGACTTCTACTAGGCTCTCTTTGATAATCACGTCTACCTGCCCACATACCAAATTCTGCAGGATGGATGTCGTTCCAACATTCTCCCTTTCGAAATCTGACGTGCCATTTCATCACTATAGAAACTAACAGCACCCAGACCCGAACACCTGAAGAATCTGCCGTCAGTACTCATCTATACACTGGCTTGGCTCTTCACATGCTATCTCTCTAATGCAAGGTTCCATCCCAATGGAAAATCAGCAGAACCGTTCTACTGTACAAGAAGGGAGACATCTACGACTTTGGCAACTATCGTCCAATCTGCCTGTTGTCTGTTGTCTACAAGCTGTTCACTCATGTCATCCAAAATAGGATTTGCAGAACACTAGATGAAGGACAACCAAGCTAACAAACCTGGTTCTGATAAAGATTCAGCATGATCGACCATATCCACATGATAACCAATCTCAGTGAGGTTTCTTCAGAGTTCAAGATGCCGCTCTGTCTAACGTTCATTGATTTAAAGAAGGCCTTTGATTCTGTTGAGACTGAAGCGGTTATGGAAGCCCTAGTCAAACAGGGCGTTCAAACTCAATACATCGGGATCCTCTGTGAGCTGGGGGCTGGAGCAATAGCACAACGGTAGGGCATTTGCCTTACAAGCGGCCAACATGGCCGACCAGAGTCCGATTCCTCCGCCCCTCTCAGAGAGCCCGTCGAGCTACCGAGAGTATATCACCCACATGGCAGAATCTGGCAAGCTACCCGTGACGTATTTGATATGCCAAACACAGTAACAACAAGTCTCATGATGGAGACATTACTGGGCCCACTCGAGCAAATCAATGAACAACGGGAGGACCATGACCGTGACCATGACCATGATCTCGCCATTCTACAAGGAAGTGATCTTCCATGTCAAGAGAGGGGTTCGGCAGGACGATTCCATTTCACCAAAACTCTTCAGTGCCACCCATTAAGAATGTCATGTGACAACTGGAATGGGAAGGAATGGAAGTGAAGCTATACAGTCAGCAACTACACCATCTCTTCTTTGCTGATGACATCCTTCTAATAACACCAAACATTTGTGCAAAGTGGCACAAATGCTGGCCAACTTTGACCATGAGTATGAAAAGGTTGTACTGCAGATAAATCTTGCCAAATCAACGTTCATGAGAAAAGGACTAGTTCCTGATGTTCCATTCTCTCCCAATGAAATAAACATCTTCGAATGCAGTAGTTATGTGTACCTAGGTCGAGAACTCAACATGACGAATGACCTGGCAGCTGAGTTGTGCAGTAGGAAGAGAGCGGCTTTGATCGACTTAAAGAGCATAGAAGAAATAGCTAAGAGGACAAAGAACCTCCAGATCTGGGCACATCTCCTCAACTCCACCATTCCTCCTGCATTAACATATACCTCAGAGACCTGGGCCCTACGAAAACAGGATTAGAATGCTATTTGTGTCTCCCAAAGAGGAATTGAAAGAGCTATGCTTGGAGTATCACGCTTCACTCAAATGAGAGAAAGAATTTGGAGTTCCGACCTCCAACAACATTCGAGAATCAGGGACACTGTCTTGTTTTCCAAGGGATCAAAAATCAGATGGGCTGGACACATAATGCGATTTGGACACAACTGCTGGACTAGAGCCGTTACCGACTGGATTCCATGGCACATCAAAAAATCGCCTGGCTACCCACTTACAAGTTGGTCATACTTCTTTGTCAAGACCCTGAACTATCGATTTGAGGCTCTTTGTGTTCCTGGAGCAAGCAGACACCATTGGGCTACACTAGCATGCAACAGGAACGAATGAAGACATTACTGGCTCCTGCTCAAGCAAATCAATGAGTAACAGGATGTCAAGTGATCAAGTAATCAATTTTCCAGAAAGAAAAATGCAATAATACAATTGCTTATAAAGAATGGGGTCTTAAAAGATGAGAGTTTGAAACTTGATAGTCACCTGCTGAAAATGCAGATGAATGACTCCATGAATATAGGGCGTTTTCCTTGCATGCAGCCAGCCTGGCCAAGCCGGGTTCGATTACTCTGCCCCTCTCCGAGAGCCAGCAAACTACCAAGAGTATCTCACCTGCACGGCAAAGCCTGGGAAAGCTCCCCGTGACGTATTCAATATGCCAAACACAGTAACAATAAGTCTCAAAATGCAGATGTTACTTGGCCCGTTCGAACAAATCGATAAATATACAGTGGTATGTGTGTATGTGATTATGTCTGATATTGCGTGTGTGTGTTGTAGTTGTGTTAGGAATAAGATCAGGGAAAATGGAAATATGGAAATAGAGATAATATGGAGATTTGTGGGCTGGAGCGATAGCACAGGGGGTAGGGCGTTTGTCTTGCACACAGCCTACATGGCCCACCAAGTTTGATTCCTCCGCCCCTCTCAGAGATCCCGGCAAGCTACCAAGAGTATCTCGCCGCACAGCAAAGCCTGGCAAGCTACCCGTGACATATTCGATATGCCAAACACAGTAACAACAAGTCTCATGATGGAGATGTTACTGGGCCCGCTTGAGCAAATCGATGAACAACGGGAGGACCATGACAGTGAATGGAGATTTGTTATAAGGAAAAATGTCCTTATATCAGTGTCCTATCTGTTTAAAAGGATCTAAATACTTTCATAAATATGTTTTATTAACTTACGAATACATTTAATTTAAAAGTACAGTTATACTATAACTTTTTCAGCAGAAAAAAAATATGTTTCTTATTTTCCTCTTAATGAGTTATTTTATTTCTCTCAGATTATTTTCCAGGCATGTTTTTTTTACACAACGGGAGGGCAGTGACAGTGACAGTTTTAATCACAGTGTAGATACTAATTTGCATCCTACTTTGTAAGGGTTTCTTTTCTGTAGGGTAGTATCACCCATTTAAATCTCCATATAGTATGATAAGATTCAAATATGAATATTTTTGGAAACATCATCTCTATAAAACCCAGCTCCTGGAAGAGAACAGCGCAGTCTCCTGCCCCCGCGCCTGGCTGTCCTCATAGGGGCCCCTTGGAGGGGAGCGGGTTGAGTTTTCCTCCCTGCCCCGACCAGGGCTCCGGCAGCTGAAGACCTCCAGAACCAGCCACCACCATGCTGAGACCACTCTCCGCACACATGAAGGTATCGGTAGAGGAACAAAGGTACACAGGTCCCGGGGCTAAGATCTCCAAGCCTACTTGGATCAGGGCTGAGCATCCTCCACCCAGATGCTCTAAATTCCAGTAGGCGGGGGTCACACCCACCAACAGGCCCCCTGGCGCCGTGTAATCCCATCAACGGCCAAGACTCAGAGACTATAAAACCCAGCTCCCGGAAGTGACATCTTAATATCTCATTCCTACTTTGGACAAACTGGCAGGCTACCGAATGTAACCTGCCCACACGGCAGAGTCTGGCAAACTCCCCGTGGCGTACCCAATATGCCAAATACCAGTAAAAATGAAGGGTCTCATTCTCCTAACTCTGAAAGAGCCTTGAATATGGCACTTTTTAAAAAAATATCAGGACTAGGACGAAGGAGACATTACTGGGGCCTGCTTGAGGCAATCGACGAATAACATCTCATATTAGAAAAATCTAGATTTTTTTTTGAGAAGGGAGGATTGGGGGCTGCACCTTGTCTCCTCAGAGGCTGTTCCTGCTTGGCTCTGCCTAGGAGTACTCACTGGCAGTTCTCAGAACACCACAAGACCATATATAGTGCTGGGGATTGAACTACAGCTGCATACAAGGGAAGATCTTAACCCTTCTTCTCTCTCTATCTAGAATCTAGTAGTTTAGTACTGCCTGACAATCATCTTAGTGCATAAGAATCTCTCTGTGTTTTCTTTTCCTTTGAAGGAACTTTAAAAAATAGAATTAGTGGTTAATTGATTTGAATATTTACCTGGCTAAACACATTTGTAAGGACCTATTCTTTTGAGATGACATAGATGCTTAGGTTTTACTGATACATCCCTTAAGTTCTAACTTTTTACTTACCAGATCCAAAACTCCCTTTGAAAGGTATGGAACATCATATCTGATTGCAGAACTTGACAGGATCTTTGTATTCCTGTAGCCAGCATAATTTTAACTGAAATCTGGATCATTCCCACTTTTAACTAAAGAAGCAAAGCCTAAAACAGTTAAAGACAAATACGTCCTGAGGTTAGTGTCTTATGTTTCCAGGTATAAAGGGTAAATTTTTTCCTTCAGAATGAGACTGACAATGGTTTAATGGCACAGCATGGATTTATTGTTGGGGAAAGGTGTGAATTGTAAGCAGCTTACCTACTCCTAGAACAGTGCAGGGGAGACCAAGTATTGAACCAAAGGGATGCATGAAAAATGGCTTATATATTATGCAACCGCCTCCTGTCATCCTGGTCTGAGTGTTGAAGAAAACACATAAATAAAAATTAAATAAAAGAAAAGAGCTAAAAATAAAATCATATGAAGCGAATGAAGCTGAAACTTTGAATACAAATACAATTATATGTCTTTGGGTAAAATCCATAACCAGTTTTCAGCAATACCCACCTGACTTTCTCATTGAATTGCAAAATGAGAGAATATAAATCAGAGTTGACAACGAGGTCTTATTTCCCTCTTTAGAGGTTTTAACTGAAAAATAAATCATACAGCATCATGGACGTCTTGGAGTTCAGTTCTATTCTCCTCCTTGGTTCCAGCAAATAGTAATTCAACTATGTGGTACACGGATAGAGAGACCCTCCCTTACTGTTGCTGTCACATCCTGTCCTAATTGTGCAGATCAGTGGGGAGAGAAAAGGTTTACATAATCTGGCCAGCAAGAATTGAATTGGTTACTCATCTGAAAAAGATTTAGTTTTCAATTTTCTCTGCAGGTGTCTATCAAATTATTTTTTAAATAATTTTATTAAATGTCGCACTTAATACATGGTATTTGCCTGTTAAAAGTAAAAGCACTCTGACCTACACAGAATGATAAATTATAGGTTTATCCTACCATCTCCCTAGCTACCCAAACTGACCCAGAATTAACTTGCTTAATCTAACAAACCATATACATATCTAACGTCTATCTGTAAATAATTTTAATGCATTTATATGTGTTAGCTTTCATATGTACAAACACAACACATACATATACTTATTTTTTAAGTTGTGCTATATATTTTATCATTTGATCACTTTATATCCCATTACTCATCAATTTGCTTGAGCGGCCAACAATAACATCTCCATTCATCCCTGTTGCATGCTAGCACAGCCCAATGGCATCTGCTTGCTCCAGGAACACAAAGAACCTCAAACCGATCGTTCAGGATCTTGACGAAGAAGTCTGAACATCTCGTAGGTGGGTGGCCACGATCTTTTGATGTCCTGTGGAATCCAGTCAGTAATGGCTCAAGACAAGCAGTCATCTCTAAATCTCATTATATATCCAGCCCATCTTATTTTCGATGCCTTGGCAAATGAGACAGAGTCCCTGTTTCTTGAGTGTTGACGGAGGTTGGAACTCTGGATTCTTTCTCTCATTTGAGTGAAGCGTGATACTCCATGCATGGCTCTTTCGATTCCTCTTTGAGAGACCCGAATAACATTCTCATCCTGTTTTCGTAGGGCTGACTTCTCTGAGGCGTATGTTAATGCAGGAAGAACAGTGGAATCAAAGAGATGTGTCCCGACCTGGAGGTTCTTCACCCACTTAGTTATTTCTTCAATGCTCTTGAAGGCATTCCAAACCACTCTCTTCCTACTACACAACTCAGGTGCCAGATCATTCGTCATGTTGACTTCTCGACCTAGGTACACATAACTGTTGCATTCGGAGATGGTTGTACCATTGAGAGCAAATGGAACAGGAACAATACTGTTTGTCATGAACATTGTCTTTGTAAGATTCAGCTGTAATCCAACATTTCCACATGCAGCTCGAAGTCGGTCAGCATTTGTGCTGCTTGGTTGATGTTCGGTGTTATTAGAACGATGTCATCAGCAAAGCAGAGGTGGTGTAGTTGCCGACCATCTACCTTTATTCCCATTCCTTCCCATTCGAGTCTTTGCATGACGTTCTCGAGGGTGGCACTGAAGAGTTTCTTTTTTATTCTTTTTTTATTAGTGAAACACCATGAGGTACAGTTATAGGCTTACAAATTTTGTGCTTGGGTTTCAGTTATACAATGATCAAGTGCCCATCCCTCCAGACACTGAAGAGTTTCAGTGAAATAGTATCACCCTGCCGAACCCCTCTCTTGACAACCATGATCACTTCTTTGTACAATGGTGAGATCCTGGTAGTGAATCTGTAATACAGATCACAGAGGATCCTGATGTATTGAGTTTGAACACCCTTATTGGCTAGGGCTTTGATGATTGCTTCTGTCTCAACAGAATCAAAGGTCTTCTTTAAATCAATGAATGTTAGACAGAGCGTCATCTTGAACTCCCGAGAAACCTCAATGAGCTTGGTTATCGTGTGGATATGGTTGATGGTGCTGAATCCTTTTTGGAACCTGGCTTGCTTGCAAGGTTGTCCTTCATCCAGTATTCTGCTAATCCTATTCAGGATAACTCGAATGAACAACTTGTAAATGAGAGACAATACTCAGATGGGGCAATAGTTGCCAATGTCATGGATGTCTCCCTTCTTGTATAGTAGTACAGTCCTGCTGGTTTTCCATTGGGATGGAACCTTGCACTCAGACAAGTAGTGTGTGAAAACCCGAGCCACAGTATTGATGTGTACTGAAGGTAGGTTCTTCAGGTGTTCAGGTGTGATCTTGTCTGGGCCAGGTGCTCTTTGTTTCTTTACCGATAAGTTGGCGTGTCGAATTTTGGAAGAGAGAATGTTGGGAAATAAATATTCATCCTGCAGAATTTGGTATGTGTTCAGGTGGACATGACTATTAAAGAGATCTGAGTAGAAGTCATGGATAATCTTCTCCATTGCCCTTCTGGAAGATGTGATAGATCCATCAGGACGTCAGAGGGCAGGCATCTTGGTCTTGTTGTTGGTGAAGGACAGGCAGGCATTACGAATTTTTTTCCCAGCTTCTGCAACATCTACCACCACTACTGCTCTTCTCTCTTTGAGGTCTTCCTTGATCTCTTCTCTGCACTGCTTTCTGAGCTCAGACGTTCACTTGCGATTGCCTGAGGCATGCGCCAAGCCATGTTGGCGAATAAGCTCAAGAGTTTTCGAAGACAGGCATTTTTTTGTGGTTATTGCTTGGCGTTCCTCACACAATCATGGAGGTGCTGAACCAGTCAATCGTATTGCTCGCCAATGTTGTCAATGATGGCATCTTCCCGTGTTGCTGCAACAGAGCCAAAGAGCTCCCACTTGGTGGTCGTTCTGGGAGTTCTCTTCTTAAACTTTGCATTCCTTTCTCCCTGCTCTGCGAAGTAGAATTTTTTTTCATAATTTTATTTGTTTATTTATTTATTTATTATTATTATTATATTTATTTATTGAATCACTGTGGGAAAAGTTGCTATGCTTTCAGGTTTAAGTCTCGGTCATGCAATGATAAAACACCTTACCCTTCACCAGTTCTCATTTTTCACCACCAAGAACCCCAATATACCCCCTTCCCGCCCCTCTCAATGCCTGTGAGGCAGATGTTCTCCACCTAACTCTTCTCTACATTGATTACATTCATCATTTTGACAAAAGATGCACCATTATTGTTTAGAATTCCGCCCCCCCCCCCAGAATTGCTGAAAAGGCATTGTGAAATACTTTGTTTTCTATAGCTGGTTATGAGAATCATATAATCTTGCGTGGCCGTAATAGCAGCCTTGCGATTTTGGATTTCTGCAAAGAGCCACATAATTACAAGATTGGTTTCTGTGCATCTAGTGTTATGGCTGTGCCAGAGAGCTGCTCGTGGAGGGTAACTCATGACCTCGGTAGGGAGTGAAGGACGTGCTGGTACTGCCCCCTTCTCATGAGACTGCAGTTGTCCCATCACCGCTGGCTCATACCTGGCTTTTCAATAAGCTCTGAGGTGGTGGCCACCTTGCTGCCGGGGAAAAGGTGGAAGGGAGCAATACCCTTTCCTTCCCAGGGAGGCATGGCGCCCTAGTTTAATGCATGGTTCATTCACTTTTCTGCCACAAGGTGCCAGGCTCTGGATTAAGTCCTTTTGCCTCTTGAGCCATGGCCGTGCCAGAGAGTCGCTCATGGGGGCCAACTCATGACCTCAGTAAGGCGTGAAGGAAGTGCCTGTACTGCCCCCCCTTCCATGAGACTGCAGTTGCCGTGTCAACGCCTGCTCATACCTGGCTTTCCAAGAAGCTCTGAGGCAGAGCTTGTATGTGGTCCAGATGCATTTCTGCCAAAATCCGCTGCGTTTCGAGATCAAAACAAAATCTGTTTGTTTCTGAGTCTCTGGGATCATGGCCATTAATTAGCTTGATTAGGAGCCAGAGAGGCCATTTGTAGGCAGCGACTCGGGGTCTCGCTGGTATTGGGAGGAAAGGACTGGTTCCACCCCTATCTAGGGAGGTCTCATGTGTCTTGTCATTGCAGGCCCAAACCTGACTGTCCTGTAGACTCTGGAGGATGGTGGTCACCAGGCTGCCAAGGGGAACAGGCCAAGGCACAAAACCTATTCCCACCTGGAGTGGCCCAGAGCCAGTAACCTACTGTAAGAACAGGACACATTATTGCCAAAAGTCTTTAGGTTCCAAGGTTTGTTTCTGAGTCCCTGGGATTACGGCCCATAAGCACATCGATCAGGAATCAGTGAGGCAAGGCCTCTAATTATATAGCTGATCCAGATGTGGTTTGTTCGTGTGTCTCCAACATACCTAACTTTTGGCTGTTTACTTTCTTGGTAAACTTTGTCCCAAGTTTTTGGGGTCTGATCAAAGGCACAGCAGCAATTTTGAGGTATTTGAAAGTCTGATGGTGCCATCAGGCTGCCGATGCACTCAACCCACAGGTACAAACTGACCTGCTGGCAGCATGATACCCCCTCTGTGAAGTAGAATTTTGCACGAAGGAGACAGCGATCTGATCCCGTTTGGAATTTTGGGATAACAGCGACACCGGTCAGGCAAAACCTTCGATTGAAGATGATATGGTCAATTTCATTGTGGAACCGTCCACGGGGAGACTCCCATGTCCAACGTTTATATTCAGCCTTCTGGAACTGTGAGTTACCATGGATGGTCTTGGTCGACATGATGAACTCAGACAGTCTCTCACCCTGTTTGTTCCATTCTAAGCCATGGGTCCCTATGTGGAGTTCTTCGGCTGATCTTCTCGGTCCTATCATGGCATTAAAATCACCAACAATGATCTTGTAGAAGGTGTTGTCTTCTTTATAGAACTTCTCCAGCTCCATGTAGAATTTCTCCATTTCTCCTTCATCATAATTTGGTGTTGGTGCATAGACAACAAAGATAGAAACTGCCGGCAGTGAGCCACATCTATTCAAGTGTAATCATCTAATTTGGGTTGTTTTTATACACGTATTTCCTACATGTCATAAAGTGATTTCTAATATTGGGTTTGGGAATATTTTTTCTCATATATAACGAATACTTCATTTAATTTAAAATGCTATCCACCATATCATTTTGAACTGTGTGATAATTTGCTTAATATTTTATTATTAAAGAAACTTTAATAGTTTCAAGGTTTTAACTGCAAGAAACACCATGACACTAAAATGCGCCTGTATATATCAGAATCAACTTTATTTATTTATTTTTTTGCTATTTTTTAAAAAAACTTTTGTTAGTGAGACACCATGAGGTACAGTTGTAGACATACAAATTTTTGTGCTTAGGTTTCAATTATACAATGATCAAATACCCATCTCTCCACTAGTGCCCATTTTCCACCACCACCGATCCCAGTATCCCTCCCACCCCCCATCCCCTCCATCCCTCCCTGCCTCTGTGGCAGGGCATTCCCTTTTGTTCTCTTTCTCTCTCCTTTTGGGTGTTGTAGTTTGCAAAATATGCATTGAGTGGCAAACATGTTTGGTCCATATTCTACTTTCAGCATGCTTCTCCCATCCTGGGAGGATCCTCCTAACACCCTTTATTTGGTGCTCCTTTCTCTATCTGAGCTCACTTTTTCCCTACCATGTGTGGCTGGCCTTCAAGGCATGGAGCAAAATATCAGAATCAACTTTAAAAAAGGAAAATTGCTCTCAGTTTGGTTTGAGCAATCAAAATTTTGATCAACCTGACAAATTATTCTGTATGGAGAATGCCTCTTTCTCACTCCTGCGTATTAATTGTACATTCTGTTTTCTAGTTTAATATGTTGTCTTTTGTCATTTACGAGTGTTTCAAATTACAAATGAGACTAAATACTTTTTTAAATTTTAGAATAGGTGCCATATTCAGCAGTGACAGAGACAGGCAGGGCCGCTCCTGATCTTCTTGAGCGGGGTAATTTGGGAGCTAGGATAGTGTAAGACTATTTCAGCATTAGGAACTGTGGTCATCACAGAGTCCAAGATGGTGGCCATGCCAGGCCAGAGATTGATCTCACACTCTCCATCATGCTGAGTCTGTGCACTATCATTTGACCCTTTCCTGGATGCCTAGACTAAATATCTTTAGAGTGTTTCTAGGTTAAATGTTGTTTTTTGTGAATTTCATATTCGTATCTTTTTCTAGTTATTTTATTACATTTTGTTAATTTTATTGTATCTTAGAGCTCTTTTAACATATGTGTATGTTTTTTTAACTATTCTTTAAGGCCAAAAAATTCAGTTAAAAGTTTTGTTGATTATAATAAGCAAAAGAAAGATTGGAGATAAAATTTCTACTATTCTCTATTACCAGTTTAGATTTAGGGAGCCTTTTTTTTTGCAGTTTAGACAAATCACATTTTGTAAAATTTGAGATAGATTATAAATGATAAGCTTTAAAATTGAGTATGTATATAACATGATTATCATGCAGTGTATTTTCCACCTGTAAATTTCTCTGCATCTATTGATATGACATATGGTTTTTATCTTTACTTTTGTGTTATGATGGATTATGTTGATTGATTTTCGAATGTTAGACCATCCTTGCATCCCCAGGATGAATCCCACTTGGTCGTGCTATATGATCTTTTTGATGAGTTGTTGGATTGCATTTTCTAAAATTTGTTGAGGATCTTCACATCTTTGATCATCAGAGATATTGGCCTGTAATTTTCTTTGTTTGTGATGTCTTTGTTTGCTTTTGGTATAAGGGAAATATGTGCGTCATAGAAACTGTTTGGGATATTCCTGTTTTTTCTTTTTTTTTTTTTTTCAATTTCCTTGAAAATCTTGAGAAGACCTCGCAACAGGTCTTCTTCAAATGTTTGGAAGAATTTGCTAGTGAATCCTTCAGGGCCTGGGCTTTTTTTGGGTGGGGAAGAGTTTTGATTATGTTTTGATCTCTTTGATATTATTGGGTCTGTTCAGGTATTCCAAGTCCTCTTGGCTAAGTTTCAGGAGATTGTAAAAACCCAGGAATTTATCCATTTCTTCTAGGTTCTCTTGTTTCGTGGCATAGACTCTCTGAGTAGTCTATGATGATCTTTTGAATTTCATTGGTTTCTGTTGAGATATCCCCTTTTTCATTTCTGATGTGGTTTACTAGAACTTTCTATCTCTCTTTCTTTGTGAGTCTTTCTAGTGGTTTATTAATCTTTTTATTTTCCCAAAGAACCAGTTCTTATTTTTATTGACCTTTTGGATTGTTTTTTGGGTCTCCAAGTCATTAATTTCTGCTTTAAGTTTTATTCCATTTCTATCCTTCGGCGGGGTTTTTGTTTCATTTTTTGTTTTTTTTCTAAGATCTTTAGCTGTGAAGTCAAGTTATCTATGTAGTCCCTTTCTTCCTTCCTGAGGAATGCTTGCAAAGGTATAAATTTTCCTCTGAACATGGCTTTAGCTGCATCCCATAGGTTCTGGTAGCTCGTGTCTTCATTCTCATTTGTTTCCAGGTATCTTTTGATTTCTTCCTTGACTTCCTTCCTGACCCACTCATTGTTCAACTTTGAGTTGTTTAATTTCCAGGTGTTTGATTTGGTTTTCACATCTGTGTGTGATTCGCTTCTATCTTCAGCCCATTTTGGTCTGAAAAGATAGTTGATACAAGTTCTATCTTCCTGAATCTGTTGAGGTGTTTTCTGTGTCCCAGCATATGGTCTATTTTAGAAAATGATCCATGTGCACTGGCAAAGAATGTGCATTCTTTCTTTTGGGGGTGGAAAGCCCGGTTTACGTCTGTTAGCCCTCTCTCTTCTATTTCTTCCTTCAAAGCCAGTGTTTTCTTACTGAATTTTGTTCTTGCTCATCTATCCATTGGTGATAAGGCAATGTTGAAGTCTCCAACTACTATTGTGTTGCTAGCAATGTCCTCCTTAAAATATCTTAGCAGTTGTTTTAAGTATTTAGCTGTTCCCTCATTAGGTGTGTATACAGTTTAGACTGTGATTTCTTCCTCGTGTATGTATCCCTTGATAAATAGAAAATGGTCTTCTCTGTCCCTTCTAATCTTTTCCAACCTGAAATCTATGTTGTTGGCTACTATTATGGCCACCCCAGCTTTTTGAGCGAGTTCTTTGCTTGCAGGAATGTTTTTCATACTTCAACTTGGAGTTTGTGTTTGCTCTGACTGTTCAGATGAGTTTCTTATAGGTAGCAGAATGTTGGTTTCACTTTCTGCATCCACTTTGCCGCACTGTGTCTCTGGATTAGTGCATTTTGACCTAGGATATTTAGAGAGATTATCATCATGGGGGTTTGTGCCATTTTTCTGTAAGGTTTGTTGTGCTTACAGGTATTTTCCTTCTTGAATTACAGGAGTCCTTCTTTTAGGCTTGGTTTTGAGTCTATGAAGATCCTGACTTGTTGTTTATCTATAAAATGGTTTATTGTTCCATCCAGTTTTAGTGAGAGTTTAGCTGGATAAAGTATTCTTGGTGAGGTATTCATTGAATTGAGTTTTTTCACTATATCCCCCATTGTTTAGGGCTTGGAGGGGTTCCTTTGATAGCTCTGCTATAAATCTAAGGGTTGCTCCTTTGTATGTGATCTCCTTCTTTGACCTCTCTGCTAGCAGTATTGTATCTCTATCCACAGCATCCATTATTCTGACTATGATATTCCTCGGTGTGTTTTTATACGGGTCTCTTTTAGCTGGCACCCTTCTGGCTCCTTGGATCTAGATACCTGCTTTCTCTAACTTGAGAACTTTTCAGCAATGATTTCTGTAACTGTGGCTCTTTCATTGGAGTTGTCTCCCTGTCCTTCTGTTACTCCAATGATTCTAATGTTGTTCCTCTTGGAGTCATCCCCTAGTTCTCTGTTTTGCCTTAGAGCTCTTTTGTGGTCTTCTCCCATTGTTGGCTGTGGCCTGTATGATTTCTGCTGCTCATCTTCAAGCTCACTAATTCTATCTTCATCTGTAGTCATTCTCCTACTGAGGGCACCCATTGAGTTTTTAATTTCATCTACCAAATCCTTTAGTTGGGACACTTCTTTTTGTTGCTTTCTTATTTCTACTATCATTTCTTCCTATATTTTCTCAACTATCCATTCCACTGTTTCTTTCATTTCTTCCTTTAATTTTCTGGATGTCTGCTCCATTGATTGAGTTCCTTTAAATTCCTCAGCATTTCATCTTGAAATTCTTTATCGGAGAGATCATAATTGTGGGTAACCCTTGTTGAGGAGTCAGGACTCTTTTCTTCATCCTCTTTTCATAGTGGAGTTTTGTGCTGTTTCCTCATTCTGTTGTGGTTGTATAGATGTAAAACCTTCAAGTTCAAGTTCACTATCACTGTTTCCTCTTATTGTGGGAAAGGATTTTGAATAAGGTCAGTCGATGGTGGCCACCTTTCTCCCCATCTAGAATATGTCCTTCCTCTCAGATTTTATTCTGTGGCTTATGTTAGGCATCTAGTGAAGTGTTGGAAGAGTTGCTCTTTTATATGGGCTTATACAGCTTCTTGCAAACTCTGGTCTTTTGTTTGAATTGGAGAAGGCTGGTGAATTATTGTTGCATTGTGTTTGAGGCAGCCAGGACTTTTCCCACAGAATCAGGTGATAAAAATTGGGATGTGAGTCGAGAGTGCTGGGAGTCGGGGTGTGTCATTTTTTATAATCAAGATCACTTGCATCACTTGTCATCCTGTTGATCTTTGATTTGCTTGAGTGAGGGCCAGTAACATCTCCATTCATCCCTCTCATGTGCTAGTGTAGCCCAATGGCATCTCCTCACTCCAGGAAAACAAAGAGCCTCAAACCATTTGTTCAGGCTCTTGACAAAGAAGTCTGACCATCTCGTACGTGGGCGGCCATGCGTCCTTTCGACGTCCCGTGGGATCCAGTCCGTTACAGCTCTAGTCCACTGGTCATCTCTAAATTGCATTATGTTCCGGCCCATCTGATTTCCGATGCCTTGGTAAACAAGACAGCGTCCTTGATTCTTGATCCTCTACAGAGGTCAGAAATCTGGATTCCTTCTCTCCCTTGAGTGAAATGTGATATTCCAAGCATAACTCTTTTTATACCTCTTTTTATATCTCTTTGTGATACCTGAATAGCATTCTTTTTTTGTTTTCGTAGGGCCCAGGTCTCTGAGGTGCATGTTAATGCAGTAAGAATGGTGGAGTTGAAAATACGTGTCCAGAGCTGGAGGTTCTTTGTCCTCTAACAACTTCTTTGATGCTCTTGAAGATGTTCCACACTGCTCTCTTCCTCCATCGCAGTTCTGGATCCAAGTCGTTCCTCATGTTAAGTTCTCTACCTAGCTACACATAGCTGCTGCATTCGGAGATGTTTGTTAAAGATGCAGTAGACTATAATATCCATCTTTTTAGTAGACTCCATATTGACTCTCCTTGAGCTTCAATGAATCAGTTGCCATATTTACAGACTTATATTAAGAGTGTTTGCCTTTGTCATCACCAAGAAGCTGAAGCCTTTGGTCCAAATGTCTTCCAGAAGTTGTTTTCTTTTCCAAACCATGTGACTGGAGAAGTAGACCTTTCCCCAACTTAAGGGAATTAATTAACGTGCAATGAACATAAGCCTGATTCCTGATCTACCGAAATTGTGAGATACCCTTATGTATTTTTAGTTTTTATTATTACTTGGGTTTCTGCTCTCAGCTTTTCTCTCCTCAAGAGCTATCTTCATGATACCAGTCTGTATTTATATTATTAACTATTGATATTCAAATAGATATCTCTCCTTAAATTTCCATCCTAAATGCTGCATCAGCATTTCCAAATGGCTCATGGAATCTCTGTGAACAATTCCTTTATCAAACAGAGGAAACTTCAGAAACAATCTCTCAATATCTTCCACCTTTGTTCTTTTACACCTCCCCTACCTCAAGTCATTCCCTATCCATTAACAGACAAATTGTCCTAAAATTTTTAAGATTTTCCCAAGCAATCTCAGACAAAATATTTTCCTTCTAGTTCCATTTTCCACTTCGGTAATTTTTCCAAGGCCACTGTAAATCTTGCTGGACTATCTGTTTATGTAAGCATGCTAACTGGGCCACTGATCTTTGCTATCTTTTTACATAATGTATACAGGATAATATTATTTTCTTTTTCAAAACCTTCAACATCTCTCTGCAGAACTGTGAACAATTTATATGTATGTATATTTATGGATAGATAGATATGTATGTATCCATAGGTGTGTGTGTGTATGTGTGTGTGCTTATATGGAAACTTCACCAACAAAATTGTAAATATGTTTATATGTGTATATCTCTTTCTTCTATTGACATCTTAAAGACAAAGACCATTTTTCCCTCCATGTCTCTAATGCTTAAACTTATTCTTAGGGGACAAGGAAGATAACTCAGAGGTCAGATGCATATGCGAAGATGTGCTGGACCCTTATCCAATCCCTGGCAGCATATTGTCCCACAGAATCATCCCCGGTGACCCTGGGACACAGACCCTGGGACCCTTGAACATCTAATGTAGCCCTAGTGTCCCCCATCCCATGAACTCCTGAACCTCAGAGGTCTGGAATCAAACCACATTGGAGTATCATTGAAAGTGGCCCTCCACAATTTGAACACTGCATGGAAGGCACAATAAATTAAAAACACAAAAACCAAAACATAATTTCTGAAACATAGTACATTGTCCACAAACATTAGTTTTATTGTTTTGTGTGTGTTTGTGTGTGTGTGTGTGTGTGTGTGTGTGCGCGCGCGCCACATATGGCAGTGCTCAGAGTTTTCTCCTGACTCTCTGCTCAGGAGTAAATCCTTGAAGGGGCCAAACAGGGATCATCTGTGTGGAATGTAAGTGCTTTATCCTCTGTACTATAGTGTGCTTTTATATAGTGTGGGACTCAATAACCCGCCTTTAGTCATCAAATCAAGTTAAATGTAAACCTGTGATTTAGGCATGAACTATTCTTTCCAGCTCTCCTTCTGGTCTTTAATCTTCCCAAATTTCCATGAGTTAGAAATCACTCTGCCTTTGATGTCTTGATGATTTCTACCTATTTCTTCTCTGCGGCCTGATCCCAAAACTTTCATGTCTAAAAGACAATCATGATATAATTAAAAAAAAAAAAGGGACCAGTTTGCGGGTGCTGGCTTTCAGTTTGAATCAAACCTCTCTTTTGTTTTTAGAAATGTGAGCTTGCACAAACGTATCTTCAGGTGTAGCTAAGATGTAAAGTGTCACCATCCTTTTTTTCTTATAAACAAATCGTGAAAATAAATTTGAGGCAATGATGTGAAATTGTGTTTTATAAATTATATACCTTAATGCAAGCACTGCTCCAACTTTCTAAAACTTTCTTCTAATCTCTCTAATATCTAGTTAAATGTCTCTAATTAAACTCTCCTACTAAAACTTTTATGTAACAAAATGGGGAATATAGTGTATTATCTGTAAGTATAAAAACTTAGTGTATAAACTAGATAATTGTATAGTTTTTATGTTTATAACATATAGTCATCAAATTAGTTACTAATATTCATTATATAAATATAATGTTCTATGGTATGCTATATTTATTGTAGAAATTATTTCGTAACAAGAATTTTCAGAACAAATATTCAAAGGAAATTTCTTTATATTTAAATACACAAAGCACATAACATAAAGTTTGTGTAAAACTTATTAACAAAGACTTAGGGACAGCTCAGAGCTAGATTTCTTGAAATTCAGTGCTTGCAAGTATGAAGGTCCACTCCAAATATTAAGAGGCTCTCCTTGAGGTACTGCTGTTTGTGGTCTCTAGTGCTATTCAAAGGATTTGGCCTTGGGCATAGTACAATCAAGTTTGTGCAAACATTGAAACTAAAGTCTTTACAACAGCAAGAGAAAGGGTGAAGAAAAATTAAATAGAAAAAATCAGTTTGGATTAGAGATAGAAAAATACATGATCATTATTGCTTGCCTAACTCAGATTTTAGAATTGGCTGTGTTTTTCCTATAGAATGAGGGAAAAATAAAAGACTCCATTGTTCTTATATGTCTTATCATTTAATTGTGATGAGTGTTGGCTCTTTTGTAGGAAAGACTAAAATACGATGTGATAGTTGGTTTTTTTGCTGCTCATGGAAAAGATAAAAGGTTATACTTTTTTTGGTAGTTTGTTTTGGAAGCCCAAACTTAGAAAAGTCCAGGAAGTTCTTTTGGCTCTGTGCTTGGGGATCACTCCTGATTTTGCTCAGGGTATCATATGTGGTGCAAAGAATCCAACCAGGGCCAGACGTGTACAAAGCAATGCCTCATCTTTTGTACAATCTCTCTGATGCTTAACACTATTTCTGATGAAATCACAAACTATGCATTCATTTCTTTTTTTTTTTTTTTTTTTACTTTTATTAAAATTTTAAACTGTTCAATGATCAAGTACCCATCCCTCCACCAGTGCCCATCCTCCCCCACCACGGGTCCTATCATCCCTCCGACCCCCCATCCTCCCCCCCCCCCCCGTCCCACCCTGCCGCTGTGGCAGGGCATTCCTCCCTGTTCTCTCTCTCTTCTTTTGGGTACTGTGTTTTGCCAGAGAGGCATTGAGTGGCAGTCATGTTTGGTCTATAGACCACTTTTAGCATGTCTCTCCCACCCTGGGAGGGTCTTCACAACACCATTTATTTGGTGCTCTCTTCTCTATCTGAGCTTCCTTCTCACCTAGCACATGTGGCTGGCCTTCAAGTCATGGAGCAAAATTCCTGGTACTAATCTGAGCCCTTCCTGGGTGTTAGTCTCCCGTTTTGTTGCTTTATGTTCCCCAGATGAATGCAATCTTTCTGTGTCTATCCCGCTCTTTCTGACTCATTTCGCTTAACATGATACTTTCCATGTAGTACCACTTGTATGTAAATTTCATAACTTCATCTTTTCTAACAGCTACATAGTACTCCATTGTGTAAATGTACCAAAGCTTCTTTAACCAGTCATCTATTCTCGGGCACTCAGGTTTTTTCCAGATTTTGGCTATTGTAAAGAGTGCTGCAATGAACAAACAATTGCAGATGTCACTTCGACTATACATTTTTGCCTCTCTGGGATATATTCCCAGGAGTGCTATAGCTGGGTCAAATGGGAGATCGAATTCTAATTTTTTGAGAATCGTCCATACTGTTTTCCAAAAGGGTTGGACCAGCCTGCATTCCCACCAGCAGTGAAGGAGGGTCCCTTTCTCGCCACATCCGCGCCAGGACCTGTTGCTTTTGTTCTTGTGGATGTGGGCCAGTCTCTGTGGTGTGAAATGATATCTCATTGTTGTTTTGATCTGCATCTCTCTGATGATTAGTGATGTAGAGCATTTTCTCATGTGCCTTTTTGCCATTCGGATTTCTTCTTTGCGAAAGTTTCTGTTCATTTCCTCGCCCCATTTTTTGATGGGGTTGGGTGATTTCTTCTTGTGTAGTTTAACCAGTACCTTGTATATCCTTGAAATCAACCCCTTGTCGGATGTGTATTTGGCGAATATTCTTTCCCATTCTGTAGGCTGTCTTTGTATTTTGGTCACTGTTTCTTTTGAGGTGCAGAAGCTTCTTAGTTTAAGATAGTCCCATTTGTCTATCTCTGTTTTCACTTGCTCGGCCAGTGGCGTGACGTCTTTGAAGATACCACTAACTTCAATATCGTGGAGAGTTTTGCCAACTTTGTCTTCAATAAACATTATGGATTCCGGTCTGATGTTGAGGTCATAAATCCATTTCGATCTTACTTTTGTGCATGGCGTTAGGCAGAGATCTGAGCCCACTTTTTTGCATGTAGCCGTCCAGTTTTGCCAGCACAATTTATTAAAGAGGCTTTCCCTGCTCCATTTCACTTTTCTTGCCCCCTTATCGAAGATTAGATGATTATATGTTTGGGAGGAGATGTCAGTATATTCAACTCTATTCCATTGGTCTGCAGCTCTGCTTTTGTTCCAGTACCATGCTGTTTTGATTATTACTGCTTTGTAGTAGAGCTTGAAGTTAGGTAGGTTGATTCCTCCCATTTTCTTTTTCCCAAGAATTGCTTTAGCTATTCTTGGGGGCTTATTGTTCCATATAAATTTCAGGAGTGTTTGCTCCATTTCTTTGAAGAATGTCGTGGGTATCCTTATAGGGATTGCATTGAATTTGTACAGTGCCTTGGGAAGTATTGCCATTTTGACAATGTTGATTCTCCCCATCCATGAACAGGGGATACTTTTCCATTTCCTCGTGTCCTCTTTTATTTCCAGAAGTAGCGTTTTGTAGTTTTCTTTGTACAGATCCTTTACTTCCTTAGTTAAGGCGATTCCTAGGTACTTGATTTTCTGGGGCACAATTGTGAATGGAGTTGTTTTCATCATGTCACTTTCTTCTCTTTCACTATTTGCATATAGGAAAGCCATGGATTTTGGGGTATTGATTTTATAGCCTGCCACTTTACTCTACAAGCCTATTGTTTCTAGGAGTTTCTTGGTAGAGGTTTTAGGGTTCTCTAAGTATAGTATCATGTCATCTGCGAATAGTGAGAGCTTAATTTCTTCTTTCCCTATCTGGATGCCCTTAATATCTTTTTCTTGCCTAATCGCTATTGTAAGTACTTCCAGTACTATATTGAACAGCAGTGGAGAGAGTGGGCATCCTTGTCTCGTCCCTGACCTTAGGGGGAAGGCTCTCAGTTTTTCCCCATTGAGGATGATGTTTGCTGTAGGTTTGTGGTAGATGGCTTTAACTATATTGAGGAAAGTCCCCTCTATCCCCATTTTGGCAAGGGTTTTCATCATGAATGGGTGCTGGATCTTGTCAAATGCTTTTTCTGCATCTATTGATATGATCATATGATTTTTATCTTTTCTTTTGTTGATATGATGGATTATGTTGATTGATTTCCGAATGTCGAACCATCCTTGCATCCCTGGGATGAATCCTACTTGGTCATGATGTATGATCTTTTTGATGAGTTGTTGGATTCTATTGGCTAGTATTTTGTTGAGAATCTTCGCATCCGTGTTCATCAGGGATATTGGCCTGTAATTTTCTTTTCTTGTGGTGTCTTTGTTTCCTTTTGGTATTAGAGAGATATGGGCTTCATAGAAACTGTTTGGGAGAGTTTCCGTTTTTTCAATTTCCTGGAAAAGCTTGAGAAGAACTGGCAATAGGTCCTCTTTAAATGTTTGGAAAAATTCGCTAGTAAATCCATCTGGACCTGGGCTTTTGTTTTTCGGAAGACTTTTGATTACAGTTTCAATTTCCTTGATGTGAATAGGTCTATTCAGGTATTCTATATCTTCTTGCTTCAGCTTTGGGAGATGATAGGAATCCAGGAATTTATCCATTTCTTCTAGGTTCTCTTGTTTCGTGGCATACAGACTTTCAAAGTAGTCTCTGATGATCTCTTGAATTTCTTTAGTTTCTGTTGTGATATCCCCATTCTTATTTCTGATTCGATTTATTAAGGCTCTCTCTCTCTGTTTCTTTGCGAGTGTTGCTAGTGGTTTATCTATCTTATTTATTTTCTCGAAGAACCAGCTCTTGGTTTTATTGATCTTTCGGATTGTTTCTTTGTTTTCCATGTCGTTGATTTCTGCTCTAAGTTTTACGATCTCTTTCCTTCTGCCTGATTTAGGCTCTTTCTGTTGATCCTTTTCTAAGGTCTTGAGCTGTGAGGTCAAGTTGTTTATGTGCATCGTTTCTACAGTCCTAAGATATGCTTGCAGAGCTATAAATTTTCCCCTTAATACAGCTTTCGCTGCATCCCATAAGTTCTGGTAGTTTGTGTCTTCATTCTCATTTGTTTCCAGGTATCTTTTGATTTCGTCCTTGACCCACTCATTGTTCAGCATCGAGTTGTTTAATTTCCAGGTGTTTGATTTTGTTCTCCGTGTCAGTGTGTGATTCACTTCTATCCTCAGTGCGTCATGGTCTGAAAAGATGGCTGATACAATTTCTATCTTCCTGATTCTGTTGAGGTATGTTTTGTGTCCTAAGACATGGTCTATTTTGGAAAATGTTCCATGCGCACTGGAGAAGAATGTGTATTCTTTCTTTTTGGGGTGTAAAGCCCTGTATAGGTCCATAAGCCCTTTCTCTTCTATTTCTTCTTTCAAAGCCAATAATTCCTTGCTGGGTTTTGTTCTTGTTGATCTATCCAGAGTTGATAAGGCGATGTTGAAGTCTCCAAGTACTATTGTGTTGGTAGCGATGTCCTCCTTAAAATCTGTTAGCAGTTGTTTTAGATATTTAGCTGTTCCCTCATTAGGTGCGTATACATTTAAGAGTGTGATTTCTTCCTGCTGTATGTATCCCTTGATGAAGAGAAAATAGCCTTCACTGTCCCTTCTAATCTTTTTCAATGTGAAATTAATGTTGTCGGATACTAGTATGGCCACCCCAGCTTTTTTGAAGGGGCTGTTTGCTTGCAGGATTGTTTTCCGTCCTTTGACTTTGAGTCTGTGTTTGTTCTGGCTGTTGAGATGAGTTTCTTGTAGGCAGCAGAATGTTGGGTTCTGTCTCTGTATCCATTTTGCCACTCTGTGTCTCTTCAATGGTGAATTTAGACCATTGACATTGAGAGAGAGTATGGTTATGGGGTTTTGTGTCATTTTCTGTAGGGTGTGTTGTGGTTGTAGGGTTTGTCTTTTCTTATAGTAGCCCCTTTAGGCCTTGCTTTAGGTTTGGTTTTGAGTCTATGAAGTTCCTGAGCTGCTGTTTATCTATAAAATAGTGTACTGTTCCTTCGATTTTGAGGGAGAGTTTAGCTGGATAGAGTATTCTTGGGGAAGCATTCATTTCAGTGAGTTTTTTGACTATATCTTGCCACTGCCTTCGGGCTTGCAGGGTTTCCTCTGATAGGTCTGCTGTGAATCTAAGGGGTGCTCCTTTGTATGTGATTTCCTTCTTTGCCCTTGCTGCTTGCAGTATTGTGTCTCTATCGGCAGCATCAATCATTCTAACTATGATATGCCTTGGAGTGTTTTTGTTGGGGTCTCTTTTAGCTGGCACCCTTCGGGCTTCTTGAACCTGAATGGCTGCATTGCAGAGCTCTGGGAATTTTTCAGCAATGATTTGTTTGACGGTGTTTTTTTCGTTGGGGTTGTTTCCCTGAGGTTCAGGTAGTCCCATGATTCTAATATTGTTCCTCTTGGAATCATCTGCTAGGACTCTGATTCTCTGTAGAGCCATTTTGAGGTCCCTTGCCACTGTTTGTTGTTGCGTGTTGGTTTGTTGCAGCTGATCTTCCAGCTCACTGATTCTCTCTTCAGCTGCGGTCATTCTATTTTTAAGAGAAGAAACTGAGTTTCTCATTTCATCTATGGAGTCTTTTAATCGTGACATTTCTGCTCTCATTTCTTCGCGTAATTTGTCGATTTTTTCTGTGGTGTTACTGGCTGTCTGTCTGACTGTTTCATTGAGTTGATTGAACATCTTGATGACTTCATATCTGAATTCTGGGTTTGAGAAGAGAGGAGTGCCGCGTGACTACCGGAGAGGGGGCAGCAGCCGCTCACGGCTGCGTTTCTCCAGGCGTCTGCCGGGATGCCTGAGGTCCCGAAGGGAGAGATGGAAGTCCCGGGGCCACACACCAGGGGCAGGGCTGACCTGGGTTTGAGAAGAGAGGAGTGCCGCGTGACTACCGGAGAGGGGGCAGCAGCCGCTCACGGCTGCGTTTCTCCAGGCGTCTGCCCTACGCATTCATTTCTGACCTATCCTTTCTGAATACAGTATTAGGATTTATTTACTTATTTCAGGGTTTTTAGATTGAGGTTTGTTTTTATTTGTAAGGAATGTTTCATAAAATTTTCAGTTCAAGGAGATTTTGGAATTCAAAGCAATATTTATTAATTTGTCTAACAACACATAATATTTTCCTCAAAAGTGACATTGAGGGACTGGAGCAGTAGCACAAATGGTAGGGCATTTGCCTTGCACACGGCTAACCACTCTCCGCACACATGAAGGTACTGGCAGAGGGACAAAGCCACGCGGGTTCCGGGGCCGAGACCTCCAAGCCTACTCGGATTGGAGTCGAGCATCTTCCACCCAGATCCTCCAAATTCCAGCAGGCGGGGGTCACACCCACCACCTGGCCCCCTGGCGCCGTGTAATCCCATCAGCGGCCAAGACTCAGAGACTATAAAATCCAGATCCCGGACGAGAACAGTGCAGTCTCTGCCCCCACGCCTGGGTGTTCCTTCCCGGAGTCCCTTGGAGGGGAGCGGGTTGAGCTTTCCTCCCCACTCCGACCAGGGCTACGGCAGCTGAAGACCTCCAGGACCAGCCACCACCATGCTGAGACCATCGGCCGCGCGACATCTTATCAGAACATCTTCTATGACATCTTATCATCTCATTCCTACTTTGGACAAACTTGCAGGCTATCGAATGTAGCCTGCCCACAGGGCAGAGTCTGGCAAACTCCCCGTGGCATACCAAATATGCCAAATACCAGTAACAATGATGGGTCTCATTCTCCTAAAGAGCCGTGAATATAATCTCAGGGCTAGGATGAAAGAGACATTACTGGGGCCTGCTCGAGGCAATCGACGATTAACAGGATGATGAAATGAAATGAAATGAAACGGCTAACTCCGGTTTGATTCCCAGCATCCTATATGTTCCCCTGAGCACCGCTGGGAGTAATTCCTGAAGCATGAATTCCTGAAGCACAAGAGTAATTCCTGAAGCACAAGAGTAACCTCTGTGCATCGCTGGGTGTGATCCCCCCCTCCACCAAAAGAAGCAAAAAAAAAAAAAGTGACATTGACTACTGTATCATTGATGTCATTCTGTGGGTAGTGGGCCTTAGTTTCTAACTATTTTGCTGAGTCACTCTAAGATCATATTTTTTATTCAATCAAGAGTTTGCACAAAACTTTTATTTAAAAATTTTTTTATTAGTGAAACACCATGTGGTACAATTGTTGACCTTACAAGTTTTTGTACTTGGGTTTCAGTCATACAATGATTGAATAACCATCCCTCCACCAGTGCCCATTCTCCACCACCAATGATCCCATTAAGCCTCCCACACAAACCATACCCCTATCCCATCCCACCTCTGTGTCAGGGCATTCCCTTTTGATCTCTCTCTCCTTTTAGTTGCAAAGGTTTGCAAAGGAGGCATTGAGTTGCAAACATGTTCGGTCTATAATCTACTTTCAGCATGCATCTCCCATCCTGGAAGAATCCTCCCAAAACCCTTTACTTGGTGTTCCTTCTCTGTCTGAGCTGCCCTTCCCAGTAGCACTTGCAGCTGGCATTCAAGCAAAGGAGTAAATGTACTGTAACTTATCTCAACTATTCTAGGATGTTAGTCTCCAATTTTGTTACTTTATATACCCCAGATGATGCAATCTTTCTATGTCTTTCCCTCTCTTCTGACTCACTTCACTTACCATGATACTTTCCATGTAGTACTACTTGTATGTAAATTTTATCACTTTATCTTTTAAACAGATACATAGTAATCCAATGTATAAATGTACCAAAGTTTCTTTAATCAGTCACCTGTTCTCGGGCACTCGGGTTTTTTTTTTTTCCAGATTTTGGCTATTGTGAACAATGCAGCAATGAACATAGAAGTACAGGTGTCATTTTGACTGTAAATTTTTGTCTCTCCAGGATATATACCCTGGAGTGGTATTGCTGCATCAAATGGGAGCTCAATTTCTAATTTTTTTGAGAATCATCAATACTGCTTTCCAAAAGGGCTGAACCAGTCGGCATTCCCACCAGCAGTGAGGGAGAGTCCCTCTCTCACCACATCTGCACCAACACCTGTTGCTTTTGTACTTTTGGATGTGGGCCAGTCTCTGTGGTGTGAGATGATATCTCATTGTTGTTTTGACCTGCATCTCCCTGATGATCAGTGATGTAGAGCATTTTCTCATTTGACTTAGGCATTCAGATTTTTTTCATTGAGAAAGTTTCTGTTCATTTTATTACCCCATTTTTGATGGGGTTAAATGTTTTCTTCTTGTGTAGTTCAACCAGTGCTTTGTATATCCTTGATATCAACCCCTTATCAGATGTGTATTGGGTGAATATCCTTTTCCATTCTGTAGATTGTCTTTGTATTCTGGTCACTATATCTTTTGAAGTGCAGAAGCTTCTTAATGTAAGATAGTCCCATTTGTTTATCTCTGTTTCCACTTGGTTGGTCAGTGGAGTGTTGTCTTTGAAGCTACCATTAGCCTCAATATCAAGGAGGGTTTTGCTGAGCTTGTCTTCAATGTATCTTATGGATTTTGATGTTGAGATCTTTAATCCATTTTGAACTGACTATCGTGCATCGTGTTATGTCGAGGTCTAAGCCCCCCCGGTTTTTTTTGCATGTGGTTGTCCAGTTATGCCAGCACCATTTGTTAAAGAGGCTTTCCCTTTTCCACTTCAAATTTCTTGATCTCTTATCAAAGATTAGATGTTCATATATTTGCGGTTGTGTGTACGGTTATTCCACCCTGTTTTATTGGTCTGCGACCCTGGCTTTGGTCATGGTATATAATTTTTTTGATGAGTTGTTGGATTCTATTTGCTAATATTTTGTTGAGAATCTTCGCATCCGTGTTCATCAGGAATATTGGCCTATAGTTTTCTTCATTGGTGATGTTATTGTTTGATTTTGGTATTAGGGAGATATGTGCCTCATAGAAGCTGTTTGGGAGATTTCATGTTTTTTCAATTTCCTGGAAAAGCGTGAGGAGAACTGGCAAAACGTCTTCTTTAAATGTTTGGAAGAATTCACTAGTCAATCCGTCTGGGCCTGAGCTTTCGTTTTTGGGAAGACTTTTGATTATTGCTTCAATTTCCTTGATATGATTGGGTGTATTCAGGTACCCCAAGTCTTCTTGGTTCAATCTTGGGAGATTATAGAAATACAGGAATTTATCCATTTCTTTAGGTTCTCTTGTTTCGTGACACACAGACAGACTCTCAAAGTAGTCTCTGACATTCTTTTGGATTACATTAGTTTCTGTTGTGATATGTGTAAACACACAAAAAATAAAAAGGCCAGCGGTCAGGCCGCTTCCCCACTCCAGGGAGGTCGATGGCGATGGTCAGGCGAAGGAAAGAAACGAGGCCAAGCTGGTTTTTCTTAGCAGCCGTTTATTACATGGAAGAGATGTATGTCATGGAGGCCTCAGGAATCCTCAAGCACGTGCGCCTTTGTTCTCTCAGCTTCTGTCCTCAGCCCCATCTTCCCAGGTTCTCTGATGCACGTGTCCCCCTGAGAGCCCTGAAATCTCCCTTAAATAGACCATAGTACCTCTAAAGGGCTCAATATAGTGATGTCATCAAAAGGAACTACAGAAAGAATAGTGAGGCAAAACATACATTGTTTCTTTACATCAGCAGGCCAGTAATCCTGGCCTCACCTTTTTACAAGCTATAAACACTTAGATTAGCACAACAAAGACCAGTCTGCTAGAGCTTGGAATCTATATCTCCAAAATCAGCCAACCTGGAGCCAGGCATCTACATCCCAAAGACCAGGCCTGGCTTAGCACCTGGGATCTGTACACCTAAGGCCAGCTAGGTTCCTGTGAGATAAGAGAAACTGCCTCAGTATACTGAAATCATTTACTGAAGGCAGTCTGAAGGGGAGAAAGTTCAGTCTCATTCAAGCTAGTCAGGACACACAGGAAAACTGCTTCTAGGACGAGTTTCTCCTCTCCTTGTCCAACCAACATATAAGCATACATAATATTAATCATTTTGTATGGACACAGTAAGAAATACTTTGAGCTTATAGAATTGCTCTCCTAGGGCCATCTCGATCTCAGACTGCAGTGCTCAGGCCAGATATCTTTCCTATTCCTAGCAGCAGGGCCCTAGTCTTGTCGTTACTTTTGGATCATGACATCATTTGCCTATGAGCAACCTCTTAACTTATAGTTAAGAATCGTGGCACCTTGGCCTGGCCCATCGCGATGCCAGGGTAGCACATAACTTACTGGCTTGCCCTGGTTCCATCCAGTCCCGCGTCGATACCCTGCCCTTGGGGTGCTAGGAAGTGAGGGCAGCTGAGGCTTAAGTTGAGAAGGCAGATGCCCAGGAGTGAATAATATTCTAAGCCAATGAATTCCTAAATTACGGAGCATATTAATTAATTGTCTTCTTGTATCTATACAAAAGGACATTGCATTAAAGTAAACTGCTCAAAAGACATAAGGAGAGGAGGAAGGCAATATTAACTTACAGTACACCTTCAGTGTCTAAGAAGGATGAGACCTTACGAATTGGTTGGGCAAGAGAGCATGGAAGTAGTTACAGACTGACAAAGTAATGGGAGTGACTCGGGAGCAATGTGATGGGTACAATCTGATAAACCTAAACTCCGTGTACTCCAACAGTGATATATCCTTTTTCATTTCTGATTCGGTTTATCAAGGTTCTCTCTCTCTCTTTCTTTGTGAGTCTTGCTAGTTGTTTATCAATCTTATTTATTTTGTCAAAGGACCAGCTCTTGGTTTCATGGAACTTTCGGGTCTTCTTTTGGGTTTCCGTGTTGTTGTTAATTTCTGCTCTAACTTTTATTGTTTCTTTCCTTCGGCTGGTTTGGGTTCCTTTTATTGGTCTTTCCCTAAGATCTTGAGCTATGTGTTTAGGTTCTCTGTGTAGGCCCTTTATTCTTTACTTAGGAATGCTTGCAACACTACAAATTGTCCTCTTAGAACAGCTTTATCTTCGTCCCATAGGTTCTGGTAGCTCGTCTTTTTATTCTCATTTGTTTCCAGGTATCCTTTGTTTTCCTTTTGTTATCCTTTGACTTCCTTTCTGACCCACTCATTGTTCAACATTGATTTGTTTAATTTCCAGGTGTTTGATTTGTTTCTCAATGTCTCTGTGTGTTTTCTTCTATCTTCAGTGCATTGTGGTTGAAAAAATTGTTGATAATACTTCAGTCTTCCTGATTCTATTGAGATATGTTTTGTGGCCTAGCCTGGGGTCTATTTTGGACAATGTTCCCTGTGCACTGGAGAAGAATGTGTATTTTTTCTTTTGGAGTGTAAAACCCTGTATAGGTCTATTTGCCCTCTTTCTTCTATTTCTTCCTTCAAAGCCAATGTTTCCTTGTTGAGTATTTTTCTTGTTGCTCGATGTTGAAGCCTCCAACGGCTATTGTTTTGCTAGCAATGTCCTCCTTAAAATCTCTTAGTAGTTGTTTTAAGTATTTATTGTTCCCTCATTAGGTGCGTATACATTTAAAAGTGTGATTTATTTTTTATTTTTTATTTATTTATTTATTTATTGAATCACTGTGGGAAAGGTTACAAAGCTTTCAGGTTTAGGTCTCAGTCATGCAAATATCAAACACATTTCCCTTTACTAATACTTATTTTTTACCATGAAGAACCCCAATAAAACCCCACCCCCCACCCCTCCCAGTCCCTGTGAGGCAGATGAATTCTAGTTAACACTCTATTTGCTTTGATTAGATTCATTGTTTAAATAAAAGATTCACCACTATTATTTAGAGTTTACCCCCCCCCCCCCCCAAATCAGACATGCTGAAAAAGCATTGTGAAGTGATTTGCTTTCTACAGCTGGGTTCAAGAATTAAATGTTGGTTTTGGATTTCTGCTATTTTACTTATTGACCCTGGAAGTATTTCTACTGAAAGTCAGATAGTTAAGAAATTAGTTTCTGTGTTCTGGAGTCGTGGCCATGCTGGAGAGGCGCTACAGGGGGGCAACTGGTGACCTCGGTAGGGCGTGAAGGACGGACCGGAACGCCCCCCTTCCCATGAGGTTTTAGTTGCCCCCACACCCCCAGCTCATACCTGCTGTCTACAAGGCTCCCATGCAGCCACCATCCTTCTTTCCAGAGAAGAGAGGGTGAATGGGGCAACACCCTTTCCCCTCTGGCAGACTTGATGACCTGGATCAACACATAGTTCGTTCACTTTTCTGCTCCAAGCTGCAGGGTTCTGCATTAAGTCCTTGTGCTTCTGGGGCTGTGGCCGTGCTGGAGAGCTGCTCGCGGGGGGCAACTGGTGACCTCGGTAGGGCGTGAAGGACGGACCAGAACGCCCCCCTTCCCATGAGGTTCTAGTTGCCCCCACTAGACAGATGGCACAAAACCCTGTGACAGTAATCTTCTCAATGTCAATGGCCTAAATGGACCAATCAAGATATACAGAGTAGCAAAATGGATACAGAAACTGAAACCAACATACCTGCTGTCCACAGGGCTCCCATGTGGCCACCATCTTTCTTTCCAGAGAAGAGAGGGCAAATGGGGCAACACCCTTTCCCCTCTGGGCAGACCTGATGGCCTGGATTAACGCATAATCCATTCACTTTTCTGCTCCAAGCTGCTGGGTTCTGCATTAAGTGCTTGTGCTTCTGGGGCTGTGGCCGTGCTGGAGAGCCACTCATGGGGGGCAACTGGTGACCTCTGTAGGGCGTGAAGGACGGACCGGAACACCCCCCTTCCCATGAGGTTTTAGTTGCCCCCACACCCCCGGCTCCTAGCTGCTGTCCACAAGGCTCCCATGCGGCCGCCATCCTTCTTTCCAGAGAAGAGAGGGCGAATGGGGCAACACCCTTTCCCCTCCGGGCAGACATGATGGCCTGGATTAACGCATAATCCATTCACTTTTCTGCTCCAAGCTGCTGGGTTCTGCATTAAGTGCTTGTGCTTCTGGGGCTGTGGACATGCTCCAAACTTAACTCTGATTTTCAGGGAGAAACGTTGGGTGGTTTACTTCCCATGGATCACTTTGTATATAGAGAGATGTCACGTGGCCATGTAAGTGGCCGCGCGGTTTGGAGGAAAAGTCCTAGTTCCCGCATACTTGAGCTGTGCTTGTAGAGGCTTCTGGTCACCGGGGTTCCATCTGGGGGAGGCAGGACGCGGTACCTACCCCATCTGGGACTTCCCGATGATCTCGGCTCTTTTTGAACCTGTTTTTTTTTTTTTCCTTCGGGAGCTGTGGATCCCCGCCCTCCATGTGGCCCTTCTCTTTGGCTGTATGCTAGTGTGATTTCTTTTTGTTGTACATATCCCTTGATAAATAGAAAATGGCCTTTGCTATCCCTCTAATCTTTTTCAACCTGGAATTTACTTTGTTGAATATTAATATGGTCACTCCAGCTTTTTTTTTGAGAGACCTGTTTGCTTGCAGGATTGTTTTCCATCCTTTAAACTTGAGTCTGTTTGCTCTGATTGTTCAGCTGAATTTCTTGTAGACAGCAGAATGTTGGTTTCAGTTTCTGTATCCATTTTGCTACTCTGTATATCTTGATTGGTCCATTTAGGCCATTGACATTGAGAAGATTACTGTCACAGGGTTTTGTGCCATCTTTCTGTAGGGTTTGGTTGTGTTTCTAAGTGTTTTCCTTCTTATCTTTAATCCTTCTTTTAGATTTTTTTTTTGTCCTTGAAGTTCTTGAGCTGTTGTTTATATACAAAATTATGTATAGCTCCATCGAGTTTCAGTGAGAGTTCAGCTGGATAAAGTATTCTTGGTGAGGCATTCAGTTCATTGAGTTTTTTCACTATATCCCACCATTGTCTTTGAACTTGGAGGGTTTCGTCTGATAGGTCTGCTGTAAATCTAAAAGGTGCTCCTTTGTATGCGATTTCCTTTTTTAACCTTGCTGCTTGCAGTATTATGTCTCTGTCCACAACATCCATCATTCTGAGTACGATATGCCTTGGAGTGTTTTTATTAGGGTGTCTTTTAGCTAGCACCCTTCTGGTTCCTTGGATCTGTGTGTCTGCATTCTTTAACGCTGGGAAATTTTCAGCAATGATTTCTTTGATTGTGGCTTTTTCATTGGGGTTGCCTTCCTGTCCTTCTGGAACTCCGATGATTCTAATGTTATTTCTCTTGGCGTCAACTCCTAGGTTTCTGATTCTCCTCAGGGCTATTTTGATGTCTTTTCCCGTTGTTTGTTGTTCCCTATGCGATTTTTGTTGTTTATCTTCAAGCTCACTGATCCTGTCTTCAGCTGTATTCATCCTACTGCTGAGGGTACCTACTGAGTTTTTAATTTTGTCTACTGAATCCTTTATTTGTGACACTTCTTTTTGTTGCTTTTTAATTTCTGCTCATTTCTTCTTGTATTTTCTCAACTATCCATTCAACTGTTTCTTTCATTTCTTCCTTT
This sequence comes from Sorex fumeus, assembly GCF_029834395.1. NCBI lineage: Eukaryota > Metazoa > Chordata > Mammalia > Eulipotyphla > Soricidae > Sorex > Sorex fumeus. The sequence goes on along the minus strand of NW_026606090.1, from coordinate 26,135,456 downwards.
AGTTTTCTGGGTATCTCCTCCATTGAGTCTTTGAGAAGTTCCTTGAACATCCTCTGCATTTCATCTCAGAATTTTTTATCAGAGAGAGCATAATTGTGTATAACCCTGGTTGGGATTTGGGACTCTTTTCTTTGTCCTCTCCTTGTAGTGGAGATTTGCGCTGTTTTGTCATGTTGTTTTGTTTGTCTAGAGGTGGAACCCTGGAATTCAGTGTCACTGTTCCCTCTTATCATGGGAAAGGATTCTGGATAAGGTCGGTCGATGGTAGTCACCCTTCTCCCTTTCTAGAGTCTCACCTTCCTCTCAGGTACTATTTTTTTTTGCTTATAAACGGCAACTAGTGAAGCTTTGTAGGAGGTACACTAATATTGGGCTTGTACAGCTTCTTTCATACTGGTCTTTTGTTAGAATTAGAGTAGGCTGGTGGAATATTGTTGTATTATAGTTGAGGTACGGGCTGGAGCAATAGCACAACGGCAGGGCGTTTGCCTTGCACGCAGCCAACATGGCCAACCCGAGTTCGATTCCTCCACCCCTCTCGGAGAGCTCGTCAAGCTACCGAGAGTATCGCACCCGTACAGCAGAGCCTGGCAAGCTATCCGTGACGTGTTCAATATGCCAAACACAGTAACAACAAGTCTCATGATGGAGACATTACTGGGCCCGCTCGAGCAAATCGATGAACAATGGGACGGCCGTGTCTACCTTGTCATATTTGAGGTGAACAGAAAGTTTTCCTTGGAATTAAGTGATAAAGGCTGGGATGAAAGTCCAGAGTGCTTGGAGTGAGAAATATAACGGTGGCAGCCAGCCCCTGAGAGGCCACGCCTACTTTTGGGGAGGTCACACCCCTATGTAGATGCCACACCCCAGCCCATCCCAGGGACACTCCTACCCAGGAAACTGCAAGAGAGGGGTCAAAGAGGCAGATGAGATGTCTGGAGGCACTTGGGCAGGTTTTCTCCAAAGTGTCCTCTGTTTGCCCTATGGAGGGGGTCCAGAGTGGCAGGGGCAGGGGTGCACAAAACTTTAATGTGTACGGGCTGGAGAGATAGTACAGTGGGGAACGTAGGTAAGATACTTGCCTTTCCTGAGGCAGAACCGGATTTGACTCTTGGAACCCCATATGGTCCCACAAACTCACAAGGCATGATCCCTGAGCACAGAGCCAGAGAGTAAGTCCTGAGCATCCCTGGTTGTAGCCAAATAACCAAAAAAAAAACAAGAAAACACAGCATGCATATTTCAGGTAACAGTTGTTCTTGCCTTCCTTAGGTTTCTTGAGGTCATCCAAGAATCTATTTTATCTCTTTAATGTACCTCTGAAATAAATAACTCGACCATCACATAATATACAATAATATGAATATAACTCTGAAAAATACAAATCCAAGTTATACAATGAACAATACTAATGAATACTAATTTTATGAAAATATTGAAAAATATGCAAATTGAATTATTACTTAAGGATCACAGAACTCCAAAGTTGGCAGACTAAATGAATTGTGTTGACAAAGTGACTGCCACATGGCATTGCCACTTTAACTGGTAAACAGAGATATCTGCCTTCACTTGACAAAAAATTAGTTTAAAAATCACAATTTTTTTGACAAACTGGCAGGCTACCATATGTAGCCTGCCCACACGGCAAAGTCTGGCAAACTCCCCGTGGCGTACCCAATATGCCAAATACCAGTAACAATGATGGGTCTCATTCTCCTAAAGAGCCTTGAATATAATCTCAGGGATAGGATGAAGGAGACGTTACTGGGGCCTGCTCGAGGCAATCGACAAATAACAGGATTATTTGCAATTTGTGATTGAAAATCACAATTTTAAATTCAGTGTGACCTTCAGGATTCCACCTCTCAGGTACAATACAGCCATTTTGCTGCAAATGATTAAAAGCTGGTTCACAGACGTTTTGTGTAATAGGTGATCTGTAGTATGCAATATGTGTAGAAAAGATAAAGGAACAGAAGTCACTTTTAGAATTAGGAGATGGGAAACAGAGGTGAATGAAACTAGATAAAAAGACATTCTGGGGGCTGGAGCGATAGCACAGTGGGTAGGGCATTTGCCTTGCAAGCAGCCAACATGGCCGACACAGGTTCGATTCCCAGCACCCCATATGGTCCCCTGAGCACTGCCAGGAGCAATTCCTGAGTGCATGAGCCAGGAGTAACCCCTGAGCATCGCTGGGTGTGACCCAAAAATCAAAAAGAAAAAAGACATTCTGAACAGAACGCTCAAGGATAGATGTTGGAGTGCAGAGCACCAGCAGGGAGGAAAATTGTAGTACAGCAGAACTCTGGATGGTCCAAGAAGGGATGATTCAGGGAAATACAAGTCCTTATATCATGCTAATTTCTTCTTCTTTGCTCTCAAATAGACCTAGAAAAGACTAGCCCGGCAAGGCTAGAGAGACTCTGTTTAAGTCATCAACTGAGTTGCCGCCCACTCATAGCCCATCAACAATAATTGAGCACTAGGGGATACAATTAGCTCATGCCATACCTGAGTTTTCCTTTTGTATTAACTCCACTCTTCCCTGGCATTGATTCTGACTTCTGCATCCTTCTCTATAACCCTTTGATTCCTCAGATTGAGCTGTAGGTTTCTTCATTCTGTGAACATAGGCATAATACCTACGCTTTTGTGAGTACTACTTTCATAAATTGCACTTATTATGCAAAATAGAACATTGCGTCCAATGTTTCTATGTAAACAACCTTTATTTGGAGAGGTGTCTGGTAACAGCTTTTACTCAGAACTTAGCAAAGGCTGTTATTAGGCCTGACTTCAATTCAAACACTATGCTGTTGTTCTAACTCTGCTTTCATATAAAGATTGCCACTTGTGTTCTTGTAGTCGAGGTCGTATATAGAAACTTACTGTTTGATCTAAAAATATGCTGTGACTTTCATGCAAAAAATAACTTCCCAGCACTTTGTGTTTTTCCTGTTCTATGTTAATTTACACAGTATCTGAATAACTGTGAAATGGCAAGTGACTTTGCAGCTGCCCCAAGTTTCAAGTTGCTTAAGGAGTTTTGCACTTTTTATTATTGTTAGAAAAGATTTTATAGTTAGCTGAATATGTAATTATAAAGGCATACTATCAATATCACCAGCTTGATACTTGGGTTTTGATTTGCACTGATTGAAACATGGCAGTTTGAAAATTAATTATGAAGAGAGTTAATGGTCATTTAAATTTTTCCACATGAGGGAGAGAATTGGAATGAAGTATGCTATATTGAGTGATAATATATAATATGATATATTCTCTAAGAGAGGTGTGATGGGAGCAGGATTTATTAACATGACAGTGATACTTTGAAAAATTTCTATCTGCAATAGGAACATAAACAAACACCTGAAGATCTGCAAGATGAAATACGGGTAAAGATAAAAAATGTTCGACAGAGACAGAGAATGTGTCAAGTGGTTGTGGTTTACAAAAATCGTTATTTCCTTTTTTCTTAGGACATCCAGCATTGGCCCTGTTGCAGCATTGGGAAATGAGACCAGGGATGCACAGAATGGAGACTTGGGGGGTCATGGATTAGTAATTGGATCTGCTTTTAGTCTTTAAAAAACTCACAAACTAAGGGCTGGAGCGATAGCACCGCAGGTAGGGCATTTGCCTTGCACACAGCTTACCTGGGTTTGATGCCCAGTATCTGATATGGTCCCTTGTACCCTGCCAGGAGTGTAATTCCTGAGTGCATGAGCCAGGAGTAACTTCTGGGTATCTCCAGGTGTGACCCATAAAGGAGAACTAAAACTCACAATCTAAAAAATAATGGAGCTTGATTTTATAAAATTAATTGCAGTTGTTAGGCAATGTGTGTGTATGTGTGCGTGCATGTTGGGTTGAGGCTAATGATATTCCATAGATCTATAGTTGGTTTATGTGTAGCTCTGGGACCTATCAGTGTTCCTTACTGCCCAGTGGGAGACGGAAGCATGTTGGAGAGGACACGAATCATAATGAAGGTGAGAGAAGTAAGTCAGAAAACCTGGAATGAGAAAAATATAAAGGAAATATTTAAAAAATTAACTACAAATGTTAATCCTGAAGAACGAGCAGGGTCTTTCCTATAAATACCTCTCATCCAGAGACACAGAAGCACAGAAACAACCCCACACAAAGACAGAGGCAAATACTCTAAAATGGTAGTGATGTTCCCATAAGCCAAAGAATGCTAGGGGCAGCTGACTGTCATCGGAAGCTGGGAGAAAGGCATGGAACACACCTCTCCTCAGAATTCTCAGAAATCACCATGTCCGCTAACACTAGAACTAGGATAGAATTATTTTCTACTCTTTGGAGCCATTTAATTTAATAGGATTTTAATATAATATAGATATGCTATGAAACTATCTGAAAGTAGGAGAGGAGTTCTTTAGCTTTGAGAAAGGAGAGAGAAAGATAGAAAATGGAGAATAGAAAGAAGAAAAAGAGAGAGAGAGAGAGAGAGAGAGAGAACAAAATAAATGCTCACCTTAGGTAATCATGGAATAATCCTCATGTATCTGGAATTTTTTCAAAGAAGTAACTTTAAATTTATAAATGAAAAACAGTACAGTAAAAAAACTAAAGAATCTGGAGGCAGAGCTGAGTGATGAGCAATGAAATTCTGGGTTCATCTGGAGTGTGAGAGAAAGATTGGGGAGAAAAAGAAAGGTGGAATGGGGTGGAGGGAGAAAGACAGACAGACAAATAGAGACACTGGACTTCACATGGGGAATGGAGTAGAAAAGAACAAAATGCGAATAGGGAGGCATTAAATAGGGCATTCCCCTAAAGCAAATGAGATTCTCATCTGCACTTCTGTTCTTACTTTGCTTCTAGGATTTCCACACATTAAATCTTAGCTCCATAGAGTTTCCTATTTCCCAATGGAATTTTATCAACACATCAAGTATAGTTTTCTTTTTCCATTGCCTTTTCTTGTTCCCATACATGAAGGGATATCTTTCATGAAGGGATATCATACATGAAGGGATATCATACATGAAGGGAGAACTTTCTCAAATAAGAAAAGCATAACAGGGTCAAGAGCAGTAGTACATAGCCTTGGTAGGTCACTTGCCTTGCATGTGGCAGACCCATGTTCAGTTTCCTGGTGTCCAATATGGTCCTCTGAGCCCTGCCATGAGTAAATTCCTGAATGTTGAGCCAAGAATTACTGGCTGTGGCTTGTAAAAGCAAAAAAAAAATAAAAAGAAAAGTATAACAGACTTGAAGCATGTACTAAGAGACCATTATTTTAAAAGAGAACTCTGATGCTTTATAATCTATAAGACTTTAGAAAGATAATAGTTCAAAATGGTCTACAGAAATAATTAAGGTGACTTGGAAAAATTCAGGTAGTGCTAAGTTGCATCAAGACACTGATAAAAGTCTAGCCTTGCTTTGACTCGTGTTTTCATTAATGCTGTATACCTATACTGTGCCTTCTGCCAGGGTGTTGGCTGATAGGGCCCGAAATCTGCAAACTCAAACTGGAATAAATTTTTTTATTGGGTTGGAAATTAAAGCAGGACCTTCTGTTTAGAGCAGTCAAAATTTGGGCTAAGTGTTTAATTGTCTTTTTCTTGATGATAAATAAATTTTCTAGTAAGGAAATATATAAAATTGTGTCTTAATTTATAAATAAATTCAGGTTATCCAAAACATGTAAATATGCTAGTTAGAATATGACTCTTTTTTGAAGTTACTGATGTTTGGATGTAGTGTGACTTTTATAATAAATTTCGTGGAATTATATACACTCTAAATTTCCAAAGATAATATAGAAAGTTTTCTAAAAGTTAATTTATTATTGAGATTGTCTTTTAGCATCTCACAGAATACGAATCTTTTAGTTTTTACATAGGTACATATAAATAGCTTCACAATAAGAGAAATGTTTGGCTATCAAAATTGCCTTTAGAAGATACATATATATATATGTACATATATATTCTTTATAAGTTGTCATATTATCTTGTGTTCTTTAGAGTTGTAGAATAACATTGTTTGTCCTTTATCCTCCCGCCTTTATCCTCCACCTGCAAGGAGCTTCGGTTTTGAAGCACTCCCATTTCCTCAGTATTAATCTTCAACTTCTCTTTTGGGCTCTGCTTCTCCTATCTGTCGTTAATCATTCATTTACCCTAACTAGAATCTGTGACTCATAAAACCAAATTCTTCTGAGATCTCTTGATTTGTATTTGAAAATGTCCTCTGCATAGTTTCTTTCAGAGCAACTGTCCTTTTGTACAGACACAGGAAGACAGTTAATGCTATGCTTTTGTGACATGGGGGTTAATAGACTTTGAATAATATTTACTCCTGGGCATTTGTCATATTTACTTGGCTTAAGCCTCAGTTTCCCTTAGTTCCTAGCACTCCTAAAGCAGGGTCTTGATGAAGGGACTGGATAGATCCAGAGCAAACTGTAAGCAACTGTGTCATCGAAATGGGGCAAACCAAATGCAATAAAACTTATAATAAGTTAAGAGCACAGTAGTAAAAAATAAAAGCAAAAAAATAAAATAAAAGAGTACAGTAGTGAACAAATTCTATGATGAACTAAAGAGAAGTGACTGGACGAGGACTCTGCTAGGGTTAGGAAGGACTAATCTGGCCTGAAGACTGTAGTCTGGGATGTTGTTCTGAGGGATATAAGTAGGTCTCCCCAGGAGAGCCACCCTTTAAACTTAATATATTTCTTACTGTGTCCATAAAAAATGACTAGAAAGATTATTAAGAAGAAAATTTAAGGTGACTATTTAAATTGTTATTGACTAAGGAAAGATAAAAATATGCCCTTGAGCAGATCTCCTAAAAGGATGAGATCTTTGTCTTAGAAGAGCTTCCCTGGAAGGAAGGGCTGTCATATGTTGATTGTGTGCAGTTGCTACCCCTAATCTGAGTGATTGGTCTCTTGAGGAAGGCAGAGATCCTGGGACAGGGAGACTTGCATGGGGAAGTAGGAGACAAGAATGAGGGGTAGTGTGTTACTGGAATGGGGTGCTCAGTGAGATTGGAATAGGCATGTGGGGAGAATGGAATAAATGGTGGAACAGAGATTGAAATAAATGGCGACAAATCACAACCAGGTTGGCTGCCTTGTCTCCTCCCTCATGTTTCTGCTGGTGGTGGCAGCAGTCCAAGGTGGGGAAAGGGCTCATCATCACCTAGAGCACCCATACACATTTTTGAACACACAGTAGTTGTGTCTTTTGTTAGCTAGCAGTCCTTAACTTCTTCTCTAATCCACCTAATTAACAAAAGTCAAATGCTCACTTGATTTAGAATACTTTTTCCAAAGACCCTAAATGGGGCCTTGGAAAAACTTAGATTTCTAAACATTTAGTTTATATTTCTCTTTTAGAAAACTAAGTTAAAAGAGAGCCAAGACTTTAAAAAGTATTCATAAAGTTCATCAATTAATATATTAGTGATATTTAGGGACTTTAGATTGTAGGAAACAAATCAGAAGAAAAATTATATAAAGGCATAAAACATGATATAATTCCTAGGAAAGCAAAACAAGTGAAGTTCCAAAGCATATTTTAACATTTTCAAAGAGATCTTCATGGAATGTCGGTCTTAATGGGGTACCAAAGGTATTCTTCAAAATGAAAAGGTAGAGCCAGTTGAAGAAGAGAGTGAAAAGAACACTTAAACATATTTTTCTACAAACAACCCTGCCCCTTTCAAGTTTTTCAGAATTTCTTAAATCAATAATCATTTAAACAATATCCATAGCTGCACTGAATACACTCTAAGTCATGAGACACACTTTTTGGTGGAAAATAAGGCGACTAAAACAAGATTTAATTGTGAATTGCATCTTTCTTGATACTAGGCCAATTTCTAGCTTCCTATAATTTGTACTCATAATTTCATGAAGCTCAGGATTTAACATCTTTCAATACTAGAATAATTGACAGGTCTATTCTGTCATTTGCCTTCATGTTTCCTTTTGTATTTTCAGTTCCAACAGGTGCAGATTTGCCAAAACGAATGTTAATTGCCTATTTACTGTCTCTCAGCTTGTTCAATTTACTCACAGATCATTTCCTATTCACAGCCCTCCAGCAGTTTGTCTCTCATTTACTCTCCTAATCGGTTCAGATTCTAAGAAAACTACATTACAAAAAAAAAAGCAGGAAAGAGAAAAAAACTAATATTACAAAACCTCACCTTCATCCACAAAAGCCCCCAGACTCAGAGCCGAGCGGCTCTGTTGGAAGGCAGACAGCGAGAAACCAAAGGAAGAAAAAGATCACTGGGTTGAATTTCCCTTCGTGAAAGCCATTAAGAAACAGGGGGGCAAAGTCTCTGCAGATACATGTCATTCAGTAGCTTGATTTTACCTTAATTTCTCATCTATTCAAGGGTTTTTCTAAAGTTCATCCCTTCTACTTAGCAGCTGGGTGGAACATTTTAGTTTCATCTCACTGATTTATTCACCCTGATTTTTTTGGATTTGTTCGTACAGTTAAGCCTAGGAAGAAAGACAAGCAGAAAGCAAACACTATGGTTTTCTCAGAGATATAGGTATCATCTGAATTCTTTTTTCCTCTTTCTTTTTTTTAACTTTTTTTTGGGTCACACCCGGTGATGCTCAGGGGTCACTCCTGGCTCTGCACTCAGGAATTACTTCTGGTGGTGCTCAGGGAACAACATGGGATGCTGAGAATTGAATCCAGGGCCGTGTGTAAGGCAGACACCCTACCCGCTGTACTATCGCTCCAGCCCCTCATCTCTGTATTCTTTTCATAAGAGACTGCTTAAAAGTTTTGATTGGTTAAAACTGAGTTATGAGGAAAAAGAAAAGTAGTCTTGGATGATATCAGTGACATACTTATTCCCAGATAACCAGACAATTTGAAATTAATAATTTTGACCTTTTTAAGACTTTAATTTCTTCTTTATATATAGATATCATTTTCAGAAGACGTGAAGAGGCTATTATCATGGAATCTAATTTCATTTAAGCAGTGTAACTGGAACTACTTTGACTTAGATGAGAGAAAACTATAGCTTTTGTGATAAACACAAAGGCACTGTACACACTTGTCTATCTAGTATGGTAACTGCCAGCCAAGAGTAGTCTTTTGTATTTAAGTTTTGACTAAATACAATACATTAAAGTGTATTCACTTTTTAATTTCTGGCTCACATTAGTCTACATTAAAATACTTATAAACTATAGATGCATAGTTGTAGCTAGTGGGTATAGAATTCTAGAATGGGGATATAATCTAATTCTCTCTTTCTAGACTATTTATTGAGCAGAACTAATGACTGCCATTGTTTTATGTACTTACAGAGCACTTAAGGTAAATATGTTGTAATATAGCCCAGACACACTCTAAATACTGCCAGTTGTACTATTATCTCATTCTAAACAATTTTTTTTTCTGGATAAACTCTCCAATTTCCTACCCATATCTTTGATCACAGTAGTTTTAGTTATCTGTATGTCAGGCTTAAACTATGCCCATTCTGAAAGGAGGCAAAGCAAAACAAAATAAAAACAAACCAAGTTTCTTGAAGAAGGTTATTCCCATTTTTAAGATCAGGATCCTTATTCTTGTAACTCTTTTAAGAATGTTGGTTTGACTATTTTCCTTTGAGTGACAGATCACTGGATAAACTATTTAGATAGATTTAGTAATCACTTAATCACTTTATCACTTGACATCCCACTACACATGGATTTGCTCGCACAGGTGCAAGCAACGTCTCCATTCATCACTGTCATGTGCTAGAGTAGCCCAATGGTGTCTGCTCATCTAGGAACATGAAGAGCCTCAAACCGATCGTTCAGGGCCTTGGAAAAGAATTATGAGCATCCCGTATGTGGACGGCCATGAGATCTTTTAACGTACCGTAGAATCCAGTCAGTAATGACTCTAGTCCAGTGGTCGTCTCCAAATTACAATACGTGTCCAACCCATCTGATTTTTGACACCTTGGCAAAAGGGACAGCGTCTCTGATTCTTGGCCATTGATGGAGGTCAGAACTCCAGATTATTTCTCTCATTTGAGTGAAGTGTAACACTCCAAGCATAGCTCTTCAGTCCCTCTTTGGGAGACTCGAATAGCATTCTCATCCTGTTTTTGTAGGGCCCAGGTCTCTGAGGCATATGTTAATGCAGGAAAAAACAGTGGAATCCAAGAGATGTGCCCGGAGCCGGAGGTTCTTTGTCCTCTTAGCTATTTCTTCGATGCTCTTGAGGACTTTCAAGCTGCTCTCTTCCTCCTGTGCAACTCAGGTGCCAGGTGATTTGTCATGTTGAGTTCTTGACCTAGGTACACATAACTGTTGCATTCGGAGATGTTCGTTCTTTTGAGAGTGAATGGAACGTCAGGAATGAGACTGTTTCTCCTAAACATTGTATTGGTGAGATTCAACTAAAGTCCAACCTTTCCACACACAGGGTTGAAGTCTGCCAGCATTTGTGCTGCTTGGCTAATGTTCGGTGTTATTAGAATGATGTCATCAGTGAAGTGGAGGTGGTGTAGTTGCCAAGCATCTATCTTCACTCCCATTCCTTCCCATTACAGTCATCGCATGATGTTCTCGAGGGAGGCACTGAAGAGTTTTGGTGATAAAATGGTATCACCCTGCCGAACCCCTCTGTTGACATGGATGATCACTTCCTTGTAGAATGGTGAGATCCTGGTAGTGAATCCATAATACAGCTCACAGAGGATCTTGATGTACTGAGTTTGAACACACTGACTGGCTAGGGATTCAATGACTGCTTCAGTCTCAACAGAAGCAAAGGCCTTCTTTAAATCAATGAACATTACACAGAGCAGCATCTTGAACTCCTTAGAATCCTCAATGAGCTTAGTTATTGTGTGGATATGGCTGATCATTCTGAATCCTCTTCATAACTTGGTTTGCTTGCATGGGTGTCTTTCATCTAGTGTTTTGCCAATCCTAGTCATGATGACTTGAGTGAACAGCTTGTAGATGACAGACACCAGGCAGATTGGGCAATAGTTGCCAATGTCATGGATGTCTCCCTTCTTGTACAGTAGTACAGTCCTGCTGGTTTTCCATTGGGACGACACTTTGCATTCAGAAAGGTAGCACGTGAAGAGCCAAACCAGTGTTTTGATGAGTACTGATGGCAGGTTCTCCCGGTATTTGGGTCTGACCTTGTCTAGGCCAGGTGCTGTTCGCTTCTTTACCAACAAAACTGCATGTTGGATTTCGAAAGGGAGAACGTTGGGAAGGACATATCCATTCTGCGGAATTTGGTATGAAGGCAGGTGGACGTGGCTATTGAAGAGATCCGAGAAGTCATGGATAATCTTCTCCATTGCCCTTCTGGATAATGTGATCGATCCATCAGGACATTGGAGAAATTTAGTAATAAATTGTTTTAACAATAACTTCAGGGCTAGCGAAAAAGTACAGGGATTAAAACACTTGTCTCCACTTGGTCACAATCAATCACAATCACAACCGTCCTGTTATTCGTCGATTGCCTCGAGCAGGCCCCAGTAACGTCTCTTGTCCTAGCCCTGAGATTTTTTTTTTAAAAGTGACATATTCAAGGCTCTTTCAGAGTTAGGAGAATGAGACCCTTCATTGTTACTGGTATTTGGCATATTGGGTACGCCACGGGGAGTTTGCTAGACTGCCGTGTGGGCAGGTTACATTCGGTAGCCTGCCATTTTGTCTAAAGTAGGAATGAGATGATAAGATGTCGTGGCCACGCGCTTCCGGGAGCTGGGTTTTATAGTCTCTGAATCTTGGCCGGTGATGGGATTACATGGCGCCAGGGGGCCAGTTGATGGGTGTGACCCCCGCCTACTGGAATTTGGAGGATCTGGGTGGAGGATGCCCAATCCCAATCCGAGTAGACTTGGAGATCTCAGCCCCGGAACCCGCGTGGCTTTTTCCCTCTGCCAGTACCTTCATGTGTGCGGAAAGTGGTCTCAGCTTGGTCGATCCCAGTTAAATACCTGATGGACCATATGTTCCCCTGAGTCACCCGTAAACATGTATCAAGAAGTGAAGGAGTCATTCCTGAACATCACTGGGTGTTGCCCCCAAACCAAACCAAAACAACAATAATAATATAACTTCAACGTGAAAAGTGGAGTGGGAAAAGTGAGTTAATTTTTTATAGGAGCACCACTGTAGCACTGGTCTCCAGTTGTTCATCGATTTGCTCGAGCGGGCACCACATCAGTAACGTCTCCATTGTGAGACTTGTTGTTACTGTTTTTCGCATATCAAATATGTCACAGGTAGCTTTCCAGGCTTTGCCATTTGGGCAGAATACTCTCAGTAGCTTGCCAAATTCTCTGAGAGGGACAGAGGAATTAAACCAGGGTTGGCTGCGTGCAAGGCATATGCCTTACCTGCTGTGCTATCATTCCAGCCCTTAGAATTTTTTATAGGATTACTGATCTTTATATGTGTTTGTATGTGTATATATATATATAAAGATGTATATATTATATATATAAAATCATCGTGATATATACAGTTGTCCATTGTTCATGGTAAGATTTCAGTCATACAGTCATACAACAATGAGTTCCAACACTCATCCCTCCACCAGTATACATTTCCAATCACCAATGTCCCCCTTTTCTGTTCTGCCTCCCCAACCCCAGCCTGCCTCTATGGCAGGTACTTTTCTTCTCTCTCTCTCTCTCTCTCTCTCTCTCTCTCTCTTCCCCCCCCCCCTGGAATTATGGTTTGCAATACAAATACTGAGAGGTTATCATGTTTTATCCTTTATGTATTTTCAGTTCACAGTTCTTGCCCAAAGTGATCATTTCCATGTGTCATTGTCATAATGCCCCTTCTCTGAAACAAGAGAAACTCAAAGACATGGATAAATTCCTGGATTCCTATAAGTTGCCAAGCCTGACCAAGATATGGAATATTCAAACAGACCTATCAGCATCAAGAAAATTGAAATGGTAATCAAAAATCTTCCCCCAAACAAAAACTCTGGCCCAGGTGGATTCACCAGTGAATTCTTTAAAACCATTGAAGAGGAGCCACTGCCAATTGTTTTCAAGCATTTCTAGGAAATTGAAGAAAGAGAAAATCTCCTACTTTCTGTGAGGCAAATTAGAGAAACAACATTAAAAAAAACTGGACAAGACACAAATGATCTGCTAAAAATGATATTCAGATGGGCTCAAGATTTCACATAATTGCAAGATTAATTTTGACAGCTCCATTATGTTCAATTGGTATGTTAGATTTTCCTTCTGTCATAATTAGACAATTATAAATATCTGTGTTTTAGTTACTTTTCTGCTTTTATTACTTTAAGTAGTGCATTTATGATCAACTTTAATTAAAAACTGTGCATTTATGGGGGCTGGAGCAATAGCACAGCGGGTAGGGAGTTTGCCTTGCACGCAGCCAACATGGCCGACACAGGTTTGATTCCCAGCATCCCATATGGTTCCCTGAGCACCGCCAGGAGCAATTCCTGAGTGCATGAGCCAGGAGTAACCCCTGAGCATTGCCGGGTGTGACCCAAAAAGCAAAAAAAAAAAAAAAACAAAAACTGTGCATTTAGAAATTTTGCTAAATTTATTGTTAAACTGGAGAAAATTCTGCAACATGTAAACTGTCTATAAACATTTTCATGATTATTTATGTAAATATGCGATTTCCTTCATGACTATAAAATTTTTCACAATTTCTGCATTCACATTGCCTTTATCATCCTTTAATATTTTGTTTTTTGATGATCTTTTAGGTGTTGCTTTTTATCATTGGCTTTATATTTTCTCCCAAGTTCTGATTCTATCCTAAATATTCAAAATTGGTGCTTGGACTCAAAATCTGATACTAAACCAGTAATTCTCCAGAATTCTGAGACTATGATCTCTGTGAGAACTAATTAAGCTTGAATTATATTTCACATTAAAAGAAACTAGTGTATTGTATAAACTACTTCTATATAGAAAAAGCCATCATAAACTAGAGAGTTAAATGAATTATTAAAATTTAGCCAAAGGAAACAGTTATCAGGGTGAATCTATAGTACAGCTATTAGAGTGATTTGCTTGTAGATGGCCAACCCAGGTTCAATCCCTGAGCACTTAAAATGGTCCTTTGAACCCTGCCTGAAGTGATCCCTTAGCCTAATGCTGGAAGTAAACCTTAGCACTTATGGGTGTTCCCCCCGAAACAAAATTAAAAGAACAAAACCAATAAAAGAAAACAGCAAGAAGACTGACATACAAGACTTTAAGAAATTTGTATGAAATATCAAATAACTATGTTAAAAAGGACAGTGAGGACCAGAAGATCATTATAGAAGTTTAAGGCATTTGCCTTTCATTGCAGATGGTTCTGGAGCACTGTCGCTGACCACAGCATGTCATGTGATCAAATCTGTTGTTTTGGGTTACAGGAGAGCATAATCTCCTGGGTGAAAAGAAAGTGCAGAGGCAAATGTTCTGAATAACATTTTTATTGTTTTTAACCAAGAAAACCTTTACCTTTGCACTAGGTCCTTTCTAAAATCATATATTTTACAAAGCCTTCTGGACAAACGTTTAAAGATACATGACAAATGATGTGTATTCAAATCTTAGATATGATCATATTTTAAAAAGGAAGAGATTCTATGGAACTAGTATGAACTAGGAACAGAACTGCACAAACTAATTAGGGAGAAACAAACCTGTTGTAATAAAGTAACAATATAGAAATATATGCTGGCTTCCAATTGTTTTCATGACAAATTGCCACAAATATAGTGGCTCAAAACAATACAAATGTATTATTTTAGAGTTATGGAGGTTAGAAGTCTAAATTCAAGGTGCCAACAGAATTGTGTTTCCTCTGGGAGCCTTCGTGGGAAAAATCAATTTCTCTGCCTTCTTTCAATTTTTGGTTTATGGTTTCTTCCTTAAATCACTCTAACATTTTCCTTCTGTCATAATATTTCCTACTACTAACTCTGCTCACCTCACCTTATTCATCTTAAAGCCCTGTTTTTACATTGGTTCCACCTTTACAATCCAGGGTAATCTAACCATCTCAAGATTTCCCACAGGATCATCTCTTCAAGGATCACTTTGCATGTAAGGAAATGTACTTACAGGATCTAGTGATTAGAATGCATGCATCTTTAGGTCATTGTTCAGACTCTGACAAATAGTATGACAAACATTAGTATGTATACACTCAGACACATACATACACATTCACATATAAACTAAACATGTATTGGCATATAAAATAAAGTCTGGAGGAATATATAATAAGCTGTTATATTTATCTCTAGAGAATGGGAGTAAAACTAAAAAAGTAGATGGCAGAAATTTGCACTTTTTAGTTTGAATATTTATGTATTCTTTACTAATTTAGAGAAACTACTTAATTATATATGTAATTAGCATGCAATTTAATATTTTGAAACTTGTTTATTAGTTTTGATCTGAATAGAGCAACCAAACACTTCTATGAAGTCTATATTTTACATTTTTTACTGAAAAATCTGATTATACTTTGAGTTAACAAAAACAAATCACATCACTGAAATAATGCAGTACATACTTTTAAATTAATGAATTTTCTAGGGTACAGAGGGTAGGGCATTTGTCTTGCACGAGGTTGATTAAGATTTGATCACCAGTGTTCCATGGTCCACAGAACACCTACAGGAGTCATTCCTGAGTGCAGAGATAGGAGTAACCTCCAAGTATTGCCAGGTTTGGCCCATAAACAAACAAACAAAAATATTAAAATTAGTCAATTTTCAAGGAATCTATATAAATCTTTCCATTTAAAATTGTTTTAATTTTCTCTTCCTAAACAATAAATATGAGTTCTCTCAAATATACTTTAAAATTAATAAAATTATTATATAATATCTGATGTTTATTGATTTCTAGTTTATGAACCTCCTGCCCTGAGGTTTGTTTCAGGAAACAAAAAACACATTAGTTTTAGAAGGAAGATTTTTCTGGAAAATAATTACCCATAATAATATGACCCTATTGAAGCAAGTTCCCTTCTGGACCATATAGTAGCATTAGCATATTTTTATTTGAATTAATTAAAATTAAGCAGTTAAAAACTATACACACTGGAAATTAGAATTGCAGTTCCTCAGTCCCGCTGACCACATTTGCTAACTCAGTGACCAAGCACAACATACAGAGTATTCCTATCTCCATGAAAATCCCAGTGGACAGCTTTATTCCAGATCAGACAGGCTCTAGGCTCCAAAGGGAAGGAAGATAAAATTTTGATTAAATTATTTTAAATCAAAAATTATTTAGAAAGATGCAATATTTCATTAGCTGCAGGCACTGACATATAACTTATCTCATTTACTCACTATAAATATTGTGTGAGGCAGGGATCATCTTCATTTTCCAAATTGGGTTACCACGGCATGGTCACTTTGAATTTAGACAGCTAGCTTGGTGAAACCTGGATTTTTCAAATCAGCACTTGACCATGCAAGCAGGGCTTAATTACTTCAAGCTGCATTTGCTATTCTAATGCTTCAGGCTTACTCATGTCTGGAAAATATCATTTTAAAGTTCTCCATTATCAAAGGTTTCATACTCATTTATTATGCATAGAGTACCTTTTTTTTCCTTATTGGTTTTGCCATATGTTTGTACTGAAAGTAATAGGACACCTTGCCCAGGGGCTTACCTGAAGAGACAATACCTAACAACTGTAAAGCTTATTCATAAGAAACTGAGTTAACACTAGGAAATGTGTTTTTCTTCTTCTGCTTGCCTGTGGAGCCTCATTGCTTCAGCCTCTGTGCCGAGCCAATGTTTGGAATTTAAAATGATACTATTGTGGATATTTCAGGGGGGAAATATACACACTGGAAATTATAATTGGGAAATGATAGTCATCAGTGATATAATAGCCTCAAAATACAGTCTACGTGATGCGTGGGAATCTTTAAATAGTATTTAAACAGGACCTATGATAAATTCAAAATTGATTTTGTTTCTTAAATAAGTGTTGATGAATTAAGAGTTAAAAAAATGGTACATCTGTACATAAGATTTTCAGGAAACATGCAAAAAACTGACTTCTCACACAACGGCACAGATGAGGGCTGAAGTCTAACCACTGTTCACACCAAGACAAGCACTATTCCTGCAAGGGGGAAAGTTCTAATCTGCATACAGAAGAAGGGGAGGGTAAGCGGAAGAGACAGACACCCTTTCTGGAACCGGCATGTCCTTCCTGCCTGGCTGAGACCAAGAGTTGGCCCCCACGCACAGCTCTGTGGCAGGGCCAGTACCCAGAGGCACATAGATCTAATTCGGAACCCAGCAGCTTCTGGCAGAAATGTGAATGGACTTTGCATTAAGCTATGGCACTGTGCCTCCCCCCCACACACACCTGCTCCCTGCCTAGAGAAAGGTGTCTGTCTCTTCCTCATTTTTCCCTACCCCCAGTGGCACAGTAGTAGGCACCTCAGACCCTATTGGACAGCCAGGCATGAGCCGACAGTGAGGGGGCAACTGTGGCCTCATGGGATGGGGGCATGTCCTTCCTGTCCTGCCAAGACGACAAGTTGCCCCCCACGAGTGGCTGACTGGCACGGCCATGGCCCCAGAGGCACTCAAACCAATCTCAGAACTATGTGACTTTTGGCAACAATCCCTCCAGACTTAATTAGTAAAATATCAGAAATCCAAAATTGAGCGGTCACAACAGCAGCCGCGGGACATCATATGCTCTTCATAACCAGCAATAGAAAACAAATTATTTCATGATGCCTTTTCAGCAGGTATTATTGTTGGAGGGAAAATTCCAAATAATATTGGTGTATCTTTTTTCAAAATAATGAATATAATCAAAGTAGAAGGAGAGTAAGTGGAAATCATCTGTCTCACAGGCAGGAGGAGGGATGGGATGGGGGTATATTGGGGTTCTTGGGGGTGGAAAATATGCACTGGAGAAGAGATGGGTGTTTGATCATTGTATGACCAAGACTTAAACCTGAAAGCTTTGTAACTGTTCTCACGGTGATTCAATAAATAATTTTTTTTTTAAAAAAGAAGTAATTTGAATGCCAGTGTCATAGGAACTTTTCACCCAAGAGTTTACTCATGATGGGTTTTCTGATTTGCTTTTTCCCCCCAGCCCTCATATCATGTAACATCTGTAGTTACAATGTTTTGAGTGATGTATTATAATGACGAACTTGGGAAACATAAAGCCAGGGCAGTTGCAAATCAGCATACTATATATGTGGCACACTGTGGGCATATTAAAGAGAAAAGGGTGTTTTGATGCTGATGTCCAAGAGCACTGATAAGAAGTGAAATAAATTCTTGACACACAAGATCGGATCTGTGTTATTCAATCACTTATTCTGAAGGACGGAAGCTTACGATATTGTAGTACTTTCCAAATGGTGACCTGTAGAGTTCTTTAAGATTGTTGGGTGGAAGGAGTGGGGCCATTCAGGGTTCAGATGCTCCCTTATGCTGCAAACACTGCAGCTCAGAAATAATCCATTTTGCATATTGGGTTTAACTTTGGAAGACATTTTCAAGGCTAAACTATATTTGAAAACAATTTCCTAGGAACTTCATTAGCGCTATACTCATTAAGTATTCACCACATAAAAGATAGTCATAGGTATTATCAATTTCATCTTTACAATAGCCTTGTGTAGTCTTATTATCTTCTCTTTTTACATGAAACAATCTTAGAAAGGTTAAGTAACTTGCTTAATATCACCCAGCTAATAAATGGCAAGGCTGAAATTCCAATGAGATCTAAGTTCTTTCAAAAGTGTTCCTATCAAGTAATTCTATATACTACTTAGCTTGAATTGCAGTTAAAGAATCTTTTTGAAGAATATAAATGATAAAAATGTAATTATAAAGGGCTAGGGAAATAGCTGTACTGGTATAACACTGGCACATGGAAAGCCCTAGACTGGACCCCCACCTCTTCGTGGATTACTCTCCCACACCTTCTCATGTGGCTCTGTGGTCCCCAAGCATTTGAATATTGCTGAGTCCCCTCAGATCCGTTATTTTGTGGCCCCTATAAAAATAGAATTACCAAAACACATTTTAAAGGAAAATACTCCCTCAACAATTTGTCTGTAGATACTTCCTTGATAACAATCATGGTGATTATTAATAACCTAATTATTAATAAAGGTGATCATTAACTGAACATCTGCTTTCCTGTGTTTTAAACCACATTACCCACAAATCTGACCTCAGATTCACAGGAAGGAGTGACAATCTTATAACTTATGCTTTGCCCTTTGTTCCCATCTCTTAAAGTACACTCTCCAGTGCCTCTCCTCTGGACAATGTTTTAATTGATTAAAAGTTTATAAAAGAACAAATGTGTATAAGTTTTTAGGATACAATGTTACCATACCACACCTACCACCAATGTGCAAATATTCCTCTACCACTGTCCATGGAAAAGCTTCTTACTCTTCTATCCTCTTCATGGATAATCTTGGTTCTGGCAATGGACTGTGGAATAATTTTCATTGGACACCGCGGGACAGCTCAGCTTTTTTTTATTAAAGGGGCTGGTACAACCAGGGATTATTGCTGTTTATGCATTTAGAAACTACTCCTGTCAGTGCTTGGGAGACTGGGGATTTAACCCATGTTGGGATGCTGGGGATTTAACCCATGTTGGCCTCATACAAGGCCTACCTGCTGCCCTATCTCTCTAGGCTCTCTTAGTCAACTTTGAAGGTCTAACTTTACTACTTTTCTGGGCATAATTAATGAGTTCATAATTACTTAGTTCATAATTACTTGGTCCATCTAGTTTCTTCTCTAAATTTCTGTATGTCTTAAATAAAACATTTTATAATATTCCTATACTTAAAAAAGATGCTATAATTACTCTTTTTAATTCTTATAGAGTAAGGGTTATTATGATTCATATTATACACTTATGTACTCTCACATATGTATCTCTTATAAACATTGATCTCTCACATATGTACTCTCACATATGTATCTCTTATAAACATGTACATCTTATAAATATTGATTTGGATTAGTGAATATATCAGTGGAAAGAATCTAAAAATGAATATGGTGAGAGCATGAATATGTTAAGTGAGTAAAAATACTATCCTATCTTCTTCAGTTATTTTGTTCCTAAACCACAAATAACATTTTGATAAGTATTGTCCCAAGAGGTTGAAGGCGTACCCTTGTGACTTCTGTATAAATGAGGCTTATTCTATTTTTTTAAAATATCTCAACACCAAAAAATGATCAGGGGACCATATTTTGCCTCTTGAATCCGATTATTGATTTCCATTATAGAGAAGCAGTTACCTATGTCAAATTGTAACTTTTGTCCCCAAAAGTTACAATTAGAGCATTTGTGTAATTGAGTTTTTTGAGTTTGAAGAGATATTTTGTACTTCTTTTATTTCCCATTGCCTTTAACTCTTTTACATAATTTATATTTAATTACTTCATGTCTAACTTACTCTACAAAGAACTTCACTGCAATAGGGACAACTATAATGGCTGTCTTCTTTTGTTTTATCTTTTACATTACTCTTTCTTAACCACCATATTTATAAGTAATCTTTGAGGTCATTAAATAAAAATTATCATTTCTGGCAAACCACTCTACAAAATGCATGGAAAATAAACCAATGCATTGCATTTACCCTGTAATATTACAGAATTTAAAAAAGAACAATTTTTGGTTATTATTCTTAGAAAGCTTTTATTAAAGTTAGTTAGAATATTTGTTTTGTTTTGTTTTTCAAGAAGGCATTTGACTGCATTAAGTACTTCTTACACTCATGACCTCACCTAAGATAAGTAGCTCTGGTCAACGCTATTAACATGAGTTATCTGGGACATGTTTAAAGACTGCATCAGGTGTCTACACCCTGGTGTGACATGAGAATCATGATAGAATCTTCCTAACTCAATGATCACTATGGGATCTAATCAACTAGTACCTATTTTGTGGAATTTGGAATATAAGACAGAGAAAGACAATAAAAAATATTTAAGTAATTGTAACACTAGAGAAGTGTCAAGATAATTATAACAGAGAGAGAAGAAATGAGGAAGTCCTGATAAACATCTAAGAAGCTTCTTGATTAAGAAAAATATATCACAATGTATAAGATTCTCAAACAGGGCTCCTCTAGGTCATCGGTGTTATTGATGTAGCTGGAGAATAATGCCAATCCCAGTTCTCCATGAGGCTTATCCAGTTCATGTTTTACTCCATATTTTTATTATTTATGTAGCTCATGTGGTCATTTTCCATGAGGTCCCTAACTGTAATTTCTTTCAGGTTTTTTTGGAGACATTATTATGGCAGTGAATTTACAAAGGAAATGAAAGGTTTATTGCATTTAGGTTAATTGGCTGTTCATCTCCTCATTCAGGAGTTTGGATATAGTGGACCAGTGAGATAGTACAGTGCATAAGGCACTTACCTTTCAAATAACCATCTGGGTTTCAATCCTGATCACATAAGCTCCCTTGATCCTTGCCAGGACTAATAACTAAACACAAAAGCAGGGGCAAACCTGGAGTCCCAACAGTGCCCACCTTCCCCACCCCTTGCCAAAAAAAATGTTTTTTGAAATAGATTGATTTTAAATTTAAGGAACATCTGTGCTTAGTTTGTTTCAACAAATTTAAATTAAAATACTGACTTGAAGTCATTTGTTTTTCTTATTATTTCTATTTCTTTCAATCTATACTAGTGAAGCCATTTTTCTTAAAAATAAATAGCAAACTTTGTATTTGGGAACCAAAGAATATCCTAAGAGTTTATTATCAGGGCTTAATGTTATTGATAATTATGAATATCAAACAAAGATTACAGGAGTTGAGAATTTTCAATGCTCAGTTCCAAAAAGTGAATTCTATCATGTACCTTCAGTGTAATATAGGATGCATGAAAAGTTTGTTTCCATTACAACAAAAGCATATTATATTTCATATATGTGTATACGTGATTGCCTTAACTTACTTCTTAGAGAAAACTTGATGAACAAGTGTTATTATACAATCAAAGCAAGTTATGCAAAATATTTGGGACTCCATGCATTGCACTTTTTAATGGAAATTGCAACAATATGTTTTTGAAAATTTGGGTGTTTTACTTAGAACCCACTTCACAGGTATTTGTGTAGCAGGTTTTAAAGTATGGGTAAGCTCAGTTTGAAGAATAAAATTATTAGAAATATTTTATCAAAGACTGTGTGGATTTGTGTTTTAATAGTTTTGTAATTTGTAGTAAGCACTCTGAAGTATTAGAGTGCAAATGATGGAGTATTATTAGGAGCTATTTCTATCATAGATGTGATTAAGAAACCTCATGTCATGGTTAAAAACGATTATCTTTAATAGATTGCTCTTGCTCTAAATGTTCCATTCTGCTCTTTTATCCTGCTGTTTCATTGCCTCTACAGCTAGTTCAAATATTCTGAAGCAAGAAACAGGACAAAGGTTATTTGTATGAAAGTTGTTACAAGTATGAAAACTTTATAGAAAATCCCAGAATCACATTACCAAATTCATAAATGATATTTTATACATTTATGCTGTAACAAGAAATATGAAGTAAATTTGTTTGTGCCTGCTAAGGGGGCATATTGTGGGGCCATGGGAATCTGGGAACATTTGATCCTGGAAGGGCCACATGGATGGTGGGATTGGTATTGGAACTTTGAATACTTGAAACAACTGTGCTATTTAAAATAGGGTGTTTCACTAATTTTAAAAATTGGTTTAGAAAAGTGTTCTAGTTCTTGAAAACTTTTTAAACTCATCATTGATTTATAATTTTGTGGTATTTCAAGAGTTTGACTTTAATCATCTATGTGTGTATGTGTCACCACCTTCACAATTAAATTTCATTTTCTTTTGAAAAGATCTCTCATATAGTTGATATAAAGAAACAGAAAAGGGAACAACATGTGACAAAAGTCATCAGAAGTAGATTTTATCTTTGAATTAAGTTTATATAATCAATAATACTGTAAATCCTTAAATGAATACAATGCTTCATTTGATTTATAAATAAAACGCTTAAAAAACAGACAAAACCTCCCAGAAGTTAGAACACTGTTGTAACTCTATTACCTAAGTTACAATAAAAATAAAACAAATGAAATAAAAATTAGGAAAAAAAACTGGCTAAGTAAATTGCATCAACTTGCTTTGGAAAAGAGCATTAACAATGTGAATGAACATTTTACGCCCCTCTGCTGTGGGGGAACAGAGCAATATTCTGAAGGAGGTTTTTTTTTTCCTTCCTTACAAGGTACAAGCGGCAAATATAAAATTTTACAAAAGGGACAAGATGGCCTGAAGACTTTTGACTCCAATAAATTGAGGACATGAGAATGTTCACTTGCTCTAACTTCCTTTTGTTATAACTGGGAGGAGGCATCTAGTTCCATGACTGAGTTGCTGATAGCTATATATTGCCCTGCCTTTGTTCAGTGAATCTGGACTGACTGTAGATTATGTGTCAAAAATTGTTCCAGTTACTCAGTGACCCAGACCTAACGGTATCTCCTAAAAGAGGGTTGATAATCCTCACAGTAAATCACAAAAGTAATCTAGAAAAGTAGATATTCAAAAATTTGAAAAGATGGAAGAGAAGGCTAGCATGAACTGAATTTTGCTAGTGAATCTGCTTCTTTAGGTTACACATAATATATAAGAAGTTTAGGGAAAAAATTCTTTAGAGTTTTGTTTTATTCTTTTTTTAATCTGTAATGTGATCTCATCTAAAAACATGCACTTTTAATAGTACGTTTGCTGACTTTATTCTTATTATGAATCACTAGTGCCCTCCATTAAAAGCTCCTTCCTCTATATTTAGGGGCTCAGTTAAAGTTCCTTATTGTGTAGCTGTAATTCTGTGGTAGGACTGGAGCGATAGCTCAGTGGTAGGGTGTTTGCCTTTCGCGCAGACAGATGGGCCGAGCTGGATTCGATTCCTCCGCCCCTCTCAGAGAGCCTGGAAAGCTACCGAGAGTATCTTGTCCACATAGCAAAGCCATCATCTCTGAATCAGAAGCTGACAGATATGAAAAAAGTATAAACCAAACCTAAAATCTCATCTAGAGAAAAATTAGATCTCACAGAGGCAAGGTACCAAAGTGATAAAATTTCTGACACATAAATATCATTTATTAAAAACAAAATATATGCTGGACACTTCTTATACATTATCTCACTTTAAAATATAGTAACTACTTTTGTTTTATCGCTATGAAAATAGAAATATCTGTTTTTTCTCCCCACACAGCCGGTAATCAAACTCAACTGAGGACTTCTCTGATGCAAACTTGAATTCCTCCTAATGCACTTGATATTTGATGTTGTCTAAGTCATGAACCAAGTGCATTGGTTTCAAGATTAAAGGACAGAGAACATGCAGACATAGAGAAGAAAAAAATTGCGGTTCCTGTGACTTGAATCCAGTCAGCAGTACTTCCCAGCTAAATACCCTAAATAGGTCTTTCAACCTTGGTTTCTTATTTGTAATATGGGATCCACAGAAACATATATCTTCTATTTGTGTGTGTGTGTGTGTGTGTGTGTGTGAATTTTAATCTTGGATGAAAATGTATATTTCCTTTGGTCCATTAAATTCAGTGTTTCAAGACAAGAGAAATTGATTATCTTATGGTCTTATAGCTTAGAAGACTGAATTGGGTCCTGCTGGCTTAAATGCAGTTGCTAGCAAGGCTCTGTTTCTTCTAGAATCTCCTCTGGAAAATCTCTTTCTGTATCCTTTAC
Organism: Sorex fumeus; assembly: GCF_029834395.1. Taxonomy (NCBI): domain Eukaryota; kingdom Metazoa; phylum Chordata; class Mammalia; order Eulipotyphla; family Soricidae; genus Sorex; species Sorex fumeus. The sequence goes on along the minus strand of NW_026606090.1, from coordinate 26,110,655 downwards.
AGCTTTGGGGTTGCATCCACATTCCCAGCTTTGGGTTCCTTCCATCTTCTTCCAAACCAGCAGTATTTGATCAGGAATTTTTCAAATAGTATCAATCTGACATTGTCTCTTCTGCCTCTTCCTCCCAAGTTTTAGGAATCATTATCATAACATTGGGTCCACCAGGGCATGATCTCCCTTTGACAAAAGCAACTAACAACCTGATTTCTATGTGCCATGTAACACAATGTATTCACAGACTCTAGTCATTGATTTGGATAATTTGTACTAGCTATCAATATTTTAGAATGTGAACCTCTTGAGGTTGAGTTAGGGTTCAGCAGCACCCAATTATTCTTCCTACCACAAATATGAAAACTCTTGTTCTTTTAAGTAACTCAATATATGATTTCTAATGAAATTACTCATATTATTCTAATATAATATACTATAATAATGTTATCATTTTCATTATGAAAAGTTCAGACAACTCAGAATATATATACATATATATATACACATATATACATATATATAAATGGATGTGTGTATGTAAAGCTATGATCTTAATTTCTCATCCCTCTACATGCTGTTTGAGAAGTAATTATTCTCTGGAGTTAGCAAATATGGACCAGAGAGACAGGACAACTCTAAGGACTGGAACACATGTCTTGCATGTTGCACGTTGATGCCTTGCATTTGACTGTTGGCACCACACTATCAGGCCCCCTACAACATGGCCAAGCAACACTGGGAGAGCACCCTATGAAATCACTGCTTCAGAGGCCAGAGAAAAACATCATACATGTATACTAAGATATTTTGAAATTGATAATCAATCATATAAATATGCATTAACACATTTATATGTTATTTATGCATTAACATATTTATATGCGATAGCACAGCGGGTAGAGCGTTTGCCTTACATGCGGCCAACATGGCCGACCCGAGTTCGATTCCTCCGCCCCTCTCGGAGAGCCCGGCAAGCTACCGAGAATATACGATATGCCAGACACAGTAACAACAAAGTCTCCAATGGAGACGTTACTGGGCCCACTCGAGCAAATTGACGATCAACGGGAGGGCCTTTATTATAACATTAAATTGCCTCATGTGAGCTGGTCATGGCTTGAATATTTCAGAGACATTGTTCCTTTATTATTATATCTCTACCTTAAGCCTTATGACATGGTATATTAAAATATGAGTATATTGTATTTTATGTGCAAGCGGCCAACATGGCCAACCTGAGTTTGATTCCTCTGCCCCTCTCGGAGAGCCTGGCAAGCTACCGAGAGTATCTTGCCCACATGGCAAAGCCTGGCAAGCTACCCTTGATGTATTTGATATGCCAAAAACAGTAACAATGTTTTTGTCACAATGGAGACTTTACTGGGCCCGCTCGAGCAAATTGATGAACAACAGGGGGACAGTGACAGTATATTTTATGTATTCATTACTGATATGGTAAATTTTAAAGTTTATATTACTTTGTGATTATAAACAATACTCCAATTATAATCTCCTTCACCATTCTAAAGGGTTGTCTTCAAATTGATGCAGTGGCTTAAAAACATAAAGCAACATTTTAACTAGACAAGCATTTCTGGAAAATGTATAAATACAATAAATTCATGTGCTCCTTATCATTTTTCTTCACAAACCATCAATAACCTTTTCTCTTTTAATGCTATTAATATTAGTAGTAGAACAGATTTCTAGCCTTACTGCCATACCATGATTATGGTTAGGCATAATATAATCTATTTTTACTTAATCCTAAGTCTCTTTGGTTATAAGAGTTATTAAATTATTTTCTATATATTAATAATTTAATAAATTATTGATAGTAAATTATTTAATTTGCTTACCCACCATTTTATTGAATTGTGTTTTTATTTTAATTTTTTTCTTTATTATAGATATTAACCCTGTGCTGTCTAAGAAATATTTTTTCCGATATCCACTTTTATGTTTACCTGGTTTCTGATGTTCCTTGTCATTTTATTCCTGGTTTCTTTTTTTTTGCCTTAATGAAGTAGAGCATATCTTTTTTTTCTGAATTTCTAGTCTTCATTAAAGATATCTCTTTGACACTTTGATTACTCATGTAGCTATTAATTGTTTATCATATCTTAATTTGTTAGTTGTTTCAAAGTGTTTTCTAAAGTTTTATTTTACATATGAAATAAAATAAAGATCCCAATATATTTTAACTGTTATTTCGGAAGTTGTGAATGTCATATTTATTAAATAATGTGATCTTAAACCTCTAATTAAGTTATACTCTGTCTTATATTAAATTTAAATTCACTTTATATACGCTTCTGAAATTTTTATTAATATTCTTGTCAATTCTTCTGTTAATACTATAGATATTTTAATGGATTTAAAAGATGTTATGCTATAAGATAAAATGAATTCCTTTTTACAATAATTCGTTTAGCTAATGCTGAGTACTCACCCTTTCATATTTGAATTGTTTAAATATGTCTACAAGAAAAATAGTAAAAGTAAAAAAGCAAATAGATGATATATTCTTATTAGGGACACAAACACACAAATATAATTGCGTTAAATTAATATGTTTATTTTGGGAAAGATATTTGTTTTCCCATTCAGAAACATAAAGTTTGAATTTTATCTAGATGTGTTGGTTAGCTGAATGAGTCTCTTACAGCTTTTGCAAATGTACAGAATTATGTTTTGAAGTTCTGGTAATGCTCTCATTAATTTATCTTAGCATCTTTCCTGGATAGGCTAATGGGTAGGGAAAACAAGTAGCTATGATTAACAAGTCAGCTCTTGTGAACAGCAGACTCTAGGTACCTTTATAATTCTGCTTTTTATGTGTCAACTGCTTTCTTCTTCTACAATTGATTTAAAAACATAATCGTAGCATGATTCCAAGTTTTTATGATTTAATTATGATGCAAACTATTGTGATTTATCTTCTTTAAATGGTAGACACATTTGCCATCCACTTAAGGGGCAAAGATGCTAAGTGGTAAGTTATGGACTTTGCTGCATATGTTATGACTGTATTTTTATGTCCCATTCAATCTTCACCTTTTGTTAAGTCATTCTGGAAGAGTGATACATACGTAATACACAAGTAAAATAATTCTAACCTGCAATGTCAAGTCTGATACACTGTGGAAAATATGATTAGGAAACCAGAGAAAGAAATAAGGATTTCCTTTGGTTAAAATGTTGTACAGGGTCATTCCATTTTGGCTTATACCAAATAAATTCTCTTTTGTTGTTGTTTGGGATGGTAGTGTTTAGTCCACACCTAGAAGTGTTCAGATCTTATTCCTGTATCTGTACCCAGGAGTTACCCCTTGCTCAGCAGTGCTTGGGAATCATTTGTGGTGCTCAGAATTTGAGCAAAACCTGGTCATGTGCAAGGCCAAGATCTTACTGCCTGTAATCTCTCCAGACCATGGTTTATCTTCAATCAGTTGCATCCCTTTCCTCACAAACACAACTTCCATGTAGTTCCTTCTATACTGCTGCTCTCAGCCTTCCAGTATCTGCATTTTCTTTTCTGTGCTAGGAGTAGCTTAGTCTCTTTGAAGGTGCTAGCCCTAGAATGCAACCATCTCCTTTGTTTACTTCTCAAATGACCATAATGTTATCTGCCATTTTACGAAAAGATTCTTAATCACCTAATTTTAATGGGTCAGTTCTTTTCATTACAATTTTCCTAATAACATGCCAATATATTAGACAGTATTTTCAGCCTCAATCAACCTCGGTGAAGACAGCCTGGCACAGGGGCAGGAGACTGCGTCACTCTCTTCCAGGAGCTTTGTTTTATAAGAACCCAGGTGTTCGGGTCCCAGGACTGAGATCTCCAAGCCTGCTCAGACCAGGACTGTGCCTCCTCCACCCATGTCCCCCATTTTTCAGTAGCTAGGCAGTCACACCCACAAACTGTCCCCGGCGCCATTAAATCCCATCAACGGTCAAGATCCAGAGACTATAAATTCCCAGCTACAGATGAAAAATTAAGAAGTGATTATATATATACACATATATTACATATATAATGTGGTACTTTGCAGATCTAAGAAATAACAAATTCATGCAACTTGTAGCAACATGGATATTATGCTGAGTGAAATCAGTCAGAAAGAAAGGTATAAATACAAATTGATCTCTCTCATATGTGGGACTAAAGATATATAACAAGGTAGTAACAAATTTCTAAAGCAAATAATGGGAGAACTGGTCTCCAAAATTTTGGGGGGTATGCTTTTGAGGGGCTGGAGCGATAGCACAGTGGGTAGGGCGTTCGCCTTACAAGCGGCCAACATGGCCGACCCTAGTTCGATTCCTCCGCCCCTCTCGGAGAGCCCGGCAAGCTACCGAGAGTATTGGATATGCCAGACACAGTAACAACAGAGTCTCCAATGGAGACGTTACTGGGCCCGCTCGAGCAAATCGACGATCAACGGGAGGGCCTTTACCTTTACCTTTACCTTTATGCTTTTGAGGGAGTTTTGTTTAGGTCCATGAGAGAGGGAGGTGTAGATTGGTGATGGAATAATGTGCATAAGAAATCATTGCTAATAACATTGTAAACTATAGAATTCCAATTAACATCTAAAACATAAATAACATTGTCCATTTGTTTCTACGTAATCTGCTGGTAAGACGTCTGACCTCGGTAGAACTGAACACTTGTATCAACATTACCTAACATTAAAATTGAGGTCCATTGAGTATCCATCAGGATACTCATGACATTCTTTAAAGAAATAGACAAAACACTCCTGAAAATCATATGCAACTATACCCACCCCCCACAAATAGCTAAAGCAATCCTTGGGAAAATGAAGATAGGTGGCATTATCTTCCCTAACTTCAAAGTATATTATAAAGCAGTAGTAATTAAAACACCATGGTATTGGAATAGAGACAGACCCACAGACCAATGAAACAACATTGAATATTCTGTCACAGACTCTCAAATACATAATCACATATATAAAAAAGCAAGAAATATGAAGTGGAATAAGGAAAGACTCTTCAATAAGTGATACTGGGAAAACTGGACAGCTACATGCAAAAAAGTGAACACTGACTTCTGTCTAACATCATGCACAAAAGTCAGATCAAAGTGGATCTCAATATCAGACATGAATCAATAAGGTACATGGAGGAAAATGTAGGAAGTATCCTCCATGAGGTTAAAGCTAAAAGCATCTTTAAGAATGAAACACCACTGACCAAGCAAGTCGAAACAAACATAAACAAATGGGATTACATTAAATTAAGAAGCTTCTGCACCTCAAAAGAAACAGTGACCAAAATACAGAGGGAGTCCATGGAATGGGAAATAATATTTACCCTATACCCATCTGACAAGGGGTTAATATCCAGAATATACAAGACACTAGTAGAATTGTATAAGAAAAATCTCCAACCCCATCAAAAAAGGGGAGAAGAAATGAACAGAAACTTCCTCAAAAAATAAATACAAATGGCCAAAAGGCACATGAAAAAATGCTCTACATAATTGATTATCAGTGAGGTGCAAATCAAAATAATGAGATATCAACTCACACCACAGAGACTGGCCCACATCAAAAAGAACATGAACAACCAGTGCTGGAGCAGATGTGGGGAGAAAGTGATTCTCTTTCATTGTTGTTTGAAATGCAGACTGTTCTAGTCTTTTTGGAAAATAATATGGGCATTCCTTCAAAAAACTAGAAATCGAGATTCAATATGACCCTGCAATACCACTTTTAGGAATATATGCTGAGAGTGCAAAAAAAAGTACAGTAGAAATGACATCAGCACCTCTATGTTCATTGTAGCACTCTTCAGTTCACAATATCAAGAACCTGGAAACAACCCAGTGCCAGAGAACAGATGACTAGTTAAAAAACTTTGGTACATCTGCACAATGGAATACTATGCAGCTGTTAGAAAAGATAAAGTCATGAAATTTGCATATAAGTGGATGGTCATGACGAGTATCATGCTAAGCAAAATGAGTCAGAAAGAGAGGGACAGACATTGCCACTCATTTGTGGAATATAAAATAACGTAGTATAAGATTAACACCTAAGGACACTAGACACAAGGGCCAGGAAGATTGCTTCATAATTGAAAGCCTGTCTCATGAGCTGGGGAAGAATGAAGCTCGGATAGAGATTGGACCACTGTATTTTGGTCACTGTTTCTTTTGAAGTGCAGAAGTTTCTTAGTTTCATGCAGTTCCATTTGTTTATGTTTGCTTCCACTTGCATGGTCAGTGGTGTTTCATCCTTAAAGATGTTTTAAGCTTCAATGTCGTGGAGAGTCCTGCCTACATTTTCCTCTATGTACCTTATGGATTCATGTCTGATATTGCGGTCTTTAATCCTCTTTGAGCTGACTTTTGTGCCTGGAATTAGACAGAAGTCAGAGTTCATTTTTTGCAGGTAGCTATCCAGTTTTCCTAGAACAATTTGTTGAAGAGGCTTTCCTTGTTCCACTTCACATTTTTTGCTCCTTTGTCAAAAATTAGGTGGTCAAATCTCTGAGGGTCTGTGACAGAATATTTGACTCTGTTCCATTGATTTGAAGGTCTTTTTTGTAGCACAGTACCATGTTGTCTTAATTACTACTGCTTTGTAGTACAGTTTGAAGTTGGGGAGGGTGATGCCACCCATCCTCTTTTTCCAAAGGATTGTTTTAGCTTTTTGTGGGGTTTTATTGTTCATATGAATTTCAAGAGTGTTTTGTCTATTTCTTTGAAAAATGTCATGGGTATCCTGATAGGGAACACATTGAATTTGTATAGTGCTTTGGGCAGTATTGCCATTTTGATAATGTTAATCCTCCCTATCCATGAGCAGGGGATGTGTCTCCATTTCCTAGAGTCCTCTTTTATTTCTTGAAGTAGTGTTTTGTAATTTTCCTTGTATAGGTCCTTCACCTCCTTGGTTAAGCTGTTTCTGAGGTACTTGATTTTCTGAGGTACTATTGTGAATGGGATTTTTTTTAAATGTATAATTCTTCCCTTTTTATTTGTATATAAGAAAGCCATGGACTTTTGGGTGTTGATTTTGTAGCCTGCCACTTTACTAAAAATCAACTTATTGTTTCTAGAAGCTTTGCTCTAGAATCTTTAGGGTTTTCTAAATATAGTATCATATCATCTGCAAATAATGATAGTTTGACCTCTCCCTTTCCTGTCTGTATTCCCTTGATAACTTTCTCTTGCCTAACTGCAATGGCCAGGACTTCCAGTACAATATTGAATAGGAGTGATGATCTTAGAGGGAAGACTTTTAGTTTTTCCCCATTGATAATGATACAGAGCCCACAGAATAGGAAAGAATATTTACCCAATAATCATCTGATAAGGGATTAATATCTAGGATATACAAGACACTAGTAGAATTGTAAAATAAAAAAACGATCCAATCCTATCAAAAAAATGTGGAGAAGAAATGAACCGAAGTGTTCTCAAAAAAGAAATACAAACGGCCAAAAGGAACATGAAAAAATGCTCCACATTGCTTGTCATCAGGGAGATGTAAGTCAAAACAATGAAATACCATCTCACACCACGGAGACTGGCACACATTCAAAAGAACAAAAGCAAACAGTGCTGGAGTGGATGTGGGGAAAAAGGGACACTCTTTCACTGTTGGTGGGTATGCCCACTAGTCCAACATTTCTGGAAAACCTCACAATACCACTTCTGGGAATATGTCCCGAGGATGCAAAAAAGCACAGTAGAAATGACATCTGTACCTATATGTTCATTGAGGCACTGTTTACAATAGCCAAAATCTGGAAACAACCCAAGTGCCCTAGAACAGACGACTGGTTAAAGAAACTTTGGTACATCTACACAATGGAATACTGTGCATCTGTCAGGAGAGATGAAGTCATGAACTTTGCTTACAAATAAATAGACATGGAGAGTATCATGCTAAGTGAAATGAGTCAGAAAGAGAGGGACTGACATAGAAGGACTGCACTCATTTGTGGAGTCTAAAACAACATAAGATGACGCTGACATCTAAGTATATTAGATACATGGGACAGATAGATTGCTCCATAGCTGGAAGCCTGCCTCATGAACAAGGGGGATAAGGCAGCTGAAATAGAGAGGGGATCGCTAAGAAAAAGTTGGCTGGAGGAATTGGTCGGGATGGGAGGTGTGTGCAGAAAGTGGATAAAGGATCAAACATGGTAACCTTTCAGGGTCTGTATTGGAAACCATAATGCCCAAAAGTAGAGAGAGATTATGGGGAATCATGTCTGCCATGGAGGCAGGGGAGGGTGGGAAATGGGGGCATACCTGGGATATTGGTGATGGGTAATGTGCACTGGTTGAGGGATGGGTGTTTGACCATTGTGTGATTGAATCCAAACATGAAAGCTTGTAACTATCTCACGGTCAATAAAATTTTAAAAAATCAAAAAAAAAAAGAGAAGGGACCACTAAGTCAGTGATGGTTGGAGGAATCCTTTGGGATGGGAGATGTGTGCTGAAAGTACATAAAGGACCAAATGTTGACACAAGGCACTGCAAGAGCCCCCACCACCACCTTGGCAAAGGTGCTCCCGATGCACAGGGGCCAGAGGGCATTCCTGGCAAGTTTAGGAGCGCATGAGAAGTGGGGCTTTAATCCTGCTCAGGCATTGACAAGGCTGACTCCCCCACAGTTACAGTGGAAGTGGTGGGTGTGGCCTCTGGCAGCAATTATTTTCTGCTTTCCCAGCACTTAGGATTCACATCTCAATCTCTATTACCTAATGCTGAGGAGGCCAGCCTGGCTGTCACAAACACATTAGGACAATAGTCCACTAGCTTATACCAATGTCACCAAAATAAATGTGATCACAAGAAACTGAACAAGCCCAATATAAAAGAACACGTCCTCTGAAGTTGTACTAGAAGACTCACGTAAGTCACAGAGGAGTACTAAAGGGGAAGTTAGTATTCTAGAAGGGAAAAAAAGTGACCGCCATCGACCGAGCTCCCCCAGAATTCTTTCTCACAATGAGAGGGGGATACTATTAGTGAACTGGAAGGTTCCACCTCCATTTTACTACAGCAACATGGAGAAAGAGTGCAAATCCCTACCATGTGGAATGATAAAGAACAGAGCCCAGAAGCCTCAACAGGGAATACCCACAAATATAATCTCTCCAATAAAGAATTCAGAGACGAAATGTTGAGGATGCTTAATGAACTTAAAAAAACGTTGGAAAAGACATTCAGAAAATTAAAGGAGGACATGGAAGAAAAAATGGAACAGACAGCTGAGAAAATACAGGAATAAATGAGAGCAGAAATAAAGATACATTCAGAAGTGTCACAAATAAAGAATTCGGTAGATGAAATAAAAAACTCTGTAGGTGCCCTCTATGGTAGAATGACTACAGCCAAAGACAGAATCAGCAAGCTTGAAGATGAGCTGCAGGAAGCTTACAGGCAACAACAACAGGGAGAAGACCTCAAAAGAGCTCTAGGGCGAATCAGAGACCGAGGGGATGATTCCAAGAGGAACAACATAAGAATCATCAGAGTACCAGAACAGGGAGGCAACCCCAATGAAAAAGCTGCAGTTAACAATATCATTGCTGAGAAGTTTCCAGAGCTGAAGAATGCAGGCAGCAAGATCCAAGGAGCCTGAAGGATGTCAGGCAAAAGAGACCCTAATAAAAAGACTACAAGACATATCATAGTCAGAATGATGGATACCACGGATAGAGAGACAATACTGCAAGCAACAAGGACAAAGAAGGAAATCACATACAAAGGAGCACCTCTTAGATTTACAGCAGACCTATCAGAGGAAACCCTTTAAGACCGAAGTCAATGGTGGGATATAGTGAAAAAAAATCAATGAAATGGAAACCTCATTCACCAAGAATACTTTATCTGGTTAAATTCTCACTCAAACTTGAAGAAATGATACATTATTTCAAGGACAAACAACTCAGGAACTTCATAGATTCAAAATGAAACTTAAAAGAAGGACTAACAATGTTATCTAATACTGTAAGATAAGAAAAGCCCTGAAAAGCACAACAAACCTCTACAGAAAGTTGGCACAAAACCCCATGACAATAATCTCTGTCGATGTCAATGGTCTAAATGCACCAATTAAGAGATACAAAGTGGAAAAATGGATTTAAAAAGTGAGCTCAACGTTCTGCTGCTTACAATAAACTCATTTGTTCAGTCAGAGGAAATATAGACTCAAAGTCAAAAGATGGAAAACAATACTTCAAGCAAACAACTCCTTCAAAAAAGTTGGGATGACCATAAAATATCTGACAACACTTATTTCAGATTGAAAAAAGATTAGAACGGACAGTGGATGCCATTTTTTAACAATCGAAAGATATGTACAACTGGAAGAATCACAATCCTAAACATATACACTCCTAATGAGGGACCGCAAAATACTTAAAACTACTACTAATAGACTTCAAGGAGGACATTGGAAGCAACACAATAGTAGTTGGAGACTTCAATACCACTTTATCACCAGTGGATAGATCAACAAGATTAAAACTCAGCAAGGAAGTAGTGGCTTTGAGGGAAGGGATAACAGATGTATACAGGGTTTTATATACTCCAAAAACCAAATATGCATTCTTTTACAGTGCACAAGAAATATTTTCCAAGATAGACCATGTGCTGGGCCACAAAACCTCAAAAGAATCAGGAAGATAGAAATTGTACCAACTATATTTTTCAGACCACAATGCACTGAAGATGGAAGTTAATCACACACAGATACAGAGAATCAAATAAAACACCTGGAAATTAAACAATTTAATGTTAAACAACTAGAGAGTTAGAGAAGAAATCAGGAAGAATTTAAGAGATACCTGGAAACAAATGAGAATGAAGACAAGAGCTACCAGAAGTTGTGGGACACAGCTAAAGCAGTCATAATGGTGAAATTTGTAGCTCTGCATAATTTCTCAGGAAGGCAGAAAGGGCCCACATAAACAATTTGACTTCAAAGCTAAAGATCTTAGAAAAGGACCAACAAAAGGAGCCCAAACCAGACTGAATGAAAGAGATAATAAAACTTAGAGCAGAAATCAAAGACATGGAAACCCAAAAAACAATCTGAAAGATCAATGAAACCAAGAGCTGGTTCTTCGAGAAAATAAACAAGATTGATAAACCACTAGCAAGACTCACAAAGAAAGAGAGAGAGAACCCTAATAAACTGAATCAGAAATGAAAAGGAGGACATTACAATAGAAACCAAAGAAATTTAAAAGATAGTCAAAGATTACTTTGAAAATATGTATGTCATGAAACAAGAGAACCTAGAAGAAATGTATAAATTCCTGGATTACTATAGCCTCACAAGGCTGAGCCAAGAAGATTTGAAATACCTGAATAGACCTATTACTATCAAGGAAATTGAAACAGTTATCAAAATCTTCCCCAAAACAAAATTCCAGGTCCAGAAGAATTCACTAGCAAATTCTTCCAAGCACTTATAGTACCTATCCCCAGTTCTTTTCAAGCATTTCCAGTAAATTGAAGAAAGAGAAACACTCCCAAACAGTTTCTATGAGGCACATATCACCCTAATACCCAAAACAAAGATAACACAAAAAAGAAAGTTGCTGGCCGATATCCCTGATAAACACAAATGTGAAGATCCTCAACAAAATATTAGCAAATTAGAATCCAAGAACTCATCAACAAGATCATATGCCACGACCAGGAGGGATTTTTCCCAGGCGATATCCCTGATAAACACAAATGTGAAGATCCTCAACAAAATATTAGCAAATTAGAATCCAAGAACTCATCAACAAGATCATATGCCACGACCAGGAGAGATAGCACAGTGGTAGGTAGGGCGTTTACTTTGCATGCAGCCAACATGGCTGACCTGAGTTCGATTCTTCCGCCCCTCTTGGAGAGCCCCGCAATCTATCGAGAGTATCTCACCCACACGGCAGAGCCTGGCAAGCTACCCGTGATGTATTCGATATGCCAAACACAGTAACAACAAAGTCTCCAATGGAGACGTTACTGGGTCCGCTTGAGCAAATCGATGAACAATGGGAGGACAGTGACAGTGACAGTGATCATATCAATAGATGCAGAGAAAGCATTTGACAAGATCCACTACCCATTTATGAGGAAAAGTCTGACAAAATGGGAATTGACCAAACAATTGGAAACAGAGATAAACAAATGGAACTATCTAAGCTAAGAAACGTCTGCACCTCAAAACAAACTGTGACCAGAATAGAAAGATAATCGATAGAATAGGAAAGGATATTCATACCAGTGAGTGATGAAAGTGCCCAGTTTTTCCAGCACCAATTGTTAAAGAGCATTTCCTTACTTCCCTTTATATTTTTTGCTCCCTTATCAAAGATTAGATGATCACATATGTGAGGGTGTGTTTAAGGATATTTAACCCTATTCCATTGGTCTCCGGATCTGTGTTTGTTCCAACACCATGCTGTCTTAATTATTACTGCTTTGTAGTGCATTTTGTGGTTGGGAAAGGTGATGTCTCCTCTATTTTCTCCCCAATACAGATATTCACTCAATACCCATTTGATCACGGCAGAGCCTGGCAATCTCCCCCACTGTGCCAGAAACAGTAATAATAACAGGCCTCATTCCCCTGATCCTGAAAGATCCTCCAATATGGCACTGTTGGAAAGGATGAGTGAGGAGAGTCTGCTAAAATCTCAGGACTGGGAAAAATGGAGACATTACTCCTTGAGCAAATGGATGAACAATAGGACTACAGTGATACAGTGATAACCATCTGATAAGGGGTTGATATCAAGGATATAGGAGGTACTAGTTGAACTCTACAAGAAGAAAACATACAATTCCATCAGAAAATGGGGTGATAAAATGAACAGAAACATTCTCAAAGAAGAAATCTGAATGGCTAAAATGCGTATGAGAAAATGCTCTTCATCACTAATCATCAGGGAAATGCAGATCAAAACAACAATGAGATATCATCTCTCACCACAGAGACTGCCACACATCCAAAAGAACAAAAGCAACAGGTGTTGGTGTGGATGTTGGGAGAAAGAGACTTTCATTCAAGTGCTGGTGGAATGACAACTGGGTTAGCCTTTGGGAAACAATGTGGATTTTTCTAAAAAACTAGAAATTGAGCTCCCATTTGACCCAGCAATACCACTTCTGGAAATATATACCAGAGGTGCAAAAAATACATTTTAAATGACATCTGCACTTGTATGTTTATTGCATACAACCTTGCACATGGATGGCTGGTTTCAATCCAGGTCAATATACATATACATTGCAATCAAAAGACCTTATGAATATTCTTTTTGCTTCATAGTCGCCTTCATTTTGTTTGTGTATTTGGTGAAATGCCAAGGTCAATGGACTGGCCAATGGAACTAAGCTGCAAGTTCCAGTCCAATTTGAAAGTCATGCACCCTATCACTGTGACTTGTTTCCTCAGAATACTCACAAGATAACCACCAGGATATCTGGAGGAGCAAATAATTGCCATTTTCAAATCACTGTGATATTTAGGATGAGTTGAAGTGGATGAGTCTCTTACAGCTTTTGAAAAGTCCTCCCCTTCCTAGAGAACCTTAAGCAATGCTGTTTATTTCCCAAGGAGAAGAAAAGGACTGTATTGGGATCTAATCTCTGCTTTATAACAAAAGGAAGTGGAGGGCTCCTACAACTCTCATCTTTTCATGCATCCTAATGCTGTTAAAGAACCAACATGCCACTCAGGCCTATTTTATTAGTATCCTATACTAGAGGGAATACAAACACTTGAGTTTGTAGCCATCTAGAAGCAAATGTATAACAGCTACTACTTTTGTGTGTGAGGTGGGATGTGGGTGGGGTGAGTAGGCAGGGGAAACACCAAGCTGTGCTCTGGACTTACTTCTGACTTGGTGCTCAGGAATCACGGGGTTGATTGCAAGCAAAGCAACTTTACCTGTTTACCTCTCCCAACTCAGAACATTACATTTACTGTGCTTAATATTTTACTCATATGACTCAGGCCCCAGACACTCACACCTGCATTCCCTGTCTCAATCTCTAGAGCACATCTTAATACTTTTGACTTTACTATCTGCACTTTTTTTTTACAGAGATTACAAGTATCACATTCCTTATAAAAGCTTAGGGCAAAGAAGCGTTTCCCATAGACACCAAGAATAGATGCTTCAGGGATATATTATTCCTAAAGCACCCATTCTATAGGTCTTAGATATTTGATCTAGTATCACTGGCTTATCGATGATTAGGAGTAAGTATTGCACTGTTGATTCTGATAGTTACATAATGGGACATCCTTGGATGATGTAGATTTCCCTACATTCAGTTTAAAGAGTCACTTAGTGAAGATGTAAATGTCCACTCTTGAGGAAGGGAATTCCACCATACAGAGCATGGTCTCAACAGTGCTGTATCAGGTCAGCATCTTACCCATACCATCTTGTTCCTACTACAACCATTATTTTTGTTTGTTGGATTTTCGGTCACACCCAGTGTGCTAAAGGTTTTCTCTTGACTATGCTCCACCTGGAGATCTCACAGTCTTGGGAATCAAACCAGGGACAGCTACAAAGGGAGGTTATTACCTTAAGCCTCTACCAGCTCTTTTGCCCTTGTAATGCCAAGGCTGAAATCTTAGTTTTCCATCAGCCCCAGTTATGGTCCTGATTACCCCATCCAGATGGCATTGAAAAACTGAAATGAGCCCCTTTTTCTTATCCCCAACCTCTATTGCCACTATTCAATGTTTTTATAGTATAATTTATGAACTTTGGGAAGATTCTATGAGAAAAACCTGATTGAATATTTATATGCATTTGAGAATTATCTTTTCTGATATTATTTCACTTTATTAACAACTATTTTCACATAATGTGCTTTGGAATTATGGTGTTCTCTGGTTCTCTGAGCTTATTCACCAGTTATAAAATTTTTCTTTTGTGTCTGTTGATAATAGTTTGACAATGAGTGATCTTAAAATAGAAAAGAGAACATACATGTACCTACAATGAAGATCAAAGGGCAGTATTATGGTAATGGTTACTGTCATTATATAATAACACAGGACAGTAAATATACTCAGGGATATATTTTAAAAATGGAAAAAAAATTAAGCCTATTTTCCCTAGAAGAATGGGAGACAGTAGTGTTGGCCACAAGTGAAAATGGACTTAAAAATAGAAAGTATGCAACATTTACCTGTGTTGATATTTTAGGCTATCTGCCATAAGAATGAAATAAAACTTTTACTAAATCAATGAAGGCCCTTAATGGGGTGAAGATGATTAAATAAGTTTATAATTCTAGATAATTCATAGTGATAAGGTGTCTGCTGACAGCCTTTGTAATATTCAAAGCCACTTAAAAATTGAGTAGTAAATAGAAGAATCAATAACTAGAATAGAAAACATAAATAGTAAGAAACATTTGGGACGTTCTGACAAAAACTATAAAGTGTGCGTGTCATTTTTGTCTAATGTCAACCTACTCTCAGAGCGTTATAGGTCCTATTGCAAGTATGATGGAACATTTATGTTAATTGAAAAAATAGTTTAAGGTCTGGCTAAGACATTAGTGGAATACTTAGATGAAAAATTTATGGTTTTCTCCTAGCCAAAATGGGTATAGAGGGGACCTTCCTCAACATAATTAAAGCCATCTACCACAAGCCTACAGCAAGCATCATACTCAATGGGGAAAAACTGAGAGCCTTCCCCCTAAGGTCAGGGACGAGACAAGGATGCCCACTCTCTCCACTGCTGTTCAATATAGTACTGGAAGTACTTGCAATAGCGATTAGGCAAGAAAAAGATATTAAGGGCATTCAGGTAGGAAAGGAAGAAATCAAGCTCTCACTATTGGCAGATGATATGATACTATACTTAGAGAACCCAATAACCTCCACCAAAAAATTCCTAGAAACAATAGACTCGTATAGTAAAGTTGCAGGCTATAAAATCAATACCCAAAAGTCCATGGCATTCCTATATGCAAACAGTGAGAGAGAAGAAAGCAACATGAAAAAAACAATCCCGTTCACAATTGTGCCCCAGAAAATCAAGTACTTAGGAATCAGCTTAACTAAGGAAGTAAAGGACCTGTACAAAGAAAACTACAAAACGCTACTTCAGGAAATAAAAGAGGACATGAGGAAATGGAAAGATATCCCCTGCTCATGGGTCGGGAGACTTAACATTGTCAAAATGGCAATACTACCGAAAGCATTGTATAAATTCAATGCAATCCCTATAAGGATACACACGACATTCTTCAAAGAAATGGAGCAAACACTCCTGAAATTTATATGGAACAATAAGCCCCCATGAATAGCTAAAGCAATTCTTGGGAAAAAGAAAATGGGAGGAATCAACCTCCCGAACGTCAAACTGTACTACAAAGCAGTAATAATTAAAACAGCATGGTACTGGAACAAAGGCAGAAGTGCAGACCAATGGAACAGGGTTGAATACACTGACATCTCCCCTCAATCATATGATCATCTAATCTTTGATAAAAGGTGCAAGTAATGTGAAGTGGAGTAAGGAAAGCCTCTTTAACAAATTGTGCTGGCATCACTGGACGGCTACATGCAAAAAAAATGGGCTCAGAACTCTGCCTAACACCGTGTACAAAAGTAAGATCAAAATGAATTAAAGACCTCAACATCAGACCAGAAACCATAAGGTACATTGAAGACAAAGTTGGCAAAACCCTCCATGACATTGAAGCTAATGGTATCTTCAAAGATGCCACGCCACTGGCCGAGCAAGTGAAAACAGAGATAGATAAATGGGACTATCTTAAACTAAGAAGCTTCTGCATCTCCAAAGAAACAGTGACCAAAATACAAAGACAGTATACAGAATGGGAAAGGATATTCGCCGAATACACATCTGACAAGGGGTTGATATCCAGGATATACAAAATACTGGTTAAACTCCACAAGAAGAAAACATCCAACCCCATCCAAAAAATGGGGCAATGAAATGAACAGAAACTTTCTCAAAGAAGAAATCCGAATGGCAAAAAAGCACATGAGAAAATGCTCTACATCATTAATCATAAAGGAGATGCAGATCAAAACCACAATGAGATACCATCTCACACCTCAGAGACTGGCCCACATTCAAAAGAACAAAAGCAACCAATGCTGGCGCGGATGTGGCGAGAAAGGGACACTCCTTCACTGTTGGTGGGAATGTCGACTGGTTCAGCCCTTCTGGAAAACAGTATGGACGATTCTCAAAAAATTAGAAATTGAGCTCCCATTTGACCCAGAGAGGCAAAAATGTATAATCGAAGTGACATCTGCACTTGTTTGTTCATTGCAGCACTCTTTACAATAGCCAGAAACTGGAAGAAACCTGAATGCCCAAGAACAGATGACTGGTTAAAGAAACTTTGGTACATCTACACAATGGAGTAGTATGTAGCTGTTAGAAAAGATGAAGTCATGAAATTTACATACAAGTGGTACAACATGGAAAGTATCATGCTAAGCGAAATGAGTCAGAAAGAGAGGGATAGACATAGAAAGATTGCATTCATCTGGGGGATATAAAGTAACAAAATATGAGATTAATACCCAAGAATAGCTGAGATCAGCACCAGGAGGATTACTCCATAGCTTAGTGGCTAGTCGGGCATTCTAGAGGAAAGGGCAGCTCAGATAGAGAAGGGAACACCAAATAAAGGGTGTTTGGAGGACACTCCCAGGAGGGGAGATGCATGTCAAAAGTGGACTATGGACTGAACATGTTTGCCACTCAATGCCTCTTTTGCAGACCACAACACCCAAAAGGAGAGAGAGAACACAGGGGATTGCCCTGCCACAGAGGCAGGGGGGGATGGGGGGATGGGGGTGGGGGGGATATTATCCGTGGTGGTGGAAAATGGGCACTGGTGGAGGGATGGGTATCTGATCACTGTATAATCAAACACAAGCACAAAAAATTGTAAATCTACAACTGTACCTCATGGTGTTTCACTAATAAAAAAAAAATTAAAAAAAAATTTATGGTTTTCTTCAAGGAACTCACAGGTGGTAATATTAATCAAGAATCAAATCACCTCTATTTTTTAGTGTACAGGTGGATAAAATTCGGCAAGGGCAGACACTGGAAATTCTGGATATCAAACTTGACTCCATAAACTTTTTAACATATGGTAATTCCATGCATATATGCGTGTCATGTGAAAGTGCATGCTGGTACCGAAACTCACTACCTAGAAATTAAAGTAGGACTTTTGTGCATGGAACTTGTGGAATTTGAAAACATGTATCATGTGTAATATATGAGTAGAGTTGATATCTATGAAACTAATATTACAGATAAATTTGACAGAAACCATACATAAGAAGAGAGGTAGTTTTGTTGCTGTTGAGTTTTATTTATTTATCTATTTATGTATTTATTTATTTGATGTTTCATCTTATAATTCCTAGGAAACATATTGTGAAAACTCTTTAAACTCTTCCTGCTCCCTCTGCCATTCCTCTTCAAAGGGGATGAGTAGCTGATTGGTTTCCCATTTACAGAATCTGTTTCTTCACACAGAGAATGAAATGCTTTGCTTAAAAGCAAAGACTGGGTTAATTAACAAAGAATTGTTCTTTGTTTCTAAATCGAGAGGGTTTTTTCCTTTGCCCTCCTAGTTTAATCAAACCACCAATTGCCATTTCATCAATTTAATCACAAGCTTCTGTTGAAACGTTTGTTGTGGAGGAATTA
This sequence comes from Sorex fumeus, assembly GCF_029834395.1. Lineage (NCBI taxonomy): Eukaryota > Metazoa > Chordata > Mammalia > Eulipotyphla > Soricidae > Sorex > Sorex fumeus. The sequence continues at coordinate 26,091,911 of NW_026606090.1, read as the reverse complement.
GTTTCCAGGGTCACTGACACCTCTGTGAGCAGTCTCACCTTTAACACAAAGAGAGAGTGCTCATTCTGAATTCAAAGGCTTGCTTGCTTAGATCTCTGAGGCAGACCCCAGGATGTAGTCATAAGAAAACATTGCTGGAAAATAAAGTTATGAGGGCTTGACCAGCTCCTGTGAAGGTATTGAGTTCAGCTCTTATTTTTAATCATGTTTAAAGATGGGATCTCTTTTTCAATCCTTGCAATAAAGCCTGTCTTTCATTCTGAAAGGCAAACCAAGACCAGAACTGAACAGAGTACAATCAGATCGTTTGACAGTTTATATATAATATGGACATTTCAGAATCATAGATAGGAAAATCAAATTTTTATTAGTGAAAATTTGTTCCAAGAGAAATGTTCCGCTTCCATTGTCAAAGAAAAGGGAATCAAAATGATTTTATCTCACCTATAAGTAAGTTATGTTCTTATATCCTGTGTTTCTTTTAAAAAAAACTGATATAAGTGGTTTTAATATGTGTGTTATAGCCTCTGAAGAGCCAGGTAGCTGGGCATAAACTGATCTGTATTCCATCTTTATTTCATGTATCACTGAATAAAGTGGTCATCCTGAAAAAATTATTGCCAGTTCTTCATTATAAATGACAATGAAGAATACTGGAAGAACACAGATGGAGTTATGAATCCCAAGAGGGATTTTCTGCATCAGAATAGAGAGAGATAAACAAAGAAAAAGCAAAGTTATGATTGACTTGCAAATTTGTTGTGAAATAAATATGGAATGCTTCAATGCCACTTTTACTAGCTCCTCATCTCTGAAATAAAATTGCAAATTTATTTTGTGCCTTTCATCCTTGAAGATTCTTGAAAATTCTATATATTATGGTTGACAATGTTCCCAGAAATGGAGGGATGGAATATTATAAAAGATGGTGAATGCTGCCAGATCACCTATGATATTGTAAACTATTTGAATTTAGAGGAAAAAACACACATTACTCCAACTGTTAAGAAGTATTATGCAATATTTCAGTTATTATTTTATAATTTTTAAATTGTGTAGTTTTTAAAATGTTATTATCTTTAGAGAATAATCTATATGTACTTATAATCTACATGCTTTTATGAAAATAATTTGTCTTTAATGTACAAAACTTCTGAAAGAAAATTTATTAAAATAACATCATGATCTCATAGTCTAGATCTACAATCAGGAAGAGTTTTATGCTGAATATTTGTCATTATAATGAATTGCAATAAGAACTTTACTTCAAATGTGTTCAAGAAAAAAAGGCAAAATACCCCTGAAATATTTATTTATGTTATGACAGGAAAAAATAAATAGTTTATTTAATGGGGACTACTAACAATAATCTATTTGGAAATAAATGACTGAAATATTTCACTGCATTTTAATCGTAATAGAATTTGAAAGAACATCCTTCAACAAGTAAAAACATTTCTGCTTTTCTTTGATTTCTTTAAAAAAAGAAAGAAAATACATATTTCTTTCTTACAATATTTGTTAATTCAAATTTGATTTTAGTCTAAGCAAACAGCCCTTTATCTTATGCTTTTCTCAACTTAGAATTGAGTGAACTTTTATAGATTAAATTAAACTTCATCTTTTCTTTTTTCCTGGGCATGAAGCATTGTTCTGTATTTTTTGAAACATTTTTGTCTATTGTTGACCTGGGGCATTCTATATACTATATTTGACAACTCTCTCAACTATAGTATTCTGTGACAGAATGGAATTCATATAGTTTTTTTTCATTAAATAACTTATCAACTTTTACAACTTGAAGGAATTATTATGAGAAAAACATTCTCCTGGTAAAATACACTCACATTGTCAATTTAATCAATTATTTTGGTGAAACAATATATAATATACAAAGCATGTATTAATGGTATTTTTACAATATTAGTAAGTTTTCCAAGCAAGTTTTTTCTTTTCTATGTATAATACACAAGTGCCTGTTATATCAAAAACAATCAACATAGAACCTGTCATTCTCTTGAGAGCAATAGGGTAGAAGTAAATTTTATCCAACTCACTCGTACAAAGGGAGGTTTCCAAAACAGTGATCCAGAAGTCCCCAGCTACTCGTGAAGACAATATGGCCAACTGAATGGGTGTCTCATTTCTAGGGCTCAAGAATGCGCAGTCAGTCCTTCAAAAACCAGAAATTAAGCTTCCTTATGACCCCACAATACCACTTCTGGGAATATATTCCAAGGATGCAAAAAAGCACAGTAGAAATGACATCTGTACCTATATGTTCATTGCAGTACTGTTCACAATAGCCAAAATCTGGAAACAACCCAAGTGCCCGAGAATGGATGACTGGTAAAAGAAACTTTGGTATATCTACGCTACACAGCTGTTAGGAGAGATGAAGTCATGAACTTTGCTTATAAATGGATAGACATGGAAAGTATCATGCTAAGTGAAATGAGACAGAAAGAGAGGAACAGACATAGGACTGCACTCATTTGTAGAGTACGAAACAACATAACATGAGGCTGACACCTAAGGATAGTAGATACACGGGACAGGTAGATTGCTCCACAGATGGAAATCTGTCTCATAAGTTGAGGGGAGAAGGCAACTGGAATGGAGAAGGGATCACTAAGAAAATGATGACTGGTGGCATTGGTCGGGGTGGGAGATGTGTGTTGAAAGTAGATAATGACCCAAACATGATAATCTCTCAGTATCTGTGCCCAAAAGTAGAGAGAGAGGGCATGGGGAATATTGTCTGCCATGGAGGCAGGGGGATGTCGGAAAGGTGGGAGGTATACTGGGGATATTGGTGGTGAGAATGTGCACTGGTGGAGGGATGGGTGTTTGATCATTGTGTGATTGTAACCCAAACATGAAATCTTGTAACTATCTCAATAAAATTAAAAAAAAATGCAGAGCTACTCAGGCCCTGTGGGGCCACCCCAGAGGTGCTAAGTGGCCCTCTTTGGACAGAGTTCATTCCTGAAAGCTGAGTATTATTAGTCTTAAAGCAAGCTAGATAGAAAAAGAGACTACTAAGGAAATCAGAAAGAAAAGGAAGACATTTACAGTACTTATATAATTCACTAGTATATACAATAAATTTAACTTTGGCAATTCAAGCATTATTTAAGGACAATTGCATCTTGCTGAAGTTTTATTTTTTTCACTCTGCTTACAGTTCTTATATTCTTTACTCACTAAAACAAATTGTCGAGAAATAAATGGAGTAAAAAGCAATTTTGTAGAAATATTTCAGTTTAAAACATGAGTACGATTATTGAAAGTTCCAGTGCATATATGGTATATTAATTCTTATGTATTTGAGCGAAGTGAACCTGACAGAATGGAAAAGAGGTGATATTTACTATTTAAGAATTAGTTGTATTTGGGGCATGAGTTACACTACAGTGGGTAGGTCTTGCATGAGACAGACCTCAGGTTGGATACCTGGCACCTTATATCATCTTCTTAGTCATTGCCAGGTATGTTTTCTTCACCACAGGGCCAGGAGTATGGCCGAGTATTGCTGGGTGAGACTCCAAACAAACAAGCAAATATTCAGATGTGTTTTTGTCAAAGTATGGTATAAAATGTACTGACTTATGTTACTTTTTAAATTTTTTAATATAATTTTTGCTTTTTGGGTCATACCCAGTGATACTCAAGGCTCACACCTGGCTCTGCACTCAGGAATTACTTATGGCATGCTTGGTGGACCAAGCATGGATATTGGATATTGAACCCATGTTGACTGTATGTAAGGTAAACACCCTACCCACTGTACTATAGTTCAAGTCCTGGCTCATGTTATTATTAAAAAATAATAACTTTAATAACCCTGATGATTTTTTATTTAGCAAGTACAAAATATTGTATTCAAGTAAAACTTTATGGCACTAGAATATCAAAGTTGCTTTTTTTTTTAACAAAACTTGTGGTGATCAATCTAAAACAGAGATGCTTGTAAAATCAGCTGAAAGTTTAGTAACAAATGTTATGCTTTGTTTATCTCTTAAATATATTCCTTAAATTCTTTGTCAGTTGGCACTATGAATATTACATACTAGCCATGTCATACAGTGTGAAATCCAATTACTAGCATGCACATTTATGTCAACAAAGTAGAATTTTTGGTCTTGTCCAAAGTGAAAGATAAAATATTGAAGATGCAGTTCTGAAGTATTGAATGATATTCCAAGGAAAGAAATGCTCAACATATATTTGCCTCTTTTATCATTTGAAACATTATATATATTAGGAGAAAATATTTTTGGCTGAATAATTACTTTGCAGAGCACTGTAAACTACTGCAGGTATAAAGTAAAGTAAAAAGGTCCTCCCATTGATCATCGATTTGCTTGAGCGGGCCCAGTAACGTCTCCATTGGAGACTTTGTTGTTACTGTGTTTGGCATATGAGTACTTCACGGGGAGCTTGCCAGGCTCTGCCCTGCGGGCGTGATACTCTCAGTAGCTTGCGGGGCTCTCCGAGAGGGGCAGAGGAATCGAACTCGGGTCGGCCATGTTGGCTGCATACAAGGCAAACGCCCTACCGCTGTGCTATTGCTCAGAGACAAAATTAATTATGGTGGCTATCTGTGCATATGTGTGTGGTAAGCAAGTATTGATATAAGAATGAACATTGTGCTAGTGACCAAGAAACAACCATACTCACCACCCGCTGTTTATTCAGTGAGGACACAAACACTAAATATTGAAACATAGGACCTATTCTTAGCTTTTGAGAGTTATTCTGTGATATTGTTTGAAGAAACACATTATAATTTTGTCACCTGGAGAATGGTGTTTACACACTTGAGCTTATTTTTAAAATTTTTTTGAAGGAGCACAAGCTGCAGTGTTCAGGGTGTACTCCTGGCTCTGTGTCCAGGAATCACTCCTGGAAGGGCTCAAGGGACTTTATGGGGTGCTGGGATCAAACCCAGTTTAGCTGCATGCAAGGCAAGCACCCTACCTGTTGTACTATCACTCTAGACCCAAGAAGACTAATTTATAATGGAAATTAATGAGAGATGAGTCTTTCTCCCAAACTAATGATTTTTTCTAGAACTCAGAGTAAAACAAAAAAGCTACAGTGTATAATGTATATAAGTTTTCCTTCCAGTTTCCCTACAAATTGAAATACCAAAATTTTGCATCTTGAACTTAAAGCTACCATCTAAAAGAGTATGAAAATTGACTTCTGGTGAAACTACTTTGAAATTCAGGCCATTTTAAACCAAATACTTATAGGTATTAGAGAAACCAAGAGCTTGTTTCCATTTGAGTATAGTGTCAGGAGGTTGTGCTTTGGTGAGGATGTATACCCTGTGCACAATCCAGGCTCAGTCCCTGGCACTATGCCGTCTCCTGAGCATAGCATTGAGGAACACTGAGCACCACTGAAGAGGCCTGCGTAATCTCTGTGGTGTGCAGGTCCTGAGATCCAGGGCATCAAACTGAACATGAGTTGGGGGACCCTATTCTAAGTTTTGTATAAATAGCATAAATAACAAATCTAGTTTAATATCTAAACCAAGTATCACCTATTCATTATTGAGCATGTGTCTTACAGATCTTTGGGTGAAAGGTTGTAAACCTTATCAATCTCTCAGTCAAACAACATATATATGTATATATATATTTGTACATATATGTATTCACTACTTGAAACATCATGTCTTTATTTTAAACAATAAGATCACTTACATTTGGGGCAGAGAATAATATAGGGAGAGTAATGAGTGGTTGTTAATGGTTCGGAACTAGAGAGGCTGGGCATCTAAGGAGCAGTACAAGGAACTCTTGAGAGTTATTAATGTTTTCCACTTAGTGCTAGAGAAAATAATGAAATGCAAACAGTTAAATGAAAAAGAGAATTAAGATTTTGCATTTGAATGAAGTTTGTTAATTTGTCTAAAACATTGAGAAATACTTTCTTATATAATTGATTTAAAAATTTGCATTTGGGACTGGAGAGATAGCACAGCGGGTAGGGTGTTTGCCTTGCACGCGGCTGAGCCGGGTTTGATTCCCAGTATCCCGTATGGTCCCCTGAGCACTGCCAGGAGCAACTCCTGAGTGCAGAGCCAGGAGTAACCCCTGTGCATTGCCGGGTGTGACCCAAAAAGCAAAAATAAATAAATAAATAAATAAATAAAATAAAAATTTACATTCTTTGTTCATGTGCCATAGGTCCTAGAGTTAGGTAGAAGAAATTAAGAAGTGATATTAGAAAAATGAAAAGTAGAAATGAAGAAATAAAACATGAATTATTTGGATGACATGCCTACCCTGCCAATGCTAAATATAGGAGAGTTTTCAACATTTCACTCCAGGTGCAAAGTAGCACATCTGCATTGAAACATCCCCATTCACACAGAAAGACACCAAGAAGCATCGGATTTAAGAGTCTTATTATAGTACGTGCCTTGATTTAAGTTTGTTTAATATTTCTTCCTGAAATTACATTTTACCTAGTACTAATTATTGAAATATATTTACCTCTTCAGAGAAAAAACAGGTGTCTAAATAATTAATAATTTTTTGTTTCTCAATATTCATCTCATAAAATAGAATTTGCAACTTCTGCAGCAAGTGCCAGCCCAACTAGTCGCTGCCTCTGCCCAACAGGTCTGTACCCGCTTGGTGCCTCTTCCACACCCAAACTCGGGACCCTGAAAGCCAGCTGCCGCTGGGACTGGTTTAGGGCACCTGCCTCCACTTCCGGAGCTAGTGCAAGTCCAAATAGTCGCTGCCCCTACACGTCTGTGGACTAGCATCTGGACTGGCTGGGAGCGTGGACACCACAGTAAGGTGGTGTGGCCCCCTCAAAGTGGACATGATCTCTGCAAAAGTGAGTGTGGCCTTCTACGAGATGGCAACAGTTCCATTTCCCACTCCCAGCACTATGACTTTCATCTTAGCCTTTATTACCGAATTCTGTGGAAAAATTTCTGGTCACCTCAACTACAATACAACAATAATCCACTGGCCTACAACAATTATAACAAAAGACCAGTATACAAGAACATGTACAGCCCAATAATAAAAAGCACCTCCTCCAAAGCTTCAATACATGCCCATCATAAGCCAAACAACAATGCCTGAGAGGAAGGTCAGACTCCTGAAAGAGAGAAGGGTGACCGCCATTGACCGACCTTATCACGAATCCTTTCCCATGGTAAGAGGGAGCAGTGCTAGTGAATTCCGGGGTTTTACCAGTAGACAACCAAAACAACATGAAGAAACAGTGCAAATCTCCATTACAAGGAGAGGACAAAGAAAAGAATCCTGAATTCTCAGCAGAAATTACCTAGAAAAATGGTCTCTCCGATAGAGAATTCGAGATGAAATGCAGAGGATGGTCAAGGAATTAATCAAAGAATCAATGGAGGGGATATTCTGAACACTAAAGGAAGAAAGGGAAAAAATAGTAGAATGGATAGTCGAGAAAATACAGGAATAAATGAGAGCAGAAATAAAAAAAGATATAAAAAGAAGTGTCACAAATAAAGGATTCGGTAGAAGAAATTAAAAACTCAGTTGGTGCCCTCAGCAGTAGGAAGAATACAGCTGAAGACAGGATCAGTGAGCTTGAAGATAAGCAACAGAAATCGCATAGGGAACAACAAGCAATGGGAAACGACCTCAAAATGGCTGTAAGAAGAATCAGAGACCTAGGGGATGATGCCCAGAGGAACAACATTAGAATCATTGGAGTACCAGAAGGACAGGGAGACAACCCCAATGAAAAATCCACTGTCAAAGAAATCTTTGCTGAAAAATTCCCAGTTAAAGAATGCAGACATCCAGATCCAAGGAGCCAGAAGGGTGCCCGCCAAAAGAGACCCTAATAAAAACACTCCAAGGCATATCATAGTCAGAATGATGGATGCTGTGGACAGAGACACAATACTGCAAGCAGCAAGGTTAAAGAAGGAAATAACATACAAAGGACCACCCCTTAGATTTACAGCAGACCTATCAGAGGAAACCCTCCAAGCCCGAAGACAATGGTGAAATATAATGAAAAAACTTAATGAACTGAACGCCTCACCAAGAATACTTTATCCAGCTAAACTCTCACTGAAACTCAATGGAACTATACATAATTTTGTATATAAACAACAGCTCAGGAACTTCATAGACAAAAAATCACATCTAAAAGAAGGATAAAAGGGGCTCCTGTAAGATTAGAAGGGAAACACTTAGAAACAAACCAAGTCATACAGAAAGATGGCACAAAACCCCATGTCAATAATCTTGCTCAATATCAATTTTTATTATCAGGCGCGGGTAGCGCCCTCCCCAGGGGCGGGGCAGGGGCGTGGCCCGAGACGGGGGCGGGGCAGGAGGCGGGGCCGGCGACGGGGGCAGGGCCAGCGGCTACTTGAGGCGATACAGGACCTTGCGCTGCATGCGGTGCTGGAGCTCACCACGCCGAAGCATCAGCTGCAGGACCTTGAGGATGGCGTGCTCCGGGTACTTCTGCTTGGCGAAGTCCTGGAGGATGCTGTGCTCCGACACCTGCGAGCCGATGGCGAAGCGGCGCTTCAGCTGCTTCTCAATGCGGCTCAGCATCTCCTGGTCCTCCTGGCTGGTGAAACCCTCCACGCCCGACAGCGTGCCGGACAGGGCGGCGTCCAGCGTGGACACCTGGAAGAGCCTCAGCGCCTCCTCCACGTCCGCCTCGGTGGCGAAGGGCTGCAGCTTCGTCTTGCTGAGGGCCTCGGCGATGCGCACGACGGCCTCCAGCTGCCGCACGGTGATGGGGATGCTGGAGCGGCGGTCGGCGTCCCGCTCGTGCTGCCGGGCCCGCTGCGCATGAGGATGTAGCGGTTCTTCAGCTTCTCCGTGGCCGCCGCCGACAGCTGGGGGCCGCACTTCACGCGGCAGTAGGCGATGAACTTCTTCAGCTTGGCCAGGTCGATCTCGCCCTCCACGGCCTGGGTCTGCGTCATAGCACTCACGTGCAGAGTCATGACTACTTCCACTACCCAGCCGTCGCCACACTCCAGGACGCTTTCCGGACCCACGCGGCAGCTCCGGCCGAGACCCACGCACAACTGAAGACCCACAGAACAAGGGATCGAATTGTGCACAGGAGACCCACCCTACCCAGATAAATACCCCACTGGCAGATTTCCACTCTCGACACTACTTCCACTACCCAGCCGTCGCCACACTCCAGGACGCTTTCCGGACCACGCGGCAGCTCCGGCCGAGACCCACGCACAACTGAAGACCCACAGAATAAGGTAAGTGGAACTCTCTGAGACCTTGGACTCCAGGCTCGGCGGACCCAGGGACAGAGCTTCTCTGCTTGCTCCCACCACCACAGGTGACAAAGGGATTCTAATCAGGAGCCCCACCCTACCCTGCCCTGTCTGCTTCCATCAACCACCCAGGGATCGAATTGTGCACAGGAGACCCACCCTACCCAGATAAATACCCCACTGGCAGATTTCCACTCTCGACACTACTTCCACTACCCATCCCTCGCCACACTCCAGGACGCTTTCCGGACCCGCGCGGCCGCTTGCGGCCGCGCGACACATCATAAGACACTAAATACCCATCTTCTGGAATTGTCGTACCATATTTGATAGGGTTCAAATATGGTAACACCTACAAGGGGGATTAGAGGCCACCCCAAAAGCCTCTATACCTCTCGGAAAGACTGGCAAGCTACCGAGAGTATTCCGCCTGCACGGAAGAGCCTGGCAAGCTATCCGCTGTGTATTCGATATGCCAAAACCAGTAACTACAACTGGTCTCATTCACCTGACCCTGAAGGCTTCACCGACATGGCAGCACTGAGAAGGATGAGAAAGGAGAGGCCGACAAAATCTCAAGGCCGACCTAGGATGCCACAATGAAGGAAGACAAAAATGATCATCTGTACTTTCAATGCACGTACGCTAGCATCAGATGCATCCATCGAGGACCTGATGGTACAAGCGCGAATGATCAAGTACGACACCATTGGCCTGACCGAGACAAGAAGGCATGAATCTCACCATGCTGTTTTCGACACCGGAGAAGAATTGTTCCTCGGAACATGCGATAAAAGAGGTGTTGGAGGCGTCGGTGTCCTTGTCAACACAAACTTGGCCAAGAGCATTGATTCATTCGAATGCCTAACAACCCGAATCGGACGTTTACATTTGAATAGATGTGGCTCACTGCCTGCAGTTTCTATCTTCGTTGTCTACGCACCAACATCTCATTATGATGAAAGAGAAATCGAGAAGTTCTACATGGAGCTAGAGAAGTTCTATAAAGAAGACCACACCTTCTACAAGATCATTGTGGGTGATTTTAATGCCAAGATAGGACCGAGAAGATCAGCTGAAGAACTTCACATCGGGACCCATGGCTTAGAATGGAATGAACAGGGTGAGAGACTGTCTGAGTTCATCATGTCGACCAAGACCATTCATGGTAACTCACAGTTCCAGAAGGCAGAATCTAAACGATGGACATGGGAGTCTCCCGGTGGACGATTCCACAACGAAATAGACCACATCATATTCAATCGACGGTTTTGCCTGACTGATGTCGCTGTTGTCCCAAAATTTCGAACGGGATCGGACCACCGTCTCCTTCGTGCAAAATTCTACTTCACAGAGCGGGGAGAAAGGGCTGCAAAGTTCAAAAAGAGAACTCCCAGAATGACCACCAACTGGGAACTCTTTGGTACTATTGCGGCAACATGGGAAGATGCCATTGTTGACAACATTGACGAGGAATACGATCGACTGGTTCAGCACCTCCATGAATGTGCGAGGAACGCCAAGAGAGAGATAGCCACAAAAAGTCGCCTATCTTCGAAAACTCTTGAGCTAATTCGCCAGCGTGGTTTGGCGCATGCCTCAGGCAACGGCAAGCTAATGTCCGAGCTTGCAAAGCAGTGCAGAGATGCGATCAAGGAAGACCTCAAAGAGAGAAGAGCAGAAGTACTGATAGATGCGGCAGAAGCCGGGAAAAGTATTCGTAACGCCCGCCTGTCCTTCGCCAACTATAAGACCAAGATGACTGCCCTCCGACGTCCTGATGGATCCATCACATCCTCCAGAACGGCAATGGAGAAGATTATCCATGACTTCTACTCAAATCTCTTCGATAGCCATGTCCACTTGCCGACATACCAAATTCCACAGGATGGGTATGTCGTTCCTAACATTCTCCCTTCCGAAATCCGACACGCCATTTCGTTGGTAAAGAAGCAAACAGCACCCGGCCCAGACAAGGTCAGACCTGAACACCTGAAGAACCTGCCGTCAGTACTCATCAATATACTGGCTCGGCTCTTCACTCGCTACCTGTCTGAATGCAAGGTTCCGTCCCAATGGAAAACCAGCAGGACCGTACTACTGTTCAAGAAGGGAGACATCCATGACATTGGCAACTATCGCCGATCTGCCTATTGTCTGTCATCTACAAGCTGTTCACTCGAGTCATCCTGAATAGGATTGGCAGAACACTAGATGAAGGACAACCATGCGAGCAAGCAGGGTTCCGCAAAGGATTCAGCACCATCGACCATATCCACACGGTAACCAAGCTCATTGAGGTTTCTCGGGAGTTCAAGATGCCGCTCTGCTTAACGTTCATTGATTTAAAGAAGGCCTTTGATTCTGTTGAGACGGAAGCGGTCATTGAAGCCCTAGCCAATCAGGGCATTCAAGCCCAATACATCAGGATCCTCCGTGAGCTGTATTGCGGATTCACTACCAGGATCTCACCATTCTACAAAGAAGTGATCGTTGATGTCAAGAGAGGGGTGCGGCAGGGTGATACCATTTCACCGAAACTCTTCAGTGCCACCCTCGAGAACATCATGCGACGACTGGAATGGGAAGGAATGGGAGTGAAGATAGATGGTCGGCAACTACACCACCTCCGCTTTGCTGATGACATTGTTTTAATAACACCAAACATCAGCCAAGTGGCACAAATGCTGGCCGACTTTGACCGTGAGTGTGGAAAGGTAGGACTACAGCTGAATCTTACGAAGACAATGTTTATGAGAAACAGCCTTGTTCCTGACGCCCCATTCGCTCTCAATGGAATGACCATCTCCGAATGCAACAGCTATGTGTACCTAGGTCGAGAGGTCAACATGAGAAATGACCTGGCACCCCAGCTACGCAGGAGGAAGAGAGCGGCTTGGAACGCCTTCAAGAACGTCGAAGAAATAGCTAAGAGGACGAAGAACCTCCGGCTCCGGGCACATCTCTTTGATTCCACTGTTCTTCCTGCATTAACATATGCCTCAGAGACCTGGGCCCTACGCAAACAAGATGAGAACGCCATTCAGGTCTCCCAAAGAAGAATAGAAAGAGCTATGCTTGGAATAACACGTTTCACTCAAATGAGAGAACGAATCCGGAGTTCTGACATCCGTCGACAATCAAGGATCAGGGACGCTGTCTCATATGCCAAGGTGTCGAAAATCAGATGGGCTGGTCACGTAATGAGATTTAAAGACAACCGTTGGACTAGAGCTGTTACTGATTGGATTCCACGGGATGTCAAGAGACCGCGTGGCCGCCCACCTACCAGATGGTCAGACTTCTTTGTCAAGATCATGAACGATCGGTTTGAGGCCCTCCATGTTCCCGGAGCGAAGAGATGCCATTGGGCTACACTAGCACGCGACAGGGACAAATGGAGACGTTACTGGCGCCCGCTCGAGCAAATCGACGACTAATGGGAAGTTAAGTGATTAAGTGATTAAGTGAATATCAATAGTCTAAATGCACCAATCAAGAGACATAGAGTAGCAAAATGGATCCAGAAACTGAAACAAACATTCTTCTGTCTACAAGAAACTCATCTAAACAATCAGAGGGAATATAGATTCAAAGTTAAGAATGTAAAACAATTCTTCAAGCAAACATCTCTCTCAAAAAAGCTAGGGTGGCCATATTAGTATCCGACAACATAGATTTCAGGTTGAAAAAGATTAGAAGAGACAATAAAGGCCATTTTCTATTTATCAAGGGAAACATACAAGAGAAAGAAATAACACTCTTCAATGTATATGCACCTAATGAGGGAACAGCTTAATACTTAAAACAACTTCTGACAGATTTTAAGCAGGACATTGCTAGCAACACAATAGTAGTTGGAGACTTCAACATGGCTTTATCACCTCTGGATAGATCAATAAGAACAAAACTCAACAAATAAACATTGGCTTTGAAGGAAGAAATAGAAAAGCATGGGCAAATAGACCTATACAAGGCTTTACACCCCCCCCTAAACAAAAATACACATTCTTCTCCAGTGCACATGGAACATTTTCCAAAATAGACCATGTGCTAGGCCACAAAACATACCTCAATAGAATCAGAAAGATAGAAGTAGTATCAACAATCTTTTCAGACCAGAATGCACTGAAAATAGAAGCGAATCACACAAGACATCGAGAAACAAATCAAACACCTGGAAATTAAACAACTGAATGTTGAACAATGAGTGGGCCAGAAAGGAAGTCAAAGACAAAATCAAGATACTTGGAAGCAAATGAGAATGAAATAATGTGCTACCGGAACCTATGGGACATAGATAATGCCCTGCTAAGAGGAAACTTTGTAGTGTTGCAAGCATTCCTAATGAAAGAAGAAAGGGCCTAAATAGATAACCTAACCACACAGCTCAATATCTTAGAAAAATACCAACAAAAGGAACCTAAGACCGCCCGAAGGAAAGAAATTATAAAACTTAGAGCAGAAATTAACAACATGGAAACCAAAAAAATTCCGAAAGGTCAATGAAGGTAAGAGCTTGGGCCTGGCCCATTTTGATGCCAGGGTAGCTCACCGCTTGCCATGGCATCAAAATGGGCCAGGCCAAAGTGCCACGGTTCTTAACTTTAAGTTAAGAGCTTGATCATAGACAAATGCTGTCATGGTCCAAAAGTAACGATGAGAGTAGGACCCTCCTAGGGGTAGGAAAGACTATCTGGCCTGAGCACTGTAGTCTGAAATCAAGATGGTCCTAGGAGGGCAATTCTATAACTTTAAGACATTTCTTACTGTATCCATACAAAATGATTTTTACTACTTATGCTTATGTTTGTTGGACAAGGAGAGGAGAAACACACCCACGGGATTCCACTCTAGGGTGGGTCATCCTGCTGAGAGAGTATCTGTCCTAGAAGTGGCTTTCCCCAAGGGAAAGAATTCTACCCCTATTGATTCTGACCACACCTATGTGTAATTGTTACCCCAACCTCTCATGCTTTGGGATTTAACAGTACTGTAAGAGTGTGCTGGGGAATCAGAATCAGAATCGAAACTCCAGAGAAGGAGAATGAAGCATGTGGGGTGGGGGGAAGAAGCAGGAGGGAAGCAGAGGACAGAGACAGGACTGGATGGAGAGAGGAATGGAATAAACTGCAAGTAAGACTAACCAGCCTGGCCCTCGTTCTTTCCCTTCACCTGCCTATCGCCATCGACCTCCCAAGGGTGGGGAAAGTGGCGTGAGACTACCAAACGCTGGCGGGCGGCGGGACAGATAGACCACTGCTGCTGCTGTGCTGTCTTATTGAGTTTGCACACTTTCCTCTAAGATCAGGGACAAGACAAGGATCCCCACTATCACCAATTCTGTTTAACATAGTACTGGAACTACTTGCAATAGTGATTAGGCAAGAAAAAGACATTAAAGGCATCCAGATAGGAAAGGAAGAAATAAACTCTCAATATTCCCAGATGATATGATACTATATCTCAAGAATCCTAAATCCTCTACCAAGAAACTCTTACAAACAATAGACTTGTACAGTAAAGTCGCAGGCTATAAAATCAATGCCCAAAAATCCATGGTCTTCCTATATGCACATAATGAGAGAGAGGAAAGTGACTAGAAAAAAAATAATCTCGTTAACAATTGTGCCCCAGAAAATAAAATACCTCGAATCAGACTAACTAAAGAGGTAAAGGACCTCTACCATGAAAACTACAAAATGCTACTCCATGGAATATGAGAGAACACGAGGAAATGGAAACATATCCCCTGCTTATGGATAGGAAGAATTAACATCGTCAAAATGGCAATACTCCTGAAAGCATTATACAGACAAACGTGATCCCTATAAGGATACCCATGAAATTCTTCAAAGAAATAGATCTAGCACTCCTGAAATTCATTCATATGGAACAACAAACACCCACGAATAGCTAAAGCAATTATGGGAAAAAGATGTGGGGAGGCATTACCCTACCCAAGCTCAAACTCTACTACAAAGCAGTAACAATGAAAACAGCATGGTATTGGAATTTAGGCAAGGCTACAGACCAATGGAACAGGGTGGAATATCCGTGCACACAACCCCGAATGTATGAACATCTACTCTTTGATAAGGAAGCAAGAAATGTGAAGTGGAACAAGGAAAGATTCTTCAACAAATGGTGCTGGCATAACTAGACAACCACATGCAAAAAAATAATGTGCTTAGACATCGACCTAATACCATACAAAAAAATTCAGATCAAAATGGAATAAAGATCTCAACATCAGGCCAAACTCCATAAGGTTCATTGAAGACAATGTCAGCAAAACCCTCCACAATCTTGAGGCTAACAGTATCTTCAAAGATGACACTTAACTGACCAAGGAAATAGAAACAGAGATAAACAAATGGGACTATCTTAAATTAAGGAGATTCTGCACATCAAAAGGTACAGTGACCCGAATACAAAGACAATCTGCAGAATGAGAAAGGATATTCACCCAATACACATCTGATAAGGGGTTGATATCAGGGATATACAAAGCACTGGTTGAACTCTACAAGAAGAAAACATCTAACTCCATCAAAAATGGGGTGATGACACCTCAGAGTCTGGCCCACATTCAAAAGAACAAAAGCAACCAATGCTGGTGCAGATGTGGCGAGAAAGGGACACTCCTTCACTGTTGGTGGGAATGTCGACTGGTTCAGCCCTTCTGGAAAACAGTATGGATGATTCTCAAAAAATTAGAAATTGAGCTCCCATTTGACCCAGCAATACCACTTCTGGGAATATATCCCAGAGAGGCAAAAATGTATAGTCGAAGTGACATCTGCACTTGTTTGTTCATTGCAGCACTCTTTACAATAGCCAGAAACTGGAAGAAACCTGAATGCCCAAGAACAGATTACTGGTTAATGAAACTTTGGTACATCTACACAATGGAATACTATGTAGCTGTTAGAAAAGATGAAGTCATGAAATTTACATACAAGTGGTACAACATGGAAAGTATCATGCTAAGTGAAATGAGTCAGAAAGAGAGGGATAGACATAGAAAGATTGCATTCATCTGGGGGATATAAAGTAACAAAATATGAGATTAATACCCAAGAATAGCTGAGATCAGCACCAGGAGGATTACTTCATAGCTTAGTGGCCAGTCGGGCATTCTAGAGGAAAGGGCAGCTCAGATAGAGAAGGGAGCACCAAATGGAGGGTGTTTGGAGGATCCTCCCAGGAGGGGAGATGCATGTTGAAAGTAGACCATGGACTGAACATGATTGCCACTCAATGCCTCTTTTGCAGACCACAACACCCAAAAGGAGAGAGAGAACACAGGGGATTGTCCTGACACAGAGGCAGGGGTGATGGGGGGATGGGGTTGGGGGGGGATATTATCCATGGTGGTGGAAAATGGGCACTGGTGGAGGGATGGGTATCTGATCATTGTATAATCAAACCCAAGCACAAAAAATTGTAAATCTACAACTGTACCTCATGGTGTTTCACTAATACAAAAACAAAAATAAAAAATTATTTATTTAAAAAAATGGGGTGATGAAATGAACAGAAACTTTCCCAACAAAGAAACCCGCATGGCTAAAAGGCACATGAGAAAATGCTCTACTTCACTAATAATCAGGGAGATGCAGATCAAAACAACAATGAGATATCATCTCACACCACAGAGACTGGCCCACATCCAAAAGTACAAAAGCAAAAGGTGTTGGTGTGGATGTGGCGAGAAAAGAACTCTCCTTCGCTGTTGGTGAGAATGCTGACTGGTTCGGCCCTTTTGGAAAACAGTATGGACGATTCTCAAAAAATTAGAAATTGAGCTCCCATTTGACCCAGCAATACCACTCCTTGAAATATACCTTGAAGAGGCAAAAAAGTACAGTTGAAATGACATCTGCACTTCTATGTTCATTGCTGCTCTATTCACAATAGTCAAAATCTGGAAAAAACCCGAGTGCCCGAGGACAGATGACTGGTTAAAGAAACTTTGGTACATCTACACAATGGAGTACTATGTAGCTGTTAGAAAAGATGAAGTCATGAAATTTACATACATGTGGGACTACGTGTAAAGTATCATGCTAAGTGAAAAGAGTAAGAAAGAGAGGGATAGACATTGAAAGATTGCATCCATCTGGGAATATAAAGTAACAAAATAGGAGAATAACACCCAAGAATAACTGAGATAAGTACCAGGAGGGTTACTCCATGGCTTGGAGGCTAGCTGCAAATGCTGGGGTAAAAGGCAGCTCAGATATTGAAGGTAGCACCAAATAAACTGTGTTGGGTCGATCCTCCCAAGATGAGAGATACATGCTGAAAGTAGACTATAGACGAACATAATTTCCACTCAATGCCTCTTTTTCAAACCACAGCACCCAAAAGGAGAGAGAAAACAAAAGGGAATGAACCGCCACAGGAGTGGGGTGGGATGGAGGGTGATGATGCATGGGAGGGATACTGGGAGCACTGGAAGTGGAGAATGTGCACTGGTGGAGGTATAGGTACTAAATCATTGTGTAAGTGAAACCCAAGCACAAAAAATTGTAAGTCTACAACTGTACCTTATGGTGTTTCACTAATAAAATATTTTTTTAAATAATAAAATAGAATTTACTTAAAATTGCTTCATGCATCTAAAGCAATAGATAAGACCTTTGAATTATCTCTCTCCCAATTGAGTTTGACCTACTTGGTGAAATAAGCACAATAGTTGTGGCGAAAAATGAACTGTGAACAGATCTGAGGATAAAGAATCATAAGGAAAGTCTGTATTTTATTACCACTGCTATGGGATAACCTTGAATTACAATGATGTTGCTCATAATCATGACATAATTTTTTTCATCCTAAAATCAGGAAGTTTTACAATAGACACAAAGATATTAGCTTTAGAAAATTTCTATTTATAAGAATATATTAAAGTTGGCACCAAAGTCTTGTTTAGTTACTTATTTGGTAGGAGAAAACTGCTGTACTTGAAAAAAAAAACTCTCAAAAAAACATCCTTATGTTGCTTTGTTCTTCCCTCCAAAGAAGAGTTGTATTAAAGATCAGACAGGTTCAACCAGGTAAGGCAATAAATTTACCTCTAAGTCAGCCATATTCCCTGTTTACATGTCTTGCTCGTAGTACCAGAATTTTTTTTATTTAGATTTTTATTAGTGATATACAATGAGGTACAATTGTATATTTACAAATTTTTGTGCTTGGGTTTCAGTTATACAATGATCGAATACCCACCCCTCCACCAGTGCCCATTCTCCACCACCACTGATCCCAGAATCCCTCCCACCCCCCGTCCTCCTCACGCCCCTTGTATCTGTGGCAGGGCATTCCCCCTTGTTATTTCTCTCATTTTGGGTGCTGTGGTTTGCAAAAGAGGAATTGAGTGGCAATCATGTTTGGTCTAGATTCTACTCTCAGCACGCATCTCCCATCCTGGGAGGATCCTCCCAACACCCTTTATTTGGTCCTCCCTTCTCTATCTGAGCTGCCTTTTCCCCCAGCATGTGCGGCTGGCCTCCAAGCCATGGACTAAAACTTCTGGGACTTAAAACCCGAGTACCAGAATTTTTTGCATCAATCTTGAACATTGTCCTTTATTTTACATTAAAACAATAACAACAACAACAACAACAAAACTACTCAGTTATAAGAAAAGACAAAATTACACAATTTCCAAGT
Source organism: Sorex fumeus (assembly GCF_029834395.1). Lineage (NCBI taxonomy): Eukaryota > Metazoa > Chordata > Mammalia > Eulipotyphla > Soricidae > Sorex > Sorex fumeus. The sequence goes on along the minus strand of NW_026606090.1, from coordinate 26,072,947 downwards.
ACAAGGATAAATCTGGAGGGTATCATTCTGAGTGAAAACAGTCAGGAGAGAAAGACAGAGATTGATCTCTAATATCTTGGGCATATATACCCATAGTAAAGAAACAACAAATGGCCCCAAGCAACAGAATCTAAAAGCTGGTCTAAAGAATGGAGCTTATCAGGTAGAGATTTTGAGGGGGAATGGAAAATGTAGGAAACAGCATCCACGGAAGGGTCTGTTGTTGGAATACTCTGTGTATAAACCCTACCATTGTCAGTATTGTCAATTCACTGTGCCAAAATGAAATTTAAAAAACAAAACCAAATTCATGTTGTTTGTATCTGAGTTTTGTGATAGTAATTTTCTTTATTCAGGGGATTATGACTTCCTAAATGGTATTCAGGGGACCCAGGTGTCACTTCCAAAAAAACCACAAAAACAGTTCAATGTGGGGTGGCCAAGAATTGCAGTACTGCTCGGGATCTGTGGGCTCAATAGTACTGAACAATGAGCCAGACTCAACTAAACTTGAGAGTCAGCAAAGTTCGGGGAGAGCAGAGCTTAGCTAAAATGCAAGCAAGGGACATTGGGAGATTTTTCCTATTGGGGCATTGGGACACCAGCTGAGCGACAGTCTGGTCACGAGAAGGCCAAGAATTTGTGGGAATTATGTTCTGCACTCTGGAGAAACCTATGGTCTCTCTTGAGTGTGTTCTCTCTCTCCACCTCCACTCCTACACACACACACACACACACACACACACACACACACACACACACACTTCCAAATAAAATCTGTTTTAACTTTCTTAACTTTCTGATGACTGTTGAAACAAGGAGAAGGAAGGTAGACTAAAGTGACTTGTACTAGCTCTTATGTTTCAAACCGATTTTTACTTAGAGATACATTTTTAACAATACTTTGATTAAAATGTTTTTGTAAGTGGTTTCATTTGATGTCTATATGTGATGTCTTATAGTAAAAATATAGTCTTTTATTAGTAATACCTAAACCTGTCAGATAGACAGGATCCAACCTCAATATATATCTGGGTTGACAAAATAAGTATGGTTGGAGGATTAATTAAAATTTGCATATGTTGAATGGAAAAAATTAAGGTATCTTATAGCTGTCTATTATCTGATAACACATCTTGGTAAATGCAATTGGACGAAATTGAGGAATAACAAATAAAGTATTGATCAAGCTTGGCATTTAATTTTGAAGTGTTTTTTGTAACCTATTTACGAGCTATTTGTGACAAAAATCAACTCTGAATATCAGTGGTGCTGGAAACTGCACTTGCTTTATATTTGGGACAGTTTCATAAAGTGGGGTGCAGATCTTTCCTAAAGCATTAATTTTCCTGAGAGGGAATAGTCATTTCAGTTAACCATTTCAGTTAACCATGAGGTTCATGGTTATAATAAATGAACTACAAGGAAAAAAATGGTAATAATAAATGAACTAGAAGAAAAATATAACTTAATTATTGTAGATTGCGATAGGGCATTTGCCTTGCGTGCATCCAGCCCGACTGAGCTGGGTTCGATTCCTCTGCCCCTCTCAGATAGCCCGGCAAGCTACCGAGCGTATCTCGTCTGCATGACAAAGCCTAGCAAGCTACCCGTGATGTATTCAATATGCCAAAAACAAGTCTCACGATGGAGACGTTACTGGGCCCTCTCGAGCAAATCAATGAATAAAGGGAGGACTGTGACCATGACAGTAAATAATGTTGATTCTTTTCCAGAATGGAAGCATTTTGTTTGTTTCATTGTTTGTCGGCAAAGCCCCGCTGTGCTCCAGGATTACTCCTTTCTCTGTATACATGAATCACTCCTGGTGTGGCTCAGGAGACTGTAAGAAGTGCCTGGGATTGAATCCAGGGCAACTGCATACAGAACAAATGCCCTACCCACTGCATTATTACTTGAGCCCCATGCAAGACTTTTTTACTTTTATGTGGATGGCATATGACTCTACATGTAATTCTTGGTCAGACAATCTTATCACTACCCAACCACTGCCAGGCTCCAGGCCACTTTCCACATACTTGGGCCGAGACTCACATATGAGTGAACATATTCCTGGACACATCATAAGACACTCCCTACCCATTCTCCATAAATACCACACCATATTTGGTGGGGTTCAGACAGTAGGCAACAAATCATAGAGGGATATATATATGCATATATACATATTCTCATATATATATATATATATGCCAAAGTTCACATCACCCAAACAACATGTCATTGATATCCTACAGATGTCTTAATGGCTCCTGCCAAAATAGAACAATCTTCACACTGTTTCCTATATGGACACTCTTTTGTAAGCATGTGCAGCCAGTTCTTCACAGCAGACAATATAAAATATGTTCTTCTGGTTGTGTTTTGGGACAGGAATTGGGTTTTGGGAAGGAAAAATCCAGAATTTGGTGGTGGGAAGGTGTAATGGTGGTGGGATTTGTGTTTGAACATTAAATGTAATCAATTATTGTGAACATATAAAATAAAAAATTTTTAAAAAAGAAAGAAAATATATAATTCTTTAAATAATTTAGAAAAGAAACTACCCATTGAGTAGCTATATATTATTAGGACTCTTTGCTTTTGTTAGACATATGATAAGACAAATTAATTAATGCGAATAAAGTTAGACTGATGTTTTTTCTTGCTGGGTGTTGCCAAAAGAAACAAAAGGAAAAAGCAAAACAACAACAACAAAAAAACTTGGGTGCCTCACATGTACAAGGCAAGTGCTCTACCATTGGGCTACATCCCCTACCTTAACTTAATTATTTATACTTGATGTATTTGGGACCAGCCACCACCACGCTGAGACCATTCTCCGCACACCTGAAGGTACAGGCAGAGGAACAAAGGCAAGCGGGCCCCGGGGCTGAGATCTCCAAGCCTACTCGAATCGGGGCTGAGCATCCTCCACCCAGATCCTCCGAATTCCAGTAGGCGGGGGTCACACCCACCAACTGGCCCCCTGGCTCCGTGTAATCCCATCAATGGCCAAGACTCAGAGACTATAAAAACCAGCTCCTGGAACCGCGCAGGCCGCGTCACATCTTATTATGACTTCTTATTATCTCATTCCTTCTTTGGACAAACTGGCAGACTACCGAATGTAACCTGCCCACATGGCAGAGTCTGGCAAACTCCCCGTGGAGTACCCAATATACCAAATACCAGTAACAATGATGGGTCTCATTCTCCTAAAGAGCCTTGAATATAGCACTTTCTTAAAAATCTCAGGGCTAGGATGAAGGAGACGTTACTGGGGCCTGCTCGAGGCAATTGACGAATAACAGGATGGTCGTGATTCGTAATTCGTGATTGACTTTGAAATGATCTCGGGATACTGAGAGTATCCTGCCCACACGGCAGAGCCTGACAGTTATTCGTGGCGTATTCGATATGCCAAGAAAAATAAATACAATGGGTCTCATTCCCCTGAACCTGAAAGAGTCACCGATACAACAGTGTTAAGAAGGATGATAAAAGGAGTGGCTAATAAAATCTCAAGGCCGAACTAGGCTAGGCTGCCAAAACAAAGAAGGACAGAAATGACTATCTGTAAGTTCAATGAACATACTCTGGCATCAGATGAATCCATCGAGGACCTGATGGTATAAGTGTGAAAGATCAAGTACAACATCATTGGTCTGACAGAGACAAGAGGCATCAACCACATCACGCCATTTTCGACACTGGAGAAGAGCTGTTCCTTGGAACATGTGACAAAAGAGGCATCAGTGGTGTTGGTGTGCTTGTCAACACGAACTTTGCCACGATCATTGATTCATTCTAATGCCTAACAACCCAAATCAGACAATTGCACTTGAATAGATGTGGCTCACTGCCAGTGGTTTCTATCTTTGTTGTCTATGCACCAATATCCAATTATGATGAAGAAATGGAGAAGTTCTACAAGGAGTTAGAGAAGTTGTATAAAGAAGATCATACCTTCTACAATATCATTGTGGGTGATTTTAATGCCAAGATAGGACCAAAAAGATCAGTTGAAGAACTCCACATCAGGACCCATGCACTAGAATGGAACGAACAGGGTGAGACTCAGACTCAGACTATCTGAGTTCATCATGTCGACCAACATCATCCATGAGAACTCACCGTTCCAGAAGGCCGAATCTAAACGTTGGACATGGGAGCCTTTTGGTGGACGATTCCACAACGAAACTGACCATATCATATTCAATTGATGGTTTTGCCTGACACATGTAACTGTTGCTCCAAAATTCCAAATCGGATAGGACCACCGTCTTCTTCTTGCAAAATTCTATTTCACAGAGTGGGGAGAAAGGACTACAGAGTTTAAGAAGAGAACTTCCAGAATGACCACCAGCTGGGAGCTCTTTGGCACTATTGCAGAAACATGGGAAGATGCTGTCTTTGACAACATTGAGGATGCATATGATCAAATGGTTCAGCACCTCCATGATTGTGCAAGGAACGCTGAGCAAGAGATAGCTACGTAAAGATGCCTGTCTTCAAAAACTTTCAAGCCCTTGACACAAGCCTCAGGCAACTGCAAGCTAATGTCTGAGCTCTCAAAGCAGTGCAAGAAGCTATAAAGGAAGACCTCAAAGAGAGAAGAGCAGAAGTGCTGGTAGATGCGGCAGAAGCTGGGAAAAGCATTCTCAATGCCTGCCTGTCCTTTGCCAACTAAAAGACCAAGATGACTGCCCTCCGATGTCCTAATGGATCTATCACATCTTCCAGAAGGGCAATGGAGAAGATTATCCATGACTTCTACTCAGATCTTCGATAGACATGTCCACCTGCCCACATACCAAATTCCGCAGGATGCATGTGTCATTCCCAACGTTTTCCCTTCCGAAATCCATCATGTCATTTTGTTGATAAAGAATGAACAGCACCCGGCCCAGACAAGGTCAGATACGAACATCTGAAGAATCTGCAGTCAGTACTCATCAATACACTGGCTCAGCTCTTCCCACACTACCTGTCTGAATGCAAGGTTTCATCCCATTGGAAAACCAGCAGGACTGTTCTACTGTACAGGAAGGAGACATCAACGACATTGGCAACTATCGCCTGATCTGCCTGTTGTCTGTTGTCTACAAGTTGTTCTCTCGAGTCATCCTGAATAGGACTGGCAGAACACTAGATGAAGGACAACCATGCAAGCAAGCTGGGTTCTGCAAAGGATTCAGCATGGTCGACCATATCCAAATGATAATCAAGCTCATTGAGTTTTCTTGGGAGTTCAAGATGCCGCTCTGTCTAAGGTTCACTGATTTAAAGAATGCCTTTGATTCTGTTGAGATGGAAGTGGTCATCAAAGCCCTAGCCAAACAGGGAGTTCAAACTCAATACATCACGAACCTCTGTGAGCTATATTACAAATTCACTACCATAATCTCACCATTCTACAAGGAAGTGATCATCCATATCAAGAGAGGACTTTACCATTTCACTGAAACTCTTCAGTGCCAACCTCGAGAATGTCATGCCACAACTGGAATGGGAAGAAATGGGAGCAAAGTTAGATGGTTCGCAACTACACCACCTTCACTTTAGTGATGATACCATTCTAATAACACCAAACTTTAGCCAAGCGACACAAATGCTGGCTGACTTCTACCATGACTGTGGAAAGGTCGGACTACAGCTGAATCTCATGAAAACCAAGTTTATGAGAAATGCTCTTGTTCCTGACATTCCATTCACTCTCAATAGAATGAACATCTCTGAATGCAACAATTATGTTTACCTAGGTGGAGAAGTCAACATGATGAATGACCTGGCAACTGAGTTGCGCAGGAGGAAGAGAGCAGCTTGGAACTCTTTCAAGAGCATCAAAGAAATAGCTAAGAGGATGAAGAACCTCCAGTTCCGGGCACATGTCTTAGATTCCACTGTTCTGCCTGTATTAACATAGGCCTCAGAAACCCGGCCCCTATGAAAACAGGATGAAAACGCTATTTGGGTCTCCCAAAGAGGAATTGAAAGAGCTATGTGTAGAGCATCTCACTTCACTCAAGTGAGAAAAAGAATCTGGAGTTCTGACCTCCATCCATGATTGAGTATCAGGGATGCTGTCTCGTTTGCTAAGGCATCGGAAATCAGATGGACTGGACATTTAATGTGACTTGGAGACGACCACTGGACTAGAGACTCTACCGACTGGATTCCATGGAACATCAAAAGATTGCATGTCTGCCCACCCATGAGATGATCAGACTTCTTCGTCAAGACCCTGAATAATTGGTTTGAGGCTCTTTGTGTTCCTATTGTGAGCAGGCGCCATTGGGCTGTCCTAGCCCATGACAGGGATGAGTGGACATGTTACTGGCGCCTGCTTGAGCAAATTAATGTTTAACAGAATGTCAAGTGATCAAGTGAAGTTAATTACAAAGGACCTACTTCAGCAGCCTAAATGTCATTGATCTTAACCCCCAACCAGTCCTTGATGAATATGTATTACTTGTCCGTATGATATGGAAACAGTTATTATCACATCCAAATGAACCAATATTAGGTAACAGCAATATCAATTCCTAAGACCATTTATCTTAATAAACTAAACATTGTACCATGCCTCAAAGGGCCAAATAATACAGTGAGGGAGTAAGTGCTGGCATTAGAAAAATTTGTAAAACTTTGCTATGATGGCATAATAGTTGGTAAAAAGCATCAACAAAATAGCTCAAAAGGCAAATAATATGTGCATTGATTTTCAAGGTCTTAGTGAGAAGTTTAGAAAAAGTGACCTAAATACATATGTTAGGGCTGGAGCAATAGCACAGAAGATAGAGCATTTGCCTGCAAGCGGCTAACATGACTGTCCCAAGTTCAATTCCTCTCCCCCTCTCAGAGAGCCTGGCAAGCTACCGAGAGTATCTCACCTGCACAATAAAGCCTGGGAAGCTATCCATGACATATTTGATATGCCAAACACAGGAACAATTGTCACAATGGAGACGTTACTGGGCCAGCTCGAGCAAATTGATGAACAACAGGAGGACAGTGATAGTGACAGTGACAACATTAATTTATTTGTTTATATAATGGGTATCAAGATAGTTTTTATTTAAACTTATTTAGAAAGAGGTGAGGGAAGGGAAAGTGAAAAGTGTGTTCCAGGGAGAACATAGGCTTCCTCAGAGAGGAAGTAGATAAGCAAAGGTTAAGATAGATACAAGCAAGCAAAGTATGCATGTGTTCAAGGGAAAACATGGGTTTGAAGAGAAAGTGAGTTTATTAAATTTGAAAGGTTATTGCAACATTAGAAGCTACCACAATATTGGAAAAAAACTGATTTTCAAAGAACAATTAATATGGAATAAAAGAAAGACTATTCATTACAATTATTGTTAAAAATTAGATGTAAAGAACCTAGAGAATGCTTTTCATTAAGCACCATATGTGAGAGAAAAAAAAAGCCATAAGACTACTTGATAATCTGTAAGTACTAACTGAGTTTCCAGACAAGAGGCAAGCCTTTAAAAAGAAAATGTCTTCACTATTATCATAGGACTATTACTTTGGTGAATAGAAAATTAATATGTTTTTAGAATTCTATTGCCCGATTAACTGTGACTCTAACTTTTGAGACTAAAAGAATTATTCTTAGAATCCTAACCTTTTATGAGCAGGACACTAATGGAAGAATTGCTCTTATAACAAGCAGTATTTTCTCTAACATCTTTTAGGTGGGCAACGAAGATAATAAAGAGGATCTTTCTAAAAGTAGAGTTAATTGACATGAAGTTATTGGACTATGGGGAATTTCCTCAAAATCACAATTGACCTATAATCAAGGAATATTATCAGAAAAAGGGTTAATCTAATATCTTCCCAGTGTATTTAAAATTTGCCAAAAACTAGTGACAAGAATATCTTCTATCATCCAGTCTACCCTTTTGTGGTTGATAGTATAAAGGTTATCTTATCTATAATCCACCTAATTAATATTTGCAATCAGTGTCTGAAACAAGAGTCATCTTTGAGCTTGATGTAAAGGTTTTTCAATATTACTATTTGACACAAATGTTACTATTTATTTCATGATCCTAGATTTTAGTTTAATGCTTTTGTTTGTTTTGGGGGTCACACCTTACTGTGCTCAGTATATACTCCTGACTCTGCATTCAAGGATCACTCCTGGAGATTCTATGGCCCTGGGTAGCAGTAGCTGTGTGTGTGTGGTGGTGGGGCGGGGCACATCTGGAGTGCTAGGGTTCAAATTCAGGTCAGCTGCGTATAAAGCAAACACGTTGCTAGCTATATTAACACTCTGGCCCATAATTTCTTTTCGTTGACCAAAATAGTGCATCTTCCTTGGGAAAGGAGTGAGCCTATTTTGTGTCATGGAAGAATAAAACATACATACAGTCAAAAGGAGATCTATGAAAGTTATCAGATGTTTTCAGATATGTTGCTTCTCCTTGATTCCTTTCAATAGTCATACCCAACTCCCTTGGCTTTATTTGTTTAAGTTTGTGTCAGTGATAATATAATAATGTGAGAAGAACCTCAGTGTGTCACTTCTAATGAGTGTAATAACAGCATGTGTGGTTTTATCCGGCTCTCTTCACCTCTGCTAATGTTCCATAGATATTTGCAGGCTCTTTGGTTTGAATTCTGGTGCTAGATGCATTTGAAATATGTCTATAACTCTGGTCATACTGGAAATGTCATGTGGGGATAGATAGAAGCCTACTCGAAACTGTCACAGAACTCCTGGTAATTTCTCTTGCTAACATTTTGGAATGAAGCCTCCCCAAAGAAAGTGTGTATTTAATTTTGTTGATGTATACTCTAAGTCCTATAGATGCAACAATGTCTTGGAAAATGTGCATCAGAAATATCACTTATTTGTAGTTTCTAGTTAACTTAGCCAGCCATTCACTAATAAGTAATAAAAGTCATTTTGACTGTATCAGTGAACCCTTTGTCTTATTTTCACAATCAATCACAACCATCCTGTAATTCATCGATTGCCTCGAGCAGGCCCCAGTAACGTTTCCTTCGTCCTAGCCATGAGATTTTTTAAAAAGTGCCATATTCAAGGCTCTTTCAGAGTTAGGAGAATGAGGCCCTTCATTGTTACAGGTATTTGGCATTTTGGGTATGCCACGGGGAGTTTGCCAGACTCTGCCGTGTTGTCTTATTTTAATTGTACCAAAATAAGGTATAGAAAAAGAGGGGTTATTTGGAAGAAAATAAATGAAGCTTTCCTTAAGCAACATTGGCTGCCAAAATTCTCAGTGCTGTATATATAGTATCTCATCAACTGACTGCTTTATGAGGGAGATTTTGGGGGCAGTAGAATAGTTGCTTTATGAAGGAGATTTTCTTTCTTATTCTCCTACCTTTTCAGACATTTTGTTTATATGTTTTGTGGTCACACTTGATGGAATTTAGTCGCAACTGGATCTATGCTGGAAGATGTTCCCAATAGTGCTTAGGGGACTCTGCTGTGGTGGGAGTTGAACCCAGCACTCTTTTGCGCAAGTATGCTCATCAATCCTATTGCTACCCATCCAGCCCATCACTTAAAGACATTATTATAATTAATTATTCTTATAAAAGGAACTGAGATTAATAGAGCTTAATTATTTGGTCTGAAAAACAAAATTGTATTTCTACCCTCCCCTCCACATTATGGTTATCTATCTTATTGCATAGGAGAAAGTAACATCAAAACTGAAAAAAATATATATATATAACATTCATTGTATTTGTATTGCTCGAGCTCGAACGGGCCCAGTAACGTCTCCATTGGAGGCTTTGCTGTTACTGTGTCTGGCATATCGAATACGTCACGGGGAGCTTGCCTGGCTCTGCTGTGCAGGCGAGATACTCTCAGTAGCTTGTCGGGCTCTCCGAGAGGGGCGGAGGAATCGAACTCGGGTCAGCCAAGTTGGCTGCATGCAAGGCAAACGCCCTACCGCTGTGCTATCACTCCAGCCCAGTATTTATATAGCCATCTATGAATTGGGGCTTGATCTTTTAAATTCAACATTATACACTCAGGAGTAAAGGGATAAGCCCTCATTTAGGAAATGTATTCATTTCCTAGATAAACAATTCAACAAAATCTTTTGAAGTAATAAAGAATTGTGAAGGCATATTTTAAAATGTACTCATTAAGATCCCATCAGAACAGAACAATGAGGAACCCTGCAAAATTTAATATTGCCTATTTAGGTCAAAATCTGGAGAAAATTTAATTTTTCCTTGTATATAAGATACTGAATCAGATTTATTAAAATTTAAAATTATTTGCATTTTCTCAACTACCTTGTTAATATTCATAGCTATATTTATAGTTATAACTATAGGATTCATTTATAAATTATGTTGTAGAGACACATATAAAATCCGCATACTTAACTTTTTAGCACCATGAACATACATGCTGACTTATATAGGAGCCACACAATCTTGGTTCATACCAATTGACCCCCAAAGGTCTCCTGATAGCAGAACTATAATGTCTAGATTTATAAATTATATGACCATTTTTAGTTGTATGTAGAATTATTATTTAATTGTATATTAAAATAATAGCACTGTTCTCCCATTGTTCATCGATTTGCTCGAGCAGGCCCAGTAACGTCTCCATTGCAAGACTTGTTGTTACTGTGTTTGGCATATCGAATACGTCATGAGTAGCTTGCCAGGCTTTGCCATGCGGGCGAGATACTCTCAGTAGCTTGCCGGCTTTCCGAGAGGGGCGAAGGAATCGAACCCAGGTCTGTTGCGTACAAGGCAAATGCCCTATCCGCTGTGCTATTGCTCCAGCTCACTAAATTAATATGTAAAAATAAAATAACAATTATCAGGTGAGTTCTCTCTCAAGAAAATTTTGTATCAAAAATGTAAATTTTGAGAGTAAAGAATGTATTTTTTTATTTTTCTTTTTTTATTAGTGAAACACCATGAGGTACAGTTGTAGATTTACAATTTTTTGTGCTTGGGTTTGATTATACAATGATCAGATACCCATCCCTCCACCAGTGCCCATTTTCCACCACCATGGATAATATCCCCCCCACCCCCATCCCCCCATCCCCCCTGCCTCTGTGGCAGGGCAATCCCCTGTGTTCTCTCTCTCCTTTTGGGTGTTGTGGTCTGCAAAAGAGGCATTGAGTGGCAAAAATGTTCAGTCCATAGTCTACTTTCGACATGCATCTCCCCTCCTGGGAAGATCCTCCAAACATCCTTTATTTGGTGCTTCCTTCTCTATCTGAACAGCCCTTTCCTCTAGGATACCCGGCTGGCCTCTAAGTTATGGAGTAATCCTCCTGGTGCTGATCTCAGCTATTCTTGGGTATTAATCTCATACTTTGTTACTTTATATCCCCCAGATGAATGCAATCTTTCTATGTCTATCCCTCTCTTTCTGACTCATTTCACTTAGCATGATACTTTCCATGTTGTACCACTTGTATGTAAATTTCATGACTTCATCTTTTCTAACAGCTACATAGTATTCCATTGTGTAGATGTACCAAAGTTTCATTAACCAGTAATCTGTTCTTGGGCATTCAGGTTTCTTCCAGTTTCTGGCTATTGTAAAGAGTGCTGCAATGAACAAACAAGTGCAGATGTCACTTCGACTATACATTTTTGCCTCTCTGGGATATATTCCCAGGAGTGGTATTGCTGGGTCAAATGGGAGCTCAATTTCTAATTTTTTGAGAATCACCGATACTGTTTTCCAGAAGGGCTGAACCAGTTGACATTCCCACCAACAGTGAAGGAGTGTCCCTTTCTCGCCACATCCGCGCCAGCATTGGTTGCTTTTGTTCTTTTGAATGTGGGCCAGTCTCTGAGGTATCTCATTGTGGTTTTGATCGGCATCTCCCTGATGATTAATGATGTCGAGCATTTTCTCATGTGCTTTTTTTGCATTCGGATTTATTCTTTGAGAAAGTTTCTGTTCATTTCATTGCCCCATTTTTGGATGGGGTTGGATGTTTTCTTCTTGTGGAGTTTAACCAGTATTTTGTATATCCTGGATATCAACCCCTTGTCAGATGTGTATTCAGCGAATATCCTTTCCCATTCTGTAGACTGTCTTTGTATTTTGGCCACTGTTTCCTTGGAGGTGCAGAAGCTTCTTATTTTAAGATAGTCCAATTTATCTATCCCTGTTTTCACTTGCTCAGTCAGTGGTGTGGCATCGTTGAAGATACCATTAGCTTCAATGTCATGGAGGGTTTTGCCAACTTTGTCTTCAATGTACCTTATGGTTTCTGGTCTGATGTTGAGGTCTATAATCCATTTTGATCTTACTTTGGTACATGGTGTTAGGCAGAGTTCTGAGCCCATTTTTTTGCATGTAGCCGTCCAGTGATGCCAGCACAATTTGTTAAAGAGGCTTTCCTTACTCCACTTCACATTACTTGCACCTTTATCAAAGATTAGATGATCATATGATTGTGGGGAGATGTCAGTGTATTCAACCCTGTTCCATTGGTCTGCAGTTCTGCCTTTGTTCCAGTACCATGCTGTTTTAATTATAACTACTTTGTAGTACAGTTTGAAGTTCGGGAGGTTGATTCCTCCCATTTTATTTTTCCCAAGAATTGCTTTAGCTATTTGTGGGGGCTTATTGTTCCATATAAATTTCAGGAGTGTTTGCTCCATTTCTTTCAAGAATGTCATGGGTATCCTTATAGGGATTGCATTGAATTTATACAATGCTTTCAGTAGTATTGCCATTTTGACAATGTTAAGTCTCCCGACCCATGAGCAGGTGGTATCTTTCCAATTCCTCATGTCCGCTTTTATTTCCTGAAGTAGTGTTTTGTAGTTTTCTTTGTACAGGTCCTTTACTTCCTTAGTTAAGCTGATTCCTAAGTACTTGATTTTCTGGGACACAGTTGTGAAGGGGATTGTTTTTTCCATGTTGCTTTCTTCTCTCTCACTGTTTGCATATAGGAAAGCCATGGACTTTTGGGTATTGATTTTATAGCCTGCAACTTTACTATACGAGTCTATTGTTTCTAGGAGATTTTTGGTGGAGGTTATTGGGTTCTCTAAGTATAGTATCATATCATCTGCGAATAGTGAGAGCTTGATTTCTTCCTTTCCTACCTGAATGCCCTTAATATATTTTTCTTGCCTAATAGCTATTGCAATTACTTCCAGTACTATATTGAACAGCAGTGGAGATAGTGGGCATCCTTGTCTCATTCCTGATCTTAGAGGGAAGGCTCTCAGTTTTTCCCCATTGAGGATGATGCTTGCTGTAGGCTTGTGGTAGATGGCTTTAATTATGTTGAGGAAAGGGGCTGGAGCGATAGCACAGCAGGTAAGGCGTTCGCCTTACAAGCGGCCAACATGGCCGACCCGAGTTCAATTCCTCCGCCCCTCTGGGAGAGCCCGGCAAGCTACCGAGAGTATTCGATATGCCAGACACAATAACAACAAAGTCTCCAATTGGGACATTACTCGGCCCGCTCGAGCAAATCGACGATCAACGGGAGGGCCTTTACCTTTTACCTTTTTTGTTGAGGAAGGTCCCCTCTATACTCATTTTGGCTAGGGTTTTCATCATAAAGGGGTGCTGGATCTTGTCAAATGCTTTCTCTGCATCTAATGATATAATCATATGCTTTTTATCTTTTCTTTTGTTGATATGATGGATTATGTTGATTGATTTCCAAATGTTGAACCGTCCTTGCATCCCTGGGATGAATCCTACTTGGTCATGGCGTATGATATTTTTGATGAGTTGTTGGATTCTATTTGCTAGTAGTTTGTTGAGGATCTTTGCATCTGTGTTCATCAGGGATATCGGTCTGTAATTCTCTTTCTTTGTGGTATCTCTGTCTGCTTTTGGTATCAGTGTGATATTTGCTTCAGAGAAACTGTTCGGAAGTGTTTTTGATATTTCAATTTCGTGGAAAAGCTTAAAGAGGATAGGGAGTATGTCCTCTTTAAAGATTTGGAAGAATTCACTAGTGAAGCCATCCGGGCCAGGACTTTTGTGCTTGGGGAGACTTTTTATTACCATTTTAATTTCCTTGATGGTGATAGGTCTGTTCAGGTATTCCAAGTCTTCTTGGTTCAGCCTTGGGAGTCTGTAGGAGTCTAGGAATTTATCCATTTCCTTGAGGTTTTGATGTTTCGTGGCATAAAGTTTCTCAAAGTACTCCCTGAGGATCCTTTGAATTTCTGTAGTTTCTGTTGTAATAACCCCATTTTCATTTCTGATTCAGTTTATTAGGGTTTTCTCTCTCCCTTTCTTTGTGAGTTTTGCTAGAGGCTTATCAATCTTGTTAATTTTCTCTAAAAAACCAGCTCTTGGTTTCATTGATCTTTCGGATTGTTTTTTGGGTTTCCATCTCATTAATCTCTGCTCTGAGCTTTATTTTTCCTTTCTCCTGTTCGGGTTGTGCTCCTTTTTTTGGTCCTTCTCCAAGCTCTTAAGCTGTGAGGTTAGGTTCCTTATGTGTGCTCGCTCCTCCTTTCTGAGGAATGCTTGTAGAGCTATAAACTTTCCTCTTAACACAGCTTTTGCTGTGTCCCATAAGTTTTGGTAACTCGTGCTCTCATTTTCATTCGTTTCTAGGAATCTTTTGATTTCCTCTTTGATTTCCTGTCTAAGCCACTCGTTGTTCAATAGAGCACTGTTTAATTTCCAGGTGTTTGATTTAGTTTTCTGTTTTTGTGTGCGATTTACTTCTAATTTCAGCGCAATATGGTCTGAGAAGTTTGTTGATACAATCTCTATCTTCTTAATTTTATGGAGGCATGTTTTGTGGCTCAGCATGTGGTCTATTGTAAAAAACTATGCACGCAGAAGGTTGTGTGTTCGCAGGCTCTCTGGACGGCTCTATCTCACCGCCCGCGTTCGGTGCCCTAGAGCCGCTGTGTGTGGCCTGCATCGGGACGGCTGTTGGCCAAGGGCAGATGAAGGAAGAGACGAGGGCCAAGCCGGTTGATCTTAGTGGCAGTTTATTACAAGGAAGTTTATCCCATAGAAGAACTTATGTTGTGGAGGGCCTAGGTTCTCTCAAGCACATGTTCCCCTTGCTAGTCTCTTGGTAGTCCATCTTTCAGCCCTCTCTCTCCTTCTCCCGCTCCCTTCTAGTCCGGGCTGACACTCCACCCAGTCAGGTAGCCAAATCAACATAAGAAAGCCCTTCCTGACTGCTCAAGGGCAAGATACCTCTTAAGGTGTTTTTCTCTTTTCCTCAGTCCAATAAACTATCAACTATTTCTGAGGTTATGCAGGAAGGACAGAAGAGTGTTATCCTACATCTCCCCCTTTTTCTTTTTACAAAAAACACAAAATTTGAAACAGGAAAAATTACTAGCTATTTTTGTGTGGACACAGTAAGAGATAACATTGAGACTTTTAGGGCAGCTCTCCTGGGAACATCTTGCCATAGACTCAGAGTACAGTGCTCAGGCCAGATTAATCATTCCTAGCCCTAGCAGGGTCCAAATCTAGTTATTACTTTCTGGATCATGACAGCATCTGTCCATGACCAAGCTCTTAACTTATAGTTAAGCATTGTGGCACTTTTGCCAGGCCCATCTCGATGCCAGGGTAGCACATAGCTTACAGCTTGCCCTGGGTCCATCCAGTCCCTCGTCGGGACCCTGCCTTTAGGGGTGCTAGGAAGTGAGGGCAACTGAGGCTTAAGTTGAGAAAGCAGATGCCCAGGAATGAAATATCACTGAGAGTCACATTACAAAAGCATGTCTTCTTGTGTCCATACAAAAAGAACACTGATCTGAATAAACTATGCAAAGGACTTAGGGAAAAGAGAAAAACAATAATTTACAAGTCAACAGAACACAAAGAAAGTTACAAATAAACAGAGAAATGGGAGCACTGTGATGGGAGCAACCCAATAAATCTGAACCCTACATCTCCCCCCCCCTTTTTTTTTTACAAAAACACAAAATTTGAAACAAAGGAACAATTCCAAACACAAAACAGTCTCATTAGTTGTATCAAGATTTCAGTCCAATCCTGGACCTAGAGCAGTGCTTATAGTAAAGCGTCCAATTGTCCTGCACTGTCCAGGGGTGATTAGAATTACCAATGATGAGAGTCATTTAGTTCCATTCTGAAGAAACAAAGTGTCTGGATCAAAACTGAAGAGTTGTTCCTGTAACAGCATCACGAGTGGTCGCAGCAATGATTCCCAGGGGAGCAGCTATTAGGAGTCCAATAAATTTCAGGAAGCACTGGATCAGCCGGGGAGCACTGGAACAGGAGCATCACAACTTCTGGCAGGAGTACTTCAGTAGGGGAATGCAGCCATTCTCCGGTCAGGTTCATCAGCAGTCATAGATGTGCAACCTAGCTTATGTTTGAGAAAAACACTTTTTTAAAGTTATCAGAGGCTTTAACCATCAGTGTTTGGTCTCCGTGCCTGTGAGTAGAGAGAAAGACAGAGGGAAGTTCCAATACAAATGGATATCCTAGAGAGAAATAAAAAGGTGTTCCTGTTTAAAAGCCATTCCTTTCTCCTTCAGGAACCTGTGAATTCCAAGAAAAGGGTAAAAGTAAAGTATCGTTAATTCAAAATATGGAAGCCGGGCATTGTCTAATCCTCAACCTGTAAAGAGAAAGGCATAAAAAATGCCTTAATGTGAACTCGTGATGTGTTAAAGGAGCTAGAGGCCTTCTGGAGGTCCTCTGATGCAGGTTCCTCTTCTTTCCTTTGTGACTTCTAGCTGAAATCAGTTTGGAGATAGTTTGGGGCTGGAATTTGAAGGGTTGTGAGTCTCTGCTGGTCTGAGATCCAACTCAGGAAGATGAATTCGACTTCTGATGAGACGTAATGGGATCCAAAGTTTCTCAGTGGGGTTAACATCTGTTGAAACAAAAGCATAGCCTTTTCCTCGAATGAGGAGTTTCCCTGCTACATTCAGTTGAGAAAATACCTCCTTTTTTTGTTTTTTATTAAACATGCCATATGTCCACTGAATACGGAGAGGTGGTGGGCTTAAAGCCGCAGCATTCTCTTAAAAGTCAAACTGCTTCTCCCCAAAAGTAGTGCCTACAGTGCCTTGTAGGATTGGTCCCTTTATACCAGAATTTAATGTGTAGTAAAACTGGGTAGGGGTTATAGTGACCGTATCAGGGTAGGGAATATCCAGGGCTGCGCTTCCTGCCGTTATTGGCTGCAGGGAGTATACTGATTGGAGCTCTGAAACTCCACACTGGGGAGAGGGGCTGCAGCTGGGAACATCCCCTGATATTGCGGGACCTGGGGCTGGTGCCCTTGCAGGTTTCCCGAATTGGGGTCAACAGCTGCATCAAAATTGAAGCGACAATCTCTGGCCCAGTGATTTCCTCTCTTACACCTGGGACAGGGCCCGGGAGGTGCAAGTCTGGCTCTGCAGTCTCTGGCCCAGTAGTTTCCCTTCTCATACCTGGGAAAGGGCCTGGGAGGTGCTCTCACAGTAGTATGTTTGGGAGGTGCCCTGCAGTCCTTACGAAAGTGGCCTGGTTTTCCACAATTAAAACATCTTTTCTGAGCTTGCCTCTGTACAGTATAGGCCTCAAAAGCCTTCATCTGCACCTTATATTTAACAGAACCAACATTTCTGC
The DNA here is from genome assembly GCF_029834395.1 of Sorex fumeus. Lineage (NCBI taxonomy): Eukaryota > Metazoa > Chordata > Mammalia > Eulipotyphla > Soricidae > Sorex > Sorex fumeus. The sequence goes on along the minus strand of NW_026606090.1, from coordinate 26,055,363 downwards.
ATGCTTTCAAATACCCCATTATATCTTCCTTCTCTTTGATAGGGCTCAGAATGGCCTGGCAGTCTTCATTAGCATTTTCAAAGGCCAATTGTTTAGTCAACAGCTCCTGAGCTTCCTTACACTTAACCTGCATTTCAATGGCTTCCATCAACCTCCCTATGAAATCTGCATAGGGTTCTGAGGCCCTCTGGACAATCTTAGTAAAACTTCCCTTAAATTCTGCATCTGCATCAATCTTCTCCCATGCACGCAGGGCTATGTCACGGATATGAGCAAAAACAGCACGAGGCAAGGTGACTTGCCTTTTTGGGTCGTGCCATTTCCCTTCACCTATTAACATCTCATAAGTCAGCTTAATATCTGAAAATTTCCGTCCAGCCTGGCCTAGGCTCTGAAGCTTTGCCTTGGCCTCATCACTGAACCACATCCTCCACTGTAGGTACTGAGAAGGGTTTAAGCACGTTTTAGCAACCATGCGAAAATCTTGAGGTACCCAGTAAGCCTTTTTACTCCAGTGTGTAAGATACTCCCTACAGTATGGAGATGTAGGCCCGTATGAGGCACAGGCCGTTTTGAAACGACCAAGAGAATCCATTCTTAACCTGCGATAAGATGGAAGCTGCTTCTTCTCAGCCTGTACTGGGCAATTGGGAGCATGTCCCGAGCGGTCTGGAGGCCGCTTTGCTGAGCTACTCTCGGACTCATAATCCGAGTAAGTGCTAGCAGACTCATAATCCATATCACTTTCATCTGATGCATTGGAAGTGAAGCTATATTCATCAGCCTGAGAAATATTTTCACTATGAAAACCCTTTTGAGACTTAGGTAGGGGAGGAGCCGAGGCCGTATTATTGCTAATATTCTCCTCCTCCTCAACTGTGCTTTTCCAAAACAAGAGAATAGAATCAACAATCTCCCAGGTATTCCAGAATTCTAGGGGAATCTTAGTCCCTTCCTTAGATGCCTTATAGACATTTTTCTTAACTTTTTCCCAAATCTTGGTTTCTAGAGTCCCTTCATCTGGGAACCATGGGTTAACTTCATAAACTACCTTAAAGCAGGACCGGAGCTGGTCTCTGGAAATGTAGAATTCTGGGTTCCCTATCTTGCAGGAGAGACGCTGAATCAAATCCATAAATGTCTTGGCCTGTTCGGTCTGGCTCGAGACACTATGAAAGATCTTAGGAAGGCCCAGAATCTGTCCCATCTTAGTGGGGGATTGCTGTTAGGATTCTAACTCCCAGCAAACTAAAAAATCCTATTCTCCCATTCACTTTCTACAGTGGGGGTGCACCGAACGCAATTCTTACCTTTAGTTGGTAGCTCGAGCCCACCCAGGGACGCCAGCTGTAAAAAACTATGCACGCAGAAGGTTGTGTGTTCGCAGGCTCTCTGGACGGCTCTATCTCACCGCCCGCGTTCGGTGCCCTAGAGCCGCTGTGTGTGGCCTGCATCGGGACGGCTGTTGGCCAAGGGCAGATGAAGGAAGAGACGAGGGCCAAGCCGGTTGATCTTAGTGGCAGTTTATTACAAGGAAGTTTATCCCATAGAAGAACTTATGTTGTGGAGGGCCTAGGTTCTCTCAAGCACATGTTCCCCTTGCTAGTCTCTTGGTAGTCCATCTTTCAGCCCTCTCTCTCCTTCTCCCGCTCCCTTCTAGTCCGGGCTGACACTCCACCCAGTCAGGTAGCCAAATCAACATAAGAAAGCCCTTCCTGACTGCTCAAGGGCAAGATACCTCTTAAGGTGTTTTTCTCTTTTCCTCAGTCCAATAAACTATCAACTATTTCTGAGGTTATGCAGGAAGGACAGAAGAGTGTTATCCTACAGTCTATCTTGGAGAATGTTCCATGTACGCTTGAGAAGAATGTGTATTCAGCCTTTTGAGGATGAAGTGTCTTGTATATATCTACTAAGTCCCTTTCTTCCATTGTTTCCCTCAGGTGAAGTATGTCCTTGCTAAGCTTGAGTCTGTTTGATCTATCAAGAGGTGACAAAGCGGTGTTGAAGTCTCCCACTAGTATTGTGTTGCTATTGATGTCTTTTTCCAAATCTATGAGTAGTTGTTTTAAGTACTTTACTGGTCTCTCATTAGGTGCATATACATTTATTATTGTAAGTTCTTTCTGTTGTACAGATCCTTTGATCAATAAGAAATGGCCTTCACTGTCTCTTATGACCTTCCTCACTCTGAAATCGATGTGGTCTGATGTTAGGATGGCTACCCCAGCTTTATATGGGAGCTGTTTGCCTGTAGGATTGTTTTCCAGCCTTTGACTCTGAGTCTGTGTTTGCTTTGACTACTGAGATGTGTTTCTTGTAGGCAGCAGAATGTTGGGTTCAATTTTCTAATCCATCCTGCCACTCTATGTCTTTTAATTGGTGCGTTTAGCCCATTGACATTGAGGGAGATTATTGTTATGGGATTTTGTCCCATTGTTCTGTTGAAATTTGGTGTATTTGAGGGGCCTTTCTTGCCTCAAATTAGCCCATTTAGTTGTTCTTGTAACCACGGTTTTGAGTCTATGAAGTTCCTGAGCTGTTGTTTGTCTGTGAAACTGTGTGTTGTTCCTTCTAGTATAAATGAGAGTCACGCTGGGTAAAGTATTTTTGGGGAGGCAATTATTTCATTGAGTTTTTTCACTATGTCCCACCACTGTTTTTGGGCCTTGAGGGTTTCATCAGAAAAATCAGCTGTGAATTTTAAGGATGCTCCTTTGTAAGAGATTTCTTTCTTCGATCTTGCTGCTTTTAGAATTTTGTCTCTGTCTAAGGTTTTGGTCATTTTGATCAGAATGTGTCTTGGGGTGTTTTTATTCGGATTTCTTCTAGCTGGTACCCTTCGGGCCTCTTGAATATGGTCACAAGTTTTCTTCAGCTCTGGAAACATTGTAGCAATGATATCTTTGACAGTTTCTTCTTCATCAAGATTTTCTTCCTGTACCTCTGGGACTCCAATAATTCTTATGTTACCCCTCTTGGCTTCATCACGATCTTCTCTTGCCATCTGTTCCAGAATTGTGAGTCTCTTTTCCATTTTCTTCTCTTTTCTGGAGAGTCTCTGAACTTCATCTTCGAGCTCACTGATTCTGTTCTCAGCAGCTGTTACTCTACTGCTGAGGCCTTCCACTGAGTTTTTCAATTCGCCTACGAGATTTTTCAGGTCTGACATTTCCAATTGCATTTTCCTCATTTCTTCCTTCAAACCCTCTTGTCTTCTATTGGAATTGTAAAAGCATGTTTTGTAATAGAAAAAATATATAAAGCTTTAATAAGACTCCTGCCTTTTTTATTTGGACATTATGATGTATAAATAAGATGAAAATAGAGGGAAAATATTTTGTAGTGTAGCTAAGAGGTACTTTATTGATGACTAGTTAATTTTAGATAAGGAAAAATAATGTTTGTTTAACTTAACTCCCAAAGTAATATCTTACCTGGTTTAGGTATGTAGTTGATTCAAAATTTAATGAGCATTTAAACTCTCAAAGCAATCACATATTATCATATTTTTTATGAAAGAGTTTAGTCAACAGGCTCTTCTCTGAGTATGTTCATTTGTAATCTTATTTGTAGGTTTATTTCCCAGTATAAATTTACCTTTTATTGGTCTGGAGCCAGAATTCCTGACAGGTAGAGTCAGGCAACTAATGAAGTTAGTGTTTGAGCTGCACTTGCTCCTCAGAATATAACCCCATTAAGTTATGTTAGATTGAGGGAGAGTCTTCAACATAAAAGGATTATAAAAAGAAATACAATTAAGGATGTGGATGGAAGCTCACTGTATCAGAAAAGCTCTCAATGCTTCAAATTTCCATTGTTTATACAATTTTGTTCTAGAACTTTCTAAATAATAAAATTTGAGCATCTTTTATCATTGCTAATCAGAGTATATATCCTGATCTTGATCTTATTTCAATCAACCTTTGATGAATCAGATGAGCCAAATACTTGTATAATAGGGCATTTTTATGTTTGATTCAGTATCACTGGCATTCAAATAAATTTTTAAGTTCAAAAAGTCGCATAGTATTTTAACTTTAAAATGTTAAGTGGTATATAGCAGTAATTTAACCTTAAAGTTTCAATATGAAATAAAATACACATATTAAAGGATGATAATATTAAAACATTTAAAGTAAACTTTTTTCCAATAATTCAGAAACATAGTTTAGAAATATTTACAACTTAGTATCTGGTTATTTTCAGTATTTAAAGTTATGCACATGTGTAAAGTTAGGTAAAGGATCATTTCCCTATTTGAAATTCTGATCTTTTATTACATTTATAGTATTTAAAAGTCTTTTATATAAGATGAATAGACTCAAAGTCACAGGATATAAAATGAGGATTGAAATTCAAAACTCACGGTTTCTGCTTCCAAGACAAACATTCTGTAAGAGGAATAATCACAATCATGGTCATCCTGTTGTTTGTCGATTGCCTCGAGCAGGCCCCAGTATCGTCTCCTTTGTCCTAGCCCTGATATTTAAAAAAGTGCCATATTCAAGGCTCTTTCAGGGTTAGGGGAATGAGACCCATCATTGCTACTTGTATTTGGCATATTGGGTACGCCACAGGGAGTTTCCCAGACTCTGCCTACTGGAACTTGGAGGATCTGGGTGGAGGATGCTCAGCCCTGATTCGAGCAGGCTTGGAAATCTCAGCCTGGGACCCGCATGCCTTTGTTCCTCTGCCTGTACCTTCGTGCATGTGAAGAGTGGTCTCAGCGTGGTTGTGGCTGGTTCTGGAGGTCTTTGGCTGCCGGAGCTCTGTTCGGGGCAAGGAGGGAAACTCAACCTGCCCCCTTTCAAGGAGCCCCAGTGAGGACAGCCAGGTGGGGGGGCAGGAGACTCTGCTAGAGAGGAATATTTTTCTAGATTATTTATGCAGGTGTTTCAAAAACTAATTGTGCATTTGTGTTGACTTATTTTTCATAGAAGTTTGATAAGTTTTAAATGTAGTATATTAAATATACTTAATATATTGTGTTAATAAATGATATTAGAATAACTCCCACATATTAATCTGAAACTAATCTATGAGTCGTTCATACATTGATCGCTAAGATTATTGAAACAATGTACTTATACGACATAAAACAAATATTAATGGTAAAATTAGAAAATTAATCACTGGTCTATCTGATTTAATCCATTCAGATGAATTTCTTCATGATCCAGGACTTCAGGTCAAAAATTTCACAATATTATATTCCTCCATTAGTAAAAATAATAAATAGGTCGTCCTCCCAATGTGACCTTTTGTTCGTGGTTGATTTTCTTAACTCTTTTCATTGACCTACTACAAAGTAAATTTTCTGAACTATTTTTCTCCTGAAAAAGTTTTGCTTCCTCTGATGTTGTATGGTTATAATTTTGCTACAGTTTAGAACTCTGCCCTGGTTCATCAACATTCCCTCTTTTTATAAATTAATTTATATATATATATATATATATATATATATATATATATATATGAATCAGGAGTCACTCATGATTGTATTTAAGGCATGCAGTGTTCCAGAAACACCAATTCCTTCACCAGTACTCACTTTCTTCCACCAATGTACCCATTTCCCTCCCAAACCTTGCCAGCCTCAGTGGTTGGCAACATTTTTCCCCCTTCTCTTTTAAACCCTATGGTCTACAGTACTGCTACTGATAGGTTATCATGCCTAATTACTTCAGTGTTATTTTCTAACCTAATCCCCCTTCCCAATTGCATTGAGTCCTACTGATCTGAGAGTCTGTTCTTAATCCAGTACCATGCTGTTTAAATTACTAGAGCTTTGTAGTGAAGTTTGAAGTCAGGATAATAGATGTCCCATATGTTTCTTCTCCCTCTTCCCCTAGCTTTTCTCTCTTTTCACTCTTTAGTGGCATTGCTTCTAGATGCTCTGTGTAGAAATTCTTGACTATCCAAAGTTTTTTCAATGTCATTTGGATCCAAGAAAGAAACTAGAAAAAAAAAGTATTAAGAATTAGTAGCTTCTATTTTATACAAATAAATTAGTATTGTTCACTGTGATCCATTTTAATATTTTTATCTTTAGTTAATAGAGCAAATTTTAGAAGACAAATTCCTTTCACATCAAATATAATGTTCATTCTCTGGTCCTATGAAAAAGTAGTAGTCACCCAGCTATTGCATTCCATTTTATAAATGGCTTTCATTGCACCAGTGGACAGATTCATACTTTCCATACTTTCTCTCTATATATCACTTTAAGATTGAGATGAAACTGTTCCATGTAAATGCACATTATTAACAACCATTTGCAGGACTAAAGACTTTCCCAAGATAGGCTGATGCCAGATATGTTAATAGTTCTGAAGAGGCCATTACAGTTTATGGTGTCAGTGATCTGATGAGAGAATGTAATAAGGACATCATCTTTGTGACCCAGCAAAATATCATTTATATCTTAGATGAGATGGGATGAAAGACATTAAACTTATAGGATATCTTCAGATAGAAAGAACAAAGGGAAAATTAGGTGACCTTGTGAATCAAGTTTGTAACTGTTTCAAGAGAAAGCAATAAATACCATGACAGATATAGAGATTTCAGAAGTCTTTCCAAAATATATCAGAAGCTGAGTACCTAATAAAATAATAGGTGATAGTTTGGTTGAAACTAACACAACATACCACACAAATAAAATTTCATAAAATCCTTGAATCAACTGCATAACTATAATTTCTTTTTGTTTGGGGTCATGTTGCAAGCAAACAGTCCCTTACCCTTATCCCCTCACGATTAGCCATATCAAGCATACATTTTACATAACATAATTTGGAAGGTTATTTGTATGTGAGTTTTAAACACCTTCTTCATCTATTAAACACCTTCTTCATGCTTGTATTTGTGTGCATCTATCTATCTAATAAATAGAATTTATGCAATTTGGACTGATGGGGCAGGGCTCACTGCATCATAACTGATTATGTTTATTTTCTCTACTTCTATCACACTAACTTTGTTTTGTTGTTGGGAATGTTTTGTTGATTTCACTTTGGGGATCGTTTTTGCATTTCTTTTGATCTGTTCACTTTGTATCTCAGTAGATACCAGAGAAGAGTCAAATCAATATACTTAAGCTGATAAGGAAATTAGGTTTGAATGTAAGGCAGAGAAGGAGAGAATATCTCCCATAGCTACATGTTTTCTACTTTATCTTACTTATTTCAACAAGAGAAGCCAATATAGAAAAAAATACCCCATCAGAGCAGTTATGTTCTCCATGCAAATGGCTCAGATGTAGCAAAATAGTGAGTATGAATAAATGTCAAATCTTAATAGCACTGATCTGTTCTATAATATGGCCCTATTGACAGCATTAGAATATTTATAGTCTTTGGTTTATCAAAATGTTTTGTAGAAAATTATGCCATTCTTATACATAAACAACATAATATCCCATTTCTCTAAGTTGATAGAGGTTTCTGTCTGTATACTAAATATGGGGGTCTTCAGATACAAGAATATGATGTAACTTGTTCATATGTATATATTTCAGAAAAGAAATTTAAAGTACAATTATTTTTCAGAATCCAAGCTTTACACTGTTTTATTCCACTCTTATAAGAGATAGTGCATGACTATTATCTGGATAGAGAGTTTGATGTTGAAAATGTTGCCTCTCACCTAAAGCATCTGAATGAGTGATTATAGGCTTTTCCTAAAACTGCTGAATGCTATAGAAGCAAACAACTGGGCCTATATGAGTATTCAGAAAATCAAACATTTTAATCTTTATAGGGAAGTCCTAGACGGATAGGTTAGAAATTACCTAAAGATAAAGCCAAGGGGAAATCTATGAGGGTAATGGTATATTTATTATGTGATCATATTTTACATACACACATATTTATGTCAATTCGATACATTTGTGGCTGTTATAAAAAGGTAAAAATAGTTCTATTATAAGAGACATTTGCACATTAGAAAATTCATGTAGAATTGGGGTGGGAGAATTTAGTACATGGGAAAATAATTGCAACTTTGATATATTTCTATCAGTACACATGTGCTGCACAAGTGTGTGTCCAGGCATTTATAAACATATCTGAGTGGTCAAAGATAACTCTTCTAAGCTTCTCTCTACACCTATTTCATTAAGTTTATGTATTTAACATGGTTTCTGTTTGGGGAAGAGCTCATTTAGAATTGTCACCTTCACCTTGGGTGAGATTAAAAGGAAATGGCTCAAGGTGGGAAGCCTATCAGAGTTTTCCGAAGATGGCTGACAATTAAAAAATTCTAAACACAGATGGCTCTTATGTCCTATTGTTTGTAAGCTCTGGCTTATTATGAAACTTGTGTATTAGTCAATTACTATGGCATTGACTTAGGGGGAAAAAAGGAATTTTTTAGTAGAATTGACTGTCATGGAGGAAGGAAAGAAGGCCTCAATCTCTCTCTCTCCACTCTTAGAGCTAGGAGCTTTGTAAGGGATACAGGAGCAAGACAAATATAGGAAAGTGTTATCTTGGCAAGAGTTTGGAGGAAATTACAAGCAAGGTCATTAAGATAAGATATGAGAAAGAGTTTAAGTAGTGAATGCTTCCAGTCAATGGCACCCTTCTTCTAAAGGTAACCCGGGTTTTATTGTTTAGATTTAACCAATATTTTGGTTATATTGTTGAGTGGAGTTCCATATCTGTTGTTCTGGATATATTTTAGGACTTAATTTTCAAATTTCAAGAAAAAAATTTTTATGGGGCCAGAGAGTTTAAGGTCTTGCATGCAGCTCTGTCATGATGAGAATTTAATTACTGGCACATTAGGCCTTCCAAGTACCACCAGGTGTGGTCTCTGCGAAACAGAAACAGGTGTTGAAACTGATTTTAGAATGAGAAGTGGCCCCTGAGAATTTCTGGGTGCCCTGCCCTCCAGAAAATGTTTTCATCTGAATCAGGATTTATTGGAATCAGTAGTGTTAGGGAACAGGGATACTCAGAAGGGGCAGGCTCTGAGACTTTCAGGAATCAGTTCCTGACATTTGTCTAGAGGTTCACAACTGACCCCAGAACCAGCTGGGAAGAGCTGATTTTCCACCATCACATCTTCAAACCCATTTAACGGTAAACTTGGTAAAGCTCCATTCTTGAAGATGTGCATCTTCTGGCGGCAAAGGAACTTGAGCTTAGCCCGAGATAGAGCCTCAGCCACAAGTTATGTATTCAGCTTAGACATGCTGATTTATTATGTGGATCTTGGCCATCATACCCTGGGTCTTTCCAAAGATACCCCACCTGGGTGTTTGAAGAAACTATTAGTTTGGCAACAGCATGAGAGCAGAATGCCCATGCAAAGGACTGTCTTCAAGATCCCTTGAGGCAGCCTATGTAAGCAACAGTTTTCAGACACTGTAAAGGAGTCAGGCAGGTAAAAAATTATACCTGAATTATGTAGGAGGAATTTAGGTCAAAATTAAATATCCCACTGTCCATTTGGCCACCTGAAAGGCAAGGTCCTGTGATTTTCAAATCAGGTATTAAAAAAAACAAATATTTTATCGTTTCCAAGAAATAATTTGTGAAATTGTTGTCAGATTCTGCTTAAACCACATTTAAAAACTCTCACTCCATGTTTTCACTGGAGGGTACAACTTCCACTTCGCCTTCCTCTTGTTTATTCCATAGTCTTAATGGAACTGGGGTGATAATCCTTCTTTTTATTTATTTATTTATTTATTGCTTTTTGGATCACACCTGGCAATGCACAAGGGTTACTCCTGGCTCTGCACTCTGGAATTACTCCTGGCGGTGCTCAGGGGACCATATGGGATGTTGGGAATCAAACCCGGGTCGGCCGCGTGCAAGGCAAATGCCCTACCCACTGTGCTATCACTCCAGCCCCCATGATAATCCTTCTTGCTGACCAGGATTTGAGAAATGAAATTGCTTAGCTTTTCATGAATTTCATGAAATTCAGTACAGAACTGAGGAATTTGACTAATAGAAATATTAATTAAGTACATAAAAATAAATATTAAATTTATGTGAAATATTTGTTATTTATATAAATTTATATTTAAAATAAATATTAATATATAGATTTAATAAATTCATACAATTAAAATTCCAAATGTTAATAGAATTTACTGAATAAATCCAATTATTTTGAGGATTCAGAATAAGCTTCATAGTCAATTTAATCCAGAACCCTAGGGATTTACCTGTTGTAGCCATGTACCTACCTGATTTTATTTTTTCAACATGGGTCTCTATTTCAGTGGACAGATTGATACATATACTCTAACGTACTGAAGTAATATATGGAGAATTAGTGATTATAATTCCTTGTTCTACCAAAAGGCAATCTATGGAAATTCTGTCTGATAATACTATCTTTGCCAATTCACCTATGGCTTTTTACTGGAGTTGGTATGGCTAGTGCAGTTTTCTTAGCAAATAGTTCAGGATAAGGGAGGTATTTCTAAGTATGTGTTTATAGGGAATAATACACTATCAAGTACATGTCCATCTGTATGAAGAAATGTTTGTCCTTTTTCCTGCTTTCCAGGTAAAAATTTACTCAAAACTTCCCAGATTGTATTAATGGTTCAAATGTACCTTTGATGCTTCTGGATAAAAAGATTTAAGTACCAGGTCCAATGTAAGTAGAGTTGTGGACAGAAAAAGAAACAAGTAGATATCCTAATAAATGGACACTTCAACACCTACTGTAAACTATCTATTCCATAGACAGAGACAGAATCAAAATTGGCACATAGAATGATAGACGTATGTTGAAATTTAGAGCTTTAATTTTGGAAATTTCAAGTAGGACACAGTTAATCCAGGGATCAATATAAAATACTATGCACAAGGAAGAACTTAACCCATGATCAGGAAGATTAAGACCTTTGGAAAGAATTCTAATAATTTGCATTAAAGTATTGAAAATCAGAAGTTATAAATTGAGTTAGGGGAAGGGATATTTTCTAGATGAGAAGAAAATAAACAAGAAATAAGAAGTAGGTGCATCTAAGTAAGCAGAAGTTTAGTTTGCTCATTGGTAAATGTTTGTATCTGATGGCATATTTCTTTTCAGTCTACATAATTTGTCAGAATGCAATTTGGGATATTGTTGGAAAGTATCAAGGGGACAGAATGTTCTTCATTGATTATCTAACAATAGACTGACATACAAAAATCAAGAGCTTTTCATCCTGTCATAATGGAATTGAGCACTTTTGAAAATTTGTTTATTGGTATTATGATAGATTCTCTATAACAAAATGCTGAATTAGACCTTGAGTTAAATATCAGTAAGGTTCCCTGCTCTTGAAATATTTTTTTGTCAAAAATTATCTTTCGATGTTTGGCAAGGTGAGAAGAGCAAAGCTAATAGAATCAAAAGAAGCCAATTAAGAGAGGGTTGCTCACTCTTGTGCCTTAGGGCTGAAATGCAGCTTAAGGATCTGCAAGAAAATTAATTCATTCCTTCAGAAAAAAATAAAACCACAAACAGAAATAAGTGAATGGAAAATGATTACAAAACAGGAAGAGAAACAAGCTAATAAAGATAAAAACTCTTCTATGATATTTGCAGGTTTTTTTTTTTAAGAAATGTTAATTCACTCAAAGGCTCACTTGAATACCAGAAGTAGACAAATCTTCAATAGGTCTCCAAAGTCATCCTGTTCCCTGTTAACCTGATTCTTTTGTTTCTTGTTTTCCGTATAGGGTCTTGTACATTTTGAAGAATTGAACAAGACTCATGAGTTGAAGAGAACTCAAGAGAAATGAATGCGATGTTTACCTTGCCTCATTTTATTTTCTGACGGCAAAGAACAGGAGTGGAAAAAGTCCAGTACAGTTCATGTGTCATATGTAGCCCACAAAATCATGTTTTCTGGTTCTGACTCATGATGGGATAGACGTGTGTGCTTCTCATTCACTGCTTACGACCTATCTCCTTGTGTTGAATTACTACAAATAATGTTATAAATATCTGATGATTCTTGGCAGAATAAAAGTTTCTCACTTCTGAACATCATAAGGTCTGTTTTCTTTAGACTATTCTTGGTCCTGAAAATGTTGTTTCTTTTAAGACTTGAACAAATTCTGTCTCTGAGTTATCAGGTATAACTATTTTTGCTGATAATTCTTGTATCACACTTACTATAAGGGTAACTCATCATTACTTTGAATTGAAAGGGTAACAACTTCCCCAACAGAGTCTTGCTTATCCCCTATGACCCAATGGTCTGACAAAAGAAATCATACCCAGTCAGTAAAATGTATACTAACACACACATTTAATTTTTCCCTTGACTTTTGATATGATAGTAAAGTCTATGTGGCAGTAACCAAAACATTGATTGCTCTGGTTTGTTGTTTTGGGGCCAGATCTAGCAGTGCTAAGGATTTACTCCTAGTTCTGTGCTCAGGAGACATTTCTGGCAGTTATCAGGGCACCATGTGTGGTACCAGGGTTGAAATCCAGGTTGGCATCATGCAAAGCAAGAGCCTTACTTCCTAAATTATATCTCTAGTCCAAGTTTTCTCACCCTTTGTGACCAGACATTCTTTTAGAATTATTTTTGTTGCAGATCAGGCATTTTAAAAAAAATTATCTAATGAAGACTAATAGTAAATCTTTGTAGCCACAATCAATTGCTTCTCTCCCATAACCTCATGATATAAATGGGGAATGACATCTTCCATCTGCTGCTGAGGAATGCTCACTATTCCATGCTTCATTTTATGTCCAGTCCTCTTTAGAAGACTTGAATTGTTGGCTGCCCATTGTTGGGCAGTCAATCTCCAGCCTATTCCCAGGCACTTGCATTTAAAGAGACACATTCATATCTGGTATAAGGTTTAGTACATTTCAATTTGGTTCTTTGAATCTTTGCTTCTTTACAGTTTGCTTCACTGCCCAATCAATTCGGTTTGTATTTTCTTAAGTTATGAAAATGTTTGTCTTTCTGCCTATAGGACAGTACATTGCAGCCATCTCTTTTGGTTGCATAACAGAATTAAACTGCTGTAATGGAAGGGGGTGGGGGAAGGGTACTAGGTAAACTGATTAGTTTAATTGATTATTTTAAATCTTAGCGGTGGGTAGGGCATTTTCCTTGCATGTGGCCAACTCGAGTTAAGATTCCTCCATCCCTCTCAGAGAGTCCTGCAAGCTACCGAGAGTATCCCGCCCGCACAGCAGAGCCTGGCAAGCTTACCATTGCATATTCGATATTTCAAAAACAGTAACAATAATGGGTCTCATTCCTCTGACCCTGAAAGAGCCTCCAATATGGCACCTTTGGGAAGGATGGCAGTGTACAGTGATGATACTCAAAAACTTGTGAGCTCAAGAGCAAATCCTCTTGCGTAGAAATATAAGCTACCTTGATTTTAAAAGGTAAAGGTAAAGGCCCTCCCGTTGATCGTCGATTTGCTCGAGCGGGCCCAGTAACGTCTCCATTGGAGACTTTGTTGTTACTGTGTTTGGCATATCAAATACTCTCGGTAGCTTGCCAGGCTCTCTGAGAGGGGCGGAGGAATCGAACTCGGGTCGGCCATGTTGGCCGCTTGTAAGGCAAACGCCCTACCACTGTGCTATCGCTCCAGCCCTTGATTTTATTTTACTTTATTTTAATTTGATCTTTTCTCCAAAGACAATTAACATATCTCTATCTATTTAAACTCATGCACATTCAGACAGAAAAAACTAATTTATAACCTGTAAATATATTTATCCTTTCCTTGGATCTGAGTAGAAAGGTCCCGTATGAGCAATCAGTCTAATGTTTTGAGCAGATATCCTAGATACAAAAGTCTCAGACTCCGTGATTTTAGAGCGTCTCTATAGCATACTCAATTATGCAAAGTCTTTTGTTCATGAAAATTCTCACTTTTATGAATGTCTCTATCTTAGAATTCTTCATCAGCTGATTGGCCATGCCAGACCTACTAGAACAAAAAGCTTGAAACTTGTTTAAACTTGTTGAAATTTGATATTTTAAACTCCTGAGTCTTGCTGCCTATTAAAATTTCATTTATATATTGAGATAGGATATTTTCATCTAATCCCTTCCTTTGGCAAATAACTTTTCTCAATTCATTGAACAGAGCTTCCCCTACAAACTGTAAGGGCATTTTCAAGTCCTTACAGAAACACCATCTAATATAATTGTTTCACATTACCTTCTGGGTCATCTCATTCAAGGTTAAGCAATACCTGGAATTTTGGGCTTAAAAGTACAAAAAAAAAGCCATCTTTTAAATCTAAGACCAGCAAAAATCATTTGACAAGACAGTAAAAGAAAATCTAAAGTTTGGCCCAAGGCCAATTTCTATTACATTACAACTAATTGTTGTGAAGTCCTATTTAGAAAAATACTCTCAGCTTTTGTAGTTGTAAAATAGAAGTATTGTATATAGATAGGTAGAGTCTTATAAAGGTCATATAAACTGGTATCCAGTCAAGTAATAATCAAAGACTATAAATTATCTACTATGTCTCCTTAGCGTGTATTGTCTAAAACTTCAAATTTTTGCTTCTGATAGTATCTCATTGTCTCATCCAGTCTCCAGACAGCCCTCACTTTTTCTCTTAGTTCTCTCTGAATCTTATCCAGGATTTTGAAACGTTTTTTGTCTTTTTCTTTTACCATTTATTGGGAGGGGTGGCAAAGAGAGAGCCCAGCATTAAGGACAATTGCCATGCATATTGCCTTGCCCATTTAGTCCCAGTTACCACTAGGAGTGAATCCCAGAGCACAACTCAACTGGCACAAGCATGATCACTAGATTCAATAATTTCGGTGAAAGGGTTACGGTCCATTTTGTTTAATTAATAAACCATGACCCAACAGCAGTATTGTAGCATTCTAGAATAGAAAAGTAATTTAAAAATATTTCTATTATTTTTTAAAATTTTTTAATTTTTTCTATTTTATTTAAACATTATGGTTTACAAAGTTATCCACAATGATATGACAGACATTCTCTTTTCCAGCACCAAGTCCACCACCACTATGACTGTCACCTTTTCTCCACCACTGACTCCATTTTCCCAACCACCCTTCAGGTCTGTCCCCATAAAAGGCCTACAAAATATTTTATATCGCATGTTTCCACTAAATGGCTAGTGAATAATGAGAACATATTTATGTAGAAGAAAATCTGTGAAAATGGTTGTTTCTCTCTATGGGAAGATGAAGTCCTTGCCCGAGGGTTTATTAAACTGCTATTGCAAGGTAAGCCTCTGTGTTACTGTGTCTGTTAGTAGAGACTAGCTGGCTTTTATGTTACATTCCCATCCAATCTGGTTTGCTACTGATGTGGTGTCAGTCTTGCAGAGTCTGTGGATGTTACTTCAGAAAAATATTTAACTGAGCAGTCATGTCAGAGACATTACAGTGGCTTTGGACATGACTGCAGCTGCTAGGACTTTGGTAGGGGTAGACCTGGCCCACAGCCCTTCCCGAGATTGACCCAGAAATCTGAGCTGGAAATGGGTATATGAGAACATTTTGCAGTTAGTTGATCTCTTTCAATATTTATTGAATATCTGGAGCTAGACCAGTAGAGAGCTTACTCAACTGTTAGCAGCAGGGCATGGACAAGACCACGGAGCTTCGAGAAGTCTGGGGAGGTGGGAACAGTTGCCCATCCGGACCCTGAGAAAGACCGGGGTATTCAGCCCAACACAACCACATGTACCTGAAATTTCCAGCAGATTAGCATCTTCATAGAGCTCATCCTAAGGTAGTGGAGCATGGCAAAAGCATGGCGGTGTCTTTGGGGCATGACTGTGGCTGCTGTGTCTTCTGTAGAGTGGGAGTGGATCATACCCTTCCCAATATATCCCTGGAAGTCTCAGCCAGGCCCTGGCATCTGACCAGTTGATGTTCTTCAAGGTTAATTCATGGCTCTCTGGCTCTTAGTCGATGAGCTCACATGGGGCTGGTGAGACCAAAAAATTATTTTTAAGAGAATCTTGCCTAACATCCAAGAAGCTTTAAAATGTACCTTTGAGACTGACTTTGAAACAACCGTTTATAGCAGATGAGGGCCTTGCTGAGTATTTAAAACTTGGTTGTTGACTTTAAGGTCAATAGAAAAGCCTACAGACTTGTTCCTACACTCATTGTAATGCAGTTCCTTATGGGAAATACTGATGGGGCCTCCTGGAACCATAGGAGTCCAAGAGCCCTAGTGTTTCTGACTGCTTTTCAAAAATTGCATCATTTGGTGTTTTGTGATTTGGTCTGCAAACACAACTCAGCTATCATCCCCTCCTCTGGGGAAAGGAGGGCACTTTCCTTTCTAGCGGCTAATATGCCCAGGCCAGGCAGTTTGCCACCTTAACCAAGCAGCCATTATGGTTAGAGGATAGGACCCTACCCATCATACTTTGCTTTCTCCAGCAGTTCATCTAGCATGTCTTGATACTCTGTGAATGAAAGCCAGAATGAGCAAGGAAGTTTGATGTCTCGTGTCTCATTTTTGCGCTTCTCAAATTGGTCACAACTGTTAAACACTTTAAAGGCATCCCAATCAACAGAGACTTTGCTGTTTCCAGCCCCCTTCCACTATGGGAGCTTTTCTTTTTCAAGTCGAATGCACTTTGACTAGGTCATATTAATCAATCTCATATCATTGGGTTGTTCTGGGTCAGGGTTTGTCTATTATCTGTATGCTTCAAAAACTCTCAAGAAAAGCAGAGGGGATTTCTTTTGGCTCTTGTTGTGCTTCCTCATTTAGGTATCTTGGTTTGGGGATCCCTTTGCTATTCCAGTTATTTTGCATTCCTTAGAGTTCAGATCTGTCTGGTTCTGGGAAGCTTTGCATTGTCCAATGTGTACAGATGCCAATCACGATGAATACAATTTTTGAGAAAAGTAATAAACTTTTGGCTTTTATTTCTTCGAGTATGGAGGACAGTGCTACAGTGTTACAATACTTTAAAAAGACTAATTTCTTTCTCATCTCCTTGAATTTAAAATATAAATATCATCAGACTGTTGGTTATCATTCAATAGGACTGTTTCATTATTGTTGCAGTGTATTTGTAGAGGGTGGTTTGAATATTTTTTTTATACCTTTATGCTTCAGTTTAGACAGTTTTTAATTCATCATTACAGAGTTTAGTTGTTACTGTTACTGTGTCTGGCATATCGAATACTCTCGGTATGCCAGTATGCATATCGAATACTCTCGGTATCCAGCTGGAGCGATAACACAGCGGGTAGGGCGTTCGCCTTACAAGCGGCCAACATGGCCGACCCGAGTTCGATTCCTCCGCCCCTCTCGGAGAGCCCGGCAAGCTACCGAGAGTATTCGATATGCCAGACACTGTAACAACAAAGTCTCCATTGGAGATGTTACTGGGCCCGCTCGAGCAAATCGACGATCAACGGGAGGGCCTTTACCTTACCTTACCTTTTACAGAGTTTAGTGATATTTTCTGTTGCAGTATACAAGTCACTATGAAAAGAAAATTTACTAGAACTATTAAGCATTTACTGTAAGGTTTTCTATTTTTTAAAAAATACTTATGTTTCTCTATTGTGTTTACTTATCCAGTCACTATATTTATCTTTCTCTTTAATGCATCCAAGATATTATGATTGTTCTTCGAAATTTTTGTTTGTGTAAGTTCAGTTCATGTGCAATCTTGATATCCGTAGGTACTTTCATTTCTCCTCCGGATTAAAGCTCACATTTTTTGCTTCTTATTATATTTAATAGTTGATTTGGGATGTGAAATTAGTAAATGTACCATTCAACAAGAATTTGGTCATTAATATCACTCAGTCTGATCTAGTCACAGCTAGTGTTTACATTGTGTTGGGATAGATTTAGAGTTACCTTACTGCTCAAGTGAGGCCTTTTATGTTCTAACTGAAGCCTGAGGATATTCAGAGAGGCCTTCCCACTTCTGTTAATTAGACCTTAAATGCCTCTCCCAATTGTGTTATTGCCAGTATTTTTATTAGGCTCACAGACTGCTAGTAGTTATTTTCTAAAGATCTAAAGACCTTATGACTACATATTTATAGATTTTGGTTGTTCAAAAACCTAAGTTAAGTTTTTTCCAGATTTCTCCATAACTTTGTAGCTCACTTCTCTTTGGTAGCTTGGCCCAAGAATAAGAGTCATTTGGACTTTTTTATCTCTCTTCTCACTGTAAAGAACTCTTATTTTCCTGTGAACTCCATTTCACTTTCTGTGATTTGGATGCTTCTCCAGGTAAAAATCTGGTGAATTTGGAGCTTATTTTTATATATTCCCCTCATCTTAAAGATTGAGTATTTTTTTATACACAAAGACAGTATTTTATACTGTATATTTCCATTGCCTAAATGTAATTGCTTTATATATTGTGCCTAGCCTTATACTTTTTTGTCTGTGGAGATGATAAGTGGTGCATTTCTTATTTTCTAATATTTAAAACTGGGACTAATGTTTTTTGACTTTTATTTAATCATTCTATCAATTTCACCCCTATTTATTAATATTTCAGGGTAACTTTTGTTAGTACATTACACTGAACTTATTTTTCTTTGAAATGCACATTACCCACTAGAGAATATATAATATTGCATATATTATATATTATATGAAATAGAAACTCTAGAATATTACTAGAATATTTGAAGTAAGTCACTATTGTAAAAAAGTTCTTTTATGGCCTACCAACCTTATGTTCTTATGGCATCAGAACAGAGAAATAGCAATACACAAATATAGGGAAATTGAAGAACACTGAACTTTTGGGTGTAAGAATGGCAGATATCTTGCTAAGGTACAGGGAAAATAACAGAAGAGAATATTAGAAACCTTTTAATGTTTGGCATGATTTATTCTAGAATTCTTTGAGTTTTAGGTTTACATCTAAAATATTAGATTAGGGGCTGGAGAGAGCACAGCAGGTAGGGTGTTTGCCTTGCATGTGGTTGGGTTTGATTTCCAGCATCCCATATGGTCCCCTGAGCATTGCCAGGAGTAACTCCTGAGTGGAGAGCCAGGAGTAACTCCTGTGCATCGCCAGATGTGACCCCAAAAGCAAAAAGAAAATAAAATAAAAAATCAAATATTATCTGGAAAGAAAGATGACAGCCACTTGGGAGCTTTGTGGAAAGCCAGGTATGAGCCAGTGGTGATGCGGCGACTAAAACCTCATGGGAAGGGGGGCATTCCCGGCTCGTCCTTCACGCCCTACTGAGGTCACCAGTTGCCCCCCACGAGCGGCTTTCCAGCACAACCATGGCTCCAGAGCACAGACACCAATCTCTTAATTATCTGATTCTCAGTAGAAATACTTCCAGGGTTAATAAGTAAAATAGCAGAAATCCAAAACCCCGTGGCCACGATAGTGGCCATGCGACATCATTTAATTCTTGAACCCAGCTGTAGAAAGCAAATCATTTCACAATGCTTTTTCAGCATGTCTGATTTGGGGGTGTAAACTCTAAATAATAATGGTGCATCTTTTATCAAAACAATGAATCTAGTCAAAGTAGATAGAGTGTTAACTAGAATTCATCTGCCTCACAGGCATTGGGAGGGGTAGGGGTAGGGGTTTATTGGGGTTCTTCGTGGTGAAAAATAAGTATTGGTAAAGGGGAATGTGTTTGATATTTTCATGACCGAGACCTAAACCTGAAAGCTTTGTAACATTTCCCACAGTGAGTCAATAAATAAATAAATTATAAAAAAAAAGAAAAAAAAGAAAAATATCAAATATTAGATCACCTGACCGCAGGTTTCCAAAATATTAGCTTTGAGGAATATATGAATATGTCACTCTAAAGTGCCTCTTGTCTTCACAGTTAATCTTTAAGAATGAATGTACTATTTTTTCGCTATTTCTTTAGTTCACTTTTAAGCATGATATGGAGGTTCTTTCCCAACACCATCTTCGCATAGAGGCAGCAGTACTTTTTTTCTGTTTATTATCTTCCCATCAGTAGTTAGTAGGGAAAATGTAAATTTGGGGAAGCCACATGAGACATGAATATAGCAGAATAGAAATCTTATAAGAACATGGGTGAGTTACAGTCTCTCCAAACCTCAGCACTTTCTAGTGACAAGAACATAAAAAGAAATAACTTTATTCTTCCTAGTAGATAACACAGGTGAAACAACTTCTAATTTTTTATTGTACTTTTTCTTATTCTGTTTTATTTTGTTTTGTTTTTGGGTCACACCTGGTAGGGTGTAGGGGTGTTCCAGGTTCTGTGGTTGGAGTTTGGTCTGAGGGATTCCCAGGAGCTATTGAACCCAGGCCTCCTACATGGAAAGCATGCAGCCCAGTCTGTGAACTGTCTCCTTAATCTTATGTGAAAGCACTTTGAAATTATAAAATACTACATACACAATGCAAGATTGCAGAGAAAATGGATCCTATATAGTAACATTTAAGGAATACAAAAAGCACCAAGGCATATATATCTTTGCTAGGCATTCATAGTACTCACAGTTCTATCATTTGACTTTTAGATATTGACTTCAGAAGACTCCAATTGGGAGAAATTAGTTTATATTGCTGTTTTTTCCCCTACTGAATACTGATGGGAAGATAATGGACAGAAAGCAATAGCACAGCGGGTAGGGCGTTCGCCTTGCACGCAGCCAACATGGCCGACCCGAGTTCGATTCCTCCGCCCCTCTTGGAGAGCCCGGCAAGCTACCGAGAGTATTCGATATGCCAGACACAGTAACAACAAAGTCTCCAATGGAGACGTTACTGGGCCCGCTCGAGCAAATCGACGATCAACGGGAGGGCCTTTACCTTTTTTTACCTTTATTTCAGAAGTTGGGCTTGGTAAGATCTGAACCTCCGTATATCATCAACATAGGAGATATAGAATGGTGAATGCATGAGAAGCAAGTGAATTCATAATGTAAAATGGGCACTAAAATGTATATATGCATATATTTACATATGATCCATAGTATATAAAATAGTTATATATACATATGTGTGTATGTGTATGTTTGTTTGTTTGTATTGTGGTCAGTGATTACTCCTAGCAAAAAGACTCACCTCTGGCAGTGCTAAGAGACACTATGTGATGAGGAATCAAACCGTGGTTGGCCACATGCAAAGCAAACCCATCCCTACTGTACTATTTTTCTGGCCCTAAAGGAAAGGCCACAAGAAACAACAGATTCCCTATACACTTTGGCTCAGAATTTACTTTACAGAATTTTTTCTTTCTGTAAGACTAAGTCCATTAATCTGTACAAGACTCCACATGGAAGAGACAAAATTGTACTGAAGGGAGGATATTAGAGAGTATTAGAGATAATCTAATTTTAGTTTGGAGATTCATAGACTGAATTTACTCCAAATTGTGTCTTCAAAGGATGTAATATAACATGTTCTTTAGCACGGAGTTTGTGCTAGACTGGGGCTAGAGTTCAAAATCTTTGGGGTCGCTGTTCTCTTCAGCTATCTAGAACAACTTTGAGTTTTCAGATTATGGGAATCCTCACTGGGGACAGAGACAGCCAGTAATCACTTCTCCTAAAAGTTCTAAAGGCTTTCTCATACTCCCAGTATTTTCAAACCTTTTAAAGCATGATCCAACGAAGTGTTAGGCAGAAAGATATGTTTCTATCCTCACACAGTTAACAATCCTTACATTGTTTTCCATAATCCTGGGCTGGCACTGATACTACCCAAGAGATTGAAAAGATTGATGTATAAGAATCTCAAGAATAAATGAATGTTCCAAACTGTTTCTGATTTTAGTCACTACCAAGGCCCATTATTATTAATATTGCATAGGCATATTAGTTGCCATTCTTAATAGGTCTTATATGCAAGTTGTGTGAAGACCGTATTTGCATATGTTAATAGAAAATCTGGGACACAAGAGAAAAATACCACTCTGTGTTGGAGAAACTGTTGTGTAAATATGAGCAACTCATTCATTATTAGTTCAACACTTCATTCTAATAAGAATGCATTTTCCAAGAAGCTCATGTCTGATACGCAGAACCATAAGTTTGTATCTGACTTTTCACAGATCTGTTGATAAAAGGAAAATAATCACTGCATAATGAACCATTTTGATTCATTGTCCGTATGTCTAAAAGGAAGGCCATTCAGGTATTCCTCCTGATTCATAATGTCTCAACCTGTAAACATAGAATAATGAAATTTAAAAATCCATCTCCCCATCTTGGGAATGAGAAAATAGACACCAAAAATTTAAATGTATAGGGGCTGGAGCAATAGCACAGCTGGTAGGGAGTTTTCTTTGTATGCGGCCAACTGGATTCGATTCCCAGCATCCGATATGGTTCCCCGAATACTGCCAGGAGTAATTCCCTGAGTGCATGAGCCAGGAGTAACCCCTGTGCAATGCCGGGTAAAAAAGACCCATAAAGAAAAAAAAATTAAAATGTATAAACCAAAAGTTTAAGTCTGTGGCTTTGCTCAAGGGCACATAGATAGTCTGCAGGAAACCAAGATGGAATTTGGCTTAGGAGTATAGTTCATGGGTCAGTGCTCTTAAGAGAATTTTTATTATTTGAATGGAAAGACATGAGAAAAATTACTTGAAAAAACCTGAATTTTTCACATTTAAAAAAACAAATAGAAACAAAGTATTTCATGATAGGTTGTCAAAATTTGTGCATGTTATTGATATCCACACTCATAATCAGACATATGCACATACTCAATAACCTATTTTGGATAGAAATTGGATGAAATTCCCCAAGTTGCTGCTCGGTCGGCCACTAGTATCATCAAATTTTATTTTTAATCTCTTTTCTGAACACAACTCAGATATTCAACAGCTGGGAATAAATAGCAATATAAATCTCTATGTCTTGAAAACAGAAATGAAGTCTATACTGTTCAGATAACTTAATAACCTCTAGCATCAGTAATAAATATCCAGCTTTCTGTGTAAATTACATTGGGTCTTGGAATATTGTACTCAGCTCTGAGATATTTGTTTCATATAGTGTATCTCTAGGTATACAAATTAAAAAGAAATGCTTTGGAATGTGATTAAATTACAATCAGAGGTGTGTACTGACAATATTACTTTGAGAAGTATCCCTCTCTATGGTTTCTCTTGTTCGTTACTAAACTTGCATTCAATTAAATAACTGCTCTAGAATTTCAGAATAAGACTTCTCAGTAGCAAGGGAAATCACCTTGTCACTTTGATGTTGAAAGTCTACTCTTGCCCTGAGAATGAGAACTTCATACGCAATGGGTGAAAGTTTTCATCAGCTCACCAGTTTTTGTACAGACCTAGGGGCAGAAATAATTAAGGCAAAAATGCTAACAATTGTTATGGCGCAGATCAGGCTGTTGTACTTCTGTTCAAATAGTGATCAAGCCTATTGCATGACCCATCTAATCATTGCATTCAGGTTTTGTACTGATCTTCACCATCATGCTCACTCAGGCTGCTTTTAATCGGGGTTCATTCTTCCGTGGCATTCTGTCAGCACAAAACAACATATCATTGCTGAACTAAAGATGGTGGGTGAACCGTCTTCTCTGAAGTACTTTGGCTAATTTAAAGGGGTCTTTCGTTTAAAGTCAGTAGACTTACACAATGACAAAATGAAAGCCCAGTTTGAAGCAGAAACTGGTGAGGAGTATTGAGCAATTCATTCATTGTTAACGCAACACTTCACTTTACTCAAAATACATTTTCCAAAATGATCACGTTTGATATGCAGAACAATAAAATTTGTATCTGACTTTACACAGACCCATAGTTAAAAGGAAAATACCCACTGAATAAGATATAGCAGACCTTATCTCTGAAAAATCTGTCTCTTAAGGCAATAGATTTCATTATGTAAAAATCTCATTATAAATTTTGCTTGGATCACAGAGTTCTTGACCTTTCTGTTGTTATTCTACAGAACAATATTAAGTTCAATGTATGAATATTTTAGATAGTAAATAAAATGTGCTTGAGAGAAAATTAAATCTATGTCATATATGTGTACATCAATATACATTAAATTAAATTAAAGTTCTGTCTTCTGATTTTTTCTGCAGATTTTTATAAGGCTCATAATAATCTGCAAAGCTATACATAAAAATGTAAGAACTTTTAACTTTGAAGATAGAATGTTAAGCTAATATATAAAAAGCCTTTACTTGGTGTACTTTGCCACATTAAATTATCTTTCAGGTTTGCAACAACAGTAAAAGTGTGTGGTTTAGGTCATACAATTAGCACTGTTTGGTCATTTCAGGCACACTGATGGAATAGGCACACCAGAGGCTTATTTGTAGGAGGTCTCTAATACTCTAACTTTTGGAAAAAATCATCCAGGGCAAAAGAAAAAAATAGACATTTCTTGCTATGTCTGGTATTAGATACTGATGAATTAAAAATGAAATTAAAACAATTTGTTTAACCCAAACACAAGGCTAAATCTAAACCTAAACCCAACCCTAATCCTAACCCTAATCCCAACTCTAAAAACCTTACATTGAACCCTATACTTTGTTTCTTTACTTTTTATCACATTGAGCCACAAATGTATATTCTGAGATCCCAGTGTCACACAAGGGACAGTCCTCTTCCCAGTGTATTTATACAGCACCATCTTGGTCACATACAGTTTTAAGGACAAGTACCTAGTGGGAAATGCTCTGACATGACTGTGTCACTTCCTCCCTCCCTCCCTCCTTCCCTTCCTCCATCTCTCCCTCCCTCCCTCCCTCCCTCCCTTCCTTCCTTCCTTCCTTCCTTCTTTTTTCATTTCTTTTGTAGTGCTAGGGTTGCACCCAGGGTCTCTCACAAGCAAGGCCTGTGATCAAACACTATGCTGCTTCATTCACCTATTTAAAAAAAAAAAAAAAATATATATATATATATATATATATATATATAGGCACATTCAGTTGTGCTGTGGGCTATTCCCAGAGGATCTCAGTGGTGCTGGGGACCCAAACCTTGGCCTCCTGATGAAAGAAAGCATAAGCTTCAATCTCCCATCTCCCATATCCAGATCCTTTCTTACGAGAGTAATGTTACGGTAAAAAATACAACAGAAACAGACAAATTCCACATGAAGCTACTGTATAGCCACGACCTACTTAATGTCCACTACTAATTGAAACAAGACATTAATCACTAGGATTATAAATTGTCTACTCCTATTAATTCATATTATCAGTAGAAAACCCAAGTTCCCTTTGCTTCTTTTATTTGAAGCTATTCATATCCCTCACTCGTGTGACTGTACTTTACGATAATTAACATGAATGCAATAGGCTGATTAGTAGTATCATTTCAGCAGCTTATAATGATTGCCTTTTGATTCCTAAAGATCTGGCAAAAAGCCTACATTATGCTCAAATTTGATAAATATCATATTACATTAATGGTTAACACTACTTCTTAGAGCCAAATAGTCTTCTGTTACAACTAGGTTTTAAAATATATTAGCCATATAATCTTAGGCTGGATAAATAAACCCATTCCTGACTGGGTTTTATTAACTATATACTGTTTATAAAAATAGTTTCTTCTTTAGAAGTGCAATTGGGATAAATGGGTAGTAATTATAAATTTATTAAAATAATACATCGTGGGAGGCTGAAGTGATAGCACAGTGGGTCGGGTTTTTGCCTTGCATGCAGGAGACCCGAGTTCTATTCCTCCACCCCTCTCGGAGAACCCAGCAGGCTACCTAGAGTATTTTGTCTGCACAACAAAGCCTGGGAAGCTACCCGTGATGTATTCGATGTGCCAAAAACAGTAACAAGTCTCACAATTTGTTATGAGATGTTACTGGTCCCCACTCTAACAAATCAATGAACGACGAGAGGACAGTGCTACAGTGCTACAATACTTAGTGGGACTGGAGACATAGCACAGGTGTTAAGGCACATATCCTGGGTGAATATGACTAGGGTTTTGATCACAGGAACACATGATTTCCAGGTACCAAAAGGTACAAATCTGAAAGATCTTTAAGCAATACTAGGGGAACCTGGGTAATCCCTGGTATCTCAGGGTTCAACATGCAGTGCACCTTATGGCCTTTGCATTGAACCAGCAGTCTGCTTTGCCGGGAATCACTGAGAATGCTCCCAAGGGTTCCTGAGCACCACCTGAAACTCCCTCCCCCAAATAAAAATACTTAGAATGCCATTGTTATTCAAAGAAAAAGCACTCAAACATGAATATTTGTAAGAATATTTGAATATTTGAAGAAAAAGCACTCAAACATGAATATTTGTATGCTGATCTCTCAAGTTTCACTGTCACTGTCACTGTCCTCCCATTGTTCATCGACTTGCTCTAGCTGGCCCAGTAACATCTCCATTGGAGACTTTGTTGTTAGTGTGTTTGGCATATCGAATACGTCACGGGGAGCTTGCCAGGCTCTGCCGTGTGGGCGAGATACTCTCGGTAGCTTGCCGGGCTCTCCGAGAGGGGCAGAGGAATCGAACTCGGGTCGGCCATGTTGGCTGCGTGCAAGGCAAACGCTCTACCGCTGTGCTATCACTCCAGCTCTCAAGTTTCATTGATTTAAAATAAGTTCTTATCCTTATATGATCCTTTTCCAGGTCCCAAAACAGAACTAAATCCATTCCTTAATAATAATCTGAACTCAATAAAGATCAGTGTGGATTTTTGACATTTTGTAGTCTGTTGGTATGGTAGAGAAAGTTTCACCACCTGAAGAAGAATAATGAGAATTTCTCTAGGAAAAAATGGTTATGACATGAACAGTTTTATTTTGTTTAGCTTGAATTGTGTTAAATACTTCCTGCAGCCCCACGAGATCCCCTGAACAGGAACACATTTCATCCCAGCCAGTTAAATACTGGAAAATATACTTAGAAAGTGTTGTTAACCTTATCAGTTCTACAATATTGTACAAAGAATTAATAAATTAATAGGTGATCAATTCAATATAAACAGCAAATTGATGAAGAGGAATGCTCAGTTAAAATACTTCTTGTACAATCATTATATGTTTGCATGAAGCTTTACAAGTAATACAAGAGAAATATAAGTTCCTTTTTAGGTTCCTCTGTGGTAAACAAAACCAGGTTATGTATCATAACTCTAGTGTAGTAACAAAACCTGGGTGCTAATATTGAGAGCCAAAATTCAAATATTTCCAGAATTTTGGAATTTTTTCTGTTGCCTTTAAAGCCATTCTAACCTTCCTCTGATATCTGTCAGTGTTTTAGCCACTAAACTGTCCTGTACTTTTATAATTATGTATTTTTACAGAAAGTTGTATATGAACACCATTTAATAAACTTTAGACAATATTTTTTCACTATGTTGACGAGAACAGTGCAGTCTTTTGCCCCCGCGCCTGGGTGTCCCTCGCCGGGACCCCTTGGAGGGGAGCGAGTCGAGCTTTCCTCCCTGCCCCGACCGGGGCTCCGGCAGCCGAAGACCTCCAGGACCAGCCACCACCATGCTGAGACCACTCTCCGCACACATGAAGGTACTGGCAGAGGGACAAAGCCACGCGGGTTCCGGGGCCGAGACCTCCAAGCCTACTCGGATTGGAGTCGAGCATCTTCCATCCAGATCCTCCAAATTCCAGCAGGCGGGGGTCACACCCACCACCTGGCCCCCTGGCGCCGTATAATCCCATCAGCGGCCAAGACTCAGAGACTATAAAATCCAGATCCTGGGACATCTTATCAGAACTTTTCTTTATGACATCTTATTATCTCATTCCTACTTTGGACAAACTTGCAGGCTATCGAATGTAGCCTGCCCACAGGGCAGAGTCTGGCAAACTCCCCGTGGCGTACCAAATATGCCAAACACCAGTAACAATGATGGGTCTCATTCTCCTAAAGAGCCGTGAATATAATCTCAGGGCTAGGATGAAAGAGACGTTACTGGGGCCTGCTCGAGGCAATCGACGATTAACAGGATGATGAAATGAATGAAAAAAATGTTGTTTTATCCAATTTGTTTATATCAGTAGTTTGTTCCCTTATATTACTGAGTACTGTACATTGGTATGAACATAATATAGTTGTGGCAAGAACATAAAACAGTTGTTTAATCATTCATTCTTGTTTATTTGTTTCCAGATTTTAGTGATTATCAAAAGAGCTTCTGCAAATATCCATGTACAATTTTTTGCGTAAATGCAGATTTTCATCTATGGAAAAAAAACTTAAGAGCGTAACTCCTGAAGCTTATCATAGGTAAATATTTAGTTTTTATGAAACTGTCAAACATTCCAGATTGACTATACTGTAGTATATTTCCTTTTTATTCCTTTATCAATCCATGAGTGATCTAAATTCTTCAAGTTCTCGCTGCAATTAAGCACTGCAAATCTTTTAAATATTTAGCCCTTTTGAAAAGATTCAGTGATATCTCATTATTGTGTTTTTCCTTTGCAGGCACACTTCGAAATATTTGGGTTACTCTTGGCTTTGCATTCAGAAATCACTCCTGTTAGTGCTCTGGGACCATATGGAAAACCAGGGATTAAATATGGGTTGGCAACATGTGAGGCGTATTCCTAAACCTTTGTACTAACTCTCCAGCCCTCTCATTATAGTTTCAATGGTCTCTTCACTCACAGAAAATGATAATCTTCTTTCCATTATTTGTCATGGATATGTGTACAAAATAATAAATTGACTATATCTGCAAACCAAATTCTAATGTGTTTTTTTTTTTTTGGTCTGGGAAGTGATTCTTGTTGTTGTTGATTTCATTTTGGGCCACAGTTGGCAGTTCTCAGGGCTTACTTCTGGATCTGCATTAGAGAGTGCTCAGGGCTGTTCTTGGGGAATAATATGCAGCAGTGGGAATGCATAGGGTCAGTGGAGCAGAAGGCAAGCACCTTAACCTGATACTATCTCCAGCCCCAGAGTTTTTGGAGGGTTGTTTTCTAACCGTTGACTTTTTCTTTTTATATTCTGGACTTCATCTTTATTAAATCTATAATTTACAACTTTTCCCTCTAGATAGCACCTGTTTTATCCACCTGTTTGTTTCTCAAGTACTTTTACAGAGCAAAAGTTTTAATTTTTGAAGTCTAAATTATTACGTTTTAGTTTTTTGAGTGAATGATGCATTATTTTTCTGTTTAAGAACTCAATCTTGTCCCAGATCACAAAATTCCCTGCAGTTTTTCTCTAGAAATTTAATACCATATAATATTTTACACTTGAATTCATGATCAATTTTGCCTTATTCCCTGAATTTTATGAGGTTTATGTTAATCTTCTTGCCCTTGGTTGTCCAAGCACTCTACAATACTTTTTGAAAAGCTATCTTTTCCACTAAATTTATGTTTATTGAGAATATCCACATAGGATAATATAGATATATAATATAGATATCTACATAGGATAATATAGATAATAAAGGTAAAGGTAAAGGCCCTCCCGTTGATCGTCGATTTGCTCAAGCGGGCCCAGTAACGTCTCCATTGGAGACTTTGTTGTTACTGTGTCTGGCATATCCAATACTCTCGGTAGCTTGCCAGGCTCTCCGAGAGGAGCGATAGCACAGCGGTAGGGCGTTCGCCTTACAAGCGGCCAACATGGCCGACCCGAGTTCGATTCCTCCGCCCCTCTCGGAGAGCCCGGCAAGCTACCGAGAGTATTCGATATGCCAGACACAGTAACAACAAAGTCTCCAATGGAGACGTTACTGGGCCCGCTCGAGCAAAGGTATATATTATCTCTCTAATATAGATAATATATAGATATAATATAGATCGGTGATAGATACATAGATATAGATAGATTATATCTATATATAGTATAGATGAGGGCCACATACAGATAGATATTGATTTGCATGATAAAGGTGTGGGTATAGACTTACATGCATAAATGTAGCTGGAAATAGTTTGGATATAGTTATAAAAGTGTATGTGTATAGAGGTCTATAGGTGTGCATTTGTGTTTACTAATAATTAAATCCAGACCCTCATATGTAAGGATAGTGTATTCTTCCACTAAGTTTACATCTCTACCAGTTATTTATATTTGTATGAATTTGTTTTTGTGTTTTCTTTTATGTTCAACAATATTTTCCACAAAATATCAAGTATTAATTACCTATGTGATTTATCTTGACATTGAAGTAATTTAGTCAATATATTTTTTTAATAAAAACTATTTAACTATTCTTTTTCCTTTGTATGGTCACCTAGATTTTTAACTATTCTATATGCTCACAAACAATATCTTACTGTGATTTTATAAGATTTTAAGCAGATAATTTTGAAGAAATTGACTTCATTTGTTGAATATTCTGATCCACGAATACATGTATTTTATTATCAATGTATTTTTTAATTTATTTCATCAATAATTCGTTGTTTCAGCATACATAGGGTATATATATTTTATGTATACCTATGCATTTTTATTGTAAATATGTTGTCTTATGTTCATTTTAATTTACAGCTATAGACATTAGTATAAAAATACAAGTCAATATTCTGCAACCTTTCTAAAGTTAGAGTTAAATAGTTCTTCTGGGTGTCCCTTTTGTTATTGCTTATGTTTTTGTATATTTCTTGGATTTTCTACATAAACAAATTATGCCATATTCAAACAAGGGACAGATCCTTTTTTTTGTTTTATCTTTCTAATTTTAAATTTCTTATCTTGTGAAAATTCTAACACTGAAATAAAAGGTTGAAAGGAGAAATCTTCACTTTGTTAATAATCTTAGGGTAATATATATCTATAGAATATAAAATACATTTAATAAGTTTAGATAAATATTTTCCTCTTCCCCTAAGATTATATGTTATATATACATATTAATATGTGCATCATATGTTTGTACATTTATATGCCCACCTACACATTTGTTCAAGGATGTTGTGTTAGGTTATACTAATTTTATGTGCTTACTTCCAGATACTAAGAATTATTCTTAATTCATCTTACTGCTATTATTACCTTCATATAATAGCACTGTCCTCCCGTTGTTCATCGATTTGCTCAAGCGGGCCAGTAAAGTCTCCATTGCGAGACTTGTTGTTACTGTGTTTGGCATATCAAATACTTCACGGGTAGCTTGCCAGGCTTTGTAGGGTGGGTGGAAATACTCACTGTAGCTTGCATGACTCTCCAAGAGGAGCGGAGGAATCAAACCTGGGTTGGCCAGGTTGGCCGCATCTCCCGCGTGCAAGGAAAAAAACCTACCCACTGTGCAATTGCTCCAGCCCCACATTCATATAATATCAGACACAATCATATGACTCCCAAACTGAGAAACCTGACACAACATCCTTGAACAAATGTGTAGGTGTGCATATAAATGTATATACATATGATCACTGTCAATGTCCTCCCGTTGTTCATTGATTTGCTGGGGCAGGCCCAGTAACATCTCCATCATGAGACTTGTTGTTACTGTGTTTGGCATATCGAATACATCACAGGTAGCTTGCCAGGCTCTGCCGTGCGGGCGAAATACTCTCGGTAGCTTGCTTGGCTCTCCGAGAGGGGAGGAGGAATCGAACTCGAGGTCGGCAATGTTGGCCGCTTGTAAGGCAAACGCCCTACCACTGTGCTATCGCTCCAGCCCTATACATATACATATACGTATATGTATACATATACATATACGTATACGTATACATATATACACATATACACATATACATATATACATATACGTATACATATATGTACATGTACATATACATATACGTGCACGTATATATACATATACGTATATATGTATACATACGTATACGTATTAATATGTGTATACATATGATACACATATTAATACGTATATATAACATATAATCTTAGGGGAAGAGGAAAATCAATCACAATCACAACCATCCTGTTATTCGTCGATTGCCTCGAGCAGGCCCCAGTAACGTCTTCTTCATCCTGGCCCGAGATTTTTTTTTAAAAAGTGCGATATTCAAGGCTCTTTCAGAGTTAGGAGAATGAGACCCTTCATTGTTACTGGTACGTGGCATATTGGGTACGCTACGGGGAGTTTGCCAGACTCTGCCGTGTGGGCAAGTTACATTCGGTAGCCTGCCAGTTTGTCTAAAGTAGGAATGAGATGATAAGATGTCGCTTCCAGGAGCTGGGTTTTATAGTCTCTGAGTCTTGGCCATTGATGGGATTACACTGTGGTCCAACAGTGAGATTAAAATCTGGATTCTTGGGCTGGAGTGATAGCACAGCGGGTAGGGTATTTGCCTTGCACGCGGGAGATGCGGCCAACCTGGCCAACCCAGGTTTGATTTCTCCGCCCCTCTTGGAGAGTCATGCAAGCTACAGTGAGTGTTTCCACCCACCATACAAAGCCTGGCAAGCTACCCATGAAGTATTTGATATGCCAAACACAGTAACAAGTCTCGCAATGGAGACTTTACTGGCCCGCTTGAGCAAATCGATGAACAACGGGAGGACAGTGCTATTATATGAAGGTAATAATAGCAGTAAGATGAATTAAGAATAATTCTTAGTATCTGGAAGTAAGCACATAAAATTAGTATAACTTTTCTTTAAACATATGGCAAATTTGCTACTAGACCATCTGGATCAGGATACTATTTTATTGAGAAATTTTAAATTATTAAATGTCCTTGTTGCAGCAGCTGAACTAGATTTTAAGGATTGGTTCTATTTCATCTAAGTTGTCATATTCATGAGGATAAAGTTGGTTGTCACTGCCTTTGTTGGCTATATCTGTAATAACATTCCCTGATATTTGCAAAATGTATATGATTAGTCCCTATGTTATTTCTAACATTGACTGCATCAATCTTGCTAGAAGTTTGCAAATTTCATTGTTCTCTTAAAACTCAGTTCTTGGTTCCATTTATTTTTCTCTATTGTTTTTCTGTTCAATTTCATTGACTTATACATTTTTTTCCTATACAGTTTCCTGCCTTCCACTTGATTTTAGCTTATTTGCTTTTCTTAAATTCTTGAGAGCAGAACAAATTTTTGGAATGATCTTCCTCTTTTTAATATATATAAATTTCCATTTCATTCGTTTTTCATATTTTCCTTTCATTTTCAGATGTTCTATTTTTTTTCCATTAGGTTGAATACATTTACAAATTTTCTCTTGAGTCATATTCTTTGGAATATAAATTAGTCATTTCCAAGTGATTGGAAATCTATTGTATTTTAATTATTAATATTTAGCTGCTGTCATTGTTTACAGAGAAGACAACTGTATAGTCAATTTCTTTAAAAGTCTAAGATTTGTTTCACTACTAGGACATTATCATTTTTTTCTTTTAATTTTTTATTTGATTGTTTCTTATTGTATTTTTATAGGATTACATGCTACATAACTTCAGTGGATTGGCTTTGTATACCTATATGTGTGTAATTGCCACCATTCCTACTACCAAAGTTTCAGTGCCATCTCACTACCAAAAAACCCTGCCCTACCTCTCCTTTACCTCTGGTAATCACAGTAGTTTCTACTGAGTCTAGGAGTTAGTTTTGTTGTACTTTGGAACTTTATTTAGTAATTCAGATTTGCATATATAAATAAAACCATCCAATGAGTGTCTCAAATTCCTTACTTAAACACTTAGCACAATCACCTCAGTTACACACATTTTCCTCCAAAGGATACATTTTTCTTCCTTTTTGGTTCACACCTGGCAATGCTCAGGTGTTACTCCTGGCTCTGCACTAAGGAATTACTTCTGGCAGTACTCGGGGATAATATGGGATGCTGGAGATGGAACCCAGAGAGGCCATGTGCAAGGCAAATGCCCTACCTGCTGTAATACCATTCTGGCCCCAAAAGATACAATTTTATCTGCTTAAATGACAGAGGTGTGTTCCACAGAATGTACATATTATAAGACTTTTTTTTCCAGTCATCTATTAACACACATTTAGATTGATTCCAGGACGTGGTCTATGTTGGCATTCATTCTGTGGGTACTCAATAGAATGTGTATTATGCTCTACTTATGTTACTTTTCTGTGTATATTGACTAAATCTTCTTGGTTGATACTGTTGTTGAATTCTTCTGTAATCTTACTGATTTTCAGTCTGGTCATTTCTCATTTACTGAAAATGGATATTGAATATGTTACATAATATGCTTCTTTGAAGTGTGTCCTATAACTTATTAAAGGTTACTAATGCCACCATTTTACCAGCTCAAATTGTAGTAAAGAAACTTTTCTCCCTCTTACTGTATAATTATCCTAAATATTTTTTCGATATACATTCAGAAATACATAAAACATAGCTAACAACTTTTGCTTTACCTTCCAAATATGTTTTAGAAAACTGTAAGAAGAAAGAATTATACATTTGAATATATATTTGGTTCGTTGTCTATTGTTGGATTACCGTTCTAATCATTTTAAGAAATAACATTGGTTTGTCCTTTCCCCACAGGAAGTTAAAGTTTATTGAGTTACTCTCACCCGAATAATATTTACTCCAGGTCATCCATCATATTTATTTGACTTAAGCCTCAGTTGGCCTTAATTCTTAACATCCCAAACAGGGAGGGACAAGGATGGACCTAGAGTAAGTTGTAAGCTATCTGGCATAGAAAAGGGACAGGCCAAATGCCATAGAAGTATAATAAGTTAAGAGCACAGTCATGGAGCAAACTCTGTCATAACCCAAAGAGAAGTAGCTGAATAAGGACCCTACTGGGGTTAGAAAAGACTAACTTGGGTTGAGAACTATATTCTGGGATATATAGTGAGAAGTCCTCAGGAGCAGCCACCCTTGAAGCTTAATATATCTCTTACTGTGTCCATACAAAATCAGAAATATTGTTAAGAACTACATTTGTGATGATTATTGACATGGATCCTGCCTAAGAATAGGGCAAAGTAATAAGTTCTTGATGAAATTCCACCTTTGGGTGGATCTCCTAGCAGGAATCTAGAGTGTTGAGCACTTAGATGAGATTCTGTCCTTAAGTAAGAACTTGCCCTGAAAAAATGGCTTTACATCTGTTCGTTGTTTATGATACTTTCAATCACACCCATGTGTAATTACTACCCTTAACCCTTCATAATTTCTCTATAACTAATGATGTGAGCTATAGCACAGCAGTAGGGCATTTGCCTTGCACGCAGCCAACATGGCCGACCCGAGTTCGATTCCTCCGCCCCTCTCGGAGAGTCTGGCAAGCTACGGAGAGTATCTCGCCCGCATGGCAAAGTCTGGCAAGCTCCCCGTGATGTATTTGATATGCCAAACACAGTAACAAGAAGTCTCACGATGGAAACGTTACTGGGCCCACTCGAGCAAATTGATGAACAAAGGGAGGATCGTGATGGAACCATGATGGAATGATGTGAGACTTGAATAAACGGCCACTGATTACCAACTAGCCTTGTGACTCCCATTCTTTTGTTCATCTGTTTCTGTTGGTTGTCTAGGGGGTTGGTGGTTGACCCCCAAACCACCAAGGAGATCCTTGGGTCATTGTGAACACGCCAGTTACCACCCACCAGAATAGCAACAGTCTAAGTATGTATTTCCTTCTTAATCTTCTGTACTTTCTTTTCTAGTTTTATCCTTTCCATTAGTTTACATGTTTTATTTTCTATTATTTGGTCCAGATATATAGTATAACAGGTAAAATGCTTATCTGGCACCAGTCAACCTGGTCTGATCCCTGGCACTTCATTTGGTCTTCCAGTCCACCAGGAATGATTCCTGAAAGAAGAGAAAGGAGTAAGCTCTGAGCATTGCCAGGTACAGCACTGAAACAAATAAAATAGTCATTTTACATTATCTTAGATATTTCTTAAGAGACACTGATTATAAATTCTCTCAATTTTCTTCAATTCAAGCAAATCTTTGTATTTCTTTTTTAATTTTGAGAGATATTTTCACTAGATATTAATAGTGAAACATGTCGATAAAATTAGATGTTCCAGGAATTTTTCTTCTTTTTCTTTTTTTTACTTGGTGGGAGCAAAGGACATATTTAACACTATAAGACTTATGCCTGGCTTTGTGCTTGGGGATCCAACCTAGGGGTGCTCAGGGGACCATATGTGGTACCATCGATTGAACAAGGGTTAGCTGCATGCAAGACAAAGTCCTTAACCTGTCATCTATTCCTTGGTCCTGAAGTGCTTTTGCTTTCAGCACTCAAAGAGCATATGTCTCCCATGGTTTTAAAAAATGCATTGCCATCAGAGGAGACATCAGAATGAAACCAGTGCTAGTGATATATTTGTCAAGTATCTTTAGCCTCAAGAGCTTCGAGAAAATAATTTTCAATTGCTTAAGCAACCCATATTGACATATTTGTTAAGACAGACCTACCCAATATAGATCATCATTTAAAATCAACTTGAGATTTTGTTTCATTGAATTATGAGATATTTTTAACTGAAACATATACTTCTTAATTAACATGGTTAATTCTGTATATTATTTAAAGCTTCTGCTTTAGTACCAAAAACCCTGGCCCAGGGAAACTGCAGTGAGTTCCAGAAGACACCACAGTGCTTGAGATCTCTCTGGGCCCCATACTGGGCCAATTTTACCGGGGCACTCCAAATGGAGCAGGTTCAGTATCCCAGCCTACTCCAGATGAATCCTGGTGACTAAGAGGTTCCACAAGCAAGGCCCAGGTATGTGGGTTCCAGGACTAAATCTCCAGGGTGCATGCCTTAAGCAGACCTGGGCTGTCCGTCCCTGGGTCTGTGCCCAACCAGCAGAATGGCTGTTATGCCCACAACTTATCTCCGGGCCCCATCTTAGCACGTCAACAGCCGTGCCCCAGAGACTCCCAATTGAATCTTAAAATGGATTAATGCCATATAGCTATGTCTCTGGAACCCAAACATTTACAATCTAGAAGTTTACATTTACAATCGCAGAACCCAGAAGGTTTTGGCAGAAATCTCTCCAGATTTAAGTGTTAAAGTTTCGGAATTTCAAAATCGCACAGACACTATTGCCCAACGTGACATCATATGTTATTCATAACAAGCAATGGAAAACAAATTGTCTACCATTGCATTTTTAGCAGATATGAGTATTGGGGTAAAATCCTAAATAATAATAATGGGTCTGGTGTCAAAATGTTGAATTTAATTAAATTAGAGAGAGAATAAAATGGAAATCATCTGCCCCACAGGTAGGGGGAGGGTGAGGAATGGGGCTATACTTGGGTTTTTGGTGGTGGAGAATGGGCACTGGTGATGGTATGGGTGTTCCACTGTATGACCGAGACTTAAACCCAAAAGCTTTGTCACTGACAGTAACCTACTGTGCGGTCCGTACACATTTCTGCCAAAAGCCACTGGGTTCCAAGATTTATTTCTGAGTCTTTGAGATCATGGCCGTTAAGCAGCTTGATTAGGAGCCAGAGAGGCCATTCGTGGGCAATGACTAGGGGTCTCGTTGGGGTGGGGAGGAAAGAGTCGGCTCTACCGACATCTGGTTAGGACCCACATGTCTAATCACTGAGAGCCCAAACCTGATTGTCCAATGGTCTCTGGAGGATGGCAGACATTGAGCCACCTAGGGGGAGCAGGTGGAGGAACAGCATCCTCTCCCCCCCCCCCCCCCCGGGTGGCCTGGAGACAGTAATCTACTGCGGATCTGGATGCATTTCTGCCCAAAGGCACCGGGTTCTGAGATTTGTTTCTAAGTCTCTGGGATCATGGCCGTTAAGCAGCTTGATCAGGATCCAGAGAGGCTGTTCATGGGAAGCGACTTGGGGTCTCGTTTGGGTGGGGAGGAAAGGGCCAGCTCCACTCCCATTCTGTGAGGCCCCACGTGTCTCTTCACTGCAGGCCCAAACCTGACTGTCCAATGGCCTCTGGAGGATGGCAGTCACTGGGCTATCAGAGGGAACAGGCCAAGGCACAAAACCTACTCCCACCTGGAGTGTCACAGCACCAGTAACCTACTGCAGGAACAGGACCCATTTTGTGCCAAAAGCCGTTGGGTTCCAAGATTTGTTTCTGAGTCTCTGGGTTCATGGCCATCAAGCAGCTTGATCAGTTGCCAGAGAGGCCATTCATGGGCGGTGACTTGGGATCTCGTTAGGCAGGGGAGGAAAGGGCTAGCTCCAACCCCATCCTGGGAGGCCCTGTGTGTCTTGTCACTGTGGGCCAAAACCTGACTGTCCAGTGGTCTCTGGAAGATGGCAGCCACCGAGCGGCCTAGGGGGACCAGGCGGAGGGACAGCACCCTTTCTCTCCTGGGGTGGCCTGGAGACAGTAACCTACTGTGCAGTCCGGATGCTTTTCTGCCAAAAGCCACTGGGTTTTGAGATTTGTTTCTGAGTCTCTGGGATCATGGTCATTAAGCAGTTTGATCAGGAGCCAGAGAGGCTGTTTGTGGGTAGCGACTTGGTGTCTCATTGGGATGGGGAGGAAAGGGCCGGCTCCACCCCCATTCCGTGAGGCCCCATGTGTCTCGTCACTGTGAGCTAAAACCTGACTGTCAAGTGGCCTCTGGAGGATGATGGCCACCGGGCCACCAGAGGGAGCAGGCCAAGGCAGGAAACTTATTCCCACCTGGAGTGGCCCAGCGCCAGTAACCTACTACAGGGACCGGATGCATTTCTGCCAAAAGCAGTTGGTTTTCGAGATTTGTTTCTGATTCTCTGGGATCATGACCATTAAGCAGTTCGATCAGGAACCAGAGAGGCCATTCCTCCAATTATATAGCTGAGTCTGAGGTGGTTTGTGTGTGTGTCTCCCACATACCTAACTTCTGGCTGTTTACTTTCTTGGTAAACTTTGCCCCAAAGTTTTGGGGTCTGGCCAAAAGCACAGCAGCAACTCTGGGGTATCTGGAAATATGAAGGCACCATCAGGCTGCTGATGCACTCACCTCACAGGTACAGATTGACATACTGGCAGCACCATACTCCCAATTTCATTTTTTTTTTCTTGCATCCAGGTAGTATTCCACTGTGTACATACCAGAGGTTTTCTGACTTTGTTTTGTTTTTACCATCATTAGATCTCGAACACCTGGGTTGTCTCTGGAGTTGGGTTGGTGTGAATAGTGCAGTGAACATAGCAGTACAGATGCCTTTTCTGCATTGAGTTTTCAGACCCTTGGAATACATGGCCAGAAATGAAATTGCTGGGACATACGGAAGTACAATTCCTAGTTTTTGATTTTTTTTGTTTTCTTGTTTTCTTTGAAATCATCATGAGATACACAGTTAAAGGTGTTCATGTTTGGTTTTCAGTAACACAATGTTCTAACACCTGTTTCTTCTTTGGTATACATTTCCCACCACAGATGTCCCAGTTTCCCTCCCGCACTTTTCTTCTCTCTCTCTCTCTCTCTCTCTCTCTCTCTCTCTCTCTCTCTCTCTCTCTCTTCCTCATAATACAGGTTCTGAAAGGTCATCACATATATGCTTTATCTACATTCAGCACTCAGTTCTTGTCCAGAGTGCTAGATTTTATAGAAGTGTCCATATTGTTTTCCAAAATAATTTAACACTTCTAAAAGAGACAGCGGTACCCACAAGCAGTAAGTGACAGTCTGCTCAAATTGTTAAATTTTTTAACCACAACCATTAAGCTTAAAGAGCTCAATGAATTTATTTAATTACAATATAAAATTAATGTTATATTGGCATCATCATAATTGTTATTGAAGTATCTTGATGCATATCCTAGTCTATATAATAATTATTATTCTGGAGGCTCATATTTGAAATATTGCTTGAAGCCTAAAAAAAGAACATTAAAGGTTATCTAGATAAGTTACTATAGATCATTGATTCTCAACCTTGGCTGCACATTAGAATTACCTGGGGAGCTTTATAAAAGCTTCAGTGCCTTGGACCATCTCCCGGAGACTTTGATTTAACTGATCTGGGGTGAGGCCTGATCATTAGCACTTAAAAAAAAACTCCCCTGGTATCTCTAATATTTACAGGGTTTAAAGTCTATAATATATAAACATCTACAGTTCTGATTCTAGATGTCATTCAGTCTGAGTACTTAAGAATCTTCATTGGTTTCGTAATTTTTCTAGATAGGGTTTAGAAAGTTCTAGTTTGTCTTCTTAATGCCTTACTTAGTACTCTTTCTAGCACTCTTAGCATAACCTTAACCATATGTTTAAAAAATATTCCCCAGGGACTTTCATACATGCTTTTTCTTAACCTTTTCTTTCTAATTGGAAGTTTACCTCATGTAATTGCATTCAAAAGTTAAATATCTCATGCACCATTGATACCTGTTTCTGCTTGAATATCTCTTATGAAAGAACCCTCCTGAGCTCCTGGGTCTCTGATTTGGTCTTTGGAGATACCTTAACAAGATACAATGTGAAAGTGACAAATATTTCAGCTCAATGTAAGAGGGATCATGTATGATCAAAACACAAACAAACACTATTCCCATTGTTCATCAATTTCCTCGAGCAGGCCCAGTAGTGTCTCCATTGTGAAACTTCTTGTTACTGTGTTTGGCATATTGAATACTCTCAGTAGCTTGCCAGGCTCTCCAAGAGGGGCGGAGG
The DNA here is from genome assembly GCF_029834395.1 of Sorex fumeus. NCBI lineage: Eukaryota > Metazoa > Chordata > Mammalia > Eulipotyphla > Soricidae > Sorex > Sorex fumeus. The sequence goes on along the minus strand of NW_026606090.1, from coordinate 26,014,928 downwards.
AATCGAATCTGGCTCTGCTGGGCTGGCTGTGCACAAGGCAAACGCCCTACCTGCTGTGATATCGCTCCCACCTCATGCAAGTTTAAACCATAGCTTCAGTTAGTTTCTTGAAAACAGCCACATTTAAAATCTTCTGTCTCTCTTGGAGAGCCCTGCAAGCTACTGAGAGTATCCTGCCCACAGGGCAGAGCCTGGCAAGCTACCCATGGCATCTTCTATATGCCAAAAACAGTAAATACACTGGGTCTCATTCCCCTGATCCTGAAAGAGCACCCAATATGGCAGCATTAAGAAGGATGAGGAAGGGGAGGCTGATAAAATCTCAGGGCCGAAGTAAGCTGCCAAAAGGAAGAAAGACTAAAATGACTGTCTGTACTTTCAATGCACATACACTGGCATCGGAAGCATCCATCGAGGACCTGATGGTGCAAGCGCAGAAGATCAAGTACAACATCATTGGTCTGACTGAGACAAGAAGGCATTGACCACATCACACCATTTTCAACAATGGAGAAGAACTGTTCCTTGAAACTTGCGACAAAGGAGGCGTCGGTGGTGTCAGTGTCCATGTAACATGAACTTGGCCATGAGCATTGATTCCTTTGAATGCCTAACAACCCAAATCAGAAGATTACACTTGAATAGATGTGGCTCACTGCCGGTGGTTTCTATCTTCGTTGTCTATGCACCAACATCCAGTTACGATGAAGAAGAAATTGAGAAGTTCTACATGGAGCTGGAGAAGTTCTATAAAGAAAACCACACTGTCTACAAGATCATTTTGGGTGATTTTAATGCCAAGATAGGACCAAGAAGATCAGCCAAAGAACTCCACATCCGGACCCATGGCCTAGAATGGAACAAACAGGGTGAGAGACGGTCTGAGTTCATCAGGTCAACCAAGACAATCCATGGTAATGTGCAGTTCCAGAAGGCCAAATCTAAACATTGGACATGGGAGTCTCTTAGTGGATGGTTCCACAACAAAATTTGCCACATCGTATTTAATTGACTGACCGATGTCACTGTTGTTCCAAAATTCCAAATGGGATCAGACCACTGTCTTCTTCTTGCAAAATTCTACCTCCAGGACTGGGGAGAAAAGGCTGAAAAGTTTAAGAAGCGAACTCCCAGAATGACCACCAACAGGGAGCCTTTGACACTATTGCCGCTAAATGGAAAGATGACATCATTGATGACATTGACAAAGAATGCAATCAACTGGTCCAGCAGCTCTATGATTGTGGGAGGAACACTGAGGGAGAGAAAGTCACAAAAACACGCTTGTATTAAAAACTCTTGAGCTCATTTGCCAACGTAGCTGGGCCTGAGCCTCAGGCAACCACAAGCTAACATCTGAGCTCACAAAGAAGTTCAGATAAACTATAAAGGAAGACCTCAAAAAGAGAAGAGCAGCAGTGCTGGCCAATGTGGCAGAAGCTGGGAAAAGCATTTGCAACACCTGCCTGTCCTTTGCCAACTACAAGACCAAGATGACTGCCCTCCAACATCCCAATGGATTTATCACATCTTCTAGAAGGGCAATGGAGATTTTCTATAACTTGTACTCGGATCTCTTTGAAGCTAGACGGTCAGCAATTACACCATCTCTGCTTCGCTGATGACATCATTCTAACACCAAACATTAGCCCAGCGACACAAGTGCTGGCTGACTTTGACCATGAGTGTGGAAACATCGGACTCCAGCTGAATCTCACAAAGACAATGTTCATGAGAAACGGACTCGTTCCTGATGTTTCATTCACTCTCAACAGAATGAACAGCTCCGAATGCAGCAGTTTTGTGTACCAAGGTCGAGAACTCAACATGACGAATGATCTAGCACCTGAGTTGCACAGGAGAAAGAGTGCAGCATGGAACACCTTCAAGAACATCAAAAAAATAGCTAAGAAGATGAAGAACTCTGGCTCCGGGCACATCTCTTCGACTCCACCATTCTTCCTGCATTAACATACTCCTCAGAGTCCTGGGCCCTATGAAAACTGGATGAGAACTCTATTGCGGTCTCCCAAAGAGAAATTAAAAGAGCTATGCTTGGAGTATCATGCTTCATTCAAGTGAGAGAAGGAATCTGGAGTTCCGACATCTATCGACAATTGAGAAACAGGGACGCTGTCTTGTTTGCCAACACATCGAAAATCAGAGGGGCTGGACACATAACGAGATTTGGAGATGACTGCTGGACTAGAGCCATTACCAACTGGATTCCACAGGATGTCAAAAGGTAGAGTGGGCGCCCACCTAGAAGATGGTCATACATCTTTGTCAAGATCATGAATGATCGGTTTGAGGCTCTTCATGTTCCTGGAGTGAGCAGATGCCATTGGGCTACACTGGCACGTGGCAGCCACGAATGGAGACGTTACTGGTGCCTGCTTGAACAAATTGATGAGTAATAGGATGTCAAGCTATCAAGTCTGTATTTAAATAAAAGGTACATTTATACTTATTTATATATTTGGTACAATGTCAAACCTCTCAAAAGAGGCAGATACTCAGCCCAGAGCTATTATAAAAATTCTGCATTTCTCATGTTTACCTTTGAGAAAGCCAAGGAAGAGAAAGATAAGTCAGCCAAAAAAGTGGTAAATTGGGACTTGAAAGGCAATATTATTCCCACAGCTATTCTGACAAAAGATTTCTGTCAGTGTCCAGGGTCATATTTTATTTTCTAATATGTCATGGAATTCTTTCAATAATATGTAGCACTGCGGCACTGTCCTCCCTTTGTTCATCGATTTGCTCAGGCGGATAACAATAACAACTCCATTGTGAGACGTGTTCTTAGTGTTTTGGGCATATCGAATATGTCACGGTGAGCCTTCCTGGCTTTGCTGTATGGGCAGGACAATCTCGGTAGCTTGCTGGGCTCTCTGAGAGGGGCGAAGGAATCGAACCTGGGTCAGCCACATGCAAGGCAAATTCCTTACCCGCTGTGCTATCCTTCCAGCCCGCAATAATGTGTATAAAGTGTATTTTAAATAACAGAAAATGACCATGAGAAAAATGTCCACTTTGGGTGGAAAAGGGATGTTACTAGTACCAACTTTCAAAAGGAAACTGGGAGTAGTGCTAAGAAGGCAATGTTGGTGAGAACACAGTGTTCTCACCTAGCTGGCCTCTCTCCTGCTTCACTTCCCTGCTAAGTGTGAACTCAGGTCCCTCTTGCACTTAAAGGCACAATCTTTCATTCCCCAAGGGATATCTGTATTGGTTGGTTCACTGCTGACTGGACTTGTGTGGTAAAAGAACACATTAAATATTTAAACCTTGTCCTTCCTTAGATGCAGAGCAGCAAAGATGATTTTCTACGGAATTTAACATTAAACTCAGGCAATTTGTACAGCTGTGCATATAAATGGCTTTTCACATAATCTCCTGAGGCCAGGGTCAATGTTCCCTGTACATTTTAATACTGTAGATGACATAGTGACATCCTTCCAATTTATGTTCCCTCATAATTGAAAGGGGCTTAATAAAAGTGAGGAAGAGGCAGTATGTACACGGCAACATCGATTTCTGCTGACAGCTGAAAGGAAGTTAATTGTAATTTTAATGTAATTTGTTCCATGGGTGAAGTTGAGCCCTGGAACGTAACTGAATCCATTTTAAGAGAAGCAGTTGTGTGTCTATGTGTGTATCTATGTGATAATATTAGAATGACCCAATTATACAGCTGTCATGAAGATGCCAAATATACCTTCCTCAGATAAATACTTTAATTATTTTTTTAGAGATATGTTTATTTAAATAAATGAAAGCCTTGCTTTTATTATTAACACAGAATTTTACCCAATTAAATGTTAGGGTGATGCAGATACTATGTTGCTTGAAATAAATGGACACATTATTTGTCAAAGTATAGCAGTCTTAATTGCGAATGTTAAGCTTATCTGCATTAACTGTAGTTAATATTTATTCTGGTTGAAGCAGTTTTTTTATTAAGTTATTTTTTCATTTAGTAGAGCAAGAACATGCTAATAGTTTTGTTGGTAATTCAAACATTTCCTGCTGTGGGTATAAACAAATGTAAAATTGAAGAATGATGATGTTCTTTGGTTCTGAAATTTGCTAATTGTAGAGCTATTCAATTATAGGTAATATCCTTTTATTGCTAATAAGATTAGGTGTGTCAACAAAACTGTAATTGTGAAATGGAATTTGCCCAATTTACCTTGTATGGAATTTAAAAGTGTTTTGTGTGAAAAAACACTATAAAATTAGCATTGTAATATGAATGACAAGAAGAACTCAGTAAAATGTTTATATGTATAATATATATTACCAGCTAGATATTGTTTCTCTTGAAATAGATTCAAAATGTATTTTGCTACCAAAAGTTACCTTTCAAAACCACCCCCTAAATAGGCATAGGATTGAGTCTATTGTTAACTAGTAAAAATTATTTCATTAGTTTATAATATAATTTAAAATTTTCTGAATTATTCAAGTTGAAGCTGCCCTAACCAGTAGGTTATTCTTATGGATAGAACAATCAATCAATGAAGGCCAAGTTTTATGTTTGATCAAGTAATCAAAAAAAGGGAATAGTTAGCTTTTTGATGAATGGGCATATAGTAGAAATTAATCAGATCTCTCCAGAGAAAACCAACCAGTAATTTTTGTATCTTTGGCTTGTTATAAATAATTATTTCCTTTGGAAATTTTTTATGTAAACTGATAAGTTCCACAATCTTTGCTATGTGAAAGACCCAGAAATGATGAGTTCAAAGGTCTCAGAAACTCTGTAGAAATAAAAGTCAGTCCAAGGACAAAAGAGAAAGGCATCTTGAACTGATGTTTTAGCTCTAGTACTCAGGAAGAAATTGAATTCTTCCTTCCATTCTATCAAGTTCCTTGACAATGAAGCCCACCCACAATGAAGAGTATAGTCTAGTTCACTCGTACTACTGACTCAACCATTTTTTTATTATGTTTTTATTATGAGAAGCACCCAGTGGTTCTCAGTGGTTTCTCATTTTCAGGGATCACTCCTGGCGGCGCTTGGGAGTACTACTCCAGATATTGAACCCCGGTTGGCCATGTCCAAGGCAAGTACCTTACCTGCTGTACTATATCTCCGACCCTCAAATGTTAATTTCATCAAAAAACACTTCCATAGACACAAACTACAAACAATGTTTAATCTGGGCACTCTGGGGTCCAGTAAACTTGTTATATAAAATTAAATACATTAGGTCTTATTACAGACCAATTAAATCAGGCCCAAAAAATATAGAATAGAGAATATGCATGTTCTGATTGATCCCATATGTCACATACTCAAGGAGTTCCAGAGATTCTGACTTGAACATGTCATTCTGACGCCTGATTAATGACTATTGAGTATGTTCCCTTAATCTTGGCCCTTGGCTGAAAAGACTATAGAATGACTTTCCATCTTTATCTAAGTAGAAATTGCATTTAGTCACTAATTGCCAAACACATATAGAACAGAAGTTTCTGGTGCTGTTGGTGTTCTTCAGATTAATGTTACTAATGTTGTTAAGGTTGCCAACAAATCATGCCTCCAGGTTTCTCTGGATATATCAGGTTACTTGGTTCAGAGATGGATTGCTTGATGTATCTGAACTTTCATTTTAAAATGGTAATTCTAATATGTAATCAATGAGGCTTTCTTTTCTATCAAGATTAGAAATTAAGGATTAAAGACCATTATATCAAAATGAAGAGGGTTAATTGAGAAAGCCATATCTCAACATGCTATGTTGTAAAACCCATCCATCTACTCAACTACATTCCAACCAAGTCACTGATATTTTGTGAAGATGAAAAAAAATTTATTATTTTTTTTAAATTCTGTATTTTGAACTAAATAGGGTGAAAAACCTTTTCAGTTTGCCTAAGATTTTCTCAGTTTTAACATTGAGAATTCCTTATTTTAGGAAGTTCCAGTCCTGGTGAATTAGAACAGTTGGTCCCAATTTCAAATCTTGTCTGACAGCTATTAGCTATTGGGTTTTGAGTATGGCACTAAACCATTTTGAAATACAATTTCCTCATCTACAAAATGTTTATGATATCCATTTTTACAGAAATATTGTGTGTAGTAAAAGAAATTAGATGTGATTATATATATGAAGCACCTACAAAGCAGATATACCATAAACATTATTTCCTTTGTCTACCATTGGAAAAATCATATTTTCAGGCTCAGGCAAAAGTCAGAACAAGGAAGTGGATGGTACTTAATGTGTTTTGCCTGCCAAAAAGAGAGCTACTTCTTTGTAGGTAAATAACAGGTTGTCATAAGCTGTTTTCAAGCAGATTTGTTTTTGATTTTTTTCAATTTGCAAATATGCAAATCAAGAGTCACGATTTACTTTATTTCCATGTAAAATTAATTAGCTATGAAATTCTGGATATAACCAAGAGAGAAAAAGGATAAATCCAAAATATCGAGTTGCTAGTCTTTAAATTTAGACAAGACCGTTCGAATCTTATAAACCAAAGCAGGCATGGCTTCTGCAATTGAAGGAACTATGTGAACAAAGCCCTGAGGCCATCTTATGTTCCTGCTGCTGACTTTAATAAGCTATACAGATTTAGACGGATCGCAATTTTTCTAGGCCTCAGAGTCCACACTTATAAAAGAAGGAGATTGGCATGGTATATTAAATTGATATCTTAAGTTCCCCCAAGCTTTATGATTCTATTCTAGATAAATTATTATTTCTCTTCTATTTGAGTTCTACAAAATGGGATGTGGTACTTTAAACAGTTGATGTTATAGTAAGGAGAATAATTTTAGATTGTTCTCCATTATTTTTAATCAAAATCTTTCTATAAATTATTTCTGATAGTCTTACATTTAGAAAAACTTTTATAAAAAACTCAGAATAATGTCATTTTCTTTGTCGTGGGTGAGTTCGTCAACTATTCACAATGAATGACCACATAAAAATAATCTCAACAAACTTTATTTCTACTTTGCTATAAATGGTCATGACTTGACCGGGTTTTACATGACAGCTCTGATTGAAGTCGTGAGGATTTCAGATCAAGTGAGAATGTTCTGCTCAATTTATGACTGAATTAATAAAACTCTGTCTGGTGAGTTGGATACATTTTTATGTTAACCTATGCAAAGCAACATGTTTTAATAAGTAGATGGAAAGACTAACTCTTAATCCATTTAGAACGAGTGGGTCAGAAAAGATAAGAGTGGAAGCTCAGTCATAGGGAGATTTCTTTCTAAAAGAGGTTGATTTGCCTGGGAAGTATTTGGACTGAAACAGTGATGCAGCGGTATTCTATCAATATTAATATCTCAAGTTGGAGTTGAGAGGATAGACGATGTCAATTCAGTTTATTTTAAAGAAACTCTTTGTTCCATTAATAATTTACCAGAAATTGAGTTTTCATTCTCTGTCAGACATCCATGGTCACTGGGATATTATAAAGAGTTAAGATAAGCCTCAGATCTTTTACAATGTAGCATAGTATATCAAATATAATATTTAAGAAGAATCTCCTAATAGCATATTAATGATTGAATTGAATCATTCAAAGTTTTAAATTCGGAGAGAGGTTGTGTCATAGCATGTTAAAACTGATTTTTGGATCCATTCTCAGAGATTTTGATGAAATAGGTCTGACCAACATCCTGGAACATGTCATTGTATTAATTTTTCCAGAATACTCTGAAACAGGTTTATAGATTATTGTTTTAGAAAGATTATTTTGGAAAAGATATAAGATGCCAAATTTGTCAGGAATTCTCTTAAGGGATCAAGTATGCTCAAAGTAGTGTGGATACTTGTATTTATTGAGGTACTACTTTCTATTTGTTCACATGACTTGTTTAATTTCCTGATACAGTCTCAATCAACATGTTCATGACATTTTCCTGTTTTCCACTACATTTTAGAATCTGAGGAATGTTGTTATTTAGGTTTGAAGCCCAGAACTAGCTGTGGTACTCCAGATACGTTATTCTACCCAGGGTGTATTTACTTTGTCTGGAGAGTGAATTTTATTGATTAAGTTAAAGAATACATTTTTTTTCCTTTAGTGAAATCTTGTTTTCAGCTTTTATTGATCTGATAGTCAGTTAAACCCTTCAAATCTCTGCATATTTCCCAAATGGAATTGTATAATGCAATCGCCTCTGGGCATCTATGAATCAGCACCTTAACTTAAGAGAAAAGCAGGTGTTTAGACTGTAGTTCTGTGCTTGCTTAAACTGAACTTTCACCAAAGCCATGAGCAGATTTTTTCAATAACTTTCAAAAATTCCAATAAAATTTTTAGCTGATTTCTATTATTAAACCATTGTGCCAGCATCCTTATATATCAGCAGAACTCTAATTTTACTAGCATATAATCTCAATACAAATGAATACCCCCTGAAATTATTTACATTCTTGAATCTAGTCCTAATATCCCATTATCTGTATAAATCCTACAAGGTCTTTTAGAATCACAAGCACAAAGTTTATTTCATTCTGTTCTCAACTCCTTCCATGACGCTTAAAAAACTTGCTGAATTGAAATATGGCTGCAAGGAAGATACTACATCTTTGACACTCCTTGACTGAAGGGATTTTTTTCTCCTACACTCCACATAATTCAAGTGTTCTCCTATTCACTTTTGCTACTTGAAAACCATTTTTTCTCTCTTCTCAAAAACACTAGACCTTTTCAGTGTCAACTGATCTAATTAATTTTTAAAATTCTCACTTGCATTATTGTCACCAACTAACATTTTGTTTATTCTTCCTGTTGGTGTACCAGCTGGATATTTTCTTCCTATCCATAGCTGTGATTTCTGAGATATTTTTCTGCAAATAGATGACCCGTCCATCTCCTACGATGCTAAAGGTTTATCCCTTTGTTTCCTGCTATGTTTCCCTTCATTTCCAGTTGACCACCAGTCATAATCTAAATATTGTCATTATCTATTTTCACATTCCTTCCAAAATGCTGGACTCAAATATTTCAATCTAGTTACTGACCTTGCTTATTGTAACTAGCTCTAGTACTTTTATGCCAACAAATCTTCAGTCCACTTATCCTAACACCTTTCCAAAATCCCTCAATCACTTCAGACCTCTCTTTCCCTAGAAGCAAATTAATTTCAGTCCCATGTTTCTTCTAAATCCTGTATATCACCTTCCTCTCTTTCTTTACATTGTACCCCCAAAATCTATAACGCCAATGAACTCAACTATCCTTTGATTTGACACTTATGAACATAATACGTGCACTGAAAGTACAGACAATCATTTTTGTCTTTCTTCTTTTTGGCAGCCTAGTTTGGCCTTGAGATTTTATCAGCCTCTCCTTCCTCTGCCTTCTCAACGCTGCCATATTGGTGACTCCTTCAGGGTCAGGGGAATGAGACCCATTGTAATTACTGTGTTTGGCATATCGAATACACAATGGATAGCTTGCAAGGTTCTGGCGGAATACTCTGGGTAGCTTGCCAGGCTCTCTGAAAGGGATAGAGGCTTTTGGGGAGGCTTTTAATCACCCTTGTAGGTGTTCCCATGGTTCAAACCATATTTGAACCCTATCAAATATGGTGTGGCAATTCTGGAAGATGGGTATTAAGTGCCCTATAATGTGTCGTGCCTTATATTGTTTGAGGATCTTCGTGTTCCTAGAACAAACAGACATCATTGGGCTACACTAGCATGCAACAGGGACAAATGGAGACATGGAGACGTTACTGGCACCCGCTCGAGCAAATTGTTGATTAACGGGAAGTCAAGTGATCAAGTGAACATATTATTTAAACAAACAGATAATTCACTGATTGTACTGACTTGATATTTATATTCCACTATCTAAAGGAAACTAAACACTTTCTGAAGTAACACTTTCTTGCTTTCTTTTTCATATCACGAGTACTCACTCCCCACATTCTGACTTAACTAAGGACAGTTGGTAAATGGGAGTAGATGAAAATTAATTCATTTTCACAAAATGTTTCATGACCCCACCTCATTTATTATAGCTTTACTTATTGCAGCATCCCTTATTTTAGTAAAAATAATGTCTCTATTTAACATTAAGTTCATTTGGAACATATATATCAAAAATAGTTACCCATTTACAAATATGATATTCTTAACTATAGCTTCCTTCTCCTAAATTCTCATCTTTTTATTTGTTTTTTAATATATCTTTAAAACAGTTTTTCTAACAGTGACATAACCTTGCAGTTACAAGTACTATTTTATTATTGAATCCATTGAGAGATAATAATAAAACTGGTGGTTTATTTTTGTGCTCTGCACCTAGTCATATTACATTTTCCTTCTCACCCATTCCTATTAGACTTCAAATCTCATCTTTCTGTGTAAAGAATTCTTAACAAGGTCATCATTAATCAATATATTCTTAAGACTAATGGTTAGTTTTCCATTATTTTGCTATTATCCTCTCCATAGATTTAATATGATTGATTATTCCATCTGTACTAATACACATTTTTCTTTCACTTCCAGGACACAGTGTTCTCTTCGTTTTCTTTTATCTTCAATAGCTATTTTATTTTTATGATTTTATTATTGAATGATTGTGAGATAGACCCTTACAAAAATGTTCATAATTAGGTTTCAGTCACACAGTGTTCTCCCTTCATATCTCCACACTCTCTATCACTGTCCTTCTATTGTTCATCGATTTGCTCGAGCGGGCCCAGTAACATCTCCATTGGAGACTTTGTTGTTACTGTGTTTGGCATATCGAATACATCACGGGTGGCTTGCCAGGCTCTGCCGTGCGGGTGCGATACTCTCAGTAGCTTGCCAGGCTCTCCAAGAGGGGCAGAGGAATCGAACTCGGGTTGGCCATGTTGGCTGTGTGCAAGGCAAACGCACTACCACTGTGCTATCGCTCCAGCCCACACTCTATGAAATCTCTAATTGGTAACATGTTCTAAAATTAATAAATCACTATCAGCTCCTGATCCTCTATAAACTCTCTCACTATGTGATTGTAATAATTCCCTTTATTTAAAACACTTAATGCTCCTCTGGGCCAATTGCATTTCTTTGAGGAATTTTCTGTTTATTTCTTCTCCCCATTTTTTGATGGGATAGGACAATTCTTTTTCTTGTAAAATTGTAGCAATGCCTTATATAAATTGAATATTAACCACTAATCTAATGGGAATTGAGAAAATAATTGTTCCTGTTGTGTCATTTTATACTGGTCACTGTTTCTTTTGAGGTGCAGAAGCTGCTTGGTTTGACGTAGTTCCATTTGTTTATCTTTTCCGCCACTTGCTTGGTTGGTGGTTTTTCATCTTTTGGAGGGTTCTGCCTACATTTTTCTCCATGTTCTTATGTATACAGGTCTGATATTGATGTCTTGAGCGGTAACACAGCAGTAGGGCGTTTGCCTTGCGCACAGCCGACCCAGCTGAGCTTGATTCTATTCCTTCACCTCTCTTGGAGAGCCCAGTAAGCTACTGAGAGTATCTCACCCACACGGCAGAGCCTGGCAAGCTACCCGTGACGTGTTCAATATGCCAAACACAGTAGCAACAAGTCTCACGATGAAGACGTTACTGGGCCCACTCGAGCAAATCGATGAACAATGGGAGGACAGTGCTATAGTGCTACAATCCATTCTGTTCTGACTTTTGCATCTGATGTTAGAGAGCCAACTCTAAGTTCATTTTTTGCATGTCCTGACCAGTTTTCCCCAGCAGCACTTATTGAAGAGGCTCTCCTTTCTCTGCTTAACATTTCTTGCTCCTTTATTAGTGATTAAGTGATCATATTTTTGAGGGTATTTGTAAGGATATTCTACTCTAACCCTTTCATCTGAGGTCTGTCTTTATTCCAGTACCTGTCTTAAGTACTGCCACTTTGCAATACAGTTTGAAGTTGGGGAAGCTGATGCCTCCCAAGTTATTTATCCTAAAGATTGCTTTAGCAATTTGTGGAGGTTTATTGTTTAATATGAATTTCAGGAGTGTTTTGTCTATTTTACAAAATATCATGAAAAATATCATGAGTATTCTTAGAGGGACCACATGAATCTTTATAATGATTTGGGGGCACATTGCCATTTTGACCACATCAATCTTCCTAATCCATAAGCAGGGAATGCATCTCCATTTCCTTGTGTGTCCTCTTTTATTTATTGAAGAAATGAAAAAGGAATCTACATAACTAACGATCACAGAGATACAAACCAAAACAACAATGAGATATCATCTTACACCACTGACACTGGTGTAAGATACATCCAAATGAACAAGATCACCAGTGCTGGCACAGATTTGGGGAGAAAGGAACTCTCATATATTGTTGGTGGGTATGCTGACTGATCCAGCATTTTGGGAAAACAATATGGGCATTCATCAACAAACTAGAAATTGAGCTTTCATGTGACCCAGTAATATCTCCTCTGAGAATATATCCCAGGGGCATAAAACATACAGCATACCTCTACCCTTCTATGTCCATTGAGCACTGTTCGCAGTAACCAGAATCTGGAAACAACTTGAGTGCCTGGATCAAATACCTGGTTAAAAGACTATGGTATATGTACACAATGGAATAATATGCAGCAGATAGTAAAAATTGCAAGTCATAAAATTTGCTAATAAATGAATAGACATGGAGAGTATCATGCTGAGTGAAATAAGTCAGGAGAGAGACAGACAGAAAGATGACACACATTTGTGGGATATAAAGAAAATATAGCATGAGACTCATACCCAAGGACAGTAGAAATAAGAGTCAGAATGATTTGCCCTTGGTTGGATGTCTGCCTTGAATGCTTGGGAGAGGACAGTTTTGATAGAGAAGGGAACACTATGAAAATGATGGGTAGAAGTGATTGCTCTGGATGGGAGATGCATACTGAAAGTGGATAAAGTACCAAACATATTGGCTTCTCAGTATCTGTATTGCAAACTTTAATGCCCACAAGGAGAGATAGATGGAGAAATAGATATATAGAAAGAGATACAGAAAGAGAGAGAGAGGAGAAAACTGCCTGCCATAAAGGTAGGCTGGGGGAGCAGGGTGGGGTGTGGCAGGAGGTATACTGGGAACATTGATGGTGGGAAGTATGGACTGTGAATGGATGTGTGTAGAGACACCGTATAACTGAAACTCAGTCATGGACAGCTTTGTAACTGTGTATCTCAGTGACTCCAAAACAAAGCAAAAGAAAATACTAAATTTTAAGAGTGTCTCTACCTAATCATCTTTCCAGTCCTCCAATTTAATAAAGCCAGATTCTGTGGCTAAATGGTCAATACTTTACTATTCAATCTCAAATTGAACTTGATCAATGCATTCTAGTCTTTTACTTCAGTCTATACTATCTTATTGCCGCAGGACATGGACTATCACTGCCCCCTAGATATGTAGGTTACAAATCCAAGAGCTAGTACTCTTAATTCTTTTCACATTTTTAATGTTCTAGATCCAGTGTATTGGTTGTATTTTAATTTAATAGAACTAATTTTTTTCATGTTGAATTATCTGTACTGAAATACAGTAGTTCTAAACTACCATCTATATGGAACTCTACATATCTCTCTGACTCCACTCTCATCTTCCAGTAGACTATTTTTCACAAGGCAGTCATGGTCACAGTCACAGTCCTCCTGTTATTCATTGATTTGCTCGAGCTGGCCCAGTAATGTCTCCATTGTGAAACTTGTTGTTACTGTGTTTGGCATATTGAATACGTCACGGGTAGCTTGCCAGGCTTTGCTTTACAGGCGAGATACTCTCGGTAGCTTGCCGGGCTCTCCAAGAGGGGTGGAGGAATCGAACCCAGCTAGGACGGGCTGGCTGCATGCAAAAAAACACCCTACTGCTATGCTATCATAGTAATATTTTACAAGGTAAATCAATGCATGTCCTTACTCGGAATAAAAAGCATGTAGTGGCTTTTTATTACAACTAGAATAAAAATTTCACTGTGTGACATACAAGGATCTACATGATCTGACCTCTGTATTATGTTTCCAAATTAATTTCTGTTCATTTATTCTGATGCTTATGATCAACATTCATACCCATATACTTTCTAGCCCCTCAACACACTCACGTACTTTTTATTACAAAGACATTACACTTTCAGGTTTGTTTTTTTTTTTCTCATTTGAATCATTTTCTTCCTCCTGTAGTTTTGTTTGCCTGGCTGCTTTTTATTCAGGATTCCATGCAAATACTAACTTTTCATCAAAAGATTTTTCTGATCACGATAGGTAAAGATAATCTCTAATCACTTGTTGCTATCTTAGTTTATCTTTATCATCTATTGACTTAATCTTTTTCTAAAATTCGATTATTTTAGTATGTGTTTATTGCATACTCCACCCTCAAATACAAGTTGCAAGAAATATTAGCACTGTATTTTCAGGCCTGGCTCTAACATAGTACATTCAGCAAATTCTCAAACTGTTTTTTTTTTTTTTGTCTGACATTCAGGTTACTAATACTTATTCAATTTTTGTGAATTGGTAACTATGGAAAGGCAGATTTCTCTCAGTCAGCCAGCCAGCCAGCATATCATGCTGCTGATTTTGGTCATTGCTTGGATCAATTTTTACATAATTTATTTACATGTATATTTACATAATAAATCTCAACATTTTTATCTTTATTATAGCTCTTGCCTTCATTTTATAAAAAATATATATTATTTTACCAGCAAATATTTATTTATATGTTTTTAAAGAAGTATTCTTGTATTCAGAACTTTGGAGTTATAAACCAATGATAACTACTTCAGAAGAATGGGTGTGGATTTGGTAATATTGAAAAATTGTAATGTGCTGCTTTAGTTTTTTCTTACTTCTGCAAAACAGTAACAGGTTTTTCACCCTTGGTTCGTTTTATTTATAAATCATTTGAGGATTTTCATATAACTATTAAAATGCTATCTTTATATTTAAGTTTTCCTTCTTTTAAAATAAGGGATTTGATCAGATACTATGTCTAAATTATTCTAGCTCTGTAACGTTTGGTTAGACAAAAGGGACTAACATGGCAGAATCAAGGATATCACATATTTTGTTTCAGACCACCACCGATTTCTGTGATACAGCCTAGTTTCATTAAATATGGGGGAATTTTTACATTCTACATTACAGCCTGGAGGCATGGGTTCAGGGAGAGCAAGAGACTAGGTATGAGAGATAAATACTAGGCACTGGATCATTTAAGAGGAAGTCAAGGTGGAACAACGGGATATTGCATCGGAAGTAGAAAACCAGAAGTATCAAGAAATCAGAGTGAGGAATGGTGACATCAGAAGATAGCAGAGAGTCACTGAACTACAAGAATTAAATTTTACTTAATAATTTTGACAGAACCTTTATCTTTACTGAAAGCAATGTGACAAGCACTGTAGGAAACAATTGAGCACTTAGTGAAGGAAAATTAAAATGCAAAGATAAAATTTCAATAATTATATGACAACCCCTATTATAGAGCATGAAACCTAAATAATGGCTTAAAATCAAGTCCTGCCACGTATTTAGTGGGTGGCCTTCACCAAGGCATTCAGTGTTGCCATTAGTTATTTTTCTCATTTGCAATAGTTGCATCATTTTCTAGCTCATAACTTCTATTCAGATAGTTGTTCAGATAAATATTAAATAAAATTGAACAATTTATCAATATTTTTTAATATTTCTTAGTTATGATAAGAGTTTTCTAGGGTTTCTATCAAACATAAAGTTATAAAAAATTATTCTTTGAAAAATCTGGTTACTGGATTCTACTTGGTGATCATAAATATTTTTTTAACAAAATAACAAATATTCATTTTGTTTTTTTATAAGCAGGCAAATGTATAAGACATAGAGGAGATGGAGTGACATAACAACAATGTTAAATTGGGCAATTTTGTGAGATTCAGGAAGTCCTCGAACTCACGAGATAAGCTAAGATTTGAGGATACAGAATGTTTTATTTCTCCATTTGTTCCTGATTTATGTAAAGATGGCCATGTCTAGTTTTCAAACAACCCTATTATTGTGACACAGATGTGATGATTTCGCTTGTTTCTTTGCCTACCAACTTACTATCAATGTTCTACATACTTACCTACCCACCTATTTATTTAATTTTGCTATGCTTTGAGAGCTGATGTTAATATGATCTAGATATTTTAAATATAAATTGGCATATTATGATAATATTTAATTATACTAAGCCTCAGCAGAGTGAAGGAAGAGAATGAAATAGAGTCGTGTTAATAAAGAGGTTGTCTGATAGCAGTGTTATAATGGCAATGGTGTTAAATTTGTAACTAATTATTTAAAATAAAGGCAATAACTTAATCAGATCCATGTGTTTGCAAAGATAGCTACAAAACTACTACTTTGATATAACATAGAAGGCAGGTATTAAACATTGTCAACTCTTATGTTTATTGACTTGTATTTTCTTAAAAATGGATTTATTTAAAAAATATTTGAGGTACTAGACAATCACCAAAGTTTTTAGAAACACAAAATCATTGCTTACCATTTCACCATTTCCATATTGCACTGTACTTATCTTTGAGAAAATATCTAAAAGGTACAGCATATAAATTTTAAGAGCATTTTTGAATATTTGTAAACATCTTTGTACAAGTATTTCATTTGTGTTACAGCTCTGAAGAGTTCATCTAAGCTTTCTGTATATAAAAATTCTTAGTTTCTACAACAGTCACTTATGAGTGAATTGTTATCTTGAAACATTAGTGATTACATTTATTACATTTATATATCAGAAGTTCTACTTTTAAAATCAAAGTACCTGAATAGTATATAAAAATTGTCCTTTTCCAATCATAATTTAATAAAACTAATATCTTAGTGACAAGGTTATGTCACCAGGTTATGTAACTCTCCCTAATCACCATTTTTTAATTGCATTACTTGTTTTTTTTCTGCTAAAGTTCTACCAGTGCTTTATATATATATGATTTCACTTGTTTCTTTGCCTACCAACTTAGGAGCGATAGCACAGCGGGTAGGGCGTTCGCCTTACACGCGGCCAACATGGCCGACCCGAGTTCGATTCCTCCGCCCCTCTCGGAGAGCCCGGCAAGCTACCGAGAGTATTCGATATGCCAGACACAGTAACAACAAGGTCTCCAATGGAGACGTTACTGGGCCCGCTCGAGCAATATACATATATATATATATATATCTTAAGCCTTAATTTTTAATTGTGTTGAAATGGCCTTTCTATGCAATATTTTATGGATATTTAAGGACTGGGAGGTTTGTGTAGCTGGAAGGGCACTTGCCATGGACAGTCAATTCAGTTGGATAACTGATAGCATATATGATCCCCTGAGTCCTGCAAGAGTGATTCCTGAGCTCAGGGCCAGGAGTAAGTCATGAGCATTTCCAGGTGTATTCCAAAAACAAACCAAAAAACCATAATAGAGTTTCAATACCATGAAAGTAATACAATACAATGGAAGAATTTAATTCAATATCTATGAAAAGCAGCATGAATATTTCTCAAGAAAATAAGAATAGATCCCTGATACATCCCAGTTATTTTCATTCTTGGCTATACCCACAAATACAAAAATATTAATTAGAAATTAAGTAATTAATTAAAAATTACACACTTATGATCATTGAAACACCTAGTCAGATTATGGAAACAATCCAAACTGTAGATAAATAAATCAAAAGTTCTAGTATCTAAATACAATGAAACATAGTGCAAGTGTAAGAAAAGATAAAATCATATATTTTGCCACAGCACTAATGGATTTGGAAGTTATCATATAAAGTAAATTAAGTCATAGGGAGAAGATAAATACTAGATGATCTTACTCATCTGTCTAATTTAGAATGTCAGAATGGGAATAAGCATATTGAATAATAACAAATAACTGGAATTATAATAAAAAATAATTACCAAACAGTGGAGGGGTGGGAGGGGGGAGGAAGACCAGACAGAAGACATATTTGAATAGTCATCAGAGGCTATGAGTACTTTGGTGGTAGTGGGGTGTAGTAATTTTTTATATTGATATCATCTTTAAGTCACTTGTAACTGACTTAATTATAATAAACAAAATTGACTAATATAAAGAACTTCTTAGTTCTTAAGAAAATTTGTAAAAGAATCTTAAGATTCCTTGATTGAGATAGAGGGAGAATTTTAGAACCTGCCACATTGAAGTAAAACTTTTTTGGGGGGGTTGGGGAAGGCTCATTTATCAGTGCTCAGGGGTTACTCCTGAGTCTGTGCATGATCGTCACTCCTGGCAGGACTCTGGGGGAACAGTTATGAGAATGGTAATAGAAGCTGCTGCATTGGCTAAAGCAAGGCAAATGCCCTACCCACTGTGCTATATCTAAGCCCCTTGGAAATGCATCATCATAATTGGTCTTTCCTTCTGATTACTGCATCATATGTAAAACTTTAAAACATCTTCAATACTCTGCACCAATAAGTGAATCAATTACCTAGTGCATCATGCCCTTCTCCTACATTTTCTTTTTCACTGATTCTTTAATAGATAACTGTGGTTGGAAATTACCACCGTGGAACATTTAGTTCCCAAAGGAAAAATACTTTTTATTTGCTTCAGTAGAATATAGACTTTAAAATCATCATCTCAAATGCTTATAGTTCTATAGATATTTCTATTAGCATACTTCTTGAACGTCTTACTCTGAACATCAGCTTTTGTCCTGTAGGTGAAATGGGACATTTTATCTTTTACTTGTAAGTCTTGGTGGCAGCTTCTACACATCCAGATTCATGTTCCCTTAGGGAATAAAGGTGTATAATAATTGCAATTTTTATTCCTACCACACATCTTAGGGCACAGAGCCCTGAAAATATGTTCTGTCTTTGCCTTCATTCATGACTGCTTTTAATGTCTCCAGTTAGCATTTGGTGCATAGGATTTCAACTCCCGTAAAAACACTGAAACTCTTGCCAAAGAGGTAAAATGGTAGAGTAAGCCACTCGAACATAAGGGACTGCTAAAGATAAAAATATAAACTCTCAGATTCAGGTTGTAGTTTATTTAAGGAGCTACATTGTAAAGCTGAGAATGTCATATGAATCTGTTTCACAGATGTTAAAGGGTTTAACTTTCTTCTCACTTTACAATCTCTGTCGTAAACATACTTTTGTCTCTGCTTCTTTTCTTAGTTTTTTAAAATCCAGTTGTGTTGCTGGATGGTGCTGATTCCTCAGCCCAAAATAAAATCAAAGCATTTTTTAAAAAATACCAAGGTTTGGGGGCCAGAGAGATAGTTCAGTGGGTAGGGCATTTGCCTTGTATGTGTCCAACCCAAATTTGACCCCCCACACACCATATGGTTCCTTGAACCTCTCAGGAGAGATCCTTGAGCACCCCTGGTTGTGTCCAAAATATCCAAAAATATAATGAAACAAAGTAAAAATAATAAAATTCTGTAGTGTGAAATGACAAGGAAAAAAAAGACATAGCTAAAGAGTCACTGCTACCTAAAATATTATTGGGATTGTAACAGAACTGTAGGGATGTAATTTGCCAGAGTAATTCTTAGAAAGAGCATTCCCTATAGTTGGGAAAATAATTTCTGAGGGGCTTGAGGTGATATTAGATCTATAATAGGAGTCTCTGTCTTTTTGCTTTCTTTTGGATCACACCTGGCTCTGCACTCAGGAATTACTCCTGGCATTGCTCAGGGGACCATATGGGATGCCAGAGACTGAACCCTGGTCGGCCGCATACTAGGCAAATGCCCTATCTGCTGTACTATTGCTCTGGTCTCTTCTCTATGTCTTTTGAGTAGTAACCCATCTCTAAGCCACAGTTCGGTCAAAGTGAAGAGTATTATATGACATTTAAAAGTTATTTTGGAGATCCTTAGGCACCATAATTATTTGCATATGCCAGGAAATGTTCCTTGTTTTATTATAAAATGTAAATAATTGATGTTTGGCTAGAGCGATAGCACAGCGGGTAGGGCGTCTGCCTTGCACGCAGCCAACATGGCCGACCCGAGTTCGATTCCTCTGCCCCTCTCGGAGAGCCCGGCAAGCTACCGAGAGTATTCGATATGCTAGACACAGTAACAACAAAAGTCTCCAATGGAGACGTTACTGGGCCCGCTCGAGCAAATCGATGATCAACGGGAGGGCCTTTACTTTACTTTTATTGATGTTAGGTCTTTAAATCAAACTATGTTTCTATTATAAATAGTTGAAAAAAATCATATGAATTAGCTACAAAACTTGAGAGAGGGTCAGAGTTGCTAGATGAAGATGCAAAAGGAAGTGAATGAACAATTTAAGCATTCAGATTGCCACGAGCAATCTGATTTCCTTGTCTTTCCCTTAGGTACCACTTAGGCTGCTGTGCAAAGAAATATTGAAAATATAAAATGCCTCTCTGGGTCTTAGCTCTATAATGACATTCTTCACACTTAAGTTTGCCAGTGATTCAATCACTGATACAGATAAAGAGAGAAAGGAGATAGGATGATATCTACTATGTTGTTCGTCGATTACCTCGAGCAGGCCCCAGAAACGTCTCCTTCATCCTAGCCCTGAGACTTTTTAAAAAAGTGCTATATTCAAGGCTCTTTCAGAGTTAGGAGAATGAGACCCTTCATTGTTACTGGTATTTGGCATATTGGGTACGCCACGGGGAGTTTGCCAGACTCTGCCGTGTGGGCAGGTTACATTCGGTAGCCTGCCAGTTTGTCCAAAGTAGGAATGAGATTATAAGATTTCACGCGGCCGCGAATGCAGCTGTGCACTTCCAGGAGCTGGGTTTTATAGTCTCTGAGTCTTGGCCAAGACTCAGAGACTATAAGTCCCATCAACGGCCAAGACTCAGAGACTATAAAACCCAGCTCCCGGAAGAGAACATCTACTATGTGGTGAACAAATATTCAACTGTAGTGGGTGAGTGTAGATGGACAGAAAGTAACTTTAAAAAAATACACACACACAGAGACACACAGACACACACACATACACACACAGAGAGAGAGAAAGAGAGAGAGAGAGAGAGAGAGAGAGAGAGAGAGAAAGAGAGAGCGCGCGCCATGAGTTAAAATGCTGTTCCTAATAGAATCATTTCAGACATACAATGTTGAAACACCAATCCCACCACCCAATGTTCCAAGGGGCACTGTTCTCCCTAGTTTGTTCCCCCCTTGGCAGGCATATAACAGATTTATTTTATATTACTTGCTCTAACAAAACTTAAAGAAATGGCCAATTTATAGAAGATAAATCAACAAAAGTGAATTTGTAATCATTAATTACTATATGATGTTCACGATCATGATCATTCTGTTGTTCGTTGATTGCCTCGAACAGGCACCAGTAACATCTCCTTCGCCCCAGCCCTGAGATTTTAAAATGTGTCATATTCAAGGCTCTTTCAGGGTTAGGAGAATGAGACCCATCATTGTTACTGGTATTTGGCATATTGGGTAAGCCACGGGGAGTTTGCCAGACTCTGGCATGTGGGCAGGTTACATTCAGTAGCCTGCCAGGTTGTCCAAAGTAAGAATGAGATAATAAGATGTCCGGGAGCTGGGTATTTTAGTCTCTGGGTCTTGGCCATTGATGGGATTACATGGCGCCAAGGGGCAGTTGGTGGGTGTGACCCCTGCCTACTGGAAGATGGAGGATCTGAATGGAGGATGCTCAGCCCCAATCCCAGCAGGCTTGGAAATCTCAGCCCCGGGGGGCCGCATGCCTTTGTTCCTCTTCCGGTACCTTCATGAATGTGGAGAGTGGTCTTAGCATGGTTGTGGCTGGTTCTGGAGGTCTTTGGCTGCCGGAGCTCTGCTCGTGGTAGGGAGGGAAACTCAACCCGCCCCCCTCCAAAGGGCCCAGGAGATTCTGCACTGTTCTCTTCCCGGAGCTGGGTTTTATAGTCTCTGGGTCTTGGCAGTTGATGGGATTATGACGTTATCCTATGCAAATAGCACTGTAGCACTGTCCTCCCACTGTTCATCAATTTACTGGGTGGGCCCAGTAACGTCTCCATTGTGAGACTTGTTACTGTGTTTGGCATATCGAATACATTACAGGTAGCTTGCCAGGCTTTGCCGTGCAGGCAAGATACTCTCGGTAGCTTGCTAAGCTCTCAAAGAGGGGTGGAGGAATCAAACTCGGGTCATCCAGGTTGGCTGCATGCAAGGCAAACGCCCTACCTGCTGTGTTATCGCTCTAGCCCTCCTATGTAAATAAGGAAATCAAGTCATTTAATATGATATAATATACTATCTATTCTCCTTTACATTATTACTAAGTTTTTAACTCAGGTATCTAAGTCATACTGCTTTAAGCTTTATTTTGTAATTGAATCTTATTGCAGTAATCATCATATCTTCCTATCATAAATAAGTCTCTTTTTTTGCCTCCTTGGCAGGGTAAACTTAGT
The DNA here is from genome assembly GCF_029834395.1 of Sorex fumeus. Lineage (NCBI taxonomy): Eukaryota > Metazoa > Chordata > Mammalia > Eulipotyphla > Soricidae > Sorex > Sorex fumeus. Next base: position 25,992,533 of record NW_026606090.1, on the reverse strand, counting down.
AACTCAAGTATAAGAATTTCAAAACCCAATGGCTTCTGACTAATTTTAAGTATTTTCCCTAAGTATTATTTCTACAATTAAAAATTATTAATCTTCATTATTTATAATATAATTTGCCTGGTGGATTGGAAAATGGAGTACATTTTTTAACATTTTCATGCCAGATGATTAGTTTAAGTTGGTAATCAATCTGTACCCATTGGCTACCTAAAAAGTACTTGCTCTACCATTGCATTACAAAACAGATCAAAAATCACAGTGCAAATCAAGAGTACCCTTTTTGGCAGAAAACAGGTGAGTAAATTAGCTGACTCTTTAAGTCTTTATAGTCCCTTTCATTGGTAGGAAATATGAAGGCCCTTGAGAATTTGATAATTTCTGTCTTCCTTTAGATTTTTTGTGGTCATTGTCAGTTCACTATTGCTTAGTTAGTGTACACATTCCCAGAAAACAATGGATGTTTCGATGCATATTACTCTACATGAGTTAGAGAAAGTAAAACTGTTATGTACTCTCCTTTCTCACCCCTGCCCCTTGCATCACTCTGCATTTTGTAAGGAAGCAAGTTGTCAATAGAAGCAAACTATATGACTTAAAGTCAAGAGGAACTCCAAATGAAAACTGAGAAAGCTTAGCCCTTAAGATAAGGTAAAGGTAAAGGTAAAGGCCCTCCCGTTGATCGTCGATTTGCTCGAACAGGCCCAGTAACGTCTCCATTGGAGACTTTGTTGTTACTGTGTCTGGCATATCGAATACTCTCGGTAGCTTGCCGGGCTCTCCGAGAGGGGTGGAGGAATCGAACTCGGGTCGGCCATGTTGGCCGCTTGTAAGGCGAACGCCCTACCCAAGATAATTTGGCATTGTCATAACAAGAATAAATTAATGTCATTTTTCAAAGCAATCTTAAAATGGATCGAGTAAAAAGTTCATGATGTTGATCATTATAACTTAAAGATGTCTATTTAGTCTTATACAGGTATCTACTAAGAGTTACTCTGTTTTTAAAAATATTATTGATAAATATGTTCTGCTGGAGTACAAGGAACTTAGGTTTATCAGGTTGCACCCATCACAGTGCTCCCAAGTCACTTCCATTCCTTTGTTTATCTGTAACCACTTCCATGCTCTCTTCCCCAACCAGATAATTAGCTTTTCCTCTAATCAGAATCTGTTTATTTGTAAGATTTCATCCTTCTAGGACATTGAACTTGTATTGTAAATTAATATTGCCTTTCTCCTCTCCTTATGTCTTTTGAATAGTTTGCTTTAATGCAATGTCCTTTTTGTATAGATGCAGGAAGACAGTTAATGTTATGCTTTATAACTTAGGATTTAATTGGCTTTGAATATTATTCACTCCGGGGCATCTGCTTTCTCAACTTAAGCCTCAGTTGCCCTCACTTCCTAGCACCTCAAGGGCAGGATCCCGGCGAGGGACTGGATGGAACCAGGGCAAGCCGGTAAGTTATGTGCTGCCCTGGTATGGAGATGGGCCAGGCCAAGATGCCACGATTTTTAACTATAGGTTAAGAGTTAGATCATAGGCAAATGCTGTCATGATCCAAAAGTAGCAACGAGTCTAGGACCTTGCTAGGAATAGGAAAGACTATCTGGCCTGAGCACTATAGTCTGAGATTGAGATGGCCCTAGGAGTGCAATTCTATAAGCTTAAAGTATTTCTTACTGTGTCCATACAAAATGATTTATATTATGTATGCTTATATGTTTGTTGGACAAGGAGAGGAGAAACACACCCAGGGAATTCTGTTCTAGGGTGGGTTGATCTGCTAAATGAGAATCTGTCCTAGAAGCACCTGACTAGCTTAGATGAGACTGAACATTTCTCCCCTTCAACTCCCTTCAGTAAATAATTTCAATATATTGCAAGAGGCAGCTTCCCTTTTCTCACAGAAACCTAGCTGGCCTTAGATATGCAGATGTCAGGTGCTAGCCAGGCCTGATCTTTGGGATGTAGAGGCTCTAAGCAGGCTAGTCTTTGGGATGCAAAGCTCAGATACTTGCCTTTGGGATGTAGATTCCAAGCTCTAGCAGACTGGTCTTTGGGATGCAAATCCAAGTGCTTGTAGCTTGTGAAAGGTTTCAGTCTTGGTTTTGTATCTTCTTTGAGAAGGCCAAAATTACTGGCCTGCCAACCAAAGAAACAATGCCTCCTCAATGTTCTTTCTGTAACTCCTTTTGATGATATCACTGTATTGCACCCTTTAGAGGTACCATGATCTATATAAGGGAGATTTCAGGGCTCTCTGAGGGAACACGTGCCTGAGAGAATGGGAGTGATGTGCTGAGAGAACAGAAGAGACAGGTCTGAGAGAATGGGGACAGAAGCTGAGAGAACAAGTGAGCACGTGCTTGAGAGATCCTGGGGCCTCCATGAGATACATTCTTCCATGTAATAAATTGCTACTAAGACCAACCAGCCTGGCCTCGTTTCCTTCCTTTGCCTGACCATCACCATCAACCTCCCTGTTGTGGGGAAACACCTGAGACTACCAAACACAGGCAGTGGAAGAGATAGGCCACTGCCATCACTTTGTCTTTTTTTGTGTGTGTTTACACAGTGTTCTATATATCAAATATGTGTTAGTAAGAATATCACTTTATTTCCCATCATAATATTGGTTAAGATTAATATTTCCTAGGTGATTTCAAATTTAATGGAATTAAAAAATCGAAACTAGGTTTAATATTTTAATTATGAATTTTAAAAGCAGAATATTATAGTGTCAATAAGAAAAGCCTGAGTAGGGCTTTTTTATTAATTATAATTTTTAATCTCTTTTCCCTGTCCTACCTTGCTATTTAAAATTGAATTTAAGGGGCTGGAGCCATAGGACAGCGGGTAGGGTATCTGCCTTGCACACAGCCTAGTCCAATCCCCATCATCCCACATTGTCTCCTGAGCATGCCAGGAGTGATTCCTGAGTTCCTGAGGAGTAATCCCTGTGCATTACTGGGTGTGATCCAAAAAGCAAAACAAAACTGTTAGGTCCCTAGGGACCCTGAGGGAGATTCCAGAGTTAAAACTCTATAAATTAGTAACTCTCCCTTTCCTGCCCCCTCCCTAGCAGAGCTTTAGAGTGAAACTCTTCCCTGTTGGAATGTAAATTCAGGAACCATTTGTTGGGCCCTCCTTATCTGTTACCTCCCTTAGGAACTCTTCCCTTATCCACCTCCACCAGAATGCAGGGCTGAGAATCAAAGGAAGCCAGGTGATAACCAAATGTCCCAGTTACCAGATGCCCACTAGCCACAATGCCTATGTACGTAACTGCTGATCTTCGAATCTATAGGCTAAGGAGTGATGCACTTTTAAATGGATTGGTTAAGAAAGTATATGTTGTTACAAATCTATTGGCTATGAAATGCGCGGGCACTGCTGTAACGGCCAGTGAAGGCCTATATAAGATCCCCTTTGAAGAAGTTCGGGGTCTTGCCTCACCTAACTGACCTGCATGAATGTGTAGGCGGCTTGACCCTGGCTAGCCAGTCTTACAATAAACCTTGTTTGCTGTTTGCAGTCTCTGGAGTCTCTTTGTCGTTAAAGGGAGTTCACGATCCGCGCCCTAACAAAAACAAAACAAACAAATTGAATTTAATTTGAACATTTGATTCTTTAAATAAAAAAATCAAAATAAATATATTACTTCTAATAAATAAAACCATGTTAAAAGTTCTACAAGAAAGAAATATGTGCTAAAACATGACACAGTTCTGATATAATATAAATTTCTACATTGACTTACTAGCAAGTTTTAGTTTGACTTGATATTATAACATCCAGAGTTTCTCGAACTTACTTCTTATCTGGTCTATTATCTCCTTTTCAAAAAAGAAAAAATGGAAGAATTACTGAGTTTCTGAAATTCTAACCCTTTACGGGAACCATCAAAAAGGTCCCTAAGTACATTTGAGACTACTACCACCACCACCACCCCCATCGCTACTATACCACAGGGGCCAGTTATCTATCACCCACTTTGGGAAACAGTGAAACATGATTTTACTTGAGGGCTTTAAAAAAAAAAAACTTCTTTTAAAAAATGCATTAAAGCACTGTGATTTGACTTACAGTTATTCATAGTTGTGTTTTGCACATACAATATTGCAGCACTGGTCCCACCACCAGTGTCAGCTTCCCTCACCCTGTGTTCCCAGGGTGACTCCCGTCTCTAGCTCCCTCCCCTACCACACACAGGGACATGTCCTCTTGAAGATACCCTTCTAAGTTCAGCTGTTAATGTTTGGGTCTTTTAATTTCAGGGTTGTTGAATCTGTGTGGTTGGATATTTGACTTTAGTGGACCAAAAATAAAAGAGAGAGAAGACAGGTAGGAGAAAGGGAGAGGGAGAGGGAGAGAGAGCGACAGAGAGAGAGAGAGAGACAGAGACAGAGACAGAGACAGAGAGAGCACATCACAGACTTGAAAAAGCTAGCAAGCAAATGGGCCAAAATAACTTTACTTTAAACCATTGTAGAATTGGTTTGACACTTGACATCATTTTTAGTGAAATACTTCTAGACAAATCACACTGATATTTGGCCCCACAAAATTCGAAGAATATTCTTGAGCTAGTATTTTGAACTTAAGGTATTGTGTTGACATATTATTAGTAAAAGATAAAAAAAATCAGGTCTCTTTGAATAACATGTAAAAAGCAATGGAAAGAAATAATAAAGGCAATGCTGTCATCTCTTCTTAAATGCATATTTATCTTGAGATACACATACAAACACAGAATTTTTAAAAGAGTGAGATGAAATTAGAAAGATGTGTGAAATGATAAGAACTAATGTACCAGATGGCAAGAGATAGAAGTTCTCTCACCTTCATTGGTGAAATTAAATGTGTCAACAAACTTTCAACACATATGTTTTTAAAATATGGAAAGCCGTATATAGACTTTTGAGTGGATGAAATAAAATTTCATAGTAATTAATATAAAAAAAGTCCTTACCCATTTGGATTTGTTCCAATTCTCACAAGGGCAAATTCCTAAACTGCCATTTTCGTTCCCCATTATAGAATCTGGCACCAGAGCAAGATATTAAGATTTTAATGCTTTAATATATTCTATGAAATATACTAGTGTACTTCACTATTTTGACCTTTTGGCACATCATATTTGGATTCAGATGGCCATTTTACTTATTGCTCTCAAGCTCAGGGAGGCCATAAAAGAGCGAAATGAATGGATTGACTACAGCTAGTCACAATACAGAATACTGAAAAGGTCATTGTATCTCATCGACTGTGCTATTATTCATGGAATATACAGGACCTTAAATATTTGATATCATAGTCTTGTGACAAAAAAAAATCCAAGAAAAAAATGAAACACTTCTCATAGCAATACTGCACCATAATTCAAGAATGAAAAATAACAAAATCTTACTACAAGGGTGGCAGGGAATTGTATCCACTTCTGATCATTTCTCCCTTTATTTTGTAGAATTTATCTATAAGCACATATTCTTCAAAGGAAAAGAAGCTATAGAGACAATATGGAAATATTTAGGAAATAGCTTAAAACTAATTAAACTCAGGCATTGAGATTTTTGGTAGCAGTTTTAAAAAGTTATGCTCATAATTGCTAATTGTAGAAGATATTACAGAACTATATTCTAATAAAAACACCAGGAACATTACTAAATTTAAGATATTGTAATAATAAAAAGTGAAAGAAAATATTTTACCTGAGGGATAGCACACAGGGTAGGCCGTTTGCCTTGCATGCGGCCGACCTGGGTTCAATTCCTTCATCCCTCTCGGAGAGTCTGGCAAGCTACCGAGAGTATCCTGTCTGCATGGCAGAGCATGGCAAGCTCCCCTTGGCATATTCAATATGCCAAAAACAGTAACAACAAGCCTCACGATGGAGATTTACTGGTGCCCACTCAAGTAAATTGATGAACAACGGGAGGACAGTGCTACAGTGCTATAATAGATTCCTTAAAACTTGTATTGTTTTTCCATATATTGTGCCAAATAGAAAAGCCCCAAGAATCTATTAACAGGTAAAAGTATTTTCCTAAACCATTCATTGACCAGCATGCCTTACAGAGCTATATTGTTGCTATCAATATTTTGCTATGTTGTATAAATATCATCAATCATAAAAATAAAACAGATCAATGTGAAGAGAAGCAGATGCAATCATATCAGGAGAAATACAAATGATACATTTTATGACAAAAGATTTAATGCTATTAGTAATTCTTTAAATGATATTTATAGCTATTCATAAGTTTAACTAGCAACAATACAATCGCAAAAGAAGAAATAAGTAGCTGGTTGGTGTTTATAAAACTGAGTAAAATGATATCTAGTTTTTGTTAGGAACTTAAATCTGATATATTTTACTAACAGCACACTGTAATTCAAATATATTTTCAATGTGCATAGCTTTAATTCAGATATTCAACTTCTGGATATGTTTCTTAAGGAGAAATTAGATGTGTGCGATGATTTATATTTAGATGTGCTGAGTGGCTTACCTTCAATAACGTTTATCATAGAGATATTAATAACAGTGAGAAAGGACAATAAAGTTAAATTTAATTCTGACTGCAATACTAATCTTGAAACTCTTAAGGGTTTTAGAACACGTTCATGATAATCTGTAAGTGAACTAAGGTAAAAATTTAATATACTGAATAAGTTTCTAATATTGTGTTGTATATTTGTGTGTAAAGAAAGTGACTGTCTTGTATTAAAAGTCTATTCCTAGCTCTAGCTGCGGTTAAGGCTACATGATTATTACATAAGATTATGGAAAATTTTGTGTGTATGTGGACAATCACAAGAAAAACCTTTGATAGTAAACTAAACATTAGTAGTGGATAATTATGGAAGATAAGGCAATTTATGAATGATTTTTCTATGTGTTTATATGTGCTTGTTTTTCTGAACTTTATGATGAATTTTTGTGTAATAAATGTGATTAACATTTCAAACTATAGACAATGCCAATTAGAAAACAAGCAAACAAATATCCAAGAGAAGTGTTGAAAAAATATTATAAAGGGATATTTGGATAATACAGATTTTATAAAAAAAAGACTAGAAGATTTTTCTGATAAAATGTACTACTCCTTTACCTGGTTTGTTATATCTTCATCAGTCTCTAATTTTCAGGTATGTGTGATGTTTAGGATAGGAAAGCCAATTTTTTTTAAATTAAGAAGAAATATTTGTTGATTGTTGCAAACTAAGGTTAAAATGTTTTATCTTTTAATTTTCTGAAGAGGAAGGACTAGGAAATATGATGTGATATGAGTCTGAGAGTATGTGGACTCTACTATATAATTTGTGTCTAATGACATAAATCTCCCTTTCTAATCATCACACACAATAGACTCTTTCCACCAAAAGAATCCTTCTATAGCTGCCCAAGACTCTCTTTATTATTTATTTATTTTTATTAAATTTATTTATTTATTTTGAATACCCGTCCACCAGTAACCATTTCGCACCACCAAGGATCCCAGTAACCCTCCCACCCCCCATTCCATCCCCATCCCACCCTGCCTCTGTGTCAGGGCATTCCCTTTTGTTCTCTCTTTCCTATTTGGTGTTGTGGTTTGTAAAAGAGTTAAGCCTGAATTTCAGGGAGAAACATTGGAGAATTTACTTTTCATTGATCACTTTATATATAAGAAGATGTTGTGCCGCATAAGCGGCCGCGGTTTGGAGTAAGAGTCCTGGTTCCTGCAAAAGCAAGCTATGCTTGTAGAGGCTCATGGTCACCGGGGTTCCCTCTGGAGGAGACAGGATGTGGCACCTACCCGATCTGGGACTTTTCGGTGATCTTGGCTCTCTTCGGGACCCGGAGCATTCTCGATAGCTATGGAGGGCCCCCCACGGCCTTTCTTCTGTGTGGCTGTGTGCTCCCAAAACTCTCTTTAAACTATCAGAAAATATGTTTCCCTGAAGTATGACTTAGTTTCAATTAATGTCAGGTGAAACTTAGTTACTCATTCTTTGGAATACTTTAGTTTGTGTTTTCTTAAAGGAATTTTGAGCTTGGTTTTACTAACTCAACTGCAGGCTCCTACTAACACCATTTTCATTTATCACATAGCAGTGAACTGACAGAGGGAATATTCTACCTCTGTTTTCTTTTGGAATTATGAAAACAATAGTCCTTTGAGAAATGTGATCCTATCTCATTTTATTTTGTAAAATACCATTATACATTAGCCAAGGGGCACAAGTGCTGGCAGACATCGACCGTGAGTGTGGAAGGGTCGAACTACAGCTGAAACAAAGACAATGTTTATGAGAAATGGTCTCCTTTCTGACATTCCATTCAATGGGTCTAACATCTCAGAATGCAACAGTTATGTGGACCTAGGTCGAGAAGTCAACATAGCAAATGACCTGGCACCTGAATTACGCAGGAGGAAGAGAGCAGCGTGGAACGCCTCCAAGAGCATCAAAGAAATAGCTAAGAGGATGAAGAACCTCTAGCTCAGAACACATCTCTTGATTCCACTGTTTTTCCTGCATTAACATAAGCCTCAGAGACCTGGGCCCTATGAAAACAGGATGAGAATGCTATTCGGCTCTCCCAAAGAGGAGTAGAAATAACTATGCTTGGAGTATCATGTTTCACTCAAGTGAGAGAAAGAATCCAGAGTTCCAACCTACTTCGAAGGTCTAGAATCAGGGACACTGTCTCGTTTGCCAAGGCATCGAAAATCAGATGGGCTGGACACGTAATGAGATTTGGAGATGACTGCTCCACTAGAGCCATTACTGACTGGATTCCATGGGACATCAAAAGATCGCGTGACCACCCACCTATGAGATGGTCATGCTTCTTCATCAAGACCCTGAACAATCCCTTTGAAGCTCTTCATGTACCTAGAACTAGAAGACGCCACTGGGCTACACTAACACGCAACAGGGACGAATGGAGACATTACTGGCGCCCACTCAAGCAAATTAACAGGATGTCAAGTGATCAACTATCAAGCGGTCATTATAATTCCAAATATAAAAATAAACTCAACTCTACTGGTTACATTACATAAAATATGACTGCATTAATTTGTATTTGCTCCTTGTCTTTTTCTCATTCCATTACTTTTTTCCCAAATCTCGCTTTCATAGTGGCTAGTCACAGATAACCACTCATCTACATTTGAAGTTATCTTGGGTATTCAAAATAGGGTCAAGTATTTAGAAAAAAGAGCAAGAAAGAGAATTTATTTCTTTAGATTTTCATTGAGGAGTTACTGCTAGATGAAAAGCAAAATTCAGCATTTTTTCTGGATATTTCCTGAGGAATACTGGTACTTAAGCCTTGAGGAACCCAGTACTGATAAAGGATATTTTGCTCAAGGAAGTAGACATCCCACTGAATCATTAGCCTAAATTATATGGATGTGAGGTATTAATAATATGCAGTTTGGCCTAATATCTCAAACTTTTGTCCACCTTCAGGGGAAAAATTGTACATGGGCATGAGGTTATTAAATCTCTATCCAGTATGGCAGAATGGAAGCTTGGAGTCAAATTCGATTTTCTAATTTTTAAAAATTAAATAATACATTCGTTTGTTATTAAAATGTATAAAATTCCTTAGCAAGCAAAATCAACACATTTTGTTTTTTAATTTACTAGAGGGCACCCGTAAGCATGGTGAATCAGTGCCATATTTAATATCATACTTGGGGAGTTTGAAATGTCTTTTAAAGAAGCTCCTTTAACACTTCTTGTAAAAATGATTTCAAGGCTAGGAATTTCTGAAACTGTAGCCTGCCCTTGAAGCCCTGTGTTGTTTCTTCAACATGAATGATGACCTATGGAGTATTTTTGGTGACATGTTTATTTTGTTGTGCTTGTGCTGTGTTCCCCCACTATCTTTTGTCTCTTAGAGCCTCATCGGATGTATCTGTTGTGGATATTACGGGATTTTCTTTTGTATATAAGTTCCTTTTTTGATCTTGATCCTCACAATGTTCCATTTCTGATTTTGGCTTTTGTCATTCTGAACACAGTGTATTACAGAAATTTCCTAGTTGGGTCTATTTTTGCTGGGAACCTTTAGGCCTCTTGTATTTGTTTCCTGTATTCCTCAACTCTGGGAAACTCTTGTCTACAATTTTGCTAACTCTTATTTCTTCATGATATCAACCTTCCTGTTCCTCAGGGACTCCAAAGAATCTTATATTATTACTCTTGAACTCATACCATTTTTCTCTGATATGCATATTATTTTTTTATTTGGTCTTAGACTTTTTTCCATCTTCTGTTGATTTCTAGAGGTTTCCTCCAGTTCATCTTGGAACATCTCAACTTTCTCCTTAGATGCTGTTATTCTGCTACTCAGATCTCCTATTGATTTTTTAAAATCACCTATCATATTATTAATTTCTGTTATTTTTAATTATAGTTTTCTCATCTTGACTCATACTTTATTGTGCTTTGCTGGTTATCCATGATGTTTCATAGAGCTCATTAACCAATCTCACCAAGCTGTTACTATAATTATTCTCTGAAGATTTTCAGAGCTGTTTGGTGCTGGTTGAAACTTCTATGAACTTGGTGGGCTTCTGCACATCTTCCTTCATTGAATTTGCACTCTTCCTGCTGTGCTGAGGGTGAGTTTTGTAGTTAGCCCCGCCAAGAAACTCTGAAAGATTAGACTAGGTTAGGAAATATTAGGCTAGATTGGGAAAATTGCCATTTTCTTCCCTTCCTGTCTTCACCCAGTGACAGGAAGCGTAACTGTGTGCAGTGTTTGATTGGTGAGTCAAACTGTCAAATAATCTTCCATGGAAGGTTGAGGAAGCAAGCAGAGATTCTGTTTAACTTAAAAAAGAGAAATTTAGTATTTCTCATATATTCAAATTTGCAGTTGCAAATTTATGCAAAAGTCTGGGAAATAGTCACAATCCTCATAAAATCCTGATTGGTTTTTGGTTTATTATGTACCATTCAACATTGATTTTTGCCTTATTCTCTTTTTCACATGCCTCCTGCAAAACATTATTCCATAACTTAATTGGTTTGTATTTGCTTTATTCCTGGACTTTCTCTCACTCTCCAAATACCTCATTCCTAAGAAACATAAAATGTCCATTATTTTCCTCAAAATGTCTTTCCTGGGCAGAGTTACTTATTTTGCTGCTAAGTAGAATTCTACTTCATCATTTCAATTCATTTAAAAAAAACAATAATAGTACCGAAGTATCTTCCTATTAGTCTGTGAGTTTTTGTTTGCTTGATTTTTTCAAATCAAGGTAGAGCTCATCCCAGAGCCACCTTATTTCATAAGTACCCACATACACTAGTTATTAGGTGAACTAGGGAGCCCAAATAAAGATACTTATGCATTTCACAACATAGTAAATTAAAAATATTAGTTATAAACATGCCTAAGATAGCATTTATTTAAATCTCCTCATCTTGTAAAAGTGGAAACTGGGTGTTATTTAAAAGTATTTGGTTCTCTCTAATGTTTGCAGAACATCTAGCACACAAATTGTTAAATATAAATGGCTTGCCTGTACCCTTAGTGTTTCTCATGCAATATCTGAAGAGTCTGGAAATTCATATTTGAATTGACATTTGAAATGACGTTGCTGTTATTGGGACTACCAATCTGATGTCACATGGATAGTTTACTGCATGGATGGCAGAGCAAGTCAAGGTCCAAGTCTTCTGACACTGACTTGTTTTTCCATGGTTATCTACATACAACAGTCACATGAACAAAATAATTTTTTTAAATGGGAAAATAAATTTCTGGGTTTTCCATTTTTAAGAAATGAAACTTTTAAGGTGAAAATGTCGTTGAAATGAGGCTTTCCCCTGATAACTTTCAATATCTGTATTGCAAACTATAATGCCCATAAGAAGGGGGAAAGAGGAGAGAGAAACTGAGGACATTGGTGGTGAAAATGTGCACTGGTAAAGGGACCGGCGTTGGAGCATTATATAACTGAAACCCAATCATGAACAGCTTTGCAACTGTGTAACTCACTGTGATTCAATTTAAAAAATAAATGAATTTAAATATTTTTTTAAAAAAAAGAAAAAAAAAGGAGGCTTTTGCCCTTTTACAGATATTCCTTGGATTTGAGGAAGCTGACCAGTTAGTTCCTCTGGAGATTACAGACAAACCATCTCCCACCTTCCTCCGGACAGGACTTACTGATATGAAATTCATATATTTTTTTAGATCTTCCCAAAGCCATTGCAAAGCCCACAAGCTTCTGTACCCTGACCTAAAACCTTAGGGCTGAAAAAACGGGGCTTAGGTTTCTGACAGCTTGTGGTCAACCTCTGCCTATACCCAGGATTTAGAAAAACTGTTTACTTTTTCCTCTCTGGATTTCTGGGAAACAACTGTCAGCAAAAGGGAGCAAATTTCTTATATTTGATGACAACTAATGCTAGTTTCATTTCCTGTGTACATCAAGACTGAATGTTAACATACCATTATTTCCTGCCAGGCCATGCGGCACAAGCTAGTATTTGATGGATTCAGGGAGTCAGAGAGAAATAATGTTTTAACACTTACATAAAACCAACTTTTGTTTAATAGGAATAAATAATGTTCCAATCATAATAATGTCAACTCTTCGCACTTAGAGTTATAGCATCTAATGAGACAGGATCTCCAGACGTGAGGCGGGTACAATAGTATGGAGACTGCAGAGAACAGCAGGAAAAAAATAGTTCCAATCCCATGTGCCACTGAAGAAAATTGCGAAAGAAAGCAACATATAATTAAACTAATTTCTTTCTTGATTCTTATAAAACTAAATGACAGCACATTCTGAAATTAGGGACAGGTGATTAGGAAACTCAAAATAGAATTTCAATAGTCATTAGTATCTGCTGAAATTAAAGTAAAATTTTTTAAAAAAACCAAGAACACAGGAATAAAAAGATATATAACACTTATGCACAACATTCATATATATGGATACAACATACACTCACACACATGTATATATCTTAACTTGTCCATTTTTTTCTCAAATTTTAGTGCCAAAAGTAGTTATTTATTCCTTATGTCATTCTTTGGGGGGGGGGGGTCACACCAAGAAATATTTAGGATTTACTCCTACTTCTGAACTCAGGGACCACCTCAATGCTCCGAGGGCTCTATGGGGTGCTAAAGATAGTACCCAGTACCCAGGTCAGCCACATGCAAGGCCAGCACCTACCCTCCGTGACTCCTTCTGACCCCCCTTTACTGTGGTTTTCCCCATATTTACAGCAGTTTTCCTAACACGAAGCACTGTCTGGAAAATGACATATTCTCAACCATATGTGTAGAATTCATGTTAAACATTGGATTCTCGCATGAACCCCTATTCCTGGCTACTTCTCCCTTTTCTGTGGGCTCTTTCTGTGGGCCAGGGCAGATGAGACCCTGCCATTGACCATAGGCAGCCCATAGGCCATGGACGTCCAGTCCGAGCAAGCCCTATCAGAGCAGGATTGTGCATTCTGTTGCTCATCATATCGTTTCCCTGTCCACTGGCATGTAGTCCTATCCCTGATAAACTGCTTATAAGCACAAAATAGCTGTTCTTTGGAATTCTCTTTATTCTTTCTTGCATATAAACTGGCTATTTAGGACCAAGGAAGTCATTTGAGTGAAAGAGCACAAGCCTAACCCGGTGAGGTCCTGAATTTGATTCCTAGCAATACATGGACACCCGAACATTGCTGAATATAATTCCAGTGGCTCAAATTCCAAATGTATTTCTGGTGTCTGGACATTACACCACTGAGTCTGTAATAGCAAGTCTAGCAATGGTCCTAGGTTCCTCACCTTCACTGCAGCACTCCTGGGGAGAGCCCCTATAATTAAGGACAAAAAACAAGATAAAAATGAATTTTTCAAGTGAGGAACGTAGGAGATTTAATTGACAATAAGAGCGCTAATATAGTCAACAAGAATAAGAATCAGAGGAGTAAACCTCAGTATCAAACTGAGTCTAATGACCTCACAAAAGGTCATTACCTTCCCAACACCTTTTAAAAAGTGAGGTGGACAACATACCTCAAACAAAATTCAGAGTTCAATATGCTCTTTTCAGTGATCTGCTTTTCTCAGACTGATTTTCTTCAGGCTATGGAGTGTCTGAAATCTCTACATTTTCTTTTGGTACCAAGCTTAACTCCCCCACCCCCACCCTTTGGGGCTAGAAAAGGTCAGAAAACAGTGACAAGGGAACAGGATCAATGAAAGATCTAATATAGCATTGGGAGCTTGTAGTTCTGATGGCAAAAAGATATGCACTCCAGATCCTCCTCTCCCCTCCTCACCTACACAGCTCTTGAATACCAGCTGGGTGTTCTACAATTCAATTCTTTGGAGATAATATCAGATTCCACTGGGAAGGGTTCATTCTCTTTGAACACTATAGATGTGAATCACAAGTTCAGGTTGTATTTTGTGCTTCTGATCAGCCAGCTATATATTAGAAGTTCCAGCAGTCCTCTCCTTGAATTTGATTAATTGGATAGAGTGACTCACAGAACTCAGAATGACAGTTTATTAGCAACATTAATTTATTACAAAACTATTCAATAGGAATAGCCTGATGAATGAGATAGGTAGGGTAAGTGATGGAGAAAGGATCACAGGAGTTCCCTGGTCTCTGAATATAACATTCTCCCAGGACCTCTGTGTCCTCACCAATCTGGGAGTTTATATTCTAGGTCTTGGCAATTGATTGAACAGCCTGCCCACTGCCCTCCCTGGAGGGTATCAACAAAGTTCAAAGATGCTTAGGTACTTTTGAAGTCACTGCATTAAAATAAAATAAGGCGGGGTTGAAAGGGGTGTGTTATGAATAACAAAACACTAAGCTTTGATCACATAGGAAATTAAAAGGATTTTAGGAATTCTGTAGGGGAAACTGAAAAAAATACATACATATTTATTATGAATTGTAATAGCCACAGATTGTATTCATTTAGGGCTTTCTCTCTCACTGTGTAATTTGAGCAAAGCATTTACCTTTGTTCTTCAATGAGATCAAACTCATTTAGTGTAAAAGTCTTGTATTACTGAAAGATTCAGTATAAAAATCACTGTGATAATAACTGAGCACTTAACATTTTAAAGTGGCCTAATTGATTATTGACTAAGGTATGATTTCATTTTGAAAAAATGGTGGAGGAAAGAACCTGTATTACCTCATATATTGATTAAATTTTTACTATGACAAAGAATACTATTAGAGCAAGTTGATTGCAATTTACTAATTACTTGATGTTTTTAGGTTTGCAAAATACTTAAACCTGACTGTTTCCCCAATACCTCTTTTCCCTACCTAAAGTTGTAAGAATTCATTGTTTGTATGATGTGAATACAAATAGTGATGGCCACAGGCCATCATGTTACCACGGGCTACCAGAAGTTAGAACTCCATGAGGAGAGTTGTGCCAGGGAGATTTTTCTTTACCTTATGCAATTTAAATCTGACCCAAGTATTGTTCAAACATATAGAGGTTAGTGTTTGTAGTAGAGTTACACACATCCATACATTCACTGAAGATTATCCGGTTGCAATGCCTTTATAGCTACTTGAGGAGACATTTCTACAGTCTTGTCATCTCTCATATACCTAGAAGATTTCAAAATAATGTTTCTCATCTCAAATTCACAGCCTGTTATTGTCTCATTGTTTTAAACCGAAAATAAACACAGCCGTTTGCAGTGCTGTCTATACAATATGCTCTCCCACTGCTAGACTCCCACAGAACAGATGAATGTTTATATGTGAGCATTCACTTTTCCACAGGGTGGCATGAATAAAATTATCTGGGTTATCACTACTCCTAACTTATTTTTCCTGCTTGATCATGAGATTCCCCTCTTTATTATTTAATGCCATTTATTGAGGAAATAATTTCCATACATAAATTATGTGTTCAGGTTGACGATTTTAACAGTTGGATATATATTCATATGCCACGTAAGATGTAGAATATTGGCCTCAAATCACAAAGACCCTTCGGGGTCAAAGAGAAAGTACAGTGGGTGAGGCACCTGTTTTTGCACATGGCCACTGTATATGGTCCCCTGAACTCTGCCAGGACTAAGCCTGAGCACAGAGCTAGAGTGGTTTGTGAGCTCTATTGGGTATGGCCTGGGCTGGAAGTGATAGCACAGCGGTAGGGTGTTTGCCTTACAAGCAGCCAACATGGTCGACCCGAGTTCGATTCTTCCACCCCTCTCGGAGAGCCTGGCAGGCTACTCAGAGTATCTCGCCCGCATGGCAGAGCCTGGCAAGTTACCTGTGATATATTCAATGTGCCAAACACAGTAACAACTAGTCTCATGATGGAGACGTTACTGGGCCCGCTCGAGCAAATCGTTGAACGATGGGAGGACAGTGATATATATATATCACTGGGTATGGCCCAGGAAGACCCTGTGTGTTCTCTTTCAGTCTAAACATGATTTTTTTGCCCATTTCCTTTTCCTCTCTCAGAAAGAGTCACCAATTTCTGAATTGAGCATTGATGGATTTTCCCTGTTGTTGGTTATTGCTCATGTCTTCATTTGTGTTCGGTTTAGTTGTTTAATATAACATTTTCAAATCGATCCATATTATGTTTACAAGTAGTATTTTAAAACTTGACTGAGTAAAATTTGTATATCTAGCTGGTTTTATTCAATTATTCAAGAACCAGGCAACATCCTTTCTAGGTAATAAGAGTGTGCTCTGAAGAGTGAAACAAAATGAAAGGTTTTTATAGTGAGAAAGGAGTTTTCATGAGAAAGGGTTTATAGTGAGGAAGGGCTTTACAAGGCTTTTAGCCCAAAAGGAAAATGATTATTTCAATCAAATCCTGCTTTAAGAGAAAGCTGGGAAAAAGTGGGGGTGGGGGTTCATCATGTAGATTACTCAATAATACTGAAGAAACAAATCCAGATTGATTAAAGTTCCACTTTTGGGAGACTCTTTTGTCACAGTTCAGATAGATATAGACTAACTAGTTAGGTGGTCTTGACATTTATAGCTCCATTATGGACACTTTAAGAAAATAACACATATATTTTATCCTTTCATACTATTTTATTCTATGATTAGCAGCAATCTTTCAACCCATTCCTTTGTTAGTGAAATTTTGGGTAGCTTACAGCTATGTATACACTAGGTCACATACAAGGTGCTTGTATATAAAAGTTATATTTCAATTTCTCTTATATTTCTCTTATATTTAAATAGAAGATGAGTGAGATGTCATAAGAAATGTATATTATATATATATATATATATAGCAATGATTAAATGATTCTGCAATCCCACTATTAATGTCAGTTGTTTTTCATTGGTCAATGTTTGTTTGTTTGGTCCAGTCATTCTAACAGTATAGATTTGTATTTTATTTTGGTTTTAGTCTATATTCACTTGATGTTGAACACCTTGACATGATTTCATATGTTCATTGACTGTGTTGTCATTTTTATCAGATATTTCCATATTTTAGGTATAGGGTCTTTGTTAGTACACTTAATCACTTAATCACTTAACTACCCGTTAGTCGTCGATTTGCTCGAGCGGGCGCCAGTAACGTCTCCATTTGTCCCTGTCGCGTGCTAGTGTAGCCCAATGGCATCTCTTCGCTCCGGGAATATGGAGGGCCTCAAACCGATCGTTCATGACCTTGACAAAGAAGTCTGACCATCTGGTAGGTGGGCGGCCACGCGGTCTCTTGACATCCCGTGGAATCCAATCAGTAACAGCTCTAGTCCAACGGTCATCTTTAAATCTCATTACGTGACCAGCCCATCTGATTTTCGACACCTTGGCAAATGAGACAGCGTCCCTGATCCTTGATCGTCGACGGATGTCAGAACTCCGGATTCTTTCTCTCATTTGAGTGAAATGTGATATTCCAAGCATAGCTCTTTCTATTCTTCTTTGGGAGACATGAATGGCGTTCTCATCTTGTTTGACACTACTTCCACTACCCAGCCGTCGCCACACTCCAGGACGCTTTCGGGACCCGCGAGGCAGCTCCGGCCGAGACCCACGCACAACTGAAGACCCACAGAACAAGGTAAGCGGAACTCTCTGAGACCTTGGACTCCAGGCTCGGCGGACCCAGGGACAGAGCTTCTCTGCTTACTCCCACCACCACAGGTGACAAAGGGATTCTAATCAGGAGCCCCACCCTACCCTGCCCTGTCTGCTTCCATCAACCACCCAGGGATCGAATTGTGCACAGGAGACCCACCCTACCCAGATAAATACCCCACTGGCAGACTTCCACTCTCGAAACTACTTCCACTACCCAGCCGTCGCCATACTCCGGGACGCTTTCCGGACCCGCGCGGCAGCTCCGGCCGAGACCCACGCACAACTGAAGACCCACAGAACAAGGTAAGCGGAACTCTCTGAGACCTTGGACTCCAGGCTCGGCGGACCCAGGGACAGAGCTTCTCTGCTTACTCCCACCACCACAGGTGACAAAGGGATTCTAATCAGGAGCCCCACCCTACCCTGCCCTGTCTGCTTCCATCAACCACCCAGGGATCGAATTGTGCACAGGAGACCCACCCTACCCAGATAAATACCCCACTGGCAGACTTCCACTCTCGACACTACTTCCACTACCCAGCCGTCGCCACACTCCAGGACGCTTTCCGGACCCGCGCGGCAGCTCCGGCCGAGACCCACGCACAACTGAAGACCCACAGAACAAGGTAAGCGGAACTCTCTGAGACCTTGGACTCCAGGCTCGGCGGACCCAGGGACAGAGCTTCTCTGCTTACTCCCACCACCACAGGTGACAAAGGGATTCTAATCAGGAGCCCCACCCTACCCTGCCCTGTCTGCTTCCATCAACCACCCAGGGATCGAATTGTGCACAGGAGACCCACCCTACCCAGATAAATACCCCACTGGCAGACTTCCACTCTCGACACTACTTCCACTACCCAGCCGTCGCCACACTCCGGGACGCTTTCCGGACCCGCGAGGCAGCTCCGGCCGAGACCCACGCACAACTGAAGACCCACAGAACAAGGTAAGCGGAACTCTCTGAGACCTTGGACTCCAGGCTCGGCGGACCCAGGGACAGAGCTTCTCTGCTTACTCCCACCACCACAGGTGACAAAGGGATTCTAATCAGGAGCCCCACCCTACCCAGCCCTGTCTGCTTCCATCAACCACCCAGGGATCGATTGTGCACAGGAGACCCACCCTACCCAGATAAATACCCCACTGGCAGACTTCCACTCTCGACACTACTTCCACTACCCAGCCGTCGCCACACTCCAGGACGCTTTCGGGACCCGCGAGGCAGCTCCGGCCGAGACCCACGCACAACTGAAGACCCACAGAACAAGGTAAGCGGAACTCTCTGAGACCTTGGACTCCAGGCTCGGCGGACCCAGGGACAGAGCTTCTCTGCTTACTCCCACCACCACAGGTGACAAAGGGATTCTAATCAGGAGCCCCACCCTACCCTGCCCTGTCTGCTTCCATCAACCACCCAGGGATCGAATTGTGCACAGGAGACCCACCCTACCCAGATAAATACCCCACTGGCAGACTTCCACTCTCGACACTACTTCCACTACCCAGCCGTCGCCACACTCCGGGACGCTTTCCGGACCCGCGCGGCAGCTCCGGCCGAGACCCACGCACAACTGAAGACCCACAGAACAAGGTAAGCGGAACTCTCTGAGACCTTGGACTCCAGGCTCGGCGGACCCAGGGACAGAGCTTCTCTGCTTACTCCCACCACCACAGGTGACAAAGGGATTCTAATCAGGAGCCCCACCCTACCCTGCCCTGTCTGCTTCCATCAACCACCCAGGGATCGATTGTGCACAGGAGACCCACCCTACCCAGATAAATACCCCACTGGCAGACTTCCACTCTCGACACTACTTCCACTACCCAGCCGTCGCCACACTCCAGGACGCTTTCCAGACCCGCGAGGCAGCTCCGGCCGAGACCCACGCACAACTGAAGACCCACAGAACAAGGTAAGCGGAACTCTCTGAGACCTTGGACTCCAGGCTCCGCGGACCCAGGGACAGAGCTTCTCTGCTTACTCCCACCACCACAGGTGACAAAGGGATTCTAATCAGGAGCCCCACCCTACCCTGCCCTGTCTGCTTCCATCAACCACCCAGGGATCGAATTGTGCACAGGAGACCCACCCTACCCAGATAAATACCCCACTGGCAGACTTCCACTCTCGACACTACTTCCACTACCCAGCCGTCGCCACACTCCGGGACGCTTTCCGGACCCGCGCGGCAGCTCCGGCGGAGACCCACGCACAACTGAAGACCCACAGAACAAGGTAAGCGGAACTCTCTGAGACCTTGGACTCCAGGCTCCGCGGACCCAGGGACAGAGCTTCTCTGCTTACTCCCACCACCACAGGTGACAAAGGGATTCTAATCAGGAGCCCCACCCTACCCTGCCCTGTCTGCTTCCATCAACCACCCAGGGATCGATTGTGCACAGGAGACCCACCCTACCCAGATAAATACCCCACTGGCAGACTTCCACTCTCGACACTACTTCCACTACCCAGCCGTCGCCACACTCCAGGACGCTTTCCAGACCCGCGAGGCAGCTCCGGCCGAGACCCACGCACAACTGAAGACCCACAGAACAAGGTAAGCGGAACTCTCTGAGACCTTGGACTCCAGGCTCGGCGGACCCAGGGACAGAGCTTCTCTGCTTACTCCCACCACCACAGGTGACAAAGGGATTCTAATCAGGAGCCCCACCCTACCCTGCCCTGTCTGCTTCCATCAACCACCCAGGGATCGAATTGTGCACAGGAGACCCACCCTACCCAGATAAATACCCCACTGGCAGACTTCCACTCTCGAAACTACTTCCACTACCCAGCCGTCGCCATACTCCGGGACGCTTTCCGGACCCGCGCGGCAGCTCCGGCCGAGACCCACGCACAACTGAAGACCCACAGAACAAGGTAAGCGGAACTCTCTGAGACCTTGGACTCCAGGCTCGGCGGACCCAGGGACAGAGCTTCTCTGCTTACTCCCACCACCACAGGTGACAAAGGGATTCTAATCAGGAGCCCCACCCTACCCTGCCCTGTCTGCTTCCATCAACCACCCAGGGATCGAATTGTGCACAGGAGACCCACCCTACCCAGATAAATACCCCACTGGCAGACTTCCACTCTCGACACTACTTCCACTACCCAGCCGTCGCCACACTCCAGGACGCTTTCCGGACCCGCGCGGCAGCTCCGGCCGAGACCCACGCACAACTGAAGACCCACAGAACAAGGTAAGCGGAACTCTCTGAGACCTTGGACTCCAGGCTCGGCGGACCCAGGGACAGAGCTTCTCTGCTTACTCCCACCACCACAGGTGACAAAGGGATTCTAATCAGGAGCCCCACCCTACCCTGCCCTGTCTGCTTCCATCAACCACCCAGGGATCGAATTGTGCACAGGAGACCCACCCTACCCAGATAAATACCCCACTGGCAGACTTCCACTCTCGACACTACTTCCACTACCCAGCCGTCGCCACACTCCGGGACGCTTTCCGGACCCGCGAGGCAGCTCCGGCCGAGACCCACGCACAACTGAAGACCCACAGAACAAGGTAAGCGGAACTCTCTGAGACCTTGGACTCCAGGCTCGGCGGACCCAGGGACAGAGCTTCTCTGCTTACTCCCACCACCACAGGTGACAAAGGGATTCTAATCAGGAGCCCCACCCTACCCTGCCCTGTCTGCTTCCATCAACCACCCAGGGATCGAATTGTGCACAGGAGACCCACCCTACCCAGATAAATACCCCACTGGCAGACTTCCACTCTCGACACTACTTCCACTACCCAGCCGTCGCCACACTCCGGGACGCTTTCCGGACCCGCGAGGCAGCTCCGGCCGAGACCCACGCACAACTGAAGACCCACAGAACAAGGTAAGCGGAACTCTCTGAGACCTTGGACTCCAGGCTCGGCGGACCCAGGGACAGAGCTTCTCTGCTTACTCCCACCACCACAGGTGACAAAGGGATTCTAATCAGGAGCCCCACCCTACCCTGCCCTGTCTGCTTCCATCAACCACCCAGGGATCGAATTGTGCACAGGAGACCCACCCTACCCAGATAAATACCCCACTGGCAGACTTCCACTCTCGACACTACTTCCACTACCCAGCCGTCGCCACACTCCGGGACGCTTTCCGGACCCGCGCGGCAGCTCCGGCCGAGACCCACGCACAACTGAAGACCCACAGAACAAGGTAAGCGGAACTCTCTGAGACCTTGGACTCCAGGCTCCGCGGACCCAGGGACAGAGCTTCTCTGCTTACTCCCACCACCACAGGTGACAAAGGGATTCTAATCAGGAGCCCCACCCTACCCTGCCCTGTCTGCTTCCATCAACCACCCAGGGATCGAATTGTGCACAGGAGACCCACCCTACCCAGATAAATACCCCACTGGCAGACTTCCACTCTCGACACTACTTCCACTACCCAGCCGTCGCCACACTCCAGGACGCTTTCCGGACCCGCGCGGCAGCTCCGGCCGAGACCCACGCACAACTGAAGACCCACAGAACAAGGTAAGCGGAACTCTCTGAGACCTTGGACTCCAGGCTCCGCGGACCCAGGGACAGAGCTTCTCTGCTTACTCCCACCACCACAGGTGACAAAGGGATTCTAATCAGGAGCCCCACCCTACCCTGCCCTGTCTGCTTCCATCAACCACCCAGGGATCGAATTGTGCACAGGAGACCCACCCTACCCAGATAAATACCCCACTGGCAGACTTCCACTCTCGACACTACTTCCACTACCCAGCCGTCGCCACACTCCAGGACGCTTTCCGGACCCGCGCGGCAGCTCCGGCCGAGACCCACGCACAACTGAAGACCCACAGAACAAGGTAAGCGGAACTCTCTGAGACCTTGGACTCCAGGCTCCGCGGACCCAGGGACAGAGCTTCTCTGCTTACTCCCACCACCACAGGTGACAAAGGGATTCTAATCAGGAGCCCCACCCTACCCTGCCCTGTCTGCTTCCATCAACCACCCAGGGATCGAATTGTGCACAGGAGACCCACCCTACCCAGATAAATACCCCACTGGCAGACTTCCACTCTCGACACTACTTCCACTACCCAGCCGTCGCCACACTCCAGGACGCTTTCCGGACCCGCGCGGCCGCTTGCGGCCGCGCGACACATTATAAGACACTAAATACCCGTCTTCTGGAATTGTCATACCATATTTGATAGGGTTCAAATATGGTAACACCTACAAGGGTGATTAGATGTCACCCCAAAAGCCTCTATACCTCTCGGAAAGACTGGCAAGCTACCGAGAGTATTCCGCCCGCACGGAAGAGCCTGGCAAGCTATCCGCTGTGTATTCGATATGCCAAAACCAGTAACTACAACTGGTCTCATTCACCTGACCCTGAAGGCTTCACCGACATGGCAGCACTGAGAAGGATGAGAAAGGAGAGGCCGACAAAATCTCAAGGCCGACCTAGGCTGCCACAACGAAGGAAGACAAAAATGATCGTCTGTACTTTCAATGCACGTACGCTAGCATCAGATGCATCCATCGAGGACCTGATGGTACAAGCGCGAATGATCAAGTACGACATCATTGGTCTGACCGAGACAAGAAGACACGAATCTCACCATGCCGTTTTCGACACTGGAGAAGAATTGTTCCTCGGAACATGCGATAAAAGAGGTGTTGGAGGCGTCGGTGTCCTTGTCAACACAAACTTGGCCAAGAGCATTGATTCATTCGAATGCCTAACAACCCGAATCAGACGTTTACATTTGAATAGATGTGGCTCACTGCCTGCAGTTTCTATCTTCGTTGTCTACGCACCAACATCTCATTATGATGAAAGAGAAATCGAGAAGTTCTACATGGAGCTAGAGAAGTTCTATAAAGAAGACCACACCTTCTACAAGATCATTGTGGGTGATTTTAATGCCAAGATAGGACCGAGAAGATCAGCTGAAGAACTTCACATCGGAACCCATGGCCTAGAATGGAACGAACAGGGTGAGAGACTGTCTGAGTTCATCATGTCGACCAAGACCATTCATGGTAACTCACAGTTCCAGAAGGCAGAATCTAAACGATGGACATGGGAGTCTCCCGGTGGACGATTCCACAACGAAATAGACCACATCATATTCAATCGACGGTTTTACCTGACTGATGTCGCTGTTGTCCCAAAATTTCGAACGGGATCGGACCACCATCTCCTTCGTGCAAAATTCTAC
Source organism: Sorex fumeus (assembly GCF_029834395.1). Taxonomy (NCBI): domain Eukaryota; kingdom Metazoa; phylum Chordata; class Mammalia; order Eulipotyphla; family Soricidae; genus Sorex; species Sorex fumeus. Next base: position 25,968,256 of record NW_026606090.1, on the reverse strand, counting down.
TTCACAGAGCGGGGAGAAAGGGCTGCAAAGTTCAAAAAGAGATCTCCAAGAACGACCACCAACTGGGAACTCTTTGGTACTATTGCGGCAACATGGGAAGATGCCATTGTTGACAACATTGACGAGGAATACGATCGACTGGTTCAGCACCTCCATGAATGTGCGAGGAACGCCAAGAGAGAGATAGCCACAAAAAGTCGCCTATCTTCGAAAACTCTTGAGCTAATTCGCCAGCGTGGTTTGGCGCATGCCTCAGGCAACCGCAAGCTAACGTCCGAGCTTGCAAAGCAGTGCAGAGATGGGATCAAGGAAGACCTCAAAAAGAGAAGAGCAGAAGTACTGGTAGATGCGGCAGAAGCCGGGAAAAGTATTCGTAACGCCCGCCTGTCCTTCGCCAACTATAAGACCAAGATGACTGCCCTCCGACGTCCTGATGGATCCATCACATCCTCCAGAACGGCAATGGAGAAGATTATCCATGACTTCTACTCAAATCTCTTCGATAGCCATGTCCACTTGCCGACATACCAAATTCCACAGGATGGGTATGTCGTTCCCAACGTTCTCCCTTCCGAAATCCGACACGCCATTTCGTCAGTAAAGAAGCAAACAGCACCCGGCCCAGACAAGGTCAGACCTGAACACCTGAAGAACCTGCCGTCAGTACTCATCAATACACTGGCTCGGCTCTTCACTCGCTACCTGTCTGAACGCAAGGTTCCATCTCAATGGAAAACCAGCAGGACCGTACTACTGTTCAAGAAGGGAGACATCCATGACATTGGCAACTATCGCCCGATCTGCCTATTGTCTGTCATCTACAAGTTGTTCACTCGAGTCATCCTGAATAGGATTGGCAGAACACTAGATGAAGGACAACCATGTGAGCAAGCAGGGTTCCGCAAAGGATTCAGCACCATCGACCATATCCACACGATAACCAAACTCATTGAGGTTTCTCGGGAGTTCAAGATGCCGCTCTGCTTAACGTTCATTGATTTAAAGAAGGCCTTTGATTCTGTTGAGACGGAAGCGGTCATTGAAGCCCTAGCCAATCAGGGCATTCAAGCCCAATACATCAGGATTCTCCGTGAGCTGTATTGCGGATTCACTACCAGGATCTCACCATTCTACAAAGAAGTGATCGTTGATGTCAAGAGAGGGGTGCAGCAGGGTGATACCATTTCACCGAAACTCTTCAGTGCCACCCTCGAGAACATCATGCGACGACTGGAATGGGAAGGAATGGGAGTGAAGATAGATGGTCGGCAACTACACCACCTCTGCTTTGCTGATGACATTGTTTTAATAACACCAAACATCAGCCAAGCGGCACAAATGCTGGCCGACTTTGACCGTGAGTGTGGAAAGGTAGGACTACAGCTGAATCTTACGAAGACAATGTTTATGAGAAACAGCCTTGTTCCTGATGCCCCATTCGCTCTCAATGGAACGACCATCTCCGAATGCAACAGCTATGTGTACCTAGGTCGAGAGGTCAACATGACAAATGACCTGGCACCCGAGCTGCGCAGGAGGAAGAGAGCGGCTTGGAACGCCTTCAAGAACGTCGAAGAAATAGCTAAGAGGACGAAGAACCTCCGGCTCCGGGCACATCTCTCTCATTCTTTGTTAGTACATTGACAATAATTTCTTCCACTTATTGAAAGATTTGGGCTGGAGCGATAGCACAGTAGGTAGGGCATTTGCCTTGCAAGCAGACAACATTGCCGAATCAAGTTCGATTCCTCCACCCCTCTCGGAGAGCCCAGCAAGGTACCAAGAGAGAGTATCTCACCCTCACGGCAAAGCCTAGCAAACTACCCGTGATGTATTCTATATGCCACAGTAACAATTGTCACAATGGAGATGTTTCTGGGCTCTCTCGAGCAAATCGATGAACAACAGGAGGACAGTGACAGCCATTGAAAGATTTATTCTCCAAATCATGTCTTTTGACAAGAAAAAATTTTAATTTTGGAGGATTTCAACTAATAGCTTTTTTCCTTTTGTGACTTACCTAAATATTTTCATGAAATAAGGTCACAACATTCCTTTCTTTTTTCTTTTTTTCTGGAATGTTTTTTATTTTCCCTTATTATTTTTTTCTGTTTTGTTTAAAAGGCGTTTTGCTTCCACTGATATGGGCTGGGTTACTTTGACCGGAATCAAAAACATACATGGGTCTATCTGGACTAAATTTTTTTTTTACCTGGACTAAATTTAAAAGACACTCATCTTTTAAATCTGTGTATTTGTATATATAAACAAATGCCACATTATTTTGATTTGCATAACTTTATAATCATCAAAATCCTTCACTTTTTTTTCTTTTCTCCCCCACTGTTAATTATTTGGGGCTGGACCAATAGCACAGCGGGTAGGGCGTTTGCCTTGTATCCAACTGACCCGGTTTTGATTCCTCCGCCCCTCTCCGAGAGCCGGCAAGCTACCAAGAGTATCCCGCCCTCATGGCAGAGCCTGGCAAGCTCCCCAGGGCGTGTTCAATATGCCAAAAACAGTAACAAGTCTCACAATGGAGACATTACCGGTGCCTGCTCAAGCAAATCGATGAACAATGGGAGGACAGTGCTAAAACTCTACTGTGCAATCACAAAATAAATTCATGAAGGCGTTGAGCAGAAATGCTTGTTATGATCTCTCTGGCCCACCACACGTGCACTGTTGGCTGTGAGCCGCTTCTCCCACTCTGGCCTGCCGTCGCCAACAAACACAAGAAGGAGCACTGTGATGGGTGTATCCAATAAACCTAGGCTCCCTGCGGCCAGGTAGGAAAGATAAACCAATGTTCTTTTACATTTTTAACATTTAACTTCTCTGAGCACAGAGCTAGAAATAAGCTGAGCACATCTGGGTGTGGTCCTGAAACCAAAACAAACAAAAAGAATTTATACCTTATACCGAGGGGTCATCTTTTCCTTTTTGTATCTTGATAAAAAGCTAAAAATGGTTTCTTCATTAATTGTGATTAATTATGGCATCAAGATTCAATTTCTTATGTGTAAAATAAGGCTTAAGCAATTTCTTTCTTTTCAGTTAATGAGAGTTTTCATAAGTGTAAATTCAATTTGGCTAAATGTTTTCTGTCCCATAATTTCAGGAGATTAGCTTCTTTATCCTTTTAATGTGATGACTTATATTGAATAATTTCAAATGTTGAATAAAACGAGCATTCCTGCTATTAATCTCATTTATTTGTCATGGTGTGTAAGCTTTATAGTAGTTGATAAATTATATTTTTGTTATTTAATAAAGAATTTTTCAGTAACATTTTTTATTCCAACGGTTTTAGATTTAGTTTATTAAGTTAGAAAATGTATCCTCATTTTTTTTGAGTTTCCAAAGTACGTGTTATTTCTCTCTAGTAATTTCCAGAATTTAACCTGTAAAGAAATTTAAAAATTTTAAATTGCAAGTTTTTCTTTGACTCTTAATTACGATCATGATCATCCTGTTGTCCATCGATTTCCTCGAGCAGGCACCAGTAACATCTCCTTCTTCCTAGCCCTGAGATTTTAAAAGAGCCATTTCAGTGCTCTTTCAGGATTAGGAGAATGAGACCCATCATTGTTACTGGTATTTGGCATATTGAGTATGACACGGGAAGTTTGCCAGACTCTGCCATGTGGGCAGGATACTTTTGGTAGCCTGCCAGGTTCTCCAAAGGAAAAATAAGATAATAAGATGTTGATAATAAGATAATAATAAGATAATAAGATAAGATAATAAGACACTTCCGGGAGCTGAGTTTTATAGTCTCTGCGTCTTGGCCGTTGATGGGACCAACCTAGTGCTGGCGGGAGCTGGTGGGTGTGATGCCTACCTACTGGAAGATGGGAGTTCTGATTGGAGAAGGCCCAGTCCCAATCCGAGTTGGCTTGGAGACCTCAGCCCCGGGACCTGCATGCCTGGATTCCTCTGTCAGTTCTTTCATGCATGAGGCCCGTCCGAACGTGTGGAGAGTTTTTAAAATTTAATAATTTTAAATTGCAAGTTTTTCTTTGACTTTTAATATGTTAATATTTTCATTTTGCATTTTTAGTGTGTGATGAATTAAATTTTGTATGAATTTATTAATTTTGCATGTTATATATATAGGCATTTAAAACATTTAATGGGGTGGAGCGATCGCACAGCGGGCAGGGAGTTTGCCTTGCAAGCAGCCAACATGGCCGACCCAAGTTTGATTTCTCTGCCCCTCTCAGAGAGTCTGTCAAGCTACCAAGAGTATCTCGTCCGCAGGCAAAGCCTGGCAAGCTACCTGTGATGTATTTGATATGCCAAACACAGTAACTATTGTCACAATGGAGACGTTATTACTGGACCCGCTTGAACTAATCGATGAACAGTGGGAGGACAGTGACAGTGAACACACTTAAGTTTGAAATGGCTCCCCAAATAAGATAAGTAAAACATCTAATTTCTCACTACAGTGTGGGCATTTGATTTTGTGTGTATGTGATAAGCACATTTAAATCTACAGTCTTAGCAATATCATGGATTTAAAAATATAATAATATGAACTTTAGTCACATTAATGCTTTATATTAAAGCATGAAATCTTTAAATTATTTTAAATAATGTTTATATGATTTCACTGAGCATGATAACTTCAAGTATTATATTCATACACCTCAAGGTATACATTTCAGATGGCAGGATTCCTCCTGGATGAATGATATTTGATTGCATGCATATAATCATATGTTACTTGATTCATAGACCACTGTGGTCTCAATAGTCCATACCATCTTGTTTTGTGCAAATACAGTCTATCTTAGTTGTGCAGTTATGAAACTACCTAATGATGCATTTCTCATAAAGTGATGAATGACTGTAAACATGAACTTTTTAAAAAATAATTTAATCCTTCAATGGATACACACTCTATTTGCGTATTTTGATTTTTATGAAAAAAAAGTCTTAAATGAATACAGTCTTAAATGAATGCATATATGTTTTTAATAAGTAAGTGCTTTAAATTTTTTGAAGAATAACCAGAAGTGGTATTGCTGTATTGTATGGCTGTTCCACCTTCAATTTCTTTTCTTTGCGGGGTTGGTGGTGGGTGCACATTGGTTGTGCTCAGAAGTTACTCCTGGTTTCAAACTCAGGAATTTCTCCTGGAAGGCTGGGGGACTATGTTTGGTGCAGAGGGTCCAAAGCAAGCTCTAGACTATCTCTCAGCCCACATGCTCTTCAATTTCCTTAAAATTTCATACTGATGGTCATTTTGGCAAGTCTGAGGATAAGTTGACATTTCCCTCTAGATAAATGGTATTGAGCATATTTCCACGTGCCTTTTCCATTTTTGCATCCCTTTAGGGAAGCATTGTAGCACTGTCCTCCCATTGTCCATCAATTTGCTTGAGTGGAACCAGTAGCATCTCCATTGTGACACTTGTTGTTATTGTTTTTGGTATATCATATATGCCACGGAGAGGTTGCCAGGCTTTGCTGTGAGGGCAGAATACTCTTGGTAACCTTCTGGGCACTTCGAGAGGGACTGAGGAATCAAACCCGGGTTGGCTGTGAGCAAGGCAAACTCCCTGCCTGCTGTGCTATCGGAAAAATAAGAAAAATCTGTTAAACTCCTTGTCCCGGCCCCACCCCTTTTCCTGTCCTTTCCTGTCTTCTTTGTCTGAGTATGTGTGCACTCGCATGCCTCCACGTGTGTGCACAACAAAAATCACAAGGATCAGGGTTTCCAGGCTCAAATAGCATTTTCAGGATCATCCCTGGTGCATGTGGGTCACAGGGGATTTGAAGTTATGCTCTCAAGGTTGAAAAACACATCCTTCTCTGTGTATTTTTAAAATGATTGCTTTGTTTTTGCTACTGAATTACAGAAGTTTCTTTTTTTTATATTTTTGCATAGTGACTTAATATATAATTTGCAAATTATATATTTGCAAACTATATATATATAGCACAGCGGTAGGGCATTTGCCTTGCACGCAGCCAACATGGCTGACCCGAGTTCGATTCCTCCGCCCCTCTCGGAGAGCCCGGCAAGCTACCGAGAGTATCTCGCCCGCATGGCAGAGCCTGGCAAGCTCCCCATGACATATTCTATATGCCAAACACAGTAACAACAAAGTCTCCAATGGAGACGTTACTGGGCCCACTTGAGCAAATCGATGATCAACGGGAGGGCCTTTACTTTACTTTACTTTACTATATATATATACATATATATATATAAATATATATATATATATATGTATAACAGCATTTCGTATTTGCTTGGTTTTAATAATCTTCATTTTTTTTGGTGACCTTTGCCAAAAATTCACACATATTGTTCACTTGCCCACAACACTTTAGAGAACTACATTTTCATTAAAATTTCCTCTTTGTTAATGCCAATATTTGAGTCAGTTTTGAGAATGATTCTGTTCATCACATTCTGTTTTCAACCGTGAGCCACATATTCTTTCTTCTTTGCTAAATTTTTATATTTTTAATTGCAATGTTTTGTGTTAAATAGAACTGGGATTGAAGAAAATGCTATCATTTCCTGAAAAACTTGAATCATTTCTTGTCTAAGATCATTAGCATCAATAAAACTAATAATTCAGCTAGATTTGTGCTTGTGTTGGCATCAGATTTTGTTAAGAGTCCATTCCTGAAGATTTAAAATATTTAACTATGCTTTAAATATTTTAGTAGGAAAGCTAACAGTTTTCCATTTATTGAGACTAAAATTGTGGGCACCACAATGGGAGAACGTGTGTTTTAGAGTACACTGGTAAACTTCTTGAATTGATAGAGAATTCTGATTGTTCTTAAATCTTGCCCCTAGCTTTTTTCGTCACATGTAATCTACCTTCCTTTCTTGCACTTGTTTTTGGTCAGCTTCTACAATGTTTTCAATGAAGATCAGAAGCAACAACAGATGTTTTCAATCTTTCTTGCCAATATCACCACCTTTAACATTTTACCTTTGATCAATCCTGATAACCACAATTCATTTCATTGATAGAGTCAAAAAGTAGTTGGGTTAAGCATAAGTGGGTTTGAACCCCAGCACCATATATGCCCTCCTAAGTGTATTCCTGGACAACCCCTGCCACCCGCAACTCCAGAGCCTTAGGACCTCAGTAATACTACATCCTTAAGCATCAGCACTGAATGACCTAATTGGTAAAGCATTGCATAGAGTGACCCTTGGACTTTCTGAGCACTGTTTAGGAGTCACAAAACAAAGAAAAAGTAATGGGTAGAAGTGCTTTTCTGTCATCAGGGTTTCTTGGGCATGCAGTCTGTTATCACAGTATATCATAGTTGTTCCCTCTTGTTTCTCAGAAATAAAATAAGAAATGGGTATTTGACTTTCCTACAAAGATGTTTTTTCCTGAAATTTTGGCCAAACAGTTGTGTTAGTACCTTAATTTTCAGATGGAGTTAAAAAATGTACATGTTAAGGATTTTGGGGGCAGTTTCTTTGGTAGCGCCTTCTCTTGTTACTACTTTTATTCTTATTAAAAACCAGAAGCCTAATTTATGATTGTTATATAGTTCTCTGTTATAGGGTTTTAACCTCCTTAATCAGTTGATTTTATTATGTTTTCTTGAATAAGTAAGCATTTTATCTTATAAGAAATTTTTACAAATGTACCTGAAATGTCTACACTGCTTAATAATATAGACAATATAATGCGTGAACATGCACATTAAAAATACATTTCCTGGAACTACTGTTAGAAGTTCAAGAGCTTTTACATGTCTGTAGACTGACTTAGTGCCATAAACGGCGTTAAAGCAAATGAATGTTGTGATACCTTTGCTTCAAGGAGCACATCCTCAGAGTGTCCTAAGATTTTTTAAAATCACTTCAAGTCTCCCCTTTTACTTATTTTAAAAATGAGAGAAAATTATCTCTCCCTCTTTAGTACTGAGAAATAAGATGAAACCACACAAGTGCTAGATGTTTGTCCAAGATCAAATAGAACTTGGTCAAAATTAAGGAAGGAAGAAATCCCAGGAGGGCAACTGACTCTTTCATGGTCAGGCAAAACCTACTTCACATAAGACAATATTTTTAATCCATATTTTTGTATATATATATATATCGGGATCACAGACGGGATTATGGACCTCCCGTTGTTCATTGATTTGCTCCAGCGGGCCCAGTAACGTCTCCATCATGAGACTTGTTGTTACTGTGTTTGGCATATCGAATACGTCACGGGTAGCTTGCCAGGCTCTGCCATGCCAGGCTCTGCCATGCAGGCGAGATACTCTCAGTGGCTTGCCAGACTCTCCGAGAGGGGTGGAGGAATGGAACTCGCGTTAGCCATGTTGGCCGCTTATAAGGCAAACGCCCTACCTCTGTGCTATCGCTCCAGCCCATATATATATATATATATATATATATATATATATATATATATATATTTACTTAAAGAAATATTAGGGGGAAGAAAGCAGAGCAGAGAAGAGAGACAGAATGAGAGAGAGACAGAGACAGAAAGACAGAGAAAAAGGGACAAAGGGCTTCTCAAGAAAGTCAACAGCTGAAAGTAAATATCTCAGGCTGAGATTCAGGAGAACTCCAAGGAGAATGAGAATGAGCCATAAAAAGAAAGAAATTCTACACCTCAGGTGGAGATGCAAATGAATCATCAAGATGAAAAATGCACCTTCTAATTTTTAATTTACTTGATAAAATGGTAACCTGTTGTTATATTAAATAAACTAAAGTTTTTTAATTAAACTAATCAAGGATATTATTTATGTTTGACTGAACTCTAATAATCTTTCCCTACCCTCCAAAGAAAAGGGAGCAAGGTAAATTAAACCAAGTTGTCATCTTTGCACCTTTTCCTGAAGAGTCAAGATTTTCTACAATTGAACTTATTAAATATTTTTATAAAATTCCAATATAACAATATTTCTTCTACAAACCACACCTTTACCCTACTTAATTAAAGAATAATATTCACCTTTGGTCACTCATTCTCATAATTGTGTATTTCATATTCTTAAAATTTCACTGAAACCATATAAAGTATTTTAATTTCAGTTTCACAAACAAGATAGAGCCAGGGCTGTAAATTAACATTCACCCAACTAGTGTATGTAGAACCAGGCTATTTGATTCTGCTGCCGTGTTCTTGCTCTTTCTGTACTTTTTACTTATGAATAAAACAAACATGTGTATTATGAGATCACTTATTCTTTTTGCACTCAGAAATTGATCTTATCTATCTATCTATCTATCTATCTATCTATCTATCTATCTATCTACTTAACCTATCAATCTATCTACTTTATCTAATCAATCTATTTAATCTATCTATCTATCTATCTATCTATCTATCTACTTAACCTATCAATCTATCTACTTAATCTATCTAAACAATCTATTTAATCTATATATATATCTATCTATCTACCTATCTATCTATCAATATACTTAACTACATTGTGTGTATGGGGGCGGAGATTATGCATTACACACTGAGCTTGTAGCATTCTAATTTTAAATAGGAGAAGTAAAATTGGGAAGAAGGGACAGAATTTTCTCCCCATTGGAAATTTTTTCAAAGTAAGAGGTTGTTACACTATGCAATTAGACAATGTCATAAAAATTGAGGCATCTACAGTTTCTCACAGGATGCCAGAAAGGACAACACTTGACTTGCAAAGAGCAGTCAGTGGTCCCCAGTTCTGTGCTCCCTGTCGCTATTGCTTTTTCCTTTTCTTGATTTGTCCTTGAACAGATTATTTTCAAGCTTTCTCTCAACATAAAGATGTCGCTTTAATGAAAGAACCACAGTGCTAGTCCCGAGCCAATACAGACAATACAGAAGTGAGGTCTTCACCTGAAATCCCGGCCTGTTTCTCATTTTCCAGAGACACGAGTGTTAAGTGTTTATTGAAGCACCATATGTATGGTTTTTGCATTAAGGATTTGGCTGTTCTTAGATTGCAGACTAGTTACCCTTATTACATTCTTTCCCTGCTTTCTAGAAAGGTTGAGATTTTGGAGTTTATCTGGAATATTTTGAAGTCTGATGGCAGTTTTCTATTTCTTAGTTATGAGTCACTGGGCTTTTCAGAAGTATTGAATATTTATCAGCATTATTGACATAAAGGGCTGGAGCGATAGCACAGCGGGTAGGGCGTTCGCCTTACAAGCGGCCAACATGGCCGACCCGAGTTCGATTCCTCCTCCCCTCTCGGAGAGCCCGGCAAGCTACCGAGAGTATTCGATATGCCAGACACAGTAACAACAAAGTCTCCAATGGAGACGTTACTGGGCCCGCTCGAGCAAATCGACGATCAACGGGAGGGCCTTTACCTTACCTTATTGACATAAATATTTGAGATAGGGACAAAAGCAGTAAAGATATCCAAAAATACTGTGAAGGGAAAAAGACAAGGGTATAATTTCTAAGAATAAAATTTAAAATCCAATGTATGTGAGCAGAAGAGTTATTTCCTGGGCAAGTTGTATGCATTACACATGGCTTATATGCAAGCCTCGATCTTTAGTGCAACATTGTGAACCCCTGAGAATAGTCAGAAGATCTCCTTGAGCACAGAGCCAGTAGTAATCTCTAACTACTACCACTTGTGACCCTCAAACACAAAAATAAAGCCTACTGTATATACATACACATATGTGCATATGTGGCATATGGATATAGCATATGTTCAATGTTAATTTCACATATGTAGAAATATTTTCTTTTCTTTTATTTATTTTTTTTTGGAGTAGAAAAGAGAAGTTTTATTGGCATAAAGACAACTTAAGTTGAGAAGGATGTCCACTACCATTGAGTTGAAGAACAGCCCTCTTTGAAGAGAGGGAAGTGGGAATCTGGTTTGGTGCTCAGCAGAAACAGAGTGACATAACAGCTTATGCCTATTCTAGTCTTTTTTGTAGAAATATTTTAAATGATAATGAAAAAAGTCAATCCTACATTATATATCAAGGTATTTTGATATATTTATAATCAGCACAGCGGGTAGGGCGTTTGCCTTGCACGCAGCCAACATGGTCGACCCGAGTTCGATTCCTCCGCCCCTCTCGGAGAGCCCGGCAAGCTACCGAGAGTATTCGATATGCCAGACACAGTAACAACAAAGTCTCCAATGGAGACGTTACTGGGCCCACTCGAGCAAATCGATGATCAACGTGAGGGCCTTATTATTTTTTATTTTATAATCAGTATATTTTCATTTGATATATCTATCTTGTATATTTTTATTTTTTATTCACAAAGAAATAGACTTGTAAATTGTCTATAAATCCTAGCTTTATTGCTAATGGAGACACTCTTTTGTGGAGTTATTACTGTAATACAAAACAAGGCAGAGATAGAAATTAATAGAAAATAGCATCAGATCAAGTCTAAAATAGCAAGCATTACTTTTTCGTAACTTCAGGTGACAAATAGGCATTTGTTGGCTAAAATTGGAACTTGTTTGATTGGAATTATGTATTTAAAAATTCTTGTTATGAAAAATAATAGAAAATAAGTCTACTAGATGTTAAATAAAAGAGAAGAACAACGTGGAGGTTATTATACTAGTGATGAACAATTAGGGGTCTAGGCTTCAAAGAGGGAATTCTGAGGTAAAATTAATAAAATTATTTAACACAACTGAAGAAGGGCTAAGAAAGACTGTTGTAATTCATAATATGGATATCTAAATGAAGTAGTACTTTTAATAAGAAGGTAAATGTGAGAATAATGAAGAAGTCATTTGTATTTGAGCAACTATAAAATTATGCTAAAAAATCAATGGTTTTGAGATACTTCTGTTGATGGTCATGGTACTCTTTTGCAAATTATTTGGAAGAGTGTGCTTTGTATGTGTGTGTGCATTTGTTATCCTTCCTGCTCAGAGGGGAGCACTTAATGGTCATATAAGAAATATTTTATTAAATTAGGTTCTCCTCTTCTTTATCCTACATCTGCTGGTACTCAGATCAAGACTCATTATAGGAGGAATAATCAATATTCTAGAACATCTTTCACCAGGAGCTATTAAAAGTAATGGCAATCAAATATTTTTGTTCTTTTGAGATAGGGAATCAATTTATATTACTCATTTTCCCCATTACCATGGTTCATCCCTAGATCATCAAATATTTATGTAAGTGACTTAATCTTAGCTAGGAACTGTTCGGTGTCACTTACACCACCTTGGGTACTTTTATTTTTGTTTTAGCAAGCAAAATTGACAATTCAATTCTACATCAAAATGTATCTTCTTCCTATGTTTATAAAAGAAATTATTTTGCAGCATTTAAGCTAATGCATTATTTTATAATTTAAGACTTTTTTCATGGACATGAGTTTATATAGCATACAGATAGCCAGGCCTATTTGAATAAGTAAGAAGTTAAGCGATCACAGCTGCTAAGTGATCTGCTCAAATTTACTTACTAGTTAGCGGTCAGGGTCACAGTCCTGCCGTTGTTCATCGATTTGCTCGAGCGGGCCCAGTAATGTCTCCATCATGAGACTTGTTGTTACTGTGTTTGGCATATCGAATACATCACGGGTAGCTTGCCAGGCTCTGCCGTGCATGCGGGCGAGATACTCTCGGTAGCTTGCCGGGCTCTCCGAGAGGGGCGGAGGAATCGAACTCAGGTCGGCCATGTTGGCCACTTGTAAGGCAAATGCCCTACCGCTGTGCTACTAGTTAGCAATCAAGTTAAAATTACAAATCTTAATATGACTTATTCTGACTTTTTACTATGTACTTCTCTTGCATACACAAGTGATACACTACCCTAACCACAAAGTTGAGAGTTCACTTGGAGATTTTTACTCACAAATGACAATTTACAGATTTTTTAGAATTTTATTTAGCTATGAGGCCACATTGAATGCTCATAGTAATACACTGGATACATAAAGTTACTTATCTTAGATGAGCTTGTATAACCCTTATTATTTTAGATATTCAAATGCTATGATAAGCTGCACAGGCCAACTAAATCTCTTGTTTTGAAAATTCTAAGTGGCAAACTGATGATTGTATTCAGATTCCATTTCCAGCTTCATATTTCTAAAACCTGAAATATAAGTCATCGTAGAACTTAACAAAACCATTTTGCTCTGAATTAAAAATGTTTTATAATATTGAATTTATGATTCAGTTTTGGCTAAATGTAAAAGTTCAGATCTATATTTTCATTTGATAAGTTGTCTAACTTTGAATTTCTGTATCAGAAAAATATGATTTAATATTCATTCAAAAATATTTGCTGATCCTTTTATGAGCTAAAGAATAAGTTAGAACTAAAATGTAGATAATAATAGCTGTTTCTTGGCAATACTTTAATTTGTGAAACAATACTTTCATTTGTGAAACAATACTTTCATTTGTAAAACAAATGTGGATAATAATAGCTGTTTCACAGGAATACTTTAATTTGTAAAAGCCTGTGATCCTAAGTTATAGTTTGTTGGCAACGGAGGGTCTAAGCTTCTCATTGCCCTTCACAAGCCTTTAAGCAGACACCAAAGTTCCACACTGTAGCCACCACAGAACCTAGATTATTGCATGAAGGACTCATGATATGTTCACATTGTATTTTGAATTTCCCTACCTTAGAAAGAAATGGGTTAGTCAGTACCTAGAAAGCTTGTGTTTGCATAGAACTATCCTGCAAATCAGTGATAACAAGAAAGGAAATATAGCAAATAATAGTTAAAATAAAGTACCATTTTTGTTTTACAAAAAAAAAAAAACCCTTTGGAAGAGCTTGCAAGAGTATGGCAGGTTCTTTAATTATAGAGGAAGAAATCTTTAGACATGATATGGCCTCAGGCTGAGTTAAAGGGTGTAGTTTTTTTAACAGGTTGTCAGAGGAAGTCTCTGAAACTAAACCTTATCTTTCATTGGTTCTACAACATTTAGCTTTTAAGTAAATACACCTTTTCCTCACTCCGTGTGTGAGTGTGTGTGCGCGCTCACACGCCCGCGTAAGAAAATTCTCTTTTGATTAACAACTAACATAAGATCTTTATTTAAGGATTAATTATAGATTCAGGCCTAGGCATACTCTTTTAGAGTTTTTACAGGAACTTTTTTCTTTTAACATGACCTCACCTATGGGTGACACTTCGGGGCCTGGAATCAATGATTAATATCCATCATTTGTGAATCTCTCTGGCATTTTTCCCCCTTTAAGTACTGGTTTTTCATGTGATGATGATGTCAGTTGTTACAGAGGCTACTCCTGGTGGTGTCCAAGTGCCCCAGGGTGTCTGGGATTGTGCTCAAGTTTCAGGGGCGGAAGTCATGTGCTCTACTACTTTGAGTCACAGTCTTGGCACAAATAGATGATTGAATTTTTCATATGAATTTCCTCAAGATAAATGACCAAAATATTTTACATTCTGGTCCCTGCCTTTGTTAATATTTCAGGAGTTGGATTGGGGAGTTTGCTCAGTCCTCAGAGTATACTTTGGATATATCAAGATGTAGGCACATACCAAACAACTCTTGATGCACCAGTGGTGTGGCTGTGACCCTGAGAAATTCTGAGATGGCCCTTTTCTAACCAGCTCTAAATGCTTGCTGCTAGGCTGAGACACCATTGGCAGAGTATGGTGGGGAGTGGCCATACAGAGCACTGCTTCAGGGCACCTCTTTTTTTTTCCCCAGGGCGAAATTAGATGTCCGGCATGGAAACTCTCCTAAGTACTTATAGAGAGAGAAGATAGCATACAGAATCCACTTCAGATGACTAGACTTCATAGAAATTTCATAAAGACAAGGATCTTTTTAATCAGCTTCAATATCATTTTCTGCTACATCCCCAAGCTTAGTCTTTGATGAGAAACAGAGTTTTAAAGAGCCAAAAAAGCTACTCTTGGGATCTATATAACTTTATTTTGATGTCTACCTTCTAACCTCAGCTGCAAGCCAAGGTTGTACATCGTCTTTGTTCAGGCTACTTAGATTGTTACTATACTTATCTTGTGTTGATGTGGGTAGGGGTGCCTGGTCTCAAACCCAAGGTCTCAGACATCACCCCATCACAAAGCTACATTCCTGATCCTGCCTGGGCAATTCTCATATCCAGTTGTACAAGCTTTCAGTAATCCTGAATACATGCCTTCCAATTTAGTGTGTCACTCTTTGGCTACGTCTTCATCCAGGAGAATAGTCCTACTTGAGTTCAGTTGACTGCTCCCTAATTGCAGATTATAATATACAGCATTAATCATCACCAGCCAATTACTTCATATTCCTGATAACAAATGATTCAACTCAGTCAAGAGGGTAGTCAAATTTCTAGTTGGAATTGAAGGTGGTTTAATAGTCCCTGTAGAAGATTATTTCTTATTAAATAGGAATTTGAAAGATGATCTATATAGTTCAACTCACATAGAGTTTACTGACTTTCAGACTGTTTTCCATTATATCCTTCTATTATCACAGACACATAGTCATATATTTATCATTTGATTCAATAACCTATCCACTTCCTATGAAATTTATGGGGAAGAAAATAGAAACTATCTCAACATCTACTTCCCTGAGCACCCCAGCACTGTTGAGGACATGAAAATGACATAGGTTAATTTGGATAAGCCGCACAGCAAACTTGCCGGTAAACAAAACATACCCAAGGATTCACATTTTTCAGACAAACAAATGGTTCACGATCATGATCATGACCATCCTGTTGTTTGTCGATTGTCTCGAGCAGGCCCCAGTAATGTCTCCTTCGTCCTAGCCCTGAGATTTTTTAAAAAGTGCCATATTCAAGGCTCTTTCAGGGTTAGGAGAACGAGACCCATCATTGTTACTGGTATTTGACATATTGGGTACGCCACGGGGAATTTGCCACTCTGCCGTGTGGGCAGGCTACATTTGGTAGCCTGCCAGTTTGTCCAAAGTAGGAATGAGATGATAAGAGAACCATGGTCTCCATCCTAAGTAGGGGAGCTGTTATTCTAGTTCAAATGTGTTGTAAATTATCTGAGGTTTTTTTTTTGTCTAATTGACTTACAAGACTACCTTAGTTTCAGATGTTCACCTCAGTAATGCTTTTATATTTTTATCTACTGTGAAGTTATCACCATAATAAATGTAGTTTTATGTATAATAAATTAAATATAATTCACTTAATCACTTAACTTCCCGTTAGTCGTCGATTTGCTCGAGCGGGTGCCAGTAACGTCTCCATTTGTCCCTGTCACGTGCTAGTGTAGCCCAATGGCATCTGTTCGCTCCGGGAACATGAAGGGCCTCAAACCGATCGTTCATGATCTTCAGGAAGAAGTCTGACCATCTGGTAGGTGGGCGGCCACGCGGTCTCTTGACATCCCGTGGAATCCAATCAGTAACAGCTCTAGTCCAACGGTCGTCTTTAAATCTCATTACGTGACCAGCCCATCTGATTTTCGACACCTTGGCAAATGAGACAGCGTCCCTGATCCTTGATCGTCGACGGATGTCAGAACTCCGGATTCTTTCTCTCATTTGAGTGAAACGTGATATTCCAAGCATAGCTCTTTCTATTCTTCTTTGGGAGACCTGAATGGCGTTCTCATCTTGTTTGCGTAGGGCCCAGGTCTCTGAGGCATATGTTAATGCAGGAAGAACAGTGGAATCAAAGAGATGTGCCCGGAGCCGGAGGTTCTTCGTCCTCTTAGCTATTTCTTCGACGTTCTTGAAGGCGTTCCAAGCCGCTCTCTTCCTCCTGTGCAGCTCGGGTGCCAGGTCATTTGTCATGTTGACCTCTCGACCTAGGTACACATAGCTGTTGCATTCGGAGATGGTCGTTCCATTGAGAGCGAATGGGGCGTCAGGAACAAGGCTGTTTCTCATAAACATTGTCTTCGTAAGATTCAGCTGTAGTCCTACCTTTCCACACTCACGGTCAAAGTCGGCCAGCATTTGTGCCGCTTGGCTGATGTTTGGTGTTATTAAAACAATATCATCAGCAAAGCAGAGGTGGTGTAATTGCCGACCATCTATCTTCACTCCCATTCCTTCCCATTCCAGTCGTCGCATGATGTTCTCGAGGGTGGCACTGAAGAGTTTCGGTGAAATGGTATCACCCTGCCGCACCCCTCTCTTGACATCAACGATCACTTCTTTGTAGAATGGTGAGATCCTGGTAGTGAATCCGCAATACAGCTCACGGTGGATCCTGATGTATTGGGCTTGAATGCCCTGATTGGCTAGGGCTTCAATGACCGCTTCCGTCTCAACAGAATCAAAGGCCTTCTTTAAATCAATGAACGTTAAGCAGAGCGGCATCTTGAACTCCCGAGAAACCTCAATGAGCTTGGTTATTGTGTGGATATGTTCGATGGTGCTGAATCCTTTGCGGAACCCTGCTTGCTCGCATGGTTGTCCTTCATCTAATGTTCTGCCAATCCTATTCAGGATGACTCGAGTGAACAACTTGTAGATGACAGACAATAGGCAGATCGGGCGATAGTTGCCAATGTCATGGATGTCTCCCTTCTTGAACAGTAGTACGGTCCTGCTGGTTTTCCATTGGGATGGAACCTTGCATTCAGACAGGTAGCGAGTGAAGAGCCGAGCCAGTGTATTGATGAGTACTGACGGCAGGTTCTTCAGGTGTTCAGGTCTGACCTTGTCTGGGCCGGGTGCTGTTTGTTTCTTTACCGACGAAATGGCGTGTTGGATTTCGGAGGGGAGAACGTTGGGAACAACATACCCATCCTGTGGAATTTGGTATGTTGGCAAGTGGACATGGCTATCGAAGAGATTTGAGTAGAAGTCATGGATAATCTTCTCCATTGCCATTCTGGAGGATGTGATGGATCCATCAGGACGTCGGAGGGCAGTCATAAATATAATTATAATAAATATATCCAATGGAGACGTTACTGGGCCCGCTCGAGCAAATCGACGATCAACGGGAGGGCCTTTACCTTTACCTTATAATAAATATATCATAAATACATATATAATTACCAGTTACAGCTTTTTTCTCTTATCCTGTTGCCACACCTGGCGGCACTTAGGGCTTACACCTGGCTCTATGCTCAGGGATCACTCCAACTGGGCTTGGAGAAGCATATAAAGTATAGGTGCTATTTCTCTTGTGATGAAGATGTCTAAGATCTATTCTCTTGATAGTTTTACAATATGCAATGCATATAATCCTCATGGTGTACATTTTTTTTTGCTTTGTAAGTTCTTTTGAAACAAAAAATATTTCCTCCTTTCCTCTCTCTCTTCTTTCCCCACCTCTCACCTTCGTTTTTTTTCTATTTATTCATGACATCTATGTTTTCTCCCTCCTTCTCTTCCATTTATTACCATCCTATTGTTTCTAGACTCAGGGGCGATACTTGTTGCAATGGTGGAGTCACACACTGATTTGCAAGGCATTGCTGAGCCTACTTGTGATGTTGTGAATCACACATGTTGCTGAAGAATGGTACCAGCACAGAACTCAAGGCCTTATCTTGCAAGGCAGGCTACTCCCGAGCCACATCCTGGGCCCCATCTTTATCCGGTTCGTTTTGTTTCTGTTTCTTGGCTTTGCACAGTTCCGTACCCAGGAATGATGGCAGCTGGTAGTGCTAGGGACCAAACTGGGGTAGGAGCCTGGACCCTTACACAGGCACTCCGGCTTCAACCCTGGCATTCCATATGGTCCCCTGAGCACCAGAAGTAAGGCCCTAAAATTGATGGGTGTGAACCCAAAACAAAGAAAACAAACAAACAAACAAAACCCAAATTGGGTGTTTGCAAGGTGTCTTAAACTATCTGCTTCGTTGTCTTTAAAAAATTATTCTCTAAGTATGTATTCTCAGTTGTGTTCTCTCCCCATATTTCTTCAAGGAAGATCTATTTTTATTTTGTTATTTTGTAAGGAAGATCTATTTTATTATTTTATTTGGGTTTATGTACCTAGAACAAGGGTCAGAAAATTTGCATATGCACAAAACATTTAAGCATAAGCTCCTAAACTAACAATTTTACATCTTTAAAGATTGAAAAAACTAAAGAATATGTGACAGAGGCCAGAAGTGTTCCACAAAGCCCCAGCTGTTTACTCACCAGCCCCTACTAATAAAGGCTTGTGGACTGCCACCTGAGAGTTTACCCAGCACACAGTATGATTAGCATACACTGTTCAATGGTTGTGTGCCTGCCTTCACATGCGCTGGAGTGGGTCTTTGGCCCTGAAGCTAATTTTTGGCAGTAAAATCAGAGAACCCTTATCAGAGCACCAAAATTCCTCATCCTCCCACTGTGAGCCAGTGGCATCTGGCGAATATGTCGGTGTTGTCAGGCCTGTTGTTATTTCCATCTCCAAAGAGCAGATGTAGGTTAGGCATCTCAAAATCAGGAGCTATTCATCAGCTAGTGGAGAATATTCATTGTTATTTGGGCTGTCAGTGCAATTAGCTCATCTTTTAGAAGCCTTTTGCGCTAAGGCTTTTTGTTATTGGAGGCTTTGCCTCATCATCACCATTCACATGCATATTAGTGTTTCAAAGAGCATGTTGCTATTTTGATTTTTCTTCAGAGTTAAGATAAAATATTCAATATCTCTTTCTCACCCCCCCCATCCCCCTACCACAGTCCTTGAAGACAAAGCCCCTTGGTCTGCATATAGCTAATGGCCAATATTCCATGGAGACTTTGATAATGGACCGAATAAGAGTGAAGAGCAGCCAAGCACGAAGTATGCTCTAATAAGGTCACTAAAGCTGTAAATTACCGGTTTTCATCCTCAGATATGTCTTGCAGTGGCCTGAGAGAGTTTCGCTTCATTAAATGTGAGAAGTCACAACTAAACGCAATCTCTCTAGAGATATTAAAGGCTGAACATATGCAATTATACCAAATGATGCTCCCAACTTGAACAGCCCAATCTTGTTTTTTAGAACTGGTATCTCAATTTTATACTCATGTTCCTCTGCATTCACTGGCCCCTTCCTTTGGACCCCACACCCTTTCTCATGCGTAGCATTTGAAATATCAGCCAGGACTCTGGCACAGGACCAATGGCTGCTCCTGGCTTCTCATTGATTAGTCCCCCAGGTTTTTCAACTCAAGGTCTGTCTCTGTCATTCACAGCAGCTTTTTCTGGCCACATTTAAATGAATTCGGTATTGTACAACATGATGATTTGGCTCAAATTAAAAGTTGGTCTGAACCAATGATGTTATTATCAGAAGGATTGAAAGTATAGAGATAATTAGGAAGTTTTGCCAGAAGTATTGTTGTGTGTGAAGCAGAAAAGAAGACACTGGTTCTAGAAACTCATTTATCATTTTTAATAAATGTGAGAATCTGATGCCCTAGGTGGGTTCTTTCCTGGGTCTTTTCCTTGATTGCATCATCTAGTGAGTCCACTGGACATCAATACAACCTATGTTCACATTATTTAGTGGCTGGTAAGGAGAACTGTCTTGAGAGAGAGAGAGAGAGAGAGAGAGAGAGAGAGAGAGAGAGAGAGAGAAAGAGAGAGAGAGAGAGAAAGAGAGAGAGAGAGAGAAAGAGAGAGAGAGACGGAGACAGAGACAGAGAGCAGAGACAGAAAACCATTCCACATCATCTTGGTGATATGCCTTTACTGACTTGGTGTCTTTCCTCTGTCAAGTCCTCTTTCTTGCAATCTCAACTCTGTAGATTTTCCTTAATAGTGGAGTGATTAAAAGTCAAAGATGTAATGCTCTCTCCATTTTGAAGTCTCCTGCCCATTTTTCTAGTTCTCATTTCTAGCCATACATTGGGTTGTGCTTACTCTTAGGAAAAGACTTTTCTCTTCATTCTGTCTCTCTCTCCAAATTCTTCTTACAGCTGCTTTCTTTCTATAAAAAAAAAGTATGCGTCATGGGTTTATTCTGTAAGCAATTCTACCAACGAGTTGATTTAAAAAAGGTTCTAAAATGCCCAAACATTCATTACTGATAATAATAATTCTTCCAAATTATTTTCACCTCCTCACACTTTTTCTTGCTCTAATATTTTTCATTTTTCCCAAAGAACATAATTTCTAGCATATTATATTATCTGTTTATTATTATTATCTGTTTATACATTTGTCTCAGTCCACTAGATGGAAAGAAGTCTCCTGAAGTAAAGAAAGCTGCAGTAGATAATGAAATGAATGAAGTAGAATCCCTTGATACTTCCAAATAATTGAATGAAACATCAATAAATACAAATAAATGGAATTCTGTTCTTAGTGTATGGTTCTGAAGTCAAATAGACTTTGTGGCAAAAACAGTCTTTCAACTACATTATAAACTGGGTGATTGAGAGTTACTTGGAGTTTTGTGGGTGCCTATTTGAACAAAGGAATAAAGGATGTTCTCTACCCTCTAGAGATATTTTAAGGATTAACTTAGATAAAATGAAAATTTTATGCAGAATTGAATTGCATATATGGCTATTGTCTAAAATCTCTAGTTATTACTTACTCTGGTAACAATCTTATGAGAAAGAACTATTGTGATGTACATTTTAGAAGTGAGAGAAATTGGAACTTAGTTTAATACATTGATAAAAAACACAGCAAGTGAGAGAACACGGATATAAATTCAGCTCCATTAGACAATACACTTAATGTTCAATCTCTCCTTATAGTCTATGATGCTTTTGCAAATGGAATATTATTTTCCAATTATCTCTTCTAAGAATATGAGAAAGTATTGATTTTTAAATATTTATCTTTTATATCCCATCATACAAACTTTGTCTTACTGATATTTATTTCAGATCTTGTTTCAAACACTTATTTTAAATCTTGTATCAGATCCTATTTTATAGAGGAGAAATTTCAGAAAATATGTAATAATAGAAGCA
Organism: Sorex fumeus; assembly: GCF_029834395.1. Classification (NCBI taxonomy): domain Eukaryota; kingdom Metazoa; phylum Chordata; class Mammalia; order Eulipotyphla; family Soricidae; genus Sorex; species Sorex fumeus. The sequence goes on along the minus strand of NW_026606090.1, from coordinate 25,946,443 downwards.
GCAAATCAACCATGATTAATTCAGGCCATTTGTGCCATTTGTGAGAAAGCTTTTAATGCCCTTTATTTGTTACATTTATTGTGGACTTAAAATATATGTTCTGGAGGCAGAGAAATATTCCAGGGATAAAGGCACTCATCCAGGCTGTGATCGACTCTGGTTCAATCCCTGAGACTGTATATTGTCTCCTGAGTAGCAGCAGGTGTGGGCCATGAGCACAGAGTCAGGAGTAACTCCTGGGCACCACTGGGTGTGGCCTTCAAATCAATGTATATATATTTTATATGCAAAAATATATATTTACATATATCACATATACATTTATATATAATGGTATTTTGTGTCAGTTTATATATACGTATATTATTTACAAATATTTATTTTGTATTTATTTTGTATTTGTTTTTAATCTAAACATTATAAATTATCTCTACACATTATTTTAAATAACCTGAGATGAGTTAGAAATATCTTCTGAATCATATGTGAAAAACCAAGTTCTAAACAAGAAGCATTATTGATTTGAGACATATCTATGCCTATAATCTCTAGGCTGCTTTGAACGATACTTTCAGTTTTACATATGTTGGTTCTCAAGTGTTCGGTCAGGGATGCAGAGGTAAGCGAGGCATGTGGAATGTTTGGAAGTGGACGGCCAAGGTTCACTCAGGCCATCTAGCACTGATTAGCTTTTGCTGCCCCTTTTTATTCGGTTGATGATCAAAACATCCAAAATACATCAGAGTACGCAAGTTCAAAATACATAAGATCAAAACAGCTTAAATTGCATATTATTTTATAGCCTAATGACGCACAAAGTTCTCGATGAAGTAAATCAGACCACCTTGTAATCTTTACATCCCACTTTCCATATATTCCACATCAACATCTATGCAAGCCTACTCAGTAACCCAATAAGGTATTTGTTTAACTTTCATCTAATCATAGCACAGTTAATCTGGAACAGAAAGCAGCTGCATTGGGACATGCTGACCCCAACCCGGTTCCCTCAGAGTTCCTAACTGTTTGCAGCTATGACACGGCCTTGTTTGCAAGGCAGCAGCATTCCCCGAACTTCCTCATGATTCTGGTCAGGCTCCAACATACATATGCGAGACATACATGTGAGACAATTTGCTGCCTTTACTCTTCTCTCTGCCTGAAACTAAGTTGTCAAGCTTTTGAAAAGAAGGACTGTTCTTTCTGTTTGGTTTTTGGGATAGCCACGCCGGGTAATGCTCAGAGGGTTACTCTAGGCTTTGCACTCAGAAATCACTTTTGGTACTTTTGGTGGTGCTCAAGAGCTCAATCACTTCTGAGATGCCCAGGACTGAACCTGGATTGGCTGTGTATAAGGCAAGGGTCTTACCTGCTGTACTCTCTCTGGCCCTGGTTCAGAGAGTCATCCTATATTCCATCTGGTATACTCTTTACAAATTCACCCTCTTTTCCTTTCTTTCTTTCTTTCTTTCTTTCTTTCTCTCTCTCTCTCTCTCTCTCTCTCTCTCTCTCTTTCTTTCTTTCTTTCTTTCTTTCTTTCTTTCTTTCTTTCTTTCTTTCTTTCTTTCTCTATCTCTCTTTCTTTCCTTCTTTCTTTTTTCTTTCCCTCCCTCCCTCCCTCCCTCCCTCCCTCCCTCCCTCCCTCCCTCCCTCCCTCCCTCCCTTCCTTCCTTCCTTCCTTCCTTCTCATCTCTCAATGCCCTTCTAGGAAGTTGACAATTGTTCCTAAGTATCAGTTACTCAAGGTGGCAATTGAGATTATGTCATCCCATCACTTATATCAGATACAGTGATAGGACTTGCTCTGATCAATAAACTGTAATGGACTGACATATGCTTTGTTTGTAGAAAGCTTTGGCAACCACAGCATTATTCTACCAACCCCCTTCCTTTCCATCATGAGAATATGCCTCATTGAGAATCTTTTTCAGCCTCGAACTAAAGACGACAATAAGCAGAGATACTTCTAGTGGCAGGTAGATGTTGTTTACCTTGAGGAAGAACTAGTATATTATCGCAGTCGAAAGGGTAGGGAGCAGCAAATACTTACAACTGAGAGAGGCAACTTAGGAAATAATTTTTTTCCAAATGCACAGTGTGAAATCTATTTTCGTCTTGTGATTTGCTAGTGCAAGGTGGTATACAAGGTCAGTAACATGCTGATGGAGGATAAGCACGTCATATCTGAAAAACTTTCTTAACTCATGCCATAACTCAAGCTGCAAGTCTCAGATAGGGACTGATCCAACAGCTTCCTTCTCAGAATGAAGAAAATGACAGCAGAGATTCAGGTGCATAATGGATGAGGCAAATAAATTAACGAGATAAGTCTTTGCTGTTCTACACCACTGATATTTGGCAGCTAACAGTGCAAAAGCTGACTGAATTTTTCTTTTCCTTTTTTCCTGTGGGTTAAATTGGGTTCTATTTCTCTGCTGACTTAGTTTATCACTTTTTAGTGAGTCAATCCAGGATGTAACTGCAAAATATAAGCAAATAATATGATATGTACTAAAGAGTTATATATACCCTTTACTACTTTATCATAAAATTATGAAAGTATACAAAATGCATATGTTGGAAATTATGTCATAAAAAGTTTCTGTAATATACTAGTTAAAATTATTAATTGATAATAGTTAATGGTAGTACAGATCATATATATAAAATTATTACATGTTCCGTCTTTTCACATAACGATTTACTCCTAAATTACAAATCTTCCTTGGTTATACAAATCTGTAGGCTATGTTATTTTATTGCTTAAAAGAAGTATGTTTTTAAGGAACATTAATTGTCCTCTAAGAGAAGGAACTAATTACAGAGAATTTCACTTACATTTAATTTTAAAAGCCTATGATTATTTCTCCACTTTCTTATTTTTATTTTTCTTAATAATATTCCTATAAATAGCCCAAAGCATTTAGAGTATCTTTTCTTCTGTAGTGCTAAAATGTAAAGCAATCAAAAATACAGTTTTCCTTATTTTGTAGCTGTAATTCATTGAGATACCACCAAGTCAAATATTGTCTCAGCAAAAAATGAGTCAGGACAGAATTATTTGAACTTTTAGTCACTCGCAAAAGCAGAATTTCTACATTTGTGTCTGTCTCTAGAAACGGGCATTTTACTTTGTATCTAGTTTTTATAAACTAGGTGATGCCCAATCAAACTCTTTGTATCTATCAAATTACTATGTCAAGTATCCATGTATAAAATGTTGTAATGACTTTAATGCAGAGGAAATTTGATCTTGTAAAATCAAAGCTGCATTTTAAAAGTTCCAGTAAATAAATTGAGAAAGATCTATTTGACTTGTCTGCCCTTTCTGATGACATGTTTTGGTTCTTATTCCCAACCAAAAAAATAATAATTTTATCCTGGCATCTGCTTTTCTCTACCTGCACTTAACATTAAAAAACAAATGCAATATGTTTTTCTTTTTCTTGACACTTAATACCTTGCCAAGAAATTAGCAAATAGTTTGAGAGATAGTACACAAGTATATTTTACTGTAATTCTTTCCTCTACTGAGAAAACATTATTTATAAATCGTAAAATTTTCATGTCTTTCTATAATTATTTCTCCATCATCCTCATTGTACTTCTAAGTTAGAAGATATTTTTTTCTTTCCCCACATTATAAAAGTATGACTTTTTGAGCATCATAAATCATTAGTTATTTTTTTTCTATGGCTAATAATAATGAATGCCATCTGGAGAGTCCAGTTTAAAAAAGCTATATTTTTCAATTTTTATAAATCAGAATATTATTAAAGACATATTATAAGAATTGCAAAAACAATCTTTGTCTCAGATAAACTAATGATATCCCTAGTAGCACTGTTCAGGACAGTATATTTAGCAATCAATAACTTTTTCTTTCTTGGGTAAGAAATCTGAGACTGAAGGTAATGTGCCAAAACTTAGACTTGCCAAATTTGTTAAATTTGCATTTATCCGGGAAGTGTGCAGATAGATTAGCAAAGTCTTTTTTTTATATTAAAAATAGAATGCTGCTTTGTGTTTTCTACAGAGTTGTTTTAGTAAAACCCTTGAAATTAAGAAGCATATTTGAAACACTCTATTTTCAAACCAAATTACTCGAGTTAGAACATTTGGGATTTCACTGTTGAGATTCCAACTTTTCACTTGAAATTCGAATAAACCATGATAGTTGGTAAGACCTGACAGAATTATTTTCAAACTCTAAGGAGGATAAGACATCTATTATAAAAAATTCTCATTGTCTCTTGAATACACTTCACTTGGAAAATCTGAATCAGAAGCTGTAATTTTACAGTTCCAGGAGAAATGGAGGGAAAGATAAGATAATGCAAGTACTTTTCTGCAATACACTGAAGTTAACCTGGTGCCTACTAATTTCATGAGAGCATAGATTTCTTTGGAATGAAAAAATAAAAATGTATCAATTTAGAGTATTTTCCTAGTTCATATCTAATTTATGACAGTCAATTTTATCATGTGCTTTATGTTTTTCTCCACCAATCTTATCCTAATCCCCTGCCATGCCTTCATTTTTGAGCACAGTGCAAGATGTTCTTTTTGCACATTGTGATTTGCAATAGGTTAATATAAAAATTTCAGGCACAGCATCTTCCAACACCAGACCACAACCCTCTTTTAGGTGGTTATTTACCCTCTAATACTTTCACCTGCCATTAAAATAAAGACACAATTTAGGCCTCTTTTGTGCTGATAATCTAGGTCTTGTCCGAATTGATACTGTCATCATTCTAATTTCATACAACCACTTCGAAATTACAGACAAAAACTTATAGTGTTAAAAATGAAACCTGCCCATTGAGGATAATGCTTGCCATGGTTTTGTCGTAGATGGCTTTGACTATCTTGAGGAAAGTTCCTTAAAAACCCATTTTGGTGAGAGTTTTCATGATAATCGGGTGCTGGATCTTGCCAAAAGCTTTTTCTGCATCTATTGATATGATCATGTGGTTTTTATCTTTACTTTTGTTGATATGATGGATTATGTTGATTGATTTCCAAATGTTAAACCATACTTGCATCCCCGATATGAATCCCACTTGGTGGTGGTGTATGATCTTTTTGATGAGTTGTTGGATTCTATTTGCTAATATTTTATTGAGGATCTTCGCATCTGTGTTCATCAGGGATATTATTGGCCTAAAGTATTTTTTGGTTTGTTTGTTTGTGTCTTTGTTAGCTTTTGGTATTAGAGAGATATGTGCCTCATAGAAGCTGCTTGGGAGAGTTCCTGTTTTTTTAATTTCCTGGAAAAGCTTGAGGAGAACTGGCAACAGGTCTTCTTTAAATGTTTGGAAGAATTCACAAGTGAATTGGTCTGAGACTGGGTTTTTGTTTTTGGGAAGACTTTTGATTACCACTTCAATTTCCTTGATAAAATGGGTGTATTCAGGTATGCCAAGTCTTCCTGGTTCAATCTTGGGAGATTATAGAAATCCAGGAATTTATCCATTTCTTCTAGGTTCTCCTGTTTCATGGCACACAGACTTTCAAAGTAGTCTTTGATGATCTTTTGAATTTCAATGGTTTCTGTTGTGATGTCCCCTTTTTCATTTCAGATTCGGTTTATTAGGGTTCTCTCTCTCTTTCTTTGTAAGTCTTGTTAGTGGCTTTTCAATCTTATTATTTTTATCAAAAAACCAGCTCTTAGTTTCTTTGACCTTTCAGATATTTTTTGGGTTTCCATGTCATTAATTTCTGCTCTAAGTTTTATTATTTCTTTCCTTTGGCCAGTCTTGGGTTCCTCTTATTGGTCTTTTTCTAAGATTTTTAGCTGTGAGGTTAGGTTATCTATGCAGGGACTTTCTTCTTTTCTTAGGAATGCTTGCAACGCTGTAAATTTTCCTCTTATCGCAGCTTTAGCTGCTACCCATAGATTTTGGTAGCTTGTTTCTTCATTCTCATTTGTTTCCAGGTAACTTTTGATTTCGTCTTTGACTTCCTTACTCACCCACTCATTGTTCAACATGATTTTTTTAATTTCCAGGTGTTTGATTTGTTTCTCGTTGTCTTTGTGTGATTCACTTCTTTTTATTTTTAAAGAAGCCAATTTATTTATTTATTTTCCCTTTTTTTTTTTTGGAGGGGAGTCATACCCAGCAATGCTCAGGGGTTACTCCTGGCTTTGCACTCAGGAATTACTCCTGGTGGTGCTTGGGGGACCATATGGGATGCCGGGGATCGAACCCAGGTCAGCAGTGTGCAAGGCAAACGCCCTACCCGCTATGCTGTCGCTCTGGCCCCATGTGTGATTCACTTCTATCTTCAGCGCAAGGTGATCTGAAAAGATTGTTGATGCCCACTATCACCACTTCTGCTTAACGTAGTATTGAAAGTATTTGCAGTAGCGATTAGGCAAAATAAAGACATTCAGGTCATTCAGATAGGAAAGGAAGAAATCAAGCTCTTACTATTTGCAGATGATATGATACTATATCTCTAGAATCCTAAATTCTCTACCAAGAAACTCCCAGAAACAACAGACTTGTACAGTAAAGTTGCAGGCTACAAAATCAATGTCCAAAAATCCATGTCCTTCCTAAACACAAATAAAGAGAGAGAGAAAAATGACATGAAAAAATTAATCCCGTTCACAATTGTGCCATAGAAAATCAAATACCTTGGAATTAGCCTAACTAAAGAGGTAAAGGACCTCTACAATGAAAACTATAATAAACTACTCCATGAAATAAAAGAGAACACGAGGAAATGGAAACATATCACCTGCTCATGGATAGGAAGAATCAACATCGTCAAAATGGCAATACTCCTGAAAGCATTATATAGATTCAACGTGATCCCTATAAGGGTACCCATGAAATTATTCAAAGAAATAGATCAAGAATTTCTGAAATTCATATGGAACAAAAACGCCCACAAATAGCTAAAGCAATTCTTGGGAAAAAGATGTGGAGAGGCATTACCTACCCAACCTCAAACTCTACTACAAAGAGGTAATAATTAAAACAGCATGGTACTGGAACAAAGCCAGGGTCACAGACCAATAAAACAGGGTGGAATATCTGTACACATTCAAATGTATGAACATCTAATCTTTGATAAGGGAGGAAGAAATGTGAAATGCAAAAAGGAAAGCCTTTTCAACTAATGGTGATGGCATAACTGGACAACCACATGCAAAAAAAAAATGGGCTTAGACCTCGACCTAACACCATACACCATACACATGCTTTTAACACTTAGTTCTTGTTCAGCATGATCATTCCCAGCTATGGTTGCCATACTGGTCTCTTCTCTGTCTTACATACTTTCTGACCTTCACACACTTGCAGTTGATTCCAACCAGTGGCCAATGCTCCTAGGCCCTATTTTCCTGGGCATGGAGATCAGTCTTCTACTGTATATAATTTGGGAGATTTAACATTGTCAAAATGACAATAGTCCCCAAAGAATTATGCAGATTCAATGCAATTCCTATAAATATACCCATGATGTTTTTCAAAGAAATTGATCAAGCATTCCTGAAATTCACATGGAACAATAAACTCTCATGAATAGTTAAAACAATTCTGGGGAAAAAAAAGATGGGAATCATTACCTTCCCCAACTTCAGAGTGCACGACAAGGTAATAGTAATTAAAACAGCATTGAAAATATAGGATATGAAACTTGGGAAAGTATATATATATAAAGTTATATATATATGTATATATTTCATTTCATTTCATCATCCTGTTATTCGTCGATTGCCTCGAGCAGGCCCCAGTAACGTCTCTTTCATCCTAGCCCTGAGATTATATTCAAGGCTCTTTAGGAGAATGAGACCCATCATTGTTACTGGTATTTGGCATATTTGGTACGCCACGGGGAGTTTGCCAGACTCTGCCCTGTGGGCAGGCTACATTCGATAGCCTGCAAGTTTGTCCAAAGTAGGAATGAGATAATAAGATGTCATAAAAAGATGTCCTGATAAGATGCTGGAGTCCTGGTCAGGGCGGGGAGGAAAGCTCAACCCGCTCCCCTCCAAGGGGCCCCAGCGAGGAACAGCCAGGCGCGGGGACAGAAGACTGCCCTGTTCTTGTCCAGGAGCTGGATTTTATAGTCTCTGAGTCTTGGCCATTGATGGGATTACATGGCGCCAGGTGGCCAGGTGGTGGGTGTGACCCCTGCCTACTGGAATTTGGAGGATCTGGGTGGAGGATGCTCGACTCCAATCTGAGTAGGCTTGGAGATCTCGGCCCCGGAACCCGCGTGGATTTGTCCCTCTGCCAGTACCTTCATGTGTACGGAGAGTGGTCTCAGCATGGTGGTGGCTGGTCCTGGAGGTCTTCGGCTGCCGGAGCCCTGGTCGGGGCGGGGAGGAAAGCTCAACCCACTCCCCTCCAAGGGGCCCCGGTGAGGAACAGCCAGGCGCGGGGGCAGAAGACTGCACTGTTCTCATCCGGGAGCTGGATTTTATAGTCTCTGAGTCTTGGCCGTTGATGGGATTACATGGCGCCAGGGGGCCAGGTGGTGGGTGTGACACACACACATATATATATATATATATGTATATATATATATATAAAGTATATAAAGTATATGAAACTTGGAAACATCGTAAACCTTGAAGCTGATGAAAGTTAAACATTTTGTAATAATTTTAAAATTTGTTTGATAAAGCTGAATATTGTTTAAGATGAGGAAAAACAGCATGACATTAGAATAAAGACAGACGCACAGACAAAGGGAATAAAATTGAAATTCCTGACACACACTGACATATGATCACTTATTTATTTAATTTTATTTAATTTATTTAATTAATTAATTCGTTTAATTTTATTTATTTATTTAATCTTTAAAATTTTATTTATTTCATTTCATTTTATTTATTTATTTATTTATTTAATTTTATTTATTTATTTGATTTTGTTTTGGGGTCACACCCAGCAATGCACAGAGGTTACTCCTGGCTCGGCACTCAGGAATTACTCCTGGCAGTGCTCTGGGGACCACATGGGATGGTGGGAATTGAACCCAGGAAACTCCCTACCCACTGTGATCCAGCCTCATATATGATCATTTAATCTTTGATAAATGGCAAGCTATCCGTGGAGTATTCGATATTCCAAAACCAGTAAATATAAGGGGTCTCATTCCCCTGACTCTGAAAGAGGCCCCAATATCGCAGAGTTAAGAAGGATGAGGAAGGAGAGGCTGATAAAATCTCAGGGCAAAACTAGGCTGCCAAAATGAAGAAGGGTTAAAATGACTGTCTGTACTTTCAATGCTTATACGCTGGCATTGGATACATCCATTGAGATCCTGATGGTGCAAGCACAGAAGATCAAGTGTGACATCATTGGTCTGACTGAGACGAAAAGGCGACAATCACATCATGCCGTTTTTGACACTGGGGAAGAACTGTTCCTCGGAGCATGCAACAAAAGAGGTGTTGGTGGTGTCGGTGTCCTTGTCAACATGAACTTGGCCATAAACATTGATTCATTCGAACGACTAACTACCCGAATCGGACAATTACACTTGAATAGATGTGGCTCACTTCTGTCAGTTTCTATCTTTGTTGTTTATGCACCAACATCCAATTATGATGAAGGAGAAATTGAGAAGTTCTAAATGGAGTTAGAGAAGTTCTATAAAGAATACCACACCTACAAGATCATTGTCGGTGATTTTAATGCCAAGATAGGACCGAGAAAATGAAGACCCATGGCCTAGAATGGAACGAACAGGGTGAGAGACTGTCTGAGTTCATCATGTCGACCAAGACCATCCATAGTAACTCACAGTTCCAGAAAGTCGAATCTAAACGTTGGACATGGGAGTCTCCCGGTGGACGGTTCCACAAAGAATTGTCCACACCATATTAAATCGATGGTTTTACCTAACTGATGTTACTATTGTCCCAAAATTCCAAACAGGATTGGAACACCATCTTCTTCATGCAAAATTCTACTTCACGATGCTGGGAGAAAGGGCTATAAAGTTTAAGAAGAGAACTCCCAGAGCAACCACCAACAAGCAGCTCTTTGGCACTATTGCAGCAAATGGGAAGATGCTGTCATTGACAACATTGACAAAGAATACTATTGACTGGTTCAGCACCTCCTTGATTGTGCGAGGAATGCTAAGAGAGAGAAAGCCACAAAAAGACACATGTCTTTGAAAACTCTCAGGCTCATTGGCCAATGTGGCTTGACACAGGCCTCAGGCAACCATAAGCGATCATTCGAACTTGCAAAGCAGTACAGAGAAGCGATAAGGGAAGACTTCAAAAAGAGAGGAGCAGTGCTGACTGATGTGGCAGAAACTGGGAAAAGTATTCACAATGCCCTTCTGTCCTTCATCAACTATAAGATCAAGATGACTGCCTTCCGATGTCCTGATGTATCTATCACATCTTCCAGAAGGGCAGTGGAGAAGATTATCTATGTCTTCTACTCTGATCTCTTTGATAGTCATGTCCATCTGCCCACATACCAAATTCTGCAGGATGCATATGTCATTCCCAACATTCTTCCTTCTGAAATCTGGCATGCCTTTTTGTTGGTAAAGAAGCGAACAGCACCCAGTCCAGACAAGGTCAGACATGAACACCTGAAGGTTCTGCCTTCAGTACTCACCAATACACTGGCTAAGTTATTCACACAGTACCTGTCGTAATGCAAGATTCTGTCCCAATGGAAAACCAGCAGGACTGTTCTACTGTAAAGGAAGTGAGACATCCATGACATTGGCAACTATCGCCTGCTCTGCCTGTTGTGCATTGTTTACAAGCTGTTCACTCGAGTCATCCTGGATAGGATTGGCAAAACACTAGATGAAGGACAACCAAGAAAGCAAGCCGGGTTCTGAAAAGGATGACTATATCCACACGGTAACCAAGCTTATTGAGGTTACTCGGGAGTTCAAGATGCCACTCTGTCTAATATTCATGGACTTAAAGAAGGCCTTTGATTCTGTTAAGACTGAAGCAGTCATCGAATTCCTAGCCAAACAGAATGTTCAAACTCAATACAGCAGGATCCTCTGTGAGCTGTATTATGGATTTACTACCAGGATCTCACCATAATACAAGGAATTGATCATCAATGTAAAGAGAGGTGTTTGACAGGGTGATACCAGTCCATCAAAACTCTTCAGTGACACCCTCAAGAACGTCATGCGATGACTGGCATGGGAAGAAAGGGGAGTGAAGATAGACGGTTGGCAACTACACCAATTCCACTTCACTGATGACATCATTCTAATAACACCAAACATTAGCCAAGCAGCACAAATGCTCACTGACTCTGACCATGCGTGTGGAAAGGTCGGTCTACGGCTGAATCTCACAAAGACAATGTTTATGAGAAACGGACTCTTTCCTGACATTCCATTTGCTCTCAATGGAATGAGTGTCTCTGAATGCAGCCATTATGTCTACCTAGGTCGAGAACTCAACATGAGGAACGACCTGGTACTTGAGTTGCGCAAGAGGAAGAGAGAGGCATGGAACACCTTCAAGAGCATGGAAAAATTAGCTAAGAGGATGAAAAACCTCCAGCTCTGGGCACATTTTTCGACTCCACCATTCTTCCTGCATTAATATACGTCTCAGAGACCTGGGTCCTACAAAAACTGGATGAGAATTCTATCCAGGTCTCCCAAAGAGGAATCCAAAGAGCTATCCTTGGAGTATCACGCTTCACTCAATTGAGAGAAGGAATCTGGAGTTCCGACCTCTCTCAAAAAAATTTGCATGGCTGCCCACCTACTTGATGGTTAGAACTTCATCAAGGCCCTGAATGATTGGTTTGAGACTCTTCATGTTCCTGGAGCAAACAGATGCCATTGGGCTACACTAGCTTGCGACAGAGATGAATGGAGACGTTACTGGTGCCCACTCAAGCAAATTGATGAGTAACGGGATGTCAAGTGGTCAAGAATCTTTGATAAGGGAGCAAGAAATATGAAGCAGAGCAAGGAACATCTTTGACAGGTGTGCTGGCAAAACTGATAGTCACATGCAAAACAACAAGTTCAGTCCTCTATCAAACACCATGCAGAAAAGTCAGATCAAAATGGATTAAATACCTGAAAACTAGAGCAGAATAAGGTACATAGAACAAAAAGTCAGTCAGCAAAACCCTCCAGGACATTGAAGGTAAAGGTATCTCTCTAAGATGAAAGACCACTGACCAGACAAGTGGAAGCAGAAACAAACAAATGGGACTTCTTTAAAAAGATTCTGCTCATCTAAAGAAACAGTGATCAAGATACAAAGACAGCCTCTGGAATGGGAAAGTTTATTCACCCAAAACCTTTATGACAGGGGTTAATATCAAAGATATACAAGGCACTGGTTGAACACTACATGAAAAAGATTCCCAACTCCATTAGAAAATGAGGCAATGAAATATACAGATATTTTATCAAAAAATTTGAATGACCAAAAAGCACATAAAAAACCCTCCTCATAATTAATAATCAGAGAGATGCAAATCAGAACAACAGTGTGACAGCATTTTACACCACAGAAACGAGCACACATCCAAAAGAACAAGAGCAAACAATGCTGGCATGTAGGTGTGGGAAAGAGACTCTCCTTCATTGTTGGTGGGAATGCTGACTGATCTAGTCTTTTTCAAAAACAATATGGACATTCCGGAAATAACTAGAAATTGTGCTCCCATTTGACCAGCAATACCACTTCTACAATATACACTGGGTCACAAAAACATACAGCAGAAACAACATCTGTATTTCTATGTTCATTGCACACTATTCACCACAGCCAGTTTCTGGAAGCAACCTGAGTGCCTAAGAACAGACAAATGGATAAAGCAACTTTGGCATATATACACAATGGAATACTATGCAGTTGTTAGGAAAAATGAAGTCATGAAATTTGTCTATCAATGGATATACATAGAGAGTATTATGCTGAGTGAATGAGTCAAAATGAGGACAGATACAGAATTATTGCATTCATTGTTCTGCTGATTGTTGGTGGGAATACCAATGGCTCCAGCTAGAATAACACTTCTATGAACTTTGGCTCGATTTTCTGGACCCAAAGAACCTAAAATATCAATAATATCCTTTGCTGGAAATGTTCAAAGGAATATATACCAAAATTGATGTAAACAAGAATGTTACCTTGTTTTTTCTTTTCTAGAGCATGTTAATGGAAACCATTGAACTTTACAAGCTCCTTGAAGCATATTTAATCATACATGTTAGAATTCTAGTACTAGATTATGTAAGCAATTTTAAAAAGTAGTTTGTCAATGGGATTAAAAATACCAAGACATTTAAATATTTTGTTTTCCATTCTCTGAGAACCTGATCAAGTTCTAATGATGCTATTATGATGCAGAAGATAAATTACTCAGAGTCCTCTCTTATTTTGGTGTTTTGGTCTTGCCTTTCCTTTAGGTTTTCCTTTCAAATCCCCTAATTCTATACTATGGAATCACTTGTGGAGAGGGTGAGGAGACCATATGTAATGCTGCGGATCAAACCTGGGGTGACCATGTGTAGAACAAGTGTCCCACCAGCTCTTCTATTTCTCCAGCCTCATTTCATTTCTTTTCTTTTCTTTTTTTTTTGATTTTTGTGTCACACCCAGCGATGCACAGAGGTTACTCCTGGCTCATTGCACTCATGAATTACTCCTAGCAGTACTCTGGGGACCATATGGGATGCTGGGAATCAAACCCGGGTTGCCCAAGTGCAAGGCAAATATCCTACCCGCTGTGCTATTGCTCCAGCCCCAACATTTCTCTTTTTTGCTGAAGCAATCCACAGTGGAGCTTGGGGTGTTGGGGTGGTTACAGGGCCACCGTCAGTGAACCTGAAGCATGGCAGTTCTGATGGTTAGATGCTCCGCTCAGTCATGCTGCAGTTCGTCCTCATGGTGGTCAGTAACTTACTCTGATTGGATGCCCTTTGAGTATGTTTGTTTACCTTGAAAGAAAGATATATATGTATCTAAATGATCTAGTAAAACTATTTTCAGAATGATACTATCTGCTGTGAGAGACTTTCCAAGCAGTGCTCAGGGTGACCAGGATACTGCTAGTGATACTTATCCTGATGTTATGGGACTAGTAGTTACATTTTTAGTCCTGGCAATGTCTCCTGCCACCAGAACTATAGCTAGATTCCAGGGTCTGGACAGCACAGGGCATAGCACTGGAGACCGTGAAAAATAGTCCTGTAGTCCAGCCCTTGGAGCTACTTTCTCAACTCCATAGTTATAAAAATTCCAGCGAGAAACTCAAATGGACTGTGTTTCAGAGGAATTATGTATAAAAAATAATTGTATGCTGTGCAAATTAATTTACCCCCATCACAAAATGAATAGAAAGATGTATTTTCTTAATAGCATCCTAATTAACCGTGACTGCTGGAGGTGAATGCGCCCCTGTGATAACAGGGTTACCCAACACTCTCTCACTCATCGTTCAGCTCCTCGGAAAATTTTACAGAATACTTTATGGCGCGATTGTTACTATCTCTTCAAATATATTTCCTTGACAAATGTTGAATACTTCACTATTTCACCTCCTCTCACCTAAAGCATTTTAATACTGTTTTACTATTTTCAACTAAACTTTATTGAGTCATTACTCTCTGGAGAGTATCATGCTGAGTGAAGTCATAGAAAGAGAGAGAAGACACAGTATGATCTCTCTCATAATAAAGAAACATAGTCAGGGGAAACAAATGCGGGGGGGTGAGGGGGAGTGTTCTAGGAGGAAGCTTCCTGGGGTGGAGGAGGGCAAGTACTGACCAGAGGAACAATGATGGAGAGGAACAAATTAATATTCTGGTGGAAGGTGTGATACTGCAATGATTTGTGCATAAAACCCTACTGTTAACAGTTTGGTAAATTATTTGGTGCTTAAAATAATTTTACCAAAAATAAAAAGAAAATGAGGAAAAAATAAACTGGAGTAAACTGAATATAAGAAATATATAAAAATTTACTTGCAGTTTTCTATAAAGATTAAACCAAGTTACATCCCAACTAACAGTGCTTGAGGGTTCCTTTTTCCAAATGCCCCTGGCATTACTTACTGTTTGGGGCCCGCCCTTTTGTTCTAGGCTGTTCTCATATGTTCATTTAAATTGAAATTTTTTGATAATAAGTGATAATGAATGCTTTTTAGGTGTCTGTCTTCTTTGGTAAACAAAATTATACAATGCTTCTCCCCATTTACTCTTGGGGTTGCTCCATTTGTTGTAGATGTTACTGAGATGCTTTTCCCTTGTTTGATTTTATTCCAGGGACACACCTGGCAGTACTTAGGATTTACTCCTGGTTTCTGTACTCAGGGATTACTCCTGGCAGTGCTTAGGGCATCATAGGTAGTGCTGGGGACAGAACCCAGATTGGCTGCTTAAAGGCATAATAATGCTGTGTATTATCTGGACCTGCTACTAAAGTGTATGAGTTTGTAAAAATCTCGGATATTATATTTTTGTTACATATGCAGAGTGTAAGACTTATTTCTTACCCAACAGTATTTTTTTATTTTTTATTTTTATTTTTTTATTAGTGAAATATCAACAGTATTTTTTTAAACAAAAGTTTGTTTTGTTGTATGACGGTTTATAATTTTATGTTGTCCCATTTGTTTCGCTTTTCTTTTCTTTCCCTTGATATAGAAGTCAAATAGCCCAAGACAATACTGTAGCAAATACCAGAGAGTATATTTCTACTATTTTTCAATATACATTATGGTTTGAATCTAACATTGACGTCATCAATGTTTTGGAGATAGTATGAGATACTGATCAATTTTCATTGTTTTACAGTGAGGATCCATTTTCCCAAAACCGTTATTTGAAAAGACTTTCGAATCTCCATTTTATAATCTTGACTTCTCTAATATAGATTGTCCATATAGGCAAGTATTTAATAGTATTTCTAGTCAATTATTCTATTTTTCTTTTCTTAATCAAATGCCGTGCATTTTAGCTTTCAGGTAGAGTTTTAGGTTAGGAAGTGTCATTTCTTCATTCTCCTTTTGTCTCTATTTGTTGAGTAGTTTGCTAATTTTAATAGTGCTATCAGATAGCACAGCGGTAGGGCGTTTGCCTTGCGCAGCCATTCCGGCCGAGCTGGGTTCGATTCCTCCGCTCCTCTTGGAGAGCCTGGCAAGCAACCGAGAGTATCTTGCCCGCATGGCAAAGCCTGACAGGCTACCCACGATGTATTCAATATGCCAAATACAGTAACAACAAGTCTCATGATGGAGACGCTTCTGGGCCCACTCGAGCAAATTGACGAACAACAGGAGGACAGTGCTACAGTGCATCCCTTTCATCAATAAGCATGAATACATTTCCATCACCTTATGTCATCTTTGATTTATTTCAACAGTGACATATTTTGATTGATGTATACATCTTTCACCTCCTTTATTAAATTCCTTGCAATGTATTTATTTCTTAATTAAATTGTGAGTAGGATTTAATTGTGAGTAGGATTGATTTCTTGATTTTTCTCTTCTATTTTATTAAATGCATACAGAAATGCAACCGATATTTGCTAATCATTCTATCTCCTGCACTCTACTGTGCTGTTTAATTTCTTCTAATAGTTTTTAGTTAACTCATTATTATTTCTACGACTAGAGCCTAGAAATAATACAGTACAGTGAGTGACCTGGTCAAACTAGGTTCAATCTCCAAGTGTCACCAAAAGTGACACTGAGCACAGAGCTAAGAGTCAGCCCTAACTTTGGTTTGGGGCATGGCTCCAAACAAAATATATAGCACTGTAGCACTGTCCTCCCATTGTTCATCGATTTGCTCAAGCATGCCCAGTAACGTCTGCATTGCAAGACTTGTCGTTACTGTGTTTGGCATATCGGATACATCATGGGCAGCTTGCCGGGCTTTTGCTGAGCAGGGGAGATACTCTCGGTTGCTTGCCGGGCTCTCCAAGAGGGGCGAAGGAATAGAACCCGGGTTGGCCAGGTTGACCGCATGCAAGGCAAATGCCCTACCCATTGAGCTATCGCTCCAGCCCAAACAAAAAAATATATAAAATTTAATTATATATTTTAATTTATTTTTGTCTTATTGTTTTTTATTTATTCATTATTTCTACGTACAATTTGATGTCATCTGCAAATAGAGATAATTTTCCTTATTTTCCCCAATTTATATCCTCTTATAACTTTTATTTCTTGCCTAGTTAATCTAATAGAAATACTAAAAACTTGAAAAATATTACACTGATTGTACTTTCATATGAAATATCTAGGCAGATATGGGGTTGTTACATATGACTTTTACTATGTTGAAATATATTTATTCTTTTTCCTTGCTTTTTAAAATCATTAATAAAGGCCATTATTAATCATTAATTGTCATTAATAAATGCTGTCTCATTTGCCAAAGTGTCGAAAATCAAATGGGCTGGACATGTAATGCGATTTGGAGACAACCAGAGTACTAAAGTTGTTACCAACTGGATCCCATTGGACATCAAAAGAATTCTTGGCTGCCCAACATAAGATGGTCAGACTTCTTCGTCAAGACCCTGAATGAACAGTTTGAGGTTCTTTGTGTTCCTAGAGTGAGCAGATGCCATTGGGCTACACTAGCATGTGACAGGGACAAATGGAGATGCTACTGGCGCATGCTTGAGCAAATCAATGAGCAACTGAATGACAAGTGATACAAGTAAAGGCCAAATCTTATCAAAGCTTTTATATTTATTGATATATAACATGATTTTCTGCTAATTAATTTTTGCATGTGGAATGATCTTACATCCATGAAAAAATTTATTTTATCATATCTTTCACTGTAATGTTGATTTGAGTTATAAAGATTTTGTTGATGAAAAGTATTAGTGACAATAAACAAAATAATTAGTATACCCTACTTATCCCCTAAACTACTTGCTTCTTTTTGAATAAAACTCTATGCTCAAAAAATTTACATAAATCTAAAAAAATTACATATTCAAATTTCAGGTTTTCCAATTTGAATTTTAATATGCTAATTTTGGGAAACTTCTACAAGATTCACATATAGTAAAATACTTCATTTGAAATATTTGTAATCTTACATCTTTATCCAATGATATCATAAATACTTAGGCTTAATTTTTAATTAATACAACATTCCAATTTCATTCCAACTTACTACACTCCAATGGAAATGGATAGTTATAATAGAATTTTCCTTCAAAACATCTTGAACAAATAATCTGACTGGGATGTCATTGCAATGTACCACCTCAAATGGATTAGAAAGAGGACATACCAATAATTTATACAGGGTCTATTTTGAGGTTATTCTTTCTACACTTGGTGCTGTTTAACTCATCAATTAATTTGTTTTATGTCAGTTGGTCTTTATATATAAAAAGGCATTTATAAAACAACTAATGTAAGGTAGTGCAGCTTGTAAAATTTAAATTACTTTGACAAAAGTTAATTGATGAAAGCAAGGCTTAAACAAAAACATGTTTTTCTTTTTTATAACGGACTCTACATAACTAAACCTTGAGTAAATGGGATGTTGTATTGATGGAAAATAAAGCCCAAGTAAACTGGCTGATAGTGACTTTACTCTGCTGTAAGAAATTAACCAGTTAATTTGATATACTGAGATTTACTTTATTTTATTTAGGTTTTTTTTTTTGCTTTTTGGGTCACACCCAGCAATGCACAGGGGTTACTCCTAGCTCCACTAAGGGATTAGTACTGGCGGTGCTCGGGGGACCGCATGGGATGCTGGGAATCGAATCTGGGTCGGCCACGTGCAAGACAAATGCCCTACCGGCTATGTTATCATTCCAGCCCCTATTTTATTTTATTCTAACATATTTGAAACAACTAATGTGATGTCAAGTGCAATGTTAGTTTCTGTAAGTAACACATTTAATTAAAATGCTTATCATCTAGGGTGAATTTATAGTTAACTGAGACATAAACACAAAATTACAACAAAAGGTTTTAGGTAAAATAGGCATACAGATATTATTATTTATATTATTAAAGGCAAGAGCAAGGAGTGTGAAGAAAAGAAAATGTTTATGGTGGGTATTGAAGAAGTTTTTCAAATGAGAAAAAGGGAATGAATCTTATTTCTCTCTGACTATGATCATAAAGAAAGGAATAGATGTATACATTTGTGATAAATTTTGGTGCTGATGAATTTTGGTGTGAATTAAGAATATATAAAAGTCTGAGTATAATGGACTGGAGCAATGGCATAGTGGGTAGGGCATTTGCCTTGCAAGTGGCCGAACCAGGTTTGATTCTTCCGCCCCTCTAGGAGAGCCAGGCAAGCTAACGAGAGTATTTCTCACGCATGGCAAAGCCTGGCAGGCTACCCATGATGTATTTGATATGCCAAAAAAAAGTAACAATAAGTCTCACAATGGAGACATTACTGGTTCCCACTCGAGCAAATCGATAAACAACAGGAGGAGAGTGGTACAGTGCAACAGTGCTGAGTATAATATTAAACTAGGGATTAGAAGAGGTTTGTTAAAGGACTTGTAAAATACTACCTAAGAATTTATATCTTGCCTTTAAAGAATTGAAAGTCGATGTAGTAGTGTAGAAAAGATTATTTAAAGATATATTTTGGAAAGATAATTCTGAAGATACTCTTAAAAGTCAAATAAGAGAATTTCAATTAGGAAACTAGGTTGGAAATAAAGGGAACCTGATAAGATGAATGTATAACTAAATATGAATACCATTTACTGGAACATTAAGAGAAGAATATTCTTCAGGAAATAATTTGAAATTATATTTGGCTATGATAAATTCAAATTTACTTATATTCAAATGATTCACATGACTTTTTGTGTTTTATTATAAAGATAAATGAGTCATTAGGACTAAATAATTGGGATACCAATAATAAAATGACGGATATACAGACAGTTAATGTAGATGTTAATGACAGTTAATGACAAAGGCATCAAGAGCGTTAAATAGAGCAAAAAAAATTATCTCCAAAAATTGGTGATAGAAAAACTGTATAAACACATCCAAAATAACCAAATTACTACATACTTTTATTACTAAGGCTATAACTAAAATTTAATTCAAATGTTTAAGAAATAGAATGTAAGAACTGAAGCAGTGAATTATATAGAAGAAAGTCCAGGTAGTAAGTTCTTTGAAATCATCCTTAAAAATATAGTTGG
Source organism: Sorex fumeus (assembly GCF_029834395.1). Lineage (NCBI taxonomy): Eukaryota > Metazoa > Chordata > Mammalia > Eulipotyphla > Soricidae > Sorex > Sorex fumeus. The sequence goes on along the minus strand of NW_026606090.1, from coordinate 25,926,276 downwards.
AGGCTCAACTTCAACATTAAAGGAAATAAAAACAAAAACAAGTACTTTGAATATATCAATCTTATATTCTTTACAGTAAAAAAAATCGGCAAAAAAGAAAGAATATCTTCCTTTAATTGAAAAATATTCTTGAACATTCTATATTCAACAAGGATTAATATTCAAAATCGTCATAAATGTCATGAAACCAAACACACATAAAACAACCAGCTTTAAAAATAGCAGTGAACATACAAAGGAGCACCCCTGAGATTCACAGCAGACCTATCAGAGGAAACCCTGCAAGCCCGAAGGCAGTGGCAAGATATAGTAAAAAAACTCACTGAAATGAATGCTTCACCAAGAATACTCTATCCGGCTAAACTCTCCCTCAAAATCGAAGGAACTGTACACTATTTTCTAGATAAACAGCAGCTCAGGAACTTCATAGACTCAAAACCAAACCTAAAGTAAGGCCTAAAGGGGCTACTATAAGACAAGACAAACCCTACAACCACAACACACCCTACAGAAAATGACACAAAACCCCATAACCATACTCTCTCTCAATGTCAATGGTCTAAATTCACCATTTAAGAGACACAGAGTGGCAAAATGGATACAGAGACAGAACCCAACATTCTGCTGCCTACAAGAAACTCATCTCAACAGCCAGAACAAACACAGACTCAAAGTCAAAGGATGGAAAACAAGCCTGCAAGCAAACAGCTCCTTCAAAAAAGATGGGGTGGCCATACTAGTATCCAACAACATTAATTTCACATTGAAAAAGATTAGAAGGGACAGTGAAGGCTATTTTCTCTACATCAAGGGATACATACAGCAGGAAGAAATCACACTCTTAAATGTATACGCACCTAATGAGGGAACAGCTAAATATCTAAAACAACTGCTAACAGATTTTAAGGAGGACATCGCTACCAACACAATAGTACTTGGAGACTTCAACATCACCTTATCAACTCTGGATAGAAGAACAAAACCCAGCAGGAATTATTGGCTTTGAAAGAAGAAATAGAAGAGAAAGGGCTTATAGACCTATACAGGGCTTTACACCCCCAAAAGAAAGAATACACATTCTTCTCCAGTGCGCACAGAACATTTTCCAAAATAGACCATGTCCTAGGACACAAAACATACCGCAACAGAATCAGGAAGATAGAAATAGTATCAGCCATCTTTTCAGACCATGATGCACTGAGGATAGAAGTGAATCACATACTGACACGGAGAACAAAATCAAACACCTGGAAATTAAACAACTCGATGCTGAACAATGAGTGGGTCAAGAACGAAGTCAAGGACGAAATCAAAAGATACCTGGAAACAAATGAGAATGAAGACACAAACTACCAGATCTTATGGGATGCAGCAAAAACTGTATTAAGGGGAAAATTTATAGCTGTGCAAGCATATCTTAGGACTGTAGAAATGATGCACATAAACAACTTGACCTCACAACTCAAGACCTTAGAAAAGGATCAACAGAAAGAGCCTAAATCAGGCAGAAGGAAAGAGATTATAAAACTTAGAGCAGAAATCAATGACATGGAAAACAAAGAAACAATCCGAAAGATCAATAAAACTAAGAGCTGGTTCTTCGAGAAAATAAATAAGATAGATAAACCACTAGCAACACTTACAAAGAAACAGAGAGAGAGAGCCTTAATAAATCGAATCAGAAATAAGAATGGGGATATCACAACAGAAACTAAAGAAATTCAAGAGATTATCAGAGACTACTTTGAAAGTTTGTATGCCACGAAACAAGAGAACCTAGAAGAAATGGATAAATTCCTGGATTCCTATCATCTCCCAAGGCTGAAGCAAGAAGATATAGCGTACCTGAATAGACCTATTCACATCAAGGAAATTGAAACTGTAATCAAAAGTCTTCCCAAAAACAAAAGCCCAGGTCCAGATGGATTTACTAGCGAATTTTTCCAAACATTTAAAGAGGACCTATTGCCAGTTCTTCTCAAGCTTTTCCTGGAAATTGAAAAAACGGAAACTCTCCCAAACAGTTTCTATGAAGCCCATATCTCTCTAATACCAAAAGGAAACAAAGACACCACAAGAAAAGAAAACTACAGGCCGATATCCCTGATGAACACGGATGCGAAGATTCTCAACAAAATACTAGCCAATAGAATTCAACAACTCATCAAAAAGATCATACATCATGACCAAGTAAGATTCATCCCAGGGATGCAAGGATGGTTCAACATTCAGAAATCAATCAACATAATCCAGCATATCAACAAAAGATAAAAATCATATGATCATATCAATAGATGCAGAGAAAGCATTTGACAAGATCCAGCACCCATTCATGATGAAAACCCTTGCCAAAATGGGGATAGAGGGGACTTTCCTCAATATAGTTAAAGCCATCTACCACAAACCTACAGCAAACATCATCCTCAATGGGGAAAAACTGAGAGCCTTCCCCCTAAGGTCAGGGACGAGACAAGAATGCCCACTCTCTCCACTGCTGTTCAATATAGTACTGGAAGTACTTGCAATAGGGATTAGGCAAGAAAAAGATATTAAGGGCATCCAGATAGGGAAAGAAGAAATTAAGCTCTCACTATTCGTAGATGACATGATACTATACTTAGAGAACCCTAAAACTTCTACCAAGAAACTCCTAGAAACAATAGGCTTGTATAGTAAAGTGGCAGGCTATAAAATCAATACCCAAAAATCCATGGCTTTCCTATATGCAAATAGTGAAAGAGAAGAAAGTGACATGACGAAAACAACTCCATTCACAATTGTGCCCCAGAAAATCAAGTACCTAGGAATCGCCTTAACTAAGTAAAGGATCTGTACAAAGAAAACTACAAAACGCTACTTCCGGAAATAAAAGAGGACACGAGGAAATGGAAAAGTATCCCCTGTTCATGGATGGGGAGAATCAACATTGTCAAAATGGGAATACTTCCCAAGGCACTGTACAAATTCAATGCAATCCCTATATGGATACCCACGACATTCTTCAAAGAAATGGAGCAAACACTCCTGAAATTTATATGGAACAATAAGCCCCTACGAATAGCTAAAGCAATTCTTGGGAAAAAGAAAATGGGAGGAATCAACCTACCTAACTTCAAGCTCTACTACAAAGCAGTAATAATCAAAACAGCATGGTACTGGAACAAAGGCAGAGTTGCAGACCAATGGAACAGAGTTGAATATACTGACATCTCCTCCCAAACATATAATCATCTAATCTTCGATAAAGGGGCAAGAAAAGTGAAATGGAGCAGGGAAAGCCTCTTTAATAAATTGTGCTGGAAAAACTGGACAGCTACATGCAAAAAAGTGGGCTCAGATCTCTGCCTAACGCCATGCACAAAAGTAAGATCGAAATGGATTTATGACCTCAATATCAGACCGGAATCCATAATGTTTATTGAAGACAAAGTTGGCAAAACTCTCCACGATATTGAAGTTAGTGGTATCTTCAAAGATGTCACACCACTGGCCGAGCAAGTGAAAACAGAGATAGACAAATGGGACTATCTTAAACTAAGAAGCTTCTGCACCTCAAAAGAAACAGTGACCAAAATACAAAGACAGCCTACAGAATGGGAAAGAATATTAACCAAATACACATCCGACAAGGGGTTGATATCAAGGATATACAAGGTACTGGTTAAACTACACAAGAAGAAATCACCCAACCCCATCAAAAAATGGGGCGAGGAAATGAACAGAAACTTTCGCAAAGAAGAAATCCGAATGGCAAAAAGGCACATGAGAAAATGCTCTACATCACTAATCATCAGAGAGATGCAGATCAAAACAACAATGAGATATTATTTCACACCACAGAGACTGGCCCACATCTACAAGAACAAAAGCAACAGGTGCTGGCGCAGATGTGGCGAGAAAGCGACCCTCCTTCACTGCTGGTGGGAATGCAGGCTGGTCCAACACTTTTGGAAAACAGTATGGACGATTCTCAAAAAATTAGAATTTGATCTCCCATTTGACCCAGCTATAGCACTCCTGGGAATATATCCCAGAGAGGCAAAAAGGTATAGTCGAAGTGACATCTGCAATTGTTTGTTCATTGCAGCACTCTTTACAATAGCCAGAATCTGGAAAAAACCTGAGTGCCCGAGAACAGATGACTGGTTAAAGAAACTTTGGTACATTTACACAATGGAGTACTATGTAGCTGTTAGAAAAGATGAAGTTATGAAATTTACATACAAGTGGTACTACATGGAAAGTATCATGTTAAGCGAAATGAGTCAGAAAGAGTGGGATAGACACAGAAAGATTGTATTCATCTGGGGAACATAAAGCAACAAAACGGGAGACTAACACCCAGGAATGGCTCAGATTAGTACCAGGAATTTTGCTCCATGACTTGAAGGCCAGCCACATGTGCTAGGTGAAAAGGAAGCTCAGATAGAGAAGAGAGCACCAAATAAAGGGTGTTGTGAAGACCGTCCCAGGGAGGGAGAGACATGCTAAAAGTAGTGTATAGACCAAACATGATTGCCACTCAGTGCCTCTCTGGCAAAACACAGTACCCAAAAGAAGAGAGAAAACAAGGGGGAATGCCCTGCCACAGCAACAGGGTGGGACGGTCCACTGAGAACCACCACCAGGAGTAATTCCTGAGTGCAGAGCCAGAAGTAATCCCTGTGTATCGCCGGGTGTGACCCAAAAAGAAAAAAATAGCAGTTGGGGAGATCAGACGAATAATTCAGTAGGTAAAGTACTTGCCTTTAATGTGGCCATTTTGGGTTCAATCCCCAGCACTGTCTTCGGTCTTCCTAACCCCACCAGGAGTGATCCATGAACACAGGAACCCTTAGCATGACTAGCATGGCTCTCAAACAAACAAACAAATAAAAATATAGAACTTATAAATAGTCATATACAAAATAAGACACAGAGATGGCCAGTAGATAAGGTAAGGTAAAGGTAAAGGCCCTCCCGTTGATCGTCGATTTGCTCGAGCGGGCCCAGTAACGTCTCCATTGGAGACTTTGTTGTTACTGTGTTTGGCATATCGAGTACTCTTGGTAGCTTGCCGGGCTCTCTGAGAGGGGCGGAGGAATCGAACTCGGGTCGGCCATGTTGGCCGCTTGTAAGGCGAACACCATGGCCAGTAGATACATGAAAAAAATACTTAACATCTCTTCTTATGTGAATGTAACATAGTAACAAGTGATAATGCAGATCAAAACAATATTGAAATATCATATGACATCTATGAGATTAGTTGCTATCCAAAAGACAAGAAACAAGTGTTAGAGAGGCTGTGAGAAAAATCATTACATTAATGATTTTAACTCAGTGCAGTCATTATGGAAAGCAGCATGTTTGGCTCAAGAAAAATATATATATATAAAGTAGAGGAACCAGGACAAGAAATAGCATGAATCTGGCCTGGGTTTGATCCTTGGCACCACCTGGTCTTCAGAGAACCACCAGGTGTATCCAAGCAGCTCCAAGCATTCTCCAAGCATCCCTGGGTGTGACCTGAGAGTCTCCTGAGAACCCCTGGGGCTACCCTGGTGATTCTCTGGATGCAGAGTCCAAGAAACACCATAGCCAAGCGTTGAACACCAGCCCAGCTTGCCAGTTATTGCTAGGAATAGCACCCATAAGCATGACTTTGGAAATCCCCTACAATGAGAAAATCTACACTAGCTAGTTATCCTACTTTTGAATATTTATATGCTTATAGCTCGAGAGACAGTACAGTGCTTGCCTTCCAAGGGGCTAAGGGTTTCATCACTGGCACCAAATATGTCCCCAAAGCCCTGACAAGAGCGATCTCTGAGCACAGAGCCAGACATAAGTCTTAAGAACCTCTGGGCATGTCCTTCAAAGCCAAAATAAATAAATAAATAAATAAATAAATAAATAAATAAAGCACTAATGTTCATTGTATAGAATATATATATAGATAGATATAGATATGCTGAATTATTTCTATTCAGCTTTATAAAACAGCTGAAATCCTGCCATTTCAACATAGATGAACCTAGAGGTATCACTAACGAAGTCAAGTGGAGAGAGATAATATATACTTTCGAATATATGTGATGCATAATGAAAATAAACATTAAATTGAATTTTATAATATAACTTTTAACCTCTCCTGGTTCTTCACTAGCAGAGGAAGTGGGAAGAATGATGAGAAGAGGAACAAATGTATATTGAAGAAAAAAATGGGTGAACTCAACTTACTTTAATTTACATAGTAGTAAATACACCATAGGGCTGGAGCTATAGCACAGCGGCAGGGCGTTTGCCTTGGGCACGGCTGGGTTCAATTCCTCCACCCCTCCCAGAGAGTCTGGCAAGCTACCAAGAATATCTCAGCCATGTGACAAAGCCTGGCAAGCTCCCCATGACGTATTCAACATGCCAAACACAGTAATAAGTCTCACAATGGAGACGTTAACAGTTGTAAATTCACATGCTGTAATGTAGTAAACACCCAATGATGCTCACTTAAAACTTCCATTGCATTATAATGAAATGTTACTTTAGTAAAAAAAAATAAATAAATATAGATGATCAGAATACAATATATTATTCAAATCGAGCTGTCGATAAAGAAATAAAATTATACTCGGGTAAAATTCTCAAAATCAATATTCTTTTTGTCTATCAAAATTTTGCCAAGTTCTGTTTCACAATGTAAGAGGTTAAGAAATTAAGCAAAAGCACTTTCATTTCAGGGATCAGTTTCTAGTAAAAAGCTAGGCCTCAGGAACCCTTAGAGAGAAGTACTCAAAATATGTATACTAATTGTGAAAATTCAACGGATATTATAAAGAAAATTAAACCCATCTTTGGGCTGGAGTGGTAGCACAACGAGTATGGTGTTTGCCTTGCACACAGCCAATATGGCCAACCTGAGTACGATTTCTCCACCCCTCTCGGAGAGCCTGGCAAGCTACTGAGAGTATCTTGCCCGCAAAGCAAAGCCTGGCAAGCTACCCATGACATATTCGATATGCCAAACACAGTAACAACAAGTCTCACGATGGAAACGTTACTGGGCCCGCTCGAGCAAATTGATGAACAGTGGGAGGACAGTGAAACCCATCTTTAAATCGGTTTCAACCCAGAAAGAATTTTAGCAAAATATCCTTAATTCTAAATTTCCATGGTAGATTATACTATTCTCTCACTGAATAAAGATACCATCACCTTTAGTATTGAAACATTTTTGTATTATATATTCAAAACTAAATTCAAATAACTGGGCTTATCAGTAGAAAGTGAAAAACATACAGTTGACAAATTACTCCATTTTTAGAATCATTGTTCTTATTTATTTTTGCTTTTGTTTTGTTTTAGAATCACATGCACCTTTGCTCAGGGTTTACTCCTGGTTCGTTGCTGGGTCACACAAGTGGTGCTTTGGGTCTATAAACTATACCCCAGATGGAGCTGGGGTCAGTCACGTGCAATGAAATGGCCTAACCCTTGGACTATCTCTCTAGCTCAGGACTTTGACTTTAAAATAACTTTGATAGATGTATTAAAAAACAAATGGCAGGCTAGTGACTTTTACCAAAGAATTTGATTCTGTAAGAAAGAATATAATCAATAGCCCAAATCTGATAAATGCAACCTTTCTAAATTTATGAGTTTAAAACAAATTGGATGGAGTGAAAGTTCTCATAAAATTAGAAAGTTATGTGTGATTATGAGGGCATGGCAAAGAAATATTTCCTCTAAGATAATTTATTTATTTATACTTTTGTAAAGAAAATATTGTTGGCATCATAAGCATTTGTGAAAAAGAAGCATTACATATGTATGAAATTTATATGTATGAAATGTGAAAGCATATTAGAATAAAATTGACTTTGGTGCCAATAACAGAAGGAAAAATACTGTAAAACAATTACTGTAAAACAAGTACTGTAAAAAAAAATACTGTAATACAAACACACATTACTTTCATTTTTTTTTAATTTTTATTAGCAAGACACCATGAGGTACAGTTGTAGACTTACAAATTTTTGCTTGGGTTTCAGTTATACAATGATCAAGTACCCATCCCTCCACCAGTGCCCATTCTCCACCCCCACCAATCCCAGTATCCCTTCCACCCCCCTCATCCCCCCATCCCACCCTCCCTCTGTGTCAGGGCACTCCCTTTTGTTCTCTTTCTCCTTTTGGGTGCTGTGGTTTGCAAAAGAGGCATTGGGTGGCAATCATGTTTGGTTTATAGTCTACTTTCAGCATGCATCTTCCCTTCTGGGCAGATCTTCCCAGCACCTTTTATTTGGTGCTCCCTTCTCTATCTGAGCTGCCTTTACCCCTAGAGTGTGTGGCTGTCCTCCAAGCCATGGAATAAACCTCCTGGTATTTATCACAGCTATTCTTGCGTGTTAGTCTCCTATTTTGTTACTTTATGTTCCCCAGATGAATACAATCTTTCTATGTCTGTCCCTCTCTTTCTGGCTCAATTCGCTTAGCATGATTCTTTCCATGTAGTACCACTTGTATGTAAATTTAATGACTTCATTTTTTCTAACAGCTACATAGTACTCCATTGTGTAGATGTACCAAAGTTTCTTTAACCAGTCATCTGTTCTCGGGCACTCAGGTTTTTTCCATATTCCAGCTATTGTAAACAGTGCTGCAATGAACAAACAAATGGAGATGTCGCTTCAACTATACTTTTTTTTGCCTCTCTGGGGTATTTCCCAGGAGTGGTATTGCTGGGTCAAATGGGAGCTCATTTCTAGTTTTTTGAGAATAGTCCACACTGTTTTCCAAAAGGGCTGAACCAGTCGGCATTCCCACCAGCAGTGAAGGAGGGTCTCTTTCTCGCCACATCTGCCCCAACACTGGTTGCTTTTGTTCTTTTGGATGTGGGCCAATCTCTGTGGTGTGAAATGAAATCTCATTGTTGTTTTGATCTGCATCTCCCTGATGATTAGAAGAAAATCAAAAGATAGGCTCTGATTTTTCAACAAAATATAGAAGAGCGAAGCCAACCATGTGATATCTTTAAAATATTGAAATAAAATAATCATTGGATTTTATGTTTATGTCAGGTAAAATTGTCTTGAAAAATTGATGTAAAAGACATTAAAAAGGAAATCAGAAGGAATTAATTGCTAAATAAACCACACTAAGAAAAATACAAAGAGATTTATATCATTGGAAAGGATGTAGTCCCATTCCAGGCAGAGCTAGAGCAATGAAAGAATAAATAAGAGATATTGAAACCTAGGAATAAATGTAAATTATTCTATATGTAGTCATAGTATTAATACTAGCACAAAAATGATATATATTCATTATGAGGCTTGGAAAGCATATAGATTAAAATGCATGATAACACAAAAAATGAGAGGCTCATAAATATGGCTTAAATATAAGTTTCTTTCACTGTCTCAGAAATAATAAAATTTAAAATTGATATTACCTTGCAAAAAATCATATACATATATGTATATATGACACATAGTTAATAAGGAAACACAGAGAAAATTTTAGGAATACAAGAAAGCAGTAGAGAAATAATGTTGAGCAGAAAACCAAAAGGTAGACTGCAAATGAACTACTTATTTGATGACAAAGATGTGACAGGACAAAAAGAAATTCCTTACTAGAGTATAAACTAGTATACTCATACAGGAAATTGTATTTTTAGCATCTGATAGAGCTGTTCATTTTCAAATGCTGTCACTAAACAATTATACCTTTAAGTAAATACTTTTAAAACATAGTCATACATATGAAAAAAAGACATGTCCTAGCATCATAACAATACTATAATCACCTTCAAATTAGTAACTTTAATATTCATCAACAGAATAGGTACATTGCATTTTGTTTAATTGTGTAATTTAAATTCTCATTCAAATAATAGAGTTATAAAAGTAAACCAAGAGGATGCTACTCATGAAATGTGACAAGAATGAATCTTATGTGCAAAACCAAAAATTCCTGCGAACACAAAATAGCATTTATTATAGTTTAATGCATGCAAAATTTAAAAATAATTTAAGGGAATTCATAATTGAAATCATAATTAAAATCAAGATACTGATTTTCTTAAGACATTTTGTTTTGAAGAGAAAGGGCAAAAGAAGTTTTTGAATGTTTGTTCTAAATACATCATTTTATTTTCCTGAGAAATAGTTTGTAATTTCACACTTATCATTAAGTATGTTATATTTTAATAAAATATTTTAATAGAAGGTGTGGGAGGGAGTTTGAGAAGATGGAGTTGGACATTAGTATTGAAATATTGTATGGATAAACAACAATATCAATATCTTAGCAAATCATGGTTTTTAATAAATTATTTTCTGAACAAATATCAAGTTTTGCATAATAAAATATAACTAAGCATATTAATTTTTAAACAGTGAATGAGTGGTAGTTAAATCTCAATTTAAAGCCATTATTTTTGCTGACAACATAATCTTCATTCTAGCAAGTTTGCTGAAAATGTCACACAGATTTTTGGAATCATTAAGTACGTTGTTTTGAATTTATGTGGATTGAGGATATAGATATTTGAGAATTAGTTGTTGACTTGGACTTTCTCAGTAAACTCTTAGAGAATTTGCCAGTGATTTTTGGTATTGCTTTGCAAGGCACTATGAGAAGAAAATAAAAGATGGATGCTCTGTATTATTCTGTTTAACTCACAATGGAACAACATGAACTGTGTCCTGATTTGCATCTAATTAAACTTAGTGAACTGCGAAAGCTACTTTATGCCACTTGTCAGTTGTATCCTAGATAAGACAATCTTTAGTCTAGGTTAGAGATCTGGGAGAGTAAACTTCGTGTTTCCAAGAATCCTTGGGAATCAAATGCCTTCCTTGGCACCTTTATAGGTTTTAAATAATTAACAATTAGTTAATAACAATTAGTTAATTATTTAAAACAATTGAAATATGACTGCCCTTGACTTTAGACAGGCTAGACTGGTTATCATGCCTCACAAAGTATTGTGACCTCTCTAAAGTCTAAGTGAATAATTTAATTATGGTCAATAAAAGCAGTGAGTTCCTTCTGACCAACATGCACTTACTTGTGGGACAGATTAATAAAGGTGAAAAGTGAGTCACATAAGTGGTGCATTGATTCTTTGAGAAGCCATTGGTTTTCTCTTACCTTTAGGGAAATCATGGAGACAAGATTTGGCCGCTCTCTATGACCCATGAGGGATAAATATACGAATATAACGCCGGAGGGTTGATAGCTCCTGTCTACTCCAGGTTCCGGTTTACTAGCTCCATTAAAAATGTTTATACTGAATTATTTTTATAATTTAACCCCCAAAGCTTACTTTTTATTGAGCAGATTGTTTGGCCATGAAGGTGGTCATGACGATAGTTTATTACATCAAAGAGCTCTGAATTGGCAGGTATTTCAGACAAAGACAATTTTTTCACTGTTTATTAAAGACTATAAGTATCAGAAGTGGCATAGAAATATAAATCAACATTTTATCACAAAATATAACCCACCTTATAAGGAAACACCCAATAAAAGTAGAGGATTAGATAGAATGAATCTGCTTGATTTATACAGAAAAAAAGGAGAATTTTAAGATGTCCCTGGAAAGGGAAGCCCACTTCCTCCTGTATTCTTTTCCTTCTCACATCTACTAGTCTTATACTTCTTATCACCAAATACATGGGGCAAACACGAGCAATTCTGTTTTATCGACTGAATATCAAACAATTTTACTAAATTCTGTTCCTAATGCTATTAGATCCTACATGCTAAAAGCACAGTGTCACAAGCTTATCTCTCTCTCTCTCTCTCTCTCTCTCTCTCTCTCACACACACACACACACACACACACACACACACACACACACACGCTTCATACAATTGCAGGTCAAGGTTGGAATGTGTTCTTCAGGTTTTCAACTCAGTTCTTTACTTACCAGATTAGTATTTTATTGCATAAGAATATATACAACCCAATTAGTGTCTATTAAATTTTATTTTCTATTTTATTCTAGAAATGAAACACATTCAGGATATATGAGTGTTTTGCAAACCACTGCTTTATCTTCCAAAGAACTTGCAGCACTAATTACTTGTTAATTACCAACTATTTCATAGTTACATTGAGGTTCTAAAATAATAATTACTATTAACATATTGCATTCATTTTCCAAGGAAACCCCCTGTGCATGAACATTTTATTAAGAGAACCGACATGATTGCTACTTTGCTTGTATGTTTTATTTATTTCCATATAGGTTTGATTCTATTGCAATTTCTCATTTTTGCATGTTGTATAATTCATGATTTGTAAATTACTATAGTGTGTGTATGACACCCTCATTTTATTAGTTGCACTATAATTTCTACAACCACATAAAATGAATTTTTGTCTTGGAAAGTTTTTATTTATTCATTCATACATTTGTTGGTTTGGAGCATGAAACATTTTTAAAGCATTTTCTCAAGACACTTTGAGTGTGGTACTGCATTTTTGATGTTTCTTTTAATTACCTTAGTTGCCAAATTTTATTTAAAAAGGTCAAATAGATGCACTAATTGCTAGAACTGCCTAAGTTGTACTCTACTTAACAAGAAACTGGAAATTAACTATCCTTTAGCAGCACGAGCTAAGAGAGTAGTCTGATTTAAATCATTTAGGAATTTGATGCATTGGAATAAAAAAAAATGCTACCACACTTCATGGATTTATGATAGTCAACCAGAATTAGAAACATTTTTAACTCTTCAATTAGTTGGATGCAAAGATATTTGTCAAATGGTGATTAAAGGATGACTAGTTCAGTTAGACAAATCCATTTTAAAAGTCTAAATGAAGGAATTATATTTTAAAACTTATTTTAACTTTTAGGGAAAGAATTCTGGAAAGATTTGAAAAATAATTTATTGTAATGTTTCTTGGTTATAAAATTTTAAGTGCCTTGCCACTTGTCTATTAGTTCTCTTAATTGGATTTGGACATCTACTACCTGATACCCAGTGATTCAGGCCATTAATGATGGTAAGAACTTGAGTTGAGATTTAAGAATGGAATTTAGGGGACTGGAGTGATAGTACAGCAGGTAAGGCATTTACGTTGCATGCGGCCGGCCCAGGTTCAATTTCCAGCATCCCATAGAGTCCCCTGAGCAATGCCAGGAGTAATTCCAGAGTGCATGAGTCAGGAGTAACCCCTATTAATCACTGGGTGTGATCGAAAAAGAAAAAAAAGAATGGAATTTAATGTTTCTAAAATGGTCAGATATTTTTTTGCTGGAAGTGAAGTCTATTAGAAAGTGGATCGAAAGTTAGGAGGGTTAAAGTCACAACATGGTGTACACTGGTTGAATGTTAAGCTATGAAACTCCTATGGAGCAATAGTAAATGCTATCAATTTCTACTCGGGCTATTTCTATACCTCCAAAGTGATATCCTTGCTCCCAGGCTCATCAAACAAATATATCCATAAGTGTGAAAGCTTTCTAAATTGTAAATCTGCTCATTTACTCTTTTATGTGCCTTTTACGTATTTCATTTCTTTCAGGATAAAATCCAAAATCCTAAGCTAAAACACACAAGGCCGTTTATAATATGTCCCTTGATTTCTTCCACAGCCCATTTTAGTTATCCTTACCAAATCATTCAGCTTAAGTTTCTTAAGAACTTTTTTTTTTTTTTAATAAAAATCCCTACATGCGGCGGTATGGTGCCGCCAAAGGTCAATCTGTACCTGTGAGGCGAATGTATCAGCAGCCTAATGGCGCCTTCAAACTTCCAGATACTCCAAAATTGCTGCTGTGCCTTTGGCCAGACCCCAAAAGCTTGGTGCAAAGTTTACTAACAAAGTAAATGGCCAAAAGTTAGGTATGTAGGAAACACACCCACAAACCACCTCTGGCTCAGCTATATAATTGGAGGCATGGCCTCTCTGGTTCCTGATCAGTGATGAGACACGCAGGGCCTCCCAGGAGGGGGGTGGAGCCGGTCCTGTCTTCCCCACCCCAATGAGATCCCAAGTCATTGCCCACAAATGGCCTTTCTGCTCCTGATCAAGCTGCTTAATGGCCATGATCCCAGAGACCCAGAAACAAATCTCAAAACCCAGTGGCTTTTGGCAGAAATGCGTCCAGACCCCACAGTAGGTTACTGTCGCTGGGCCACCCCAGAGAGGAAAGGGGGGTTGAATAGTTACTAAAATATGGGGGCAGTTTGACATAGATTTCAATATATACCTGAGAAAGTAATGTCCTTTAATAATAGAGTCAGAAATTTACCTCTATAAGTGAATTTTAACCTTTTTTTAAAATGACGAATTCATAAAAAGATAAAATAAAATAATCTGACAAAGAAAATAGTTATATTATGGCATGATTTCAAGAAAGCAGTAGCTGGAATACTCCTATTTTTGTGGAAACAGGATTAAAATATCGAAATTTCAAAACTGCACGGCCACTACTACAGCGACATCATATGTTATCCATAACCAGCAATAGAAAACAAATTGTCTACTGTTGCCTTTTCAGCAAATCTGAGTGTTGGGGTAAAATCTCAAATAATAATGGTGGGTCTGGTGTCAAAATATTTAATATGATCAAAGTAGAGAGAGACTAATGTTGAAATCATCTGCCTCACAGGTAGGGGGAGGGTGTGGGATGGGGGTATACTGGGGTTGTTGGGGGTGGAGAATGGGCACTGGTGAAGGTATGGGTGTTTCGTTGTATGACCAAGACTTAGACCCAAAACCTTTGTAACTGCTCTCACAGTGATCCAATAAATAAAATTATAAAAAATTAAAAAAGAAAGATGGAGTTCACGCACAATTCAATCAGTTAATCAGTGGCTGAATAAATAGCAGTACTCCTACATTAAAAAAAAAATCCCGATGTCCCGGAAAGCCGATTTTCTCCCCTGATCTGTGCGGGACGGGCACGGAGGCCCAGCTCTGGGCAACCAAGCTGAACAGCTCCTATTCCAACCATAGACTTTCCCAACTCCTCGCTCAGTACCAGGGACTTTTTCCGGAGCTGCGGCCGCTAATGCGGCAGTGAAATATTTTCCCACTACATATGCCATAGGAACCATAAGCTACCTTCTTAGATGGAAACTTCTCTAGATTAGCTCAGCCACTAGAAACTCAGTAGCCAATAACTCATAAGCCTATCTTAACTCACACTGCATATCAAGCAGAATAGTAACAGTGAACGTGAAGGACTAAACCACACTTCTCACAATGGTAAAGCAACGCAAAAGCCCACCAAACATTCTTATTGAAGAGTCTAGCCCAGATGACACCAACAGTACTATAGTGTTAGACAACCTCTCTGACAAGGAATTCAGAAGAGAGCTACTTAGGATGCTTAGGGAACTAAAAGAAACAATGGAAAGCAATGCCAATAGAAGACAAGAGGATTTGAAGGCAGAAATGAGGAAAATGCAATCGGAAATGTCAGACCTGAAAAATCTCATAGGTGAATTGAAAAACTCAGTGGAAGGCCTCAGCAGCAAAGTAACAGCAGCTGAGGACAGAATCAGTGAGCTCGAAGATGAAGTTCAGAGACTCGCCAGAAAAGAGCAGAAAATGGAAAAGAGACTCACAATTCGGGAACAGATGGCAAGAGAAGACCGTGATGAAGCCAAGAGGGGTGACATAAGAATTATTGGAGTCCCAGAGGTACAGGAAGAAAACCTTGATGAAGAAGAAACTGTCAAAGACATCACTGCTACAACGTTTCCAGAGCTGAAGAAAACTTGTGACCATATTCAGGAGGCCCGAAGGGTACCAGCTAGAAGAAATCCGAATAAAAACACCCCAAGACACATTCTGATCAAAATGACCAAAACCTTAGACAGAGACAAAATTCTGAAAGCAGCAAGATAGAAGAAAGAAATCTCTTACAAAGGAGCATCCTTAAAATTCACAGCTGATTTTTCTAATGAAACCCTCATGGCCCGAAAACAGTGGTGGAACATAGTGAAAAAACTCAATGAAATAAATGCCTCCCCCAAAATACTTTACCCAGCGAGACTCTCATTTATAATAGAAGGAACAACACACAGTTTCACAGACAAACAACAGCTCAGGAACTTCATAGACTCAAAACCGTGGTTATAAGAACAACTAAATGGGCTACTTTAAGGCAAGAAAGGCCCTTCAGATACACCAAATTTCAACAGAACAATGGGACAAAATCCCATAACAATAATCTCTCTCAATGTCAATGGGCTAAACGCACCAATTAAAAGACATAGAGTGGCAGGATGGATTAGAAAATTGAACCCAACATTCTGCTGCCTGCAAGAAACACATCTCAATAGTCAAAGCAAACACAGACTCAGAGTCAAAGGCTGGAAAACAATCCTACAGGCAAACAGCTCTCATAAAAAAGCTGGGGTAGCCATCCTAATATCAGACCACATCGATTTCAGAGTGAGGAAGGTCATAAGAGACAGTGAAGGCCATTTCTTATTTATCAAAATATCTGTACAAAAGGAAGAACTTACAATAATAAATGTATATGCACCTAATGAGAGACCAGCAAAGTACTTAAAACAACTACTCATAGATTTGGAAAAAGACATCAATAGCAACACAATACTAGTGGGAGACTTCAACACTGCTTTGTCAATGCTTGATTGATCAACCAGACTCAAGCTTAGCAAGGACATACTTCATCTGAGGGAAACAATGGAAGAAAGGTACTAAATCAAACACCTGGAAGTTAAACAGTGCTCTATTGAACAACGAGTGGCTTAGACAGGAAATCAAAGAGGAAATCAAAAGATTCCTAGAAACGAATGAAAATGAGAACACGAGTTACCAAAACTTATGGGACACAGCAAAAGCTGTGTTAAGAGGAAAGCTCCACAAGCATTCCTCAGGAAGGAGGAGCGAGCACACATAAGTAACCTAACCTCACAGCTTAAGAGCTTGGAGAAGGACCAAAAAAAGGAGCACAACCCGCACAGGAGAAAGGAAATAATAAAGCTCAGAGCAGAGATTAACGAGATGGAAACCCAAAAAACAATCCAAAAGATCAATGAAACCAAGAGCTGGTTCTTCAAGAAAATTAACAAGATCGATAAGCCTCTAGCAAAACTCACAAAGAAAGGGAGAGAGAAATCCCTAATAAACCGAATCAGAAATGAAAAGGGGGTCATTACAACAGAAACTACAGAATTTCAAAGGATCCTCAGGGAGTACTTTGAGAAACTGTATGCCACGGAACATCAAAACCTCGAGGAAATGGACAAATTCCTAGACTCCCACAGACTCCCAAGGCTGAACCAAGAAGATCTGGAATACCTGAACAGACCTATCACCATCAAGGAAATTGAAATGGTAATAAAAAGTCTCCCCAAGCACAAAAGTCCTGGCCCGGATGGATTCACTACTGAATTCTTTCAAATCTTTAAAGAGGACTTACTCCCTATCCTCTTTAAGCTTTTCCATGAAATTGAAATATCAAAAACCCTTCCGAACAGTTTCTACGAAGCAAATATCACATTGATACCAATAGCAGACAGAGATACCACAAAGAAAGAGAATTACAGACCGATATCCCTGATGAACAGAGATGCAAAGATCCTCAACAAACTACTAGCAAATAGAATCCAACTACTCATCAAAAAGATCATACACCATGACCAAGTAGATTCATCCCAGGGATGCAAGGATGGTTCAACATTCGGAAATCAATCAACATATTCCATCATATCAACAAAAGAAAAGATAAAAAACACATGATTATATCAATAGATGCAGAGAAAGCATTTGACAATATCCAGCACCGCTTTATGATGAAAACCTTAGCCAAAATGGGTATAGAGGGGACCTTCCTCAACATAATTAAAACCATCTACCACAAGCCTACAGCAAGCATCATCCTTAATGGGGAAAAACTGAGAGCCTTCCCTCTAAGATCAGGGACTAGACAAGGGTGCCCTCTCTCTCCACTGCTGTTCAATATAGTACTGGAAGTACTTGCAATAGCGATTAGGCAAGAAAAAGATATTAAGGGAATTCAGGTAGGAAAGGAAGAAATCAAGCTCTCACTACTCGCAGATGATATGATACTATACTTAGAGAACCCAAAAACCTCCACCAAAAACTCCTAGAAACAATAGACTCGTATAGTAAAGTTGCAGGTTATAAAATCAATACCCAAAAGTCCATGGCTTTCCTATATGCAAACAGTGAGAGAGAAGAAAGCAACATGAAAAAAACAATCCCGTTCACAATTGTGCCCCAGAAAATCAAGTACTTAGGAATCAGCTTAACTAAGGAAGTAAGGGACCTGTACAAAGAAAACTACAAAACGCTACTTCAGGAAATAAAAGAGGACATGAGGAAATGGAAAGATATCCCCTGCTCATGGGTCGGGAGACTTAACATTGTCAAAATGACAATACTACCGAAAGCATTGTACAAATTCAATGCAATCCCTATAAGGATACCCATGACATTCTTCAAAGAAATGGAGCAAACACTCCTGAAATTTATATGGAAGAATAAGCCCCCACTAATAGCTAAAGTAATTCTTGGGAAAAAGAAAATGGGAGAAATCAATCTCCCGAACTTCAAACTGTACTACAAAGCAGTAATAATTAAAACAGCATGGTACTGGAACAAAGGCAAAACTGCAGACCAATGGAACAGGGTTGAATACACTGACATCTCCCCTCAATCATATGATCATCGAATCTTTGATAAAGGTGCAAGTAATGTGAAGTGGAGTAAGGAAAGCCTCTTTAACAAATTGTGCTGGCATCACTGGACGGCTACATGCAAAAAATGGGCTCAGAACTCTGCCTAACACCATGTACAAAGGTAAGATCAAAATGGATTAAAGACCTCAACATCAGACCAGAAATCATAAGGTACATTGAAGACAAAGTTGGCAAAACCCTCCATGACATTGAAGCTAATGGTATCTTCAAAGATGCCACGCCACTGTCTGAGCAAGTGAAAACAGGGATAGATAAATGGGACTATCTTAAACTAAGAAGCTTCTGCACCTCCAAAGAAACAGTGACCAAAATACAAAGACAGTCTACAGAATGGGAAAGGATATTCACCAAATACACATCTGACAAGGGGTTGACATCCAGGATATACAAAATACTGGTTAAACTCCACAAGAAGAAAACATCCAACCCAATCCAAAAATGGGGCAATGAAATGAACAGAAACTTTCTCAAAGAAGAAATCCGAATGGCAAAAAAGCACATGAGAAAATGCTCTACATCATTAATCATCAGGGAGATGCAGATCAAAACCACAATGAGATATCATCTCACATCTCAGAGACTGGCCCACATTCAAAAGAACAAAAGCAACCGATGCTGGCGCGGATGTGGCGAGAAAGGGACACTCCTTCATTGATGGTGGGAATGTCGACTGGTTCAGCCCTTCTGGAAAACAGTATGGACGATTCTCAAAAAATTAGAAATTGAGCTCCCATTTGACCCAGCAATACCACTCCTGGGAATATATCCCAGAGAGGCAAAAATGTATAGTCGAAGTGACATCTGCACTTGTTTGTTCATTGCAGCACTCTTTACAATGGCCAGAAACTGGAAAAAACCGGAGTGCCCGAGATCAGATGACTGTTAAAGAAACTTTGGTACATTTACACAATGGAGTACTATGTAGCTCTTAGAAAAGATGAAGTCATGAAATTTACATACAAGTGGTACAACGTGGAAAGTATCATGTTAAGCGAAATGAGTCAGAAAGAAAGGGATAGACATAGAAAGATTGCATTCATCTGTGGGATATAAAGTAACAAAATATGAGATTAATACCCAAGAATAGCTGAGATCAGCACCAGGAGGATTACTCCATAGCTTAGTGGTCAGTCGGGCATTCTAGAGGAAAGGGCAGCTCAGATAGAGAAGGGAACACAAAATAAAGGGTGTTTTGAGGATCCTCCCAGGAGGGGAGATGCATGTCGAAAGTAGACTATGGACTGAACATGTTTACCATTCAATGCCTCTTTTGCAGACCACAACACCCAAAAGGAGATAGAGAACACAGGAGATTGCCCTGCCACAGAGGCAGGGGGGATAGGGGCATGGGGGTGGGGGGGATATTATCCATGGTGTTGGAAAATGGGCACTGGTGGAGGGATGGGTATCTGATCATTGTATAATCAAACCCAAGCACAAAAATTATAAATCTATAACTGTACCTCATGGTGTTTCACTAATAAAAAAGAAAAAAAAATCCCTACCTGTTCAAAATCTCCTCAATACAGCTTTCATCTATATTCTTCTTCGTTTATAAATGAAGTTAATAGTATAATTTAGATATTCCTCAAGTAGCTGTAGATCTATAAATTCACTTCTACTTTCACAATTATATTTAAATTGTCTTCTTTCTTGAAGTCTTAAATCCTGGCCCTCATGTGTGATATCCTGTCTAACAAGGATTTTGACTTTTCTCTGGATCTGGAAAGTCTAAAGTGAATATTCAATTATTATTCAATAAAGGAATACTTAAATGATCATCTGGTATAATTTAATTCATGTTTCAGAAAGCACTGAATTTGGAACCAAGATATGTTGAGAAGAGCAATGTCATAAACACTTTGGTCTTTCCTGTAAGAGAGTAGTAACTAGATTCAATATCTAGATTAATTCTAGCAAAATTCTTTTTTTTTTTATTCCAATGGTGCAATTACCACTTACAGCAGTATCACTACCAAATCAATAGTCCAATCTGAATGGCTAAATTTTTGTAGGGCATTAAAGTGGAATAAAAATACATGCCTAGGGTTAAAAAAGACCAGATTTTTAGTTGTAGTCTGATATTCACTAATACTTCACTACTAGTTTTAACCAAACTATTTTAAAACTCAGCATTAACTCTTAGGGACTAATTCTCATGAAGAGTTCTAAAGTATAAAGAGAGTTTAGAATAGGGTAATTCTAAGTGCCTGATATGTTTTGAGTAATTCTGGTTACTTCCATTTGCTTACTGGAGAATATAATCTAGACAATACCCAGGTACATAATTAGGGTTCAACTTAAACACTTTTTCCTTCAGCATTTTTTGTACCTTATTGATTTTCTTTTGAGAATAATGACAATTTAGGTATCGGACATGAAATATTGTGGTCATTCAAGATTCGCCTATATCTCAATTATTTACATTAAAAAGATAACAGGTATGTCTTAGTCCTTAATATTTCCCTATTATGCTATGTTTTAGTCACATGTATCTTTTATTTCCTGATATCTACACATGTCTAGTTATAACTTATTTTTCTAATCACTGCATTATAGAGATTATCATCCTAAAACCTTAAACTGTGGGTTCTGAGCTCATAGGCGTTATGTTCTGATAATGAGAGCTTCAAAACTTTGGGTACTAATAATAGGTTTCTAATGTGCAATGACCAAAAATTATTTAGCAATCAACCATATAATGAACCCAAGGTATTTTTGAAATCATTTGCCTTTTTTGCCTTTATTTAGTGTAAAAGGGTCACAGGTCCCTGAACCAAAATATCACTTGTCACTTGTATCACTTGTCATTCTGTTTCTCATCTATATGCTCAAGCAGGTGCCAGTAACATCTAAATTCATCCCGGATGCATACTAGTGTAGCCTAGTGGCATCTGCTCAGTACAGGAACACAAAGAGCCTCAAACCGTTCATTCAGGGTCTTTACAACAAAGTTCTGACCATCTCGTAGGTGGGCAACCAGGCATTTTTGACATCCCGTGGAATCCAGCCAGTAATGGCTCTAGTGGTCACCTCCAAATCACATTACATGCCCAGCCCATCTGATTTTTGACACAAACGAGGCAGCGTCCCTGATCGTCAATTGCGATGGAGGTCAGAACTCCCGATTCCTTCTCTCACTTGAGTGAAGTGTGATACTCCAAGCATAGCTCTTTCGATTCCTCTTTGGGAGACCCGAAAAGCGTTCTCATCCTGTTTTCATAGGCCCTAGGTCTCTGAGGAGTATATTAGTGTGGAAGAACTGTGGAGTCAAAAAGATATGCCCAGAGCCAGAGGTTCTTCATCCTCTTACCTATTTCTTTGACGCTCTTGAAGGAGTTCCATGCCCCTCCTCCTCCTGTACAGTTCCGGCACTAAGTCATTCTTCATGTTGAATTCTCAACCCAGGTACACAAAGCTGATGCATTCGGACATGTTCGTTCTGTTGAAAGCAAATGGAACATCAGGAACTAATTTGTTCCTCATGAACATTATCTTAGGGAGATTCAGCTGCAGTATGACCTTTCTACACACATGGTCAAAGTCGGCCAACATTTGTGCCGCTTGGCTAATGTATGGTGTTATAAGGATGATGCCATCAGGAAAGTAGAACTGGTGTAGTTACCAACCATCTATTTTCACTCCTCTTCCTTTCCATTCCAGCTGTTCATGACATTCTTGAGGGTTGCATGAAGAGTTTTGGTGAAATGGTATCACCCTGCTGAACCCCTGTCTTTATGTAAATAATCACTTCCTTGTAGAATGGTGAGATCCCTGTGGTGAATCCAAAATACAGCTCACAGAGGATCCTGATGTACTGAGTTTGAAAGCCCTGTTTTGCTAGGGCTTTGAAGACCATTTCAGTCTCAACAGAATCAAAGATCTTCTTAAAAATCTATGAACCTTATACAGAGTGGCATCTTGTACTTTCGTGAAACCTCAATAAGCTTGGTCACCATGTGGATATGGTCAATTGTGCTGAATACTTTTCTGAACCTGGCTTGATCGCTTAGTTGTCCTTCAACCATGTTCTGGGTCAGGCAAAACCATGTTCTGCCAATCCTATTCAGGATGACTCGAGTGAATAACATGTAGATGACTGACAACAGGCAAATCAAGGGATAGTTGCCAATATCATGAATGTCTCCCTTCTTGTACAACAGAACAGTCTGGCTGGTTCTCCACTGGGATGGAACCTTGTATTCAAACAGGTAGCATGTAAAGAGCCAAGCCAGTGTATTGATGAATACTGATGGCAGATTCTTCAGGTGTTTGGATCTTGTCTGGGTCTGGTGCTGTTCGCTTCTTTACTAACGAAATGACATGTTGGATTTCAGAAGGGAGAACATTGGAAACAACATATGAACATATGCATGCTACAGAATTTGGTATGTGAGCAGGTGGATGTGGCTATCGAAGTGATCCAAGTAGAAGTCATGGATAACCTTTTTCATTGCCTTTTTAGAAGATATGATAGATCCATCAGGACATCGGAGGGCAGTCATCTTGGTCTTGTAGCTGGCAAAGGGCAGGCGGGAGTTGTGAATGAACTTTTCCTGGCTTCTTCCACATTGGCCAGGACTGCTGCTCTTCTTTCTTTGAGGTCTTCCTTTATCGCTTCTCGGCACTGCTTTGCGAGCTTGGATATTTGCTTGCGGTTGCCTGAGGCATGCACCAAACCACGTTGGCAAATGAGCTCGAGAGTTTTAGAAGACAGGCATCATTTTGTGACTTTATCTCTCAGCGTTCTTTGCACAATCATGGAGGCGCTGAACCAGTTGATGGTATTCTTTGTCTATGTTGTCAACAACATCAACTACCCATGTTGCCGCAATAGTGCCAAAGAGCTCCCAGTTGGTGGTCATTCTGGGAGTACTTGTCTTAAACTTTGCCTTTTCTTCCCGCTCCATGAAGTAGAATTCTGCAAGAAGGAGATGGTGGTCCGATCCCATTTGGAATTTCAGGACAACAGCGACATGGGTCAGGCAAAACCATGACTGAATATGATTTCATCAATTTCATTGTGGAACTGTCCACCGGGAGACTCCCATGTCCAACATTTAGAATTGGCCTTCTGGAACTGCGAATTACAATGAATGGTCTTGTTCGACATGATGAACTCAGTCTCTTGTCCTGTTTGTTCCATTCTAGGCCATAGGTCCTGATATAGTTCTTCAGGTGATCTTCACAGTTCTATCTTGGCATTGAAATCACTGACAATGACCTTGTAGAAATCATGGTCTTCTTCTTCAGCTCCATATAGAGCCTTTTAATTTCTTCTTCATGATAGTTGGATGTTGGTGCACAGATGACGAAGATAGAAACTGCCGACGATGAGCCACATCTATTCAAATGTAAGCATCCGATTCATGTTGTTCAGCATTCAAATGAATTGATGCTCATGGCCAAATTCTTGTTGACGAGGACACCAACACCACTCACACCTCTACATTTTCCAAGGAAGAGTTCTTGTCCAGTGTCGAATATTGCATGGTGTGGTCAATGCCTTCTCGTTTTGGTTAGTCCAATTATGCTGCACTTGATCTTCTGCACTTGCACCATCAGGTCCTTGATGGATGCTTCCGATGCCAGCATATGTAGGTTGAAAGTACAGACGATTGTTTTAGTCCTTCTTTCTTTTGGAAGCCTAGTTCAGCCCTGAGATTTTATCAGCCTCTCCTTGCTCTTGCTTCCCAATGCTGTGTATTGGGTGCTCTTTCAGGGTCAGGGGAATGAGACCCATTATTGTTACTGGCTTTGGAATATCAAAATTGCCACTGGTAGCTTGCCAGGTTTTTCCATGTGAACGGGATACCCTTGGTAGCTGGCAGGGCTCTCTGAGAGGAATGGAGGCATTTACCGTAGCCTCTAATTGCCCTTTTGGGTGCTCCCAGGTTACTGAATGCAAGCTTTTGGTCGACTGGCATGTTGTAAACATCTGAATGCTGAAAAACATGCATTTGCCTGCCAGCACCAACAGGTGCTGCCCAGAGATGCATGCACCAAAATATAAGTTGGATAATGTTATTCCCAAACTTCAAATATTGCAATGTCTCTCCTTAATCTTTAGAAACTGCCTAGCTTAGCTTGTGCTTAAATTTCTGATTTTCTTTTCAATGTCATCATATGTTGTTCCAAATCACTTTTAAAACACCTTTGAAAACACAAAAACAGAATTATTCCAGTTACTGCTTTCTTGAAATCATGCCACGATATAACTATTTCCTTTATCAGATTATTTTATTTTCTCTTTTTATGGAGTGATAGCACAGTGGTAAGGCATTTGCCTTGCATGCAGCCAACCTGGCCGAGCCAGGTTCAATTCCTCCGCCCCTCTCAGAGAACCTGCCAAGCTACCAAGAGTATTCAGTATGCCAAACACAGTAACAAGAAGCCTCACAATGGAGACGTTATTGGGCCCGCTCGAGCAAATCGATGAATTTATCATTTTAAAGAATGGTTCACGGTCATGGTCACGGTCCTCCAGTTGTTCATCTATTTGCTCGAGCGGGCCCAGCAACGTCTCCATCATGAGACTTGTTATTGTGTTTGGTATATCGAATACATCAGGGTAGCTTGCCAGGCTCTGCCCTGCAGCCAAGATACTCTCAATAGCTTGCCGGGCTCTCCAAGAGGGGCGGAGGAATCTAACTCGGTTCGGCCATGTTGGCTGCGTGCAAAGCAAATGCCCTATCGCTGTGCTATCGCTACAGCCCTAAAGAATGGTTAAAATTCACTTATAGAGGTAAATTTCTGACTCTATTATTAAAGGACATTACTTTCTCAGGTATATATTGAAATCTATGTCAAACTGCCCCCATGTTTTAGTAACTATTCAACTGAGATCAATGTGAAAACTTATTTATTTATTTATTTATTGCTTTTTGGGTCACACCCATCTATGCACAGGGGTTACTCCTGGCTTTGCACTCAGGAATTACTCCTGGCAATACTTGGGTGACCATATGGGATATGGGGAATTGAACCCTGGTCGGCTGTGTGCAAGGTAAACACCCTACCTGCTGTACTATCACTCCAGCCCCAATGTGGAATCTTATTAATGACTCAAATTGCTGGATACTAAGAATATCATTGTAATTATTGTTTCTTTCTCAGAGCATGCTATGGACAATGAGAGGAAGTGCCCTAATTCATTATGAATAATTTACTCTAACATCAGTAGACATTAAACTGAAATATATATGAAGTATTATTGTGCTGGGATTATAAAACTTACTACTCATGACTCAATGCATTTGCATTTGTATGGCTAAAAGAAGGCTCAGCTAAATAAACTGAATAGAATCTCCTTAAATAGGGGTAGAAAAATGTCTTCCAGATAATTTTAACTTCTCTGTTGTAGTGGAATAGAACAGTGAACTGTTTATTTTTCTCCAAGATTATAAACTAGATAAAAGTTATTTGCTTTCAGTGCCAAAAAAGAGATAGAAGTGACACAACAGTGCCTTTTGAGTAGTACACTATAAACACAGAGCATTCCATGCAGATACGCTATAGCTTTGCAACGTAAAAGCAGCCAAGACTGTATCCAGGAGTTATACAATCTCATGTATAACATAAATAAAGTCATTGTTAGAGATTGCAGTTCTTAGACTCAATTGAAATCACAGGGCTTGTGGAGCTTGTGGCATATCAGGCAAAAAAAAGGAGAAAGAAAGAAGGACAAGGGAGAAAGGAGGAAGGGAGTCAGAAGGGAGAAAGAGAGGAAGGAAGGAAACTCAAATTTAAAACAGGTCACTTGAAATCAGTTCCTTAGAATGGTTGTCTGTGATCCTCTCACCAATTGAAAGAACAAGTAACTTGCCTTAGGCAGTTTGGAAAAAAAGTTTTGCAATTCCAATAAATAATGAAAATATTTCCCTGGGGTTTGTGAAACTGTTCTTAAAGTTATCTGCTTTGGAATATCAGTTCCTTTAGGGCAAATATTATATTATGTATAACACCAAGACATGATATATGCTTTATAAATATTTTAGAAACTTCAGGAACTAATTGCCAGGGGGAGGGGACTCATTAGTCATTATTTCAACCCAAACAGACCACTGTTGCATTATTGCTCTTGTAGAAAATGGGAGAAACTCAAGTCTCAGAAATAAACAGAATCAGATTGTTATTATCTAGAACAGCAAGGGAAATCACAAGGTATTCCATCTTCTCCACCCTTCTCCAGGGAAATATTCTTCAAATAATTCATCATGATTTTCCTATAAGAAGCTTCTCAACCATGTCTATAAGGCTATAAATTAGAACTACCAGCAGAGCTTATAAACAAACACTAATGGTCAAGATTCACTCTTGGAGATTCTGTCATGATTCTCAGAAGTTCTGAGAACCAAGTAACTAGGGTTAAAAAACCACTGTGCTAAGGAGTGTTAAGTTTTTTGAAGGCAAACTATTTTATATACGAAGTCCATAAAGACATAATCATGTATCATATTTCCAGATTTGGGTCACTCTGGTTTGACTTGCTCACAGGTTGAAGCTGCCACTAAAGTCCATGAAAAAGCTTTTACTCAATGCATATTTACAAGTTCAGAAACTAGGATTAAACTAGGAAAATTTGTGTTAGCATTGTTTGGTCCATGGATTGATTCTTATGCTCTATTATCTGAGATTTTTTCTAAATCTGGTGTCTATGGATACATAACATTTTCTTCTCTTTTTCTTAAATTAGAAAAACACAAGGTTGACTGTGAGGATCAAATAAGGTAATGCAGGTGAAACACTTAACACAGTATCGGTCATACCATAACAGTATGTGTCAGTATAATAACACAAAAGCTTTTCGTATCTTTATTTTACGTGTTCATGAACTGAGGACCCGCATGCAATGCTTTACTTGTATTAACTGCTGAGCTGCATCTCCCACAGTCACATATTCAATATTAATTTTCTGTACACTAGAATAAAAAAGCATTTTGGATAATTATATAAAAATATCAATATATGAAAATATATATAACTATATAATTATATGACATTACCTCCACTACCCAGTCGTCGCCACACTTCAGGAAGTTTTCCGGACCTGACTTAAGTTCAGTGATTAAGTGATATAATTATATAAAAATATCAATAGGGTGGCCTAATTCTATATAAATGGACAACCTTGTTCAGAGGGAAAATGCTGGAGAAACAGGGAAATGAATACCATCCACAAGTCAAAGTAAGAAACCACAAGGAAAAAGAACCCTTGATCTTGAACTTCTAGAACCACCAGAAATAAACTTCTTTTCTTTAGACTATTATCTACAGTAATTTATTAGGATACTTTCAGGAAAGAATATAATTGATTAGCCACCTCCCCCGACCACAAAAATGCAGACAATTTTTGTAGAATTTGCTGTTATTCTCTACAATAGTTATACTTAGAACATCTTCTTTCCATTAAGAAAAACCTAATTTACTTTGTGGGAATAATTAATTCTATCCTTAGCCCTTTCAAAGCAATTTGTTTAGATTCATCTAAATTATTGATAGAGGAATGCCTCTATCTTATGCAATGTTTTGTGTATATTAGTATAGCACTGTAGCACTGTAGCACTGTTCTTCCATTGTTCATCGATATTCTCAAGCAGGCACTAGTAACATAGGCATTTTAAATTACCAGAGGCAATAACATGAAATATGATAATTTACAAAGCTTCTACATTAGAAAAATTTTATTCTCATTAGAATATATAATATTTATTATATATATTCAATAGAAAATAGTTTATTAGTGTTTCCTTCTCTTGAGATAATCACTTGATCACTTGATACCCCATTACTCATCGATTTACTCGAGCGGGTGCCAGTAACGTCTCCATTCATCCTTGTTGCTTATTAGCGTAGCCCAATGGCATCTGCTTGTTCTAGGAACATGCAGAGTCTCAAACCGATCATTCAGGGTCTTGACAAAGAAGTCTGACCATCTTGTAGGTGCGAAAGTGGTGTAGCTGCCGACCATCTATCTTCACTCCCATTGCTTTCCATTCCAGTCGTCACATGATGTTCTCGAGGGTGGCACTGAAGAGTTTCAGTGAAATGGTATCACCCTGCTGACATCTTGACATGGATGATTACTTCTTTGTAGAATGGTGAGATTCTGGTAGTGAATCCATAATAGAGATCATGGAGGATCCTGATGTATTGAGTTTGTGTGCCCTAATTGGCTAAGGCGTCAATGACTGCTTTCATCTCAACAGAATCAAAGACCTTCTTTAAATCAATGAATGTTAGACAGAGTGGCATCTTGAACTCCTGAGAAACCTCAATGAGCTTGGTTATTGTGTGTATATGGTCGATGGTGCTGAATCCTTTTCGGAACCCGGATTGTTCGCATGGTTGTCCTTCATCTAGTTTTCTGCCAATCCTATTTAGGATGACTCAGGTGAAGAGTTTGTAGATGACAGACAATAGCCAAATTGGGCAATAGTTGCCAATGTCATGGAGGTCTCCCTTCTTGTATAGTAGTACAGTCCTGCTGGTTTTCCACTGGGATGGAACCTTGCATTCAGACAGGTAGCTTGTGAAGACCCAAGTCAGCGTATTGATGAGCACTGACGGTAGGTTCTTCAGGTGTTCAGGTCTGACCTTGTCTGGGCCAGGTGCTCTTTGTTTCTTTACCGATGAGATGGCATGTTGGATTTCGGAAGAGAGAACATTGGGAATGACATATCCATCCTGCGGAATTTGGTATGTGGGCAAGTGGACATGGCTATTAAAGAGATCTGAGTAGAAGTCATGAATGATATTCTCCATTGCCCTTCTGAAATATGTGATAGATCCATCAGGATGTCTGAGGGCAGTCATCTTGTTCTTGTAGTTGGTGAAGGACAGTCGGTCATTATGAATGCTTTTCCTGGCTTCTGCCGCATCTACCAGCACTACTGCTCTCCTGTCTTTGAGGTCATCCTTGATAATTTTTCTGCACTATTTTGCCAGCTTGTACGTTCACTTGTGGTTGCCTAAGGCATGTGCCAAGCCATGTTGGCGAATGAGTTCAAGAGTGTTTGAAGAAAGGTTTTTTTTTGTGTGGTTATCTCTCTCTTGGAATTCCTTGCACAATCATGGAGGTGTTGAATCATCCAATCATATTTCTGATCAATGTTGTCAATGACAGAATCTTCCCACGTTGCTGCAACAGAGCCAAAGAGCTTTCAGTTGGTGGTTGTTCTGGGAGTTCTTAAACTTTGCATTCTTTTCTCCCCGTTCTGTGAGGTAGAATTCTGCACAAAGGAGATGGTGGTCCTATCCCTTTTGGAATTTTGGGACAACAGCAACATCAATTAGGCAAAACTGCCGATTGAATATGATGTGTTCAATTTCATTGTGGAACCGTCTACCGGGAGACTCCGTTGTCCAACGTTTAGATTTAGCCTTTTGGAACTGTGAGTTACCATGGATGGTCTTGGTTGACATGATGAACTCAGACAGTCTGTCACCCTGTTTTTTCCCATTCTAGGCCATGAGTTCCGATCTGGAGTTCATCGGCTGATCTTCTTGGTCCTATCTTGGAATTAAAATCACCGACAATGATCTTGTAGAAGGTGTGGTCTTCTTTATAGAACTTCTCCAGCTCCATGTAGAACTTCTCAATTTCTCCTTCACCATTATTGGATGTTGGTGTATAGACAACAAAGATAGAAACTGCCAGCAATGAGCCATATATATTCAAGTGTAATCGTCCGATTCGGGTTGTAGGGCATTTGAATGAATCAATGCTCATGGCTAAGTTTGTGTTGATAAGGATACGATACCATTGGTGCCTCTTTTGTCACATGTTCCAAGGAATATTTCTTGAGATAGGTAAAGGTAAAGGTAAAGACCCTCCCGTTGATCGTTGATTTGCTCAAGCGGGCCCAGTAACGTCTCCATTGGAGACTTTGTTGTTACTGTGTCTGGCATATCGAATACTCGGTAGCTTGCCGGGCTCTCCGAGATTTCTTGAGATAATATATTGATTATATGTACACTGTATAGACATAGTTATTGTCTTCCTACTGCACATACTTACGGAACAGAGAAACTCTGAGTGCTCATAGAATATTTGTCATTATCATGATGAAAAAGTCTGGGTCTCTGTGCAATCAGTAAAAAATATCTCCAGAAAAATTAGAATGTTGCATCTTTTTTACTTCCATAATGCCCTGATTGATTCAGTTACCCAAACCAAGTTGTAGGACCACCGACAATTGTTTTGCTTTGTGAATAAATAACTTCCCCTTAATAGGAAACCTAAGTTAAATTAAACTTCCTCTTCCTTCCTTCCTTCTTTGATTGCTTCTTTTTTTCTTTCTTTCCTTCTTTTTTCTTTTTGTTTTTTGGGTTACACATGGCAGTTCACAGGCCTTGCTCCTGGCTCTGCACTCAGGGATGACTCCTGGAACAATCTGAAGAGGACATGGGATTCTGGGGATAGAGCCCAGTTTGTTCTCATACAAGAAAGTGCTTACCAACTGTCCTATCACTCTAGCTTGAGTGAAAGCTTAATTGAATTAAGCTTTCTTTTCTGTTCATTTTTTTTTATTTTTATCAAGTACCATTGGATTATAATATTACATAATTTTCACTGAAAACCAACTATAATCTTTATTAAATTCAACATTGAATCTACCATTCACCAAAGATTCTCATAGACAATATACTATATTTCAATATGAGACTCTAGAAACTCTTTTTGGTGGATCAAGGCCTCCTTCTAAACCTGTTTTCTTCCTGTGACCACTCTGTCCTACTGGCTGGCCCCTAATCTTGTGCTGAAGTATCACATTCACACTATTTTCATCTGTGCTAGGAACATTCTGAGGGGGCAAGAAGCAGGGGGGGTGGGCATAATCCACCTGGCTAAAAAATATTTGTCTGGATCATATTTTTAAAAAAATAAATTTCCAATTTTCTGTATTATAAATACACAAAATTTCAAGTCTTTACCTAGGTCCACAGAGTCATACGCAGGCTAAAATTTGCCTGCCTCAATTCCGTCTCCTATTCTCTTAGACAGCTCTACTCTGCTTCAGGCACATTGGTTTTTGTAAGATGTTGACTTTAATTTCTGCTCCATCATATTTTAAAATCTTTCTGTATCTGCAGTGTAATTTTCCTACAGACATTCACATGTTCTGCTCACTTCCTTAATTTCTTCAAGTCTCTACCACCAAACCAAGGATTGTGTTCATTTTACTGAATACTTTATAGCAAGGATTCGGTACAGTGCCTGGCGCTTAGGAAACACTTAGTACTATATTGCAGATAAATGTGTAACTTAAAAGTGAAAAACATATATACTTGAAAGAAATCCATTTTGGTGTTAAGTAACACTATCTTCTCAAGTATGTTTATGAAAGACTGTCAGACATTTTCCAACTCATTTCCATTCTAATTGAAATATATTTGGGAGCACAGAGTTGCAAAGATGATTACTGTCATTCTGCAGGTTTTTGACTCATTTGTGTTTAAGATCATGAGAATACGTATGAGTCACCCTGCTGGAAAAAAAAAAAAGTGTTCCTTGAGCATTACCATTGCAATTTGTCAAGTAATCTAATCAAATACCCCAAACCAAGTATTAGGACCACTGGCAATTAACCTGTCTATATTACATAATATACTACCCTGTGCCTGACTGTCTCCACCAGGGCCCAACAGCTGAAGACTTCTGGGCCCCAGCCAAGGCCATGCTGGGACCACTCTCCACACACTTGGATGAGCCTCACGCATAAAAGAACTGGCAGAGGAACCCAGGTGTGTGGGACCCGGGGCTGAGATCTCCAAGCCTGCATGGTTTGGGACTGGACCTGCCAGTAGCTAGACAGTTACACCCACCAACTGCCGTGTAACCCCAACAATGGCCAGGATCCAGAGATTATCACACTCAGCTCCCAGAAGCTCGCGGCCGCGACATCTTATCATCTCATTCCTACTTTGGACAAACTGGCAGGCTACCGAATCTAACCTGCCCACACGGCAGAGTCTGGCAAACTCCCCGTGGCGTACCCAATATGCCAAAAAACCAGTAACAATGATGGGTCTCATTCTCCTAACCCTGAAACAGCCTTGAATATGGCACTTTAAAAAAAAAAATCTCAGGGCTAGGACGAAGGAGACGTTACTGGGTCCTGCTCGAGGCAATCGAAGAACAACAGGATGGTCGTGATCATCGTGATATTACATAATAGAGCCAATGAATTGGGAATTCTGTTTTTTAACTCAGCCACTCAATGATGAGATTTTGGTATTATTTTTACTGTTAAGCATTAGATATCAAGCAGAAGAAACTACTAGGGTTATATATTTCAAAATTTTACTTATAAGTTTTTTTCTTTTAACAAATTAAAGTATGTTATTTAAAAAGAAATTCACACAGTAGTTACTGCAACAACTATTTTAAATGATCACTGTCACTATCACTGTCCTCCCATTATTCATCAATTTGCTCGAGTGGGCCCAGTAACGTCTCCATAGTGAGACTTGTTACTGTGTTTGACATATCAAACACGTCATGGGTAGCTTGCCTGGCTTTGCCATGTGGGCGAGATACTCTTGGTAGCTTGCCGGGCTCTCCAAGAGGGGCGGAGGAATCGAACTTGGGTCGGCCATGTTAGTTCCATGCAAGGCAAATGCCCTACCACTGTGCTATTGCTCCAGTCCATTTTAAATGATAAAACTTTTATTTTCCTAGCCACTTTTTAGGGTAAAAATACTGCAAGAAATAACTTTGTTTCATAGAAATTTTTGCTGTAGTTTTTTTCACTTTATTTCAAATTTGTGCTCAAATAAAATCAGTTTTCTCACATTGCTTTACTATAACACCAAATAAGGGGGAAATTTATTGTTGGATGGGCTGTACTCTGTGCGGACTTTACACATTTCTCTGCATGGAGAACTGTGTGAGTTTTCTCAGAGGATTTGGTGTCCTCCACATTCCACAGATGTGTGTGTGTGTGTGTGTGTGCATGTATGTGTCGAGATGTGAATGGGTATGTGTGTGTGTATGTGTTGAGATGTGTGTGTGTGTGTGTCTGTCTGTCTGTACAAGCATACCCTGGGAGGGGGGAAGAAGTCATTCTCTTTAGAGTCATGAATACTAAAAGATATTCAAAAGATATCAAAAGATATCAAAGGGACTCACTTGTAGTCTGTCATTTGCCCTGGTAGAACTGGCCAGACCATACCCAACTGTGAAGTAGCTGCTAAAAGTTCACCCTTCTCTTTTGCATCTGGCCTCTTTGGAAATTCTCCATCTGGTACTATCATTTTGGGTTAAGGCCGCTCTCATTTATATATTTCTGGGCCAGAAAATGTTAAACCTCATCGTAGTCTCTGTTCCGAGGCTGTGCTGAGACTCAGAGAGAGGGGTTAATTCCTACTTACCTGCAACTAAAGTATGGTACAGACTGGAAAGGCATGAAAACAAAGAAACAAACAAGCAAAAACAACAAGCTCTTTCCTGGGTCATTCCTCTTCTCTGAGGTCTCCTTGAGGCTGACCAGAGGGACACAGGCAAATGTAGCATTCGTTTTTGCTACAGGATAAGTTAAGACATGTAGGAAGCTCTTGTCCGAACACACCAAGTCTGAAACTAGACAGAACAGTTTTCTCCCAATGAGATATATAAACTGAGCAACTTCCTATAATCAAAAATATAAGAAAATACAGAGAGAGAAGTAGATGAAGTCTTACTGGGAAGAATATGAGCTCTTGTCTGGTTTTTGTAGCAGCTGCCCAAAGGATACACCTCTTGAGAGAGAGGCAAAACTGAACAGCAGGCTTGCGTTCATGGCTTAAGTAGGGCTTAGCAAACAGAGAGGATTCTTTAATAACCACCCCTCTGCTGGTTATTGAAAAGCAACAATGTCCAACTCGAAGTCTTTCTCCTAGTCTTTCTCTGACACAGATCTACTTTGTTTTTAGGTCACATGCTTCTCTCACAACTTACACATCTCTCTGCACTCGGGGACGGTTCCTGGAGCGTGGGCCAGAAGAGAGCGGGAGAAGTATGTAAGATTTTTATATTGCTATATACTGTAGCACTGTCCTCCCATTGTTCATTGATTTGCTCGAGCGGGCCCAGTAACGTCTCCATTGTGAGACTTGTTGTTACTATGCTTGTTTGTGGGTGCAAAGTAAGCGCCTTACTCACTGTTCTCTCACTTTGATCTTACTTTATACTTTAAAAGTTGCTGCCTTGTAGTTGCTATGTGGATTCCACTTAGATGCTGAGTGATGCTGAATGGTGCTGAACGGTCTACTTCAAGCACTGGAAGATCTTGGCACATTCTCAACTTCTGGAAGTCTCTCGAAACAATTTCCCTTGGTTAATTATAATGCGTTGAGAGAAAACCAAGTATTAAGGCCAGGCTGAATGCTAAAGGTTGTGCTACCTAATATAACTCTATCAAGGCAGGGGTATGGTGGGGATTTTATTTTTTCATTTGTTTTGGATTTGGGGTCACACCAAGGTGTGGTTAGAACATACTCATGGCTCTGTGCTCAGGGATCACTCTTGAAGATGCTCAGGGGACCATATGTGATCTTGGGAAATATAGCCTAGGTCAATTGTAAATGAGGCAAACACTTTATCCTCTGAAGTATACTAGCTCTCTAACCCTTGATGTGCAATTGTATTTAATGAGAAGAAAACAACAGTTTTTTCATTAGTTTTCTTCTAAGGTAAACTTAATCACTTAATCACTTAACTTCCCGTTAGTCGTCGATTTGCTCGAGCGGGCGCCAGTAACGTCTCCATTTGTCCCTGTCGCGTGCTAGTGTAGCCCAATGGCATCTCTTCGCTCCGGGAACATGGAGGGCCTCAAACCGATCGTTCATGACCTTGACAAAGAAGTCTGACCATCTGGTAGGTGGGCGGCCACGCGGTCTCTTGACATCCCGTGGAATCCAATCAGTAACAGCTCTAGTCCAACGGTCGTCTTTAAATCTCATTACGTGACCAGCCCATCTGATTTTCGACACCTTGGCAAATGAGACAGCGTCCCTGATCCTTGATCGTCGACGGATGTCAGAACTCCGGATTCGTTCTCTCATTTGAGTGAAACGTGATATTCCAAGCATAGCTCTTTCTATTCTTCTTTGGGAGACCTGAATGGCGTTCTCATCTTGTTTGCGTAGGGCCCAGGTCTCTGAGGCATATGTTAATGCAGGAAGAACAGTGGAATCAAAGAGATGTGCCCGGAGCCGGAGGTTCTTCGTCCTCTTAGCTATTTCTTCGACGTTCTTGAAGGCGTTCCAAGCCGCTCTCTTCCTCCTGCGCAGCTCGGGTGCCAGGTCATTTGTCATGTTGACCTCTCGACCTAGGTACACATAGCTGTTGCATTCGGAGATGGTCGTTCCATTGAGAGCGAATGGGGCGTCAGGAACAAGGCTGTTTCTCATAAACATTGTCTTCGTAAGATTCAGCTGTAGTCCTACCTTTCCACACTCACGGTCAAAGTCGGCCAGCATTTGTGCTGCTTGGCTGATGTTTGGTGTTATTAAAACAATGTCATCAGCAAAGCGGAGGTGTCATCAGATAAAGCTTGAAGGTAAACTAAGAAACAGAAACTGAGGAAGAATTAAAGTCCGAAAATCGACATGTATTTAAATTAGTTTCTTCTAGACTAAAATAGTCTACTTTAAATGTAATTTTTTTCCATTAATTTTTAGTAATACCTCATAAAATCACTAACTTCATCCAAAACTCCCCCTTTTAACTTCTGAGTGAGGACTATTAGTATCATGGGTATACTGCCTGCTGTCCAGAGTGAGTTTTCTAGTAGTTGGAGACAGTGTTGGTTTCTGGAGCAGTCCCATCTGGTTGGGGAGTGATGGAACCTTTCCTTGACCTGCTATAAGATCTTGATAATGATCCTACAGTCTGCTTAGCTGTGTCCAAGAAAAAAGAAGGAAGAGAGCTGGAGAAGTATGTAAGATTTTTATATTGCTATATACTGTAGCACTGTTCTCCCATTGTTCATTGATTTGCTCGAGCACGCCCAGTAACGTCCCCATTGTGAGACTTGTTGTTATTGTGTTTGGCATATCAAATACGTCATGGGTAGCTTGCCAGGCTTTGCCAAGTGGGCGAGATACTCTCGGTAGCTTGCTGGGCTCTCCGAGAGGAGCAGAGGAATCGAACCCGGCTCCGCCGGGCTGGCCATGCATAAAGCGAACACCTGGAGAGCCCGGCAAGCTACCGAGAGTATCTCGCCCGCACGGCAGAGCCTGGCAAGCTCCCCGTGACGTATTCGATATGCCAAAAACAGTAACAACAATGTCTCCAATGGAGACGTTACTGGGCCCGCTCGAGCTGCTATATACTATTCAGTTAATTTACCAAGTATTATTTATTCAATCTACTCTGATGGACGTGAGGGTTATTCCAGCTATTATCTATGAATAAAAGTGTTTCTGTTAGCTTCTGTATTCATGTGAATATATATATGTATATATATATATGTTTGAAACATACACATATTACATGTTTATGCATATTTATGCTGGGCACATACATAATTGTTAAATATTTAGAATATTGACAGAGTAACATTTAAAATCCAAACCAGTAACTCTGGTTGAAAAAGGGGGAATTATTTATCATTATGCCAAAAAAGTAGACAAAAAATTAAGTCTATATCAAATAAACTTTATTCTGATTACAACATATGCACATTTATAAATTTGGCAGATAATTCTAAGTCTTATTAAGAGTTAGTAGGAAGTTAGTAGGCATTAGATGATATAGGTTATAGCTTTAAGGCCACTTGGTCTTGATGTACCTGTGTTTTTATTAGACATATGAGATAACCTAATTAATTTTTCTTGGTAATTTCTCCATGGCACACATATAAGTCTTTATAAGAGTACTATATAATCTTATTTTAAATTGCCTTTCTAAGATAATTGATAAAAATTAGTTTTTCAAATATGTAACAACATTTCTGACATGTGGATCCTTCTCTATTTTCCTTATCTATTCCATTATCTATTTATTTTTTGGTGGCTTGATGGTATTTATTTTGCATTCCAGTTTTTCGTTGTTTGTTTTGGGGTCATACATGGCAATGCTCAGGACTTAATCTTGGCCCTACGCTCAGTGATCACTCCTGGCCGAGCTTAAAGGACCATAAGGTATGCTGGGGATCAATTTCAGAATGATCACATGCAAAGTGAGTACTCAACAATTATATTATTACTTTATCCCCTATTTTATATTCTATAGAAAAGTTAGAATGCATTTATTTGCCTTTGAATCATTTTAAAATAATGTTTTTAGAGAACCACAAAATACTTTCATTTTTACTATGGTATCTTTATGCCTATAGATCAAAATGAAGAGAGTCAACATCTGTATAAGTTAGTTTTTTGCATTATTTTCAGACCCAGAGTTTAACAAAATATTTATTTCTTAAAAATTAGAAAATAATTCATGGATATGGCACTGCTTTACTCTGTAAACCCAACTTAGAACAGAGGATAATGGAAGATGAGAGTCCTGTGTGTCTCTCTCACATATTTCTGTCTCTAAAGTAATGCTAGGTCTATTGTTGGGAAAAACTCTCCATCTTCTCAATAAACAAGAGGATATAATATTATTGTGCTTATCTCTTTTCCAGCTAGGCACATAGAAATCATGCTAGCAATATGTTCCATAGGTGTAATGAAAAATCAGAAATTATTTAGTTGTCTGGAGCTAGATTTAAGCTATTAACAAAGAGATTTTCTATTATTATTTCCCTGCCAACAGCTCTTGCATCATTTTGTTTTAACATCTTGATAAGAAAAGCCAAGTTGATTCACTTTTATAGGCATAATTTTTTCCCCATATTTGTAAATCTCTGCATTTTTTATGACCATCTGTTCATTTTCTGTTTCCCAGAATACAGAGTAGAGTTCAATCCCAGATCCTCTATTTTTTCTTCCTTCATTTGATTTAAGAAAATTTTATTTTCCCCTTATTTCTTTAACTCCTGGGTGACTCCAGGCCCTAATAGCATTCCATATTAAGCGATAGCCACTTATTTCTCTTACATACTATCAAGATTTTCTTCCTCGTCTTCTTATGTCCCAGTTCTCATTAACACGGCTCGAGATTTCAGTCATGCTGGCCTAACAGTTTCTGTCAATCTTCTCTCAGTAATTATCTTAATTCCCACAGAAAGCTCTTTTTATCCTAAAGGTTCAGAGATCCATTTTGTGGAAATGATTGCGATTTCTTTTCAAGCTTTCAAGTTGTTTTGTTCACAATTTTCCAGGGGAGCTATGAGGAGGATGTTATAGCCAGAGCACCATATGATTAAGAGAGGGCTGAGCCAATGCTCTCAAAGTAACACTGCTCAAATGCTTCAATATTTTATTCTTTTCACAAATTTCTAGGGACAGGCCTTTCTTAAATCTTTAAAAAAATTTGTGGTTCTTAACCACCAATAATTTTTTGTATATCATTAACTAAGGGCAGCCGAAGACCTCCAGAACCAGCCACCACCATGCTGAGACCACTCTCCACACAAATGAAGGTACCGGCAAAGGAACAGAGCCATGTGGGTCCTGGGGCTGAGATCTCTAAGCCTACTCGGATTGGGGCTGAGCATCCTCCACCCAGATCCTCCAAATTCCAGTAGTATTTCCATTCACATTCCACTGGACAGTATCACACCCACCAACTGGCCCCCTGGAGCCATGTAATCCCATCAATGGCCAAGACTCAGAGACTATAAATCCCAGCTCACGGCCGCGAATGCGGCCAAGCAACAGCTTATCATCTCATTCCTACTTTGGACAAACTTGTAGGCTACCGAATGTAACCTGCCCACACGGCAGAGTCTGGCAAACTCCCCGTGGCGTACCCAATATGCCAAATACCAGTAACAATGAAGGGTCTCATTCTCCTAACTCTGAAAGAGACTTGAATATAGCACTTTTTAAAAAATCTCAGGGCTAGGATGAAGGATACGTTAGTGGGGCCTGCTCGAGGCAATCGATGAATAACAGGATGGTTGTGATTGATTGTGATAACTAAGGGCTGGAGTGATAGCACAGTGGTAGGGCATTTGCTTGTGCGCAGTCAGCACTGCTGAGCCAGGTTCAATTCCTCTGCCCCTCTTGGAGAGCACGGCAAGCTACCAAGAGTATCTTGTGCGCACGGCAAAGCCTGGCAAGATACCCATGATGTATTCAATATGCCAAACACAGTAACAACAAGTCTCAACATGGAGACGTTACTGGTCCTGCTCGAGCAAATCGATGAACAATGGGAGGGCAGTGACAGTGATTAACTGAAGCTAGATGCCTAATGGCTGTTGTTTAATATTGCCATTAAACTTGAGTACTTTGATATTAAGAAAACCTGGGTCTTAAGCCCATTCTTCCAAGTGATTGTGTATAACTGTCTTATTCAGAGCTCTTAACGCACATGGCTATCACAGACTATCTAACAATTTAGGTGACTTAGCACAATAAAATGTGTTTATTTCTAGCTCCCCAAATCCAGTCCAGATTCGGTGACTTTTCTGGGTGACTTTGCTCTAGGTGGTTACTAAGGGATACACCCCTTTCCATTTGGGATTCCTAGTATTTCTTAGACGCTCTATTAAATCTCTACATTCATCTGACTTATGATTGTGTTGTAAGCCTTAAAACATCATACAAAGTTTTTGGAGGTCCAGGAAGAAACACTATTTCCATTCACATTCCACTGGACAGTATCAGAAACATAGCTTCCACTATATATGTAAAAGTGTTGGTAATCACATACTTATATGTTCTGAGAAGAAAATTAAATGGTTAACACCTGGCAACTTCCTTTGTGGATGTTTCTTCAAATGTAAGATGAACTATTAGTAGCACTTACTTCCTAGGTTGGTGTCAGGATGCCTGACTATAGGAAGTGTGTGAGAATGCTAGTTATTATTAATCTTGAAAGAAATAGCACTCTGGCTTTTCAGATCAAACTTCATTTGCAGCAGCATCAAAAGCTCTTGAGAGATTGGGAGAGCCAGTATCTGAAAGGCACCTGGGAAAGCAATTTGTCATTTACACCTATAGAGGAGAGAGGAAGAAAGAAGAAAGACCAACTTCCACTGTGAATGGAAGGACAGCTACAATTGGTTTCAATACTAATTTTCAAAAGTATATGTATATATATATATATTAGAATCATTTTAGTTATGAAAAAGCAAGAAGAATTCTTAATATGTTATCCTTAGATTCCAGAGATCAATTTGGGGGAGAAGAAAGAGCATTGAAAAATATACATATATTATATAGAGAGTTGACCAACGCAAGTTTTAATTTTATTTCATTTATGTGGATTTTCTTGTAAACAAAACTCAAAATCAGGAAATTTCTGCACAATATTGTAAGTACATTGTCTCTTTCATATTATCCTTAAAATAAAGATTTTCTCTTTTAGCTAACCTTAGTATAAAAATGCAATAAACAAAGTATTGCATGTTGTCTATCAAATAAAATGCATATTACATGCAATAAATCAACATTAAATTACTATGTACATTAATGAACTATTTACATTATCCATAGATTTATGGAAACCAACTGGCTGTTACTTGTTGACTATGGGACTGAGGAGATATCTCAAAGGGCTGCAGCGCATGACTTACACATGGGCAGCCCGAGTTTGACGCCCAACTCCTGGATACCACTGTCAGTAACTGTGAATACTCAGCTGGTAAGAGTTCCTGAGGATTACCATGTATGCAAATACTATTAATTTGGTGGGAAACTAAAACTTTACTTCAAGACGTGGGGTTGGGGCTTCAAACCCGTAAGTTATTCAAGGATACCCTAGATGAAAATGCACATTCCTATTACATTTCTCCTGAGAAGAGTTTCTAATTTATCACCTTATAAAAGGTATATCTTAGGACCATTGGCCTCAGTGGAGAGACTATTGTCTAAAATTTGTTCTACCATGACTGGAAGTTAACCAATTTTTCATGGATCTCTACTTGGAGGGAAAAAATGAAAATGCATTAGCAGAAGAACAGGTGGAACTCTTGCCAGCCAGCTGTTTTCTGGGTCCACCGTACAGTGTTGAAATCCACAAGGGTTGGCATAAATATGTCTTTATTTTCACTTTTCAAAGGGACTTCTTTGACATTTTATGCAAGGGGCACGGTCATTGAATTTCTAGACTTCTAACTTAATTATTGATTTTTATCTTCTAAAATTTGCACCAGTAATTTTCATGTGCTTCTGCCCGGTTGGTGCCTATTTTCCTTAATTGAATGATATTGACTAAATGCTATCACAGTCTCTGTTCATCTTATAGAACATCCCAGACTCTTTGGTGCTACAAGTTTTGATCAGCTGGAGCTCACTTCTCTGCCCCATTGTTAAATGGACTGTTCTGTTGTGTGTGTGTTTTTTTAAATAAATAGCGCACACTTCCACTCTTTTTTCCAAGGTAGACTTTCTTTTCTCTTAGTGACTTTTCACACCTGTCACAGTGATGTTTCTAGCACA
This sequence comes from Sorex fumeus, assembly GCF_029834395.1. Classification (NCBI taxonomy): domain Eukaryota; kingdom Metazoa; phylum Chordata; class Mammalia; order Eulipotyphla; family Soricidae; genus Sorex; species Sorex fumeus. Next base: position 25,884,084 of record NW_026606090.1, on the reverse strand, counting down.
TATATGAAGACTTGGAAAGACCCTGACCATTATAAGTTTAAGGAGTATAACAGAATCCTCTGTTCATAACATAGCTAAACTCTATTGATTATATAGTCTCAACACTATTGAGAATGGTAAGTTAGGTTTTATATGACAAATGCAGGATATGTAAAGATATCTAATTTAACTAGATGATGAATGCAAAGAGGAATTTTTTTAGACTTATAAAATTTGGTAAAACATACTAATCAAGAAAGGATTAGTCCAACATTCCATGTATTAGTCATCTTGTTTACTCTTCTTGTCTTTCTTCTTCCCTCTTCCAAACTTTCCATCTCAGTACTACCACCATCATGTATCCAGCTGAGAAATTGGAAACTTGTAGACATCTTTGGTTATTATGCTTCGCTTGACACTTGTAGCCATTAGCAACTACTTTAACTTTGACCTTTAAAATGTCTTTCAAATTGGTCCACATCCAGATCTCTGCCCATCTCTACTGAAGAGAATCTCTTTCTCGTGGACAGTACTAGCCGATTCTTACAAATTTCTGAGTCTTCTGGTTGATCTGTTCCCTCCCCCTTTTTCCCTCTGGTCTCTATTATTCATACAGAATAATCAGAAGCAGATTGAAACCAGAAGATGGCACTAGAATGACCATCTTTGTGTTTTAAATAAAAATATAAATGCAGTTTTGTCTACAGACTTCTGACTATGTTTGGTCTTATTCCTTGCTTGGTTCACTTAACTTTTTGCTATTTCTGCAACATGACAGACTAATTACTAATATGAGGGCTTCTGAATGTGCTCTCTGTCTAAATTTCCTCTTTTCTCTTTTCTATAGAGATAATATTTCTTTCTTCCTTGATGTCTCAGCTTGATGTCTCTACCTTCAAATACTTTTGACCACCCAAAGGAAAGTTTTGTTTCCTTAGACCAATTTATTTGTGCCTGTCTCTTTTTTAGCATTTATTGCAAACTACTTATTATTCTTTTTAGGAACCGTGATTTACAGCACTGTAAATATTGTTTCAGGAATATGATGCTGCTACACTTTCCTGCCACTCATGTATCAATGCCTCACCACCATTATCTTTAGTTCACCCTACTTACCTCTCTCCACAACTAAGACAACAATGTTCTTGGTTATATTATATCCCGTTACTCAGTCATATATTATCCATAATTGTGATTAATTATACTTCACATGTTAGACAGATCATTTGATTTTTATTCTCTCTTTGTCACACATAACACAGCATGATACCATACATTTGCATCCAAGTTGCAGAAAATTGAAGAATTTCAACTTTACTTATATCTGAACTGTAGTACTCTGGATATATAGTATACTATAGTAATTTAGTAATATAGTAATCTAGTAATTTCTCTCGGTCATAAACCAAGAAGTGGAATGTTATGCAATGACTAAAAAGCATTAGCAAATCTATCTGTAATTACCCAGGAGAACACCCAAAATAAGTGGGGAAAATAAAAGATCTACAAAATAATGTATGTAATTCAATTAATGCAAAGCCGATACCTGTTTTTATGAGTGTAAAAAAATACAATGGGAGAATACCCAAACCATTCACATAAACTGCCTTGGAAGGAAGGAAGACTCAACTGGTCACCAGTGAAGAATATTAGCTCTTTTTCTATGTATACCTCTAAATTTTCTGACTTATTCTACTATATTAGTTCACAACATAATAGGTCCTTTTCAAATTAATATATTTGAGCTTTCAGGGTAATTGCTCTGAAGTGAAATCCATGCATCATACAAACACAAACAAACGCTGTCCTCCTGTTGTTCATCGATTTGCTTGAGCGGGACCAGGAATGTCTCCATGTTGAGACTTGTTACTGTGTTTGGCATATTGAATACATCACGGGTAGCTTGTCAAGTTTTGCCGTGCGGGCAAGATACTCTCGGTAGCTTGCTGGGCTCTCCAAGAGGGGCGGAGGAATCAAACCTGGCTTGGCCGGAATGGCTGCACGCAAGGCAAATGCCTTACACTGTGCTATCACTCCAGCCCATGAAATAGGTTTCATTGCAATCACTTTCACTGTCACTGTCCTCCCCTTGTTCATTTATTTGCTCGAGCGGGCCCACTAACGTCTCCACTGTTACAATTATTACTGTGTTTGGTATATCAAATATGTCACGAGTAGCTTGCCAGGCTTTGCCATGTGGGCGAGATGCTCTCAGTAGCTTGCTGGGCTCTCCGAGAGGGGCAGAGGAATCAAACTCAGGTTGGCCATGTTGGCCGCTTATAAGGCAAACGCCCTACGGCTGTGCTATCGCTCCAGCCCCCGTGCATCATATTAAAGTAAAATTCTTATTTTTTTGAGAATTTTCCTGCTTTCTACAGAGTATGAAATATCTGATACTGAATATGGGTTCCTTTTTCAACATACTTCATCAGAAAAGCTTGTTTCCCAATTGTTGATATAGACCATTATCTGTATGAAGTCATATCTTCTCTTTGTCATTTTGATTTGCATTTCCCTGATAAGTTTTTTTTATATACATTAAGCATATACCTATTGATAACATGTACATATCATCTGTATATCTTCATTGAGGAAGCATCTGTTCAGATCCTCTCTACATTTCATTTCCTTCCTTCCTTCCTTCCTTCCTTCCTTCCTTCCTTCCTTCCTTCCTTCCCTCCCTCCTCTTTTTCTCTTTATTTCTCTAAAAAAAAAAATAAAAAAATCAGTGTATAAGTACTTTGTCAGGGATAGAGGAGGAGATGGGAGAAGTTGGAATCTGTAAGAATTGACATGAACAGATTGATGTTGTTAAGAATCAATATGTTTGTCAAAGCTTACATTATAGAGTGTAGTCAAGGGGAGGTCATCAATATCTCTATGGAAATTTTTAGTGAGATGAAGTAAATGGATGTTTGAATGTATAAAATCAAGGTGGGAATTAAAGTTTAAGAAAAGAGAGCACATAGGGAAGATAATTAAGGGTGTATTAGATATAAATCTATTATTTATCAGTCAATTCTAGGCATAGTAAACTATGAAATGATGAGTGTAAATTAAAACAATTTGCCAAGTAATTATAGATGGTGAGAATTAATTCTAATTCGATTTAGACCTCTGTGCCATGCTCATTGCATGTACTTCGATCTAAAGTTGTCAAAGTATTCCACTAACATTAATAGGGAGGTAAAAATGAATAATTTAGTCTTTTTGGTATGCCCCAGGTATACAATATTATAGTAATGCCCACCTGTTTTTGCTTTTGTTTTATGCAGTTTCTGGTGCTTAACTGAATAAGACTTCTTTTGAGCTGGACATATCACAAAAAGTACCTGGCTATAAACAAGCCATTCATGGAAAAGAAGAAGTCAATCTTCACTTTTGAAATTGTGCTCACTGTGTTTACCTTTGGCTCGAGACAGATCCTAAGTGACATTTAACTGCATTGAATTTAATCCTTATCCCGGAGGGACAAAAACATAAGATCTCTCCTAAACCTTCCCCATCTCTTTTTGTGTTACTTTGAATATACTATATCTAAATTATTTTGTCGTCATTTGCCACAGATAATAGCATGCTCCATGCTGAAGTCAGTATAAAAGTTTATGATGTTATTGACTTCACACAGCTCCATCAGACCTCTGTATTATTGATTTAATGACTCTTTTCTCTTCCTTTTTTTAATTCCACTCCGTAGTTACATCTTGGGTTATTAGAGTGCCAGTGTTCAGTTTCTTTTTTATTACATATCTACTGACTATTTCTAAGGATGTTTGACTGTAAATTACTCACTAACTACTCAAATGCAGAGCCAGGATATAATACATATCAAGAGACTGGAAAAACAGGCCTACATAGAGCTGAAATTTCTTGTTGTCTGCCTGTGGAGTGTATTTTCTAGTAAATAAAACAAAAGAACTTAAAGGAAAATGTCACCTGGCATGTGGTATATCTGTGTCTCATAGCAGATGGTATGGTTCTGCATGGGGAGAAGAATGAAATGCCACATGCATGGCTGGAATGGGAGGATTTTGAGCAAGTGGCATTCCTGGGAAGCTAGCCGGCAGGCTCTGACATTAACAGTTTTATTAAGTTCAGCTGTGGGCTGGAGCTGCCTTGGCTTCCAATACGAGGTAGTGTTTTAATGGCTGTCTCTCTGGTTCATGGGGTGGTCTGGAAAGTAATTGTATCGGGTGGTGAGATTGATAGGGGTAAGGTAGATGGAGAGATAATGGGCTTTATGTCCAATGTTTTCATTTACTCAAGACGAAAAGGAAACGTGAATGCATTATTCAAAGAATGGGATGTGCTTGCTAAGAAGAAATCATCAGAAAAAGTTGATACTGATTCCCATTTTGAAAATGTTCTCAATTATAGTTTCAATGAACCCTGCGTTGTAAAGAAAAAAAAAATCACACAGCCTACTGTGAAGTCAGAATCAGAAAGAAAGTGACTTTGTAAGCACACTGGCCTCTGAACAAACCTAATACACATTTAGCAGCATGATTTTTTGGTGAATATTGGGGTGGCATTATCCAGCACCAGGAGTGATTTTTATCTTACTTCTATTTCAAATAGCACTATAAAAGGAAGAGATGCAACTATGATTAGTTTGTTGTGCTAGCTTACCTGTTGATCACATTGCATATCAATGCTTATTTTCTTACTCAAGCAGCCTTTCTGATGTTTTCAAGCATGATCAATCTAAGATATCCTTGAGCATAATAGATGATGTTTTCAGGAATAGATTGCCATGCCCCCCTCCTCCAATCATCTCCCCAAAGATCTGTAAATAGCCTGTGTGGGCTTTCATGCCATCCCTGTGATAGTAGAAATAGATGTTTGTTGTTTATTTCTATCAGATTCTGCTGAGATGATCTGATATTGGGCTTGTATATTAAAATATTATTTGTATATTTTTTTACTTTATTTGATGTCAAACACCACTGACAGAAATAAACATGATGACTTCATTTGTGCCACACAGTTCTGTCAATTCCTAAAGTAACTTGTTAATATACTAAATTATATCAAGGCACAAATACATACTTGAAAAATATCCCTATAATGTGTACTATAGATCTGTTGGCATCAGTGTTAGGTCAACATAGCACAAGATAACCTAAGGTGAATTCATTTCATCATGTTCATGTTCAATGAATAAAAGTAAGGCAGAAGGTGTTGAGGACTTTATTTATATATATAGCGTTGTGTAAAATCAAACTCTTCTTCTCTTCAGTTATTTTATCCTTTCTAACTTCCTTAAAGTAAGTTTCTCACATTAATACTTTTAACATTATGACAAAATAATGACAGTTAGAAAAATTTTGTGTTGTTCTTCTTATAAAGTAGAACAATATTTTAAAAATAATGACAGATGTAAATATAGTTTAACAGATAAGGATAAACTACAGTGTATACAGTGTAGCTGAAGTTAAAATTATCCCTGTATACGTCATACTGAGTCAGATTTTCAATGACCTATTTTTTATTTATGAGAAATGTATATTTCTCCACTTTGGAATACTAGATTTTTCTTATTTTTGATTTCATTCTTTTTTAGACTATATTTCATTGTTCTAGTATACTCTAATCTTAACTTAGAATATATTGAACTCTAAATAATAAAAAGAAGAAGAAAAACTATGTCTATTTACAGTCATACCAATTTCTCCTCATTTACTAACCTAGGTAACCATATACCTCAGTAGATTTGCCTATTCTGGAATCTCAAATAGATTGACATAATTCTTTAATTCTTCTATCAAGGTAACTAGATAGAAGAATATATCTGTATATATTACATATTATTTAAAAAGAGGTAAAGAGTGAGTGTGTGAGAGAGAGAGAGGTCGATATGGAGTTCAAGTTCATATTTATAGAAATAGAGCTGCTCAGAGGCTATTCCTGTCTCTGTGATCAAAGTGACTCTTGCAGTTCTCAGAGTGCAATGCTGCGGATTGGACCAGAATTTGCTGCATTGCAAGGTAATCACCTTGCAAGGTAAGCATCCTGTAATATCTCTCTGACCCCCATATAGATAACATTGACAAGAATTATATATAGGTTTTGCCTTTATTCTCAATTGGTTTCAAGCTTGTAGATCATGTTTGTTGATATGTGAATATAACAAGTAGCATTATAATAGAGATATTCGGAATTAATTACAGGTTATCCTTTAGGGGTGTTCAGACTTGTATCGTGAGAATATGACTCTGTGACTATACCACATAGATCAAGATAACTTTATCAGCATCTTCTAGTTTCTCTTTGCTATAATAAGCAACTTTCTTTGTTCCTCTCATTGCTACGAGTCCTTAGCATACTTAAAAAAATTTACAAACACTTATTATATTTGTCCTACAAGTTCAGAGCAGAGGAGGAAGTAAAGACCATCAGACGTCTCTTATACTAGGCAAAAATCCCTTTGTTACTACATGGGGGATATGTAGGGGATTCAGAGAAATGGATCATACTAGCACAGGCAAGGGGCAGATGAGTATTATCTGAAGGATACAGAGAAGTAGCTTATTCGTTGAGCATAATGGAAATATTTCATTATTTGAACTATAGGTAGGGTATCTTCATATATGGATAAGGATACCTACCTTGATAGTTTCTCCTGAATATATTACTTATTACCCATTAATATCTCCTCCATGTGTTACTTTTTTACACTGATAGAAAATATTAATGGTTTTAGATTATTGGTTAAAGATTTTGAAGACTCTTAACAACATTACAAAATAGGTATTACAATAAAGTCAAAGCACTTAGTCTGACATAAGTTTCTTAGTGAAATAAAGATTACAATATTTCTTTGACAATTCAAGTAAATGTTTTAAAAATTAATAATTTCTAACTTTTACTGAGCTTTTAATATGTGCTGGGATTTTGGTAAATGCCTTGTCAAGAATAGTTCATATAAGATTTATGACAATATAATGATATAAATTCTATTTTTCTTTACTATTTTAGGTAAAGGAACAAACATACAAAAATGTGATGAAAGCATAATGACTCGTATATAAAAAGCTATAACTCTTGGATTTGAACTCAGTTATTTGTGCTCCAGAGTCTTCACTCTACTTTTAAGTTTTGCATCTGTGTTTTGAGGTCATATATAGCATTGCTTAAGGGCTACTCCTGGTGCAGTGCTCAGAAGTCAGTTCTTGAGAACAGTCATATCTGGGATTGAACATGGGTCTCCTGCATACAAAGCATGTTCTCTAGCCCTTTGGCTACTCCAAGCCCCAGAGTCTTCACTTCTAATCATATGTAGCAATGCTATACTTTCTTCATAAGAGTGTTTCAAAAAATACAAAATCCTATATCCATTTAAAAAATACACTGTAACCCTCCATATTAGTGTTTTCACTTCTCTTTGGTTTCTTTTTCAATATAATATATACTAAAAATATTCCCAGTACTTCTAAGAATGACTATCAGTCCAGTTTAGAGGTTTGACTTTGAAATATATTTTCAATTTTTGACTATAGAATCGGTAGGGGTGCAACTGCTATATTCAGTTTCTGACTGGGGGTGTTGCTATAGCTGTATGTTTAATTCATTCATATCAGAATCAATTCATTTTCTCATAGGTTATATACAGTAATTTTTAACCAACATAAACATTTTTTCATGAAGAACCTATGATTAATTACCAATGAATAGTAATAGTAAACCTTTAACATTCAAATGTTTACTATGTATCAAGAACACTACCAGTTTTTTTTGCAACCCTTATTTCATTTACCCTTTTGGTAAGGACTATAATATAATGTTTTTATTATTGATAATTTTCCAATTAAAACCCAAAATATGAATATTTGAAATAGCACATGTTAGCAAGGGGTTTACTTTGACCTCACAATAATTCTAGTTTCAATATATTAGGAAATATAACTATTGCCTTTGAACTATCTGTCTACAGAATATTTTAAACATAATTCCTATATGATGGTGTCAGTAAAGTAGCCCCCAATATTGGTTTAAATATCAAGGGAATCTTTCTAGAAATATAATCTTTTCTAAAATTAACCAATGAATGTAAAGACAATTTGAGGGGGCGGTATTTAATCAAGAATGCCATGATTGGAATAAGGTTGTAATTAGCAAGAAGAAACTCTGAGGAAACGATATTTTAAATTTTCTAATTGACTGAAACTGGTGCATATGTCCTTTAGAAGGAAAAAAAGAATTAAAAATTGTCTGCATTTCTCCACCCTCTAAGGAGAGAGCACTTTGACTTTTTATTCATTCACCATAATTTAATCTGTGCTTCACCTAAGACTACCATTTTTAATAAACTATTAACAAAGTAGATAAGCTTATTCAGTATTACTGCCACAGTTGTGGCAGTAATATTGAAGGGGAAGTGATAGAAAATAAAATAAAAACATAAATATATAATGTCAGAGAGTGAAATGTACTTTGAAGTAAAGTAAGCAAGGTGAAGGTATAAACTGATAAAAAAAATTGCTGTTTTTGACAAACAGCTTGCAAGATAGTGAGGGGCAAAGAGAATAAATTGCGAGCACAGGTCAGGTGAGCTCTACAAAGAGCTTGCAGATAAAGGTACACAGGGATCCAGAGTATTCATTCCTGGAGATATTTAGGACTAATGGGAAAACCTCAGTGGGTACTATAGAATGAGCAAGAAGAGAACAGTGGGAGATAATGGCAGAGAAAACATAAAAAAGGTATTTTTAGATCATTGTTTAATTTTTGCTTTTATTGTCATGGGAAGAAACTGTGTGCTTGCTAGTTAGCTTTCCCTTAAGCTACTTTTTAAAGTATTCTTAATGGGACTTTTGGTTGTGTTTTGAGAGATGCTGGGTGGTCTTGGGGTCCCACTTGAGCTTCTCAGAAAACACTGTTGTCAGTTAAGCAAAAGGATGTGATTCTGGGGTTGGGGGATTGTATAGCGGGTAGGGAATTTGCTTTCGGTGCATGTAGCTGATCCAGGTTTGATCTCCCGGACCTTAGAGTCCCCTGAACACTGCCAGAAGTGATCCCTAAGCAGAATGGTGAGTAAGTCCTAAATACAGCGGAGTGCCCACCAAACAAAACCAAAATAAAAGAGAAGATGTGATGCTACTTGATGCTGGGTTAATGGTCACTCTAGTGGTGGTGTGGGTAGTTCTAGAGATCTCCAAGATAATACCCAGGGATGCAACTTGGGCATGCCTCCTAACCATTGTACTATCTATGGGCCTCAATATTTGCTTTACATGAAAATTTCTTTCCATACTAAATTTATGCAACATGATGCGTTGGGTATCTCTTTTTTCAGTTCTTCCAAGAATGTAACATTCAAGGTAATGGTTAGACAGCAGGGCCAGGCAGTAGGGTATGGAGTTTGTCTAGGTGAAAGATGGTGAATGATCTGGCCCATGGTATACCTCGAGGAACTTGGAACAGTGACTGAATTCAGAACTTTTGCTTATTTTTTTTTTTGCTGGGGTATTTGAATGTGAGGTGATGAGGGTTATTTTTATTTATTTTTTTAAATCACTGTGAGGGTAGTTACAAAGCTTTCAGTTTTAAGTCTTGGTCATACAGTGATGAAACACCTATCCCTTCACCAGTGCACATTCTCCACCACCAAAAATTTAGTATACCTTCATCCCACACCCTCCCCCCTCCCCCTACCTGTTAGCAGATGATTTCCACATTGCTATCTCTCTACTTTGATTACATTCAATATTTTGACACCAGGCCCACCATTACTATTTGAGATTTTTACCCCAACATTCACATCTGCCAAAAAGGCAACATTAAACAATTTGTTTTCTATTGCTAATAATAAATAGCTTATGATGATTTTGGAATTCTGAAATCTTAATAATAGAATCTGCCAAAAGCCACTGGGTTCCGAGATTTGTTTCTGAGTCTCTGGGATCATGACTTAAGCAGCTTGAGTAGCCAGAGGGCCCATTTATGGGCAGCAACTAGAGGTCTCCTTAGGGTGGGGGTGCAAAGAGCCGGCCCCACCCCTATCCCATGAGGTTGCGTGTGTCTCATCACTGCAGGCCCCTACCTGGCAGTCCATTGGCCTCTGGAAGATGGTGAACCCAGAGCCACCAGGGGGAACAGGCGATGGATAGACACCTTTTCCCACCTGAGGAGGCCTGGGGCCAGTAATCTAATGTGGATTCCCGGCACATTTCTCACTGAGGGTGGTTGTGGTGTTTTTTTTTTTTTTTTTTTTTTTTGCTGGTTTCAGAAATCATTCCTGTTGGTGCTCTGTGGACCATATGGGATGCTGGGAATCAAATCCCGGTTGACCGCATGCAAGGCAAATGCCCTACCTGCTGTGCCATGGCTGCAGCCCTAGGTGTGTGCTCCTTGATTGCTGCAGTGCCAGGGATTTGCTGGGGCATCTCAGCAGTTGTTCCAGGCTCTTAGGGCTGTATAGAACCTTGCACACTGGGCCCCTAGAGCGACATAGGGATGTGCTATGCTGGGGTAAAGTGTGAATCTGGAGACTGAAACTAATTCAGTCTCTGGCAAGGCAAGTGCATTACCCAATATTATTGCTCTGGCTCTCAACACAGAATAATTATCACGATCACGATCACAACCATCCTGTTGTTCGTCGATTGCCTCGAGCAGGCCCCAGTAACGTCTCCTTCTTCCTAGCCCTGAGATTTTTTTAAAAGTGCCTATTCAATGCTCTTTCAGAGTTAGGAGAATGAGACCCTTCATTGTGTTACTGGTATTTGGCATATTGGGTACGCCATGGGGAGTTTGCGAGACTGCCGCGTGGGCAGGTTACATTTGGTAGCCTGCCAGTTTATCCAAAGTAGGAATGAGATATTAAGATGTCGCTTCCGGGAGCTGGGTTTTATAGTCTCTGAGTCTTGGCCGTTGATGAGATTACACAGCGCCAGGGGGCCAGTTGGTGGGTGTGACCCCCGCCTACTGGAATTTGGAGCATCTGGGTGGAGGATGCTCAGCCCCGATCCGAGTAGGCTTGGAGATCTCAGCCCCGGGACCCACATGCCTTTGTTCCTCTGAAAGTACCTTCATGTGTGTGGAGAGTGGTCTGAGAACACCATGCTGAGACCACTCTCCGCACAGAATAATTATAACGCAACAAAAATATAAGAACCCCACACAGCTGTATTTCATAGCTCATAGAAAAAAAAGGAAACTAGAATTTTCATAGCCCATATTATTTTCTTGATGTTTACAAAGTGTGTGGTTCTGGAAAGTTTTAAGAAGTCTTCTAATGAAAGCACTTCAAAGACCCTAGAGGGTCCTAAAATGAGTTTTGTGTTGAAAACCCTTTTACTCCATTTAATAGTTATTGATACCCACCAGAACTTGTAACCCATAAGTATGCTTCAGGAAATGCTTCATTATAACACTATTCCAAATTCAAGGTCATAATTTATATTCTAGATAAAATGTGACTTCTTGTGTAGAGTTTAAAGAGAGAAAAATTCTATAATTATAAAAGAATAAGATCTACTTCATGTAGAAATTTATTATTAGAAAATAATTATGATTCTGGTTTAAATTTCTGATTTTTGTTAAATCATTTCTTGAAAATGTAATCATATCTAGGTAAAAGAATAAAATTGAGCTCTAAACATAGTTAGGAGCAAACTTGGGGCTGGGTGATCCTATTAGTAAGAAACTTTGGAAGAATAAATAAATAATTCTTAGTCGTATTTTTTAAAAAATACAAAACTTTGAACTAACATTCCTAAAAACTGAAGAGTTGAGTCTGGACTTTAGGGAAGATCCAATGTCACTGCTTCAAAAATTTTAGCAGCACTTGAGTTTTCTCTTTTTACTCTTTTAGTTCATGAGGGGAGTTGGTATCATTTTCATCAGTTTGTAACTGACAACTCCTGTTTGCCTTAAAATGGTCTTGTAGAAACTGGATCTACCTGTGTCTCCTGTAGGGAAGAAATAATATTTCCACAAAAGGTTTGGGTTTTCATTTTACTGAACCAATGCCTGTTTATGAATCTATCTGAACTACCAAGCGTAAATAATAAAATAATAGGCTTGCCTAATTTTGAATTTTATAGGAGTCTTCAGGAAAAGATGAGCAAATTGAGTAGGATATTATGCAAAGTCCCCCAGGGGCTATTCCCAAGTGCTGGGGGCTTGTGTTGCACACATTTCCTTGAGCTATCTCCTCAGTCCCTGCTATATGAATACATATGCTTTTAAGGAACAAATTTCAAAATTGCTCCTCACAAAAAAATTCACAATATTCAGTTTCTATTTGTTTTAACTATCACATTTACATATAGAGTTGTTCTAAGTTTCTGAATAGCAATATATTATTACAACTGAGTCACTTACAGTATGATTTTTCTATGAATAGTTATTTCATTTTTAAAAATTTTTATTAAGTCAGTCTTTGATTTTACTATCCACAACATTCAAAAACTAGTTTGATTTGTGCTTACCCTGAAAATTTCTATGCCATAATCATCTCATTAAAAAAAAAAAAACTTATTTGTGCTGTCACAAAACTCTTGGCAATGTAAAATAGTGCCTTAAAAGCATAGTGAATTTTAATATTTGGGGATTATAGTTATGTTATGAACAAGTTTTATTTATCTTTAATCAGTTACTTATTTATTTTTTGTTACACTTTAATGTTCTATAAGTAAGTACACATATATGAAAACTTATAGATTATTTTCAATAAGGAAATTAAAACTTTTTTGTCTGGCTGTGGCGTGGATGGGATGAGAAAAGTATAATGTGTGAACCAAGCAAGTGCTTTTCAAGGATTATTTTTCTACTTATGTGACTTGAGAGGCAGACAAATCATTAGTTAAATTCTCAGTCGGTTAAAGGTCACATGTTGACAAGGATCAGTCATGTTTGAAAAAGACAGTCCTTTATTGAGTATGATGTCTCACTTCCAGCCATCCTGTGAATGTTCAGAACACTGAGCCACAAATTCAGTATAGGTAAATAGAGTAGCCCAATGCTCCACATACAGGTTCTCTGTGCCTGGGGTGGCCACCCATACAATGATGTCATTAAAGATTACAGTTGTGTCTCCACCCATGAAAAACATACACTTATTTAATAAGAAGCCTAAATAGGTTCAGTAATCGAGACACTTTACTAACCAGAGAAGAAACACAGCTGAATAAGGATGATTTAATAGTAAATGAGAAGGGATGAGAGGAAAGATATCATTAATACCTTTTGAGTTGGAACGGTAAATAATTATGTCCTGATGAACAAAGAATGAGGCCTATATATTAATATATTAATGGATCAGGGTGAATCGTAGTATAGTCACTAAATACATAAACTCAGCTAAGGTACTTACCTCTCTTCGTAGCATTTATCCAAGAGAACTGTTTTTCTTTATGTCTGTACTTTTAAATATCCTATTATATTGCCAGGCAGATTCACCCACGTTTAGCCTCCAAACACAAACACAGACACACAAGGGTTTGCAAGTCATATTTGTTATTGCAATGAATAAATTTGTTCGCTAGATGACCTCTAAATGCTTTCTCAGGGCTTACATTCAATGATTCTAAGAGAGTTTGGCATGCCTCTGTGTTACTGTGTTATCTCTGAGTCTTGCTTTTCTTTTTTTACATAGACTGTGTTTGAGAAAAGAGTCAGCTTGGAAGTCAGGAGCAGAATGATAATTCATGATTAACAGGAATACCACCTGTCTAAAGTTGTCCTTCTTAAAAAAGGTCAGCTGTTGCTGCGTAAATAGACTTCTCTGGCAGAGTGAAAACGCTAGATTATACTTTCTCTCTTACCTGACTGTTTTTTCTCCTTTTGTACTATTGCCTTTGCAAATATTGTCTCCTTGTGAAAACGTGAAAGGTCAGCAGAGAGCATGTTAAGGAGAGATGCTGCATTTCTTTTTCATTTGTGTTTTTATAGCCAACAAAAATTGAGCTAGATATAAAAGTTGATCCATGTTATTGAACTGTGGGCTGACACATTGAATGCTGGAACTTCTGCCTTCTTGAATAAGACTATAACGAGAGAATGATGATATGCCAAAGGTTTCTCAGAGTGATTTAAAGGCAGCTAAAGAAAATGAGTGAACATTAGGAGATCCTGTGATATGTTAACTGAGGTCACTGACAAACAAAATTCCACAACTCAGAAGTTCCTGCCTTGAAACAAAGTATAGATAAGAGAAAAAAATGGGGAGGCTTATATATAAAAGATAGCCAAATAAGAACAGTTTCAGCCACAAGAAACATTTACATTCACCTCGAACATGATGAAGGTACATACAGATACAAACAGGCACCTTACACCTTATAGAAATTTTTTTTAATGTAGGAAACTTCCTAAACTTATATGAAACCCTTCAAGTACTAGAATTTCCAGGCAGGATTGGTACCTAAATCTTACAGTTGTTAAAGCAACTAAGACAATGATGAATGCTGCTCCATTGTGGTTCTTTCTATTCCTTCTTCTTTGATTCTTCAAGATATAGTTTGTTTTACTTCTTTCAGCCACTGAAATAAAGACAAAGTAGGTGCTAAGCAAAATCACTGGCTTATATATGTACTAAGGTTTGTGATGAGTTTTTTTCAGTTACTCAAGGATATGTTGATAAGGTAATTAATTGAGAGAGTAATGGTTTGTGTTTTGTCAGAGTAGTTATAAATTATAAATGCCAATTATACACAGACATACTTGGAACATAATTGTCAATTTTGGCATTTTTATAGATTTAAATTAAGCAAATATCATTTGCAGTTATAATTTTTATAAAAATGTTTGGGGGAGTTTTGGCCATATCTGTCAGTCATACTCCTATCTCTGTGCTCAGGGAACAGTGCCGTCAGTGCTCAGGAGCCTATATGGGAAGCTGGGGATTAAACACCAGTCAGATACATACTAAGCAAACACCTTATACTACTCTGTATTGTATCTCTAGCCCCTTAGAAAATGTTCTAACACAAAAAGTCAGAAACATTTATTTTCAGAATAAATGGCAGCTACAGATCGAGCACACTAGAATTATAAAAAAATTCATTAAATTGACCTATTGTCTAATACCACACACATTTGGAATAGTAGCTATGGATTGACATCATTTTTGGATTGGAATATCATCATCCAGGGCATAAGTATGCATATGTAGGCCTCCTGACCATGAACAACATGCCAACGTTTGTGGGCTCATGAATTCTGCTTTGTCTTCAACACTTGTGGAGCACCTGGTCCTTCCTAGGAGTCTGTGTCTGATAGTTATGGCAGCCAGAGGAGACCTGCTGTGGGGGAGGAATCTAACATGCCATACGGCCAAGAGAGTTCCAGCGGCCCTTCAGTTCTGTGGCAGTCTCTGGGCTACCTACCCTTGCTCTCTCAGGAGTGAGGGCATGGGGCAGTCTACGGCCTTAAGGACTCTCCCAGGGCCTTCAGTAGTACAGGATAGCAGCAATGGAGGAGTTTCTACCCTGGTGCATGGACCTCTTTCCTGGTGGCTCTTAATAGCACCACCTATGGCAGCAGCTGTCATGGGGCAGGGAGCTTCCACTTGGGTCTCTCTCAGAGCAGTCTCTTATAGGGGCAGAATAAAGCCATGACATAGCCTAGACACATACATAAGTAAGGTCTCATTGTGTTTCCTGGGTCCCCTTCTCAAGGTCCTGCTATTTTCACCAAAATCAAGGACTTCTTATTTTTCTGAAACCATGATTTCATATGTGGGGCATCGCGTATCGTCAAGGACTCAGTCCCAACCTGGGATGCGAAATGTGTCACCAAGCATATGCGGAACTTGGTTTTGTTTGTCTGTTTTTAATGGTGGGGAGATTAGATTGGGGGAGAAGAGATTTGAGCCACATCTATTGGAAGTTGTGGCTTGTTCCTGGCTCTGTGCTCATGTATCACACCTAGTGATCTTGGGGGACCAGATGCAGTGCAGGAAACTGAACCAGGCTGGGCCTTGTACAAGGGAAGTACCTTAATGTCTGTGCTGTCTATCTATCTGCTCCAAAGTCTAAGACTTTTTACCAAAAGCATACCAGGACAAATTTACCTAATTTTCTGCTTTAGCTGTTCTTTTTCCTGCAGCCATTTAAAAAAAAAAAATCTATTCCTTTCCTTTCTTCCTAGCCAACCTATTCAGTCAAGCAATGAAACAAGTTCTTGGTACAAGACTGAAAAAAATGAAGTGAAAGATGTTGGAGTATAGAAGAGAAATGGTCAATGCTAAGAATTATGTCAAAGTTTAAACCTGGGATGGTGTGTGGGAAATCAGAAAGCCAGGTATCAGACAACTGAGAATCAAGACCAAAATCTGCGAAAGACAATGGTGACAGTGGAGAGCCCTCAACTAGGTGTACGCACAAGGCTGAGGTAGAGGCAATTAGGGATAAGAACATATTTGGGGAGTTATTGCCTGCAATTATTTACACTTTTCTTTTGAGATTTCTCAAGATTTTGGGTGTTGCTTCATTTTTGATAGTGGTTTTTGGGCTCACATCTCAGATCCCATGAAATCAGCTCTAACTATTGGGATCAAAATGTCAAGGAATAACTTTTCCTGTGTTTCTGATTATTGCATATTACCTTTACTTCTTGAAAAAGTAGCTTGCTAAGAAAATATTATTTTGTTCCTTACATAAGACTGTGAGGACACAATGTTAAAGAAATCTAGCAAACTAGCTCATATTCATAATCAGCCATTATCTTCAAAATCACATAAAAGGGCAACGAACAAAGGCATTAGTTAGATTTCAGTTTATTAATGTATCGTGTTTTCTAAACATTCAGACCATACTGGGAGTTTTCTTGATTCACCTTACACAATGATTACCTGCCAATGTCAGAATGTTCCATACAAAGGTCTTACAAGCACATTTTCTGTTACCTCCTTTGTTTTCCCTTCTCAGGACTCTTTCCTAACTCTATTTAATAACAGTATAGTATTCACTGCACGGCAAAGCCTGGCAAGCTCCTCGTGGCATATTGGATATGCCAAAAAAACACATAATAACCAGTAACAACAAGTCTTACAATGGAGACGCTACTGGTGCCCACTTGAGCAAATCAATGAACAGGAGGACAGTGCTACAGTGGACAGTGATAGCATTCATTGAAAACACTCATTAACAATAATTTATACTTGGTTTGGACTTCTCACTCATTCACTCCCAGTCCACATTATCGAATGTTAGGTGTATTTGTATTTGAAGCTATTTTTTTAAAACTAGTAATCACTGTATCACAGTCGCTGTCATCCCACTGTTCATCGATTTGCTGAAGTGAGCATCAGTAACATCTCCATTCGTCCCTGTTGCGTGCTATTGTAGCCCAATGGCATAGTGGGGGCTTTTTCAGGGTCAGGGGAATGAGGACTGTCATTGTTACTATTTTTGGCATATCGAATATGTCACGGGTAGCTTGCCAGGCTCTGCTGTATAGGTGGGATACTCTCAGTAGCTTGCTGGGCTCTCTGAGAAGGCCAGGAAATACTGTGTTGCTTTCTTCCAGGAGCTTTGTTTTATAGTCTCTGTATTTTGGCCGTTGATGAGATTACATGGCGGGGGGGGGGGGGGGGGGGGTAGTTTGTGAATGTGACTGCCAAGATACTGGAAAACTGGGAATCTGGGTGGAGGAGGCCAGTCCCATTCCAAGCAGGCTTGGAGATTTCAGCCCCGGGTCCAGCATACCTGGATTCCTCTGCCAGTTCTTTCATGCATGAGGCTAGTCCGAGCATGTGGAAAGTGGCCTTGTGCATGTTGTGCATGGCTGTGGCTGGGTTTTGGAGGTTTTCAGCTGCCGGGATTCTGCTTGGGATGGGGTGGGAAACTCAACCCGACCTGGTCAAGACAGCCTGGTGTGGGGGCAGGAGGTTCTTAAATAATAAATAAATAAATAAATAAATAAGCCATTTACATCATATTCTCTCAATGCATTCTTCAAACAGTCTGACACTTAAAATAGGATTATATTCTAAAAACATGATATCAGGCAATTCTGTCATTATCACACAGCTTTTTTCAACAATGAACACCACCTTCAAAGAGATGTTTTCCTGGAAACAATACTTCTCTAGTTCATGGACATAGCAATTGGGCGTGGATATGGAAGAGAAGCTGGGTAATCGTTGACTTTTTATTTTTCCTTGAAGTACACTGGCAGTGTGTGCTCAGGGCTGTGCCTGAAGACTCTGAGGTTCTAACTGTGCCACATCACAAAGGGTGCAGAGATGCCACCTATACCATTGCCCTCAAGCAAGACTATTATCTTGTTCTTAAAAGCCTTGAAATGAGGCCTGAACTTAGCTCACTTTCAGATAAAAGCATTTTCAGGCATTTATTTTCAGAATAGGTAAATTTTATCCATAATGGAGTTTCGCTTTGTCAGGTGTTTTGTCTCCACGATCAGCTTATATTACAATTTTAGTTGTTGTTGTTGTCTTTTCCCCATTGTCCATCAGTGCTTATTGACTCATAGCATACTTTTACATTATGTAATGCCAAACTTAAAGTGCTCAGAGCTTTCAGGAAATGAAATCTTGTGATCAGGTCCTTGCAAGAAATTTATTTCTTCTCTTTTTTATATTATTTATTTGTTCATTGGTTTTGAGCCACACACAGTGGTGCTTAGGGCTTACTTCTGGCTTGTTTTGGTCATGATCTTCATGACACAGAACGTTCTGGGTGCTTTGGGGTTTACAATTCTGTGTCCCTTCAGATTTAGATCATATTATAAGCTGGAGTGATAGCACAGCGGGTAGGGCGTTAGCCTTACATGCGGCCAACATGGCCGACCCGAGTTCGATTCCTCCGCCCCTCTCGGAGAGCCCGGCAAGCTACTGAGAGTATTCGATATGCCAGACACAGTAACAACAAAGTCTCCAATGGAGACGTTACTGGGCCCGCTCGAGCAAATCGACGATCAACGGGAGGGCCTTTACCTTTACCTATATAAGTTTCTCCAACTTGTACACTAAGATCGAAGCTATGGTGGGATATATCTGATCTGTGAACAAAAATCAGCACTGTTTTTCCATTTAATTGTTCTTCTGTCATTTTTTATGTTTTGTCAAGGTCAACCACTCCATATAGCCTCATTCTGGGAATACTAATAGTGAAATTTATATGCTAAAGAACTTTATTTTTAAAAAGCCACAATATTGAATCAAGTACAAGAAAAAATGATGCGCATTCTATCAAGAGATGAATTTAAACTTGATTGTATGAGATGCTATTATCATAAAAGCAATGATTTTCTTATGGCTTGATGTCTCTTGGCAATAGGAATTTGTGGATCACTGAAATGTATTGACAAAAAAGTATTATACAGCTGATGACTTTAGCCTGATCCTAATGGAGACCATGCTGAATTTCTGTGAAACTTGAAAATATTGTTCTTACATAAGTGTCTCTTCATGATATTTGAAAGAAGTCTCAAATAAATCTCTTTCATAATCACATTGAGTTTATGAGGTACTGTGATTTACAACACTGTCAATGATTCTTCTATGCACCCTTCTCCAAACACTACCATTGTGCCCATTTCCCAAGGACTCCTCTCCTTCCATCCCATGCTGTAAACTCACAAATCTCTGGTTCTTTTTCAGCCTAATACTTAACATATTCTATACTTAAGTTAATATTTCTCCATTTTAACTTTAAGTAAATTCTTTCTATTATTATACAAATGTAAAAGAAGGACCAAGCAACAGTACAGCATGAGGGTTCCTGCATCTGACCTGAGTTTTATTCCTGGCACAACATGGTCCCTGAACATCATTAGCATAGTCCTGGAGGCCCTACACTGCCAGGGTAGCCTGAGTATTCCCAGAACTGTAGGACTTACATAGTATCAGATCCTTAAACTCTTGATTTGGACTCTAGCACCTATCACCGGGGTGGTCCTATACCTCCTGAACACCACCTGGAAGGCATAAGCAAAGGGTAAAAGAAAAGAAATTCTTATCTAATTATATTTTCTCCACTACCAACAGTCCTATTCTCTTTCTTCTAAAGCTTCATTTCCTCCATTTTCTCACATCCTTTCTTGAGCAGAATCTTCTCAGTTCTGCTCACATCACCAAACTTTCCCTTCTCATTTCATAACTTTCATCTTGCTACACACCAGGGCCGCTTGCTATAAATACTTCATTTTAAGACAGAAAAATGGCCAGTAGATGTGGTACGGTGTGTAAATGACCTTAGTTATAAAGTTCTCTAAAATTGCACCTAATCTGTGTATGGAACAAATGTTGTTTTACCAGAAGAGTTAATATGCTATTGATGTTAAGCACCCTCCAAGGTAAAAAGCAATGAACACCAAGATTCAGCATATCCTGGCATACTGTGGTATACTCTAGTATGCATGATGTACTGGTTAGAGCCAAGGGAATCCTGGATGAAGAACTAGACATCCAGTGTACGACATCCAGTTTGTTCTCAAAAATTCACAAAATAAATATCACACCAGATGCTTCCTGACAGATCACAGCTGCCATGACAACATCATCTGGACGTTATCAAATATGGTACAAATCTGTGATATCTTGACCACAGAAAACCCCCATCTCATAGTCCTTCTCTGAATTTTGAATATTTCATCTTTAATAAATTTGACCATTCCCTTTAGCTATATTAACTAGGAATTTGTATTAAGATGGTGCTATTCTTTCTGGCATATATTGTTAGTCAGACCATATACAGTATCAGAGATCAAACTGGGGTTGGCTACATGCAAGGCACGTACCTTATCTCCTTTATTATCCTTCTGGCCATATCTCTGCTTGTTAATTAACCAGGAAGTTTGGGGTATTATTTGGATCCTTGAAATTACTTTCCACTGCAAGAGGTAAATGGTGTGAACCCTATTAGTGGTGCCATCCTTATCAGTGGTGAGTTTTCTCTTTATTCCTACTCTTAATATTGCATACAATTGACTATGTTTTTTTCTGTTTGGGCTGGAGCAATAGCACAGCAGTAGAGTGTTTGCCTTGCATGCAGACAGCCCGGCTGAGCTGGGTTCGATTCCTCTGCCCCTCTCAGAGAGCCCAGCAAGCTACTGAGAGTATCTCACCCGCATGGCAAAGCCTGGCAAGCTCCCCATGAAGTATTCAATATGCCAAACACAGTAACAACAAGTCTCAAAATGAAGAAGCTACTGGGCCCGCTCGAGCAAATTGATGAACAACAGGAAGACAGTGACAGTTTTCTGTTTTTATGCACTTTCTATATTATTATACCACTTCTTATTTCTTCTTGATTTCTTTGTACTCTCTCTTCATTAAAAAAATATTAAATTGTAAACTTACAGAGAGTACCCTGAGGATTTATGCACTATCTATATAGATGCTTCCTTTCCCCTTCTTATTCTCCTTAGAATACTTTGACATTGCTTTGCTACTTTCAACTGTGATCATCATGTGTTTAATCTCCCGGATGGCCAGGGGAAGCCTCAGTGGCTCCCCGCCTTGCCTCCTGGGTTCGGGTGGGCTTCAGGCGGCTCCCCCACCCTGGGCGGCCCAGGCCATGGGGCAGACAGAGGAGGAAACGAGGGCCAAGCCGGTTGATTGATCAGTTGCCATTTATTCCATTCTCCCCACGCTCCTGTTCCAGTCTCTCTGAGCCCCCCCATTCTAATCTCCCACTGCCCCTCATTCCCATCTACTCCTGTCTCTCCCGCTCATCTCTCTGCACTCCATTTTGCAGCCTGTTCTCTCTCCCAACTCTCTCTTCTCTCCAACTCCCCAGCAAAGGGGGCCAACACTACACCCAGTCTGGTAGCCAAATCAACCTAAGAAAGCCTTTCCTGACTGCCCATCAGACCCAATAGCAGAAACACCAACTAGGGGTATTCCTCTTTTCTTAACATTTTAATTAACATCTTAATAATAGTTATTTTTGTATGGACACAGTCAGAGAAACTTTGAGGCTTGTAGGGCAGCTCTCCTATCTTGCCACAGACTCAGACTACAGTGCTCAGGCCAGATTAATCATTCCTAAACCTAGCAGGGTCCAAATCTAGTTATTGTTTTTTAGATCAGGACAGCATTTGTCCAGGACCAAGCTTTTAACTTATAGTTAAGCATTAGGCACTTTGGCTAGGCCCATCTCGATGCCAGGGTAGCACATAGCTCACCGCTTGCCCTAGGTCCATCCAGTCCCTCATCAGGACACTGCCTTTGGGGGTGCTAGGAAGTAAGGGCACTGAGGCTTAGGTCAAGAGAACAGATGCCCAGGAGGAAAATATCATTTAGAGTCAATTGACTCCCACATTACAAAAGCATAGTATTTACTGTCTTCCCCTGCCCATACAAAATGTATATTGCTCTGAATAAATCCTGCAAAGGATTTAAGGAGAAAAGAAAAGCAATATTTACAAATCAACAGAGCAAAAAGAAAGAAGTTACAAATAAACTAGGAGGAATGGGAGCACTGTTATGGGAGTAACCCAATAAACCTAAGCTCCCTGTGGCAAGACAGAAAAGACAAGCCAATGTTATCCTACAATCATAGATCTTGAATTTTCCAGTTTTATACTGAGATAAAGGAAAAAACCATGAGAATAGAATCTTTCTTTAGAAACGTTTCACGGGCATAATCCAAAACCCCACATCAATTTTTATTTATACATTTAGCATATGAATATTATAGATTCATACTTGTGTGCAACCATACATAGATATCATTATTGTGATGAAATAATTTTCTTAAAGATCACGACCATCCTGTTGTTCCTCGATTGCCTCGAGCATGCCCCAGTAACGTCTCCTTTGTCCTAGCCCTGAGATTTTTTTAAAACGTGCCATATTCAAGGCTCTTTCAGAGTTAGGAGAATGAGACCCATCATTGTTACTGTTATTTGGCATATTGAGTACGCCACGGGGAGTTTGCCAGACTCTGCCGTGTGGGCAGGTTACATTCGGTAGCCTGCCAGTTTGTCCAAAATAGGAATGAGACAATAAGATGTCGCGCGGCCTATGTGGCAGCGCCCTTCCAGAAGCTGGGTTTTATAGTCTCTGAGTCTTGGCGGTTGATGGGATTACATGGCCGCCAGGCGGCCAGTTGTTGGGTGTGACCCCCGTCTACTGGAATTTGGAGAATCTGGGTGGAGGATGCTCAGCCCCGATCCGAGCAGGTTTGGAGATCTCAGCCCTGGGATCCGCACGCCTTTGTTCCTCTTCCGGTACCTTCATGCTTGTGGAGAGTGGTCTCAGCATGGTGGTGGCCAGTTCTGGAGGTCTTCGGCAGCCAGAGCTCTGTTCGGGGCGGGGAGGGAAACTCAACCTGCTCCCCTCCAAGGGGCCCCGGTGAGGACAGCCAGGCATGGGGGCAGGAGACTGCACTGTTCTCTTCCGGGAGCTGGGTTTTTTAGTCTCTGAGTCTTGGCCGTTGATGGGATTACACGGCCGCCAGGGGACCAGTTGTTGGGTGTGACCCCTGCCTACTGGAATTTGGAGGATCTGGGTGGAGGATGCTCAGCATCCTTACATAACTTTTTGCCTTACATAACTCTTTGCCTTACCTAACTTTATGGAATTATCTCAAAGTCAGAGCAAATGACAGCATTTCAGTTCTTTTCAGAGCTGTAAGGGTGCTTTTTGAACTCTCTGTCTAGCATCCCCTTTTACAAATGATGAAACTAGGCCTGTAGAGGGATTCATTTGTTGATATTGCTGCTTAGTATGAAAGTGGAAAGATTAAGTAAGGAAAGTAATTCAAGAACAATGCACATTCTATAATCCTCAATGCCAAATACATTATTTTTATATTGCTACAGGTTACTCTGAAATATTTCTATTGAGTAGTAAAACTTGGCTCAAGGTAAATCAAGGACTTAACCAAATATTTAGAATTTAACAGGTTATGGTTCCTAGCAGCTACCTTCAGAACAAAAAATTTCTACTCACATTTGATATATTCAGCATTTCGGTTTGAGATATACAATATGGTGATAGGATGACAAAAAGAAAATAATAAAATAATCCAGCAAATTCTGTGAAAGCAAAGAAAGTGAAGTAAAGAAGCTGTGCAAGGCAACAATATTGACTATTAATATCAGAAGAATCAAATTTAGTTGCAATTCTTAACAGGATTTAATAGAAAGATCATTTAGAAGCATCCATATGCAACTATTCTGTTATCTGTACTATGCAACATTGGGTGCGATACTTGGGATTTTTGAGCTTTGGTTTCTCATTAAAGATTAAAATTGGAAAACTGATAGTATTGTTGTATAGATTAAATAAGATAAGGACTTCAGACTATTAGAATAGTCTTTTAATAACAGTCACTAGTAATTGGCTAACAATATAACTAGATAAACAATAATAGCTAAATAATTGCAGAGAAGCTATTATACTATTAATATGATTTGCAATGACAGACACTGACTGCATTTTCTTATCTGGCCTGCAAAATGATCACATTAATTATATGTTTATGACAAAATTCTGAAGACCTTTAATACCACACCTATGTAGTATATTTGCCTGAGTTAGGGTTTTGTTTGTTTGTTTTTGGTGGATGTACGTGGTATACAGAATATAACAAATTTTGCCATCTCTAGCTTGTGGTTGATATAAATGCAGAGTCTGTCATTTAATATTCTTTGCTTTTAGTCATGTACTCATCTTCTGAAGATGAATGACTGTGTTTTATTTTAGTTAGTTTAAGCAGAAGGAACAAAAAGTCAAACGTGAGTACATCAGTTCTTCTGAGGCGATATCAAATGTTTCGATGAGATGAATGCAATTTATATGCAGATTCCTGGAAGGAAGAGGAACTGCTGACCCCCTGTTCCATTGCCTAGAATCTCCCTGGACTCTGGAACAGAGAGTTTAAAATATTAATGCCTTGAATAATAAATTAGAGTACATAGTAAATGAGGTATGAGCGTAACAATTTTAATTAGTTGTAGGCACATTTTAATGATTGTTTGGCCATTAACTCCAGTAAACACAAAAATTCAGGGAAAAAAAGATGTATGAGTTCCTTATTACTTAGCTTTGTTTTAACTGAAGCCTTTGCAAAGATGTATATCATTTTAATTTTGGTTCCAGAGGCTTTTATGTAAATTAATTGCATCAGAGAATTGGCAAGAACATTTTATTCAATTTGGAACAGCAGTGATTATAAGCTTTACATTAATATAACAACAATTTAACAATGGCTGATAGATGGGCCACAGCCATGCAATTAACAAAAGTGAGCCACTCTCTTGATCTCTAATTAGGTCTATAAGCAAATAGACTTTTGCCAGCACTAATTGCTGTATTGAAGCTGACAGTGAGGTAGGCAGTGAGCTCATGTTAAGGTAGTCAGAACAGGGTGCTGAATATCCAAAGATTTTCCCATTTTCTGATTAAATCAAATATGTAATTCAATTATGTATGTAGTGGAAATAGACATTTAAGTGGATTGGAAAGCTTCCTCCCCTGCTCAATAAAAGCATACATCTTGTTAACTGCAGACATCAGTGCTTGAAGTCTAAAGAATAAGCATTAGGTTAAATGTTTTCCCTACATCCCTTATTGCCTGCACAGAATCTTGTCTTTCCTCCTGTAATAGCTTCAATACTAATAATACCTAGGGAAGCTAGTGCTGCATGCCAGACAAATACGTGCATGGAGGATGATGTACAATTCCTTAATTTGATGTTTTTTGCTATTAGGGATTTAGCACTCAAAAGAGATTTGGAAGTCATTTGAGCACCAGGCCAGATAATGTGGCTATTTTAAACCCATTTTAAAGAAGCCAGGGAATCCCTTTATTTCTTTTAATCTTTGACTAAAAGCTCCTTCCATTATGTAACAAAGGCTGCTTTATGTTTTGCTCCAGCTTACTCCAACATGAACACCAATAAACATGTAAAATAAAAGGGTTTTAATTTGGGGATCAGATCAAGTTTAAAGATTTAGAAAAAAATGATTTTCTAGCATTCAAGCAGGAACTTTTCTAGAAAAATAAAACCTACTTCCTCTCCTAGTCCTTTAAATGAAAAGGTCCCTCTACTCCCTACCCAACATGAAAACTGAGTATGTATATTTATGGTAAAGAACTTAACATAGTGAAATTTAGAAAAATGTATCATCTTTGACCAGTTCTTTTGTACCTACAGGTGTGCTATGAGATAAAAATAGGTTCAAAGACCTTCCCCAAAGGGCAGAATTTTAAGCTAGGAATTACTTTTGCAAAAGCATGTGAAATATTCAAAACATTCCTTAGTGAGACACCTTAAAACTCACAAGAGAAAAAGATATAGATTCTTCTGCCTTTGGTCAGCTTAGGCTACACTGACACTTATAATAATTACTTGGGGAAAGTACCTATACTTGCATTAGAATGCATTTGTACTTAATAATTTTTCACTGCACAATTAAGACAATGAATAGGTGTGCCTTAAACTCACTCATGTGAAGAGATCTCAAAGTATGATAAGACTTTATGCCTTATATCAAGTTCCCAGGGCACTCTGCCACTGTGATAGGACATTGTCTTCTTTGAATCATTCCTAAAGTGAGAAGTATCAGTGACTAGTGATCAGCTATGGAAGGCAGGAAGTCCGACCTTACCTAGACATGACCCTTGCCTGCCAACCCAAGTGCACGGAATCTACTGCTACATTCAGGATAAGGGAAAGAATTCCCAAAAGACAGGTATTGATGTATTCAGTTCAGCTTAGAAGAAAATGTTCTGGGAGGGGGGTGGGGGGTGATTTTTAGATAGCAGAACAAGGCTAGGGAGATGATTTGTATTCAAGAAAACATTCCAGCAAGGGCTCAGCTTCATAGGTGCTTCTCCAGAAATAAGGGAAAAGCAATAGCGAACACATGGTTTAAATTTTCCTTCATTGTTACTTAGTCCGTCCAAAGGACTGCCTTCCTTGAGTGAAATTATTAACACCCACATATACCTGGGTGATTTTATTGCAGGGAATAAAATGAAAAGAGCAGCAATGGAAAGATCCTCTTTCATATCAACCTTTCAACAATGGAAACCAAACTACAGCCCACCCATGGGCTCTGTCCAGAGAACCTTTGAAATGCTATGTGTCAGCAAAAAAGGTCAACAGTGCAATCTCTAGAGAAAAGGGGGTGTCTTCTGGAAGAATTATTTTAGAGAATCTCTAAGAATAAGGAGTTGAGGAGCAGGAGAAAAGGATGCTATTTTTCTCCAGTTTACATGACTTTAGTACTTAAAAATAACTTTTTGATGTGTGAGTACATGTAATAAAATGACAAAGACGAAGAGAAGAACAGGTACATACAATTTGGAATGGGTGCCTTAGAAGTATTATTTTATCTTGTTTTATTATTTCATATTTGATAAGTTCAACACTTTGCAGTGTGTCCCTAGGAAAAGACTGCCATTTGAGTTTGGTAACTATGCAGACAATTCATCATTCCCAATAATAAGAAAGCACTTAATAATTTTTTTACAATTTCTCTTTTAGCCGACTACTGACTGCATGTTATAATCATCATTAAAGCTCTGTGCATAAGTGTACATATGTAAATTTAATACATCTAGATTTCAATATCCTTGAAATATTGGTTTTGTTCTCTCAACTGGTAGTGACTGGGGGAAAATGAGAATAAAAAGCAGTTCCAGAAAATGATGAAACTAGATGTAAACCCAGACTGCATAACCTTTTTTTCTAGGTAGATAGTGATACGTGAGGCACATTACACACATAGTAACACTATGCTTCAGTGCTGTATAAATCTGACCAATATCTTATGTTTCTGTCTCTATCAGTGAAGCTGTTCTTACACATAGGTAAGTAGCATATTAGAAGTGATTCAAAGACCAATGAGTGGTTCTCCTTCCCTCAGTTCTGCCAGAAAGGCTAAACTGTAAACATTTAATAACCTACAATATGTCATAATAAGGTGTCTGTGTTAATCCCTAGAAAGGCACAGTGGTAAAAATAATCACACAATGAACCTTAGGCTCATTGTGGCTACAAAGAACATCTGAAGCGTAAATGTTCTTATGTTTTACCCCTTCTCAAGTTTAGCAACTTTTGTTATTTGTATACCTTTGAGTTAGCACAGCGGTAGGGCGTTTGCCTTGCACGCAGCCAACATGGCCGCCCCGAGTTCGATTCCTTTGCCCCTCTCGGAGAGCCCGACAAGCTACAGAGAGTATTCGATATGCCAAACACAGTAACAACAAAGTCTCCAATGGAGACATTACTGAGTTTTCTCTGAAAACATAAAAGTATGTAGGAGCCAGAGCGATAGTAGAATGGTTAGGGCACTTGCTTTCCATATGTTACCCTGGGTTCAATCTCCAGCAGCCCATATGTTTCCCTGAACCCCACCAGAATTGATCCTTGACTATAGAGCCAGAAGTCAGCCCTGAACACTGCTGTGCCTCAAACCATCCCCACCCTAGGAAACTGAAAGCATATGGTATGAATAAGACAAAATACTGGTGTTATAATATTCCTTCACACATAAGCAGGACAAATATCAACTCATTTAAATGTTGTTGTTGTTATTTCATCTACTTTGGAAGTGAGATCTGGCAAAGTCAGGGCTTATCCCTGCTCTGTGCTCAGGGATTACTTCTGGCATTTCTTAGGGGACCATCTGTGGTGCCAGCTATTGAGTCTAGTTCAGCTGTGTACAAGACAAGTGCCTTACCCACTTTGCTATTTCTCTGGCCCTGATATCTGCCTATTAATTTGTTACTGTCATTTAATAAAGCTTTTTCTTGAGCAAATGCCAAGAATGGAAAAGTAAACATGGGAAGGTTGTATCGGGAAGGATGAAAGAGGAGCCAATTGATTGGGAGGATAGTAAAACACTACAGAATAGTACCCCGGGCTCCTTGGAGAATGTGTTATCACTAAGTGCCAAAAAGATGAAACTCAGAACAGCTGACCAATATTGGCTGAGTAACAATAGATGCTCAGAGGAAAGAGAGATGGTCTGTACCGATAATCTTATTTAGACATTGTGCTTTGAAGTGGCTCTGTCTAGAA
Source organism: Sorex fumeus (assembly GCF_029834395.1). Lineage (NCBI taxonomy): Eukaryota > Metazoa > Chordata > Mammalia > Eulipotyphla > Soricidae > Sorex > Sorex fumeus. The sequence goes on along the minus strand of NW_026606090.1, from coordinate 25,855,152 downwards.
ATAATTCCCAAAAAGCCAAACATACAGTGTCAGTGCTGAGACTTGATTTCAATCTTTTGAGTTTTGCCTGACTTCATGCCAGATTTTTTTTTTATTTCCCAAGTCCCTGACCTATAGGCCAGAAATAACTTCCATAAGAATAAATCTCCCATGCTGAAAATCAGTCAAGAAGCCAAGGAACCACTGAAAATTAGACTGTGGTTTCTCACCTCTTGAGCTCACCTCATGTTAGTGCTTCAGAGTTCCAGTGAGGGCTTCTTCCCAAGCTTCTATTGCCAATTTACTTGGCAAGAGATATGCATCATTGGACTAAGGCTAAATGGTCACCTTTTTAATTTTAATGTTTTTGCCCTTAATTAGTGGTGTAGTCTTTCAGACCTTCATTTGTTACACTTAAATGGATTTTATAATTGGCTTTGGATCCCAGTTAGTTTTATTGCTCTATCTGAGTTCAGGAAAGCAGCCTATTAGTTTATGCCCACACATTTCTTGCTAACTCCGTCAAACAACTACCCCCTTTCGAATGGCCTCAGCACAGTTAAGACAATCCAAAATATCAATGCTGGGATTCTAGAAAATATTATTGAGTTTATTGAGCATTTGGCCCACTAACAGCGCCAAACAAATACATTTTGAAAATATGACAGTCCTGGTGAGTGAGTTAAAGACTCATTATTTGGACTGCTAGTGTCCTTGCATGGAAACTGTGATTCTTGTCAAGTCCATTAGCAGCTCTGCAAAACAAGAGCTGTCATTTCATTAAGCTGCTCCACACATATCAACAGCTCCAGGGTGAATTTCGGTCACTTCTTGTCTATGTCACAATTTTTACTGAGAGCTAACTTCCTCTCCTGTATGCCTGTAGCCTCCAAGCCTTGTACCGGAAGATACCATGAAACTAACTGAAGAAGGGAACTGGTTGAAAAATCCAAACGTTTGATTTTAAAGATGTTTTATGTCCTTGCTGTCGAACCTCAATTTGTTTCCAAAAAGAAAGACATAAAAAGTGTTGAAATTAGAACATTGACAGTCCATTTAAAGTTAGGAGAGAATAGGAACTTGAATTCAAACTCTCTCTCTCTTTCTCCCAATCTAATATTCTTTGTGAAAAAATCAGACCATTTCTTTAGTGATCTGTATGTACTCATTTTTTCAGTTTTTAGTCTTACATTTATAAAATTTGGAGTGATAGCAAGCGGGTAGGGTGTTTGCCTTGCACGCAGCCAACATGGCCGACCCGAGTTCGATTCCTCCGCCCCTCTCGGAGAGCCCGGCAAGCTACCGAGAGTATTCGATATGCCAGACACAGTAACAACAAAGTCTCCAATGGAGACGTTACTGGGCCCGCTCGAGCAAATCGATGATCAACGGGAGGGCCTTTACTTACTTTACATATATATATATATATATATATGGTTTTTCTTTTGTGTAAACTGCTTTGCTTTTTATAACAATGAAAAGAATCTTCACTTTCGTGGTATTTTATGTACTAGCTATGCTGATCATTAAAGCAATTGACAAATATGATACCAAAGAAGGTTATGGGGAAAAAAGTGTAACAGCGATGGAGACAACAGGGTGCCCTTCAAGATAAGGTGTTAGAAAAGGCCTCTTTGAGACAGTGTTGCCAGGGCAGTGATTTGGCCAAACTGAATCACTGGTGAAAAACAAGCCATGCAGGGAGGAAAATTGCAAAGCCCCAAGGCAAAAATAAATGCTGTGTGTTTCTGCCATGGAATAGCAATGAGACTGGAGTGTCTAGAACAGTGAGGATGGCCAAGAATAGTAGGGGACAAGTACATATTTATAGATGATGATTCTTTCAAGTTATTCTATGAGTGAAATTACAATTCCGTGAAAGGAGAAAGAGGTCATTTATCCTCTCATGAAAACTCATAAGTAGCTGGATAATCTCAAAATATTAAATTTTCTCATTGATCAAAGTAAAGCTAAATTCCATCCAACAAATGATCTACCCAGGACAATATTATGTCTTAATTTCAACCTATATTGACTAAGCTATGATTGTGTCTGAAGGCTGTGGAGGAAAGAGAGCTACACTGTGATTAATTTTGAAATATATTGGGGAAAATGAATGAATGTAAGAATTAAAATGAAGAAGAAAAGATCAACGAGACAGAAAGGGATGTGCCAGTGAACACATTGCAGGTTGCTGCAGAGGTCCAGGGGTAAGGCCTTATAGGTGACTGGAAAATATGTACAGATGTGATGTGGAAGGCAATGTCCAAACTGGGAGTGATGGAAGAACAGTATGTGCACCATTGGAGCAATTTTCCGGGAGCCCACTGCAGGCTACCGAAACAGGGAAGGAAAATAAAGGTAGTGGGAAGTGAGGGAATCATTGGTATCAAAAGGCCAGGTTGGACAAAAAGGATAAGACCATGAAAAAATCGAAAGATAATGAAGACCTTTGGTTTCTTTAATTAAGAAATTAAACCTAATTAATTAGGCAATACACAGCTATTAAAGGTTTTGCAGCAGCCAGTGACCATGACAAAGACAGTAAATTAACTTCTCCTAGTGAAACTTGTGTAGCTATCATTGAGGAATTAAGCTATATTTGAATGTTTAGAAAGTTTTTAAAACTGTTTTTACCATTTTTTCAAAAGGAAGTAACTACAACAAAACCAGGGAGGGAGGAAGGGAGGAAGGAAAGCAGGCAGGAAGAAAGGCAGAAGGGAAAGAGGGAGGGAGGGAGGGAGGGAGGGAGAGAGGGAGGGAGAGAGGGAGGGAGGGAGGGAGGAAAGAAGGAAGGGGAGAGGAAGGAAGGAAGGAAGGAAGGAAGGAAGGAAGGAAGGAAGGAAGGAAGGAAGGAAAGGAGGAAACGAGTGAAAAAAAGAGAAGAAAAAATCTAAGCCCATGAAAGATACCATTTAAAAACCATACCATCGAAACAGCTCCTTTCAGCTTTTAAACACATCAAATTTAAAAGCTTTAATTTTCCCTTAAAATACATTATAATTTTTATTTGTTTAAAAATTATTCTTTTGACACATTCATGAACATTTGTGCTCCCGTAGTCTGTCCATTGGGTTCTGATGCTCAGTACCATCCAATAACTGAGAGAACAGTTCAAGTATGGGCCACTTATAATAATAACATTGGAACCTTTAGGATCTTAGAAGGATGCAAATGGATGTTTTTAAGAAACAAGAAATTTCAGTGGAAAAAATTAAGAAATTTCAACTCAAAGCTATAAATATATATATATTAGTTTTGAGTTGATACAGTAATATATATATATATATATTTGTATCACTGTCATCCCATTGTTCATCAGTTTGCTTGAGCGGGTGCCAGTAACATCTTTATTCATCCCTGTTACGTGCTAGTGTAGGCAGATGGTGTATTGGGGTCTCTTTTAGGGTCAGGGGAATGAGGACTGTCATTGTTACTGTTTTTGGTATGTAGACTATGCCATGGGTAGCTTGCCAGTCTCTGCCATATGAGTGGGATACACTCAGTAGCTTGCCGGGATCTCTGAGATAATATATATATATATATATATATATATATATATATATATATTTCCCTCTATGATTTGTTGCCTACTGTCTGAACCCCATCAAATATGGTGTGCTAATTATGGAAAATTAGCAGGGAGTATCTTATGATGTGTTGCGCAGTTGCAAAAGCGGCTGCACGGTCCAGGAATATGTTCACTCATTTGTGGACTCAGCCTGAGTGTGTGGAAAGCGGCAATACACACACACACACATATATAAAAAAATATATATATATACATTGTTATGTGTATATATATATACACAGAAAGTAGGCTGCTCTCTGATTTTCACATGTATGTGTATATATACATACATATACACAACAATGTGTGTGTTTGTGTCTGTGTGTCTCTGTCAGTTTGTGTGCAGAGATATATGTCTGTGTGTGTCTGAATCTGTGTGTGTCTGTTCTGTGTCTGCATCTTTGTCTGTATATGTCTGTTGTGTTTGTTTGCATATTTTTGTGTTTGTTTATATATCTGTGTGTCTGTATGTCTTTTTGTGTGTAAGTGTAGGAATCTGTATATAATTCTGTGTATTTGTGTGTCTGTATACGTTGTGTGCAGCTGTGGTTTTTTTGTGTGTGTATCTATGTCTGTGTATAAGTTTGTCTGTATATGCCTCTGTATGTATCTGCGCATATGTGTGTATGGTTGTGTATGTGTCTATGTTTGTCTGTGTATATGTCAATTTTTATGTGTGTGAATGTTGTGAATGTGTATAAGTTTGTGTTTTGATGGTGTTACATGTGGGTGTGTCTGCGAGTCTGTATCTATGTCTACATAAATGTCTATATGTAGCGGTGTGACTGTGTATATCTGTGTATATGTATGCTTATGTGTGTGCATATATGTGGTTATCTGTGTACATGGCTTTGTGTGTCTTTGTGTCTGTGTCTCTGTTTCAGTGTGTGGATATATGTGTGTATGTGAATATGTTTGTGTCTGTGTACGCATGTGTCTGTATATGTCTGTTTGCATATTTGTCTGTATATGATTATATATATGTCTGTGTGTATGTGTATATGTCTGCTTCTGTCTGTGTGCACATGTTGTGAGTATGTATATGTGTGTGTCTTCACATATGACTGTGTATGTATCTGTGTGTGCACTGGGTGTTTCTGTGTGTATATATTTGCATGTCTCTGTATCTGTCTATATTTGTGTATAGTTCTATGTGTACTTGTGTGTTTGTGTATGTATGTCTATGTATGTGCTTGTGTACACAGATCCACACAGGCATATACACAGACACACAGACATATAGACAGACATGCAAATATATGTACACAAAGATACCCAAAGCACACACACACAGATACACACAGGCACATAACAAGAGACAAATAATCACTCAAAGAGATTCACACAGACTCACATAGACACATATACACAGACACACATGCAATACAGTGACAACATAGACATTTACAGAATCACAACATAGATACATAGACACAAAGAGACATAGACACACACTGACATATAAACAGCTGCACATATGCGCACAGACACATTTGCACACACAGACATATATACAATATGTGCACACATATTGACAGAGAGATTGACAGACACGGTGATACAGATACAGAGACACAGGCATGTGTGCATACAGAAGAACACAGAGACATACACAGCCACACACTTAGACATACAATATATACACAGACACACCCAATGCAAACACAGATACACACACAGGCATATACCAAGACACACATAATCACACACAGAGATACAGACACACATTGACATATACACAGGCACATTCATATGCCACACAGTCAGAACATGAACTTACACCACAGTCACAACATGCACACACATAGACACACAAGACATATACACAGTCATACACATGTGCACATACACATGTGCATACACAGGCATAAGCACTGTACTCTAGCACTGTATTCCTGTCGTTCATTGATTTGCTCAAGTGGGCACCAGTAGCATCTCCATTGTGAGACTTGTACTATTTTTGGCATATCGAATATGCCACGGGGAGTTTGCTAGGCTCTGCCGTGTGGGCAGGATACTCTTGGTAACGTGTTGGGCCCTTTGAGAGGAGTGGAAGAATCGAACCTAAGTTGGTCGTGTGCAAGGCAAATGCCCTACCCACTGTGCTATCACTCCATCCCACACAGACATAAACACTGACTAAATACACACAGACACACACACGCACACAAACTGACAGTATAAAGACACACAAAAACACAGACATATTTACAGACACACATATACATAGACACAACCACAATGACGCTGGTATATATAGACTACATATATATTATAATAAGCATAAGGTGCTTTTCCAGCATAAGCTCTTCTAACTTTTTACCAAAATTAATATTCTGAGTACCTAAAAGTGGAATTAAGGATGATGTCAGTTGCGATCTTCTTTGGCAGATGAGGATATCGGAAAGAGCAGAAATGTATCCAGACTCACCTACTTCTCTCCAGTGCACATCTTAACTTAGAGTCCTGGTGTGAATTAATAGTACAGAATTGATCTGGCTTCAATCTGTTCAAATTCCTCACTTCGGTTTAAAAGAGAAAAAATTGAAGATTTTCAAATTTCTGACAACTGTTATCCTTCTCATTTCCCTCGGTTCCTTCAGAAACTACTCAAGCTTTTTCCTAGGAATGTACACACCTTTATAAACCATGGCTCTGCAACTAATACTATTAAAAACAAGATGGTCACAGTCATGATCCTCCCATTGTTCATCGATTTGCTCAAGCGGGCCCAGCAACATCTCCATCGTAAGACTTGTTATTACTGTGTTTGGCATATTGAATATGTCGTGGGTAGCTTGCCAGGCTTTACCGTGCGGGCGAAATACTCTCGGTAGCTTGCCAGGCTCTCCGAGAGGTGCGGAGGAATCGAACCCAGTTTGGCTGGGCCAGCTGCATGCAAGACAAACACCCTACCACTGTGCTATCGGTCCAGCCACCCCCCCCCAAAAAAAAAAAAAACAAGACACTAGGCTAAATTTGTTATGTCCAAACAAGATGAACTCATCACAGTTCTTCCAGAAGTGGAATCAGACCAGTCCATCAGGGATCACTTTACTAGTACTAGTTAAGAAATCTACCTGATATCTAAAGTGCCCAAGAACAGAGGAATGGATGAAAAAAACTATGACACATCTACATAATGGGATACTATGCATTTGTCAGGAAAAAATGAAATTTTCCTATAAATGGATGGACATGGAGAGTATCACACTGAGTGAAATGATTCATAAGGTAAGGAACAGATATAGAATGACTGAATTTATCTGTGGTATATAAAAATTATATATAGTAGAGGAAGGGGCTGGAGCGATAGCACAGCGGTAGGGCGTTTGCCATGTGCACAGCCAATATGGCCGACCCGAGTTCGATTCCTCCGCCCCTCTTGGAGATCCCAGAAAGCTACCGAGAGTATCTCGCCCACACAACAGAGCCTGGCAAGCTACCTGTGATGTATTCGATATGCCAAACACAGTAACAACAAGTCTCATGACGGAGACATTTCTGGGCCCGCTTGAGCAAATCAATGAACAACGGGAGGACTGTGACCATGATAGTAGAAGAAGAATATCCATGGCCAGGATAAATAGGGATTAGGAAGACTGGTCAATGGATGGATCCAAACACAAGCATCCATGTGGCTGAGGGTGGGTAAGATAGAGAAGAGACCTGTATGACAATAATCACTTGGAATGATCACACTGGACAAAATCTGAGGATTAATAGTAGGTAAGGGTCCACATGCTTGGGCCAAGCCTCATCCACAAGTGAACCTCCCAGAAAACCCAGTTATGCAGGACTTTATGACTAAAAACTCTGGATTCAATGGTACTAGGAGTGGAGATCTTCCATGCCCCCCTGTCCCCCATCTCTGGGACTCAGCAGTCATGCCCGTAAGCCACCCCTGGCTGATGCCAGATAATCTCGTCACCAGCTACCATCTCATGCTCGGGCCGAGCCTCACCCACGAGTGAACCTTTCCTTGGTCCATATGGCTGCATTTGCGGTCGCACAACATTTCATGGGACACACCCTCCCCATCGTCCAAGAGTACCTCACCACACTTGATGGGATTCAATGTAGGAGGCAACAAACCTTAGAGGGAAATATTATGTGATTTCAGTTCTGCTTTGGGGAAGGTACTGAGGTTCGGCATGAAAACACCCTAAATATGGTGGTGGGGAAGTGTAATGGTGGTGGGATTGGTGTCGGTATATTAAATGTAATCCAATATTGTGAACCACTTTATAAAATAAAAAAAATAAAAATTAGGTCAGGGATATTCTTGATAACCTTTCAGAATCAACATTGCAAACTATAATGCCCATAGGAGAAAGGATGGGGGAGACAGAGAGTGAGAGAGAGAGAGAGAGAGAGAGAGAGAGAGAGAGAGAGAGAGAGAGAGAGAGAAACAGAGACAGAGACAGAGAGAAACAGAGACAGAGACAGAGAGAAACAGAGACAGAGACAGAGGTAGTGAAGAAAAGCACCTGCCAAAGAAGCAGGCAAGGGGTTTGGGGTAATGTGAGGGATCCTGGAGATACTGGTGCTGGGAAATATACACTGGAGGAGGGATGAATATTAGAACACTGTTTGACTGAAAATAAATCATGGATAACTTTGCAATGCTATAACAATAATTTAAAAAGAAAAAAAAAGAAATAAAGAAGAAATCTGCCCTATACACTTTTGAAAGTCCTGTAAGAGAGTAACTATGCAGAAACCAACCTTCTTGTCTACCTAGAAGAGTTTTCTTGTTTCTCCTCCCTTTGGCCTTGGAGTGTCTTTAATCTTGTAGAGAGAGTCCTCGGAATCTCTTTCTTGCCAAAAGACTGGATACTGCCCAATTCATATGAACTTCTGATCAAAGAAATGGTTACAAAGTTTAAGGTTATTCTGCTTATCTTTTAATGCACCAGGTTCTAGTACCTGGCAGGACACCCCCAAATACAAAGTTCTTTTCTATAGGCTGTTTGTGAGACTGAGAGTGTCGTTAAGAGATAGCATAGGTGTGTTCTTTAGGAATAGTGCTCTCTATCTGTGATGGTCCCTGGACATTCCTTCTTCATGTGAAATCATGGTTCCACAATGACTGCTGTAGTACATACTAGAAAATCTACTGCTAGTTTCAAAATAATAATCTGGGGGAGTGACTCCCAGTCAAGGTTACTTTCTCACTCATTTGAGCATGTGCGATGTCACTGCTAACCTTCACAAAATAGGGACTTTTGTGATTTACATAGTTTTGATTGCTTTATATCAATGTCAGCTTATACTGCTAGCACTTGGGCCCTGGGTGGAATGTAAGCCTAAATTGAGGGGAAAATAACATTGTTACCGTTGATAAATAAAAGACTTTCCACAAGCCACATGAGTGACGTTTGAATGATGTTTAACCTGCTCTCAGAAACCTGGTATATAGGAACTGTGGTGGAAGTGAACAGAGACTCAGGAGCACAGACTTTTGGCTCTTTGGATACCTCTGATTTCAACCTGGTGTGTCCAACCCAAAAGCTAGATGCTTTTACAGTCTTATCCATGACCACAGTTTGAAGCTAGAGTGATGAAAAGAATAAAATGTCCTAAGAAGACTGGCTGGATTCATAGTACAACAAGCACTGTACTTGCCCTGCACATGGCCAACCTGGGTTCATGTCATAATGTTCCCTGAGCACCACCAGGAGTGAGGCCTGAATGCAGAGTCAAGAGTAAACCCTGAGCACCACCAGGTGTGACTGCAAAGTCAAAAAGCAAACAGAAATAAATAAATAAATAACCACCACTGTCCAGCCCCCCATCCCCACTCCAAGCGCATGCTGAGAGAGAGAGAGAGAGAGAGAGAGAGAGAGAGAGAGAGAGAGAGAGAGAGAGAGAGGACCCAAACTCTAAAACAACTGTAAAACAACTGTAATTCTAAAGAAAGAGGAAGGAAAAAGAAAGAAACAAAAATGATCAGGACATAAGGGCTATGTGGTTTTATTAATAAAAGAAACAAAAAGGAGGAGAAAAGTAGCCTGGACAAGAGAACAAGGGCTAATGGTCTCTTGGCAATGACCAAGAAACGTGGTTTTCTCTAAAAAATATTTTAAGAGAAAATATTTTAAGAAATTTGCACATTGTAAAAGCCAATATCTTCTACTGAAGACATCTATGGAGTTAAATTTCTATAAAAGTGAATTTCATGGTTTTTATCTATGGGAGGCTGCTTTTTGTGAAAGTAGCCTAAGTGTACATCACACGTTTGTGGTTCCTTCTACTCAATATTCTTATTAGATAAATGAAGCACATAATTGAGCACATATTGGCTCTCTGGATTTTATTTCCCAGCCCCGGCAGTGTGTTAGGTGAAGAGATTAAATGTAAGTGACATGAGGGAGGCAGCAAAAAAACAAAAAATAAAATTAATCACAAGATTGAATGATTCTCAAATTGGATAATTTTGCCATAAAATCACAAATTCCCACCCACCCTTGCACAGTCTCTGAGGAGCTATAGGAGACTATTCACAGCATTTTTTCTTCCAAACGTGATTCTTGCCAAATTCCTGTAACAGCTGTTCATGCCGTTCATCAGGGAAACCCAGGCAGATGTTGCACACCTTCCTTGTTATCACCTCCTACAGGCAACCCAAATGAATTCGGGAGGCATTAACAACACAGAGCCAACCAAAAAAAGAAACACAGCCCCTGAGCTCCAGAGGCAGAGGTATAGAGGCTAAGCTTCACTGAATTTCCATGTGAAGGGAATCTTGCTATCTGCGATCTCATGGAATCTTGCTTCCATGTGAAGGGAATCTTCCTATTTTTCCTTGTGAAGGGAATCTTGAAATCTGTATGATATACTGAGGAAGGGCAGGTTCAGGACGAGGAAAGCAGATCATCTTGTCTGATATCACTGTCAGATAGATAGCACTGTCCTCCCGTTCATTGATTTTCTCCAGTGGGCCCAGTAACGTCTCCATTGTGAGGCTCATTGTTACTGTGTTTGACATATCGAATACATCACGGATAGCTTGCCAGGCTTTGCTGTGCAGGCGAGATACCCTCGGTAGCTTGCTGGGCTCTCCGAGAGGGGCGGAGGAATTCGTGGAGGAATAGAACCTGGCTCAGCCGGCTGGCCACGCGCAAGGCAAACACCCTACACCGTGCTATCGCTCCTACTCTTGGGAGTATTATTATTTGGGAGAATTACTGATAATTCGGGCGCGTTCAGGGTGGTATGGCCGTAGACAGCTGGAGCGATAGCACAGCGGGTAGGGCGTTCGCCTTACACGCGGCCAACATGGCCAACCCGAGTTCGATTCCTCCGCCCCTCTCGGAGAGCCCGGCAAGCTACCGAGAGTATTCGATATGCCAGACACAGTAACAACAAAAGTCTCCAATGGAGACGTTACTGGGCCCGCTCGAGCAAATCGACGATCAACGGGAGGGCCTTTACCTTTACCTTTACCTTTTGCTGATAATTCATTGCAAGGACTGCCCAGTATTTTGGTTACTCCCGTCTTAGTAACGCTCTGGTTGAAATGGACAACTGGGTTGAAACTCTGTCCTTGGTCTCCAGGTAGGGTACAGTCTCACTCAAGTGAGGCCACCCTTGATGGTGCACTGTATGTAGAAACACATTGCAGTTTCCCTTTATACTCTCTCTTCCCATTCCATTGAGGCCCATGCCTGGAATATAGCGGTCACCTGTTTGGTCTCCACACAGTTCCCCAGGCACTGCCGGATTCAGCCCTGCAAGTCCCTGATCACTATTCCCAGTCACTAAAGTCAGTCTCTGGCCTTTGCAAAGGAATTCTAGTCCAGTGGGCCAAGAAACACAGAGGGACACACAGGGATTCTGAGCACCGTTTAGGTGGACACCCTTACTCCACAAAAAAAACCATAAAATTGTGACTAAATGGCTGATGTCAATTATATATTCTCTGCCTTGTCAATCTGCCACCCATTCGGACACTCTCAAGCAGCATATGGAATTCAATCAGTCAGAACCAGTCACACCATATCCCAAAGTTCTGCAGAATGTCTTCTATTACTGAATAGGCCAGAAGGCCAGACATATCATGGTGGCAAGCATTTCTGGGAGGGTTTGGGCCACACTCGCAATACTCAGAGGTTACTTTTGGCTCTGGACTCAGGAATCAGTCCTGGCAAGTGCTTGGGGACCATGTGGGATTTCAGATCAGAACCCCCACTGGTAGTATGCAAGGCAAGCCCCTACCAGCTGTACTATCTCAAAAAGACAAGCATTGTGATTAACTAGTTTAGCAAAGATGCTGATATGCCTAATATTGCATGTTGCTGAAATAATATCTAAATCTGATGCTAACAGATGCTAATAGGTATAGATGCTAATGTTATAGATGCTAGTATAGGCGCTAATATATATAGATGCTAGTATTTCATGGTGATGTGAAATAAAATTTTGAATAAAAAAGTATGATAATTAAGGCATCAAGGTCTTTCATCCTGAAAACCATATTTCTGCAAAGGTTTTAGAATAGGACAGTTGGTTAGAAACCACATGCATAGTTCAGAAATTTAATTTTATATTTTCAGATAACAAAATATTGCAGAGAAATTTGATGTCATCCCTGTATCTCTTCAAACAAAAGAGAGAAAATCAGTTCTGGTGACTTCAGAAATCTAGCAAATATATTGGATTAAGGTAAAGCAGAACTTGACTTTTCTGCTTCGAGCTTTAAGCATTCTTTAACCTGAGATTCCTTAAAGTAAAACTGGCCATGGCTCCAGGGTCAGATGAGGGAAGACTCACGAACACTTGGACTTTGTGATATTTTTACTTCCTACAACTGGGAAAATCAACAGAAATTTAAAATTGCTTTTCTCTTCCGTGAAATGGCCAGGGATTTGAGCTTATCTACCCTGATCATCACAAAATGGAATAGACTAAAAATAGGTTGGTTTGGAAGACAGATGGGGAATTCCCCTGGGAAGGCCTTTTTTCAAGGGAGTCTTTTGGGCATGAATGATGAGACTGATTTATAACTTTTTCTTCCGGAGAAGAGCAAGGCCAGATCAGGTCTATCAGCAAGAAGGCAAACCATTTAATCATATTCATACCCTTTTGACTTCTTTTCAATTATCCTTTCTGCTTCTTTTGCATCAAGTTTGAGTGCCAGAATTCCCCCAAGACATAGGTTAAAGGGGAAAACACAAACAAAATGAGAAACTTTACAGGGGCTTGCACATGTTAGAGTTTTTTTCCTTGTGCCCCAGTGGTGACTGAAGTCTAAGTGAATCAGAAATAAACTCCAACAACCAATGAGCAGACCTCAAATTGGCCCTGAGTCATTCCATCATCATTTCATAATTACATCTTCACGTACAGTGGATTTACATGTGTTAAGATTCATTTAGAAATGGCACAGGAGCACCTGCAATTTGGCATTCCAGGTAGAGCCCCAGTGTATCAAACACTTGATTAATAAACTCTGAAGTGTTGAAATGATTCTCTGTCATTAATCATATTCTCTTCTACCTCTATATTACCTGAAATCATTAGAGGAGAAAGCCTGAAGTGCAATCAGCTACCAGCATGTTAATGCAATGACTAGACTCTTAGCTCCAAATAAGCTGAAAAAAAAAAAGTAGAAAATTATACCAGACATGGTGTATATTTGGGGGACAGGCGGGTGACTGTGGAGGAATCTTTATTTAGAATAGAGGATATCAGTTTTTAAAAATATCAAAAAATGATAATTCATAAAACCATAGATGGCCAATAGTTTCACTTATTAAAATATGAGCATTTCTTGCTTTTGACAGAATGAGGCTCCAACAACAATTCAGGAATTCATTCCAAGTTCGTGTGCGTGTGTGTGTGTGTGTGTGTGTGTGTAACTGTTAAAATGGGCCACAGAAAATCAGTACGAAGTTCTTTTTACGTCATTCATTATCTCATTCGGGCTGGAGCGATAGCACAGCGGGTAGGGCGTTCGCCTTACAAGCGGCCAACATGGCCGACCCAAGTTCGATTCCTCTGCCCCTCTCGGAGAGCCCGGCAAGCTACCGAGAGTATTCGATATGCCAGACACAGTAACAACAAAGTCTCCAATGGAGACGTTACTGGGCCCGCTCCAGCAAATCGATGATCAACGGGAGGGAAATTATCTCATTCATATTCGCAGGCATTTAATTCCCTCATCAATCAGTGCTTACCAGGAGATAATGCAGTCTCTTTGAGGCATGGATACATGTGTCTATATTTCATTGAGATTAAGTAGCCCCATAGTATAGGTGTTAAAAAGATTACAGCAAAATGCAGGACATATGGGGTACAAAGCCAAACGAAGTATATAGTCAGGTCGATGTTGACTATTTCTCTATCAGGAATGGGCTGAATTATTGTGCATCTAAGAATGAATGCCTACTTGCAACATTGTAAAGGATAAAGAACTTTTACAAGAGAAAGGCAAAGAATTATCTTCTAAATGAGACAAGCTTAACCACTAAAAGTGTTGAATCCTAATTCTCTGAGATTTTTATATTTAGACTGGAGTTGAGAAGATATATTTATCTTGTGCAAGATAATGCTTAATTGTATATTGTCTCATATCATTTAAATATTAAATCTTTCTCATGTCAAGGATTCTGAAGAAACAACTAAATTCTTTAAATTCTGAGAAGATGAGTTAGTTCAGTTCTTTCTCAAATGCTCTCAGATAATCACATCTCCCAGCACAACTACTATATCACAGTTTACTTATTGAATACTTTGCTAGGATATGCCATTTCTCCCTCATTGTGTTATATTATTGAATTGGTCTCAAAAGTTCCTGAGGCTAAGCTATGAAAAAATGCCATGTTGATTAGATACACACACAACCTGGGTTTCTACATTGGCACAAACTCAGCAGTTCAATTCGATGAACCTCATTAATTGCAGAGTAAAAGGAGTTAGGTTGTTTGTGCCAGATGACCCCTGCACAAATCCTCACTGAATGCAGACACCTAATCTTTATGAGGACAAATACTCTGGATTTCCTGCTCATTAAAATTCTTTGAAGAACATTTACATGTTTTATATATTTATTCCTTAAACTAATATTGTCAGGAAAAAAATCAGACTAAGATCTTCATTTAGCAGAAGAGAAAGTTGAAATCAAACAGTTAAGTAGTTTTCTAAAATGCTGAAGTCTTATTTAAAGTCTTTCTGGGAGATTTACAAATTTTTTATCTAAACCTAGTAGATTTTTGGTGCATAGTTCTATTTATGGGATGCGAAGGGGAATAGTAAATATAAGTATTTAGTGTAAATTATATATATAATTGTTAAATACTATGCATTAATTTTATTATAAATTCCTAGAATTAGTTGATATTCACAGTATGCCTTTGTTAACTTCCACCAGAATTTTGCATTTGGAGCCAACATACAGTTACAGTTCAACTACAGCTTGTCAAATAGGATCATCTGCTAATTTACAATTTCATTCTCAGTATATTAATCATTTAAAATCTGATATGTGATAAAACATGTAACTGTTTCTTACCACGGTACAAATTATATGAATTAATTTGAAACTTTGTTTCAGCTTCAGCTATACATAAATGTTTAACTTGTTGTGTTTGTTGAATTTGGTGATGCAAGCACCCTATAATCAAATTGAAGCCGATGTGATGTTGAAGTTAGGGAGAGATGCACAGCTACACACCATTATACAGTATTTTTATTTTCTAGACACAACGATCAAGAATCAGGGACGCTGTCTCATTTGCCAAGGTGTCAAAAATCAGATGGGCTGGTCACGTAATGAGATTTAAAGACGACCACTGGACTAGAGTTGTTACCGACTGGATTCCACGGGATGTCAAAAGACCGCATGGCCGTCCACCTACCAGACTTCTTCGTGAAGATCATGAACGATCGGTTTGAGGCTCTTCATGTTCCCAGAGCGAACAGATGCCATTGGGCTACACTAGCACGCGACAGGGACAAATGGAGACGTTACTGGCGCCCGCTCGAGCAAATCGACGACTAACGGGAAGTTAAGTGATTAAGTTAAGTGATTAAGACACAACAGACACAAAGAAACTCAACATCAGATATAACAAGAAAAGACAGCAATTAGGAAATAGTGAACTCACTGTTTAAGTCTTACATGTTTTGGTCCAGAGAGAAGATGCAGGAGATAAGACTATTACCTTGTCTGGATCAACCCAGCACCATCTATTATACTCAGAAAACTGTCAGAAGTAAACCCCAATCATAGCCAAGGGTGGCCCCCAAACAAAAAGAATAAAGTATTATATGTTTCAGGAGCTTATTGTCCTAGTATGCATTGTTTAATTGTAAATTCATTATTTGCATTTTTAATAATGACTGCATAATACCTAGTTTGGGCTGGAGCAATAGCGTAGCAGGTAGATCGTTTGCCTTGCACACGACCAACCTGGGTTTGATTCCTCTGCCACTCTCAGAGAGCTCTGCAAACTACCGAGAGTATTTCACCCACACGGCAGGGCCTGGCAAGCTTCCTGTGGCATACTCGATACGCCAAAAAAGTTAACAAGTCTCACAACAGAGATGTTACTGGTGCCGGCTCAAGCAAAATCAATGAACAACAGGAGGACAGTGCTAAGTGCAATACCTAGGTTGCCCCTAATTGTGTGAAACTCTTACCATTGGCTCTGATTAACAGGGCCATGAGGGTTCAAGTATCTGTTTGATTCTCAAGTGATTCTATGCTTTCATGGGTATTATTATTATTAATAGTAGGAAGCATTTTGCCTATTTTGAGGTAAGTATATTCAGTCTTAAGATGCTTGGTTTTATTCTGGGGGTCGTGCTCTAGCCAGATGCTTGATATGGAAATGATGGACTCTCACTGAGTTTCTATGAGTCCATGCCAGAAAATAACTATGTTTTATCCCATGATACAGTCATCATTCTAGTTTGAGATGATCTTCTACTGACCTAGTGGATAGATCTCAGACTTTTTGTGTAGTGCCTTCATTTCTCATTTACTCTTTTGGGTATCCCCTATTTTCTTCATCTCTGATTCTTTTCACTATCACACCAATGCATCTGATCAATCCTTCCAGAGACATGGAGTATTAACTGTATAAATGTACTAACATTAAATTTCTGAACCACAGCCATGTAAAATCATAAATTAAAACAAAAAATGCTAACATAAAAACGGCTTATAGTCCATAAAATGAAGTATTGGATTGCATATTTATTGCAGTAGAAGTGAATGAAAGGCTGAGTATATGGTATTTAAAATAGAGCAGCAGCTTCTTTCCAGGACAGGAGGCCATTTTTAGACAACACAGTTTTCCCCATAAAACTGAGACTTACCCACCATATAATGTTTTTGCCAAATTCTATGTTCATTTTCCTTTCGAGTCAGAAAATGCTAGTAAGACAAGTTTGGTGAAGAGAGTTGACACCAATTTGGTATAATTGCCTGTACCAATCAGGGTTCTTTGAGCCCCATCCTACTTTCTATGCAGTCCCCTACACTTGAATATTGAAGAAACGCAGAAATATATACAATATCACTTATGTGGTTGACTGATAATCAGGAGACATTTGAGAAAATCTATTCCAAATAGGACTGCTTAATAAGAAGACCTGTCAACAACAGAAAGCTGTTTTCCCACTGACCTATGGAAAAGCACATAGTCATGTTTTGGATTGCTAAATAGCACAGTGAGTAGGGCATTTGCCTTGCACGCAGCCAACATGGCCGACCTGAGTTTGATTCCTCTGTCCCGCTAGGAGAGCCTGGCAAGCTACCAAGAGTATCTCGCTGGCATGGCAAAGCCAGGCAAGCTACCCGTGACATATTCAATATGCCAAACACAGTAACAACAAAATCTCCAATGGAGACGTTAGTGGGCCCACTCGAGAAAATCGATGAACAATGGGAGGACAGTGACAGCGACAGTGACAGTGAATTAGGCCCATGATAGGATGGTGATGGCTTCTAGAAGGTAAGAGAAGTTTCCAGTTAACAGTTGTCATGAAAATAGAAATATTGACTCTACAGCTTCAAGAAAATGAGTTTTGTTTCAAAGAGGATTGTATACCGCAGGTGAGATCTTAGTCTTAACTGACACCTTTATTTCCATCTAAAATAAATAGTTGTGCCATGATATGACATATTAGCACCATGGGCAATAGAATTCTGTTGCTACTAGGTGCTGAGAGGAGTCGCTAGTGGACCACAGTCAAAAAAACTTGATATCAGTCATACAGCTTTAAAGGAATGGTTTATACACACAAGCAATACTTACAAAAGGATTCTGAACCACAGGTGAGAATCTCAGTTCCACTTGACACCTATATTTCCATTTGGTGAGACCTGGAGCAAAGGAAACAGGAAACCCTTATCTAGAATCTTGACCCACAAAGACCACAACATAACATATTTACATTTTTAATTTTAAATTTGTTTATGTAGCAGCAAACAATTAATATACTATATGATGATTCTATAGACTATAATTCTACTAAAACACCCACCAGTCATCTCATAAACCACAGTAATGCTTCCTCTTAACCTTCTCTTTAAATGAACCTCGTCAAACTTTTTATTTTAATGATTCCTTTATTAAATAAATAACAAAATCAGCATTGACAAAGCCTAAAATATTCATATAAATGCATAATGCAGTATAATTTTGTACAGGCATATTCAGTAATATATTTTTACTATGGAGCTAAATTTCTGCAGGAATAAAATACACTAAAAATATGTGGTGATCATTCATCTGTGAATGGCCTCTACACATTGAAAACAAAGACACTTACATGCTACTGTTTCCTAATCTCATTGTGACATCTCTCAATGACTCATTTATTAGCTAGTCACATTTGGAACAAGTGTATACTAAATGTCATTCCCCCTCTTTAACTAAAGGACATTAACACCTGTGCTTGGAATTCTGCCCTCTCTTCCTCTCATCATCTGCTCCCTCTTCTCCTAATGAATCCTTTTCATAAATGTGCAAGCACATTATCTTATTTTCATCCTAATAGGCAACACTGTGCTCTTAACTCTACTCCCTTTTGTTATTGCTTTTTGTCTTCACTTTCCTTACAGTAACAGTGCTCATAAAAGTTGTTAATCCCCCTGTCTGCGTTTCTTCCTTTGTACAGAAAACAGTTCAGTCAGAATTTCATTTCTAATATTTCATCTGATCATCTTCACAATGACCAATTAGCAGTATCTCTCTATCACCAAGAAAAATAGCTCAAATAGGTGTTTAATTCATATTTGCATTTTCTTCTTTTACAACAAATTATACCTCATCTCACTGTGCTACACTTTAGAAACACTGACTTTTAAATAATTAATAATTCATAAAATTAGCACTTGCCAGTTAATTAAAAATGTAATTTGTATTCAGAAGTGATCCCTAGAGATGTTCCAGAATCTTATTTTGTCAATATTTTTGTCAGAATATTAGACAAACACACAATCCAAACATTATGAAACATATAAAAGTGAAAGGATTATTGGGATAGAAAGCTTGATTAGTGATTTAGTTTCTATTCACCTCTGTTTTCTTCCTAAGTAGTACAATTTTGTTCAAAAAGGCTGAATGCTCTTTCCCATAGGTAATGGCACAATGAAAATTTTTCCTTTTGTTGTTTTTAAAGAGTGATGGTCTAGAAAACGGTTTATCCCAAGATGAGCAATGAGAAGAGGCTAACTGGAAGATTATAGAAAACTATTTAACTCAGGAAGAACTATGAAAGACATTTTACCCTCTTGTATTTAACCTTATTATTTCCAGTGACATCACTTGTGCTTTTGTTACAATTCTTCCAGTGAAATACAAATCCCAATTCTCTGCCTTGACAAATATTATGTTCACAATGAGCCTGGAAACTTCACATACAACAACGCATAAATGACGGATATGAGCCTAATTAGACTACCATGGCTAGAATTTCAAGGTTTGCTATCATGAAATACCATCCTGTATATTTCATCAGTGAGGATGCAGTATTCAGTGAGAAAATGTGATGTGTTTCAGAATACAGTTACTCACTTTCCAGCCAGGGATGGAACATATGTCTCCCACTCACTGTGCAGGTTGCTCGTTCAACTACACTAGCTTTTAAAGCAGTCACATGGATTTAAAAATGAACAGAAGAAATCAAGTTTCAACGCTACAATACGGGTCTTCAACAAACCAAAAGGATCTACACTTAGGAAACAGAAGTCTGGACCTGAAATAAATTACCCTCTTGTACCTGATGTTACAATATACTATGTAGTTGCTTCTTTCTGTAAGATGCTTGTACAAATAAAAGCAGAGACCAGAAACCATTTGATTTTGTACCTACCAGTTTTCCACATTGCTTTGGTTGCTGCTTGGTGACATACTGGTTAGGAACCATGGAGATAATTTCATACTGAGACTGTAGCATCTGCAATTTAAGCAGAGGAAAAAAGATCGGTGTTGGCATTTTTCTTAACCCTTTGTACTGAAAGCCAAATTAGGATACTCAGGGAACAGAGATAAAGTGGTTTGTTTGCTTGTTCTTGTTCCAAATAAAGAGACAAATCCAGATGCAAGAAAAACATCAGCAGGATTAGGCTAGTATCCAGAACACCCCATTCCTGCTGATTTTGAATCTAAAACTGAAGAATTAACTAAGAACATGAAAATTTAAGGGCTATTAAGGGCTATTTAGTTTGCATTTTTACAGTCTATTCACTAATCCGTTTGTTAATCTATACATCCTTAAGAATTTTATTCTATACATTAGGAATTTTAATATATACATCATTAAGAATTATATTCCTTCATCAGTGACAGCTTACTTTTATAGCAAGCAGGTAAGGCTTTTGCCTTGCATGTGGCCGACCCGGGTTCGATTCCTCTGCCCCTGTTGGAGACCCTTGCAAGCAACTGAGAGCATCTCACCCACATGGCAAAGCCTGGCAAGATACTCATGACATATTCAATATGCCAAAAACAGTAACAACAAGTTTCACAATTTGTTGTGAGATGTTACTGGTGCCCACTTGAGCAAATCGATGAACAATGGGAGGACAGTGATACAGTGCCCCCTTTTACTAATTTTCTCTCATCCTTCCTATTTAATCTATACTTCATTTGGAAATATATTATTTTACCAATGATAGCTTTATTTTATTTTTCTTATATTTCTTTCATCCCTTCTCTTAATTTTTAATTTCTTTTTCAACTTTAAAAATATTTCTAATTGCTATAAATCCCAATGCTCTTATTTAAAGAAATTTTTAATATTAAATGTATACAAATGATTAGAGATCACAATTCTCTCAACTAATACATTGTTAGAAAATTACGAAACATATTCGCATGTTAATCTTCTATGGGGCTGAAGCAAGAGCACAGCAGGTAGGGCGTTTGCCTTGCACTCGGCTGTCCCGACAGATCAGGGTTCAATTGCTCTGTCCCTCTTGGAAAGCCCGGCAAGCTACCACGAGTATCTCACCCGCACGGCAAAGCCTGGCAAACTACCCATGACGCATTCAATATGCCAAACACAGTAACAAGTTTCACAATGTTACTGGGCCCGCTCGAGCAAATCGATGAACAATGGGAGGACAGTGACAGTGATAGTGACAATCTTCTATGGAGCAGGGGGCTCCATGGGGTGGGTGCTCGGCCCACCTGCCAGGCCTAGAATCTTCTATATAGACTTGTTTACCAAAATTTTCAAAATAATTTATCTATTTAATTTTTGTCTGTAGCACCTATTGACAGATGCTACGTGTTTTGATTCCACTTTGCACTAGATTACCATGCCTGATGCCTGGAAATTCTGAGTTAGAAGGAAGAGCAGAAGAACAATCATTAAAATTAAATGGTGGGGTTTTTGTAATAGAATTAGTGCTTGTCATAATCTAAATATATTTAAATCATTCACATGTAGCACAAATCAATTTTGCAACAGAGACATATGATTATTTCACAAACTCAATGAAAAAGGGTTGTTTTGTGTTATAAACATGATCTCTGTCAAAAATCCACCACAGCCCCAGTGCTTCTGAATAGACTTAATAGACATAAAACCGCCCCCCCTTTTTTTTGCTTTTTGGGTCACACCTGGCGATGCACAGGGGTTACTCCTGGCTCTGTACTCAGGAGTTACTCCTGGCGGTGCTCAGGGGACCATATGGGATGCTGGGAATCGAATCCGGGTCGGCCACATGCAAGGCAAACGCCCTACCCACTGTGCTATCGCTCCAGCCCCTTAAGCCTCCCATTTAAAAGAAGGAATTCTAGCTTTCTGAACCCCTTGCACAAACATTCTGAATACACAAGAAACCAGTGAAATAGTAAATCTGGACCATAGTGCACCAGCCACATCCCTAGAAAGAGCTCTGAATTCCACTAGGAAAGAACATAGAGTGTTCTCCCATGGTACCTAAAGTGGTTCATGAACAAAGAATCAGCTGCAGCAATTTCTAATTTCTTAGCTAATTCCTATGTCCCCTCATTTATATTACATTTGTAGTTATATTACCTGTTGGACCGTAGTTCCAAGCTTCTTAGGCTTATTGGGTAGTCCTTTTTCCTCCAGCAGGGCCCTGGAGTGTAATTAAAGTATACTTATTCTAGTGTTCCTGGGGATACACCCAATTTCATCTGGAAACTCACAATCCCCTTTATCTTTACGCTCTCATTTGTGTTCCTTTTCCCCTATCTTAGTCATAAATATCTCCAAATAAGACATGGTGACTTGTAAAGTCAAACCTGCTGATGGTTCTGGATTTTGTATACATAAGTAACATGCACTTTTCTCTTTTCTTCATGCCCTTTTCATATTTTTACTTTAGAGCAATGTCCTTTTTTTTATAGACACAGGAAGACAGTTAATTCTATGCTTTGTAATATGGGAGTTAATTGACTCTGAAATATGTTGCCTCCTAGGCATTCATCATATTTACTTGACTTAAGCCTCAATTGCCCTTAACTTGACCTTAGTTTCTTACACAAAAGGTAGGTCCCATTGAGGGACTTGGATAGACCCAGGGCTAGTCATAAACTAACTCGGCTTTGACATCAGGCTGCCTAAGGGTCATAAGAAGTATAATAAGTTAAGAGCATGTTCATGGAGAACTTGTCATAACCGGAAAAGAGATAACTAAAAAGAACCCTATTGGGGTTAGGAGAAACGAAACTGGCCTGTGGACTATAGTCTGTAGTCTGGGAAATAGAGCTAAATGTCCCCAGAAAAGCCAACCTTTACCGTGAGTCTAGAGAGACTATTTTAAGCTTAACATAGGGTATGGATAAAGTCTGTATCTCTTAATGTTTTTATATAAAATGACTAGAAATATTTTTATGAAATAAATTCAATCTGATTGTTTAAAGGATTACCAGGAAAGGAAAGGAGAACACAATATGACCCTAGATGGAATCCCAGCCCTGGGCAGATAATCTAGAATAAATACAGAGTTCTGAAGTACCTAGATGGAGTACCACCTTGGGGTGGGTCTCCTAGAAGTATATCCACTGAAGGAGGGGCTTTACATCTGTTCATTGTTTATGTTAAACTTCAATCACACCTGTGTGTAATTGCTTGTAAATCCTTAACCCTTCAGGATTTCTCTATAATTATCCTGATTGATTTGAATAAATCGCCACTGGTTACCAGCTGCTTCCTTCATTCATTGGCCCAGAGACAAAGGGGTGGGGAGGGATGGTCATCAGGCACAAATGCACCATGGGACACCCTGCTTACCAAAGGATGGTGACTCAGACAGTTGCCTAGATACAGAACCTCTTAACTCTTTGGATATATTTACTGTGCAATCCCAAATTAATGTAAACTCATATTCCATGCACTTTGACTTCTTCTTAATCCTTATGTGCAAACCAAATGGGTCACTTGATTTTCATCCTGCAGTCACCTCCTTTATTCATAGGACTGATTCTGCCATCCTCCCTCTGAGACTTGGTAACTCAGCAAACAGCCTAACTACTCCTCTCTTTTATTCAGGAGACTATATAGGGAGAAAGTGCTTGTCTCTCTGTCAGAGTTTTAAGCTAAGTTTCACCATGAGTGCCTCCCATAGATTTGGGAATTCATGGGTGATGAGAGGATGTTAGTGGTACGGAATCTAGTGCTTGAATGTTTTCATCACTCCTTAGCCACTGTTGAAATTTTCAAGCCTTCAGGTGAGTATAAAAGAGAATCAATTTTAAAAGACATACTTCTATGCAAGTAAATCACAATATTTAGACCTTCCTGCTGCACACTGATGGCAGGGGCTGAGGCAGGTGCAAAGGCGAGCAATTATCTTCTCTTACAGCCTTTCTGACAGTTCTGGAATTTGTTGATTCTTTTGTATGACAAGTTACAAAGAGGAGAGCTGTACTGAATATTTGCTCCCTGCAAAAAGTACAATGCTGAGTCTTAAAATGAGGCTTTGGCAGAAGCATGGTGCAGTATCTTGTGCATTAATCAAACATAGCAGTTTCTTTGTTGCACCGAGCTCTCTGCTGTTCTCACAGAAACTCAAAGAGCAAGCTGCTGCAAGGCTACAGCAACCCTGCCAACTTGACAAAAAGAGTCAATACATTTCAGTTACAAGGCAGCGGGGGCATCTTCCTCCCAAGCCAGAGGTTTGGGGAGCTTTGAACTTTTTTCATTTTGGAGTCTATGCCCAGAGAAGAGAATCATTGGGTGAGAATCCTCTTCTAGTAGTCATTGTTTATCTTTCTGTGTCTTCATGCAAAGACAAATACTGGTGTGCAAACAAGTGTACCGCAAGCAATTGAACTGGGGGGGGGTGGTTTACACAACAACAATAACCAAATTTCAGGTTTTGTGACTGGCTCCAAAGTTTCCTCCAAACCATAGCTAGCATTTTCTTTCCTTCCTTTATCCTTTCTTTACTCCTTTGTTCCTTTTATTTTTTTCCTTGTTTCCTTCTCCATATCTATCAGGGTTAATATTAATAAATAGCATTAACCATCCAATACCAGGGATTCCTGCCTGATATAACTATTCCTAAAGATTGAGAAAACCACTTGATGTTGCACAGTCAACTTAGACCTCCAAGTGTGGTCCCATAACCAGAATAATCCTTTGAAATTATGTAAAGTCAAAGAGTATTTTCTTATTTCTTCCTTAAAAGAATGTAAGATTTTATTTATACCCTCCAAAACAATTCTCCAGACCTGCTATGATTTAAACCTGGTCTCTGGCCAGTCTGCAGAAAAGCATCTGGTAGAGTTTCTCTCCCATAAATCTTCAACTCTTCACATGGTGGCTGGTGGCCCATCAGCAGAGATAAAATTTATGAACCTCCTAGACCTCACCCAAGAACTAAGGAGAAGGAAAGTAATTCACTGTATAGCAAATCTGTTCTCAAAATTCACCCTGGGGTTGAAAATTGTTCCGGGTGAAGGAACACAGGCTACCTTTGGGACTGAATTGAGAAGATGAAGCTATTATATACCTAGGTAGTCTAAGTATAAATTTGTAATACAGAAGTGAGTATCTTATTGCTCATGCAGGAAAGCGCTGCTCATGATACTGCATGTTCTAATGACCTTCCCACCAAAGAAACTGTTAGCCTGCAAATGCAATGCTCTTATACAAAATAAGTCAAAATTCCAGTGTGGAGGAAGAACTGGAACGCATTTTCCCTTGAAAAGTGACCAGCTTCACAGCATCCTTTTAAAATAAATTCACAGAAGAAATGAAGTTTTAAATATGCATATGTTTGCCTCGAAGCTAAACAAAGTATCCGCGTTTCCCCTCACTCCATCTCACTCAAATTTTGCTTGCCAATCTGCAGATCCCATGGAGGCAACCATCATAGATTTACAAGAGTAGTGATCCAGTTTCTCAGCTGGCAAATATTTTCTGATTCTGGAGTGCCCTGCTCTGATTCAAATCCTTCTGCTCACTGAAACAGAAGCATCACACTGATGGTTACCAGTTCAACTTTTGATTCCAGGGTGGAGACAGCTATGCTGTTGCTTCAAGGAAGCTGCTACCTCTATTTTTTTTTATTAGTGAAACATCATGAGGTACATTTGTCGACATACAAACTTCCGTGCTTGGGTTTCAGTTATACAATGATCAAGTACCAGTCCCTCCACCAGTGCCCATTCTCCACCGCCAATGAACCCAGTAACTCTCCCACCACCACCCACCCCATCCCCACACCTTGACCCAACTCTGTGGCAGGGCATTCCCTTTTGTTCCCTATTTCTTTTAGGGTGTTTTGGTTTGCAATAGAGGTATTTAGTGGCCATCGTGTTTAGTCTATAGTCTACTTTCAGCACACATCTCACATCCTGAGCAAATGCTCCAGACATCCTTCACTTAGTTTCCCTTCTCTATCTGAGCTGCCTTTGCCCCCCAGCATGTGCTGTCGGCTTCCAACCATGCAGCAGACCTTCTGGTACTTATCTCAACTATTCTTGGATGCTCTTCTCCCCTTCTATTACTTTATATTCCCCCGAGAGCGCAGTCTTTCTATGTCTGTCCCTTTCTCTCTGATTCATTTAATTTAGCATGACACTTTCCATGTAGGACCACTTGTTTGTAAATTTCATGACTTCATCTTTTCTAACAGTTGCATATTATTCCGTTGTGTAGATGTACCAAAGTCTCTCTAACCAGTCATCTCAGGTACTTGAGTTTTTTCCAGATATTGGCTATTGTGAACAATGCAGCAATGAATATAGAAGTGCAGATGTCATTTCGGCTATACTTTTTTTGCCTCTCCAGGATATATGCCCAGAAGTGGTATTGCTGGGTCAAATGGGAGCTCAATTTCTAATTTTTTGAGAAGCATCCATACTGTTTTCCAAAAGGGCTGAACTAGTCAGCATTCCCACCAGCAGTGAGGGAGAGTCCCTTTCTCGCCACATCTGTGCCAACAAGGGTTGCTTTTGTTCTTTTGGATGTGGGCCAGCCTCTGTGGTGTGAGATGATAGCTCATTGTTGTTTTGATCTGCATCTCCCTCATGATTAGTGGTGTAGAGTATTTTCTCATGTACCTTATAGCCATTCAAATTTTTTCTTTGAGAAAGTTTCTGTTCATCACCCCATCAATAGATGGGGTTCAATGTTTTCTTCTTGTGGAGTTCAACCAGTGCTCTGTATATCCTTGATATCAACCCCTTATGGGTATTGGGCAAATATCCTTTCCCATTCTGTAGATTGTCTTTGTTTTCTGGTCACTGTATCTTTTGAGGTGGAGAAGCTTCTTAAATTAAGATAGTCCCGTTTGTTTATCTCTGTTTCCACTTGTTCAGTCAGAGGAGTGTCATCTTTGAAGATATCGTTAGCCTCAATATCATGGAGGGTCACTGACCTTGTCTTCAATATACCTTATGGATTCTTGCCTGATGTTGAGATCTTTAATCCATTTTGATCTGACTTTTGTGCATGGTATTATGTCGAGGTCTAAACCCATTTTTTTTTTTGGCTTGTAGTTGTCCAGCTATGCCAGCACCATTTTTTGAGGAGGCTTTCCTTGTTCCACTTCTCATTTCTTGCTCCCTTATCAAAGATTAGATGTTCATACATTTGGGTTTGTATGTAGGGATATTCCACCCTGTTCCATTGGTCTGTGGCTGTACCTTTGTTCCAGTACCAAGCTGTATTAATTGTTATCACTTTGTGGTAAACTTTGAGGTTGGGGAGGATTGATGTGTCCCATCATCTTTTTCCCAAGATTTGCTTTAGCTATTTGCGAGCCTTTGTTGTTCCAAAGGAATTTTAGGTGTGCTTAATCCATTTTTTTTTTGAAGAATTTTATGGGTATCTTTATAGGGATAGCATTAACTCTGTATAGTGCCTTGGGGAGTATTGCCATTTTGACAATGTAAATTCTTCCTATACATGATCAGGGGATATGTTTCCATTTACTCATGTCTTCTTTTATTTCATAGAGTAGCGTTTTTTAGTTTTCTTTGTAGAGGTCCTTTACCTCCTTAGGTTGATTCCAAGGTACTTGATTTTCTGGGGCACGATTGTGGACAGGGTTGCCTTTTTCATGTATCTTTCCTCTGATTCATTATTTGAGTATAGGAAGGCCTTGGATTTTTGGGTATTGATTTTATAGCCTGTGACTTTACTGTACAAGTCTATTGTTTCTAGGAGTTTCTTGGTAGAGGCTTTAGGATTCTCTAGATATAGTGTCATATAATCTGAGAATAGCAAGAGCTTGATTTCTTCCTTTCCAATCTGTATTCCCTTAATATCTTTTTTTCCTAACTGCTATTGCAAGTACTTCCAGTACTATATTGAACAGAAGTGGCAAGAGTGGGCATCCTTGTCTTGTTCCTGATCTTCGAGGGAAGGCCTTATCAGAGGAAACCTTCCGAGCCCAAAAACAATTGTGGGATATAGTGAAAAAACTCAATGAAATTAAAGCCTCACCAAGGACACTTTATCCAGCTAAACTCTCACTTAAACTCAATGGAATGATACACCATTTTATAGGTAAACAAAAACTCAGGAATTTTATAGACTCAAAACCAAACCTGAAAGAAGAACTAAAAGGGCTCCTGTAATTCAAGAAGGAAAACATCCATAAGCACAACAAGCCCTTACAGAAAGATGGCACAAAACCCCATGATAATAATCTCTCTCAATGTCAGTGGTCTAAATTCACCAATCAAGATACACAGAGTGGCAAAAGGGATCCAGAAACTGAAACCAACATTCTGCTGTCTACAGAAAACTCATCTGAACAGTCAGAGAAACACAGACTCAAAGTTTACTGATGGAAATCAATCCTTCAAGCAAACAACTCTCTCAAAAAAGCTGGAGTTGCCATAATAGTATCCAACAACATAGATTTCAGGTTGAATAATATTAGAAGGGACAACAAAGGCCATTTTCTATTTATGAAGGGATATGTGCAACAGGAAGAAATCACACTCTTAAATGTATATGCACCTAACGAGTGACCAGCTAAATACATAAAACAAATGCTAACAGATTTTAAGGAGGACATTACCAGCAATACAATAGTAGTGAGAGACTTCAACATCGCCTTATCACCTCTGGATAGATCAACAAGAACAAAATTCAGCAAGGAAACACTGGCTTTGAAGGAAGAAATAGAGAAAGAGGGCTAATAGACCTATACAGGGCTTTACATGCCAAAAAGAAAGAATACATATTCTTCTCCAGTGCACATGGAACATTCTCTAAAATAGACCATGTGTTGGGTCACAAAACATACCTCAATAGAATCAGGAAGATAGAAATGTATCAACTACCTTTTCAGACCACGATGCACTGAAGATAGAAGTGAATCACACACAGACACAGAGATCCAAATCAAACACATGGAAATTAAACATCTCAATACTGAACAGTGAGTGGGTCAGGAGGGAAGTCAAGGAAGAAATCAAAAGATACCTGGAAACAAATGAGAATGAAAACACAAGCTACCAGAACCTATGGAACACAGCTAAAGCCATATTATGAGGAAAATGTATAGTGTTGTATGCATTCCTAAGGAAGGAAGAAAGGGCCTACATAGATAACCTAAACTCACAGCACAATATCTTAGAAAAAGACCAACAAAAGTAACCCAAATTTGGTCAAAGGAAAGAAATAATATAATTAGAGCAGAATTTAACAACATGAAAACTCAAAAAACAATCTGAAAGGTCAATGAAACCAAGAGCTGGTTCTTTGAGAAAATAAATAAGATTGATAAACTCAATCAATATTCACAAAGAGAGAGAGAGAGAGAGAGAGAGAGAGAAACTGTAATAAACCGAATCAGAAATGAAAAAGGGGATATCACAACAGAAACCAATGAAATGCAAAAGTTCATCAGAGACTACTTTGAGAGTCTGTATGCCATGAAACAAGAGAAACTGAAAGAAATGAATAAACTCCTTGATTCCTACAATCTCCCTAGACTGACTCATGAAGACTTCAATACCTGAATAGACCCATTCATATCAAGGATATCAAAACAGTAATCAAAAATCTTCCCAAAAACAAAAGCCCAGGTCCAATGGATTCACCAGCGAATTCTTCCAAACATTTAAAGAAGTCTTGTTGCCGTTTCTCCTCAAGCTTTTCCAGGAAATTGAAAAAACAGGAACTCTCCCAAGAAGCTTTTATGAGGCACATATCTCCCTAATACCAAAAGCAAACAAAGACACCACTAACAAAGAAAACTTTAGGCCAATATCCCTGATGAACACTGATGCAAAAATCCTCAACAAAATATGAGCAAATAGAATCCAACAACTCATCAAAAAGATCATACACCATGACCAAGTGGATTCATCCTTGGGATGCAAGGATGGTTTAACATTCAGAAATCAATCAACATAATCCATCACATCAACAAAAGTAAAGATAAAAACCACATGATAATATCAATAGACACAGATAAAGCATTTGACAAGATCCAACACCCGTTTCTGATGAAAAGTCTCACCAAAATGGGCTTAGAAGTAACTTTCCACAAGATAGTCAAAGCCATCTACGACAAACCTACGGCAAGCATTATCCTCAATGGGGAAAAACTAATGGCCAGCTGCTACCTCTTGAATTGACTTGGCTGCCAACAGAAGATGCTGGGATGGATTTCTGAGCATCAGTCACTGCTATATTCAATGCACAGCAGGCAGAGCTAAGCATGTGGCGTCTCTTTAAAATGAGGCTTGTCAAATGAACCCCATGTGTCTTTGGTTCTTGGAAGAGAGGTTATTGATTTTAAGGTTGTCTGCTTCTCTCCTTTGGTTCCTTGCTCGGGATATCTCCCCATGGGGCTGCCTGAAGTAGAAATTCCTAGAAATATTTCAAGTCTGTGCATCATATTTGGTCGAGTTTGAGGACTTGATAATGATCCCTCTTTTTCCAGCCACCTCCCGTCATTTCTAAGCCCTCCTCTGCCCCCACCACTTTATTCCCTGAGGACCAGTTATGATGTGCTCTTGTATAGTCCCACTCACTGAGCTTCTGTTTCAAGATACTAATGCAGATACCAGCAGGAATCTCCAGTGAGGAAAGGTTTAAAAAAATCAAAGAACCCATCCTAAAGAAAAGCAATCTGAAAGATAAAATATAGATATTAAAATAAGTTTGCAAAATACTTATTATCTTTGTGGAAGTAACATTTTCTAGGGATATGCATATTCAGGATGGCAGAAACACTTCCAAAATGAAGAAAATAGTTCTTTACTATCTAGAAATAACCCATAATGTGATGTGTGAATGTAATACAAATGGGACCAAACTATTCACTTGCCCTGTCTATATAATTTTGTTTAAAAATTTTAAAAATTCTACTCTATCATGACATTTTACTTATCAAATAAAATAGCCTTTCACTGTAATTAATCCAGCTTTTTTGTAACATAGGTGTATCATAAACTAATCCAGGCCTACTAACGGTTATTTATTGACTTCTAAACTTTTGTCATATGAATTTATTCTACGACAGAGAATAAATTTATAAAGAAAGAGATCCATTGATTGATATATATTTTAAATTGAACAAATTTCTAGGAGCATAGAATAGTGAGTTAAGTTTTTATTTACAGAGTTTATATATTTTTACATTTTTGGTCACATTTACAATTGTAACTGCAGTGTAAGCACATTAACTTCTCAGCACTCTATAATAGCAGATATTATAGTGTTGCAGGATATTATAGTGTGTCATCATTTTAAAATTCAGAAGTAAAGTACCAGAGAGATACTACAGTGGGTGGGGCATTTACCTTGGAAATAATGGGCCTATCCCAGCATCATATATGGTTTTCCAGAATGCTGTCATGAGGATCTCTGAGCGCAGAGCCAGGAGTAAGCCTGAGCACTGCTGGGTGTGACCCCCCAAAAAACACAAAAACAAAAATTCAAATTTATGAGTGAAAAGAAAAAGTCAATTTTTCTGTTTGTGTCTTATTTTATTGAAAGTTGTGTACAATATTCATGTTGATGTATGTATTTCTGTTTATTAATTTGTTTTCTACAATCCTGTTTTAGTTCTATGTTTGAAATATTATTTTTTATCTTAATATATTTAAAAACATATTTTCCTTTTTGCTGCATGCAATTTTCTACTTAACTATTAGTAACTCAAGTGTTTCATGTATATTTGACAAAGTGTTGATTTCTAATCTATTGATTTATAACTTTAAGGCTTCACTTTTGATTTTGTACTTAGATAACTCTTAAAAATCACACATTCTTGGCTTTTTGCTCTCTGTAAGAGCCTGTGTTCTCTCTTGAAAATGTATCTCTCTCTCCCCTCATGTCTGCCTACATTTCTTTTGATGAAAAGCTATTCAAAAAGAAAGCTCAATTCTCTAACAATATCCTTATACTTATTTTTAAATACATTAATATGCTTTCATTTAAAAATATAAAGCATATGAAACACTTAGGTGTGAGATAAGTCTGTATAATAATAAACAGCTATTGAGGACTTAATAAATGATACAGTAAGATAGAATCAGGAAAGTGAATGGCTTTTTTGCTCATCTTGTCTTTTGTTAGTTACTATGTTTTATAATATTTTATGGAGTTATTCTAGTTTTCATCTTTGAGAATAGGAAGAATCACTTTTCCACCAGAGCAGATTCTTGATAAAAAGTCTATCAGCCAACGTCTAGCCACTGCTCATATCTCCACATAAAGACCATTTTTAACTTTCATTTGAAATGATTAAGTGGATAAAATATTACTTACCAGAATATCTCTTAGGAAAGACTACATAGACTACAGAAAAGCTTCCGATTTCAAAAAATATATATAAAGCAGGAAAATAACATCATAAGGAGGTTGTGATTGTGATTAAATGGAAGGGAGCATGTTTTTGACTTTCTCTTACACCAAGAGAAGAGACACAAGCATTCTATTTATCTAGTTTTTTTCCCCTGGGTATATTCCCTATTGCAGGACAAGAATGGCAGAGACAGAGAAGTGTTAAAACTTCACTGAAGTGAGGAGGCAGAGTTTGAAACTGTGCTTCAAAGTGATTGGAGCCTTTAGAATAAGGGGTGAGACTGAGGAAAGGCATATTAGTTAGATAACAGTGCAGGTTTAGCAGAGGTACTGGACAATTGTTGACTGGTCACAGAAGAAAGGAACTCTGCAAGTCCTATAGGAAATCAGCTATTGCATTGCTGTGTGGTAAAATGGCACACACAAAATAATGCAGAACATTGAGACCTCATTTTGGTCGAATGAGAAGAAAGAGACATTGCTGAACACTTCAGCATTTACTAGAGACAACAGCATTTTCTTACCTGGGGCTGGAGTGTTCGTATAGCAGGTAGGGTGATTGCTTGTTACAGTGAACTGAGGTTCCATCCCTGACACCACAAATGGTCCCCTAAATTTCACCAGGATTGATCCCTGAGCAAGGAACCAGGAGTGAGCCCTAAGCACAGTCAGGTGTGACTCCAAAACAAAACAAAAAGTTCTTAGCTAGGATCAGGGCCCAACTTAACAAAGGAATTACAAACTTAATCTAAAGTAGCATTGCTCCCTCAACAAAGAATTTAAGCAAAGACCTTGATAATTTAACTGCTTATGAAAAGAAAATGGGCTCAGCAGGTAGGGTGTTTGCCCTGCATGAAGCCGACCTGTTTCCTCCATCTCTCTTGGAGAGCCCAGCAAGCTACCTACCAAGAGTATCCTGCCCACATGGCAGAACCTGGCATGCTCCCCATGGAGTATCTGATACGCCAAAAACAGTTACAGCAGGTCTCACAATGGAGACATTACTGGTGCCCTCTTGAGAAAATCGATGAACAACGGACGAACAGTGCTGCAGAGCTACATGGAAAGAAAAAGGCACAACCCTTTCAAAGATGCTAGTCAAATCACAAATTCTTATAGCATATAACATGTCTACATGCAATTCAAGATTCAAGTGTGAAACTGGTGAAAAATGTGAAATTGTGAAAATGGTGAAAAATGCTGAAAAATGTGGAAAACATGGAATTTGCAATCCATCAAAGCACTTAAAAGAGCAATATATGGTAATAGTTCATATATCAATTTCATTGTTAACATTAAAGTGTAGAAAGAATTCTAAACATTTGGGGGTGCAAGAGGACTCTCAAGTCGTGCTTAAGAGACCTGGGCATGTCTCATTCGTATTCTCAACAACTGAGCCAGGTGTTCACTGCATGGGCAGATTGTGAAGCCACTCAGGCCTTCAGTGTCAAGGACTATCCAGTCTTCCCTGGAGGAAGGCCTTCAGGGTACATCCAGTAATGCTGACTGGGGTGTCATGCAGAGCTGTGGATTATTAAGAAACATCTGCAAACAAAGCATGTACCTTAAACTGGGTACTATCTCTCTGAACCCTACAAACATTTTCAGTAATATAAAGAAAAGCACTATCACTATCACTATCACCCCGTTGTTCTTAAATTGGCTAGAGTGGGCCCGCTAACGTCTCCATTCATCTCTGTTACATGCAAGTGTATCCCGATGACATATTGGGGGCTCCTTCAGGGTCAGGGGAATGAGGACCATTCATTGTTACTGTTTTTAATATATTGAGTATGCCACGGGTAGCTTGTCAGGCTCTGCCGTGCAAGAGGGATAGGCTCGGTAGCTTGCCGGGCTCTCTGAGATGGATGGACGCTTTTGTAGCAGCTTCTAATCACCTTTACAGGTGTTCCTAGTGAGGCATATAGGCGGGTATGATACTCTCAGTAGCCTGCCGGATTCTCTGAGGGTGAGAACTAAAGAATAAGAGGTCCCGTGGTCGCACTTGTGGCCGTGTGCTTCTGGGAGCTTGGTTTTATTGTCTCTAGATGGCCGTTGATGGGTTGCAG
Organism: Sorex fumeus; assembly: GCF_029834395.1. Taxonomy (NCBI): domain Eukaryota; kingdom Metazoa; phylum Chordata; class Mammalia; order Eulipotyphla; family Soricidae; genus Sorex; species Sorex fumeus. Next base: position 25,820,817 of record NW_026606090.1, on the reverse strand, counting down.
GGCAGTTGATGGGTGTAACTGTCTAGCTACTGAAAGGTGGGGCAGCTGGGTGGAGGAGGCCCAGTTCCGAACTGAGCAGGCTTGGAGATCTCAGCCCTGGGTCCCGCACACCTAGGTTCCTCTGCCGGTTCCTCGTCCAAGCGTGTGGAGAGTGGTCTCAGCACGGCTGGGTCCCAAAGGTCTACAGATGTCTGGGCTCTGCTAGGGGCGGAGAGGGAAACTCAACCCGCCCTCCTCCAAGGGGCCCAGTGAGGACAGCCAGGCAGGGAGGTAGGAGATTCCTTTTAGAAAAGTACTGTAGCACTGTAGCTCTGTCCTCCCGTTGTTCATAGATTTGCTCAAGCGGGCCCAGTAACGTCTCCATTGTGAGACCCGTTGTTACTGTGTTTGGTATATTGAATACGTCACGGGGAGCTTGCCAGGCTCTGCCGTGCATGCAAGATACTCTCTGTAGCTTGCTGGGCTCTCCGAGAGGTGCGGAGGAATCGAACTCGGCTCTGCCAGCTGGCCGCATGCAAGGCAAATGCTCTACCACTGTGTTATCACTCCAGTACTTTAGAAAAGCAAGGTTCTGAAAATAAAAATGGGTAATAGCTTCTTCATATAAAACTATGAACAATGGAAATTCTATAAAATTAAGATAAGAAAAATAAAATATATTTATGGATGTTTCTTGCACATTGGAAACAGTAAATTTAAAGAAAGAATAATAATCCAAGAATTCATTCTGACATTTGGAAAACATTGCAGTCAATGATTTAAAAAGTTAAAATTTCTAAAGAAGTCAAGACGTGTTATCTATTGGTTAAGAAAACAAAGGTCGGTTTCAAAGATATTGAAATCTTGCACAATATGTTTATACGCCAGAGTGAAATGATTTAGAACTTAAGATAACTTAGATATTTAGAATATATACCATGTATTTTGGAAGCAAATGATATATTTTAAAATCATAAATCCTTCTAGGGGAAGGAAGGAAGGAATCCTTCAGTAATGACTTGATCACTTGATCACTTGACATCCCTTTACTCATCGATTTGCTGAAGCGGGCACCAATAACGTCTCCATTTGTCCCTGTCGTGTGCCAGTGTAGCCCAATGGCGACTGCTCGTTCTAGGAACATGAAGAGCCTCAAACCGATTGTCAGGGTCTTGACAAAGAAGTATGACCATCTCGTAGGTGGGTGGCCACGCAATCTTTTGACATCTCGTGGAATCAAATAGGTAATGGCTCTAGTACAGCGGTTGTCTTCAAATCTCATTACGTGCCCAGCCCATCTGATTTTTGACTCCTTGGCAAACAAGGCAGCATCCCAGATTCTTAACCGTAGACAGAGGTCAGAACTCCGTATTCTTTCTCTCATTTGAATGAGGCGGGTTACTCCAACATAGCTCTTTTGATTACTCTGTGGGAGACCCAAATAGCATTCTCATCCTGTTTTTATAGGGTCCAGATCTCTGAGGCGTATGTTAATGCAGGAAGAACAGTGGAACCGAAGAGATGTGCCGAGAGCCAGAGGTTCTTTATCCTCTTAGCAATTTCTTCAACACTCTTGAAGGAGTTCCAAGCTGCTTTCTTCCTCCTGTGCAGCTCAGGTGCCAGGTCATTCGTCATGTTGACTTCTCGACCTACGTGCACATAACTGTTGTATTTGGAGTGTTTGTTCCATTGAGAGTGAATGGAACGTCAAGAATGAAACTGTTTGTTTCTCATAAACATTGTCTTGTGAGATTCAGCTGTAGTTCGAACTTTCCACACTCATGATTGAAGTTGGCCAGCATTTGTGCTGCTAGACTAATATTTGCTGTTATTAGAACCATGTTATCAGCAAAGCAGAGATGGTGTAGTTGTCGACCATCTATCTTCACTCCCATTCCTTCCCATTCTGGTGTCACATGACGTTCTTGAGGGTGGCACTGAAGAGTTCCAGTAAAATGGTATCGTCCTGCCGAACCCTTATCTTGACTTCAATGATCACTTCCCTGTAGAATGGTGAGATCCTGATAGTGAACCTGTAATACAGCACACTTAGGATCATGATGTATTGAGTATGAACACTGTGTTTGGCTAAGGTTTCTGCTTCTGTCTCAAAAGAATCAATGACCTTCTTTAAATCAATGAACTTTAGACAGAGCAGCATTTTGAACTAGTGAGAAACCTCAATGAGCTTGGTTAGTGTCTGGATATGGTCAATCATGCTGAATTCTTTGTGGAACCTGGCTTGCTAGCATGGTTGTTCTCCATCTAGTGTTCTGCCAATCCTATTCATGATGACTCCAGTGAAGATCTTGTTGATGACAGAAAAAAGGCAGATTGGGCAACAGTTGCCAATGTCGTGGATGTCTCCCTTCTTGTACAGTAGTACAGTCCTGCTGGTTTTCCATTGGGATGAAACCTTGCATTCAGACAGGTAGCATGTGAAGAGCCGAGCCAGCATATTGATGAGTACCGATGGCAGATTCTTCAGGTGTTCAGGTCTGACCTTGTCTGAGCCTGGTGATGTTCGCATCTTTACTGATGAAATGGTTATGTCCTATTTCAGAAGGGAGAAAGTTTGGAACAATATATTTATACTGTGGAATTTGGTATGTTGGCAGGTGGACATGGCTATCGAAGAGATCCAAGTAGAAGTCATGAATAATCTTCTCTATTGCCCTACTGGAAGATGTGATAGATCCATCAGGACGTCAGAGGGCAGTCATCTTGGTCTTGTAGTTGGTGAAGGACAGGGTGGCATTGCGAATACTTTCCCGGCTTCTGCCGCATCTGCCAGCACAGCTGCTCTTCTCTCTTTGAGGTCTTCCTTGATTGCTTCTCTGCACTGTTTTTTGAGCTCAGACCTCTGCTTGAGGTTGGCTGATGCTTGCGCCAAGCCACCTTGGCAAATAGGCTCAAAAGTTTTCAAAGATGGGCATCTTTTTGTGGCTATCTCTCTCTTGGCATTCTTTGTACAATCATGGAGGTGCTGAACCAGTGTATCATATTCCTTTCAATGTTGTCAACGAGGGCATTTTCCCATGTTGCTGCAATAGTGTCAAAGAGCTCCCACTTGGTGGTCATTCTGGGAGTTCTCTTCTTAAACTTTGCAGCCCTTTCTTCCCGCTCTGTGAAGAAGAATTTTGCATGAAGGAGATGATGGACCAGTTCCTTTTGGAATTTTCAGACAACAGTGACTTTGGACAGGCAAAACCATCGATTGAATATGATGTGGTCAGTATCATTGTGGAACCGTCTACTGGGAGACTCCCATGTCCAACGTTTAGATTCAGCCTTCTGGAACTGTGAGTTACCACGGATGGTCTTGGTGGACATGATGAACTCAGACAGTCTCTCACCCTGTTCATTCCACTCTAGGCCATGAGTCCCTGTGTGAAGTTCTTCAGCTGATATTCTGGGTCCTATCTTGGCATTAATAGCACCACCAATGATCTTGTAGAAGGTATGGTTTTTATAGAACTTCTCCAGCTCCATGTAGAACTTCTCAATTTCTGCTTCATCATAATTGGATCTTGGTGTGTAGACAATGAAGATAGAAACTGCCAGCAGTGAAACAACATCTATTCAAGTGTAATTGTCCAATTTAGGTTGTTAGGCATTCGAATGAATCAATGCTTATGGCCAAGTTCATGTTTCTAGTGTCGAAAACAGTGTGCTGTGATTGATGCCTTCTGGTCTTGGTCAGATCAATGATGTCGTACTTGATCTTTCACGCTTGTACCATTAAGTCCTCGATGGATGCATCCGGTGCCAGCATATATGCATTGAAAGTACAGACAGTCATTTTTGTCTTTCTTCGTTTTGGCATCCTAGTTTGGCCTTGAGTTTTTAATCAGCCTCTTCTTTCTCATCCTTCTTAATGCTGCTGTACTGGTAGCTCTTTCAGGGTCAAGGGAATGAGATTCATTGTAATTACTGGCTTTGGCATATTGAATACACCACAGATAGCTTGCCAGGCTCTGCCATGCAGGTGAGATACTCTCGGTAGCTTGTCACGCTCTCTGAGAGGAATAGAGTCTTTTAGAGAAGCCTCTAGTCGCCCTTGCAGGTGTTCCCATGGTTCAAACAATATTTGAACCCTATCAAATATGGTCCGGCAATCCTGGAAGATGGGTATTAAGTGTCTTATGACAAAGCAGCTGCGCAGTCCTGACAGTGTCCTGAACTGTGGCGGCGGCTGGGTAGTGGAGGTAGTGGTGGTCTGCTGGTGAGGTATTTATCTGGTACCAGTAGGTTGGGTCTTCTGTGTGGAATACCTGGGTTGCAGTTGGTAGAAGCAGACAGGTCAGGGTGGGCTGGGGTTCCTGATTTTAATCCCTTGGTCACCTGAGGTTGGGAGCAGGCAGAAGATCTGTGTTCCTGGGTCCGTTGAGCCTGTAGTCCAAGCTCTCCGATTACTGCTTGCCTGGTTCTGCAAAGTTTCACTCCTGCATGAGTCTTGGTCTGAGTGTCCAGAAAGCATCCTGGAGTGTGGCGGTGGCTGGATAGTGGAGGTAATAATACTTTGCTTCAGTGATACTATAAGAAAATTAGCAAAAAATAAATATTTTTTTTTATAAATTTATTTATTGAATCACCGTGAGAGCAGTTACAAAGCTTTCGTGTTTAAGTCTTGGTCATACAATGATGAAACACCCGACCCTTCACCAGTGCACATTTTTCACCACCAAAAACCCCAGTACATCCCCCTTTCTCACTCACTCCCCTTACCTGTGTGGCAGATGATGTCCACATTACTCTCTCTCTACTTTGATTACATTCAATATTTTGACAGCAGATCCACAATTGTTATTTGGGATTTTACCTCAACACTCAGATCTGCCAAAAAGGTAACATTAGACAATTTGTTTTCTATTGCTGATTATGAATAACATATGATGTCTTTATATTTATAATTTATAATAAAATCTGGATGGAATTTCTGCCAAAACCACTGGGTTCCGAGATTTGTTTCTGAGTCTCTGGGATCATGGTTTAAGCAGCTTATTGGGTAGCCACATGGCCCGTTCATGGGTGGTGACTCAGGGTCTCCTGGATTATATTTTTAATATGATATATAAAAGTATGGGAAATGCTGACAGAGCAATACTAGGGATTAAATTGCACTCTATATGAAAATAAATAACAATTTTCATATCAGAAGAGAAGTTGAATTTTAAAATGGCTATCTCAAAGTAAGATAATAGAGATGACTGAATTCTAATTTTTTTCATTCCTGCAACAAGCTAAACAAATGTATTAAGAACATGAATGTCTACATTATAAGTCTAAGTTAAAAGCTGAATATTTAAAAGTACCTATAAATCAGCCACTGCTCTGTTTGGTAGCCAGTGTTTTGTCTCTCTCTTCAGCAATGGTGAGGCGAATGTCTTTTCCCAGGGAAAAGGTAAATGCCTTTTCTTATTGAAGCAATAGCACAGCGGGTAGGGTGTTTGCCTTGCACGCGACCCATATGCAGACATGAGTTTGATTCCTTTGCCCCTCTCGAAGAGCCCGGCAAACTACTGAGAGTATCTCTCCCTCATGGCAAAGCCTGGCAAGCTACCTGTGATGTATTTGACATGCCAAACAAAGTAAAAAGTCTCATGATGGAGATGTTACTGGCTTGTTGGAGCAAATCGATGAACAACGGGAGGACAGTGCTACAGTGCTACCTATAAATCAAAAATATGTTTTGGCACTGAAGAGTTTCGGTGAAATAGTATCACCCTGCCGAACCCCTCTCTTGACATCAATGATTACTTCTTTGTAGAATGGTGAGATCCTGGCAGTGAATCTGTACTACATCTCATGGAGGATCCTGATGTATTGAGTTTGAATGCTCTGATTGGCTAGGGCTTCGATGGCCGCTTCCGTCTCAACAGAATCAAAGGCCTTCTTTAAATCAATAAAAGTTAGACAGAGTGGCATCTTGAACTCCCGAGAAACCTCAATGAGCTTGGTTATTGTGTAGATATGGTCGATGGTGCTGAATCCTTTTTGCAACCCGGCTTGCTCACATGGTTGTCCTTCATCTAGTGTTCTGCCAATCCTAGTCAGTATGACTCGAGTGAACAGCTTGTAGATGACAGACAGGCATATTGGGCGATAGTTGCCAATGTCATGGAATGAGAAGGAATGGGAGTGAAGATAGATAGTCAGCAACTGCACCACTTCCGCTTTGCTGATGACATCATTCTAATAATACCAAACATCAACCAAGTGGCACAAATGCTGACCAACTTCGACTGTGAGTGTGAAAGGTCAGATTATAGCTGAATTTCGCAAAGACAATGTTCATGAGAAATAGTCTTGTTTCTGACGTTCCATTCACTCTTAATAGAACGACCATCTCTGAATTCAATAGTTATGTATACCTAGGTTGAGAAGTCAACATGACGAATGACCTGGCACCTGAGTTTCGCAGGAGGAAGAGAGCAGCTTGGAACACCTTCAAGAGCTTTGAAGAAATAACTAAGAGGAAGAAGAACCTCCAGCTCTGAGCACATTCGATTCCACTGTTCTTCCTGCATTAACATATACCTCAGAGACCTGGGCCTACGAAAACAGGATGAGAACGGTATTTGGATCTCTCAAAGAGGAACCAAAGGAGCTATGCTTGGAGTATAACACTTCACTCAAATGAGAGATAGAATCCAGAGTTCTGACTTCTGTCAATGTTGAAGAATCAGGGACGCTGTCTTGTTTGCCAAGGCATTGAAAATCAGATGGGCTGGACACCTAATGAGATTTAGAGATGACTACTGGACTAGATCCATTACCAACTGGATTCCACGTGACATCAAAAGATCGTGTAGACGCCCACCTACGAGATGGTCAGATTTCTCGTCAAGACCCTGAGCGATCACTTTGAGGCTCTTCATGTTTCTAAAATGAACAGATGCCATTGGGCTAAGCTAGCACAAAACAGGGATGAATGGAGATGTTACTTTTTGCCTGCTCGAGCAAATCGATGCATAATGGGATATCAAGTGATCAAGTGATGTTTTGAAAATGTTCAGCACAGATTCTTTTGCCATATTTTGTTGAGAATTGTGGGCAAAAACACGGGCATAGAAAAGAGGAAATCAGTTAAAAGGGAAATACATGTTCACAGGACTGATAAGAATCAGTTTTGGAAAAGCAGTTACTGAGGGAGAGAATTAAAAGAAACTCAAATCACTACATGGAGACTAGGCAATAAAGGAGAAAATATTTCAGAAGGAAATTTTTTTCTTTGAGCGATAGCACAGTGGTAGGTTGTTTGCCTTGCACACAACCAACATGGCCGAGCCGAGTTCGATTCCTCCGCCCCTCTTGGAGAGCCCAGCAAACTACCGAGAGTGTCTCGCCCGCACGGCAGAGCCTGGCAAGCTCCCCGTGACGTATTCGATATGCCAAACTCAATAACAACAAAGTCTCCAATGGAGACGTTACTGGGCCCACTCGAGCAAATCGATGAATCACTGTGAGATAGTTATAAGCTTTCATGTTTGGGTTACAATCACACAATGATCAAACACCTCCATGGCAGACATGATTCCCCATAATCTCTCTACTTTTGCTCATTATGGTTTGCAATACAGACCCTGAGAGGTTATCATGTTTGGTCTTTTATCTACTTCTTGCACACATCTCCCATCCTGACCGATTCCTCCAGCCATCTTTTTCTTAGTGATCCCTTCTCTATTCCAGCTGCCTTCTCCCCTTTGCTCATGAGGCAGGCTTCATGGAGCAATCTCTCTGTTCTGTGTATCTATTGCCCTTCGGAGTCAGCCTCATGTTATGTTTTTTTTTTTTACTCCACTAATGTGTGCAATCCTTCTATGTCTGTCCCTCTCTTTCTGACTCATTTCACTTAGCATGATACTTTCCATGTCTATCCATTTATGAGCAAATTTCAAGACTTCATCTCTCCTGAAAGCTGCATACCATTCCATAGTGTAGATATACCAAAGTTTTTTTAACCAGTTATCTGTTCTAGGGCACTTGGGTTGTTTCCAGATTTTGGCTATTGTGAACAGTGCTGCAATGAACATATAGGTACAGATGTCATTTCTACTGTGCTTTTTTGCATTTTTGGGATATATTGTCAGAAGAGTAATTTAAGACATTATACTACCAAAGAAAATCAAAATAGTTGGAGAATGATACACCTCCTCTCCCCAAAAAACTATCCATGAATCTAACTGCCTTTGCTATTCACAAAAATCTTTGGTTCATAGATGCTACTAAAAGAAAAACCAAGGCCAATGACACATACAGAGATAAAAATCCTCTCCCCAAATAATCAAGAAGCAAAAGACAGTAATGATGGAGAACTTTAAGTAGAATCACATTTCTTTAAACACATGTTTTTCTCCATGACAAGAGTTAACTAATATATCAATATTAAAATTAAAGGCAAAAAGTAAATTTTTGAGAATTAGTTCAACTCTAGGATAAATAGAAGGAATAAAATCAACTAGAAATTTAGGCAAAATTTAATATGGAACAATGAAAAACATATTTGAAAAAGCATTTTTCTTTACTTTTAAATTTAGAATAATTTTAGTCTACAAAGAAGTTGAAAAAATACAGCTTACTATATTCTGCAAAGAGTTCTTATATATACTTCATCAGTTTTACCTGTTAACATCTTTCAAAAGCATCGTAACAAAATACTCAAAACTAGGTAATTAATAACTGATTCAACATTATCAGCTTACCTGAATATCTGGATATCTACTCTGTATATCTCATTTGAACTTTTCTAATTGTTTCATGAATTGCCATTTCCTCCCAATATGCATTTTAGCGTTCTGCATTTTCATTTAATAGTCCTATCTTTCTATTTCTTTCAATCTATGAATTTTCCAGGTTTAATTTTACCTAATCATAACAGTTAAAAATTATTTTATAAAATGCATTTTAGTTTTATAAATTTGTATATATTTTTATTTATATAAATATATAGATATATTTATTTATTTTTAGTCAAAGATAGACACTGGGTCACCAGGGAGTTTGAGGAGCTAAGATCGTGTAGGGAGTTTGCAGATCAAAATTTCATTATACTTGAAGCTGGTTGTGGTGTTGGTAATTGTTCCCTCTTTTGGAAGACAATCCCAAAATCTTTTCCTATGCCTGTGACTTTTCCCCGAGAGCAGTATTTGTCAAGCAGAATCCTCTCTACAGTGCCGAAAGATGCAGGGCATTCCACTGTGACCTGAAGAAAGACGACCTTCTGGAGCACATCCCCCTGGACTCAGTGGATGTGGTCACGCTAATGTTTGTGCTCTCAGCTCTGCACCCAAAGAAGATACCCCACGTCTTACAGGACATTTACAAGGCACTGAAACCAGGCAAAAGTGTGTTGTTTCGCGACTAGGTGCTCAATGACTGCGCCACACTCAGGTTTAAAGCCGGCAGCAAGCTTGGAGAGAATTTCTAGGTTCGATAAGACAGAACCAGAACGTATTTTTTCACCACAGAATTCCTTGTGCGACTCTTCACGGATGCAGGTTATGAAGAAGTGGTGAATGAGTACATGCTTCCGGAGACCATGAATAAGAAGGAAGGCCTATGTGTGCCCAAAGTTTTCTTACAGAGCAAGTTCCAGAAGATGCTGAAGACCCCTCACTCCTAAGACCCCTGAATCCAAAGTCTGACCTTTCACAGGGCTGAGGTGATGCCTTCCCTTGAGATGTTGAAAGTCACTCTCAAATTGAATATTTTTTTTGTATTGTAACAGCCGACACCGCCGACTGGATTTGGATTCCTCCGCCCCTCTCGGAAAGTATCTCCCCTGCACAGCAAAGTCTGGCAAGCTACCATTGATGTATTCGACATGCCAAACACAGTAACAAGTCTCACAATGGAAGCATTACTGGGCCCTCTTGAGCAAATCAGTGAACAATGGGAGGATAGTGCCAGTGACATTTTAGTTTATGTTTATAGAAATTCAACTTAATTATACATTGTTTCAAATACTATCAATGTACCATTATATTCAAAATTAATGAAGTGTACAAAATGTTAACTATCAATTATTAGATAATTAGCTATAATTATTTAATATAGTTAACTATATTAACTATCAATTATATCAAATTTTAATGTATTCTATAAAATGTCAATATGATCTGTTAATGGTGAGATTAATTTGGTTATTTATTTTGGGGTTCTGTCCAAATTCTTCCTCTAAAATTGTCATTTTTTTCTTTTTATTAAAAAGATATTAAAAAGAAACTTAATTTGAGGCTGTCTCTCTATATAATGCATATAGATAGACATAGATATAAACAGATAAGTAGATATAGAGATAGTTTTATTTCTTTTATACATTGTTCTAATTTTAGTAGCCATTAGATTTTCTGAATAAATTTCTATAATTATTATTAGTCAAATAGTATTTCCTATTTCCCTAACTTAATGTACATTTAATAATGAGACTTCTACTGTATATATTTCCCATTTTATTCAAATACTTATTTGTATAAATTTATAGATGTCTATTTCTGAGTTATAATCTACTTTTTTAAATTGAATCACCGTGAGATAGTTACAAAGCTTTCATAATTGAGTTTCAGTCATAAAATGATCAAACACCCATCCTTCTACTAGTGAACATTTTCCACCACGAATGTCCCTAGTATCCCTCCTGCCACCCAAACCCAATTTGTCACCTGTCTCTGTGGCAAGCAATTTCCTTCTTACTCTCTCTCTACTTTTGAGCATTGTGGTTTGCAATACAGATACTAAGAGGCCATCATTTATTTGGTCAATTATCTACTTTCAACACACATCTCCCATTTTTATCTATTTTACTAAATCCCAGAGTTGAACATGGGATCTCCTTCAAGATGGCTTTTTTTAGCATATTCCCAATTATTTTTTGTGGATGTCCTTATTTCTGGGTAAAACAAGTATTTTATATTCTTATATTTGCTGCCTTGCATGCAGCCAAAATGGCTGACCCGAGTTTGATTCCTCCGCCCCTCTCGGAGAGCCCGGCAATCTACCGAGAGTATCTCGCCCACACGGCAGAGCCTGGCAAGCTCCCCATGACGTATTCGATATACCAGACACAGTAACAACAAAGTCTCCAATGGAGACATTACTGGGCCCACTCGAGCAAATCGATGATCAACGGGAGGGCCTTACTTACTCGAGCAAGCTCAGAAATCAAAGTTTATTTCAAGGACCTTGGGTTCACTTTCTTAATGTATAGAATTAGAGCTTATTGCTAGTACTGGAATGTTATTATTTACCAAATCTCATGACAAATATAACTAGAAAATAAATGAATATAAGCACACACAATTTATATTCTTTTCATTTATTGACGAAAAAGGAAAATTTCTACCTATTCCATTGAGCTATTTTCATATTATTTAAATTATCTCTCATATTAAATGACATATTAATAGGATTATTTGTTTTAAATCTAGATGTATGAAAAACCACTTGTGGTTCCTGATCAGTGAAGAGAAATGGGGGTTTATACTGAGCTAGAAATACCAAATTTTTAAAGTCCTACATTGGGAGGATAATCTTTCATGACATTCATCCACTTGAATACATAATAAAAAGTTTACAATGAGACTAGAATGATTGTAAGCAGGTAAGGCACTTGATTTATATCTGGTTGACCCTTGTTTGATTTTCTGTATTTCATATGTAATAGGACTGGAGTGATAGCACAGCGGTAGAGCGTTTGCCTTGCATGCAGCCAATATGGCCGACCCGAGTTCGATTCCTCTGCCCCCTTGGAGAGCCCGGCAAGCTACCGAGAATATCTTGCCCACGGGGCAAAGCCTGGCAAGCTCCCCGTGATGTATTCGATATGCCAAACACAGTAACAAGTGTCACAATGCAGATGTTACTGGGCACACTCGAGCAAATCGATGACTAACAGGAGGACCAGGACCGTGACTGTGACCGTGACCATATGTCATAAAGTTCCCTGAGCACCAATATGATCTCAGCATTGAACCAGGAGTAAGCCCTAAACATAGACAGTGTGACACACCACACACACACACACACACACACTCACACACACACACATACACACACTACAGTATAGCTTCAAATAAGTTAATGTTATCTAAGTTATCCCTTAGAAGGTAAATCTACTTTTCTTTAGATTTTCTACTAAATAATAGAGCCCTGGCTCTAATCTAGGTTCATCAGAAGAATTTGTCCACTCCATTAGCTATTGCAGTTGACATTAAGGTTAATAAGTCACTGACGAATAAAAATTTGAAGCTCAACTTGTTCGATGTTTAATTCATCGATCTATTTGACATTTCAATCTGATATTTATTCCTAACTTCTTCCTAATTCTCCCTAGAAAATAGAAAGTATTTTGCTTGGACCTTCATGCATTGGATCTGTGCTTGAAAGGAGAACCATGTAGCTGCTCATAACTTGTTACTTTTCATGTTTTCACTTTTTTCTCTTGTCGCTGTCTGTATTGCCTTTCGCCACATCCCCTCTTTATATTGTTGCTCTGTGTTATCTGCAGCAAAAGTCTAGAAAAATGAACAATTCTCTCATGAGAATGTTTAGTCCTATGCTTCCCACATCTTGTAGCATTTGCTGATCTTTATCATGCTCTCCTCCAAGAGAGATTACTAACACAGATTTTGTTCAAAGTAAGTGCTGAAATGCACTGTAGCTCTACCTTGCTTTCAAACTCTCTTATTCTCATATCTCAGTTATATAATTTCTAAATAATTTTTTCCTTTGAGACATCCTATATTTTAAAATTGAAACCACTACTCTGCCACAAATTTGAGAAGTGCTCTAAATTGATAAGGTTCTCTTATTTTAAACTTAACTCTATTTACAGGTCTTAATGCTTTCATTTCTGGCTTCACATTGATTGTCAATTCTGCATCCACATGGCTACTAACCTAAACCTGAGTTGTAATCACCTCTCAACTGAATCAGAGCCACCTCAATGACTTCCTCATTATTTTTTATTGTGAGTGCATAATTTTTTTTAGTTTTATTGAATCATTGTGAGATAGTTACAAGCTTTCATGTTTGGGTTACAATCACACAATGATCAAACACCCATCCCTCCACCAGTGCACATTCCCCACCACCAAGATCCCCAGTATACACCCCCTTTCCCACCCTCCCCCTGCCTCCATGGCAGACATGATTCCCCATAATCTCTCTCTACTTAGGGGCAATATGGTTTGCAATGCAGACCCTGAGAGGTTATCGTGTTTGGTCCTTCATTTACTTTCTGCACACATCTCCCATCCCAACCAATTCCTCCAGCCATCATTTTCTTAGCGATCCCTTCTCTATTCCAGCTGCCTTCTCCCATTTGCTCATGAGGCTTCCAGTTATGGAGCAATCTATCTGTCCCTTGTATTTACTATCCTTAGGTATCAGCCTCATGTTATGTTGTTTTATACTCCACAAATGAGTGCAATCCTTCTAAGACTTCCTCATCTTTTATTTCCTTGTAAAATCTTGGCATTTATTTAACATGTGATCTTTTTATTTCAGGTAAAGGTAAAGGCCCTCCCGTTGATCGTCGATTTGCTCGAGCGGGCCCAGTAACGTCTCCATTGGAGACTTTGTTGTTACTGTGTCTGGCATATCGAATACTCTCGGTAGCTTGCCGGGGTCTCTGAGAGGGGCGGAGGAATCGAACTTGGGTCGGCCATGTTGGCCGCTTATAAGGCGAATGCCCTACCCGCTGTGCTATCGCTTCAGGGCTGTGCTATCGTTTCAGGGCTGGAGCAATAGCACAGCGGGTAGGGCGTTTGCCTTACAAGCGGCCAACATGGCCGACCCGAGTTCGATTCCTCTGCCCCTCTCGGAGAGCCCAGCAAGCTACCGAGAGTATTCGATATGCCAAACACAGTAACAACAAAGTCTCCAATGGAGACGTTACTGGGCCCACTCGAGCAAATCGACGATCAACGGGAGGGCCTTTACCTTTTATAGGGGGCTGAAGCGATAGCACAGCGGGTAGGGTGTTCACCTTACAAGTGGCCAACATTGCCAACCCGAGTTCGATTCCTCCACACCTCTCAGAGAGCCCGGCAAGCTACCGAGAGTATCCGATATGCCAAACACAGTAACAACAAAGTCTCCAATGGAGACATTACTGGGCCCGCTCGAGCAAATCGACGATCAATGGGAGGGCCTTTACCTTTACCTGCCTTTTTATTTCAAATGATGTTATTTTTCTTTCTTAAAATTCATCAAATTTATTGTTTTTATTCTAAAAGTTTCTTCATTATGGTCTGTCCATTACTTTATAGTTACACTCTTCTGCAAGATGAATTGATGTTATCTTTAAGATGTGGCTATTTCCTGCCAACTCACTTAATTGGTCTTAAAATCATTTTGTAGTTCCAGGTCTTCATTCTGTAAATTAGTTTCTTAACTGTGCTCATATTGCAAAATACATTGAACTCAGTTATTATCACTGAGGGGCATTTCCACCTGCGGCAGGTTAGTGGGAATCATTCCACCACAATGGATGAGTTATCACTTAATCACTTAATCACTTAATCCCCTTATTCATCGATTTATTCGAGCGGGTGCCAGTAACGTCTCCATTCATCCCGGTTGCATGCTAGCGTAGCCCAATGGTATCTGTTCGTTTTAGGAACATGTAGAGCCTCAAACCGATCATTTAGGGTCTTGACGAAGAAGCCTGACCATCTTATAGGTGGGCGTCCACGTGATCTTTTGATGTCTCGTGGAATCCAATCAGTAATGGCTCTAGTCCAGCGGTTGTCTGTAAACCTCATTACGTGTCCAGCCCATCTGATTTTTGATGTTTTGGCAAATGAGACAGCGTCCCTGATTCTTGAGCGTTGACGAAGATCAGAACTCCGGATTCTATCTCTCATTTGAGTGAATCGTGATATTCTAAGCATAGTTCTTTCGATTCCTCTTTGAGAGACCCGAATAGCGTTCTGGATGAGTTATACTTATAATAATTAACATATATTTTCTTAATCTACATTCTAATGATCTTTGTACAATTGGAAAGAAATTACAAATAAACAGGTATTTGGGGGAGGAAGTTCTACTTTAAAAAGACAATGGCTCTTTAAGAAACAAGGAAGCAATGTAGGCAGTGGTTTGAGATGGTATGCTAAAGGAACATTAGTATAGGATATTGAAATCTGAGGGACTATTTGAGGTTGAATTTGTAAAAGCTGGTACAATTTATCTGATTTGCTTTTATCATGTAGAGTTTACTTTGAAATTTGAATGATGTTAAGTGAAGTCATGAGGGAATCTTGAAAGATGTTGATTTCAAACAGCACGGACTTGTCTTATACTTTGAAGCAAAGTGTCCAGATTAAATCTGTTCTTGAAAGAATTTTTTGGTAGAATCTGAGCTTTTATCAGTTAATAGGGCCTCCTTATATCATGGGCATAGTATCAAACCAGCAGCCATGGTTTCCTTACATCAACTCTGCTTATTTAGTACATTTTTGGTTTTGTTGTCTTTCTTTTAAATATTCTTCTTCCAGATAAAGTGTGGAGAGAATAAAGCTTAATGATCTGAAAGATGATCTAAATCAAGATTAATGTAAACTGAAGATATTGTTTTAAAAAGGGGAGAAGTTACACTCCACTTTGTAAGCTATCTCAGTGTAAGTTTTAAATACACATGAAATCTTTTAGAACATTGTCTGTGTCACATAAACATTCTTCTCTATGAATCTGACTGCTTTTAGGTCAAAACGTTCCAAAAGGCATCTCTGTAAGGGAATTTTGCATGTGGTGAGGTGGCATGTTAGGCATCAACAAAAGGAGACAATGTCACTTTAGAATTTGAGTGCCACGGTTGTCCCGGAGCTGGGAGCAAAGTAGGAGGAGGTGCAATTGGGATAGAAACTGAAATCTTGGGATTTAAATCTCCCCGAAACTCCAACAGTCTCATCACTGGACCCATTCCAAGGAAACAGCTGTGCTATTAAAAGAGTAAGTATCTGCTTCTCTGGAGCTCCTAATTGAAGAAGGCTTAATATTAGGGCAGTTGAGGCCCCACCATAATTAGATGGCAGACTATTTAATGGCCAATAGTAATGACTGGAGATGGGATGTGGGAATTCAGTTACTTGGCTTTTCTTTCATAATAGTTCACAATGGATTAATTAAAATTATATAAGGATAAAAAGATGCCCAAGGTAAACATAAAGCCATGTGGAATTGCACCAAATAGCATTCAGAGCACAAGAGCTCAGGGTTCGTTAGAGTCCACACTGAGAGTGCTGGAATGATAGCAAAACAGTCGCTCTGCTTTGGCCTGTTATGGGCTCTGGCTTGTAAGGGTGCAGCTTCAAAACCCAGCCTCTTCGGTCACTACAGAAAGAGTCTGAAGGCTAGCATATGGGTCGGGCACTTGCCTTGCACGTGGTCAACATAAGTTCAATCCCCACGTCTACCAGCAGTGACCCCTGAGAATCATAAGTAACAGTTATAACTTATAACTTGTATATAACTTATAACTGAGTAGTACTTCCTTCAAACAGATCCTTCAACATTTCATGTGACTTCTGCTTAGAAGCCTGCAGCAAGACAAACAAATGTGGATGCATTCTGGAGACCTTCATTAAAATATCTACCAAGTAAAAGCCAGCATGGTGTTAAGCCATCATTCACTGAGAACTCAGTTATGAAAAAAAGACATAAATCTTACTATTTGAAACAGCAAGTATACATGATCCTAGAGCATATTATGCGTAAGAAATACGTTAGATATAGAAATATAAATTCTGTATGATCTCACTCATATGAGGCACATAGAGGAACACATTGAATGGATTGAGTAAAAAAAATAAACTTTTAGACTAAATTAGTGGCTAAATTAGTTTAAGACTAAATTAATTTAAGAATAAATTAGTGGCTATCAAAAAAGGAAGGAGAAGGGAGTAGGTAAATTGATAAATTTCACAGTAAAAAACGGATTTAGATTTTAATTGGTGAACTTAATGTACTTTATGCATAATTTTTAAGTGATGTATACCCGAAACATATATAATTTTACATTTATATGTTTTAAAATATGTATCTCTAGTTGTGATAAGATCAATCTGTACCTGTTAAGTTTCCTGTGAATTGAAAATTTGGTGTTTCTATAACTTGGTCAAGTAGATGTATATTCTAAAGATATTGTATTATTTACTCTATTTATTTGGGTGTTTTATATACTAAGTTGTGGGTTCAGCTCTAGTTGACTTTGAACGACTGTTACTAGGTATCAAAGTTTTCTATAGTGAGTATAGGTCAAATAATCAAGAAATTTGATTCTAAGACTCCTAACAAATAAGGAAGACTTTTTTTTGGCTTCACAGAAAAGCTAGTTACAGTTAGAGCCAAGAGAATAAAAACACCTTCATAAACTCTTTACTTATGTTTTTGTGGCAGATGGTTACATTTCTTTATATTGTAAGAATCTTGCCAAATCATGTGAAAGTCTGATGTAATGTGAGAGGTCAAAATGTCAAAACTTGGAACCAGAAATTTATCTCTGTGAGTCCTTGACTAGGAGTACTCTAACCTTTGTCCAAAAAGTCTTTGTCAACTTCAAATATAATTATTGGTAAGGAGATAAATTAATTCCTAAATATTCTTCTTTTAATATAGATATTTTAGAGCGGAGAAGACACTTATTCTGAAACCATAAAATATTTATTGGAACTTAATCCACTTAGACCTGGCTAGAAGAATTTAAATTCAAATGTGCAATTTCGGGCACATTTCTATGAATTAAGTATAAGTAAAATCATATCACAGTCTTAGGATTAAAATTTAGTTTGTGTATATTAGATTTTATAATTAATTCATAACAAATTTTAAAGAGATAGTTTTGCTTGTGGATGGAAAGTTTTTAAATAAATTTTAAATTAAAGAGTTGTGATTTACAAATTTGATTGATAGTTGAGTTTCAGGCATATAATATTTCAACACCAATCCTACCACCATGTCAACTTTCCTTCACAATTGTTCCCATATTCCTTCTTCATCCCCAATCCCCACCTCATCCCCACCTGTCAAGTTGACAGACATAATATACAGTTCCAGTGGTTGCAACCTAGACCTCATGTTCTCAGTTTTCTTGAGTCTTCTGTGTCTTGGATATATATCGCTATACCACTCACACATATCACCAGTATAAATGAAGCTCTGATGCCTGTTTACCCATTATCCCTATTTTCTTCTCCCCTCCTTGCTTTCTTTCCTTTTCTCTCTCCCCCCCCATAAATACTGTGGATGGAGATTTTGAAGCTCACCCTGTCTGCACTTTGAATGAACCTCCCTGTTCCAAGTTATCTAAAGAAAACTCTTGGTAACCAAACTCACTAAGATACCAGGATGTAAGTGCCCTCACATAGCTTGAGTATGATGCAAAATAATGATGAATTTGCAGCAATATCTTATAAAAACAGGATGGTGGACCCTTGAGTTTTTGTCTAAGGTTTTTGTTTCTTGCCTAGTTTGGCCCCTCACGGTTTGATTAACACGTGTAAATAAAGACCTTCTGTTCTCCTGACATCATCTCCATGTGCTTGATTAGACGAATTCTCCTCATGACAGTGACATATCTTTGGAAGCAGTTAAATTTAAATCTTTTTTTTCGATTTGTTTGTTTGGGGGCCACACCCATGTTGCATAGAGCTAACTACTGACTCTGTGCTCAGGGGTCCCACCTGGAGGGTTCAGGGGACCAAAGAAGGTGCCGAAGATCTGAATCTCAGCAGGCCACATAAAAGGCCAAATAAAGCCCTACTGGCTATATGAGGCTCCCAGCCCTATTTCTGATGATTAGGTTAGGTACTATTTGTTAATTTATATAATTTTTATTTGTACCTGAGTAATTGGGGAGACCAAAGAAAAATGGGAGATGGATGGTTTTTTCCAAATTTTACTTGCAAAGTATCTAGGACAACCAACACAGCTCCACTTATGTGGCAGGTTTCTGTAGCAATTCATACAAGAAATTTAAAAGGAAAGCACATTACATATCACTTTTTAGTGAATAGTAAAAATTTACAAAAAGAATCTATGCATTGAGTCAGCATTCAGTTCTTCAGTATTTGTGCTTACAAATTTAAATAAATCTTTTTAACCAACATATATTATGAAAGTCAATGAAGAAATCTAAGTGAAATATATACAGAGATACTGAATGATTTTAAAACCCAAGAAATACCAAGTGCATGTATTTAGAATTTTATTTGTTAAGTCAGGGTGAAATTTTTTTTTGGGGGGGGACGGTGGGATTGGAGTGTGTCATGATTTCTCCATTTCTAAATACTTTTTGCTTTTATGTATCTAGACAAGCTCCACCCAGGGTCCTCCTCAAGCCTGACCTTAATAGAATCTATCAAACTGAGTAAACATGGTATCTATATTAATCCTTCTGTACCCCTAAATGATTTCTCACCTATGTGAATGAATTTCACAAATTTCTCACCTTTGCAATATGAAGGATTGTATTTTATATATGTATAGGATGACAGTAATGAAAAACATAATTCATTAACAAATACAAATTCTGCTTCTGTGTCATGACTGTCTTAAGCTTGATTTCTGTCTACTAGGAGTGCAAACACCAGTGCTCTTAGTTGTATCTTCCTGAACTTAATATGTATAGATGTTTTTATTTTCTTGACATAAATAAAATACATAATGTCAATAGATACAGTTAAGGGGGAATAAACTTAAAATTAAGAAGGAAATTATTACACAGGCCTAAGAATTTTTCAGGTAGATAACTTCATTTGTGGTTACCTATTTCTTTCTCTTTTTAACATTTATTCTGGAAGTAGTGACACTGCAACATACAAATGAATAGAGCTAAAGGTAAAGGTAAAGGCCCTCCCGTCGATCATTGATTTGCTCGAGCGGGCCTCGTAACGTCTCCATTGGCGACTTTGTTGTTACTGTGTTTGGCATATTGAATATGCCACGGGGAGCTTGCCAGGCTCTGCCGTGCGGGCGAGATACTATCAGTAGCTTGCCGGGCTCTCCGAGAGGGGCGGAGGAATCGAACTCGGGTCGGCCATGTTGGCTGCGTTCAAGGCAAACGCCCTACCGCTGTGCTAATCTCCTGGAATTCCACAAAATTGTAAATCAAAAATAGTTTTGTAAGAGTGAAAAAGATTTAAGAGAAACTTAGGAGAAAAATCTGAATAGAACTTTTACAAATGTGTTTTATTGATTTTTTATTAGAACAGATTATATCATATACAGTGATTAAGTATTTGAATTAATTAATGTGTGACTGAATAAAGATCTCTATGGGTGTAAAATCAAGCCTGGTTAGATATAGAGCATATAATGTAAATTAAATATTGACACATTATTGATAATGCATAAAATCCTTTAGCAAACTTGGTGTGAACAAACCTTTCTTAATCTATTAGAGAGCAACAAAGATCAAGAGTGAATGTCTCACTCATGTCAAGTGCTACGAATTTAGCCTTATTTCTAAAAAAAAGCTCCTTTAACACATCTTACAAGACTAATTTTTAAGGTTATGAATTCCCTACTCTGTTGACTGTCTCTAAGGCCCTGTACCATTTTTCAAGTCTGGATGATAATCTAGCTGGACAGAGCATTATTGGTGACATATTAATTTCATTGAGTTCTTGTACTATATCCCACTTCTCTCTTCTGTCTCATAGAGTTTCATTAGATAGATCTCTGAATCTTATGAGCTATCCTTTGTATAAAAATGCCTTTTTCGCTCTTGCTGTTGTCAATATTCTGTATTTTGGGATTATGTCATTTTGAACACAATGATGTGTCTTGGAGTTTTCCTTATGTATGATTTTTTTCTCTATTGGTGCTTGACCAAAGTCACCTTCATATTCTTCAAGGACTCTGGTGGTTCTTACATTGTTCCTCTTGAACTCATGCTATTGTTCTCTCATATGCTATTCCTTTCTTTTCATACTTTTCTACCTTCATTTTCCAGTGGTTTATTCAGCCTTATCTTGGAGTGCCTCAACTTTTTACTGAGCTGCTGTTATTCTGCTACTCAGAGTTTTTATTGAGATTTTTAAATAAATATCACCTACCATACTTTTCACATTTCTGCTTATAGTCTTCTCATTTCATCTCTCATACCTGTGTCATCATTTATTTGGGTTCATTAAACATTCTTACATGGTATCATAAAAATAATTCCCTGAAGGTTTACTGAGCTTGTTGGTGCTCATTGAACCTTTTGTTTTGCACTATTGTTTTCAATTGTTAGAGCTGATGGATTTCTACTCATCTTCCCTATTGTATTTGCTCTTCTCCTGCTGTGCTAAGGCTGAATCTTTATAGTTAAGCCCCCAGGCTCCAAGGAATTAGTCTAGAAATTGCTCTTTTCTTCCCCGTCCTCAAAGAATAATGGGAAATAAAACTATGAGAATTGTGAAATTTGATGGGGAGGCATCACATGACTGCACATATGTCTGCACAGTTTAGGACAAGTGGAACAGGAACAGTTGAAGTCACAGTGGCCTGTGATGGAGGGTGCCCATGTTTAGCCAAAAGACCTCAGAGATTAATCTCACCTGGAGGGTTGGGGCAGCACCAACAAAGATTCAGGAGATAGAGAGCTACCTTCTTAAGCTTCCAGGGTAGGTGATTTTAAAAATAATAAAATAATAACAATGGTACCACTAATTATCTTGTCCAGATATTTGTAGAGTGACGGAGAAGAGATGGGATATCAATATAAAGAAGGACCGAGATCATTGATTTAGCACAGTGATTAAGGTCCATGCCTTGTATAAACTCCAGTCCGTTACCTGGCACTACATGGTCCCCAGAGCATCTCTAGATCTGCAACTCCACAAGCACCACCAGATTGGGGTGAATGAACCCTAGCACTGTAAGCCTTGAGCAGCATTATATTCTCAAGGCCTGACATTTGATAACAAGTCTGACTGGTTAGTTGAGAATCCCTGGGAGTGATCTCATGGACACCTGAGCACTGCTTGGGAGAAGTTTTAAAAATAGCAGGACATAAAGGAACAACAGTGTAATTCTAATACTTCATCACAAGTTTGTATAGTGTAATGAGGAGCCATTCTCCCTTCCTTTGGGTTATTGTTAGTGGCTATTTTGGTTACAGATATTGTAGGGAGTGTGTTTGCTCCACAGGGGACCTCAAGATGATCAAAGGATTTTTTCATGGCCTGTTGCCCAGATCTTACTCTGCGTTCTAAATATCCCATCTGAGGCTTATGAACACACACACACACACACACACACGCCATAATATGCAAGTATGGATAATGACTCTTTTTAAAACTGCTGATATATGAAATACAATTATTTATACAGGTGGAAATAGCAGTTAAATGTTTTTGATAATTATTTCTACCTTCTTTCTCCCTCCCAGTGAAAGTCACTCCCTCCCATTGAAAATCACTGGGCTGTCCTTTCTGGTGATTTAGTTCATAATGCCCCAGGCAATATACTCCACCTTCTGGAAGAATAACATGATAAAACCCCAGGAAGTTACTTAAGTGTAGCAAAGAGTAAGATGGGGTTATGACTGAAATAACAGGGAGGTAGGGAGGAATCAGAAAGGCAGTGAAACATGAATAAACTCACTTCTGAGGCAAGATGAGAATAGAAAATCTCTGGGCTGTAAGGGGCAAGGAAAGTGGGGAATAATCGCTAGCTGCACTTGTCACAGGAGCTCCCCAAACTGGCATTGGCTACTTCCTTTAGGCATTTGTTTTCTTCTTTCCAATCTACCATAATTTATTACGTGTGATTTTCCTCATTCCAGATGTTAGTAATAACTCTCAGATCTTGCAAGAGTTGTTTTTTTTTTTAAGACAAACTCAATCTAATGAGACCAGAATCTCAGTAATTGTTTCCATTGTATTCTTTCCAAATATGGCCTGCTAGATTAAATTGTCCAACATTTGATATAGCAATAGACAGTATTTAGTCAAGCATGTGTTCGTGTGATAAAAATTTAGCACATATTCTTTGTATAGAAGACCTGATTCCTGCATGTGAAGAATTCAGGGCTGTATGTGAGAGGTAGAAAAATTTAAAAAATAAAGTCAGTTGCTGCTTTGACGACAAGCGGGGTTTGAGACAAACAACAGGGAGTTTATGCAGGAAGAAGGTCACAAAATACGTCTTAGAAATGACTCATGCTCTTTCAAAGAACACAAATGATTTTTTTAGGTTGGCATCAGGAAAAATTAGGCCTATGATCTGGGTGTTTTTGGAAAGAAATAAAGGGATTGGTGTGACGAAGCATAGAATACCATGTCAAAAAAGAGGGAGGGTGGGAGTTGTCAGCAAATGTGACCTCAATGATGGATTGAGCCAAGATTGTAAATACACCCTGGTCTGAGCAATGTGAACTGTATGCTTGAGAAATGGGCCATCATTGAAGGGCTGGAAGCAGGAGGACCATCATCCTTCCATTAGGAAATTCTTTGAAATCTGGTAGAGGATATTAAGAATATTCCTGGAAGCCAGAAGAACCTTTCAGCCTAGGAACAGAGTTAGAAAACAGAGATACAAAATAGGCCATGGAGGCAGTTGGGCTATGACTCTGAACTTGAGTCTAATCTAACATGGAGGCTTGCATTTCTATACTTTGAATTAAGGGAAAGAAATATATGACTTTATGAGAAAATACAAAGAAAAAACATATAAAATAGAAGATAAATATAAATGTATACCATATGGAGAGATAGATTATCCTGTGAAAAATAATGATCTTCCTTCTTAAGAAAGAAGTAATATTCAGACTTTGGGCACTTCGGTTAGGAAACATGGGTTTGAATCTATTTGTAACCACTTAGTAACAGGCAACTTGGAAGAGTTACTAAATATTTCTGTATTTTAATCTGTACAGTCTTAAATACCCTAATACCTCTCATAGAAGTCAGCCTATTGTACGAATAAAATGGCATAATGCATGTGAAGTGCTGAGAAAAGTGCCCGTTAAATCTTAAAAGCTCAAAAAGAATCCACCAGCAATAGACAGAATCAGTCTCCAAACACTTAGATAATGAGTTCATCCTCTTTACCCTAAAGCATTCAGATGATCTGTTTTGCTTGGTTTTACTGTTTTAATGGACATGAAATCCCAAGAGGATCAATTAAACAGGGTAGCAGCATATTTAAAAAATAGTCTTTGTTGTTTTTATATTCAAGTTTATTCAATCAATGAAAAAACGAATCGATGACCTGAGAAAGTTGTCATTGGTCATCATGTTTCCTGACCTTGACACTTCCATGAGGAATAAGAGATTATTGATATCTTGCAAACACAAATCACATCAGCAAAAAATAAAAATAAAATAAAAAGCGTTGTGAAATACAACCGACAGCATTGTCCCAAATTATGGGAGGTAAGAGGGAGACAAAGATAAAGAAAGTAAAGGAGAAAGAGAAAGTCTGTTAAATCACTAATCATCAGGAAGACCTTGTGACAAACTGAAACGAAATTAACATGAGAGCAGAAACTTGATGTACAGCTACAGCTTCAAAAATAGGATGCAATTAAGTGCTTCTAACAAGGCGCCAGTAGTCTGAAGGTAAGTGTTAGAAAGACCAGCTTAATGAAATGTCATGGGGACACAGCTTATAACAATCATATGCCCTGGATGCCAAATGGAGCTTTACCTGCTGGAGAAACAGTTAAAGGGGAAAAGAACAAAAGCTTGCCAGCTGTTAGGAAATAGAACAGAATGAAACCAGGGGCCCTAGGGGAAGAAAGAAAATTAACACAGCCTCTGTGTCTTGTTATGTTTCTCTACCGCTGGGCTTTTCTCTTCTGGACTCAAATTTGTACATTTCCCACCAGGTGGGGCTTTTTTAGGGTAGTTGGACTGGACATGGCTGGACACTGTAAGTTAGGAAATCAAGTTGGGAGTAAAATTGTGCAGGGCAAGAGTGCAGCTTGTGGGTCTTTGAAATAAACCCTCTTTTTGTTTGCTTTGTTATTTCCCTTGGATTCTTACTTTATATTCCCAGGTGACCAGTTAACTATGAGTCTACTCATTCCAGTCTCTCTTCAAAGGAAAGCAACTCATTTCAGAGAACGTTCACCTGACTTGAAATGATCATCATTCAGACTTCCAGGAATTTCGACCCCAGAACACTGCTTCAATTTCTTGTAGCATTTATAGGCCTGTAAAATATTTTTAGGTTCTTAATTATTTATTTATCTCTTCTGCTATTCTTTTTGTGATATAACATGCACATGAACCAAAAAATTGCATCTCTATTCTGACAGCTTGTTTCCTCAGTCTTTGGTGCTGTACCTAGCATTCAATGTTTAAGAGATCAGAATAGAAAATATATTTTGACCTATAAATGGAAATTAATTTTGATTTGGACCTTTGTTCTTATGTGCTACTCACAGAGATTGATTATTAAATAGTTTTTCTTCTATTATCATCATTTCTACTTGTCTTTTTAGCTTTGTATCCTTATACCTGATTTTCTCTTCATCAGGATGCCTTTTTTCCCTCACAATCTTTATTCTCCCTCCAATTTCCAGCTCATCATTCATATTTTTCTCACTTCTCTAGCTCATCATTCATTTCTGCAAATACATAAATATGCTGTTATTTCACTATTATATGCACACACACATACACACACATACACCACTTCAAGTAGCCACCATTTCTTTATTTGCCATCGAGAGAAAGAGAAAACCATTTATGAATTTTATTTAAGCCTTCCGTTTACTTTATGTCTATTTTCCTTAGAAGTCACTTCAAATTTGGTCTCTGCATTTTAAAAAATGCATCATACAGTTCAATAATAGCTTCAACATTACGGAATCTAAGAAATTCCAGCAGCTGGAAGCAAACCAGTTCTGCCTTTATTTTTAAAAATATCAAACTTATTGAGATAAAAATGTACATAGTACATTTTATGCATCAAAATTAAAAACTTAGTGTAAATAAATTTTGAAATCCACAGGTGAAATTGTTAATATCACAATACAATTAAGAAGTAGACAACCCTTAAAGTTCCATTTTAGCGGCTCCCAGTCAACTTGTGTTACTCATAACATCAGGAAAGATGTTATCTCTTCATAAAAATATACATTAAAATTTACTTTTATAGACTTTCTTATAACACAGCGGGTATATTTTTGCATCTGGTTGCATTCCCTCAGCATAATATTTTAATGATTTTACTCACTGTATTTTACAGATTCTTAGTTCATATTTAATATTATTGAATGGTACTGCATTGTTCACATATCAGTTTTAAAATGCATTCTCCCGGTGACAAGCATTTGATACTTTCCATTTTGAATGATGAGAATACTTATGTTTCAGTTTTTCATGTGGAACAAATTTGAATGGACAGGAATTCTCATTTATATTGGATGTTGATACCTAAAAATTAAATACTAAGTTATATGTAATCCCATTTATTTCACTTTTGTTTTCCTTATAATTTGTGTTAAATCCCCAAAGGCATTGCTAAAGTCATTAGTATGGGGTGTAGTGCCTGTTTTCTTGAAAGTATCCTACACCTACAGATATTACATCAAATTCTTTAATCCATTTGCAATTGAATTCTGTGTATAATAATAATTAATGGTTGAATTTTAATCTTTTGTTGTGGCTCTCCAGGTTTTCCAGCACCAGATTTAAGGAAAAGTTGTGCTTTTCAGTTTTCTTCTACTATTAATCTATAGCATCGTTTTATTGTGGATAAAGGAGAGTGTTTCTGTAATTTAAATTTTGCCAAATTTTTAAAGACTTGTTTGATAGTAATTTAAACGGAGAGTGCTCCATGTACACTTTAGAACAATGTATATTCTTATATTGAATTTTGTAATCTATGTATTTTTGTTAGGTTTTTCTGGTGTTTAATCTTGCACAAAATCTTAGCTTTCATATTGATCTTCTTTTTGACTATTTCATTTACTATTGAATATTTAGTACTAAAATTTACTAAACCTTATTAACACTATTTTGTAGCACTGTGACACTGTCCTCCTGTTTTTCATCAATTTGCTCAAGCGGGCCCAGTAACGTCTCCATTGGGAGACTTCTTGTTACTGTGTTTGGCATATTAAATACGTCACGGGTAGCTTGCAAGGCTTTTCCATATGGGGATGATACTCTTTGTAGCTTGCCGGGCTCTCCAAGAGGGGCGAAGAAATCGAACCCTGCACAGTCTGGCACTGCCACACAAGGCAAATACCCTACCACTGTGCTATATCTCCTGCCCAACACTATTTTATTAATAAAAATTAATAATGTTTCTCCCTTGGTTTTCATTGCTTGTATCATATAAGTGGGTTCTCTGATGTTAGATACATATATTTTTCTAATTGTTAACATAATAATTAATTTATCTTTTTATATATTTTTAGCCTCGTGACAATTTTTTACTTAAGGTTATTTTATCTAATTAAGTATTGGTATTTCCAGTCTCATTTGCTTAGCATTTGCATGAAATACCTTTCTTCACCCTTTCATACTCTGAAACCTAAGGAGAATCAATTGTGGAAAAAACAGTTTGTCTCTTATAGTTCATTAAATTAGCACATATTTTGATTTGGAAATTGGATCCACTTATACTTAAAGTTATTACAGATAGATACCGACTTATTAAAATCATTTTGCTTTATCTTTTGTCTCTAGAAAGATTTAATGATACTTTTTATATGTATGATTTATCTACTCTAGTTTTTAAGTGAACTGGCTTTTCAAACTTTATGATAACCTCCATTTGTGCAATTGAATTGTGGGATAGTTTAGAATAAAGTAAATCTTCCAGTTATGTTACAAGTGTCAAATTCTAGCACTGTTTCACATTAACGCTAAATGAACTTTGAATCTGTCAGGTAAATAGCCTAGAAGTCATGGAAACTTATATTTTTTTTCTTACACTAAATTTAACCAATTAATCTACATTAAAAACCTAATAACTCCTTCTTTGAGAATGTGTCCCAATTTGATATCAGAAAAACATGAACGCTAAAATTGGAGAAATCAACAATCAGCAATACATGGGAGGATAGTTTATAATTAAAAGACCAGAAAGAGCAAGTACATATAAGAGAAAGCTTGTATCCCTGATAGGTTCTGTTCTATAGGATTTTCCCTAATATGGACAGATTTTATAATGAATAGCACCATCAGGTAAAAACCTTAGTGATTGTCAAATTTTTAGAATATTTGAAGCCTTATTCAGAATATCTGGTTGTATTTGTGTTCAAAAGAAAAATAAGAACCTTACATACATTAATTGCTTGTTTTACATGAATATTATTTTCCTTATTTTAAGTCTAATTAACAATAATAAATCCATTAACCTGTACTATGAAAATTGTGAAAATCATACTTCACTTGTTCTGGATTTTATCTTAGTTGTATAGAACTTTTTTTGATTAATATTTAAATCAGTGCTAGAGATTTTCGGTTTTGTACTAGATAATCTCAGTCACATTTGTGCTTTGTAAAAATGTATATAAAAATTAAAACAAGAGAACATACCTATATGCGGAGTTTAAGCAATTGTTGATTGTTGATTTCTTCAATTTTACCATTCATATTTTCCAATAAATTACTATCAATTTAATCTCTACTTTTATAGTAAAACTCATTTTACATGTCACTATCAAACTGCATATTTCAAAATATAAGGTTTCCTGGCTCTAAACGTTCATCAGTCAATTGTATATAAGAAACACAAAAATAATTTAAAAGTAGGTAGTAGAGTTAAGCAATCTACTTTCTAAATAAGACATACAGATAGTCAAAAGCCTATAAAAAATTCTCTGTATTTTTATTTTCAATTAAATGCAAATCAAATTAACTAATCGACACAATACATGGGAGGATAGTTTATAATTAAAAGATCAGAAACATCAAGTGCATATGAAGATATGGAGAAAAATGAGCCCTTCCACACTTTTGATACAAATGTAACTTGGTTTCATCACTACAGGAAACATTATGAAGAGTTCTAAAAATTTTTCAAAAATAGAGCTGCTGTATGATCCACAAATTCACACTGAGATATCTATCCAAAGAACAAAAGAACATTCGGTTTAATTAAAAAGTACTTTTCAATCTTATGTTCACTGCAGTACTGTTTCCAATAGCCAATATATGACAGAAAACCTTGTTCTCAAGTATAGATAAATGGAAAAAAGAAGATATGGCAAATATTAACAGCAATACATGACTCAGCTAAAGAAAAGATGAAATTTTGCCTTTTGGTACAACATGGATGGAGGAACCAGAGAAATTTATGATCAATAGACAAGAAATACTGGATAATCTCACTCATCTTGATTTAAAATATATATATGTAATATTTATATAAATAAAAACAAGGGAATCTACCTCTCTGCTTTATACCTATATGATATGTGTAGCTTGAGCAGACGCAGGTGGCAATTATGGTTAGAAGAGGTGAGCTCCTCAAGGTTCCTGTGCCAAGTTTGAGCAGACCTGAGCATTTCCTAGAAAGCATCACAAATGCTCAGCAGAGCCTGTTTCAAGCACTTGGTGGTACTTTCAAGGACTTGGTGGTAACCAGAGGTTCAAGGTAAGCCTCTTGTCTTCTTTGGTTATATAGTGAGAAGCCTGTGTTGGGGTAGGTGTAAGAGAATTCCGGAGCCTCCAAATGAAAGAAAAACATACCTAGTGTTGGACCTGGGTAAGCCACATGCAAGGCAAACTCTCTGCCTGCTGCAATCCTTCCAGTCCCAAGTCTACTCTTTATAATTGTCTGTTAGCTGATAATTGTTAATCTAGGTCAGATATTTACTGGAGGTGGGTGGAGCTCCACTATAAATATTTCTCCAGGATGTGTTACATGGAGAGTGAGATTTATTATTGACTTCATCAGCACTCGTAGCTACAAAATTGGCTGAAGAATCACCAGATTGCACCAGCTAATGACTGAGTTTAAATTCTACATTTTCTTGAACCTTCTTCCAGTGTGGAAAGTATAGGATTGTAGAAATGGGGTACTGGATATTCAGTGGATCCTTCCGTGTTTCTCAGAGTATAATTCTATACCCTAGAAATTTCTGCTAAATTGCTACTAACTGCCCTATAGTATTTTTTTCTTGACAATAGCAATTTCATAACTTCAATCCAGCTGGGTGTTCTCCTTCTATCTCTTACTCTGAAGTATTTGTTTATTGATACACCAGGTAAGTTTCTATGTAAATGAATATAAATTTTGGTGTATATCCATCTTCCAGGATCTCAGGAAGAGTTCAACACAGGTTATTCAAATACAGCCATCTTGTTTCCTTAAATTTAGTTAGATAGCCCATGAGCCCAAACTTGAAAATTAGGAAATTAGTGTGTTGCTAGGAACTGTTATCTTAGATAATAATCACACTTTCTACCTGATAATGCTACAGGTCACTATTTAAGTAACTATTTATTTAGCCTTCTTATAATCTAAGCACAACTTTTATATATTTACTTTCAATAAATATTTTTTGCAATAAACTTATTTTTTCCTAGTGATTTTTTATGTGCATGTCAGACGTCATACCTACTAATCACTACTATTTATTTGCATTTGTATAAGTATCTTGCAATGTAGGTCTTACATTATAAATCCTGGTCTTATCAAAACTGGCAATTTTTGCTTCATGAGCTGAAGCAACTCAGTTACCTTTATTTAATCTCAATTTATACATGCACATAAACAATATTAAAAGCTATTTCATTCAGTCTTAAATGTAAAACAGGTTAATTAATATAAAATGATTAGCAAAAAATCTAATAAAATGTAGTCATTTAGTGTCTGTGACTTTGTTATTTGAAGTGTAGGAAGTTTTTGCCTTTCACATTTGGCCAAGTTTCATTCACATCCTCTGCCTTCATAAAACTTCTCATCTGTATTCAATTATAGTAAAGATCTGCTGTGTCTTTCTTGTCTTCTCATTTGTTTATTTCAGCACTATTTAACTACATGGTTTCTTTTTATTTGAAAATTAGATACAAGGAGCTCAAAAATAGCAAGTATAAGATATTTGATATTTCTTTAAAGACTTAGCGAAACCAAAAGTCTTTTGATTGTCAGCTTAGAGAACCCAGAATGACAGAGGATTCAATTGGGTTAAGAACTGTAAGATCATAGTTTCATGACCCAAATTTCCTGCTACCTAGCAGGTTTAAGTAACTCTGTCATCAGGACACATACTCCTCTTTGACCAGCTAAATTGACTTATAATGAAGGTCTTTGCCCTTATTCTCAGAGTATTATCTTTTCGTTTGTCTTTTGATTGAACTCCCCAGTTCTGTATAAGCCAATATATTTTCACAACTTCTGATACTATCCATACTATGGGCAAGTATGCTGGAAAAATCCATGAAGCAGATTAAAAGAAAAAATGACACTGCATTCTGTAAAAGGTCATTTTACACATAAACAGTGCCATCTTTTAATTTTACTCTCAAATTAAATGATTTACTCATAACTTCTAAGTAACAGGAAATGAATGAGGATTTTACCATAAGCAGTGTCTATGTTAACTTACCACAACGTGATAATAATAATCATAAAATGGTTCAAATCAGTAATTTTCATTCTTATGAAGTATGAATTATGTAAATTCTGATCTTTTGAGGAAGTGTGTAGGCCACTCTCTGGGCTAAGAGGAAAAGCAAATGAAAAGAAAGATATATATATATATATATACATATATATATATATATACGTTGAATATAAAAACCTTAAAGTCCTGGTTTGGTAAATGCAATTGGAAACTAGAAGTGATTTCTATAATGAGTTCTGTAAATACAAATAAAAGCGTAGGTGGTCGTGCAAATCACAAAATGTGGAGAATAGTGAAAAGTTTAAAAGTGTTATTCACAGAAATGAATTAATATATTTATTTTCTATATAGAAATTTGTTTTCTCCTAGCCCAAAACTAAATAAATTAAACAAGACAATTTATACCTCTCTCTCTTTTTCATTATTACAAATTAAGTTTAGAGAGCTATGAGGCTCACAATTATTATACCCATGCACTGAAGACATGAAAGATATTTTTATACCAGTATTTGATTACTTTGCAGGCAATTAGTATCAGAATAAATTGAGTTAATTTTTTTAGATTTTGTCTTTTAGAAGGAGGATATCTTCTGTGGCATTTCAGAGGACAATGTGTCTGCATGCATATATGTGTGTATACAAATATGTTTATATATATGTATATATATATGTATATACAATTACGGGCTAGAGCCATAGCACAGCAGGTAGGGTGTTTGCCTTGCATGTGGCTGACCTGGGTTCAATTCCTCCATCCCTCTCAGAGAGCCCAGCAAGCTACAGAGAGTATCCCACCCACACGGCAGAGCCTGGCAAGCTCCTCCTGGCTATTCGATATGCCAAAAACAGTAACAACAAGTCTCACAATGGAGACGTTACTGGTGCCCTCTCAAGCAAATTGATGAACAGTGGGAAGACAGTGCAGTGCAGTACTGCATATACAATTACATTTTTGCATATGATGAAATTATTAACTCAAAATAAAGAAGAATTTCCATAAAATTAATGTACATCAATGTAATAAAACTCACTTATACTTCGAGGCTGGAGAGATAGCACAGCGGTAGGGCATTTGCCTTGCATGCAGCCAACATGGCCGACCTGAGTTCTATTGCTCCGCCCCTCTCAGAGAGCCCGGCAAGCTACCAAGAGTACCTCGCCCGCACGGCAGAGCCTGGCAAGCTCCCCGTGACGTATTCGATATGCCAAACACAGTAACAACAAAGTCTCCAATGGAGACGTTACTGGGCCCGCTCGAGCAAATCGACGAACAATGGGAGGGCCTTTACTTTACTTTTACTTTATACTTCAAGGGAAGTCTGGTAGAACCTGGTAGAACCAAGTAGAACCTAGTATCCATGTCTCAAGTTATATTAGTTCTGTGTAGTTGGAAATTGCAATAAATTATCTCCATATTTTCCTCTGCCAACTTTATGTGATTCTGAAAGAAACACAGCACTTCTGACCTACAATTGAGCAAAATAAATATAAAAACAAATTTTTGCAAGGAAATCTAAATTGTATCATTTTTAGATCCAACATAATCACATTCAATAATATGCTCAACACATTTTGTACACAGATTCTAAGTGGTAATGGTGCTATATAAAATATTTAGGATATAAAGTATATAAAATTATTTAGAAAAGTTGAGGGAAGGAAAATAAAAGAAGGCAAAGAGATGATTTAAAGCAAGGTATACAACCTCAATTTCCAGGCCAAAAAGATAATTAAGCAGGTAGAACAACAGCCTTGAACGCAGCTAACCTGTATTAATGCTGCTAACCCCAGTCCCCTACACGGTCACCTAAACACCTCCAGTAATGATTACAGGCAGGATTAAGCCATCAGCACAGGTGGGTGTGGTCCCCAGCTGAAGAAAAAGATCTTTTTAATTTTGCAATCTCTTTTATTGTTATATTATCAATATTCAGGTATCAGCTAAAGTTATATAGATATTATAGGGATGGGATTGACTATAAAATATACATAATAGGCTGATTTTCACAAGGGGGTGTTATAAAGTGTAACATCTATGAGCTATTGAAGGAACCAAACGATCTGCTTATATAAATTTTAGGTTATAAAACACTATAATATTTGTATATGCTTAAAACATAATCAATCCCTAGGTTTACCATCACTGTCACTGTCACTGTCCTCCCATTGTTCATCAATTTGCTCCAGCAGTCCTAGTAACATTGTGAGACTTGTTACTGTGTTTGGCATATCCAATACGTCATGGGGAGCCTGCCATGCCTTGCCGTGTGGATGAGATACTCTCGGTAGCTTGCCAGGCTCTCCTAGAGGGACTGAAGAATCGAGGATGTGAGGGCGATCTGACTGCGACATCTGTCACCCCATTGATCACCAGGGTTGATTTGACTGATCTGGCTGGCTAGGCGGGTGTCACCTTCCTCCCTCACCCCTCCATGTGCATCCCTCCCGAAGCTGCATGCTCAGTGGAAGAGGATGGCCTTCCCCGAATAGACCGACTGATCAGTCTACGGTTGAGGGTATACTAGTTGCTGTGCTCCCCTGCTAGAACCTCCAAACAAGGTTTACCATAAGGTAAGGTAAAGGCCCTCCCGTTGATCGTCGATTTGCTCGAGCGGGCCCAGTAACGTCTCCATTGGAGACGTTGTTGTTACTGTGTCTGGCATATCAAATACTCTCGTAGCTTGCCGGGCTCTCTGAGAGGGGCAGAGGAATCGAACTCGGGTCGGCCATGTTGGCCACTTGTAAGGCAAACGCCCTACCCGCTGTGCTATCGCTCTAGCCTTAAACCTTTTACCTTAAGGTTTACCATAAAAGAAGGAAATTTCTGACATTGAAACAGTGAAGCAGTACGTTTACACAAAGGGCCTGGCTTTGCAAGCAATGGAACAACTACGCAGAAATCGCTAGAATAAGTCCCAGGTATTGGCAGAAATTCATGGTGATGTTAGAAGAGTGAATCAACGAAGAAAGGAACATGTACATGTCCGATAAAAATTCCAAACAGGCACAGTCAAGACTACTGAGGCACTGCAATCTTTTGCTTGTCTCACTGACTTAATAGCAGTCAATGCCGGTAAGCAAATATTGTCAGGTTCATGAGGTTTTGTCCCTCTACTTCTCCAGTTTTCATTATCACTACAAGAGTCAGTTTTAGAAAGCATAGTTATTCACTCCTAATGCACTTGTGAGTTCAATTGAGCTTACAGCATTCCATACAAAATGCTGCTGTAACTGAAACATTTTCCCCACAGAGAATTAGGGAAACCACCTGCCTGGTAGGAGCAGTGTAGCTGTGAGCCACCTACTGAATATCCCTTGTGTCTGTGAAGTGCTTTTTATCATACAAAATATTGTTAAGCCATCTCAGTTTTTCTCTCTTCCTCCATTTGTCTTCTGTGCAACATGGGGTGTTTGACAGATGCCCATCAAAATCTCATCTTACCTGCTTCTCTAATTTACAGAGAGCATAGCATGTGGTTGGTCATTACTGCTCAAAGTGATTTCAAAAATAGTATGAGATATATGGGGTCAAATTATGAGCAAGAAAATGTTATTTACTCTAAAACCAATTTAGTTTGTTTTCATTCATCTAAAGCCCATTTGTGTTATGACTTGAGGGATAGCACTACTTTAATGATTATTTAAGATATATTCTTAATTTATTTGGTATAGCCAAAAGTTGCACAATAATAACATTTAAAGCTGATATTAAATATCTGGAGGGCTAAGTTATTATGAGATTCTCATCATAAAAATCTGAAGACAGATGCATTTTCTATTACTTCTGTTAACAAGCTTTTTTCCTTGACTTTATGAATCACATGAGAAAGAGATTTTAGGATAAATCAAAGATACAGACAATTTTTTTCGAATATAAAAACACCAAGTAGAAAATAAAACAGAAAATTAGCCTGAAAAAGAAAAATTGAACTCTATTATGCTAGTTATATTATCTTGGCAAGTCATGCAACTTCTCGGAACCAAAAATGTAAGTTGCAAATTGAGAAAATTGTGCTTGATGACCTCTAAATCCCGTCATCTAGTTTCAACTATTTTTGCCAATTTGTGGATCCACAAATTAATTGCAAGTATATAGCACAAAGCTGATATGGAACTTTACCTTTCACTTGACATTTAAATAATTTTAAGTCAAATCATGACATTACATAAAAACTAAAGTCTAATTTATGGTGGAGCAATAGATATATGTGGCTGTGAATTGAAAAGAAGAAATTTTTCAATACTTGCTTATATCATTACTGAGCACATATTTTAGAAGGCGGTATCAAATTAGAATATGTTCTTAAAGCGCACCTGACATAATAAGAAAACTGAAAGTTTTGCTACATACAATGATTATTTAGAAACTGGAAACTTTTTGTCTTGAGTAAAGAAGACTTAATTATAGATAATTTAAAATATTTGAGAATTTGTCATATGAAAGATTCCTTCAATGTTTCTTCATATGATTATAAAAACACAAATTAATGATAATAATTAATGCATACAAGGAAGTAGAATTTGGCTTAAAACTTTGCCAATAAATAGAGGTTCAATGAATTACAATAGAATTTCTTTAGAATATTGTAAGATCACTGATCTCACTGGATATATATATACAAATGAAATAGAATATTTTCATGAAAAAAGCTACATAGAGAAATAATGCAATAAATTAGAAGGAGACTTACTAATCGTGGGGGGCATTTTAATTTCATTTATTCATTGACATTTTACAATTTTGAAAACATAGTGCGGCATCAAATTTTTTCCTAGGGAAAGTTTGATTAAAGGAAACGTGAACAATTGAACAGACACATTTCCTAACTAATTTTTATGGAATGGGAGTATTTTTATTTTTAAGTGGAAAAGTCTTTTTAACTTTATTTTTGCACTGTTGATCTGACCTCAAGTTTAACAGTGCATTGCATATAATAGTTTATCATATATCTACTTTCATGTATTTCTCAATTTTTTCTAAAATTGTATGTGGTAATTTATATATATACTATTTTCTATTTAAAGGGTGAAATATCTTTACATTAAATCACGTAATGTAAAATTGAACTGGTTTTTAATAAGTGTTTTGTAAGTTGTAAATATAGATCTAATTTTTTTGGATAAAATCAATGCAGGTGATGCTGGAGCAGCAGGTTTCTGTTCTCTCTCACAATTCCTATTTTCAAGAATGAAAGTACTGAATAATAAAAGTGCTCAGAGTCAGGCTTGGGAAGTAGAAAAGTTTATTACGAAGTAGAAGAGAAAAGAGAAGGAGCTCCAGAAGTGGGGAAGAACATCGTATAGGATTAAGTTAAAGTGAAGGAGTTTTGTGTAAGCTTTTTAAGGCCTCCTGACATTGCTTACGAACTGACAAGGATTGACAAAAGATGTCAGAAAAGATCTCAGGGATGTCTAGCTGGTCTAAATCTCTCCAGGCATAATTGCCCATTATGTTGGTTTTCCTGTCAGCCTAGGCACCAGGGAATAGTTTTATTTCCTGGAAATGCTGAGACAGAATCCTGGAGTGGAATGGGTGTCAGATCAATGGTGAGAGATGGAGCATCTGGAGCGAAGAAACTGTGGTTTTCTCTCTCACTGGGAAGAGGAAACCGAGGCTTCCCCTTTCAAAATTAAACCTAAATGATTGTATGATTGTGGAGACACTTAGAGGACTGAAAGTTAATCAATAGTAATATCTGTATGACACAAACTGGTACAATAGAGTTTTAGATAAATATAGTGATGACTGGAACATCCGGAAGAATTGCATGGAAGGACAATATACAATCTCTCTTGAGATGAAACAGTGCATTCAGGTAGAAAATTTGAAACCTGATACAAAAGCATATCAACATTCTTCAAGAAAAAGTGTATCTAGCTGAATGTTATAAAAAGGTTTCCATTTAATTGGTTATTTAATTAATTGGTTTAAAGTAAGCAGACAGTGTACACAGCAACAAAGAAGAAAACCGGCTGGAGGGCCCCACAGCTCCCAGAGAATGCTTCGGGCCCCAAACAGAGCCGATATCACCGGGAGGTCCCAGATGGGGTAGGTGCTGCCGTCCCCCCTTCTCCAGATGGAACCCCAGTGACCATGAGCTCCTACAAGCGGGTCCAAGGACATTTTTTCCAAACTGCGCGGCCGGTTACATGGCCCCGCGACATTTCCTTATATGCAAAGTGATCAATGGAAAATAAATCATCCAACATTTCTCCCTGAAAGTCAGGCTTGACTCTTTTCAACACCCAAAAGGAGAGAGAGGACAAAGGGGAATGCCTGCCACAGAGGCAGGATGGGTTGGGGGGTATGGGGGGTGGGAGGGATACTGGGATCCGTGGTGGTGGGAAATGGGCACCGGTGGAGGGATGGGTATTTCATTGTATAATTGAAACCCAAGCACAAAATTTCTAAGTCTACAACTGTACCTCATGGTGTCTCACTAATAAAAATTTTTTAAAAAATTTTAAAAAATAAAGTAAGCAGAAAATGTTCTATAATTGTAAATATCTTCTGTGAAGAGAGGAACTGATTGTGTCTAGGATCAAGTTTGCTGTGTTTTGCCCTTGAGAAGGCCACTGTGATTTTATTTTATCAGCATCAGTGGATTGCTATGCATTAACCCTCAAATTGTTACATAAGTTCTATGTAGTACAGTCCAAGAAGGACAAAGATAAATTGAGTCTTTTTGGCTATATGACAAGCAGAAAATGTTGGGTGTGTTTGTAATTTATTTAGTCTAGATTATATTAACTTTGGGAGATAAAGAGCACCTCTTTTTCCCACTTGAGTTGAAAAATCAACTAAGTAATTAGAGATGAACAGAAATTTACTCTAAGAAGACATACAGATAGCCAAAGGCATAAGGAAAAAAGTGTTCTGCATCACATATCATCAGGGAAGTGTAAATCAAAACAAAGGAACAATCTCTTATACCAGCGAGACTGGAACACAGCACAAAGAACAAAACAATCAAAATAGGCATTGGTATTATAGGGTTACTCATTCACTGGTGGTGGTCCAAGACTTACTCATTCACTGGTGGTGGTATTTTTTTTACAAAAAAATACAAACTTTCCTCAAAAACCTACAAGTTAAGCTTCCATACTACCCCACAATTCCACTTTTGGGCATCTATCCAAATTGCCCAAAATCTCTAATCAAAAAAGACATTTACACTCCCATTGCAACACTGCTCACAATACCCCAAATGAAAACAATTCAAATGCCCAAGAACAATGACTGGGTAAATAAATAGTGTTCATATTTCATATACACAATGGAATACAATTTGACTTTGCAAAGAAGCATGAAATTTTTGCTATATGGGTGTATATGAAGAGTATAATTGAGAGTATCATGCTTACTGAAGCTTGTCAGGAGAGGGACAGACATGTCTCTCATGTGCAGAAAATACAGAGGAATCACAAGAGCTCAAAGGCAGTGGAAACAAAACTAGGAACCTTACCAGTGATGTGGAAAATGGAAGAAGGAAGCAGACACTCTAGTAAAGGATGTGGTGCTGGAATATTTCAGGTATGAAACCCTAGCATTAACATTTTTACATATAGTTCATAAGAGTAAAAAATCACTTAAATCTATAAAAGCAAAAGAATGTAATAAAACAATAGAAACGCCTTTAAAAATCAATACATAATTTATATCTGATAAGACTCATCATAACAGCACTAATGCAAAGCATTTTAATAATTAAAGTACTTATCCAAAGAATTTATGTTAATTTAACTATTATAAAATACCTACAAAAATAATGTTATTAGTTTATTACACATTAAACAAAAATGAAGCAGGGAGGTGTTAAATAATTTGAAGAAGTTCACACTGCTACTAAGTTGTAAAAATCAGATCTGAGTCACAGCAGTGTAGTTTATGAATTTTGTTCTTCACTGTCATGGTTTATATATGGATAATTATAATAAAAGATCTCAGCAATGAAGAATCATTTGTTTAGTTCCAAGAATTTAGAAATGGGGTAGAATTCATGCACAAGAGCATAGCCTACAGGGCAAAATTTCAGAATGGGGAAAAGAGCATATTCATGATTCCTGTGGAGAGTTAACTATAAGAACAGAACAGGAAGGTGAACCACAAATATCCATCATTTTTATTTCCAAAGTTACCAATTCAGTGGACTCTCACTTGCTCTATGAGTAAGACAGTGAAATGACCATGAAGAAAGCATATTACATCGCTGTCACTACCTTCCTGTGGAAGGTAGCATTAGTAGCTAATCATTTTCTGCCTTCCCAGGACCTCGACACTTTCTGAACACTTGTTTACCTAACCTGGCTTGCATCTGTAGCCAATCAGGGAAGTAGAGAGGCAATCAGCAGTATATCGGAACACATCTATTCCTATAATCATGAAGAAAACCAAGTTTTGTTTCTAAGAGTATCTACCCTTTTATGATCACTTGTAAGACTTTGAAATTCTGCCTGCATAGGAATCTGATTATAAGTATAAATAACTCCAGCTCAATTAAAATTCAAACAAATCATTTCCGCTTGTAATAGGCTATCGATTCCTTGGAGATTTCTTCTTATTATACCAATTTAAGTAGTCATTAAAAGCAAAAGTCATGTGAGACAAGTTGACAAATCCACAACTAATGTCACTGTCAGGACAAAATTCTACAAAGTTTTCCTTTAAAATGAATAATATGTTAGACAAGCAAGTTCACTCTTACCACTTTATATACCAATGAAACCCTAGCCAGAGCAACTAAGCAAGAAAAAATAAAGAAAATGCATCAGAAATGGAGAAGCTGGAATAAAATATTTGCATATGGCAAGACTTTGTATATTTAAAATAAAAGCACTATGGCTATAGGAATAGGACAGAGTTTAGGCCACCTTGTATGTGGCCCATATGGTAACCCAAGTCCTCAAAGGAGTGAGCACTTGATCCCTTAAGCATAGAGTCAGGAGTAAGAATGGAGCTTTGCTGAATGTGCCCCCCCCCAAAATTAAAAGACTATATATTTAACTGCAATTTCTTCAGTATATACATTCACAACAATGTCTCATTATTGTAAAATAACTGATCATAAGTGCATGCTTGATTATTTAAATTTCATGGTGTTGGGGGTATGGTGCTGCCAGCAGGTTAATCTGCAACTGTCTGGCGAGTGCATCAGTATGCTGATAGCACTGTCATGCTTTCAGATACCCCAAAATTGCTGCTGTGCCTTTGGCCAGACCCCAAAAACTTGGGGCAAAGTTTACCAAAAAAGTTAAAGGTCGTTAAGTTAGGTATGTGGGAGACACACCCACAAACCACCTCCAGCTCAGCTATATAACTGGAGGCATGGCCTCTCTGGTTCCTTATCTAACTGCTTAATGGCCATGATCCCAGAGACTCATAAACAAATCTTGGAACCCAAAGGCTTTTGGCAGAAATGCGTCCTGTTCCTGCAGTAGGTTACTGGCACTTGACCACTCCAGGTGTGAATAGGTTTCGTGCCTTGGCCTATTCCCCTTGGCGGCCTGGTGACCACCATCCTCCAGAGGCCACTGGACAGTGACGAGACACGTGAGGTCTCACCAGATGGGGGAGGAACCGGCCCTTTCCTCCCCATCCCAATGAGACCCCGAGTTGCCGCCTACGGGTGGCCTCTCTGGATCCTGATCAAGCTGATTAATGGCCATGATCCCAGAGACGCAGAAACAAATCTCGAAACCCAGTGGCTTTTGGCAGAAATGCATGTGGACCGCATACAAGTTGGCCACTGCCTCAAAGCTTATTAGAAAACCAGGTATGAGCCGGTGGTGACGGGGCAACTGCAGTCTCATGGGAAGGAGGATGGTACCGGCTCGTCCTTCACATCCTACTGAGGTCACGGGTTGTTCCCCATGAGCAGCTCTCTGGCACGGGCATGGCTCCAGAGGCAAAAAGACTTAATCCAGCTCCCGCAGCTTGTGGCAGAAAAGTGAATGGACCATGCATTAAACTATGGCTCCATGCCTCCCCATGAGGGAAGGGGTGTTGCTCCCTTCCACCTTTATTCCCCCAGCAGCAAGGTGGCCACCACCTTAGAACTTATTGGAAAGCCAGGTATGAGCCGGCAGTGACAGGGCAACTGCAGTCTCATAGGAAGGGGGACAGTACCGGTTCATCCGAGACTTAAACCTGAAAGCTTTGTAACTTTTCCCACAGTGATTCAATAAGTAAATATAAGAAGAAAAATAAATAAATAAAATTATGAAAGAAAAAAAAAGTAAGGTGGAGTTCATGCCCAAATCAATCAGCTAATCATTGGCTGCATAAATAGCAGTACTCCTATGTAAAAAAAAAAAATCATGATGTCCAGTCATCTTTCAAGCTACAAATCACATGCAATTATCCCTCAAAATTTATTCCCTGCTTATGAATCAATAATTTCTGTGCAAAAAGTATAGTTTAACTTGTTTTTCTCTTCTTGTTACTTATTGCTCTTGTTGTTGGGGAAACACCTTGTAGCACTAGGTGGCAGGTTTATGTCTAGAATTTCTCAGGGAACCGTGCAGTGCTGGAGTTTACCCAGGCTCTGCACATGTTGGTTATGTGCTCTACCACTTGTTCTGCCCAAAAGCTTAACTTTTAATTGAACTCATCTACAACAATCCAGGTCTTTATTCCCATGTATCAAAATCCTTGGTAACCTTATAGACTGAAGAATATGGCAGAATAAAATTAACTTGCAAGAAAAAATAAATAAATAAATAAATAAATAAATAAATAATTGCAAATACTCACTCTGTCTTAAAGATTCCTCCAAGGATATTACAAGAACTGTTTTCATCTAGAAGGACATAGCAGAAGGAGAAATAGAAGTATAGTTCTACTATGACAATGTAATACTGTATACTGGCAAGTGAAAAAACAAAACAAAAATAACTGAACATAAAATATTCTTTAGAGAAATGAAGATCAATGAAGAAAAGTACAAATAAAAAAGAAAAAGTAAAGATGAAAATACTAAAAATTGGAAATGTGTTCTCAATCTTCTCAACATCTTATGCACCACTGTGGATCGTAATACAAAGCCTAAAGCATGACGGTAATTGATATATATACAGTGAGTATACATATTCCATGAATTTAAATGTTTATTTTTTCCTTGGTGACTTATATCATAAAATACGTACTTAGTAAATCCGTCTACTTTAAATTTTCTATTTGGTTGAATTTATCTATTTGTTTTTCATGGACAAATATAACTTGGTTCCATAGTGCAATAGAGTATAGTATCATATGTTTCAATTTGCTGCAGCATCATGTCTTCAGCATGCAAAATAGAAATCTTTGTCTGAAAAAGTAGTGCTCACTTATTCGAAAGTAGAAGAGGAGGACAAAATCTAATATAGGGGGAGGGAGAGCGAGAAAGAGGGAGAGAGAAGGGGAGGGAGAGGAAGAAAGTGAGAGAGAGGGAGAGGAAGAGTAAGAGAGGGAGAGGGAGAGAAAGAGAGGGAGATAGAATCATGTGACTGCTATGGCTATCAAATTGCTGGAGGCAGAGCATTAAGGGACACTGGCTCACTGCTCAGACCACCGGGAAGTGGTGACTCCACCCTTATCACCAACATAGTGCTGGAATAATGAGAACACGAAAGAACTAGGCTTTAACTAAACCACGCAGCACTTCCAACCATTATTACCATTACTTTTTAAAGGCATGCTGACATTCTGATATATGATCTCTTTGAGATCCAAGAGTTGTAGAAAAGGGAATTATAATCTTAAAATATATATTTTTAGTGCAGTAAAATAGTTTAATTTAGATAAATTTATTTGAAGAAAACCGATGGGAGTGAGTGTGTGTGTGTGTGTGTGTGTGTGTGTCTGAGTGTGTGTGTGTGTGTCAGAGAGAGAGAGTGAGAGAGAGATGTCTAAAAGAGAACACAGAATTCTCCACAGGATGGAA
The DNA here is from genome assembly GCF_029834395.1 of Sorex fumeus. Lineage (NCBI taxonomy): Eukaryota > Metazoa > Chordata > Mammalia > Eulipotyphla > Soricidae > Sorex > Sorex fumeus. The sequence goes on along the minus strand of NW_026606090.1, from coordinate 25,777,389 downwards.
AAGTGTGGAAATCTAGAAAAAAAAATCTAGAGTATACATCTTAGATTCATATGAGTCAATCATCAATGCGAAGAATATGTCAAAATGGAATTTTGTTTTTTATTGGTTAATTTGGGGTATGGTTATCAAATACAGACTGGGTGGGTGCAAAAAAAGGGCCTTACCTGCTGTCCTGTTTTTAAATTTTTGTTTACAATCTCAATTTTACTCTAAATGTTGTTTCTACTCTTTCCACTTTATGAAGAATATGAGTTTTCTCTGTAATCTTATTGATGGTCAGAATTTATAATTTTTCATGTGCTCCAAAATAAAACATTTTAAAAAATTTCTAGCAAGAGATTACATATTCTGTGGCCTATAGTTTATTACATTATACATATCCTCTATATTTTCATGCTCAAACTACCTTAATCTTTATATATATTAACTACCTTCAATATTTATATATTGAAAACTCTCAAAATAAACACTGAAAGAAAAAAGAAACCAAAGACATCAAAAAAAGCGGTTAACCAGAGAAAATAGGAATAGCAAATATGTACATAAGATATATAGTCAATATCATAAATTCCTAGAGGAAATGAAAATTAAAATCACCACATGATATTACTGAATACCTATATAGATAGACAAAATAAAAAGAGTAGCAATACCAAGTTCTGGAAAGAATTTATTAAAATGATCTTTCATAAACTTCTGTTAAAATATAAAAGATTAGAGCCACAGAATATTACGTTCATGTCAATCTCAAAGGTTTACATACTATAATAATACTATAATAATTTCATGTCTATACCATTCTCAAAAATGAAATAATAACAACCAAGTCAGGTGAGCTGTAGCAGGCCAGCGATATGCAATTATGATCAGAGACCAGAGGGACTTCCTTTGTGCTGTAGGAAGAGTTTTGCATCATGGTGTGAGAGTTGCTTCAGAGATCTACATATAGTAAGATCCACATATTTCTTAAGACTACACAACTACTCACACATAATAAAAGAGTCCATGAAGAAGAGTACAACACAAATGAGTACATGTGAAGTGTGAATGAGGTCTGGGGATTGCATCATTTTCAATATCCTGTTTTTGACATCGTACAATGACTATTTTGGCTATTGCCACTGGAGAACGAGTTGAAGCTCTATAAAAACACTCTTTATCATTCTTTTTACTGTTATTTAACAATCGTGCTATGGTAACTCATCTTAAAAATGTGTCCAAAAAATAGTTGTGGTAATCTTATCATAGGCTAATGATAGCTTTAAAAAGCACATTTTATTGATAAGCTATAATAACTTTCAATACGTATATAATGGAGATGTTATTGGTACCCACTCCAGCAAATAGATGAACAAAGGGAGGGCAGTGCTACAGTGCCGCATATATATGAATATTTAAAAGAAAAATCTCTGGGTTGGAAAGGTAGCTTGTGTACAAGTTTTGCATGCAAGTGACCCTTGTTAGGTCTCTAGAACTGCATGGCTCTTGAGCATTGTGGGAAACAAATGATCCCAAGCTATGTGCCCAGGGTAAACCCTAAAACCACTAGGTATGGACCAAAAAGAGACATAATAGCAGCAGCAACAACAAAACATTCTACTGTTTTAAAACTCTTTGGAGAAAAGAATACATTTTGGCTACTTGATTCCCTAAAGTCACCAGTGAGTTATCTAAATATATCTAGAAACTGCTTCAAAAAGAGGAAGAAAATTTTAAAACTAAATTCACAGTTTTAATATTTTAAAATTTTTCTTTAAAATTAAAGTTAACAATAAGGCCCTCCCGTTGATCGTCGATTTGCTTGAGCGGGCCCAGTAACGTCTCCATTGGAGACTTTGTTGTTACTGTGTCTGGCATATCGAATACTCTCGGTAGCTTGCCGGGCTCTCCGAGAGGGGCGGAGGAATCGAACTCGGGTCGGCCATGTTGGCCGCGTGTAAGGCGAACGCCCTACCGCTGTGCTATACAAAATCATAATGCTAAGAATTAACAAGGATTTTAACTGCATGTACTTCGACTAAGACGTTCTCTGAAGAATCTTTTCACCAAGTTAGGGAGTCATAGAATTTTTGTCAAAATTCTGTTGCTCCAGGGACATTTGACCAAATGGTTGCTTATGTTTCCCTCTTTTCCAGTAGACATTAGTTTTTACTTTCTCTAACATCCTCAGGGTTTTAGTCTGACTTTTACTATGAACGTGAATTTTCACTGTAAATGTATGTGTCTAAGAGTGTGATAAGAATGTCGCACTTTAGAGAGGTGTGTCTCAATCAGCACCATCAGTGTTCAAGCATCAGTGCGTTACATGATCAGCATACTTCTATTTGTATCACTGGGGATTTCACTTAAACAACTGAAAGGTCATAAAATGCCAGCAGTGTACAAAGTGCTGTTTTCTAAAAAACAGGGTATTAACCTGTTAATAACAATTCTATTTACCAATCAATCCCGGAAGAATTAGCATCAGAAAAAGAAAAATAAGCTGTGCTAATTGTATTTTACTTCCAGAACATTTCAAAGCAAGATAGAAGATGAAAGACTTGAATACTTTGATTTTTTCACATATAAAAAGGGAAACAATCAAATACTTAAAATATAAATATTAATCTAAATATCTGTGTGCAAAAATGTGATGCTTGAATATGTGATCAAAAGTCTTTTAAAATCATACTTGCTAAACCCTCCCTAACACTGCTCTAAAACACAACAAATATTTTTAAGATATAAATGCTTAAAAAATTAAAAAATTTCAAAAATATAAAATATAATAATTTCAAAAATATAGAAAAATGGCAGGAAGATAGATAGTTCAGAGGGCTGGACTACATTCCTTGATTATATGTATAAGTCCAAAATAATGTCCCATCTGCATACAGTCTCCCCAACCTAGCACCACCAGGTGACCACCCCCCACCACACACACACACGTAATCTCTAACACAAATCTAATGTGGATAATATGAGATGAGTATATAATGTGCGATAAAGTTTGATCAAATCATCTCAAAGTTTCACACGGGATTGTTGCCTTGATATTGAAGTTGCACAGGTTTTTTCTTCACTTGTCCAGGGCATACTCAGCATAAATTTTATTTCATGAAGGGATTCACTGTTTATATAATTATGTTCTGTGTCCAGGCAAGTATAAATGGGAAAACATGATAAAGAAATGTAAATAAGTTAATTGTGGTATAGAAAATTTATGATACTGACATACATATATATGAGAGAGAGAAATTTATATGCAGTTGTATTATATATTTTTGGTACTAATTATGAAAATATCTTGTGAATAAAACACCCAAATCTTATCCTTCCACAATTCACTGATGTAGCTAGAGTTTACAGTCAGCTCATTCATTACAGTATTTTGTTCTTCCCCAAATAAGAGAGAAACTGATTTTTCTTTTCCTTCTGATAGCTGAGGTTGGAAAATGAAAAAAAAAATCCATTATTGAAAGTTTTATTTCTGGAAATAGGAATACAGTGAATAAGAAAATGAATATTTTATATTTCACCTGCCAAGAACTCAAATCTCAAATGACATAGCATACCTAAATACAGTTATTATGGTCATATAGTGTTTGTCTGCAGCAATACAGCATTTATTAAAAAATGTTCAATTGTTAGGGTTCAAATTCACTCTAGAAATGTATATACGTGTATGTGTACTCATATATATATTCCAATTTGAAGGCAGCTTTTTTGTATGAAGCTGGTTTTAGAAGGACTGTCAGCTTATGATGAACCTAAATGCTCTGTGCTATATATTGTTTTCTAAGCCCCTGCAGGATGCTGAGTTGATTTCAGTACAAAGTCATTCCCAGCTGTGTCAAGCTGTTCACTGCATATCCTAGTAACCAAGCAGGACTCACAGTAGAACACTGTGTCCTGACCAAAGTAAAAAAAAAAAAATCTTGTATCAAACATTCTAGGCTATAGGATTTTAAAGTCAAGAGGAAATCAGACTACCTTAAAACCATTTAGACATTATATACTTCAGAACAGGAAGAGCATTTTTTCTACCTAATAATAATTCTACTAGTATGTCGTAGGTTTGTTTTCCAGCTATACCAAAAAAAAAAAAAAAAAAAAAAAAAAAAGCTCCTGGCTTTCAGAACACTTGAAGCATTCTTTTTTTCTTCCCAGAACATTTAATGTATATTGTATGGTTTTCAAAATATTTCAGAATACTCCACAGGGATAAGCGAGGTAGTACAGGCATAAGACACTTGCCCTGCATACTGAAGACCCTGATTTAATTTTTGGGACTGCATATTGTTAATTTCCAGCACTGCATATTATTACCGCAATAGCACCGGGTGTGAGTCCAGAGCCTGAATCATAGAATAAACACAAACAGGTATATAGCTCCCAAACAAATACTAACACACTCCCCCTGAAACAAAAGACACCCATATACCTGTGTATACCTGATAACTTTCAAATAATTGATCATACTTCATCTTTTCTTTGCATAAGATCTCTCTTTCTCTCTCTCTCTCTCTCTCTCTCTCTCTCTCTCTCTCTCACACACACACACACACACATACACACACATACATACATACAATTCACTCCTCTTATTTTGCCTTGCTTGTACAATCACAAGCAGAAACAATTTATCAAAATATTAACTCACTCTCCTAAAACCCTGGTAAATGAGCTATAGTTCCCCCTAACATGTTGACACACCCCCAAAAATAGATAACAGATAAATTGAGAGCTACTGGATACAATGGTCAAATGCAAGAGCAATTAACACAGAGGTTCAATGAGAAACACATCACAAACTGGAAAATGAGTCCTACATAAAGCTGGTGCTTTTTAATTGATGTGCCAAATGGATCAATATTATGTATTTGTGTCAAGGTGCAAAGGACCCCTTGAGTAATGGGATTTCTTTCATGGTGGCAAGTATAATAAGGTATTTCAGAATGTACTACTTGGGGATAACTAACACAATTCAATATGCTTCAAACCACTGACTTAATCCATCTCATGAATTCTAAAATTTGGGGCTAGAGCAATAGTATATAGGGTAGCATGTTTGCCTTGTACATGGCCGACCCGGGTTTTGTTCCCAGCATCCCATATGGTCCCCGGAGCACTGCCAGTAGTAATTCCTGAGTGCAAAGCCAGGAGTAACCCCTGTGCATCGCCGAGTGTGACCCAAAAAGCAATAAATAAATAAATGATTCTAAAATCTAGACTCCTCAATATTTCCTAGCATCTTTGAAGCATAGACAATCATCTGTCTTTTGCACATGACTGGCATGCTACCATTAATGAAGTAGACTGATGGAAAATTCTTGGATAAAATAAAAGAACCTAATTATTAGAGATTGTAATATAAATTACAGAGTTAGGATGATGTTGAGATAAAGTCAGATGGTGTATGTCTCTGTTGGTGAATGTCAATGTACTCTTCTGTTCTCTGATAACTTAGGTTCTGTATAGAGAGAGGGTAGGAGGGAACTCAGCTTGGTGTTGGCATTCCAAAAGTATTGTTCGTGTTAACTCCAATACAGAGACAGCAAATGAAACATTAATTGCAATTTGTTCACCAACTGATAAAATTTCTGAAATTCTTTGTCATTTTCCATTTACCTATCTTTTCTGAACATAGCCCTAAAGGAGAACTAAATGGAACTGTAATAAAAGTCATCTTCTTGAATCTTTCAATTATTAACAAATGGCCTTAATCTTTGTTATTTCACAAAGAACATGATATCAATTTCCAGGTTCTATTTTGATAAGTAGCACTATGTCTAAGAGTTATCACTTGCTCCTGGATATCATATTATCATTCAAATCATGGTTCAAAAACTATTATTGTTGAAAATCAAGAAGAAGAACTTTGTTTTTTTATATTCTTTGACCCTCTGCACCCCTTGTTGATTTGAATTAAAACAAAAAGCTATTTATGATTTGAACCTGATAAGCTTGACTCTGAGAAGTGGAACAAAGTGATGTTCTTGACCATTAGCTTGAATTTGGAGCTCCAAAATGTGAGGACTTATTTTAAGTCTACCTGGAAGTTTTTTGGTAAGTAATTACATCTTCTTTTGAGGATGGTTACAAGACACATCTGGAGTCAAAATTTCTAGTTTGTCATTGGATAGGTATGGAAAGTTTCAATCTCTGTTTTGTACAGAAATTTTCTGGAATATGAATTCAGTCAATATTAGGATTGTGATGTTTAAACTAAGCTGACAGAAATTTAACAGCTTATAATGACATATTTTATGATTTCTGGGCATCTGATTATTACTCCCAAAATCAGGAAACACCATTAAGTAGAGCACATCTTTTAGCTCTATTTTTGTTTACTAGAAGACAGCCACTATAGTTTTATTTATTTAAGTATTTACACATTTAGTTAGTTGGTTAAAGAATACTGGCAGATTAGATTCTCTGAATCTAGTTCACCCATCTCGCACCTATTCTGACTGAGACCTCTGGAGCAATTTTGGGGGTTGGGCCAGGTCCCATCCAAACAAAGTCTCCACAGTCACTCCACACCCCAAAGCAACTGCCATGCCTCTGACCAGTCTACCCCATTAAATATTCTGGATTTTCTGTATCTGACATATCCAACTCTACAACACTGACATGTCAGTAGTAGTGCACCAGATTAGATGGAGATGTAACATAGGAGCCAACCAATCTGAACTAACAAAAACATTAACACAGAAGACATGGAACAACAGCTTATAAACCCTCAAAGAAAGATTTAGTGTTCTCCTGAGATGCAACAATTTTCACAAATTTTATTTATTTTTATTTATTTTTTTATTTTAAAAATTGTTTTAATAGTGAGACATCATGAGGTACAGTTGCAGACTTACACATTTTGTGCTTGGGTCTCAATTATACAATGATCAAATACCCATCCCTCCACCGGAGCCCATTTCCCACCACCACGGATCCCAGTATCCCTCCCACACCCCATCCCCGCCATCCCACCCTGCCTCTGTGACAGGGCATTCCCTTTTGTTCTCTCTCTCTTATTGGGTGTTTTGGTTTGCAAAAGAGGCAATGGGTGACAATCATGTTTAGTCTATAGTCTACTTTCCGCATGTTTCTCCCATCCTGGGAGGATCCTCCCAATACCTTCATTTGGTGTTCCCTTCTTTATCTGAGCTCCCTTTTCCCCTAGTATGTGTGGTTGGCCTCCAAGCCATCGAGTAAAATTCCTGGTACTAATCTCGACCATTCTTGGGTGTTAGTCTCCTATTTTGTTACTTTATGTTCCCCAGATGAATGCAATCTTTCTATGTCTATCCCTTTCTTTCTGAGTCATTTCGCTTAACATGATACTTTCCATGTAGTACCACTTGTATGTAAATTTCGTGACTTCGTCTTTTCTAACAGCTAATAGTACTCCATTGTGTAAGTGTACCAAAGTTTCTTTAACCAGTCATCTGTTTTTGGGCACTCAGGTTTTTTCCAGATTCTGGCTATTGTAAAAAGTGCTGCAATAAACAGACATTTGCAGATGTCATTCCGACTACACTTTTTTGCCTCTTTGGGATATAGTCCCAGGAGTGGAATTGCTGGATCAAATGGGAGCTCAATTTCTAATTTTTTGAGAATCGTCCATACTGTTTTCCAAAAGGGCTGAACCAGTCAGCATTCCCACCAACAGTGAAGGAGTGTCCCTTTCTCACCACATCCGCGCCAGCACCGGTTGCTTTTGTTCTTGTGGACATGGGCCAGTCTCCGTGGTGTGAAGTGATATGTCATTGTGGTTTTGATCTGTATCACCCTGATGATTAATGATGTGGAGCATTTTCTTATGTGTCTTTTAGCCATTCGGATTTCTTCTTTGTGAAAGTTTCTATTCATTTCATCTCCCCATTTTTTGATGGGGTTGAATGTTTTCTTTTTGTGGAGTTGAACCAGTACTCACAAATTTTATTTTATGAAAATAGTATCTGATCATTCCATTAGTCAATTCGTGGTAGTAAAAAATGATCCCTGGAAATGCTTGGACACCCGTAGGCAATGTCAGGGGTGGAGCTGGGCTTGACCAGGCACAAGACAAGTGCTTTACCTCTTGAACTATATTTATAATCCCTCACCTCTTCTTTGGCAATTTTATTTTTAATCGACCCATTTTATCCCACATAGTATCTCAGTGATGTATTACAATCCAATCGAGACTAGGCCATGGGCACTTCTGGATGTGACCCTGATTTTCCAGCAAAAAATTAAGAGGTGAAGCACCATTTCTCTGTCTAATGCACTGCCTCTGTGTTCTGCTCTTTTAGTTGCCCAAATGTACTGAATTTGAAAGGCTATATATAATTCCTCATATATATCTTTTGCTACCTAATTTTAATACACATATATATTTCTTTCTTAAATATAAAATCAGATAACAAATAAATTAGAACTAAAACAGTATTGTGAGCCATTCTCTGATTATGGCTGGTATAATGCAAAACCCTAGTAATACACTAATGAGAGGTGTGTGCAGGTGACAGCCGCAATTAGAGGTGTTTACAGGTGACAACTGATAGATCTGTGTCTTTGCTTTACATACTGTTAAATATTTCTATAAGTAAATATTTAGATAATTCAAAATTTCAGTAATGTTTCAATACTCTCATGTGTATAAAGTAGTGAGGAATTGAAGAAAATAAGATCTGGAATATAAGCAAATTGCATTCAGAAAATAAGCAAATCACAGACCAAAGTGAGCAGTAAGCTTCCAAATATTGACATCAGAGAATAGATGGACACATCTTTTAAATGAAATGCCTTCTCTACAAATGTTGGCTGCGTGCAAGGCAGAGCCTGGCAAGCTCCCCATGACATATTCGATATGCCAAACACAGTAACAACAAAGTCTCCAGTGGAGATGTTACTGGGCCCATTCGAGCAAATCGATGATCAACGGGAGGGCCTTTACTTTTTACTTTACTCTACAAATACTTCTCTGTCACATCTAAACTGGCTTGTTACATCACTTTACAGTTTACTAAGTATCTTTCTATGATGAGATTAGAGTTAACTATTAGATTGTTATTAGATTATGATGCTATCAGAGTTGGCAGCCATCCTGTGAACAAGGAAGCAAGAGTTGCCACTTGTTAGAACACCTTCCCTTACCCTTTCAATCCATTATTCTAGAGATTTCATATTTAAAATTTTCATATTCTTGGACAGGAGCAATATTGCAGTGGATAGGGCATTTTCCTTGCATGCAGCCCACCTAGATTCACCCCCAGAGGGTCCTCTGAGCACCAGGAGTGACTCCTGAGGGCAGAGCCAAGAGTAAGCCTTGAGCACTGTTGAGTGTGCCCCATCTCCCACCCACCCCTCTTAAAAAAAGAAACAAAGGACAAACGAAAAATAATTTTCATGCTCTTTGTGTATTAATCTGCGCCGGCTAAAGATTGCTATTTGTGTACAAAAAAAAAGGTGAGATAAAAGAGTTTGTTTTGTGTAGGGGGAAGTAATGCTTTTCTCACTTGGGATACCAGAATTAAATAGTATACTAAGTGGAGGTAAAATTAAGAAATGACTAGTGGTCACACAACAGCATTTAGAAAGGGGGAAAGGGGGGAAGGGAATTCTTTGTGAAGTGCATACTTTCTCTATTATGCTAAATAGAAACCAGCAAAGACTAGAATAGCAGATAATTAGGGGGACAGAAGGAACTAGCTGTGTTTTCTCTAAACATTTTTAAGCTCTGGATAAAGTCACTCACCTGTGGTGTATAGGGAAACAATAGTTGAGACATTCTCAACTGTAATAGAAAATTCTGGGTATACGATTATAAAATGAGAAAAGCAGTTTCAGGTGGTAGTAGGCAAACCAGAAGTGACATTAGAATCTATGTGAGAGTCTTGGTGCTTTGGTGGTGGTGAGGTGAGTTAAATATGTGTACCAAGACTATCAATGTCAACACCATTGTAAACATGTTATGGAAATTTTAACAATTTTTTTCAGTGAACCATTTCTTTCACATCCCTTGAAGACCCGGATTTTTACTCTTACATAGCAACACTCATTTTTTAAAAAAGAAACTAATTTCAGGGGTGGGAAAGTATAAGAGAGCATATAGGGAACTTGCCTTGCAGGCCACAGACCTGGGTCCATCCCTGACACCCCATGCTGTCTCCCTATGTGAAGAGCTAAGAATAAACACAGCAAGGTGTTGCCTTAAAACAAAAGCAAAGCACAAATTATTTTCTTCTATATACTCAGTTTTCTATTTTATGAGGAAGACAATAAACAACAACAACAACAAAAAGACCACAACTCAGAGACTTATATTTACTTTATCAAGATCTCCCCATGAGTGAATGTCAGAATCAGGACTGAAAACTTTTAGTTTGAGTGTTCTTACTCCTGCTAAAAAAAAAGAAATAGTTTTCTTTCTTACCACTAGGGTTCCAGTGACAGGGACCATGTACTTCATGTCTCTGAAGTAGTCATGACTATCACTGGTATTGAGGCGACTCCAGGACTAAAGAAATCATAGGAACAACAGCTGCACAGTGACTAAACGTCTCCTCAGGATGCCCTTTTGATCCACCAACTGGGAATCTGATAGAAGTTCAAACAGAAGAGCCGCTCATCTTCCTGGAGCTCCTGTATTATAACCCTGATGGACATAAATTGATACCTCCATTTTTTTGTGCTGTTCATGCTGCAGTGTGTTCTGTTTATGAAAAACGCTTGATGTCAAAACAAAATTGACTTTTCAAATCCACTTCATGCAGTTAAGGAACAAAGGAAGTACATAAAGCTTTGAAGATGAAAAAAAGAGGGGAAAGGAAATGAATGGAAAAGAAATAGGTCAGGAAAAAAAATATGACATTTTCTAATGGGGAGGCATATATATAGAGTTGATCTCATCCCCTAATCTAAATGTATAACCTTATTCCCATGCCATGTATCAAGTGAGTGGTGATAAAATTAAATATAGTTGATAATTGTTTTTTCTTCATACCATTCAAATATTACAAAGACTGTTTTGTGTTGTTGAATACTGTTATCCAAACCTTCATTATGCATTTGGTTTGAAGTCTTAATTACCTCAAATGACAGTGATATAAACACTTGTGGTATAAAAAGTTTAAATAAAATGTTCATTTAACATTTTAACTTCTATAAAAATAAGTTTTTTTCTCCCAACTTTACCTCTGGCCATCTCTATATTGGTCAAATTAATAAATTTGGGCTAAATATCTAAAACTCAATAAGAAAAATGATAACAATTTTCTCTTCCCTTTAACTGGTTTAATGTGTTTTTTCCCCTATCTGAACTTATTTCTGTCCATTTCTTTCTTCTTGTCTTAGATAATCAAGGAATTCAATTGCAATTTGTAGAAGTATCATCTCTCGTATTTCTCCCAGTTTGTGGAAAAGAACTACAAAAAGTGCTAAGTGGTGCATTAAACAGTGTAAATAAACTTTTAAAACCAAAAGCTATAAAATTGCTCCAGAGAAATCATAGGCTGGGGATAGAACGGGATTATAGAATTTATTCCAATGACCTCTCAACAGTTAGGGAATCATTCAGATGAGATGAAGATGGAAGAAGGACATGTATTTGAAAATGGATGTATATAAAAACTTACTGCAGAGAATTAAAATAAATGAAAGAGAATGATAGTAAATTTTGTTGTCATATCTATTTTTGATTTAGATCAAATAAAGTTTTCTTAGCAGAGCCTTTTATTTAGTCATACTGCTATTAATTTAAAAAGCCCTGAAACACAACTTAATTGCTTACAAATTTATTGTTATCTCTTGTAGTATCTTGTGCTTAAGAATGAGTTCCTTGCTGAAGAGCCTCCTGGTTGACCATGAGATTTCAATTAGAGCTATATTTATTGGAAAACTTGATGGTTTGGATATCCAATCTGGCACACACAAGTGAATGGCAGTTGATAGTGACTATTGGATGCATGTTTGGTTATGTGACAACATGGCTAACTGCCAAAATAAGTATTCTAAAATATCCAGATATAGACAGCAATCCATTCTGTGGCAATTTTCAAAAGTCATGCCAATAGCATGCTTTTGCCATGCTATTTTGTCATAGCAAGGGTCAGAACAATTACAGTTGTAGAATATTTAAATTATATCTAAATCTTAGTCCCCGGACTCGTATTCAGGTATTATGTTTAAAAGAAAACAAGACATTAGAATGTGATCAAAATGTACAGCCTATTACTACATATATTTGCATTAGTAAAAATATATTGATAAATAAATTCATTTATTAATAGGTTGTACATTTTATCACATTGTATATAATAAGATGATTTGGTATTTTAGAGTATATATTATGTTCTTTGGAGCAGAGGGGATAGACTATAGAAAACTAGGATCCTTGTCCTATTGTTCTTGGAATTTCTAGTCTCAAATCTGACATAACTATTGATATGATCATGACCATGGAGGTTATATACAAGTAAAATACAGAGTGCTGAGTTCAATGTATTTGACTAGAGAGCTACTAATGTATGAGTCTGTAAAAATGAAAAATCACAGTGATCCAAAGAATGAGATATCTTTGCCCAGATTCAAGTAGAAAAAGACAAAACTTAAACAAAGGACCAATAAATAATATGAGACAGAGAATCTGTGACAATGCAAGGTTGAGAGGCATCCATTTGATCTATAAAACATTGCAATATGATAGGCATACTAAACCGAGCTTTCATTTTTGAGTACATAAGTGGCTGACAAAGAGCATGATGGATTTTTTTAAGCATTCACTCCAATGCTCAGATCTGCTGAAGCATTGTGCTCTTAGTCAATAGTACCCTTGTCGCTTATTTGTTTAATTGATTGCGATGCTATGTCAACCTTCATGATTAAAGTGTTAAATATTTGCAAACTGCGATGCATAATGTTTGGAGGTAGTTGGTCTTCCCCAAAATGCTGCTCCAGATGCTGTCATTGACTTAATATATCCAGTCAAACAGACAGGAATCTAAAATCACTAGGCTAAACAATTACATTTGTAAATTGTTTGAGGTCCATCGATATTCCTGAAAATTCAGGATGATTTCAAATAAAACAAACAAAAACACTGTTTTCTAATTTCCAAGCATGGCTAATTGTTTTTGATCAATCATTCTCGGTGGCAAGATAATCAATGAATGGAGGATATTTAGAAGAGGCAAATGTTGTTCTCTGGATAAAGAACTCTTCCCAAGACCTTTTCCCACCTCTTGATATTCGTCTTCAATGGGTTTTATTCATTCAAATGAAAATAAAAAACAGAAAATTTCCCTCAACATGTTATTTATTTTCTTCTTTTTCAACATCACATGAGATGTTACATTGTTTAATGATGTTCACATTGACTTGAACAATAATAGTGACATATTGGTTACAAGTACCGCCCCCCTCCCCCACACACACATACACTTTGTTTAAACATCATGGCTTATCAAGTTGTTCGTGATGATTGGTTAGAGGCACTCAATATTCCACGCCCAATCCCACCATCATTGTCACCTTCTCTACAACATTGTCTCCATTTTCCCAATCATTCATCAAGCCTACCATCATAGCAGGCCCACGATAATTTATTTTATATTGCCTGTTACCACTAAATGGCTAAAAGAATGATAAAAATATTTCTGTAGAAGAAAATTTGTAAAAATATTTGTATCTCACCATGGGGACATTAAGTCCTTGTCTGAGATTTTACTAAGCTATTGCGAGTTAAATTTTCTGTGTTAATGTCTTTGTTAGTTGAGATTGGTTGGCTTTTATGTTACCTTTCCATCCAGCCCAGTGTGCTACAGACCAAAATTAGTATCACATAGTTGGAAATGTCCAGAAAGTCCAGAATATTTAATTGGACAGTCTGGATGGAGCAATGGCAGGTGCTTGGGGGTTTGAGCAAGAATGCAGGGAGATTGGTAGGGTGAAAACAGGCCTGCCCCTCTTCCTGGGTCTTCTTAAAGCTTTCAGTTAGGGTCACAAGAAATTACTGTGGCAATTGGATCTCTTTTGAGATTGATTTATGAGTCTTTGGAACAAGTCTGGTAGTTGAGTTTCCATGGCAGTGGCAAGAGATGTGAGTCAGATGGCCCATCCTGACTCAGAAGGTCTGGGGTTTTCAGTCAAAGAAACTCCAGTGTCTATCACATTTTTTGGTTGGATGGCATCAATGTGAGCTGAGACAAAAGCTATCTCTAAAAATGGCAATACTCCCCAAAGCATTCTACAAATTCAATATGATCCCTAGAAGGATACCCATGACATTCTTCAAAAAATGTAGCAAAAACGCCTGAATTTCATATGGAACAAAAAATATCTAAAGCAATTCTTTGGGTAAAAGAAGATGGGAGACATCACTTTCCCCAATCTCTACCTCTACTACAAAGTGGTAATAATTAAAACAGCATGGTACTAGAACAAAGGCAGAGCGTCAGACCGATGGAACAGGGTTGAAAATACTGACATACACCCTCAAATACATGATCATTTAATATTTGATGAGGAAGCAAGAGATGTGAAGTGGAGCAAGAAACGCCTCTTTAACAAATGGTGCTGGAAAAACTTCACAGCTACATGCAAAAAATGGGCTCAGACCTCTAGCTAATACCCTACACAAAAGTCAGATCAAAATAGATAAAAGACCTTAACATCAGACCAGAATCCATCAGGTACACTGAAGACAAGATTGGCAGAACCCTCCACAACATTGAAGCTAAAGATATCTTTAAAGGTGACACACCATTGGCCAAGCAAGAGGAAAGAGAGATAAACAAATGAGACTACCTTAAACTGAGAAGCTTCTGCGCCTCAAAAGATACAGTGACCAGAATACAAAGACAGTCTAAAGAATGGGAAAGAATATTCACCCAATACCCATCTGATAAGGGGTTGATATTAAGGATTTACAAAGCACTGGTTGAAATCCACAAGAAGAAAACATCCAACACCATCAGAAAATGGGGCAATGAAATGAACAGAAACTTTCTTAAAGAAGAAATCTGAATGGCCAAAAGGCACATGAAAAAATGTTCTTCATCACTAATCATCAGTGAGATGTAGATCAAAATAACAATGAGATATCATCTCACACCACAGAGATTGGCCTACATCCAAAAGAACAAAAGCAACCGGTGTTGCATGGATGTGGGGAGAAAGGGACTCTCCTTCACTGCTGGTGGTAATGCCAACTGGTTCAGCCCTTTTGGAAAACAGTATGAATGATTCTCAAAAAATTAGAAATTGAGCTCTCATTTGATCCAGAAGTACCACTCCTGAGAATATATCCCAGAGATGCAAAAACATAGTAGAAATGACATCTGCACTTATATGTTCATTGCAGCTCTGTTTACAATAGCCAAAATCTGGAAAAAACCCGAGTGCCCTATAATAGATGACCAGTTAAAGAAACTCTGGTACATCTACACAATGGAATACTATGCAACTGTTAGAAAAGATGAAGTCATGAAATTTTCATATAGGTGGATAAACATGGAGAGCATCATGTTAAGTGAAATGAATCAGAAAGAGAGGGACAGACATAGAAAAATTGCACTCATTTGTGGGACATAAAATAACGGAACGGGAGACTAACACTCAAGAATAGTAAAGATAAGTACCAGAAGGATTACTCCACAGCTTAGAAACTGGCCTCACATGCTGGGCAAAAAGGCAGCTTAGATAGAGAAGGGACCACCAAGTAAAGGGTGCTAGGAGGACCCACTCGTGATGGGAGATGCAGGCTGAAAGGAGACTATAGACGAAACATGATGACCACTAAATACCGCTATTGCGAACCACCACACCCCAAAAGGGAGAAAGAGAAAAAGGGAATGCCCTGCCACAGAGGTGGGGTAGACAGGGTAGGGATGGTGGGAGGGATGCTGGGAACATTGGTGTGGAAAATGGACACTGGTGGAGGGATGGATACTGTTCGAGGGATGGATAGCAATCATTGTATGACTGAAACGCAAGCAGGAAAGTTGTAAGCTGTAACTGAACCTTATGGGGATTCACTAATAAAAAATAAATAAATAGTATGCCGAGACAAAGAACTGTTTTTAGAAGAACAAGTAGGCACCTGAAAAGTACAGTCAGGCAGAAGGGAATATTGATGCTATAAGTGGTTGTTGTTTTGGTTTTACTTCTTGTTTCTGCTCCAAACACTGTTCTCAATGGGCCTAAACTATGTGATAGGATCTTCAAGAGGAGAAGATTTGAACACTGAGGTCAAGAATAGAAGTAACTTTGGTACATCTACACAATGGAGTACTATGTAGCTGTTAGAAAAGATGAAGTCATGAAATTTACACAACACCCAAAAGGAGAGAGAGAACAAATGTGATATAATATTATAAAAATGTTTTTGTAAAAAGTTTAAGGGCAGTACTGTCGCATCTTCACAATGGAACTTCATTTATGAGAATCATAGTACAATTAATTCAATTCTCACAATGTTATGAGAGCATCTTAAGATTTGGGTAGTGCTTCAGTTTGACAAAAAAATTCTTCTATTGGTTGGTAAAGAGACTCGTGTAGCTGAAATTCCCTAAATTTCTCCCTAGTATGTAACTTCATATTCACTTCTGCTTGATAGTACAGATCATTATCCCCAAGGCTCTGAGTACTAAAATACCCAAGTTAGGAATCATTTACTAAAATTTTCAGATTGATGCATGTAGGGAACTGATTCATTGTGCAGATGTTAGTGATACTAGGGATCATAGGTCCCTGCCAGCATACTGAATACTTCACCATATGTTTGATATTTTCTTTGAAAAGACCTCCTATCATAGAAAAGTACACACTAAGGAGTAGTAAGAAAAACAATCAGTTGTTCAGTATTAAATTTTAATCCTGGTATTAAAGTAATTTCTTCTCATGTCTGTAATTTTTTGTTCCTTTGATTTTGGTTTATGGGTCGCACCCAGTGGTACACAGGGCTTACTCCTGGCACAGGAGGTTATATATAGTGCTGGGGAACAAAACCAGGTTCGTAACATGTAAGACAAATATCCTACCTTCTGTACTATCTCTCAGGTCTGCATGCCTTTAATTTCATTTTTTTATTTGTCATCTCTCTGCCTATAACTGGATAAACTAGATATATTTTTGGCTTTTTGGGTCACACTTGGTGATGCACAGTGGTTACTCCTGGCTCTGCACTCAGGAATTATCCCTGGCAGTGCTTCGGGGACCAAATGGGATGATGAGAATTGAACCTGGGTTGGCCACGTGCAAGGTAAATGCCCTATCCGCTGTGCTATTGCTCCAGCACCCTAAACTAGATCATTTTAAGGGTGTTATTTTTCCAATTCTTAAATATCCATTTGAAAAACAACAGTCTGCTATGCGGAAAAATGAATCTGAAAATAATTGGCGATGATTTCAAGAGTTATAGTTGATTGTACTATTTTTAGAGAAGAGAAGAAGCTACATATCCCCATCCAATAGTCCTCTGATGATCTGAGAAACAGACTACGCTTGGAAATTAGAGCCTCTGGAATTACAGGATTCCCTGTCTAATGAAGTGACAGAGGTCTCACTAGTAATTTTGAAATCAGGAAGTGCAAAGTGTCAGTGCACACAAGGCCCAAGTGTGAGAGTGACGCCTCTGTGTCTGGATAATTGTGGCACTGCAGAGTCTTCGTATGAAATTATAGTATTTCACTCACTATCAAAGCACGTCAGAGATCTATTTCTTCAGCCTATACTTAAGAATAGTCAATTTCAGTAAATGTGAATCATAACCCTAAAGAGTGATTCCCTTAGAGGAACTGACACCAAACTGGAATCTATTTGTTAATACTGTGATATTGTTAAAATGTTCTTTATAGAGTGGAATATGCAATGGCAAAATCAAAAGTGAACTCAAACATATTTTTTCTTAGTTTCTCTTCTACATCTCTCTGTCTTGCTTGTCTCTTTGAAATACATATTCACACACCACACACACACAAGCATGCACACACACACACACACACACACACACACACACACACACACACACACACACACCAAAATGTCCTTTTTTCATT
This sequence comes from Sorex fumeus, assembly GCF_029834395.1. NCBI lineage: Eukaryota > Metazoa > Chordata > Mammalia > Eulipotyphla > Soricidae > Sorex > Sorex fumeus. The sequence goes on along the minus strand of NW_026606090.1, from coordinate 25,759,369 downwards.
TGGCAAACAGCCAGGACTCAGCACTCATTGGCAACAACCATATGAATTCTTCTGTCTATTAGAATTTTCTATAGAGCTTTAAATAACTTCAGTGACAGTCAGTTTCTTTTTTCCTATATTTTTTTCTTTGTGGCATCTAAAAAGACTGCCCTTAGCCTGAACCAATTTATCAGTTTCAAAGAAAGAATAATAAAACTGTCATTTCTGGCTATAGCACCAAGGGTGCTGCTTATACTCTGATATTAAAGCTTATTAAAAGTAGAGCTGTCCTTTAGTTTTTGATATCAAAATTGCTTCCAAGTCTTGTTAAGAATCCATGTTATCCTGGATGGAAGGGAAGAAAAAAGAGGCTAAAGTGACCCCAGTGGGGCACTGAAGTGACTGAGCTATTAAACACCTACCTATGTGGATGATTTGGTAGAGTTCTTCAATTTATCACAGATACAACCTGCCAGGATAAAATTAATTTAGACTCACTTCCATCACATACTGACTCAATATACTCAAAATGTGAGAAAGGTTTATAGAGAATCAAAATAATTGTTGATTCCCTTGAGACTTACCAGGTTCCTATTCTTCTACTAACTTGCACCTTCTGACAGTCTTTAACCAACAGAATTTCTGAAGGAAAAATCAAGTAAATTCGTATCTTATTCCAGTGTGGGTAACTTATAGGGAAGTTCTAATTTAGGAGAGAAAATAATTTCTGCCATCAGTTAACAAAGGGTGAAGATTCTGTTATTTTCTACCAAAATAGTTTATGTTGTTAAAAAGAGCTTGGAGGTCAAGCAAACATTATTTAGGTCCGAATTCTTCTACTCATCACATGTTTAAACATGGTAAATCATCTAATGCTGTAAAGATTTCTCTATCATTAGTAAAATAATGGAGGTGCAGAGCAAAATCTGAAATTTTGCCAGAAGCATCAATTTTATTGGCATTGTTTATTTATTTATTTTTCTATTTGGTTTTGGGTTACTCCCAGAGGTTTCTGGGGCTTAAGTCCCAACTCTGCACTCAGGGATCACTCCTGATGGTGCTCTGGGGACCACATATACTGCTGGCAATCAAACCAAAGGTTTCCACATGTAAGGAAAGTACCTTACCTGCTATACTATAGCTTTAGACCTATTTTATTGTTTTTTTAAAATTGTAGGTGAGGGATTGGGGTCACAGCAACTGTGCTCAGGGCTTACTCCTGGCTCTGTACTTAACAATTTCTCCTAATAGTGCTGGGGGAACTAAATACAGTGTTAGGGATCAAACCAGAGTCAGCCCTTGCAAGGCAAATGCCAAAACACTTTTCTATCTCTCTAACCTGGGTCTGGAATTATTATTTTTAAGTAATATTCTATATATGATGAGCTAAGAGTTTACTGTTGAGATATTTAATATAGACCTTTGAAATATATTTAAAGTAGATATTCTGGGAACCAAAGATATTTGTTAGAAATGATTCTGTGACAGCTTAAAAAAATGAACCAATCTTTCTTTCCTATTATTTTCTGAATTAATTGCATCAGCTTTTTGTTGGTGAAGTAAAAATTATTCACTAATCAGCATATTATTTTTTGCCTTTAAACTTCAATTCTGGCTGCACAACACATGCTGGTGTCAAGCTCAGCAAGCATCAGATCAATGCTGGAAAAGAAGGATATGCTTAAAATTTTAAGATTAAGTCACATAAGAAAAATCTATTTTGAAGGCATAGCAAATAATTTATTTATTTATGCCTTCAATCAACTCTGTGCAAGAGAACTCTTCAGATGAGGAAGAGAATTCCAAATGGGAAGGATAAGAAATATGAAGGATCTGCATTGGTGACTGTCGCCAAACTTTCCCATTTTGGCGACAGAATCAGAATGCTGACAAAACACTTCCTTTGAAACTGAGAGATAAGAGAGAAAGTATAAAACTGACCATTACTAATCATTTCTAAAAGTCTACTTCATAGCTGTGGGAAACAAGAGAAGCAAGGAAGCTCACTCGCACCCTGGATTTTCCTGTAGCACAAAGGGTCATGGGATAGCATTGCTAGAAGAAAGGTAGGCAAGAGAGAAGAGAGAGGGAAGGAGGAGAGAAAGGGGGCTTTTGGAGTTATAGTGGTTGAGGTAATATTGTTTATAATGCTGCTAGCATTTATGCTTTTGCTCTACAAAGTTTATGTACCTCCATCACAACAAGTGCCAAAGACACCCACCACCCAACACACATACAACACACACACACATAAACACACACATACAGACACATGCACACACACATTACCTTTTTGAATGTTACTTTTACTTTGCCACTTCCCATCCTCCAAACAACCCATTCAACCCACTGCTTGGTAACCTCAATTCTGTAATCAAAGTTCAAGGGTTTGACATAGATACTGTTAATCCCTTTGCTTTGCTTCTTTAGCGCCACATATAAATTAAGTCATCCTATATTTGTTCTTCTTTATCCTTTGTGACTTATCTTGCATGACATATCTTATGTTTTATTTATGTTGTGAATGAATGCAAGATTTCATCATTTCTTATAGGTGAGTAGCATTCTATTCCATATTTATAACCCAATTTCTTCATCCACTTATATGCCTTTCAACAACTGTGTCATTCCATATCTTGGTTCTAGCAAGTAACACTACAATGAGTGCAGGTGTGCTTAGAGAGATGTCTGTTCCACATCTAAGGGAACGCAGGATCACATATCAATGCACATTTCTTCTTGAAAATTACAGTAATATAGGAATCCTGGTTCGCAGACCCTTCTCAGAGGATTAATTGTACCAGGGAGCGATGCAGTCTCATCGAAATACATCCATACATTCCAGAATGTAGGGAATTTTACAGATTCATCTCATGGAGAAATCTTGGGAATCATCAGCTGATACTTTTATTGTTTATGTTTGTTCTTTGGGCAAACCAGGCTTTGCCCAGAGTTTACTTCAGACTCTGTGTGTAGGAAGCACTCCTGGAGGTTCTCAGGGGATCATATGGGAGGTCAGGATTTGAATCTGGATCAACAGCATGTAAGGCAAGTACCCTACCCACCTTACTATCTCTCTGGCCCTGGCTGATACATTTTCTAATGTAGTTGCCTTCTTTCCCAGAAGCATGCTTCTGTTAGCAGTAGCTAACATTTTAAGTATAAAGTATAAGTATAAGTATAAGTATAAAGTATAAGTATAAAGTAGTATGCTTTAACATTTTCTCTTCAACTCAAAAGTCTTGAAATTATCAACAGGGGAAAACTGAAGAAAAAAATGCACATATATATATAAACTTAAAAATTTAAAAACTACAAAACACCAGACTTGAAGTCAGAAAATAAAATTGAATTATAGAATAATCAATTTTATGGTTTATCATAATAGGAGCCCACACTATTATATGTGTGAGGTTCCAGACACAGATCTGAGTACTTTGCATAGACTAATTTAATATTGATTATTTAATATCACCTCTATATTTAGTTCTTAGTCTCACTTTAGCACTGGGGATTCTAAGTACATTGGGGTTAATGTAACGTGCTCAGTGTGATGTCACTCTCTGCACCAGAAAGTCCTACTCTTTGTCCACGCTCCTCACCACGATGTGACAGCTTTATCTGCACATCAGTACTAATAAATGGAGTAAATACCTTTGAATTCACAATTCAGTTTTGTTGATTTTAAGCATGCTTTCTCAGTATTGCATCCATGATGACTATGACAAAATTCCAAATTGTCTGAAATTCCAAATCCCAGTCCCTGAGGTGAGACTCAGTATGGAAAAGTCATGTGAATATTATTCTAATTGAACCACAGAAGAAAGCAACAGAGGCTTACATGTGACAATGGTGTCTCCTCCTCAGTTCTTTTACATCATTTGCTTTTCTGAACTTGGGTGAATGATTCACCATAATCAAGTGTTGCTATCAACTTCTTGGTTAAAACCTCTTAACTCTTCCATTGGAAGTGCTTGAATACAGTTATCAATAGGGAAACCTGTCCACTTATTATTCCAAAAGAAATGCTCAAGGGATTAGGGAAACTCACATAAGCCACAAGAAATTTAAATAGAAAATATAGAAAAACATTGAGAGAGTATTAATTTGTGTCATCCTCCAACCACTTTTCCTCTTTCCCAATTGTACATTTATAAATACATTTCCCACTTAATTCCAGGCCCATCTCCTGGGAAGAAAAGGTTTCCCTTTGTTTTTCTTCCACAGCTTTAAACTCTGGAGGGGAGGATTTGGTTTAAAAAACAGTGTTAGATTCTTGCTGAGTGTTCTATAATAGAGTAAACAACCCTGCCTTTCATTCAAGGCACATCAAACCAGGGACGTATTTTTAGTATTGTTTAGCTGACTGGATTTAAGATGAAATTACCCTACTGCCCAGGGACCCAGTGTTTTAACTTTGGATTCAGCTGTGCTCATAACTCTAGGCACAATGCTTGGTGTCTTTATCAGCCACTTCACATAAAAAGAACATGCTGTAATCAAGTGAGGACTGTGTCACTCATGGGACCCCATTTCAGGGAGTCTGGGAAACTGTCACTGAGTCTTAAAATGAAGTCTGAAAAAGGGACAAAATGCTCTAAGTGGGGCAACAGTACGTTTTCTCTATTATTTTTTCTAAAAATATCCTTTTAGATATTTTTTACTTACCAACGTGTTCTCATTCTGAGGAAGTTGTACTGAGACTTTAAAAAGAGGTTGTTATCAGATTCCCAGCATTTCATCCATGGATCAGAAGAAAAGAATAGTCAGAAGCCCCCAAATGCAGTATTTAAACTGTCTTGGTTGCCATAAGCGTTGAGAACGGGATCTAGTTCTGAGCAAGAATAATGTTGCCTGCCACCTAAATAAATGCTAAGGTTTAGTGTGTGGAAATAATAAAGCCAGAGAGATGAAGTGGATTCTAGATATATTAAATCTGGGATAGTTTCAAATAACAGCCTTAAGCAATAAAGTGAAACTTCCATCCTGTATTCATAATGTCAGAGTTACTGTAGAAATGCTAGCTTTAAAATATAAGTGCCAACTGTTGTCGTCTCAAAAAGAATGTCTCCAGACATTTTATAAGTCCCTTTTAACATGGAAGCATAATGTCATCAATTGCAGACCCTTGAGTTTTGACATGAATAATTCTCTCAGACTAGTGTTAAAGGGGTTTACATTGAATTATTTAGCACTGCTGATATCCCCATGTGGACAAGTACTATTTAAGAGCAGAAAATTATGGTGGAATTTATTGAGTCTAAAGCGAATCCAACTCTCCCATTTTTAACATTGTGGGACAGAAGAACAAAGAAGAGGTAACAAGTCTGCAAAATCAAATCATACAAAATCAAAACTGGAATACGAGATGCAAAAATCACAATGACTTAAGAGAATGATGTATATTAAAATTACTACAATGTTTTAAGGGAAACATGCAAACGTAATGACCTGGTATAATTAAAAATTAAATTCAAAAGTTAGTGTGCTTCGGATGAATCTTTATGGCTAGATTCCATAGGAGTTTCTGCATCATTATATTGGGCATTGCTCTTTTGTTCCCTGTCACTCTAGAAGGTGAGAGAAGGAAGCAAAGGGTTTGGTATGTGGAGGCTTCCTCCTGATATCTGCTCTCTGCTGCTTAAAGTGTGTGTGTGTGTGTGTGTGTGTGTGTGTGTGTGTGTGTGTGTGTGTGTGATTAAGACACCAATCAGAGCCTGTTGCATTTTTCATTTGTCAACTTCTGAATCCTATCCACTTCTCCTCTGGTGAAGGAAATCATACTACTTTGGGCTTGTCTGATAGAGCAAGCGGTGCACACATAAATTAAGTACTCATAAAAAGAAGCTTAAGGGTCTTAGGTAAATTGCTAGTAGCTCCTTTGTTCCATAACCCTTGTGTCCAATGGAACTGGTGTTCTTGGGAGAACAGGGCCAGCCCAAAGGGCTGCACTTTTCCCCCAGGGGCTTGGCTTGCTTTGGAACATGACTGATTTACTGCCACTATTAGATGGAGAAATCTCTTCCACTCTACTGCTTGAAGGTTCAGGCCAGTCATTTTGTGTATAAGTATTGCCTCCAAGTCATGTATGCCAGAAACACTCCAGACCATGTTGATGCCCATGCTATTGAGCTCTGACAAGAAATTCAGGGCTAGCATGAGAAGGAGGAGACTATTCTCATCGCTGAGGTCCTGAGATTTCCCAGGAAATCTTTGCTAACTGAAGCAGGGAAGCCACCTTTCCACTGCTCCCTGCCCTCGGACTGCTGGCGTCAGAGGGGGTGAGAGCCCCTATTCCACAGCTAAGTTGTTTGCATAAAAGAGAACCAAATACTCTATGCTTTTTGGAAATAAAGTTTGTTTGAAAAATTAAAGAAAAAAGGCATCAAGTTAAGTCAATAGAAATGATAGAAATGCTAAAAAAATGGTTTTCAAAAATTGAATCTGCTATATTGATACTACTCTTGTTTTTGACCTTTAGCTCACTAACAAAATGTCTGATTACCAATGGCCTTGTTAACTTATGAGAGAAAGTGAGAGAACAGCTGGACCATCAATGTACAGACACTAGCTCTGGCTTTTATCTTAAAATATAACCTTACAAGAACCATTAGAAAAAATCTATTTTGAGATTGGAAATGTCAAACTACTCCATCATATTTCTAATGGTTTTCCCATTTCTTACTGACTTTTAGAAATAAAAATTCACTGCTGTGCAAGAAACAGTTTTTTAGGACTTTTTATTTTTGATTTTAATCAAGGCAGCTAAGTTGGCTATCCAGCAGAAAATTGTAGCAAGCAGCATCAAATTAAAAGGTTGATAATTTTGATGAGAAGTGTACTGACTTTTATTTTTGTGATAATCACAAATGGTTTTCTAAATAATTCATGCTATAAGTAATTGTGCTGCAAAGGTATTTTGACAATGTAAGAGAAATACTTATTTTCAAGGGACCTCTAGAACTTGAGAAAGAAAATTTATAAGCAATTAATTGGCCAATACTTGTAAAGGATATTTACGAATGAAAAAGAGCAAGATGCCTAAACACCTTTACTAGAAAATAATGTGTCAGTCTCTAGTCAGATCTTTTACATATTTGAAATCTACAAAACTATCTTCTTAAAATATTCTAACATTAATTATTTTAGGAAGCTTTCTGTATGATCAGAATCTAAACAGCTACACCACCCTCCACCACCCATCACACACATATGTACAACCTATACTTGGAGATAATAAGTTTTTTATTGTACTTGTGGTTTTATTGGGGGGGCGTGGCAAAGCAAAAAATATGTTGATTATGCCTTTGTGATAAAAACAAAGTTAAGGGGAGTTGATTCCATTGTGTGCATTGGGCCCCATCTCCTGCTCCTTCTTGCACAACTTCTTGAAATAAGAGGAGAGTTTCCAGGTATAAGAAGTTGTGACTCATCATCTCATGAGAGTAATTCTTAACTGTCTCTTTTGAGTTTGAGCAAAGAAGAGAGATCATTGACACCGAATTTCCCTGGGGAATGGTTTGAATTACTTGTCCACTTGAGTGATGGTCCTAGTCAAACGTCTAATTGATTGAACTTCCTGGTGTTTATTAGTCTAATAGTTGTGAAGAAAGTCTAGATGGTTCTCCATTAGCCCACAATGAAACTCTAGGGGAGCATTTCCACAGCACTTCAGAGCTTGTTAACCTAAAAGTAATTGGGCATATAAATTTGGAGGGTCTTATTTGTTCTGCCAGCACTAAATTGAGGAAAAAATGACCATATTTACTTTATTTAAATATTTCAGTCAAAGAAAATCTACAGAAATGATGCTCCAGGCAGAGTACTGAGAGAGAGAGAGAGAGAGAGAGAGAGAGAGAGAGAGAGATCACACAGTATACTGAGCCCTTATACTTCACATGTTTGATTAAAAATAGTCACAAATGACTAATCTAGCATTTGTACCTTTGCTGTGGCAACTGCAGCAACAAATGCATGCATCATTAAATAATTTACTTTCTTTTTCTTTTTCTTTTTTTTTAAATTTTTTTTATTAGTGAAACACCATGAGGTACAGTTGTAGATTTACAATTTTTTGTGCTTGGGTTTGATTATACAATGATCAGATACCCATCCCTCCACCAGTGCCCATTTTCCACCACCATGGATAATATTCCTCCCACCCCAATCCCCCCATCCCCCCTGTCTCTGTGGCAGGGCAATCCCCTGTGTTCTCTCTCTCCTTTTGGGTGTTGTGGTCTGCAAAAGAGGCATTGAGTGGCAAACATGTTCAGTCCATAGTCCACTTTCGACATGCATCTCCCCTCCTGGGAGGATCCTCCAAACACCCTTTATTTGGTGTTCCCTTCTCTATCTGAGTTGCCCTTTCCTCTAGAGTGCCCGACTGGCCACTAAGCTATGGAGTAATCCTCCTGGTGCTGATCTCAGCTATTCTTGGGTATTAATCTCATTGTTACTTTATATCCCCCAGAAGAATGCAATCTTTCTATGTCTATCCCTCTCTTTCTGACTCATTTCGCTTAGCATGATACTTTCCATGTTGTACCACTTGTATGTAAATTCCATGACTTCATCTTTTCTAACAGCTACATAGTACTCCATTGTGTAGATGTACCAAAGTTTCTTTTTTTTTTCTCCCTTTATTTTATTTTATTTTTTTTAAAGTTGTAGATTTACAATTTTTTGTGCTTTGGTTTCAATTATACAATGATCAGATACCCATCCCTCCACCAGTGCCCATTTTCCACCACCATGGATAATATCCCTCACACCCCCATCCCCCCATCCCCCCGTCTCTGTGGCAGGGCAATCCCCTGTGTTCTCTCTCTCCTTTTGGGTGTTGTGGTCTGCAAAAGAGGCATTGAGTGGCAAACATGTTCAGTCCATAGTCTACTTTCGACATGCATCTCCCCTCCTGGGAGGATCCTCCAAACATCCTTTATTTGGTGTTCCCTTCTCTATCTGAACTGCCCTTTCCTCTAGGATACCCGGCTGGCGTCTAAGTTATGGAGTAATCCTCCTGGTGCTGATCTCAGCTATTCTTGGGTATTAATCTCATACTTTGTTACTTTATATCCCCCAGATGAATGCAATCTTTTTATGTCTATCCCTCTCTTTCTGACTCATTTCGCTTAGCATGATACTTTCCATATTGTACCACTTGTATGTAAATTTCATGACTTCATCTTTTCTAACAGCTACATAGTACTCCATTGTGTAGATGTACCAAAGTTTCTTTAACCAGTCATCTGTTCTTGGGCATTCAGGTTTCTTCCAGTTTCTGGCTATTGTAAAGAGTGCTGCAATGAACAAACAAGTGCAGATGTCACTTCGACTATACATTTTTGCCTCTCTGGGATATATTCCCAGGAGTGGTATTGCTGGGTCAAATGGGAGCTCAATTTCTAATTTTTTGAGAATCGTCCATACTGTTTTCCAGAAGGGCTGAACCAGTCGACATTCCCACCAACAGTGAAGGAGTGTCCCTTTCTCGCCACATCCACGCCAGCATCCATCGGTTGCTTTTGTTCTTTTGAATGTGGGCCAGTCTCTGAGGTGTGAGATGGTATCTCATTGTGGTTTTGATCTGTATCTCCCTGATGATTAATGATGTAGAGCAATTTCTCATGTGCTTTTTTGCCTTTCAGATTTCTTCTTTGAGAAAGTTTCTGTTCATTTCATTGCCCCATTTTTGGATGGGGTTGGATGTTTTCTTCTTGTGGAGTTTAACCAGTATTTTGTATATCCTGGATATCAACCCCTTGTCAGATGTGCATTTGGTGAATATCCTTTCCCATTCTGTAGACTGTCTTTGTATTTTGGTCACTGTTTCTTTGGAGGTGCAGAAGCTTCTTAGTTTAAGATAGTCCCATTTATCTACCTCTGTTTTCACTTGCTCAGTCAGTGGCGTGGCATCTTTGAAGATACCATTAGCTTCAATGTCATAGAGGGTTTTGCCAACTTTGTCTTCATTGTACCTTATGGTTTCTGGTCTGATGTTGAGGTCTTTAATCCATTTTGATCCTACTTTTGTACATGGTGTTAGGCAGAGTTCTGAGCCCATTTTTTTGCATGTAGCCGTCCAGTGATGCCAGCACAATTTGTTAAAGAGGCTTTTCTTACTCCACTTCACATTACTTGCACCTTTATCAAAGATTAGATGATCATATGATTTAGGGGAGATGTCAGTGTATTCAACCCTGTTCCATTGGTCTGCAGATCTGCCTTTGTTCCAGTACCATGCTGTTTTAATTATTACTGCTTTGTAGTACAGTTTGAAGTTAGGGAGGTTGATTCCTCCCATTTTCTTTTTCCCAAGAATTGCTTTAGCTATTCGTGGGGGCTTATTGTTCCATATAAATTTCAGGAGTGTTTGCTCCATTTCTTTGAAGAATATCATGGGTATCCTTATAGGGATTGCATTGAATTTTACAATGCTTTCGGTAGTATTGCCATTTTGACAATGTTAAGTCTCCCGACCCATAAGCAGGGGATATCTTTCCATTTCCTCATGTCCTCTTTTATTTCCTGAAGTAGTGTTTTGTAGTTTTCTTTGTACAGGTCCTTTACTTCCTTAGTTAAGCTGATTCCTAAGTACTTGATTTTCTGGGGCACAATTGTGAACGGGATTGTTTTTTTCATGTTGCTTTCTTCTCTCTCACTGCTTGCATATAGGAAAGCCATGGACTTTTGGGTATTGATTTTATAGCCTGCAACTTTACTATACGAGTCTATTGTTTCTAGGAGTTTTTCGGTGAAGGTTATTGGGTTCTCTAAGTATAGTATCATATCATCTGCGAATAGTGAGAGCTTGATTTCTTCCTTTCCTACCTGAATGCCCTTAATATCTTTTTCTTGCCTAATCGCTATTGCAAGTACTTCCAGTACTATATCAAACAGCAGTGGAGAGAGTGGGCATCCTTGTCTCATCCCTGATGTTAGAGGGAAGGCTTTCAGTTTTTCCCCATTGAGGATGATGCTTGCTGTAGGCTTGTGGTAGATGGCTTTAATTATGTTGAGGAAGGTCCCCTCTATACCCATTTTGGCTAGGGTTTTCATCAAATGCTCTCTCTGCATCTATTGATATAATCATATGCTTTTTATCTTTTCTTTTGTTGATATGATGGATTATGTTGATTGATTTCCGAATGTTGAACCATCCTTGCATCCCTGGGATGAATCCTACTTGGTCATGGTGTATGATCTTTTTGATGAGTAGTTGGATTCTATTTGCTAGTAGTTTGTTGAGGATATTTGCATCTGTGTTCATCAGGGATATCGGCCTGTAATTCTCTTTCTTTGTGGTATCTCTGTCTGCTTTTTGTATCAGTGTGATATTTGCTTCGTAGAAACTTTTCCGAAGTGGTTTTGATATTTCCATTTCGTGGAAAAGCTTAAAGAGGATTGGGAGTAAGTCCTCTTTAAAGATTTGGAAGAATTCACTAGTGAATCCATCCGGGCCAGGACTTTTGTGCTTGGGGAGACTTTTTATTATCATTTCAATTTCCTTGATGGTGATAGGTCTGTTCAGGTATTCCAGATCTTCTTGGTTCAGCCTTGGGAGTCTGTGGAAGTCTAGGAATTTGTCCATTTCCTCGAGGTTTTGATGTTCCGTGGCATACAGTTTCTCAAAGTACTCCCTGAGGATCCTTTGAATTTCTGCAGTTTCTGTTGTAATGACCCCCTTTTCATTTCTGATTCAGTTTATTAGGGTTTTCTCTCTCCCTTTCTTTGTGAGTTTGGCTAGAGGCTTATCAATCTTGTTAATTTTCTCGAAGAACCAGCTCTTGGTTTCATTGATCTTTCGGATTGTTTTTTGGATTTCCATCTCGTTAATCTCTGCTCTGAGTTTTATTATTTCCTTTCTCCTGTTCGGGTTGTGCTCCTTTTTTTTGGTCCTTTTCCAAGCTCTTAAGCTGTGAGGTTAGGTTACTTATGTGTGCTCCCTCCTCCTTTCTGAGGAATGCTTGTAGAGCTATAAACTTTCCTCTTAACACAGCTTTTGCTGTGTCCCATAAGTTTTGGTAACTCGTGTTCTCATTTTCATTCGTTTCTAGGAATCTTTTGATTTCCTCTTTGATTTCCTGTCTAAGCAACTCGTTGTTCAATAGAGCACTGTTTAATTTCCAGGTGTTTGATTTAGTTTTCTGTTTTTGTATGTGATTTACTTCTAATTTCAGCGCATTATGCTCTGAGAAGATTGTTGATACAATCTCTATCTTCTTAATTTTTTGGAGGCATGTTTTGTGTCTCAGCATGTCGTCTATCTTGGAGAATGTTCCATGTACGCTTGAGAAGAATGTGTATTCAGCTTTTTGTGGATGAAGTGTCCTGTATATATCTACTAAGTCCCTTTCTTCCATTGTTTCCCTCAGATGAAGTATGTCCTTGCTAAGCTTGAGTCTGGTTGATCTTTCAAGAGGTGACAAAGCAGTGTTGAAGTCTCCCACTAGTATTGTCTTGCTATTGATGTCTTTTTCCAAATCTATGAGTAGTTGTTTTAAGTACTTTGCTGGTCTCTCATTAGGTGCATATACATTTATTATTGTACGTTCTTCCTGTTGTACAGATCCTTTGACCAATAAGAAATGACCTTCACTGTCTCTTATGACCTTCCTCACTCTGAAATCGATGTGGTCTGATATTAGGATGGCTACCCCAGCTTTTTTATGGGAGCTGTTTGCCTGTAGGATTGTTTTCCACCCTTTGACTCTGAGTCTGTGTTTGCTTTGACTATTGAGATGTGTTTCTTGCAGGCAGCAGAATGTTGGGTTCAATTTTCTAATCCATCCTGCCACTCTATGTCTTTTAATTGGTGCGTTTAGCCCATTGACATTGAGAGAGATTATTGTTATGGGATTTTGTCCCATTGTTCTGTTGAAATTTGGTGTATTTGAGGGGCCTTTCTTGCCTTAAAGTAGCCCATTTAGTTGTTCTTGTAACCACGATTTTGAGTCTATGAAGTTCCTGAGCTGTTGTTTGTCTGTGAAACTGTGTGTTGTTCCTTCTATTATGAATGAGAGTCAGGCTGGGTAAAGTATTTTTGGGGAGGCATTTATTTCATTGAGTTTTTTCACTATGTCCCACCACTGTTTTCGGGCCATGAGGGTTTCATCAGAAAAATCAGCTGTGAATTTTAAGGATGCTCCTTTGTAAGAGATTTCTTTCTTTGATCTTGCTGCTTTCAGAATTTTGTCTCTGCCTAAGGTTTTGGTCATTTTGATCAGAATCTGTCTTGGGGTATTTTTATTCGGATTTCTTCTAGCTGGTACCCTCGGGCCTCCTGAAGCTCACAAGTTTTCTTCAGCTCTGGAAACGTTGTAGCAATGATGTCTTTGACAGTTTCTTCTTCATCAAGATTTTCTTCCTGTACCTCTGGAACTCCAATAATTCTTATGTTACCCCTCTTGGCTTCATCACGATCTTCTCTTGCCATCTGTTCCCAAATTGTGAGTCTCTTTTCCATTTTCTGCTCTTTTCTGGAGAGTCTCTGAACTTCATCTTCGAGCTCACTGATTCTGTTCTCAGCAGCTGTTACTCTGCTGCTGAGGCCTGCCACTGAGTTTTTCAATTCGCCTACGAGATTTTTCAGGTCTGACATTTCTGATTGCATTTTCCTCATTTCTGCCTTCAAATCCTCTTGTCTTCTATTGGCATTGCTTTCCATTGTTTCTTTTAGTTCCCTAAGCATCCTAAGTAGCTCCCTTCTGAATTCCTTGACAGAGAGGTTGTCTAACACTGCAGTACTGTTGGTGTCATATGGGCTAGACTCTTCAATAAGAAAGTTTGGTGGGCTTTTGCGTTGCTTTACCATTGTGAAAAGTGTGGTTTAGTCCTTCACATTCACTGTTACTATTCTGCTTGATATGCAGTGTGAATTAAGATAGGCTTATGAGTTATTGGCTACTGTGTTTCTAGTGACTGAGCTATACTAGAGAAGTTTCCATCTAAGAAGGTAGCTTATGGTTCCTATGGCATATGTAGTGGGAAAATATTTCGCGGCCGCGGCTCTGGAAAGAGTCCCTGGCACTGAGTGAGGAGTTGCGAACGTCGATGGAGCTAGCTGTGCATGCGCAGAGAGGGTCCCAGGCCCTTGGGGACGGGCTGTACCTGGTTGGAATAGGAGCCGTTCAGCTTGGTTGCCCAGAGCTGGACCTCCGTGCCCGTCCCGCGCAGATCAGGGGAGAAAGCCGGCTTTCTAGGAGGTGGAGCTAGCTGTGCATGCACAGAGAGGGCCCCAGGTCCTTGGGGGCGGGCTGTACCTGGTTGGAATAGGAGCCGTTCAGCTTGGTTGCCCAGAGCTGGGTCTCCGTCTATTTTTCTTTTTAGTTTGTCTGGGTTTTCAAACTTCACCCTCAGTTGGTAAGTATTGACTAAATAATGCAAATAGGAGAGAACAAAGATGGCAGGAAGTTTATAAAAGTGGGTGGAAATATTGAATGAAGTTAGAACTTTCTAAGAATTGAGTGGAGTAAATGGGAAAAAAAAACAGTAGCAAGATAAGCGAATGGGATGAATCTTTGAGTGGCTAATCCAAATTTTGAAGGGGAAAAGCAAGGAAGATTGAAAACAGTGGAAATTACCTTGGTGTTGGCAACATTATTCCATGGTCTGACTAACATCAATTTGCAGAATATTCATAGTCTAACCTGCCGTTGCGTTTTTATTTGATGCACAGCTTGAAGTTGATGCTTACCACTGAATTCTGTAAAGACTGTGTTTTTAGATGAGGCATGCTTTCCTTAGATACTCTTTTCTCTATTTCCCTCAGACTAACAGCGACCTTGCAGTAAAAATTATCTGGAAGAACAGTGGCTCAAAGAATTGAGGCACTGATGATGACTAACAACTGTCTGCATGGCTCTTATTTTTTAGAAGCAATTGTGAGAGAACCAGCATAAGTAAGGGCATCTCACACACTGAAAATCACTTGTTGTACTTCCACTACCCAGCCGTCGCCACACTCCAGGACGCTTTCCGGACCCGCGCGGCAGCTCCGGCCGAGACCCACGCACAACTGAAGACCCACAGAACAAGGTAAGTGGAACTCTCTGAGACCTTGGACTCCAGGCTCGGCGGACCCAGGGACAGAGCTTCTCTGCTTGCTCCCACCACCACAGGTGACAAAGGGATTCTAATCAGGAGCCCCACCCTACCCTGCCCTGTCTGCTTCCATCAACCACCCAGGGATCGAATTGTGCACAGGAGACCCACCCTACCCAGATAAATACCCCACTGGCAGATTTCCACTCTCGACACTACTTCCACTACCCAGCCGTCGCCACACTCCAGGATGCTTTCCGGACCCGCGCGGCCGCAAGCGGCCGCGCGACACATCATAAGACACTAAATACCCATCTTCTGGAATTGTCGTACCATATTTGATAGGGTTCAAATATGGTAACACCTACAAGGGTGATTAGAGGCCACCCCAAAGGCCTCTATACCTCTCGGAAAGACTGACAAGCTACCGAGAGTATTCTGCCCGCACGGAAGAGCCTGGCAAGCTATCCGCTGTGTATTCGATATGCCAAAACCAGTAACTACAACTGGTCTCATTCACCTGACCCTGAAGGCTTCACCGACATGGCAGAACTGAGAAGGATGAGAAAGGAGAGGCCGACAAAATCTCAAGGCCGACCTAGGCTGCCACAATGAAGGAAGACAAAAATGATCGTCTGTACTTTCAATGCACGTACGCTAGCATCAGATGCATCCATCGAGGACCTGATGGTACAAGCGCGAATGATCAAGTACGACATCATTGGTCTGACCGAGACAAGAAGGCACGAATCTCACCATGCTGTTTTCGACACCGGAGAAGAATTGTTCCTCGGAACATGCGATAAAAGAGGTGTTGGAGGCGTCGGTGTCCTTGTCAACACAAACTTGGCCAAGAGCATTGATTCATTCGAATGCCTAACAACCCGAATCGGACGTTTACATTTGAATAGATGTGGCTCACTGCCTGCAGTTTCTATCTTCGTTGTCTATGCACCAACATCTCATTATGATGAAAGAGAAATCGAGAAGTTCTACATGGAGCTAGAGAAGTTCTATAAAGAAGACCACACCTTCTACAAGATCATTGTGGGTGATTTTAATGCCAAGATAGGACCGAGAAGATCAGCTGAAGAACTTCACATCGGGACCCATGGCCTAGAATGGAACGAACAGGATGAGAGACTGTCTGAGTTCATCATGTCGACCAAGACCATTCATGGTAACTCACAGTTCCAGAAGGCAGAATCTAAACGATGGACATGGGAGTCTCCCGGTGGACGATTCCACAACGAAATAGACCACATCATATTCAATCGACGGTTTTGCCTGACTGATGTCGCTGTTGTCCCAAAATTTCGAACGGGATTGGACCACCGTCTCCTTCGTGCAAAATTCTACTTCACAGAGCGGGGAGAAAGGGCTGCAAAGTTCAAAAAGAGAACTCCCAGAATGACCACCAACTGGGAACTCTTTGGTACTATTGCGGCAACATGGGAAGATGCCATTGTTGACAACATTGACGAGGAATACGATCGACTGGTTCAGCACCTCCATGAATGTGCGAGGAACGCCAAGAGAGAGATAGCCACAAAAAGTCGCCTATCTTCGAAAACTCTTGAGCTAATTCGCCAGCGTGGTTTGGCGCATGCCTCAGGCAACCGCAAGCTAACGTCCGAGCTTGCAAAGCAGTGCAGAGATGCGATCAAGGAAGACCTCAAAGAGAGAAGAGCAGAAGTACTGATAGATGCGGCAGAAGCCGGGAAAAGTATTCGTAACGCCCGCCTGTCCTTCGCCAACTATAAGACCAAGATGACTGCCCTCCGACGTCCTGATGGATCCATCACATCCTCCAGAACGGCAATGGAGAAGATTATCCATGACTTCTTCTCAAATCTCTTCGATAGCCATGTCCACTTGCCGACATACCAAATTCCACAGGATGGGTATGTCGTTCCTAACGTTCTCCCTTCCGAAATCCGACACGCCATTTCGTTGGTAAAGAAGCAAACAGCACCCGGCCCAGACAAGGTCAGACCTGAACACCTGAAGAACCTGCCGTCAGTACTCATCAATACACTGGCTCGGCTCTTCACTCGCTACCTGTCTGAATGCAAGGTTCCGTCCCAATGGAAAACCAGCAGGACCGTACTACTGTTCAAGAAGGGAGACATCCATGACATTGGCAACTATCGCCCGATCTGCCTATTGTCTGTCATCTACAAGCTGTTCACTCGAGTCATCCTGAATAGGATTGCCAGAACACTAGATGAAGGACAACCATGCGAGCAAGCAGGGTTCCGCAAAAGATTCAGCACCATCGACCATATCCACACGGTAACCAAGCTCATTGAGGTTTCTCGGGAGTTCAAGATGCCGCTCTGCTTAACGTTCATTGATTTAAAGAAGGCCTTTGATTCTGTTGAGACGGAAGCGGTCATTGAAGCCCTAGCCAATCAGGGCATTCAAGCTCAATACATCAGGATCCTCCGTGAGCTGTATTGCGGATTCACTACCAGGATCTCACCATTCTACAAAGAAGTGATCGTTGATGTCAAGAGAGGGGTGCAGCAGGGTGATACCATTTCACCGAAACTCTTCAGTGCCACCCTCGAGAACATCATGCGACGACTGGAATGGGAAGGAATGGGAGTGAAGATAGATGGTCGGCAACTACACCACCTCCGCTTTGCTGATGACATTGTTTTAATAACACCAAACATCAGCCAAGCGGCACAAATGCTGGCCGACTTTGACCATGAGTGTGGAAAGGTAGGACTACAGCTGAATCTTACGAAGACAATGTTTATGAGAAACAGCCTTGTTCCTGACGCCCCATTCGCTCTCAATGGAACGACCATCTCCGAATGCAACAGCTATGTGTACCTAGGTCGAGAGGTCAACATGAGAAATGACCTGGCACCCGAGCTGCGCAGGAGGAAGAGAGCGGCTTGGAACGCCTTCAAGAACGTCGAAGAAATAGCTAAGAGGACGAAGAACCTCCGGCTCCGGGCACATCTCTTTGATTCCACTGTTCTTCCTGCATTAACATATGCCTCAGACACCTGGGCCCTACGCAAACAAGATGAGAACGCCATTCAGGTCTCCCAAAGAAGAATAGAAAGAGCTATGCTTGGAATAACACGTTTCACTCAAATGAGAGAACGAATCCGGAGTTCTGACATCCGTCGACGATCAAGGATCAGGGACGCTGTCTCATATGCCAAGGTGTCGAAAATCAGATGGGCTGGTCATGTAATGAGATTTAAAGACGACCGTTGGACTAGAGCTGTTACTGATTGGATTCCACGGGATGTCAAGAGACCGCGTGGCCGCCCACCTACCAGATGGTCAGACTTCTTTGTCAAGATCATGAACGATCGGTTTGAGGCCCTCCATGTTCCCGGAGCGAAGAGATGCCATTGGGCTACACTAGCACGCGACAGGGACAAATGGAGACGTTACTGGCGCCCGCTCGAGCAAATCGACGACTAACGGGAAGTTAAGTGATTAAGTGATTAAGTGGAGAAAATATTTTAGGACTAAATATTGAATCCTTTGTTCACTTTTTTCCAGCTGAAGACACTATTTTGATGATTACTTTTATTAAGACTTAAAACACTGTATATTTACACTCTCCAAAAGTATCTTCATCTTTGCAACTCCAAAAGCTTCTCTGTTGAAGCACGTTATGTCACAGGACTATTCGGTAGCCATGGATGTGCAATAATGAGTAATATAAAAGGAGTGTTTGATGAAACAAACTTTTGACTAACGGAAAACAAGACACAGCGTAAAAAAAAATTCCCACATTACTTCAGTTACTTAAGTAGTAAGTAAGTAGTAAGTAAGGAGAGCTGGAGTGAGATCACATTAGGTAGAGTATTTGCCTTTCATGCGGCCAACCCAGGTCCAATTCCTTCATCCCTCTCGGAGAGCCCAGCAAGCTACTGAGAGGGAGTATCCCGCCTGCACGGCAGAGCCTGGGAAGCTCCCTATGGCATATTTGATATGCCAAAAACAGTAACAACATGACTCATAATGGAGATGTTACTGGTGCCCGCTCAAGCAAATCGATGAACAACAAGAGGACAGTGCTACAGTGCTACTTAAGTAGTATGGCTAGGAATGATAGAAAGTGTTGGAAATAAAAACTGTAATTGATGGGGAAAAAAGAAGTTTGAGGTAGTAGCATAAACTTAGTTATGTTGGTATAATACCACAGGGCACTACAAGGTTATTCATATCTTCTTGTAATAAATTGTAGCAGTTCTTTGAGATATAGACTTTTGTTTTTAAAATGTATATAATTAGCAATTTATATCAGTCTCTCATTTAGACTTTCCAGAACTTTAGAAGGGGTCTATGATAAACAGGGGAACATTAAAATTCAAAGTTTAAATAATTTAATCTCATTTTATGTCAAACTTAAGGATTTCTTGCAGAAAATTATGGTTATGTCAATTCCAGCACATCTGGGAATAAAGTACTTCATTATGTATGAAAAAAATCTATGAAGACTCGGATGGAATCATGTCCCTACAGTGGAAAAATGAGTTCTAATACATTTGATGTAAATATTTCTCAGTATAGCCTCTGCCTCTTCCTTTTCGTCCCCCAAGCTGAGCTGGTCTTCACCCCACACAGGTCAGTTTATCTGCTGCTTTTCGAACCCGGGACTTGGATTTCTCCATGCAAGCCTCCCGGACATCCTCTCGGACGTTGGAAGACAAAGCCACTATGAGCCTCTGCCTCTTCCTTTTCATCCCCCAAGCTGAGCTGGTCTTCTTCCCCACCCAGTCTTTACTCCCCCACACACAACAGGTTCCCATGGGTGTGTGGCCGCTTTGGAAGTGGGCGTAGCTTCTGTAGAAGTGGGCGTGGCTTAATTTTCGCTGGGCCAATACTCATGTGGCCACAGGTAGTTTAGTCATACTAAGAAATATAAACACCAGACCTACACACCAACATGAAGAAACAACAGAAATCCCCACCACAGGGAGAGAATGATGAAAAGAGTCCAGAAGCCTCAGTAGGTGCTATTCACCTAAAGGACCTCTCTGACAAAGAATTTCGATACGAAGTCATGAAGATGGTCAATCAACTCAATTAAACAGTCAGACATATATCCAGTAAATTGAAAAAGGACATGAAAGAAACAATGGATAGTACAGTCGAGAAAATACAGGAAGAAATGAGAGCAGAAATTGGAAAGCTACGCACAGAAATGTCACGAATCAAAGATTCCATAGATGAAATAAAAAACTCAGTCTGTGCCCTCAAAAATAGAATGACCACAGCTAAGAATCAGTGAGCTGGAAGAACAGCTGCACCAAGCCGACAGGCAACAACAAACAGTGGCAAGGAACCTCAAAATAGCTCTACAGAGAATCAGAGTCCTAGGAGACGATTGCAAGAGAAACAACATTAGAATCATCTGAATACCAGAAGCTCAGGGAAACAATCCCAATGAAAACGCCACGGTTAAACAAGTCAGAGTTGCAGACCAATGGAACAGGGTTGAACATACCGACATCTCCCTCCAAACATATGATCATCTAATCTTTGACAAGGGAGCAAGAAATGTGAAGTGGAGCAAAGAAAGCCTCTTTAACAAATTGTTCTGGCAAAACTGGACAGCTACATGCAAAAAAGTGGGCTCAGATCTCTGTCTAACACCATGTACAAAAGTAAGATCAAAGTGGATTAAAGACCTCAACATCAGACCGGAATCCATAAGGTACATTGAAGAAAATGTTGGCACTACCCTCCATGACATCTTTAAAGATGTCATGCCACTGGCCAAGCAAGTGAAAACAGAGATAGACAAATGGGGCTATCTTAAACTAAGAAGCTTCTGTACCTCAAAAGAAATAGATACCAAAATACAAAGACAGTCTACAGAATGGGAAATGATAGTTGCCAAATACACATCCGACGAGGGGTTGAAAACAAAGGATATTTAACGTACTGGTTGAATTCCACAAGAAGAAAACATCCAACCCCATCAAAAAAATGGGCTATGAAATGAATAGAAACTTTCTCAAAGAAGAAATCCGAATGGCTAAAAGGCACATAAGAAAATGCTCCACGTCATTAATCATCATGGGGATGCAGATCAAAACCACAAAGAGATATCATTTCACACCACAGAGACTGGCCCACATCCCCAATAACAAAAGCAACCAGTGCTGGCCGGATGTGGGGAGAAAGGGACCCTCCTTCACTGCTGGTGGTATTGCCGACTGGTTCGACCCTTTTGCTAAACAGTATGGACGGTTCTCCAGAAATTAGAAATTGAGCTCCTATTTGACCCAGCAATACCGCTCCTGGGAATATATCCCAAGGAGGCAAGAAAGTATAGTCGAAGTGACATCTGCACTTGTTTGTTCATTGCAGCACTCTTTACAATAGCCAGAATCTGGAAAAAACCTGAGTGCCCTAGAACAGATGATTGGTTAAAGAAACATTGGTACATTTACACAATGGAGTACTATGTAACTGTTAGAAAAGAGAAAGTCATGAAATTTACATACAATGGTACTACATGGAAAGTATCATGTTAAGTGAAATGAGTCAGAAAGAGAGGGATAGAAATAGAAAGATTGCATTCATCTGGGGAATATAAAGTAACAAAATAGGAGACTAACACCCAAGAATGGCCGAGATTAGTACCAGGAATTTTGCTCCATGACTCGGAGGCCAGCCACACATGCTAGGGGGAAAAGGGAGCTCAGATAGAGAAGGGAGTACCTAATAAAGGGTATTGGGAGGATACTCCCAGGATGGGAAGGAGAATGCTGAAAGTAGACTATAGACTAAACATGATTGTCACCCATTGCCTTTTTGCAAATCCCAACACCCAAAAGGAGAGAGAGAACAAAAGGGAATGCCCTGCCACTGAGGCAGGCTGGGATGGGGGGTAGGTGGGAAGGATACTGGGATCTGTGTTGGTGGGAAATGGGCACTGGTGGAGGGATGGGTATTTGATCATTGTATAATTGAAACCCAAGCACAAAAATTTGTAAGTCTACAACTATACCTCATGGTGTCTCACTAATAAAAATTTTTTAAAAAGTTGCACAGCGGTAGGGCGTTTGCCTTGCATGCAGCCAACATGGCAGACCCGAGTTCGATTCCTCCGCCCCTCTCGGAGAGCCCAGCAAGCTACCGAGAGGATCTCGCCCGCACGGCAGAGCCTGGCAAGCTCCCTGTGATGTATTCGATATGCCAGACACAGTAATAACAATGTCTCCAATGGAGACGTTTCTGGGCCCGCTAGAGCAAATCAATGTACAACAGGAGGGCCTTTACCTTTATCTTTACCTTTACCTTTCTCTAAGTTTTCAATAAAAATTCTCAAAATATATAAAAAATATTTCTCAGTATACCTGGGCTTTGATCTTAAGATCTTTCGGAAAAACAATTTCTTGTATAAAACGGTGACTAAATGTTATGGTTTATTGCCTTTGTGGTTATTTAAAAAAAAACAGTTGATCCTATTAAAGATAATATATAATTATTTGATGCTCTATTTCAATTTATTTTATTTAACATTGAACATTATACATTCTAACATTATTAATGAGCATATTGGGAAAAATATTAATGGTGAACATAATATCTTTAAATGCAATTTAAATTATCCGATTTCATCTTTTCTTACAAATTTTCATTGTTACTAGTTCCTTAAAAAAACTAAGTTTGGCCAATCTCTTAATTATCTGACTTTCAGTAGAAATACTTCCAGGGTTAATAAGTAAAATAGCAGAAATCCAAAACTGCGCGGCTGCAATAGTGGCCGCGCGACAACATTTAATTCTTGAATCCAGCTGTAGAAAGCAAATAATTTCACAACACTTTTTCAGCATGCCTGATTGGGGGTGGGTGGGTAAACTCTAAATAATAATAAAAGGTAAAGGTAAAGGCCCTCCCGTTGATCGTCGATTTGCTCGAGCAGGCCCAGTAAGGTCTCCATTGGAGACTTTGTTGTTACTGTGTCTAAATAATGGTGCATTTTTATCGAAACAACGAATCTAGTCAAAGTAGATAGAGTGTTATCTAGAATTCATCTGCCTCACAGGCATTGGGAGGGTTGGGGGGTGGGGGTTTATTGGGGTTCTTCGTGGTAAAAAGTAAGTATTGTTAAAGGGAAATGTGTTTGATATTTGCATGACTGAGACCTAAACCTGAAAGCTTTGTAACTTTTCCCACAGTGATTCAATAAATAAATAAATTATTAAAAAAAATAAAGTTTGGAAGTAGTACCAAGTTCTTATTGGGGGAAAAATGGTGCTGAATAACATAAATATCTCTTGATTAGACTCTCTCAGCATAAAAGCTGACAAAAAGCAGTATCTGAGGCTTCCTTACCATGAATTAAGTAAGAAACATAGAAAAATATACAACATTCTGTTGGAGGTTTCTTTAAGGATGAGTTTTAAAGAGAAATGTGTCATAAACTAGAAATATACCTCACATTTTAGGAAGTTTTAACATTTTTTATAAAGTTCTCTTGGCAAATAGTATACCTTATATTACAGATAAAAAAAATAATGTCAGCATTGGAAGCAATTCAATACTATGTCATATTTTACATATGCATGTGCAACAAACTAAATATATTGGGAAAATATTTCCGACTGATAAAAACTATCCAGATAAATTATTAATATCACAATTAATGATTAAAGATTCTACTGGTTCCCCCATGTATTAAAAACTGATGCATGAATGCCTATTTTTCTACTTCTATTCTACATTATGCTGTTGTTTGGTCTTAGCTATTACAACAAAGCAATAAAATAAAATAGAGTAAAGGTCAAGTTCTCAGAGATTGAACCCGGACCAAGCACATGCAAGGCAAGCAGTTTAACCTTTGTACTATCTTTCCATTCACACCAATAAAATTTTAAAATAGAAACAAAATTAAAGGATTACTTTACTTGATTTCAAGAAAATAATCAGGATGGGGAATTAACTTTGATTGCTGCATAACCACATATAAAAATTTTACTCAGCATATCTCATACAATTACTGAAATAAAATATAGAGCACCATTTTTGCATTCTTTCCTTCTTTGCCTAGATAACAGATTCAAAGTAAAATACCAAAAAATAAAAACAACTTGAACTTAGATTAAAGAAAAAAATATAGATTTCTACAAATTAAAACAAAAGAAAACTTTGTTATGTGAGACACCCTTAAGAAAAATATATGCATGGTTTTGAGAAAAAGTGATATAATTTTTTCAAATAAATTTCAAGCAGATGATATCAGTTCCCTGTGTAACTCATTATACCTAAGACACCAAACAACATAATAAGTGAATGAGTAAAAGGCTAGATCATATATTGCACAAACAAGTTCAACAGTCATCTAAAATGATACTCAGTATCATTAGTCATCAGAAAAAACACAAATTATAACCAATAGATTTATATGTTAAAATGAGCTAAAATAAGAATGATCCAAAATAACCAGCTTTTGTAATATCTGAGACAACTAGAAATTCATATAATTCAGGAGAAAAAGCAAACTGAATATAATCAACATTAAAATAATTTGTGCTATTTTTAAATTTAAAATATTATTGATCAGCTCATTCTATCCAATTCAAGGTACCACCCCAAGATAAATTCCAATGTTCATACAGATAGTTATAGTTGAATATTTTAATGGCTTGATTTATACCAGCTTCCAAATGAAAATACATGTCATATAAATATATAAACAAATTTAGTGTGTCTTCTAAATAATAAAATACTATGTAACAATAAAAAGAAAGAGATTATAATTAAACGTTAAACGTATAGATGCATACAAAGATCTTCATACTGTGAAAGCTAAGTGATATTTTCATATGTGTCCATGGTTCTTTGAACTGTGAATGAATGGAGCCATAAATATTAGGCACCATGGTAAAGTTCATTTTCATATGATATTTTCATATAGTCGTTCTATATTCTTCTTCATGTGATGCTTCCACATGGTGGTTCTATGTTAAAACACTTAAAAACTGTAGCTTACTTTTCAAATAGGTGCAATTTATTTGACTTCAGTTGAAATTCAACATGTTGTAAAAAGTGTAATGATTAAATTAAACACAGAGAGGAGGATTATAAGTCTGTTGGGAAATAAAGGGAGGATTTTTTAGAGGATGCAGTATGCTTAAACTTTGCCACAAGCCCTAAATTTTCAGAAAGTCAGATTTACTAAAATTTTCCAAGCCACTAAATTTATTTTTAAAATTATTTTATTAAAAAAATATGCTTACTTTTTTTTTTTTTACTATGGCACCTGCGATAGCACAGCAGGTAGGGAATTTGCTTTGCAAGTGTCCAACATGGCCAACCCGAGTTCAATTCTTCCACCCCTCTTGGAGAGCCCGGCAAGCTATCAAGAGTATCTCGCCCGCACAACAAAGTCTGGCAAACTACCTGTGACGTATTCGATAAGCCAAACACAGTAACAACTGTCACAATGGAGACGTTACTGGAGCAAATCGATGAACAACGGGAGGACGGTGACAGTGACTATGGCACCATGATTTACAGACTTGATCATAATAGAGCTTCAGGATATGGGTAAACTGAAGTCTCTTTCCTGTTTTACAGGCATTAGTCAGAAAAAAAAGGACAAAGTGACTGACTGCACATCTCTGTGCCAACCCAATTTATGTAGACAAATATAATTTCTAGTTCTTTTAGATTTGAGGATGCTTTATAGAACAAGATCTCACTGTCACATTTACAATTCCTGGAAGAGCACATAAGTAGCATAAGTAGGATAGTAATGGAAAACTCAGTCATGCAAGAGAGTGAGTGGACCTCATTGAGATGACTTAGTAGTGAGTCACATCTGAACATCTTTGTGTGGGACAGATCTACTCTAGGTCATTGTATTCAGATTTTAAATTCTACTCAGAAATTTCAAAACCAAGCATATGTTTATATGTAGTTAGTAATCAATATTTTATAGATAGCACTGTGTAGCACTGTTCTCCCATTGTTCATCGATTTGTTCGAGCGCGCACCAGTAACGTCTCCATTGTGAGACTTGTTGTTACTGTTTTTGGCGTATCAAATATGACACAGGGAGCTTGCCAGGCTCTGCCATGCAGGCGGGATACTCTTGGTAACGTGCCAGGCTCTCCGAGAGGGACAGAAGAATCAACCTGGATGAGGTTAAACTATACTTACACTTTAAGCAGTAAGCTGGCATCTTCCAAATTTTCTTCCATGTTTCATCTCTGAATTCTCTATACCTTTTTTCTAGTCATTCTCATGCTGTTATTTTCCTTCAGTTGCTACCCCCCAACCCCCATTAGCAGAATTTAGAAAAATAAAAATGCATTTTCTTCAACTTTTCCAAACGATCTTTTAATTATTAACTTTTCGATGATGTACGAGTGATGTTTGCCATCAGTCTATTTCTTTCTGAGTAATCAATTATTTCTTTTCTAGACACTTAACATTTTGTTACTTAATCACTTAAACACTTAACTTCCCATTAGTCATCAATTTGCTCGAGCGGGCACCAGTAACGTCTCCATTTGTCCCTGTCGCGTGCTAGTGTAGCCCAATGGCATCTGTTCGCTCCGGGAACATGAAGGGCCTCAAACCGATCGTTCATGACCTTTACGAAGAAGTTTGACCATCTGGTAGGTGGGCGGCCACGTGGTCTTTTGACATCCCGTGGAATCCAGTAGGTAACAGCTCGAGTCCAGCGGTCATCTTTAAATCTCATTACGTGACCAGCCCATCTGATTTTTGACACCTTGGCAAATGAGACAGCATCCCTGATTCTTGATCATCAACGGATGTCAGAACTCCGGATTCTTTCTCTCATTTGAGTGAAACATGATATTCCAAGCATAGCTCTTTCTATTCTTCTTTGAGAGAACTGAATAGCACTCTCATCCTGTTTGCGTAGGGCCCAGGTCTCTGAGGCATATGTTAATGCGGGAAGAACAGTGGAATCAAAGAGATGTGCCCAGAGCCGGAGGTTCTTCGTCCTCTTAGCTATTTCTTCGACATTCTTGAAGGTGTTCCAAGCCGCTCTCTTCCTCCTGCGCAGCTCGGGTGCCAGGTCATTTATCATGTTGACTTCTCGACCTAGGTACACATAGCTGTTGCATTCAGAGATGGTCGTTCCGTTGAGAGTGAATGGGGCATCATGGCCGAGACAAGAAGGCACAAATCTAACCATGTCATTTTCGACAATGGAGAGGAATTGTTTCTCGGAACATGTGATAAAAGAGGTGTCGGAGGCGTCGGTGTCCTAGTCAACACAAACTTGGCCATGAGCATTGATTCATTTGAATTCCTAACAACTCGAATCGGACGTTTACATTTGAATAGATGTGACTCACTGCCTGCAGTTTCTATCTTCCTTGTCTATGCACCAACATCTCATTATGATGAAAGAGAAATCGAGAAGTTCTACATGGAGCTGGAGAAGTTCTATAAAGAAGACCACACCTTCTACAAGATCATTGTGGGTGATTTTAATGCCAAGATAGGACCGAGAAGATCAGTTGAAGAACTTCACATCGGGACCCATGGCCTAGAATGGAACAAACAGGGTGAGAGACTGTCTGAGTTCATCATGTTGACCAGGACCATCCATGGTAACTCACAGTTCCAGAAGGCAGAATCTAAACGTTGGACATGGGAGTCTCCCGGTGGACGATTCCACAACGAAATAGACCACATCATATTCAATCGATGGTTTTGCCTGACCGATGTCGCTGTTGTCCCAAAATTTCGAACGGGATCGGACCACCGTCTCCTTCGTGCAAAATTCTACTTCACAGAGCGGGGAGAAAGGGCTGCAAAGTTCAAAAAGAGAACTCCCAGAACGACCACCAACTGGGAACTCTTTGGCACTATTGCGGCAACATGGGAAGATGCCATTGTTGACAACATTGACGAGGAATACGATCGACTGGTTCAGCACCTCCATGAATGTGCGAGGAACGCCAAGAGAGAGATAGCCACAAAAAAACGCCTGTCTTCGAAGACTCTTGAGCTAATTCACCAATGTGGTTTGGCGCATGCCTCAGGCAACCGCAAGCTAATGTCCGAGCTCTCAAAGCAGTGCAGAGATGCGATCAAGGAAGACCTCAAAGAGAGAAGAGCAGAAGTACTGGCAGATGCAGCAGAATCTGGGAAAAGTATTCGTAATGCCCGCTTGTCCTTCGCCAACTACAAGACCAAGATGACTGCCCTCCGATGTCCTGATGGATCCATCACATCCTCCAGAATGGCAATGGAGAAGATTATCCATGACTTCTACTCAAATCTCTTCGATAGCCATGTCCACTTGCCGACATACCAAATTCCACAGGATGGATATGTCGTTCCCAACGTTCTCCCTTCTGAAATCCAACATGACATATCGTCGTTAAAGAAACAAACAGCACCTGACCCAGACAAGGTCAGACCTGAACACCTGAAGAACCTGCTGTCAGTACTCATCAATACACTGGCTCGGCTCTTCACTCGCTACCTGTCTGAATGCAAGGTTCCATCCCACTGGAAAACCAGCAGGACTGTACTACTGTTCAAGAAGGGAGACATCCATGACATTGGCAACTATTGCCCGATCTGCCTATTGTCTGTCATGTACAAGTTGTTCACTCGAGTCATCCTAAATAGGATTGGCAGAATACTAGATGAAGGACAACCATGCGAGCAAGCCGGGTTCCGCAAAGGATTCAGCACCATCGACCATATCCACACGATAACCAAGCTCATTGAGGTTTCTCAGGAGTTCAAGATGCTGCTCTGTCTAACGTTCATTGATTTAATATTTTGTTACAGTATTTTTTAAAAAATTTCACAGAAGAAAGAATAGCTTTTTATTTAAAAATAATTTTCTGAACAATTTGTAGTACAGTTCATGAAATATGTAATTCCTCTGTGGCGATTGCTGTTTTCAGGCATTTGGATACTCAGTGTAACCATGTGATTTACAGTAGCCAACAAGATGTAAGCAGATATACCATAGGCAGTTTTTTTGATAGAAGTTTTAAGAATCAGCACTTATTTATACTATTTCCTGCCTCATAATTCAGGAAGTGTAAAGACGATGGCCTATATACACAGGAATATGAAAAGAAATAATCCTGTGTAATAATAGAAATAAAGGCCTGTTTTTACAATTATTCTGATACTGGAGATAATGTATTGAATGTTGCAAATATCTTTTGATTTAACACCCCCCATACACACACAAAAATAAGCCTAAGGCAAGACAATATATATGTATATATATATATATATGCGAGAAACTACTTCTAGCTAAGCAACAGTTTCTTTTATATAATCATCATTATTATTTTCTATTTCATTGTCCCTCCAAAGCGAAATCTGTAGCTCTTGACAAGTGCTTCTATTTGATTATCTGAAATTCTAGGTGTTCCTTTTGTTTATGCTTCTGTTTATGCATTTCTCTTGAATAATTTTGGATATAATTAAACCTATCTTCTAGATAAATTGCTTATTTATTTGAAGATTATTATTTAAAATAAGTACCATAACACCTTCTTCTTAACAGAAATGAATTTTTCCCTCTGGGACAGATATCAGGAATTACAATAAAATTTAGGACAAAATAAAAGGAATAATTACTTTTCCTCATATTGTCAAAATGTTTCCAAAGAGGAAATCAATTGCTACGATCTCTCAGAATTAATGAGCATCAATTAGTACATTCCTAAGCACTTTTGACATTAACATTCTTTAGTTTTGTCCCATGGATGGGAAAATTTTCAAGGACTATTTCTATGTTTCTCTTTGTTGTTGAAAGAGCATTCAATCTGACAGTATCCAAAGCTCTTGCCTTAAATTTCTTTCTATAATTAGTTTTTTCTTAAACAGAAAGACTTTCTCTAACAGAAAGTTTAAGGTTTATACATTAAATGTTACCAGGATATCTATAGCTCCTGCTCGGTTGAATTTTGTGAGCTGCTGCATCTCTGAACATGTGTGTTTCTCATGTTATAGAGGCTCTGAAGAGAAAGATGCAATAATTTTTTCTTGAAGCTGCTCCTGGAACACTGAGAGCATTGAATTTTTTTTTTTTTGGTGTGAGGGTACGGTGGGGGGAGCTGTGGTTGGAGTTCATGGCAGCTACGGTAATTAACATATAATCTGAGATTTCCGAATAGCTCTGTCCTCCTGTTGTTCATCGATTTGCTCTAGCGCCAGTAACTTCTCCATTGTGAAAATTGTTGTTACTGTTTTTGGCATATCGAATACACCATGGGGAGCTTGCCAGGCTCTGCTGTGCAGGCGGGATACTCTAGGTAACTTGCTGGGTTCTTTGAGAGGGATGGAGGAATCGAACATGGGTGAGCCTCATGCAAGGCAAACTCTCTACCCGCTGTGCTATCGCTCCAGCCCAGACTTCAGATTAAGAGAGTAGGACCACTTTCTTGACATATCAATAGCTCTTGTATCACTTCTATCACTTGTCATCCCATTGATCGTCAATTTGCTCAAGCAGGCACCAGTAATGTCTCCATTCATCCGTGATGTGTGCTACGGTAGTCCAGCGGCATCTGCTTGCTGAAGGAACACGAAGAGCCTCAAATTGTCTGTTTAGGTTTTTATTATCCAGTAGGTGGGGGGCCATTTGTCCTTTTGATATCTCGTGGAATCCAGTTGGTAACAACTATAGTCCAGCGGTCATCTCTAAGTCACATTGCATGTCCAGCCCATTTGATTATTGTTGCCTTGACAAACAACACAGAGTCCCTGATTCTTGATTGTCGACAGAGGTAGGAACTCTGGATTCCTTCTCTCACTTGAGTGAAGTGTGATACTCCAAACATAGCTCTTTCGATTTCTCTTCAGGATACCCAAAGAGCATTCTTGTCCTGTTTTCATAGGGACCAGGTCTCTGAGGCATATGTTAGTGCAGGAATAATGGTAAAGTCAAAAAGATATGCCTGGAACCGGAGGTTCTTTGTCCTCTTAACAACTTCTTAGACAGACGCTCTTGAAGGTGCTCCACGCCCTCTCTTCATCCTGAGCAGTTCTGGCTCTTTCAGGGTCACGGGAATGAGACCCATTGTATTAACTGTTTTTAGCATATTGAATATGCTACAGATAGCTTGCAGGGCTGTCTGAGAGGGATAGAGGCTTTTAGGGTCGCCTCTTATCACCCTTGCAGGTATTCCCATTGTTCAAACCAAATATTGTGCGGTAATAGTGAAAAATGGATATTAAGTGTCTTATTATGTGTCCTACAGCCACAAATGCAGCCGTTATGCATACATAGTTCTAGAACTCAACATGACAAATGACCTGGCAACTGAGTTGCGCAGGAGGAAGAGAGCGGCATGGAACGCCTTCAAGAGTGTCAAAGAAATAGCTAAGAGAATGAAGAACCTCCGGCTCCAGGCACATTTCTTTGACTCCACTATTCTTTCTGCATTAACAAATGCATCAAAGACCTGGGCCCTACAAAAACAGGATGAGAACGCTTTTCAGGTCTCCCAAAGAGGAATTGAAAGAGCTATGTTTGGAGTATCATGCTTCACTCAAGTGAGAGAAGGAATCTGGAGTTCTGACCTCTGTTGACGGTCAAGAATCAGGGATGCTATCTTGTTTGCCAAGATGTCAAAAATCAGATGGGCTGTACATGTGATGCGATTTGGAGATGACCACTGGACTAGAGTCGTTACGGACTGGATTCCACAGTGTGAAAAGATAGCATGACGGTCCACCTACGAGATGGTCAGACTTCTTTGTCAAGACCCTGAACAAGTATTTCCTTTCTAAGCCACTCGTTGTCCAATAATATACTGCTTAATTTCAGTATCTGTATTGCAAACCATAAATGTCCAAAAGTAGAGAGAGATTATGGGGAATCATGTGTGCCATGGAGGCAGAGGGGTGGGAAGGGGGGGCGCATACCAGGGATACTAGTGGTGGGGAATGTGCACTGGTGGAGGGATGGGTGTTTGATCATTGTGTGATTGTAACCCAAACATGGAAGCTTGTAACTATCTCACAGTGATTTAATAAAACTAATTTAAAACAAAAAAGACCCTGAACGAACGGTTTGAGGCTCTTCGTGTTCCTGGAGTGCGCAGAGGCCATCGGGCTACACTAGCACGCGACAGGGATGAATAGAGACGTTTCTGGAGCCCACTCAAGCAAATTGATGAGTAATGAATGTCAAGTGATCAAGTGATCAAGTGATTAAATGATTTAAAAGATGTTTATCACAGGGCTGAAGCAATAGCACAGCGGGTAAGGCATTTGTCTTGCACAGGGCCGACCCGGGTTTGATTCCCAGCATCCCATATGATCCCCAGAGCACCGCAAGGAGTAATTCCTGAGCGCAAAGCCAGGAGGAACCCCTGTGCATCACCGGGTGTGACCAAAAAAGAAAAAAAAAGATGTTTATCACAATATTATATGGGTCAAAAATGAGTTCAAATATTGTACCAAAACCCTCAAAATAAAAGGGGAAAAGTTACCGTCAAAGCTGAATTTTTTAATTACTATGTCTGTTTTCTTTAAGGATGGTGGTATAAGAGCTGTTTAAAATATGCTTAAATTCTCAAGCATACTCTAAAAATGCGCCTGCTTAATAAGAAGATACCTTGCAATAGAAGGGATAATGCAAGTTTTTCTGGTTCTTAGCAGGTGTCATGTCCTTTAAATTGTTTCTTTGTTCAAATCATAGTAAATTCCTAATCCCCTAGGCAGAGCCAGAAAAGAGAAATTAACCAAGCATGAAGTTGTTCTCCTTGCTGGCCCATTAGGCTAACAAATGAGGTGAATGTAAAATGCCACCTTATAAATTGCCACTCTACTACTCTTCTATTTGTGCTTTGTAATGGTATTGGATAGGCAGGTACATAGAAAGTTTTTGCTTCCCATTCTGCATTTCAGGCTCACACCTTGGAATTTCTACTGGATCTCCTTGTCAAAGTCTGAGAAATCTGAATCTCTCTGCAAATGCTTTGGGAACTGGAGGGGGTGCTCTGAAGTTCTGAAGTTCATACATTTTTCACCTGAAATTCTTTCTTTCTTTCTTTCTTTCTTTCTTTCTTTCTTTCTTCCTTCCTTCCTTCCTTCCTTCCTTTCTTTCTTTCTTTCTTTCTTTCTTTCTTTCTTTCTTTTTTATTAGTGAAACACCATGAGGTACAGTTATAGACTTATAAATTTTTGTGCTTGGGTTTCAGTTATACAATGATCAAGTACCCATCCCTCCACCAGCGTCCATCCTCCACCACCATGGGTCCCAGCATCCCTCCCACCCCCATCTCTCCCATTCCACCCTGCCTCTGTGGCAGGGCATTCCCCCTTGTTCTCTCTCTCTTCTTTTGGGTACTGTGTTTTGCAAGAGAGGCATTGAGTGGCAAACATGTTTGGTCTATAATCTACTTTTCACCTGAAATACTTTAAAGAACTTCATCACCTAGTTTCTTTAAAGTAAATATATATATATGCATGTATGTATAAAATTGACAAAGAGTTAAAATTTTATTTTGATCATTTTAAAGCTTAATTTGAATGTGTGACAAAATATTATTTTTTTAAAATTCTCAAATCAGGAAAATGTCCTCTTATTTTTCAGAGCTATTGGAGAAAAAGAAATCAGATATAAAATACCTCTGATAAAGATTATAGCATGACATCTATTTGAATAAATGTATTTCAGTATAAATTGCGTACTCTTACGTTTTGATTAGGTGAAGTCTAAAATATATGCTCCAAATAGCATAAAATTAATGGAAATTTATATATTCAGAGGTAAGATATTCATTAGGATTCAATAAAAAGAAGAATAAACATAAGGTAAGATAGTTCAGCACTGTAGTACTGTCCTCCCATTTTTCATCAATTTGCTTGAGTGGGCACCAGTAACCTCTCCATTCTGAGACTTGTTATTACTGTTTTTGGCAGATCGAATCTGCTACCCGGGGCTTGCCAGTTCTGCCATGTGGGCGGGATTCTTTCAGTAGCTTGCAGGGCTCTCAGAGCGGGATCAAACCCAGGTCCGCCTCGTACGAGGCAAATGCCCTACCCACTGTGCTATCACTCCAGCCCATACGCTAAATGTAGAGATCTTAAATCAGTCTGAACAAGGAGGCTGGTTAGAAATGCCTTCTGTTTGGTTGCTTATTTGGGGTCACACCCAGTGATGCTCAGGGTTTAATCCTGCCTCTCCACTTAGGGTCTGGGTCTGCCACATGCAGGGTTGTCTCCATACCCACAATCTCTCCGGATTTAAAAAGACATAAAAGAGGCTTTTTTTTCAAGTTTAAAACCTTTGTATTGTGAGATGCAAATAAATGTTTCACTAACATGATTTAAAGAACATTTGGGCCCAAGGTGGCTCTGGCATTAAAGTTAGAATCAGTTGGTCTAGAAATAATTTTTAAATGAATAAAAAAAGTTTTTCAGGGTTGGAGCAATAGTACAGCGGGTAGGGTGTTTGCCTGGCACGTGGCCAACTCAGGTTTGATTCCCAGCATCCCATATGGTCCCCCAAGCAACTCCAGGAGTAATTACTGAGTGCAAAGCCAGGAGTAACCCCTGTGCATTGCCGGGTATAATATACACACACACACACACACACACACACATATATATATATATACACATATACATATATACATATATATACATATATATTTATATATACAGGATTGGAGTAATAGCACAGCAGTTAAGGTGTTTGACTTGCATATGGCTGCATACATACACACACACACACACACACACACACATATATATTTTTTCACACACACACACACATACATATATTTTCCCTCACTTTAAAATGCAGTAGAGTTAAAACTTGAAACTTAGTGGGGAAGGGCCAAATTATAAGAAAGAACAATCATTTCACTACATGGACATTTCCAAATCATTTGCAATAATAATACCTAAAAGGGTAAGCATACGTGTCTTGCATGCTTGTGGTTCCACATACTATCACATGCACACACCTGCCCCCACTGCACTCACACACAAAAACAAAGTGTAGCCCTGATGGTTTCCAGCATTCACGGGGCCAGAGAAGTTCTGTACTCCCAGCCTGAGTCACCAAATTCTCAGGCCTGCAGTGTTAGGCTGAATATCACTGGCATTGACCCGAGGCTCCTCTGAGAAGACGCTTACAAAAATAAATTAATTAAAATCTATGGGGGTATGGAGAAATCAGTCATTAGGCTGGAGCACTTACTTATCAAAGGAGGTCCTGGGTTCAATCCTCATCATCACATGGACACCGAGCACCACCCCAAGATGGAACCAGATCTCTGAGATGAGAGCATAGGTAGATGTAGTTGAAAAAAAAATCAAATAATGATAGCAAAAAAAAATTGATTAAATGCTACTATTAAATATTTTATATTTACTGGTAGAGTCTGAGTGATTTATTATGAAGAAGAACATTTTCTTTTCATCTGAAAAAATAAATTTTACTTCACTATGGAGCTATTTTTATGCAAAACTACTACAATGGGCACGTGGTATATTCTCAGGCTATACTTTAATTCGCATTGGTTTATGTAAATATTACATAATAATAATCATATGCATTCTATGTGAAAATTGATTTTTAAAATAGTTAACATAGAGTCTGGAGCGATAGCACAATGGTAGGGCATTTGCCTTGCATGCAGCCAACATGGCCGACTCAAGTTTAATTCCTCCACCCCTCTCAGAGAGCCTGGCAAGCTACTGAGAGTATCTCACCCGCGCAGTAGAGCCTGGCAACCTACCCGTGATGTATTCGATATGCCAATCACAGTAACAACAAAGTCTCACGATGGAGACGTTACTGGGCCCGCTCGAGCAAATCAATGAACAACAGGAGGACCATGACCGTGACATAGAGTCTATAATAATTTTTGAGAAGAAAACACAAAAGATGTCCTACAGACCAATATATTGACATAATTCAAAGCATGACACCTACCCATTTAGTCACAAATTTAGATTTGTTCATGCAGCTTCTAGGTAGGAAATCCTAAAACATTATTTTAGAAATAGGACAAAATCAATCTTGGTTCTCAGTCCCGTTCCTGGCCATCTGATTCTTCACCTATTGGCCTGGTATTTAAGACCTGGAATGCAGTGAAATTTGTGAAATTTCCAGATGGCTTTAAATCCCATAAGAATAACCTCATTCTGTGAGGAATTTTTATAGATGGCAAAACTAGAAAATCATCTTTAAATACAGAAACGAAATACTCCATCTGAGGCAGTGCAACAGGTGTACCTGTCTCAAGTGACATTAGACTGTTGGATGTAAATGAACCACTTGGCAGGCAGAAATATATGCATCTTATCAGTGTCAGCTTTTGAGAGAGTGTGTCATCCGGTCCCTGGAGAAAGAAGTAACTGGTAACCATGTCAACAGCAGAAGACTCCTGCCTCCCTTTCTTCTCCTGTACATTTCTCCATGGTTCTGAAGTTGAAGGATTCTAGTAAATGCATTCTCAGCAAGACAACAATTGTCCCCAAAGGGGTAATAATTGATTCTTTAGTAGGGAAAAATGCTAATCCTACTCCAGTGAGTCACAGTGCATAAACAGATATATGGAGCATCAATAGTATTCAAATTGTATTATTGGAAGATGGTGGGGAAGTGTCCAAAAGATTTTTGTAAAATTCAAACTAATAAATGAAAGGCAGAAATCTACTGTAGTATAACATGAAAGAAAATTAATTAAAATTATTCATTTTGTTCAGAGATAGTCGTCCCTTTGAGAGCAAATGGAATGACCATCTTTGAATGCCACAGTTGTGTATACCTAGGTCAAGAAGTCAACATGACGAATGACCTGGCACCTGAGTTGTGCAGGAGGAAGAGAGCAGCTTGGAACACCTTCAAGAGCATTGAAGAAATAGCTAAGAGGACAAAGAACCTCTGACTCCGGGCACATGTCTTCGATTCCACTCTTCTTCCTTCATTAACATATGCCTCAGAGACCTGGGCCCTAGGAAAGCAGGATGAGAACCCTATTTGTGTCTCCCAAAGAGGAATCGAAAGAGCTATGCTTGGAGTATCATGTTTCACTCAAATGAGAGAAAGAATCCGTATTTCAGGCCTCCACTGATGGTCAAGAACCAGGGACGCTGCCTCATTTGCCAAGGCTTCGAAAATCAGATGGGCTGGACACATAATGAGATTTGGAGACGACTGCTGGACTAGAGTTGTTACCCACTGGATTCCACGGGACTTCAAAAGACCGTGTGGCTGCCCACCTAGGAGATGGTCAGACTTCTTTGTCAAGACCCTGAACG
This sequence comes from Sorex fumeus, assembly GCF_029834395.1. Taxonomy (NCBI): domain Eukaryota; kingdom Metazoa; phylum Chordata; class Mammalia; order Eulipotyphla; family Soricidae; genus Sorex; species Sorex fumeus. The sequence continues at coordinate 25,722,103 of NW_026606090.1, read as the reverse complement.
ATTGGTTTGAGGCTATTCGTGCTCCTAGAACAATCAGATGCCATTGGGCTACACTAGCACGCAGCAGGGACGAATGGAGGTGTTACTGGCACCCACTTGAGTAAATTGATGAGTAATGGGATGTCAAGTGATCAAGTGATTCATTTTGTTTGGTTTTAAAATGAAATAAAGTGTAACTGAAATATAAAGGTCTAATGTGATCTGAGGATTTCCCTAGGTGCATTACATAAATGGGGAAAATGATGTGATAAAGGGGAAATAGTTGCCTTATCTTAACTATGTTAAGAAACAACTTATTTATGTTAGTAGGCATAGTTGCAAACTGTAAAGTAGTTTCAGAATAGAAGTCATGCAAAGGACTTTAGAACCTCTATCCAGAACAGTAATAGCAGTCTGTAATCATTGGTTAAAACTGGTATTTGACTAAATCAATTAGGGGCTTTGAATTTGAATTTGGGGCTAAATCAGGAAGGAAAAAACAAAACCAATTTCTGGTCAGTGTTTGCTGCAGCAAACTGCTCAAGACACAAATGTGCATTTGATTCATGAGACTTACATGTGTAGTCAATTCTTCATAGGAATCACAAAATGTGGAAATCTCACCAGAAGGTTCTATTGTCTCTTTGCAGCTAGTCTTTGACTTGGAGTCACTGAACAAAATACACATCCTGAAATCAGTTTGAACTCAGCTCCCTACTCGGCAGGTCTTAGCACTGGTCTTGGTGAGTTTTATATTTTGAACAAGAATCTTGTAGATAATCAACAATGAAAGGTAAAATCATGGTTCATAGATTTTGTACATAGGGTAGGGCTCTTGCATTTCATGTAGCCAACCTCGGTTCAATCCTTAGCATCCCATATGGTACCCTGAGGACCATCCGGATTGATCTCTGAACACATATCCAGGAGTAAACCCTGAGCTAATATTATTGCTGAGTGTAACCTAAAGTGTTTTAAAAAACAAGGATGAGAGAAAGAAAGAGGGAAGGAAGAAAGAAAGAAAGAAAGAAAAAAAGAAAGAAAGAAAGAAAGAAAGAAAGGGAGGGAGGGAGAGAGGGAGGGAGGGAAGGAGGGAGGACGGAAGGAAGGAAGGAAGGAAGGAAGGAAGGAAGGAAGGAAGGAAAAATCATTGCATTTGTATTTGCACTTGGTGTGAAACTAAAATGTTAGGAGTTTGTACAATACCACCTAATGACACTTAAAAAAATTCCTTTGTACGTCCAGAGTGATAGTACAACAGGCAAGGCTGAAGTACTAATTGCATTGCATTCAATCAACCTGGGTTTTCATCCCTGCCATCATATATGGTACCCTGAGTAAGTCCTGAGCCCTACCAAGTATGCTCTCTGCACACACACACCCAAATATCCACTGCAATAAAGCTGCCAACTGTGGGAATCCCTGTGCCTTAGAAACGGCATGACCTGGTACTACCTTAGAACACTGTCCTATAATAAGCCAAGTAACCTAAAATTCAAAATATTAGGAGATATGGGGGCTTCTGAGCCTATCTACTGTGGACTATTGCCTCGAGCAGGCACCAGTAACATCTCCTTCGTCCTAACCCTGATATTCACTGTGGACTATAAATTATGAAGTTACTGTCAAGTAATTGACCGTGCTGAGACCACTCTCTGCACACATGAAGGTTCTGGCATAGGGACAAAGTCACGCGGGTTCCGGGGCCGAGATCTCCAAGCCTACTCAGATTTGGGCCAAGCATCCTCCACCCAGATCCTCCAAATTCCAGTAGGTGGGGGTCACACCCACCAACTGGCCCCCTGGCGCCGTGTAATCCCATCAGCGGCCAAGACTCAGAGACTATAAAAACCAGCTCCCGGAACCGCGCGGCCACGTTCGCGGCCACGCGACATCTTATTATGACATCTTATTGTCTCATTCCTACTTTGGACAAACTGGCAGGCTACCGAATGTAGCCTGCCCACAAGGCAGAGTCTGGCAAACTCCCTGTGGTGTACTCAATATGCCAAATACCAGTAACAATGATGGGTCTCATTCTCCTAAAGAGCCTTGAATATAATCTCAGGGCTAGGATGCAGGAGACGTTACTGGGACCTGCTCAAGGCAATCGACGATTAACAGGATGATTTGTGTGATTTGTGACTGTCAAGTTATAAAATTACTATCACTTGATCACTTGACTTCCCATTACTCATCGATTTGCTCGAGTGGGCACCAGTGACATCTCCATTCGTCCCTGCCACGTGCTAATGTAGCCGATGGTGTTTGCTCATTTTATGAACGAGGTTTCCTTAGGGCCCAGGTCTCTGAGGCATATGTTAACGCTGGAAGAACAGTAAAATCGAATAGATGTGCCCAGAGCTTGAGGTTCTTTGTCTTCTTAGCTATTTCTTCAACGCTCTTGAAGGCGTTCCAAGCCGCTCTCTTGCTCCTGCACAACTCAGGTGCCAGGTAATTCGTCATGTTGACTTCTCAACCTAGGTACACATAAATGTTGCATTCGGAGATGGTCATTCCATTGAGAGCGAATGGAACATTAGGAATGAGACAGTTTGTCATAAACATTGTCTTCATGAGATTCAGCTGGAGTCCAACTGGTGGACAGTTCCACAACAAAATTGACCACATCATATTCAATAGATGGTTTTGCCTGACTGATGACACTGTTCTCCCAAAATTCCAAATGGGATATGACCACTGTCTCCTTTGTGCAAAATTCTACTTAACAGAGCAGGGAGAAAGAGCTGCAAAGTTTAAGAAGAGAACTCCCAGAACAAGCACCAACTGGGAGCTCTTTGGCACATGGGAATATGCTGTCATTGACAACATTGACGAGGAATATGATGGACTGGTTCAGCACCTCCATGATTGTGCAAGGAATGCCAAGAGGAAGATAGCCACAAAAAAAGTCTGTCTTCGAAAACTCTTGAGCTTAGTCGCCAACATGTCTTGACGCATGCCTCAGGCAACCACAAGCAAAGGTCAGAACTCTCAAAGCAGTGCAGAGATGAGATAAAGGAAGACCTCAAAAAGAGAAGAGCAGCAGTGCTGGTGGATGCAGCAGAAGCTGGGAAAGACATTTGTAATGCCCACCTGTCCTCTGCCTACTACAAGAACAAGATGACTGTCCTCTGATGTACTGATGGATCTATCACATCTTCCAGAAGGGCAATGGAGAAGATTATCCATGACTTCTACTCAGATCTCTTTAATAGCAACATCTACTTGCCCACATACCAAATTCCGCAGGATGGATATGCCATTCCCGAAGTTCTCCCTTCTGAAATCCGACACACCATTTCGTAGGTAAAGAAACAAACAGCACCTAGCCCAGACAAGGTCAGACCTGAACACCTGAAGAACCTGCCATGAGTACTCATCAATACACTGGCTCGGCTCTTCACATGCTACCTTGAATGTGAAACCTTGAATGCAAGGTTTCATCCCAATGGAAAACCAGCAGAACTGTACTACTCCACGAGAAGGGAGACATCCATGACATTGACAACTATCGCCCGATCTGCCTATTGTTTGTCATCTACAAGCCGTTCACTTGAGTCATCCTGAATAGGATTGGCAGAACACTGTATGAAAGACACTCTTGTGAGCAAGCTGAATTCTGAAAAGGTTTCAGCATGATTGACCATATTCACACAATAACCAAGCTCATTGAGGTTTCTCAGGAGTTCAAGAAGCTACTCTGTCTAACGTTCATTGATTTAAATAACACCTTTGATTCTGTTGAGACGGAAGCAGTCATCCAAGCCCTAGCCAATCAGGGCGTTCTAACTCAATACATCAGGATCCTCGATGAGCTGTATTACAGATTCACTACCAGGATCTCACCATTCTACAAAGAAGTGATCATCCATGTCAAGAGAGGGGTTCGGCAGGGTGATACAATTTCACCAAAACTCTTCAGTGCCACCCTCAAGAACATCATGCGATGACTGGAATGGGAAAGAATGGGAGTGAAGATAGATGGTTGGCAACTACACCACCTCTGCTTTGCAGATGACATCATTCTAAGAACACCAAACATTAGCCAAGTGGCACAAATGCTGGCCAACTTCAACCATGAGTGGGGAAAGGTTGAACTCCAGCTGAATAAAATTACTATAAAATATGAAAACAAGACATCTCAGATTGAAATGACTCTCCTAGTAGCTCAATTTATTTATTTTTACTTTGTTTCTATTTTCCATTCCTGGTCCACACCCAGCAGTTTTCAGAGCTTTCTCCTGGATCTGAGCCTGGAGAATCATCCCTAGTGGTGCTCAAGGAATGATATGTGGTGCCTGGAATTGTACTTGGGTCATTCCAGGGCAAGGCAGGCATCCTGCCTGCTCTATTATTTCTCTGCTGATAACTCAGTTGATATATTTAAATGGCCTTCCAATGAACAGACAGTTATCCCCTTATCTATGGAAGATTCATTTCAAGAACCTGCGCTAAACAGATGTCTGAGTACATCTGAGTACAAACATCAGTCCAGTTTGGTTGGTGTGGTTTGAATGGAATGCTTATAGATATCAGTTTAGATACATGCATAGACAGCTTCTTTAGCACTCCTCTGACCACAGACATGCTTTGTGCCCTGCTTCTAATCCAGTTCACTCTTGCCCATCTCTTCCTACTCCCTCACACAGTTTTCTCCTCTGTCCTCATTTCTATAATCCAGGGTCAAAGGTAATAGGGGTATCCCCCTTGATATCTTGCATTTTTCCTCCTGCTATTCTTTATACCACAAATAAGGCATCTTCATGTATCTGTCGATGTCAACTCTATTCTTGTAGCTGATAGCAAAATTATTTTCTTTAATCTTGACGTTCCCTCCATATCCATTGTTAGTTTATTATATTTAGTTAGAAACGAGGTTTGTTGTATTAATTTTTTTATGTATGTCCAGTTTTCCCAGGGTTTGCCCAAAAGAATCTACTGCATTGTATGGTATTAGATAATTTGTCAAAACTTAAATATTGATAAATACAGTTTTACATCTGAGTTGCCACTTTATTCCATTTATCTTTATTTATTTTTGTCTCTATATTATATTGCCTTAAGTATTATCATTTATCAATAAAGTTTGAAGTTAGGTAACATGACTACATTTTTATTTTCTTCCTCAGAATTTCCATAGCTATTAGAAGACTTTTAAGATTTTATGTAGCTCTGTAGCACTGTCCTTCCATTGTTCATCAATTTGCTCAAGTGGGCCCAGTAACGTCTCCATTGTGAGACTTGTTGTTATTGTGTTTTGCATATCGAATATGTCATGGGGAGCTTGCCAGGCTATAAATCTTATTTTTAAAAAAAATTTATTCACTTAAAATGCGATTAAAATGTGATAATAATTATCTATCTGCATCTTGCTTTTAGTAGAATACATTTTTGAACTGCACAATTGTCCCTAGCCACATCTATGGAATCTCACTTAATATATCATTCTCTGTTTTAAGTGTCATCTGGGCAGAAGAAGATACTTCTGGTGGTGCTGAGGATCAAATCTCTGACTCATTGATTACACCTGGTAGTACCTGGGCCATCATGTGGTACCAGGGATTGAAGTCAGCTTCCCACTGGCAAAGCTTGTCCCCTACTGATTACACTATTTAGCTGGCCTCTGGAAGTTTTGATTAAGGATTTTTATCCTCTCTTGTTAAATTTACTTCAAGGTATTTAATTCTTTTGGATTCAATTGTAAGTAGAGTTGCTTTCTAAATCTCTTCCTATGTGTTATTTGCATACAGGAAATAGCAGATTTTTGTATATTGATTTTATAGCTGTCACTTTGCTGACATTGTTTCTAATAGCTTTGTAATAGAGTTTTTAGGACTTCATAATTTTCCTACAAAAATAGCAATTTTACTTTTTTCCTATCTAGCGTCCTTTTATTTCTTCTTCTTGTCTAATTGCTCTAAGACTTCCAATATTAGATTAAATAAAAGTGGTAATGGTGCACAATCTTATCTTGTTCCTAATTTGTAGTTGAATGCATTAAGCTCATTTGTCTAGTTCATCATAGTTGCCCTGTCATTTCCCAGTTTACTGTCTTCTTGCTTACAGACTTCAATGTGCATTAATTCAGTGCTCTTTTAGGCAAAGTCAATGTGGATTCTGGCGGCTCCTTTGTGATTTTCATTGCCTTTATCAATAAATTTCTATCAATAAGTTTCTATCTTACCTGCTTATAGTGAAAAAAACTGAAATGATTCCTGTCTTTTTCATCAAATTCTATCCAAATATCAAGAAAGGGCTCCCCTCTGGCCCAGTAAGAGGGTTAGATTAATTACAGTGCTCCACTCTTTGTGAGTAGGCGACTTAATTAGCAGATGCCTTTATTTCCAAACATTATTTTTCTTGCCCGAGTAGAGACTCAAGACTCCTTTGGGCTTTAGGAACAGCTCCTGTATCCAAAATCTTTTACCTAATACCTCTTCACATTCAAATTCTGCTTGTTTAACATAGAAAGTTTCAGGTGGTGATGCTTGAACTATGTAAGAGATCTCTGTGTCCTGGCTTGCGGATTTAAGGATCAAATTCAAATGTAGAGGAAATAGGACCAAAGAGTGAGAAAGGCAAGTTTCCCCTTTGTGAAGTGTGAATGAGCCTCAATAGTGAACTGCCTAGCAAAGGAGAAAGAAATGGCTGACCTAAGAGATTCATAGGCAGTATGACATTAGATGTAATATTTAGCCGAAATTCTCTGAGATTACATAGCCAGGTACTAAAGTCTGAATTGTGATCTCTGAGAATGGGTGTAATCCCAGCCAGAAGAGCTGATCAACTCTCTAGTCTTTGCAAAAATGTATTCATGGAAAAATTGGAAGAGACAATAATGTGATACAGAAAGATTAGGACAAACAGGCCAGATAGTAAGATATGAGAGAACAGGTCAGGTTCTGTTTTCATAAATACCTAGTGTCAGGACAACCTGTCACCCTTAAATAAGGATGATCAATGATCCTGTTTTGAAATTAGAGAAGAGGAACACCAATTTCTCTGAAAATGCTTAGAGCAAAATTTGGCATCCAGTACCACACTTGTTGGTCATCAGTACAGGAAGAGTAGATGCACTGCAGCATTCATGAAATCCTGTAATACCTCAGAAGAAGGAAGTTTTGAGTCCAGGAGATGTTACGGCAGGTAAGGGGCTTCCTTTGCATGTAGCCAACTCATTATTGATCTCGGAGTCCCCATATGATCCCCTAGCTCATCAAGATTGTCCTACACACAGAGCCAGGAAGAGCCCAGAGAACCACCGAATGTGGCCCAAAATATCAAAAAAGAAAAAGGAGAAAGAGGAGTGTGAGTTTCAAAGAAAAGCATGTTGATGCATGGAACTAGAGTGTTCAGTGGCTGAGCGCTGTCTCCTCAGGCCGGTCCATGGCGATGGGTGGACTAAGGACCAGGAGAATGGAAAAACAGGGCGCCAGGCTTGTTGGTAGTCAATTTATTTCTCTCTCTCCTCCCCAGCATAGTCAAATCTCTCCCCTTAAGTACAATTGTAGTTGTAGTTTTGGTTGTAGTCCTGATTATCATAATTCCATCATTCTAATATCCTCATAGAACTGCTCAAAGTCCTCTCTTTTCTCGTCTGCTTCTCATATCCCTCATATAGTTCTGGTTCTCATCTAGTCCTTCTCTTTTTCATAATCCCCAGTCTCGCTTTAACAGCACAGTTATATAGAAATCATGAAGGGTGGGTGTACACATAGGTGGGGTTGAACATTGTCATAACAACAGAGGCAAAGCCCCTCCTTCAGGGGAAGTTCTAGGGGATTAACTCAAGGACAGAATCTCATCTGAGAGTTCTGCACTCATAGGTTGGCTCGTTCTGTAGAAGAGAGCAACTGAGGTTTAAATCAACTAAATATGAATGCCCTGAAGTAAATAATATTTTGGAGTCAATTACAAAACAGCATCAACTGTCTTCCTGTGTCTATACAAAAAGGGCATCGCTAAACCATGCAAGTGACATAAAGGAAAAAGAAAAGGGATATAGGATTATTAGTGCCTGATGGAATTAGGTGTGCCTCAGGAGCACTGTTGTGGCAGTAATTCAATAAACCTAAGCTCCTTACAGGAGAAGGACAACCCAATGTTATCCAACAGAGGAAAAGGAGTTGGAGGAGAAAGAAGCTTATCTACTCATGAAGAAAGAGATGTTTTGTTTCCACTATCAGGCTAGTTACCAAAAATTCTATTTCCCATATTCTTTAAGATTGGGGAATTTGTTAGGATGTTGGAATTATGTGCATAAGAAAATATTATTAATAAAATTATAACACAGAATCTCAATATTTTTATTCTAATTGGAAATACTATTTACATAAATACCTTGCAAAAGGACCCTGGGTAGGCAGGGCAGGAAAAAAGCTCTAATTGAATTTAAGCCAATTACTAGAACTATGTGATTAAATTTTTATCATAGCCAGAGAAGTAATTGGATGATACTTACTTTTAGATTATAAAATGTATCTTTGTACAGTGTCTTAGTAGTTGCTGTAAACTTTTTTTTAAATTTTGACTAGTTAGATGAACATGAAATTGGATTCTATGGATCTAGCAAAATGACATCCAGAGTCAAAACAAAATAGGAAAATACTCACTAGAATTAATCCAAATAAAAGTAACATATAGGGTAGTCACTGTCACTGTCCTGTCACTGTCCTTGCATTGCTCATTTATTTACTCGAGCAGGCACCAGTAACATTTTGAGACTTGTTACTGTGTTTGGCATATCAAATACGTCACAGGTAGCTTGCCAGCCTTTGCTGTGAGGGCGAGATACTCTCTGTAGCTTGCCGGACGCTCCGAGAGGGGCGGAGGAATTGAACTTGGGTTGGTCATGTTGGCTGCGTGCAAGGCAAACACCCTACCCGCGGTGCTATCGCTGCAGCCTGTAGGGTAGTATAAATAACATTTAATTACATAGTCAATATAACAAAATTAGAATAGGGACCAGCAGAGCAGGCCTAATATATGAGTCAAAATTATGACTCTGCCATTGAGCTAATACCTGACTGTGGTCAAGTCACAGTCATCACAACTATGAAAGGAATATAGATATCAAATATGAATTGAACATGGAAAATTATGGACATATTAAAAAAAACTGGAGTATTGGGAGATACTTAGAATATCGTATAATATTAAAGATACTAATGCTAAATACAGAATTTAGCTAAGGCCATAGAATTAGGACTGATATTTCATTTATATTTACTGCTAATTTTAAGTCAATTACCAGATGTGGCAGATTAATGTATCCAGAGAGAACAACACAGACAAAAGTTAAATATACACAACATATAATATGAACCAACACATAATATGAACCAACATATAGTATGAACCAACACTTAGGAACGATTTATGTTAAATACCAGAATCTATGAAAGGAAATTATGAAAGTGCTATGGAATAAATTATTCTCATTTTTTGTTGCTTTTTGCTTGTTTGATTTGGTGCTGCACTCATTGGTGCTGCAGGCTTTCTCTTCCTCTAAGGTTAGAGATCACTCCTGTTAGGATTTTTAGGGCTTCATATGGGGTCCAGGGATAGAATTCAAGTTGATGTGTACTGAGCAAGTACCCTGCCCTTTACACTATTTATCTGACCATTCTCATTTTTTGAAAGATTGATGTCTGAAAGTGACATGCCTAAGGCATACAGCAGGTTGTTAAAGAGCCAGAATAAAACAAATAGCTTTACATTTTCTAAAGTAATACAGAAATCTATGTTCATATTCACACTTCAATATAACATGGGATATGTTATGTGAGGATATCCACATCTCAATATCACAGAGAGAGAGAGAGAGAGAGAGAGAGAGAAGGAATTTCTTTAGAAATTTGATCAAACCAATCTCAAGTGTTTTAGAGCTAAAATATTATTAAAAAATGACCTTTAGTTCTAATAGCTCCCATTTTCTTTCTATAAACCATTTAGAAATGAGTATATTGTAAAATAGCTAATAAAACCATTTCTATGATTTGTATAGAGATATACTTATAATACATTCATTTAAATTAGTTTTAATTGTGTAAACTCACACAGAAAGGGGCACAGCACACAGCGGTGGCGGCTCTATCTCTCCCACTGCCCGCGTTCGGTAGTCTCACCCTTCTCCCACCTGGGGAGGTCGATGGCGATGGTCAGGCGGAGGACGGAACGAGGGCCAGGCTGGTTGGTATTAGTAGCAGTTTATTTCATTCCTCTCTCCATCTACACCAATCTCTCTTGTCTGTCTCTGCTTCTGTCTCTGCTCCTTGTCTCCTTCTGTCTCTGCTCCTTCTGGGCCAATGCTTTTTAACTGTCTAGCACTCTGCCAGACAGAGGAAGAGGACAACATGCCAACTCCATGCAGACCATAGGGTATTTCTTGAACAGCCCAGTTACGGGGCCAGTATTGGGTAGATATGATAGAGACATCGGCTCCTGAGTCAATCATACCCTTAAACTTCTTCCCATGGATCTCAAGAGTTGTTTGTGGGCAGATGTGCTTTCTCAGAGGATCAACATAGCCGACCAAAGGATTAGTGCTGCCAAAACCTCCAGTTCTAGGATGGGTGGATTGACCAGGCATGAAAAAAGGAAGTAAGAGAAGCTGAGCAATGCACTCTCCCTTTTTAAATGTCCAAACGGTTGGTACCATAATGACAATTATGATTTCCCCAGTATAGTCAGAATCAATGACCCCAACATGAACACTAATTCCGTTAATAGTCAAACTGCTTCTCCCTAAGAGAAGGCCCACCGTGCCTGGTGGAATAGGTCCTTTTATACCAGACCTTAATTTATAAGGACATTGAGCAGGAGAGATGGTAACTGTATCAGAGCAGGGTATATCAGGGCGGCACTTCCTGCTGTGGCTGGTTGTATGAATCTATTGACTGGAGCTCTGAAGCTCCACCTCAGGGAGAAGGGCTGCAGCTGGTAACATACCCTGATTTTGCGGGGCCTGGGGTTTACTTCACTGCAAGCTTCCCGAATTAGGGTCACCAGCTACATCAAGATTGAGGGGGCAATCTCTGACCCAGTGGTTTCCATTACGGCATCGTGGACAAGGTCCAGGTGGTGGCCTCACAGTTGCACGTTTGGGAGGTGCCCTGCAATCCTTACGGAAGTGGCCTGATTTCCCACAATTAAAACATTTGCCCTGATTTTGTCTCTGTATGGCATAGGCCTCGGCAGCATTAATGCTTGCCTGATGTTTGATAGAACCAACATTCTGACATGCCTTCAAGTAACCCATTATGTCCTCCTTCTCCTTAATGGGGCACAGGATGGCCTGGCAATCCTCATTAGCATTTTCAAAGGCCAATTGTTTAGTCAAATGTTCCTAGGTTTCCTTGAGACAGACAAGAGAGACTGGTGTAGATGGAGAGAGGAATGGAATAAACTGCTACTAATACCAACCAGCCTGGCCCTCGTTTCCTTCCTCCGCCCGACCATCGCCATTGACCTCCCCGGGTGGGAGAAGGATGAGACTACCGAACACGGGTGTCGGGAGAGATAGAGCCACTGCCGCTGTGTGCTGTGCCCCCTTTGTGTGAGTTTACACATCTGGCGTCCCTGGGTGGGCACGAACCACCAACCTAAACTCACACAAGTGGGGCACGGCACACAGCGGCGGTGGCTCTATCTCTCCCGCTGCCCGCATTCGGTAGTTTCACCCTTCTCCCACCCCGGAGAGGTCGATGGCGATGGTCAGGCAGAGGAAGGAAACGAGGGCCAAGCTGGTAGGTATTAGTCGTAGTTTATTCTGATTCTCTCTTCATCTCTGTCTCTGCTCCCTGTCTCTGCTCCTGTCTTTGCTTCTGTCTCTGCTGCTCTTCTGCCCAATCTACAGTCTCATTACAACTCTCTCCAAGAGGAATTGGGGGAACAATTACACATAGGTGCGGTCAGGATCAATAGGGGTAGAACTCTTAGCCTCAGGGAAAGCCGCTCCTAGGACAGATCCTCATTATCAGATCAATCCACCCTAGAGCGGATTCTCCTGAGTGTGTTTCTCCTCTCCTTGTCTAGCAAACATATAAGCATATATAATATAAATCATTTTGTATGGATACAGTAAGATGTATCTTAAACTTATAGAATTGCTCTCCTAGGGCCATCTCGATCTCAGACTACAGTGCTCAGGCCAGATAGTCTTTCCCACCCCTAGCAGGATCCTAGTCTTGTCGTTACCTTTGGATCATGACAGCATTTGTCTATGATCAAACTCTTAACTTAGAGTTAAGAATCGTGGCACTTTGGCCTGGCCCATTTCGCTGCCAGGGTAGTTCACCGCTTGCCCTGGGTCCATTCAGTCCCTCATCGGGACCCTGCTTTTGGGGTGTTAGGAACTAAGGGCAACTGAGGCTTAATTCGAGAAAGCAGATGACCGGGAGTGAATAATATTCAAGGTCAATCAAATCCTAAGTTACAAAGCATGATGTTAACGGTCTTCCTGTATCTATACAAAAAGGATATTACTTTAAGGTAAACTGTTCATAAGGCATAAGGAGAGGAGAAAGGCAATATTTCACTCATACATATAAAATCATAGATTTCTGAGAAACTGATCTTACAAATTAACAGAGTCTGCTTAAGGGGAAAGCTGATTAACTGGGTGGGAAGGAGAGCATAGGGAAGACTGTTTACAGATAAACACAATGGAGTGGAAGTGCCTCAGGAGCACTGTGATGGGTGTAACCAGATTGATGGGTGTAACCAGATAAACCTAAGCTTCTTGTACGCCAACATTTACTATTTTAATAATAACTTAGAAAAATGTATCAAAATATGGACTGAATATTAGATACACTGAGCTGAACAATCAGTGATCACTTTAAAAGAATTGAAAAATAAATATGCTAGAAAAAAACAAAACTAGACTTCCAAAAAATGTAAAAAGAAAAATGATTCTAATTGCTCCCTATGTAGGATGTTTAACCAGATATTAAATTAATTTGACAGCAGAGTGACTGGAGGTCTAGTATAGCAGGTAATGTATCTGCCTGGTGTGCAGCTGACCCTAGTTTGATTCTTAGCACTCGATATTGTCCTGGAGCACTGCCAGGAGTGATCCCTGAGTACAGATCAGGAGTGAGCCCCAAGCACAGCTGAGTGTGACCCTAAAACAAACAAAACATAAACAAGTGATTTTGGTATAATTCTGAAGTCTCATCATGCCCAGCGGAATATTTAAAATTGAGGGTCATCAACTACATATAATTTGTCTTAATCTTTCAACTATAGCCTTAAATTCTGCCTTCATTGTCTATTTTTTGTCATATGACCTGTCCCAAGTTTTTGTTAAATAATTGACTGTAAAACAATTTACAATAAGATATTTTAGTCATAAATTTAGAGATCTAATTGGTTTTATCAAATGTGTCATAAACCAGACAGTATCTGGCCTAGTAAGAAGGGCCTGGAAGGAGTAATATAAAATGACAGATTTATAGAAACAGATAGAGGATAGGACAAGACTTTTAGTAAAAAGAAAAATATGGTATCTTTACTTGTAAAGCCATTCTCTCAGGGAAAGCTGTAGGTATGGAAGATGGTCTTATAAGATGAGTTCACTCGTGATAATCACAGAACTCCTCAATTAGTTTAAAATGAACTTTGGGAAGAGCTTGAAACTGTAATAATATTTGATGTATAAATCTGGGTGGGCAGTCATGAGTGACTGCATTTGGGGGCTTTTTTCTCTACTTTTAAGAATGTAGTGACTGCACTTGGGGCCTTTTTTCACTACTTTCACTGCTCTCAGAAACGTCTATTTTTTTCTGAGAGGAAAGACGCAATGCCAAATGGTTTCACTCATATTGAGGATATGAAGGGGAAAATGTAGAAGAAATAAATCAGGTAATCACCAATAAAAAACGAACAAACAACTGTGAGATAGTCATTTGAAATGGGTATGAGGAAGCCAGGGAAGGGGCAGAGGAAGAGGTAGAGAAAAAGACCCCGGGACAGTGGGAGGAGGATCTTTAAATACCGGTGAACAAATTGGTAGAATTGCTCTAAAACTATAAAACAATGACTTCAATAGTATTGCAAGTGGGCTGGAGTGACAGCACAGCAGTACGGTGTTTGCTTTGTGCACAACTCACGTGGCCGAGCTGGGTTCGATTCCTTCGCCCCTCTCAAAGAGCCCAGCATGTTTCCAAGAGTATCTTGCCCACACAGCAAAGCCTGACAAGCTACCCATGACGTATTTGATATGCCAAACACAGTAACAACAAGTCTCACGATGGAGACGTTACTGGGCCCGCTCGAGCAAATCGATGAACAATGAGAGGACAGTGCAGTGCTACAATATGTCAATTAAAAATTAATTTAAAAAGAAGACAGAATAAAAGGGAGCATTCAAAGAATATCATAAAACAAAAAGTAATAACAGAATATTAAAAAAATTCTAATGTCAATATATTTCAAAAATGTAAAATAAAAATTATTCAGAATCATTAACAAATATATGCACATTGATTTGTGACAGTACTGACCAAAGAACTGATTTCTTCTTTTGGTTTGTGCTAAATACTTTTAAATCTGCCTTTTTTTGCCTGTTTATGTAATTTTCAATGTTAAAATTTACTGGAAGCATAAAATCAGAATTAAAGCCAGCTCATAAACTACTATCCTAGAAAATGATGACACATTAGAGAGAGTTGGTATCTTATTTTAATAGAGAAATCAGACCAACCAGTGTTCTTTTTCATTGCAAAATTTTTTTGATCCAATTAGTTACAGTTAAAACTAACAAAAAATTCTTTGCAACAAAATGACCTAGTTTTAAATTTTGGGGGGTGGGGAGTTTTCTAGATATTCTCTTTCCCAACTCTTTCTTATATTTATATTAGCAATTTGCTTCACTTATTTTGTGAATCCTAAGTTATGTACATTTTAAAATCTATTATTTATTTCAACTTTATAGTACATTGTGAGAATTTTTGCAGTTATGTTCATCAGAGCTATTGTACTAAAATTTTATTTTATTTTTTTAATATAGAAGTATTTATTTAGCCACTGATTAGCTGCTTGAATTAGGCATGAACTCCGCCTTACTTTTTTTTCATAATTTTATTTATTTATTTTTTCTTCTCATATTTATTTATTGAATCACTGTGGGAAAAGTTAGAAAGCTTTCAGGTTTAAGTCTCAGTCATACAATGATCAAACATCTTTCCCTTCATCAGTACTCATTTTTCACCACCAAGAACCACAATTACCTTCCCTCCCACCCCTCCCAATGCCTGTGGGGCAGATTTCTACTTAACTTTTCTCCACATTGATTCATTCATTATTTCGACAAAAGATGCACCATTATTGTTTAGAATTCCCCTTCCCAACAATCAGAATTGCTGAAAAGGCATTGTGAAAAACATATATATATATATATATATATATATATATATATATTCTATAGCTGGTTATGAGAATCATATAATGATTTTGGATTTCTGCAACGAGCCAGATAATTACGAGATTGGTTTCTTTGCATCTGGTGTTATGGCTTTGCCGGAGAGCTGCTTGTGGGAGGCAACTCGTGACCTCAGTAGGGTGTAAAGGACGAGCCAGTACCACCCTCCTTCCCATGAGACTGCAGTTGCCCCGTCATCGCCAGCTTATAACTGGCTTTCCAATAAGTTCTGAGGCGGTGATCACATTGCATGTTGTCCAGATGCATTTCTGCCAAAAGCCGCTGGGTTTTGAGATTTGTTTCTGAGTCTCTGGGATCATGGCCGTTAATCAGCTTGATCAGGAGCCAGAGAGGCCATTTGTAGGCAGTGACTCAGGGTCTCATTGAGATGGAGTGGAAAGAGGCAGTTCTACCCCCATCTGGTGAGGCCACGCGTGTCTCGTCACTGCAGGCCCAAACCTGACTGTCCAGTGGCCTCTGGAGGGTGGCGGTCATTGGGCCGCCAGGGGGAACAGGCCAAGGCACAAAACCTGGAGTGGCCAAGTGCTAGTAACCGACTGCAGGAACAAGACGCATTTCTGCCAAAAACCTTTGGGTTCTGAGATTCGTTTCTGAGTCTCTGGGATCATGGCCGTTAAGCAGTTCGATCAGCAACCAGAGAGGTCATGCTTCCAATTATATAGCTGAACCGGAGGTAGTCTGTGGTGTGTCTCCCACATACCTAACTTATGGCCATTTGCTTTCTTGGTAAACTTTGCCCCAACTTTTTGGGGGTTTGGCCAAAGGCACAGCAGCAATTTTGGGGTATGTGAAAGTCTGATGGTGCCATCAGGCTGCTGATGCACTCGCCTCACAGGTACAGATTGACCTGCTGGCGGCACCATACCCTCTAAAATTTCATTTTCTGTATGATATGCTTGCTGGGGTTTGCTAGGACAGATATATAAGCCTCATAAAATGTGTTTGAAAGTACTCTTATTTTGGGGACTCGAGTGATAGCACAGTGGGTAGGGCGATTGCCTTGCATGCAGCCCACCCGGGTTTGATTCCCAGCATCCCATATGGTCCCCTGAGCACCGCCAGGAGTAACTCCTGAGTGCAGAGCCAGGAGGAAACACTGTGCATTTCCCGGTGTTACCCAAAAAGCAAAACAAAAAAGAAACAGAAAAAGAAAAAAAGAAAGTACTCCTACTTTCAAAATTTTTAAGAGATTGAGAAAACGAGCCAGAAATTGTTGCTGGAAGGTTTGGTAGAATTCACCAATAAAGCTATCTGGTCCTCGACTTTTAATTTTTGAAGAAAATATGATAACTATTTCAATTTCCACACTTATGATTGTATACTTAAGTTTTCTATTTTTCTTGACTTGCTTTCGGTATGTAATATTTTTATTAAAATTAAACTATTTCTTCCATATTATCAAATGTATTGGCATTGGTTGTTCGTAGTACTCTCATAATACTTTGTATTCATCCAGTATCTGCTATAATATCTCTTTTATTTCTGATATAATTTATTGGTATTTTCTCTTCTTTTTAAACATTTGCTCGAGCGGGCCCAGTAACGTCTCCATTGGAGACTTTGTTGTTACTGTGTTTGGCATATCGAATACTCTCGGTAGCTTGCTGGGCTCTCCGAGAGGGGCGGAGGAATCGAACTCAGGTCGGCCATGTTGGCCGCTTGTAAGGCGAACGCCCTACCCGCTGTGCCAATGGTTTGATTTTGTTTACCTTTTAAAGAAACTATTCTTTCAGTAACTATTACTGTTTTTCGTTTTTCATTTCTTACCTCACTCATTATTTTCTGCTTTCTACTAAAGCTTGATATGTTTGTACTTTTTCAAACATCTTTTGATATAAATTAAATTATTTATTTGAGATGTTTTTTATTGACATAAACCTGCATTGTTTTCAATCTATCTTGGAACTGTATTTGTATATTCCATAAATTATAATAATATTTGTCTTTCTTTACATTTGACTTCAATTTCTTAAAATTTTGTTTTCTTTTACTCATTGATGATTGATTTACTAGAAATGTGTTGTTTAATTTCATTTCTTTTCATTTTTTCCAGTTTTTTCTTTTTGTTAAATTTATAATTTTATAGGATTATAAAATATAGTTGTTATGATTTCAATATTGGTAAATTCATTGATATATTTTTTGCCAAATATGGTTTATTATTGATAAGTTTTCAAATACACAAAAAGAATTTAAATTTGCTACTTGGGGAGTCATTGTTTTGTAAATAACTATTAAGATAGCACAGCAGGTAGGGCGTCTGCCTTGCACGCAGCCAACATGGCTGACCCGAGTTCGATTCCTCCACCCCTCTCGGAGAGCCCAGCAAGCTACCGAGAGTATTCGATATGCCAGACACAGTAACAACAAAGTCTCCAGTAGAGACGTTACTGGGCCCGCTCGAGCAAATCGACGATCAACGGGAGGGCCTTTACCTTTACCTTTTAGTCTATTTGGTCATTTACGTCTATTATATCAATTTTTCTCTGATTCATCTGTCCATGGTTGTGAGTGGGTATTAATCCCTCATATTACTATGCTGCTGTCAATGTCACTATTTAGTTCTATTCATAATAGCTTTCACATTTTATGTTCCATACCCCCCCCAACACACACACACACACACACACACGTGTGTGTGTGTGTGTGTGTGTGAATTATCTCATCTTCATCTTTTGGACTGCGCTCAGTGGTGCTTGGAGTTACTTGCAGCTCTGTGATCAAAAGTTGTCCCTGGCAGTACCTGGGGCACCAAGCAGTGCCAGGGATCAAACTTGGTCCTCTTGAATACAAATCTATGTTCATCCCATTAAAAATATCTGACTCATCATTATATCATTGTGTAGTATAGCCCCTTTTATATAAATTCCATTCTGTCTCTAATTTTTAAGGTGGAAATCTATTTTTTCTGATATAAGCATGACTACATCTGTGTTAGTTGATTTAACAGGGATGCAGTTAAATAATCACAGGGAGCGTTAAGTGGTTCTCGAGGCCAGCGGTGCTTGGCCCAGTAGTGGAGGCCTGAAAGCTCAGTGTTTGGACCTGGTGCATGTAGGGACCTTCGTGGCTAAACCTTGCAGTCATTGGCAAATCCATTCACTGCCAGAATTGAGACTCAGGTACTTGTTGTGCTAGGTATTTGTTGTAACATTTGAGTTAGCTAATTGGCTTCTGTACCTTCTCTGCTTCTTTGGGTTAGTGTTTGGTTCTAACATTACCTTTAGCCCTTAACATTGTCTATGTTTGTCTTTAAAACTAAACTTTTATTATACAAAAAACACTGATTTTTAAAATTTTTACATCTGGCTGCCTTTTATTTGATAATTTAAATCATCAGCTTTTATATACTTTTTTAGCACACATATTTGTCATTTTATAATCTGGAAGTTGTTTTTATAGTCTGTCCTTCTTCTTTTCCTTTTATCCTCTTCTTTTGTGCTCTTAACATATTTTATTTTGTGTTCTTTTATATTTTCTTTTCAAATTTCTTTAGTATTCTAGATAGCTTTTCTGCTGAGGTTATTATGCAGTTTACATGTATTTCTTTAAAAAAACATTTATTTTAATTGAATTGCTTTGAGACACACAGTTACAAAGCTGTTGATACATTTATTTCTAACCTATTGGATATATTCATTCTATTGGTGCATCTTTTTACTCTACCCCTCCGCCAGGCTGTCTATTTTTGAAGACATGCAATTTTAAGGTATTACTCTTTTTCATTCCGTAAGTCTATTTATTATCTCTTGCAAGGCCAGTTTAATGGTGATGAATTCCTTTCTTATTGACTGTGAAGCTCATTATCTCTTCTTCAATTCTGAGCAATATTTTATCATAGGCTCAGTTAAATATCTTTTAATTTCCACCCCTAAAATATGTTGTGCCATCCCTGCTGTTCTGCAATATTTTCACTGAAGGGACTAGAGAGACAGTTCAGTGGAGTGGGTAGTGTGCTTGCCTATCATGTACAAAGCTGGCCCAAGTGCAATCCCCGGCATCCCGTTTGGTCTGTTGAGCACCTTTAGAAGTAACTCTTGAGTAGAGAGCCCAGAGTCAGCCCTGAGGATTTCTGTGTATGGCCAGAGAAAAAATTCTACAGGTTCTTTCATAGGTACTTTCACATATATATTAATTTTTCTCTAGACTATTTTGGCATTAGATCCTTAACTTTATGTATTCACTCCAATATGTTTTCATATGTGCTTATTTGAAGTTTTTGTCGTAACTCTTTGAGTCCCTTATATGTAGCTCTGAGTTTCCCTGTCTGGGTTAGAAAAACTCTTATACTGACTCTTCAAATGGTTTTCTGTACAGTTCTCCTTCCCTTCTAAAACTTATAAGCTGTGGTCTCATTCCTCCAGATGTAAACCTACTGGGTTCTCCCACTATTTTGTATTTATTCAATATTTTTTCCTTTTGGCTGATGTGATTGTGTGTATTTAATTGCCTCTGTTCCAGCTTGATTGTTCAATCTTGATTGCCTGTTTTTCTTGCCTACTATTGAATCCTTTAGCTGTGTATTTGAGTTCATCTGTTATGGGATTTAGATTTACAATCAGTTTTTTTAATTTATTTTATTTTTTATTATTTTTATATTCTCTATCCTGTGGCAATTGTCATTTTGTTTATTCATTGTTCTTATTTCAGTAAGCTTCTTTGCTAGCTACTTAATAATACTGCCATTACATTGCTATGAACCTGAGAAAATTTGCTTTCAAATGTATTCCTTCTGGATTTTATTCTTATCAAAGAAAAGAGTCTCTGGATAAGGTCACTAATTAATGTATTTATTTATCCCAATGGCAATATTGTTTCTAAAAATAAAAGAACATGGATGACATGGATAATGAAGAGATATCATGGTGAAGAAATAAATACTGTCCAGGAATCTGAGCTACATATTACATTTTTCAATATTAAGTGCACCAGCTGTGAGACACACCAGCTCTTGCCAGATCCTGCAAACTTATTGTAATAATTCTTCCAAATCTCACATTTGTTTTTATCATGGTTGTAGTTGGAAATTGTGAGGATATTTACACTATGGACATTAATAAACACTATCAAGTAAGTCTCATTTTTTTTATTTTGTCCAGAATTCCAGTTGACCTTTATTAGTTTGCTCTTGACTATAAGTGATCATAAGTCACATGAAAACAAAACCTGGGTTTGCTTATTCTGAACGAAAAAAATATGAGGAGAGACATAAAATTGGGTTGGTCACGAATTAATCAGTAATAGCAATTTGAAGAACTCCCTCAACCTCCATCTCACTTGACCCTCCTCCCTGCCGCCACACACAAGTACTCTTATACTTGCCCTATTAAATCTTTTATCATGTATATTAATCTATTATCTTATGTTTGACTTATCCATGACACAGTGATTTTTTATAGGCAGAACCACAGATGACCTATGTTTAGTTATCTAGAGTTTAGTTATGTCTTATGTCTGATAGTGTTCTGATGATTCTCAATGTGCTACTTTTAGATTTATTCACCTTGAACAGAATGAAAATACTGTGTTGCCTCAATGCTTTTTGGCTATTGAGAGAATTAAAAGATAAAATAAAAATGATTTCCACTTTCCTACTTAAAGGGTCAAAATTTATTAGCTATAATTTAGAGACTATGAAAAATCAACAAAAATTTTGGAAAAAAAACAATGATTTATCATTTTATGACAAAACTTTACTCCTCTGCAGTGGAATATTTTTATAGACAGTTAATGACTGACAGAATTAAATGAGTGAATCAGTCATTTCAGTAATAATGATTTTCTTGGTCCTCACAACTACAAGAAGTTTTCCAGGGTTTTCTATCAACCATTTATATGTATGTATATAGAATAGTTAAAAGAAATTTTATACCCAGGTCACTTTAGATATACTGTAATTCTATAAGGAAGGAACTAAATCTTACCTAATTATTTACCATCATCAACACACTAACACACATATTATTCCCCGCAAAATTCTTTGGGATGGTTTAAGCAAACCATAATGATATCTGTAGAATTGTTTTACTTTTTTGGCCACACCCATTCATAGACAGGGCTCCTGACTCTGTGCCCAGGCACTCCTCATGATAGTGTTCAGGGAACCATACGGAACCTATTAATTCACAGGTATTGAGCCAGAGACTGTCACACACAGAGCAAGTGCCTAAACACCTGTACTATCTCTCTAGTCCCTGTACGATTGTTTGTGAAAGTCACCATTTCTCTTTCAAAACATTTAGCATAATATGGTGCTCACAGCCTGGGATTGCTTCACTCCAGCTCGTAACGCATAGAAGATGCCTTCTCATAGAAGTGGGGCTGCAAAAGGCACATAAAAATTTTTCCACATCGCTAACAATCAGGGAGATGCAAATCAAAACAACAATGAGATATCATCTCACACCACAAAGGCTGGCACACATTCAAAAGAACAAAAGCAACCAGTGCTGGCGTGGATATGGGGAAAAAGGGACACTCTTTCACTGTTGGTGGGAATGACCACTAGTCCAGCCTTTCTGGAAAAAAACATGGATAGTCCTTCAAAAACTAGAAATTGAGCTTCCATAGGACCCCGCAATACCACTTCTGGGAATATATCCCGAGGATGCAAAAAAACACAGTAGAAATGGTATCCATACCTATATGTTCACTGCAGCACTGTTCACAATAGCCAAAATCTGGAAACGACCCAAGTGCCCTAGAACAGATGACTGGTTAAAGAAACTTTGGTTTCAATAGACTCGTATAGTAAAGTAGCAGGCTATAAAATCAATACCCAAAAGTCCATGGCTTTCCTATACGCAAACAGTGAGACAGAAGAAAGCAACATGAAAAAAACAATCCCGTTCACAATTGTGCCCCAGAAAATCAAGTACCTAGGAATCAGCTTAACTAAGGAAATAAAGGACCTGTACAAAGAAAACTACAAAACGCTACTTCAGGAAATAAAAGAGGACATGAGGAAATGGAAAGATATCCCCTGCTCATGGGTCGGGAGACTTAACATAGTCAAAATGGCAATACTACCGAAAGCATTGTAAAATTCAATGCAATCGCTATAAGGATACCCATGACATTCTTCAAAGAAATGGAGCAAACACTCCTGAAATTTATATGGAACAATAAGCCCCCACGAATAGCTAAAGCAATTCTTGGGAAAAAGAAAATGGGAGGAATCAACCTCCCTAACTTCAAACTGTACTACAAAGCAGTAATAATTAAAACAACATGGTACTGGAACAAAGGCAGAACTGCAGACCAATGGAACAGGGTTGAATACACTGACATCTCCCCTCAATCATTTGAGCATCTAATCTTTGATAAAGGTGCAAGAAATGTGAAGTGGAGTAAGGAAAGCCTCTTTAACAAATTGTGCTGGCATCACTGGACGGCTACATGCAAAAAAATGGGCTCAGAACTCTGCCTAACATCATGTACAAAAGTAAGATCAAAATGGATTAAAGACCTCAACATCAGACCAGACACCATAAGGTACATTGAAGACAAAGTTGGCAAAACCCTTCATGACATTGAGGCTAATGGTACTTTCAAAGATGCCGTGCCACTGGCCGAGCAAGTGAAAACAGAGATAGATAAATGGGACTATCTTAAACTAAGAAGCTTCTGCACCTCCAAAGAAACAGTGACCAAAATACAAAGACAGTCTACAGAATGGGAAAGGATATTTGCCGAATACACATCTGACAAGGGGTTGATATCCAGGATATACAAAATACTGGTGGAACTCCACAGGAAGAAAACATCCAACCCCATCCAAAAATGGGGCAATGAAATGAACAGAAACTTTCTCAAAGAAGAAATCCGAATGGCAAAAAAGCACATGAGAAAATGCTCTACATCATTAATCATCAGGGAGTTGCAGATCAAAACCACAATGAGATACCATCTCACACCTCAGAGACTGGCCCACATTCAAAAGAACAAAAGCAACCGATGCTGGCACAGATGTGGCGAGAAAGGGACACTCCTTCACTGTTGGTGGGAATGCCGACTGGTTCAGCCCTTTTGGAAAACAGTATGGACGTTCCTCAAAAAATTAGAAATTGAGCTCCCATTTGACCCAGCGATACCACTCCTGGGAATATACCCCAGAGAGGCAAAAATTTGTAGTCGAAGTGACATCTGCACTTGTTTGTTCATTGCAGCACTCTTCACAATAGCCAGAAACTGGAAGAAACCTGAGTGCCCAAGAACAGATGACTGGTTAAAGAAACTTTGGTACATCTACACAATAGAGTTCTATGTAGCTCTTAGAAAAGATGAAGTCATGAAATTTACATACAAGTGGTACAATATGGAAAGTATCATGCTAAGCGAAATGAGTCAGAAAGAGAGGGATAGACATAGAAAAATTGCATTCATCTGGGGGATATAAAGCAACAAAATATGATATCAATACCTAAGAATAGCTGAGATCAACACCAGGAGGATTACTCCATAGTTTAGAGACCAGCCGGGCATTCTAGGGGAAAGGGCAGTTCAGATAGAGAAGGGAACAGCAAATAAAGGATGTTTGGAGGATCCTCCCAGGAGGGGAAATACATGTTGAAAGTAGACTATGGACTGAACATGATTGCCACTCAATGCCTCTTTTGCAGACCACAACACCCAAAAGGAGAGAGAGAACAAAGGGGAATGCCCTGCCACAGAGGCAGGGTGGGAGGGTGGGTGGGGGGAAATGGGCACTGTTGGAGGGATGGGTATTTGATCATTGTGACCGAAACCCAAGCACAAAGATTTGTAAATCTACAACTGTACCTCATGGTGCTTCACTAATAAAAAAAAAAAAAAGAAACTTTGGTTTCTACACAATGAAATACTATGCAGCTCTCAGGAAAGATGAAGTCATGAACTAAGCTTCTAAATTTATATACCTGGAGAGTATCATGTTAAGTGAAATGAGTCAGAAAGAGAGGGACAGACATAGAAGGACTGCACTCATTTGTGGAGTATAAAACAACATAACATGAGGCTGACACCTAAGGATAATAGATACACGGGACAGATAGATTGCTCCATAACTGGAAGCCTGCCTCATGAGCAAAGGGGAGAAGGCAGCTGGAATAGAGAAGGGATCGCTAAGAAAAAGATGGCTGGAGGAATCGGTCGGGATGGGAGATGTGTGCAGAAAGTAGATAAAGGACCAAGCATGATAACCTCTCAGGGTCTGTATTGCAAACCATAATGCCCCAAAGTAGAGAGAGATTTGGGGAATCATATCTGCCATGAAGACACAAGGAGGGTGGGAAAGGGGGGGTATACTGGGGATATTGGTGGTGGGGAATGTGCACTGGTGGAGGGATGGGTATTTGATCACTCTGTGATTGTAATCCAAATATGAAAGCTTGTAACTGTCTCATGGTGATTCAATTCAATTAAAAAAAAGCAGAGCCACAACTGTATATGAGGTATAGGCTGTTTTCTCCTCCTGCGTCCAATTCCTAAAGCCAAGGTGATATATCGTACTTGAATCTTTTCAAAACAAGTATATTAACAGAGATTGGATGGAGGTATGGGAAACTTTGCATGGTATTTTTTTCAGAATCAATTTTTTTAATTTTTTGGCATTTGATTTACTTGTGGACACATTCATTCCAATTAATCTAATTATATGTTTTCAAAATGTGCATATCACATTAGAATTTAGGCCTAGAGAAAAATTGTCTATAGGAAATAAAGATCTAAGAAATATATATGTATTTATACATATTTATACATATTTATCATATATTTTACACCTAGTGACAGTTGCTCAAACTTTAGAATTAGAAAATAGAATGTATCAGAAATCATATTCCATAGGAGGGACATGATTATATGCTAGTATAGTCAATCAGATTACATGCTTATGAACACATATTTATAAAGCTAAAATAAGCATAACATTTTCAGTCTGAAAGAACATGAACTCATGTCTGTATTCTGGCTTTTTAGAAAGTATATTAATTCTTGCTTACAAGTGCCGAGTTGATCTCAGCTTATCTGGCGTCCCCATCCCTTCAAATATACAATGATGCCTATGTGTGCCATTCTCATAAGACTATAATCTTTTAGAATGGAGCTGCAAATGGCTTTTCTTTACTACTTCCTGAATTTAGCATGGCAACTGGTGCACAGAACCCTCAAACTTCTGTTATGGAGGTCATAACAATACTACAGCAGGTAGGGCGCTTGCCTTGCATGCAGCCAACCTAGGTTCAATCCCCCCCCCCCCCCAACCATATGTTCCCCCAAGCAACGCCAGAAGTAGTTTTTGAATGCAGGACCAGGAGTAAGCCCTGAACATTGCTGGGTGCCCTACCTCACCCCACCCCAATCTTTTCCATTATGTCACTCATTGGAAAGAAAGGCCTAGAGAAGAAGGTAACCCCCACCCCAAATTGTGCACAGATCTTGTCCAACCAAGTGAATGAAGTTGTATCTGTAATTTCTTAAAGTCCGCAGTTGCCTCCAAGGGCTCCTCTGGACTAATTAGATTAACTGTCTCTGTCAGGACTATCTAATTGCTTTTACTGAAGAAAGCAAATTGCAGACAGTAGATATCAATGTAAAATCAAACAGAAAACAGGTGTTTGCTAATTAAAACTGAGATTTTAATGAATGACCCGCGTGGTTTTGGTGAATAAATACTAGTCCCAACATCTGCTGCATAATTAGCTCTCTCTCTCCCTTCACTGTCCCCTGGTTCCCCTCTCCCAACACCCCCTCCAGCCTCCTTTCCTGCTCCTTGTATCTTCCCTCCTAGCCTTCTCTCCTCCTCAGCCCACTCTGCCAACAATTTGCCAGTTAATAATTATGAAGTGACAAATTTTTAAAACCCTTTAATCTTTACTCTTTAAAATGAGAAAGAACAGATATTTTATTCAGATACTTTAAAAAAAAACTAATTGTAAAGGACAAAAAAGGAGCACAAGCAATTACAAATATGTGTGTGCATATACATACATATACATACATACATGCATACAATCATTTCCGTGTACATATATATGCATTTACCTAATTTGTATACATTATATACAGTAATATATTGGTAAAGAGATGACAGGACTGGAAACGATAGGGAAAGATTACATTAAAACATTTTAATGCATAAATTGGTCACGGTACCCTAGGGGAGGCTTATTACGAGTTCTGGTTCATCTACCATTTGAGACTTTATTTTGAGTTAATTGGGCTTCCTGCTGAGATGACCTCATCTGATGAATGTTGCTTTTTGCCTTTCAATCCATTTGAAAGTGGAAGGGGAGGAACTAATTTTAAAATATAATAAGGCGGTGAAATGTGCCTGGTAAGCAGGTTTAGCTGTATAGAAATGCTTCATTTTTATGAAAACTAAAATAAGAGAGCCAACTTAGAATGACTTAATAAAAGGGACATGAACAAATGTCAAGGCATCATTTTTGAAATCATCATTGCAGGAACATTTCCCCCATTAGTCTTTGTATTTGTGAGTGCTCCAGTAAGTGAATTTGTTGTTGTAGCTATTTTATGCAATTAAACTTGACGATAATGTTTCATCCACAGGACTTAGGAGGACTTGGCAAAGCTCTTGAAGTGCTATGTTAACTAGTAAATAATCAAACTGTTGAAATCTAAGAAGACGAAGTGGCTTCTAGACAAGACTATTCATTCACCCTGAGGTGTTATTGCAGAAGATTATAGAAAAAATTATGCTATGCATGCTCTATAAGTTCTGGGTTTGAAGCACTATAGTAATTTCATTTAGAAATAGAGCCCATGTAAGCATGACCCTGAAATAAAATGGACACCAAGACCAGCATGCAATATTTTGACTAATACCTGAGAAACTTGCTTCTATCTGGCAACAAAATTAAAGTAATGTTCTTAGCAAACAGCATAATTTTAATCACAAATTAAAAATACGCAAAGCATATTGTGTGTACTATCATAAATTAATCTCGATGTTATCTATTCTGTGTGTATATGCAAGTAGTATACCTATGTATATATAAATATGTCAAAATGCCCTCTGGACTAAATTATTGTGTACAGAAATGGATGCATTATGATAATCTTGATCTCCTGTATCTCATTATTTTATTTTCTATATTTTCCATATCAGTTCCTTATATGGTCATATAACTCCATATCACTGATAGTCACCTATGAGATTGCTAACTCTGCCTGTCATGCTTTGGCCAGAGTGAGATGGAGTTGGGGGAGAAGGCTGGAAGAAAACTTGAGACATTGGTGGTGGGAAATGTACACTGAAGAGATGGGGTTGGAATATTGCATGACTAAAACCCAATCATGAGAAAATTTTTAACTGTGTGTCTCATGGTGATTCAATTAAAAAAAAAAAACAGAAACAACACAGGTGAGTGCTGTTAGGAGCACCTTGGATTTATTAAGCAGTTGATTTGCAATAGATTTTTTGGTCATCACTTAGTATATAAGTTTTGCCGTTTAGTATACAAAATAGTGATTATAGTAGAAAGTATTGCATTACAAACTTCAGTTTCACAAGGACTAAATCTTCTTCTAGTAGCACTGTAGCACTGTCTTCCCGTTGTTCATCGATTTGCTTGAACAGGCCCAGTAACGTCTCCATTGTGAGACTTTGTTGTTACTGTGTTTGGCATATTGAATACATCAGGGGTCCTAAAGAAATGGTAATTATGTGTTGGAGGCATTAGCTAATATTGTGGTTGAAATATTAAAGCATATAAATGTATTAAATTATACACATTGCACATATTAAAATTGCTGGAAATAAAGAAAAGTGCATTCGTCTGTCTTGCCTTTTAGCAGGTGATTTTTGCTTTAAAATTCATCATTTAATTTTAGTGTGTTGAATTATATTAATTGGTTTCAAATGATAAATCGGTCTTGCATAACTGGAAAAAACAATTTGATCATTATGCATTACCCTTCTCATGTATTGTTAAATTTGATTTCCCAACATTTTGAATAGTTGCATTCATCTATATTCATGAGTATGTTTGGCCTCTAGTTTTCATATCTTATACTCTTTGTTTTATTCTGGAATCAGTAACTGCCTTTTTCTCTCCTATTAATAATGAGGATGCACATTGTGGTTTCCCAGGCCCTTTACGATTGTTGTATTTTAGGGGTGCCAGAAAGGTGACAGGCATAAGTAATCTCCTCTGAGTAGAATTTTCCGGGCTCTGAAGTTTAATATATTTTTCTAGTGGAAAATAATGGGCATAAATGGAATTCTGCGTTTCTAGAGGTGAAGAGTAATTACTTTGAACTTGGTGTTTTTTTGCCTTACAGAGGGGAGGGTTATGTTAAATGTGTGTAGAGAAGTGTTACATACAGATTCAGTAATCAGAAGTATTGATGGTGACTGAGTCGGCAGATGGGCTATCATTCTGTATTTTGTTCTTCATAATATTTACCTATTTTGTGTGATCACCCAAGAAGCTGAACAGCCATGCAAGGACTTTGACCAAAAGATGATGAATGCCATTTTCAAACCGGCATGTCACTCATGAACAAACATGCATGGACATCTATTCTCCTAAGATTGACAACGACAAACACGGGTATGATTAAAAGGTAGCTATTTCTCCAGTTTCTGGTTTGGGGGGATATGCCCTACAGCTGAGTAACACTTGTTAGAACCATCAAATGACAGAGAAATAAACTCATTTTTTATCAATCTACCCAATATACCAATGAATCATCTTTTCCTATTCTCATTTAGCAGTGACTACTTATACTACAGTGTGATAATTATCAATGATACTTATTATATATGTATTATAGTCTTAATTATTGTTATTAGTTACAGTATAAACATAAGCACTACTTATAATTATTATAGTATAATTTGGTGAGATAATTTCCTGATTATTTTATTTTCTCCCGAGTTTCTATATCTAATGTCTCTTCCTTTAGAGATGATGTGAATTTTTTTATTTTGGTGCCCAAAATCACTAACAATCATGAGCCCTTGTAGACTAAGTAATATATTTCAGATAATCTGATTTGGTATTGGTTGGAAAAAGAGGTACTATATGTTTTATCAAGAAAATTAAGTCAGTGAATGACTTGAGTGTAACTCATAGAAAATCTTATGAGTTACACTTATTCCTCTCATTTTTCTTTCATTATTTTTAAACTATTTTTCAATGAATTGTTTTCCTCTACTAGACAATCCCCTATAGGCTTCCTCTACCACAACATTTAATTTAACTATTTTCTATTGTTTTTGGTGGAATGAGATGGGGAATGTTAGTTTTATTTGGGAATCTCCTTCCTCATGTCCTAATTTTGACTCCAAATTTTATTATTTTTTTTCCTTAAATTTTTTTAGTGAAACACCATGAGGTACAGTTGTAGACTTACAAATTTTTGTGCTTGGGTTTCAGTTATACAATGATAGAATACCCATCCCTCCACCAGTGCCCATTCTCCACCACCACGAGTCCCAGTATCCCTCCCACTCCCCTTCCCCCATCCCACCCTAACACTGTGGCAGGGCATTTCCTTTTGTTATCTCTCTCCATTTGAGTGCTGTGGTTTGTAAAAGAGAAATTGAGTGGCAATCTTGTTCGGACTATAGTCTACTCTCATCACGCATTTCCCATCCTGAGAGGAACCTCCCAACCCCGTTTATTTGGTGCTCCCTTCTCTATCTGAGCTGCCTTTTCCCCTAGCGTGTGTGGCTGTCCTCAAAGCCATGGAGTAAGCCTCCTGGTACTGTATCTCAGCTATTCTTGGGTGTTAGTCTCCTATTTAGTTACTTTATGTTCCCCAGATGAATGCAATCTTTCTATGTCTATCCCTCTCTTTCTGATTCATTTCACTTAGCATGATACTTCCCATGTAGTACCAATTGTATGTAAATTTCATGATTTCACCCTTTCTGACAGCTACATAGTATTCCATTGTGTAGATGTACCAAAGCTTCTTTAACCAGTCATCTGTTCTTGGGCACTCAGGTTTTTTCCAGATTCTAGCTATTGTAAACAGTGCTGCAATGAACAGACAACTGCAGATGTCACTTCAACTATACTTCTTTGCCTCTCCAGGGTATATTCCCAGGAATGAAATTGCTGACTCCAAAATTTTCTTTGGGTGCTATGTTGAAAACCTTAGAATCTTCGAATCTTTTTTTTTTCTGCTTTTTGGGTCACACTTGGCGATGCACAGGGGTTACTCCTGGCTCTGCACTCAGGAATTACCCTTGGTGATGCTCAAGGGGACCATATGGAATGCTGGGAATTGAACCCAGTTCAGCCATATGCAAGGAAAACGCCCTACCCACTGTGCTATTGTTCCAGTCACCATTGGAATCTTTCTGAATATTAAAAGTTGCAGGTAATATTACTCTCATAGTTCGTTGATTCGATGCACCTAAATGTGTTTCATTGTTACAGAATTTCTGCTCTTGGATGCTTTGCTTTTACTCAGTTTACTGTGTGAATGTTACAAAATATGCTATCCATGTTTATCCTGACTTTTAAATTTTTATTTCATTATTTTTTATTTCTTAATTTTTTATTGAAATTGTGATTTATGAAGTTGTTTCTAACACAATTATTTCAGACATTTAAACATTCAATGTTTCAACACTATTTCTGCAGCAGTGTTACTGTCACCCCATCAAGGTTCCCAGTTTCCCACCCACCCCACACAACTAAGTTCATCATCACCTTAGCAGATACAAACAAATTTACTTCATGTTGCTTGTTAAGACAAAATGGCAAGTTATCAGGAAAGATATCAGTAAAAGTCAATTTATGACAATTTCTGAGCTGAGTGGTGCTAGTTGAACCTTTTATTTTATTGTTTTCAAACATTGAATTTAGTGAGATTCTATGCAATTTACCCACCCAAATTTCTGTACTTGTGGTGGACTATCAGCGCTGTGAAATGCAGAGCAGATGTCATGTATCCATGTATACAGTCATGTGCTCCAGGAGCTGTGAAGTGTGGCCACTTATATGTCAGAGAAGGTCAAGTGTACTGTCTGCTGGGTATCTCTGGAAGGGTGGAGAATTTATCTTCTCCCATTGCAAGAAGGTCTCAGAGTTTTCAGCCCAGAGATCCATCTACCTGGGATAGTAAGGATCTTGTCTTCTTTTTGATACCCAGACTTTTATGGTTTACCTCCGAGAAGTTCTTTTGAGACATATATGTCATTATAATTTCATAAATGGAATCCTTTCAGGATGAAGAGATAATATAAAAGGTAAGTCACATAGTTGTCACTGAGACATCATGTGGTTTCCTGAGCATCATCAGAAGTAAGCCCTGAGTACAGCCAGATACAGTCCAGTTTTCCTAGTGCAAATCTGTAATAATATTTTCAAAGGTCTTTGAGGTAAAAATAAGTGAAATAATGAATGATGTACCTCAGTGATATTCCCATGAATAAAGAGTAAAGTGTTTAGAAAGGTATAAGCAAAATACATTGTCATGCTGGTGATGGCATTGATGATGCGGTAATTATGATGATACCGTTGGGCTGACTGAAGTAATGCTATCACGTTGACAAACATAAATATCGTAAAGGTAAATGGCCTGAGCATGGAAATAGGTCAAATTTATTTGTTCATAAAGTTACATAGTAAGCTGCATAAGGAGCAATGCCAGTTATGATCATCTTTCGCAAGAACTTGCAAACCCAGTGGGAAAGATAAAGTTTTAAGTGTACTTCAAATATTATTGATAGCTCATTTTGCTCAAATATTTATTTTACTGTGGTCAACTCATATTTTTTACTTTGCCTATACATACCCTCGCTGAAAAAAAAAATCGGTTCCAGATATTAGCTTTATCGACATATTGAATACTCTCGGTAGCTTGCCGGGCTCTCCGAGAGGGGCGGAGGAATCGAACTCGGGTCAGCCAGATATTAGCTTTAGGCTAGAAGACTAAACCACATATCATACTTACTGATTTATCTTTAGCTAAAGGTAACATTTGTTGGTCATTACAGTTTAGCCCTGAAATTCAATCATTCTGTTTCACAAAGCTGAGAGCCTACTCCCACTATGACCGTGTCCCTTCTCAAAAAGTTCTGCTGGTGTTCTTGACTTTCCATGGAAGATGGCTATCTTGAAATGCTCAACTCCTTAATTTAAGCAGACAAGGAGATTCTTATAAGTTTAACGAACATAGCACTGTTAGATGATCCTCACAAATGCAAATCATTATGCATCATAACCCATCAAAGCTACATTCTTGCTCTTTTAAAATCACATTCTATATACAAAGAAATATTCACATGTACTGTTGAGATCTATCTTGAAGAATATCAACTGTCCTACACGTTATCAAAGCTATTTATCTGTAGCTCACAATAGGCAGTTTTATTTTCCAGAGAAAATCTGAAAATTCATGAATTAGTTATGGTTTTGTTTCAGGCCGTGAAAGTAACCTGGTTTTGGCAGTTTTCATTTTCTTTTTATGCATAAAATTATATTAATAGCTATTTTAATAGCTAAAAATGAAATTATTTAAATAGCTAAAAGAGGACAAAACTTACTTCTATACTTACCAGTGTGGTAAGACGTCCATTTTAAGTGATCCAATTATAAACATGTGATAGATGTGAGCGATCCTTTTTAAATAATAGAACTTCATTTTCGTTTTATGAAAGGAGTAAAATTCTGAAAGCACTATAGATGAAATTTTGGGAATTCTAGGGTCATTAAAAAATTTTATACTCTAAATTATAGGATCTAAAAAGGGTAACTCCATAAACGTTCAGCCTCCCTTGAGCACAGGAATATCATGGAGAACTTGAATTAGCCTCTGAACGCATTGTACTCATCACTCAGCCCAGGAGGACCTATCAACATCAACTGTTAGAAAGTCAAGTCATCTGAAAACTAAAGTAACACGTTCGTGATTGCCAAGGATATAGTTTTTGTTAGTAGTCCAGGAAGTAATTGTTTCCAATGTTCTCTAATAAGAGGAAATACAAACTATGAAATGAATTACATATATGCTTTCCAATTTGTGTTTCTAGAACTCAAAATGCAACTGAATATGCCATTGCACAGTAAATTAGCTGTTTTATGTTGAAGACTTCATTTTCTTCTAAATATTCAACAAATGCCAAATTGAAGCCTACAAATGTTCCTAAAACCACCCAAAATTTTCTCTATAAAAAGTTAAAATATTACTTTGTAGTGAAAATTTGAATTAAAATACCATAAAGAATTCAGAGGTATCTACATCTTATAATTTGAGGATTTTCTTATTCTTTCTGAATAAATTTCATGTTCTTGGTGATATTTTTAGTTCACATTATCTGTGCCAATACATAAAATACATGAAAAACAACTTACTTACATATTTTAAAATAATACCTTCATTACAAGTTATAGTGCTAATTAATTAACTACAATCATGTTCTTTAAGCGCTTATGAGAATTGTAGGAAATAAAATGTGGGCTTGATTTTTATGTCTCCCTTTCCATGATTCATAATCACCACCATGAAAAAACAATTTGTTGCCATCCAAACATTCCACAGTTGTATTCTCCTTCTTGTACCTTGTTCTTCTCTTATCTCAGCAGAGTGAATTATTTCAACTATTTTTTTTGAGACGCTCTCTACTAGTTACATTCAGTATGTATAGTCCTCAAACTTATCCTTTACTTAAGACTCTTAACCCTTCCCTAATTACTTCCTCTTACCTCCTTCCTTATTTATTCACCAATTTCCTCTGACTATTTAAAATAATAATTCTTCATTTTCCATATTGAAACAGAAAATCCAGTAAGAAGGAACTCTTTTGCCCTTTACTCATTTTATAAGTGCCCCAATTCTATCCTCTGTTTGTCTAGGGTTCTTCCTCTCATCTCATTTCACCAGAATCACCTTAAAGAAGGTCCAGCCTCCAAATACAGTCACACTGGGTGATGAGGCTTTAACAACTGTATTTTGAAAAAGGTATGATTCAGTCTGTAAAAAGATTTTACTAGAGTACTTTGAGTCACCTTCCATAATTTCTGTTTTCATATTCCAGTGTTAAGTTCATTGCTTTAAGATCATTTCTTTCTTTCCCAATGCTCTCTCATTTAACAGGCTGAGATCTTGTCCTTTATGAAGGACTCTATAATCTTATTTTATTAAGATATTTTATGTCTTAAACCATGTGTCCATCATGATTACAGACTAATTTTAATCAAAGTCACAAGACAGTTGCCAAAATTTTTGCCTTACTTCAATCAAAGAAATATGCATTAAACTGAATTGGAGTTTCCCAAATGGCATTCAAGATGACTCATGAATCAAGAAAAATTAAGCATTATAAATATCAAGTGTTTATATTTAACTTGGGCCCTCGTTAATTTAATGTATCATGTAAGATTAGGAATGTTCTGAGGAAAGAGTGTGAAATCATCTGTGAAGATGGTGGTCAGTGGTCCTGATTTTATCTAATCCTTTTGAACCTGTTGGTAAGTAGTTTACTAGTTCACCATACCTGTGATCATTTAAAAAAAAACACTTTCTTTATTGGGGCTGGAGAGATAATATATGGAGTAAGAGGATTGCCTTCTCAGTTGACCTGGTTTGGTCCTCAACATTAAATATGGTTCCCAAAGCACTGCTAGAAGTGAGCCCTGAGCACAGGTGGTTATGGCCTGTGTTATGCCAAAGCAAAACAATATTTTCATTAAAGTCTATGTTTTTTGGATAAAAAAAAGTTAAAATTTTTTCATTCAAATGGTATGATATAAATTTGAAATTTTATAATCTCAAAAATTACAATGAGATGAAAACATTCTGTAGTAGTTGGTGATCATTTGCATATTTTATGAAAAAAATGATAAAACTGTTCTTATTTCCAAAAATTTAAGTGTAATAAGTCTAAAGAGAAACAATATGATTATATGATGATATTATATTGTACTATGTAGCATATTGAAATATGCACAGGTATACACTCAAACATGTCCATACCTGCACATCCATGTAAGTTCATCAAATAAAGGCTAAACATTTTTGACCATAATCATAAAAAAAAGTTCGTTTTTACAGAAAATCAAGTTTGTTCATGTAAATATTATTTTTAAAATGAATTGGTAGTGCTCACATATTTCAATATTATAGTACTATTTACTGTAGTCAGATATGGAAAAAATCCAAATTTCCAATGACAGATGAATGAATAAATAATAATACATATGATTGAGTGGCATGACTTACTGAGCATAAATAACAATTTGGTTTTATTTAATATTGGCCTTGAAGGTCTGTCAGTGAGCCTCTTCGTAGGTAAAAGTCATGAGAAACAAGAGCAATTTAGTAGATTCTCTATCAAAATATCTGACTTGCTCTTGATTGACATTATAAATACAATACTAGGATTCATATAGAAATGCAAAGGACTAATACTGCACATTAAAAAACTTCAAAACAGTCAATTGGAAGACTCACACCTCCTTTTAAAAAATTATGAAAATACAGTAAATAAGAGAACACATAAGGCTAGACAAATAGATCAGTTAATAGAAGTAAGAGTCTAGAAATTAGCCCTTGTTTTTAAGTTCAACTGATGTTAATAAAGGTACCACAATCAATGAAAGGGAAGAAAAATCTTTTAAACAATTAGTTTTTGGATGAACTATATGTTATACATGTTTACTATAAAAATTAGCTTCAAAAAAGACAATAGCTTCAAATGTTAAAATGAAAAATGGGAAAAAAATCTAAGAAAATATAAATTGAGGACAGAGTGCTAAAACAATAGGTAGAGTGCTCACCTTGCAGATGGCCAACCTGGGTTCTATTCCAGCACCCATATGGTTACCTATTCACTGTTTGCAGTGAAACTTGGGTGTAGAGCTGGGAGTAGGTCCTGAGAACTGCTAGGTGCGAACCCCAAATAGAACACACACACACACACACACACACACACACACACCACACACATACACACACACACGCACACACACCTACACACGGCAAGCATTTGTCACTTTGTATTAGGCAATTGTTTCTAAAATACAAAAAAAAACACACAGGTAAGGCAGAAAATAATAAATTAACTATATTGTATATTTTGGGCTGCAAATAATATCAATAAAATGAAAAGTCATCACAAAAAGGGGAAAAATTTGCGAAGCATATACAAGATAAAGGAATTGTATCTGAAATATACAAAGGACCATTATAAAGCAATACAATGTACAAATAGTTCTATTAAAGAGTGCACTAATGCAAGTAGATACATATTCAAAAATTCTTTTGAAATTTTTTCTCTTATTTAGACACCAGGCTAGAGTGATAGCACAGCAGGTAGGGTGTTTGCCTTCACATGGCTGACCCAGGTTCAATTTCTCTGTCCCTCTCAGATAGCCTGGCAAGCTACCAAGAGTATCCCGCCTGCATGACAGAGTCGGGCAAGCTCCCTGTGGCGTATTCAATATGCCAAAAACAATAACAAGTCTTACAATGGAGACATTACTGGTGCCCACTCGAGCAACTCGATGGACAGTGCTACAGTGCTACAGTGAGGTATGTTAACCATTGGAAAATGTGCCCACAATTTTTTGTTAAAAAGAAAAATGAGAGAGATCAGAAAAATACTAGATTCTTACCTAGAACGCAGTTGTGACTGCAATTGCAACCCTGGGTCAAATCTTGGCTTTCACATATGATTTCCTGAGCACTGACAGTCTCTGAGTGCCAAGACAGACGTGGTCCCTGAGCAGTGGCTGTGCTTCACCACTACCTCAAATTAATGAACAATGTCAATGACTATTTACTCTATTGAACATCTCAGTTTCTCAGTTGTTAGAAAATGACACTTCATTCTTCTGATTCATGACCCATATGGAATGTTTGCTATCTAGCTAACATTAGTTTTCTAATCCCACACTCATATTTCACAAGGGGAGGTGAGTTATCTTTTGGAGGAGTTTGAAAGAGGCATTGGCAGGTGAAACTAACCTGATTTGTGTTATCTTATCTAGAGTTGCAAGATGTTCGGTTTATTGGAGGAGGTATCTACTAGAACATTTGTTATGATGGAATATTGAAAACCTATCTCCAAGTCTAATTGTAACCCCAAGGCTCATACCTTCCTTAACAATATTTTAGCTCTACCCGTAGCTGTTGGATCCAGACCATACTCCTCATGCCCCTAACAGCATAAGCCGATGATCACTTAATCACTTAACTTCCCGTTAATCATCGATTTGCTCGAGCGGGCGCCAGTAACATCTCCATTTGTCCCTGCCGCATGCTAGTGTAGCCCAATAACGTCTGTTCGCTCTAGGAACATGAAGAGCCTCAAACCGATGGTTCATGATCTTGATGAAGAAGTCTGACCATCTGGTAGGTGGGTGGCCACGCGGTCTTTTGACATCCCGCGGAATCCAGTTGGTAACAGCTCTAGTCCAGCGGTCGTCTTTAAATCTCACTACGTGACCAGCCCATCTGATTTTTGACACCTTGGCAAATGAGACAGCGTCCCTGATTCTTGATCGTCGATGGATGTCGGAACTCCGGATTTTTCTCAGCTGATGATACTGTAAGAAAATGCCTTTGATCCAACACAGAGCCACAGTACTGTGTTTGTGAACAATCCTGTCTCCACATGATGGTGGAGAGTGGATTGCTTGTTGGAAGGACGAAATAGGAACTCCTGACACACCAAGGCTAGAGGTAAACCTGAGCTACAGGGTCCGAGTTACACTTTACAGAGACATGGACACGAACACTAAAAGTAACTTAGTTGGTTTTAAATAGAAAATGAAACAGGAAACTATCTAACATCTTTTTCTTTTCTTGCAACGCGTGGAACATATTTTATCATAGTAGGTAAGTCAGAAATATTTTTGGTGGTGTGTTAGTGATGGATGCATGAAACCATCATTATCAGTACTGTAAATCACAGAACTACAATACATACTTCTACATATTTTTTACATATGATTGAAAAAATCATAGCAAAATGCATTCAAAATTTGACAGATGTGACTTTCAATGCAAGTGGCCTGATTCAAGACTGATATCAAAAATACATCTGCTTCTCTGCTTCTAAGAAGACTAACTCAGACACATGTTCAGTCACAGAGCTAGTGACCAGCAAGTTGTGCCTGACCTCCATCCCCAGTGGGAATCCTTTCTATTTATAGCTCCTGGCTGATCTTGATCGCTAGCTTTCAGCCTTTGTTTCTAGCTGTGCTTAAATTCCAGCTCCTGTGATTTGAATATGTCAATATATCTGTTACACTAAAATGCATGGCAAGCTCTCCGTGATGTATTCGATATGCCCAAAACAATAACAATAATGGGTCTCATTCTTCTGACCCTGAAAAAGCCTCCAATACGGCACTGTTGGGAAGGACAAGTAAGGAGAGGCTGATAAAATCTCAGGGCTGGGACAAATGAAGACATTACTGGTGCCCACTCAAGCAGATGGATGAACTACAGGATGACATGATACAATGATACAGTAATACCCCAAAATGACTACGTTTAGCTCCCCACAGACAGCATCCTGTGCTATGGTGTCCCCTCTACATCCTCTGGCACACATACCTCTTTATTTTTTTCAATTTTCTCATCATTATTGCTTGAGAACATGGTTCAGGTTTTAGAACCTTAAGGTCCAGGCTGTCCTTATATTAATAAGCTGAGACAGACACACAAAACATCAGGTGATTTTTTCACAGTGTTGGCACTTCCAGACACCCAAAATGGGAAGAAAAAATTCAGACTAGGACTGGAGCAGGAACACTGTGGGTAGGGCTCTTGCTTGCATGCAGACAGCCCAGGGTTGCTTTCCAGCACCACATTTGGTTCCTTGAGCCCTGCCAGGAGTGATTCCTGAGCGAAGAGCCAGGTATAAGCCCAGAGAACTGCCAGGTATGTCCCATGTCAAATAAAGAGATCAGTTCTACAAGAGACTAGCAGTTGACATTGATAGAACAAATGGAATAACAGCAATATGAAATTTGAGAAATTCCTGCAAAAATTCCCTGGCAAAGTATTTTCTGGCACATGGATATATTAACTGGTGCATAGGTGTGAAGATTTCCAATGAATGACATAGGAAATGGCATGGGAAAATATTTAAAAGGAAAATCAGAGACTCTAAAAAAAAACAGGGCTCATTCCTATTCCAAATAATTAGAACGGCCAAGTCCCTACTCACAGTGAATTAGGGAGAATGCTCTCTTATACCTTTGCTTTTGAATGGGGAAATATTGCCGTACAAAGTGCTCTTTTGATCCCAACTTACAGAGCTTGAAAGCAAGATGTGTAAGGATAAAATTACAACATCCAAGAGGCAAATGCACTCTATGCAACTGATGACAGGTTACCCAGTATAGAGCTGAATCTTGATGAACTTGAATACTTAAGAATATAAATGATCCAACAAGAAAGACTGACTGAGAAAAATAAGTAAACTATCTGGGAGACCACCATATTAATAAAGAAATTCAAAAAGGAATTATAGCCTTGTATATAAAACCTAACAATAGAAAATTTCTAGAAGAAAACATAAGAATAAATATTTGACACTCTTTTGCTAAGTAAGTATTTCTTAGACAAGACATTATCTTGATCCATGGAAGAAACGTTTGATATGTTGGATTTCATCCAAATGTAAAACATCTGCTTTTTCAAAGACAATGCTAGGAAATTTAAAAAGAAAGTTACAGTTTGGAATAAAATCATTTCATACCATGTATTACTATCTGAGTTGAATCTAGAATACATTAAGTTTCAAGGCCTAAAATTCAGAATTTAATTTCCCAATAAGGTAGTTGGCCCCCAAAATGGAGCACTCAGTTCACATGTTCACAGATGGCAAATAAACATATGAAAAGATGCTCAACATATTTATAATTTTGAGATGGGGAAAATTAAATTACACAATGAAAAACTAATTCAATGTTTTTCAAATGACAGAAAAGAAAAAAAATGACCATACCAAGTGTTGGCAAGGATTTGGGAAACATATTAACATATTGTTAACATATTATTCTTGTTTTTTTGTTGTTATTGTTGTTGTTTTTTGTTTTGTTTTGTTTTGCTTTTTGGGTCACATTGTGCAGTGCACTGGGGTTACTCTTGACTTTGCACTCAGGAGTTACTCCTGGCAGTTCTCAGGAGACCATATGGGATGCCGGGAATCGAACCTGGGTCGGCTGCATGCAAGGCAAATGCTCTACCCTCTGTACTATCGCTCCAGCCACAAAACATATTTTAATTATTGACAGTGAAGGTGTTGAATGACAACCACTGTAGAAACTGATGAAAATGTTAAAATTAAAGCTGTATCTTGCTAAATACTAAGTACATTTCCAGATATTGACCTATGAGAAAGTAAAGTATTAGGTTTATTTTTAAAATGTACATAAATATTCATAGCGCTACTAAATAGTGCTATATATATAAAAAAAAAGTAATCATTGATGTTAAGAGAGGGGTTCAGCAGGGTGATACCATTTCAC
The DNA here is from genome assembly GCF_029834395.1 of Sorex fumeus. Lineage (NCBI taxonomy): Eukaryota > Metazoa > Chordata > Mammalia > Eulipotyphla > Soricidae > Sorex > Sorex fumeus. The sequence goes on along the minus strand of NW_026606090.1, from coordinate 25,681,228 downwards.
CAAAACTCTTCAGTGCCACCCTCGAGAACATCATGCGATGACTGGAATGGGAAGGAATGGGAGTGAAGATAGATGGTCGGCAACTACACCATCTCCGCTTTGCTGATGACATTGTTTTAATAACACCAAACATCAGCCAAGCGGCACAAATGCTGGCCGACTTTGACCGTGAGTGTGGAAAGGTCGGACTACAGCTGAATCTTACGAAAACAATGTTTATGGGAAACAGCCTCGTTCCTGACGCCCCATTCGCTCTCAACAGAACGACCATCTCCGTCCGAATGCAACAGCTATGTGTACCTAGGTCGAGAAGTCAACATGACAAATGACCTGGCACCAGAGCTACGCACGAGGAAGAGAGCGGCTTGGAATGCCTTCAAGAACGTAGAAGAAATAGCTAAGAGGACAAAGAACCTCCGGCTCCGGGCACATCTCTTTGATTCCACTGTTCTTCCTGCATTAACATATGCCTCAGAGACCTGGGCCCTAGGCAAACAGGATGAGAATGCTATTCGGATCTCCCAAAGAGGAATTGAAAGAGCTATGCTTGGAATATCACGTTTCACTCAAATGAGAGAAAGAATCCGGAGTTCCAATATCTGTCGACGATCAAGAATCAGGGACGCTGTCTCATTTGCCAAGGTGTCGAAAATCAGATGGACTGGTCACGTAATGAGATTTAAAGACGACCACTGGACTAGACCTGTTACCTACTGGATCCCACGGGATGTCAAAAGACTGCGTGGCCGCCCACCTACCAGATGGTCAGACTTCTTCATCAAGATCATGAACGATCGGTTTGAGGCTCTTCATATTCCCAGAGCTAACAGATGCCATTGGGCTACACTGGCACGTGACAGGGACAAATGGAGACGTTACTGGCTCCCGCTCGAGCAAATCGATGACTAACGGGAAGTTAAGTGATATATAGTCCAAAATTGGAAACAAAAATTTAATAGTCCAAAAATGGACCCAAAATGTCAAACACTTTAATGGATAAACTAATTGTGATGTATTTATAGAAAATAAAATGATGAATAAAATAAATAAAATACCTTATAAAACTCAGTGGGCCTTAAAATAATTGTGTAAAGCAAAAGAAGATCAACAAAAATTACATTCTATACTGTCAATCTACCTACATTTCTAGAAATTCTAACCATTTTAAAAAACTTTTAGTATTTTAGTTAGAAACGAGCTAAGAGGTGTCTGGAGGATGGGGATCATAGGAAAGGTATAATTTATGCATAAACAGAATACAATATAGTACAATATCCAGAGTGACAGTACAAATATTAGGGCACTGGATTTGCACACAACTGACCTGGGTTCAATTCCCAGCAATGCGTGTGGTCACCTGAACTCTCCAGGAATGATTTCTGAGGGCAGAGTCAGGACTATGTTCTGAGCATTGCCAGATGTGGCCCCCAAATCAAAATCACGATCACGATCATCCTGTTGTTCATCGATTGTCTCTAGTAGGCCGCAGTAAAGTCTCCTTCATCCTAGCCCTGAGATTTTAAAAAGTGTCATATTCAAGGCTCCTTCAGGGTTAGGAGAATGAGACCCATCATTGTTACTGGTGTTTGGCATATTGGGTACGCCACGGGGAGTTTGTCAGACTCTGCCCTGTGGACAGGTTACATTTGGTAGCCTGCCAGGTTGTCCAAACTAAGAACGAGATAATAAGCAAATGCAGAATATAATAAAATAATAAGCAAATGCGGAATGTAATAAGATAATAAGCAAATGCAGCCACGTGCTTCCGGGAGCTGGGTTTTATAGTCTCTGGGTCTTGGCCATTAATGGGATTACACGGCACCCTTGTTTTGTTTCCCTCTATATTACAAATGAGTTAAACAATCTGCTAATCATCCCTTCTTTACTTGTGACTTTTTGATACCCTCCAGCTGCATCACGTTGCAATGAACACCATGATTTAATCTTTCCTTATAGCTGAGGGTATTCCATTGTGTGTTGAGTTTCTCTCGCTGCCCCGAGCAGAGCTCCAGCAGCTGAAGACCTCCAGAACCAGCCACAACCATGCTGAGACCACTCTCCACACCCATGAAGGTACCAGCAGAGGAACAAAGGCATGCGGGTCCCGCGGCTGAGATCTCCAAGCCTGCTCAGATTGGGGTTGAGCATCCTCTATCCAGATCCTCTGTCTTCCAGTAGGCAGGGGTCACATCCACCAACTGGCCCCCTGGTGCTGTGTAATATATATATATATATATATATATACATATATATATATATTTAAACCTTTAACAACATGGCATCTCTTCATAGGAGGGCTTAATTTCCTGGGTGAAATAAAACAATCTTCACACGCTTTCACACACAAATCAAAATAATAATAATTTAATATACAAATAAATATATTTACTGCTTTCTTATAAAATTATCTTCAATCATTTGGGATTTCTTGGATTATAGATATTTCATTTATTATAATGAGGTGACCCATGATGGGTGCCTGGATGTTCGGAAGCTTGGAAATTTAAGTCCTTTACCCCATTCTCTGAAAGGGGAAGCCAATTTACTTAATGATCCATCATGCCTACATGATTAAGCCTTTATGAAAATATCAGAGGTATAGGATTAGGAAGTTTCCAAGTATTTGAACATGTGGAAATGCTGTAAGAATGATGTGTTTAGAGACAGAATATTAAAGCTTTCTGTCCTATTCTACATATCTTGTTCTTTTCATCTCTTCCATCAGGATGCTCATTTGTATTCTTTATAATATATCTTTAAGACAAAAACAGCAAATAAATATTTTTTTTCTGAGTTCTTTGAACCACTTTAGCAAATTAATGAAATATAAAGAGGAGTGTTTAGGAGTCTCTGCATTATAGCTCAAAAGTACGGGTCATATTCTGGACCTGTGAATAACATCTAAACTGTGTATGGCATATTATTATTATGGGAAGGAGCACTTAATCTGTGTATGATCTGATACTGTATCAAGATAGATGAAGTGAACACTGAGTAAACAGTAAGACTTGCTGCTATAGCAGAACTTCTTGTGTGGAAAAATATTTCACATATTATTTCAAAAGCATGGATGAGGTGACGATCTGAGAGTATAGGATAAACAAAGGAGGAAATGTGAGTTTTTCTTAAGTCCAAAGAAATAGTACAGAGCATATGGTACATGCTATGGTTCATCCTTTACCAAGGCACCGTAAATAATTGTCCAACTTTGCCAGGAGTGACCCCCTAAGCAAGGAGAAAGGAGCAAGGAGCAAGACCTGAGCATTTACAGGTATGATCCACAATCAAAACCTCAAAGAAATAAAAAGAATATATTTTCCAAGGAGATAATATTTGTCTTCAACATACCGACTATGGTGATTTCTAATAAAGCTTTGTGTGCGAATGTCTATCACACCTACCAATCCCCCATCTGAGATTTTATCTATGAGAAAGAACTCTCTTTTTTTACTTTTTGGGTCATATCTGGCGACGATGCACAGGGGTTATTCCTGGCTTATGCACTCAGGAACTACCCCTGGCGGTGCTTGGGGGACCATATGGGATGCTGGGAATTGAACATGGGTTGGCCACATGCAAGGCAAACTCCCTACCTGCTGTACTATCACTCCAGCCCTGAGAAAGAACTCTCAAGAGGAATTCAGTGAAGGATTTACATTATCATAATTATTTTCAGAAAAACCATTCCTACAATTTTGAAGAAATGAACTGAAGAAGATAATACCTGAATCAAAAAGCTGAAGAATCCTGATAGTCACATTAAGTTCTTCAAGGACATATCTTCATACAAACTGTTCCTCAACTTCAGCCCAGATCTATACACTCTATCCATTGCTCTCTTAGGTTTCACAGTAACCATAGATGCATTTGTTGTTATGCCAGTGTTTACTTCTTAAATTCAATGCTTATCCTCACATTTCCAGTCATAGTCTTATTCTGAGTTTGATTTCCTTTTTCGTTCTTGAAATTTCACATATAATTTCTCATTAAGGCAGATTAGTACTGAGGTTTGTTATCTCTAGGGTTTGTCCTTACCTCACAGACTGTCACTGTCACTGTGCTCCCGTTGTTCATTGATTTGCTCGAGCGGGCCTAGTAATATTGTGAGACTTGTTACTGTGTTTGGCATATTGAATACGTCACAGGTAGCTTGCCAGGCTTTGCCGTATGCGCGAAATACTCTCAGTAGCTTGCCGGGCTCTCTGAGAGGGGTGGAGGAATAGGAATCGAACTCGGGTCCACTGTGTCGTCCACGTGCAAGGTAAATGCCCTACCCACTGTGCTATCACTCCAGCACAAAGTAGGAATAATAAAAATTAAAGTGTCATAATACACAATATTTTGAAGACATACTTAGTGGTCATTAAGTATATATTATGAAGTATATGGTCTGTTAATGATATAAAATAAATTATAAATTATACATCTTATATTATAATTCAATATTATATAATTTAATATATATATTATAAATGTGTGTGATTTAATAAATTGTAAATAATTATAAATTTATAAACATACATTATTTAATGTGTTATATTTAATATGTTTTTTATGATTTGTAATTATTTGTAATATGTTGTGATTGTTATATCACTTGATTACTTGATATCCCGTTACTCATCGATTTGCTCAAGCAGGCACCAGTAACATCTCCATTCATCCCTGTTGCGTGCTAGCGTAGCCCAATGGCATCTGCTCGTTCTAGCAACACAAAGAGCCTCAAACCAATTGTTCTGGGTCTTGACAAAGAAGTCTGACCATCTCGTAGGGGGCAACCACATGATCTTTTGACATCATGTGGAATCTAGTCGGTAACAGCTCTAGTCCAGCAGTCATCTCCAAATCACATTACGTGTCCAGTCCATCTGATTTTCTATGCCTCGGCAAACGAGATAGCATCCCTGATTCTTGAGCATTGATGGAGGTCAGAACTTTGGATTCTTTCTCTCATTTGAGTGAAGCATGATATTCCAAGCATAGCTTTTTCGATTCCTCTTTGAGAGACCCGAATAGCGTTCTCATCCTGTTTTCATAGGGCCCAGGTTTCTGAGGCATATGTTAATGCAGGAAGAACAGTGGAATCATAGAGATGTGCTCAGAGCTGGATGGAGGTTCTTCATCTTCTTATTTATTTCTTCGACGCTCTTGAAGGCATTCCAAGCCACTCTCTTTCTCCTGCACAATTCAGGTGCCAGGTCATTCATCATGTTGACTTCTTGACCTAGGTACACATAACTGTTGCATTCGGAGATAGTCATTCCATTGAGAGTGAATGGAACGTTGGAACAAGACTGTTTCTCATGAACATTGTCTTTGTGAGATTCAGCTGTAATCCAACCTTTTCACACTCACTGCCATATAACCCTATCACTGCCAGGATCCAGAGACTATAACACCAAGCTTCTGGAAGAGAACAAAGCAGAGTCTCCTACCCCCGTGACTGACTCTCCTCACCAGGGCCCGACAGCTGAAGAGCTCCGGGACCCAACCAAAGCCATGCTGAGACTACTTTCCACACGATTGGATGAGCCTCACATATAAAGGAACTGGCAGAGGAACCCAGGTGTGCGGGACCCAGGGCTGAGATCACCAAACCTGCTCGGTTCGGGAATGGGAGCTTCCAGTAGCTAGATAGTTACACCCACCAACTGCCCTGTAACCTCATCAACGGCCAGGATCCAGGGACTATAACACCAAGCTCCCGGAAGTTTGTGTTATAAGGCCACACAACTTCTTATTCTCTAGTTCTCACTCTCAGAGAACCCGGCAGGCTACTGAGAATATCATACCAGCACATATGCCTGAATAGGAACACCTGCAAAGTGATTGTTATATATCATGTATAATTGTGTTATGCACAATTGCTATAAAATACGGTGGTATGTTGGAAATTAGGAGTAATTTGGAAAATGGAATAAAGAGTGCATATCAAAATATATTTTTCATAGCCAAATGTATAATACAATGAACTCTGAGATATTTTTTCACAGTAGAAATGGAAGCAAAAGATGACAATTTGCTGTTAAACATCTCGAAAAGTAACTGTAAGAAGTTCAGTACATTAGCTATACTCAGGAGGCAAATCTGACTATACAATAAAAACATTGTATTGCACCTAAAAGCAGTCCTGAAAGCCACAGTTGATATAAAGCCACCCAGGATAATGGCCAAAATCAGGATGATCATCAATAGCTTAAATAAGGAATAGATTATTATTGTTTGCATTCCAAAGTACTTCTTTAGAACAGGATCCTAAGAGGATTCAAACATTCAGCTCAGCAACTTCCTAGTGCATCCTAATTCCCTACAAACAGCACCACCATCCTCCCATTCCTAACCGAATGCCAACAGGACCACCATCCTCCCATCCACCAACTTCTGCTTCATCTGGGTACCATGGCAGGTAGTTTTTTTTTAATCAGTTATTTTTTCCAGCTTCTAGGGAAGTCTGATAGAAGGGAATTGAAGATGAAGCAATAAAACTAGGAAAGAATGTCAAAGAAACCAGAGTAAGAGTGTTAAGTCAACAATGACAGAATAACTCTCCTTAAAGATTATCTTTATAATGCCCCTTATCTTGACATTCTATTTTATTTCCTGGAATGTCATCACATATTGTGAGAGTATTCAATTGACAATATTTGACTTTCAAACTATAAGTGATTCTTCAAATCATCCTCTATTGTTGCCATAGTTACCATCTGGACAAATTAATTCATGTTATTTTTCTTTCCCATCTAAAAACCTAAAACTTAAAAACACGGATAATAAAATCCAGGTTTTGTACATACTATTGGAAGTACTTCATGTAATGATTCCAACTAATCCTGTTTATCTGTTTATCTCTAGGTCTTGTATGTGGATGATGAGGAAGAAAGTTATTATCCTCCATCATCTACTTCCATACTTCTACTTCAGTCACCAGATAATCACCAACATTCTTAGACTGGGAAGGTTCCTTCACTGTCTCTAACATGTTTGATGGATCCTGAAATTATCCTCACACTATAATTACTAAGACACTCCTTCACATGTACCAAATTCAACTTTCTCTTATGGGAAAATTTAGACTGAAATAATGAACCCATTTTCAAGTTTTCTAATATATTTTCTTTTTATCTATAAGCTTCCAAATTGTATGTCCTTGCCAACTATTAATTAAAATAGTTGTTTCTGAATTACAAATTAACTGGTGACAATTTTTTTTCTTTTTGGGTCACACCCGGCGATGCTCAGGAGTTACTCCTGGCCCATGCACTCAGGAATTACTCCTGGCAGTGCTTGGAGGACAATATGGGATGCTGGGAATCGAACCTGTGTCGACCATGTTGGCTGCATGCAAAGCAAATGCCCTACCCACTGTGCTATTGCTCCAGCCCTTGGTCACAATTTTAAAATAAATTTTATTCATGTGTTTGTGTGTACACATGCATGTGTAGATGATTAATGAGGCAAAAAGATCAACACCTTGCTTATTTTCCCTCAAAATACGTGTTTTAAGTGATTCATCTCATTAAAATATATCAAATTTCTTTTTATGATTGTTAAATTTAACTTTTGATACTTGATTTAAAAGAGCAGATGCTAAGTGAAATTCTCCTTCCTCTACTGAAGAGAAACTGAGATTCAATGAAATGCAATAATTTATTCTTAATGGTACATATTCCAGCTGTATAGTCTGGAAAATTTCCAAATTATTTAATGTTATTTCTTATTTGATTCATCTATATTCAAGTATATTTTAAGACTATCAGGGCAAAAAAATGTGGTTAAGGGTAATCTAATAATAACATCAAAACATCAATCCATCTACTTAGAAACTTTTGCAAACACTATGATTAATACAATGACTTTGGAGTATTATTATCCTATTTTGATGCCAAATGAACTTGCAACAGGATGAGTTTACTCTTAGTAACTAGCAATAAATGGCAGAGTAAAATTTCAGGGCAGAATTGCCTGATTCTTAATATTAAGAATCTGCTCTTTTTTTTTTACTGTCACTGTCACTGTCACTGTCCTCCCATTGTTCATCGATTTGCTTGAGTAGGCCCAGTAACATTGTGAGACTTATTACTGTATTTGGCATATTGAATACGTCATGGGTAACTTCCCAGGCTTTGCCATGTGGCTGAGATACTCTCAGTAGCTTGCTGGGCTCTCCGAGAAGGGCAGAGGAATCAAACTCAGGTCGGCCGTGTTGGCCGCATGCAAGGCAAACGCCCTACCGGCTGTGCTATTGCTCCAGCCCTGTTTTTTACATAATGAAAAAAAATGATATTCATTTCCAAACTGGTTATGGAAAATATCACTAGAAATGAGTGAAGAAGTTGCTTCAGTTTTTTTGTTTTTAGTTTGGGGTGGAGTTGGGGCCTACTCCTAGTAATACTCAGGGCTTACTCCTGGTTCTATGTTCAAAACATTCTTGGCATGCAAACAGCCTGATTTAGGAGACCAAACCTGGATAACTGCATGTAAAGCAAGCACTTTAATTGTTATACTGTTTTTATAGCCATGAAGAAGTTATTATAGTGAACCAATGAAAATTATCATTGCTTAAGTCATATGGGCTGGCGCGATAGCACAGCGGGTAAGGTTTTTGCCTTGCGTGTGGCCGACCTGGGTTCAATTTTTCCATCCTTCTTGGAGAGCCCGGCAAGCTACCAAGAGTATCCCACCCGCACAGCAGAGCCTGGCAAGCTCTCCGTGGTGTATTTCTATATGCCACAAACAGTAACAACAAATCTCACAATGGAGACATGACTGGTGCCCGCTCGAGCAAATCGATGAACAACAGGAGTACAGTGCTGCAGTACAGCTAAGTCCTATATTTTATCAACGCATATGTCTAGTCCATTTTAATATTTTTGAATCCATTTCTTTATAAGAAAAACTGTAGTAAACACCTAGAGTGTCAGCCATTCCTTTAAGACTCCTGGGAAACATTAATGAATAAAACAAAAATCTTCCCTTAAATCTTACCAAGGATGAGATAGCAAGCAAACAATAGATGTAATGGATGAACTAATGATATAATATAGTTGATAATGGCAAGTGTTGTGTAAATGTTTTGAAGATTATCACTGTATCACTGTTATCTCCTTGTTCATCGATTTACTCGAGTGGGCACCAGTAACGTCTCTATCCGTTCCAGCCCTGAGATTTTAGCAGCCTCTCCTTACTTGTCTTTTCCAACAATTGGAGGCTTTTTCAGGGTCAGGGGAATGAGACCTGTTATAGTTACTGATTTTGACATATCGAATATGCCACAAGGAGCTTTCCAGGCTCTGCTCGTGCCAGTGGGATACTCTTGGTAGCTTGCTGGGCTCTCCAAGAGGCATATATATATATATATATATATATATATATATATATATATATATGAACAACGGGAGGACAGTGTTATAACTGTCCTCCCGTTATTCATCAATATGCTCAAGTGGGCCCAGTAACATCACCATTATGAGACTTGTTGTTACTGTTTTTGGCATATTGAATATGTCACAGGGAGTTTGCCAGGCTTTGCTGTGCAGGCAAGATACTCTCGGTAGCTTGCCAGTTTCTCCAAGAGGGACGGAGGAATAGAACCCGGGTTGGCTTCGTGCAAGGCAAATGCCCTACCGCTGTGCTATCACTCCAGCCTATATATATATATATATATATATATATATATATATATATACATATATATATATTTCTCTGTATGATTTGCTTCCAACTGTCTGAACTACATTAAACATGGAAAATGGGCAAGTAATATCTTATGATGTGTCACAAAGCATGGTCCAGAAACTGGCCTAGGGTGTGGGCGCAGTAGGATAGTGGAGGGCGGCTGCTCGGGCTGGGTCCCTTGGGCAGAGAGGGATCTCACTCGCCTCCTTCTGGGGTGAATTGAAAATTATAAAAGTAGATAAATAAGTGTAGGATGAGGAAGATATATAATTTTGCATGCTTCAATATGTTTGCATGTTTAATAAGTTTTCTGAGAAAAAGTGCTTGGATTAAAGAAAGTGAGCTCAGAGGATGAATTAAGGAATGGATCTGAATAAATCTTGCTAGATGTAAACTCATGTTCTATCTCTTGTAATTTTTTACTTTGGGGACACACCTGGCTCAGCTCAGGGTTTATTCCTGGCTCCATACTCAGAGATCAAGAACCAGGGCTGGAACTTGAATCAGCATATGCAAGGGTTAGTGCATGCAAGACAAGTGGCTTATCTCTGTATCTCTCAGTGCCTGTAGCTCTTAATCCATTGTCTTTGCTTGGCTTTGCTCTGCCCTTTCACAAATTTAGTTCAGATAATCAATTGCTTTCATTTTTTATACTTCAAATTTTGTAGCTTTTAATTCATATAAGGAAATCATTTAAAATGAAGAATTTGCTCTTTCAAAGTAACCAGTCTAGAGCTGGAGGGTGACTAGTCAAGATATTTGAGTGTTCTGAGGCCCTTTTCTCTGTTCAGAATACCTTTTTCCCCCTTTGAGCTGATATATCCACTCAGTGGTAGAGATTTTCTAATAAACTCATGGGTCTTTACTCCAGGAACTGATGAAACTTTTGAGCCCAGCTACTTTTCCATTTTCTACAATTTCATCCAAATTATTCTGGATTCCAGTTTTTTTCCTAAGCAGAATTTCATTAAATATATGAAAACAGAGGTTTACAATAAAATATTAAAACTTAAATTCTCAACTCATCAAGTGGACAAACCTTTAGAATTAAAGAAAATCAAAGTTATTGTTCTGTCCTTGAATTTATTTTTATTCCTATTAAATTGTGCGTTCCCAAAAAGTGAATCTCTCCAGTATATTAGAATTTATTTTTTCCCTTTACCAAAAATCATGATTTCTTCCTCATGAGAATACTGATCATCAGAGAATATCTCAAATGATATTCCATTGATTAGCATCTCCAACCAAAACATAGGTTTAAATCCTGGCTAGGCTTTCTCCCTGATTATCTTGGGAGACAGAAAACACAAAACACCCAGAGGAGAGATTTTCAATTCATTCTTTCCTTTTGTACTTATAATAAAGACTGCTTTCCAAAGCAATCCTCAGTTCATTGACTGGAACACCAGGCCAACTCATAGGAAATTCAAGTCTGAAATGGACAGTGTGAAACTGTCTTTTTGTGTAATATATCAAGAAAATTAAAACAAATCTGGCCATTATGGAGCCTGTATCACCTCATCACTATGCAGTACTCCCTGACATCTAGGCCATTTTATGAATGGTGAGAGCTCTTAACATTGACAGCCCGCCTTGTGCTAACTTGTGATTAGCATCAGTCACCCTGGTTACCTGCTTAGAGGTCTTGAACAACTCTATTTTTTTTCTAGAAATAGACTAGGAGGCATTCAGTGTTAGCTAATACTTCATGGATCCTCATTCTGTGCCAGATTTCATGACAGAAGCTTTTTGAGCAAAATGTTGAAGACTGGACGCCAAGGGAAAAGCAGTCCGTGGCACAGCTAGATTCAGAGCAGAACGATTTTTTTTTTTTTTTGCATGGAAAATAGGATTGGAAAGCAAAGACTTCAAAAGAGTGTACTCATTTATGCTGACAAAATATTTAAAGAGCCAGCAGGAATATTTTCTCTAATGGAAAAGCAGGGAAAAAAGAAATTAATAAAATCCATTTTATTTTTCTGATTAAGCTTAAATGCTAGTTGAAGTTGATTGGTTTACTTGGCACCTCAGCATTCTTTTTTTAAAAAATTTTTAAACTTACAGCAGTGTGAGGACTCTACAAAGCATCTGGCAAGGAGGGATTTTTAACTCTTGTTTTCTGGTTTAAAAATATAGCACAAGGAATAAGATTCTAAACGGTATCCCTGACACAATTAATTAAACTTTAATTCACAATGTTGACTGGAGGAACCTTAAAAGATGAATTTAAGGGAGCAGAGTTTTCTTTGATATTCATCATAAATATTTTTAAAAATTCTCTTTGGACTACTATGATAGTATATAGCTAGTAGTCACTTGCCTTGCATGTGGTCAACCAGAGTTCAACCCCTGGCATCCCCTATGTTCCCCCATGTACCACCAGGTGTAATTTCTGAGTTCACAGCCAGGAGTAACAGCACCTGAGCACCATCAGGCATGACTCAAAAAAAAAAAAAAAGCCCATCTCTTTATATTTGACTTTTCTATATCTTTCCAATGTATGGGTCTGTAATCTTTATCTGAATTAGTAAAATTTATGAAGAAAAAGCTAAGAGGATGAAGAACCTCTGGCTCCGGGCACATCTCTTTGATTCCACTGTTCTTCCTGCATTAACACATGCCTCAGAGACCTGGGCCCTACGCAAACAGGATGAGAATGCTATTCGGGTCTCCCAAAGAGGAATTGAAAGAGCTATGCTTGGAATATCACGTGTCACTCAAATGAGGGAAAGAATCCGGAGTTCCGACATCTGTCGACGATCAAGAATCAGGGACTCTGTCTCGTTTGCCAAGGTGTCAAAAATCAGATGGACTGGTCACGTAATGAGATTTAAAGACGACCGCTGGCTCTCCAGCACGGCCACGGCCCCAGAAGCACAAGGACTTAATGCATAACCCGGCAGCTTGGAGCAGAAAAGTGAATGGACTATGCGTTAATCCAGGCCATGATGTCTGTCCAGAGGGGAAAGGGTGTTGCCCCAGTCACCTTCTCCTCTCTGGAAAGAAAGATGGCGGCCGCATGGGAACCTTGTGGACAGCAGGTATGAGCCAGGGGAGTGGGGGCGACTAAAACCTCATGGGAAGGGGGGCGTTTCGGTCCGCCCGTCACGCCCTACTGAGGCCACCAGTTGCCCCCCACTAGCGGCTCTCCAGCACGGCCACGACTCCAGAGCACAGAAACCAATTTCTTAACTATCTGACTTTCAGTAGAAATACTTCCAGGGTCAATAAGTAAAATAGCAGAAATCCAAAACCAACATTTAATTCTTGAACCCAGCTGTAGAAAGCAAATCGCTTCACAATGCTTTTTCAGCATGTCTGATTTGGGGGGGGGGGGTAAACTCTAAATAATAGTGGTGAATCTTTTATTGAAACAATGAATCTAATCAAAGCAGATAAAGTGTTAACTAGAATTCATCTGCCCCACAGGGACTGGGAGGGGTAGGGGGTGGGGTTTTATTGGGGTTCTTCATGGTAAAAAATAAGTATTGGTAAAGGGAAATGTGTTTGATAGTTGCATGACTGAGACCTAAACCTGAAAGCTTTGTAACCTTTCCCACGGTGATTCAATAAATAAATAAATAAAAAAGAAAAAAAAATAAAGACGACCGCTGGACTAGAGCTGTTACCTACTGGATTCCACTGGATGTCAGAAGACCGCATGGCCGCCCACCTACCAGATGGTCAGACTTCTTCGTCAAGATCATGAACGATCGGTTTGAGGCTCTTCATATTCCCAGAGCGAACAGATGCCATTGGGCTACACTAGCACGCGACGGGGACAAATGGAGACATTACTGGTGCCTGCTCGAGCAAATCGATGATTAACAGGAAGTCAAGTGATCAAGTGATCAAGTGATAAAGAAATGCCAGTAAATGATTTCAACATTGGTCAAGCAAGCAGTCAAATTCCTTAGTTCATGATGAATAGCAATCGTCATTGATAGTACAAGAAATGCTGCTTGCAAAGTGTTGGAAACAAGTTAAACTTCTGTCTAAAGACTGCAACAGGGTGCTGAAAGAATGGTTTGAATAGAACATGTTCCTCACTGGATACATGGCACCTATATCAGTTGGGATGGAGTTGATGATCTTTTGAAAGTCCTACTCAGCATTGTTTTTTAATTTAAAATATTATGCTCAGCAGTACTAAAAAATACTGTGAATGTTATTAATACCAGAATTCCCAGTGAAATTTTCTCCCTTTAGACTTGTAGATACCCTGGTTTGGTGTTGGCTGTTTGAGTGTTCATCTACAACTCACCCACTATCACAGCATAGATCTCAAGCTGACATGCTGATGGAGAGAGCAAAGTCTTGGAGTTTGAAACACTCATAGATAGGCAGGAGATTTGTAGGGGTGCAAAGACCTCTTAGCATGCCTTAAGTCAATTCTCTTTTCCAGGTAGATTTTATATGGTGCTTTTCACCTTGCTTCAGTAGCTACAATCCAACATTTTCATACAGTATGATGATCTATAGGGATAAGCATCCATTAAAACTTTTCATCATTACCCAATTATTTTCCCTGCCCTCCCATTTTGGCTTCCCCTCATTTTGAATGAAACCAGGTCAAAGATCAGATCAAAGTACAGCTCAGGTCAAAGTACAGCTGTCCTTGTCCCCAAATCTAAAGATAAAAAGGCAGTTTTTCTTCTGATTACCCGTCCTGCAAAAGCCTAACCTTAACTTTTTGAGATATGTAGAGAGGCAGTGTGCCTCAAGGGACCAACCGACCAGTAAATTTGTTGTTCATTCTCGTGCCCACTGGTCTGGAACCTATCCCTCCTAAAAATGTGTTTCCCTGTATGCTTTCCCTGTAAGAACCCCTTCTTGTTACCATGAAGACAAGATGGTTGTTTTGAGAATAAGAGTGTGCCATCTTCCAACGTGCCAGAGTGGTGAAATAAAGCTCTTTCCAGACCTTTCTAGGCCTGTCCCTGTGTCTCTGACTGGCCCTAGGGAAGAAATTCTTCACTGTTTCAGTTCTAACTGTAATAGAATTAATTCCATATACACTTTTGTTTTCTCTCCCTCCATTTTTCCATCTTCTCCATCTTTATTTCACCTTTCCTTCCACCCATACTCCCTTCTCTATGTTCACCATTTATTATTTCAGACCAGAAAGGATATGTCAAGAACGAATAATTAAGGACAAGAGAGATATTATTATTAGAGAGATTGGCTAGGTAAGGCACTTGCTTACACATGCCCAACCTGGTTCAATTCCAACCTGCATAGTTCCCTGGGCCCTCCAGGAATGATCCCTGAATGCAGAGCCAAAAGTGAGTCACCAGAACAGCCAGTTGTGACCCCCAAATAAAACAAGATGAAATAAAATAAATGCTAACTGATATTACTCAGATCTACATTTTCTTTCACTCATTTGTAGAAGTCATGTTTAATTCCCTCTCTGCTATCAACCCTCCCCATTGTTCCATCACAGTTCATTGAACTTAACTGCCTTTTCCCTTGTTCTGCTGTTCCTGTTGGCTTAGTGCCTAGCACAATGCCTGCTTAATGAACTCACTAATTCACCATATTTGTTTAATTGAACTGAATTTATAGGGAAAGAGGAGACCAGGATCAGCATTGAGACAGTGGCATGTTGCTCCAATCAACTCTTTAAGCATTGATAACTACTTTTTTGTGCTTTATTCATAAAATCAATAAAAGAATATTTTGAGTATGTGGTCTTTTTAAATATGATGCTCTGTTCTGCAGTAATTTTTTCTCAAACATAATTGCATCTATAAAAGGAAATACAGTCATTTCCTCAATAACAAAATTACAAGCTGATAGACTGGGTAGAATATTAACATAGAAAGGAAAAGAGTTTTTGCAATCTTAAGAAATGAACATAAAATGTTCACTGCTAATTTTTTAGAGAATGTCCACATCATAAGAATGATTAAATTCCAAGTTTCTCAATGACTCTATCTGTATTTCATTATCTTGGTATATGACTCAAACAATTCTCATCCAACATATAATTCATTGTACACTTGAATTAAGTGCAGGAGGACTCTCTTATCCTGAAAGTTGATTTGCAAATCCTATTCAATGTCTTCTGGTGAAAAGAAAATGAGATTTAAAAAACAGATATTTATTGTTAAAATAAGCCTACTCGGATTGGAGTCAAGCATCCTCCACCCAGATCCTCCAAATTCCAGTAGGCGGGGGTCATACCCACCAACTGGCCCCCTGGCGCCATGTAATCCCATCAGCGGTCAAGACTCTGAGACTATAAAAACCAGCTCCCAGACCGCGTGACATCTTATTATGACATCTCATTCCAACTTTGACAAACTGGCAGGCTACCGAATGTAGCCTGCCCATAGGGCAGAGTCTGGCAAACTCCCCGTGGCGTACCCAATATGCCAAATACCAGTAACAATGATGGGTCTCATTCTCCTAAAGAGCCTTGAATATAACCTCAGGGCCAGGATGAAGGAGACGTTACTGGGGCCTGCTCGAGGTAATCGACGAATAACAGGATGATCTGTGATCTGTAATCTATGATTGTTAAAACAGAAACTAAATCGTCTCAGAATAAAGATGGTATTAATATTCTAAGCCACATGGACAAAGTTATGTTTCCTGTATAGATTAAGAAGCTGTGTGGTAATAAACAAGACTGTCTGTGGCTTCAAATTTCCAGCTGTTTGACATTTAACAACATGTACACAGCTCTTCAATAGAAACCAGAATTATCACATCTTTACAGCAACTGTTCACAAGGTAAATCTTACTCCTCACTGTTACCGGATGTTTTCTTAAACCAAAGGTGCAATTCCATTCAGAAGAGATTTCAAGTGCAGTGAAAACAAATGAGTGGAAGACATTCAAAGAAATGGCATGAAATAGTTCTCAACTGTCCACAATTTTTTAGACCGCACTAATTCTTTTGATAAGACAAAAAAATATGTATTCTGAGATTTACATCATCTCTTACTCTTTGTCTGAAGAAATAAACTTTAGCAAGTGAAAGATGGTTTTGTATTCTTGTTGTCTTTAACAAGATCAGGCATTTTCCTCTTTGAGAGAGAAGTCAGAAATATAACATTGTTAGCAGAGTATGAAAATGAGATGTAAGGAAGTTACTTGGTAAAGGACCCCTCTTTCTTTATCCCTTTGCTGATATATTAACACTTAGAAACAATGTGATTGCTAAGCAACAAATCAAAATTTTCTTTCAAAGCATAGTTCAATGGGAAAGTAAATATCCACTCACTTAGAACCAGTATGGGCATATCTGCCCATGGCCATTAACACCATTCTGAAATGGGTCTGACTTTTCCTTTGCCCACTGCATTCTTCATGAGTTGGGGGCGGGGGAGTGCCTATATGAATACAGGAGACCAGAGCTCTGAGCTCAGATGGGCCATGAAGCATGCAAATTTGCCTAAGTCGTTTCATGTCTCTAGACCTCAGTTTACAATGTTTAAACAGTGACTGTACTAAACTGGTATTTCTTAAAATTTATTTGCAGCAAAGTATTCAGAGGGAACATATTTCCGTTTTCAAGGATTCACTGGATTTTAAAGGTTATCCAGACATCTGTATTTTTGTTGTTTTGACTGCTAATTTTGGGGCCACATCTGACTGTGTTCAGGGCTTACACCTGGCTCTTAGTTCAGGGATTGATCTTGCAGGTTCATGAGGGATATATGTGGTGCAGGGAATCAAACTTGGGTAGGCAACGCACAAGGTAAATGCCTTAACCCCTGTACTATCTCTCAGGTACTCAGAAATTTATCTTCTGTTTGTTTATTCGTTTGGGGGCCACGCCCAGAAATGCTCCTGACTCTGCACTCAGGGATTCCTTCTGACAGTGCTCGGGAAACCGTATGGGATCTGGAGAGTGAACACAAATCAGCTGCATGCAAGGTAAGTGCCTTACCCACTGTCCTATTGCTCCTGTCCCAGACATTTGTATTTTGAAATAAATTGGTCTGGTAAGACTGGAACAAACCAAAGAGTAGGAGACTAAAAAAACCCTACCCTATCTTTCCGTGAACCTTTAAGTCTATCATAAACGTATTCAGAAGTAATTGAAAAGAAAACTAAAAAACTAGTAGGCACCAAGAAAAGAAAATGAAATAAAATAACCTGTGTTTATAAATATTCATGAAAGTTTGGTCACGGTCACTGTCCTCCGGTTGTTGATCGATTTGCTCGAGCGGGCCCAGTAACGTCTCCATTGGAGACTTTGTTGTTACTGTGTTTGGCATATTGAATACATCACGGGTAGCTTGCCAGGCTTTGCCGTGTGGGCGAGATACTCTCAGTAGCTTGCCAGGCTCTCCGAGAGGGGCAGAGGAATCAAACTAGGGTCAGCCATGTTGGCTGCATGTAAGGCAAACGCCTTACCCGCTGTACTATCGCTCCAGCCCATCAAAGTTTATATTTTTATATCTAATAAACTGCAGTTTGCTTGCTGTCCTGTTCATTAGAGTGAACAATATTACCTGATTTCTTGAATTCCTACAATGGAGTTAACTTTAGTTCTGTTTTTTTTCTTTGTTGGGTCATTGCACAGGGGTTATTCCTGGCTCTGCACTCAGGAATTACCCCTAGCGATGCTCATGGGACAATATGGGATGCTGGGAATCGAACCTGGGTTGGCCGTCTGCAAGGCAAATGCCCTCCCCACTGTACTATTGCTCCAGCCCCACTTTAGTTCCATTTTTATTGTCTGCTTCAACTAATATTTGCAATGGTAACAGTAGTTAAAACTCACATAGCACATGTTTTGTTTTCGGAATACTTCTAAGTTTTGCGTTTATTAATTGATTTAGTATCTAAAAGAACTTCATGCAAAAGGAGGCATAGCAATTTAAGTAATTTATTCCTACTCCTACAGCTAATGCCAAACTAAGCTAAAATTCAAACTCAAGTTCTGTTCTTCAAATATTCTTCCTTACTACTCTGCTGTTTAGAGTTGACTTTATTGGCACATTTTTTGCTTTGTCCATAATTTATGGTGCTCTCTTGATTTATTTTTATCTTTTAATTCCTACTAGCAAATCCTAATTTATGTTGATGTCAATTTGCCATAAATTACTTCAAGGATTTACTGAGTATCTTAAAACATGAGTAAAATTGTGCTACAGGAAAGGTACAGTAAAGATCTCTGTTTTTAAGGGTTTGTGTAGTCTTTTTGATAAACTTGCAGATGTTTATACTTTTGATTGATCTGATATAATTTTCTATGAGGTCTTAAGAAAAACTTTGCTCACTTTAAGAACACAAATTTACTCATACAACTAAAGCAATCCAGGTGGCAAAAATCCAAGAGTACTAACTCCTAGGCGTGACAAGACTAATAGTTACAGAGTGGAGTGTGGGAGGAATATAGAGTTAAAACTTAAACGTTGGTGGGGCACTATAGTTATAAAGGTGTAAAACTACACCCCTGACATTCCATTGTATTGTTAAACAATAATAACCCTACTTAAAAGAACACATTTAAAAATAAATATAAAAAGCACACCTCTTTATGTTAGGAAGTTCCCAACTTCTTAATTGCCAATAGTTCAAATACTTTATGGCCTCCTATTGCGTTATGTAAGGTTACACATGGTTCATGTTCTCCTGTTTGAGTTTTCATACAAAGCAGTCACAATAGAGAAATAGTATTTGCATATAAGTTTGTAAATCAATTTTCCCATCTTTGGAAATCCTACTTAGAATTTATGTTTTCTAGGAAATCTTAAATCAAATTAATTAAAACTAATTTTTGAAGCACATATAACTTCCAAAATGATACTTTGCAAGTATGATTGTAGATATTTGAATACATCTTTTGAAGACTTTCATGCAGAGAAAATATTCAGAATATATATATGTAAATATATATATTATACATTCACATATATATATATATATATGAATGCTGCATCATTATTTTTGTTTGGTTCGGTTTTGGTGCTACACTGGGCAGTGGTTAGTGCTGGCTTGTGGTCAGTGATCACTCCTGGTGTTGCTCAGAGGGAGATGCATGGTACACTTTATGCAATGCTGGAAAATAATAGCCTTTATCTTTTCTAATACACACAAAAACTCAATGTTGTCATAATATTAACAAACATTATGGAATTATATAATATATATGTGGGTTCAAAGAAACTGGGAATAAATTACTTGCCTTGCAGGCTAGATTCTCTCCCCTACTACTTGATCACCACCAGGCGTAATTCCTGAGCACAGAGCCATAAGTAAGCCTTGAGCACTGTGTGTACTGCCCCCAAATCTTCACAATAAAATAAATAAAAATAAATAAGATGCATGAACTTTATATCAAACAAAATCCCTAAGAATCAGTTAACTCAGGTAAAAATGTTAGATGTTTCAACAAGAGAGCAAATTTTTATTTGCTCTTTTAACTTTTAAATTTGGAATAACCTAAGTACAAATTGCATAGACAATCACATATTCAGATGTAGCTCAGATACGTGTGTTGGTGTATAGGCAGGTTATTAGGACAAGTCCCAGGAAGCTGCCCTGTAAGCAGGTAGCAGAACAAGGACCCCACTTTGAATTAGGTGGGTGAGTTGAAGCTTGTGAGTCTGACTTATCTGGAAAAGTCCAGCAGGTCCTCTGATACCCACCTATTTGTACAGTAAGACTTAACAGAACAAAGAAGCAGTCCTCCCCTTTACACATATCTCAGACCTAGCTTAACTTTTAATGTAAACATTCACTCCTCCTGCTTATAACAGACCCCAGGTGAGGAGGTCCTGGCCTATGGAGCCTATGAGCTAGACCATGACTGCCTCCCTGGAGATAGTGGCCATTCGGTTCATGGATCTGGCAAGACAATGTGTACTTTGATGGTTTGATGATATATGCTTATCCTGTAATTCCTTTTTTCTCCTTTAATGATTCCCCTCACTGTACTGAATTCATTAGAGATGTAGATATAAACTGAACCAAGAATTTCACAATATAATTTCCAGACAAGCAACTATTCCAAAGTCAACTATTTGCAAACTTAAACAAATAGAAAGATTAAATAGACTGTGCTTTTAAGAATATGTGGAAGCTTAAAACTATTTTTACCTGTATTTCTTGTCTGTGCGTGCCAAATCACATATTTTTGATAATATCCTCAAATGGAAATGCACCATTATTTTTCTTTGTCAATTACTATTAATATGTTTTTGTGATTGCACTTGCTCTCTCCACTAGAATTTTCTTCCTCAGATGGTCGCATAGTTGATAAACTCCTTTCAATTTCTTGATACTGTGACAGCTTCACAGTAACTTTCCCAACCACCTCCCCTGAAATAACAACATGGGATTCCTATCATGGTTTTCTTTTTTGTTTCAGAATGTTTATCTTTGTGTTTATGTGAAATTTATTTTATTTTATTTTTCATTTTTTTAAATTTTATTTAATCACCATGAGATCAGACCAATGATATCGTACTTGATCATTCGCGCTTGTACCATCAGGTCCTCGATGGATGCATCGGATGCTAGCGTACATGCATTGAAAGTACAGACGATCATTTTTGTCTTCCTTCGTTGTGGCAGCCTAGGTCAGCCTTGAGATTTCGTCGGCCTCTCCTTTCTCATCCTTCTCAGTGCTGCCATGTCGGTGAAGCCTTCAGGGTCAGGTGAATGAGACCAGTTGTAGTTACTGGTTTTGGCATATCGAATACACAACGGATAGCTTGCCAGGCTCTATCATGCGGGCGGAATACTCTCGGTAGCTTGCCAGTCTTTCCGAGAGGGATAGAGGCTTTTGGGGCGACATCTAATCATCCTTGTAGGTGTTATCATATTTGAACCCTATCAAAAACGATACGACAATTCCAGAAGATGGGTATTTAGTGTCTTATGATGTGTCGAGCGGCCGCGAAGCGTGGGTCCGGAAAGCGTCCTAAAGTGTGGCGACGGCTGGGTAGTGGAAGTAGTGTCTCTGACTGAGACAAGAAGGCACGAATCTTACCATGCCATTTTCGACACTGGAGAAGAATTGTTCCTCGGAACATGCGATAAAAGAGGTGTTGGAGGCGTCGGTGTCCTTGTCAACACAAACTTGGCCAAGAGCATTGATTCATTCGAATGCCTAAAAACCCTAATTGGACGTTTACATTTGAATAGATGTGGCTCATGCCTGCAGTTTCTATCTTCCTTGTCTATGCACCAACATCTCATAATGATGAAAGAGAAATCGAGAAGTTCTACATGGAGCTAGAGAAGTTCTATAAAGAAGACCACACCTTCTACAAGATCATTGTGGGTGATTTTAATGCCAAGATAGGACCGAGAAGATCAGCTGAAGAACTTCACATCGGGACCCATGGCCTAGAATGGAACGAACAGGGTGAGAGACTGTCTGAGTTCATCATGTCGACCAAGACCATTCATGGTAACTCACAGTTCCAGAAGGCAGAATCTAAACGATGGACATGGGAGTCTCCTGGTGGACGATTCCACAATGAAATAGACCACATCATATTCAATCGACGGTTTTGCCTGACTGATGTCGCTGTTGTCCCAAAATTTCAAATGGGATCGGACCACCATCTCCTTTGTGCAAAATTCTACTTCACAGAGCGGGGAGAAAGGGCTGCAAAGTTCAAAAAGAGAACTCCCAAAATGACCACCAACTGGGAACTCTTTGGTACTATTGCGGCAACATGGGAAAATGCCATTGTTGACAACATTGACGAGGAATACGATCAACTGGTTCAGCACCTCCATGAATGTGCGAGGAACGCCAAGAGAGAGATAGTCACAAAAAATCGCCTATCTTCGAAAACTCTTGAGGTAATTCTCCAGCGTGGTTTGGCGCATGCCTCAGGCAACCGCAAACTAACGTCCGAGCTCGCAAAGCAGTGCAGAGATGCGATCAAGAAAGACCTCAAAGAGAGAAGAGCAGAAGTACTGGTAGATGCGGCAGAAGCCGGGAAAAGTATTCGTAACGCCCGCCTGTCCTTTGCCAACTACAAGACCAAGATGACTGCCCTCCGACGTCCTGATGGATCCATCACATCCTCCAGAATGGCAATGGAGAAGATTATCCATGACTTCTACTCAAATCTCTTCGATAACCATGTCCACTTGCCGACATACCAAATTCCACAGGATGGATATGTCGTTCCCAACGTTCTTCCTTCCGAAATCCGACACGCCATTTCGTCGGTAAAGAAACAAACAGCACCCGGCCCAGACAAGGTCAGACCTGAACACCTGAAGAACCTGCCGTCAGTACTCATCAATACACTGGCTCGGCTCTTCACTCGCTACCTGTCTGAATGCAAGTTTCCGTCCCAATGGAAAACCAGCAGGACCGTACTACTGTTCAAGAAGGGAGACATCCATGACATTGGCAACTGTCGCCCAATCTGCCTATTTTCTGTCATCTACAAGTTGTTCACTAGAGTCATCCTAAATAGGGTTGGCAGAACACTAGATGAAGGACAACCATGCTAGCAAGCCGGGTTCCGCAAAGAATTCAGCACCATCGACCATATCCACACGATAACCAAGCTCATTGAGGTTTCTCGGGAGTTCAAGATGCCGCTCTGTTTAACGTTCATTAATTTAAAGAAGGCCTTTGATTCTGTTGAGACGGAAGTGGTCATTGAAGCCCTAGCTAATCAGGGCATTCAATCCCAATACATCAGGATCCTCCGTGAGCTGTATTGCGGATTCACTACCAGGATCTCACCATTCTACAAAGAAGTGATCGTTGATGTCAAGACAGGGGTGCGGCAGGGTGATACCATTTCACCGAAACTCTTCAGTGCCACCCTCGAGAACATCATGTGACGACTGGAATGGGAAGGAATGGGAGTGAGATAGATGGTCGGCAACTACACCACCTCTGCTTTGCTGATGACATTGTTTTAATAACACCAAACATCGGCCAAGCGGCACAAATGCTGGCCGACTTTGATCGTGAGTGTGGAAAGGTAGGACTACAGCTGAATCTTACGAAGACAATGTTTATGATAAACAGCCTCGTTCTTGACGCCCCATTCGCTCTCAACAGAACGACCATCTCCGAATGCAACAGCTATGTGTACCTAGGTCTAGAAGTCAACATGACAAATGACCTGGCACCTGAGCTGCGCAGGAGGAAGAGAGCAGCTTGGAACGCCTTCAAGAACGTCAAAGAAATAGCTAAGAGGACGAAGAACCTCCGGCTCCGGGCACATCTCTTTGATTCCACTGTTCTTCCTGCATTAACATATGCCTCAGAGACCTGGGCCCTACGCAAACAAGATGAGAACGCTATTCAGGTCTCCCAAAGAAGAATAGAAAGAGCTATGCTTGGAATATCACGTTTCACTCAAATGAGAGAAAGAATCCGGAGTTCTGACATCTGTCGACGATCAAGAATCAGGGACGCTGTCTCATTTGCCAAGGTGTCGAAAATCAGATGGGCTGGTCACGTAATGAGATTTAAAGACGACCGCTGGACTAGAGCTGTTACCGACTGGATTGCACGGGATGTCAAAAGACCGCGTGGCCGCCCATCTACCAGATGGTCAGACTTCTTCGTCAAGATCATGAACGATCGGTTTGAGGCCCTTCATGTTCCCGGAGCGAACAGATGCCATTGGGCTACACTAGCACGCGACAGGGACTAATGGAGACGTTACTGGCGCCCCCAGGGGCAAATCAAGGACTAACGGGAACTTAAGTGATCACTTTAAGTGATAAGTGACCATTAGATAGTTAACAAGCGTTTATGTTTGGGTTACAATCACACAATCATCGAACACCCATCATTCCACCAGTGCACGTTCCCCACCACCAATATCCTTGGTATACCCCTCCCCCTTTCCCACCCTTCCAATGGTTTTATTTTTCTTTATGACTACAGATATTAAAATAAACTTACTTTGTTATTGTACTTCAGTTTCATACTAAACTTGAGTTGACTCTACATAGAATTTCCATTAAATCTCCTTCCCTATCCCAATTTGTTTACTCACTGTTGACTTCCCCCACGGCCAATAACCCATACCACATTGTTTAAAAAAGTGAACCTACATTGGCATACCTTTATTTCCCAAAGGCCATAGTTCACTTTGGCATTCCTTCTCTATATATTCTGTTCACTTTTAACAAATGTATAAATAAGATGTCTCCACCACTACAGTGTCATGCCAATCGGTTTCACAGCTAATCAAAATCCAGCTGTGCTCTGTCTGCCTTTCCCTCCTTTTTCATTAATCCATGGCAACCACTTATCATCCTATTGTCATGGAAGCAAAAATAAGTTTCTTCCATATTTACTTTCCTTTACAAAAACCTTAAAATCCTTTGCAGTATAAGAACTATGTAACATGCAAAACTGCTCATCTCTAAGTAATTTATAAAAACACTCCCGTCATAATAGAATTAAAATCCTTGATATTTCAGTAACAGTGTTCATCTATTTTCCTATTTCACAGTTTAATTTTCCAGCCCATTGTTGCTTTTGAATGAATGAGAGTAAATCCTTGATAGGCTATATGTGTTCTGAGGGTTCATGCTAGAATTTGTGCTAATGTTAGGAAATAGTTCAGATGCCTGGCTGTACACACCTGCAGAGCAAAACACGCCTTAGTTGCTTCTGTTAATGTTCCCAGGAAGCCGACTACCATGCCAGGTAGATGACTAGTTGCCTGGCAACCTCAGGACTCAAGCTTCAACTGCACTCTGGAGATACTTCTCTGATGTGAGTATTTTGGAAACTCGCCTTAGAACACTGTGGACCTGCTTATCATAGTCAAAGCAAATTTTCCAGAAAATTTATAAAATAGAGCTTGTGTTTTAATGCTCTGAATTCATCAAAATTTTAAAATAAAAACTGTCAACCTGTAATACATTTACCAGCATCAAAATTATTATTACTGAAAGGTATAGAGAAATCACTTCTTTCCCAGATTAGATAAAATATAAAACTTTAGGATGCTGTCTCAATTATTTGTGTGTGATAAAAAAGAGAGTATCACCTCTTCCTGAAATCTTCCCAGATGTACAAATTAGATATGGACATTGTCTTTGCCCAGGTCTAACAGTTTATTCCATTTTCTCTTCTGCTAAAAAGCCTAAATATAAGGCTGTTTTTCCTCACTTTGTTCTTCCCCACCATTCTTTTTTTTTTCTTTCCCACCATTCTTAACAGGAAAATGTAGATAAAATTTAGATTGAATAGCATCATAATGTGTTGTACTTCATTTTTTTTAATAAGATGTAATGTGCCAAAGGAGACCAGCCCACTCTGGAATTTTCTTGTTCATTCTGTCTCCCACTTGTCTGCAACCCACCCTTTCTTCCCTTTCTTTTCACTATAAGAACCTTTTCTTGTGATTAGAAAGATAAGATGGTTGCTTTGGAGACATGAGTCTACCACCTTCCAAACTGCAGGTTTGAAGCCAATGAAGTTTTTTTTTTTTTGACCCATTACAAGTTTATAGTCTCACTGTCCCTCAAGTAACAGAGGCACAGGAAATTGTCCTGGTGTCTGCATCCTCAAATATAGAGCAACTATTCTTGTAGCTGACAGTTCTACTCCATTTACATGAATAGCTTACATGCTAAGCTCCTCACATAAAATAATTAATTGAACCATCACAAGGAACACAAAAGACAGGTGCTATTTTACTGTATAAGTTAGGAATATGAGACAAAAGATCATGTATGTAACTTTAAAAACTGTCACAAGTCACAATTATGCTTAAATTGGGATTTATACCCTTACTGTTTGACTTTATAGTTGCTTCCTTAAGGTTCAGGAGTCATGCCTGACTTGTGGAGGGGCTTAAGAAATTTTAAGCTTAACACAGAAATGTCAGTGAATTTGTCAGAGGACAAACTCCAACTTTAAGGACTCTACTCTGACAACTAGATTTCTGCATTGTTTCCGAGAACATTATTCCTAAGAACATCTTATTGCTTGTCCCCATATCAAGTATTCCCTTGATATAACTGTACTGTGAACTCTGAGTTGACTATTCTTTCTGTAATGAAATTTCTATATCCAAACTTGAAGCCCAGACATCCAAGGGACTTCCATTTTCCAAGACAAAGATAGATAACTGGGGCTGGTACAGCGTGTAGGGCCTTTGCCTTGCATGCAGCTGACCTGGGTGTGATTCCCGGCTGTCCCAAGGGTCCAATCCCCAGCATCCCATACAGTCCCCCGAGCACGACCAGGAATAATTCCTGAGTACATGAGCCAGGAGTAACCCCTGTGCATCTCTGGGTGTGACCCAAAAAGAAATAAAAAAAAAAGTCTTACTGGCTAACTGGACCACTTGGGCAGACACACTAGACAAGAGACCCCTACTCTTTCCCACGTCTCACTTCACTCATTCATCCAACACAAACATGCTGTGAAGCACTAGTCATTCATTTACAGATCCTGGTTAGCTCAGACAACTAGCCAGTGACATCATTTTTTCCTTCTTTCTCCTTTAAGTTATCTGTCTTTTGAATTTATGAATAAAGTGCAAGTCCATGTAGCCTTAAAATGAGAATAAAAGTAGGACCTATATCTGTTCTCTTTCTTCTTTCTCTCTCCTTTCCTATCCTGTCATTTCTAATTCTGGTCTTCTTCCTCATCCAATAACCTCACTGTCACCTGGATATACTATTTAATTTCTGAGTAATCACCTCAGTTTTCCTAAGGTTAAAGGATACTTTGCTATCCTAAAAACTTTAGGGGCTGGTCCTTATTAATAACAATCAACACTCACCCAAAATATTTTTTTTCAAATTGTTGTTGGTGGTGGTGGGGGGATTGCACCCAGCGATGTTTAGGGGTTACACCTGGCTCTGCACTCAGGAACTACTGTTGGTGGTGCTCAGGGCACTGTATGGGATGCTGGGGACTGGAGCCAGGTCAGTCACATGCAAGGCAACCACCCTACCTGCTGTACTGTCTCTCCACCCCTTCCCCCAAAATATATTTTTAAAAAGTTATTTGAAGTCTTATTTAAAATCAATGAGATTTAAACAAATTTAAAATATCAAATGTATGCTCTAGTGTTAAGCATAGTTTTTTATTCTTTTAATATATTTTTAAAACTAAAAGATAAGGTAAAAAGTACCAGAAGGATATGTGCAAACAGGGACTACAGCAAGCCTTTAGAATGCCTCTGAACCTTTCTAAGCACATCAATGCTTGATAAAGAAGTCGGAGAGGATGGAATGCTTTGCATCTTACTAAGCCTAAAGCAAAATAATACTTCTAGAAACATCAGAGGCTAGAAAAGAACTCTTTTTATTTGAGGGTAGGATAGGTTGTTTGTCAGTAGGGCACACATAGAGAGAAAACCCAGAGTCACAGTTTGGTAAGACAATCAGAGTGGGTACTACTACCTTCCTGCTTGGCCACAAAACGAAAGTCTGCATAATTTCCTACATGTTGTGGACACATCATTTCTGCACCTGGAATAAACAGAAAGAACTTTCATTATTTCAATTTTCAGCACTGCCCTGAGGAGGAACTCAAATCTATGATTCTTTTTGGTGTATGCAGAATTCATGTTTAAGTAGCTTTGGTTGTTTTACAAACAGGGTGGTTTCAAAAAAAGAAGAAATTTACATTTGATTCCTTAACTAAAGAGATTTAAGGGATTTACAAAGTACCTCTGGCAGGCTGCTGGTAATTTCAATATCCTCACAGATCAAAGACTGTACCTGGATTTTTGGGGGGTCTAAGGTAGGCTCTGCCACAGGTGTGAGCAAAATGCAATTTTCGAGATAATAATTGAATACTCAGGGACTAGAGAGGCAGTACAGTAGGTGGGACATTTGCCTGGGTTTGATTCCATATGGCTCACCAAGGCTGATAGGAGTGACCCCTGAACAAAAAGTCAGGAAGAAGTTCTAGGCACAGCTTGGTTTGCCCCACCCAACCAGTCCCCTCCCCCCATAAGAATTCAGCATGAATGATATATTTTTAAAAGGTGCCAGTCCCCAGGATGGAGTTGTTAATGGCTCATATTGAAGTCTGAGGGCCCACACGGATGGCTTATATGAAACTTGGAGGAGAGAGATGGTCACTTTCTCCTGATCCATCTCCGCCACCCCAGGACTGGCTGGAAGAGTGGGACTGACAAAGTCTGCAATGAGCTAGTGCCCCAGCAGCCCCACCAGAGGACCATCAAGCCACCCCCAAAATTCAAGTGGTCTTCTCTGCACAGGGAGAAATTTCTTGGGAAGCCACAAACTCAGGTTGGAGTGAGGATTTGCTCTTTGCAGGAATGGATAGTCAGTCTTAGGCCTTAGCCAGGGTTGGGGAGTTCTTGTCTCACCTCACGGAAAAGAATTTCAGGAATAGGTAAACTATGAAGTAAAACAGATTTCATTTGGAGATAATTTTAGGAAGGGGAAGGAGGGAGAGAAAATGAGAGAGAAGTAATATGCTAAAGAGAGAATACAGCCTTCTTCAAAGACAGAGAGAGCCCCTACACAACCCCAACATTAGATATAAAAACATGAAAGAACATATCTCAAGAGGGAAGATGCTGGTGCCACATGTGCTTAGCCATGTGGGCGCAAGCAGCACATGGACTTGGGCAGCATATATTCAGCCTTGCTTTGTTCAAGATGGCTTTTATAGAGTTTCTCCAACCTGCCCCCATGTGGGGCTTCTATCTAGCCAAAAGTACCTTTAGAGGTTGTCAAGAGAAAAGAGTTGGGAAGTGGCTGATGGTCTTCTTTGAAATTCCTTCCCTGGCCTTTTGTTCCTGCTGGCTTCTCTAGGAGGGAGATGCAGTATTCTCTAGGTTCTGTTGATGGTGCAGGTCAAAGTCTGGCCTTAGTTCCTGTGCTCACAAGATGGGCTCTGATGGCCTCAAGGCTAGGTGCTTTATTACATCCCAGGAATGCCACTGCCATGGACCCTTCCCTGTCTACTTGCTACAACAATATTTAATAAAAGAGTCTGGTATTAAAATTAGGATTGGGGTGGGGGAAATAGAATGGAGGTTTCTGCTTTTCCATGTTCAAAGGACAAAATTTCCCCCTCTATTCTCCAATTCTGAAAGCAGCAGGTCTTTGGAAGCAATAACTTTTGCCCAAGTGAAATACATTTCCTTTTAAAATTTAAGTTTATTG
Organism: Sorex fumeus; assembly: GCF_029834395.1. Lineage (NCBI taxonomy): Eukaryota > Metazoa > Chordata > Mammalia > Eulipotyphla > Soricidae > Sorex > Sorex fumeus. The sequence continues at coordinate 25,651,474 of NW_026606090.1, read as the reverse complement.
TCTAGTCTCACAGAAAAACAATTTCAGGAGAAGATAGTGAAGCAAAATATGTTCAACTAGAAAATATGGGATGAACAGAGCCCTACAAAGCAAAACTATGGAAAGATAGATTTTATAAATTTCTGGCAGGGATGTGAGCAAACCCAGTGCTCCACTAAATGGAGAGGAAACTTTTCAGACCCAGAAAAAAAGGGGTGTGGGAAACTCTAGGATGGATTTCACAGAACATGTTTTTGGCATAGTTTGTTTTCCAGTCCCAGTGCAGATGGTGTGAAGTGGGGCGGGAGGGGTTTGGTCTGTACAAAGATAGTGCTTCCACTTCTCTGCTGCACTCACTTTGGCCATGCAGAAGTGTGAGAGGAAAAAGGAGAAATTCATGTTCAGAAGAGAACTGGTTTCTCCAGGTTTGGATAAAGCAGGGAAAGGCTTTTGGGAGAAGGGTATATAAAGTTTCTCAAAATCACCTTGCCCTGGAGTTGTCTGCATTCATGAAAGCTAACCTGGGTGTTGTCATAGGGAAAGACTTAGACTCTTGATGGTCTTTTCCAATTTTTATCAAGACCTTTAAATTATCTACTAGTTTCTCCCTTTTGGAGCACTACCCCCTCCCGCCACAACCCCCCAAGCTGCCTTCTTTTCTGCATCTCCAAAGAGCTCAGTATTTGCATCTCAAAAGGAAGTGGTCTTTGGGCTACTTCAAGCTTGGGCAATTTCTTCTTAAGTTTATTTACTTTTCAAAAGCACCTTGGGAATGTTCCCCTATTTATCTACCTGCAACAGACTTTTTTGTACACTGCCCAGGGGAGTTTTCTCTGCAGAAAAGAGTCCATTGCTGGGACATTTTCAATAAAGAAGACTGAGTTCAGATGATTTTCAATCTTATCAGACCCTTTGGTTCCTGTGAGTCTTCTCCCATGGTGATGGGGCATAAGATGGAGGGGCAGGGTTCTAGCTCGAGTGCCTGTTGGGTTGGAGAAAGATGAACCCATTTTCTTATCTTGGTTTTCTTACTCCCAGAAACTCCTTGTGTAGAGAGTTCCCCTCCCTGCCTATCCTCCAACATACACGTTTACTTGTTACTTGTGACCTGTTAGCTGCAATAAGCTTCATAAGCAGTGAGTGAAGAACTTTCTGACAAGGTGATTACTACCAAAATAAGCATGGACATTAATGAATATTTGTTCGTTGTTTTTCAAGTATGTCCTTGGTGTTCTACCTGATGCAAATGAACAATGGTCAAAGCAAAGTTCTTGCTCCCATGAAACTGGCACCAAGTAGAGAGGCCAAAAATAGAAATACCAATTATGGAACATAACAAGACTGCTATACTAGACTTGGAAAACATATTTGAAGCAAAACAAAGTGGGGTAAAGAGAAAGTTAACAATTAAAGTGTGTTTTGTATCATACATGATCAGGAAAGATTCCCTTTCAAGATGTAAAAAACAAACAAACAAAAAAAAAAAAAACGAAGAAAATGGAAAGAATAGCACATCCAAACGTCAGGCTAGGCATTGTGAGAACAGTTCAGGTCTTTGTAAAAAAAAAAAAAAGCATGCAACAAGGAAGAATGAAGTGAGGTTATATGCATTAGGAAAGTGGTGGGTCATGTATTCTGTGGATATTTGCAACCCAGGTGAGACTTCAGTAAGAATGCAGCACAAATTGTTGCTTTACCAATGTTGCTTACTAATGTCAATAAATTAGCTCATTTGCACATTATCAAAATCTCATTAATCTCAGGGAATGATAGAATATTAAAGATGGAAAGGGCATTCACGCTATCCATTATAATCATCTATCTTATAACTAATTTATTCAATATCCAGATATCACCAATATCCAGCAAAGACAGTAATGACTTGAGTGTTTAGTATTTGCATATCAGTCATTGTTCAAAGCCTGCTCGAGCAAATCGACGATCAACGGGAGGGCCTTTACCTTTACCTTTACCATTGTTCAAAAGTCATTAGGTATTAGAATTTTTATTTTGGTGACAGAAAGAAGTGATAAAAGTAAATAACACAGAAATCAGAAATAAGGTACCATCCCTGCCAGTGTCCATACAGCTCTGGTTAACAAGTGTCAAGAATGGAGAACTTGGGGCTGGAGTGATAGCACAGTGGGTAGGGAGTTTGCCTTGCACATGGCCAACCCAGGTTTGATTTCCAGCATCCCATATGGTACCCTGAGCACCGCCAGGAGTAACTCCTGAGTGCAGAACCAGGAGTAACCCCTGCGCATCACCGGGTGTCACTCAAGAAGCAAAAAAGAAAAAAAAAGAATGGAGAACTTATCAAGATAGAAAATTCATGTATAACAAGGTGACAATAAGGGTCACTATGCCTCTGTATTACTCTCAATTCTTCCTTTCTTATTATTTTGTGATTTTTTCCTCTGTGAATGCATTGTGATACACTCAATTCGCCCACCCTTTTATAGACATGACTGACAGGGTCATTAGGGTAGCTTGAATAGTAAAGGTGAATGTGTCACAATAAAGTTAAAGAGATTGGCAGCATTTTAAGAACTCTTATAAGGCTGATTTTAAATTTTCCAAGGTCAAGTATAAATTGCTTAGTCTTATAAGCTCAGAAACCTCAGGGCATTCATTGTTTAATCAATGGTAAACTCACGTTAACCAAGGTCACAGATCTTAAAGTACAAAATCAGAAAAAAATAATTTACTAATGAGCAATGAGAATCGAGAATGTTAACAGAACTAGAAAATAGAGCTCTTCATCAGTGCAATGTACTTTGGTGGACAAACAGCATAAGGAACCAGAGAATTAGAAGAAAATTATGATATCAGAGCAAAGTCATTAATATATATTACTTATAAAAAGTTAACTTTGTGTATCACTTTCACGATCACGGTCCTCCCGATGTTTATTGATTTGCTCGAGCGGACCCAGTAAAGTCTCCATCATGAGACGTGTTGTTACTGTGTTTGGCATATCAAATATATCACGGGTAGCTTGCCAGGCTCTGCCGTGCAGGCAAGATACTCTTGGTAACTTGCCGGGCTCTCCGAGAGGGGCGGAGAAATCGAACTCGTGTCAGTCTTGTTGGCCGCTTGTAAGGAAAACGCCCTACTGCTGTGCTATCGCTCCAGCCCATATCACTTTAAAATCATCAATAATTTATTTACAACAAGTTAATTTTTATATGGGCTGGAGCGATAGCACAGCGGGTAGGGCGTTCGCCTTACAAGCGGCCAACATGGCCGACCCGAGTTCGATTCCTCTGCCCCTCTCGGAGAGCCCGGCAAGCTACCGAGAGTATTCGATATGCCAGACACAGTAACAACAAAGTCTCCAATGGAGACGTTACTGGGCCCGCTCGAGCAAATCGACGATCAACGGGAGGGCCTTTACCTTTACCTTTGCCTTAATTTTTATATCACTAAATATGAGCAATTGAGACCTTAGAGTTGTTTGCCATTGTTCAGATATGCAATGACAGTATTTGTCCAAAGTTTTTTCTCCCTTTACTATCTTTTTTATGATTAAACTTAATTATTTTTAATGTATTAAAAAAATACAATCTCATATGGTCTATTTCATACATTAAAGATACCACAGTCTACCCCGCCATCTCCAGATGGAACTCGGAGACCATGAGCTTCTACAAGCATGGCTCCAGTATGTGGGCACCAGGAGTATTCTACCAAAATACGCAGCCACATAAGCGGCCACGTGAACTTTCCTGATATGCAAAGTGAGCCATAGAAGGTAAATTATCTAGCGTCTGTCCCTGGAAAGCAGGCTTGAATGGTGGTGGGAAAACTTGAGCAAAATATAATGCCCAACCCAAATGCATCTGGACTGTTCATTAAACTTTGGTGCCATGCCACCCCAGGAGGGGAAGGGTGTTTGTCCCTCCTCCTTTTCCCCCTGGTGGTGGTGACATGGTGGCCACTATCTTTTAGAGCCTAATGGACAGCCAGGTATGAGACTGCAGTGATAAGGCATGTTGGGCCTCATGGGATGGTGGATGGAACCGGTCCTGCTCCCCGCCCTGACTAGGCCCCCATTTGCCACCCTTGAATGCCTCCTCCGGCTCCTGAATGACCATGATTCCAGAGGTACACAAACCAATCTCAGAACCCAGCGGCTTTTGACAGTAATCCATCCAGACTTATTACTAGAATATCAGAAATCCAAAATTGCATGATCAAAACAGTGGCCATGTAACATTGTATGCTCTTCATAATCAGCAATAGAAAACAAATTATATCTTTTTAGCAGGTCTGATCGTTGGGTAAAATTCCAAATAATAATGGTGGGTCTTTTATTGTAATATTGAATGTGATCAACGTAGAGAGAGAGTAAAGTGGAAATCTTACACAAGGCAGAGGGAGGGGTGGGAGAGGGCTATATTGGGATTCTTGGTATTGGAAAATGTGCAGTGGTTAAGGGATGGGTGCTTGATCATTGTATAACCGACCAGAATTAAACTGAAAGGCTTTGTGACTCTTCTCACAGTGATTAAATAAATAAAAAGTAAAAGGCCCTCCCGTTGATCATCGATTTGCTCGAGCGGGCCCAGTAACGTCTCCATTGGAGACTTTGTTGTTACTGTGTCTGGCATATCGAATACTCTCAGTAGCTTGCCGGGCTCTCCGAACAAATAAATAAAAAATTTTAAAAAAGATACCACAGTCTAGCAAAAATCACTTGATCACTTGATCACTTGACATCCCGTTACTCATTGATTTGCTCAAATGGGCACCAGTAATGCCTCCATTTGCTCCTGTCGCGTGCTAGTGTAGCCCAATGGTGTCTGTTCACCCTAGGAACATGAAGAGTCTCAACCATTCATTCAAGGTCTTGACGAAGAAGTCTGACCATTTCATAGGTGGGTGGCCACACGATCTTTTGATGTTGCATAGAATCCAGTCAATAACAACTCTAATCCAGTGGTTGTCTCCAAAACGAATTATGTGTCCAGCCCATCTGATTTTTGACACCTTGGCAAACGAGACAGCATCCCTGACTCTCAATTGTCGACGGATGTCAGAACTCCAGATTCCTTCTCTCACTTGAGTTAAGGGTGATACTCCACGCATAGCTCTTTGTGAGACCCGAATAGCGTTCTCATCCTATTTTCGTGGGGCTCAGGTCTGTGAGGCATAAGTTAATTCAGGAAGAACAGTGGAATTGTAGAGATGTGCCCAGAGCTGGAAGTTCTTCATCCTCTTAGCTATTTTTTTGATGCTCTTGAAGACATTCAACACCACTCTCTTCCTCCTGCACAGGTCAGGTGCCAGGTCGTTCATCATGTTGAGTTCTCTACCTAGGTACACATAACCGCTGCATTCGGAGGTGTTCGTTCTGTTGAAAGTGAATAGAATGTCAGGAATGAGTCCGTCACTCATGAACATTGTCTTCATGAGATTCAGCTGCAGTCCAACTTTCCACACTCATGGTCAAAGTAGGCCAACACTGTAACTTGCAGTACTGTTATTCCTGTTAATGAGTTTTATTAGTACAACATTCCAACTCAACACCCACCACCAGTGTGTCCAATTTCTAGCCAACTGCTTGACTAATGTTTGGTGTTATTAGAATGATGTCATCAGCGAAGCAGAGGTGCTGTAGTTACCGACTATCTATCTTCACTCCCATTCCTTCCCATTCCAGTCATCACATGACATTCTCAAGAGTGGCACTGAAGAGTTTTGGTGACAAATTTAAAAAAATTTAAAAAATTAAAAAAATTAAAAACATATATCTAGCTATTATTTTCAGATTTTAATGATTAGTATTGTGGCTATAATGATTTTTATGAATTTTATTGAAATTAAAAAGAAACACTGTAACTTGCAGTACTGTTATTCCTGTTAATGAGTACAACATTCCAACTCAACACCCACCACCAGTGTGTCCAATTTCTAGCCAACTTCCAGCACTACAACCTCGGTAAGCTGGGTTTGATTGCTTTTAACAATGTGTTTTCCATTTCTTTATATATATACATATATATGTATATATATTTCATTTTTTAAAAATTTTATTAATCATCATGAGATAGTTAAAAGCTTTCATTTTCATGTTACAATCACACAATGATCAAACACCCATCCCTCCACCAGTGCAGATTTCCCACCACCAATATCCCCGGTATACCCCCCTTTCCCACTCTCCCCCTGCCTTCATGGAAGACATGATTCCCCATAATCTCTCTCTACTTTGGGGTATTATGGTTTGCAATACATAACCTGAGAGATTATCATGTTTGGTCCTTTATCTACTTTCTGCATACCTCTCACATCCCAAACGATTCCTCCTAGCCTTCTTTTTCTTAGTGATCCCTTTCTATTTCAGCTGCCTTCTCCCCTTTGCTCATGAGGCAGGCTTCCAGCTATGGAGCAATATATCTGTCCCGTGTATTTACTATCCTTAGGTGTCAGCCTCATGCTATGTTGTTTTATACTCCACAAATGAATGCAGTCCTTCTATGTCTGTCTCTCTCTTGCTGACTCATTTCACTTAGCATGATACTCTCCATATCTATCCATTTATAAGCAAAGTTCATGACTTCATCTCTCCAAAAAGCTGCAGAGTATTCCATTGTGTAGATGTATCAAAGTTTCTGTAATCATTAATCTGTTCTAGGGCACTTGGGCTGTTTCCAGACTTTGGCTGTTTTCCATTTCTATGTGTCTTTATACTCCATGGGTGAACTCATTCTATACCTGTCCCTCTCCTCCCAGCTAACTTCATCTAGCCTAGCCTTTAGTTTCATCCATGTAGCAGCCAATTTCATGATTTTGTCTATTCTTACAAAGCTGAGTAGTATCTTAATGGGTATATATAACATAATTTTTTATCCAGCCATCAGTTCTTGGACTCTTGTCATATTTTCTTACTTTGGCTATGTGAAACTTTGTGAACACTGTAACAGTGAGCATAGAAGCACAAATGTCTTTTAGAAATAGTGCTTTTGTACCTTTGGGTTTGAATCCAGAAAGCAGAATTTCTGTGTCATGAAAGCTTGAGTCAGAATTTTAAAAAGTGTTTATTTTGTTTCCAGCGAGGTTGAACCTGTAAATATTCCCCTAACAATGGATAAGGGTTTATTTTTCACCACATCCACACCAACACTTGTTTTTGAATCTTTTGTTCTTCTTTTTTTTTTCTTTTTAGATCACACCCAGCAATGCTCAGGGGTTACTCCTGGCTCTTCGCTCAGGAATTACTCCTCGTGGTGCTTGGAGGACCATATGGACTGCTGGGGATTCAACCTGGATTGGCTGCGTCAAGGCAAATTCCCTACCCACTGAGCTATTGCTCCAGTCCCTTGTTCTTTTTAATATGTGGAACCTCCAGGTGTGAGGTGACATCTCATTGATTTCCTTTTATTTACACTTCCCTGATGATACATTATACAGAGAAAGTTGCCGTATGCCTATTGGCCCACTGTATGAATTATTTGGGTGCCTGTTTATCTATTCTCCCACTTCCTGGTGGGGTTTTTATCTTGCTTTTGTTGCTATTGTGAAGTATTACAAGTATCTTATGTATTTTGGATGTTGACCCTTTGTCATATTAGTAGTGAAGAAGTATTTTCTCCCAATATCTGAGATTTTCTTTTTATTCTGGTGATCATTTATATTTTGTGGTGGTTCAGAAGTGTCTTAACGTAGTCATTTTTGCTTATTTTTGTTTGTTTCTTGACAAATCACATTGAATCATTGAAGATATCTATGGATTCAGTTTCTTAATGGGCTCTATCCACATTTTATGTAACGTAATGTGTAGATTCGGGTATGAAATGCAAGACTTTAATCCACTTTAAGATGGACTTTAAGAGGAGAAATATAGGGTTTAAGTTTTTTTTTAAACCTGTGGCTGAACAGTTTTTCCAACATTTATTGAAGAGGTTTCCTAACTTCACTTTATTATTCCTCTTTCCTCAATCACTTCAGTAAAAGTTAAGATGGATACAACTTTTTTTTTCCAGTTGGAAATACAATTTATTCCCATGTCTTGATATTTTAAATTTTTTTGAGCTTTCACAATACCTTTTTTTTAAGTCCTTTATTTTATTTTTATTTTTTTCTATTTTTTTAATTAGTGAGACATATGAGGTACAGTTATAGACTTAAAATTTTTTGGATACAACTTTTAATCCCTAGCAAGAATCTATAGAAATAACTGTTTCTTTTTCTCTCCAATTCTCTATAAACTGCAGGTGTCCTGGATCTTCACATACCTAATTACTTTCAGCTCTCTCCCCAAACACTCAAACACACTCTGCATATGTAGAATCTTTCCTTCTTCCCACATGCTTCAGCCACCCTCTGCCTGGAAATAAGCATTTACAGTTGGCTCAGATGCTTGGCTAAGTAGTTCTCGCTGTTGACAGCAACAACTCTCTGGGCCTCAGTCTTTCTTAAACTGTAATTAGCAAAATTGACACAGTCCTTGGAAATTCATTTCTTCTCACATGCAGCATTATTTTCTATGGAGAAATTGTAATGCACATCCTCTCAAGGAGTAGTTTTGGTTTATTAAAGTGCCCATCTTTTCACACCTGATAGAAGTGTCCCTCTATCTTCAAAAATTCTCTACATGTCCCTTGTCTTTCACAAAAGACTTCCATTAGGACTATTGTTGAGAGAGTAATACTAAGAGAATTTTGACTTTTTTTTATAATTTTATTTATTTATTTTTTCTTCTTATATTTATTTATTGAATCACTGTGAGAAAAGTAACAAAGCCTTCAGGTTTAAGTCTCAGTCATACAATGACCAAACAACTTTCCCTTCACCAGTACTCATTTTTCACCACCAAGAACCCCAATATAACCCCCCTTCTACCCCTCCCAATGCCTTTGAGGCAGATAATTTCTACTTAACTCTTCTCCACATTGATTACATTCATTATTTTGACAAAAGATGCACCATTATTGATTAGAATTCCCCCCCAAACAATCAGAATTGCTGAAAAGGCATTGTGACATACTTTGTTCCTATAGCTGGTTATGAGAACTATATAATGTCTTGTGGCCGCAATAGCGACCCCGAGATTTTGGATTTCTGCAAAGAGTCAGATAATTATGAGATTGGTTTCTGTACGTCTGGTGTTATGGCCGTGCCAGAGAGCCACTTGTGGGGAGAAACTCGTGACCTTGGTAGGGCGTGAAGGACGAGCCGGTACCACCCCCCTTCCCATGAGACTCAGTTGCCCCATCACCGCGGGCTCATACCTGGCTTTTCTATAAGCTCTGAGGCGGCAGCCACCTTTCTGCCAGGGGGGAGAGGGGAAGACAGAAGGGAACAACACCCTTTTCCTTTTGGGGAGACATGGTGCTGTAGTTTTACGCATGGTCCATTCACTTTTCTGCTGCAAGCTGACGGGCTCTGGATTATGTCCTTTTGCCTCTGGAGCCATGTTCATGCCAGAGAGCTACTGTGGGGGGCCACTCGTGACCTCAGTAGGGCATAAAGGACGAGCTGGTACCATCCCCTTCCCATGAGACTGCAGTTGCCCCTTCACTGCCCGCTCATACCTGGCTTTCCAATAAGCCCTGAGGCAGTGACCACCATGTATGCAGTCCAGATGCATTTCCTCCAAAAGCAGCTGGGTTTCAAGATTTTTTTCTGAGTCTCTGAGACCATGGCCATTAATCAGCTTGATCAGGAGCCAAAGAGGCTGTTTTAAGTGGCAAATTGGGGTCTTGCTGGGACGGGGAGGAAAGGGCTGACTCCATCCCCATCCAGTGAGGCTCCACGTGTCTCGTCACTGCAGGTTCAAACCTGACTGACCAGTGGCCTCTAGAGGATGGCGGTCACCGGGCTGCCAGAGGGACCAGGCCAAGGCACGAAACATATTCCTGCCTGGAGCACCAGTAACCCACTGCAGGAACAGGATGCATTTCTGCCAAAAGCCTTTGGGTTCTGAGATTTGTTTCTGAGTCTCTGGGATCATGGCCATTAAGCAGTTCGATCAGGAACCAGAGAGGCCATGCCTCCAATTATATAGCTGAGCCGGAGGTGGTTTGTGGGTGTGTCTCCCACATACCTAATTTTTGGCCGTTTGCTTTCTTGGTAAACTTTGCCCCAAGTTCTTGGGGTCTGGCCAAAGGCACAGCAGCATTTTGGGGTATTTGGAAATCTGAAGGCACCATCAGGCTGCTGATGCACTCACCTCACAGGTACAGACTGACCTGTTGGTGGCACCATACCCCCTGAGAATTTCGACTTTTACCACAAAAGTTAGAAAGTGTGCTTTTCCTCAGCATAGTATGTGGTTTCAGGCTTCTAATTCTGCAAGAGATTTATAATTCACTTTTTCTTCTTCAAGATTTTTTTCTCTTTCTGGGTCTGAGTGATAATACAACTGGTAGGACTCTTGCTGCTAACCACGGTTCATCCTACCTGGTTCCCCAGTACTGACAGGAGTGATTCCTGAGGACATAGCCAGAAGTAAGCCCTGAGCACTGCAGGTGTGTCTGAGCGATAGCACAGCGGTAGGGCGTTTGCCTTGCACGCAGCCAACATGGCCGACCCGAGTTCGATTCCTCTGCCCCTTTCGGAGAGCCCGGCAAGCTACCGAGAGTATCTCGCCCGCACGGCAGAGCCTGGCAAGCTCCCTGTGACGTATTCGATATGCCAGACAGAGTAACAACAAAAGTAAAAAGGAAAGAAAAAAAGATTTTCCTCTTTTTTTTTATACCCAGCTTTGATTTTTTCCTTTATACTTGTTTTGGTTCTTATCTTTTGGTCTATTGAGTCTTTAGTTTTTTATTATAATTAACTGAGGTAATTCAGCAAATTTCAGTGCCAAATTAAGTATATTTTCTATTTTTTTAATCTCCCAAGCAGTGCTCAGAGGGTCTGAGGTGACATTCACCAGCTGAGCTGGTGGTTTGTTTAGTGGCCTGACCAACTGATATGATGCTGGTCTGGTTTGTGATTCTGAGAACTATCATGGCCCTCTTAACAATGCCAATGAGCCTCTGACACAGAATCTGGCTATATCTGGTTAGGAGGACAAGTGGTTCATAGATCCAACCCTGGTCAGGCGTATGTTTACTATCTCTGTACTTGCTCATTAATCCCACATGACTGTTTATTTCCTTTGGATGTGGGAGGACTTTTCCAGGAGATGCTCATTAGCTCCATTGGCTCCTCCAGTGACTTTTGTTTTGTTTTGTTTTGTTTTTTGGCTTTTTGGGTCACACCCAGCGATGCTCAGGGGTTACTCCTGGCTCATGCACTCAGGAATTACTCCTGAAGGTGCTCGGGGGACCATATGGGATGCTGGGAATCGAACCCGTGTTGGCCATGTTGGCTGCGTGCAAGGCAAACGCCCTACCCACTGTGCTATTGCTCCAGCCACTCCTCCAGTGACTTTTGGCCATGAATCCATTGGCTCATTATGAGAATCAAACCATGCATTGTTACTCGGGCCTTGTGGTGTCAGGGATAAGTCAGAATTCTTAGCCTCATGGGCTATAATTGGAGGTGACAGGGAAAGCATTTGGGGCCAGGAATCGAACCAGGCTGGGCCTTATGCAAGGCCTGTACCTTAATCTCTATACAATCTCTTTAGCCCCAGACCTACTGCTTAGAGTGAAGATGTTAAGTGCATGTTTTTTAAATTGAAAAATATAAAGAAGCTTCAATAGTTTTGGGGAATCAAATTTATATCAGTTACTGTCCAGTAGAATTTGGGAGATAAGAGAATTGACCAAACCCTTCATTTCCTGGCAAGTAGCCAGCTGTTTTCTTCTAACAAAACCATGTATTCTCACTAAAGCCTCTTTTTAAACTTAATGCACCAGTTGTTTTGTTTTGTTTTGAATCCTTTTTGGGGAGGTTTTACATTTGTCAATTGCATGAGTTTATGACCTGACTCCTCTCTCCTCTGATTACTATTGGCAGGCCACTCATCTCTAGTGGCTGGTTACTCTGACAACGGGCGAGAAACAATGGATTAACAGCTTTCCAGGAATCCCTCTCAAACACAATTAATTTCTACCTTTTGTTTTTACACTTTATGTAAGAGGGTCACCTTTTCTTGCTAATATTTTCTTCTAACAGGCTTAGCTGAAGCCCTAGACTCGCTTCCATTTTATTAGAACGAAATTCTGAAATTCTTGCATTCGAGGTGTATGTTCTTGTTAAATTTTTTCCTCAAATGTAATAAAAGAAAAGTCAAACACAAACATCACCTGGATCTCAATGGATTATCATTCTGAATAAGGGATTGATGATAATTTTTCCCTGTGAGAATAATTCTTAGATATACTTGCTTTTGGTTCCTCATTTGTTAGCTGGGGTTTGTTAGCTTCTGCATAAACAGTCCAAAAATCCTAGTGGTTAAAAAAAAAATACTGAGTTTCTCAAAGTACAATAAAGATTTTTTTTTTTGAAGGAGCTCATAATAGACTCTTCTCTACATTGTTGGAATCAGAAATTCATGCTGATTTCAATTTTGTTCAGTCATAGTCCCTTAAGAATTTGAGAAACTCCTAATCTCAATGTTTGATTAACTAATGAGCAAATAAAAGATTCTCCAGGGTGATATTTAGTTCTAGACTTCATGTAGTATTCATCATCCCCTTCTCCCCTCCCCCCCCTTATTTCATTTGTGTCATCTAGTTCTTGACCCTGAGTGCTGAAAATAGGATGGACAACCTGTTTTCTTCCAAGCCTGTGACATTTGTGGATTTTTACCTTTGCCACCGCTGTATTGCATTGTTAAGCACCAAGCAGATAACACAGAAACCAAATCCTGATTTTTGACTTGTTTTCTGGTTACTTGGGAAAACATTATGTTTCTAAAACTTCCTCGGTTCCAACACCCTTTAAAGAAATTTAGACAGAAATAGTAATCGTAAAGATAGAATTGTAAAGATCAAATATCGTAATATGTGGGAAAGTGTCTCAAAATTCAAGAGATATTGGTATTATGGATTACTATTAAACATATTACTAGTTCCTAAAGATTTGTGGTGGGGGGGGGGAAGAGATGAAACGTGTCACAAAACTGTTGCAGAGGTCAAGAACTTCTGATAAAATTGTTGGAGAGAGGATGCTACAAATCTTTTCTAATATGGATCTTTTGTTTAAATTAGGCTTTTCTGTTTTGGTTTGTTTTGTTTTGGAGTCACCCCTGGTTGTGCTAAAGGCATTTTTCTGGTTCTGTCTGCAAGAACATGGGATTGTTCGGGCCACCAAATGGGGTGCGGGGGATCAAACACAAGTCAGTTGTGTCAGGGAGAGCACCTTACCTTGTGGTGTTGGGACCAGACTAAGCCGTTAGGATGAGCCTGCGTAGACTGTACCGAACACCAGCAGGAACAAGGGCCCCATGAAAATGGGCGAGATTTCTTGTGTGTCTTGACTGGTTTGGATGAGCTGAACATCTTTATTTATAAGATGCCTTCAGTAAATAACATAAATTTCACTATACTGAAATTGTCAGTGTGCCTCTTCTCTCAGATTCCAGGTGCTTACCTAGCTGGCTTGTTTGTAATATGCAGATCTTAAATGCTAGCCCAGCCTGGTCTTTGACATGCAGATCCCAGACACTAGCCCAACTTGTTTTCAATATGCAAAAACCCAGGGGCTTTCATTTTGTATCTCTTTCTGAGACTTGAAGACACAAGGAAACAATGCATGCCTTGCTGCCTCAATGCTCTTCTGGTAACTTCTTTTATGATGTCACTGTGTTGAGTCCTTTAGAGGTATGAAAGGTAGGATTATAATAAAAGGAGATTTCAGAACGCTCTATCTTCTGTCACAGGGTCTAAGCGAACCCTGGCCCTCCATGAAAAATAATTTCTCTTAAGTTCCTTTTCTCAGCGCCTCCAACTGAAGAAACATTCATGCAACAGTGAGGATTATCATTTCAGCACCTCTTCCTCTCATTTTACCCAAGTGAGAAGGCAGTAGGAATTCACTGAGTTAGTTTAGGACAAAGAATTGATCTATTATGCCTTTCTTTCATAATTCTATCACAGTTTGATTGAAAATTTTCAAAAGAGCACTATGAAATATGGCATGTGTCCAATTAAAAACAAACAAACAAACAAACAAAAACATTGCCAGGAGCTTTGTTTTGTAAGTCTTCATCTTTTTTGTTATAGGTTCTAAGATATAGGATAGAACGGAAAAACAATAGAATATAAAATAAGTGCTGACCATTATTTGTGTTAGCTCCCTCTCAGATTTTTATTCCATTTCAGTTGATTTGTGGTTCAATTCATTTTTAATGCTACATAATTTGAGAGTAAATATTCAGTCCCATTTAGATATCATTAACATTAAATGTTCTCAGTTCTGGAAACTGAGAATTAGAATTCACATACCAGTAGCAAGCCCTGGTACTTCTTTTCCTCTTTTCCTTCTCAAATACTACAAAAGCCAAAACACCTGTAGGAAATGAAACTGCCAATCACACTTGCTCATCAGGATTGTTATCCCACTGAGTCTTGAAGAGTCATGGAAGTCCTGATCTAGCTTTGCAGTTAGGTGGTCTTGAAAAAGCCCTGAAGCAGATGCAGCCTATGATCTCTTTAAGCCCCAGAATGTCCTGTTATATTGAGTAGATCTCAGCCAGACTCTGACTTCTCAGCATTGAAGATATTTTCCTCAATGCATTCGTGTGTTTTGTCTCATAAGACAGGATTCCCTGGCCACTGTCCTCAATTCTCTGAAACTAATTTGGGACAATTGGAAACTAGTTCACTTCTTTATCTTAAAGGTGTTGAGGGGCAGGTTTGGTGTCATGCTACTTCCTTCTAATATCTTTCACCAACATTCCAGATTTTCTGATGCTGATAGAACTTATATTCAATTATTTAAATATTACTTCAGTTAAACAGGATGAAGTATCTCATTTCTTATAAACTCATAAATTAAGTTAAACAGAATGCATTGAAATAGACAGAGACTAGAGGACATATTCTGGATAACATGTATTAAAATAATTTATTATGGCCAGAGAGATAATATAGGAGGTAAGGCAATTGCCTTGCATACAGTCGATCCAAGTTTGATTACTGGCACTCCATATGTTCTCCTCGAGTCCTGTCAGGAAGGATCTCTGAGGGAATGATCAACCCCTGCCCCTGCCACCAACTCCATATCAACACCATAAAATAAAATAATATGTGGAAACAGAGTGGTAACAATACTGAAGAAAAGATCAATGTAGGACTTACTTCCTCATTTGACACTTAATAAGCACTCATTGTTTGCCATACTGTAGGTCCCAGAATTATAAAGAGTAAAAGTCACAGACTGGCTTTGCTGAGCATAGATCCTAATGAAGGTACATATTTTAAATAAATATTTACTGTGAAAACATACAATAAAACTGGAAGCACAGAGCTAAAAATATAGGAAAAATATTGGAACCAGAAATTAAAGTAATAAGATGATAGCTTGCATTAATTACCCAAAGGTTTGCACTCAATCACACACATTCCTTAGTGTAGCATGATATGAATCACTGCAAATCCCCTTCAAGTGCAGAATCTGATAGAGTAGGTATAACTTCAGCAGTTTATGTTTCCAACTGATGTCTCTGTTACTGAACAGTGAATATTTATGGAGTAGGAAGAAACAAACCCTTTTGATAAAGGTAAAGGTAAAGGCCCTCCCACTGTTCATCGATTTGCTCGAGCGGGCCCAGTAACGTCTCCATTGGAGACTTTGTTGTTACTGTGTCTGGCATATCAAATACGTCACGGGGAGCTTGCCAGGCTCTGCCCTGCGGACGAGATACTCTTGGTAGCTTGCCGGGCTCTCCGAGAGGGGCGGAGGAATCGAACTCGGGTCGGCCATGTTGGCTGCGTGCAAGGCAAATGCCCTACCGCTGTGCTATCGCTCCAGCCAACCCTTCTGATAGTCATAGAAATTCACTGATGTTGATATTACTGTTAATGTCTCTCTTTTATTTATTCAGTTATCTTTTGGACTCCAAAGCAGTACTCTGGAGGTCTAGGGCTTTATTCCAGCAATTCTTGGCCAGGAGAACCATGGATTGAATACAAGTGTCTGAGGATGCTTGGGCCCTGCAATCCCAGGGATTGTTTTCATCACCCAACAATGCAGAGTAGGCCTCCAGGGTTACACATGCAGCTCTTGGGGGACTCTGGGTTTGTAACTGGGAATGATCAGAGGAGAAGGATTATCAGTGACTAAACCATAGAAGACCGAATGAAAAATATTCACCTTAGCCCCTGTAGAACAAACTCTGTTTTAACAGTGGAGAAACTGAGATGAAGAGAGGAAGAGTTGAGGCACAGAGCCTCCAGCTGATAAATGAGGTTACCAACTGGAAGCCAACCAGCATATCACTTGCTTGTTTTTTTGAGTCTTAGTTTTTATTTTGATCTCGAGGATGAGAGAGAGTTAACTGAGAGAGAGAGAGATCTTGTGTGGAAACATGGGTTGAGGGGAGTATTCCAAGGTAGTAAGCAATGAAAAAGCTGCTGTATATTTTAGCAATATTTTGTATGCTGAATCAATAGAATACAAGATAGGAGAATAGGAGTGAACCAGGGAAGATGAGAGCACAAAGGAAAGTCAGAAGACTACTAGCTTGGGCAGCAGGAGGGAATAATAAAACCATGAAGAATACGGATAACATTAGTGACGGCCTAAGTGAAGGCTTGGATAATGGGCAGATGAAGATAGCAATGCATGAAGAGAAAGGCATGTCTAAGTTAACTGTCACTGATTCAGCTGTATCCCTCTTCCAAGTGGAAGAGTCAGCAAATCTGTGTAATGAGCACCATGTGGAATTTCTTGAAGAGGCGATCACAAATTTCAGGAGTCATTAATGAGGGACTACGTTACTACGGGCTGGAGCGATAGCACAGCGGGTAGGGCGTTCGCCTTACAAGCGGCCAACATGGCCGACCCGAGTTCAATTCCTCCGCCCCTCTCGGAGAGCCCGGCAAGCTACCGAGAGTATTCGATATGCCAGACACAGTAACAACAAAGTCTCCAATGGAGACGTTACTGGGCCCGCTCGAGCAAATCGACGATCAACGGGAGGGCCTTTACCTTTACCTTTACGTTACTACATTACTTAGCCTCTGGCAACTTAGGTCCTGGAGCCAATAAAGAAGCCAAGTGTTTGGAAAATAGAAAAAGGTATATTCACTACAACAAAAAGAGGTGGAGCGGAGGTGGGGGAGCAGGAAGATCTCAAACCCAAGCCTCCTGACAATGCCTGAGCAGGTTCTTAGCTAAAGAAACACAAGGAAATGTAGACTTTTTTTTGATAACTGCTGGGCAGTGGGGAATTTTCAGCAGTTAGTCATGGTCATAGGATATGTTTTCACCACACTTCAGCATCTTCGAGTTGTTGATCATACATTCTACCACTACCCTGCCCATGGTTCATGGATATTTTTTATGAAAAGGCTCCAAATAAAGGACAGCAATCTCAGTTTGGGTTATGTTTTCTTGATTTTTAGACATATAATATTTCAACACTAGTATGGTGAGTTGAGTACTTGCCTTGCACATGGCAGCCCCTCTGACCCACCCTTCTTTATTAATATTGGATTCCCTCACGTTATTGGCCCCCAAATTAAATAACCATTACAAAAGACCTTACAACCTAGTTCAACTATAAAAGTCACAAGAACCCCTAAGAAATGAAGCCGCTTTTCCCAAATTCACCCAAACACACATTTGTGGAATTTAGGCATTTATTCACTTTATTATTTCTTTTTTTAATTCTTTGTAGAATTTGAATAGCAAATATCACAAGTAATTATTCTTTCCTATAGCCACAGATACATGAATTTATTCTTCTTTTATCCTTTTATCCTTCTTTTTGTATTAAATACTCAAATAAGTTTTATGTTTTAAATGCAAGGAAATGACAATTCTGTATGATTTGGCTAAGTTGAAAAATGCATAAAGTATAATTATACAGCTATTGCAGCATTAGGGGAAAAGATAAGGAATCAAATACCTCTCAAACAGAAAGATGATTACAGATGTTAGTCCAACTCATTATATTCAGATCTAAGAAGAACATCTTAAAAACCACTTCACACACAATTAGAATTATTAAAAAAGTATTTTAAGCAAATGTTCAACCTAGGTATTCCAAGAATAGCCAAGAGGCCTCTTTTCCCCTTCCTTATTCATATTTTGGAAATAGAAAGTAATTACTGGGGTTATTCAGACATATAGTTATTCATATAAAATGAATGATTTCTTGAAATTTACTTGGCAAAATATTGAACTCAGTACTGATGCAAATTCAGGGTATGAAAATACATGTCATACATTCAAAAATGCTGAATCCTAAGTCTTAATCTTGAATACAAATAGTTTGACTAAAGTATGTGCCCACACAGTAATGATTAAAATGCAGGCAATTCCTGTATAAACGTGCTTAAAACAAACAGAAAAGGACTGGCCATTGCTGACGATAAAGGCAATACATCTCTAAATTTATTGCATAATTTTGTCCTAGTTACAACAATGTACAACAACGACAGGCAAGGCTGCTTTTCACAAACAAATTTATTACTTCTGGTAGCTCTTCTATTGCTTTCAATAAGAAATGTCAGAATAACTGTGATTTAAAAATGCTATCAGCTGATTTGAATGCTCAATAGATTCCACGCATTATAATAAAACTTGCTTCTAAGTGCTGTACTTAAAAGGAAACACTGTGTGGACTTAAATCCTCTGCTTTGGCTGCACATTTCTACCGATGTATTTACTACAGTCCACTGGAAGTCAGTTTTTGGTTTCTTATCTGCATATTCATGAGACTGTCAAACAGCTTGGAGAGAGATTTTACTTTGTTATCCCACTTTAAATATTAGGACTTGCTAATGTTCAGTTTATGCAAATCTTTAGTTGAGCTCACATCTTTCCTCTCCTGTTATGGCTCTGGATCTCTCTACAAAACAGTCCAGACACAGACAGCAGTTGGAACATGGAATGCTACTCCTTGATCTTTTCAGTTTAGAAGTTGGGGATCTGATGCCCTCTTCCAAACAGACTTTTACCTATGTCCCGGATTCACTGAGGAATGAGAAAACCTAAGCAGTAAATTCCGAAAGTAAAAGTGTTCTCATCCAAATGCACCCCTCAGACTGAACATCTGTAAAGTTTTCTTAGGCACACTTTTTTTTTTGTAATTTGGTGTGCATATGTGTGGGGGAGCTTTTAAACTGACATAGTCATACAGTATTTTGAGGAGACAGACTGTTTTCTCTTTTTCAGCTTTTTCTCTATTATCACCCTTTTTTTTCTTATTATTTTAGGTATTTTGGGTCACACCCATCAATGCACAGGGGTTACTCCTGGCTCTACACTCAGGAATTACCCTGGCGGTGCTCAGGGGACCATATGGGATGCTGGGAATGGAACCCGGGTTGACCACATGCAAGGCAAATGCCCTAACCACTGTGCTATTGCTCCAGGCCCAGGCTGCTTTTCTTATTTAAACTAATTAGTGATTTTATAACTTGAACAATGGAAAAAACTATAGTCTTTGAAACATACTAGTTGGAGAAAAGTGATAATCAGCTCTGACTTCTAGTTTGCCAAAGATTTCCAGGACCTTCAGGCACTATTTTAGTATTTGGAATTGAAATAACCATTTGGGTTAAATTTAGGTTTGTTGACTATCATATTGATCATTTTATAAATCAGTGTTTTAAGCTATTCAGTAATAAAAGGTAGCATAGTTTTGTGTGTATTTACCTTTCAAGACTATACTTAAATTTGTTTTTAGGTTAGGCATTGTAATTTACAACAGTTTTAACATTTTAGACAAAGAATGCTGCCAAAGTACACTTATTGCCATTGTACCAGCATCCCTTACCACTGTTTCTCAGTCACCTCATCTCTCTTACCCCATCACTAAGCAAATTCAATTCTGTAGACCAATTCTCAGGGTCTGTTATCACTGACAATTTTCTTATATTACCTTACTATATTTCTTTGTACTTCACATATGTGTAAGATCATTTGGCACTTGTTCTTCTCCTTTGATTTACTTTGCTCAGTATGATGCCTACCAGTTCCATTCAGGTTGCAGTGAAATATAAGATTTCATCTTTTCTTAAAGCTTAAAGTCTACTGATTCTTCATAATGATACTATCTGACTCCTCTTAATCCTCATCATTTATGTTAGAAATTTTGAAGTCATTACTCATCCCTTCAAATACCCATATTGTCTAAAAAAGAACAATGTGCTTTAGTTAAGGGTGAATAATGCATGATCAATACCATTCCTTTCATAGCAATCAGCCTTTTAAATTGATATCTTTAGTATGGTAATAATATTTCTAACTGAAAAATTGTATCTTCAAAAAACTATAAGAGAAGTGTTGAGAATAAATAGATATTTGTTGGAGATTTTGAAGTGGAGCTTTATGCATTTAACAGATTTGATAATGATATCTTATAACCTCATAGCCGTAAGCTTTGGAAATTCAACTGAAATAACAACTAAATCAAAGGGTTTGGTTGAAATAATTTTAAAATATAAATGTAATAGAGATTCTTTTCATTTCTCTCTGTGGGTCAAAAATAATAGTCCCTTTCTCTTACTGATACATGGATTGAATGTCTGTCTACGTAATTTATATAGTAAATATATATATATTTATCATATTTACATAAACAAAATTTACCTTAAACATTTTGTAGGTATACTTATCATTGTTAGGAAGAAATTAGTGGGAAATGGAACATAAATACTTGCCAACACTTAGAGATTTTGTAGGGTCAAACTAAATCAATCAGATAATGGGATAAAAGTGGTAATGACAGTTACAGCAATTGAAGAATGGTTGAACTGAGAGGGAAAATAACCCAAAACTAGAGAAATTTGAATGTATCTCTCATACCATTTATCAGTGAAAATTAAAGATACCTCCAAGATCAGAGGGGAAAATGTAGAGAATAAAACGTGATTGGTAGAAGATGAACTAGTCAAGAAGCTCACCACTGAGATAATAAATATTAAGCTGGAGACTTAGTTAAAATTTGAAAACTAATTATTTCCTCCCAACGTTAAAGATTTCCAGGTTCTGAGAACCTCACACAGAGGATAGTTGATATGATACACACTGATAATTGGTAACTTAATTTTGACAAAATCTGAGCACAGTATTTCCCAAGAAAATTGTTCCCACGTGTAAAGCATTATCTCTTAACATCCAACTTTATAACACCAGGCTGACATGATTTCTCTTTGTAACCTGAGTATGTTGGTGAATAACTAGATTGGACTGGCACTTAACTAACAGGTTACTTGTAGATTTACTAACAGCCAGAGCACAATCATGAAAGATCTGGGACAGTTATAAATTACTATTTACTGTTTTAATGGACATACAACTGTAACACAGCTTGGAGGTGATAAGTATATAAGGGCATAAAAGTATTAATGGGCCTTTCAAATAAATACAGAGCACAAATGTCATATGCTATCACAGGATGTCACTCAGAAACTTGAATATAAATGAAAAAGCATTTATCTTCCATTTGAATTGTATTGTCTATTATTAATGGGTCAGAGTAGAGATAAACATGATTACCCTGGAGTCACACTGGACCGTTCCGCAGTAATTTTATTGAATGTGATAGTATACGTGGACAGCTTCTGCTGTGTAAACATAGTGTTCTCTAAAATGTGAAGAAACAATTACCATTAATTCACATAGAAATAAAACTGAGGTTTTTCAAGGTCCTAAAAAATGTACCTGCAAACCTAGTATCACATGTGGCATATTAGTGCCTAGAACTTGCAATGTACAAAGTCTGCCTTTGTTCTCTTCCCTATAACAGGGGAGGCCAGGAGCAGGTATTGTGGGGAATAATGCCAGTAGACCAGCTAATGGGGACTGCTTTGTCAGGAAGTGTCCTTGGCCACAGAGGTGATTCCTGAGAGCCCAGAGAGGGAAAAGTATGTTGCTGCTGTCCCTGATTCTTGAGAAGTAAGAGCAGAGAGAACAGAAGGGCTGCAATTAGAAAATAGAAAAACCAGCTGCCAAAGTCATCGTTACCAGTGAAAGGGCTGTTCTTTGGAGAGTTCTAAGAGAAAGCAAACAGGAAGAGACCTTATACCTTGTGTGTGCATGCAATTGTGTGTGTGTGTGTGTGTGTGTGTGTGTGTGTGTGTGTGTGTGTGTTTGTCCTGCTTAGCTGCATGTTTGTAGCACCCATTGTCCTAACAGGAAATGTTCCTCTAGGGCTTAACAGGAGGTTACTATAACTTCAATATATTTCATTAAAACTGCTTGCTGAGGGGCAAGACCGATAATGCATTGTATCCATTGTACTATTGCTCTGGCCACATAGATTTTTATTTTACTTTTTTTTAGTTTCTTTCTCTAAGAACCCTGAATTTTATCTTTTATTATTTTACTTTTTGGTTTGGAACCAAGACCCAGTAATGCTCAAGAGTTATTCCTGGCTCTGCACTCAGGAATTACTCTTTTTTTTTAGTTGTTTCACTATGGAATTCACTGTGTATTTGCTGTGATATAGGGTTACAAACTGTCCATGGTTGGGTTCCAGTCACACAATGTTTGAACAACCATCTTTCCACTGGTGTACATTTCCCACCACGTGTCCCCATTTCCCTCCTGCAAGTACAATAAGACAGAGGAAGCCGAAAGGCCACATTATCTCATTTATATGGAACAAATAAACAAGGAAGGCAATGGACAAAGCCAATGTCGACAAACTCATGAACTCTGACAGCAGAACTGGTGTAACCCAGAGGAGTTAAGGTGGGATATGGAAAGTTGAATTAGGCAGGGATGGACTGAACTATAATTGATGTAATAACAGTTGTGGGAGATTCTTTGATAGTTGTAGAGGTCATATTGATGATGGTGAAATATAGTAACTTTGTATAACAAAAGCATATACATTTACCACACTGGAAATCAAGTAAATCATTAAAATTGTTTAAAATTGTTTAAAGTGAAAACTTTGGTAAAATGACTACCCTCTTTGAAGTATCATTAATGAAAATATATTAAGATACATTATAAGAAAGACTTTATAACTACTTTAAATTTATAGAGTTTGAATATCAGTTTCTGAATTTTGCCCAGTCGCTATATCATCATGGAATTGAATATATAGAATCCCAGTTTTGTTACTATCAATGATATTTCTCATAAAAGGGATATCAAAAGTGCATATAAAACAAGAAACCTGTATTTTCCTGATGAGAAATAGTATGCAAATGACTGCCTAAGAACATGACTCAACCTATGAGTTCGAGAAAAAATGCAAAATAAAATACTTCCCTGATCTTAGAAATTTTAGTTTCATGTGAATAAAGGCAAAACATTAAAAAATTTACAACAGGAAGAAGAAATAAAGGTATATTATAAAATATAAAACTCATGGTATTATATAAATGTCCTTAATAACAGTGTTTTATGATACCCAGGTTCAGAACAGTGTTTATTGTCATTTCTAACATCTTTATTCTCACCTGAAACTCGTTTTTCTTGTATCCCCTTCAATGGAAATTGAGCCATCTTGAGATCTTATTAAATTCTCTTTTTATAAACAAACCCTCACCTGCTTTGACTGCTTAATACAAAAGAGCTTCTGTTCTGAATATCAACACCCAGCTTTTAATAAAACAAATTCAGAATCGTTTTTTTTTGACTCAAATATATAAACTGGAAGGGTTAAATGTACTGCAAAAATCAAGGTTGCTATATTACAATTGTTCTAGAACTCTACATTTTCTCCTAAAAGTTGTAGAGATTTTATAGCTTTGACTCAGATCTCTGGTTTTAATTCATTTTAAATGAATTCTGTACGTGGTAAGAGGTGAGGGTCAAATTTCTTTCTTTTTTCCTAAATGGCATCCAAATGATTTAGTGGTTGTTTTAAAACTTTAATAAATTACATTGATGAGAAAGTGAATAGAGTATTTCAATGCCTACTACATGTCTTCAATCTATTTCAATAATGCTATTTCATCTCTAGAAGACTGCATAGCCCATAAAATAACCTGAAAATTCTCCTCTATCTCCTTTCATGGTGTGCTCCTGGATTTCATGATGAGTTATTCTCAATATGCATCACTGATAAAAAAAAATTCCTTTGAATAATTTCTGTAGCCTTGCTTAAAGGAAACTGGTAGACCCTAAGTAAATGTTTCTTCTGTTATGCTCTTGAAGTTTGTCAACTGAAAAAAAAAACCCCAAACAAACATTACTAGGGTAACCTTGACAAAAAATAAAGTTAGACTCAGCTTACTCCAGAGTGATGATGGCAAATGAGCCTTCTCTTTATCTCTGAAATATCTCAATCCAATTCAGGCTTAATGATGTGGTTTATATACACACTACTTCTGCTTTTGGTGATTGTCTACCGACACCTTGATGATTTTTCTTTATTTATTGGAGATATCTCCTCATGGGCCACCCTCCAGAGCTCACGAATGCTCCTCCCAAAAGGGAGTATAAAAGGAGGCTCCCAGAACCAGGCCACCGGACTCCACACCAGGCTGGGGGGCAAATGAAAGCCCTCCCTACCCCAAGGGACCCAGCCCGGCAGCCGACCTCCACTGCCCAACCACCACCACGCTCTAAGGCCGCTTTCCATACAGGGCAGCCGCAAAGCAAGTAGTACAGCAGGTAAGGCACAAAGTGGCAGCGTGACACATTACAGGACATTTCCTACCCATTTATGCCTCTCGGAGAGCCCGGCAAGCTACCGAAAGTATCCCATCTGCACGGGCAGAGCCTGGAAAGCCCCCTGTGGCATATTTGATATGCCAAATACAGTAACGACAATAGGTCTCATTGCCGGACCCTGAAAGAGCCTTGAATCGTTGGGGAAAGATGAGTGAGAAGAGGCTGCTAAAATCTCAGGGCTGGGAGAAATAAAGACATTACTGGCGCCCTCTTGAGTAATTCAAAGACCAACTGGGTGATAGTGATACAGTGATTGAAGCTATTAGGATAATCCTTCCACCTTTTCCCACCTGACTCAGTTTTGAGCAGTTCTTTTTTTTTTCTTAAGCCACTACCTACCAAGAAACTTATTTTTAGTTTGTCCTTTGCAAGAATACACTTCAAAATTTTAAACTGGCATTGGCAATATACTATGTAATACTAACCTTTCCTATAAATTTTATCTTACACTGCTATGTTTTACAAAGTTTCCATTCCTGCCAAATATTGATGCATGCGTGCTTTGAACTCTTCTGATATTCTGCCCTGTTCATATTCTTTTTGTCTATATTTCGAGAACTCTATCAATCATATTCTTAATTCCCCTTATAAATATAACTTTTAAGTTCCTGCTACAATCATTTATCTTCTTTTAAAATTCTTTGTCTACTGATTTCTAAAGACATTAGTGCCCCTCCTTTGAGAGTCTCTGCAACTCGCTCTGCATAATACTCATGAAGTACTTAATGTATTATACTTATTATACACATATCCGGGTTCCATAATTTAACATTGCCTAAGTACTTGCAATAAGTTATTGCTAATAAATCTCAGATTTTTGCCATGACTAGCACAGCACATTTACATGCATATATACTAAATAAATATTTTGAAAATATGATTCATTTTTGTCTCTAAGTGAAAAGGTTTTACACTCATAAATATGACAATTATTCTAAGTTTTAAGAATTACAAAGCATTAAAGAGACTCATAAGAAAGAAATCAGGCAAAAAAAGGTAGTACAGCAGGTAAGGCGCTTGCCTGCATGTTGCAAACATGGATTTGAACTATGAGCCCTTGCACCCTGAAAACAGGAGCAATGAACCAAGAGTAAACCCTGAGGACTGCCAGGTGTGAGGAAGGAAGGAGGGAAAGAGGGGGGGGAAGGAGGGAGGGAGGGAGGAAGAGAAGGAGGGGAGGAAGGAAGGAAGGAAGGAAGGAAGGAAGGAAGGAAGGAGGGAGGGAGGGAGGGAGGGAGGGAGGGAGGGAGGGAGGGAGGGAGGGAGGGAGGGAAGGATGGAAGGAAGGAAGGAAGGAAGGAAGGAAGGAAGGAAGGAAGGAAGGAAGGAAGGAAGGAAAAAAGGAAGGAAAAAAGGAAGGAAGGAAAAAAGGAAGGAAGGAAGGAAGCTAGTTGTTATCCTAATTATTTTAACAGAGAATTTCAGTTAAATAATAATTTATGAAGCCTCATATTGCATTTATCATTAAAATGTAAATAAATATAGATATACAATCACAGAAAAAACATACCTATTCTGGCATTTTTATTTGAGCAGCTAGAAGTAATAAATCTGTTTGTGAAAAAGCAGACTTGTCTGGATGTTTAATATTGTTGTATCTAATCCAAAATGTTACTTCAAACTAAAACTATTTTAGGAAAAATACCCGTTTCTTAGTTGCAATTCTGCAGCTCTCCTCTGTCATTTCATACTCAGAACTGAAATTAAGTGTTTCTACGAACCGATCACTCACGCTCCATACTTTTGGAATGACTACAAGACTAATAGTCTAAAAACAGAAGCTAGAGGGGCGGCAAGATAGCCCAGCTGATCAGGTTCTGAGTTGCATTCTGTTGTGTCGGTTGGATCCCTAGCACTCCAGACATTGATCTTCTGAGCATCACCTGCAGGGATTCCTGAGTGCAGAGCCAGGAGTTAGCCCTCAGCATTTCTGAGTGTGGCTCAACCCCAGATTCCTGGCCAAAGAAAAAGGGAAAGGGAAATATATTAAGTGGGAAGAGGTACGGATGTCTTCCCTTCTCCTGCTTCCCAGTCTCTTCCTTGTCCTCGGAAACTGAAAATGTGGGTGGTAGAGTTCTATCCTTGGATACAAGACGGATATAGTAGTTGGAGTCTTCGACTGGGTGGCAATATGTTAATCTCGAGCGCATTCAGCCCTCTCTTTAGCTCCAAATGCTGTCACCGCTCTTACAGAAGACGCTGAGTTTGAACATAAAATGAGCAAAAGAAAATCACTTAAAATAGAAAGAGGTCATACAACAGTCATTCAAATATATCCTTGCTGTTTTGAAAACCAAGATGTATGTGTGAGGAAGGACAGATGGGAAAGATTCACTTTCTTAGAAAGCTCTTTGAAATGCAAAGAGAGTTTAATCAAAAAAAATTATACATACCTTTTAAAAAATGATCTTTGGCTTATTGTTAAGCCAATTTAATAAATATTGTAGTATTGTTGACTTTTTTATAGATAAGTAATTATTTGATTGAATTCTATAGCAGAAATCTTTGCTACTTATGTATTCTCAACTGTTTACTGCCACTATCGTTCGGAATATTTTCTTACATAGCTTATCTACCCGAGAGAAACAAGTGTATTACAACAAATCCCTCTGAGAGTTGTACAGAAATCCTCTGGTCGAAAGGAATATATATGCACTGGACTATATTTCTTCTGAACTGAATTCCTAAGACTTGTCTGTAGAGTCTGGGGAATTTTGAGAGGTGCCGCTACTAAGTCAGGAAGATTTGCAAACCAAGGAACAAAGAAACCTAATAGATAAAAAATGTATGTTCTCTGCTCTAGTTCAAGTTTATCAGGGAAATGTCAGGTGGTCGCTGATTTAATACTGTTCAAACTGAATTTGCATATCATTTTGCTCTGAAGAAAAGATGGTGAGGAAAAGAAACAAATGTGATTTTTTCCATTAAGCTAAAAATAGGGTCTCAAATTATATTAAAGAGAAAACTTGCTTGATAGTAAAGCATATTGGATATTCCATATATCTTTAACCATATTAAGGGATCCTAATTGAAGGGGTTTGCTCAGAAACATAAAACTATGATGATGGAAACTGATGAAATTCTCAGTGCTTAAAATATATTATATAAAAAATATCCATTCTTTCATCAAATATTAACTGAATTCCTGATAATCATGAATCACTGGAACAGTTCATGTAAGTTATTTATTTTTTTCTCTAACCAAAGTATTTCTGCTCTTTTCTCAGTCCATGTGGCCTTTCAACTTAGGACATATATTAATAAATATACATACTTATTATGGACATACACACAGTTAAAAAATCACTGAGAATTTTTGTTGAGAAATCAGTTCTAACTATGTAACTGATTTGAATTTAGTCTGAGGCTGTTCCATACAGGTCCATAAAGGTAGTTCTTTTTTCCCCAACTGTAAACTGAACATGTGGTTACTTACCCAGTATGAAATTTTACCTTTTCTTTTCTCCTTTGAAAATATGTGTCACTATTTACCAAGTTCTGGGCAATGAAATATAAGAACTGTAAAGGCTAGGGCTGTCCTTAGAGGAAACTGACTGCCTAAAAGAGTGGTCTTTGGCCATTTTAATGTTTCTTTGTCATCCAAACTAAAACGCAGAGCAGTCATTTTAGGATGTGACGTAAGCTCAAGAAACCCCATGTTACAATGTGACACAAACCAATCAAGGGAGCTATCATTTTACCCTGGAATTGATTCCAGTTTAATCTACTAATAGTAACAAAAACTAAGTTTCTAGTGCCATCATCCCCTTATATTACCCTGACAACTGCCAAGAGTGATCCCTGAATATAGAGCTAGGAATTAGCCCTGATTATGACTAAGTATTACCAATCTTCTCAAAAAAAATACTAAACTATTTTGTCTGATTTACAGCTAGAGTTTTTCTTTTATAGATACATAAACCTACTGTGAATTAAAACACATCAGAAAACATTTTTTTCTAGGAAAGAAAATTTGTCACTGATTTTTATTTATTTGAACTGTATACTGAAAATATCAATATAAAGTTTTAATCCAAGATGTTTAAAATCAGTAATAATTTGTATTATTTTTCCTTTCATAAATAACAAGTATAATAGTATGATTTACTCATCAAACAGAAGAGTTCAACCTTTTATTATAAGGAATTTGACTCTCATTTTTATTTTTGAATAAAGGCAAAGGCAAAGGCAAAGGCCCTCCCTTTGATCGTCGATTTGCTCGAGCGGGCCCAGTAACGTCTCCATTGGAGACTTTGTTGTTACTGTGTTTGGCATACCGAATACTCTCGGTAGCTTGCCGGGCTCTCCGAGAAGGGCGGAGGAATCGAACTCGGGTCGGCCATGTTGGCCGCTTGTAAGGCGAATGCCCTACCTGCTGTGCTATCGCTCCAGCGTTTGCCTTACAAGCGGCCAACATGGCTGACCCGAGTTCGATTCCTCCACCCCTCTCGGAGAGCCCGGCAAGCTACCGAGAGTATTCGGTATGCCAAACACAGTAACAACAAAGTCTCCAATGGAGACATTACTGGGCCCGCTCGAGCAAATCGATGATCAACGGGAGGGCCTTTACCTTTTATTTTTGAATAAAAATATTAAATATATGGATAAATTATACCTGTATTAGTATACAATGTTAATCTTGGTTCAAAATTTAACAATTTGCTTATAATTATAATTTTTTTCTGGTATCATTTGTTGATATATACTATCTTTTCTCCACTGAATTACCTTTGTCCCTTTTTCATAAAAATAAGTGTTCAGGGGATAGGGTACAGTAGTAAGGCATCTTGTCTTGCACATGACCAACCAAGTTTCTAGTGCCATCATCCCCTTATGGTACACTGACAACTGCCAAGAGTGATCCCTGAATATAGAGCTAGGAATTAGCCCTGATTATGACTAAGTATTACCAATTTTCAAAAAAAAAATTGTTGATATGTGTGAATCTAACCTACAATTTAAAGTCTGTCCAATCTACAATTTAAAGTCTGTCCAATATATAGATATTGACTTTGATATAATTTCACCAATGCAATTGTTTCTTACTTTATAATATTATTGAAGTTAGTGGGCTGGAGCGATAGCACAGTGAGCAGGGCACTTGCCTTGCATGCAGCCAACCCAGGCTCGATTCCTCCATCCCTCTTGGAGAGTCCAACAAGCTACTGAGAGTATCCCACCAGCACGGTAAAGCCTGGCAAGCTACCTGTGTTGTATTCAATATGCCAAAAACAGTAACAAGTCTCACAGTGGAGACGTTACTGGTGCCCTCTTGAGCATTTGATGAATAATGGAAGGACAGTGCTACAGTTAATATCACCTTTACACCATCATCTTTTTAAGATATATTTTACTTATGATTTCTTTATTTTTAGTTTTTAATAGTTTATCTCTATATGAATTTTAAATAATATTACTAATTATTAAAGTTTCAGCTCAAATTTTGAATGAGATTGTATTAAATCTGTACAGTAAATTTGGAAAATTGTATTACTGATTTTTCTTTTCTATTCCATAAGAACAATGTATAGGGTCTTAATTCTTATGAAACCAAAAAATCAATCTTACTAATGTTTTGCAGTTTTAGTAAGTCCGATATGTATTTTGCCATATTTATCCATTTTTCATCCTATATTAGGTTGTATAGTAAATAAATTTTTTTTTCAAATTTTATAATTGTTCAATTTAAGTATATAAAGACACATTTGAGTTTAGCAAGTTCAGGTTAAATCTTACAACCTTGCTAATCTTACTATTTCTTATATTTTTACTTTATATTATATCTCTAATCAATCATATCCACATAAAAATAATTCTACAACTTTTCTTCTAACCTGAGTGATTTTATTCGTTATCACTGTCTAAAATCTCTAGTATCTATCTGCCAGATAGAAGTTTTGAGAGAGGATATTTTTATTTTAATCTGACCTTGGAGAAAAGCTCTGTGTATTTCATCATTAATTTTTTTTGGATGTTCTTTATCAGATTGAAGGAATTTCCCTCTATTCCTAGTTGAACAATTGTTGGTCCCGTGAAATATTTTGTCTACATCTATTGATGTACTCTGTAGTTCAGTTTTGTAGTTTATTAATACAATAAATTATATTTATAGTTTTCAAGTGTAAAACGGTTATACTGGAATAAGCCCTGCTTAATCGTTGTACTAATTTTCTGTTGCTACAATAACAAATTACTGCAAATCTGTGGAAATAAGAAATTCTGAAATTAAGGTATTGACAGGGTTATATTCTTCCAAGAAATTCAGAAGCATTTTTCTTGCTTTTTTGAGAATAAACCTTATTCCCTCTACCTTCAAAAATAGTATTCTCTCTCTCTCTCTTTCTGTGTTCTTCAATCTCATTCTCTCACTCTATTTATCAGGTTCACATTAATATTTGCATATCTTCTCTCATTCTTTTATTCTTTCTCTTATTCTTTCAGATTATACTGGACCTATTCTATATTTCCTTGTAAAGTAACACATACACACTGTACTGGAGTTCTTGGACATCATTTTTCTGACAACCACAGTCATTCTGTGTTACTGACTTTATAAAATACAACATCAAACATTTTAGAGGTTTTATTTGATAAGTTTTGTCTTAAAATTTTAATCGATATTTACAAAAATGTGTTAAAGTTAACTTTTCTGTCCTTCTTATCTGGCTTTGGTATTATACTAGTAATGATGGCTACATGGGATTGTTTGCCAAGAATTTTCTGTCTTCAATTTTTAGTAACAGAATTAACATCAGGGGATTTTATCAGCCTCTCCTTGCTCATCCTTCTTAACACTGCCATATTGGTGGCTCTATCAGAGTCAGTGGAAAGAGACCCATTGTATTTACTGTTTTTGGCATATCAAATACACAATGGATAGCTTGCCAGGCTCTGCCGTGCGGGCAGGATACACTCGGTAGCTTGTGGGCTCTCTGAGAGGGATAGAGGCTTTTAGGGTGGCCTCTAATCACTCTTGCAGGTGTTCCCATGGTTCGAACCATATTTGAACCTCATCAAATATGGTGCAGCAATAATGAAAAATGGGCATTAAGTGTCTACTGATGTGTTGATTACAGTGGCCTCAGAGTTCAGACAATGCAAATAAGTGAAAAGAAAGAAGATGATAATGAAAAGAGAGAAGATCCAGGTGACAATTTGGAAGAAGGAGAAGGTGGAGGTTGGTGTAAAAAAATCTTCAGGTCCTTGGAATAAACCAGCCCCAGTACAAGCACCTCCTGCTCCTGTAATAGTTACAGAAACTCCAGAATCAGTGATGACTACTGATGTATATAGACTACCTGGGGCCAGGTTAACCACAACAAGGAAAACGCCACAAGGACCACCAAAAATTTAGAGTGATACACAATTCCCATCCCTGCAGTCCACTGCCAAGCATGTAGAAAGCCAGAAATACTGAGCCTTCGTAAGGATTGACTGCCTCAGATTTGCTGTACTTATTGTAGACTTCACGTGGATCACAACTTCTGCATAAGAAGGTTACTGCTATTAAGTGTCATGAAACCTGAAACAAGCTCCACTGGATTCCTAACAGAATTATCGTAGAGTAAATATTTCATCTAGCACAGAGGGTAGGGCATTTGCCTTATATGCGGCCGACCAGGGTTCGATTCCTCCATCGTTTTCTGAAAGCCCAGTATGCTACCAACAGTATCCTGCCTGCTTGGCAGAGCCTAGCAAACTCCTGTTGGTGTATTCGATATGCCAAAAACAGTAACAACAAGTCTCACAATGGAGACGTTACTGGTGCCCACTCGAGCAAATGGATGAACACTAGGATGACATTGCTACAGTGTTTGGTAAAGTTCAGTAGGGAAGTTACCTGTTTGGAATTATGTTTATGATGCTCAACTACAAATTTATTTTCTTTAATGGAAACAGGATCATGTAAACTATTATCACAAACATGGATGTTTGGCATTTCTCAAGAAATTTTGTAACCTAAATCATTCAATTCATTGGCATAAAGTTATTTATAATAGCTTACCATTATCCATTTTATAATTAAAAAATTGGTCATTTGTAAATTATGTCGTTCTTGATGTTTAATGCCTTTTAATTTTGTTTGTTTTGTTTTTTTTTTCAGCTGACCTGACTGGTTCATACATACACCAGCTCTGTGCTGAGTTACTCTCACTAATACTTGAGTCACAATGCCATTTCAGGGCATGCAAATATGTACCTAGTCCCATGAACTATTTCCCAATCACTTAATTATTTTTTCCTAATCAGATAGGCCGGAAATAAATCAGCTTTATAGATTTTCTCATAGACTCAGCTTTCAGTTTTATTGACATTTATCTATTGTGCTTCTAATCTATAAACCATCATTGTGAACTTTAATATATCCTTTTTATGCATATTTCATTTAATATTTTTATAATACTTAATGGGCTGGAGCAATAGCACAGCAGTAGGGCATTTTCCTTGCATGCAGCCAGCCTGCCTGAGCCGGGTTCGATTCCTCCACCCCTCTCGGAGAGCCTGGCTAGCTACCAAGAGTATCTCGCCCGCACAGCAAAACCTGGCAAGCTACCCATGACGTATTCAATATGCCAAACACAGTAACAACAAGTCTCAAAATGGAGACGTTACTGGGCCCGCTTGAGCAAAATCTATGAAAAATGGGAGGACAGTGTTTGTTTTTTTGTATAATACTTAATGTGGGAGAAGTACATTCACTTTTTCTAATAGCTAGTGTTGAAAACATCAACCTAGTTAATACTTTAGTTGCATTAATTACATCTTTAAGTTATTGAAATTTGTATTTTGGCCCAGAATATATTTTATGGCAGAAAATATTCTACATATATATTAAAAAAATGTTTATTCTAGTGTATTTAGTTGTAGTATTCTATAAATATCAGTTAGACGGTTTCAAGACATAGTACATTGGGTAAGGCACTTACCTTGCATGCAGCCAACGTGGGTGTGATACTCCACATCTCATACAGTTCCAAGCTCCTCTAGGAGTAATTCCTAAGCACAGAGTCAGGAGTCAACTATGTAAGGGCACAGTCAGGTACAGTCCAAACACACACACACACACACACACACACACACACACACACGACACACACACATACACACACTACTACTACTACTACTACTACTACTACTACTACTACTACTACTACTCATGGACAAACTTTTCCAATCTCAGATTAAGCTATTATGAATTTTAGTTTTTCTAATTCTTTATTTTCTACTTGTTCTACCAGATAGTGAGAAGGCTGCAATATTTCTCTTTGTTATGAATTTATCTATAGTTGACTGATATGTCTGTCTCTCTTGTTTGGGCCACAGCTGATACTGCTCAGAGCTTACTCCTGTCTCTGCAGTCAGAAATCACTCCTGGATACGGGATGCTGGGGATTGAAGAAGACAAGCAAGGCAAGTGCCTCCCTGCTTCTACTATTGTCAGTTCCCACTTATCAGTTTTTCTTATAATTTCTTATATTTTTATTGAAGTCATCAATAAAATAAGTTATATTATGCTTTTTTTTTTAAAAAAAATATTCAGTGTTTCCACATCTTGTTAGTAGTACTCAGAGGCCCAGGAGTCACTCCCAGCAACACTTAGTTTAACATTCTGGGTCTGAAAGCTTAGTAGCACTGAGGCTA
This sequence comes from Sorex fumeus, assembly GCF_029834395.1. Classification (NCBI taxonomy): domain Eukaryota; kingdom Metazoa; phylum Chordata; class Mammalia; order Eulipotyphla; family Soricidae; genus Sorex; species Sorex fumeus. Next base: position 25,617,142 of record NW_026606090.1, on the reverse strand, counting down.
TTGATAAAGTAGTACTTAGGCCCAGTGGTACAGGGGCCACTGTCAGCACATTCAGCCGTGTTGAGCATGATCAAACATCAAGGCCTGTGCTCAAGATAGACCTCACTTCTTAATCTGAAGTGATAACCTCCCTTTTAATTCAGATGTGTAATTCATTTATATTTAATGTATTAACATTTTTAGATGAAAAATTATCTTCTAGTTTATTTCTTTTGTTAAATTATTCTTTTTCCTACCTGATCTTGAATTAATCCAGTGATTTTAACTATTTTTTTCCTATTTTCTTTTTTAACGTTTAAAACTACACATTTTCTTTGTCATTTTAATGTTTTCTTTAGGGTTTATAGTATGCAAATTATCACAATTTATCATCAAATTATATTTTACTTCACTTGTAACATGGAAAACATAAATTTCCATTTCTCCCCTCTTTATGTATGTGCTATTGTGAAATAATTTACTTTAATGCATGTAGTTAACATTTCATATATCACACCACATCATTGTTTGCACTGAAACAATTATATTTTCAAGATATTTAAATATTTTGAATGTAAAAAGGTAAAGGTAAAGGCCCTCCCGTTGATCGTCGATTTGCTCGAGCGGGCCCAGTAACGTCTCCATTGGAGACTTTGTTGTTACTGTGTCTGGCATATCGAATACTCTCGGTAGCTTGCCGGGCTCTCCGAGAGGGGCAGAGGAATCAAACTCGGGTCGGCCATGTTGGCCGCTTCTAAGGCAAACGCCCTACCCACTGTGCTATCGCTCAGTGCTCGCTTCGGCAGCACATATACTAAAATTGGAACGATACAGAGAAGATTAGCATTTTGAATGTAATATTATCTTTTTCATATACTTACCATATCTAGTGGATATAACAGAGCATCACTACCTTTCTGCAGGAAGAATTATCTTTACAAGTTTCTTATAGTACATATTTTTGTCTGAATTATATTTTGCTTTTCTATACTGGGAAAAGTATGTATTGACTTAACTTTACAAAGATACTTCTGCTGGGCATATAAAGCATTGATTATACTTTTTGTTTCCATTTTGCTTTTAGTATATGAAAATGGTGTCACATTATGCCCTACTCACTTATTTTCTAAAAAAATTTTCCCTTGGCAAAGCTGCATCCACCATTATCTTTAACCATAACACTAAAGTGCCTCTTTTTGTCTACAAACTTTTAAGATTTTCTCTTTTAAGTGTTTGAGTAATTTTCCTTGATTGCCTTGACATAAATTTTCTCATGTTTCTTGTGCTTAAGGAATTATAGAGCTTGTATTTATTCATTTACAATTTCTATGAAGTTTTGGGGAAATCAAAATTATTTTTTAAATATTTTTATAATTCCTATATGTGAATTATATGTGAATTATATATGTGAATTATAATGTGGGAACTTGAAGTTGTCCCAAATGTTCTTAATATTATTCTTTTATTTCTTTTTTAAAAGTCTTTTCTTTGTTCTTTTTGGGTGTTTATATAGTTATATCTTCAAGTTACTTATATTTTATTCCATAGCATCAAGTAACAATTAATTATATTAACTGTATTTTTATCTCACATATTTTAATTTGCAGCTCTTAAATATGTGTCTTGAGAACTTGATCATTTTTATATTTTTATACTAAACTTTAGATTTATTTTAAAAATACTTGGAAAGAAAAATATTTTCTGGCTTCTAACATTGAAGGCATTACTGAGTTCCAATTTCAGCCACATTACTAAAGTAAAACGCTTCTGACTGTTCTACTCAGCGACCCATAAGCTTCAAAGTTATCTAGTCTGACTTTTGGAGACATGGGAAGCACCACATTCTGACTTTTATTTATTTAAGATGATTTTTCCCTGATCTTGAGCATGTTCTTCATATCAACACATTTGTGCTCTTAGTGCTTTGTTGCATTTATCAGAGGGCTGATTAATATTTTGTTGCATACCTGAGATGAAATATATGTAGCTTTCTTCTGCAGAGTTTTCTTTTGACACTTTGTTCTATGAACTGTAAGTACTTTTGTCTCACTGGATTTTCAACTCTGTCTCCTCAATTTAAACAATCCACTTGATTCTGTCTTAGTTCTCTGCTCACTTTTCCACAGCCTGACAATTCAATTAAATCAACAAACTGGGCAACCATTAAATTTTCTTCATTTTTTTCTTTTTCTAGGACCACTGTCGTTCAGTGGTTCTCTAATTATTTAAGAAAGAAAAACATTTAAATTTATTATACTGGTTTTGGTTGTTTACATTACATGTAGGGATGCTCAAGGATTACTCTTGGCTATCTGTGCTCAGGCATCACTCCTGGAGGTGCTTGGGGAACCACCTACAGTCCCAGAGATCAAACTGTGTTGTGTCATAGAAAGAAAGTACCTTAAATTCTATAATTTCTCCAAGTCTCATTTATACTATTTTATACTAAGAGGCAATAAGATACAAAATAAAATGATTTCTCTATTATCAATGTGATTACATTTTGTTTCCACTAACTGACCTTGTCTTTTACAGAAAGAGTATACCTGAGTTGTCTTTGTTTAGTCCCATTTCTAAGACCTATTTAACAAAATAATTCTTTTCTGGAATGATGAAATAACATAACACACACTTCAGGATCTGTATGTGACTTATAATGATTTTACTCATTATTCACACAGGTATTGTTAAACTTATTCTCTATAACAATTTTTACATTTAGTCAATGTTTGTTGACATGGTTTTACCTGAAAATTCCATTAAAATCTAGAAAGCTTGATATAAAAATTTATAATATACGGCTTAGAAAATATACCGCTCAGAATGTACCTCTTCTAAATCCATATTGCAGTTGTTTGTAATTGGTTTCAGTGAAACTAGTAGAAAGAGATTAAGAGCCATATTTAGAGTTATGCTTGTTTATTTTCAAATTTAAAAAAGTAAAAACATAGAAGAGAAAGCCATGCTTGAAACACTGACTTTAATAATTTTAAGTAGAAAGATGAACAGATCAGCAACACAACTCCACTGCAAACTCAAGGAAATTACAATTTTCTCGTGAGGTCTAAGACCAAGTACAATTTCTGAAGGTCAAGCATCACCTGGAATGTATAAACAGAGAAGAGCAAACTCCAGCTTCATTAGTTCTTCATTGAGAATCTTTATTTTTGATCCCCAAAGAAAATATATTTTTTTAATAATTGCAATATTACTGACCTTTCTCAACATCCTGTTGATTGATTAAATAACCTTTTGCTCTGCTGCTGCACTGTGTACCTTCAGCCTGTATTCTGTTCTGGGCACCAATTTAACTCGGTGGGAGGAAAGTATAGGTGTTGACCTATGGAATAAAAACTGTAAAACATTCGCGCTAGTGGGGATACTCAATGATAAAAATAAGTAATTAACTATTGATCAAGAACACAGAGGAAGGAGTACAAGTATTACTTTCTCTGTGGAATCCTTGTTCCCCAGAGAACCAGATCTGAATGCTGACATGTAGATTTCCAGACATCATTTTGGAAAACAGGGTTTCTTTGAAAACTTCTCTTTGAATCGTATCTGTAAGAAAATTAGCACTGAGTGTATTCTTCTGGAAGGCCAGAGAATATCGTGCATAAATACATAAAAGCTAAACAAATGAACAAAAGTTTTTCTTAAAGGTAACTATTGTCTTGAGAAAGAACTGATTTGAATAACAAAATAATTAAGTAATATCATAATGGTTTGGAATAATGGCTTCCACTGATGTATTTAGAGCCTTGCATTTTCTAATATTGAAAAAAGAAGAAAAAGAGGGAGATAGTAATAGTTTATTCAAGTCAAAATTTAAACTTGACTAGTTGTTTCTCTGATTTTTAAAAATGTATTGCAAGGATTAATAATCAACATTACAGCGATATATACATATATATTCACACTCAGTGGTGGTGCTATGGGCTTACTCTTTGATCTGAGTGTGCTCACGAATCACTCTTAGAGAAGCTCGGGGAATGAAGCTACCAGAACCCACAGCATACAAGAAAAGTGATTTAAACCCTAGACTCTCTTTCCCCTTCTTTCTAAATTCTTAATACTGACAAATCATCAACTGAAAAAGCAGAGATACAATTGCCCTACGAGGATAAAAATTAAACTATCAACATTAAATTTTCAGTGTGAAAGACTCTATTCATACTAAGGTGTATGAAGATTGTTTTTTTTTCTTAAATGCTTGAAGAAGTAGAAACTACACTACCTCTGCTTTGCTGATGACATTGTTTTAATAACACCAAACATCAGCCAAGCGGCACAAATGCTGGCCGACTTTGACCATGAGTGTGGAAAGGTAGGACTACAGTTGAATCTTACGAAGACAATGTTTATGAGAAACAGCCTTGTTCCTGACGCCCCATTCGCTCTCAATGGAACGACCATCTCCGAATGCAACAGGTATGTGTACCTAGGTCTAGAAGTCAACATGACAAATGACCTGGCACCCGAGCTGCGCAGGAGGAAGAGAGTGGCTTGGAATGCCTTCAAGAACATCGAAGAAATAGCTAAGAGGACGAAGAACCTCCGGCTCTGGGCACATCTCTTTGATTCCACTGTTCTTCCTGCATTAACATATGCCTCAGAGACCTGGGCCTACGCAAACAGGATGAGAACGCTATTTGGGTCTCCCAAAGAGGAATTGAAAGAGCTATGCTTGGAATATCACGTTTCACTCAAATGAGAGAAAGAATCCGGAGTTCTGACATCCGTCGACGTTCAAGAATCAGGGACGCTGTCTCATTTGCCAAGGCGTCAAAAATGAGATGGGCTGGTCACGTAATGAGATTTAAAGACGACCGCTGGACTAGAGCTGTTACCGACTGGATTCCACGGGATGTCAAAAGACTGCGTGGCCGCCCACCTTCCAGATGGTCGGACTTCTTCGTCAAGATCATGAACGAACGGTTTGAGGCCCTTCATGTTCCCAGAGCGAACAGATGTCATTGGGCTACACTAGCACGCGACAGGGACAAATGGAGACGTTACTGGCGCCCGCTCGAGCAAATCGACGACTAACGGGAAGTTAAGTGATTTAAGTGAAGTGAATATACATATTGACACATATATTTTTGTGTGGGTAATTTTTTCCCATGGTATTTAAACACTGTGGTTTACAAAATTGTTCATGATGACTTGTTACAGGCGTTCAATATTCCAACACCAATCCCACCACCAGTGTCACTTTCCCTCTATCATTGTTTCTATTTTCCCAGTTGCCCCTCAGGCTTTCCCCCAAAGCAGACCCATAGTAATTTATTTTATATTGCTTGTTATCACTAAATGGCTAATGGAATGATCAAAACTATTTTGGTAAAATAAAATTTGTGAAAACCATTATATCTTATCATGGGAACGTTAAGTCCTTGTCTGAGGGTTTACTAACCTGTTGTTGCAAATTTCTGTGTTAATGGTTTTATTACTTGAGATTCATTGAGATTCGTTGACATTGCATTCCCATTCAGCCTTGGGTTTTCCTAATAAGATATTAGTATTGTAGAGTTTGGAGATGTTCAGAAAATCCAGAGTATTTAACTGGGCAGTCTGAACAGAAGCATGGCTACAGCTGTTGGGGCATGGGTGTAGCTGACGGGACTTTGTTTGGGTGCGAACTTGGCCCAACTCCCTCCTGGAATTGCTCCACAGTTTTTTTGGAGTTAGGTACCTGAGAAATTTTTGAGGTTTGTTGATCTCTTTCAAGATTTATTTATGATTCTCTGGAACAAGGCAGGTAAATGAGCTTACATGGTGATGGTGGGACATTGGTGTGTCTGCTAGGGCTTCTGGAAGTATGGGGAGATGGGCGTACTTCTCCCGTCCTGTTGGGCATAAATTTTGAAATCAATTGCATAAATTTCTTGAAGAACAAATCTTATGGAGATCCTGATCTAACAATACCCTCAGGAGTTAACTATTTTGTATTTCCCATCAGCTGTCACTGTCACCGTCACTGTCCTCCCATTGTTCATCAATTTGCTTGAGCAGGCCCAGTAACGTCTCTATTGGAGACTTTGTAGTTACTGTGTTTGGCATATCGAATATATCATGGGTAGCTTGCCAGGCTCTGCGGTGTGGGCGAAATACTCTCGGTAGCTTGCCGGGCTCTCCGAGAGGGGCGGAGGAATTGAACTCGGGTCAGCCATGTTGGCTGCGTGCAAGGCAAACACCCTATCACTGTGCTATCGCTCCAGCCCATCAGCATTTCATCAGCTCCATTTCCCATCAGCAATGAATGAAAATACCTATTCATTTATGTTCATAACAGAAGCTGATATTGTCAATTGTTGTTGTTGTTGTTAGTTTCCTCAGCAGTGTGACTTTTCTCCACTGAAATGCAGTAAAAGGACTAAATTCCAAATTCCTTACTAGTCATTTTAGCCAAAATATAGGAAAGAGAGAAGACTTCTCTAAAATTTCTGCCTCTAAAGTTGCCATTCTGAGGCAAATCTAAACTCAACTCCCAGTGCTTCATCAAAATTCCCTTTAAACATACCAACTTCCAGGTTATGTGATTTCTGTGCTTAATAACGTCAACTGTGACTCCCCAGATTTGTCTCTCTCCCTGGATTTTGCAATGATAGTTTATCTTCCACCTTGATTCCCAGATGGACCTAAGAAAAACCATTGATTTTAGTTTGTTCAGCTTTTCCTTGCAAAAAATATTTCAGGCTTTTTACATTTGTAAGCTGAATCCAGAAATATGCTCTATATTCCTTTTGTTCTACCAGCTTCTAAGAAAGATGCACTTAGGTTTTCAATTGGGCATGTTAATCTATATATGTTTCTGTAGTTCTGTCAATTGTTTAGTTTATTTTGAGCCAAATTTTGAGGTAATTTTCTATAATGACACACTTTATTTATATATGTATGTATGTATATACGTCACATCATTTTAGTCTCAGTATATTTTTGTCTTTTGATTTCAGTTAACAAAATATAAAGATTTCTCACACATTTTCTCCCCCCCTCATATTGCAAGGCTTCATACTTTTTCTCCTTTAAGTATGCACTTCAAAGTGAACATGTATGATATTTTAAAATTTATTCTGAGGAAACATCACCTTTAATTTCCCAATGGTATTATTGTATCAATTAAAACATTAAAATTTACTTCTACCATTGTAACTCTAAATATTAGTTTCCACCTCTGCTTCAGGAAAACCAATAAATGGACAGACAAAATAAAGATTGGAAAATGAAGAAAAATATTAGTAGCAAGTTTGAAGATAGTGTATTATCCAGGAGAACCACCTCACTTTCTTGAAGCACAAAAACATCTTATATAGAAAAAGAATTGATAGTATTCTATTAGAAATGGCAGTTCACAGGTTGGTTTGCTCAATAAATTTCTTTATGGGCCTTTCCTTCAAGGTATAAAGAATTAGCCTACATATTGTCTTCCTTGGGCTGGAACAATAGCAAAGCGGGTAGGGCATTTGTCTTACATGTGGCTGACCCAGGTTCGGTTTCTCAATCCCTCTTGGTGAGTCCAGCAAGCTACTGAAAGTATCCCGCCCACACAGCAGAGCCTGGCAAGCTACCCGTGGAGTATTCGATATGTCAAAAACAGTAACAGCAAGTCTCACAATGGAGACATTATTGGTGCCCGCTCAAGCAAATCGATGAAAAACAGGAGGACAGTATGACAGTGCTATTGTCTTCCTTGGATGTGTTTTTCTGGTAAGAACAAGCAACATTTATTAGATTTTCTATAGCACCATCTCATAGAATTTTGATGTTCTTAATTTTGAGTAATTTTGAGTAATTTTTTGCCAAGCGGCAGAAATGCTGGATGATTTCAACCGTGAGTGTGGAAAGGTAAGACTGTAGCTGAATCTCATGAAGACAATGTTTATTCCTGACATTCTATTCGCTCTCAATGGAATGAACATCTCTGAATGCAACAGTTTTATGTATATCTAGGTCGAGAACTCAACATGATGAATGACCTGGCACTTGAGTTGCACAGGAGGAAGAGAGTGGCTTGGAACACTTTCAAGAGCATAGAAGAAATAGCTAAGAGGACGAAGAACCTCTGGCTCTGGGCACATCTAACATACACCTCAGAGACCTGGGCCCTATTAAAACAGGATGAGAATGCTACTCCAGTATCTCAAAGAAGAATCAAAAGAGCTATGTTTAGAGTATCACGCTTCACTCAAGTGAGAGAAAGAATCAGGAGTTCCGACCTCCATCAATGATTGAAGATCAGAGACACTGTCTTGTTTGCCAAGGCTTCAAAAATCAGATGGGCTGGACTCGTAATGTGATTTGGAGATGAACGCTGGACTAGAGTCATTACCGACTGGCTTCCACGGGACGTCAAAAGATCGCGTGCCGCCCACCTACAAGATGGTCTGACTTCTTCATCAATGAAAGGTTTGAGGGTCTTCTTGTTTCTGGAGTGAGCAGACACCATTGAGCTACACTAGTACACTACAGGGACACGTTACTGGCGCTTTCTCGAGCAAATCGATGAGTAACGGGATGTCAAGTGATCAAGTGATAAATTTTGAGTACAGCACTTCATTCATATTGAGCTAGATTCAAAATGATATTTTCATAAATTCCATTTACCCTCTTCCCATAACAAGATCAAATTTCTGTGTCTTGGTTAAAACGTTACATGATGAATTTGAGGCAACACCATGGAAATGTGATTTGTACATTATACCTTTTATCGATTGAAAGGTACTTTTGTTTAAATTTGTATCTTAAATTGAGGGACCCTTCGTTTAAGATTTATTAGTTCAGTTCTAAAGTCACTGAAAAATAATTTGAGATTAAGTAATTCTGTAGTCCTCAATTATGAGGACTAATTCTTTGTCCCTCTGGCAGAGGGACAAAGCCATGTGGGTTCCGGGGCCGAGACCTCCAAGCCTACTCGGATTGGAGTCGAGCATCTTCACCCAGATCCTCCAAATTCCAGTAGGCGGGGGTCACACCCACCACCTGGCCCCCTGGCGCCGTGTGATCCCATCGGCGGCCAGGACTCAGAGACTGTGGAATCCAGATCCCGGAACCGCACCGCCGCATTTGCGGCCGCGCGACATCTTATCAGAACTTTTTTTTTTAATTAACTTTTTAATTGAATCACTTTAAGATAGATCTTTACAAAGCTGTTCATGATTGGGTTTCAATCATACAGTGTTTCAACACCCATCCCTCCACCAGTGTACATTTCCCAGCACCAGTGTCCCCAGGTTCCCTCCCATCACCCCAGACCCCCTACCCCTTGCCTGCCTCTACTCTTCTTCTTTTTTCCTCTGTCTCTGTCTCAGTCTCTGTGTCTCTATATCCCTGTTTCTCTCTATCTCTGTCTCTGTCTCTCTTTTTCCTTTTGGCCATTGTGGTTTGCAATATTGATAATGAAAGGTTGTCAAGAATATCCCTTTATCTACTTTTAACACTCAGTTCTTATCCAGTGTGATAATTCTCAGCCATTATTGTTATAATGGTCTCTTCTCTATCTTACTGCCCTCAGCCCCACACAAACTTGTGTTTAGAGCCAACCATTGACCAGTCTTCCTATCCCCTGTTTTCCATGGTCATGACATCTTATTGTCTCATTCCTACTTTGGACAAACTTGCAGGCTATCGAATGTAGCCTGCCCACAGGGCAGAGTCTGGCAAACTCCCCGTGGCGTACCAAATATGCCAAATACCAGTAACAATGATGGGTCTCATTCTCCTAAAGAGCCTTGAATATAATCTCAGGGCTAGGATGAAAGAGACGTTACTGGGGCCTGCTCGAGGCAATCGATGAATAACAGGATGATGAAATGAAAAAATGAAAAATGACAATTGAAGTTCACATTTCCTGAGTGTAAAAGAATTAATCAGGTCCATCATCAAAACAACAAAGTGTTAAGAAATTAATCAGTTCCATCATTAAAAGAACAAAAACTATTGTCATTATCAATATTATTATTATTATTCGTGTGTCTGTGCGTGCGCAACTGTGGGTATGCATTACAGGTATCAAACTCATATCAGCTCACATGCAAGGCAGTTTTCTACCATTGAGTTGATTCCACAGTTCAAACAACAAATTACTTTTAATAAAACTTAATTCATTAGTCATGAAATTTACATACAAGTGTTTCTACATGGAAAGTACCTTGCTAAGTGAAATGAGCCAGAAAGAGAGGGACAGACATAGAAAGACTGCACTCATTTGGGGACTAAAAAGTAATAGAATGGGAGTCGAACTCCCAAGAATAGTTGAGATAAGTACCAGGAGGTCTGCTCCAGGGCTTGGAAGCTGGCAGCACATACTGGGAGAAAAGGCAGCTCAGATAGAGAAGGGAACACCAATTAAAGAAAGTTTGAAAGACTCACTCAGCATGCGAGATGTGTGCTGAAAGTAGACTATTGACCAAACACGATGGTTCCTCAATACCTCTATTGCAAACTACAACACCCTAAAGGAAAGAGAGAGCAAAAGGGAACACCTTGCCACAGAGGCAGGGTGTGGTGGGGGGATCTAATGGGAGGGTGGGAGGGCTTCTGGGATTATTGGTAGTGGAGAATGGGCACTGATGGAGGGATGGGTACTAGATCATTGTATAACTGAAACCCAAGCATGAAAGTTTGTAAGCCTACAACTGTACCTCATGGTGTTTCACTAATTAAAAAAAAACTTAATTCATTCATAAATTAATATTTTGAATTTCACAATTTTTCAATGTAAATTGTTTCCTTAACATTCAGGAGTGGTGATTGTTATTACTACAATCTATTATTGCAAGAAAACAGGTATTTTAAAATAAAGATTTTAATTGCTGGTAAATAAAAAGTAGATATAAATGGTTAAATTTCTTAATGAATTAAGACAAAAATGTGAGTAAAAACTAAGGCAATAAATCTGACATGGGAGATCTGGGTGTACTTGCATTCAACATATTCTAAATTGCTAAATTCATGAACAATAAATGGGTCACTCTACCAGGGTTACTTCAAAGAAAATGTTTAAAATATTAATCAAGAATATTAATTTAAGTAAATACAATAAAATCAAATGTTTATTTAATGTTTGTAAATTATTTTATATTGTATTACAAAATCAATAAATGCTCATTCTGGAAGATTATATTGATTATAAAACAAAATTTCATATCTAACCCCAGTGATAGTGTAGTATTTTCTATTTAACAATCATTAATATTTTATTGCTTAAGTAAAAGTAGCAGACAATATTTTAACATTATTTTCTCACAAGTAATTTTTGTCATTATAGATAATCAAGTTTGCCTTTTAAGATTTCATATTTTTCTATTATTAAATATATGTTGTTTCCTTACCATTAAACAAGTATTAAAATTAATTATACAGAGTTATAACAATTTTTCAATACTTTGTCTTGTTTTCTATTTACCCTTTTATAAGTTTGAGTAACTTCACATAGCATATTAATATTTTATTGCTTAAGTTGGATTGTCAAAAGGCTTTCCAAAAATATCAACCAACCACTTAACACTCCTGCCAAGAGAATATTAAACTATTTCTCACGCTGTGTTATCACTAACATTTTAAATGAACTTTTGATAATTAGGAAAAAGTAAAGGATAAAGTAAAAAAAAAAGTAAAAAATGTAAAAAGTAACAACTTTGTTGTTATAGTATTATTACTCTAAGAATAAATTTCTATATGCATCTCAGTAATTCTTTTCTGTGTTTTCTTGTTTATTACTTGTTTATTACTTGTTTTTATTTACTAATTTTAGTTAATTTTGTTCCTTAAAAGGTAAGCCTGGGGCTGGAGCAATAGCAAAGTGGGTAGGGCATTTGCCTTGCATTCGGTCAACCCTGGTTCAATTCCCAACATCCCATATGATCCCCTGAGCACCGCCAGGAGTGATTTCTGAGTGCAGAACCAGGATAATCCCTGAGCATTGCTGGCCATGACCCAAAAAGAAAAATAAATTTAAGCCCATTAGAGTAAAGAGTGGGTTAGTGTACACCAGTAGAGCACTTGCCTTGTACATGGCTGACCTCGGTCAATTCCTTACCTCCACCAGGAATAAGCACAGAACCAGAAGACTTGAGCAACACCAAATATGACCGACCAAAAATAAAACGAGATAAGTTTAGAAGTCTTATATTTTTATCTAGTTATAGAAAATGTTTTTATATTCCCTGTTTTTCTTTTAAAAATTATATAATTACCAAAATATGGAATAAGTTTTGTCTTAATTTTTTTTAGCATTTTCATTGCAATATGGGCATAAAATAATGGAGGAAAACTTAGTTTCTTTTAGTCCCTTAGTATTTTCCTTTTGCCTCCCCCAACCCCATTACCTGATGGAGTCTGAAAATTACACTGACAGAACTTGACAGGAAAAAAGCACGTGTATATTATTGAACTTCTTCATGGACATGACAAGCCTTCAGAAGAAGATAAAATCCAAAGAAATGGTCAAAGTAAAAAGCTTTTTAGACAAAGAAAGTGCATTTAGACAAAGAAAGTACCTTTCGGAAGAGCTGACAAGACTGTAGAGTTTGGGTGATGGGAAGGAAAAAGTGAAGAAGTAACTAGAGATAAGGGTTACTTTGGCAAGGTTTGCGCTACATCGTCTGCCATGAATTTCCTGTTTCTATTGATAAGAACAAACTTTCTCTCGGTCCAGCAAGGTTGCAGCTAACATGGAAATTTGGGGCCCATTTCTGGGGGGGGGGATAGGTGAGACAGATGATCAGATGATCATCCTGTGGTGGTCAGATGATCTTCCTGTTTCTGTTGTTTTCTCAGACTTTGGTGGCTTACTGATTCTTTGTAGTTTGTTCTTTTTTGCTAGAATTAATACAGGCATGGGCACACACATGCACATGCAAACACACAGCCTGTTTGTGCCCCAAAACAAAATTAAGTAGCACTATCCATATATTTGCAATTCTCTTTTCTTCTGCTAATTCTATGCTGTGGAGAATTATTCGGATTTATAGATAATTTCTTTTAATTTTCTTTTGAAAATGTATCTGTAACATTATTTATTATAAGAACCCAACATTCTCTGTTTTTGTTTTTGTTTTTGGAGGTGGGATGATGGGGCTCTACAGCAATCAGGAGCCTAGAGGTTGCTCCTAGTGATATCTGATCAACCAGGACAGACAACTCTTTATGTAGGGTCTAGTGTGACCTTTCTAGGGTCTCTTATGTCCTTTCTGTAGGGTCTAGTGTGGCCAAGTCCATGATGTTAGGGGCGATGGGTTGTGCAGTGCACACCTGCATTTCTTTTTATGTAAAATTAATTTCTCTATTTTTATATTAGTTTTCTTTTATACTAGTATCTTTTTGTAGTTTTTATTCTTTTGACTCTTATGAAGATATGTGCCTTCATTAACAAAAATATATTGGTACTATATTATGGCAAATCATTGCATTTTGTAGTCATATATTTATTATGTTCATTTTTTATTTGAATTCTGTTTTTTATTTTATTTTTTAAATTTTTATTAGTGAAACACCATGAGGTACAGTTGTAGACTTACAAAATTTTGTGCTTGGGTTTCAGTTATACAATGATCGAATACCCATCCCTCCTCCAGTGCCCATTCTCCACCACCAATGATCCAAGTATCCCTCCCAACCCCCTACCCCCCATGCTACCCCGCCTCTGTGACAGGGCATTCCCTTTCATTCTCCCTCTCTTTTTGGGTGCTGTGATTTGCAAAAGAGGCATTGAGTAGCAATCATATTTAGTGCATAGTCTACTTTCAGCATGCATCTCCCTTCCTGGGAGGACCCTCCCAACCGCCTTTATTTGGTGATCCCTTCTCTATCTAAACTGCCATTTCCCCTAGCACATACAGCTGGCCTCCAAGCTATGGAGTAAACCTCCTGGTACTTATCTCGGATATTCTTGGGTGTTAGTCTCCTATTTTGTTACTTTATGTTCCCCAGTTGAATGCAATCTTTCTATGCCTGTCCCTCTCTTTCTGACTCATTTCACTTAGCATGATAACTTTTCATGTAGTATCACTTGTATATGTATTTCATGACTTCATCTTTTCTAACAGCTGCATAGTACTCCATTGTGTAGATGTACCAAAGTTTCTTTAACCAGTCATCTGTTCTCAGGCACTCGGGTTTTTTTCCAGATTTTGGCTATTGTGAACAGTGCAGCAATGAACATACTAGTACAGATGTCACTTCGACTATAATTTTTTGCCTTTCTGTGATATATTCCCAGGAGTGGTATTTCTGCGTCAAATGTAAGATCAATTTCTAATTTTTTGAGAATCATCCATAACGTTTTCCAGAAGGGCTTAACCAGTTGGCATTCCCACCAGCAGTGAAGGAGAGTCCTTTTCTCGCCATATCCGTGCCAACACCAGTTGCTTTTGATCTTTTGGATTTGGGCCATTCTCTGTGGTGTGAGATGATATCTCATAGTTATTTTGATCTGCATCTCCCTTTATTTTAGTGATATAGAGCATTTTCTCATGTGCCTTTTAGTCATTCGTATTTCTTCTTTGGGAAAATTTCTGTTCATTTCATCACGCCATTTTTTGATTGGGTTGGATGTTTTCTTCTTGTGGAGTTTAACCAGTGCTTTGTATATGCTTGATATCAACCCCTTATCAGATCAGTATTTGGTGAATATCCTTTCCCATTCTGTAGATTATCTTTGTATTCTGGTCACTGTGTTTTTTGAAATGCAGTAGCTTCTTAATTTAAGATAGTCCCATATGTTTATCTCTATTTCCACTTGGTTGGTCAGTGGAGTGTCGTCTTTGAAGATACCATTAGCCTCAATATCATGGACAGTTTTGCTGACCTTGGGAAAAAGATGTGGGGAGGCATTACCTTCCCCAACTTCCATCTCTACTATAAAGCTGTAATAATTAAAACAGCATGGTACTGGAACAAAGGCAGGTCCTCAGACCAATATAACAGGGTAGAATATCCCTACATACAACCCCAAAAGTATAAACATCTAATCTTTGATGAGGGAGCAAGAAATGTGAAGTGGAGCAATGAAAGCCTCTTCAACAAATGGTGCTGGCATAACTGGACAACCACATGGAAAAAAATGGGCTTTAGAACTCGACCTAACACCATGCATAAGGTAAAGGTAAAGGTAAAGGCCCTCCCGTTGATCGTCGATTTGCTCGAGCGGGCCCAGTAACGTCTCCATTGGAGACTTTGTTGTTACTGTGTCTGGCATATCGAATACTCTCGGTAGCTTGCCGGGCTCTCCGAGAGGGGAGGAGGAATCGAACTCGGGTCGGCCATGTTGGCCGCTTGTAAGGCAAATGCCCTACCCGCTGTGCTATCGCTCCAGCCCTACCATGCATAAAACTAGATCAAAATGTATTAAAGATGTCAACATCAGGCCCAAATCAATAAGGTATATTATGTTCATTTTGAAATTGCAATGTGGTATCATATAATAAAAATACAGTAGAAGTTATTAAAGTAATTATAATAAAGTGAAGACATACATTTCACCAGTGTTATCAGTCCACAAATGGTGAAATAAAGGCTACCACATATGTACACATATGTACACATTCATTTGTACACATATGAATGCATATATATGAACATATACACGTATAATTATATGTGAAACTTTAGAGGGTAGTATTTCTGGGTCTGGCATGTGGCTCAGTTTTGAGTGCATTTTTTGTGTACCTGAGTCCCAGAAATCTACGTCCATCAGCAGAAAATATAAAGCCTAGCTCTGAGAGGGGGTTGGTTCAATGCTCATTTCTGATAACGCTGTCAATCCTGAGAGCTGCACACATGCTGAGAGATACCAGGACAATATCCAAAGGTGTGAAGGAGTATGTGGTGGGAGGGGGGAGTGATGGCACAGAGGACTGGAGTGTTAGGAATTAAACACAGGCTTCTTTTATGTCAGGCGTGTGGTACAGATCTTTGAGTTCATCTCCCGGGCCTCTCTCTCTTGTTTTTAAAAAGACATTCTGAGCACATGGAAGAAACTCAGCAAAGTGTACTCTGTCATCATATGGTCTCAGGCACCATATTTAAATAGCTTAGCTAACAGAAAACTATGGGGGGGGTGGGGAAAGATCATTTACAAACATGGCATAGTGAACACCTTAAATTCTGCTTTTCCCATTGATTGGTCTTGTGGGGGAGAAGATGTACACAAAAAAATTCTTCTTCAGATATAATTTCCATTCTGTCTTCATGAAATTAAAATTTGTTGAAACTATTTTGGAAACAGCAGATTTTTTGCTCCCTTACAATCCAGCTTTTATAAGAAGAACTTGGTGGGTCAGTTATTTCACAAAACTAGTCTCTCACTTCTGAGAATAGATTCATCCACTTAAAAAGCTCTGTCTAAATTCTTAAACAGGTGCTATAAATGGGTCCCAAAGTTTGATTTCATCATGTTAGTAATGAGACAATTTTCTTAGAGACAAAAAAAAAGCTGAAAAATAGAAGGAAATCAAAACTTCAGTTCAGAGATTTGAGAATAATCAGTGCATTTAGATATCTTAAAATTTGTCCTCAAAATCTAGAAGATATATTGGAAACTTATATCAGTATCTAGAAATCAGCCAAAGCTTCTTCAGATGGTGAGTGCTGCTGGGCAACTAGGTACCTCTGATAAGCTCAAATATTTGAAAACATTGAACAAGTTTATCCAGGCATTGTCATTGTGGCAATCTCTCTACAACAGGTGTTGAGTTTTCCAACTACAAACTGTGTTGTTTTAGACAATGGAAAGTTTCTGTTTTTAATTAATTCAAAAATTATTTTCATTAGTATACAAGAACAGTGTTTCATTCAATGTTTATTTTTCAATTTAACATTATAATTTTTTGATCCAACAACAGAAGAGAAAAAGTCTGATGTATTCTAGTTTTCACTATATTTACCAGTCAATTTGAATTTTTTTAAGTGTTAATGAGTGAACTTAAAAATCTGAGATTTGGGGGCTGGAGTGATAGCACAGCAGGTAGAGCATTTACCTTGTAGGTGGATGACCCGGGTTTGAATCACGGAATCACATATAGTCCCCTGGGCACTGCCAGGAGTACTTCCTGAGTGCAGAGCCAAGAGTAACCCCTGAGCATTGCAGGGTGTGACACCCCCAAAAAATCTGAAGTTTTTCAATTATTTGTAAATTACTTTATTATTGGGCTGGAGCGATAGCACAGTGGATAGGGAGTTTGTCTTCACGCGGCTGACCCAGGAGACCCGGGTTCAATTCCTCTGCGCCTCTCGGAGAACCCAGCAAGCTACCGAGAGCATCTTGTCCACATGGTAAAGCCTGGCCAAGCCAGGTTCGATTCCTCTGCCCATCTCAGAGAGCCCGGCATGCTACTGAGAGTATCTCGCCTGCACAGCAAAGCCTGGGAAACTACTCATGACATATTCAATATGACAAACACAGTAACAATAAGTCTCACAGTAACAACAATGGAGATGTTACTGGGCCCATTCGAGCAAATCGATGAACAATGGGAGGACAGTGCTACAGACAGTGGACAGTGCTATTATATTATCATTATTATATAAAATTATTATAAAAATGCTATTGTTTTGTTCTATGAGGCAGTCTATTTTATTATTAAAATGTTTCTATCTCAAGAACAAGGTATCTGGATAACTTAATACAAATCATGTACAACTTATATACACCAAAGAGCAAAAGTTGTTCTTTGAGAGTTATGATTTCCTTTGACAGTCACTGAAAAGGTCTAGGATTCTAGATATTAGGTTCACATCTCAGATTAAGCATCAACTTATTTTATTTTGAATGTTGATAAAATTCAACTGTTAATTTTTACCTGTTTGATACTATGAATTAAGATAACTAGACTTAAAATCAAAATCTAACAAAACCCATAAAACCAAGGAACATTATTATACACCAATAAACAGATGTGTTACAAAATTTTAATCATCTCTTTATTCAATTCAAGATTATTGGAGAAGGTATGTGGAGTTTAAAGAAGTTTCTCTTTAGCTAGTACTAAAGTAGCCAAGAAGCATTACAGATGGAGTCACTTTGGGGCCACAGAAACTGAAGTCTGAGAAGACAGTCACTGACCCCAGCACTAGCCCAGAGGGACTTGATTCTCTTCAAAGGAAGCTCCAGCAGAATCAGAATATTGGAGTAAGAATATGAAATAGGCCACTGAAAGTTTCAAGTTCTTCTCCTTGACAACTCATTGCAATGAACTCAGAAAGACTATGTAGAAAGCTGTATTTACAGGTAGTTTGGGAAAACCTAGGAAATCAACTGTGAAGGCAAGCAGAAGTGGTTCACATCTCTACCTAAGGATTCTACTCTGGCGTCTCTCCACTCTCATGATCCCATTGGTCTCTATATTTCCTTCCTCATAATCTTTGGATACAATGGCTTGACTTCACTATTTTTTCCCTTCTTGAATGTTTTTTTTTTCTCCCTGTGAGGTAAAGTGATGTTCTTGGAAAACCTGGGGAGAAGTTAGGACTGATTCTCCTTTCTGGCAGAAAGCAATTCCTCACTCCGGTCAAGTTCTGCAACTCCTTGAGAAATTGATGACGCAGATTTTTCCCAAGCCAAGAAAAACAAGTGAAATTCAGGTGCAATTTAATAACCACCTCATGGGGTTGGTGAGAGGTAAGTTCTATACAACAAAGGTGCTCAGAGCAGACTCTCATCCTCATTCACTTCCCCAGGTGGTCAAGTTGAGTAGAGAGAGAAGCAGTAGATTCCTTTCTCTGTTCTGTCACATCTCTACTCCCCACTTCATACAGGTCACTGCCTGCAGGGGAACTTTTCCAGATTCTTTTTATTACCATCTTTGAAAAAATTCCAGGATGTTATTCACCATATATATATATATATATATATATACATACATACATATATATATATATATATACATATTCCCATACAATTAAGTTGGGCTGGAACGATAGCACAGTGGGTAGGGTGTTTGGCTTGCAAGCGGCCAACATGGCTGACCAGAGTTTGATTCCTCCGCCCCTCTCGGAGAGCCTGGCAAGCTACTGAGAGTATCTTGCCCACACGGCAGAGCCTGGCAAGCTACCCATGACATATTCGATATGCCAAACACAGTAACAACAAAGTCTCATGACGGAGACATTACTGGACCCGCTCGAGCAAATCGATGAACAACGGGAGGACAGTGACACAGTGACAGTGATAATTAAGTTACTCAATAGTTCTTTATTCTCCAAAAGTTGATTGCAAGAATGAGAAAGAGAAAGGTAAGGAGCATGATTAGGAGCATGAGGAGGTGGAAGGGGATAGAGAAGGAGAAGGCAGGAAGGAAGGAAGGAAGAAAGGGAGGGAGGGAAGGAGGGAGGGAGGAAGGGAGGGAGGGAAAAACTTTGAAAAGAATTTCTGCTGAAAATCAGGTCATCCACAGTCTTGAATCGAAGTCATAATTCTCATACACAAGAGATTTCTTAGTGTTCTTAATACCTATATAGTTAAATAGCTCATTTCTTCTGGGATACTCAATTATGTTAAACAGATTTTGCACTTCTCCTAAAAAACAATAAAATAGTTGTCCCTCAATATAAACTATACCTACCTGCCCCTCTTAATTTTACTTTGTCTTTGGGGCAAAAGAGGAGCAGTTAATTTTGTATTTAAATAGATATTATTAGGCAGATATCCATAGAGTCTGTTAGAATTTCCTCTATGTCAACAATAGTAATCATACACTGAAATTCATTATGAGTTGTCTTTGCATTTATTTATTTAAAAAAATGTTGAGTACCATTTTGGAGCAGGAAGGATAGTACAGTGGGGAGGACATTTGCCTTGCACACGGTTGACCTGGGTTGAATCCCCGGCATCCCTAATGGTCCCCTGAGCACTGCCAGAAGTTACTCCTGAGTGCAGAGCTGGGAGGAATCCCTGAGCATCACTGGGTATGACCCAAAAAAGCTAAATAAATAAATGAAAAATAAAACAAATGCATTTAAAAAATAAATAAATGAAATGAAATGTGAGTATCTTTTTATAAATTTGTCAGCTTTTAAATATCTTTTTTCATGAAAAGCCCAATATGCTTTTTTTCTATTAGATGATTCTATTACTTGTTAATCTGAAGAGCACTTTATATATACATATGTATGTTTATAACCGTATGTGCACTTATGGTATATGAATATGTACATATCAAGTATTGTAAATATATCATAATAGCCATTTTAATACTAGCTTCATAAATAGTACTTTTTCATTTATTTGTTTACTATGATTTGATTGTCAATTGACCTATAAAATATTTTATTTTATTTTAATTTTATTTGGGGGGGGTGAAGGTGGGCACATCAGTGATGCTCAGGAGTTACTCCTGGCTTTGTACTCATGAATTCCTCTTAGTGGTGCTCTGTATGAGATGCCAGGAATCAAATCCAGGTTATCCTACCAGTGCAAAGCAAATGCACTACCCACTGTACTATCTCTCCGACTCCTGATTTTAATTTTCTTACCTTCAAATGTCAATATGTTTTTATAGCATATATAATTATTGTCTAGTTTCTCTCAAGATCAGATACATTAAACATATGATCAAGTTCTTGATACCAAGACATTTAACATTTAATCATTTTGCATCTGGATCTAGCTTTGGTAGACGTTCAAGATATCCAAGTTCTATTTCACCAAAAAAAGGTCTGCCTGGCATTATTACTTTGAGCTAATCTACCAATTTTCTCTAAAACCAATTAGGACCTTGATTATATGCTAATTTTTAATACATTTTGGCTCTGCTTCAAATTGACCTACTATGAAAAATATCTATGTCACAATCATAATTATTTTGCAATTATTTAGTGACAAGTGCTTTATAATACTTTCTAAGGTATGTAGTGCTTTATTATACTACTTTTTCATGATACTATTTATTTTTATTAGAAATGTATCCTTACATAAAATGTAATGTCACTTTATCAAATTCATCTAATTGTCTTCACATTCTTATTGGTTTTCTTGCAATGCTGCAATAAATTACCATAAACTTGGTAACTTAAAATAACAGAAATTCATCTTACTATCTTGGAGTCTAGAAGTATTAAATTGTGAGCAGAATCATTTTTATTGAAGCTATGAGGAATATTACATTCCATATTTCTTTAGTAACTTTTTGTGACTCCTGCTATCTTTGGCATTTGGGGGGTTGTAGTGGTGTCAATCTAATCTTCATCTCCATCTTCCAGTAGCATTTCTATCCTTTGTCTCATCTATATGTTTCTATATTTGACATTATCTATTCTTTCTTTTATAAGGACACCGTTTTTGGAATTAGGGATGTTTAAACTCCAGGGTGACCTCGTCTTGATATGAAGTCAATTTTTCTTCAAATATTCAGTATCCAAATAAAGTCGCATTCACAAATATTGGAACTTTGACATCTCTTTTTGAGAGAGACAAGTTAGTCCACTACAATTACACTTACTTACATGATAATTTTTGACAAACTGGAATTAATTTATTTAATATACATATATATTTTTTCTTCAAACAATTGTATGCCTCACTTTTGTCAAATTATTTGTATAATCCAGATATATTTTATATTCTCCCTGATTTTAATATTTATATTTTCATAATTTTTAATGGAAGATATTCTTAGGCCAGAGATGAAATTTAGTGTAGTACTTGCCATTCATTTATGAGGCCCTGGGTTTTTTCCAAGCACAGACAAAAGAAAAAAGTAAAAGAAAAGGAAAGAGAGAGAAAAAGACACAGAGTAAGGAAGAAAATACAAAGGGAGAAAAGAAGAAAGAAAAGAATGAATGAGGAAGGAAGGAAGGAAGGAAGGAAGGAAGGAAGGAAGGAAGGAAGGAAGGGAAATAGGGAGAGAGGGAGGAAGAAAGGGAGGGAGGGGGGAGGAAGGAAGGAAGGGAGGAAGTCTACCCCCATGTTATATGTAATTATAACCATATTAGTAAAACCATATTACACACCATATTAGATGGTATTAGAATATAATTGGAGCTATTAGTATATTTTTTAATATCCATATAAATGTATGTCACTCAAATGTATACATAAATTCACATATTATTTCTATTTCTGTGTACCTGGGAGCTGTAGAAACAGTTATACATGAATTATAATAAAAATTCTCACCTTGAATGTCTTGGTTATTAATTGGCAAGTCCACAATAGAGTCAACTAGAGTTCCTTAGAGAAGTAAGTTACTGGAGTCTTTAAACAAGGAAATTGCAATGGAACCTGGAGCCAGGAAGTTAGAATGTGCTAAATAGAAAGGAGAGAACAAGTCAAAAAGGGCACAGTAGCTAATTTCAATAATTGTTTTTGGAAGCAAAAATCTGCACCTTTGAGTATTTATATGGGAAAAGGTTAATTTCAAGGGAGTGGCCTTGAAAACACAATGAAGGTTGCATTTATAAAATCATGTACATGTAAACCTCCCTAAGGGTGTCTCCCTGAAATATATAATCTCCACATCTTCAAAGGAAAGAGAGTTTCAACCTGTATGCCCTTGTTTTCCAGTATTTTCTTGATAACTTTCGTAACTGACTTCCTCTGCTTTGCCCTCTGCTCTTACTAAATTTAAATATGGCTTTTAGAGGCCAGTGAGTACCTAACTTAATTTCGTTGGATGTTCTCCATGCATAGAGGATTTAAACATGGTATTAAGGAGCATCCCCCACCCCCTTATTTTATATACCACACTCTGATGCTTGTTTGGTTATTTGTTCAGTCTCTGAAGAACTCAAGGAGTATTGTTCTCTTTCTTTTGTGCTTCAATACTATAAATATCCAAAGCTGAAGTGATTTGAGCAACCAGCACAGAGAATGCATTTAATTTAAACTGAAAAAACGTCCCAATGCCAGACTGAGAACTCTGGGGTCTTCTCAGAGTGGGGATGGGTAGCCTCCCCAGCGTCCACCATGCCTAGTTATAGAAGCCCCAGCAGCTATGCCCACTTCCCACAGTCACCACCATGTCAACCCATTGGCCCAGACCACAAAATCTGAAGTCTCTGAACCACGTGGCCTCATACAAGGCGGCACAACACCTCCAAACTCCTCAATAATGAAATTCCAGCAGGAGCACACCAAAATAGATGGAAAGATAACATAAAAACCAACTAAAACAATAACATAGAATGCTCAACTAGCAATAAGAAACTTAGTAATTCTTAGACAAGGACTTTAATATCTCAGTAATGAGACCTAATTTTCACATTAAATAACTATTTTTCTTATGCTTATTGATTTTAACATTGAACCTTTGTTAGCTAATCAATTTCAACTCTAGAATTGCATTAACAATTATGTTTTTTCTCTATGTTAAAATAAATTTTAAAAATCAAAGAATAAAATTAATATCCATGAGTTACATATTTATATAAACAATTGTATAAATTAGTGTGATAGAATGAACAAATCTTCCCCATATTGTTCCAAATAATATAGGAACAATGATAAAAACAATAATCATTATTGGAATGCCAGTTAAAATGACTCAAGCAATATCCACCAGTGTTCCAATGTGTTCACTAAACTTACTGAGTAAAAAATTTTAAGAAGGAACTATGTTTTCCTGATCAAAATAACTCCCACTAGTTAATATTGTGACAGTAGCATTACATATCTACAAATTCATTGTGACTTTCTCCTGAAAGAAAAGCTTAATTTCCTTCCCCTTGAATATAAACTAGTCTAAGTTATGCAATTTTAATGAATAGGGTATGGAAAAAGATTTTTAAATTTATTTTTATTCTATTAAAGTACTATGACTTATAAAGTCATTCATAGTTGAGTTTTAGACATACAGTGTTTAAGCACCAAATCCAACCACCAATGTTAACTTTCCTTCTCCAATGTTTCCAGAATACCAGAAAATGAACAGCACCTTAATCAAGTGACCAATATTAATATTATCAATGATAAATCATTTGGACATTGTAAACACTCTGATACAATGTGATGAAAATACAATGAGAATTTTCTTTATTTTCACAATCCCTGGATAGTGGAGCGATAGCATAGCTGGAGCGATAGCATAGCGGTAGGGTGTTTGCCTTGCACGCAGCCAACATGGCCTACCCGAGTTTGATTCCTCCGCCCCTCTCGGAGAGCCCGGCAAGCTACCGAGAGTATCTCGCCCGCACGGCAGAGCCTGGCAAGCTCCCCGTGATGTATTCGTATGCCAAACACAGTAACAAAAAAGTCTCCAATGGAGACGTTACTGGGCCCGCTCGAGCAAATCGATGAACAACAGGAGGACCGTGACCATGACCGTGATTCACTATCCTTAAAAGTTGATATTAGTCTACTCCTGAGAAAACATTCCTTAAAATGCCTTAGACTGTTTCAATAGCATCACGAATGACATGGAAAGTCTGAGAAACAGAATTCTCAGATTAACAGCCACAAAACACCCTAAACTGAACCCTGGAATAGTAAGAGCAAGGAAAATGACAAAAAATAGTCAAATCAGAGTAGCACTGTAGCACTGTCCTCCCGTTGTTCATCAATTTGCTTGAGTGGGCACCAGTAGCGTCTCCATTGTGAAACTTGTTGTTACTGTTTTTGGCATATCGAATACGTCATGGGGAGCATGCCAGGCTCTGCTGTGCGTGCAGGATACTCTGGGTAGCTTGCTGGGTCCTCTGAAAGGGACAGAGGAGTCAAACCCAGGTCAACCACGTGCAAGGCAAACGTCCTACCCGCTGTGCTATGCTCCAGCCCCAAATCAGAGTAACACTTAAATTTAACAGTATTGTATTAATATATTTATTTTAGTTTGTGAAGTGTATGTATTTAAGAAAATAACACAGAGGAAGAAAGGGGTGGAGAAAAGAAACGAGGTATTGGGAGAAGAGACCTTATGAGCTCTCTCCAACCTTTGCGCATCCTTTGAAAATTTAAAATTGTACAAAATAAAAATTCTGTCAGCATGGCATTGGAATAAAAGCAGATAAATGGAAGTGACCCTGCATCCCCCAAACAAAGCTACACATATTTTGATGACAGATTTGTTTTCACACAAAATCCGTAGATAGCATTCCTTACACCACTTCTAACCCATCCTGTAGGTCACATTACTAAATTTTTCAAAATATGTTTATGGCATATGAAATCTTTGAACTACAAATTAAATAATGTTGGCAAAATTATAAGAATTCTCAAACAGCATAAACCCTCTTAGATGATGGCTGAGAAAAGTGTGATTTTTGTTGTTTTAGAATGGAAGGCAAAATGGAGGAAAATTATCAGAACTCTTCAAAATAGATGGCATGTGTTGTTTAGTTGCAGCAAGATTAGAAAATTTGGGACATGGTATCATCTTCAATATGACTCTCTGGAATGAGAGTTCCTGTTGCCGGAAGACTAGAATGCCTCTGTGCAAATTTTTATGCCTGCTTTGTTTCTTTGTCCAAAATCCACCTATTCTTCCTTTTATTTACTTTATTTTATTTTATTTATTTTCTTTTACAATCCTCAATATTATTTCTAATCTTAAATCCACTAATGCTATTTTAATTGCTTTTTATTCAGCCATTGATTATGCTGATTCAATTGGGCAATTACTTTTTTTTAACTTTTTAAAAAATTTTAAAAAATGTTTTTTTTAATTGACTTAATTGAGCTAATTATAATCGAGACATTACAAAACTGTTCAACTCGGGTTTCAGTCATACAATGATCCAGCACCTATCCCTCCACCAGTACATTTCCCACCACCAATGTCCCTTCCTTCCCCCCTCCACACCATACCCACACAGCCCACCCCCCATCATCAGTCTCCCTCTATGGGAGGCACTTTCCTTCTTGCTTTCACTCTCTCCTTTTCCTTTTGTGCATTATGGTTTGCAGTACAGGTGCTAAGAGGTCATAGTGTTTGTTCAGAACATTCAGTACTTTTATCAGGATGGTAAGGCTGGAGTAGCTTTTTAATTGGGTGGCCGCTTTGAGGTATGGAACTGACTGCTGAGACTTCCAGAAGTACAGAGAGGTGGAGGGGGAGATAGCCCATGACAACCCCGAGAAACCCTGGAGATTTTAGTCGCAAAACCCACATACACAAATTTTCAGCAGATTATATCTTGGTGAGGCCCGTCCTGAGACTGGAGTAGGCTGGGGGTGTGGTACTGATTTTGGATTGTGTAAGCAAGCGGCTGCCAAGGGCTCTGCTTGGGTGGTCACCAGCCTCACCTAACCGCCCCCCCCCCCCCGATTTACCCCAGTCAGTTCAGCCATGTGCGGGTCTGAGATAAACTTTTGATCTCTTTCAAGATTTATTTATCAGCCCCCAAAATAAGTCCAATAAATGAGCTTGCATAGCTGAGCTGTAGGTGTTTTATGAGTGTGATTCCCACATACCTAAATTTTGGCCATTTAATATTTTGGTAAACTTGGCCTCAAGTTGTTAGGGTCCAGACAAAGGCACAGTGGAAATTTTGGGGTACCGGGAAGCCTGAAGGTACCATCAGGCTGCTGGCGCACTTGCCCCACAGGTACTGATTGACCTGCTTGTGGCACCATACCCTTGAGTAATGCTAATTTTTGTATTTGTATTTACCTTATTCAGAGTAAGGATAATAATAATAATAATTTAAAAACCACCTAAAACACAGACGATTCTTTAGTTTATCCTCAAGGCAAAATGATGTAAAGTAATTTTTTGTGGTGCTCAAATCCAGGACTCCATACATACGGAACATGCTCTACCACTGAGCCACATCCCTAACCCTCACCAGTAAAAGAAATATTTTTTCTCTTTAGCATAGAAGGAAAATAAATTTCTCAGCTTCCATATCTAAGTTAGGTTTTGTGACTGAGTTCCAGAGAATTCAATGCTTAGACCATGAGATGACAACCCACAGTGCTCTGGGGTTCATGTGGTCCCAGTGTTTAAAATGGGGTCCTAGAACATGCCAAGTATCTCCTGCCAACCATGTACCCCCAAATATTGAGATATCTCCCTGGCTCTTATGTTGTCATTTTTACTCTCATTCACAAGAATTAATGGAATGAGAGTTGATGTATGTAAATTAAGTAATTAAAAACAAAAGTAGTTTCCAATTTTTCCCATGAAGTAACTTCTAGCTCATCAGTTCTATAACACCTCCACCTCAGCCTATTTTTGCAAATATGAATGTCTCTAATTAGATAATGTCATGGCATGGAAAGGGCTGCGTGGGAAGAGAATGATTGGTTGGAGTTTCAATTTCAACTGACATATTATAACTAATTGTTTTTTTTCTCAGACACCTTGATCTCTTTCTCTTCCTATTTAACTTTTATTTATCCCAAAGAATATGATAAAATACTTGAAAGAAAGAGATTACTGAGAAATCCTCCCATTTCAGAATAGACATTTGAATTGGAAAGTGAAGAAAAAATGTCAACAGCTGTAGACGCACTGCTGAATATGTGAGATTGGGTAGACGGAAACAGATAAAGAGTCAGCACCAGCGTCAGAGCCAATCCACTTGCTCTCACCAAGCATATTTTTCAGATATAAGATTACATGACTGATCTCAAGTTAAATAAAAGTTTGGTTATTTTAATTAATGTTGCTTATGAAAAAAGGAGTGCTCCAACTTGTTTTTTTAAATAAAGATGTTGCTTAAAGTCTTAATTTCTTTCAAAACTCAATAAATTTACACTCAATAAATTTATACACATCAAATAAATTGAAACTATGTCAGCACTTCCCTTTAATTCTATGGAAAGGTGAAACTTTAAAAACTATTTACTAGATTGATTATGATATATTGCCCTTTGCCCTTTATGTTTATCAATACAGATGGAAGGTGGTATTTGGGATCAAAATTAAAAATGGGATGGGAATATGTGATAGGAGTAAAGAGGGAAGAAAAGAATTATATACAATTATCACTCTGTTTTGCTGATGGCCATGGCCAAAATATGTTTAAAATTAGGCATCAATAGTTAAGCTAGCCACCTTGAAAGTGACAAGTTTCATTAAAATGTGCAGTACTAACATAGTATCAATCTATTTTCAAATGTACTTTTATATGACTATAAGTTGTGAGCATGTTATTGTGATACAAAGATCCACAGGCTACAAGTTATATCATGTTTTGCAAACAACGCTGTAGCACCAAGGTAGGGGTTAAAGTGCTGTCTCTCCTCTGTAACCCAAGCTTTTAATTTTGTCATGTGGCGCAATTATGAAAGGAAGTCGAATACATATTTAGTAATAGTTAAATAAAGAGGAATCTACCTAGGACCAATAACGTGGGTCAGTGATAAAGCATTTACTATGCTTGTGAGGCCCTAGCTCAATCCCCAGAAGAACTCTGCCAGCAAAAGTATACCCAGAATGTACTTAGCAGATGTGGCCACTATCCAAGAAGTCTTCTCCTTGCACAAATCAGGAAATATTCTGTCATTGCACAAAATTAAATCATCGATGTAAGTCACATAGCTAGTAAAGTGTCTTTCCCACTCAGCAAATATCTAAGGATTTCAATTAAAAATTATTTGATACCCCATATGTGTGTATAGATAGATAGATTCATTTACTAAAGCTTTATATTTTCCTATTATTCAAAAAAAATACAAAAGAAGTATTTCTGTGGTTAATGAGATAGTAAAGCTTTAGGGAGCCAAAAAATTTCAATTCTTGGCACTACATGGTTTCCTGGGGCTTGAGCGATAGCACAGTGGATAGGGCGGTTTGCTTTGCACACAGCCAACCTAGGTTTGATTCCTGCGCCCCTCTCGGAGTTCCCGGAAAGTTACTGAGAGTATCTTGCCCACACAGCAAAGCCTGGCAAGCTACCTGTGACGTATTCGATATGCCAAGAACAGTAACAACAAGTCTCACAATTTATTGTGAGACGTTACTGGTGCCTGCTCGAGCAAATTGATAAACAACGGGAGGACAGTGCAGTGCTACGGTGCAGTACTACATGGTCTCCTGAGAATTAGAGATGCTGCAGCCCTGGATGCTCCTTGGTATCACTGGTTTTGCCCTGATAGTACTGGGCCATACAAGAGCCAAACATTGCATTCTTAGGATATTGTACTGAACAGACTTCCTGGCTTGCCAGGTACCACTAGGAGTGCAGTGTGGAAAACCTGAGCTTTGCTTGGGAGTTTCTTTCCATCACCACCACCTCCCAACCCTCCAAAAATGATGCAGAATTTCTATTTTTTTATTACTTCTGAAATGTAAGCATTCTGCTATAGAGAACTCAACCTTAATAATGCTATTAATTTTCCAATTGCTAATTTTTATAAAATGACTTAGGTCATGAAACAGTGCTCTGGATGATATTTGTTGCATAATGACAGCTTCTACTAACTTCACAAACCACAGATTAAACAGGTAAGCCAATAAAACACTGTCAATGTATGAACATACAATATTGGTAGGAGGCAGATTACATTATAAACTTCAACTTACATGTACGTTGGGAAGTTGAAATTATTATGTTTTTTTTTTTCTCAGTCTGTACAGGATAATTGACAGACAGCAATGAAAAAGAAGAGAAGAGAAAATAATGGAGGCCTTGAACACAGGTCGAATTATGCTTGGAAAAGTAATTTATTAGAAATACTGAAAATGGATATTGAAATAAACTGGAAGTGAGGGGAACTGAGTTTTGCCTGAAATGAGACATGAGGAAAATTTTTAGAATGATAGTGTCTGTGCATTGAATTAATAACTGAATTACATAGTTTTGTGCCATTTGTCAAAATTCATCAAATGAGTCACTTGATATTTTGCATTTACAGAAATTTTAGGTAAAAATATATAAACATAGAATGAACTCTAGCTAATTATAAGTACAACAAATTAGTTAAAAGTAACATACATAAATCAACTTCAGCAATTTGGTATTGTAACCAAAATAGAGATAGAAATCGGTTAGAGGTAAGTAGTTATGGTTTTTTAAAGGAAAACAAAAAAATATTAACTGTAAAATTGAATTGTTAGTTATACAGATTTTATTAACATTTTGTATATTAAATAATTTTGCTAATGGAGTATTAAACAAAAGTTTAAGTATCTTTAAGTAATATTCTATTTATTTAAAACATAACATGATTAAAATTATTAACCATGACAAGATTCGGCTTTCTGAACTGTGAGTTACCATGGATGGTCTTGGTTGACATGATGAACTCAGACAGTCTCACACCCTGTTCGTTCCATTCTAGGGCATGTGTCCCAATGTGGAGTTCTTCGGCTGATCTTCTCAGTCCTATCTTGGCATTAAAATCACCGACAATGATCTTGTAGAAGGTGTGGTCTTCTTCATAGAACTTCTCCAGCTCCATGTTTAACTTCTCAATTTCTTCTTCATCGTAATGGATGTTGGTGCGTAGATGATGAAGGTAGAAACTACCAGCAGTGATCCACATCTATTCAAATGTAATCATCTGATTCAGGTTGTTAGGCATTCAAATGAATAAACCCTCAAGGCCAAGTTCATGTTGATAAGGACACCAGCACCACTGATGCCTCTTTTGTCAGATATTATGAGAAACAGTTCCTCTCCAGAGTCAAAAATGGTGTGATGTGGTTGATGCCTTCTCATCTCAGTTAGATCAATGATGTCATACTTGACACTTGTACCATCAGGTCCTCAATGGATGATTCCAATGACAGCATACCTGCATTGGAAGTACAGACAGTCATTTTTGTCCTTCTTCATTTTGGCAGCCTAATTCGGCCCTGAGAGTTTATCAGCCTCTCCTTGATCATCTCTCTTAATGCTGCCACATTTGGGGCTCTTTCTAGGTCAGGAGATTATATTTACTGTTTTTGACATATCAAATATGCCACAGGTAGCTTGCCAGACTCTCCCATGTGGGCAGGATAGTCTTTGTGTCTTGGTATCCTGCTGGGCTCTCCAGGAGGGAAAGAGGCTTTTAGGGTGGCCTCTAATTGCCCTTGCGGGTGTTCTCATGATTCAAACCATATTTGAACCCCATCAAATATGGTGCGGTAATGTTGAAAAATGGGTATTAAGTATCTTATAATGTCTCCAGAAAGTGGCCTGAGCGTGGCGGCTGCTGGGTAATGGAGGTAGTAGAGGTTGACCAAAAAGGTATTTATCTAGCTCTGGCAGGGTGGGTCTTCTGGTTGCAATCCCTGGGTTGCTAGACATTGATGGAAAGAGGCAGAGGATCTGTTTCTGAGTCTCATTGAACCTGGAATCCAAAGTCACAAAGTTCTACTTTACCTGGTTCTGTGGGGCTTCACTCATACGTGAGGCTTGGCCCAAACTGTCCGGAAAGAGGCCTCGAGCATGGTGGTTGCTGGGTAGTGGAGGTGGAACAGGAAGTCTCCCGATGGACAGTTCCACAATGAAATTGACATGATCATATTCAATCGACGGTTTTATCTGACTGATGTCGCTGTTGTCACAAAATTCCAAACGGTATCGGCCCACCGTCTCCTTCATGGAAAATTCTACTTAACGGAGCTGGGAGAAAGGGCTACAAAGTTTAAGGAAGGAACTCCCAAAACAACCACCAACTGGAAGTTCTTTGGCACTATTGCAGCAACATGGGAAGATGCCATCAGTGATGACATTGACTAGGATATGATCGACTGGTTCAGCACCTCCATGATTATGCAAGGAATGCTGAGAGAGAGAGAAAGCCACAAAAAGATGCCTGTCTTCAGAAACTCTGGAGCTCAATTCACCAAGGTGGCTTGGCGCAAGCCTCAGGCAACCACAAGCTAATGTCCAAGCATGCAAAGCAATGCAGAGAAGCAATAAAGGAAGACTCCCTTCTGAAATCCAACATGCCATTTTGTTGGTAAAGAAGCAAACAGAAACCGGCCCATACAAGGTCAGACCTGAACACCTGAAGAATCTGCCATCAATACAATGACTCAGCCCTTCACAGATCTGCCTGTTGTCTGTTGTCTGCAAGCTGTTCACTTGTGTCATCCTGAATAGGATTGGCAGAACAATGGATGAAGGACAACTATGCAACATGTGGTATCCAAGCTCATTAGGTTTCTCGGGAGTTCAAGATGCCTTTCTGTCTAACGTTCATTGATTCAAAGGCCTTTGATTCTGTTGAGATGGAAGCGGTCTTCAAAGCCCTAGTCAAACAGAGTGTTCAAACTCAATACATCAGGATCCTCGGTGAGCTGATTATGGATTCACTACCAGGATCTCACCATTCTACAAGGAAGTGATCATCCATGTCAAGAGACGAGTTTGGCAGGGTGACACCATTTAGCCCAAAACTCTTCAGTGACATCCTCAAGAACATGTGATGACTGGAATGGAAAGGAATGGTATTGACATAAATGGTTGACAACTACATCACCTTCGCTTTGCTGATTACATCATTCTAATAACATCAAATGTTAGTCTAGTGGCACAAATTATGGCCGACTTTGACCATGAGTGTGAAAAGGTCGGGCTGCAGCTGAATCTCATGAAGACAATGTTCATGAGAAACAGACTCGTTCTTGACGTTCCATTCACTCTCAATGCAATCAGCATCTCAGAATGCAGCAGTTATGTGTACCTAAGTTGAGAACTCAACATGATAAACTACCTGGCACCTGAGTTGTGCAGGAGCAAGAGAGAGGTGTGAAAAGCCTTCAAAATTGTCAAAGAAATAGCTAAGAGGATGAAGAGCCCTCGAGTCCAGGAACATCTCTTCGACTTCACCTTTCTCCCTGCACTAACAAACACCTCAGAGACCTAGGCCCTACAAAAACAGGATGAGAACACTATTTTGGTCTTCCAAAGAGGAATTGAAAGACCTATGCTTAGAGTATCACACTTCACTTGTGAGAGAAGGAATCCAGAGTTCAGACCTCTGTTGACGATTGAGAATCAGGGACGCTGTCTCATTTGCTAAGGAGTTGAAAATCAGATGAGCTGGACACGTAATGCGATTTGGAGACAACTGCTGGACTAGAGTCTTTACTGACTGGATTCCACAAGATGTCAAAAGATCACGTGGCCGCCCACCTATGAGATTGTCTGGCTTCTTCATCAAGACCCTAAATGAACATTTTGAGGCTCTTCGTGTTCCTGGAGCAAGCAGACGCCATTGAGCTACACTAGCACGCAACAGGAACAAACGGGAGACATTACTGGTGCCCGCATGAGCAAATCAATGAGTAACTGGATGTCAAGTTATCAAGTGATAAAGTCATCCATGAAAATTGAAAGTTTTCTTTCTAGGACATGTTTTCATGAGAAACTTTTGCATTTTTAGACATGAGTTTTGGAAAATTGGGATAAAATTTAGAAGTTGGAACTTCTTAATATTTAACAATTCTGCAATTATTCCTGATTTTTGGATTGATATTGTGATATTCCCATTCATTTCCTTACTTACATAATAAGTATTTATGTAATGCTTAAAATGCACTTAGAATAAGTACAATGATGAATAACAGAATGATACATGTTGCCCTCTGGAAAAAGGAAATAAATGAGGAGACAAAACACTAAAGTGCAAATTTAATATATTAGTGTTCTGATAGCCAAAGTTCATATCATAGTGAAGTATTTTGTAGAAAATGTGTCAATCCAAAAATAATCTTTTTCTCTGTATATGTGAGTGATTAGTGTGGAAGTTGCTTTTAGTGTACTCAATGAGGTGATTCAATTATTGGGAGGAGGGGCGAATATGTCTAGACTTCTGCTGGAAGAAATTAACATTGGAGAATCATATTACTAAACATTTTATCTAACTCAAATTTGGAGATAGCACAAAAATTAAGAACCTGACTCTAAATTGAGTAACTGTGGCACTCATACAGTTTATCAGCTCTGTGAAATTACATTTTTAAATCCAAGGTGCTTCAGTTTTCATGTTTGTAAATTAACAATTATAATAAGGAGAAGAATTATAATAGCATTTATTACATATACTAGCTGACAAAAAGGAACTACATGCATATAAATTGCATGGAATAATCTTTTAATTAATGTTAAAGTACATTGATATACTAATATTATTATATATAATGATATTAGAGGCTTCCCTAAAAGCTTCTGTCCCTCTTGGAGAGCCCGGCAAACTACCAAGGATATCCCACCAGCACGGCAGAGGCTGGCAAGCTACCCATGTCAAATTCGAAATGCAAAAATGAGTAACAATAATGAGCCTCATTCCCCTGACCCTGAAAGATCCCCCAATACCACAATGTTAGGAAGGATGAGCAAGGAGAGGCTGATAAAATCTCAGGGCCTAGTTAGGCTGCTAAAACGAAGAAGGACTGAAATGACTGTCTGTACTTTCATTGCATGTATGCTGGCACCAAAAGCATCCATTGAGGACCTGATGGTGTAAGTGCAAAAGATCAAGTATGACGTCATTGGATTGACAGAGACAAGAAGGGATTGATCACAACTCACCATTTTTGACACTGGAGAAAAACTATTCCTTGGAACATGTGAGAACAGAGGTGTCAGTGATGTCAGTGTCCTCATCAACACAAACTTGGCTATGAGCATACATTCATTTTAATGCCTTACAATCCTAATTGAATGTTTACATTTGAGTAGATGTGACCCATTGCCGGCAGTTTCTATATTCATTGTCTACGCACCAATATCCAACTATGATGAAGAAGAAATTAAGAAGTTATACATGAAACTGGAGAAATTCTATAAAGAAGACCACACTTTCTACAAGGTCATTATAGGTGATTTTAATACCAAGATAGGACCTAGAAGGTTGCCTGAAGTACTCCACATCAGGCCCGATGGCCTAGAATGGAATGAATAGGGTGAAAGACTGTCTGAGTTCATCATGTATGAGTTCATCATGTCTACCAAGACCATCCATGGTAACTCACAGTTCCAGAAGGCCAAATCTAAATGCTGAACATGGACTCTCCCAGTGGACAGTTCCAGAACACAATTGACCACATCATATCCAAATGACAGTTCTGCCTGACAGATGTCACTATTGTCACAAATTTCCAAACGGGATCAGACCATATTCTCCTTTGTGTGAAATTCTACTTCATGGAGGAGGGAGAAAGTGTTGCAAAGTTTAGGAAGAGAACTCCCAGAACAAACACCAACTGGGAGTCTCTTTGGCACTATTTCAGCAATATGGAAAGTTGCCATCATTGACAACATTGATGAGGAATACTATCGTCTGCTTCAGCACCTCCGTGACTGTGCGAGGAATTCCAAGAGTGAGAAAGCCACAAAAAAATGCCTGTCTTTGGAAACTCTTGAGCTCATTTGCCAACACGGTTTGGTGTGAGCCTCAGGAAATCAAAAGCTAATGTACGACTTGCAAAGCTATGCAGAGAAATGATAAAAAAAGACCTCAAAGAGAGAAGAGCAGCAGTGTTGGCTGATGTAGCAGAAGCTGGGAAAAGTATTCACAATCCCTGCCTGTTCTTCGTCAACGATAAGACCAAGATGACTGCTCTCCATTGTCCTGATGGATCTATCACATCATCCAGAAGGGCAATGGAGAAAGTTATCCACAAATTCTACTTGTATCTCTTTGATACACACATTCACCTGCTCACATACCAAACTACAGAGGATGGATATGGATATGTTTTTCCTAGTGTTTTTCC
Organism: Sorex fumeus; assembly: GCF_029834395.1. Taxonomy (NCBI): domain Eukaryota; kingdom Metazoa; phylum Chordata; class Mammalia; order Eulipotyphla; family Soricidae; genus Sorex; species Sorex fumeus. The sequence goes on along the minus strand of NW_026606090.1, from coordinate 25,581,629 downwards.
TTCCGAAATCGAACATGCCATTTCATCAGTAAAGAAGTGTACAGCACCTGGTTCAGACAAGATCAGATCCAAACACTTGAAGAATCTGCCACCAGTACTCATCAATACACTGGCTTGACTCTTCACATGCTATCTGTCTGAATGCAAGGTTCTGTCCCAGTGGAAAACCTGGAGGACCATTCTACTGTACAAGAAGGGAGACACCCACAACATCTGCAAATATCACCCAATCAGCCTGTTGTCCTTCATCCACAAGTTGTTCACTTGAGTCATCCTGAATAGGATTGGCAGAACTCTAGATGAAGGACAACCACGTGAGTAAACCCGGTTCCAAAAAGGATTCAGCACAATTGATCATATCAAATGGTGACCAAGCTCATTGAGGTTTTGTGAGTGTTCAAGATTCCACTCTAACTTTCATCAATTTAAACAAGGCCTTTGATTCTGAAGCTGTCATTGAAACGCTAGCTAAACAGGGCATTCAAACTCAGTACATCAGGATCTTTCATGAGCTGTATTCACTACCAGGTTCTCACCATTCTACAAGGAAGTGATCATCCATGTCAAGAGAGGGGTTCGGCAGAGTGACATCATTTCACCAAAACTCTTCAGTGCCACTCTCGAGAACATCATGCCATGACTGGAATTGGAAGAAATGGGAGTGAAGATAGATGGTTGACAACTACACCACCTCCGCTTTGCTGATGACATCGTTCTAATAACACCAAACATTAGCCAGGTGGCAGAATGCTGGCCCACTTCGATCATGAGTGTGGAAAGGTTGGACTGCAGCTGAATCTCATCAAGACAATGTTCATGAGAAATGAACTAGTTCCTGGTGTTCCATTTGCTCTCAATGGAATGAACATCTACGAATGCAGCAGTTATGTGTACCTGAGTTGAGAACTCAACATGATAAATGACTTGATGCCACAACTTCATAGGAGGAAGAGGGTGGCGTGGAACGCATTCAAGAGCATCAAAGAAGTTCTTAAGAGGATGACAAACCTCCAGCTTTGGACACATCTTTTCTATTCCACCATTCTTCCTCCATTAACATACGCTTCAGAGACCTGCGCCTTACAAATAATAGAATTAGAATGCTATTCGGGTCTCCCAGAGAGGAATTGAAAGAGCTATGCTTGGTATATCACGTTTCACTCAAGTGAGAGAAGGAATCCTGAGTTTCGATCTTCGTCAACAATTGAGGATCAGGGACGCTGTCTCATTTGCCAAGGCATCTAAAATCAGATGGGCCTGACACATAATGTGATTTAGAGACGACCACTCAACTGGAGCATTTACTGACTAGATTCCATGGGGCATCAAAAGAATACCTGGCCGCTCACCTATGAGATGGTCGGACTTCTTCATCAAGACCCTGAATGAACAGTTTGATACTCTTCATGTTCCTGGAACGAGCAAACACCACTGGGCTACGCTAGCATGTGACATGGAGATGTTACTGGTGCTCGCTCAAGCAAATCGACAAGCAACGGGATGACAAGTGATATAAGTGATATTAGTATTTGGTTCTGAATCATGGATCATATTCTTTTCCTCCTACAGAGACAATTAAATTTTTTTCTCTGTTTTGGTTGTGAACAATTTTCTCTATCTATGATTAAAGAGACAAATAAAAGTCAATATCCCAGCAGGAAAAAGAATTCTATTCAGGATGATGAAATGGAGAGATTTGTATAAAAGCAGTTCCTAAGGGAAATGAAGCACCATTCAAGAATCTCTAGACTAGCAGTCGCAGAAAGCCTTATCCACTTCTAAGACAACTGGAGCTAGTGAAGGAAATAATTCTACTAAAGAGGGTTTGGAGTTTTGGACTTTGTATCACAGGAGATTCAAGTACAGGGGTGCACTATAAGCCCCTGGGATTTAGTAAATAAAGCAGAGAAGGGAAAACTATGAAGACACATCTGAATACCCATGACTGGCTAACACAACTCCAATTCCTGACAAGGGATGGGGTAGCTTGGGAGATGACTGGGTTCAGTGACCTGAGCTCAGAACTAGAAAAGGGAAATAAGGACAGATTTGGGCTAGCAGCTGTAGAGACCATTCACATCTACACAATTACTGCATTGTGACTCAACGAAAGATCACAGAGACTACATGAACCTACGCACAAAAAAGGGATTTGATATCTGATAGTTGTACTGTGCACTCCAATAACAAGCAATGAAGTTCCCTCCCTGCTCACCCTCCACCCTCTCCTCCCCTCCCCACCCCTGTTTGCCAGCTTTTTTGTTTGTTTGTTTGTTTTAAACTGGTCTAAAGTGAGTGATATAGCATAGCCTGTAAAGCACTTGGCTGGCATACAGCAGATGGGGTTCCGTGCCCAGCACCCGTATGTTCTTCTGAACCTACCAATAGTGATTCTAAGCTCAGAAACAGGTGTAAGACCTGTGCACCACAGCAAGCAAAAAGAATAAAAAGCTGAGGTAATAGGACTTGTAATTAATGTCAAGGTTTATGCTTTAAGGATGTGTGCCCACCATCCACCATCGTGTCAAAAGCTCTCCTTTGGTCCTTTTCTATCTACCGTATCTCCTCCCACCTAAACCCAGTCCCCAGTACCATTGGGAACCTCAATTCTTTTGCCAGATGCCAGGGCAAAGAAAGACTCCCTAATTAAATACAGCACTATCACTGTAAAGTCTGGTTGTTTTTACTTTCAGTACTTGCAATACTGTGATGCAGAGACAGCAAACCTGATGGAGTGTCTATTAGAGACTTTGTTTACTTCTCAAGAAACAAAGACCAATAAAATAACCCAATAACATTTCTATCTGTAATTTCTAAATATCCAAATTAATTTTATTTTAATGCCTAAATATACAATAATACCTAATATAAGTCCTTTTTTTGTTAAAATAAATAGTCTTAGTGCTGTTTCTATAAAAGTATGTTAGAGGGATAGAAAATAGAAATATAACATTTAACTCTATCTTCTTCCCTCTTGCTTTCAGGTTCTCTTTTAATCCAAAAATAGATTTGGTTATCTACAGTTAAATTCATTATCAGATTTTCTTCAGTAACCTAAGCCTTACCTTCCTGCAAAACTTTGAAGTAAGATCAAATATATTTTTACTCACTATTTGATTTTGCTTTCTTGATATTTTACCTAGATAATGCTTTTATTTTTATTTGCACAAAAACAGTACATTTCTTTCATTCTTTTCATTTTGTTTTTAAAATTTGTTGCAAGTGTCATTGTCTTTTTTTTTTTCCCTTTATTTTATTTTATTTTTTTTAAAGTTGTAGATTTACAATTTTTTGTGCTTTGGTTTCAATTATACAATGATCAGATACCCATCCCTCCACCAGTGCCCATTTTCCACCACCATGGATAATATCCCTCCCACCCCCATCCCCCCATCCCCCCTGTCTCTGTGGCAGGGAAATCCCCTGTGTTCTCTCTCTCATTTTGGGTGTTGTGGTCTGCAAAAGAGGCATTGAGTGGCAAACATGTTCAGTCCATAGTCTACTTTCGACATGCATCTCCCCTCCTGGGAGGATCCTCCAAACATCCTTTATTTGGTGCTCCCTTCTCTATCTGAACAGCCCTTTCCTCTAGGATACCCGGCTGGCCTCTAAGTTATGGAGTAATCCTCCTGGTGCTGATCTCAGCTATTCTTGGGTATTTTTTTTTCCCCTTTATTTTATTTTATTTTTTTTAAAGTTGTAGATTTACAATTTTTTGTGCTTTGGTTTCAATTATACAATGATCAGATACCCATCCCTCCACCAGTGCCCATTTTCCACCACCATGGATAATATCCCTCCCACCCCCATCCCCCCATCCCCCCGTCTCTGTGGCAGGGCAATCCCTTGTGTTCTCTCTCTCCTTTTGGGTGTTGTGGTCTGCAAAAGAGGCATTGAGTGGCAAACATGTTCAGTCCATAGTCTACTTTCGACATGCATCTCCCCTCCTGGGAGGATCCTCCAAACATCCTTTATTTGGTGCTCCCTTCTCTATCTGAATAGCCCTTTCCTCTAGGATACCCGGCTGGCCTCTAAGTTATGGAGTAATCCTCCTGGTGCTGATCTCAGCTATTCTTGGGTATTAATCTCATACTTTGTTACTTTATATCCCCCAGATGAATGCAATCTTTCTATGTCTATCCCTCTCTTTCTGACTCATTTCGCTTAGCATGATACTTTCCATATTGTACCACTTGTATGTAAATTTCATGACTTCATCTTTTCTAAGAGCTACATAGTACTCCATTGTGTAGATGTACCAAAGTTTCTTTAACCAGTCATCTGTTCTTGGGCATTCAGGTTTCTTCCAGTTTCTGGCTATTGTAAAGAGGGCTGCAATGAACAAACAAGTGCAGATGTCACTTCGACTATACATTTTTGCCTCTCTGGGATATATTCCCAGGAGTGGTATTGCTGGGTCAAATGGGAGCTCAATTTCTAATTTTTTGAGAATCGTCCATACTGTTTTCCAGAAGGGCTGAACCAGTCGGCATTCCCACCAACAGTGAAGGAGTGTCCCTTTCTCGCCACAACCACGCCAGCATCGGTTGCTTTTGTTCTTTTGAATGTGGGCCAGTCTCTGAGGTGTGAGATGGTATCTCATTGTGGTTTTGATCTGCATCTCCCTGATGATTAATGATGTAGAGCATTTTCTCATGTGCTTTTTTGCCATTCGGATTTCTTCTTTGAGAAAGTTTCTGTTCATTTCATTGCCCCATTTTTGGATGGGGTTGGATGTTTTCTTCTTGTGGAGTTTAACCAGTATTTTGTATATCCTGGATATCAACCCCTTGTCAGATGTGTATTCGGTGAATATCCTTTCCCATTCTGTAGACTGTCTTTGTATTTTGGTCACTGTTTCTTTGGAGGTGCGGAAGCTTCTTAGTTTAAGATAGTCCCATTTGTCTATCTCTGTTTTCACTTGCTCGGCCAGTGGCGTGGCATCTTTGAAGATACCATTAGCTTCAATGTCATGGAGGGTTTTGCCAACTTTATCTTCAATGTACCTTATGGTTTCTGGTCTGATGTTGAGGTCTTTAATCCATTTTGATCTTACTTTTGTACATGGTGTTAGGCAGAGTTCTGAGCCTATTTTTTTGCATGTAGCCGTCCAGTGATGCCAACACAATTTATTAAAGAGGCTTTCCTTACTCCACTTCACATTACTTGCACCTTTATCAAAGATTAGATGAGCATATGATTGAGGAGAGATGTCAGTGTATTCAACCCTGTTCCATTGGTCTGCAGTTCTGCCTTTGTTCCAGTACCATGCTGTTTTAATTATTACTGCTTTATAGTACAGTTTGAAGTTCGGGAGGTTGATTCCTCCCATTTTCTTTTTCCCAAGAATTGCTTTAGCTATTCGTGGGGGCTTATTGTTCCATATAAATTTCAAGAGTGTTTGCTCCATTTCTTTGAAGAATCTCATGGGTATCCTTATAGGGATTGCATTGAATTTATACAATGCTTTCGGTAGTATTGCCATTTTGACAATGTTAAGTCTCCCGACCCATGAGCAGGGGATATCTTTCCATTTCCTCATGTCCTCTTTTATTTCCTGAAGTAGCGTTTTGTAGTTTTCTTTGTACAGGTCCTTTACTTCCTTAGTTAAGCTGATTCCTAGGTACTTGATTTTCTGGGGCACAATTGTGAATGGGATTGTTTTTTTCATGTTGCTTTCTTCTCTCTCACTGTTTGCGTATAGGAAAGCCATGGACTTTTGGGTATTGATTTTATAACCTGCAACTTTACTATACGAGTCTATTGTTTCTAAGAGTTTTTTGGTGGAAGTTATTGGGTTCTCTAAGTAGAGTATCATATCATCTGCGAATAGTGAGAGCTTGATTTCTTCCTTTCCTACCTGAATGCCCTTAATATCTTTTTCCTGCCTAATCGCTATTGCAAGTACTTCCAGTACTATATTGAACAGCAGTGGAGAGAGTGGGCATCCCTGTCTCGTCCCTGATCTTAGAGGGAAGGCTCTCAGTTTTTCCCCATTGAGGATGATGCTTGCTGTAGGCTTGTGGTAGATGGCTTTAATTATGTTGAGGAAGGTCCCCTCTATACCCATTTTGGCTAGGGTTTTCATCATAAAGGGGTGCTGGATCTTATCAAATGCTTTCTCTGCATCTATTGATATGATCATATGCTTTTTATCTTTTCTTTTGTTGATATGGTGGATTATGTTGATTGATTTCCGAATGTTGAACCATCCTTGCATCCCTGGGATGAATCCTACTTGGTCATGGTGTATGATCTTTTTGATGAGTAGTTGGATTCTATTTGCTAGTAGTTTGTTGAGGATCTTTGCATCTGTGTTCATCAGGGATATCGGCCTGTAATTCTCTTTCTTTGTGGTATCTCTGTCTGCTTTTGGTATCAGTGTGATATTTGCTTCGTAGAAACTGTTTGGAAGTGTTTTTGATATTTCAATTTCGTGGAAAAGCTTAAAGAGTATTGGGAGTAAGTCCTCTTTAAAGATTTGGAAGAATTCACTAGTGAATCCATCCGGGCCAGGACTTTTGTGCTTGGGGAGACTTTTTATTACCATTTCAATTTCCTTGATGGTGATAGGTCTGTTCAGGTATTCCAGGTCTTCTTGGTTCAGCCTTGGGAGTCTGTAGGAGTCTAGGAATTTATCCATTTCCTCGAGGTTTTGATGTTCCGTGGCATAAAGCTTCTCAAAGTACTCCCTGAGGATCCTCTGAATTTCTGTGGTTTCTGTTGTAATGACCCCCTTTTCATTTCTGATTCGGTTTATTAGGGTTTTCTCTCTCCCTTTCTTTGTGAGTTTTGCTAGAGGCTTATCGATCTTGTTAATTTTCTCAAAGAACCAGCTCTTGGTTTCATTGATCTTTCGGATTGTTTTTTGGGTTTCCATCTCGTTAATCTCTGCTCTGAGTTTTATTATTTCCTTTCTCCTGTTCGGGTTGTGCTCCTTTTTTTGGTCCTTCTCCAAGCTCTTAAGCTGTGAGGTTAGGTTATTTATGTGTGCTCGCTCCTCCTTCCTGAGGAATGCTTGTAGAGCTATAAACTTTCCTCTTAACACAGCCTTTGCTGTGTCCCATAAGTTTTGGTAACTCGTGTTCTCATTTTCATTCGTTTCTAGGAATCTTTTGATTTCCTCTTTGATTTCCTGTCTAATCCACTCGTTGTTCAATAGTGCAGCAAGTGTCATTGTCTTATGGAATTAAACTCAGGCTTGATCACAAAAGAAGCCTATGTTCATTGTCTTATTATGACCAAAAATCAGCTTTCTTTATAAGTTTTTAAGCACAATCTATAATTATTAGATAAACTATAATTATTTGCCAATAATTATAAATAGAGTTATTTAACCTTCCCTGTTGAAAGATTTATTGTCTTGATTCTTAGAAGTATCTCTCACTCCACTACTGAACTTCTAATCAATGTAATTTTTTAAATTATTATTCTTGATTTAAATTTTTTTAGTTCAAATGTCATGTTTGTATATAAAATATGTTTGAATATCACTTGTATCACTTGCCATCCCATTGCTTATTGTTTGCTCAAGCGGGTGCCAGTAACGTCTCCATTCGTCCCTGTCACGTGCTAGTGTAGCCCAATGGCATCTACTCATTCCAGGAACATGAGGAGCCTCAAACCATTCGTTCAGGATTCGTTCAGGGTCTTGACAAAGAAGCCCGACCATCTCATAGGTGGGCAGCCAGGCATTCTTTTGACATCTCATGGAATCCAGACAGTAATGGCTCTAGTCCAGAAGTCATCTCCAAATCACATTACATGTTCAGTCCATCTCTGAATGCAGCAGTTATGTGTACCTGGGTTGAGAACTCAACATGATGAAGGACTTCGTGCCAGAACTGTACAGGAGGAAGAGAGTGCTGTGGAATGCCTTCAAGAATGTCAAAGAAGTTGCTAAGAGAATAAGAACCTCCATCTCCAGACACATCTTTTCGACTCCACCGTTCTTCTTGCACTAATACGCCTCAGAGACCTGGACCCTACGAAAACAGAATGAGAATGCTATTAGGGTCTCCCTAAGAGGAATTGAAAGAGCTGTGTTGGAATATCACATTTCACTCAAGTGAGAGAAGGAATCCAGAGTTTTGATCTCCATAGACGATTGATGATTAGGGACGCTGCCTCGTTTGCCAAGGCATCAAAAATCAGATGGGTCAGACACATAATGTTTCAGTATATTGCTTGAAATTACTAAATTTATTTGAAAAAATTTCAATGACAAAAAGCACTAAAATTATAGTTAAGCACATACAAAGATTTCAACTGTCGATCCTTTTATTGTTTGTGTGTGCTATAAACTTATATTCTGCATTATATTTCTATATGCTGGAGCAATAGCACAGCGGGTAGGGTGTCTGCCTTGCACGCAGCCAACATGGCCGACCCGAGTTTGATTCCTCCGCCCCTCTCGGAGAGCCCGGCAAGCTACCGAGAGTATTCGATATGCCAGACACAGTAACAACAAAGTTTCCAATGGAGACGTTAGTGGGCCCGCTCGAGCAAATCGACAATCAACAGGAGGGCCTTTACTTTATTTATAAGCACAGAATCATGTAATTTTTGTTTATCCTTAACTTTTATAACCTAGAATTTTTCTGATACAAAATAAGCATTAAGAAAATATTTTAAAGAATAAGTGTGTAATTGTACCAATAACATAGTGTAATCCAGTGGATATGGTATATTAATTCTAGAAAGATAATTTTAACCAACCCAAAGTAAATAAGCACTGGTTCACAAGATGACACATTTTAAAAATATACAGGGTCTGGAGAGATGGTTAAGGAAATGAGGTCTTCACCTCCCATGCAGTTATGAAGCAGCAAACCTGGTTCATGTACCCTGGGCCAGAGTCCCCTGAGTACTTCAAAGGACCACTCTACTCGCAGACCCAGAAACAACCCCTAAGCCTTGGGTTTAATTCTCTCCATATAAAATTAAAATCACATCCTGTAGTTTTATGTATATATGTATATACACATGCATATGTATATATGCATATAATTATATGTTTTTGTATGAACATGTATATTTCTCTCTATATAGTCACAAATAATTTTGAATGGCATTAGCACAACTTTCACTTCATTGTAAACTATTTGCCTTGAAGAGAATGAAATTTGAGTAATACTGGAGCACGTTGTAAAATAATAAAATAGCAAATTATTATAATTTACAAAAAATACTTCAACTGTCTGAACAGTTTTTAAGGAAAAACAATAATGTTTATGGATAATATCAAAGTATCTTTTGATATTTCTTGGACACATTAGTATCTCCTTTAAAAAATATATGTTTAAGTATCATTCCTAATATTTTCTAATATTATTTGGGTTTTTTGCGGGGGAGGTGGTGACACCCAGCAATGCTCAGGAGTTACTCCTGGTTCTGCTGCACTCAGGAATTATTCCTGGCTGTGTTCGGGGAACCATGTGGAATAATGGGACCAGAACCTGGGTTGGCCTCGTGCAAGGCAAACGCCCTATCTGCTGTACTATCACTCCAGCAATAGTACATTATTCATTGTTATTCATTCTTTGTAAAAGTTTTATCTATGAATAGCGAGCTCCATGTATACCAAGCATACTGTTATGTACCCATATTAAGATGTACTAAATCTATAAGGGACTTTACGACTCTAATAGTTGTCCAGTAAATCATTCAAACTCTTCAAGTATAAAATCAAAGAGGCTGAACAAACACAATTTAGCTTAGTAGTTTAAGCACGAATCTATGTATTTTCAAAACTTAAAGGAAATGGTTTGTTGAATAAATCAACTATACTTTCTTAAAACATATTACAATGTTTACTACCTTCATAAATGCATAAACTTTTATAGTTTCTCCTTTTAGCGTCCATACCTAATACCTAATTCAATATTAATGATAATAATAAGCTTTGCTACACTGAAGAACAGACTTTGTAAAAAGAAAACAAAAAAAAATATTTAAACCATTTCCATCTTGAAAGTTTATCTAGGTAGAAAACAAGAACCTTTATGTGTTGTATTTCAATTTGAAGACTTCTTAACAACCAAGCACTAAAAATTGTTCCTCTGAAAAGAATATAAAATAATAGAATTTTGTAAAAGTGGTAGCTTGAAACTGTCTAGCTAGTTTCAGGAAAATGCAGAAACATTTTATTACAGATGAAGGAAGTTAAATTTTTTTTGTTTTTAAAAATAAACTTGCAGCAACAAAGCATGGAAGTCAGAAGTTAGCTCAGTAGCTTAAAACATATCCCTTGAAAATGCAAGGCCAAGGATTCAGCATCAATGCTGCCCTCAAGCATTAAGAAGATCTTGACAACTAGATGTGTTGGGGAAAGCCAGTAAGAAAGGGCATAGAAGATGATTCAGGGGCTAAAGAAACACCGACAAGTGTGAAAACCACAGCTCAACTACTGATGCTACCATATAATAAAACATATAACAATAAACTATATATAATCAGCATTAATGAAATATAAGGAAGTATGCTGGGTTTTATAATGACCTCCCCAAAGTTTGTGGGAAATTAAGACAAAATGAATTTATCAACAGGAAACTTGAAGATCAAACAGAAATGCAGAAACCTTTTCAGAGGATAAAAGAAATAAAATTGTCTGAGAATTCTAAACCAAGTTAAAATATTCTCAGGAATGAAAGAAATATAAAGATATTGAAGATGAAGGAAAGTGGAAGCTTCTTGTCATGGCAGATTCACTCCAAAAATGGTTATAGGAATCCCTCTACACAAAAAAGAAATTGCGAAAATTAAGAACACAAAAGAGTAAGTTGTCAATAAATACATAACTATAATAGTTTTCTCTTTTCTCTAGTGTTTTCTAAATTATTTTTAATAGTCAAAAATTACAGAATTTTATCTCATGAGGTTTAATGGGTTACTTTAAATGAATTGAAAATGGAATTTTTCCCAATAAACAATTTGGATTGTAAAAAAGGCAAAAATTGAAATGTCAAGTTTAATATGAAATTAACAACAATATTAATATTTAACATAAATGACCTGAGAACAATAAAAATAAGATATTGAAATAATGGATTAGAAAATATAATAAAATATAATTGAATTATATTCTTTCTATGTCATTCGGAAATTTATTTCAAAAACAATACTGGAGGTTGAAAGTGAAAAAGAAAAAGATGGGCCTCAGCAATAGCTATAGTACAGTGGGTAGGGTGTCTGCCTTGCATGCAGTTGACCTGGATTCAGTCACTGGCATTTCATATGGTACCCCAAGCACTGCCAGAAGTAATTCCTGAGTGCAGAGCCAAGAGTAACCCCAGAGCATTGTCGGGTGTGACTCCACATCACCCCCAAAGAAAAATGTTTACAAGCCTAATTTAAAAAAAAAATGGTTATACTAATATAAAAGTCTTCAGAGAAAAGAAATTATGAGGGACATAACAGAATTATAAAATGGTCTTTCCACAAAGATGACATAGCAATACTATTATGTGAGAAATGAAAACCAGAGTAAAAAATAAGTTAAATATAAAGTGATAGAATTTAAACAAGAAATTGGCAAAGTCACAATTAAAGTTGTGGCAAAAATCAGCAAGCTAGAGAATGACAAGAAGTCATCAATTAGAAACAATATAATTGATATTTATAGAATATTTCACTCAATAATTAGGGAAGACACATTCTTACCTAATGTTAATCAAACATATACTAAAATAAAATGTGTGCTAATTATTAAAACCTCCAAAATTTCAAAATAATTTGAAAAATACATGTTATAACCACTTTGGAATCAACAGTAGAAAGATAACAAAATTTTCCAACACCAGGAAACTTCTTTAAATTATATAATTCATGAAACAAAGGGAGAGTTTGAGAAAAAAAAAATTTTTTTTCTTTTTGGCTCACACCCAGCGATGGTACTCCTGACTCATGCATTCAGGAATTACTCCTGGTGGTGCTCAGGGGACCGTATAGGATGCTGGGAATTGAACCCCGGGTTGGTCGCGTGCAAGGCGCCAAATGCCCTACCCACTGTACTATCGCTCCAGCCCTGAGAAAAATATTTTAAATAAGGCATATCAAAGGAAAATTAAAATAGGACAATTTTGTGTGGCATAGGCAAATTATGTATTCATAGTAAAATTATACACTTAATGAATACATTTAAAAAGTATCAACTTAATGGTCTATACTTTCACTCTTCAAGAATTTTTATAATAGAATAGTAAAATATGCTTAAAATTAAAAGAAAAATTAAAGATCTGCACAATAACATTAAAAATCAGTGATACAGAGATGGAGAGATAGTACAATTGTTAAGTTGATTGCATAATAGGTAATTGACCCTGATTAGTTCCCAGGCACACGAATATGGGCCCTAACCATCTCCAGGAGTGATATGTGAGCATATAGTCAGAAGTAAGCCTGAGCACCACAGAATGTAGGACAAAAAACAAAACAAATATCAATCCTATAAATACAAAATTTTAAATAGTCTATGCAATTAAAATTTCTCTAATAAAGCTCTTAAAAAAAAAGACAAAATTCCTGACAGGAATTGTATAGGAAGATCACCACAGCTCGTACAAACATTGATAGCTTGAATTACCCTAGACTTTGGGGCAGGGACAGTAATTTTGGACCACATTCTGAAGTACTCAGGAGCTACTTTTGTGCTCAGGCATAAGCCTTGAAGTCTGGTGGGTGGGTTGGGGATGGAAGGGTGGGGATCAAACCAGTGTCAGCTGCATTACAAGACAATGCCCAACCCATCTATTATTTCTCTGCCCCCTTTAACTATTTAGAAATCTGTTGCACTATAGTCCTGTCCTCCCTTTAGCCCTATCCTCTTATTGTTCATAGATTTGCTCAAGCGGGCACCAGTAACATCTTCATTGTGAGACTTGTTGTTACTGTTTTTGGCATATCGAATACACCACGGGGAGCTTGCCAGGCTCTGCCATGCGGGTGGGATACTCTCGGTAGCTTGCCGGGCTCTCTGACAGGGATGGATGAATTGAACCTGGGTCGGCCGCATGCAAGGCAAACACCCTACCCGCTGTGCTATGGCTCCAGCCCATTTAGAAATCAAGTTTTGCAATTTAAACAGCAACAACAAAAAAATTATGCCTGCTGATAGTTTTACAGGAGAATTCTGTTATGTAAAGAAAAAATTATTATTTGAAAAGAAAAATAGAAAGAGGGTGCAGAGAGATAGTAGAGTGGGCAGGTTGCATGCTGCTCTCCCCAGTTTTTTCTCGGGCACCCCGTATGGTCCCCCAAACCCACCAGGAGTGATCCCTGACTGCAGTGCCAGGAGTGAGATTTGAGTACCCAAAACAAAGAAAACAAACAACATGGGGTATGGTGCCACCAGCAGGTCAATCTGTACCTGTGAGGTGAGTGCATCAGCAGCCTGATGGCAACGTCAGACTTTCAGATACCCCAAAATTCCTGCTGTGCCTTTGGCCAAACCCCAAAAACTTGGGGCAAAATTTACCAAGAAAGTAAACGGCCAAAAGTTAGGTATATGGGAGACACACCCACAAACCACCTCCGGCTCAGTTATATAATTGGAGGCATGGCCTCTCTGGTTCCTGATCAAAATGCTTAATGGCCATGATCCCAAAGACTCAGAAACGAATCTCAGAACCCAAAGGCTTTTGGCAGAAATGCATCCTGTTCCTTCAGTAAGTTACTGGTGCTGGGCCACTCCAGGTGGGAATAGGTTTCGTGCCTTGGCCTGTTCCCCTTGGTGACCCAGTGACCACCATCCTCCAGAGGACACTGGACAGTCAGGTTTTGGCCTGCAGTGATGAGACACACGGGAATTCACCACATGGGGGTGGAGCCGACTCTTTCTCCCCATCCCAACAAGACCCTGAGTCGCTGCCTACAAATGGCCTCTCTGGCTCCTGATCAAGCTGATTAATAACCATGATACCGGAGACTCGGAAACAAATCTTGAATCCCAGCAGCTTTTGGCAGAAATACATCTGGCCTGCACACAAGATGGCTGCCACCTCAGAGCGTATTAGAAAGCCAGGTATGAGCCAGTGGTGATGGGGCAATTGTAGTCTCATGGGAAGGAGGGCAGTACCGGCTCATCCTTCACACCCTACCAAGGTCACGAGTTGCCCCCCACAAGCGGCTCTCTGGCATGGCCATGGCTCCAGAGGCAAAAGGACTTAATCCAGAGCCCAGCAGCTTGCAGAAGAAAAGTGAATGGACCATGTGTTAAACTACTGCACCATGCCTCCCCAGGAGGGAAAGGGTGTTGCTCCCTTCTCCCTTTTTCCCCCCTGGCAGCAAGGTGGCTGCCGCCTCAGAGCTTATAGAAAATCCAGGTACAAGCCGGTGGTGATGGGGCAACTGCAGTCTCATGGGAAGGGGGGTGGTACCAGCACGTCCTTCAAGCCCTACCGAGGTCATGAGTTACCCCCCGTGAGCGGTTCCGGCACGGCCATAACACCAGACACACAGAAACCAATCTCGTAATTATCTGGCTCTTTGCAGAAATCCAAAATCATGGCCGCATGACATTATATGATTCTCATAAGCAGCTATAGAAAACAAAATATTTCACAATGCCTTTTCAGCAATTCTGATTGTCTGGGGGGAAATTCTAAACAATAATGGTGCGTCTTTTATCGAAATAATGAATGCAATCAATGTAGAGAAGAGTTAAGTAGAAATCATCTGCCTCACAGGCACTTGGAGGGGTGGGGGGGGTATACTGGGGTTTTGGGGAGTGAAAAATGAGTACTGATGAAGGGAAAGGTGTTTGATCATTGTAGGAACGAGACTTAAACCTGAAAGCTTAGTAACTTTTCCCACAGTGATTCAATAAATAATATAAAAATAAAAATAAATAAATAAATAAATAAATAAATTAAGGTGGAGTTCATGCCCAATTCAATCAGCTAATCAGTGGCTGAATAAGTAGCAGTACTCCTACAAAAAAAAAAAACACCACAACAACAATAACAAATAGAAGAGAAAGAAGTCTTCCTAATTCATGTAATGAAATGAATGTTGTTCTGATAACAAAACTACACTGTTTAAAGTTAAAGCTGCAAAGCAATATCTGTCATGAATAAAACCAGATAATACTCAGCAAAATATTAGCAAGGAGATTAAAGCAACATGTTATGACATATACACCAAAACTAAATAAAACTTACAGATGCAAAGCTAGCTCAATATTAAAATATAATCTAACATATAAATATACTAAACAATAAAGATAATAGGAATATCACTGGGTGCAGAAATGTATTTGACATAATTTAATATAAATCAATAACAGAAATAGTAATATAGAAAATTTCCTCAACATGAAAAAGGAACAACTACAAAAATCCTAGAGCTGACATTAAATTTAATGACAAAAGACGCTGATTTTCTCTTAAATTTAAAGAGAAAATAAGTACATCCATCCACATTTCTCATATTGAGTAAAGTGCTGAAAGTCTGAACATAGCACAATAGAGAAAGAAGAGAAAACATTTTAAAGATTAAATTGGATATAAATAAATAAATGTGTTCATATTGACAGATGACATAATTGTCCAAGGGGAACTCTAAAAACTTTAAAAGAAAAAAGCCTACTAGATTAATAAGTGAACACCATTAGATTCCAGGTGTATGATGAACACAGAAAAACATATATTTTTATTAGGATTTAAAACATAGACAATAAGTTAAAATGCAATGTCATTTATAATTTATAAAATATAACATAATTTATAACCTCAAAAATATATAAAAGACTTTGCTGAAAAATATATATAACACTGACAAATCAAATATTTGAATAGAGAGATAAGGCATGTAGATAGAACTTAGCAAATATTTCAATTCTCCCAAACTTCATAATGTAGATTTAAGGAAATTCCCATTGAAATCTAGAAATATGCGTGTGTATTTATTGACAAGATTCCTCCGGTATTTATGTGGAAAGGAAACAGAATTAGAATAACTCAAATTGACTTTGGGCTGGAGCGATAGCACAGCGGTAGGGCTTTGGCCTTACAAGCGGCCAACATGGCCGACCCGAGTTCGATTCCTCCGCCCCTCTCGGAGAGCCCGGCAAGCTACCGAGAGTATTCGATATGCCAAACACAGTAACAACAAAGTCTCCAATGGAGACGTCACTGGGCCCGCTCGAGCAAATTGACTTTGAAAAATAAGGGTGTAGACGTAACCACCAACTTGCTGTTAAGACTGCATGGTATTTGTGGGGTGATCGACACATACATCACAGGAACAAAGCGAGGACCACTGGTATGTAATCAAATACATATGCCTAAATGATTTTTTATCAAGTTACAAGAATAATTCAACGACAGAAATATAGATATTTCAAAACTGGTATTGAAGCCAATAGACATCTATAAAACCTCCCCACGGCTGAGCCTAAATATCTCACCTTACACAAAAATTAACAGAAACTGTTTCATGTAAATTTAAAATATAAATCTGTAATGAGTTTAGAAAAATAAGGATAAATCCTTAACATCCATTATTACATGAGCAGTGTTTGAATTTAAGAACAAAACTGAGATTCACAAATGGAAAAAAAATATTTGACTTAAGAATAATTAAAATATTTGTTTTTTGAAAGACCCTATTAAGTGTATGACAAAACTAGCTAGTGGGATAAAACATTTGCAAATTGCATATTATATCGATTTGCTTGAGCGGGCCCAGTAACGTCTCCATTGGAGACTTTGTTGTTACTGTGTCTGGCATATCGAATACGTCACGGGGAGCTTGCCAGGCTCTGCTGTGCGGGCGAGATACTCTCGGTAGCTTGCCGGGCTCTCCGAGAGAGGCAGAGGAATCAAACTCGGGTCGGCCATGTTGGCTGTGTGCAGGTCAAACGCCCTACTGCTATGCTATCGCTCCAGCCCTATATTTTAATGTTCAGAGGTTTAAAAACATGAATTGAGTGAAAAACATTCTAATTTTAAAAGGATATATAGATATTCAAAAATGGCATATAAAATTGACACACAAATTATTTAGCTATGCAGAAAATACTAATTAATATTGAAAAGACATAGATATACAAAAATCAGGTAATTAAAACTAAAAATAGTAGAACTACTAATGGTTATGGTTTAGATATAAAGGTGTGAAGAACTTGGATCATTCCTACCTTGCTGATGCAAATATAAATGATTCTAGTGAAAACGTAAATCTGTATAGGTTCTCTGGAAAGCATTTTGTCAACATCTTAAAAAACTAATGTGGTACCAGTCAGTATTTTCACTCTTTTTATATACTGAAAACATAACAAAAATTTATAAATTTTAAACCAAACTTAAGAGAAAAAATATGACTATAAAAATATTTTGTTATTGTCCTTCTGGGGGCCACACCTAGCAGTTCTCAGGATTTACTCCTGACTGTGCTCAGGGATCACTCTGCTGGGGCTTAAGAACAATATGGGATGTCTGCGATCAAAGTCAGATTGGCCAGACGCAAACCTTACCCGTTGTACTATATATCTGACCCCATCTATGCAAAATGTTGTTCATTTTAAGTCATAGTAAGATATTTTAAGTGCTATAATGTTTGTTTAAACACTGGCATTTTATTTATTTATTTATTTTCTGATTAAGCTATTGCCTTTATTTCATTTTTTTAATTAATTTATTTATTTTTAATTTATTTAATGAATCACCATGAGAACAATTAACAAATCTTTAAGTCTCGGTCACACTATGATCAAAGATTCATCCCTTCACCAGTGTATATTTTCCACCACCGGGAACCCCAGTAAACACCCCAGGCCACCCCTCCCCGTGCCTGTGAGGCAGATGATTTCCACTTA
The DNA here is from genome assembly GCF_029834395.1 of Sorex fumeus. Classification (NCBI taxonomy): domain Eukaryota; kingdom Metazoa; phylum Chordata; class Mammalia; order Eulipotyphla; family Soricidae; genus Sorex; species Sorex fumeus. The sequence goes on along the minus strand of NW_026606090.1, from coordinate 25,563,814 downwards.
ACTCTCTCTACTTTTATTACATTCATTATTTCGACAAAAGATGCTACATTATTATTTGGAATTTTCCCCCAACAATCAAGTCTGCTAAAAAGTCATCATGATATAATTTGTTTTCTATTGCTGGTTATAAAGAGCATAAGAGCAATTTTGGATTTCTTATAGTTTACTAATTAAGTCTGGAGGGATTTCTGCCAAAATCCCAATAGTTCCGAGATTGTTTTGTGTGCCTCTGGATCCATGGTTGTGCCAGAGAGCTGCTCATGGGGGCCACTCGTGGTCTCAGTAAGGCAAAAGGATGTGCTGGTTCTGCCCCCCATCCTGAGTCCACAGTTGCCCGGTCACTGCTGGCTCATACCTGGCTGTCCAAAGAGCTCTGAGGTGGTGGCCACCATGCCACCTGGGGGGGGGGGGGCGGGGAGAAGGTGGAAGAGACAGACACTCTTTCCCTCCTGGTGGCGGGGGGTGGGGGTGGGAGCATGGCGCCATAGCTTAATGCATAGTCCTTTAACATTTCTGCCAGAAGCTGCTGAGTTCCGAATTAGGTCCATGTGCCTCTGGGGCCATGGCTATGCCGGAGAGCCGCTCGTGGGGGGCAACTCATGGTATCGGCAGGACAAAAAGGACGTGCTGGTTCCTCCCCCCATCCCATGAGGCCACAGTTGCCCCATAACTGCTGGCTCACACCTGGCTTAAACACTGGCATTTTAAAGGTGTCATTTCTCTACCTTGATGTGGCACTTAAATTTAATCTCTTAGGAATAAAGATAAAAAGATTTGGAAAGGTTTACTGAAAAGATCGTTTCTTGCATACAGAGAGTAATTAGTGTGACCATAATATAGTAGCTTCCTTTTTTGCTAAGAAACAAATTCTTCTTTTTGGCAGTTACAGAACCTCAAGTATGATAACCATTATACATGAACCACCTTCCTAGAGCTAGGCATCTTGTCTTGAAAGTTATATAGCAGAGACTACCTATAATGAAAAACAGGAGTGGAGAGAATTTGAAGCTTGTCTTTAAATCTTACTATGCAAATTTACTCGTTAAGAGCTTATTTTTACCAGAAATCAACAGTCAAGCACACACCATACATTTCTTTACACAAACACCACCACCACCACCACCACCACCACCACCATAAATGACAGTCAGAACAGTATTTTCAAGAGGTAAGGAGAGAAGAAATTTTCATTTTGAAATCAACATTGTTACATGGCGAGAGTAATGAAGAATTTAAATGTGGTATGTTTTAATATCAACACTTTTTCTTTTGTGAGAGAAAAATGTAGTACAGCACAGAATTCCAGATACAGCTATTTTGAGGGGCGAGAAGATTGGGCCACACCTGAAGATGTCAGAGCTTGCGCCTCGCTCTGAGCGCAGGACTCCTGATGGCTGCAGGGGACCATATGTTTTGTCTGGGTTTAAACCAGCATGAAAGCATTCAATGCAAGCAGTCTACACACTCTCCTATCACTCAAGTCCTTAGATACAGTTAAAACTCCATTGATCAATTTCAGAAATAATGAAAATCATTGGAAAATTAGTAAATGAAATATATTATGAATATGTTCAGTTGGGATGTGAATGTCCATCTGCTATTTAAGTTTTCAAATTTCAGAATAATGATATCTACATTACAGTTATGGTATACTGGTTTTATAGTCCTATTGTCTATTAGAATTTTAAGAAAGAAAGACAAATGTATTCATTCCTCTTACTGTTGATGATATCTAAAATGATGTTTCTAAGATTTCTTCACCTACCTACTCCTTTGTTTCACTAAATTTTTATACTGTTTTTCCATTCTTACTCTTTGCTTCCAGCAACTTTCTTTATCCTCCTGTTTTGCCATGTTTTGTGAAAACAATCACATTGAAGTGATACTGACTATGTATGTGACTTTATTTCAAATAACAAAAAAAGAAATGCAATGGAAATGACAAGTATGTAGCATGGAGTTAAAGAGATAGAGCGGGTTTCTGACCCTTCTTTTTTTTTTATTCTTTCCTTAATAAGAACAATGAGTATGCCTCACGTTGAACATAACTCTATCCTGCATCTCCAAAGATATCCGAACAACTTTTTATGCAAAACTGAGCCAAACACAGAACTCCACAGATTATTACCCATCTAATAACAGTAATGGATAGTGCAGCTGTGTATCAGAATAAATAGTCTTTATCGAATCTTAATTTGCTAAGTTTTGATTACAATTAAATCATGATTGTGAATAAGAATGTGAGTTGGGGGTTTCCTTGATACGACATGTTCAGTGGCTGAGGAATCACCTCTGCAGAGGAGGAGCAAAGAGACAGGGCACACAATTCAAAATGGTCCATTTATTTCATTGCTTAATAGCATATTTATGGAACATCCGAGAGCGTAAGTGTGATTGATCATTTACAGAGGTATAGCATTTAAGTGGAAGTAATTCTATTGGGGGATTAACTCAAGGAGATACTCTGTCTGAAACTATATAGAGAAATTCTCTCAGGGACAACAAGCATCTGTATTCTTTCATCTTTCCCTGGATGTGTGTGCATATTAATCTTATTAATATTTGCAATTATTTGGATAAACACAGTGAGAAATATAGATTTAAAAACTTAGTTCTCTGGGCTCCAGTGATACAGTTAAAAGAACACTGGGCTCTAAGTGTAAATCCTAAACTAAGTCCTCAAGTCAGATTAGCTTTTCCTACCCCATGGGGTCCTGTCTTTGAGGGCATTACAGTCAAGATTGTGCTTTATGATTTCTAGACTGTCCCTCTTTGATGCCAGGGTAGCTTTCCTGCTTGTCCCAGGTCCATCCAGAGATCCCTTCATGGGACCCAGCTTTCAGGGAAGTTTGGGGGTGTTAGAAACTACAGTGACTGAAGCCTGAATCAAGTAATTTTGACAGATGTCCAGGAGTATTATATTACAGAGTCCATTATCTCCCAAATATTAGGAGCATAGTGTTAATGATCATTTTGTGGTTAAGCAAAGAACTTTTCTCTATAATAAAATAAAAAATGTTATAGAGGAAAGAGAAAAGCAAGTAATTTAATGCAGATAAAAGTCCAGAATCACTAGACGTTTTGACTTTATAAGTAACCAAGCCTGACTTGGGGGATTTAGTAGCTAACAGAAGGAGAGGTAAATCACAAAGGAAAGGTTAAATCCTGGGGGATTAGGGGATTAGGCAATTGCCTACTCACAAATTTTTGTAGTATTTTTGCATCTCTTTCTAGTCAAAAGCTCATACACTTAAAAATTCCCATTCTTTTTCTGATATGGTAATCCCCTTTACCTCAAGGATCAGATCCAAAACAAGGCCCAAACCACCACAAGAGGTAGCTTAGTAAAAATTAATATTAACACAGTTATTGATGATTGATGAAATTGTTAGTAATGAGGTTTATTATTAAGCTTGTGTCATCTTAAGAATTTTAAGAGTTAATATTAACTGTATTTAAGCTACACTTGCCTTTGGATTCAGGTTGGTGATGTTAGAAGGAATGTAACGGTTGTCTTACTCATCTCATCATGTTAATGAAAGAGAGCATCAAGGTGCCAAAAATATGAGCTGTCTTTTCCCAAATTAGTCAATGGCAAATCTGTCACTTAAATTACACAGAGCTAATACAGTGGACAGGGCATTTGTCTTGCACATAACCAAGCAGAATTCAATCCCCAGTACACCATGTGGTCCTCTAACCCCCACCAGGTGGTTCCTGAGCACAAGGCCAGGAGATATTCCTGAGCATTGCCAGATGTAGTCCAAAACCAAAAATAAGTGGTTTGGAGTGATAGCACAGTGTGTAAGGCATTTGCCTTGCACACAGCCAACCTGGTCAGACCAGGTTGGATTCCTCTGCCCCTCTCAGCTACCGAGAGTACCTTGCCCGCAGGGCAAAGCCTGGCAGGCTACCGGTAATGTATTCAATGTGCCAAACACAGAAACAAGTCTCACAATGTTACTGGGCCCGCTCGAGCAAATCAATGAACAACTAGAGGACAGTGCTACAATGCTATAAATGGAAATTGGACACCTAGTATTGTATATTAAGATAGTCTAGAATTCTGCCTATACCCCTTGACGCAGAATGTAATTACTGTGCTCCAGAGCATATGTTATTTTTGTGTGTTTTCACAGAACAATCCAGACATAACTTCATTAGAAGAAACTGAAAATTAGAATAGGGACATAATATTAGTAGGGAAACATGAAAAGTACTATTTGCATATTAAATCTAACTGCATACTACATTAAAGATTCAAAGATCAGCACACCCTTCAAATTTTTTTTATTTTTGTCTGTATTTTGTCACCTATCCAACCTTATCTCTTTGTTTTTTATTATTTAAAGTGACAGTTTCACAATTTAAACACTGTAATTAACTTAATCTGTTTTAATAAATATAAGAAAAGCATTTCCAAAATAATAAGTTTACTTATTTGAAAAAAAAGCATTTTCTATTCTAAAGAACCACAAGTTTCAAATTTATGTTGTAAGATTTTCATTAGGTTTGTGATTTTGAGATGAACCTTTTTGCAAATATCAGCCTTTTCCAAAGTATTTAGGGCCAACTTTTTCAACATACGTGCTAAAATGTTACCTTGGTACTATGGAACTAAGGTCAGTTGAGGCACTAGGGGCCAAAGGAAAAACTTAAACATTCCTTAAAATTTAGATTGCATTCATTTGGAAAGAACTCTGAAAATAGTTTCATTTTTTACAATCTATCAAAGACACCTATCTTAAAGTCCTACCTAAAAGAACAGTGGAATAAAAAGAAAGTATTTCTACCAAGGGTAGAACCTGTAAGGTCATCCTTCTATTCTTTTTGAAGGGACCATTCATCAGAGAAGAAGTCTAGAAACATTCTTGTGAATTTGAAAGTTTGATGTCAGAAAGGAAACATCCTTTTCATAGCCACACTTTTACTAATGCTCTTTTACCTAAGAAACACATAAGAAAATCCACCTTAGAATATCAAATCAAATATTGCCGTTCTTGAAGCTAGGTAAAGTTGTAAATCAGATTACATTTACCTAATGTGATTTATTTTCCCCTTCTAATTCTAGGAGAACAATATGATGGATTCACATATAAGTTCTACAATGGCTGTCATGAAATCATGAAGGAAGGAAGCAATATTAAAATTGCACAAAGGCATCTAGATTTGGCTGAATGGCTGGTAGGCAGTAATTCCCTCAGCTCTGTGAATCCTGGCAATCCATCTAGCAGAATTACTGGTAAAAAATGACAAAAATGTCATAAACCTTGTTTTTATTTGATTCCTGAGTATTTGAGAACTTGTTCAGTTTAAGCAGATTATGCCACAGAAATGGAGCTTGACTGAATGATTAAAAGATAAAGCACTTTCATTTAAATTTTTACCTAAATTTATCAGCTTGGGTTTTCTGGTTATACTGTGAAGTTTTGTCATAAAATGAAAATATTTGATTCTAATTTAACATAGGCTTTTGACTTAGAATGAAGGAAATTAATATTAATCTACAGATTGTATAAGCTCCCCGTGACGTATTCGATATGCCAAACACAGTAACAAGTCTCATAATGGAGACGTTACTGGGCCTGCTCGAGCAAATCGATGAACAACAGGAAGACAGTGGACAGACTGTATAATTAATTTAGTGATATGTAAAACAAAATGTCAATATCTTTTAGCTTTGACGATTAAAGGAAAATTAGACATTTGAAAATATATTTGTATTTAAAGCTAGAACTGGTTTTAGGAGAGATAGAGTATTAGTTGCTAAAGTGGCATATTGAGCTTCCAATCATCAACTGCTCAGTAAAATAGAAGTTAAAACAACATATAACTATAACTTCTTTTGGTAAGTTCACATTTTATCAAGGGTCACAAAAATACATTTTTGGTATTAAAGCCAACGAAGCTCTCCCTCAGGGTAGAAATTCAAATGAGTTTTCTGCATCATGACAACACCAAGATAGTCTGCCATATTCTATTTCATAGGAAACTGTCTTGATAGGGAACTGCTGTCTGTGATCTTTGTCATCAGGTAAACATGGCAGACACCGCTGAAAGGGGAGTGGTGTAATATGACCCCAGCTCACCATCAGTTACCTAGGTAATGAACATTAAACGAAGAGCAAAGACATGACTTTAAATAAACACTAGCTTAGAGTAGATTTACAATCACAGGAACTTTCCTGGAAACTTCCCCCTCCCTCCTCAGGTCTCTTGTGCATAAAGGAGACCATTGAAAACAAGACTCACAAACACACAAAGTTGGCAAATAAATAAATATATACTAAGTCACCTTTCCATACAAAAACAGTATGTGCCCTTCCTACTGAACAAATGTACCAAACCCCATTTTGATGACTTCTTGAGTAATACAAGGTGTATTTTCCAAAAGTCTGTGTTTTGTATTTTGTGTTAATCATAGAAATTCTTTGTTGATACTATATTTTATGAGCACTTAGATTTGAAAATCATAAATCTATAATGTCATTGTTAAGAATATTATGGTAATAAAGCTATTTAATATTTTATTTAATATTTATTTAATATTTTAATAGTTATTTAATATTTATTTTACTTTGTTAAATAAACTTGATTTGATCTTCTTGAGAAGTTAAAATAAACCTGGTTTATTTATTTATTTATTTATTTATTTGCTTTTTGGGTCACAACCTGAGATGCTCAGGGCTGACTCCTACCTCTGCACTCAGGAATTAACCCCTGGCAGTGCTCAGGGAACTATATGGGATGGTAGGAATCGAACCCGGGTTGGCTGCATGCAAGGCAAATGCCCTACCCATTGTGCTTTCGCTCCAGCCCCCCAAATTTGTGTAGTATTAAATATGGTTATTTGACTATTTCAGTCTATCCACTGAACTGCTAGATAATAATTACTATTGTCAATAAACATTTACAATCTGACAGATACTATAAGTAGGTTTTAAAATACTTCATCTAATTAAATATTCATTAAATTTTTCAGGAAAGCTTTGGAATTGTTACATATAGAGAAGAAACCAGAAGAGAAATGTTTTATAACTTCCGAAAATATTCCTTTGAAATATACTTATCAGTAGTTTGGAAATATATCTTACTACTTATAAAACTTAATGCTAAATCTTCTGGACTACCTGAAGGACCAACTATCAAAGGTTACCAAATAAACAACTGTTTTTAAATAATTTTGATTGAAGAAAAGTAAATCCTTCATACTGATGCAGACAGGTAGATGTGGGAAAGGGGATGCTGATAATGAGTTCTTTTAAAAAAAATTTCTATTAGTGAAACACTATGAGGTACAGTTGTAGACTTACAATTTTTTGTGTTTGTGTTTTAGTTATACAATGATCGAGTACCCATCCCCCCACCAGTGCCCATTCTCGACCTCTAGTGCTCCCAGTATCCCTCCCACCCCACCCCACCCCCCATTCCACCTCACCCCTGTGGCAGGGCATTCCCTTTTATTTTCTCTCTCCTTTTGGGTGCTGTGGTTTGCAAAAGAGGCATTGAGTTCTTGGGAAGTAATAAAACCAAGACAGGGTTTGAAGATCTTACTCTGTCACTAGCCCTCAAGCAGCTAAACCATTCTGGCCAGACCTACTGTTTTGGACACAGGAACTGAGGTTTGACAAGTCTCTAGTTTCACACAGGCCCTGTAGGCTCCAGCAGGAACAAAAGGCTGTGATAAGGAAATTAAGGTGGACACCAAAAAGTGTCAAACTCTTCTCCTTGCCATAGCAAAAACCAACTCTGCAAGGGCAAGCAGCAAGCCTCCCCTTCCAGTGGGGTGACCTGCTTCTCTTCAGTGCGAGCTCTCTCTCTCTTTCTTTCCTTCTTCATAATCTCTAAATAAAGTTGTTTTACTTTACTATTCATCTCCTTCTGAAATTCTTTTCTGTGAGGGAAAGGTATTGAGTCCTGAAAGCCTGAATAAGATTTAGGACTGATTTTCCTTTCATGCAAAAAGCAATTCCTTGCCCCAGACTGAACCCACAGCTTTGAAGAAATTCCAGGTAAGAAATTCCTTCTACGTCATGTAAAACAAGTGTACACCAGCCTCAACTTTCTAGCTGCCTGATGAGTCTGGACCCTTGAGACCTGTACTATGCAGGGGCACAGATAAGACTAGTATCAGTCCTGTTTTTCCCCAGCAAACAGGTGGGTAGAGAGGGAAGTCGTAGGCTTTGGTGGTAACCTTTCTCAAGGTTACCATACATCTCTTTTCAGATTAGACCGTCATCTGAAACAACATGAAATTGTTTTTTTTCTCTTAGAAAAATTTAAATTTATTAGGACATAAAAGAACCAGCCACCATCACTTGTTAGGACCTCCAGAACCAGCCACCATCATGCTGAGACCACTCTCTGCACACATGAAGGTACTAGCAGAGGAACAAAGGCATGCAGGTCCCGGGACTGAGATCTCCAAGCCTACTCTGATCGGGGCTGAGCATCCTCCACCCAGATCCTCCAAATTCCGATAGGCGGGGGTCACACCCACCAACTTGCCCCCTGGTGCCGTGTAATCCCATTAACGGCCAAGACTCAGAGACTATAAAACCCAGCTCCCAGAATGCGGCCGCGCGACATCTTATCATCTAATTCCTACTTTGGACAAACTGGCGGACTACCGAATGTAACCTGCCCACATGGCAGAGTCTGGCAAACTCCCCATGGTGCATACCCAATATGTCAAATACCAGTAACAATGATGGGTCTCATTCTCCTAACTCTGAAAGAGCCTTGAATATGGCACTTTTTTAAAAAATCTCAGGGCTAGGACGAAGGAGTCATTACTGGGGCCTGCTCGAGGCAATCAAAGAATAACATGATGGTCGTGATGGTCGTGATCGTGATCATGATCGTGAGGACATAAAAAAATAAGAGTAGTCGCTCCTGTTTGGGACAAAAATTTTAGAAACTACTGATTAATAGTCTGCTTTTTAAAGTGTGTGTATGTGTGTGTGTGTGTGTGTGTGTGTGTGTGTGTGTGTAAAAGAGCTATTTTGAAAGATTTGAGGGAGAAACTTAAAGTCTGGGAACATTACTTCTACTCGTCATCAACAGAGAATGGTCAACTGAGAAAAATTCTTTTAGAGAAGCTGTTTTTCTGGGATTAAATATTGCAGTAACCAAAATTGGAGAGGCCATATTTTATAATGAACAACTCTCAGGTCCTTCAAGCCTTATCAGACAAAAGGTTTCTAAGTAATTTTTTTTTGAGGAATTCCCTCTCAGAGAGCCCAGCAAGCTACTGAGAGTATCCCGCCAACACAGCAGAGCCTGGAAAGCTCCCCGTATCATATCCAATATGCCAAAAACAGTAATAACAAGTCTCACAATAGAGACATTACTGGTGCCTGCTCGAGCAAGTCGATGAACAGTGGAAGGACAGTGACAGTGCTACAGTGTACTGGACCCTGTTCCATATCCCATAAACCCTGGACCTAGATGAATTTACCATATTTCAGGTTGTATTCTAGACTATGACAAAGGAAAAAAGGAGAACTCTGAAGAATATCAATACCAAAAGTAAGCGTTCAATCTATAGGTACATCGTATTTGATCAAAGTTCATGGGACAAATTCATAGTTACTAGGCTTTATCCAACCCCAAAGAAAACATTTAACTCTTTCGTGTGACTGATGTTCATAGAGAATCAGAATAAGTCTAAACTTATTTGACTACCTGCAGACCAGTGTGGAACAATTATGTAATTACAAGGATTTTGACAGAACTGTTTAACAAGTCCTTTTTTCCCTAATAGCAGTTTTTTTTTTCTTCAGGATGCCTAAGGGTTACATAAGAATAAAAACTGGGGGATGGGGAAGTGAAGACATGGTTTCTGTTTTCATTCTTTGTAAAGTCTTTGAGGAAACCCTCTGAAATAAAGTTCTGCAGTCGTTTCCCTTACCTGAGGGATTAAAATATGCTATTGTGTGTTTTGCGTAAGAAAATTCAAGAGGGATAAAGCATTGCCTACACAGCAATCTAGGTCTGCCCTCGATGGGGATAGTGTGCTTGCCTTCTTGCACACGAAAGACCTGGGTTAAATCCCTGGCACACCATTTGCACACCCCCCCCCCCCACTATCCCACCAAGAGTGATTTCTGAGCTCAGAGACAGAAGTAAATCCTTAGCACATCTGGGTATGACTCCAAAACAAAACCAAAAAGTATTGGATGAGTCTCAAGAGCCTCACTGGGGCCGGGATTGGCAGTGGGGAGCCACACCACCACCACACACAGGGCTGCAGAGACTGAGGGACCAAGGAAAGGAAGGAATACAATATGCTTAAGGCAGATGTAAGGACTAGCAGCTGCAAGGGTGTTTGGAACATGATAGAGGTGCTTAGAGAATATTTAATTAGTTTGTTGTTTTCTTTGTCCTGCTAATGAGGTTGAACCCTTTGTTGAGTGCCCGAGAACAGATGACTGGTTAAAGAAACTTTGGTACATCTACACAATGGAGTACTATGTAGCTGTTAGAAAAGATGAAGTCATGAAATTTAAATACAAGTGGTACCACATGGAAAGTATCATGCTAAGTAAAATGAGTCAGAAAGAGAGGGATAGACATAAAAAGATTGCATTCATCTGGGGGACATAATGTAACAAAATAAGAGATTAATTCCCAAGAATAGCCGAGATCAGTACCAGGAGGATTACTCCATGGCTTAGAGGCCAGCCGGGCATTCTAGGGAAAAGGCAGCTCAGATAGAGAAGGTAGCACCAAATAAAGGGTGTTTGGAAGATCTCCCAGGAGGGGAGATGCATTTTGAAAGTATACTATGGACTCAACATGATTGCCACTCAATGCCTCTTTTGCAGACCACGACACCCAAAAGGAAAGAACAGAAGGGAATTCCCTGCCACAGAGGCAGGGTGGGTTGGCGGGGATGGGTATGGGAGGGATACTGGGATCCATGGTGGTGGAATATGGGCACTGGTGGAGGGATGGGTATTTGGTCATTGTATAATCGAAACCCAAGCACATAAATTTTTAGATCTGCAACTGTACCTCATGGTGTTTCACTAATAAAAATTTTAAGAAAAGGAAAACAATGCTTGGTTTGTTTTTTAATGCTTTGTAGAGCTTTATAGAGCAGAGTACTGATGTGCTTAACTTTGCATGCAGGTGAGCAGAGGGCAGAACTGGAGATGATGTGAAGGCAAAGCTTGGTCCCTCTTGAACTTTCTTATGCAAACCACACACTAGTTTATACTCATCCCTGGAGTAAAAGGCAGTAAAACTCTGTTTCAGAGGGTTTCCTCAAAGTCCTCACAAAGAATGAAAATATAAATGGTGGCAATTATAATTTTTCCCAGACTAAGATCCTTGTTCCTGAGATTAGGCTGTGATAACTTTAGCAAAACAATGTAGGTTATTTCCAGTCCACAAGCTATGCCATGGTCATTAAAGGCATATGATGTCTTCTGTGTAAGCCAGGTTTGAGAAATTCTAGAATTAAATATTGCGAACAGAATTACTCTTTTTTTTTCTACACAGCATTAAAATAAAAACTTTCTTCACTTCCATTATCCAATTCAATAAAAATATCTAAACCTAAATTGAACATAGGACACAAATATTTCACTCATTTAATTCACTGGGAAATTGAGGACTAAAAGTAACAAATAAATAAACCTGCAGACAGAGTAAGAATTCATTCACTCAGATTCCTCTAACACCCGCACAGGAACTCTGTTTATAGTATTTGCTGCTCTGCTAAAAGCTAAGCTCTGAATTAGCCACTACACATGGAAACATTTACCTTTGGATTATTTTAACAAAATACACTCGACCTCTTCTCACATTTCCCTCTGCTCACTTCTCCTTCTTGAAATATCTGCTCTAGGGACAGTGCTTTCCCAGAGTCAATTGTTTTTTCACCAAGTCCCTGATGGTCGAGTGTATTTTCTGTAGTCACTCCAGAGAGAGATGAAGTGCTTTTCATGCAGGAGGCTTTCATCTCTTCTTCTTGGCTGTGTTCTTGAAGTTGACTTTCTCCTCCCCTAGTGGCCTTTAAATGTTTCTTTCGAAAAAATCCTACCTTTTCATTTTTTTTGTTTCCTTAGATCTTAGTCATTTTTTTCTGACATGCTGTGAAATGTTGACAGTTTTTCTTATGAGGAAAAATGTTATTTCCTCTTTAATCTTCCCCTTTCTCTCTCTCTTAGTCCTTTCCAATAATTTATTTCTCTATTAAAATATTAATTTACCCACTGACCTATGAAGTCATTGTGCTCATTCTTGTATCTTTTGGGCACTATTGGCTAACATCTTCCGTTGCTTTCAGTCTCCAACTGTTCAAATCCATGTCCATCCCCAGAGGCTAGTAGGGGAAAAAAACAGACATATAAAGGACAGTGGTCACTACCACAGATGTGACATTATAAATTCCACGTGTGCATTATTTTCAGAGGAGTAAAAAATTCCAGGTCAGATTGGCTAATTAATCAAACAAGGTCATAAGTACATAGCTTTGCAAGCCAATGAGAGACTCCTGAATTACTTGAACATTCCTTTGCTCACTAACATAGAGAAAAAGCACTGGGGATCAAATAATAGGCAAAAATCCACCAATCCAAACTGGGCTGCTCCATCTCTATATACACTTGCTTTATGTGCTTACACACCTTGAAGGAGGGAACCTTTTAGTCTGTGTTCTAAGTTCCTGGGAACCACTTCTGGCTGTATTAGCCAACCAGACTAGACAGTTCAATGTTGGGTCTGATGATATAGTCCCAGTCTATGGTGACTGGGACCACTAAAATTATTCTGTGGACCATGACTTGCTGGGTATTAGTCTTAGAATTTTCCACTTATTTGGTCCCCCAAGCACTTCCAGGAGTAATTACTGAGTGCACGAGCCAGGAGTAATCCCTGTACATCACCAGGTGTGACCCAAAAAGAAAAAAAATTCTCTTTCAGAACAATAAGCCATAGAGGTGCCTCCAGACCCTCTGCCAGACTGTCTGATCTGAGGAGGGTAGGTAAGTTCCTCTTTCTGACCCAAATGAGTCCCAGAAGCTGAAAACCTCCAGAACTCAAGTGCCGTCATGCTCAATGCCACTCTCTAGAGGCTGGGATGAGCTCATCTATGAGTGAATCTGCAGGTATTTGGGACTTTTGACTGAAATCTCCAGGCTCACACAGAGTCTGGAATAGGTGACCTTCCCCCATCTCCCTGTGCTTCTGGTAGCCTGGAAGTCATGCCCACAAGCCGTCTCTGGCCATAGAAGCTCACTAACAGTCACGATCTTAGATGCACAAATAAACCTTGGAAGAGGAAGAGAGCAACACGCCACAGAGATTCCTCCAGACCCCAAAGTCACCATTCAGTTTTAAAAAATAAATTAAACTCAGCTGTAGACCCATACTTAAAATTGTAGAATTTCTTTTTTTTTCTTGCTTTTTGGGTACACCTGCCAATGCTCAGGGGTTACTCCTGGCTTTGCACTCAGGAATTACTCCAGGCGGTGCTCAGAGGACCATACAGGATGCTGAGAATTGAACCCGGGTCGGCCGCATGCAAGGCAAACACCCTACCCGCTTTGCTATCACTCCTGCCCCAAAATTATAGAATTTCAAGTCACAAATGCAACCTCATTACATTTTATATGTGGATAATCTCTTATACAAGGGCTCACTGGGTTCAGGATGAGATACAACAATTTTTACACACTTTAAGAAAAAGTTTTTGGATCATTTTTAGTGAATTATTCATAACAAGCAATACAAAATAAATTATTTAGTGCCTGATTTGGGGCAGGGTTTGGGCATTGGGGTGGAGACATTCAAAATATGGTGGTAGGTAATTGTAATGGTAGTGGGTTTGGTGTTGGAATATTAAATACAACACAATATTGTGAACAACTTTTAAAAATAAGATAACAAAACTGATTTTACTATGATAATTTAGTTATTCCTATATATCACTGTCACTGTCCTCCCATTGTTCATCGATTTGCTTGAGCGGGCCCAGTAACATCTCCATTGGAGACTTTGTTGTTACTGTGTTTGGCATATCAAATACATCACGGGTAGCTTGCTAGGCTATGCCATGCGGGCGAGATACTCTCTGTAGCTTGCCGGGCTCTCCGAGATGGGTGGAGGACTCGAACTCGGGTCGGCCGTGTTGGCTGCGTGCAAGGCAAACGCCCCACTGCTATGCTATCGCTCCAGCCCTAATCCTATATATAAACTTAAAAATGACAGGTCTAATCTCAAGGTCCTTAATCTTTTTTAGATTAACTTTTCTGAATGATCTGAATAAGCACTCATATTGGGATTGGTGTTGGAATGATGTTTATACAAAACTGTCCCAAACTGTATTGTAAATCACTACTTCTCAGTAAAGATTAAACATAAAGAAAAGAAATTGGGCAATAATAAATGAAGTAAAACCAGCAAGATCTCTTTCTGTTATTAAAAAAGAAAAATATATCAAAAAGCTTTATTAAACCACAGGTAAAATGTATAACACAAGGAGTAAAGGAGAAATAATTATTAAAATTATAATAGCCGTTGCCTAAATAAATGACATAGATTGAACTCTTAATGTTTTTCTCATTTTTTGTACTAGTTTCACAACACTTAAAAATAATTCTGAGTATTTTAGAGAACAAATAAATGAAACTGTGTGACTTTTTGAAATGAACAAATATATTAGGTAATATCTGAATGCCACTAGAGGAAGTAAACTAATAGCACTTTTAGGAGATAGTTGTTACACTTAATCCTAATCTGAAAGGTGCAAATTTGGAGCAGGAGTGATAATATAGTAGATAGGACATTTGCCTTGCACGGGGAAGACCAGGTTTGATTACCAGCATACCTTATGGTGCACTGAGCACTGCCAGGAGTAATTCCTGGTTGCAAAGCCAGGAGTAACCTCTGAGCATTAATGTCTGCCTCAGAGTAACCTCTGAACCAAGTGTGTTCCCAACAAAACAAAACAACAACAAAAAATAAAAATAAAAGAAGCAAAACTAAGGCACAGAAAGATTAAGAGGACTTCAAGTTTGCAATCCAGGGTAAAATCCAGGTAGGCTGTTTCCTAGTACACTTATAGGTGACAAATGGCATTGTTTTAAAGTGGCTGCTCTATGCCTCAGTCCTGCAACTAGTCCTGCAACAAATCAGCTAATGTGACCTAAACTCTTTGTTCAGGAAATATCTATTTGCATTTATCTGGTATCTCAGATGATCTGGGTTCTGCATCCAGTGCAGTGTGCCACAATTTTATTCTTAAAGAAATTTGAGCTTTGATACTCTGAATATTAGCCATGACTTTTGACATTGGATGAAGTAATGTGAATTCTGTGTCATGATCACCTGGATCCAACCCATGCTCTCTGCTGCCTTCCTTGATGGCAATCACATGATTTCCTCATGATTGGTGAAATATGCTTAACTCACAGCATGGCTTTCAATTCTCTTTCTTCCCTGTGACATAGGAAGCTTAAGTTGAAGACTCACCTTCTCTGTCACTGGAAGCGTCATCGTGTTCGCTGATGTTAACATTCCACTGTTGGGTTCTCATCAATAACCCTGAAAAGTCACTGAACTGGAAAACAAATCTTTGTCATTATATGAGACATTTTATTTCATTTCTCTACCTGTATCCTTGTCCTTGTATATGTAATGGGGGGGGGGGGGGTGCATGTTGGTTCCATGTTCTAAAGATAACTCCACAAACTCAAGGATATTGTTTTCCATTTGATGCTATAATTGTGTCTTTAATAGACTATACCACCAATCTACAGGGGTGGAGCAATAGCACAGCGGTAGGGCATTTGCCTTGCATGCAGCCAGCCTTGACAAGACGGGTTCTATTCCTCTGCCCCTCTCAGAGAGCCCGGCAAGCTGCCGAGAGTATCTCGCCTGCATGGCAAAGCTTGGGAAACTACTTGTGACATATTTGATATGCCAAACAGAGTAACAAGTCTCACAATGAAGACATTACTAGGCCTGCCTGAGCAAATAGATAAACAATGGGAGGACAGTGCTACAGTGCTACCATCAATCTATAAGACCAGCTGCTTCTAGGTGATGATGATATATTAGGTAAGATTTGTTGATCCCATGGGCATCCATTGATTGCCTAACTTATTTCACTCTAAATTAAGTAACTCTATTGGAATAAGTGTGATTTGAGAGTCCATCAATATCCAGATTTTTTTTAAAAGTGGTAGATGCTGAATGATAGCCAGAAATAACAAGTCTATATTTAAAATGCTAATTTCTAGTCCATAAAAGGAAGTGACCTGTTCATGATGGAGAAAAGCTTGAGGTCAAAGACCTATATTCTTAAAGTTATGTTTCCACCTGAAAGATCAAAACTGGGCACTGGTGGTAGGAACTAAGCGTATCAAGAGTCAGGCTAGAAATGACTTGAGGAAGAGCAAAAATCTTATCCATAATGGACATCTGATTTTGATGACTGCACATGTAATTATGACATTTTACTCCAGCATGCCACATGCCATCAAGCAAACCATTTTTTGAACTAATAACAGAGGTTTTACTACCATTCGTTCAAAAACACCCATAAATAACAAAGGTGAAAGACAAATCTCTATCTGAGAGTTATGCCTCTCTTAATAGCTATAAACTACAACTAGTCAGGAGATGGGACAAAATGGGGACTGTCTCAGGGTGAAAGCAGAACATGAGTACTGATGGAGAGGTGATAGGAAATAGGGGCAAAAGGCAGGGCATGAGAAGGACATGGAGTGTTAAAACATTTTCTATGGGCCTGAAGAGATAGTACAAAGGATAGAGCACTGGCTATGCACATTGCCTCTTTCAAACATTGCCAGCCAGGAGTTATTCTTATTAAATATTAATATTAATAGTGATATATTGTGTCACTATAAATCACAGTCATGGTCCTCCCGTTATTCATCGATGTGCTCGAGTGGGCCCAGTAACATCTCCATCGTGAGACTTGTTACTGTGTTTGGCATATTGAATGCATCACGGGTAGCTTGCCAGGTTTTACCCTGCGGGCGAGATATTCTCGGTAGCTTGCGGGGCTCTCCGAGAGGGGTGGAGGAATTGAACTTGGGTTGGCCATATTGGCCGCTTGCAAGGCAAATGCCTTACCTGCTGTGCTATCGCTCCAGCCCCACTATAAATATATTAATAATATATTTTATTGATATAGTATATAAAATTTAATATTAATTCCTATTAATTTAATGCTTTAAATTGAAATATTTAATTAAAAATTAAATATTAAAAAATTAAAAATATTTAAGTAGGTGTGACCCAAATGCCAAATATGCATGAAAGATTTTCTAAGCTCAACTTTGCCTCTGATGACTTACCCAACTGCAGAAAAAAAAAATCAAAGTTTGATTTTTTTAGGGTAACATAGGTTTTGTATAGTTCATGAAGTTTCTTTCTTAAAGAAGATCCAGTAACTTTGATGAAAAAATGTGGTTAGTATTAGAAAGTGTTAGTTACATACTTTTAAGTGGAGTGAGAGATTAGCATGACACATTTTTACTTTGAAGTGAATACTTAGAAGAAATTTGTTATATTCCTTAGAAATACTTACTTTTCTTAATATAAAATAAATTACATATTTGGGTAAATGATTCCCATAAAGTCTGGGAAGAACTCAGGCAATGCTCAGTTTCAATTTATCAAAACAGTAATCCAAGTTTAATGCAATGATTCTAACTACTGCACTAAAATAAATGATTAATAAATTGAGAAGTTTAATACCTTTTGAAATATAGAAATGAAGATAATACAGAACAGGTAAGATACTTGCAGTTACATTAAATATTGTTAGTTATGTTATCAACTTCAACTGAAAGGTTTATTTCTCGTATTTGTTTCTCTTAATCTTTTTTCAGCAATACAATTTGTAGAAAAATTAAAGAAAATTACACCACTTTTAAAAGAAAGCAAATCATTGTGTAGTTATTTCCTCTATGCAAATGTGAACCCCTCTGAGAGTATTATAAGATTTTCCTCACACTTACTCTTCAGTATTACTTGGTAATTATACAGCAAAATCATCTATCCTTACTCTCCAAAACGTATTAAATAGTTAATAAAATATTTAAACAATGATATCAAATTATTGTTTATTTCAATAATATTATCTCTAATCATGACCAATGAGTAACTAAGCATTCCATTTCAGCAGCATTGCATAGCTAGCATTAGTGCCCTTCCATTCTAAACTTATGTCCATACACAGGCCAATTAATGTAATTTGTGTTCTTATTTACATACATTATTGTAATAATTTTATGTGTTGAGAGCCTCTTGGAAAAATCTCAGTTAAATAGTTCAGACTCTATCATCCGTTGCTCTCATTCTAGAATTTTTCATTCTGAATCAGAGTTTGAATCATAGGAACTTTTATGTGGAGGGAAGGAGATTTTTTTAATGGAGGGAAGGAAGCAAAGGGTAATAGAAGGGAAGGGAAAGGAAGGTGAAGGAAGGGAGAGGAAGGGAAGGGAAAACAAGGGGCGAGGGAAAAGGAGCGAAGAGCACGGGGGTGGAGGAAAGCAGAGGGAAGTAGAAGAGAAGGAAGAGAAAAAGAATGTGAGGGGAGAATGGGGGAAAGAAAAGGAAGGGGAGGAGAGTGGAAGGAAGAGACAAAGAGGGATTAGAAAGAAAAAGATGTACTTAGAGATTTATTCTCATTGATATATGAGTTCATCAGGTCTGAGTTCATTATGTCTGAGTTCATCATGTTGACCAAGACCATTCATGGTCACTCACAGTTCTAGAAGGCCGAATCTACACGTTGGACATGGGAGGTTCCCAGTGGGCGGTTCCACAATGAAATTGACCACATCCATATTCAACTGACGGTTTTGCCTGACCAATGCTGCTGTTGTCCCAAAAATTCCAAACAAGATTGGACTACCATCTCCTTCATGCAAAATTCTACTTCACGGAGCGGGAAGAAAGGGCTGCAAAGTTTAAGAAGAGAAATCCCAGAATGACCACCAACTGGGAGCTCTATGGCACTATTGTGGCAACATGGGAAGATGCCGTCATTGACAACATTGATGAGGAATATGATCCACTGGTTCAGCACCTCCATGATTGTGCAAGGAATGCCCAGAGAGATATAGCCACAAAAAGATCCCTGTCTTTGAAAACTCTTGAACTTACTTGCCAACGTGGCTTGGCGCAAGCCCCAGGCAACAACAAGCAAAGTTTGAGCTCACAAAGCAATGCAGAGAAGAGATAAAGGAAGACCTCAAAGAGAGAAGAGTAGCAGTGCTGGCAGATGCAGCAAAGCCAGGATAAGCATTCACAACGCCTGCCTGTCCTTTGCCAACTACAAGACCAGGATGAATGCCCTCCGACGTCCTGATAGATCTATCACATCTTCCAGAAGGGCAATGGAGAAGATTATCCATGACTTATACTCGGATCTCTTTGATAGCCACGTCCACCAGCCCTCATACCAAATTCCACAGGATGAATATATCATTCCCAAAGTTCTCCCTTCTGAAATCTGACACGCCATTTCTTTAGTAAAAAAGTGAACAGCACCCGGCCCAGATCAGGTCAGATCCAAACACCTGAAGAACCTGCTGCCAGTACTCATCAATACACTGGCTCTGCTTTTCACACACTAATGATCTGAATGCAAGGTTCCATCCCAATGGAAAACAAGCAGGACTGTATTACTGTACAAGAAGGGAGACATCGATGACATTGGCAACTATCACCCATTCTGCCTGTTGTCTGTCATCTACAAGCTGTTCACTTGAGTCATCCTGAATATGATTGGCAGAACACTAGATGAAGGACAACTATAAGAGCAAGCTGGGTTCTGCAAAGGATTCAGCACTATTGACCATATCCACACGATAACCAAGCTCATTGAGGTTTCTCGGGAGTTCAAGATGCCGCTCTGTCTAACATTCATTGATTTAAAGAAGGCCTTTGATTTTGTTGAGACTGAAGTGGTCACAGAAGCCCTAGCCAAACAGGGCATTCAAAGTCAATACATTAGGGTCCTCCATGAGCTGTATTACAGATTCACTACCAGGATTTCACCATTCTACAAAGAAGTGATCATCAATGTCAAGAGAGGGTTTTGGCAGGGCAATACTATTTCACCAAAACTCTTCAGTGCCACCCTCGAAGACGTCATGCGACGACTGGAATGGGAAGGAATGGGAGTGAAGATAGACGATTTGCAATTATACCACCTCCGCTTTACTGATGACATCATTCTCATAACACCAAACATTAGCCAAGCGGCACAAATGCTGGGTGACTTCAACCGTGAGTGTGGAAAGGTCAGACTACAGCTGAATGTAACGAAGACAATGTTCATGAGAAACGATCCCGTTCCTGACTTTCCATTTGCTCTCAATGGAATGAACATCTCCAAATGCAACAGTTATATGTTCCTAGGTCGAGAATTTGACATGACAAAGACCTGGCACCTGAGTTGTGTAGGAGAAAGAGAGCATCTTGGAACACCTTCAAGAGTGTTGAAGAAATAGCTAAGACGATGAAGAACCTCTGGCTCCGAGCACATCTCTTCAATTCCACTGTTCTTCTTGAATTAACTTACGCCTCAGAGACCTGAGTTCAACAAAACTGGATTAGAATGCTATTCGGGTCTCCCAAAGAGAAATCGAAAGAGCTATGTTTGGAGTATCACGCTTCACTCAAATTAGAGAAAGAATCCAGAGTTCTGTCCTCCGTCAATGGTCGAGTATCAGGACACATAATGCGATTTGGAGACAACCACTGGACTAGAGCCATTACCAACTGGATTCCACAGGATGTCAAAAGATCACGTGGATGCCCACCTATGAGATGGTCAAACTTCTTCGTCAAGACCCTGAACATCGGTTTGAGGGTCTTGACAAAGAATCAGATCAGGCAGATGCCACTGGGCTACACTAGCACGCGACAGGAATAATTGCAGACGTTACTGGTGCCCGCTCAAGAAAATCAGTGAGTAAAGGGATGTCAAGTGATCAAGTGATATATTTTAAAGGAAATTTCCTGTTTCTCACTGGATACTTACAGATAATGAATTTCAAGTTATTTTATGTTATTAACAGTGAGAAAATGAGTAAAACTGGCAACTTAGTGAATATGATTTCTCTTTGACTTAATACATTTGTTATAGAAATCTTTGTAACTAAAAAAAAAACAGAAGAAAGCAAGAAAATAAGCAACAAAAATACAACTCTAATTACAATTCCTGAAATGGTCATGATCTTCCATTTCATTATCAGGTGCATAAAGTGTTTTCACCACTTTGTATTACCTTTCTTCTCTAAATTGTATACTTATATTTAAAAATAGTTGTAAGATTGAATGAAATAATTTTCTCACTTAGTATGAAAGTGGGTTCATAGAGCTAATAAAATTGTTAATATACATTTTATTTATTTGACTGTAAACCAAGACTGGTACTTCTGAATCAATTGCTTCCAAACTGGTCATGGCAGTGTCACAAGGAAATCTTTACAAATGATTGAGGAGCAAGCTTACTTTTTTCTATAGCTTTAGAAATAACATGCAGTAAGAAATAGTACAGATAAGTTGTGATTGTGAAATCTTTTGGGTTTTAGTGAAAAAAAAACACTAAGATTAAATGTGAGAGATGTAGTCATCTTTGTGATCAATTCTATTATTTAATTTTTTGAACTTTCAGACTGATATTGAGTTACTGTATAGAAGTTGCCTCAGGAATCCATTACACATGGAAAGTCAACCTTTATATATGGGAAAATTAAGGCTTTGTATTACATGGTTTTTTCCCCCCAATTTCTCAGTTCTGGATATATCCAAGGAATTAACAGTAAACTGATTTCTCAGAAGGTAAGAAAGGAAAATAGATAAGCAGCTCCCAAAACTATTCTGCATATCAAAACCTGTGATTTTTTTCACATGTATCTTTTTACTCACTCAGTGATAGGTATTTTATGAAAAAGCTGGAATGGAAATAAAAAGTATTCACCTATTAGCAAAATAAAATATTGATTTCAAGAGATATATTACATCTTTTAAAGTTTGAACTATATGCAAATAATATTTAGTAATTTATGTAAAGTCTATTTTGACACACTCAATTGAGGAGTTTTAGTCTATCATACTGTTTTTAAAATTTATCTTTGTTAAGGCCAGAGAGAGTGCATGGGCTTAATATCCAATATTTATAAAAAACTGATAGAACTTTATAATAAAATGCAATCAAACTAATGTTTTTTGGGGGAAGATAGGAACATAAGATTCCTCAAGGAAAACATGAAAATGATCAAAAGGTATATTAAAAAACGTTCTTCATCATTTACTATCAGGGAAAATACAAAACAAAACAACAATGGCATATCATCTTACAACAATAAGAGTAGCACATATCACAAAGATAACAACAACAACATAATGGAGAAACAAACAGCCATTCAAGGCTGATGGGAATGTCAATTAGTCCAATGTTTTTGGAAAATTTATGGATACTAGAAATTGAGCTTAAATATGACCCACCAATTCCACTTATATAAATCTAAACCAGACGTAAAAAATCTCTACTCAGAAAAAACATGTATACTCCAGCACTATTCACAATTGCCAAAATCTTGAAACAATCAAAGTGTCCAAGATTAGATGACTAGACAAAGAAACTATGGTCACATAGATAATGCAATATTAAAAGGTAAAGGCCCTCCCGTTGATCGTCGATTTGCTCGAGCGGGCCCAGTAACGTCTCCATTGGAGACTTTGTTGTTACTGTGTCTGGCATATCGAATACTCTCGGTAGCTTGCCGGGCTCTCCGAGAGGGGCGGAGGAATCGAACTCGGGTCGGCCATGTTGGCCGCTTATAAGGCGAACGCCCTACCCGCTGTGCTATCGCTCCAGCCCAATGCAATATTAATAAGCTTAAAAAAGATGATTGGATGCAATTTGCTACTCTGTGGATGGATTTGGGGACTATTATGTTGACTGAAATTAGTCAGAAGGAGAGGAACAAATACAGAATAATCCTTCTCATAGATTGGATATGAACACATTAGAGGCTTACCAAGTATACATCCGTAGGCAACAGAAACTGACAACTGGTCTTCAGTAGAAAATTTACCATGTGAGGGAGGGGGATATTGAAGTAAGGGATAAGATGGAGAGTGGTAGACAATAGTAGAGGGAAGAAAGCAATCTGTTGGAGGAGATGGTGCTAGAACACTTTATGCATGAAACCCTACTATTAACAATTTTATAAACCACGGTGCCTAAAATAAAATAATAAAAATTTCAGCCAACTGAAAATGTATTGAAATGGGGTTGGAGCGATAGTACAGCGGGTAGGGCCTTGCACACAGCCGACCCGGGTTCAATCCCTGGCATCCTCTATGATCCCCCAAGCACTGCCAGGAGGAATTCCTGAGTGCATAGCCAGGAGTAACCCCTGAACATCGCTGGGTGTGACCCAGAAAAGCAAAAAATAAATATATAAAGTATTGAAATGAATGAATGAATGAATGAATGAATGAAAGAGTCCATACATCCAGTATAGCTGTTGCCAGGATATAATTTTGTTAGGTTTTAAATTAGAACTTTGTGAGTCAAAAGGGATTGAAGAACAACTACCAAGGAAATCGATAGTCAACTATTATTAATTTGTGGGCAAGAATCAGGGGGTATGGATGGTGGGGGTGAGGGAAGGGTGGGTGGTCACACCTGACTGTGCTGCCAGCTTCCTTCTGGCTTTGTGCTCCGTGATCACTCCAGACAGTGCTCAAGTCTAGGGGACAATTTTATGTTCCAGGGATCAAATGGGGTTGGCCAAACAAGTGCCTTCCCCCTCTACTGTCACTCTGACTTTTAGTCAACAGCATAATTATTGTTAACAATATATTTATCCTATCTGTAGAATAATTCTGGTCAATAAATGTCTGTGGACATGGACAAGCCATCTCTCTCTATGTTCAATGTATCCATGTGTCTCCCTACTCGTACATGTACTTGAAGTTTTGCTCCCCATGTCCTGCCTTTGCTCCTGCCCTCTTATTTGATTATCAAGTCAGAGAGAATGCAATTCAGTTGGTGTGACTTTATTGTTTTTAATCAATACAGCCCCTGTTGGGAAACCCTCTCTAGCTTGACTATAGACACCAAATTGGAAACTAAGATTCAATGTGAGATTTGAAGGCATTTGTGATCAACTTGATTGTTTCCACGTCAAACCCTAACTCCTAAAAGCTTAAGTCTCAATTGTGCCTTTTAAAATATCTGGTGACTTTTTTTTAACTACTTAGAAATTACATCTCTTTACTCAGGAGAAAATTACGATCTTGATTCTTTGTTTTGTTTTGGTTCTTTGGGGACACACCTGGTGACACTCAGGGCTAATATCTGATTCTACACTCAAACATCAAACTCCTGACAGGGCTTGGGGACCATATGAGGTGCCGGGGATTAAATACAGGTTTGTCACATGCAAGGCAAGGTGCACTACCCACTATACTCTGTCCTCATCCCCCAAATTCTGCTCTCTTAAATACATTGAAAACATTTTAATAAAAATTTCTTGGATTCCCTTAACCAAATAGTGCTAGTATAGTGAAAATGAGGACTTGATAGTCACTCCGTTGCAGCTTATTTTGCCTGGAATACCTAACAAAAAATTAATTTATGAATGTTCTTCACTCTCTAGCTGTCACAATGGATTCAAAAAACTGCTGAAACTGAGCAGCAGACATAATTCTTAGATTTTTTCTTTCTCTTCAGCCTTTATTCAGGGGCTATGTGTGAGCATCTCTACCTGTAGCTGTTGGCCAGCTTGTTGTACAGCAATCTGCACAGAATCCTAACTGCTGCTGCTGGCAACCCAGACTTGGTTTCTAAGCAACAAAGACCCTAGATCAACAATATATGAGTCTTTGTGGTTTTATTTTTGGCACCCTCTTAATAAAAAGAAAAACTTGCAATATAGCTTACAAATAAAGGAAAGACCTGCCTTGCAGCATTCTTATGATTAGAGAGAAGTGTAGATTGCATATGCATGATGAAAGGATAAAGTTTAAAGGTTAGAACATAGGTCACTTGTCAAATATGAGGAAAGCATATTAAATTATTCTGTGGGAAATGATCTGAGTTTCCAAATAAAACAGTTCATTAAACTCTTAATATAAGTCTTTAAAATAATATGATATAATTCTCATTGACTACAAGAATATTTCTCTCGGGTTGAGCATAAGAAAATTGAAAAAGAAACCAAGGATATTTTTTCTAAATAATGACTAGTGACATGAGAATATATTAGTAAATGAATCAGCTGAGTAAACTTCCTTTATGGTCAAATTGATTTAATAAATAGACACAGTATTTGTAATATAAAAATTATTGATTCAGCTTAATTGATAATGATTACAACTATGAATCTGAAGCAGTAGCTAAATAGAAGATTAAACTGAACTTATTAGATATTTTTAGTGAAAAAACACAATGTTTTAAAGACAGTGTCAGTTTGAAGAGAAGATATAGGTTTAAAAGAAAGATAATGAAACAAGAATAATTAATGATAGATTAAATATTAGCTTATATTTTTCTATTTCTGGTTCTATGATTTGGGCCAACTCACTTCCCTGTTATACATGATCACTAAACTTTCAGCTCTAAAATGCAAAGGTCTCATATATAGTTCTGAGATAGTTTTCACCTAAGTACTAACATTTTCTAAAGAAAAATCTTCATAGGCTTTTGTTTGAGAAGTATCTTTTTGCTTTAGATTTAGATGTTTTTTTATTTGTTTTAGTTTTTGTGAAATAAGGTAGGCATTCCAAATAACAATTTTTAATGTATTTAAAACATAATTCAAAGTAGCGATCAAATATGGAGAACTGGAGTAGCAAAAGAGATTAAGTAAATACTTATGTCAAAGGATATTATCACTACCACAAAATTATTGAAAGTCACATTATATTTAGGGAATTCATAAAACTATTATGATGTGTCATCTTATATAATTAGAATAATCTCATTTAAAAGTAATCAATTTATAGTAGGGAAGGAAGAAGGAAGGAAGGAAGGAAGGAAGGAGGAGAAGAGAAAATAGTGAGGATGTGAAGGAAAGAAAGGAGAAAAAGATAAAAAAATAAAGTAGGCCATCCGTTAGGATCACAAAATGTGAGTTCTGCTGAGGACCTCAGACAATGTCAGACAAGCTTTGTGCCACTCTGACTACTATTTGGTAACATCCCCAGGTTCAAAAAGCACATTGGAATAAGGGCAATGTATTAAAGAGACAGAACCAAATCAGAAGAAAATGGTGCTTTCCATCTCTACCAGAACCTGACAGGACCCTCTGGATTAGGTTTGCTAAACAGACTGGTATGAGACATGTAATTGGAAAATATGGCCAAATGATTCCTGGGAAAAGGCACCCTGCTCTAATTTAACTAATTACCCGTTGCTATCTGGTTCTTACTATGTGCAGTACTGTCCACTGTAGCACTGCCCTCCCGTTGTTCATCGATTTGCTCGAGCTTCCACCAGTAACGTCTCCATTGTGAGATTGGTTGTTACTGTTTTTGGCATATCAAATATGCCATGGGGATCTTGCCAGGCTCTGCCATTGAAGGCGAGATAGTCTCGGTAGCTTGCCGGGCTCTTCAAGAGGTATGGAGGAATCAAATCCGGCTCAGCCACGTGCAAGGCAAATGCCTTACCTGCTGTGCCATCGCTCTAGTCCAATATATACTATGTGTATATGTGTTGATATACTATGTGTATTTAAAAAAAATAACACTTGTAGGATAACATTGATTTGTGCTTTTTCCTCCACCCTTTTGCCTCTGCCTCAAGGAGCTTAAGTTTCTTGGGTTACACCTATCACAGTGCTCTCGAGGTACTCCTATTCCTCTGAGTTTATCCTGAGTTTATCGCACACATGAAGGTACTGGCAGAGGGACAAATCCACGCGGGTTCCGGGGCCGAGATCTCCAGTCTACCCGGATTTGGGCCGAGCATCCTCCACCCAGATCCTCCAAATTCCAGTAGGTGGGGGTCACACCCACCAACTGGCCCCCTGGCATCGTGTAATCCCATCAGCGGCCAAGATTCAGAGACTATAAAAACCAAATCCCGGAAGAGAAGAGTGCAGTCTTCTGCCCCCGCGCCTGACTGTCCTCGCTCGCCGGGACCCCTTGGAGGGGAGCGGGTTGAGCTTTCCTCCCCGCCCCGACCAGGGCTCCGGCAGCCAAAGACCTCCAGGACCAGCCACCACCATGCTGAGACCACTCTCCGCACACATGAAGGTACTGGCAGAGGGACAAAGTCACGCGGGTTCCGGGGCCAAGATCTCCAAGCCTACCCGGATTTGGGCCGAGCATCCTCCACCCAGATCCTCCAAATTCCAGTAGGCGGGGGTCACACTCACCAAGTGGCCCCCTGGCGCCGTGTAATCCCATCAGCGGCCAAGACTCAGAGACTATAAAAACCAGATCCTGGAACCGCGAGGCCGCATTTGCGGCCGCACAACATCTTATTATAACATCTTATTATCTCATTCCTACTTTGGACAAACTGGCAGGTTACCGAATGTAGCCTGCCCACAGGGCAGAGTCTGGCAAACTCCCTTGGCGTACCCAATATGCCAAATACCAGTAACAATGATGGGTCTCATTCTCCTAAAGAGCCTTGAATATAATCTCAGGGCTAGGATGAAGGAGACGTTACTGGGGCCTGCTCGAGGCAATCGACGAATAACAGGATGATTTGTGATTTGTGATCCTTAAATTCTCTGTGCTCACCTTCCCCTATCTGTTAATCACCTATATCTAAATCAGACCCTGTGACTTTTAAGGTCAGATTCTTCTAAGGACTCTGGATTTTGTATGTATAAGTGAAATATTGCTGTTTTCTTTCCTTTGTGTCCTATGCTTGGTTTACTTTAGAGCAATTTCCTTTTTTATAGACACAGGAAGACAGTTAATGCTATGCCTTTGTAACTTGGGAGTTAACTGACTTCGAATAATATTTACTCCTGGGCATTTTCATATTTACTCAACTTAAGCCTCAGTTGCCCTTAGTTCCTACCACCCCAAAGCAAGGTCCTGCCAAAAGGACTGGATAGACCCATGACAAGCTGTAAGCTACCGTGGCATTGAAACAGGGCAGACCAAGTACCATAAAACTTAGCAATAAGTTAAGAGCACAGTCATGGACAAATTCTGTCATGATCCAAAGAGAAACAACTCGATAAGGGTCCTTCTGGGGTTCAGAAGGACTAATCTTACCTGAGGACTGTATTCTTGGATCTACAGTGAGATGTCCCCAGGAGAGCCACTCTATAAAGCTTAATGTATCTCTTACTGTGTCCATACAGATTGACTAATATTATTAAGAAGCAGAATTACAGTGAAAGCTTAAATGGTTATTGGACAAAGGGAAGGAGAAATGCACCCCTATTGGTATTCACCTTACTGGATTTGTCCAAATGAAGCTTTCCTGGAATGAAGTGCTTTCACATGTTGATTTTGTTATATCACCTATGTAGAATTGTTATCCCCAACCCTTAGTGGTTGGGCTCTTGATGAAAGTAGTGAGACTGGGCACAGGGAGAACAGCATAAGGAAAGTAGAGACAGGATTGAATGTAGTATGCGACTGGAATGGGGAGTGAGATTGGAATAGACACACGGGGGGAATGGGGTAAATGGAGGGACGGAGATCAGAATAAATGGGAACTGAATACCAACCAACTTGGCAGCTCTGTTCCCTCCTTCATGCGTCTATTGAAGGTAGATACAAGCCTCTGTGGGAAGCGGCTCACGGCCACCCAACACACGTGGAGAGCACCCAAACACATTTTGTGAATACAAAAACACTGACTAAAGACAATCTGTTACCTTAATTGTAAACTTGGGGAGTAAACTATGTTTCATTTCTTTGTTTGAAATAAAAAAAATTTCTATTCCCCTGGACAGATAATAAAATTTCAGCTGAAATCTAAAGTAAAATCAACCACACCCTTTTTAAATCATGCAATGGTACTAAGGTTCTGTTCAAGATCTTTTAATTGCTTTCCCATAGCTGCCTTACTGGAAAAGCACTATAGCACTGTCCTCCCCATTGTTCATCGATTTGCTCGAGCAGGGCCAGTAATGTCTCCACTGTGAAACTTATTGTTACTGTGTTTGGCATATCGAAAACATCACGGGTAGCTTGCCAGGCATTGCCGTGTGGGCAAGATACTCTCAGTAGCTTGCTGGGCTCTCTGAGAGGGGCGGAGGAATCGAACTTGGGTTGGCTGGGCTGGCCACATGCAAGGCAAACGGTCTACCGCTGTGCCAACGCTCCAGCCCTGTTCCAGTTTCCCTGACTTTTCTTCTTCTTTTTTTTTCTGTTTTTGGTCAACACCCTGTGGTGGCGCTCAGGGTTTACTCTTGGGTCTGTGCTCAGGGATCACTGGAGATGGGACTAGGTATTGATGCCAGGTTGACTGCATGTAGGCAAGTCACTTACCTTCAGTACTATGGCTCTGATTACCTCTGCCCAACTTTTCTGTCTTCTAAAGAGATACCCATGCCCTTGTCTCCCTCTCTAAGACACATGAAAAGGTGATGAAGACTCTAACTCTGGGTCTGAATCACCAATCAATGGACCATACAAAGAACTACTTTAAGGATGGGGCTTACAGTAAACAATGTTTTGGTATTTTATTTTCTACTCCTATTAAAAATGGTTGGCTCTGACCTCTTAACCCTTTAGTTAATCATCTGTCTCATTCAAAATACTGTAAGTTACAGATGCTGATGCAGCCTTTGTATTAGACAGTCTATCTTCTGTTTAGAGATGATACTTACAGACCCCTTTTAGATGGGCCTCCACTTAAGCTCAAACGTACAACCACTTTTAGCAAGAAGCAGCCAGGTGATTACCTTGCTCTTATTCTGCTACCACAGTTGAATGCCCTTGTTGAAGAGGGGAGAATGATAGGGACAAAAGATGAATAGGCAGGGGGAAATGAAAAATATGGCTCTCAGAAAAGAAGCTATTTTGTATTGAATGACACAAAGGTGGCATTGGTGTCCCCTAATAACCTAAATAACCTAGACTCTGCCTAATAACCTAGATGACAATAATCTAGATGACCCCATGCAAGAAGATAATCATTTTGACATCCTCACTCTTGATCTACCAGCCCATCTCCTTTCAACTCAATAAAGAAGTACTCACCTACTCCTCTACAGCTGGTTAAATGGTATAAAAGGGGGAAATTTTCTGTTTTTCTCTGGAATCTTTCAGGAGAGCCCTCCATAATCTAGGAGCTTCTCTGCCTTCTTTTCCTTCCTGTCCATTTCAATAAGTAAAGTCTTTTGTACATTTAAAACCAAGCAAACAAAGAAAAAATAGGTGGGCTACCTTTTTAACCAACCTTTAGCAGACAAAAGAAATCAGGAGAAGGGTCTACACTATGATTTCCTTGTGACAGAGCCCTTGTTATCTCTAACGGAACTTGCAGAGGAGTTTGCTGCTGTTACCATCATTATTCTACTTTAATTTTCTCGCTCCCTCATCCATTCTCCACGTAAAAGGTAGAAGTACTTTATCTAAAATGATAGATGGGTAGAGTATTTTTCCCATGGTAGTTTCTCAATTTTTTTCCACTTAAAGCTCTTAATTTCTACTAAAAACCCTCAATAAAAACTCTATTGAACTTGGGATAAAATTCAATAGATATTGACCAAGATCCTGCATGATCTGACTCCTGATTATCTGAGAATCACTTTTCATCAGTTTCCATCAACACTGACCTTTAAGTTCTTCAGGAAAAAAATAGATTTTGCCATCAAGAACATTTTCAAAGTATTGTTTCTTGTGCCACCCATTCCTTTACCTGGACCATTACTTTGTTCTCTCCTTGAATGATTCTTATGAACTTTCTCTTAGTTTTACCCTTATTCTTCAAACCTATGGAAAATTTAATGCTTTCTTGTATGGTAATTATATGACCAATTATATTTCATAGTATTTTGAAATTTATGATCATATCATTTGTGTTATTTTTTATATAATTCTGTGAGTAATAAATTTGATCTGTATTTTGGCTACTTTTATAGTCTACAAACTTAAAAGGATGGCTAACACACAGTTGAAACTCAAATAATTTACTGTATAAATGAAAGAGACAATTCTCAAGTTATAGAAAATGTAAAAGGTTTAAATGCCCAATTATTGTTATTGGGACAAGAATGTCTGGTGATAAAAGATTCATCAGAAGAGAAAAAAAAGAATGGTTAGTATAACATAAAATGGTTAGGTAAGAACTGAGCTGGAAAGAAATTATTTCACAGGGATAGACCTGTTAAATGGAATGATATAGAAAGAATTTCTCTATCATGCACTTGTAAAGCAGTTAACAATTACATCAATAGTGCATCTGGGCTAGAAAATAAAGCATGTGTCTTAATCCAAAATATCAAACAAGAGACTCACAAATAAACCTCAGAAAAGGAAGAGTGCAACAAACCACCAAGATGTCTCTGAGCCCTGTGTCAGCCCGTCTCATTAAGGGCAATCCAGAGGGGTGGGGTTCTACCACCTTCTCCAGTGAAGTCTCAGCAGCCAAAAACCTCCAGAACTCATTTGCCACCAGGCTCATGGCCCATCTCCACAGGATCTAACAAGCCTCATCCATTAGACTGTATCTGCTGAAAAACTCAGGTATATGGGATTTGTGACCAAAATCTCCAGGTTCACATGGAGTCCGAAATGGGCAACCTCCCCCCATCTCCCTGTCCTTGCGTGAGCCTGGTAGTCATGCCCACAAACTGCCTCTGGCATTATATAAGCTCATTAATAGCCATGACCCAGAGACTCACAAATAAACCTTAGAAGAGAGCAACATGCTACAAAGATGCCTCCAGACCCCAAAGTCACCATCCAGCTAAAAATTTAATTCTAGTTGTATCACCCTATTTAATTTAAACCTTAGAATTACTGGAGAGACATCTCATACTTTATGACACTCATGTCCCAAGAGCAACATACCACATTTGCTGGGGTATAAAGTACAAAGGAACTGATCTTGACAAAAAATATATTAGCACACAAGATACAACCTGTAACAACAATTTAGTAATCTCTTATACAAAAGGGTTTAATGACTCCAGGTGGGATATGACAATCTTCACACACTTTCTTCTAAGGAATCTTTTATGGTTCATTTTTAGCAGATTATTCCTAACAAGCAACACAAAATAAATTATTATCAGCTTTGGAGGCAGCTTTGGGGATAGGGATAGAAAATTTTGAAATATGAGAGTGGGAAGATATAAAGGTGGTGGGGTTTGTGTTGGAATACTGAATGTAATAAATTATTATGAACAACTTTAAAAATAAATAAATAAATATTTTGGTAAAAATACAGCAAAAAATATCAAACAAAATAGGAAAAGTAAATTTGTGAAACAAAAACTTTAAGGAAAAGTAATGCTCACCTAACGGAATACAACATAATTAGAGCAAGATTTTTTTAAGGAGATGATGCAAGTTAATAAAGGAGGAAATTGAAAGTGAACTAGCACACCAAGAACTAAGTCATTGAGTGATATGTAACCTGAGAACTGTAGTCCTAAAAGGCAGAAATTTTTTTAGATAAATCCCCTGAGAAGACAGCAGATAAAAGAGAAAGAAATATATAAAAGCAAACAAAGCACAAAAGGTTCAGAGTTAAGAATGCTTCCGCTATTCTCAGACCAGCTCCTCAGGGGACAGCTATACTCGTGGCATCTTGTAATCAGAGATTAAAAGTGAACCTAGAAATGAATATAAGATTGAGATAGTATAGCACAGTGGTAGGGAGTTTGCCTTGAAGCCGCCGGCCCAGCTGAGCCAGGTTCGATTCTTCCTTCCCTCTCGGAGAGCCCGGCAAACTACCAAGAGTGTTTCGCCTGCACAGCAAAGCCTGGCAAGCTCCCCGTGACGTATTCGATATGCCAAACACAGTAACAAGTCTCATAATGGAGACGTTATTGGGCCCGCTCAAGCAAATAGATGAACAACGGGAGGACAGTGCTACAATGCTACAGCTTTAATGTTGAAAAGAAAATTAAATGAGCCAAATATGATTTTGAGGCAAAAGCCAGCATGTTTGGGCTAAATATAAAGATCTCAGGCAGTAAACTTCAGGGTTGAATACAGAGTGCCAGCCTCAACTGGATGTTCTACTTAACTGATGTATTGCATCACTGTTCTGTCAGAATGATCGTGAGAAGCTTGATGGAAAGTTGTGCAACTTATAAAGTCCATATGTTCAAATACATTTCTGACTTTCTAGAGGGCTGCATTACTTTTATTATTGCCATTAAGAATTTCTATGGAGTCTGACTTAGCGCCTGGCCAAGGATGGTTTTTAGTACTCATCATTCCAGGATGCAGCCTGGGGTGATTAGCAATATTTTACATTTTACTGTGCTGTTTTGCTTTACCAAATTGATACTACTATTTAAAAAAAAAATCTATGACAGAGGGGCAGGATCACCGTACTTTCACAGCTAATTTGGGCTTATTTAGAAGATCATACATCCTGAGTTTTTCTCCCTCTCTATCCACACTCCCTAGCTGTTCATCTCTGGCTCAGCTATTTTTGCAGTTTTCTATCAGGTCTTCCTGACTTCCAGTTTATCTCTTCCCAAATCCACTGTGTCACCACCAGAGAAAAAATTTTTGAAGGAACCGTTTGCACTTGTGTTTGGCCTAAAATTCTTCAAGGATGAGCCTCAAATTCTTTTTTATGATGTTGAAAGGCTTCACAATACAGGCTGATCACCTTTTTTGTCACTTTTTGACAAACTGAACCTATTCTTTTCTCCCTAAGTGGGATTTCTAATAATCAGTGAGTAGGTAAACCTTCCCCTTTCTAACCATCTCTGGTAATTATGATTTCCATTTCCTTGTTCTGGGTTGGAGCGATAGCACAGCGGGTAGGGTGTTCGCCTTACAAGCGACCAACATGGCCGACCTGAGTTCGATTCCTCCGCCCCTCTCGGAGAGCCCGGCAAGCTACCGAGAGTATTCGATATGCCAGACACAGTAACAACAAAGTCTCCAATGGAGACATGACTGGGCCCACTCGAGCAAATCGACGATCAACGGGAGGGCCTTTACCTACCTTTTACCTATTTCCTTGTTCCAATATTAGTTGTTTCCTTTTCATGTGCCTTAAATTTTTCTTTAGGACAATCCCTAATTTACTGTTTTAGAAGGTATTTCTAGAAGGATCTCTGGGGATTGGTAAAGGTTCTGACATATACTGTTATGCAACAAATGGTGACTGAATTAAAGTGAAGTAAATAATCATGACTATTTATGTAGATGTATAAAAAAATTTTTTAAATCTCTAAAATGGTGCTAATGTATATATTTTAGTATATGGGGAATAGAGTGTCAT
Source organism: Sorex fumeus (assembly GCF_029834395.1). Taxonomy (NCBI): domain Eukaryota; kingdom Metazoa; phylum Chordata; class Mammalia; order Eulipotyphla; family Soricidae; genus Sorex; species Sorex fumeus. The sequence continues at coordinate 25,529,403 of NW_026606090.1, read as the reverse complement.
TCATTTTCTCCTTCAGAGCTAACATTCTGTTCCCCCAAAGCCAACTTAGCTCTCTGAAAAGCTACAGCAGCTCCTTCTTCAACGTGAAGATTAAAGATACCAAAACAAAGTAGAAGAGCAATATAACAAGGAAAACATCAGGAACAAAGAAACATTTTCTAGAAATCTTATTTTCCCTCACAAGTCTTCCTAGAAACTCTTAGCTTAGAAAATCCTAAAGGCAAATTTTTTGTGCTTAAATTGTGTTGGCAGTTCTGAGTTAAAGTAAGCTAAGAAACTATAGAACTTAAATGCACAGTCATTGGTATGTATGTTTGAGAAACTGATGTCAAATTCACAACTATTTGTATTTTTCCTACTCATTATTCTAACACTAAGTGCTTTCTTAGTTTTTTCAATTAATAGCTTTCAGCTGTGAGTAATGATAGTGACAGAGGTTAGCTGTTTTGTTTTTAGTGGCTGTGTCACTGTTTTTTTTAATATTTTGTTGTTCTTGTTATCAGCTTCTTCTTTTAAAAACTTTATTTGAAAAATCAGAGTTTAATAATACTCTAGTGGCACTTAAAAAGGCTCTTTAAAAATTAACTGGTCCACCAAAATCGGTCTGGAATGAGTTTTCAAGGACATAGTGGAAATGTTGATGATAGAAAAGAATCCAGAGCTAAAGTTCTGCTTGTGTCATGAATTGAATATGTAATCATCTACAAACCCAAATTTGTACACTAATAAGAGAGGATGCTGAATAAATTACCTAATTTTCTTTGAGATGTTAACCATGATATCTCTAAGTGGATCAAAGAAAGGAGACAAGTTAAGCTTGGAGAGAACATCATTCCACTCTTCGCTCATGCTCCACTATAATTATATCAACACTCTTCTCTATATCTTAGTTATTAGACTTTCAAACAAATAGTTTTGGGGGAAAAAACTGTTCACTTGATGTCTCTGGATGTCTAATATGTAATCAAATCCCAAACCAAACACTTACCTTCTGCTCAACTCTCCTCTTTTCCCAGTCTTCTGCATTTAGTTGAAGGCAACTCTAGTGACACTTAAAATCTAAATGATATGGGAAAAATGAGTAAAAAAATTATTGAAGAATTTTCATAATATCACTTTGGTTTAATTGTCAAAATATGGCCAGAATAGTACCTCTCATCTGCCCCTGAGAGATCATTATTAGAATTGCCTACCTCGATTAAGAAACACCCTTTCTTGATTTGGCTCTTTAGTCTTACAGTCTTTTCTCACACAGCCAAATACTTGTAAAATTTAAGTCAAATTATTCCATCCCTTTCTTGAGTGGTTTCTTATCTCAGAACAAAAGTTAAAATCAAAATCATGACATTAGTACAGATGCTGGATGAGTAGACACTTCACCACTTCTACTTCTGCGTTTTATCCATCACTTGACTTCCATTGCACTGCTCAGGTAGAAAGCTGAATTGTCTTCTGCCTTTCTCTACTACCTAGATGCCTCATCCTTCACATACCAAAATGGGAAATGTCACCTCTTTAAAATGCTTGCTAACACATTCTTTTCAATGAAATCCCATTTGCTCACTTTGTTTAAAAATTAACCTATTTCTTTTCTTACCATATGCTGTCATAATCCATTTTTCTTTATTCTACCTTTGTTTTTAATTTTACATATGTAGACTCTCTTATTTTCCATGTATTCTTTTTGTTTTTTTTTGCTTCTTGGTTCACACCTGGTGGCAGGTCTTACTCCTGGCTCTGCTCTCAGGTGTAAGGTCTTACTCCTGGCTCTGCCGGTGCTTGGAGGACCACATGGGATGCTGTGGATCGAACCAGGGCTGGCCGCGTATGCAAGGCAAATGCCCTACCCACTGTACTATAGCCCCATTCCCTTTCCATGTATCTTTTATAGAACAGAAGATTCAAGATGAACATTGGTTTATCTTAAGTACTAGTGCCATATACAGAAGATAAATGATAAATTAATATCTGTTGAATAATTTAAAAGGTGGAGAGATGATTTAATTGGTTAAATAAGAAAGAAAAAGAGGGTAAGAGAGATTGCACAGAGACCATGGCACATGGCTTCCATGCAGCAGACCCTAATATGATCCTGACACTACAAGGTCCCTTAAATGATGCTGGGTGCAGTCCTTGAGGTCCTCAAGCACCATGGGTTGTGGTCTTGAAGGTCTCAAAACTTAACCCAGCAGCACACTACCTAAGCTGCATTGGCTCCTCAGGCCCTTCTATTGCCTGGTCAGCTGAGGTCCTCTCTGTGTGGCAACAGGCACCATTTACATTGCTTGGAGCAGTCCCGACCTCCAAAAAAAAAGGACCACTGTGTCATAAAATTACTGAAATCCCTCTCACATATAAATTATCAGCTGCCGGGGCTCTGCTTGGGGCGAGGAGGGAAATTCAACCCACCCTCCTCCACGGGGCCCCCGGTGAGGACAGCCAGGCTCAGAGGCAGGTGACTGCACTGTTCTCTTCTGGGAGCTGGGTTTTATAGTCTCTGGGTCTTGGCTGTTGATGGGATTATATGGAGCCGGGGGCAGTTCATGGGCATAATGCCTACATACTGGAGATTGGAGCATCTGGGTGGAGGAGGCCCAGTCTCGATGCGAGCAAGCTTCAATATCTAAGCCCCAAGTCCCGCACGCCTGGGTTCCCCTGCCAGTCCCTTCATGCATGAGGCTCGTCCGAACATGTGGAGTCATCTTAAGCCTGGCTGTGGCTTGAATTGGAGGTTCCAGCTGGCAGAGGAACCCAGGTATGTGGGACCTGGGGCTTAGATCTCCAAGCATGCTTGCATTGGAACTGGGCCTCCTTGACCCAGATCTTCCATCTTCTAGTATGTAGTCATTACGCCCACCAACTGTCCCTGGCTCCGTGTAATCCCATCAACAGCCAAGACCCAGAGACTATAAAACCCAGCTCCCAGAAGAGAATAGTGTAGTCTCCTGCCTCCGTGCCTGGCTATCCTCACCGGGGCCCCTTGGAGGAGGGTGGATTGAGTTTCCCTCACCACCCCGAGCAGAGCGCTGGCAACTGAAGACCTCTGGAACTAGCCACAGCCATGCTTAAGACCGCTCTCCACAGGTTCAGACGAGCCTCACGCATGAAGGAACTGGCAGAGAAACCCAGGTGTGTGGGACCCGGGGCTTAGATCTCCAAGCCTGCTCAGATCGGGTCTGGGCCTCCTCCACCCAGATTCCCCAGCTTCCAATATGTAGGCATTACACCCACCAACTGCCCCCAGCACCATGTAATCCCATCAACGGCCAAGACCCAGAGACTATAAAACCCATCTCCTGGAAGCATACTGCCGGGTGACATCTTATTATCTAGTTCTTACTCTGGAGAATGTGGCAGGCTACCCAAAGTATCCTGCCCACACTGCAGAGTCTGGCAAACTTTCCATGGTGTATTCAATATGCCAAAAAACAAAACAATGATGGGTCTCATTCTCCTGATTCTGAAAGAGCCTCGAATATGGCACTTTCTAAAATCTCAGGGCTAGGATGAAGGAGACATTACTGGTGCCTGCTCAAGGAAATCGATGAACAACAGGATGATAGTGATACAGTGATATAAACTATCATTTCCTCTGAGTCTATGCATGAAATTGATTCACGCTTAAAATCAGTATGCATAAATGGACTCAGTCTAAAATTGGGCTCTGAGAACTACACACTTCTCAAAACATTAAGAACAAAGAAAGATTTTTTTTTTCATGATGGCAAGAGTCACACATTGTTGAAACCATCTTAGAAAAAAGTGGCAGATGATAGAGACTCTCTGTCATCTCTTGGGCCTTAGCAGTATCACCAAGAGCATGATTTTGAAACTCCCATGTTTTCTATCTTGGTCCTGGCTCCAATCTGGCTACCATCTTGCTAAAAGTTTTTTGCTACCTTTAGGCACTTGGAGACATTACCACTATTAGCACTGTTGTCTCGTTGTTCATTGATTTGCTCCAGCAGGCATTAGTAACATCTCCATTCATCCCTGTCATGTGCTAGTGTAGCCCAATGGCATCTGCTCGCTCCAGGAACACAAAGTGAAACTTGTTACTGTTTTTGGCATATTGAATACGACATGGGTAGCTTGCCAGGCTCTGCTGTGCAGGCGGCATACTCTCGGTAGCTTGCAAGGCTCTCTGAGAGGGATGAGGAATCGAACCCGGGCAGGCTGCATGCAAGGCAAATGCTCTACCCGCTGTGCTATTGCTCCAGCCACTTGGGAGACATTGCTGAAGTTTTTGCACTGACTTAATCAGTTGTGCCAGCCAACTAGTGGTCAAAGAGGAGAGGTGCTTTGACCCAACAGATCCTTCATTCAGCAGATAAACTCTGGATTGGGGTCAGCAAACATGAGTGCTAGAAGACTGAAGAAGCTCCTATGACTTCAGAGGCAATTAAGTTGTCAGAGTCTTGAAAGTTGGAGCTTCCCCCACTAGGTTCCTTCGGGAGAAGTTTGTCTTTAATGAAAATGCTCCTGTTCCCTTGTGGCAGGATCTCTTTTTGTTGCCTTCCTCTATTTCTAAATCTTTGCTTCAGAGTAGCCTTAGCCAAGAGAAGCAGCTAACCATGAAGGTCAGGGAGCCAAGATGCGGAGACGCATCTTAGCTTCCCTCACATTACTGTTACAACACTTGATGCTCTTGTATATATTATTTCCCAAAGAAAAACAACTTATAAAGATAATTTGCAAAAGTTCTTTTGTGGATTGGAAAATAAGAGATATGATTAGAAAAATATGTTGGACTAACACAGGAATATGAATACAGAGAACAGACATATAAAGGTATTATTCGTCTTTGGGCTTGTTATTCTGTATACTGCTTGTCTCTACCTTTCCTTCTTTGTTAAAAAACTTATTTTTGTGACATGCTTTGTCTTAGGAATTTTATTATACAAAGAAAAAGTGGAGTCAGAATGTAGGTTAAAATATCTTAAGATGCTGCTTTAATTTATTGATAGTATAAGCTTGCTCGAATTAAATTTTATTCTCAAGTTGTCCATTAATAAAAATACTGAATAATTCAGGTCAAGTGAAACTAAAAAGTAATTATGTAATATGTCGCACTGCATACATATAAATATGTTTGTGTGTGCATGTGTCTCCAATGTATGGACATGTAGAATAAATCATATTTGCAAGACGGTTAATATCTGAGACATATATTTTGTTGTTATTCCTTAAAACCCTCTGGTTTAAATCTTTTATTCTCATCTCTAAAGCCCAGGAGAGTGCCAGTCTTCTGGAAGAACCTGAAATTTGTGAAAAATGAAGCAATGAATATATTATCTTTTAATAATATTATTCTCTTTTAGCTGCTTTGAAAACTTGATTAGAGAATATCATTTTTGAAAAAGATGAACACTTGAGAAACATAAGAAATCATTTATAACCCCTTCAGGAATTTGCCCTTCCAGCATTTACCTTCTCTTTATCTTCTGGATATAATATAATGCTATTCTGCTGAAGGAGAAATGAGATAGTCTTAGAACTATATAGAACTCTTTCCCAACATACTAAAAATTATTATCCAGGGCAAGTATGTGTCTCATGAATAAAAAACATGTACTTTGCATGCATTAGACCTAGGGTTCAAATCGAAACACAGTATATAAATAAATAAATGCCAATTCTTTTGCATTTTAGGGCACAGGTTGTAAATGATGGAGAAATGATGGACAAAGTTAGGCAGAAAAGAGTGGACAGCTGGAGGATATTTAATTGGAAGTATTGGAAAACACATCATATATTTTATGTCAGGGAGAATAAATTATTCTTATTTGAATACTATGTGACTGTAGACAAACCACAAAACTTTTCTGAACTTCAAATTCTTCAATTTGTATAATGCTTTCTTTGCAAGGTTATTGTATAACTTATAGCAAAAAAGATGTACCAGCTACAAACAAAACTTGACTTTAATAAATGATCAATAAGTTGTAACTATAATTAATTTTGTTCTGATAATTTTTGTTATTATTCTAAATACTTAATTTCTTTTATTTACTGAGGAACTTTGTGTTATTACCAATAATTGTATCATGAGGATAGGTCACTAGAATATTTTACAGTATTTTCCCTTTATTGGGGTAAATGATTTAGTGAACAGTAATTAAATGTCAGTTACTGAATCATAGATGAGTTACCAACATTTGATAGTGTTTAGAAAATAAGGCAAATGAGCCCAGGGAGAAGTAGATACTATTGATGTTTCCATAAAATTTCCATAGGGTCTCTGGAGGGTGACTCTATTATTCACTAAAAAATTCATGAGTACATATAGTGACTGTGAAAGACAGCTTAAACTACCCACCATAAAGAGGGACATTACCATCTGCCTCATTTTCTCTCTATTACAAGGTTTTCTTTTATATATATATAAAAAAGTTGATTACATCTTTTTGTCTCTAAGTTCAATGTCTATTTTTTTATTACCAACATAAAAGCAGCAACCAAAAAATATGTACCCAGATAAAAAATTCCATAAATGTTTGAATAATGGATGAATGGATTGGTGAATGATCTGCAATCACTGTATCACTGTCATCCCATTGTTTATCGATTTCCTCGAGCAGGCACCAGTAATGTCTCCATTTGTCCTAGCCCTGAGATTTTATCAAGTGCCTCATTGGAGGCTCTTTCAGGGTCAGGGGAATGAAACCAATCATTGTCACTGGGTTTTGGCATATTGAATATGCCACAGGGAGCTTGAAGACTCTGCCATGCAGTCAGGATACTCTCTCTAGCCTGCCGGGTTCTATGAGAGGAGAACTAGACAATAAGAATTTGTGGCTGCGTGCTTCCGGGAGCTTGGTTTTATAGTCTCTGGGTCTTGGTCTTTGATGGAATTACACGGCACTGGGGGCAGTTGGTGGGTGTAACTGTATAGCTACTAGAAGATGGGGGATCTGTGTGAAAGAGGCCCAGTCCCAATCCTAGCAGCCTTGGAGATCTCAGAGGAACCTAGGTTCCTCTGCTGGTTCCTTCATGGGTGAAGCTTGTCCGAGCGTGTGGAGAGTGTTCTTAAGCATGGCTGTGTCTGGTTCCTGAAGTCTTTAGCTTCCAGAACTCCAGCAAGGCAAGGAGGGAAACTCAACCCGCCCCCCTCCAAGGGGCCCCGGTGAGGACAGCCAGGCATGGGGGCAGAAGACTCTGTGTTGTTCTCTTCCGGGAGCTTGGTTTTATAGTCTCTGGTTTTTGGCTGTTGATGGAATTACATGGCTCCAGGAGCAGTTTGTGGGTGTAACGCCTAGCTACTGGAAGATGGGGGATCTTCAACATACTTTTGAAGGTGAAAACTTGCAAGTTTAGAATCTGAGGAAAAATAAAGACTAGTCATCCCTTTCACTTCAGCATTGCTTAGAACAATAGATAGAAACACTTCATAAGAAACACCTTCCTACTACAGTAATAATGGTAATAATTCTTCTAAAGAATTATTCAACAGGAGATTTAGAAGTCATTGCAGAGGAAATACTTGAGGTATTTTGGATTTGGGCTATCTGTGTCTTCTGATTAAGCAGTAACTCAATAAGCATCAGGCATAAATCAAGAACTTTGGACTTAGTCTGACCTGCCTGCTTTTATCAATTTCACTCTTGTCTAGATCACTACATTTAGAAATGCCAGCCAGCCCTTGACTTTTGGGTTCCCATTTCTGAAACTGATTAAATAATTCCTATTGTTAAGGGTTGCATGGAAATTATGTTGTTACTTAGTAGTTCACAGTTATAATTTTACACTGCCTTAGAACTTGATGTTTTATGTTTGTATTATGATGCTGGGATTGGAGGTGAAAAGTCTCAAGCATGAATTCTACCTTTTTTTTTGCCTCCAAGTCTCTATTTTTTTTGTCTCCTAACCTATATTCTAAATCTATAATACTCTGGAGCGATAGCACAGCGGTAGGGCATTCGCCTTACAAGTGGCCAACATGGCCGACCCGAGTTCGATTCCTCCACCCCTCTCAGAGAGCCCGGCAAGCTACCGAGAGTATTCGATATGCCAAACACAGTAACAACAAAGTCTCCAATGGAGACATTACTGGGCCCGCTCGAGCAAATCGACGATCAACGGGAGGGCCTTTACCTTTACCTTTACCTTTACCTTATGATACTCTGGATATATCTTTCTGATTCATTGCATGGCTTGATTGACCATATTTGTATCTATTTTAGATACCCAGATTTATGGGTTGGAGCGATAGCACAGAGGGTAGGGCGTTTGCCTTGCACCAGTGAGCTGATTCAGGTTCGATTCCTCTGCCCCTCTCAGAGAGCCTGGCAAGCTACCGAGAGTATCCCACCCCCACAGCAGAGCCTGGCAAGCTCCCAGTGGTGTATTTGATATGCCAAAAACAGTAACAACAAGTCTCACAATAGAGATGTTATTAGTGCCCACCCAAGCAAGTCGATGATCAATAAGAGGACAGTGCTACAGTGCAGTGCTACCCAGATTTTCAATGCTGTTAATGATGGGGTTGCATAATACAAAATTTCATCACCATACACTCTAACCTCTGGTTCCCTCCACTATTGCCTCAGTGGATTGCTACATTTTTGTCTTTAATATTCCATGTTGAGATATTTGAGGATAAAAACTGTTTTGTACATTACTTGGTCTTCCTTGGCTTGTGTAGTATCTGGCATCTGATAATTTGAAAATGTTGAACCAAGAATATTATTTAATGCGCAAATTAATTTTAAAAGTTACTCATTCAGTTTGTTAGACATTTTTTGAGGCTAAGAAAGTGAGATAACAAAATATTTAAGGTATTAGAGTTTACAACAAAAATTAATGAGGATATAAGGTAGATTGGGAAACTTATCCTTTAATTCTAAAATATCAAGGACTGAGGGAGAATATACTTAAGAGTACCGAACAGCTTTCAGGAAATCCTGCTCTCTCTGAGGCTGGACATCGTATGATTTTGAAGAAACACATACAGAAATGCAGACCATATGATGTCAAGACCCAATTATGTTTAAGTATACCATTCTTAAGCAAACCCTACAACCATCAGTAGTAATAATTGGGGAGTAAAATAAATTATAAACCAGAAACAGGATTAATAATTTCTAATTGTGTCTTCCTATTATTATATACTTCAACAAATTCTATGACATCTGTGTTACTTCGAACATATTTAGATAAAAAATAGGTAAGTTTTCTAAATCCAATTGGAAATATCTTTTGTAACATTACTGGAAATGCCCTATGCACAAACTTAGATATAGTCTCATATACAGGGAAAGAGGTTATTAAAATGTGTGCAATTTGGGTAAAAAAATTTATGTAATTTTCTACCATTTTGTATCATAAGACTTTAGTTGATGTAAGATAAATTCTGTTACATAAAAATAAAGTTTCATCTATTTGCTTGGCAAGTAAGAATTTATACCCTTTGTAATAGTATATTACTCTACAAAGAGTACCACCTTTGATAATGTCTACCTACCAGAATTGACCCTATGGCAGCCACAAGAGAAAGAGCTTGCTTGAGAACCTGTCAGGAATGAATTTAAATTATAGTTCTGAAATTCCCTGTCTAAAGTAGATAAAAATGTGGTAAATCAGAGTAACGTGTAATGAATACAATAATTAAGATGTATCCTTAGCTTTACAGATTTGGAATATAGATTAGGGAGCAGCAATTTGGAGTATAACATCAGTAGAGTATACGCATTGCAATTTTTTGACCCTCCAACTCCGGCACCAAAATACACACACGTGTGTGTGGACGCACACACACTCACAAACACATAAACTCACACACACATAATTTATCTACATATATAACACATATTATGTATATATACATTCATATATATATATTTCTAAGGCAGAGTAAAACTATAACTGAATTACAACACAATTTCCACATAACCCTTAATAATAGGAGCTGTTTAATCATTTTAGATCTGGGAAACCTAAAGTTAAAGAACTGAGTGGCATTTCTAAAAGGAGGGGTCTAGAAAGAGTGAAATTGATGGGAACATGCGTATCAGTCTAAATGCTAAGTATATGCTTTACCCCCAATACTCACTGAGTTATTGCCTAATCAAAAGACCCATGCTGCCAAATTCCAAGGAACCTCAAGTATTTCCTTTACAAAGACTTGCACATCTGCGAGTGGGTAATTCTTTGGAAGTCCAATATTACCTGTGGAGAGAAGGTGTTGGAATTTTTTTCTCATTTTTTCCCAAATAATGTCTATTAGAGCCATTTCCTATTTATGTCTCCCTCTGCCAACCATATTAAATTTGGCACATTTGTTCTATATTTTTATTTCTCCTCCAGATCTGGTTGGGACATAGGGGTATTTTCTGATTAGTTTACATAATAGGGTTTATGTTTCATTCTAGAACTGCCTAGAGACTCAATGATGTTATAAATGTAATATGAATGTTAGTCGGTGTCATGGTAAAACTTAAGTAAACAGTTAAGCAATGTAAAAACTACAATTTGGCGAAGTTTGTGGAAGAGTTTAAAATCATCCAAATCATGGATTATTCTGTTATAATCACTTACTATACTGGTTTCAATAATAAATATTGCTTTGCTCATTTTTATCTTATTTGTTTTTCTATCCAATTCTATTTGACAGGCAAAAGCAATTAAAGTTACTGTTTGTAACTTCCTCTTCACCCTTCCTCTGTCTCATCTTTCTCTCTGCACCCAATTGCTATAAGTGCACACAATGTTTTAGCCTAGAGCTGGCCTCCACAGAACCAAAAAAAGTCAAAGCATTTCTAAGAAAGAGCGAAATCTCTCATGGCCTGTGAAGGACTCTGCACTTGGATTCAAGGGCTCTAGAGGCTGCCTGTGCCTTGGATCACTTAAAGGTATTGCGATAAGCTAACCACAAGAAAAGTGTGCTTATTCTCACAAAAGCAAAGAGAAACAGAGAAATAGAACAGTGGACACTGGGCAAAGGAAGAGACTTTATGAAAAGTTGAAGGATTAATTCTAAATCTTATTAAATGCTGAAATCCTGAGCAACAGTAAATGGAAGGTAAGAATTTTAAATGCTTATATTTAAACGTTTCCTTATTTTTATGGAATTGTATACTGCATACGCAAACAAAAATATACTTCTACAGCAACAGCCTTTTGATGGGGGAGAGAATTATCTTATTTTTTTTAGCTTTTTAGAGCACCCCAATATTGACGTTAATTGACTAGTTCTTAAGGAGTCCTAACAAGCTATGCATTTACAACCTAGAGGGAGTGATGTTTTTAACTATTATTCTCAAATCATACAAAATAAGTATTAACTGTGCAACTTGATCAGTTGCTACATGTGTATACATATGTAACAGCAACTCTCATAAAAATATGCTTTTGTTACCCTCGGGGCACTCTTCTCATTAAGAATTTCTCTAGGATTTCTTATATAATATGTATATATAAAATATATGACATATATATTATTTATATATACACATAACATCACGGGTAGCTTGCCAGGCTATGCCATGCGGGCTGGATCGATAGCACAGCGGTAGGGCGTTTGCCTTGCACATGGCTGACACGGCCAACACAAGTTCGATTCCTCCACCCTCTCAGAGAGACCAGCAAGCTACCGAGAATATCTCGTCCACATGCCAAAGCCTGGCAAAGCTACCTGTGATGTATTTGATATGGCAAACACAGTAACAAGTCTCACAATGTTACTGGGCCCACTGGAACAAATTGATGAACAAGGAGAGGACAGTGACAGTGACACATAATGTATTATGTTCATGATCACATGATTTTATAAAGTTGAAAAAAAATTTGGAGAAAATAATAATTCTCAATATTTTGATGGTTATTTAGAAGTAAATAATATAAATTAAATTCTAGTTCTTCTTTGTATGGGGTTCCTCTGATTTGTTTTGATTTGATTGTCACTCTCCAGATTCTTCTGACCAGGAAACCAAAAGTTATCAATTAAGGATGAAGGAGAATAGGTCAGAATTTTCATCTTAATTTGCATCTAAATCTTTTAAATCTTTCTTTCCACCTGTTTCTTCTTGTCTACACCAAGTCATCTACTTGTATCAAAGTGTCTACCATGAGATCTATATATTTGTTTATGATGAATTCCCAAAAGTTAACACATTTCCATTGATCTACATAGAAGGAATTATTGTCTCCTCACACATGCACACACACACACACACACACACACGTACACACACAACACAAACAGATGCACACAGACACTGTGCATGTGTGCTTGTGAGCGACTTATTCCATAGTAGATTTTTGGCTTATTTATGAAATATTTACAAACCTGATGTTTATGAGTTATAGCTATGTTCTTAATGGCTCTGAGAATATAGTTTTTGAGAGGCCAGAATGCTAGAATGTCAGCACAACATATAGGATGCTTGCTTTGCACATGATTGACTCATGTTTGATACCTGCCACTCCATATGGTCCCTCAAGTCTACCCAGAGTGATGCCTCTGAAAAAGCAAGGAGAAAGCCATGAGCACTGCTAGGTATGCCCCCCCAAAAAAAATTAAGAAAAAAGGCAAGTTTTGATCATCAATATTCTATGTCACAGCCTCACACAGGTATCCTCTTGGTACTCTCGTACAGTGTTCATGGTATCTTGGTGGTTCTCTTTCTTGAAGCCTATTAATGCCCTTCTGATCTGTCACAGCTCTATAGTCTGCTATGGGGGCGTCAAGACCTTCTAGACCTTCTCTCATGATTTGTTTCCCACTGGCTCTTTGTCCTTTTAATTTTTCTTGATACTCTGGCCAGCTGTGCCACAGAATGGCTGTGGTTCTGCTAACTGCCTTAACAAAGGTGGAGAGTCAAGGAGAAGCTGACCTCTATCCAGGGAAGAGTGAGGTCAGAGAGGAATTAACTGTCCAGTGCCGCCTTCTATATCTTACTATTTACCATGAAAGCCATTTCATTTTTATGAGCAAGATTTCAAAGGACTGGGGGTATGGTGCTGCCAGCAGGTCAGTCTGTACCTGTGAGGTGAGTGCATCAGCAGCCTGATGGCAACGTCAGACTGTCAGATACTCCAATATTGCTGCTGTGCACAAAACCACAAAAACCACAAAACCACAGACCACAAAAACTTGGGGCAAAGTAAACGGCCAAAAGTTAGGTATGTGGGAGACACACCCACAAACTACCTCCGGCTCAGCTATATAATTGGAGGCATGGCCTCTCTGGTTCCTGATCGAACTGCTTAACGGCCATGATCCCAGAGACTCAGAAACGAATCTCAGAACCCAAAGGCTTTTGGCAGAAATGCGTCCTGTTCCTGCAGTAGGTTACTGCTCTGGGCCAATCCAGGTGGGAATAGGTTTCGTCCCTTGGCCTGTTCCCCCGGTGGCCCAGTGATTGCCATCCTCCAGAGGTCACAGGACAGTCAGATTTGGGCCTGCAGTGACAAGACACCTGGGGCCTCACCAGATGGGGGTGAAACCGGCCCTTTCCTCCCTATCCCAATGAGACCCCGAGTTGCCGCCTACAAACAGCCTCTCTGGCTCCTGATCAAGCAGATTAACAGTCATGATCCCAGAGACTCAGAAACAAATCTCGAAACCCAGCGGCTTTTGGCAGAAATGCGTCTGGACCGCATACAAGGTGACCTCCGCCTCAGAGCTTATTGGAAAGCCAGGTATGAGTCAGCGGTGATGGGGTAACTGCAGTCTCATGGGAAGTGGGACAGTACTGGCTCGTCCTTCACGCCCTACCGAGGTCACGAGTCCCCCCCCCCCCCCCCCCCGAGCGGCTCTCCTGCACGGCCATGGCTCCAGAAGCAAAAGAACTTAATCCAGAGCCCTGCAACTTGCAGCAGAAAAGTGAATGGATCATGTGTTAAACTACGGTGCCATGCCTCCCCAGGAGGGAAAGGGTGTTGTTCCCTTCCGCCTTTTTCATCCCCAGCAGCAAGGTGGCCGCCGCCTTGGAGCTTATTGGAAATCCAGGTATGAGCCAGCAATGACGGGGCAACTGCAGTCTCATGGGAATGGGGACAGTACCGGCTCGTCCTTCATGCCCTACTGAGCTCACGAGTTGCCCCCCACAAGTGGCTCTCTGGCATGGCCATGGCTCCAGAGAAAAAAGGACTTTGTCCAGAGCCCGACAGCTTGCAGCAGAAAAGTGAATGGACCATGCGTTCCACTACAGCGCCATGCCTCCCTGGGAGGGAAAGGGTGTTGTTCCCTTCTACCTTTGTCCCCGCTGGCAGTAAGGTGGCTGCCGCCTCAGAACTTATAGGAAAACCAAGTATGAGCCGGTGGTGATGGGGCAACTGCAATCTCATAGGAAGGGAAGGTGGTGCTGGCTCATCCTTCACGTCTTACTGAGGTCATGAGTTATCCCCCACAAGTGACTTTCCAGCACAGCCGTAACACCAGACGCACAAAAATCAATCTCGTAATGATCTGGCTCTTTGCAGAAATCCAAAATTATTATATGACATTATATGATTCTCATACCAACTATAGAAGACAAAGTATTTCCCGATGCCTTTTCAGCAATTCTGATTGTTGGGGGGGGGGGAAGTTATGAACAAAAATGGTGCATCTTTTGTCGAAATAATGAATGTAATCAATGTAGAGAAGAGTTAAGTAGAAATCATCTGCCTCACAGGCATTGGGAGGAGTGGGAGGGGGGTATATTGGCATTCTTGGTGGTGAAAAATGAGTACTGGTGAAGGGAAAGGTGTTTGATCATTGTATGACCGAAAGTTTAAACCTGAAAGTTTTGTAACTTTTCCCACAGTGATTCAGTAAATAAATATAAGAAGAAAAAAAAAAGAATTCAAAGGACAAACTTAATTAACTAGAGTTTCTGGTTCTCATCTCTCACATTTCATTTTCATCATAAGATAACCATCAACATACATGTAGTAGGCATGAACTATTATAGTTCTGTAACTTGCTACTGAATATTCAGTCTTTTTCTGTGTTTCTCTTGGCAACCACATTCTTTCCTCAGGGTCAACATTCTCAGCGCCTCTTATAGGGATGAATGGGGTTTTAAAACTCTTGCCAAATAGCATCACTTCTTGTTTTGATTCTCCATTTTACATACTGTAAGACATCCTGTGTGATGTTATTAAACACCTTTCTTGTAACAACAGCTCCCATTGTGATAGGTGTTTATTTGATGTCAAATATCTTGTGCTCACACAAGATGATGATTACTGTAGCACATTAACTGGAGTCTTGTATTTCACTAGGTAATTTGCCATATATTAAATTCACACAATTATCCTGTGAAAAAGGTATTCTGTTTTCTCTAAACACGTGGAGTATGACTTCAAAGTGTTAGATAATTCTACCATCAAACACAAGGCAGACACTATATTCAAACTTTCAAATGATAAATATTAATTAGGAAAGTAGGGTTGGGTGGACCACACCCAGAAGAACTCAGGATTTACTCTTGACTCTTAGGGTTACTCCTGGAGGTGCTCATGAAAGCATATGTGTGCCAGTGATCAAACCAGGAATGACTGCATGTAAGGTGAGTGACTTAATTCCTGTACTATCACTCCAGGAGTTAATTCTAGATCTTATTTATGTTTTATATATAAATATATTACCTTAGCTACATTTACAAAAAATGTTGGTCAGGTAAAATATAGCTTCCTACCTTTATATCTCTGGATTTATGGTAGATAGAGCAATTAAAAAAAGTTTGAAGATTATTTAAGATTAAAATTCAGGGACAAATTAATCAAGGGCACATTTGTGGATATTCCTCCTCAGAAGGCCAGATAGACTTTTCCAAATATTTCTAGAGTGTACCTTTCTACTCTAAACATAAGTGTTATGTTGCTGAGGAGCACTTAGAATAATTCTGGCTCTGTAGGACCTCAGGAGAAATTGTAACCATATCAATAAGGATGCATATAATCTAGATTTAGGAAAAAACACATATTTAATGCAAATATTAATGTGAGAAGTCTACCTTAAGGTGGAGAAACTAACAAGAGGCAAAATGTTGCCATATGAAGCTATTCATCCCCTAAACTCTCCTAGGAACCCTAGTTAGCACAGAATATGTAACTCTGGATTATCGCTTTTTACTTAAACATTTACAGCTGTGTAAATAATTTATACATATGTTATTCAACTTACTTTTCTTTTGTTAATCCATGTGATTCTATTTTTGATTATTTATCACTGTCCTGTCACTGTCTTCCCATTATTCATTGATTTTCTTGAGTGGGCCCAGTAGCGTCTCCATTTTTTGAGACTTTCTTGTTACTGTGTTTGGCATATCGAATACATCATGGGGAGTTTCCCAGGCTTTGCTGTGCAGGCGATAAATTCTCGGTAGCTTGCCGGGCTCTCTGAGAGGGGCGGAGGAATCGAACTTGGGTCAGCCATGTTGGCTGCGTGCGAGGCAAATGCCCTAGCCACTGTGCTATCGCTCCAGCCCTGATTATTTATCAGCACGAAAAAATAAAGAGACTTTGATTCAAGTGGGGTTATTCACCTGTTTCTTGACACTTTTCACGAGATATAAAAGAAAGGTGATTATAGAACAATAGTTACGTGTCTCACTGATATCACTGATCTATTGAATATCTCTTAAATTCAGAGGTGACTATGTAATTTCTTTTTAATCTACTATTGTCTTCTCATTTTTAAAGGCAATTTTTTAAAAATTATAACTAAGGTGAAATGGTCTTCTTTGTCTGACACTTCTCCAGATTTATCTTCTTCCTAACAACTTATTCTTCACAATTATACTCAAAATCTACATTAGAGAATCTCGCTTTTCTTTACTTATTCTGTAGTATAAATTTTCTCTTTTCCAGACCTCTGTGTATGTTCCATTTTGTGTCTGTTTCAATTCTACATTTTGGTTCAGTTCATTTCATCATAGTTTACAAATAACTTCCTCTGAAAAGTTCTCCTCTATCATTGGTTATTTTATGTTTATATATCATTCTTAGCATAAACTGGGCTATAAATAATTTTTTGTTTAATTAAAGAAAACTTTTATTAAACAAAAAATTTGTTTAATTTTTTGGAACTCCATGGTGAAGAGGAGTAAGGAGATTAAGATAGATTTTTTATAAGATAAAGAATACAAAGATCAAAATTAAATTATATATATATTTGCTACCAGCTATTTCCTCCATTTAGAATACCTTTTCAACTTCAAAAAACCAATTCAGTGATCCCATTTCTTCACAAAGCCTTAGACATTGTTATGAGTGTCAGTATATAACACTGCTATAGATGCTGAGGAAAAGATGTGAAATTATTTTCTTATAGAATTTACAATTTAGTGAAGAGGAAATACTTTGAACAAATTAAAATAAACATATACAGATTTCAGTTGTGATACTTTCAAATAGAATAGTAAGAGGTTCATAATGTAATTGGTGGTGTATCATTTTTTTTAATGCATATATCAATAGAGAAGGATCTCCTGAGTGGGTGAGAGTTGGCCCCAAACCTTAAATGTAATGATAAATAGAACAAATATATGGAAAAATATATATATAGTCTCATGCAATGACAGGAGTGGGAAGGAATGGGAGTGAAGATAAATGGTCTGCAACTACAGCACCTGCGCTTTGCTGATGACATTGTTCTTATAACACCAAACATCAGCCAAGAGGCACAAATACTAGCCGACTTTGATCATGAGTGTGGAAGGGTTGGACTACAGCTGAATCTAACAAAGACAATGTTTATGAGAAACAGTCTTGTTCCTGATGTTCCATTCACTCTCAATGGGACAAACATCTCCAAATGCAACAGTTATGTGTACCTGGGTTGAGAAGGCAACATGACGAATGACCTGGCACCTGAGTTGCACAGGAGAAAGAGAGTGGCTTGGAACGCCTTCAAGAACATCGAAAAATAGCTAAAAGGATGAAGAACCTCCAGCTCTGTGCACATCTCTTCAATTCCACTGATCTTCCTGCATTCACATACGCCTCAGAGACCTGAGCCCTACGCAAACAAGATGAGAACACTATTCAGGTCTCCCAAAGGAGAATCAAAAGAGCTATGCTTGGAGTACCACACTTCATTCAAATGAGAGAAAGAATCTGAAGTTCCAACCTTCGTCAACGATCAAGAATCAGGGACACTGTCTCATTTCCCAAGGGGTCGAAAATCAGATGGGCTGGACACTTAATGAGATTTGGAGATGACCACTGGACTAGAGCCATTACCGACTGGATTCCACAGGACGTCAAAAGATCACGTCGCCGTCCACTTATGAGATGGTCAGACTTCTTTGTCAAGAGCCTAAACGATTGATTTGAGGCTCTTCGTTTCCCTTGCCGTTGGGCTACATTAGCACGTGACAGGGATCAATGGAGATGTTGCTGGCACCTGCTCAAGCATAGCAGTGAATAACAGGATGTCAAGTGATGAAGTGATATGGAAAATAGCATTCCAGGCAGATGATAAGGAAAAGTGAAAAGCACTGACATTTGAGTTGAGTATGTATAATAAAAGTATGAATGGGTGTAGTAATGATATATATATGGAGAGAGACAGACAGACAGGGACAGAGACAGAGACACACACAGAGACACACAGAGAGATACAGAGAGTTTATTACAAGGAATTAGCTTATAGCATTTTGAGGTCTGACTAGGTATGACCAAAATCCATGTGACAGACCATTAGAGAATATTCTGTAGGAATGGGCTATGAAGTCCCCATGGATCAAGTCCACCTTGGTTATTGATCCTCATCCTCCTTTCTTAAATGAATTGATTTTAGATATCAATCTACCAATGAAGAAAATACCACCTAAGCTAATAACATTTGATTGGAAAGCTGAGGAATATATACTAGACATGTAAAACCATAAAATATAGTCATCACAATGTGACAATTTTGAGTAATAAATGGTAATAAACAAATAAATAAATATAAAAAATGTATGGTGAAAGTAGAATAAGTCAAGGAGAGTGATAAGATGCGATTGAAGTGGTGTGGAGAATACGATCATGCGTAAACTTGAAGCCCATATAAAGGACTTTATATTTCTATAAGATATGGGGGCAGAGGGTTGAAATTAAATATAATTTAATAAGTAGTGTCTTTAAGGTCCATGGATATGGATCAAAGAACAGAGAACAAGCATTTTATGTGAAAGCCATGTGCTTAGTCCCCAACACCACATTGTTCTTGTTGGATATTAACCCTAAGTGTTTTAGGCTTCATCAGTGAATTGCCCATTTTTCCTCACTCCAGAGATGCTTACAGTGTTCTTGTGAGCAACCTTAATCCCCTGAGTTTATCTTTAAACTTTCCTTTGAGTTTTATCTCTTATTTTCACAGTTCCCCAACTCAGTCTTGGTTGCTTCTAAGCCAAGATTTTATGGGAACTCTGGACTTTGTATTTGTAGTGAATTACCTTCTTATCCCCCCGATAGCCTTTTCATACTTTGCTATAGATCAATGTCTTTTGGTTAAACACAGAAAGACTGTTAATGCAGCTCCTAATATTTGGAAGTTGATTAACTCTTAAATATATCTACTTCTGGACATCCATCATAATTACTTGACTGAGGCTTTGGTTGCCATAGTGCCTTAAACCCACAAAGGGTGGTCCCACTGTGGGGCTGGGGTGGGCTTGGAGCGCTGGGTGAAACTATGATGGCATGGAAATGAAATAGTCTAGAAAGCATATGAATTAAGAGGCAGGATCCCTTGGAGAAGGACAAGCTGAACTGGCCTTAGGACTCAGTCTGGGATTTATGGTAAAAGACTTGCTTGCCCTTGGAGCCCAGAGAACTAACTTTTAGAATCTATATCTCTTATTGTGTTTATCCAAATAACTGCAAGAATTAATAAAAAGTAAACTTAATTGTTTAATATGTACATATAAAGGGAAAGGAAAAAAAGTAATATAGATGTTCCTGGGAGACAGAGTGGCTTCTTGAATTAATCCCCTAAAGAGAGTTGCCTAAACCAAAACACATCATCATCATCAACCACACCAATCTGCAGTCCTATACCTTCAACCTCTTTGAATGTGCTATAAGTATGCTAACATCTCTGCATTAAATGGGCTATTTTTATCAGTAAATTCAATGAGTGTCATTCCCCTGACCCAAAAGAGCACCCAATACACCAGTCAGCATTAAGAAGATGAGGAAGTAGAGGCTGATAAAATCTCCAACCCTTTCGGGCTGGAGAGATAGCACAAAAGAAGAGCGTTTGTCTTGCATAGGGCTGACCTGAGTTAGATTCCAGCATCCCACATGGTCCCTGGAGCACCACAAGGGGTAATTCCTGAGTGAAGAGCCAAGAAATATCACTCTGCATTGCCAGGTGTAACTCAAAAAGGAAAAAAAAAACCTCAAGGCCGAACTTGGCTGCCAAAACGAAGGACTAAAATGACTGTCTGTACTTTCAATACACGTATGCTAACATCGGATGCATCCATCGAGGACCTGATGGTGTAAGCATGAAAGATCAAGTACAATGTTAATTCTCCCGACCCATGAGCAGGGGATATCTTTCCATTTCCTCATGTCCTCTTTTATTTCCTGAAGTAGCGTTTTGTAGTTTTCTTTGTACAGGTCCTTTACTTCCTTAGTTAAGCTGATTCCTAGGTACTTGATTTTCTGGGGCACAATTGTGAACGGGATTGTTTTTTTCATATTGCTTTCTTCTCTCTCACTGTTTGCGTATAGGAAAGCCATGGACTTTTGGGTATTGATTTTATAACCTGCCGCTCCGAAAGCATTGTATAAATTCAATGCAATCCCTATAAGGATACCCATGACATTCTGCAAAGAAATGGAGCAAACACTCCTGAAATTTATATGGAACAATAAGCCCCCACGAATAGCTAAAGCAATTCTTGGGAAAAAGAAAATGGGAGGAATCAACCTCCCGAACTTCAAACTGTACTACAAAGCAGTAATAATTAAAACAGCATGGTACTGGAACAAAGGCAGAACTGCAGACCAATGGAACAGGGTTGAATACACTGACATCTCCCCTCAATCATATGATCATCTAATCTTTGATAAAGGTTCAAGTAATGTGAAGTGGAGTAAGGAAAGCCTCTTTAATAAATTGTGTTGGCATCACTGGACGGCTACATGCAAAAAAATAGGCTCAGAACTCTGCTTAATACCATGTACAAAAGTAAGATCAAAATGGATTAAAGACCTCAACATCAGACCAGAAACCATAAGGTACATTGAAGATAAAGTTGGCAAAACCCTCCATGACATTGAAGTTAATGGTATCTTCAAAGATGCCATGCCACTGGCCGAGCAAGTGAAAACAGAGATAGATAAATGGGACTATCTTAAACTAAGAAGCTTCTGCACCTCCAAAGAAACAGTGACCAAAATACAAAGATAGTCTACAGAATGGGAAAGAATATTCACCGAATACACATCTGACAAGGGGTTGATATCCAGGATATACAAAATACTGGTTAAACTCCACAAGAAGAAAACATCCAACCCCATCCAAAAATGGGGCAATGAAATGAAAAGAAACGTTCTCAAAGAAGAAATCCGAATGGCAAAAAAGCACATGAGAAAATGCTCTACATCATTAACCATCAGGGAGATGCAGATCAAAACCACAATGAGATACCATCTCACACCTCAGAGACTGGCCCACATTCAAAAGAGCAAAAGCAACCAATGCTGGCGTGGATGTGGCGAGAAAGGGACACTCCTTCACTATTGGTGGGAATGTCCACTGGTTCAGCCCTTCTGGAAAACAGTATGGACGATTCTCAAAAAATTAGAAATTGAGCTCCCATTTAACCCAGCAATACCACTCCTGGGAATATATCCCAGAGAGGCAAAAATGTATAGTCGAAGTGACACCTGCACTTGTTTGTTCATTGCAGCACTCTTTACAATAGCCAGAAACTGGAAGAAACCTGAATGCCCAAGAACAGATGACTGGTTAAAGAAACTTTGGTACATCTACACAATGGAGTACTATGTAGCTGTTAGAAAAGATGAAGTCATGAAATTTACATACAAGTGGTACAATATGGAAAGTATCATGCTAAGCGAAATGAGTCAGAAAGAGAGGGATAGACATAGAAAGATTGCATTCATCTGGGGGATATAAAGTAACAAAGTATGAGATTAATACCCAAGAATAGCTGAGATCAGCACCAGGAGGATTACTCCATAACTTAGAGGCCAGCCGGGTATCCTAGAGGAAAGGGCAGCTCAGATAGAGAAGGGAGCACCAAATAAAGGATGTTTGGAGGATCCTCCCAGGAGGGGAGATGCATGTCGAAAGTAGACTATGGACTGAACATGTTTGCCACTCAATGCCTCTTTTGCAGACCACAACACCCAAACGGAGAGAGAGAACACAGGGGATTGCCTTGCCACAGAGACAGGGGGGGACGGGGGGATGGGGGTGGGAGGGATATTATCCATGGTGGTGGAAAATGGGCACTGGTGGAGGGATGGGTTTCTGATCATTGCATAATCGAAACCCAAGCACAAAAAATTGTAAATCTACAACTGTAAAAAAAAAAATAAAAATAAAAATAAAGGGAAAAAAATATCAAAAAAAAAAAAAAAGAAAGATCAAGTACAAAATCATTGCTCTGACCGAGATGAGAAGGCATTAACTACATCACACCATTTTCAACAGTGGAGAAGAATTGTTCCTTGGAACATGCGACAAAAGAGGCATTAGTGGTGCCAGTGTCCTTGTCAACACAAACTTGGCCATAGACATTGATTCATTCGAATGCCTAACAACCTGAATGGGAAGACTACACTTGAATAGATGTGGCTTACTGCTGGCAGTTTCTATCTTCATTGTCGACACACCAAAATCCAATTATGATGAAGGAGAAATGGAGAAGTTCTACATGGAGCTGGAGAAGTTCTATAAAGAAGACCACACCTTCTATAAGATCATTGTCGGTGATTTTAATGCCAAGATATGACAAAGATGATCAGCTGAAGAACTCCACATCGGGACCCCTGGCCTTGAATGGAACAAACAGGGTGAGAGAGTGTCTGAGTTCATCATGTCAACCAAGACCATCCATGGTAATTAACAGTTCCAGAAGACTGAATCTAAACGTTGGACTTGGGAGTCTCCTGGTGGAGACTCTCACAATAAAATTGACCACATCATATTCAATCAACAGTTTTTCCTGACCAATGTCGCTGTTGTCCCCAAATTCCAAACTGGATATGACCACTGTCTCGCTTGTGCAAAATTCTAATTCACAGAGAGGGGAGAAAGGGCTACAATGTTTAAGATGAGAACTCCAAGAACAACCACCAACTGGGAGCTCTTTGGCACTATTTCGGCTACATGGCAACATGCCAACATTGACAACATTGACAAAGAATATGATTGACTAGTTCAGCACCTCCATGATTGTGCAACAAATGCAGGGAGATAGATAGCCACAAAAAAGATGCCTGTCTTTGAAAACTCTCGAGCTCATTTGCCAACGTGGCTTGGCGTGAGCCTCGGGCAACTGCAAGCAAACGTCTGAGCTCGCAAAGCAGTGCAGAGAAGCCATAAAGGAAGACATCAAAGAGAGAAGAGCAGCAGTGCTGGGAGATGCAGCAGAAGACAGGAAAATCATTCACAACGCCCACCTGTCCTTTGCCAACTACAAGAGAAGATGATTGCCCTATGATGTCCTGATGGATCTATCACATCTTCCAGAAAAGCAATGGAGAAGATAATCCATGACTTCTACTCGGAACTCTTCAATAGCCATGTCCACCTGCCCACATACCAAATTCCACAGGATGGATATGTCGTTCCCAACATTCTCCCTTCCGAAATGTGACATGGCATTTCGTCAATAAAGAAGTGAACAGCACCCGGTCCACACAAGGTCAGATTGGAACACCTGAAGAACCTGCTGTCAGTACTCATCAATACACTGGCTTGACTCTTCACACGCTACCTGTCGGAATACAAGGTTCTGTCCCAATGAAAAACCAGCAGGACTGTTCTACTATATAAGAAGGGAGACATCCACGACATTGGCAATTGTCGCCCGATCTGCCTGTTGTATGTTGTCTACAAGCTGTTCACCCAGGTCATCCTGAGTAGGATTGGCAGAACACTATATGAAGGACAACCATGCGAGCAAGCCGAGTTCTGAAAAGGATTCAGCACAATCGACCACATCCACATGGTAACCAAGCTCATTGAGGTTTCTCGGAGTTCAAAATGCTGCTCTGTCTAGTGTTCTTTGATTTAAAGAAGGCCTCTGATTCTGTTGAGACTGAAGTGGTCATAGAAGCCCTAGTCTAATGGGGCTTTCAAACTCAATACATCAGGATCCTCCATGAGCTGTATTATGGATTCACTACCAGTAACTCACCATTTTACAAGGAAGTGATCATCCATGTCAAGAGAGGAGTTTGGTAGGGTGATGCAATTTCACTGAAACTCTTCAGTGCCACCCTCAAGAACGTCATGCTGCATCTGGAATGGGAAGGAATGGGAGTGAAGATAGATGGTCGGCAGCTACACTACCTCTGCTTCACTGATGATATCGTTCTAATAATGCCAAACATTAGCCAAGTGGCACAAATGCTGGCTGACTTCGATTGTGAGTGTGGAAAGGTCAGACTACAGCGGTATCTCACCTGACAATGTTCATGAAAAATGACCTATTCCCTGACATTCCATTTGCTCTCAAGGGAACAAACATCTCCGAATGCAGTGGCTACATGTACCTGGGTCAAGAAATCAACATAAAGAAAGACTTGGCACCAGAACTGTGCAGGAGGAAGAGAGTGGTGTGGAGTGCCTTCAAGACCTCTGAAGAAGTTGTTGAGAGGACGAAGAGCCTCCAACTCCAGGAACATCTTTTTGACTCTACTGTTCTTCCTGCACTAACATACGCCTCAGAGACCTGGGCCCTACGAATACAGGGCAAGAATGCTATTTGGGTCTCCTAAAGAGTATATTGGAGTATCACGCTTTACTCAAGTGAGAGAAAGAATCCGGATTTCTGACTTCTATCAACAATCAAGAATCAGGGATACTGTCTCGTTTGCCAAGGCATCAAAAATCAGATATGCTGAACATATAATGCTATTTGGAGGCGACCGCTGAACTAGAGCCATTATCAACTGGATTCCACACATTGTCAAAAGATCTCATGGCCGCCCACCTGCGAAATGGTCAGACTTCTTCATCAAGACCCTGACTGATCAATTTGAGGCCCTTGGGTTTGAGTGAGCAGACGCCATTGGGGTACACTAGTACATGACAGGGACAAAATAGAGACATTACTAGTGCCCACTTGAGTAAATCAATGAGTAACTGGATGTCAAGTGATCAAGTGATCAAGTGATTTTTATCACCTATGAGTCATCTATCTCTTTGTTCTTCTGCTGAGGTTGCCTGGGGAGGATGTGGAGGCAGCTCTCAGCCACCAAACGCACAAGTCACACACCCCTACACTTTTTGAATTCACACTTCTGAGCATTGCCAGGGGTAGTCCCAACTTAAAAAATGCACATTTTAAAATTTATTGTTATAAAATTTCCTTCTCTAACCACTTCCCAAGGATATTATTTTAGATCATGTTAGTGAATTACACAATAAGTATTTGTGGGCAGTGTTTAGAATATTACTATGATATAAGAGGTACAGAGTAGGAAAGGTAGAAGAGGACATATCCAGAATTTATTTTTAAGGCAGAGACAATACTTGCTGCTTGGTTTGATGCATAGAAGCAATGAATAAGAATAGAGGCACATGGGGCTGGAGTGATAATACAGCTTCCAGGTTGCTTGTCTTACATAAAGCTAAGCCATGTTTAGTTTCCCCAGAACCCCACATGGTACCCTAAGCCCATCAGGAGTGATTCCTGAGCACAGAGCCAGGCATAAACCCTGAGCACTGATTCATGTAGTCCAATAAAACAAACAAACAGAATGACGGGGCAGACCAACAGTGATAATAAGCAAGAAATAATTCTAAATTTTCTGTCCAAGTAATTAAGTTAGTGGAATCAGAACTAGAATAATAAATACTAATGAATATTTGATATCAGGAGTATCAACAGTTAAATGATATGTGAATTTGATATATCTATTAAGTATATAGTTAGTGATAATAAACAATCAGTTTTATATATAAACATGGCATTTTAGAGGTATACAAAGGGATAAATTATGATTTTCAGACTGTCATAAACTATGGGACACTCACAGAGGAAGTTACTCTAACACCAAAGGCTCTCAATGATCAATTAGTGAGGCAAAGAAACCATGAACATTTGTATCAAGGAAATTAGGTAAGGTAAGGTAAATTAAGTAAAGAAAATGTTGGTAAGAGACAGGAACTATACCCATGTGTAATCATTCTTAGATTCCTAGCAATTATCTCCCAGTGGATGGCAATGAAATTAAAATGGCTTGAAGGCAGTAAACTCAGAAATTATTTGGGTATACTGAGGACCATGAGTGAGCATTCCTACCACAGCAGAACATCATATTCAGCATTGTTTCTGTTTATTAATACCCCCAATTTTTTCCCAGACAAAAGCCTTTTACATGCTTAAGTATCTTTTAAACACTGCAAATGACAGCAGAGCCTTCAAGCAGGAGGTCCTTAAAATCAAAATAGGAAATAAGGCACCTATTCAATATGAAACTCAGTGGTTAGTGGAATAATTGAGCTTGAGTATGCAGTAGAACATCTGGAAATGCCCAAGGACTGGAAATATTTAGAATGGGTCCATTGATGGTCAAAGGGAAGATTAGCAGAAATATATGCTGCATGGGAGGGCTGGAGCGATAGCACAGTGGTAGGGCATTTGCCTTACAAGCGGCCAACATGGCCGACCCAAGTTCGGTTCCTCTGCCCCTCTCAGAGAGCATGGCAAGCTACCGAGAATATCTTGCCCGCACAGCAGAGCCTGGCAAACTATCTGTGACGTATTCAATATGCCAAACACAATAACAACAAGTCTCATGATGGAGACGTTACTGGGCCCGCTCGAGCAAATCGATGAACAACGGGAGGACCAGACTCCAGGAGAATCAGTGTGTAAGGAAAAGGAAAAGACAGGAATAAATATGAAAATATACACAGCAACATACACATATAAATAGATGTTGTTTCACTAAAATGAACTCACTAGAGGATTTTTCCATTCCCTAAGCTAAGAACTAATTAATTACTTCGTAGTTTCACATGTTGTACTTACACAGTACTTTCTATACTATCATTTAATATTTTTAATTAATTAATTAGCGGAGGGTTTTGCACAACAGAAAGCATACCATTTTGGAGCTGGAAGGCATCATAAAGACTTGTACAATTCCCTTTGCTCTCTTGTTACAAGAAAATTGGTCTCAGAGAGGTGACAAAATTTGTCTAATACTATATTGTGATGCTAAAACCAAATAAACTTCATAAAATTTGACTCCAGAGGAGGATTAGTTATTCGGCAAGTATTTGAGAAATTTAAATGTGTTATATGACACTTGAAAACATGCCTTTTTAAGTTTTGAGTTGATAAATTTAAAAATGAACAAAACAGTTTGCTTAACCTGATTTGCAGATGGATCCAAGACTGAATTATTTGAATTACAAAGGTCCCACAAGGAATTGGTTGGCTGATGAAAGAGAAGAATGAGGAAAAAAGATCATTTTTTCTATTTAATGTAGGAAGAACAATTAACATGAACAATTTATTAAATTTCAGATTATCAGAAATGAGTGACATGGTTGAAAATCAGTAGAGATAGAAGAAAAGATATTTTGACAGTTGTGATTCAGTGTGGCATTAAACTGGGACCTCTGATATAATAAGGTTTGTGTCTTATGATTCTGAATGGATATGCATATTATATTACCTCTCCTGATACACTCCAGCTATGTATTATTAATCAGAATATGAAACAGTTAAATTTAAGAATCTTCATCAGAAATAATTTTAAAAACATGATACGTAAGGATGAAGGCGGAATTTGATAACCTATATGGCATAAATTATTTCCTCAGAATTTATACTGTGTAATACTGGAAAAAATTAAAAGTAGAAGAGTCCTTGAGTACTTCCACTCAAAGCTGAAACCAGTTATATCTCTAACTACAGACTTTCAAATTGAGTTTGAGCCTGACTTCTTGTCTTCTCATTTAGGTTTGAAGAGCTTCTTGCTTGCACTTGTTTATTTGGTCAGTTTTAGAGTATTTAAGGATCGAGGGAGATAATAGAGGCATTTATTCTGTACAAGATATAATAAGGGAAACTAATACACAGTAGAATTAATGATTAGTTGGGAATTCTAGGAGAATGGACAAGTCTACTAAAGTCATGGGAAGGGACTGTGGTACACAATACCCTTAGTTTCCATAGTCGCTCTCAGCATACAACTCTAAATGCATCGCTTTATACCTTTGAACTTCAAATTTAATATGAAAAATGTATGTGACAATGACTACATCTCAGATTCTCTGTAAGAGTTCAGAAACCGGACGTAAATACTAGCCATTTTTCTTTTGGATTGTTGTTGGTCCCATTATCACACATTTTAGGCATATCCCCAGTGCCAGTAGCTCCTTTTCTACTTGTTGATCAACTCATGACCTCTTCCCAAATGATGTATTCTTGAGGATATCAGTGAAACCCTGGCAATTACATGTTAGAATATGGTAAACTATTCTTTCTCCCTTAATGTATGCATTTTAATAGCAAATCTTAAAAACATAAAAACCTTAAAAACCTAAAGAAATCAATGATTGATGGTGAAATTTGAAGGATTTTGTTAGGGCATAAGATGCTGAAAGGATTTAAAGTTCACTGTGTGCAACCAATACATCTTATGGCTGAGAAAACATAGAAGAGGGTTGCAAATGACCGGTGTTAACCCAGTAGCTCCAGAACCATAATTGTTTGTAAAGAAACATACAATCAGATTCATAAATGAAGCTGCTCTGTCAGAGGGAGTGTGTTTTCCAGGGGAGAATTTACCACCCCTAGAAAGCTATCTTTCTCTTCTCAGAACGCCATCAGCTGGTTCAACCTTCTGACCCCAGCACCCAAGCAGTACACTTACCTGGGCATCTCATTCTAAAGAACAATCATACTTTGCACCTAGAAGTTATGAGGAAAAGGTAAACATGCTCCTTGAAGGATACTCATGCATCAGCTACTATGAAAACAGTCATCCATTATCCAGGGATCTTTTCTTGCAAGAGGAAATAAATTGGTTTTATTTGAAATTCACAGAGTTGAAAGGGGCCTTTGAGAATACATAGATTATACTCTAATGGAATGCAGGCCAGAGGGATAGAACATAGGTTCAGGTGCTTACCCGGCATGAGTCAACTCCAGTTTTATCCTCAGCACAATATATGGAGCCCAGCATTGCCAGGATTGATCCCTGAGCACAGAGCCAGGACTAAGCTATGAGCACCACCAGGTATGACCCCTCCCCACCAAATAATCCAAAAACAAACAAAATGTTGGTGTGAATGTCTATGCCATTATCTTTGCTTCCCGATTTCACGTTACCCAAATGCCCAAGAAAAGATCGTTTTACATCTGAGACTAAACTTGAACTTGAATTTCTCAATGAGAAAAAGTCCACCAGAAACTGTATTTTCTAAGTCAAATAACAGAAAAACTACCCAAGGAGTACTTTCCAAGTGACCTTCACCATTACTTAAAGAAAACATTTGGATATCTTTTCAATTTGTTTAAGGGCCTTGCTGTTCTATCTCTTATTTCTCATTTATCAGGCACTGTGCTTTGAGTTTTTTTTTTTTTCTGAAGGGATGACAATTTTTTTGTTTTGGTTTAGCTCATTTTGTTGTGGTACTAGGTATTAAACTGAAAGTTTTGCATACAATACACATATTCTACTGAACTACATTACCAAACTTACGAACTGATAGATACATGTTTAGTTTGTGCTTTCTTTAAATAAAGAATAGAATCCATCTGGTTAAACAGTTCTTTTGAAGGGACAATTCTGCAAATGGAAGTAGCAGAGGCAGAGAGATCAGCTAAAAAAAAATTAATTATTTAAAACTATTGAAGGAATAATGGGGGAGGAAACCAAGGAGTAGAAACAAGGAAACATTACAAAGAAAGTGGGGAGATCACATTTCAGATGTCAAGAAAAAAAAATTTAATGATGAGAAGAAACGGTAATAAAATTGTCAAAGGAAGATCAGAGAAGAGGAAAACTAAGAGAGTTAAATAAAGAGAATTTGCATAAAAAGGGATTTGAACAAATTCCTTCTAATTATAAAGTGAAAGATCTAACAGAGATCATTGGAAAATAAATGAACATGGCAACAAAAAGGGTTCTGCAAGGAACAATAAATACATTACTGTGCTGAGAGAAAAAAACATCAGAGAGAAACCACAGAGTGAGTAAAATAAAAGAGGAAAAGTATTTAAAGTGCAGCCCACAGAGGAGCCAAGAAGATGGAGATAAAAAGCATAAAAGAGGTAAGTGACAGATATTAATACAATACACAGAAGGCAGAAGAGAACTATTCAAAGCATTAAAGAGCGAAGGGGGGTGACAGGCACAGGCATTAAAGGAAACGCAGGCTGCACACGGACAGAGATTTCCCCTTCTTTCCTCATCAACTGAGAAGGCTTCAAAATCGCTTCAAGTAGCATTGACAGTATGAGAAAGGTATTTTAAAACTTGTGATTATGAGATTATTCATGCACAGAGGCAGTTATTAGAATCTTGTACAAGGAAAGGCGGTGACCCTTATATATCTCTAAATATTTAGAGCACTCACTCTGCACCATTTAGCTGTTGTCTTCCCCAAGCAAGAAACATCCTGAGATTTTGTACAGTATCAAAGGAAATGCTTCTTTTGAACTTTATATTCATACGTATGGAATAAATTTCAGGATATTTGGAAACACAGATGAGCTCTTGAATATGTGGCTCTTACTAATATAATTATTATTATTGCTAACTACCACAATCTTTCTCAAACTTCAAGATACAAGCAAATGTAGAAATGGGTCCTGGGGCCGTAAAGTTAGTATAGTGGGTAGGGAGTTTCTTTGCACATGATCTACTCAGGTCCCAGTACACTGTCAGTAGTGATCCCTGGGGTGAGGGTCAGTGTAAGTCTTGAGCTCTCTTTGTTGTTTCCAAGAAGCCAAAGAGATGAACAAAAAAGAAGGGAAGAAAAAAGAAGGAAAGAAAGAAGGAAGGAAGGAAGGAAGGAAGGAAGGAAGGAAGGAAGGAGAAAGAAAGAAAGAAAGAAAGAAAGAAAGAAAGAAAGAAAGAAAGAAAGAAAGGGAGGGAGGGAAGGAGGGAAGGAGGGAAGGAGGGAGGGAGGAACGAAGAAAGGAAAGAAGGAGAAAGAGGAAAGAAAGAAAAAGAAAGAAAGAAAGAAAGAAAGAAAGAAAGAAAGAAAGAAAGAAAGAGAAAGGAAGGAGGGGAAAGAAAAATAGGAAGGAAGGAAGGAAGGAAGGAAGGAAGAAAGAAAGAAAGAAAGGAAGGAAGAAAGAAAGAAAGAAAGAAAGAAAGAAAGAAAGAAAGGAAGGAAGAAAGAAAGAGAGGGAGGGAGGGAGGGAGGGAGGGAGGGAGGGAGGGAGGGAAGGAGGGAGGGAGGAACAAAGAAAGGAAAGAAGAAGAGGAAAGAAAGAAAGAAAGAAAGAAAGAAAGAAAGAAAGAAAGAAAGAAAGAGGGAAGGAAGGGAAGAGGGAGAAAGAGGAGAGGAGAGAGAGAGAGAGGAGAGGAGAGATGGTGAGAGAGAGAGAGAGTAGGTAGCCGAGGTACTTACTCTGTATCCACAGCCCCGGCTGCAACCCCTGGCACTACATATGGTCCCCCAAGCACCAATATGTCTCCTCAAACAAACAGGAAGAAAAGTAGAAATTTAAAATAGAAAATTCCATTCTTCACAAAATTCAGATTTTCCTCTCTCTTGTACCTAAGTGTCAACACCTGCTCACGGGCAGCAGCCTCATTAGTGACACCTTCACAATATTCACCTAAAAAAAAAATTAAAAAGAAATCAGTTATTTCAACAACAAATGGATTTATTTGGAAGTTAAGCAGCTGGAAAAAGAAAGATTA
Organism: Sorex fumeus; assembly: GCF_029834395.1. Classification (NCBI taxonomy): domain Eukaryota; kingdom Metazoa; phylum Chordata; class Mammalia; order Eulipotyphla; family Soricidae; genus Sorex; species Sorex fumeus. The sequence goes on along the minus strand of NW_026606090.1, from coordinate 25,497,375 downwards.
AAGAAAGTAGGTATGTTTATGACCTAACTACATGTATCCAAATCCTTAGTCTACTGACAAAGGGTAAATCCACACAATTTCTTGAGGAAGTTATTGGTTCCCTCAAGGCATGTTGGTTTATTTATCCACAGACACTCTCTTTGTAGTCCCCCAATCTCATTGACTAGCAGGATTCTAACTAACAAGAATCAGAAAATTCAGCCCTTTGTTTTTAGACACTAGTCTTATTCCCTGCCATCTGAACCATGCATGAAAAAGGGGTTCTCCTCTTTCACTGGGTTGCACTGATGATTGTCCTTTAAGAATGTTGAGATTTTTAATGATATGACCTACTCGATTTGAAAGAAAGTGAGGAAATCATTTCAATCCAGGTCAAGGCCAACAGTAGTCATGTGATTATCTTAATTAACATTGGACACTACTGGATCAGAACTACCATCCCCAGAGTGTCTAGGGTATGCATTTAGATATTATGTCTTACCCATATACGTTGCATACAAAATCACACATACACAAACACACACAGAAAAGACTTCACGTAGAGCAAAAGAATTTACAACAACAACAACAACAAAAATGAAGCAGCTGTGAAGGACTTAGCTACATGGAAAAGTCAGACATTAAATTACATTGGGTCAGAGGCTCCCAGTCATTCTCAGTTCCCAGAACCCCCTTAGGTTCAGTCATTTCTCATGGCTTTCTTGGGCAAAATGGAGCCTCAGGAGTTCATTTTATTAAGATATGACTGAAACCCAATCATGAACAACTTTGTAACTGAGTCTCTCAAAGTGATTCAATTAAAAAATAAACAAATGCATTTTTTTCAATTTCACATGAAAAAAAAGGCAATAGGTCCAAAGAAAAAATATATGTCATTAGGACTCACTAGCTGTCTGAAAAGAAATACACAAATTCAATATTAAAAAGAGATGCTTATTTCATTTTTAACTCGACTACAAATGGGCATATATGCCTGTTGGACACCTCCAAGCTTCTCAGGCCTTGGAATCAGATTGTACATCACTGTCCTCACTCCTGCGTCACATCAGTTTTTATCCCATATTTGCTTTTATCACAGATGCCAAAATGAAAGATCATTATTGAAAGGAAGTTAGCATGATTTAGTATTGAAACTAGAAACTACCTCTTGTGAGAGTTAACAGAGTCCAATAAATGTCAATTATTCATGTGTGCTTTAAAAATTCAAAATTATCTCATAGTGCAACTGACAGTTCACCCGAATACAGTATTTAGGGATCTTTAGCTCAAAAACTCTTCATTTTTATCTTAAAGGAATATTTATTTTTATTAATAGTGGCATAATGAAGGCACTTGAACCATCAAAACAAAATTAAACTGATTCTTTTATGTACAGTAGGAAACTTAACTTTATCCATATTTCATATTGTATCATAGTTTCCCAACTAGGAAAAAACAGTTGTTTTCAAAACTGGAGTCTAGATCTGGAAAAAACTTGAGGCATCTAACTAGGTCAAAACTACTTCGAATTTTTTAGTTTTATTTTGGTAATATAAGATAAATTAAAATGCTACATTGAGTATATTTTTAATTTAGTATTATGGCAAGGCAAAAAATTATAAAACATAATTTTTCCTCAAAACAGACTTTTTCTAACTGTTGTATGTATGTGTGTGTGTGCGTGTGTATATATATATATATATATATATATATATATATTTGTGTGTTATATATGTGTGTGTGTGTGTGTGTGTTATGTACTGTAGCACTTTAGCACTGCCTTCTCGTTGTTCATCGATTTGCTCGAGTGGCAACAGTAACTTCTCCATTGTGAGACTTATTGTTACTATTTTTGGCATATGGAATACGCCACGGGGAGCTTGCCAGGCTCTGCCATACGGGCAGGATACTCTATATAAACTATATAAATATAAAATGTGCATTTCCGGGGCCGAGATCTCCAAGTCTACTCGGATTGGGGCTGGGCATCCTCCACCCAGATCCTTCAAATTCCAGTAGGTGGGGGTCACACCACCAACTGGCTCCCTGGAGCCGTGTAATCCCATCAATGGCCAAGATCCAGAGACTATAAAACACAGCTCCCGAAAGAGAACAGCACAGAGTCTCCTGCCCCCACGCCTGGCTGTCCTCGCCAGGGCCACTTGGAGGGGAGCAGGTTGAGTTTTGAGTTTTCCTCCCTGCCCCGACCAGGTCTCCGGCAGCCCAAGACCTCCAGAACCAGCCACCACCATGCTGAGACTACTCTCCGCACACATGAAGGTACCGGCAGAGGGACAAAGCCACGGGGGTTCCAGGGCCAAGATCTCCAAGTCTACTCGAATTGGGGCTGGGCATCCTCCACCCAGATCCTCCAAATTCCAGTAGGCGGGGGTCACACCCACCAATTGGCCCCCTGGCGCCGTGTAATCCCATCAACAGCCAAGATTCAGAGACTATAAAACCCAGTTCCCGGAAGCACGTGGCTGCATTCGCGGCCGCGCAACATCTTATCATCTCATTCCTACTTTAGACAAACTTTAGGCTACCGAATGTAACCTGCCCACACGGCAGAGTCTGGCAAACTCCCTGTGGCATACCCAATATGCCAAATACCAGTAAAAATGAAGGTTCTCATTTTCCTAACTCTGAAAAAGCCTTGAATATGGCACTTTAAAAAAAAAAATCTCAGGGCTAGGACGAAGAGACGTTACTGGGGCCTGCTCAAGGCAATCGACGAATAACAGGATGGTTGTGATTGTGATTGATTGAATGTGTATATGTGTATTTATATTTATATGTATACTTATATAAATTTATATTTATGTATATACATATATAATACACATATATTTATATATTTCATATATATCTCAGAAGTAATGCAAATGATAGCATTCTAGGTAATTGAAGTTATTAGCAACCTGATGGATGTTCAATGAAGACAATGAACCAAAAATAAGTTAAATCACAGTGATATCAATGTGGCTGTAGTCACCCAGGAAATGTTGTTTAGTAAGGCCAAGAGAGGAAAACTTTTTGTTGTTGTTGTTTGTGTTTTTGTTTTGGGGCTACACTCAGTGGTCTCAGTGATCCACCTGGCAGTGGTTATGAGGCCAGAGGCAGTGACAAGGATTGAACTGGGTCAGCCACATGCAGGCCAAGTACACCTATTTTTGTCTCTTAAGAAAACACGAATTTCATTTGGTTAATATTTATCATAAATGGCCGGAAAGAGTGAAAAGAATAGCAAAAGCAACTTTTTCTAGTTAGCTTAAATATTGACACTGTAAACCCAAAGACATAGTTTAAGAATCCATCATGGTATCCGTGTGGTAATCAAGAGACTAACTCTACACATGGAATTAAGTAGTACAGGGGTTATGGTGCTTGTCGTGCATGTGACTAGCTCCAGTTCAATTCCCATACCACATATAATCCCTGAGGTTCCACCAGGAGTGATCCTTGAGCACAGAGCCAGAGATAAGCTGAGCACTATTGTGTACATGGGACCAAAAACAAAGAGAAGAAAAAAAAAGACCCTGAATTCCAGGCAATGGGTTGAGCAGAATGAGACCAGTTGTAGTTACTTAAAGAAGGCCTTTGATTCTGTTGAGACGGAAGCAGTCATTGAAGCCCTAGCCAATCAGGGCATTCAAGCCCAATACATCAAGATCCTCCGTGAGCTGTATTGCAGATTTACTACCAGGACCTCACCATTCTACAAAGAAGTGATTGTTGATATCAAGAGAGGGGTGCGGCAGGGTGATACCATTTCACCGAAACTCTTCAGTGCCACCCTCGAGAACATCATGCGACGACTGGAATGGGAAGGAATGGGAGTGAAGATAGATGGTCGGCAACTACACCACCTCTGCTTTGCTGATGACATTGTTTTAATAACACCAAACATCAGCCAAGCGGCACAAATGCTGGCTGACTTTGACCATGAGTGTGGAAAGGTAGGACTACAGCTGAATCTTACGAAGACAATGTTTATGAGAAACAGCCTCGTTCCTGATGCCCCATTTGCTCTCAACGGAACGACCATCTCCGAATGCAACAGCTATGTGTACCTAGGTCGAGAGGTCAACATGACAAATGACCTGGCACCCGAGCTGCGCAGGAGGAAGAGAGCGGCTTGGAACGCCTTCAAGAACGTCGAAGAAATAGCTAAGAGGACGAAGAACCTCCGGCTCCGGGCACATCTCTTTGATTCCACTGTTCTTCCTGCATTAACATATGCCTCAGAGACCTGGGCCCTACGCAAACAAGAAGAGAACGCTATTCAGGTCTCCCAAAGAAGAATAGAAAGAGCTATGCTTGGAATATCACGTTTCACCCAAATGAGAGAAAGAATCCGGAGTTCTGACATCCGTCGATGATCAAGGATCAGGGACGCTGTCTCATTTGCCAAGGTGTCGAAAATCAGATGGGCTGGTCACGTAATGAGATTTAAAGACGACCGCTGGACTAGAGCTGTTACTGACTGGATTCCACGGGATGTCAAAAGACCGCGTGGCCGCCCACCTACCAGATGGTCAGACTTCTTCGTCAAGATCATGAACGATCGGTTTGAGGCCCTTCATGTTCCTGGAGCGAACAGATGCCATTGGGCTACACTAGCACGCGACAGGGACAAATGGAGACGTTACTGGCGCCCGCTTGAGCAGAGAATTTTCACACAGGAGGCTCAGGTTCTGGCTTCTCTGCCATATGGTCTCCCAAGTGCCACCTAGAATACTGACAGCAGTCGAGAATAAACCATCAGCATAAATGGACATGACAAAAACTTAACTATAAACAAAACTAAAACTGTATTAATTACAGAATTCGTCAAGTGACCTCAGTGACAAAGTTTCCTGGAGATCTCCATCACCCTAGTTAGAAAGGTTGCTATATAGACAAAGGGCAGCTGTGATTTTAAAGTTTTGGACTTTACCCCAGGGAGCGAGACAGAATTTGAAGGCATCAAATTGACCCTAGGAGAAGGAGTGCTCTGGACAAGATATTCAGAACAAGCATTAATAACTGGCATACATCAGTGATCCCAAACCCTGTCGGAACAGACAATAACCAGATGGTAAATTCAATGATTTTAATGCCAAGATAGGACCAAGAAGATCAGCCAAAGAACTCCACATTGGGACCCATAGCCTAATTTAGAATAACATTGCTTTGCCCTTTCTCTCTTGCCACAAGGAGCTTAGGTTTATCAGATCACACCCATCAAAGTGCTCCCAAGTCACTCCCATTCTTTTTTTTAATCTGTAACCACTTCTCTATGCTCTCTTCCCCAACCTGTTAATCAGCTTTTTCCCCTACTCAGATTCTGTTAATTTATAAGGTCTGATATTTTTAGGACACTGAACTTGTATTATAAGTTAATATTGCCTTTCTCCTCTCCTTATGTCTTTTGAATAGTTTACTTTAAGGCAATGTCCTTTTGTATGGACACAAGAAGATAATTAATATTATGCTTTTGTAACTTGGAATTTAATTGACTTCGAATATTATTCATTCCCAGGCATCTGCTTTCCCAACTTAAGCCTCAATTGTCCTCACTTCCTAGCGCCCCCAAAAGCAGGGTCCCGATGAGGAACTGGATGGAACCCGGGCAAATGGTAAGCTATGTGCTACCCTGGCATCAAGATGGGCCTGGCCAAAGCGCCAGAATTCTTAACTATAAGTTAAGAGTTTGATCATGACAAATGCTGTCATGATCCAAAAGTAACGACGGGACTAGGACCCTGCTAGTGGCCTGAGCACTGTAGTCTGAGATTGGGATGACCCCAGGAAAGCAATTATATAAGCTTAATGCATCTCTTACTGTGTCCATACAAAATGTTTAATATTATGAATGCTTATATGTTTGTTTGACAAGGAGAGGGAAAACACACATGGGATTCCTGCTGAAAGGGAATCTATCCTAGAGGCAGCATCCCCTGAAGGAAAAAACTTTACCCATATGATTGTGACCACACCTATATGTAAGTCCAGTCCCTCATTGTTTGGGGATTTAACTAGACTGTAAGACTGGGGTAGGGGGTGAAGATTGAGATCATATCCAGGGCCAGAGCCAGAAGGAGAAAGGGGTTCCAGATCGGAAGGCCGGGAGAGGAGAGAAACAAGAGTGAACGGGGATGAGAATGAAATAAACGGCACTGATCAATCAAGCGGCTTGGCCCTTGCTTCCCCCACCATCTTCCCCAGGGCCCAGGCTACCCCGGCTGGGTAAGCGGTCCGGGCCCACCCCGAATTTGGATGGTCAGGGAAAGAGCCTTTGGGGCTACCCTCTGGCTGCGCTTCGAGATTTTTTACAGTCAGAATGGAACAAACAGGGTGAGAGACTGTCTGAGTTCATCATGTTGAATTAGACCATCCACAGTAGCTCACAGTTACAGAAGGGCGAATCTAAATGTTGGACATGGGAGTCTCCCAGTGCACAGTTTCACAACGAAATAGATTACATCATATTCAATCAATGGTTTTGCCTGACTAATGTCGCTGTTGTCCCAAAATTCCAGGATCAAACCACCATCTTCTTCATGCAAAATTCTACTTCACAAAGAGGGGAGAAAGGGCTGCAAAGCTTAAGAAGAGAACTCGCAGAACAAGCACCAACTGGGAGCTCTTTGGCACTATTGTGGCAACGTGGGAAGATGACTTCGTTGACAACATTGACGGGGAATATGATACACTGGTTCAGCACCTCCATGATTGTGTGAGGAATGCCTCGAGAGAGATAGCCACAAAAAGACACCTGTCTTCGAAAACTTTCGAGCTCATTCACCTACATGGCTTGGCGCAAGCCTCAGGCAACTGCAAGTGAATGGCTGAGCTAATCAAGCAGTGCAGAGAAGTGATAAAGGGAGACCTCAAAGAGAGAAGAGCAGCAGTGCTGGCAGATGCAACAGAAGCCAGGAAAAGGATTTGCAATGCCCGGCTCCTTCGCGAACTACAAGACCAAGATGACTGCCCTCCGACATCCTGATCTATCACATATTCGAGAAGGGTAATGGAGAAGATTATCCATGACTTCTATTTGGATTTCTTCGATAGCCACTTCCACTTGCCCACATACCAAATTCCGCAGGATGGATATGTCATTCTCAACGTTCTCCCTTCCGAAATCCAACATGCCATTTTGTCGGTAAAGAAGCGAATAGCAACCTGCCCAGACAAAGTCAGACATGAACACCTGAAGAATCTGCCATCAGTACTCATCAATACACTGGCTCTGTTCTTCACACGCTACCTGTCTGAATGCAATGTTCCATCCCAATGGAAAACCAGCAAGATTGTACTACTGTACAAGAAGGGAGACATCCATGATATTGGCAACTCTCTCCCAATCTGCCTGCTATCTGTCGTCTACAAGCTGTTCACTCAGGTCATCCTGAATAGGATTGGCAGAACACTAGATGAAGGACAACCATGTGAGCAAGCTGGATTCAGCACGATCGACCATATCCACATGATAACCAAACTCACTGAGGTTTCTCGGGAGTTCAAGATGCTGCTCTGTCTAACGTTCATTGAATTAAAGAAGGCTTTGATTCTGTTGAAATGGAAGCAATCATCAATGCCCTAGCCAATTAGGGCATTCAAACTCAATACATCAGGATCTTCCATGAGCTGTATTATGGATTCACTACCAGGATCTCACCATTCTACAAAGAAGTGATCATCCATGTCAAGAGAGGGGTTCAGCAGGATGGTATCATTTCACCAAAACTCTTCAGTGCCACCCTTGAGGATGTCATGCGACTACTGGAATGGGAAGGAAATGGAGTGAAGATAGATGGTCAGCAACTACACCACCTCTGCTTTACGTTCTAGTAACACCAAACATTAGCCAAGTGGCACAAATGCTGGCCGACTTTGACGGTGAGTGTGGAAAGGTCAAACTACAGCTGAATCTCATGAAGACAATGTTTATGAGAAACAGTCTCACTCCTGATGTTCCATTCGCTCTCAATGGAATGAACATCTCTGAATACAACAGTTATGTGTACCTAGATCGAGAAGTCAACATGATGAATGACCTGGCACTTGAGTAGCGCAGGAGGAAGAGAGTGGCTTAGGACACCTTCAAGAGGGTCGAAGAAATAGCTAAGAGGACAATGAACCTCAGGTTCTGGGCACATCTCCTTGATTCTACTGTTCTTCCTGCATTAACATACATCTCTGAGACCTGGGCCCTACTAAAACAGGATGAGGATGATATCCGTGTCTCCCAAAGAGGAATTCTTGGAGTATCATGCTTCACTCAAATTAGAGAAAGAATCTAAAATTTCGACCTCCGTCGATGGTCAAGAATCAGGGATGCTGTCTCATTTGCCAGGGCATCAAAAATCAGATGGGCTGCACCCGTAAGAGATTTGAAGACAACCACTGGACTAGAGCCATTGCCAACTGGATTCCATAGGATGTCAAAAGATCGCATGGCCACCCACCAACTAGATGGTCAGACTTCTTTCTCAAGACCCTGAACGATCAGTTTCAGGCTCTTTGTGTTCCTAGAATGAGCAGGCGCCATTGTGCTACACTAGCACATGACAGGGACGAATGGAGATATTAGTGGCACCCGCTCGAGCAAATCGATGAGTAACAGCATGTCAAGTAATCAAGTGATCAAATTCAACTATTCCAAGTCAGTGGTGGAACACTGCTAGAACTATTGGTACCTCCTATCCTAGGTAAAGTAAATCCAGTCCCATTCCTAGCATATATGTAAGTTATTTCAAGCACAAAATTTAATGACTATAGTTAGATAGGGCTTGAATAAGCTACAGATAGCAATCAATAAACATATCACTTCTCTGATGACATTCAGCCTTTATTTGAACAACTGAATATATTTTTTGGAGCTCAGACCTGATCAAATAGGGTTGGATTGTAGAACATTTTTCAGCTTGACCTAACCTTAGCAATATAGAGATTACCATGTGCTAGCAATTACAGATATATTAGTAGTTACATAGTCTTCATGGTGTGAGAGGGGTTGTTTAATGTCCCTAACCTTGATTACAGTCAGGCACCAAGACGTTCAGACTTTGGGATACATCACTTGCCTGCAATCCTTAGTGAAATAGCTCTTTTATTAAGTTTGTGAATGCAAATTCCCATCACCAATTCAGAACAATGTAAACTCAAAGCCACGGTTTCTGGAGAGAATAAACAAACTTGAGCCACAGATTTCTTCTGAAACTTTCACAAGAACAGACCTTTTCCCCTGTTTTTCACAATACACCAGACAGAATGAAGAAACAGAAGAATTTACGTTCACTTCTGGAGGAAAACAAGTTCAGCAAAGACCAGACACCAGAGCTCTCTCACTGCTCTGAAGAAGACTTCAAGTAATAAAAATTAATAGTGTCCACTGAATTCTTTAGAGAAAATCAAGTAGAAGAGTGCTGAAACAAAGAAAGAAAAAGTGTAAGAAAATTTCAACCAGAAATCAATGATTCAATGACTCAACCAGATAACAGAATGATAGAAGCCAAATAACGAACACTTAACAAATCCTTTTCCTTTTCTTCCTAACTTAAGGAAAAGGTAAATGAGACCTCAGAAACAAACAAAATGGAACAAAAAGATGATCCAAATAATCAAGAAAAATGATAATGTTAGAGATTCCTGGAATAGATTTAAGAGGAATACTTGAGGTTACAACTTTTATAATAATGACAGAACTCCTGGAGAACAGAAAGAGAATTGGGAAGAATTATCGACTGAATAGCAAATCACTTTCCCAAGAAGTGCCAATAGACTTGATTTGAGCTTCTTGAGAAGTTAAAAATAAACCTGATTTTTTTAAAAGAAAAGAACTAAGAGAAAAAAGCTAAAAATTTCTATGGTTTGATGTAATTTATAAAATGAATACATTGATTTTAATCACACAAAAAAGTAAACCTAAATAGGATAACACCAAGACATATTGTAATCAAATTAGTAAAAATCAAAAAATATGTTGACTCCTGAACACAGAAAGAATAAAAATTCCTATCATATAAGGAAGCTCTGGAAAAACTCAAGCGGACCTATCAAATATAAACTATAGGCCAGAGGAAATTGTACCACATAGCTGCACATAGCTGACAAATTGAATGAAAGAGGCACTCAAAAAGTAATATTTTATCCAGCTAAGTTATCAATCACACTTAAAAAAGTGACACTAAGCTTTATGGACACACTTTCTAAAGTTCACAGCTACTAAACTAGCTATGTAAGTAGCACTCGATGGCCTAGTAAAGGCAGAGAAACCACTTGAATGAAAGTGGAAGAATAGTAAAAAAAAAAATAAATGTTGAAAAGTAGCTAGAATTAAGTTTTATAATGACTTTGAAACTCAGTTTCATTGACATTAATATGAGATCTAGGCTCAGAACCCCAGATGAATGAAGACTCTTCAACACTTTGTATTTAGAAACTTAGGTAAGCACATGCCAAAGAATGAAACTGGGCTGTTCCCTCAAACTGTATTTGAAGGTTCATTTCAGTGGATCTTGATGTTAGAAAAAAACATAAAAAATTCATCAAGGAAAATATAGGAATAACTCTCCAGGATACAGAGTTCAATGGGGTCTTCCCTGATGTACAGGATATATATGCTTACATTGTACGTGGCCATTCTACTTCAATTCCTAGAACTCTATATGATTCCACAAACATCACCATAGATCATACTTGAGCAGTTTCAGATATATCACCTGATAGAACACCATAGTGGTTAATCCAAAACACCTCTATAAGTAAATACGCATGGAGGGATTATATAAAACTACGTGTTTTTCTGCAGTGCGATAGCAGTTTAAAAATTAAAATACCATAGTAAATAGGATAAAATATTTTTACATCACACTATTTGACCAAGGGCTTTCTGCTATTGTCCACTATACACAAAACACTCAGAAAGCTGAACAACAAACAACCCAAAAAATAAGAAGAGCTAAATAGTCGTGTCTTCAAAGGAATCATACAAATAACCTATGGGCATATAACCTTTGTGCATAAGTTCGTCATTACAGATTATTAGAAAAATACGAATCAAAAGGATAATGATGTTTAGCTTCACACCAATGAGAATAGTCTATAGCATTAAGGCTGGAACCAACTAGTGCTGATACGCGTACACAGAGATAAAGGAAAAAGAAAACATCACTTCCTATTTGTAGGGATATAATATAGTTTACTTCTATAGGAAAAAGTACAACTAACTCAAAAAATAAAAATAGGACTACCATGGCATCTACCCCAGGAACACAAAATGATTAATTAATTCAGAAAAAGACTATTGACTTAGTCTTTATATATGCCTATATAAAACAAAAGATGCATTTTAATGCAATGCTGTTTACAATGGCCAAAATCTGGAAACAAAGAGAGCCCAATAATAGATGAGTGGATAAAGAAATGGAGGATATATACACAAAAACTACTCAGCTGGAACATCTACATTGATAATGTTCAATGTCTAATTGAGAAGACTGTATTATTTCTTGGAGAAGAAAGTTTTTCTATAGATATATTACGTACCTCTCTTTAATTTCATGACATTATTTTCTAGTTAATTTTGCCTGAATAATCTGTTGCTTCAAGTAGAATGTTGAGATGTACAATTATTACAAAACTTTAAAGTATCCCTTGATATCTATTAATATTTTGTAAATTTGTGTGTCCTGCTCATTGAGTGCATAAACATTGAACATGGTTATATATTCTTGATATATCTGTCCCTTTATCACTATATTATGTGCAATCGTGTTATTTATTACTTTTGTTGTTTGAAAGGCTACTTTATCTAAGAGTTGCTGCCCTTTTCTCTATGTGATTAGCTTAGTCTCTATATATGTCTATATGGTATAACTTCATAAATGATGTGAAACTCCTAGATGCATAAAAGAGATGGAAAATGCTTTTTTTTATCCATTTACACAGTTTTGGTTCTGATTATTTATATATAAGATGGTTATTAACATATGGGCTTTCTTACAAACATTGTCTTATATTCAATTGTTTTACATTTCTGATGCTTTTCTATTCCACTTTTCTGTCTGCTATCATGTAAATTATTTGCCTATATTTTTTATTTCTTTATTTTTCTTCTAAATGTTTTTGTTCTATATTTCCGTTCTGTTCACAAGGGCCTGAAAACACTTACTCTACCTAAAATGATATTTTTGTCCCAGTTTTAACTTACTATTATTCCCCTCTAAATATTCGGTTCTTTTCTTCTATCTGTTTATTTTTCTTGTTATATATCATAGTTACTATTATTTCTTCTAGTGTACAACCACTTATTCCTTGTTCAAGTTCCTGTGGGATAAGCAAGTTGTGTCTTCTTTTGATATAGAAGTATTATTTTAAATATTTATTATGGAATATAACTGGTGTTTGCAAATATATATGACTTTTTTGTCTGAAAAAGTTGTTACTTCTTTTCAATGATAATTTTTAGGTAAATATATTCTTTTCTGGCCTTCCATTTTATAAATTGCACCTGGTGGTGATGAGGTACTGCCAGCATGATGCCTTGTCAAGTATCAGTTTTATTTATACACACTAAGAATTTGTTATACCATTAGAACTATCTCCTGGGCTCTTGGCTAGGAAATTTTTTTTATCTTTTATGAATGTAACTGTTATTCCTCTCTAATTTGACCAATAGAATTCTGCCAAAAATTGATGAAAGTCTCACAGAGGTATATTTGTTTGTTACTTTTTAAATAACGGACGAGAACATTGCAGTCTTTTGCCCCCGCGCCTGGGTGTCCCTCGCCGGGACCCCTTGGAGGGGAGCGGGTCGAGCTTTCCTTCCTGCCCCGACCGGGGCTCCGGCAGCCGAAGACCTCCAGGACCAGCCACCACCATGCTGAGACCACTCTCCGCACACATGAAGGTACTGGCAGAGGGACAAAGCCACGCAGGTTCCAGGGCCGAGACCTCCAAGCCTACTCGAATTGGAGTCGAGCATCTTCCACCCAGATCCTCCAAATTCCAGTAGGCGGGGGTCACACCCACCACCTGGCCCCCTGGCGCCGTGTAATCCCATCAGCGGCCAAGACTCAGAGACTATAAAATCCAGATCCTGGAACCGCGCGGCCGCGAAGCAACATCTTATCAGAACTTTTCTTTATAACATCTTATTATCTCATTCCTACTTTGGACAAACTTGCAGGCTATCGAATGTAGCCTGCCCACAGGGCAGAGTCTGGCAAACTCCCCGTGGCGTACCAAATATGCCAAACACCAGTAACAATGATGGGTCTCATTCTCCTAAAGAGCCGTGAATATAATCTCAGGGCTAGGATGAAAGAGACGTTACTGGGGCCTGCTCGAGGCAATCGACGATTAACAGGATGATGAAATGAAAAAAAAAACTTTTTAAATGTTTTCCGTCTCAGCCTTCTATATCACTTTTATAAATCACTTTCAATAATTTAACAATGATTAACAATGTGCATTTGGTATAGATTATTTTGGATTGAGAAATTTGGATTCTTTCCGTCTTCTGGACATTGGTGGTTATTTTTTCCCTGAGAGCATATCAATTCTTATTCATTTGAATATGACCTCTACCATACTCAAGAACATACTCTATTTTCATCCTCTAAAGTACCCACAATATTTATAATGGAAATATGATATTTTCCACAGAGCTTATTTTCCCTTTCTTATTTCTCTCTCCTCTTTTATTTTAATTGATTCTTAATTTTGTCTTCAATTCCTGATAGTTCCTTATGCAAAAATGAATATACTTGCTATGCTTTCCATGTTAGATTAAAATTTATCCAATTGGGCTCTTCAAATTCAGTATCTCCTTGAAAATAATTGTGGAAAAAGCCAACTTGTACTCATATAAATACCTTTTTATATTTTGGGCTTACATCCCTGTATTCAAATTTTGTTAAGTTTTATTGAGATAACTCTTCTGAGTCCTTTCCCTGTTACCTACTTAACCTTTACCTTTAAGTTTGTTTCCAGGGAGACTTGTATCCTTTTGGAAGAAAATCAATATTACTTCTTATTGGTTGCCTGCAGATTTTGTTTGTGGGTGTGTCCGTTCATCAGGGATAGATTCTTTAGAATTTCTGATAATGGCACTGTAGATTTAGGATACTCCTTTGCTTCTGTCTTCACACAAGAGAGGAGTGGAGGAGCAGGAGAAGAGATTGAAATTTCTAACCATGGTGTTGCTACTGGGGGGTGGGGTGAAGAGTAATCTCTCCAAGAACAGCATTTTTCTTCTCCTTTATAGCCATTTCCACCTTATTTGTACCAAAATTCTGTGTTACAGTTCTCTGCTTCTGGATTATAAACCAAACTGTGTGTTGTTTCCTGAATGACTCAAAAGAGAATTCAGCCAGTCTATTTACCAGGTTAAAACACCAGGACTTGGAGTTTTGGGTTTTTTCATTTCTTTGTTTTATTGCAGAATTATTTCTACCAGCAATATAGCTTTTTCATTCCTCTCTAAAAATTCATTGCTGTTATAGACTGTTATTTCCTGTCTCAATCCACAGCTAGCGGGGCCAGTCTGGCAATAGTATCAGTGGCTGCTACATGCCATGCTGTGTGTTTCTTCACTGGTTGAACCATCCTTTCACCTTCACATCTGCGTATGCACAATTCTCTCAGGAATAATAGGCTATGCACTGCTGAGTTTGTTTGTTTGTTTGTTTTTTCTTTTCTGTCATGTGCAATTGATTTCTTGTACTTACAGCAGAGAAGTTTGCTGGAAGCTCTACATGATTAGGGAAACTCACATTATAATTTTGATATACACTCTCCTGCTAATCTTCTCATAATCTAATTGACCACCTAGAATTCTTTTGAACAGTATCTTCAGATTCTTAGTTCATTTTGTTTGTTTTGCTTTGGGGTACGGGGACTTTTAAGCTCAGCAATATTCCTCTGTGCTCAGGGATGACTCCTGACACTGCTCAGAGGACCATAGATGCCGGAGATTGAGCAAGTCTTAGCCACATGCAAAGCCAACACATTAACCCCTTTACTATCTCTTTCCAGAATCTATTTAATTTGTTCAGTGTTGGTTCCACATGGGCATTGTCTTTTGTGTTGCACTTTTTCTGATCATATTAGAATCAGGGAGGGGGAATTCAATTCACCCATAAAGTCAAGCAAAGGCTCCTGGCTGAACCCCAGCCATCATTTTCCTAAATTCACTGCAAGTTATTTTGCATTTTTTTTAATTGAATCACCGTGAGATACACAGTTACAAAGTTGTTCATGCTTGGTTTTCAGTAATGCTATGTCCCATAACCCATCACTTCACCAGGGAAAATTTCCCACCTCCAGTGTCCCAAGTTTCCCTCCTGCCTACCCCCCTCATCCTACATCTATGCAGGGCACTTTTCTTCTCTCTCTCACTTTTCTCACTTTTTCTCACTTTTCTTCTCACTCTCACTGTCTCTCTTTCTTTCCCTTTGAGCATTATGATTCACAACACAGTTACTGAAAAGTTATCATGTTAGTCCCTATTACCTACTTAGAGCATTCAGTTCTTATCCAAAGTTATCATTTCCTACTATCTTTGGAAGAGTGGTCCTTTTCTATCATAGCTGCCCTTCCTCCACTACCACCTGTGTCAAGCTTCCAACCATGGACTATTCTGCCTGGCCCTTGTTTCCATAGTCCTTGGGTATTTGTCTCATACTATATATATTTTTTATATCTCAAAAAAGAGTCCAATCATTCTGTCTGCTTGCAGATTGGCTATTGGGAATAGTGCTGTAATAGAAGTCCAGAGGGTGTTTTGTGCAGTGTGTTTTGGAAGCACTGGAAAGTATTTCAGGAATGGTATTGCTAGGTCATATGTAAGCTCAATTTTTAGATTTTTGGGCTGGAGCGATAGCACAGCGGGTAGGGTGTTTGCCTTGCACGCAGCCAACATGGCCGACCCGAGTTCGATTCCTCCGCCCCTCTTGGAGAGCCTGGCAAGCTACCGAGAGTATATTGTTTTTCAAAAATCCTGGACCAGTCAGCATTCCCACCAACAATGAAGGAGAATCCCTTTCTTCCCACATCTGTGCCAGCATTAAATGTCAGTACTCCCAAAAGCATTATACAGATTCAATGCAGTTTCTATAAGGACACACAATATTTTTCAAAAACAAAATAGATTAAATACTCCTGAAATTCACTTACAACTATAAACTCTCACTGAAAGCTAAAGCAATCCTTGTGGAAAAGAAGATGGGAGGCATTACCCTCCCTAACTTCAAACCATACCTCAAAGCTATACTAATTAAAACAGCATGGTAATGGATACAGACTGATCCATAGATCAACAGAACAGAGTTGAATATTCTGACACTGACCCTCAAATACATGATCACTTAACTTTTGACAAAGGAGCAAGAAATATGAAGTAGAGCAAGGAAAGCCTATTCAACAAGTGATGCTAGATGGGCAATACATGCGTGAAACTTACTCAGACCTCTTTCTAACATCGTGCCTAAAAGTCAGATCAAATGGATTAAAGACTTCATCAGACCAAAATCTATAAGGTGCATGGAATAAAAAGTAGGCAAATCCTTCTATGACACAGAAGCTAAAGGTATCTCAAAGATAAAACACCATTAATCAAGCAAATGGAAGCAAAGATAAACAAATGGGATTTGAAGCTAAGAAGCTTCTGCATCTCAGTCAGAAAGAGAAGGGACAGACATAGAAAGATTGCATTCATCTGAGGAATATAAAGTAACAAAATAGGAGACTAACACCCATGAATAGCTGAGATAAGTACCAGGAGTTTTACTCCATGGCTTGGAGGCCAGCCACGCATGCTAGGGGAAAAGGCAGCTCAGATAGAGAAGGGAGCACCAAATAAAGGGTGTTGGGAGGATCATCCCAGGATAGGAGAAGCATGCTGAAAGTAGACTAAAGACTGAACATGATTGCCACTTAATGCCTCTTTTGCAAACCACAGCACCCAAAAGGAGAGAGAGAACAAAAGGGAGTGCCCTACCACAGAAGCAGGGTGTGATGGGGGGGGGGGGGGATTGGGGGAGGGATACTGGGACTGGTGGTGGTGGAGAATGGGCACTGGTGGAGGGATTGGTACTTGATCATTGTATAATTGAAATCCAAGCACAAAAATTTGTAAGTCTACAACTGTACCTCATGGTGTTTCACTAATTAAAATTTATTTTAAAAAATTAAAGCTTCTGCTCCTCAAAAAAGAAATGTTGATCAAGATACAAATACAGTTCATGAAGTGGGAAAACCACTTACCCATTACCCATCTTATAAGGGGTTATTATCTAAGATACATAAGGTACTGGGAGAACGTTAAAAGAAATAAACATCCCATCCAATCAAAAAATGGGGAGAAGTTATGAACAGAAATTTCCTCAAAGAAGAAATAAAAATGATCAAAAAAAAACATGAAAAAATGCTCAACATCTCTAATCATCAGGATTTATGCAAATCAAAACAACAAGGAGATATCATATCATACCCCAGAGACTGGGACACATCAAAAACAACAAGTTATTTTGTTCTTAATCATTGAGTGGTATAATTTTCTTCTGTGTAAAATACTAAGTACACGGGAGGTTGTGTGTTCACGGGCTCTCTGGATGGCTCTATCTCACCGCCAGCGTTGGTACCCTAGAGCCACTGTGTGTGGCCTGGATCAGGACTGCCGTTGGCTAAGGGCAGACGAAATTAGAGATGAGGGCCAGGTCGGTTGATCTTAGTAGCAGTTTATTACAAGGAAGTTTATACCATAGAAGAAATTTATGTTATGGAGGGCCCAGGTTCTCTCAAGCACATGTTCCCCTTTTAGTCTCTCCGTGGTCCATTTTGCAGCCCTGCTCTCTCTCTTTCCAGCTCCCTTGTCTCTCCAACCCCCTTGCAGTCTGAGCTGACACTCCACCCATCAGGTAGCCAAATCAACATAAGAAAGCCCTTCCTGAGGGCCAACCTTAAAGGTATTCTAAAGCCTTTCCTGACTGCCCCAGGCAAAATACCTCCTTAAGGTGTTTTTCTCTTTTCCTCAGTCCAATAAACTATCAACTATCAACTATTCCTGAGGCTGTGCAGGAAGGACAGAACAGTGTTATCCTACACTTCTGTACTTTACATATTAACCTCTCATCAGCTAAATCACATGAAAATATTTCTTCTATTCTATACGTTGCCTTTCTTTGTTTCTTTTGTTGTAATGAGGCTCTTTGATTTGATATTGTTTTATAGATTTATTTTCTTTTGTATTATTTTTGATTTTGGTATTTCACACTAGAACAATTTTAAAAAGCTTTTTCTAATTTTTTCCACTTTCCTTCATTGTGTTTAAGACCTTAATGCATTTTTAGTTTATTTATATATAGTGAAAAATAAGAATCATTGGGATTATATTGCCTACGTACATGAAGCTTTTTCATTAACTCTTGTTGAAGAAACTGTTCTTTCCATTATTGAGTATTTTTGTCATCTTTTTCAGAAATTAATTCAACATATCCATGTGCTCTTTATTTTGAGTTCTTTGCTCAGCTCCATTGGTCTGTATGCATGCATATATGTCAATATCATACTGATTTAATTACTCTAACCTTGTAAGATATTTTGAAATCTGAAAATGTAATGCCTTTAACTTTGTTCTTCCTGAGGCCAATTTTTAGTATTCAGAGTAATTGTGGTTTCATATGAATTTTTGAATTGTTTTTCCAAGTTTTATAAAAATATTCCTGGGATTTTGATAGGGATAGTAGTGAATCTGAAAATTGCTTTAGGTAGTAATATACAACCAAATTTTCTTACCATTCATATACATTAATTTTGTTTTATATATGTATGTACCTTAATTTCAGAGATAATTTGTAGTTTTCAATATAAAATTTTATTATCTCCTGAGTTTATTCGTAAGCATTTTATTCTGCTGTAGGTGATATTTTTATATAGTTATTAATTATGATATTTTAGAAATGATATAAAAATGAAAGGAGTATAAGACAGAATTGATGTCAGTGGACCCCACAGGTGACTTATGTGAAGTGGGGAGGAGAAAGACAATCACTTTCTCCCCACCTGCCTCTGCAACCCGGGACCCTGGGTAGGCTAGGACTGGTAAAGACTGCAGTGAGCACCTGCTCGGCACGGGCCTAAGCCCCGCCAGCCCCACAAGGTGGCCGTCAAGCCACACCTGAAGTCCGCTTGATTAACGGGAGTTAATCCCTGCCACCCGATTGCTCATGGAGCCACGGACTCAAGTTGGGGCGAGAATTTGCTCTTCCCAGGAAAGGAAAGACGAGTCCCAAGCCTTACCCAAGGTTTCTGGGGTTCTTGTCTTGCTCGCAGAAAAGAATTTCAGGAGTAGATGAGCAGTGAAGTAACAGGTTTTATTTGGAGGCTTTTGGAGAGGGAGAGAAAGGGATAAGCAGATAAGCAGGGGAATGGAGAGTAAGAGAGAGAGAGAGTAACGCGTCCAGAGGGAACGCTGGCTTCTCCGAGGGTGGAGAGAGCCCCAAGTGGGCTCTCAAGCTGGCTCTTATAGATCCTTGTGACTCAGAATGTTCTGGAATCTCCTTGGGGCTGGGTCGCTGGAGTTAACCAGATTGAGAGGGGGTTCGAGAATCATCTGACTTGGAGTGTCCTGGAATCTCCTTGGGGCTGGGTCACTGGAGTTAACCGGATTGAGAGGGGGTTTTCGGGAAGGAGGAATTTCATGGAGAGGAGGCCCATATCTTCAGGGTCTGGGGGTGGTCTTATCAAGTCTTTATTCTCTGTGTCCACAGGGCAGGTCGGTCCTAGAATTCTTCTTCTATGAGACTTTGTTTCATTGCAGAGAGCCTTTCCCTATCTACCTGCCTACATCAGAATGACATTATATGCCAACGAATAATTCAGAAGAAAAGATGAATTCTTATATACATACAAATTTTAATAATAAAACTTATTGAATTAGAGATTAAATATAAATATTCAAGAACCATCTAAATCCACTGGTAAATTTTTGAGGCATTCAAAGAATTAGCAATAATCCTTAATTTTCTCCAAAAAATGAAGGAGAGGAAACATCTCATATGTATTTTATGTATCTCTACCAGAAAACCGTAGCTCAATATTCCTGATGTGATGAACATGATTCAAAAATCCTTAACAAAATATTAGTGAACTGAATTCAATAGCACATTAACTGAGTCATACACCATGAACAAATGGGATTAGTCTTTCCAATAAAAGGACAATTCAATTTGTAAAAATCAATTGAAAAATGTAATTTACGATGTGAATCTACCAAAAATTATACACCAGTAATAAATATAGAAAAAAAAATGTTACAGTTTAGCATCCTTTTGAGATAAAAAATGTCCCAACAAATTAAGTGCAGAACGTATTTAGCTTTGTACTCTATGTCTTTAATTTTCCTTTCACTTCTATCATGGGGGCAAGATGATGACGACAATAACAATGAAAAACTAAGTATATATAATAATAACTTATTTAACATTTAATTAAAAGTACTGCTAATATTTAATTAAACTTCTATCTGAAAAAACTTGCATATATTAGGCCTTGCTGCATTTTTTCTAAAACAATCACCGAGGAGCTAGGGAGATAGCTTTGGTGTACATCTCTGGAATGCAGAAGCCAGATTTGACCCCTGCTACCTCATGGCCTCCCTAAAGCTGCTGAATATTGATGGCTTCCATCAATGTCAAGAGTCAAAAATACAATTAAGTAGGCAATTAAAATATTAAAGAAAGTATACTTTTTAAAAATTCAAATAAGATTTGATCCCTTATTCTTCTGATAAAGCTTAAAGGTAAAATCTGAAAACAATTTTTTGTTGATGGCTGTTTTTTGTTTTGGTTTGTTTTTATTCATTCACCTTAAAATTTATAATATTGTCAATATTATTGTTTCATGAATACAGTGTTGCTCTATCACCCCTTCATTCAGAGAATTAGCTTCTGTCCACCACTATGTCTAATTCCCTCTGAGTCCCTGAAACTCAACATTTTTATCACTTAGTTCTATAGGTAGACTTTCAATGATAGCAATATTGTTGTCTTGTTTTCCTCCCACATTTCTTTGTACTCCACTTAGAAGTAGTGATCCACTTAAAAGAAAGATCATTAGAGATTTGATTTTCTTCCTTTGACTATTTCTGTTCTGCCTAAGATCTTTCAATTATATATCAATTGCATTGGACTTCAGGATTTTATTTTTTCTCATAGCTGAATTGTAATCCACTGGGTATATACTGCAGATTCTTTACCTACTTATATGTTCATAGGCATTTAGATTATTTCCGTATTCTGACTATTGTAAATACTGCTACAATCAACATAAGAGTGTAAATATCATCTCAATTAATGTTTTTTGTGCTCTCAAGGTGGTTCTCAAACAAAGTAGACACAGAGTGTCATATGGAAACATAATTCTTAATATCTTGAGAAGACTCCACATGATTTTCTGTAGAGCCTTTCTGAACCAGATGACAGGCTCAACTACAGTGGGTACAGGTTTTCCTTTTCATCTGCCCTACCAGCACTGGTTTTCTCTGGAGTAGTAGTAGTAGTAGTAGTAGTAGTAGTAGTAGTAGTAGTAGAATAGTAGAAGTAGTACTCTTGCACTCCAGAGTAACACCAGAGTCTAAACTCACTTCAAGAAAATTCTACATGTTTTCTATACAGAGTAGATTCTGGTCATGTTTAGGAGATCTGTGTTGCCAGGGATGGAACCTGGTTCTGAATGTAATTCATATGCTCAAGTCTTCCAGCTATCTCTCTGGCCCCATGTTCATCTTAATATATGTCCTAAATCCAGCTGAAGCGACGTGGATGGTGCAAAATTAAAATGCCATTTGGGACAATGACTTAAAAAAAAAAAGAAGGTAAATTGATTTAGTGACCATAGAAGAAGACCATTTCAGAAAAATCACAGAACCCCAGTAACACTGTTGCGGTTAAAAGGACAGGTCCCAGAAGGCTGAGAAGAGGGAATGCATATAAGGAGCAAGGAGCAAGGCAAATTCCTCAAGTGAAATTTCCTGGATTTAACTCTAATACCATCTCTCTTAAGTTGACCAATCACGATCACGACCATCCTGTTATTCGTCGATTGCCTCGAGCAGGCCCCAGTAACGTCTCCTTCGTCCTAGCCCTGAGAATTTTAAAAAAGTGCCATATTCAAGGCTCTTTCAGAGTTAGGAGAATGAGACTCATCATTGTTACTGGTATTTGGCATATTGGGTACGCCACGGGGAGTTTGCCAGACTCTGCCGTGTGGGCAGGTTACATTCGGTAACCCGCAAGTTTGTCCAAAGTAGGAATGAGATAATAAGATGTCGCACGGCTGCAAATGCGGCCACGCACTTCCGGGAGCTGGGTTTTATAGTCTCTGAGTCTTGGCCGTTGATGGGATTACACGGCACCAGGGGGCCAGTTGGTGGGTGTGACCCCCGCCTACTGGAATTTGGAGGATCTGGGTGGAGGATACTCAGCCCCGATCCGAGCAGGCTTGGAGATCTCAGTCCCGGGACCCGCATGCCTTTGTTCCTCTGCCGGTACCTTCATGTGTGCCGAGAGTGGTCTCAGCATGGTGGTAGCTGGTTCTGGAGGTCTTCGGCTGCTGGAGCCCTGGTCGGGGCAGGGAGGGAAACTCAACCCGCTCCCCTCCCAGGGGCCCCAGCGAGGACAGCCAGGCGCGGGGGCAGGAGTCTCTCTTAAGTCACATAATATAAAGTCAGATTTTTTTCTTTCTTTTTTTTGCCGTTTTGTGCTTCAGTTTCTCGTTTAAAGAGTGAAAATCATTGAAGTTGCAAAGATACTATAGAGGGTAAGGTATTTGTCTTGCTCATTGACGACCTGGGTTTGATCCTAAGCACCACATATGGTGCCATAAACCATCTCAGGAGTGATCCCTGAACAGAGAGCCAGGAATATGTCCTGAACACTGCTGGCTCTGACCCTCCCCCCGCCAAGTAAATTTAATTGGGGGTTATAATATGCCTACTCCATACAGCATTGTAAAGCACAAAGGTGATTGGTGATCCATATCAAATATAAGATCCATACCAAGTGTAATCAAAAACAGCTAGTACTTATTATGGTTTAAATAAGTGTTTTCTGGTATTTTAATTATGCAATCAGAGATAAATGGAAGGAGTCTTCCGTGGACTGACAAACTATTGTGATTAATGTATAAACTTAGGCAATTATCAGGAAGACTTTGGGACTCATGGTTTTTGAAATAATATGATGAAAAAGATTAAATACCCATTATTTAACAATGTATATGAGATCAGGCATCATACTGACTCATATATTCAGTTAATTTAAACAGATATTTTCAGTTATTTCCAAAAGGAAAAGATAAAAGATATTATCACTTTAGTAGTAGGTGAGATACAGCAACTTTGTAAACCGAAAGCATAAACTTTAGTATTATTATCTATCTATCTATCATCACTAGAAGCATATAAACTATTATCAGCCTTGTTTATGATAATAGTTTTTAAATTAATTCTTAAAAATATACAAAAAATCTTTACCTCAACATTCATTATACAGTGAAAGTGAATACAAGTTATATACAGATAAGTGCATTGACTTCTTTCAAAGAAAATAAACTTCATTGATGGGGGAATTAGATACTTAGACAAGCAAATTTTTCAGAACTTGAAGAGCTTGTGTTCTGAATACAGTTACCAATACCCCTAAAATACAAACAGGGAACTTTAAGAAGCATGGAGATCAGAAAAGATTATGTAAGGCAATCTTCAAGTGAATAAATTAGTTCAATTGAGTTTGATGCCCATTGTGGTCATTATCTGATGTCCGTTATGGTCTATATTGTGTATATAATCTATATTTAGAACTAATCAATGCGAAGTGTTTTGTAACATTTAGAAGAGGCGGTAGTATCTAAATATCTTATGAGCTTATAGAGTGTATTTGTAAAAGAAAAGCATTTATGGGTTAGGTGAGGGTTAAAATATCTGGAGCAACTGTTTTATATTGGTGAGGCCCTAAGTGTGATCCTTATTATTGTACAGTTTCTGAAAAGCTTGCAAGTATGGCTCTAATCCCCTTGAATACCACGAGGGTTGCCCAGGTGCTTATGACTGTGGGGCTCAGTAACAGAACAGTCATGCCACTGCAGAACAACTTTGTTTGTTGTTCCCGAGCTCTGGAAACCGCTGGGGAAGTTCCCCAAATTTATTTTAATTAAAAATGAAAATCTGAGAGAAAGGCAGGGGAAATGTGAAGTACTTTGACTATTGTGAAATTTAAGAACTCAAACATTAGATTAAAAATCTGGAGGGTATTTAAAATATGCATAAAGGTTCAAATTGCGGAGAAATTCAAAGAAATGTCTGAGAAGGAACAGTTGCATGAAATTATAATTGTTCTATTTATTATTGCATTTTCAAGTACATATTTCTATACAACCTTAAATATTAGAATTCATTTTATGGAAACCAGTATTGATTCTTTTCTCCTTTTGCGGCACTTTTTATCTTTTAACAATATTCAGATATTATCTACATACCATATGGCTCACCCAAAATGAAAGAAAATCTTGGCAAAACATGTATCTAATACAGGTAGAATACCTAAAGTATTGAACAACTCATTGGAAACAAATACTTAAAAATAGAGTATATGAGTAATCATTTGTTTTAAAATCAAGCAAATAAACAACAGATTAACAAATAGATCTGCAGAATCACTTATCAGGAAAATCAAGTCAAAAGAAAATGAAATATCATTCACTCCTGTTTGAATTATAAACTTTTCATTTCTCCCTTAATTTATGTAAGACTTTGCATTCTTGCATATTGATACTTAGTTATTATGTGCATAAATATTTGTAATTTCTCTTTTTGATGACTCTCTCCTTTTGTCATGATAAATGTTCCTTTTTTACTTTAGTCACACTCTGTTACAATGTCCATCCTTTGTTTCAAAGACACACATATCATATCTACTTGCTTTTCTACTTTGTTCTTCTCTTCCCTTTATTGTTTTATTTCACATTAAAATGTTTTCTAATTAAGTGTTATATTTATTGTATGGTTATTATACCTTTTTAAAAGGCTGGAGCGATAGCACAGTGGTAGGGCGTTTGCCTTGCATGCAGCCAACATGGCTGACCCGAGTTCGATTCCTCCGCCCCTCTCGGAGAGCCCGGCAAGCTACCAAGAGTATCTTGCCCGCACGGCAGAACCTGGCAAGCTACCCGTGACGTATTCGATATGCCAGACACAGTAACAACAAAGTCTCCAATGGAGACGTTACTGGGCCCGCTCGAGCAAATCGATGAACAATGGGAGGACAGTGACAGTGATAACTTTTTAAAGTAGAGTTTTAATAGCCAGTCTATATTTTCTATATAGATCTAGCTAATCAATCCACTTCAAGTTTATCCTTACTTAATTCCAGTGACACACAAATATGACTGCTTTGAAACACTTTATGGTATAGTTTGTATACCTGTTATATCTACCAATGTAGAAAACTATAAAATATTTTTATAATTATTACTTAACATGTGCTTGAGCAATAGTACAGCAGGTATGGCATTTGCCTTGCATGAGGCTGACCAGGTCGACTCAAGTTCGATTCCTCCACCCCTCTCAGAGAGCCTGACAAGCTACCTAGAGTATCTCACCTGCACGGCAGAGCCTGGCAAGCTACCCATGACGTATTCGATATGCCAAACACAGTAACAACAAGTCTCACAATGGAGATGTTACTGGGCCCGCTTGAGCAAATTGATGAACAAAGGGAGGGCAGTGCTATAGTGCTTACTTAACATAATTTTGTCTTTAAAAGTATTTGAGACAGTAAAGGAGAGCAAGGATAAGTTTATAGCTTTTGATAAGTTAACCTTTAAATAATATATTTGTGGTGAATGCAAGTTATTCACAAGAGTCATTTCCTTAGCCCAGCCTTTATACCATCCATAATTCCTTCCTTAACTTCTTTTATTATATGTCTCATTTAGTTTTTAAAGCATTTATAGCTGCTAATTTTCTTACTTTATTGAAATACCAAATTTTACAAAGTTGTTCATACAACCACCATTCCTCCACCATTGTTCACACTTCACCAACAACCCCCAAGACTTAACAGGGACAAAGAAGTTTATTTTGTATTGCTTGTTACAACTAAATGGTTATTGGAATTTGTGGAAAAAGTTATATCTGGCCATAGAGTCATTAAATCTTTGTCTGAGAGTTTATTAAGATGTTTGTTGCTAGTGGACCCTTATATTGTTTTTGTTTTTTGAGCTTAGTTGATATCCATGATACTTTCTCATTTAATATTGTGTGCTCCTACTGAGACGTCAGTATTGTGGAATTTAAAAGTATTATGGGGTCAGGAACTACAGGATTTGTAGAACTGGGCAAATGAGTTTACGGGTCTCCCCCACTCCAAAAAGATTCCATAGTTCTCAGCCTAAAAACTAGTGTACCTGGAATTTTGGTTTGGTGTCTCTGCAGAGGTTAGTCATGAAGCAGTAGGAGTTGGGTTCTTGGCATGGCGGCTGCTGGTGGTCTGGTTGCAGCTGCCAGGGCTTTGGCGGGGAGGACCTTGGCCCACCCTCTCCTGAGGTTGCCTCAGAATTTCCAGTGGGAGGTTCAGTGTAATAACTTAACTTGCATCTACCAACGGAGTCATTTACATGGCAGCAGTTGCGGCCATGTGGGTCCAGCGGCTTTGGAGGGCTCGTTTTTGAATTTTTTTTTTCTTAAATCCAATATCTAGTCATCTTCATGAACAGGCCACCCGTCCCCATTCTATTTCCCTCCTGGTGTATGGCAAATGCTTCCTTGTTTCTGGCATAAATTATATTTTGTTGAGCCTGGCAAGCTCCCCATGGGGTATCTGATATGCTAAAAACAGTGGCAAGGCTCACAATGGAGATGTTACTGGCGCCCACTGGAGCAAATCGATGAACAACGGGAGGACAGTGCTATAGTGCAACAGTTTATTTATTTTGGTCTTGGTGCCAAGTCATGCAGTGTTCAGGAATCCCTCATGTGGGCTCAAGGGACCATACAGGGTGTTGAAGAGAGAACTCAGGTTGACTGAGTAAGGGCAAATACTGTACTCACTATTCTATTGTTCTGAACCCAGAAACGATTCATTTTAAATAAGATACTATAGCAACTCTAGGTACCATTCATTTTTAAGATCTTATTATTGCTTAGAAATGCAGTTAGAAGGAAGATTAGTGACGTATTTTCTAGTTTCTAAATATCTTTGTCGCAGTGACATATATTTCTCTTTTAGTGTTAAACAACTGATAATGATTCACAGAAAAGGGCCAGGTTAGAGCTGCCCCCAAAGTCTCCAGGGAGTAGCACAGCCTAGCCAACCTCTTTCTCAGCTTTGTAAGATCCTAAGATATAGACACAATCATATTGTAATATCTCACCTATAAAACTGAGTCATCAAGGAGTTTTGTTTAAACCACCATATTAATAGTAAGGTGTTCTGCATTAATACAAAACTAGCGCACCAATTAGGCAGTTTCTGATATTACCTATACTCCAAGAAATTATTTCTAAAAGGAAAATCAGATTGTGTTTCTTGCTTGCTTCCCAGTCACTTGAGAATAATATTTAAACTTTGAATAATACAACAGATTCTCCTAAATATAATGCCTTTGCTGAAACCAAATGGTGAGTTTGGACTAATTTAATAAGGAAGGTTTTCATTTATCTCCATTCTTTGCACAAAACACTATGGTTTCTTTGTGTTGCATTTAAAATAAAATTGGAGCACTTGCTATTGTTACCAATAATCTATGAGATGAGAACGCTATTCAGGTCTCCCAAAGAAGAATGGAAAGAGCTATGCTTGGAATATCACGTTTCACTCAAATGAGAGAAAGAATCCGGAGTTCTGACATCCATCGATGATCAAGGATCAGGGACGCTGTCTCATTTGCCAAGGTGTCGAAAATCAGATGGGCTGGTCACATAATGAGATTTAAAGACGACCGTTGGACTAGAGCTGTTACTGATTGGATTCCACGGGATGTCAAGAGACCACGTGGCCGCTCACCTTCCAGATGGTCAGACTTCTTCGTCAAGATCATGAACGATCAGTTTGAGGCCCTTCATGTTCCCAGAGCGAACAGATGCCATTGGGCTACACTAGCACGCGACAGGGACAAATGGAGACGTTACTGGCGCCTGCTCGAGCAAATCGACGACTAACGGGAAGTTAAGTGATTAAGTGATTATTAATCTATAACTTTTCTTTTTACTTCTCTAAGCTGGAGCGATAGCACAGCGGTAGGGCGTTTGCCTTGTATGCAGCCAACATGCCGACCCGAGTTCCATTCCTCCGCCCCTCTCGGAGAGCCTGGCAAGCTACCGAGAGTATCTCGCCTGCACGGCAGAGCCTGGCAAGCTCCCCGTGACATATTCGATATGCCAAACACAGTAACAACAAAGTCTCCAATGGAGATGTTACTGGGCCGGCTCGAGCAAATCGATGATCAATGGGAGGGCCTTTACCTTTACCTTTACCTTCTCTAAGTTTATCATTTTATTTATTTTTACATCCTGAATTTATTTTCTTTTACTACTTGGAGCAATAGCACAGCAGGTAGGGCATTTGCCTTGCATGCTGCTGACCCAGGTTTTATTCCTCCATCTCTCTTGGAGAGCCCAGCAAACTACCTAGAGCATCCTACCCACATGGCAGAGACTGGAAAGCTCCCTATGGCGTATTCGATATGCCAAAAACAGTTACAAGTCTCACAATGGAGACATTACTGGTGCCCGCTCAAGCAAATCGATGAACAGCGTGAAGACAGTGACAGTGCTACAGTGCTCTTTAAGTATCACTGTAGCACTGTAGCACTGTCCTCCTATTGTTCATCGATTTGCTCGAGCATGCACCAGTAACGTCTCCATTGTGAAACTTGTTGTTATTGTTTTTGGCATATCAAATATGCCACAGGAAGCTTGCCAGACTCTGTCATGTGGGCAGGATACTCTCGGTAGTTTGCCGAGCTTTCCGAGAGGGACGGAGGAATCAAACTCGGCTCCGCCATGTGCAAGGCAAACACCCTACCCACTGTGTTATCTATTGCTCCAGCACACTTCAACATAGTAAGCTTTCTAAATAGCAGTAATGTCTTTGATCAATCACAATCATAACCATCCTGTTATTCGTCGATTGTCTCGAGCAGGCCCCAGTAATGTCTCCTTCATCCTAGCCCTGAGATTTTTTTAAAAAGTGCCATATTCAAGGCTCTTTCAGAGTTAGGAGAATGAGACCCTTCATTGTTACTGGTATTTGGCATATTGGGTATGCCACGGGGATTTGCCAGACTCTGCCGTGTGGGCAGGTTACATTCGGTAGCCTGCCAGTTTGTCCAAAGTAGAAATGAGATGATAAGACATCACGCGGCCGTGAATGCGGCCATGCGCTTCCAGGAGCTGGGTTTTATAGTCTCTGAGTCTTGGCCGTTGATGGGATTACGTGGTCTTTGAAGTAATTGCAAAGTATCACTTTTCTCCCACTTTCTCACATTCCTTATAGAACCTTGTTGCTCCTCCTCATTCTGCCTGGAACACTCTTTTTCCTAACCATTGCTTAGCTTGATAATTTTCAGTATTTAAATTTCAACTTAAATATCATAACTTCAGAGATGCCCTTCAGACTTCACTCACACAACATATTCATCACCCATATTTTATTATTATATCAGTTAATCAAAAAGCACAATTACAAACATACACTAAATAAAAAATTGTGAAAATGCACAGGGAAATTTAATAGAAAGGGAAAATTTGATGACTTGCCATTTTAACAAGAATAAGGTGATATCTCACTGTGATATATTTTGTTAGTTATTTATATAATGCACATTCAAATACTGGCTTCATAAAAAACAAACCTAGATCTTCGTGTGTAATTTCATTCATTTTAAGGCATATAAGAGGCACTCAAAATTTGAAAGATAGTCATCAACGTTGATACAAGGTCATTAAGTAAGATTGTACAGTGTACAACCAGCTCAATCATTCACAAGGGAAGCCAGTGAAAGATAAAACACAGAAGAATAACCTCAGTCCTCTTTTATTACCAAGATTCAATCTTCATAAGAGAGTTATAGAACTATAGAGATAAGTGAGAAGTTTTTTTTTTTAAATCAATTACCCCCAAAGCTCAAGATTACATGATATATTACTTTGGCAAAACCTTGATAACTCTCATATTAGAACTGTAGCAAGTATTATATCTGCAGAAGAAACAAGAAAGAGTAGTTGATTTATTCAGAAGGATAACATAATTATACTGATGATTTCCCTACAATAAATTTGTAGCAATCAAATTCTGCAATTAAGATGTTCAGTACTTTTGATCCAGAAATTCATTGAATGGTCTATAAAATATACATCGCAAGTAGTTTATTTTTCTAAAAACTTACCTGAATATTGTTGTCATATGATTTTTCCATTATGAGTAACTCAAATCATAGAATGTTAACTTCAAAAATTGTTTTAAACCTCTCAAGTGAAATTCTAATAGTAACATGGATGAATACACTCATCTTTAAAGAAGATACTTAGTATATTTAAAGTTTGTGACTCATTGGCATAGGAGTGAAATATTTGCTACAAGAAAGGATTTGGAGCCAGATGCCAACAAAAAATGCAGTAGCAATTTCTAAAGGAAAGCATCCCTGATATTCAACAATCATTGTGCTATGTGTATTTGTACAAGATGATTAAATTAAATATTTATTTCTATAACATGGAGACAAAATAACAATAACAAAAGCATTGTACTTTCCCTTCAAATTGATGGGTCATTTAATGCATGAGTTGTAGCATGATTCTTTTAAAATTTTGTTTTTAGTGAAGCAAAATAGTTCTTATTGAGGGGCTGGAGCAATAGCATAGCGAATAGGGCATTTGCCTTGCACGCGGCCGACCCGGGTTCAATTCCCAGCACCCCATGTGGTCCCCTGAGCACCACCGGGAGTAATTCTTAAGTGCAAAGCCAGGAGTAACTCCTGTGCATTGCAGGGTGTGACCCAAAAAGAAAAATAAATAGCTCTTATTGAGAGAATTTTGATGAAAGATCTGAGAGAAGGGGGGGGGGGGTGAGAGAGAGAGAGAGAGAGAGAGAGAGAGAGAAAGAGAGAGGGAGAGATGTGTTCAAGAGAGAACACAGATTTCTTCAGAATTACTGAAAGTTAAGTTGTTAAAAATGCATTGTTAAACTTTATTATTAAAATTGAATGACACAATTTGGCAATAGTGACATACAGATTTGAAAGGTATCAAGTACCAAAATGAATAATGATATTGAATCCATTTTTTTGTTTTTGCTAAACTACTATGAGATCTAATTTTAAAAAAAATAAGAGACATAGTATGTGTGAACTATGACTTGTTTTACATCAAAGAAACAGCAATGTGATCATAGACCAATGTGAATCTCGTGAATTTCTCTCTGTTGCTTAATACAGCATATCTCAAGGTTTTAGACCTTTATTTCCCCAGTTCAAATCTTAGAAATACCTTTAGGACCCCTCCTTGCTCCCAAGTGGGTCTCCAGCTGTGAAATTCTATCTCTCTCAAGGCCTGTACTTTTCCTCTCCTCGTCCTCCTTCATATGGCTCTTCTGTCACTGCATCTGACTCGCTAAAGGCCTAAACAGTTACAGCTGGCAGGAATGATTTTTATAAAGCATTTCAGGGTGAAAGGCACTTCGTCCACCAACAATGCTATCGTTATCAGTCATCTTAGCAAGATCAGAGCTGAGCCTCCTTCCACAGTGAAACAGCTGCAAAGTGCTGATATCCTCTTGATATGGATTTCTTGATTGTTAACCTAGAATAAAATGTATATTGCTTTGATAAAAAATGCATGTGGAAAAGCTCCTTATAAGAAGGATTAAAAGTAAAATCTGTTTTTGTTCTAATTTCCTTCTGTTCTATTTGAACAGCAGGAAGGCAGACTTAGTTTTACTATCCTTCTGCTCAGGCAACAGGATTTTGGTATTAAACAAAAGAAAGGATTTACTTCAAATATCTAGGGCTAGGCCAAGGAACAAGGGCTATGACTCAGTGACATGAAAATTGGACATTGTTACATGAGATGCAACTTTAGATATTTTTTCCTTAATTGACCCAGCCATTGCAGAAAAGTTCATTTACTGTAATCAATATTACTCTACATTGTGCCTCAATCAAAAACTACTTTCTGTGGTCAATAGCAATTAGACAGATGGACAGAAATGGCAGCATCAATGGTGATGAAACTCAAGATTTATACCTGCCATTCTTCTGGAAAAAAACATCAAGAAAACAGCTAATTGCATTATATTGAATTTGCAACCTTGCAGGGAAGACTTAGAGTTTTGGAGTAAAGTAAAAAAGAAAAAAAAAAGTTCAGGAAGCTGTGAAGGAAGAATCCATAAACATTTATCTCTGATGTTTGTTCAAATTAACTAAGATCAAATAACAGAAAAAAATCAAAATTAAATGCTGTATTAGAAGACTCGTAAAGACACAAATGGCATATATCTTGGTATTTTAAAGGAATTTAAAAATAATAGATTCATTTCACTGGAGAATAATTTATTGATGGCTATCTTCGGTTAATATATAAATGATGACTGCTGGCTATTGGAAGGGATTATCTTTAAAGAAACAAATTGATAGGAGCCATTCTATACAGATCATATAGCAATGAACAAATACATACAACTATATCATTTGCTGTTTTCCTGTTCTTTATGTTTTCTTTGACCCTTCTTTCAAACGTACATACAATAGTATGAACCGATATTTTCCAGAAGAGTAAGTGGTAAGAATACATAGAAAAATATTCACTCAACATTGTTATAAGTGTGAGATAAGTATACCTAGACATGTCACAGGAACTAGGAACTAATGCAGGAGTAACAGGTGGAGTTTTCTTAGCTCAATAAATACAGTCCTGTTTGAAAAAGGCATATATGAAAATGAACATGTGTGATTGAATACAAGATACGCAGACAAAGTGCTTAATAAAGTATCAAAGTCCAGGAAAAGAAAATCAGGACAAATTTTAGTGGAATATTTTCTAACTCCAGATATCACAGACCTCTAAGTCTTAAAGAAGCTCATACTACAACTATTAAGACTTCCTGATTTGAATGCAATGCAGAATCTCCTGCCCCTACACCAGGTTCTCTTCACTGGGGGCCCCTCGAAGGGGGATGGGTTGAATTTTCTTCCCCGCCCCAAGCAGAACCCCGGCAGCCAAAAACCCTCAGAACCCCACCACAGCCATGCCCAAGGCCACTCTCCACAGGCTCGGATGAGTCTCAAACATGAAGGAACCGGCAAAAGAAGCCAGGTATGCAGGACCCTTGGCTGAGAATCTCCAAGCCTGCTCCGATCAGGACTGGGCATCCTCCCTCCTACTCCCCAGGTTTCTAGTAGCTTGGCGGTTACACTGACAAACTGCCCCCGGTGCCATGTAATCTCATCAGTAGCCATGATCCAGAGACTAAAAAATAAAGCTCCCAGAAGACAGTGATGCAGTATTTCCTCGAGCGCACAGCCGCATTAGTGGCCCTGTGACCTCCTAATACTCTAGCTCACTGATGTACCTAAAGCAGCACACATGCATTTGGTTTTAACATGCTTGCTTGTATTCTCTTATATTTGTGCTTAAATGGCCCCAGAATGAAATATAACAACCTTTACACACTTCCCTCTTACTGTGATGGAAAGATGCTCACTGGTTGGGTGGGTGTTTGAATATTATCGTTTGTAACAAACTATTGTGAACTACTTTATGAAAATAAAATGTATAAAAACCACACAAAAAAGAAGGAAACAAACAAAAAAAGACTTCCTGATTTTTCTGGAAACAAGAGCTCATTGAGTTTGGTGGGGGGAAATAAACCTAGAAACATCAATTTATCTGCGTTGGCTCTCTGATTTGAAAGAGTATTTGGCTTATGCTATAAATGTTCACAAATACTCACAAGTACAATCTTTTACTTGATCAAATCATTCTTTTTTCTTTTTCTTTTTGGGTCACGCTCGGTAATGCACACGGTTTACTCCTGGCTCTGCGCTCAGGAATTACCCTTGGCAGTGCTAAGGGGACCATATGGGATGCTGAGAATCAAACCCGGGTTGGCTGCATGCAACGTCCTACCCGCTATGCTGCTTCTCCAGCCCCGCTCAAATAACTCGTAACTTTCATGGACATTGTAGTTTCTTCTGTTTTCTGTTACTGTTATCTTTCTACATTTGTTCTCTACATGACACAAAATAATATTTTAATGTTAGATTTTGGGCCCACATCTGGCAAAGTTCAGGACTTGTTACTGGCTCTCTATTCAGGAATTACTCCCTGGTGGTGCTCAGGGGGACCAAAATAAAATGCTGGGGATAAATCCTGGGCTAACCACAAGAAAGATAAGCACCCTAAATTTCTTTGCAGAAGGAATTTAACCTCTCAATTTCCTTTCTCCCCCTTCTATTAACATCTTTCCCAAAGGCCTAGGAGGTAGTACAAAGGTAAAAAGGTAAAGGCCCTCCCATTGATCGTCGATTTGCTCGAGCGGGCCCAGTAACGTCTCCATTGGAGACTTTGTTGTTACTGTGTTTGGCATATCGAATACTCTCAGTAGCTTGCCGGGCTCTCCGAGAGGGGCGGAGGAATCGAACTCGGGTCGGCCATGTTGGCCACTTGTAAGGCGAATGCCCTACCCGCTGTGCTATCGCTCCAGCCCAGGAGGTAGTACAACTTATGTTTTTTCTCTCACCTGACTTATGGGTATTGATCCCTCTTGTATATAGACATATCTCCCATCATATTCTTGATTGTATATAGATAGACGTGAATGAGCATCCAACCAAAATTATTTGTGCTGAAAACTTATTCATGAGCCGGAGGCCTTTTAGGAAAGCCTAAGACTGACAGAGAAAGAGATTGAGGGAAAACCAACTATTACTTAAACCATGATGAATGTCAAACTGTCCTCCTGTTGTTCATCAATTTGCTCAAGTGGGCCCAGTAACACCTCCATTTTGAGACTTGTTGCTACTGTGTTGGCATATCGAGTATGTAATGGGTAGCTTGCCAGGCTTTGCCGTGAGGGCAAGATACTCTCAGTAGCTTGCCGGGCTCTTTGAGAGGGGCGGAGGAATCGAATCCGGCTCAGCCGATCAGGCTGGCTGCGCACAAGGCAAATGCCCTACCGCTGTGCTATCGCTTACAGACTATTATTAGAGATTCAGGTAGAAATAATAATATAAAAGGGGCTAGGTGAAGTCTTTGTCTATAGTATGACAAAAACGTAAGAAAATAATGACTAAAAAATTACAAAAGTAAAATTCACTGAACCTAAAATGTCAAAGGCAATTGCTGAACATGGAATGAATACCCACAGTGAGCCAATAAATATAAAACTGAAAATCCAGTTGGAAATATATCACTTATAAAATCTTGAAATAATACATAGGATACCAGTGGATGAAGAAAAAACTAGATTTTTTTATATTAAAAATAATTCTTAAAAATTTCACCAGGTATAGAAAGGACATAGAGACCAATTTCTTATTGGTACCAAATTCATTTGTATTATCATCCTTCTGTTATTTCAAGGGGGCAAAATATATAACAGTACTTCAGTGGGTTTGTTTTCCTTCAATTGTGCTATTTATTTTCTGAAATACAGTGCCTTTTATGAATCATCGTTCTTTAAAAAAAATCTTCTATGTACAATGCATTATTTGTCAAAACCAGGGCAGGACTTTCACTGTTCTAGCTTCATTCCGGCATCTAGTACAAGTCCACAGTTATATTCAGCTATATTATGCCCCTACCTTCTCACTTAACAATGACACAATAATCCAATTTATCTGTTATTCATAAAGATGGGGGCGTTTCTCTCTTGTGAGGACATATACCACTGTAGGAGGCACAAATCGGTTTGCAATCCTTGTCACAGTCCATTGGAACTCAAAGATGAATCAACGACAAAAGAGATACTTTAAATTATCATTTTGTTTTCAATTTACTGCTACACCCACAAGTTTCTCTAAGTAATAGAGCAAATAAATATCCACTCTATAATAGGAAAATCACCCACCCTTTATACAAACCAAAGGTTCTGTAATAATTACTGGGACGTAAGTAGGACAAAGTTGTGATTTCTAACAGACCATAGCAAATAGCACTAATATTTTAAATCCAAAACTGAGCTCCTAGATTTTTTTCTTTAAGCTGGTTTATTCTTTTACTGGGACATAAAACAAACCAAAATTTTAGGAGGAGTAGGGGGAGGACTTTCTGTTTTTAAAAGCTTGGTGGAACAAGTTGAACACAAAGGAATTTATGCTTTTTCTAAAATGATACTTAGAACAATAATATAAAAATTCTCTAAATCAAATAGCATGCTAATTTCCGTTCTTTCAATTATCCACAGTTTTAGTTTGGTATATTATAAAATATGCACATATGCATAAATATGCATAAATGGTTTGTGAATGAGGGTATAATATCTATTAGCCCCAGTCTCTTTGTTTTATAACTTTGTAATAAGTAAAATAATGTAAGTTCTTTCTCCACTCTTCCTCTCCCTTTGTTGTTTAGTGCTCTGTAGTCACACACCTGATTGTGGCAGTGCTTTCACATTTTGTTTTGTGGGACTCACAAACCTGGATTTTGAGATGTCCACACACTTGGTTGAAGAGCTTACACAGTAAGCTTCAGTGTGCCCTGAGTCATGTAGTCATTTTTTAAAAATTTTCATTAGTGAAACACCATGAGTTACAGTTATAGACTTACAAATTTTTGTGCTTGGATTTCAGTTATACAATTATAGAGTACCCATCCCTCCATTAGTGCCCATTCTCCACCACCACCAGTCCCAGTATCCCTCCCACCCCCAACCCCCCATTCCACCCTGCCTCTGTGGCAGGGCATTCCCTTTTGTGCTCTCTCTCCTTTTGGGTGCTGTGATTTGAAAAAGAGGAATTGAGTGGCAATCATATTAGGTCTATAGTCTACTTTCAGCATGCTTCTCCCATCCTGGGCTCATCTTCCCAACACCCTTTATTTGGTGCTCCCTTCTCTATATGACCTGCCTTTATCCCTGAGTGTGTGGCTGGACTCCAAGCCATGGAGTAAACCTCCTGGTACTTATCTCAGCTATTCTTGGGTGTAAGTCTCCTATTTGGTTACTTTATGTTCCCCAGATGAATGCAATCTTTCTATGTATGTTCCTCTCTCTGACTCATTTTGCTTAGCATGATACTTTCCATGTAGTACCACTTATATATAAATTTCATGACTTCACCCTTTCTAACAGCTACATAGTACTCCATTGTGTAAATGTACCAAAGTTTCTTTAACCAGTCATCTGTTCTCGGACACTCAGGTTTTTTCCAGATTCTGGCTATTGTAAAGAGTGCTGCAATGAACAAACAAGTGCAGACGTCACTTCGACTATACTTTTTTGTCTCTCTGGGGTATATTCCCAGGAGTGGTATTGCTGGGTCAAATGGGAGCTCAATTTCGAATTTTTTGAGAATCATCCATACTGTTTTCCAAAAGAGCTGAAGCAGTCGGCATTCCCACCAGCAGTGAAAGAGGGTCCCTTTCTCGCGACATCTGCACCAACACTGTTTGCTTTTGTTCTTTTGGATGTGGGCCAGTCTCTGTGGTGTGAAATGATATCTCATTGTTGTTTTGATCTGCGTCTCCCAGATGGTTAATGATGTAGAGCATTTTCTCATGTGTGCCCCAGAAAATCAAGTACCTAAAAATCAGCTTAACTAAGGAAGTAAAGGACCTGTACAAAGAAAACTACAAAATGCTACTTCAGGAAATAAAAGAGGACAGGAGAAAATGGAAAAATATTCCCTGTTCATGGATAAAGAGAATTAAGATTGTCAAAATGGCAATACTTCCCAAAGCACTATACAAATGCAATGTGATCCCTATTACAATACCCATGACATTCTTCAAAGAAATGGAGCAAACACTCATGACAATTATATGGAACAATAAGCCCCCACAAATAGCTAAAGCAATTCTTGGAAAAAAGAAAATAGGAGGAATCAACATCCCTAACTTCAAACTCTACTACTAAGCACTAATAATTAAAACAACATGGTACTGGAACAAAGGCAGAACTGCAGATCAATGGAACAGGGTTGAATATATTGAGCCATGCTAGTCTTGTTTGCTGTGCCTTGGATCAACACTAGACGTGATGTGGGTAGTGAGAAGGATCCAACTCACATCCTAGCAGTGCAAAGCAGGCACTCATCTACCAAACTGCATAACTGGTTCCCCATCAAATTCATTTCTTGAGGTATCTGACCCAGGTCCTTAATTCATGCTAGTTCTTTTCTCCTTTTAGATCCTACTTAAAGATCCCATGACATTGGTGCCAAGTGATGATCATAGCTGACTTCTAAGAAATAATTTTACTCACTCTGAATTCAGGAACATTATTGAATACCTATTAGTGCTTGGCACCACTAACACATTCCTTTTGTTCTTTATAAGTGGAAAATGTAATTCCCAATGTATAGAGGAAGGACCAAGACAATATAAGTAGCTTATATAAATGTGTGAAGCTAGACAATGGTGATTCTGTAAAAATGTTTGACTCCTGTTATAGTTTTATTGTGCCTTCTCAGAAAAAATATGTTAATATGTTAACCTTATAGTGTGACTTTATTTACAAATTGTTGATTGTATATATGTATATATATTGTATATATATGTATATATACATATATAATTGTTGAAGACAATGTCATAATAGTGTAGGGTGTCCTCAAACCCACATAACTGGTGTCAATTACAAGAAGAGGTGAGGAACTCAGAAGAACAAGTTGTCTGTGGGTTCATGGGGTAAACATTGGGAGTGATGAGGCTACAATAAAGCAAAACCAGGGATGTCTGGCGAGCACCAGCAGCCATGGTTGTCCAGAGTTAAAGGTGGATCATTTCTCTACACGTTTAAGAGGGAGTGTGGGTCTGTCAGGATCTCAATTTAAGATTTATGGCCTTCAGAACTGTATGCTGTTGCAAATGATACAACATTTGACATAAAATGTTAAGGAAAAAATTAAGCATGTGCCAGGTGAAATAATCTTAAGGTTATAGCACTGTTTTATTTTTCTTGATTCAGATACAGTTGATAATAATAAAATTTGGAAAACTAAAAGTTAACTACTGTTTATTAATCTCAAGATTGTTTTAACGATAACTCTGAGACTATGCAAGGATCTCAACCAACTGGCCAAAGCCCAGGATAATTTAGACAGTGTCAAGCATTCAAGATGAGGAGGACTACAAAATACAGCCATCAATACTCTTCATAAATTTAGTCCAGGAAAGCAATTGGCGATCCAAATAAGGTACTGGAATCTCAACATCAAAAGCTATGTATTCCTCTGTAGTTTTCTACCATCATTACATATCTACTCTATGTCTGCTCACATTTCTATTAATAATTAAGTGCTTTCTACCCATGTTATGCAGCACAAACTTCAGTACAGTAAAAATAAAAAGCATATCAGCTTCTGTAATAACCATGTACGTTGGAGCAATACTTGTTCTACTAAGCCATGCTGAAGGTTCATTCAATAACGTCTTTCTGATATTGTCCTTCAGAAAAACATAGTAGTTAGTTCGGTCCCAGGTATATTGTTGGAGTGGCAGCCTTCCAGGGTAGACTTGTGATACAGTTGTTTTACATAAAGATGCTGCTGTTTATTTACATTTTAGGAAGACTGGAATGAGAAGGAATTATTATAAAGAAATAATGAGAAGAAAAGTCTAGAGTAGTGATTTCCAATCACTGACCCCAGGATTTCTACTAGTCTGTGGACGTTTCCTGTAAATTCATTGCTGCTTATTACATGATACACCTGAATAGTGTAAATATTGAGACAAAAATATAATTTTATTGCTCTACTTGTTTTATATGTTAGCCTTAATGGACTGTATAGATATTTCTATTTAGCCTGCAGATGTGATGATGCTGCAAACAGCACTGAAATTATGGTCAGAATAACAGTCAGAGCTTTGTTATTAATCTAAACTAGTTAAAAAAGAGTAGGTGTTTAACTGAAGCCCTTTTTGGGTTTACTTTTTTTTCCTGCTATTCACTTCTTCCTTTGTGATTTCACTTGAATAGTTCTCCCAAATATTGCACAAGAAAAGAAGCCAAGGTGACCTGCATTGATATTAGCCCTTTATTTGGGAAAGGTGGAGGAGAGAGGCTGGGTTTTGAATCATACCCACTGTATTTAAGGCATAATTCTACTCTGTGCCAGGAATCAATTCTGGCAGTGCTAGAAGGGACCATATGCAGTTCCTGGAATGGAACAGGGGTTGGCTGCATGCAAGGCAAGCACCTTAACCCTTGTACCATCTTTCCAGCTTCAGATACTTGTCTTTTATACAGCTTTACTTCGGAACAATTTATCAATAGTGAAGTGGTTCACATAAATAATATACCATGACTCTACAGTAAGCCTTGGTATTCACATCAATGATTTTAACATTTGGACTTATATTAATACTCCGTGGTTCAGAAAAAGAAACCATTAAGCAGAATACCTTCTATAAAGTGAGTATGTAATATACATTAAGCATGGGAATTCCATTTTCTTTTAGGTAAAATACAACCCCATCTGTTT
The DNA here is from genome assembly GCF_029834395.1 of Sorex fumeus. NCBI lineage: Eukaryota > Metazoa > Chordata > Mammalia > Eulipotyphla > Soricidae > Sorex > Sorex fumeus. The sequence goes on along the minus strand of NW_026606090.1, from coordinate 25,456,707 downwards.
ATTATTACTATTCTAGTTATGCTTTAATTCTTCTCATAATTAAGAAGCAACTTATTTTTAATTCCAAGGGTTGTAATAATATCATTATCTAGCTAACTTGAAGAAGAGTAAGAGAAAGTGCTGGTAAGAATTGGGGGCTGGGGCTGGAGTGATAGTACAGTGGGTAAGGCATTTGCCTTGCATGCAGCCAACCCAGGTTCAATCCCCGGAATCCCATATGGTCCCCCAAGCACCGCCAGGAGTAATTCCTGAGTGCAAATCCAGGAGTAACCCCTGGACATTGCTGTTGTGACCCAAAAATAAAAAAAAAAAGAATTGGGGGCTGTCTTGATTCCCACAGTATATAAGCACAGAGGAGAAAGACTAAAGTCACCCAGGCAATGTCTATCTTTCTGTCAAAGTTTCCTGTTCAATAACTGAACACCAATATTCTAAGAAATGAGGAGAATAAAGCAGTTTGTTGTTTCTTCTGGTTCCACTTTTTAACTCCCAGTGAGTTTCTTAATAGCAACTTGACAAGTTACAAGCTTTTCCACTTGTGATCAAAATAGATAAAGAATAAGCAGCTCTCTCTTTGCCTCTACCAGCATGCTATGCCGTTGCTACTTTAGAGATTTTATTTCTTTTACTCCCAAATAAAATTATCTAAGGCCGCACCTAAAAGGGAGATGTTTTATATTGAGTAATTATACCAAGATCATTTCATTAACTCTTCATTGCCCTCAAGCCTGATTTAACCTTTCCCAAATAGAAAATAATTGAAAATATAGGAAATCTATAGCAACAAATGACTGATCTGGAAGAGACTTGCTTGCATGGTATGTGATGGAAGAATGCAGCTGGAGGGGCATCGCCTGACCTTTTCAAGAAATCAGCGGTCATCAATATGTACTAGAAGCACACTGAGCTTCCAAAGAGAGTGAAGAGGGAGGGGACGAGGGGCATATTACAGCCAAATGCACCAATTCCCCATTTGCATGAAACAATTTGTGCAGTTAGTAAGTCAGACAGAATACTTGGATTCAAATTTTCTATTGTACAAGTTACCTATCCAATCATATGTGCTCCTATGATAATAGAGATTATTCTAGTTCCTAAACCATAGAGGACTATAAAGATGCAATGCAATATTATTTTTGTGTGTGTGATGGACCACACCCAGCAGTGCTTAGAGATTATTCTTAGCCCTGTGCTCATGGATCACTCCTAGAAGGGCACAGGGCAATTTATGGGGTGCCCAGTATCAAATCCAGGTAGGATAAGTGCAAGCAAGAAAAGTATCTTTAAAAAACAATGTTCTCTCTCCAACCCTGCAGTGAATGGAGTATTGCGTATAATGCTCAAAGCATTGGGTCTGACATGTAGAGAGTAGATCCCTACAAAATGTTATCTCTTCAAGGTAAGCTAGACAAAGGCTCATCCCTTGAACTGAAGAAATTGGTCACCTAATGTAGAATCTAAATAATACTAGTGTTTTATCTGATTAATTTAATTTATTGATTTTAATTCTAAGTGAATGTTGAGATATTTTCTCAATTTTTCCTTCGTTTAAAATGTTACAAAATTATTCCTGACCTCTACTGTCCTCTGAAATGTTATCTTAGACCATAAATGAAAGATAGAGATGTTGCTTTTCTCTTTCAGCTTTAGAATTCATCAACATGGAAATATTTGATAGCTCAGTGTATAGAGGAAAAAAATTCATAGCAGTTAAATATATATATATATGTATATGTGCAATATTTTATTTATATAGTAACACTGACTTATGAACTTTCTATTTGGGTCCTAATTTTCTAATTTGTTTTGTTGGAATAATAATAATATATATATATATATGCAGTGCCCAAGAGATAGTACAAAGGTTACATGCCAACCCCAGTACCATATCCAGACCCGTAAGCACTATCAAAAGAGACCAGAGTAAACACTGACTATCATCAGGTATCATCCCCACCAAAACCCAATGAATGTGTGCATATAAATATATGTATATGTGTAGGTTATATAGAATCCACACATACACTATATGTATATATTATACTAGGAGAGTTGTAAAAATAAGAAAAGTTTTTTAACTTCCACTATTAATATCATATGTACTATAGTACAGTATTAGGAATTTAGCATTAATTTAAATTCAAAGATAATGAATATATAACATATAGTCATTAGTTTACCCACTCAAGACTGTTATCTGTTGCAGCACAGAGTTCAGAATTCTGTATTACATTTACTTTTCTAATCTGTTTAGTGTCATCTAAGACTTCTTCAAATGAATTTTCTTTATGCCTTTGTCTTATATTTTAAACCTTTTGAAAAGTGTTATATAATTATTTTTCAGACTATCCCTAAATTTGAGCTTGTCTGAAGATCTCACAGGCAAGTTTAAATTATAACTTTTTGGAAAAGATACCAAGAAAGCAAAGCACTATAATTGTCCTCCTGCGTTCCTTTGGTATATCTTATAATTTTGGTATGTCTTATTACTGGTTATATAAATTTTGACCACTTAATTAAGGTAGAATAATGGGTTTGTTTCACTGTAAAATTTATCATATTCCCTTTGCAATTAATAGCATACAAAGTTCTATCTTTGACTGTACAAAAGCACTAGTCTCTCATATTTCTGCCCACTAGTTTTACCATTTTCTCTTGCAACAATAACAACTATTTTGACTGCATCATGAAAATGCCTCTTCCATGATCCCATTTTATTAGTTGATATTAACTAAAATAAAACCCACACTGCCGATAGGACTGGGTTTGAGGGTAAAGTGTTTCCTTGCAGTAGCCTACCCAGTTCATTTCAATCCCTGGCACAGCATATGGTCATCCAAGCCTCACCAGGCATGATTCCTAAGAACAGAGCTAGGGGTCAAACCTGAGCCAGGATTAAATCCTAAACTGGGTGTGGCCCAAAATTAAGAAGGAAAGAAAAAGAAAAAAGTTTACCCTTGTCCCCTTACTTGTTCAATCATTAATTTACATTAGTATAAAATCTTGTATATTAATGCTATTCTAAAGATTATAGCCCACTAATTTAATCACTAAAATTACTTTTATAACTTCCTAAAGATAGTATTTTTTGTATAGTTGAGTATTTTTAAGATACACTATAGTTTATCCAATCCTTTTCCTATCAAGGACATGTAGGATGCATCACATATTGCATATTTATAAGAAAGCTTCAATTAATAACCTCATACTTTTGAATTTTTGTATTTCTGAGAAACCCATCTCTTTTTAAGGTTTCTGGTAAGAATCAAATGTTAGTCAATCCTTCTGAGTACATAGAGGTCTAAGCTTGCTTTAACTACACTGTAGAATTAGGTTGTGATTGCCTGTGCATGCCAGCTATATAAAGATAAAAGAAATAAACTACATTGAGATATCTGGGTAATCAGAAGACTGCCCAAGAGCAGAATCTACTGGTAAGAAAGAGGACAACTCAATAGAAGCTTCCTGATATTAATAATATGTAAAAGCAGTTGAATTATTATATTTTGGAAAAGGAAAATCAGTGTAAAAAATGCCTGGTACTATAGTGAGTATAGTATAATTCATTTTTTTAAATTTTGGGAGCGGAGTTACAGTGCTATTAATACTAACTGTAATTCTTTATAGAAAATGATGAATAAGCAATGCCTAAAGTTACAGTGTAAGGGAAATGATTCATTGCTGAAGATCAGGCAAGTGTATTTTTTTTTGAAAACCTAAAACATTCCTCCAAACTGCTGTCGATGGAAATGTGATTGAAACAGGCAAACAGAAGTAAAATGATAACTTGTTCTGGTCCAACACACAATGCATCTAGAGCTTTATGACCCATATCACTCCAGTTGAGAATTCTCCTCTGTAAAGATACTATTTTATAATATTTTATAGTTTGGATGCTTCACATCCAAAGGCTAGAGCAATAGTACAGTGGGTAGGGTGTTTGCCTTGCACACAGTCCAACCCAGGTTTGATCCCTGGCAACTACCATATATGGTCCCCAGAATCCACCAGGAATGAAGCCTGAGTGGAGAAAGAAGGAAGCCCTGAGCACCAACAGTGTGCCTCAAAAACAAAAAGAAAAGGCAGAGAGGAAAGAAAGAAAGAAAGAAAGGAAGGAAGGAAGGAAGGAAGGAAGGAAGGAAGGAAGGAAGAAGGGAGGGAGGAAGGGAGGGAGGGAGGGAGAAAGAAAGAGAGAGAGAAAGAGAGAGAGAGAGAAAGAGAGAAAGAGAGAAAGAGAGAAAGAGAGAAAGAGAGAAAGAAAGAAAGAAAGAAAGAAAGAAAGAAAGAAAGAAAGAAAGAAAGAAAGAAAGAAAGAGGAAGAGGACTGGAGTAATAACAGCGGATGGGGCATTTGCCTTGCACACGGCCCGACCCGGGTTTGATTCCCAGCATCCTATATGGTCCTCAAGCACAGCCAGGAGTAATTCCTAAGTGTACAAACCAGGAGTAACTCCTGTGCATCGCTGGATGAGAACCAAAAAGCAAAAAACAGAAAGAAAGAAGGAAAGAAAGAAAGAAAGAAAGAAAGAAAGAAAGAAAGAAAGAAAGAAAGAAAGAAAGAAAGAGAGAGAGGAAAGAAGAGAAAGGAAGAAAGAAAAAGAGAGAGAGGAAAGATGAGAAAGGAAGAAAGAAAAAAGAGAAAGAATGGAGAAAGGGAGAAAGAATATATAAATGCTTAACATTCATGTATAATGAAAATAATAATTTTTGGCTATGTGACTTTTTTTTTTGCTTTCTGGCAATGCACAGGGGTTACTCCTGGCAGTGCTCGGGGGACCATATGGGATACTGGGAATCAAACCCAGATCATCCGAGTGGAAGGCAGACGTCCTACCCGCTATACTATCACTCCAGCCCTGTGACATTTCATTTCTTGAACCTGACTTGACTTAAATGAAAAACATATCAAGTCCACTGATAGAGCAAAGGAAAACAGAATGTTGAAATTTCTTTATGATCTCCAAGTATTTCTCCTTTCAGATGAAAGAGGCCTTAGAGGTGCCAATGGTGACATTCATTGCTTTTGTCTACATGCTGAAATAATTGACAGAAAAACAGACGTCATAGAGACAGAGAATGAAACAGCAGCTTTAACTCTGGAAACAACCCCCCCCCCCCGATCAAATTTTAATATTCAGACAGGAGAATGTAATATAATGTCTGTGATAAAATAATACCGATAATGTTTTATTCCCACAAAAGTAAAAGCAAGAAAATCAAAGGCGTTCTTTGGGGGCAGAAGAGCATCTGTCTAACAGAAAATAGGAACTTTCTGCTGGCAGTTTCAAAAATGGAAAGAAGGATGGGTGGAGCTGAGCAGACTCAGGAACTTATTCCAAATCTATCCATCTATACATTACTTCTTTCTTATGTGCAGTCTGATTAAAAATGAAAAAGATGGTTAAGTATATGAGTTGATACTAAAAACATACAGTTGTTCTCTAATATTGCAAGAGCAATATCATCTTTGAAAAAACAACTTCCAATATACATAATTCCAAAGGTGTGATACTAAAGTTACTTTGATATGCCAATGCATTTTCAAAGGCATAAATATTGCCTTCTAACTTGGTGTTAGAATGTTGCTGAATCAGCAACAACTGGGTCCTGGTTTGCCAAAAAGGGCTCGGTGTCAGAGCTTTAGCAAGAGTCCCACGGTGTTTGATTTATAATTAAACAGTCCAGATTCCTACTGCTTCTGTCATTGTAGTTGTTTGTTTAAAAATACTTTTTGGTTCACTTTTTAGTATGTTGCTGCTTTCATATCTTGAATGATTTGTTTTTCCAATGCTACTTGATTTGTTTGTCTCATACAGGGAGAGACAGGTAGAAGAGTTAATTAAACATCCTTTTGGCAGAGAGCTGATGAAATCTTCAGCTCAGCTGTTCTGGTGTATGTGTGTGTGTGTGTATGTGTGTGTGTGTGTGTGTGTGTGTGTTGTTTACGTTCTCAACTTACTCTTCTGTGAGGAGACTGAAAGACAGTAATGGGCTCCTAATTTATTTTAATGGTTTAGTGGACTGGCTTTTCTTTGGAAGATATGAAACTACAGTCAGAACACAGAAGCAAGGTGGCATAGAGGTGTAACTCGGTGATTTATCTGATAGTGCTTATAAGGAAATAGGCCATGTCATCACTGAAACCTCTTTTCTGGACTCTGAACTAGATGCTGTACCTAGGGATCTTTTTCATTGTGCCCTTTGTGCTGATAGGGATGGACACAGCCCATTGACTTCAAGAATATAGGAGGCTGTTGAAGAGAATTGTGTTGGTACAAGAAGAACAAGATTATTACAAGAGCAAATATCTGGGAGAGGGACAAGGCGTGAGTGATAGGGTTATGAGCTGAGTTTAAATGTCATTTGGGAGGTAAGAGCACTTCTATTTTTTCTTTTACTATCATGATCAAGGAAGAATAATTTCCAGACTTTTATATTTATAGTTATACATATCATTGCTTTGTGTTTGCCTGTACATCCTGTGGTTGGAGAAAGGGTCTGTAAGAGGAAGAAATATAAGGCTTAAGGTAGTTTGAAATTGTCTCTAATATTATTTAAGAGATATTAAACGATGAAGAGATAAATTTTCTAATCACTTAGTTATTTAAGAGAATGGATGTGAAATTAAATTATGTTTTATAACACAAATATAGTGTGTGTTGTGCATGTAAAAACTATGTGCATTAATTCCTTTTACATTTAAATGATATAATCTTTTCAGACAGTCTACATAGTTTTCCTACTTTAAAATCATGAAGAATAGTTACTCTGCATTTGTTCATTTTTTCCCGATCATGAAACAAACACTGAGATCTTTGGGAGCCTCATGGCTATTTTGTCTGGTATCTCTTACTTCATCATATGATGATGTTTTAATATTCCTCCTGCATGTGTCCTGAGAATTGTTTGCCTTCGCTTTATCCTGAGTAACATATTCCTTTAAACATACCAGCACATCTTTGATCCTTCATTAATCAGCATCAAATTTGCCCTTATGTATTCTAGAAAGTCCTCAAAATCATATGATCTATCTATCCAACTATATATATATACATATACAACTACATATATATACACAACTACATATATGTGTGTGCGTTTGTGTGTGTATCCATATATATGTATGTATCACCAGTGAAATAAAACCCCAATGAGGCCAAACATCATTCACATATACCACCTTCCAAATTAACATATACCACTTTTCCAATTAACATATACCGCCTTCCCAATTTCTCAAAGAAATAAAAGAGAGCAAGTTCTGGGCCTTAGCAGTAGGGCACTTTCCTTGCTAAAACATGGCCCTTGGTTCAAGTCCCAGAACCCATCCCGCAATACAACACAACAACAACATCAACAAAATGGCCTAAGAATAAGAGGTTTTATGTGAGGGAAAGTAGCAATAGGAAATTATGACTAATGAGTCAGGTGAGACCTCCTCAATTCTCAGACTGAGATGTAAAAAAAAAAGGTTGTTAATATCTGGGCTGAGATAATTTTCAAAGGAAAAAAATAAACAACCCAGAAATATCAAATCCATGAGACAGTCATGTGGTTGGAATGCACTTGATCACTTGATCACTTGACATCCCGTTACTCATCAATTTACTCGAGTGAGCACCAGTAATGTCTCCATTCGTCCTTGTCACATGCTAGTGTGGCCCAATAGCGTCTGCTTGTTCTATGAACACGAAGAGCCTCAAACCAATCGTTCATGATCGTGACGAAGAAGTCTGACCATCTGGTAGGTGGGCGGCCACGCAGTCTTTTGACATCCTATGGAATCCAGTCGGTAAAGGCTCTAGTCCAGCGGTTGTCTCAAAATCTCATTATGTGTCCAGCCTATCTGATTTTTGATGCCTTGGCAAATGAGACAGCGTCCCTGATTCTTGATCATGGACAGAGGTCAGAACTCCGGATTCTTTTTCTCATTTGAGTGAAATGTGATACTCCAAGCGTAGCTCTTTTGATTCCTCTTTGGAAGACACGAATAGCGTTCTCATCCTGTTTGCATAGAGCCCAGGTCTCTGAGGCAGATGTTAATACAGGAAGAACAGTGGAATTGAAGAGATGTGCCCGGAGCCTGAGGTTCTTTGTCCTCTTAGCTATTTATTTCTTCGACCCTCTTGAAGGCATTCCAAGCTGCTCTCTTCCTCCTGAGCAACTCAGGTCCCAGGTCATTCATCATGTTGACTTCTCGACCTAGGTACACAAAACTGTTGCATTGGGATATGTTCATTCCTTTGAGAGTTCCATTCACGTCAGGAATGAGACTATTTCTCATAAACATTGTCTTCACGAGATTCAGCTGTAGTCCGACATTTCCACACTCACAGTCAAAGTCGGCCAGTATTTCTGCCACTTGGCTAATGTTTGGTATTATTAGAACGATGTCATCAGCAAAGTGGAGGTGGTATAGTTGCTGACTGTCTATCTTCAGTCCCATTACTTCCCATTCTAGACGTCGCATGATATTCTCGAGGATGGCACTGAAGAGTTTTGGTGAAATGGTATCACCCTGCTGAACCCCTCTCTTAACATGGATGATCACTTCTTTGTAGAATGGTGAGATCCTGGTAGTGAATCCATAATACAGCTCATGGAGGACCCTAATGTATTGAGTTTGAATGCCCTGTTGGCTAGGGCCTCAATGACTGTTTCCTTCTCAAAAGAATCAAAGGCCTTCTTTAAATCAATGAACATTAGACAGAGCAGCATCTTGAACTCCCGAGAAATATCAATGAGCTTTGTTATTGTGTGGATATGGCCGATCATGCTGAATCCTCTTCGGAATCCGGCTTGCTTGCATGGTTGTACTTCATCTAGTATTCTGCAAATGCTATTCAGGATGACTCAAGTGAACAGCTTGTAGATGACAGACAACAGGCAGATTAGGCAATGGTTGCCAATGTCGTGGATGTCTCCCTTCTTGTACAGTAGAACAATCCTGCTGGTTTTCCAATCGGACAGAACCTTGCATTCAGACAGGTAGTGTGTGAAGAGCCAAGTCAGTATATTGATGAGAACTGGTGGCAGGTTCTTTAGGTTTTTGGGTATGACATTGTCTGGGCCAGGTGCTCTTTGCTTCTTTACCTAAAAAATGGCATGTCAGATTTCGGAAGGGAGAACGTTGGAAATGACATATACATCCTGCGTAATTGCTATGTGGGCAGGTGGACATGGCTATCGAAGAGATCTGAGTAGATGTCATGGATAATCTTCTCCATTGCCATTCTGGAAGATGTGATAGATCCATCAGGATGTCAGAGGGCAGTTATCCTGGTCTTGTAGTTCATGAAGTATAGGCAGGCTTTGCAAATGCTTTTTCCGGCTTCTGTCACATCTGCCAGCACTGCTGCTCTTCTCTATTTGAGGTCTTCCTTGATTGCTTTTCTGCAATGTTTTGCGAGCTCGGACATTCTCTTATGGTTGTCTGAGGCTTGAGACACTACACGTTGGAGAATAAGTTCAAGAGTTTTCAAAGACAGGCATCTTTTTCTGGTTATCTCTCTCTTGGCATTCCTTGCACAATCATGGAGGTGCTGAACTAGTCAATCGTATTATTCGTCAATGTTGTCAACGATGGCATCTTGCCATGTTGCCACAATAGTGCCAAAGAGCTCCCAGTTGGTGGTTGTTCTGGGAGTTCTCTTCTTAAATTCTGCAGCCCTTTCTCCCCGCTCTGGTAGGTAGAATTTTGCAGGAAGTAGACTTTGGTTCGATGCCGTTTGGAATTTTGAGACAATAGCGACATTGGTCAGGCCAAACTGTCGGTTGAATATGATGTGGTCAATTTCATTGCGGAACCATCAACGGAAGACTCCCAAGTTCAATGTTTAGATTCAGCCTTCTGGAACTGTGAGTTACCATGGATGGTCTTGGTTGACATGATGAACTCATACAGTCTCTCACCCTGTTCGTTCCATTCTAGGCCATGGGTCCCGATGTGGAGTTTTTTGGCTGATCTTTTAGTCCTATCTTGGCATTAAAATCACCGACAATGATCTTACAAAAGGTATGGTCTTCTTTATAGAACTTTTCCAACTCTATGTAGAATTTCTCAATTTCTCCTTTATCACAATTGGATGTTGGTGAATAGACAACGAAGATAGAAACTGCAGGCAGTGAATTACATCTATTCAAGTGTAATCATCCAATTTTGGTTGTTAGGCATTCGAATGAACCAATGCTCATGGCCAAGTTCGTGTTGACACCGATACCTCCTATGCCTCTTTTGTCGCATGTTCTGAGGAACAGTTCTTCTCCAGTGTTGAAAACGGCATGACGTGATTGATCCCTTCTTGTCTCGGTCAGACCTCTGATGTCGTACTTGATCTTTCTCACTTGTACCATCAGGTCCTCAATGGATTCATCTGATGCCAGTGTATGTGCATTGAAAGTAAGACAGTCATTTTTGTCCTTCTTCATTTTGGAAGCCTAGTTTGGCCTTGAAATTTTATCAGCCTCTCCTTCCTTATCCTTCTTTATGCTGCAGTATCGGTGACTCTTTCAGGGTCAGGGGAATGAGACCCATTGTATTTATCCATTGAGTAAGTCCACAGAGCCAAGTAAGCAGAACTCTGGACTCCAGGCTCAAAGGACCCTGGAACAGAGATCCTCTGCCTGCTCCCACCAACCTCAGGTGACCAAAGGATTAAAACCAGGAACCCCACCCTGTGAACTGCCCTGTCTGCTTCCACTAACCACCGGTGACCCAAGAATTACACATGGAAGACCCACCCTACAGGTACCAGATAAATACCTCATCGGCAGACCTCCACTACCTCCACTATCTCTACTACCCAGGATGCTTTTTGGACGCTCAGGCAGAGACTCATGCACAAGTGAAGCCCCACAGGACCAGGTAAGTGGAACTCTGAGACCCTAGACAAGGTTCAATGAACCCAGGAACAGAGATCCTCTGTTTGGGAAGCACAATAGGCAAAAAAAAGGGGGGGCATAAGTCTGGGGTGTATGTCTGGATATCATTAGAGAATTGTTGGACTTTGGGGGTGAAGCTGGAGAGGTTATTATGTAACCGATTATGTCAGCCTTTGTGGTCTAGAAAGTGGAGGTTCTTATCACACAAGAGGAGTGTTCAAAAATTTACTTGAACTTCATTATTAAAAATGACTGAATGCTGTGAATGACGCTGACTAGTGTATAGAGCAAGATTGTGGTAGAACCAGAATCAGACAAGGAAAACTAGGAACTAAAGAAACCATTGGATTACCTTCACCTAATTAATCAGTAGGTGAAAGTGGTGGGTTTGTAGTAGAGAGAATCACTCAGATTTATTAAAAACTAAATCAATTGGAAGATGAAATAAGTAAAATGAAGAGGAAGGGTTTTCAGAATTAGAATATGGATTTCTGCTGTAAACCTTTTATCTAAACTATAAAAATCTGAGACAATGTTAACTGTAATGCTCACCCTAACCCAGAAGCAAACTCTTATCACAAATTAAAGGGGTTATAGGGAAAATTAGACTGAGCAGACATTAATTTTCTTTAAACATTTTAATATGATTCGAATAAAGTTGTATATTTTTAGAGATGCATCAAAGACTCTGGGGTTCATTTAGAGCAAAAATCAGAAACTCTGTATCAACTAGTATTCCTCCAAGGATATGAAACTAATCTTACAAAAAATGCTCTCCTTCCTCCTTTATCCACAGCAGAACTAAGTGTAAGTTGAAAACTAGGCAAATGTGGTATTAAGTAAAATAGGCCAAAATAAAAAAAAGTAAAACTTTAAAAATATAAAATAATAAATAACTAGATCTTATTATATTCAAATGCTCCAAAAGATAACATTGTGATGTTGCTGGGTCCCATCAGTAATTTATGTGAAGCGGGAAAGAGGAAGACGGTCATGTGAAGCGGGAAAGAGGAAGACGGTCACTTTCTCCCCATCTGCCTCTGCCACCCTGGACCCAGAGTTACTGGGTTTGTGTTTTGTGTCGCAGAAAAGAATTTCAGGAGTACACAAGCAGTGAAGTGAAACAGACTTTATTTGGAGGTTTTGAAGGGAAGGAGGAAGAGAAATTGGGAGAGAGTGGAGAGTAACCTACTCAAAAGGGAACCCGGGATTCTACAAGGGCAAAGAGAGCAGGGCCCTACACACATCCCAGCATTAGACATGAAAGCATGAAATTACACATCTCAATAGGGGAGATGCGGGCACCACACATACTCGGGTGCCACATGTGCTTAGTCACGTGGGCATAAGCAGCACATGGGATCTGGCAGCATGTGCACTCCCTTCCTTTGTTCAAGGTGACTTTTATATGGTTTCTCCAACCTGTCCCCACGTGGGGCTTCTACCTAGGATTGTTGCTAACTAGGTAGAATCAGGTGTCTTCTTTGAAACTCCTTTTCTTGACCTTTGTTACTGCTGGATCTCCTCTGGGAGGGTGGGTACAGCCTTCTCTGGTATGGGCTAGCTGAGGGTTAATCACATTAAAGGAAGGAACTGAGGGTTATCCAGTAATTTCCTTCAAGCTCTTTCTGTAGGAAGGGGCCCATCTCCTCAAGGTCTGTTACTGGAGGTCTTATCAGGTCTTGCTTTCTGTATCCACAAGGTGGGAACCACTTAGGACTGGTGGCTTTAATACTTTCAGATATTTCATTACATCATGTTGCGGAGGCCGGGTGGGGGGGTCGGGGGGGTGGAGGACTTCCCCAACCTACCTCCTACCTGCCAGCATAAATAGTGCCTTGAAAAACCCACTACTCTGTACCTCCAAAGAATTCTGTTTGATGCAAATAACTTCAAATCTGTGCCTTGAAAAATATTCTCCCTTTTTAACTATGAGGATTGAGTCTATAAAACCAACTACAGACTGTATCTATAAACCAACTGTAAACCAAGTACAGGCTGGAACCTGCAATGCCATATCACACACCTCTCTACTGTGTTATGCATATTGCTGGAATTCAATCAATTTTTGCTTGTGCTACTTATTGTCATAAATGCTCATTGTCCCCAAAATGATCGCTCTTTACTGATTGTCATGGATAGGAAGGGCCATTACCTGAAAAAAAAAAAAAAGAAATTATCACAAGTCACAGGCAGGCTGGTAATACTCTGGAAGGAGAGGTGCCCTCCTGTGCAGGAATTCTGACCCTTGCCCATTGATCTTATTTACATTGAGATTTCTTGACAATCCTTTTTCTGCCCAAGGGCAGTGACAGGTTGAAATGCTAATAGCTGGTTCTTTCTAGTGCCTCCTCTCCTCTTCTTTCCTAAGAAGAAAGATGTCTTGTCAGTAAAATACATTTTTATTTCTTTATTCTTTATCCACAAAGAATAAGATGAGCCAAACCACTTAACTGTCTTAGAACGGGTGGCTTTTGGCAGCTGTGACCTCGCCTTTAGCCCAAGCTGAATGTGAACAGTGACCTCAAGGTGAAGATTTTCATTGGCCCTTCCTGAGTGCTTAACCCTCCAATCCCCTCCGGATTGTGAATGTTTGCTTTGCAATAGAAATGTCAAAAGGTCTATTTATGAATTTATATTCAGTGACCCAGCAGAAAAAAATTGGCCAATAATTTATTTATTGAGGGACTAATTCTAAACTCTGAATCCACTAGAGGAGTGTGGATCATTGTAAACGATGTTCCCTGCATTATTCTTCACCTTTTCTATTCCTTCTCAGACACAGGATACTCTGAGTTGGAGAATGAGCAGCCCATTTTCTCTGCAACAGTGCGATGAGAATCAGCCCAAAGACAGAGATTCTTAAAGATGTTTTATTAATGTGTCCCTTGAGTGTTCATTTGCTAAGGGTTTACAAATGCTTCATCAATTATGAATAGTCTTGATACCTAGCTTTAAAAAAATCAGTAAAGTTGGGAAAGCTATCAGCATTGAATAATTCACACCCACTGCCTCTTCTAGTAAACTAATGCCTTTTAACAGATAGAGGCTGGGTAATCTGGATTAAATTTATTTATCTCTGGGTTTGTTTCCTTTTCACTCCTCTAAGAAGAGGGAACACACCTTGAAGAACAAGAAATACCATCAAATTGTTAAATTGGAAACAAGAAATCAGAATTTTGATGTTTTTAAACTGATGTTTCTCCTGACCTTGAGTAATAGAAAAGTCATTCAGTAGGTCTCTTTTTTTGACATTTTTCAATTTTCCTAGCTTTATTCTGTTATTCACTTGTAAATGAATTATTAAAGACAAATTTAACCAGACACCCATTAGTTTGAACTTTTTCCACTCTTCATATTTTCCTTTCGTTGTGAATTTTTTCTCTTGTATGATTGCCACTATGAATGGTCTGCATTCTGACTCACAGTACATGCTTTTTCTGACTTCTCACTAATTCACACTTCCATTCTGTTGCTTTTAACCAAATGGAGTTAGAAAGCAAAAGACATTTTGTATTCTGGGGAAGAGGGTGTTGTTGTACATATTTGTGTGTATATAAAAGCATGGAATTTTCAAGGTCAAGAAGCAGTGTGCATTTTTACACAGATCAACTTCAATATAGAAGGCATTTCGAATGGAAAAGCAGTTAGTATGAGCAGTGAGCAGTGAGTCAAAATAAAACCTGTTGGTCAGATTCCTTTTTTTGAGCTGTGAGATGTGGCCTAAGAAAACTAAGCCAGCTATAGAATTTATTCTAAGTAAGAACCAATAGGAAGTTTAAGAGGGCAAGTATTACTAAGAGATCCAATTTAGATGAAAGGACAATAATAAATCTCCTGTAGAAGACAAGAATTTGCAAAATAGGTGTTCATTGTTCCTAGATAATGAAACAGAACAGGACCCTAATTAGTAATTGGGAATGGAAAAAAATTAAATTCAGCATCTGTAGAAATCCAGTAGTGGTTAATCTATTATTATGGAGATACTATGGAGTAGAATCTCTACCAATGAATCAATAAAATCTAAAGATTATAATTCTTTTGGTACCAATGCCAAGGCATGGTAGAAGCATTCACCTGTGGGTTGGTTTATTGACTATTCCCCAACAAGCACCTGATATTTAAGACTGACAGCCCTACCACCTCTATTCTGGTGCCACAGCACCTGAGCAAATTACTCTTTATGGTTGCATAATTTAAAACTGAAGTAGTTCTTTCTGAGTTGAGTCTTGGTTTACCAGCTGTAATTCTGAAGGACTTTCCCTCATATCTCTACTCATATGATAGCTTTCTGTTAACTCTCTCTCTCTCTCTCTCTCTCTCTCTCTCTCTCTCTCCTTGCTATGCTGAGGAAAACCTTTCCCTGCATGTTCAGTTACTCTCAGACATGGACAGTCAACATTCATGATCCTTTATGAGTGTACTCCAATCCGAAATGACAACAATGGTCAGGAACAAATTGAATGCTAAACCCTACAATGTGCTGGAGCTGAGTGAAGTCAATCCCACTCCTGTGGGATCAAATCTGGAAGAGAGAATCTTTGTCAGCCAATGCTTGGTTATAAAAATAATCTACCAATTTGGCAAAAGTGGAAGTTTGGCAAATAGAGGTTTGTAGGAAGGAAAAGTAGCGCCTTAAATTAGAAAATGTTTCAGACAGATTTTTTTTTCCCAAGTCATATTTAAAACATACAGTGAGGTAGAAGGTATCTGGTTGAATAAATTATTTGACTGATGATTAGTGATATAAAGAAGGAGGAGGAGTTCCTTCTGGAAATTCATATGTGTGATCCAAACCAATACACTAGAGTGATTCTTGCATTGGTACATGCAACTTTCTTCTCAGGTCCTTTTCTCCTAGTCTTATTTAAATACAAACTAATGATGTACACATATTTCCTGAAGCATTCTCAAAACTGTCTATCAGAAAGCTGTTGCCAAATTTTTCTTTCCAGTATCTGATTTTAATTGGCTCACCTCTTGTCATTGAAAAATCACTTTGTTTGGAATTTTAAAGATACCTTTTATTCCTTTTCACACAGATATAATTAATGTGTTCTGTGCTAAAGCAGCAACATAAAATGTAAGTTTTTTTTTTCCTTGCTGTTCTGAAATTACTGGCTTAGTACTGAGAATAAATGATGTACCTTTAAAATGCCTGAAATTGAAAAGGAAATCTTCCTGGATGAATTGAATTTTTATTTGTTGTTACTTGTCTGATCTTTAACATCCTCAACACTCATTCTATCACTGAATTATAAAACAGTGATAGAAATGATTTCCTAAGTAGTGCTACAGGCCCTGTCCATGCATTCAGAAAACTCTTCATCTAAACTATCTCAGAAAGTTCCGTTTATTTTCTCTTTATTTCAATAAATATTTATTGGATGATTTTCACAGTTTCATATTTAGTTGATCCTAATTTGATCCCTGGCACCACATGTAGTTCCCTGAGCACTGTCAGGAGTGAACATTGAGCACAGAGTAAGAAAGAAGCCCTGAAGACAGCTGGCATGACTGCTTTCCACCCCCTCAAAAAGATGTTCTAGTTAGATTATCCGTGTTTAATTTTTAATTATGTGATTGAAATAAAATAAGGAAATAGTTTAAATTATTTTAAATAAAGAATATATACTTATAAAGAGATTAAATGAATGACATTTGCACACATGAAGTCACAGAAAAGCAGGACTCATCATAAAAGAGATGAAGTTTACTTAGGAAAGAATTTTCAACTTTTAACAAGTTGTTACTTGAAATTAACCTTTTGTTCCAAAATAATGTCCAACCCTAATCTAGACACCAAAGTGGCTCTCATCTCTTCATTCTATTTCTCTATTCAGGTTGTTTATCCCTTGACTCGTATTCTTACATTATGATAACTTTATGCAAATTTCTAATAAGTTAGGCATGCATCCTCCCTACTCAAGGAAGTATTGCTTATTCTTAAGCAGTCCTATTGTCTTGTTTTTATCAAGTAAAACATTTTATCACAAAATGTTACACATAAAAGGCAAACACACTATCTGCTGTGCTATCACCTCAGCCTATATTTTAAAAATATATTTTAAGATATCTCCTTTATTGTGGGGCTGGTTATACCAAGTGCTGCTCATGACTTAGTACTCCTGGCTCTGAGCTCAGGTGTTCCTGTGGAGCTCACAGACCATATGGAACACCAGGAATAAGCCCTGGTCGGCCACATAAGAAGCAAAGACCCTGCCCTTATCTGATGCACTACTTTTCATACCCTTAAAATATACTTTAGCACAGTTATATAATTTTCTTACTTCACTTATTCATCTCTTCTCTTTACCACTCTTCTTTTTAAATTCTAAAAGAAACCTCAAGACTCAGGTTTTGAAATCACATCTACTGATCTCTGCAAATCAATCATGGGCTGGCTCAATAACATACTGCAATTGTCTCCGAAGATTTCTTGTGAATATTATGCCACTGTGACCACTTTGCTTTTCCACTTTGCCTATTGTTCTTGGCCTCAGGATGCAATTGCTCTGTAGTCTTTTGAATGTTTTTTTTTTAGCGGGGTGTTCTTCACTGGTTTCCTCTAGTAGGCTTATCCTCCCTAGCTGAATGACATTCAAAATTATTTATGACATTTTAAAAATAGTCTTTAATAAGTGTTACTTTTATTCAAAAAGTTTATCACTCTTAGAGCAGCCCCTCCTTCTGGATGGTTCTTGAGGATGAAAAGTTCTTCCCTCTCCACTGTTTGCTCTTTTCCCAGGTTTGTCAACATGCTTTTCTTCACAAAGAAGAAAAATAATCTGTCACTCGGTATCAAACTATTTGCTTTTCAAATTGAATATCGCAGAATAATAAATCATAAAAGAAAGACAATTTATCAAAAATGCCATCTGAATGCATCCTTTTTTTTTCAGCCCAAAATGACTGCAACATTAGGATGAATCATCAGATAATCAACACAAAAGGCCTCATTTAAGTTCATTATTCATATGGAAAGGTTGACTTTGAGTTCTGATACACTTCAGAACTTTGGTTTACAGAGATAATAAAAACATTTGAAGATATGTCAAACTAACCTGAGTTTTCTCATCTCTGAAAAAATGTGATGAATTTTTCTCTATGCCAGCTCAGACTCCTGAGTCAAACTTGTCATCAGCACACTTCTTCCAAAAAACTCTGTCTTTGGCAGATCCATTAGGGATGTCATCCTGTACCCTGATTAGAATACATTGATCCTCACTCAAATGTCCAGATAGGACAGTTTTTTTAAAATTTTTATTTATTTATTTTTTATTAGTGAAACACCATAAGCTACAGTTGTAGACTTACAAACTTTCGTGCTTGGGTTTCAGTTATACAATGACTCATAGAATGGGAGATGTACACCCAAGAATAGTTGAGATAAGTACCAGGAGGTCTGCTCCACGGCTTGGAATCTGGCAGCACATGCTGGAGAATGGACACTATTATTTTTTAAGATTCCAACCACTTACTACCTAAGATTAGGGGAAGAGGAGGAATTGGCCATATGTTCCTTCTTCTTTGCAAGTCCACTGTTTGTCCTTTGCTGGTTGCTGAGAGAAGACAATTGTGGGCCACACCAGAGTCTTACACATAGCTTACAATCATGAATCACGACCATCCTGTTATTCGTTAATTGCCTTGAGCAGGCCCCAGTAACGTCTCCTTCATCCTAGCCCTGAGATTTTTAAGAAAGTGCTATATTCAAGGCTCTTTAGGAGATTGAGATGCATCATTGTTACTGGTGTTTGGCATATTGGGTACGCCACGGGGAGTTTGCCAGACTCTGCCGTGTGGGCAGGTTACATTCAGTAGCCTGCCAGTTTGTTCAAAGTAGGAATGAGATAATAAGATGTCATAATAAGATGTCGCGCACCCGCGAATGTGGCCCCGCGGTTCTGGGAGCTGGTTTTTATAGTCTCTGAGTCTTGGCCGTTGATGGGATTACACGGCACCAGGGGGCCAGTTGGTGGGTGTGACCCCTTCCTACTGGAATTGGGAGGATCTGGGTGGAGGATGCTCAGCCCCAATCCGAGTAGGCTTGGAGATCTCAGCCCCGGGGCCCGCTTGCCTTTGTTCCTCTGCCAGTACCTTCAGGTGTGCGGAGAGTGATCTCAGCATGGTGGTGGCTGGTCCTGGAGGTCTTCGGCTGCCGGAGCCCTGGTCAGGGCGGGGGAGGAAAGCTCAATCTGCTCCCCTCCAAGGGGCCCTGGCAAGGACAGCCAGGCACGGGGGCAGGAGACTGCACTGTTCTCTTCTGGGAGCTGGTTTTTATAGTCTCTGAGTCTTGGCTGTTGATGGGATTACACGGCGCCAGGGGGCCAGTTGGTGGGTGTGACCCCCTTCCTTCCCCCCCCACCGCCTACTGGAATTCGGAGGATCTGGGTGGAGCTTACAATAAAGATGAATTATTAGAGAAAGGACAAATAATATATATGGGTGGTTAAATGGAAACACACATATGTCACAAGCAGTTCAGAAGTTTGCTGCTTGCCCTTTGCCTAAACAGACCCTGAGGACAGTATGTTTTCAGTGCGTTACAAAACAGCCAGGGAGGTGAGGGATGTGGGACAAGATTGCCTTTGTAAATAAGATGCCACAATTCTGGTGTGATTCTTACCAAGAACTAGCTCAATGACGATGGTCAAACATGCTCTTTTCTACATCTCACTCAGTTTCTGTGTCTCTACATTGACACTAAACATTTACCTTTAGCTTTGTCTTTTTATAACTCTATAAAACTGCATCATAAAGTCAACCACTCTAAAGAAAATGGATAAATTCAACATTGCATTTCTCACGCTAAATTCTATATTAAATAAATAATGACACAAATAATCCGGGAAATGCCAACTCTAAATCTGGGTAATAATTTCAGATAGTAAAATTTTATTTGGAGTTCCATAATCAAAATGCAAATATACAGTATTTATAGACCATGTAAGAGGACCAAAAGCAATAGAAAAGATACAGACTTTGACTCAATTTAATTTCTTTTGTACAAAGGCATTTATTTTAAACCATTTTTATTGTAAAAATATTTTCCTTGTTACTTAAATTTAAAAAGGTTTTAGAATTGTTTCAATTTTTTCTTGAAAAATTTACCTCTACAAATATAGACTTCTATAAACATGTCTATATTTTAAAAATTAGTTATCACTTTAGCGCCGTGTAATCCCATAAACGGCCAAGACCCAGAGACTATAAAACCCAGCTCCCGGAAGCACGTGGCTGCGCAACATCTTATTATCAAGTTCTTACTCTAGAGAACCTGTCAGGTTACCAAAAGTATCCTGCCCACACGGCAGAGTCTGGCAAACTCCCCGTGACATGCTCAATACGCCAAAAACTAGTAACAATGAGGGGTCTCATTCTCCTGACCCTAAAAGAGCCTTGAATGTGGCACTTTCTAAAATCTCAGGGCTAGGACGAAGGAGATGTTACTGGTGCCTGCTCGAGGAAATTGATGAACAACAGGATGACAGTGATACGGTGATATCATTTTAGTAATCATACAACTTTGCTAACTCAAAAAATTTTCAGAGTGAGATTATTTTAAAGGAGTTTTCCATATATATAATATCAGTGGCTGGGTAACCAGCCACAGTCATACTCAAGACCACTCTCCACGCTCGGATGAGCCCCACGCATGAAGGAAGCAGCAGAGAAACCCAGGTGCGTGACGCCCGGGGATGAGATCCCCAAGCCTGTTTGCATCGGAACCTCCTCCACCCAGGTCCCCCATTTTCCAGTAGCTAGGCAATTACAGCACAAGCTGGCCCCAGCGCCATGAAATCCCATCAGCGGCCAAGATCCAGAGACTATAAAACAAAGCTCCCGGCTGCATGTGTAGCTGTACAACCTCTTATAGTCTAGTTCAGCTTCTCAGAGAACCTGGCAAGCTACCGAGAGTATCCTGCCCACATGGCAGAGCCCGGCAAGTTCCTTTGGTGTATTTGATAAGCCAAAAATAGTAACAATGATGTGTCTCATTACCCTGACCCTGAAAGAGCCTCTAATATGGCACTGTTGGGAAGGACGAGTAAGGGGAGGCTGCTAAAATCTCAGGGCTAAGGATGAATCCAGACATTACTAGTGCCAGTCAAGTAAATCGATGAATAATGGGATGACAGTGATACAGTGATATAATATCAGTGGATTGGTAATACTGATGCATCCAAGTTTTTGGAATCATTATCATCAAACCAATATATTTCTCTGTGTCCCTCCCTCATACTCTATAGCTTCCTGTGTCCCCAAATGTGTATCTGTAAATTTTTCCATTTATTCATCCACAAAATTTTCTCAAACTTCTTTACTCATCACCTTAACTAATATTTGCTGATCTTCTGCTGATTCTTTATCTTGTGTGGTATTTGTGAAATGAAAATTTCTCAGATTTCATATTTTCTTACTAGAGATGCACTTGGAATCATTACCCTAACAATCACAATCACGACCATCCTGTTGTTTGTTGTTTGCCTCAAGCAGGCCTCAGTAATGTCTCCTTCGTTCTAGCCCTAAGATTTTTTAAAATGTGCCATATTCAAGCCTCTTTCAGGGTTAGGAGAATGAAACAATCATTGTTACTGGTATTTGGCATATTGGGTACGCCACGGGGAGTTTGCCAGACTCTGCCGTGTGGAAAGGTTACATTCAGTAGCCTGCCAGTTTGTCCAAAGTAATGATGAGATAATAAGATGTTGCTTCCGGGAGCTGGGTTTTATAGTCTCTGGGTCTTGGCCGTTGATGGGATTACACAGAGCCAGGGGGCCAGTTGGTGGGTGTGACCACTGTCTACTGGAAGATGGAGGATCTGGGTGGAGGATGCTCAGCCCCGATCCAAGCAGGCTTGGAGATCTCAGCCCCGGGAACTGCATGTCTTTGCTCCTCTGCCGGTACCTTCATGCGTGTGGAGAGTGGTCTCAGCATGGTGGTGGCTGGTTCTGGAGGTCTTCGGCTGCCAGAGCCCTGGTATGGGTGGGGAGGGAAATTCAACCCGCTCCCCTCCAAGGGGCCCCAGCGAGGATCTGGGTGGAGGATGCTCAGCCCCAATCCGACCAGGCTTTGAGATCTCAGCCCCGGGACCCGCATGTCTTTGTTCTTCTGCCGGTACCTTCACCCTAGCTGTGTTGCTGCCCAAGAAAACCCTAGCAATATTATTTTAAAAGCTTATTCCTTCAAGATTCACGACATTCAGCTATAGGATCCGGTTCTATTCTTTACTATTTATCATTTACTGTTTATCATTTATCATGCCTATGATAACTCCTTCCCATTCATCAAAAACTTGATTACCTGGGACAAACTTCCTCCCCAAAACATCCATTGTTCTCCTCTGAGATACCATTAGCATCCATTTCCCTGACTCATCCAAAGATGCTTCTGAGTTTTTCACTTCATTTCCAAGGACAGTCTCCCTCATGACTTGCATGCTTCATTATTCATAACTGTTCCACCTCCAAAACTCTAATTTAAACATCTCATCTCAACCACAGCCATTTTCTGCACTATTCGCTGGTCCTTATTTTTACCCAATTTGAAATACTATCTCTATGTAGCACTATAACTCTGAGAAAGCCTTCTCATTGCCTTTCTAATAAAGTCTAGGCTTTCTTTCTTCATAACAAAACATTTCAATATTTTCTTGGCTCATGGAATTTTGAAATTAATATCAAATTTCTCAACTTTTGCAGCAAAGAATGACTTTGTGATTATGTTGTACTGTCTCATGTGTGTTTTTGGAGGAAGGATACTTTCATATATTGTCTATATACATCCACCTAGTTAAAAATAGAACAAAATGGTTTGAAAACTTTTTCATCGGTCATGTAGTAAAGTTAGAAAAGAAAACTACATTTGATAAATCAGATCAGGCATTGGGAAGCAGAATAACAGTTATGTATGAACTAGCACTGACCTTACTAAATATTGAAAGACAGAAAATTCCTCTATAGCTTTGTCTACTGTTGTGAATTTGTTTTTTCTTTTTTGGTTTTGTTTATTCAAAGTTTAATCTAGGTATACTTAGCATACAATTAACTTTCTTGCTATCTCTAAACAATGGTTATTCATTTTGGCAAAGTCATATACAGAAAATAACTTCCTGTGTAAATTTATTATAATACCCACATGGACCTTCAACTTTGCTCAAAAGCTATGCTGTATTTCTCCTGTCAACTTATTCCAAGACTTATTTTTAAGCCTTCTCCTCTCTCCTCAGACTTGACTTTAGTTTTATTAGCTTTCTCTTGTACCAAAATCCACCAGACAGGAACCATTTCCATATGAAGATGTAAAACCAATAAACCTCTTTTCCATCACTCTTCTATTTAATACTAAACTCCTTTTAACTTCTCAAATAGTATTGCACTTTTGGGCAGGAGCTAACGTACAGCAGGTAGGGTACTTGCCTTGCATGCAGCCACCCAGGGCTTCATCCCTGGCACTGTCCCCCAGCCCGCCACGAGCAATCCCTGGGTGCAGAGCCAGCAGTGGTTGAGCTCTGCCAGGTATGACTCTCAAACATAACAAGCAAAAAGTATTGCATTGTCAGTTAGTTTCTGTATGGCATACTGAGCCTCTCAGCTTGTTGTTGATGAGTATATGACTATTGTTGATACCGATTTTTTCATTCAAGTCTCTCACCCTTCTCTTTTTAAAATTGAGGTGCTTTTTAAAAATCACTATTTCTATGACTCTTTCCTCTTTTCCTCTGCATTTCATCTCCAGTTTGAAGTTAGATTCTTCAAATTTGGAGCTGTGTATACCTAGAAGTTCATCTTACTTTCCTCCATATTTTCAAAGAGTAAATCTCATCTGCTACAATTGACATCTGCCCTTAAAGTCTTTGAGCATTATATTTTGATGGCCATTTTTGCCCTCTTGAAACAGTATTTTCCCTTCTATTTCTAAAGAATTTTACTCAAAATTGTGGTTTTGGTTTACCACCTAAATTTAGAGAGCTCCGAAATTTATAGATCTAGTAAAGGTGTCTCTTTAAATTTCCATCATCTATTTGAGTTGGGAATGTTGCAATCCCTTGCAAAAATGTTTAACACATGTCAAATGCTTTATGAATATTGACTATTACCTTTTCTATACGCCCAATTGCACGTTTAATATCTTATCACATGTGAATCATTAAGCTCAGTGTGTTCAAAATGAAACATATCAACTGTTAGGGCGAGCCTCCAAATGTTAGGGCACAGATCAAAATCTCCCTTTAATGACAAAGAGACTCAAGACACTGCAAGCAGCAAGCAGGGTTTATTGTAAGACTGGCTAGCCAGGGTCCGATAGCCTACACAGACACGCAGGTCTGTAAGGTTGGGTAAAGACCCCAAACTTCTTCAAAGGAGATCTTATATAGGCCCTCACCTACCATTACAGCACAGCCCGCACATTTCATAGCCACTAGATTTGTAATAACAGATACTTTCCTAACCAATCCAATTAAGGGTACATCACTTCTTAGCCTATAGTTTGAAGATCAGCATTTGCGTCAGTGCTTAGGAATGCCCTGGTTTTGGGACAGTCCTGGGTCTTACAACATGAATCTTGTGAGAGACATCTGGTTATCTGGTCTGACCCCCACCCTTTGAGTACCTGTATCTGAATTCCTTGCTCAGGGGCAGAAAAACCAGTTATTTTGCAATGCAGGTTCCTATTAAGTTAAACTAAATTAATTCTGGTGGTGGTCCATTTGGGCCTGTCCCTCACACAACTTCCTCTGCCCATACATGGTCCTATTTCAATAATTCTCCATAAGTAAATGTCATCACTTATTATTTATCCAACAGGGTAACCCATCAGCTATCTGGGATTCTTATGTGATAATTTCTAGTTATTAGTTTAGCTGCCAAAAATTCACAAATAATAGCTATGTCTATCTCAATCATTATCCTTTCTACCCTGCTTCTACTTTCTTTGGTGTGAATCAGTAAAAGTTTGCTAATCAATTAACTTAAAATTATTTTTGTCTAGTTATCACTTTTCAACTGAAATAGTATTTTGAAAATTCAAATCAATTTATATTGCTCTCCTTCATTGCATGAATGCTTAAGATATTCTGTGGGGCCAGGGAGAGTACCCAGGTACCTAACATAGATGAACCCCCAATACCACATGACTCCCAAGGTTCACCATATGTATCTCTAAAGATCCCTTCGCATTGCCCTCTGTAGCCTTGGAGGCCCAAGAACACCACCAGCAGAGCAATGATAGTCCTCAGTATCAAAGGCTTCAAGCAGCACTGAAACCTTTGGCAATCAGTTCAGTTGGTCAAGCATTTCCAAGAGGCCCTCTGACCACCTTGAGCGTTATTTTGTAACTCCACTCTCCCCCGAAACCCTCACACACAAACAAACAAAATACTGTCCTCCCATTGTTCATTGATTTGCTAGAGCGGGCCCAGTAATGTCTCCATTTTTTTGAGATTTGTTGTTACTGTGTTTGGCATATTAAATACATCATGGGTAGCTTGCCAGGCTTTGCCATGCAGGCGAGATACTCTCGGAAGCTTGCCGGGCTCTCTGAGAGGGGCGGAGGAATTGAACCCAGATTGGCTGGGCTGGCTGCGTGCAAGGCAAATGCCCTACCTCTGTGCTATCGCTCCAGCCCACACACAGACAAAAATCAAACAAATCAACCTTGAAATATGAATTTCCTAATATAAAAATAAGAATGAGTTCCTACTTGCCTGAAAGGCCTTTGATAGGTAATTCTTCATAGGTAATGTCATCAGTATCTTTATGCCCTTTTTTCTTTCACACAATCATTCCCACACAGTCAGTTACTTTTATTGGGACGGGGGACACTCATCAGAGCTGTTTATGCAACATCTTATCTCAAGCCCTTGCACGTGCTATTTACTATGCCCTTGCTAGGCGATTCCTGTTAGACTGGGGAGACTTCTCTATGCTCCTTACTAGGGTTGACTTCTGCAGTTTGGGTTCAAGAGTGTAAAAACTGCATGCTGAAGGTTGTGTGTTCCCACCAAGTTCAAAGGGAATACTACCTAGGATATTCCAAAGCCCTCCTGACTGCACAAAGGCAAAATACCCCTTAAAGTGTTTTTCTCTTTTCCCTAGTTCAATAACTCTATCAACATCTCAATGCTAGTTATTTTTGTATGGATACAGTAAGAGATTAACATTGAGGCTGTAGGGTAGCTCTCCTGGGAACTTCTTGCCACAGACTCTGACTACAGCACTCAGGCCAGATTAATAATTCCTAACCTTAGCAGGGTCCAAATATAGCTATTACTTTTTGGATCATGACAGCATTTGTCCATGACCAAGCTCTTAAATTATAGTTAAGCATTATGGCACTTTGGCCAGGCACATCTCAATGTCAGGGTAGCACATAGCCTACCACTTGCCCTGGCTCCATCCAGTCCCTCATCGGGACCCTGCTTTTGGGTGTGCTAGGAAGTAAAGGCAGCTGAAGTTTAGGCGAGAGAACAGATGCCCAGGAGGAAAATATCACTGAGAGTCACATTACAAAAGCATGTCTTCTTGTGGCCATAAAAAAAGGACATTGCTCTGAATAAACTATGTAAAGGACTTAGGGAGAAGAGAAAAACAATATTTACAAGTCAACAGAGCACAAAAAAAGAAGTTACAAATAAACACAGAGGAATGAGAGCACTGTGATGGGAGCAATCCAATATACCTAAACTACCTGAGGCTATGCAGAAAGGACAAAACAGTGTTATCCTACACCAGAGCACTAAGCATCTATCATCATACAGTTTTTCTCATATGCTCAATTTCACATTTGTAGCAAAATTTAGTGTGTATCTTTCCCCCAGACTCATAAGGGTAAATTTATTTATTTTTCTACGTAGGGTTTTAGCAAAATAATTGACACCTATTTGATAAGCCATAAATTTGCACTGGAAGGATGAATGATGAATGTATACCTAATTTAACTTATCTCCTACAAAGTTTTGTGAAGAAATTTTGAAACAGGAAACTTTCACTTTCTTTCTGTGAAATTTTCCTCTATATTCAAAATCATTTTGCTTACCTTAAGCGTTCTTCCTTTTAAAGGCATTATATAAGAAAACATTTGATAGTTCATCATTTGAGTTATGTGTCCAAACAAGCACATAATTCAAAAAATAGTTATAAATTCCTCTTGTTTTCTCTTTTCCCTCTTATTCCTCTTTGGTATTAATTTCAGGTCAGAATTTCTCAAATTCATCTTACTTATTTTTCAAGTCTTTACTGTTATCTCTAATTTCTATAGTTCTTCAAGACTTTCTCCAAAACCCTATGGGTCTGTATGATGACATTTACTTCTACAGATTTCAGAAACTTACCTATGTTAATTATTCTGATTTATTGTTTTAGTATTGATTCAATTTTTAACTATTACGGTTTAATATAGCTTTTTGCTTTTCTGCTTGCTTGCTTGCTTGCTTGGTGTGTGTGTGTGCATGTGGGAGGAGGTGGGGGGGTTCCCAACACCAAAGCTAATGGTTCATGTGTTCAGTCAGGGTAAGTTCTCAACCACTAAGCTGAGACTAAGTTGCAATTTTGACTTGACCAAAATTTGAATCTTAAACCTGTCCATCAGAAAGCACTAACTAATATGAGTTAGATAATCGGCTTGATAATTCCTTAGTCACTTAATCACTTAATCACTTAACTTCCCGTTAGTCGTCGATTTGCTCGAGCGGGCGCCAGTAACGTCTCCATTTGTCCCTGTCGCGTGCTAGTGTAGCCCAATGGCATCTGTTCGCTCCGGGAACATGAAGGGCCTCAAACCGATCGTTCATGATCTTGACAAAGAAGTCTGACCATCTGGTAGGTGGGCGGCCACACGGTCTTTTGACATCCCGTGGAATCCAGTCGGTAACAGCTCTAGTCCAGCGGTCATCTTTAAATCTCATTACGTGACCAGCCCATCTGATTTTCGACACCTTGGCAAATGAGACAGCGTCCCTGAAATTCCTTAGTATCCCTTTTAAATAGATAAGTTTTTTTTATTCAAACACGAGGGTTTGCAAAATCATTCATAGTTGAGTTGTAGACATACTGTGTTCCAGCACCAGTCCCATCACCAGTGTCAACCACTTAAAGGAGACTAATCTTTTAACATTCAACTTACTGTTTAGCCCATTATAACTGCCTTGTGCAAACTCCTTTCTGCCTACAAAGGTCTTTTATTTTGTATATTTCCTCAGTGCCTTCTTAGGTGCTAAATTGGATGTCAACTGATTTTAAATTTTTATTCAAGAAAATTCTCAAAAAACATATTATGCCTTGGTCTATTTTTAGGTGCCAAATCTAGGGAAGTGGGATGGCTCTGTGTGGAGGGGAGGAGCCTCAGGATTTGCATGTGCAAGGCAAGTGCGCTGCCGCCCTTCAGCTCTCTTCCCAGCCCCCTCAGTTTATCTAGCAAGAGCCAAAGGTTGTTTGTACTTGATATCTTCAGCAACTGTCACTGTCACTGTCCTCCCATTGTTCATCAATTTTCTTGAGCGGGCCCAGTAACATCTCCATTGGAGACTTTGCTGTTACTGTGTTTGGCATTTCGAAGCCATCACGGGTAGCTTGCCAGGCTCTGCGTGCGGGCGAGATACTCTCGGTAGCTTGCCGGGCTCTCCGAGAGGGGCAGAGGAATCGAACTAGGGTCGGCCATGTTGGCTGCGTGCAAGGCAAACACCCTACCACTGTGCTATCGCTCTTCAGCAACACCTCCAATTTTATCAAAACATTTTTTTATAAAATGTCTTATTCTGACCTCTATCTGTTACGAGAACTATCCCATTGCTAAATTTTTCATGCCAAAATTTAGAAACTAGGGAATCTCCCAGGATTTTTTGTCTCCCTTTTCTATTTTTCCTGTTGTATAAGTTACATGGTCATATTTTAGTGGCATCCACTTTTTGTGTTTCCATAGTCATCTTCTTAACCAGATACCTGTCATCATTTATCTGAACTCTGCAATATAGTGTCAATTGTTTTCTCAGTGTTTATCATTTCTTCCCTATATTCTCCATATATTAGCAAAATGATACTCTTAAGAGGTAAACTAAATAATGTTATTTTCCTGCATAATGCCCTTCAGTGTATTTCCTTTCAACTCAGAATAAAACCCAATTTGTTTAGCCATCCTAGTTCAGTACTATATCAGAAATGATAAATAGCCCCAGTTTTGGTGGAGCAACAGTCCCAATATTGTTTTCCAAGACCTTCTTCCAAAGTCTTTGTCACCTCGTAAGCTTAATAGTTACTTTCTGCATAGGATGATTTTTCTCTGTTCTTCTTTTCTGTAGATATCAACATATCATGCTATTTTCTCAGAGATTTTCTTGATCATTTCAGATAAAATTGGTCCCTCCAAGGATTTTTAAAAATATTTGCATGTGTTTCTTATTTCACTTTCATCAAATTTAAGTGTTTATGTTTGTTTAGTTTTTTGAAGTGGCATAACTAAAATAGTTGTCCATCACTATCTGGAACATTACTACTATGCCTAGGATATAACAGCAATTCATTATGGATACACTGACACAATGAATTGTCAAAAAGAGGTATTGTACAGGAAGAAAATTAATCAGTGTACTATTACTGATAGACAAAAATATGTTTAAACAAGAAAATTTTGATCTATGGTATTTTCTTGGGACTATAAAAGAATCAGACCTAAGGTCAAGATGCAATCTAGAAAAGATAATTATGATTACCTTCAAGAGGCCATTTCAATCTTTTTTTCTCCATATAATTTGACACGGGCTAAAATAGCATCATCCTTTTGATCTATGTACAATTTGACCAATAGATATCAAATATTTACTTAGTGCATTCTAGGTCAAAGTCTGTAGTAATGATTGAATAAAATTGATTATATAAAAGGTTTTCAGCGCATGGGGAAGGGGTTCAAGCAGTAGAGGATATGTCCTGCTAGAGGATAAATTTGTTATATCCTTTTTCCCTCGCTACAGGGAGCTTAGGTTTTGGGGGTTATACCCATTACAGTGCTCCTGAGTCACTCCCATTCCTCTGTGGTTATCTGTAACTTCTTTGTGTTCTCTTCCCTAACCAGTTAATTAGCTTTTTCCCCTAATCAGATTCTGTTAACTTGTAAGGTCAGATCCTTCTAAGGACACTGAACTTGTATTGTAAGTTAATATTTTCTTTCTCCTCTCCTTATGTCTTTTGTATAGTTTACTTTAAAGCAATGCCCTTTTTGGATGGACAAAGGAAGACCGTTCATATTATACTTTTGTAACTTGAGACTTAATTGACTTCAAATAATATTCCCTCCTGAGCATCTGCTTTCTCGACTTAAACCTCAGTTGCCCTTAGTTTCTATCACCCCAAAATCAAGGTCCCAACGAGGGAATGAATGGACCCAGGGCAAGCTGTGAGCAACCCTGGCATCGAAATGGGCCAGGTCAAAGCACCACAAAACTCAACCATAATTTGAGAGCATGGTCATGGAAAATGCTGTCATGATGCAAAAGCAATGATGAGATTAGGACCCTGCTAGGGATAGGAAGACTAATCTGGCATGAGCACCATAGTCTGAGATTGAGATGGCCCCAGGAAAACAATGATATAAACTTAAATGTATCTATTATTGTGTCCATACAAAATGATTAGTATTATGAATGTTTATATGTTTGTTGGACAAGGGGAGGAGAAACACACCCATGGGATTCCGCTTTTGGGTGAATTCTGAGTACGGAGCTAGGAATAAACCCTGAGCACTGTCAGGTGTGTGCTCCTATCCTCTTCTCCCACAAAAAGCAGTTATGTCAACAAGAGATGGTACAGTAGATGGGCCTCTTGTCCTATACCCAAACATCATCTTATCTCAGAATCCCATATGGTCCTCTGAGCTCCACTGGAGTAGTTCCTGTGCAAAGAGCCAGAAATAAATCCTCAACACCACTGAGTATGACTCAGCCCCTCCCTGATAAAGAGAGAGAGAGAGAGAGAGAGAGAGAGAGAGAGAGAGAGAGAGAGAGAGAGAGAGAGAAAGGGAGCCTGGATTTTCTCCTCCATAAAATATAATATATATATATATATACACACACACATATATCCATATTAACTAACATTACTTCAATGTCACTGTCCTCCCATTGTTCATAGATTTGCTCTAGCGGGTCCAGTAACGTCTCCATTGGAGACTTTGTTGTTACTGTGTTTGGCATATCGAAAACATCATGGGGGGCTTGCCAGGCTCTGCTGTGCGGGCGAGATACTCTCGGGAGCTTGCCGGGCTCTCCGAGAGGGGCGGAGGAATCGAACTCGGGTCGGCCATGTTGGCTGCATGCAAAACATTACTTCAATACTTTTTTTAAATTTATGCCTCCCCTTATGACTCATTGCTTCACCCCTCAAGGTCACTGTCTGATATTTAGATAGATTTAATTGAACTGTCGGGGGTGAATGTCATTTTTTTTCTGTATCAACTTAAAAAGTAATAAGCTGGAGTTTATAAACATTTCCTCAATGTCTTTTGGTGCCAAAAATTAAACGTTTAATTTGAAACTAGAATAATATGATTTTACAAAGAAGATGTACATCTTATACTTCTTTAGCAATGACACATTATCTATTATCAGGAAAGTACCTATGGGTGACACCAATGGCCCGTCACAGTCTAGCCTTGCACTTTCAATGTCAATTTCTGACATCTCTCTTGATTTTGATAGAAATGAATGCTTTCATGTTCAGAGCAATCGAATATGCATCCTCAGAAAAGATCAGAATGTCTTTGTTCTATTTACATCAAATCTTCCTCCAATTGTTGCCATTTAGCTGCCAGTGTAATTGCAGATGATACCCTGTGTCTGGGTGTCACAGAATCAAAAATGATTTATCAGAAGCAATTGCTAGCTCTCCTTACTTACTTTGCCAGAGAAAGTCAACAACAAATTGAGAAGAGGGCACTCAGGTGAAAGCACTTCAAAAAAGGTGTACTCGGAGGACTATAACCTATATTGCCCACAGCAACTAATGTAGAATTCAAGTCCCTTAGCTATTTATTCTCAAATTATCTCCCGAGCTTTTTCACTACTGACATTTCCTATATAACTTATAACTCAAAAATAAATAGGTCTGACCCGTTACAAAGTCCTGAATCACTGGCGCTGTTGCAGTGCAATTAATCAAGGCTCCAGTTATCTAATTGTTTATTTCATTATTTTTTATTTGTTCTATTATGTTTTAAATAGTATACAGACCACTATATCACAGAGAGATATAGAAATACAGGGATGAGGAAGACATCTATGTTCAATATTGTGTAAAAAATTTTGTCTAATTAAAATGAGAAACAGTTTTAAATTTAATTGATAGATAACATATAACAAGTAGAGAACAAAACCATTAGAAAAATTTAAAGTGCTGCCTCCTTCAGTGGTTCAATCCAGGTAGTCTGTGGACTGTTGTATTATACTGAATTTTATTTGAGGTATTAAGAAATAAAGAGTACAAATACCTCACATCTCCACGGCCAAAGTGCTCAAACCCTATCCATTATTGGCCCCCTGTCCCTCATCTCATCATCCACCCCTTGCCACCAACTTCCCTCACCATTACTTTCTATTATCAGTTCTATAACCCACAACCAATTGCTCAATAGCATTTTATACTATTTATTTTGTTACTTTCTTTATATGCCCCAGATGAGTGAAATCATCTGGTATTATTAGTGGATCAAATAGAACATACTAAGCTACTGAAAGTATCTTGCCTGCACAGCAAAGCCTGGCAAGCTACCCGTGATGTATTTGATACGCCAAAAACAGTAACAAGAATTCTCACAATTTGTTGTGAGACATTACTAGTTTAGCTCAAGGAAATAGAAGAAAAATGGGAGGAAAGTGCAGTGATCAAGAGGAGAAACACTAGAAGATAGAACAGGGATAGGGTGAGATTCAAGGGAAAATAACAGTTTGAAAGAAAAATAAAACAAGATTGTATAAAATAGTAGTTTAGAAAAATAAATAAAACAAGATTGTATAAAACACATTTGTAATCTTAAAAATTAAGTGTTGAGGAGAATAAATGTCTGTCATAAGATTATAATAATGCATTGGGTTTAATTCAAATATATTTTTAAAGTGGAAAGGTTGCAGACTCTTGGAAATAGTTCCAATTTCCAGTAAGTGACTTGTGAGATGGCTTGGGAAAATTCACATAGGCTCGTGTCACTCTGCAATTCTTCCTATAGTTTTCACAACAATCCAGCTTTGTACTGATCTACTAATACTGATCCTGCTGAGATTTTATGTTAAACTAAAATTTCAGAAGATAATTAAAAAGGAAAGTATATTTATTTGTAATCGGATAACTATAATCAGGGAAAAGAGAATCAAATAGAAAACATGATTTCCACATCAGGGAAAAATTCAGTTGTTTTTATGAGGAGAAGAGGAAGAGAAAGTGAATAAATACATAAGAGTTGATTACTTTTAGCAAACTTACCTTAGCCCTGCAAATGCATTAATTTGCTATAGTTTTCTCATTTTGAAACCTCAGTAAGAGAACTACTCTAATGATACCTCTTATTAGAATTAAAACAGGTAATGCAATTTCTCTGTATTGTTTTTCTTAATCTGTTTTCAAAATTCATGCCTTCCAAGATGCCAACTTTTTACAAATGCTTGGATATTTCTTGCCAAAAAGGCAATGATACGTCTTTTGAATTCAGTGAATCCCAGAAACTGCTCAAGCTGTATTATTTCTGTGTTCTCACTTGATTTCTCTTGATATTCTTACATTTTTATAATCATACAAATTGCTTTTTTGTTTGTTTTATTTTGTTCTGGTTATCCAGTTACTTATAAACCTTTAGCATTTTGAAGGCAGACATTGAATTATTCATCTTTTTGTTTTCAATAATAACAAGTAAATATTCTCAACTAATGCTGAGTGTAGCACTGTAGCACTGTCCTCCCATTGTTCACTGATTTGCTCCAGCGGCCCCAGTAACGTCTCCATTGTGAGACTTGTTACTGTTTTTGGCACATAGAATACTCCACAGGGAAATTGCCAGGTTCTGCCATGCCGGCAGGATATTCTCGGTAGCTTACTGTGCTCTCAAAGAGGGGTGGAGGAATTGAACCTGGGTCTGCAGCATGCAAGGCAAATGCCCTACCCGCTGTGCTATTGCTCCAGCCCTTAATACTTACTAGGTTACTGAATTAATGAACTAGTGATACCCACCCTGAAAAGGCATCTTTTTCTCTTCTGAAAGAGCAGCCCTCTTTTCAGTAAAACAGCTTGCTTACCACATAGTTCACTTAATCACTGGCTAATATAAACTAGAGCGATAGCACAGCAGTAGGGCATTTGCCTTGCAAGCGGCCAACAATGGCTGACCCAAGTTCGATTCCTCCGCCCCTCTCGAAGAGCCCGGCAAGCTATGGAGAGTATCTCGCCCTCATGGCAGAGCCTGGCAAGCTACCTGTGACGTATTTGATACGCCAAACACAGTAACAACAAAAGTCTCCAACGGAGATGTTACTGGGCCCGCTCGAGCAAATCAATGAACAACAAGAGAACAGTGACAGTGACACAAACATTATATAACACATTCAGGTAGCCTATTCTGTTTGTCCTAGCTATATTGATATACTGTTTCCTTAAAGTATTATATTTTAAAGAGAAAATTAGTATTGAAAGATTCAAATTAGTATTGAAAGATTCAACTGAAAGGTTCACTTTCTACCAAGAATAGCGAGACACTAATTTACGTTCTTATGTCTATTCTGTTCAGTTGGCCACCGTTGCCTTCCTCTTTGAGAAGGATTTTGAATTCCACCCTGAATGACAGAAGATATTATCAACTGATTTGGGAAATGTGTCATTGATTCAGAGTTTGGCAATGATATAAATAGTCCCTCAATTTTGAACAATTAAACACTCCTAATTTCAAGTTGCCTAGTATATGTAAAAGTAATAATCCTGTGGCCTTAATAAAGACATCGGGTTACTGTAAAAAACTATGGACTCTAAAGGTTGTGTGTTCGCGGGCTCTCTGGACGGCTCTGTCTCACCACCTATGTTCCATGCTCTTGAGCCGCTGTGTGTGTGGCCTGGATCGGGATGGCTGTTGGCCAAAGGCAGATCAAGGAAGAGACGAGGGCCAGGCTGGTTGATCTTAGTAGGAGTTTATTACCAGGAAGTTTATCCCACAGAGGAAATTTATGTTATGGAGGGTCCAGGTTCTCTCAAGCACATGTTTTCCCTTTGCTAGCCTCTCTGTGGTCCATCTTGCCGCCCTGCTCTCTCCTCTCTCCAGCTGTCTTGCCTCCAACTCTCCTGCACTCTGGGCTGGCACTATACCCAGTAAGGTAGGCAAATCAACATAGGAAAGCCCTTCCTGAGGTAACTCCAAGTTCAAAGGGAAGACCACTTAAGAGGCATGCCAAAGCCCTTCCTGTTTGCCCCAGGGTAAAATACGTCCTAAGGTGTTGATCTCCTTTCCTCAGTCCAATAACTATCAACATATCAATACTAGCTATTTTTGTATGGACATAGTAAGAGATGCATTAAGCCTATAGAATTGCTCTCCTGGAGTCATCTTGATCTCAGACTCAAGTGCTCAGGCCAGATTAGTCTTTCCTATTCCTAGCAGGGTCCTAGTCTCGTCGTTACTATTGGATCATGACAGGATTTGTCTATGATCAAACTCCTAACTTATAGTTAAGAATCATGGCGCTTTGGCCAGGCCCATCTTGATGTCAGAATAGCACATAGCTTACCGATTTGTCCTGGTTCCATCCAGTCGCTCATTGGGACCCTGATTTGGGGGGCGCCAGAAAGTGAGGGCAACTGAGGCTTAAGTTGAGGAAGTAGATGTACAGGAATGAATAATATTCAAAGCCAATTAAATCCTAAATTAAAAACCATAGTATTGTCTTCCTGTATCTATACAAAAAGGACATTGCATTAAAGCAAACTATTCAAAAGACATAAGGAGAGGAGGAAGGCAATATTAACTTAAAATACAAGTTCAGTGTCAGGAGTACTGTGATGAGTGTAACTTGATAAGCCTAAACTCCTGTTATCCTACAGATTATTTTTTTCTTTGCTTTCTTTTAAATTTTTATTAGTGAAGCACCATGAGGTACAGTTGTAGACTTACAAATTTTTGTGCTTGGGTTTGAGTTATACAATGATCGAGTACCCATCCTACACCAGTGCCTATTCTCCAACACCAATGATCTCAGTATCCCTCCCATCCCCCCAATCTCCCAACCCACCCCGCTTCTGTGGCTGGGCATTCCCTTTTATTCTCTCTCTCCTTTTGGGTGCTGTGGTTTGCAGAGGAGTCATTGAGTGGACATCATGCTCGGTCTATAGTCTACTTTCAGCGTGCATCTCCCTTCTGGGAGGATCCTCCCAACACCCTTTATTTGGTGCTCCCTTCTCTATCTGAGTTGCCTTTTAACCTAGCATAAGCAGCTGGCTTCCAAGCCATGGACTGAACCTCCTGGTACTTATCTCCACTATTCTCAGGTGTTAGTCTCCTATTTTGTTACTTTATATTCCCTAGATGAATACAAACTTTCTATGTTTGTCCCTCTCTTTCTGACTCATTTTACTCATTCCTCTTTGAATGTAGTATCACTTTTATGTAAATTTCATGGCTTCATCATTTCTAACAGCTGCATAATACTCCATTGTGTAGATGTACCAAAGTTTCTTTACCCAGTCATCTGTTCTTGGGCACTCGGATTTTATCCAGATTCTGGCTATTGTAAACAGTCCAGCAATGAACATACAAGTGTGGATGTCATTTCTACTATACTTTCTGCCTCTCTGGGATATATTCCCAGGAGTTGTATTGCTGGGTCAAATGGGAGACCAATTTCTAATTTTTTGAGAATCATCCATACTGTTTTCCAAAAGGGCTGTACCAGTCAGTATTCCCACCAGCAGCAAAAGAGAGTCCCTTTCTCCCCACATCCACGCCAACACCAGTTGCTTTTGTTCTTTTGGATGTGGGCCACTCTCTGTGGTGTGAGATGATATCTTGTTGTCGTTTTGACCTGCTTCTCTCTGATGATTAGTGATTTAGAGCATTTCCTTATGTGCCTTTTAGCCATTCAGATTTCTTCTTTGAGAAAGTTTCTGTTCATTTCATCACCTCATTTTTTGATGGGATTAGATGTTTTCTTCTTGTGGAGTTCATCCAGTGCTTTGTATATCCTTTATATCAACCCCTTATTGGATGGATATTGGGTGAGTATCCTTTCCCACTCTGTAGATTGTCTTTGTATTCTGGTCACTGTATCTTTTGCGGTGTAAAGGTCCTTAGTTAAATATATTCCCATTTCTTTATCTCTGTTTCTGCTTGGTTAGTCATTGGGGTGTTGTCTTTGGTGTTTTTGTTTGTTTGTTTGTTTTGTTTTTGTTTTTTAATTTTTGGTTCACACCCAGGGATGCATAGGGGTTACTCCTGGCTCTGCACTCAGGAATTACTCCTGGTGGTGCTCAAGAACCAAATGGGATGCTGGGAATCGAACCTGGGTCGGCTGCGTGCAAGGCAAACATCCTACCCTCTGTGCTCTCTCTCTAGCCCCAAATATTTGAAGATACCGTTAAGCCTCATTATTGTGCAGGGTTTTGCCAACCTTGTCTTCAATGTCTCTTATGGATTTTGGCCTGATGTTGAGATCTTTAATCCATTTTGATCTGACTTTTGTGCATGGTGTTAAGTCAAGTTCTAAGCCAATTTTTATGCATGTGGTTGTTCAGTTATGCCAGCACCATTTGCTGAAGAGGCTTTCCTTGTTACACTTCACATGTCTTGCTCCCTTAGCAAAGATTAGATGTTCATACATTTGGGGTTGTGTGTACAGATATTCCACCGTGTTCCATTGATCTGTGTCCCTGCCTTTGTTTCAGTACCATGCTATTTTAATTATCATGGCTTTGTAGTAGAGTTTTAGGTTGGGGAGGTTAATGCCTCCCCATGCCTTTATCCCAAGAATTGCTTTAGTTATTCGTGGGTGTTTGTTGTTCCATATGAATTTCAGAAGTGCTTGATATTTCTTTGAAAAATTTCATGGGTATCCTTTTAGGGATTGCATTGAAACTGTATAATGCTTTGGGGAGTATTGCCATTTTGACAATGTTACTTCTTCCTATCTGTGAGCAGGGGATATGTTTCCATTTCCTAGTGTCTTCTTTTATTTCATGGACTATCATTTTTTAGTTTTCATTGTAGATGACTATTACCTCTTTAGTTGGACTGATTCCTAGGCATTTGATTTTGGGGGCACAATATTGAACGGGATTTTTTTCCACATCAGTTTCCTCAGTCTCATTATTTGCATATAGGAAGGCCATGGATTTTGAGGAATTAATTTTATATCCTTCGACTTTCCTGTGCAAGTCTATTGTTTCTAGGAGTTTCTTGGTAGAGGATTTAGGATTCTCTAGATATTGTATCATATCATCTGAGAATAGTGAAAGCTTGACTTCTTCCTTTCCTATCTGGATGCCTTTAATGTCTTTTTCTTGACTAACCTCTATTGCAAATTCTTTCAGTACTATATTGAACAGAAGTGGTGATAGTGGGCATCCTTGTCTTTCTCGGATCTTAGAGGGAAGGCCCTTAGTTTTACCCATTGATGATAATGCTTGCCATGGGTTTGTTGTAGATAACATTTACTATCTCGAGAAAAGTTCCTTCAAAACCCATTTTGGCGAGAGTGCTGTATCTTGTCAAAAGCTTCCTGTGCATCTATTGATATGATCATATGGTTTATATCTTAACGTTTGTTGATATGATGGATTATGTTGATTGATTTCCGAATGTTAAACCATCCTTTAATTCCCAGAAGGAATCCCACTTGGTTGTGGTGTATGATCTTATTGATGAGTTGTTGGATTCTATTTGCTAATATTTTGTTGAGGATATTTGCATCCGTGTTCATCAGGGATATTGGTCTATAGTTTCCATTGTTAGTGGCAACTTTGTTTGCTTCTGGTATTAGGGAGATTTGTGCCTCATAGAAACTGTTTAGGAGAGTTCCTGTTTTTTCAATTTTCTAGAAAATTTTTAGGAGAACTGGAAACAGGTCTTCTTTAATTGTTTGGAAGAATTCATTTGTGAATCCATCTGGGCCTGGGCTTCTGTATTGGGGAAGATGTTTAACAGTTTCAATTTCCTTGATATGAATGGGTCTATTCAGGTATCCTAAGTCTTCTTGTTTCAATCTTGGGAGATTATTGGAATCCAGGAATTTATCCATTTCTTCTAGTTTCTCTTGTTTCATGGCATACAGACTCTCAAAGTAGTCTCTGATTATCTTTTGAATTTCAGTTTTTTGGTGATGTCCCCTTTTTCATTTCTGATTTGGTTTATTAGTGTTCTCTCTCTTTCTTTGTGGTCTTGCCAGTGGTTTATCATTTTCGTAAAGAATGAGCTCTTGGTTTCATGGATCTTTCAGAATGTTTTTTTGGGTTTCCAAGTTGTTAATTTCTTCTCTAAGTTTTATTATTTCTTTCCTTCGTCCAGGTTTGGGTTCCTTTTGTTGGTCTTTTTCTAAGCTCTTGAACTGTGAAGTGAAGTTATCTACATAGGCCCTTTCTTCCTTCCTGAGGAATGCTTGCAGCTATAAATTTTCCTTTTAGCATGGCTTTAGCAGCATCCCATAGGTTCTGGTAACTTATGTCTTTTGTTTTTCATCTCATTTGTTTCCAGGTATATTTTTATTTCTTCCTTGGCTTCCTTCCTGACTCACTCATTGTTCAGCAGTGAGTTGTTTAATTTTCAGGTGTTTGACTTGGATCTCCATGTCTGTGTATGATTCGTTTCTATCTTCAGCACATCATGGCCTGATAAGATAGCTGATACAATTTCTATCTTCCTGAGTCTATTGATGTATGTATCATGACCAACACATCGTTTATTATAGAAAATGTTCCATGTGCCCTGGAAAAAATGTGTATTATTTCTTTTTGGGCTGTAAAGACTTGTATAGGTCTGTTAGCCCTCTCTCTTCTATTTCT
Organism: Sorex fumeus; assembly: GCF_029834395.1. NCBI lineage: Eukaryota > Metazoa > Chordata > Mammalia > Eulipotyphla > Soricidae > Sorex > Sorex fumeus. The sequence continues at coordinate 25,416,817 of NW_026606090.1, read as the reverse complement.
TCCTTCAAAGTCAGTGTTTCCTTGCTGAGTTTTGTTCTTGTTGATCTATCCAGAGGTGATAAGGTGATGTTAAAGTCTCCAACTACTCTTGTGTTGCTGGTAATGTCCTTTTTAAAATCTGTTAACAGTTATTTTATGTGTTTAGCTCATCCCTCATTAGGTGCACATACATTTAAGAATGAGATTTCTTCCTGTTGTACATATTCCTTGATAAATATAAAATGGCCTTCGCTGTCCCTTCTGATGATTTTAAACCTGAAATCTATGTTGTCAGATACTAGTATGGCCACCCCTTCTTTTTTGAGGAAGTTGTTTGCTTGCAGTATTGTTTTCCAACCTTTATCTTTGAGTCTGTGTTTGTTCTGACTGTTCAGACGAGTTTCTTGTAGGCAACAGAATGTTGGTTTCAGTTTCTGGATCCATTTTGCCACTCTGTGTCTCTTGATAGGTGCATTTAAACCATTGACAATGAGAGAGATTATTGTTAAGGGATTCTGTTCCATCTTTCTCTAGGGGTTGGTTGTGCTTATAAGTGTTTTCCTTCTTATTTTACAGGAGTCCCTTTAATCTTTCTTTTAGGTTTGGTGTTGAGTCTATGAAGTTCCTGAGCTGTTGTTTATCAGCTTTCCTTCTTTGACGTTGCTGCTTGCAGTATGTGGTTTCCTTCTTGGACCTTGATGCTTGCAGTATTGTGTCTCTATCCACGACATTCATCATTTTATGATATGTCTTGAAGTGTTTCTATTTGGGTCAGTTTTAGCTGGCAGCCTTCTGACTCCTTGGATCTGTATATCTTAATTCTTTAACTCTGGGAACTTTTCAGTAATGATTTCTTTCACTGTGGTTTTTTCATTGGTGTTGCCTCCCTGACATTCTGGTAGTCCGATGAGTCTAATGTTATTCCTTTTGGCATCATCCCCTAGGTTTCTGAATCACTTTATTACTATTTTGAGGTCTTTTCCCATTGTTTGTTGTTCCTATATGATTTCTGTTGCTCATCTTCAAGCTCACGGATCCTGTCTTTGGCTGTTGATATTCTACTGCTGATGACACCCACTAAGTTTTTAATTTCATCTACCTATTTCTTTATTTGTGACATTTATTTTTGTAGTTTTTTTTATTTCTGCTCTCTTTTCTTCCTGTATTTTCTCAAATATTCGTTCCATTGTTTCTTTTACTTGTTCCTTTAATTTTCTGGATGTCTGCTCCATTGATTCTTTGAGTTGTTCCTTGAACATCCTCAGCATTTCAGCTCAGAATTCTTTATTGAAGAGAACATACTTCTGGGTAACCCCTGTTGTGGATTTGGGACTCTTTTCTTCGTCCTCTCCTTGTAGTGGATATTTGCGCTGTTTCGCCATGTTGTTGTGGTTGTCTAGATGTTAAACTTTGGAATTCATTAGAACTGTTCCCTGTTATTATGGGAATGGATTCTGAATAAGGTCGATCAATGGTGGTCACCCTTCTACCCTTCTAGAATATATTGTGGTTTAGGCAGCCAGGAGTTTTTCCACAGAATTAGGTGATAAAGGCTGGGATATGAGTTGAGAGTGCTGGGAGTGGGGAATATATCCACCTACTTCAGAGAAGGCCACTTTGTGGAGGCCATGCCCCTATGTGGAGGCTAGGACCCAGGTTCCAGGGATGTGCTGACCTAGAAACCTGTAGAGGAGAGAGTGGCACTGCGACAAGGTGGTCCAGAGGAACTCTGGCAGGTGTTTCCCAAAGTATCCTCGGGCTGTCTGGTAGTGGGGAGTGTGGCGTGGGGGACGGGCACATTGGGTTACTTTAGAATTTAATGTTATATCTACAATATTGAAGGCGTTCCAAGCTGCTATCTTCCTCCTGTGCAACTTAGGTGCCAGGTTATTTGTCATGTTGACTTCTCAAACTAGGTACACATAACTGTTGCACTCAGAGATGGTCGTTCCATTGAGAGTGAATGGAGGATCAGGAACAAGGCTGTTTCTCATAAACATTGTCTTCGTGAGATTCAGCTGTAGTCCGACCTTTCCACACCCATAGTCAAAGTCTGTCAGCATTTGTGCTACTTGGCTAATGTTTAGTGTTATTATAATGATGTCAGCAGCAAAGCGGAGGTGGTATAGTTTCTGACTGTATATCTTCGCTCCCATTCCTTCCCATTTCAGTTGTCGCATGATGTTCTTGAGAGTGGCACTGAAGAGTTTCAGTGAAATACTATCACCCTGCCGAACCCCTCTCTTGAAATCAATGATTACTTCTTTGTAGAATGGTGAGATCCTGGTAGTAATTCCTTAATACAGCTCACAGAGGATCCTGATGTATTGAGTTTGATTGCCCTGATTGGCTAGGGCTTCAATGACCACTTTTGTCTCAACAAAATCAAGGGCAGAGTCTGGCAAACTCCCCGTGGCTTACCAAATATGCCAAATACCAGTAACATTGATGGGTCTCATTCTCCTAAAGAGCCTTGAATATAATCTCAGGGCTAGGATGAAAGAGACGTTACTGGGGCCTGCTCAAGGCAATCGACGAATAACAAAATCAAAGGCCTTCTTTAAATCAATGCACGTTAGACTGAGCGGCATCTTGAACTCCCGAGGAACCTCAGTGAGCTTGGTTATAGTGTGGATATGGGCGATGGTGCTGAATCCTTTTCGGAACTCAGCTTGCTCACATGGTTGTCCTTCATTTAGTGTTCTTCCAATCCTATTCAGGATGACTTTAGTGAACAGCTTGTAGATGACAGACAATAGGCAGATTGAGCGATAGTTCCCAATGTCGTGCATGTCTCCCTTCTTGTACAGTAGTACAGTCCTGCTAGTTTTCCATTGGGTTGGAACCTTGCATTCAGACAGGTAGCATGTGAAGAGCCGAACCAGTGTATTGATGAATATTGACGGCAGGTTCTTCAGGTGTTCAGGTCTGACCTTGTCTGGGCCGGGTGCTTTACCAATGAAATGGCATGTTGGATTTCCGAAGGGAGAACATTGGGAATGACATATCTATCCTTCAGAATTTGGTATGTCGGCAGGTGGACATGACTATTGAAAAGATCTGAGTAGAAGTCTTGAATAATCTTCTCCATTTCCCTGCTGGAAGATGTGATAGATCCATCAGGACGTCAGAGGACAGTCATCTTGTTCTTGTAGTTCGCAAAGGACAGGTAGGTGTTGTGAATACTTTTCCTGGCTTTTGCCACATCTGCCAGCACTTCTGCTCTTCTCTCTTTGAGGTCTTCTTGATCTCATCTCTGAACTGCTTTGCGAGCTTGGACGTTTGCTTGTGGTTGCCCGAGGCATGCGCCAAACCACGTTGGCGAATAAGTTCAAGAATTTTTGAAGACAGACTTTTTTTGTGGCTATCTCTCTCTTGGCATTCCTCACACAATCATGGAGGTGCTGAACCAGTCGATCATATTCCTCGTCAATGTTGTCAACAACAGCATCTTCCAATATTGCAGCAATAGTGTCAAAGAGCTTCTAGTTGGTGATCATTCTGGGAGTTTTCAAGAGTGTCGAAGAAATAGCTAAGAGGACGAAGAACCTCTGGCTCTGGGCACATATCTTCTATTCCACTGTTCTTTCTGCATTAATATACGCCTCAGAGACCTTCGTCCTATGGAAACAAGATGAGAACACTATTCAGGTCTCCCAAAGAGGAATCGAAAGAGCTATGCTTGGAGCATCACATTTCACTCAAATGAGAGAAAGAATCTGGAGTTCCAACCTCCGTCAAAGGTCAAGAATCAGGGATGCTGTCTCATTTGCCAAGGCGTCAAAAATCAGATGGGCTGGACACGTAATGAGATTTGTAGACAATCGCTGGACTAGAGCCGCTACTGACTGAATTCCACAGGACGTCAAAAGACGGTGTGGCCACCCAACTACAAAATGGTCAGACTTCTTCATCAAGACCCTGAACAATCGGTTTGAGGCTCTTCGTGTTCTTAGAACAAACAGACACCATTGGGTACACTAGCACGTGACAGGGACAAATGGAGATGTCACTGGCTCCTGCTCAAGCAAATTGATGATTAACGGGAAGTCAAGTGATCAAGTGATCTACAATCTAGCTGTAACTAATTTTTCCTTCATAGAAATTTTAAGAGATCACATGATTTAAACTAAACAATCCAAGATACTTTTAGAGCCCACTGTTAGAGCTCTAGATTCATTTTCTTTTTCTAAATGGATTCTGAATGTTATGGACTCTTCTTTCCCTAGTGTCAACTATTTGGCTTTGGCTAATATAAGTATACCAGTAAGCAATTGTTGAATAACCAGTCACCTCCTAAATTCAGTGGCAAACAACAACATTTACAATTGTGCTATAGGCCATTAGTTAGACTAGGGTCACTATAGCTAAGAGCTATAGTTTGCAGATTAGTTCAACATGTCCCCATTCAAATGTGACAAGTGTTAACATTGTTTTCATAGTGCAAAAGAGCTGTCACAATGCATATATTGCAATTTTGCTTGGAGCATGCATTAAAATGTCTTTTGATCATCAGCATCAATGACTTTGAAATAAAATCCCAGGTTAGATTCACCATCGATGAAATATATGTCATCTGCAATAAGATAAGTGGGAGTGACTAATTCCTAACTCCAAACCTCAATAAACGTGGTTTTTTAATTAAAGGTGTTAAAACCTGAAATATTATGGATTGACTTGTGACAACTGAGAAGAAAAATTCTGACAAATATTTGGCATAGTAAATATTTGTTGAGCTATTGAATTTCTTTTTCTATCTTCATAATAAATAAAATATGTGATACCCAGTTGGAATTTAGTGATTTACTAGAATTTGATCAAATTGGAATTTTCAGATTCTATCTCTGTATCCTTTATGACCTTGGGCAAGTTCAGAAATGCTTCTCTTTATTTTATATTGCTGCTAAGCTATAGATCTCAGACATACTATTTATTATTATTTATTAGAGTCTGTTTGGGAATTATATGATATATATTATGAAAACTGCTGCAAATTTTCAAAATTTTAATTTCTAAGTAGACCTTAGTAATAACTAAATAGAAAAATGTCATATTTTAAATTACTAATTTATTTTTTAAAGAAAACTATATTCTACTTAGAGTATAATTCATTTTACAATCTTTCAGACATCAGTTGTTGCATGCAACATGTAAGAGTCTCCAACTCAAAATCTTTGGCTTTGAAGTTTCAATTTTTTGAAACTTTATAAATATAAATAAGTTCTCATAAAGAATTAATGCATCTTCTCTAAGTCCACAAGGAAAACAAAGTCATAACAAATAGAGATTCACAGTATCTATAAATCCACAAGGAAATAATATATTTTAAAAACAATAATCAGGAAACTAAGGTACTAATAATGCACCCTTTGATTGTTACTTTTTTGGGGGACGGGGTTATATGATAAGGAGTCCACATACAATAAAAGATATGGTGTCTGACTGATGGGGACCAGAGTCTGATTAGCACACCCTCTGTGAGAAGTTGCTTCATAAAGTTTCAATACTATGGCCTTTATCAGTTGAAAAGAAAGTTTCTGGAAGGCAGGGATTTCATTATATGAAATGATTACTATTTTGAATGGGGAAAAAAAGTGTCAATATTTCCTTAACTTTATGTCTCTGGGACAGGAATATTAATCAGTGCATCTGTAATGGCATGGGTCTGATTCCTAACAGGAATCATACCCCAAATAAATGTGTACACACACACACACACACACACACACACACACACATATGTATGTGTGTGTGAGTATGTATTGTAAATCACTTGAATCACTTATATCACTTGTCATCCCCTTGATCATCGATTTGCTTGAGTGGGCGCCAGTAACATCTCCATCTGTCCCTGTCACATGCTAGTGTAGCCCAATGGCATCTGATTGCTCCAGGAACACAAAGAGCCTCAAACTGTTTGCTCAGGGTTTTAACAAAGAAGTCTGACCACCTCGTATGTGGGCAGCTACTCGTCCTTTTGATGTCCCATGGAATCCAGTAGGTAACATCTCTAGTCCAGGGGTCATCTCTAAATCACATTACACGCTCGGCGCATCTGATTTTCCATGCCTTGGCAAACAAGACAGCGTCCCGGATTCTTGATCATTGATGGAGGTTGAAACTCCGGATATCTTCTCTCACTGGAGTAGTGAAGTGTGATATTCCAAGCATAGCTCTTTTGATTCCTTTTTGGGAGACCCAAATAGTGTTCTCGTCCTGTTTTCATAGGGCCCAGGTATCTGAGGCGTATGTTAGTGCAGGAAGAATGGTAGAGTTGAAAAGATGTGCCTGGAGCCTGATGTTCTTTGTCCTCTTAACAACTTCTTCAAAGGTCTTGAAGACACCCCACATCACTCTCTTCCTCCTGTGTAGTTCTGGTGCCAAGTCTTTCCTCATGTTAAGTTCTCAACCCAGGTACACATAACCACTGCATTCAGAGACTTTTGTTCGCTTGAGAGCAAAAGAAAAGTCAGGGACTAGCTCATTTTTCATGAACATTGTCTTGGTGAGATTCAGCTGCAGTCCAACCTTTCCACACTCACAGTCAAAGTTGGCCAGTATTTGTGCCGCTTGGCTAATGTTTGGTGTTATTAACGATGTCATCAGCAAAGCGGAGGTGGTGTAGTTGCCGACCATCTATCTTCACTCCCATTCCTTCCCATTCCAGTTGTTGCATGATGTTCTCAAGGGTGGCACTGAAGAGTTTCAGTGAAATGGTGTCACCCTGCCGAACCCCTCTCTTGATGTCAATAATCACTTCCTTGTAGAATGGTGAAATCCTGGTGGTGAATCTCTAATACAGTTCACCTAGGATCCTGATGTACTGAGTTTGAAGGCGCTGTTGAGCTAGGGCTTCGATGACTGCTTCCATGTCAACAGAATCAAAGGCTTTCTTTAAATCAATGAACGTTAGACAGAACGGCATTTTGAATTCTTACAAAACCTCAATGATCTTGGTTACTATGTGGATATGGTGGATCTTGCTGAATCCTTTTCAAAACTCGGCTTGTGGGGGGTATAGTGCCACCAGCAGCTCAATCTGTACCTGTGAGATAAGTGTATCACCAGCCTGATGGTGCCTTCAGACTTCCAGATATCCCCAAATTGCTGCTGTGCCTTTGGCCAGACCCCAAAAACTTGGGGCAAAGTTTACCAAGAAAGTAAATTGCCAAAAGTTAGGTATGTGGGAAACACACTAAAAAAGCACCTCTGGCTCAGCTATATAATTGAAGGCATGACCTCTCTGGTTCCTGATTGAACTGCTTAATGGCCATGATCTCAGAGACTCAGAAACAAATCTCAAAACCCAGCGGCTTTTGGCAGAAATGCATCTGGACGTCACAGTAGGTTACTGTCGCTGAGCCACCCCAGGGGGGAATGGGTGCTGTCCCTCCGCCTGCTCCCTCTTGGTGACTTGGTGGCTGTCATCCTCCAGAGGCCATTGGACAGTCAGGCTTGGGCCTGCAGTGACAAAACTTGTTGGGCCTCATGGGATGGGGGGGGGGGGAGGCCGGGCCTGTCCTCCCCACCCTAACGAGACCCCAAGTTATCGCCCACGAACGGCCTCTCTGGCTCCTCATCAAGCTGCTCAACGGCCATGATCCCAGAGACTCAGGAGCAGATCTCGAAACCCAGTGGCTTTTGGCAGAAATCCCTCCAGATTTAAGTGTTAAAATTTTGGAATTTCAAAACCACATGGCCCTACTGCAGCCACACGACATCATATGTTATTCATAACCAGCAATAGAACACAAATTGTCTACTGTTGCCGTTTCAGCAGATCTGAAAAGGGGTAAAATATCAAATAATAATGGTAGGTCTGGTGTTGAAATATTGAATGTGATCAAAGTAGAGAGAGAGTAATGTGGAAATCATCTGCCCCACAGGTAGGGGGAGGGCGTGGGATGAGGGTGTACTGGATTTTTTGGGGGGTGGAGAATGGGCACTGGTGAAGGTATGGGTGTTTCATTGTATGACCGAGACTTAGACCCTAAAGCTTTGTAACTGCTCTCACAGTGATTCAATAAATAAAATTATAAAAAATGAAAAAAAAAGTAAGGTGGAGTTCATGCACAATTCAATCAGCTAATCAGTGGCTGAATAAATAGCAGTACTCCTACAGAAAAAAAAAACTGCCTATTCTATTCAGGATGACTCAAGTGAACAACTTGTAGATGATGGGCAACAGGCAGATTGGGCGATAGCTGCCAATGTCATGGTTGTCTTCCTCTTGTACAACAGAATGATCCTGCTGGTTTTCCATTGGCATGGAGCCTTGCATTGAGACAGGTAGCATGTGAAGAGCCGAGGCAGTGTATTAAGGAGTACTGGCTGCCGGTTCTTTAGGTGTTCATGTCTGACCTTGTCCAGACCGGATGCTGTTAACTTCTTTATCAATGAAATGGCATGTTGGATTTCATTCCCCCTGACCCTGAGAGAGCCCCCAATATGGCAGCATTAAGAAGGATGAGCAAGGAGAGGCAGATAAAATCTCAGGGCTGAACTAGGCTGCCAAAACGTAGAAGAACTAAAATAATTGTACTTTCAACGCATGTACGCTGGCATCAGGAGCATCCATTGAGTATCTGATGGTGCAAGCATAGACCAAGTATGACATCATTTTTCTTTTTTTTCCCTTTTATTTATTTATTTATTTATTGAATCACCATGAGAACAGTCACAAAACCTTTCAGTTCAAGTCTCGGTCAGTCATACAATGATCAAACACCCATCCCTTCACCAGTGCACATTTCCCACCACCAAGAACCCCAGCATACCCCCCCTACCCACCCCCTGCCTATGTGGCAGATTTTCATTTTACTCTCTCTCTCTATGTTGATCACATTCAATATTATGACAAAAGACCCAACATTGTTATTTTGAATTTTCCCCAATATTCAGACCTGCCACAAAGACATCATTAGAAAATTTGTTTTCTATTGCTGATTATGTAGAGCTTATGATGTCATGTGGCCACAATAGCGGCCATGCAAATTTGGATTTCTGATATTTTAGTAATAAACCTAGAGGGCTTACTGCCAGAAGCCCCTGGTTTCCGAGATTGGTATGTGTGCCTCTGGACTCATGGTTGGTCAGAAGCCAGAGGAGGCGTTTGAGGGTGGCAACCCAGAGCATTGTCATGGTGTGGAACAGGGCTGTTTCCACTCCCCATCTCATAAAGCCCCACGTGCCTCGTCAATGCAGTCTCATACCAGCTGTTCATTAGGCTCTAAAAGATGCAGACCACCATGTTGCTGCCACAAAGGTGGACAGGCAGAGGGACAGACACCCTTCCCCTCCCAGGGCGGCGTAGTACCATAGTTAAATACACAGTTCAGATGCATTTTGATTGGGCATTATTTTGCTCATATTTTACCACCACCATTCAAGCCTGTTTTTCAGGGACAAATGCTAGATCATTTACTTCCCAGTGATCACTTTGCATATCAGGAAATGTCACATGCGGCTGCACGAAAAATAGTTCGTGGACTGTTTGAAAAATAGTCCTGGTACCTGCATGCCAGAGCCATGCTTGTAGAATCTCATGGTCACCAGAATTTCATCTGGAGAAGATGGGGAGACAGCACCTATCCCATCTGGGACCTCCCAGTGATATCAGCTCTGTATGGGACCCGGAGAATTCTCCAGGAGTTGTGGAGCCCTCCAGCCATTTTTCTTCATCACTGTGTGCTGTAAGATGGCACTCGGGGCGGGTTGTGGGTGTGACTTCTGGAATCAGAGGTTGCCCTGGGAACCAGGGCGGCCCCACTGAGGTTTGGAAAATAGTCCTGATACTTGCATGCCAGAGCCATGCTTATAGAAGCTCATGGTCACTGGATTCCATCTGGAGAAGGCAGGGAGAGAGCACCTACATCTGGGACCTATCAGTGATTATTGGCTTTGTATGGGGCTTGGAGAATTCTCCAGGAGTTGTGGAGCACTCCAGCCGGTTTTCTTCATTGCTGTTGACATCATTTTTCTGACCGAGATGAGAAGGCATTGATCACATCACACCATTTTCGACACTGGAGAAGAATTCTTCCTCAGAATATGCGACGATAGAGGCATCAGTGGTGTCGGTGTCCTTGTAACACAAACTTGGCCATGAGGATTGATTCATTCGAATGCCTAACAACCCAAAACATATGATTAGGATTGAATAAGTGTGGCTCACTGCTGGCAGTTTCTACCTTCATTATCTATGCACCAACATCCAACTATGATGAAGAAGAAATTGAGATGTTCTATGTGGAGCCGGAGAAGTTCTATAAGGAAGACCACACCTTCTACAAGATCATTGTAGAAGACATACTTTTGTAATGTGACTCTCAATGATATTTCCTTCCTGGGCATCTGTTCTTTCACCTAAGCCTCAGCTGCCTTTACTTCCTACCTCCCCCAAAGGCAGGGTCCAGATGAGGGACTGGATGGAGCCAGGGCAAGTGGTAGGCTATGTGCTACCCTGGCATCGAGATGTGACTGGTCAAAGTGCCATAATGCATAACTATAAATTAAGAGCTTGGTCATGGACAAATGGTGTCATGATCCAAAAATAATAACTAGATTTGGACCCTGCTAGGGTTAGGAATGATTAATCTGGCCTGAGTGCTGTAGTTTGAGTCTGTGGCAAGATATTCCCGGGAGAGCTGCCCTATAAGCCTCAATGTTATCTCTTACTGTGTCCATACAAAAATAGCTAGTATTTATATGTTGCTACCGAGAGTATTGGATATGCCAGACACAGTAACAACAAAAGTCTCCAATGGAGACGTTACTGGGCCTGCTCGAGCAAATCGACGATCAACGGGAGGGCCTTTACCTTTACCTTTACCTTTATATGTTGGTGGGCTGGAGCGATAGCACAGCGGTAGGGCGTTTGCCTTGCACGCAGCCAACATGTCCGACCCTAGTTCGATTCCTCCGCCCTTCTTGGAGAGCCCGGCAAGCTACCGAGAGTATCTCATCCGCATGGCAGAGACTGGCAAGCTATCCGTGATGTATTTGATTTGCCAAACACAGTAACAACAAAGTCTCCAATGGAGACTTTACTGGGCCTGCTGGAGCATATCGATGAACAATGGGAGGACAGTGATAGTGACAGTATTTGTTGATAGTTATTAGACTGAGGAAAAGAGAAAAACACCTTAAGTGGTATTTTGCCCTGGGGCAATCAGGAAGGGCTTTGGTGTGCCCTTTAGGTGGTGTTCCCTTTGAACTTGGTGAGCCCTCAGGAAGGGCTTTCTTATGTTGATTTGGCTACCTGACTGGGGGCAGTGTCAGCCTGGAGAGATAAGGGAGTTGGAGACAAGAGAGCTGGAGAGAGGAGAGAACAGGGTGGCAAGATGGACCTTGGGGAGGCTAGCAAGGCGGATAGAGAGAGAAGAATGTAGAAGAAGAATACAGGAGCAGGCATGTGCAGAGAGAAAGAGAACCCAAACTGCGAGATGGAGTGTGGAGTGATGATCAAGAGAGAAAGAAGGAGATGGGAATGAGAGGCAGTGTGAGACCAGAATGGGAGGCTCAGAGAGACTGGGCAGGCGTGTGGGGAGAATTTAATAAACAGCATCTGAACAATCAACTGGCTTGGCCCTCGCTTCCTCCACAGTCTACCCCATGGCCCGGGCCGCCCCACCGCCCCAGCTGGATGAGCAGCCCGGGCCCACCCCAACGCAGGCAACTAGGAGAAGAGCTATTGGGGCCTCCCCCTGGCCACCCTCAAAGATTTTTTACATATACAAACTTTATAATATATATATATATATATATACATACATATTTACTTTACCCTTTAAATTTGTTTTTCTTAAAATACCTGGCTCATCTTTACATACTCTACTAACCTATTCATAAATATTATTTCACCAAAACAGTTGAAATTATCACCTCTTTCTTGGTAAAAAAAAAAAATGACAGGTTTATAGGTCTTGAGCCAAAGAAAATAGTTAATACTTATAGTGCACTAATTTGTATTAGTATTGAACACATTACACAAATCTTTTCTATATGTACTACTAATAATGCCTAGTAATCTTATATGTTAAATATTATTATCCCACAATTTACAGATTAAGCTATTTAGATCTGTTGTGCTTGGGATGAGTAGTTTACTAAGTCACAAAACAGCATCAATGAATGAGATAAAATTTCAGTTTTCCTATGTTCCCATTTATATTCCTAAAAGTTATGAGACCAAGTTAATTTGTATGATTCCTAGATCTTTAGGAAAGCAACATACAACACAGCACATTAAGTTTTAAAATGAGTGGGTTTCATATAAAATATCACTTTCTTTCTTTCTTTCTTTCTTTCTTTCTTTCTTTCTTTCTTTCTTTCTTTCTTTCTTTCTTCTTTTTTCTCTTTTTCTCTCTTTCTCTCCTTCCTTCCTTCCTTCCTTCCTTCCTTCCTTCCTTCCTTCCTTCTTTCTTCCTTTCTCTCTCTCCTTCCCCCTCTCTCTTTCTCTCCTTATTTCTTTCCCTTTATTTTTCTTGGCTTTAGGGTAACACTCAGCAATTCTCAGGGGCTATTTCTGGACTGTGCTCAAGGATCATTTCTGGCTGTGCTCTGGGGAGCATGGGAGGTGGCAGGGATCAATCCCAGGTTGGCCATGAGCTAGACAAGCATCCCACTACTGCTCTAACAGTACAACTCTATTTCTAATCCTTAAAACTAGGGTGATTTTCTCAAAACCACAGGTTTCCTTTCCTCTGTATCAAAGAAAAATCTATTTACTTTAAAGATATTAATGTGATTTTAAAAAACATAGCATAACATTGGTACATAATAACCTGTAATTATTAATATTATTTATTCTAAGCACCGTGGGAAATTAATAGCATGCCCAAGCTCATATGTCTAATTCTGGAAAAGTGGAGACTAAGCATTGGATTTCCCAGTGATGTCCAATATAGTCTAATAATGGCCATCTCTCAGGAATTTGATAAGGTGTTGATCCAAAAGAAAATAAATTCCCTAACAAATTTAACACAATTTGCCTTTAAGGCACTCAAGCTTTGCAGGCATGTTATAGTATCTCTATAAGCTTTTGTGTTGCTATCATGTGTCATCCAATAGATTATAAAGAAACACAAAATATTAGAAGCAAATTTAAATTTCCTTGATGTAAGGATTCGATTCAGTTTATGTCAGTAACATGTGCATTTCCACAAGTGCTTCTCCATTTCTCCCTATAAATCCTAAGATTTATCATCAATAACTTAAGAATGTCATCAGCTTCTATATATATAGTTTTCTTTTATAATTTACCTAAGTTTCAGGGCCAGAGCAATAGAATAGCACGTAGAGCATTTGCCTAACATGTGACGTCCTGTGTTCAATCCCTGGCACCCCCTGTAGTCTGCTGAGGCTGCCAGGAATAATCCCTGATGATAGAGGCAGAAGTACGCTCTAAGCAAACCCAGGTGTAGACCCCAAACCAAAAAAACAAAAACCATAACAAAAATAAACCCCAAACCCCTCAAAAAAACCAACTTACCTCATTTTCTGTTTTTTTTTATTTATATAAATATTGTTATATAAAAAGTTTTTTGACCTTTTCGAAATATAAGTAGTATTTTAAAATTTTTATTTGCAAACTGGGGAGATATTACCACAGGTTTGATTCTGGCAATACATATAGTCCTCTGAGACCCATCAGGAATGATCCCTGAGTGCAGAGCCATGAGTAAGCCTCAACTATCACCAGTGGTTCAACCAAAATAAAAATAATAATAATTATATTGCTTGTTCGCAAACTATGAGGATAGATTTTACCCTCCCAGATTTAATTGGCGAGAATTAATATGTAAAGGACAAGCTCTTTTCCCCATAGATTGGAACCTTTTTAAACCATACATAGACAACACAGCATATAAGCTAGCCTGTATACTTTTTATATATTACATTACTAAAATGTTTATTTTGTATGTAATATCTAAACAATTAACACAAGTATACTCAAAGAGTTTTGCACATTTGTGGGCTGCACAGCACTTTTGAAGAAAGACCCTATTGCTGCTCTTTTACGTCTTATTTTTAATGACCCTCTGACATTTTCTGCAAATATTTTCTCTACATTCTCTAGGTTTGATTAGATTTAGCCCCACAGCTTTATAAATGTCCCTGAAACACATGGGGTATAACTCTAATCGATGATTCAGCACATTTCCGTCACATAAAAATCAAATTTCCAGTGGCACCACTTATTCTTTATTGTGCTGAGATCAATAGTTTGAAGAACCCTTAACCCAGCCACGTGCCCATCTGCCCAGCTTGTATTCATAATATTAATCTATAAATTCAATAAAAATATTGGGTTACAGGGGCATTCATGCTCAGGATAGCAAGGTTTTCTGAGTTTGAGGAGTGAGTGTGCTTCTGACAAATGGCTCGCCAACTAACCCAAATCTTTCAGAATGAAAGTGCATCACAAAGCAAAATCCTCTGAGCCACTGCAACTGTGCACATTACAGTGAATTCTGAGATATTTTTAGGACATGAAACGAATTCCTTTTCATTTAGTTGACCAGAAGAAATAACATTCTTGGATACTCGAATATAACCACCTTCATTATTTATTAAACTTTTCTAAATCAACAGTTTTCAATGATGGTTTGCAAACACAGGAGCTTCTTGGGTAAAATCTGTACTGGCATTCGAAGTGTCATCGGACCCATTTGGGCGGTTGCTAATTGAAAGCCAATTACTGGGGAAACAAAGTTGCAAAATAAATTACAAAAAATATTTAAGAGCTAAAATACTGAAGAATTGTGAACTTGTTGGTCCCCACAAATCCCAACTTCATCTGAGGCTGTTAACAGTTTAAACAGATGATTTGGGAAATTAAGACTTAAGAATGGGTATCACCTCACTAAAGCACAAACTTCTGCCTTTCAATGTACTTTCTGGTCTCAGCAGCAGCAGTTTTTATAAGTAAAGGTATTGACTAGACTTGGTATGTGAATATCTCTAAGTAGATTTCCACACACTCACCTGCCATTCTTTAAATGTGCATATACTTTGTAGAGTTTTGTATTATTATATATGATTTAACATTTGTTTACTCATTCACCATTGTTTTCATTTGTTTACTATAATTCAGGCAGCTACAGTAGTGATATATGTTATGGTACTGATACGCAGAAATACTCTACACCACGACAAAATGCCAACAACAAACCAACCATCCCTAAGACACCTCCAGTCCCACCTTCTCTACATTCTCTCTTTCCCCCACTTCTTGAAAATTGGTTTGTATTTCAAGAGCAAAGGCTTGTAATTGTTTGGTACTGTTTGGCTTTTTGTTTTGTCCCTCTATATTATAGAGATGAGTGAGACCATCCAGTATTTTATCCTTCTCCCCCTGAATTATTTAGATGGTACCCTCTAGTTGAATTCAAGGTGTAGTGATCTAAATGATTTTATCTTACCTTACAGATGTAGAGTATTCCATTGTGTGTGTATACCATAATTTTGCTATCATTCATTTGTTGTTGAACATTTGGGTTCTATCCATATTCCTACTATATTGTCGTAAGTGCTTCCATAAACATAAAAATGCACAAAAAGTTAATTTTAAGACATTTACAAGGTTTAATAACAAATAAGAGATCCAATGACATCAATACTTACTGTGTCAAAGTTCCTTCCTTTAAGATGGAATGGTGGACAGGACAGGACAAGGCAAGGGAAGGAATGGCAAACCTAATCTCCCAGATCCAACAATTGAGCAAACTGGTCTCACATTCTCCTTAACATTCTGTGATAACAGATCTCTTTTTGGGCCAGAATGTTAGTTCTCAGGCCTATTTCACAGGGAGTTACTACTCACTAAATTTATCCAGACAGCTATTCATTTATCCCTACTCTTTTTTCACCTATCTATTCTTTATGCAATCATGATCATGATCACGACCATCCTGTTATTCGTCGATTGCCTCGAGCAGGCCCCAGTAATGTCTCCTTCGTCCTAGCCCTGAGATTTTTTAAAAAATGCCATATTCAAGGCTCTTTCAGAGTTAGGAGAAGAGACCCTTCATTGTTACTGGTATTTGGCATATTGGGTACGCCACGGGGAGTTTGCCAGACTCTGCCGTGTGGAAAGGTTACATTCAGTAGCCTGCCAGTTTGTCCAAAGTAGGAATGAGATGATAAGATGTCTTGCCGCCGCGACTGCGACCGCGTGCTTCCGGTAGCTGGATTTTATAGTCTCTGAGTCTTGGCCATTGATGGGATTACACAACACCAGGGGGCCAGTTGGTGGGTGTGACCCCCGCCTACTGGCATTTGGAGGATCTGGGTGGAGATGCTCAGCCCTGATCCGAGTAGGCTTGGAGATCTCAGCCCCGGGACCCGCGTGTCTTTCTTCCTCTGCCGGTACCTTCATGTGTGCGGAGAGTGGTCTCAGCATGGTGGTCGCTGGTTCTGGAGGTCTTCGGCTGCGGGAGCCCTGGTTGGGGTGGGGAGGGAAACGCAACCCGCTCCCCTCCAAGGGGCCCCGGTGAGGACAGCCAGGCGTGGGGTCAGGAGACTTTGTGCTGTTCTCTTCCGGGAGCTGGGTTTTATAATCTCTGAGTCTTTATTCTTTATGCATTTAAAGTAAATGCAGCTACAAATCATTTTAATGCCACATATAAGCTCCAAGGAACTATCACATTACACAAAAGACACCTGACATAATTCATACAATTTCAAAATGTATAAAGTTTAGAAGCAGTTTTGAAACTGGGTTTCTTAAAGTAAGAACTAGATACTTTTATTTATATTTTCCTCGTAGATTTCAGTGCTTTCTTATTTACATTGTTCTAAAAAAGCAGGAAATATTTTCTTATGCTCTACTAACTCAAGCTAATGCACTGCTAACTGAACTAAATTTAATGAATTACATACAATCTTGTCTCAGAAATTGATTGTGAATGGATATTTTACTGAATTTTGTTCTTATGATTCTACAAAAAGACGGCTATTTTTGAAGCCAGAGGAATAGTACAGCTGGTAAGGTGTTTCTTCTCATGCTGTAGACCAGCATTTGGTCTCTGGCATTCCATATGGTCCCTCAAACATATGGTATGGAAACTGGTTTGAAAAGAAAACCATCTATTTTTTATTCAAATATCTTTGGGTGAGTTATTTTGTTTTAGATTTCAGAGACTTGACAGGTATTAGACAAAGGGAAAAGTAAATTTCTGTTACAAGTGATGTGCAATATTAAGAGCATAAGAAAATAATAAACATAATGGAGGGCTAGAGAGTTATCTCAAATGGATAGAACATGTGCTTTTATTCCCATGCACCTCATTGGATTTCTGCCAACACGTGGTCCTCTGATCATCACTGTCCCCACCCCCCGCCCCCCCCACACACACAAATAAAAGAAATTTAAATAAAATAGTGTCATGAAGTTCCTGGTTGTTGCTGGAAATACCCAATGGAAGACCCAAACAGAGAGCAAAGGTCAAAACAACCGTATTAGAAGACTGATCCTATAACAAGAAAACTGCAGTTTAAAGGAGGAGGCAACCAGGAGATATGGTGGGGATCCTTGAGAGTTGTATCAGAACCATATCAGTGTTCACTCTACCATGACTCTGTGTAGTTTCTTCACTATATCTCCCTTGCAGCAAAAAGTTGCATATAAATAGCTGTCTTGTCAATGGCATTCTTTTATATTTTCTTTCTTTTTTTTGCACTTATTTCACTGCTGTTCTTGTTTTATTTGACCACAACCTTGATGCTCAGGGCTTGCTCCAGGCTCTGAGCTCAGGAACTGCTCCTGGGGAGTTTGGGAATCCAATGGTGTTGGAAACTGAACTACATGCGAGGTAAGAACCCAATTCACTGCTCTATCTCTCTGGACAAATCAATGACATTGTTTTAAATTATTTTATTGAGATAATGTTGGTTTACAACACGGTCAATGTTTTATTTTAGGGTACAATGTTACCAGATCACATTTTATTAAGAAGATGGCCATAGAGTCAGGGGGAGGCGTGGGATGGGGTTGGGGAGGGACACTGGGGACATTTGGTAAGAAATGTACACCGGTGGAGGGATGGATGTTCAATCATTGTCTGACTGAAACTCAAACATGAAAGCTTTGTAACTATCTCACAGTGATTCAATAAAAAAGTAAATAAAATAAAATAAGATGATAGCATCTACATAAAGTGTGTCTTAGAAAAGATCTTAATGGAGATGGAAGTGAGAAAAATCATCAAAATTGAAAAATAATTCATCAGAAATAGGAGAAGAAAGGGATGAATAAAGATTTAAAGATCACAGAGATTGTCTGGACTCCCAGTAAAAAAGAGATTCAGGATTTCCTACTGTACATGGCACCAGCATCCAAACCAACGTGCTTGAATATCAAAACAAAAATTGCATATATTTTACAGGACTTGGGAACATGCAGATTAATATTCTATTAGTAATTGCACAAAGATGTCTATAGACCAGAGTCAGTATTTAAGACTGAACATCTGAAACATACAGAAATATTCCTGTTTCATTATTGCTTCCACATGTTCCCAACCCTACAAATTCTGGTTTCTGTCTCCCTCTCAACCTCTCCTGGAAAAGAAAAAGGGATTAATCTAAAAAGGGACATTTTAGTGACATTTCACTTAAGTGGATTAAGCTTGAAATTCCATACATTTCTCTCACTCACCCCTACACAGCCTGTTCGTTTCTCTAGACATCATATTAATAAAACACACTAAGAAAAGAAAACAAAAATTACTCTAGATATTCTGGCTGAGTAATTTTATAAAGTTAGAAGATTTTAAGTAGCAAGCTCTGAAATAAGTCTTGCCAATGGCATTAGAAAAATGAAAGTAAATTTAAAATCATAATTCTGAACTGAAACAGGAAAAAAAACTCAGGAACAACAAGGTGTGATCCATGAAGATCTCTCTGTCCTTTATAGATGTAGTAGGTATGAATCAAAAGAAATTGAAAGGACCTCACATATAGAGAATTCATGACTTATTTTGGTTCCCTCAAATCTGAGAAGAGATCAGTATATAATGGGACTTTTAGGAGCAATGTAACATCCTTAAAAATATTCTTTTATAAGAAATTTCCCAACAATGGGATTAGAATTAGCCTATTCAATAAATAATGAAACCAGGAACATATTCTTTTATAAGAAACTCCCCTACCGGGGGGTCAGAATTAGTCTATTCAATAAATAATGCAACCAGGAACATGGAGTGAGACATTTTAGATATGTTAGTTTACTTGGTTTTGTTTGAAACACCTACTGATAGTCTTTTTAACAATTAGCTATAACTCTGACCACCGTCACCAATAACACAACCTCAGACACACACTTTACATGTGTGC